>NC_090451.1:75296214-77696214 GCF_031143425.1 Pleurodeles waltl | reverse complement strand
GTTATGGAAGTGCGGCTGGTGCTCCTGTGAGACATTGAGGTTGCATAGACAGAGCTGTGAGCTCTTGAACAGCGGTAACGAGATCACCCAGAGCTGCAGACTGAGCTTTTAGAGGCCAGGGAGAAAGTGGCAGTAGATACGGAGCGACTCCGATGTTTTGTTTATAAAAACGAAATGATCCGGGCTCATGCCCGACTGGACTGGGTGATTACTGGCGTGGCTCACAAACCCAGCTAAACATGGTTCGGTAATAGCTGAATTAGAATCCACCCAGTGTGATAGATTATACCAACAGGACGATTTCAATTCTGCATTTTTCTCCTACTACTCTGACCTATATGGCCGTATTGACATAATCAGGGCGAAAGAACTGGACAAAATTCTATCAGAGGCGGCACTCCCAATGCTATTGCTGCACGATGTAGAGGACCTTGGCAAGGACATTACGCTTCTGGAAATTAGGGTTTCTATCAAGCAGATGCCCGAAAAAAATAGACGCCAGGCACTGAAGGCCTCCCGGTGGAGTTCTACTTAACCTCCATAGAGCACCTTGCCCCTAAGCTAGTCAATTCATACCACATTGCTAAAGGAATCAGCCAGTTGCCTCCATCTACTAGAGAGGCCCTTATTGTGCCCATACTGAAACCAGATAAGGAGGCCACTGATGTCAGATTTTACTGTCCCTTATTGTTGATGAACATCGACTATATAATACTTAGCAGGATCTTGGCTTGCAGACTACTCCACCACATGCCCACCCTTATCCACAGGGACCAAGCAGGATTTATCCCAGGCCGAAACACAGCACTTAATATCAGGAGGCTACTTACGATCCTGGAAACGGACATCAATGACAATACAAGAGCAGCGATATTTGCCGTAGACATTGAAAAAGCATTTGATGGCTTAGAGTAGTCATAGCTCTATGAGTTCTTAAGGCGATTTGGCCTAGGGGAAGGCTTTGTGGCTGGGACCAAACTATTGTGTGCAGAGCCACAGGTGAGAGTTTGCATGGGTCAAACTATTTCCGGGAAGTACAGAGTGGAGCGGCTTACGAGGCAGGGCTGACCTCTATCACCCCTCCCCCCCCCCCCATTTTTGCACTCTCTATGGAGCCCCTGGCACACCAAGCCAGAAGAGGTGAGCTTATGATGGAATTTGAGTGGGAACACAAGATCATTACATCGTGCTCTATGCAGATGATCTCTGCCTCCTTCTCCAGGACACAGATAGAGAGCTAACAGGGGCCTGTGCCCTCCTGGAGCAGTTTGGAACTTTCTTGGGTCTTCACGTAAATTGGTGAAAATCCTGTGTCTTCCCAGTGATGCATTTGGGGGAGCCTGCAATGAACCTGGGACCATTAAGCTGGGAGCACTGCTGTTTGCCATATCGGGGAGTACAAATCTACCATAACCCGTCAGATTTGGTAGAGGGCATGTGAGGAAAGTCATCTGTGGGCTTTCAT
Source organism: Pleurodeles waltl (assembly GCF_031143425.1). Lineage (NCBI taxonomy): Eukaryota > Metazoa > Chordata > Amphibia > Caudata > Salamandridae > Pleurodeles > Pleurodeles waltl. Next base: position 77,694,749 of record NC_090451.1, on the reverse strand, counting down.
CTAGCAGAGACCTTTGGAGGATGCTCCTGCTCTCAGTGGCGGGTTGTGGACCCTTGCTGAAGATGGTGGCTCACTCCCGCCTACTTCACTTCTTTGTAACGCTACTGCTATGGATACCACATCAGTGTTTCAGGGAAATGGACACAATCTTTATGGGGTTCCTCTGGGGCTCGGGCCGCAGGAAAATAGCATTGGTGGTGCTCCGGCGACCAATGACAGAGGGAGGTCTGGCCACTCTAGACTTTGAATCTTACTACTGCAATGGCTAACACAATAGGTGGTGGGCAGATTGTCATCTGACAGAGATCTGAACCCCTGTTTCCTGGATATACATAACCTGGCTAAGGTGATTTTCTACCTGTGCCGCCCTGCTGCGGAGGACACCACGGAATTTAAGAAATTGCGTTGCTGCTGGCTTTGGATTCTCCGTCGGTCAAAAACACAGACACCCTACTCCACTAGGTGAGTGGAGAGGGATAATGATTGGGTTGAGGCGGGAGCAACAACAATGGGAGCCCTTTATGAAAGAGACACAGTCTTGCCATTTGAGGACTTTCGACTGTGGTATGATCTAACTCCTGGTCACTTCCCTCTACATAGGATGGCATCGACTGTGGTTCGCAGGCATTGGAAACAGGGCCTGGTAGAGCCACCCCGATCCAATGTTTGTCAATATTTGATCACCTCCTCATGAACGTTTAAGGCAGTTATCTGTTTATATAGATGGCTGCGGAGCGACTTGATGACATCCTTGACGGCTCTTAAATTGCAATGGGAAGATGACCTGGGGACTCCCATTATAGACGATGATTGGGAACACATCCTGGAACGAGTGCCCAAAGTGTCTAGAAATGCCTGATTCAAACTCATTAATTTTTTCATACTGCACAGGGCATATTTCACTCCCGGGAAGATTAGTAGTTATTTGGCACAGAAGATGCTAAGTGAGGGAAGTTCGTGTTGAGTTTATTCACATGCTCTGTGTAGGAAGTTGGCTCTGTATGTGCTATTTCAAAGTAAGGAATAGCATGCACAGAGTCCAAGGGTTCCCCTTAGAGGTAAAATACTGGTAAAAATAGATAATACTAATGCTCTATTTTGTGGTAGTGTGGTCGAGCAGTAGGCTTATCCAAGGAGTAGTGTTAAGCATTTGTTGTACATACACATAGACAATAAATGAGGTACACACACTCAGAGACAAATCCAGCCAATAGGTTTTGTTATAGAAAAATATATTTTCTTAGTTTATTTTAAGAACCACAGGTTCAAATTTAACATGTAATATCTTGTTTGAAAGGTATTGCAGGTAAGTACATTAGGAACTTTGAATCATTTCAATTGCATGTATACTTTTCAAGTTATTCACAAATAGCTATTTTAAAAGTGGACACTTAGTGCAATTTTCACAGTTCCTGGGGGAGGTAAGTTTTTGTTAGTTTTACCAGGTAAGTAAGACACTTACAGGGTTCAGTTCTTGGTCCAAGGTAGCCCACCGTTGGGGGTTCAGAGCGACCCCAAAGTTACCACACCAGCAGCTCAGGGCCGGTCAGGTGCAGAGTTCAAAGTGGTGCCCCAAAACGCATAGGCTTCAATGGAGAGAAGGGGGTGCCCCGGTTCCAGTCTGCCAGCAGGTAAGTACCCGCGTCTTCGGAGGGCAGACCAGGGGGGTTTTGTAGGGCACCGGGGGGGACACAAGCCCACACAGAAATTTCACCCTCAGCGGCGCGGGGGCGGCCGGGTGCAGTGTTAGAACAAGCGTCGGGTTCGCAATGGAAGTCAATGAGAGATCAAGGGATCTCTTCAGCGCTGCAGGCAGGCAAGGGGGGGCTTCCTCGGGGAAACCTCCACTTGGGCAAGGGAGAGGGACTCCTGGGGGTCACTTCTGCAGTGAAAGTCCGGTCCTTCAGGTCCTGGGGGCTGCGGGTGCAGGGTCTTTTCCAGGCGTCGGGACTTAGGTTTCAAAGAGTCGCGGTCAGGGGAAGCCTCGGGATTCCCTCTGCAGGCGGCGCTGTGGGGGCTCAGGGGGGACAGGTTTTGGTACTCACAGTCGTAGAGTAGTCCGGGGGTCCTCCCTGAGGTGTTGGTTCTCCACCAGCCGAGTCGGGGTCGCCGGGTGCAGTGTTGCAAGTCTTACGGTTCTTGCGGGGAGATTGCAGGGTTCTTTAAAGCTGCTTCTTTGGATAAAGTTGCAGTCTTTTTGGAGCAGGTCCGCTGTCCTCGGGAGTTTCTTGTCGTCGTCGAAGCAGGGCAGTCCTCAGAGGATTCAAAGGTCGCTGGTCCCTTTGGAAGGCGTCGCTGGAGCAGAGTTCTTTGGAAGGCAGGAGACAGGCCGGTGAGTTTCTGGAGCCAAGGCAGTTGTTGTCTTCTGGTCTTCCTCTGCAGGGGTTTTCAGCTAGGCAGTCCTTCTTCTTGTTGTTGCAGGAATCTAGTTTCTAGGTTCAGGGAGAGCCCTTAAATACTAAATTTAAGGGCGTGTTTAGGTCTGGGGGGTTAGTAGCCAATGGCTACTAGCCCTGAGGGTGAGTACACCCTCTTTGTGCCTCCTCCCAAGGGGAGGGGGTCACATCCCTAATCCTATTGGGGGAATCCTCCATCTGCAAGATGGAGGATTTCTAAAAGTTAGAGTCACCTCAGCTCAGGACACCTTAGGGGCTGTCCTGACTGGCCAGTGACTCCTCCTTGTTGCTTTCTTTGTTCCCTCCAGCCTTGCCGCCAAAAGTGGGGGCCGTGGCCGGAGGGGGCGGGCAACTCCACTAAGCTGGAGTGCCCTGCTGGGCTGTGACAAAGGGGTGAGCCTTTGAGGCTCACCGCCAGGTGTTACAGCTCCTGCCTGGGGGAGGTGTTAGCATCTCCACCCAGTGCAGGCTTTGTTACTGGCCTCAGAGTGACAAAGGCACTCTCCCCATGGGGCCAGCAACATGTCTCTAGTGTGGCAGGCTGCTGGAACTAGTCAGCCTACACAGACAGTCGGTTAAGTTTCAGGGGGCACCTCTAAGGTGCCCTCTGGGGTGTATTTTGCAATAAAATGTACACTGGCATCAGTGTGCATTTATTGTGCTGAGAAGTTTGATACCAAACTTCCCAGTTTTCAGTGTAGCCATTATGGTGCTGTGGAGTTCGTGCAAAACAGACTCCCAGACCATATACTCTTATGGCTACCCTGCACTTACAATGTCTAAGGTTTTGCTTAGACACTGTAGGGGCACAGTGCTCATGCACTGGTACCCTCACCTATGGTATAGTGCACCCTGCCTTAGGGCTGTAAGGCCTGCTAGAGGGGTGTCTTACCTATACTGCATAGGCAGTGAGAGGCTGGCATGGCACCCTGAGGGGAGTGCCATGTCGACTTACTCATTTTGTTCTCACTAGCACACACAAGCTGGTAAGCAGTGTGTCTGTGCTGAGTGAGAGGTCTCCAGGGTGGCATAAGACATGCTGCAGCCCTTAGAGACCTTCCTTGGCATCAGGGCCCTTGGTACTAGAAGTACCAGTTACAAGGGACTTATCTGGATGCCAGGGTCTGCCAATTGTGGATACAAAAGTACAGGTTAGGGAAAGAACACTGGTGCTGGGGCCTGGTTAGCAGGCCTCAGCACACTTTCAATTGTAAACATAGCATCAGCAAAGGCAAAAAGTCAGGGGGCAACCATGCCAAGGAGGCATTTCCTTACACTCTGGGACTGTGCATCACTGCTCGAGTACTGGGAGGGTATCATTAGGGTGCTGTTGACGGTTTTCGAGCAAGAGGTTCCATGTAACCCAGCACACTGCCTACTTGGTTGGTTCCTTCCATACTCCGAAAACGAAAATCACAAGCCAATTCCAGGACTTAGCATTTATAATAGCCAAAAAGGTAAATTACTAGAAACTGGAAAGACCACTGAGGCCCAACACTGGAAGGATGGAGACAGGAGCTATTGAGATGAGCAGGCTATGAGAGTGAGGTTAAGCTACAGGAAGCCATGAGGTGGCAGGGCTCACTAGATGGCACCAGAGCCTGGGGGACATTGGTAGATGCTCTAGATCAACAGCATTCCAACATGTCAGATAACGGGCAGCCTTTCCCATGATTGGGTAACACATGGCACGAGAGGGCCACTGAAAGTGTACACCATCTCTATTAGGATTAATTGGCTTCTTTTCTATTTGCAGGATCTCACTCGGGACACTTTCTCCCTTGTTATATGGAGGTCAACATAGCAGGAGCTAGGCTAATAATAGGCACGGGGTGAAATTGTTCTAGGGGTGGTTTTATAGTGCGGATGAGTGTCTGGATGAAGGTGGGAGGGCAAGGATTCCCTGGCAGTTGCCTTGTGTGAGTAATGAGATGGTATCTAATGGCTTTAGCCTGATCTGTCTCCTGTATACTGTTGAGTCATTAAGCTCATATTTTCTGACTATTCGCCGGTCAGATGGCATGATCCTCATTCGCCAGCTGAATGTGAAATTATGAAACCCAATAAAATGTGTTCAAAAAAAGGTTAGTATTAAACTATTACGTTAAATTATTTCTAAAATAATTCAATATATTCACAAGTCATTGTTGGGTTATTAAATATAATTAAACATACAATGGGTATATATATGTATATTTTAAGGCTAGGCTATTAAAGAATTAAATTGTATTTAACCACCACTGCCTAAAAAAGTAGATGGTTAAAATTACGACAAAAAAATATACAATAGAAATATAATTTTAAAAAATCAGTCCAGATATCGGATAGGAAAAGGGTTGATGCAGTTGCTGTTGAGATAGTCGTAAAATTAGTGCAAAACCTACCTTGGCAATGTGGTACAAGTACATCTAGTGTCTGGTAAGTTGTGCAGGACGAAAATAAGTTACTTACCTGTAACTGTAGTTCTCCAGTATTGGAATCTTTCATAGATTCACATGCTTGAATCATTCCCAGTCGTCGAGATGGGAGTCCCGGTATAATTTTCATAAGTAATGTTAAAACATATTGAAGAGAAAAAGGCCCTAGGCCTCTTCAATTTGATAGTCTATCAGAGTCATTTTGTGAAAAGGACCAAACTTGATCCTCCACCAATCAGGCGACAGCACCCTTCAGAACCTCCTGAGAGAAGCTCTAGCACCTCAGATTTTCGACGCACAAGTGCATATATTACAATGAGTATATGTACTACTAGAAAGAAAGGTGAAGTGAGCTTCTCCGGGGAGGTGGGTGGGTCGCATGTGAATCTATGAAAGATTCCAATACTGGAGAACTACAGTTACAGGTAAGTAACTTATTTTCTTACTCCAGTATTGGAACTTTCATAGATTCACATGCTTGAATCAGAGTAGAAAGCAATAAGTATGCACATTGTAAAATGACAACCCTTTTAATAAACAGGTTATCTTAGACCACAAAACCTTATCAACATCATGTATGAAGTGATGAAGTATAGGAGTGTACTGACATATGTCCCTACATATATATCTATATATAGATATACATATATACACATCTATCTATACACACGTATATATACATAAAAAACAGTATGTTTTTTATCTCTAATATAGATAGGGATATTCCTGTGAAGATACATGCTGAAATTTAAATAACAAACCAGTATTAAAACATAAGACAGTAATGTAACCTGATCAATATCTGATAACCCGCTTACTATGGGATTATGATAGTGTTCTATTATCTTTAGATACAGTTCCTCTTTTTTTTTATTTTTTTTTATGTGCATACCTTTTCTAGGATGGAGGGATGTAGGAGAAATGGCTCACCTTCACCTGAAGAGATTCCTGAGAACCGCTTGGCCCACTGCTACCTCTCCGTGCGAGAGGGACTCCAAGCAATAGTGCTTAGTAAAGGTATGACAGCTCTTCCATGTTGCTGCCCTACATATGTCTTGTAGTGGCACTCCGGCAAACAGTGCCGCTTACGATGAGACTTTTCTCGTTGAGTGAGCATGTACAGATGACTGCAAAGGTTTGCCCGCTGTCTGATGGCAGAAGCGAATAGCAGAGGCGATCCATCTTGAAATACTCTGGAGTAGATGGATGAGGGAAAAAAGACTTGAAGACCAAAGGTTCGTTAATGTGAAAGTCTGGCGGAACCTTTGGAATAAAATGCGGGTTAGTGCGCATTAGTAGTCTATCTTGTTTAAACTGTAGGAATGGCTCTTGGATGGAGAGCGCTTGTACCTCACTGACCCGCCTAGCTGATGTAAGAGCTATCAATAAGGCAACCGTCCACGATAAATGTTTGAGGGAAGCACGGTGGATCGGTTCAAAAGGATGCTTCATCAGTTGTGCCAAAACAATGTTCAGGTTCCACGAAGGAGGTGGAGGTCTGAAAGGAGGGTAAACCCTGAACAGCCCCTTTAGAAATCTCTTAATCAGCCGAGAAGAGAAGCGCGAGGGTGTGTCCTCTGAACGTCTGTATGCAGCTATGGCTGCTACATGAACTTTAATGGACAAGTGTGCTAGGCCAGATCGAGCTAACTCTAAGAGATACAGCAAAATCTCTTCTGGTAGTGAAAGAAAAGGGTCAATTTGACGTTGATGACACCAGGCACAGAATCTCCTCCATTTACACTGATACGCCTTGTTAGTGCTATCCGCTCTGGCCTGTGACAAAATATCTCTGCAGTCCTGCGGGATATTTAAATGCGCAAATTCTCTGTGGTAAGGAGCCATGCCGCTAATCGCATTGAGTGTGGATCGGGGTGTCGAACTTGGCCGAACGGCTCCAGCGGAATATGAGGTTTGACTGAGAGAATGAGGAGCTCTGTGAACCAATGTTGGCGCGGCCAGTACGGGGCTATCAGTATGAGAGTGCACGGTTCTGTTTTCATCTTCGTGAGGACCCTTGGGATCAACGGAATGGGAGGAAAGGCGTAAGCAAAGATGTCTGACCAGACTATCGAAAACGCATTCCCCCAAGATCCCTTTTGGTGATGCCAACTTGCGAAGAACTGGCATTTGGCGTTGTCCTTCTTCGCAAACAGATCCACTGTTGGTGTTCCCCACTGGGAAAAAATCTGGGTGAGTACCGTCTGGTCTAATTCCCACTCGTGGCATTCCGATTTATGTCTGCTTAGTGCATCTGCTGCTTTGTTGTTTATTCCCGGCAAGTGCACCGCCGATAGTGTGACGCCTTGCTGCGAGGCCCAGTTCCAGATCGCTTGGGCTTCCCTGGAGAGGGTGAGAGATCTTGTACCTCCTTGTTTGTTGAGATAGTGCATCGTAGTGGTGTTGTCCGTTCTTATCACCACTCGCGATCCATGGATTCTTGGGAGAAACGCTTGTAAAGCAAGGTGCACTGCCCTGAGTTCTAGCCAATTGATATGCCTTGATGCCAGATGAGTTGACCATTTGCCACTTATTTTCAGGTCCTGTAATACTGCGCCCCAGCCTTCCAGTGAGGCATCTGTTGTTATGGTCCACGGGGCTGGCTGTTGAAGAAACGAGAGACCGATTGAGAGATGATGCTTTTGAGACCACCACTTGAGAGTTTTGATCATTATCGGAGTAATTTGTATCTGGTCTTCGAAAGTTCCTGATACTTGAAGCCATTGACGGTTTAGCTGCTCCTGCAAGGGGCGCATCTTTAGCCGACACAGAGGGATCAGAGGTATGCATGAAGACATCATGCCCAATAGTGATTTGAAGAGACGGACTGTAACCTTTCGTCTTCTTTGTTTGAAACTCCCTAGGGTTAGTAACCTTTGTTGTCTCTCTAGCGTGGGACATGCGATGCCGGATTCCGTGTTCAGTTTTGCTCCCAGAAAAGTAATACTGCGGCCTGGTAGAGGGTTGGACTTCTCCCAGTTGATCGTGAATCCGAGATTGGTCAGCAAGGAAACGCACTTTCTTGTTGACTTGTGTGCTCCTGTGTAAGTCTTTGCCTTTATTAACCAGTCGTCTAAGTATGGAAAGACCTGGTGCTTTCTTCTCCTGAGAAAGGCTGCCACTGGTGCTAGGCATTTGGTAAATATTCTTGGGGCTGATTTGAGCCCGAAGGGAAGGACGCGATATTGATAATGGCTCCCGGCTACGGTAAATCTCAGATACTTTCTGTGGGCAGGGTGGATTGGTATGTGGAAGTATGCGTCCTTGAGGTCTAGCGATGACATAAAATCTCTTTGATTGAGACGCAGAAGGACGTCTTGCAGGCAGATCATTCGAAACGATTGCTTCTTTAGGTATACATTTAGTTGCCTTAAATCGAGGATCGGTCTCCAATCCTTCCACTTTTTTCGAATTATGAAGAACCTGGAATAAAATCCTGTTCCTCGTTGATCCTGCGGCACCTTCTCTATAGCTCCATTGAGAAGGAGCTTGTAGACCTCTTCTTTGAGTTGTTGAGGGTATCTTGAAGGAGTCCTGCGGGAGGGTTGGAGGGAGGTTTCTGGACAAATTCTAAAGTATGGCCCCGTTCCACTAATTGTAGGACCCACTTGTCTGACGTAATGGTTTGCCATTGACTTAGAAATAAGGAAATTCTTCCGCCCAGGGTCCCAGGAGGAAGACTGGGCGTAGCCGGCGCCTCGAAAACATCAGGTTCTACGAGCTGAATCCTTAGCAGGGTGGGTTGAGCGTCCACGGCCTGCCGGTCTATTATAGGCTGGTTGAGGCGGTTGTCTTTGGGAATAGTATGGCCGAAATTGTTGTGAAGATGATGGATAGGAAGAGTATCTCTGTTGTTGATATCTGGAAGGGCTCTTTAAAATCATAAAGGAAGCAATCTGTTTGCTTCGTAGGTAGCGGTAATGCAAAACGCTTGGCTGCCCTCTCTAGGAGATTATGAAAACCTCCAATGTCTTCAGGTGGGGACTCCACCTTCGAATGAGAAGGAGAAGATGGAGCAGGAATAATATACTCGTCCCACTCGGAGTGAGTATCTGTGAGTTCCCCTTCTTCTTGATCTCCTTCTGAAATGTCAGTGTCTTGGGGAATTGTCATGTCTGGGGTGGCCACATCCGTAAGATGCAAAGACGTTGGTCTTTGATGTGGAGTAGAAGGACCAGAAATGGGCGATGGATGAGGCTGCTCTCCTTGTGGAGGAAACCTTCTGTTATAATCCACCAACATGGCTCTAAGGCCAGTAAGCAGGTCGGAAGGGATATACGTTCCCTGTTGATACTGCTGATGCTCCAAGGAAGCCTGGGGATCATAAGCTTCCTCATATTCCTCCTCTTCCTGATATTTTACATTTAATTCAGAGGGGCTGTGGGCTGTACCAAAAGGCCCATCTTCATCTGAATCTTCATCTCCCTCCAAAAGATGTACTGGTACCAGGGAGGATACCTTACTAGGTGAAGTGTGGGTTGGAGTTAATTTTTCTGTTCTCTTCTGATATTTTTCCGTCGATCGACGATCTCGTCGACGAAGTGTAAACTGACTTTGTCGTAGACGGTGCCGTCGAGACTGGACGCACTGTTATTTTAATAGCCGCAAGCTTCGCCGACGAGTCTACCGTCGACGGTAAAGCTGACACTGACATCAGCGCCGTCGACGATGACGAGGTGTAGATGGTCGTCGACGCTGAAGTCGTCGTTGTAGTTCTCGTCGACAGTGGTGTACTCATCGACGATGTCACCGACGGAGCCGTGGATGATGGAACACTTAACGTAGCTGGAGTCGTCGGCAATGCGCCCACCGACGGTGCCGTCAACGGGGAGTCCGTCGACGAGGCCTTTTTTCCAGTCACAGAAGATGGCTTTTTGAAAGGCACAGATGGTGGAACAGATGAGGATTTCCTGTGCCTCTCAGAACTGGAAGAATGTCTTTTCCCTTCCTTACTTGAGAGTTTAGTTGGGGAAGAAGATGGGCTGCGACCCTTATAAGACCCTGAGGCAGTCTTTTTGAGGGCTTTTCTTGAGGTTTGTGAGGGAGATCTAGAGCGTGATCTTGTCCTTTTAGTTGATCTCTTTGATGTTGATGATTCCTCACTCTCAGAATCAGAAACTGGATCCTTCCTATGTTTCAGTTTCTGCAGCCATATTAATAATCTGCCTTCTCTATCCTTTAAGGTCTTAGAAGAAAAAGTACGGCAAATCTTACAGTCCTTGGCTGAATGATCTGGATAGAGGCAGTAAATGCAATCTTGATGAGGATCTTCAGAATGAAGTCTTTTCTTCCCACAAGTCTTGCAGTCTCTAAAGAGACTTTTCTTTTCCTTGTCAGACATAGTTGAAAAATAGCTGACAAATCAAATAAATGAGTTTCTCTGAGAGAAAAAGAGCTGAATAAAGGTGTGAAAACAGAGCAGAGCTCTGAAGAGACTCCCTAGCACGACGTGCGGTAGAAAATCTGAGGTGCTAGAGCTTCTCTCAGGAGGTTCTGAAGGGTGCTGTTGCCTGATTGGTGGAGGATCAAGTTTGGTCCTTTTCACAAAATGACTCTGATAGACTATCAAATTGAAGAGGCCTAGGGCCTTTTTCTCTTCAATATGTTTTAACATTACTTATGAAAATTATACCGGGACTCCCATCTCGACGACGGGGAATGATTCAAGCATGTGAATCTATGAAAGTTCCAATACAGGAGTAAGCCTAATTCAGCCGAGCCTACATGTCTAGGTGAGCCTCCTTGTTCCAAATGAATTGATGTCCCCACCTAGCTCTATGCTTATCTGCATTGCCTATTAATACCATTTCATAATAATCCTGCTTAAGTATTTGTGATTCTTAAAACAAAAACACAAAATAGACAGTCACATTACTGAGAACTTTAAGATGAAAGTATGACACCCCACAGATCCATGAACAAAATACTTAAGACTGATGCACACAGCCACTTTAAATGATTTCATACATGTGCTTACTCACTCATTGCTGGTTTATGGCAATGCGTCTTTACAACTGATGACTTTCTTCACTTGTTTCCCACAACTACGGTCAACAGAAGGATCAAACATACAATTGCGCTGTGCTCAATCATGATCAATAAATTGTGGATACCTGTGGTCTCTCCATGAAGACAGAATAGGCTGTGGCTCTCATGGCATATGAAATTATTGTTGACTTTATAAGACTTTGAGAAAGCTTTGTATGTAGATATCAAAACCCTTTGCTTCTCCACTCTACATGCACTTACAACTGCAAAAACAGTACAAACCACACTGCAGAATTATTCTACAGAGTCCTGGATTACCAAGAATTCTCCTGAAATCACCAATGCAGTCTGATGATGATGGGCCTTGTCTTCAGTATTCAGAACATCCTTCTCCTTACCACCGCTGGAGATATTTTCCAAAGTGGCATCAAGCATACGGCTAAGAGAAAGTAAAGGCATGAAAAGTGTGAAGTTAGTTCATTAATAACCGAGAAAATATTTATTTCTCAAGAGTTCACAAGTGTAATATTAACTTCCTCTCCTGCCTTCAAGGCTTCTGTCATATCAACTACTCCTCTGGGCAAGTAATGCTAGGTTCATAAAGAAAAATAGAAAAATCAAGTGCAAAGTCCATCTGGCTGATATATATACCATAACATCTCCACTCACTGTACTTCTTTGACACATCAATTAAAGGATTGAGCTGCAGAGAGAGAGTTTTACGTCTTTTACCTTTGAATGCAAATTGATGATTTTGAAGAAAGGCAGACACAAGCAACTTCCAGACAATGGAGTTTCTGCTCTTCTTCCAGGAGTACACAAACAGTAATTGGTGGAACGGTAAAATTAATCTCAGGCTATGGTAATCACTCTGGGACACATTTCAGTCTCTCATTTTTTGGTTTCTGTATGCCATTACATATAGAGACCAGCTACATGTAAAATCAGTTTTACTCGCTTCCACAAGAAATCGGCCACACCAAAATGGCAGGCCATGTTGCCCCTCAATGGCAATACAAAACAATAGAAATTGGGTCCAGCATTGTATCGTCTCATCAATGAGGTAGTGCTTGAATCCTAAGGCACAGCGAACTGGGGACCCATGTCAGTGCATACCACACTGCTCTCTCTATCCAAATGCTCCATCTTTCATTTTTATGAATTTAGCTTAATCCCCACCACGAAAGCATGTTCTTCTCTAAACAGCCAATAGTACAAGCAGGGTGCTAAGTCTTACCAGACCTCGTTTTCATCCAGAATTTCCATGTCCTCCGAAAGTAGCCGACAGGAGAAGCCAATGTTTACTGCTGTTTCTGCAACAGAGATATCAAGAATGGTCAGGAACGTATATATGTTATTCATGTTTACCCAACAAAGAAGGAGAGGGTGATGGAAGGGCAGTTGACACTGAAGTATTCACCGCTTGGTGCAGCATAACAAAATATGTGGGATTCCAATAGCCAGTATAATGTGGATGGCCAGGCTGTATGCAATGGAATGATCAGTCTCTTGAAAGAAGTGGAATCTTATGTAGAATACACCTCTCCACTTCTGGTCTGAAGTAATGGAAAACCAGTGAAACTTGACAGGATTTGCCTGTAAATGAGTACAATACATATATGATTCCAAAGTTCTCCTTCTCCAGGTGTTTAACAGAGGATCCATCACACTGTCTGCGTGTCATGAAGGCAAATTAATGGCAGGTTATGAGCTCTGTACTCTTCACATATTCAGTGTTGGGGGAATTATTAAAGGAAATTTGTTAATACCTTGTTAGCCAAATGAAGCCATACCTTCATCCCCAACTCGATGCTACCTGCCTAATGGTCTGATTTAGAGTTTGACAGAGAGAGTACCTCATTGCAACTGCAATGGAGTACCTTTTCAGGCAACGGAAGGTGCACCTGTCTCATTAAGAGGTGGGCGGACCTTCAGTATGCCAGCGACGAAGACTACTCCATCTCTGTCACTGACCTACTTTTCCGACGGCCAAATGCAGTGAGGGCCATCCAAGGTTTGGCCATTTGACTGCCTGCCTGATTTAGAGCTGGCGGTCTAAAGCCAGTTTTCACTGTCCGTTATCACCAGGTAAAAGCTGGTGGTGAGTGGCAGTAAAAACAGCAGAATGACCCCTACATCATCGGAAAAAACTCCCATGGTGTGGGGTCATTATTGTTTCTATTTTCAAAAATAAAATCCTGCTTTGGGGTTTTGTTTTTGAAAACAAAAAAAACATGTTAAAAGTTTGACAGATGGTACTGTCATGATGATGGAGCGGTCAATCAAACCTATAATCCATTGACAGGAACTGCTGTGAAGGTGGTTACTGCCAATGTAAGAGATGTCTGCTCCATGAAGCGACAGAATATTTCACTCTGTCGTCCTGTTAGGCTAATAATGGTCCTCCAAAGTCTAAATCAGCCCTTATGTCTGAAACTGTTTTTGGATTTAGGGAAACGTTATGACAAAAGAATGTCAAGGACTATAGAAAACATCCATCCAGCAAAGACTGGGAAGAGAGAAGTGTGTACCTTGCTTATCTCCAGTCAGCACCCAGACCTTGATGTTACCCTTCCGGAGCAACTCGATGGTTTCGGGAACCCGATCTTGTAAGTTATCCTCAATGGCTGTGACTCCGAGTAGCTGTGGTGAAACGTACGAAACATTGAGCCTTTCGGTCTTTGACAACTATTAGCTTGACATGGTAATTTTACACTAACAGGTTCTGAAGGCTGGTGTCTTACTATGTTTATCTATCGAATACTGCCTCAAGAAAAGTGATTTTGCTTATTACATCAGGACTTAAAAAAGGCAGGAAGGAAATCAGGCCTCATATGCTAGGGTAATGTTATAAACACAAGTATTTGCACACATATACATCAAAATCCTCCAACAGATACACTGCAAACATGAACACAGGTACGTGGGTAAGCCACATATCTGTAGACAAGGAAGAATGAATTCTGGAGGGAGTTCATTTTAAAATATAGCATAAATGTCTGCTATCAGTCTTGTTTAAACAACTTATGTTGTAAATAATTGACTTAAAGTCCTGTGACTAGACCATCAGATTGGCCAAACTGCCAGTAGAAGCAGAATTTCCATTACTCATGGTTTAAACTCCCAAGTATCACAGGATTAAGCTATTGCACCACCAGGTGCCCATGTATGCCGTCATATTTCATGTTGAGAGGGTGAGGTAACATCACAGATTGGGAATTAGTGAAAATAAACGTGACCCTTAAAGCCAAGTTTAATTTTAATTTTTGTTCCTGATGCAGTCTTCATGGTCCAGGAGATAAGGAGTAGCAAAGGCAGAGCTTGTGCACCAATGGGAAGTGATGGGTAGCAGCAGTGTCGTCTGTCTACCTCAGCTCGATGTCCATGGTTCAGTAGGGTTTTAGCCAGGAGGATGTTTGTCATAAATTAGGAAAAGTAGAAAAGGATAGTGTAGGAAAGTGCCCTCTTTCTTGGCATGGTTACCCCATTTTCTGTCTGTTGTCAGTGTGTTTGACTGTGTTCACTGGGATCCTGCTAACCAAAACCCCAGTGAATATGCTCTCTCCCTTCAAACATGGTTCTTTGAACTACGTACACCCCACATTTGGCATACTGGTGCCCTCATTTACGTCCCTAGTCTATGATACGCAGGTACCCAGGGCATTGGGGAACCAGGGGATCCCCGTGGGCTGCAACATGTATAGTCCCCACTACAATGTAAAGTATGATTTGAAAATATAAGTTAGTAGAGTTACTAGCATAATGGGTGGTAGCAGTGCAGGGTCATTGTTATCAGGTAACCGGGGGTAAAATATTGCATTATTTTAAGTGCATCATTTGCAGCACATGCTCATCTTCTGCCTGGCAGAACAAGGTATTGTATTGTGCTGTAATTGCATTTATATAGCGCTTACTACCCCCGGGCAAAGTGTTAAATCACTTTATGGTGGATAGCACGCTACTCAGTAGCCCAAAGTTAGTGGTTACTCCAGTGGTTAATTATTGTTGGCGATTTGATGGTTATTGGGTTAGTCTTGTGTTCTAAGGAAACTGAAGAGTTTCCTCCATTTTTAAATCGTGATGTATTAAGTTAATAGGAGTCTAATTATAAGAGTAAGTTAAAGTAAGTGAACAAGATATTGGGGGTTATTACAACTTTGGAGGAGGTGTTAATCCGTCCCAAAAGTGACGGTAAAGTGACAGATATACCACCAGTTGTATTACGAGTCCATTATATCCTATGGAACTTGTAATACAGATGGTGGTATATCAGTCACATTTGGGACGGATTAACACCTCCTCCAAAGTTGTAATAACCCCCATTGTCTCTATCAGACACTGCATTACCAAAGGTAAGTAACTTGCTCATCTGATAGAGATATCTACCTGCAGATTCCTTACCTTTGAATAGATGCCCAAGCAATACCATCCAGGCGCTGAGCTGCGAAAAAATGTGTCTCGACTAAAAAGTCCTGTAGCACTTGCACAACTGTATCCCAAAGAGTGGCATGCAGTGTTCAATGACTGCCTTTTGCATTCCCTGTCCGGGGTAGCAGCAGGGAATGTGCCATGGGAAGCTTAGGCCTGAAGTACCACGGTCTCTGGGGTGGGGTGTAGGTTGAGAAGATTTGGGTCACCTAGGGCAGGGCGATGGCGCAGGGCACTTGTCCTGTTCACAGGAGCCCCTATGATGGACTTGGACCAGGTTCCCAGCAGGTGATCAGTCAGTGCTTCAATGAAGGGGAGCAGGGGTTCTGAAGAGGAAGCTCCAGGTTGAAGCACTTTCGTCAAAAGGTCAGTTTTGACTGCCACAGAGGGATGTTTGAGGTCAGGGACCTTGGCTGCCCTCTTCACCAACATTGCATATGATGATCCCTCCTCTGTAGCCACAGTAGGGGTGAGAAAGCAAACCAGTATCAGGAGATATGTCCAGTCCACTGGGATCTCCAAGTTCCTCATTCCAGTCCAAAGATGTTCCCAACTGGTATTCTAAACTGTCCAGTGGCCCCTTCCATTCTTTCCCTAAGCCTTGCTGTTCAGAAAAATACTCATGCAACAACTTAGGACCAATAGGCCGTGGCGCATGGCCTCAACAAACTCCCTTACCTGAGCGGGGGTCACTTTGGCTCCTGGAAATGGAGGAAGACTCAAAGTCGGACCTAGCAATGGCTCTGTGGAACCCTACCTGGCACGCCTATGTTCCGAAGTCATTGCGTCGGCTGATGGACGAGAAGTCAAAATACGCTTTGACTTCTTGTGCTTCTTACGCCTCTTTTCCAGGTGACCCAATGAGCTGGAGTGGGACGCAGAGGACTTGGGGCTCCTGGAGCGGTCTTACAACCTACTCCTCGATAGGGACCATGACCTCTGAGGAGTCAAACTACGTGACATCGACGGCCAGGCCGCAAGAAGCTTTAGCAACAGCTCCCACCAAGTCTTCAGTGCCATAGTCCAGCAGTCCTAGTATGACTTAGAGTCGTGATCTCGCTCGAGGCACGACAAACAGACCAAATGTAGGTATTACCGACAGGCGCCACATGGCTTAAAAACTGCCTTCCTCAAAGAAATCCTTGACACACTTCGAAAAGTAGCCAATAAAATGCTGGAAAAACTGTCAAAAAGAGACAGAGGGGTAGCTCTTCTCAGGATCAGTGCTAACTGGCACGGAAAGAAAAGAACTGACATACGTGTGCCTGGGTGGCCCCTATATAGGTGACTGCGACATCACCTCCAGCTCCAACAACGCTGAGCGGAACTGAATGAAGCCACCCGATCACACAGGGCTACTGCACATGCAAAGATCTTCCAGATCCAGTCTGACGCCTGGGAAATTCAAAGGTAAGGAATCTGTGCCTAGATGTTTCTATCGGATTAATATATATAGCCATATCATAAAATACATTTCAGTACATACCCATTCAGTATTTAAAATAATTTGAGGACATTAGAAATCTAGCAAGGGCACAGATAACATCTATATATTGCACTGCGAACCTGAGGAAGTATAGAAAGTAGAAAAGAAAGGCTGAAAGTGAATTATTTGTAGATAGATGATATACATTCTTATGTTACAGGTTGTTGATAGTGTTTATACTTTCTGCTCTTTTTTACACAGATATTGATAAGTGTTGACATTGTTTGACTTTGTACTTGTTTTCATATAGGGTACTGAGTTATGTGGTATGTCAAGATAGTGGATTGTTAAGATAAGTCTGTTGAGGTTTGCTGAAGTGGAAATTCAATGGTGCTTGCATTGATCATACTGTTACGTGTGTGTTTGAGACAGATGCAAGGGTGTTGAGGTTCTAGGAGGATGTGGTTCTCCCAGATATTAGGGATTGTTTGTTGAAGAATTCCACTGACTTAGTGCTTCCTTGACTTTAGTGGGTCGTGGAGGGTTTCTGTCTGTAGACAGGAAATGAGAATGTGTGAATTCTGTGTTGAATCACATTGGGAATAATCACACCTTAACATCATTCTAAACTCCAAGTGGATCTCAATAAATCAGAGTTTCTGAGTTAGGGAATTATAAAGCTTTACTGCTTGCATGTAGAAAGTAGTGTCACAAATGGTTTTCTTCCTATAAACAGGAATTATTAAGCACAGTGCCAAGTAGTACCATACATCCCTGGGCTGGGAATATTTTTTGATTTGTGTGGGGGCCTTGACTATATGGCCAAGACAAAGGACTCCCAAGTGGAACACTGCAGTATTGCTATATGGGTGCCCTGAAAATCTATCTTATAATAGCTCCGTCAGGCACAACAGGAGAGTTCTACAGCAATGATTAAAGTAAGTGCAACTAGATGATTTACACCTGCAGTTCTTTTTCATCAACTTTGAAACAGTGGCATCTCTGAAAATGAGCACTAGAAGGGAGCAAACATTATGCACATATTCAGTCACAGATAAACTCTAGAATAGCTATAAGGGTACATGTATAGATATAATAAGAACTGGAGGATGAGACTGAGCAGGAAGAAACTTAGCTCCCGGTGAGCACTCCAGACAGATGTTTATCATCATCTATTCTTTAGTACTTAATAAAGGAGCTCCCTCCATGAACACCAGAGCTCAGATTCTTCTAAGCCTTTACATTTATATTAAATAATACAAACTGTAAACACCTGTCACTTCAATATGTGGGGTTATGGGTCTTTACATCTGACCGTCTGCAAACCATCTGGACGTGACCCTTCCTCCTCTGTAGTATGTGTAAGCCCCAGCGAACCTGCTGTGATGAACACGAGAACCCAGTGTGTCCTTCTGGTGAACTTATTTGTCCAGCATTTCACAAGAACTAATGCTGCTATCCTGAATTTATGTATAGCTGCCCGATGAGTAAACCCAGTGGGTGTGCTACATGCCAAACATACCGGAGCTTCCCTGACTTTCTCAGAAGTCAACATGCAGGAACAGGGAATGAACGTGTTGCTAAATGTGAACACCCCCTCTGAAGGGCTTAATCCAATCAAGAACAGATGGCTGAATCCTGAGTTTCACTTGGCTCAGGATCACTTGCATCTGGTATGGGAAGTTGGACGTCTGCATGGATGATTGCCACCCGGGAGAAGTTTAAAGCTACACTGTTTGTCTACGTTATAGCAGGTTCTCTGACTTTAGTTTTGAATTTGTTTTCTCAAAGATGGAAGAGGTTCTTTTTGGTAAATTTTTGCATGGGAAACCACCAGGGGATTATAACAATCTAGAAGGTAGCCAGAGAGGCAACACTGATTACAATTGATTTGTGTAGGTGTAGCTCTTATATATTTGCATTGTGTTTGGATGCAGCCATAGCATAACATAGCTGAAACAGCAGTAAAATGTGCTGCATGCATCCCAGAAAATTACAGAAGGTTAAGGTTTGCACCCATGCTAGCTTACAGTTTTACGTTTGTTCTTTTCTCATCGTCCTTCTCTTAATTAAATGTATATCCCCCAAGTCCAGGGCTCTCACAAGTTGGAGGCAGTAGGGGCTTTTTGTCTGACGATCCGTGCTTTTTGAGGTCCACCTCTCCTGATGCAGCATATTTTTATATCTCACAAGAGAAGGTCCATCTGTTCCCTTCTGATGCAGCTAAAGCAATATCACCACTAGATGACACCAAATATTATATTTTCAGTTTCCCCAGAGTACATGTCTTCTTAATTCTGAGCAGCTCCGTCCATCAGACAACAAAGAGAGTCGTGCAAACATTTTAGCCTTGGATGACACGAAAGGTTCTGACATACCTGTCTAAATCTATAATTCTTATGACTGAGCAGTACATCTAACAATCCATTCTACCCATTGCATTTCAACTGGAAAATGAAAACTGTTCCTCTTCATTGCACAAACTATTCCTCTGTTCAACTACCTATTGCCGGAAGACATGATTTCTATTCATCGGAGTAGAAAGGGGTAATGCAGTGTGGTTGATGTTAAATACCCATATGCTCATGCCTCCTAGTTAGAGAAAGTTAAAACAGGACCTTTTTGGCAGGAGGATTCTGAATTAAAATAGTATTATTTTACAGAGGTCAAAAACCCAGACTTATTCAGACTTTGTCAAGCTAGTTTAACATATTCTTCAAACCATTTACTCCTTCTGTCAACAACACAATGAAGAGATGTTTAGTTGGCTTTCTTGAAATCAAAACGTGTGATCTTCGTTTTTAGGTCTTGCCTAGACAGCGCATGTGCTTTGTCTTCAAGACCTTTTTTCTAAAAGTGGACTTAGAGGCTGCTTATTGCTTACCATTTGTTGGCTTCATTGTCCTTCTCATGTGCTTTCTTCTTATTGGTCAGCTGCCGTAGGCTTCCTTCTTCTTTGTGCATGTGTTTTGTTCTTCCCCTGGAGCATGGATACTTTACTTGCGTGCTTCCACTGCTCACTTTTTTTGGCCCTACTTTTTACTTTGTATTTAAGCACTCAACCAAGTACATATTTTATGTCATTCAACCCACAGCAAAAGAACTGCACACAGTCAATTGTGAAATCGTGTATTTATGGTCACACACTTCGTACAGTATAAGATGCTTTGTGACCGGCAGTGGCCCTAAACCAGTCGGAGCTCCCATGCTCGCATTCTCTCGTATGAGAGGCATGTCGTGGCTTGGTCTCGGCTTTGTGCCCACCATAGCGTATTCCACAATGCTGGTTCAGGTAGCCCTGGAGTTCTTGCTTGACATTTATTACTTGCTCCCAAAAGCAGACACTGACTTGGGCTTAAGGGTTGCTCTGCAGCCTCTGCAGATTAGCATGGAAGTCTTGGCATCATGTACAGCCTCAATTTCACTCCTTGAATATGAATCAATGTTCACTGTGTGTCTTCATGAAGGAATTTGGCAAATAAGTGATGTACTCCCAGCTCTGCGTGGAAGAGGACAGGGTCATGTTAGTGCTGCATTGCCGGGGCCCCATGGGACTCAATCTGTGTTTTTGTAATTTTGCAGGTTTCAAAAGTGAAAACTTCACCAAGTGAGCAGTGGTGGGGTACACAAAACTGGCTTCAACAGAGGTAGGAAAGTAAACATATAAAAAATGGAGGATAAACTATATTAAGGCATGGGTGTTAGGAGTAGGCAGGAAGTGCACAATCACTTGCTGACTTTATGCTCGTGTTTGACCTTGTACAGTGCTCCGCTGCCTTTTGAGTAGGTACAGAAATACCTCATACAAAAAACATACATACAATATGACAGGCAACCTCAATGAGTTTAGTACTGACATACAAATTCCGTTTCAGCACATGAGAGCTGTCAGTTGAGGCTTCTTGCCTCAAAGCAGACACCATTGGGTCTAATATAGAAAGTCTCATGGAAAGCAATCCAGGTTCAGTGGAATTGGCCATGTTTAGCACTTTTTGGGTGTGGCATTGAATCCACTAGGTCCGAGTGCAACTGACACAAGAAACCCTAGGTGTAAAAGCCAGGATGCAACAAGCTACCTCCTTGAACACAATCATGGGCTGCCTTCAATCACTTTGCAGCCCCGCAGGGTCTGCCCTAATCTTGATCGGGCTATCTTAGATAAATTAACAGAAAACATGCAAGCACCGCAATGCACCAGAAAAGCCAAATGTGCAGATATTTTGGCTCTATTCAGAATTTGTATTCATCATTTCATCGTTTTACAAACAATAGCAAGCATGTTTAACACCGTTACCTATATGCACACATACACGCAGCCTCAACAGCATGGGGATGTAGGGTCTAGCTGGAGGAGCGCTAGAGGAGCATTGACTTGGGGCTTATATATATTTATATGATCTTATAGTTAGGAATTGTAATTGTATCTCACTTTACTTTAAAAATTCACTGAAAAGACCAAAGGTTAACGTAACACTATAGTCGGGTGAAAATGTCAGTGACAACGTAACATGTTAAACTCATAAAATGACTGAAATTCACCAGTTATAGGCATGTCAAGTAACTATAATGGCGAGGGTGTGAATTATAGTTACTTCAGGACAGAGGTTCTACTTACTTGAGGTAGATAGATAGATAGATAGATAGATAGATAGATAGATAGATAGATAGATAGATAGATAGATAGATAGATTAGCAGTCCAACTTAGAAAAGACACTTTTTTACAAAACATCAAAGTGTAACATTTCCAGAAGGATTTGGTTTACAATTTGTGGTTGTTTTCTCAACAGTTCATCATGAAAACAAATAAAAGATCCTGCACTTACCTCGAGATTTGTTTCGATCTCTTCATAAGCAGCATGGAGCTTTTTTGCACGGTTCTCTAGTGTCACACTAGCTTCCATGTGCTTCTTGCTCCACAGGGTATACACAGACTCCTCAACCTCCTTATATGCTATACACAAGGTTCTCAGTGTCTCGCTGGCAAATGTCTGTGGAGGGAACGAGGGAGAACACACTGAGGTAAATGACTTTTTACTTTGTCAAAGAATGTCTACAGAGTTATTTCATAGATGATTCACAAATGTCTGACACTGTCGGGAGGCTTAATTAAAACTCTTCATAGAAGAAAACAACCTTCTAGTTTCAATCAGCGGCGGCTCCTCCGCTATGGAGGAGGAGCATCACCCCCGCTAGCAGCAGCAGCTGCAAAACTTGAAAAATAAAACAATAATAAACCATGTTTATTATTGTTTTATTTTTCAAGGGGGCGGGCCATGGGGGAGTGGGGTACACTCACCTCAGTGTGCATGTGGGTTTGGCTGGCCATCTCAGGACGGCCGAACCCACATGCGCACTGAGCTCTTTCCAACAGAGCCGTGTTTTTCGGGTTGGAGACGGAAGGTACAGGATCCCAGTCTGCCTGGTAGCGCAACGCTAGGGCACTCAGGACAATCTTGACACTACTCTCATGCTGCTAGCAGCACGAGAGCAGCATTAGGACTGGCTGCAGGGCAGGCTGGGAGCCTGTGCTCTGCCAGCAGTGAGCAAAGCCAAAAGAGCAGCGATGCGGCGTGCGTCAGCTACGTTTTTTTCAAATTTATTTTTATTTTTGTTGTTTTTGTTTTGTGCCCCGACAGCAGCCGCCCATGGTTTCAGTCTGGCTTCAGTTCAGGCTTTAGCACTGAGAAAACAGTAGCTGATGCTCTTCACATTTTGGACAAGGGTGACACCAGCTTCTTCATCCTACTTCAGTGCCTTTTGACATGGTGAATTATGCCGGCTTAATGAAAACATTCATAAAGGGCACTGACCTGAATGGGAACGTTCATGTGTGCCTCTTCATACCTAGTATTCGTCTGCCAGTGCTCTATCTCCAATCCAGCTGTGCCACAGCCAGGCGTTCCCCAGGCTGTTTAACCAGTTCAGAGCATAGGAAAGGCGACTTTGGCCTTCCAATTATGTCTTCAACTATAGGCGTTAGCCACCATGGATGGGTGGTTGGTACACTAACATCTAATTAGGCTGCTATCATTCTTTGCCATATTTTATTTTTGGGCTGACTTGTCTTAAAATATGATGACCTATAAACTACAGGTTAGCAGTCTATTTCTTCTCTACCATTGTAGGGGAAATTGCCTATAAAATGGAAATAATAGTTTAGGTCATTTGCCTATCATTTGCTGGCTTTAAATGCCTCGAAGATTGATCCTGAAAGAAAAAAGCATTGCTATTTAACTGCCTTGGAGAAGCAGGGCAACGTGCCTTTGACAACCCATCTGCAATTGAAGCAAGGGACATTTGGTATTTGGGATGAATACGAGTAAGCAATATTCAGACTGAAAAACAATCAACACAGAAAAAAAGCCACAATTTTGTTAAAAAGAAAACAATACAGTCACAAAATTGTAGTGGAGTAAATTCCACATCTGCAAGTGCTAGTAGCTTCTTCTGAAAACGTTGATCAGAATGACATTAATCCAAGACACCAACCTGTTTTCAATTGTTACTCTACGAAGACACAAGAAAGGCTAATGTGTTTCACCATCCCAGACTGGTCATTGACATGGCTAAGGGTATTGTAAGCTCATTGGCAGCCGTTAAGCTTCTTGAAGCTGCGGTGTCAGGTGACAACAGGGTGGTGTGGGCTGCAACGAATGGAAATGTAAGATGTGGTTCAAAGAATCACACTGGAAACAGCCGCAATCACCCAATGATGCAACGAGTGCAGGAAGACCGGTCACTTCTATTGTGTGTGGTGGAGCTCAGCAGAATGTAGTTACTTGAGAGTGAATAGTGTGTGGGTGACATGTCCGCTAGAATGAGCAGTTTAGTGCTGATCGTGAGTGTGGCGTGAGGCGCTAGTCCAAGGAAAAGAGCAGGACTCCTGTGTGAAGTGCTACTGGTGAAATATATGCTGGATTTATGGCTCACTCTGCTTGTGAACTGGTGCCCGGGTCTCAATGCTGCAGGCATTCCTGGGAGCTCCATTTTTTTGTGAATAAATATACTTTCAAACTTATCTGGAGTTAGTGGACCTTTTCATCTGTTACACTAAATCATCACTGCTAACGGCTGCTTGATGGCTAGTATTTCTGCCTGCCTCTAACATTTCTGCTTGATGTCTAGCAGTGCTTAATTTGTAAATAAAAACGTGCCGGTGCCCAAAGCCCTCCTCTTAAACATGTGGCTGCTGCAATTAAATGTGCGAACACGGAATACTGAGGCGGCGTAATCCTGAAGCCACCTCGGGCCTCTTCAATCCATTTAAGGCCACTCCCTGCCCCTTCAGCTCACTCCTGCAACTTTCTACTTTCTCCCTTTGTGACGCTTTTTAGTTTTTCTCTTCCTCCGTCTTTCCCATATGTGTCTTTTGCTCGCAGCAAATGCCTGAGGCAGAAGAACAAGCCCCGGCCCTCAAAAATAAATGCCGGTGCTCAGCACCGGAAACAACAAGCACAAATTAAGCACTGCTGTCTAGTATTTCTGCATGCAGTTGTTTTTATCGTTTAGTTTAGATAAAAGCATTCCCTCTCTTTTTACATGTAATGTGCTAATTCGTGCCAGAATGTTTCAAATGGTTTCCCGCCTATGTCACTTCGTCAGATAGGGAGTGGGTGTATTAGGCCATGGATTGAAAAAGACCCACTTTACATAGATTGTGGTGTGTCTGTGGAAGGGAGCGAGTGGCATCAGTGGAAATCACACTAGGGAGGAAGTAGAAAGAGGATTACCTCCTTCTTTAAAGATGGAGAGGCAGTAGCATGTATGCTGGACAGCAACTGAGAGAAATGTTTTACAACATGATTCATTTTGTAGAATCTGGGCAGGCAGAGTGCAGATATGCTTTGGTAGGAGATCATGAAAGAATTTATAAAATACATTGATTTCCATATCCAGACGCGGTGTAGGATTACCAAATAGGCAAAGTAGACGCTGGCCTATGGGCCACACTCCTTTTAGGGGCCCTGCGACAGCGGGTCAAAATAATATTGATTTGATCTTGAAAGAAAATTACAATCAAGCGTTCTTAAATTGTTTCCAAAAGATAGAAAAAAAAATGAATCCACTCAAACAAACGAAAAGTTTACATTAAAAACTACTGTATTAATCTACTGTACCCATTAACAACGTGAAGTACATAAACCATAGACATCAGATTCACATAATAGTTTGGTTCTTTAAAGATCATCTTCTGTCAGCTTGTAAAAACATCCGGTGCAAAACAAGTACATGTAATGTTTAGCTTTGTGTAATAAAACTGGATGATTAAAATTGTAAGTTGGTAAAATTAAAAACGTATAGGGAGATAATTTGCGGAGAGGGCCTAAAATTTCGACTGCCTAGGGACCTCCACATGGTTTAATCCGGCAATGAGCAGACGATGATAATCAATACATTCTAAATGAACGCAGCCCATGTGAACCACTACTACAGACATGCCTTCTGTACTTACTGTAAAGGTTTATTAACTATACTATTAGATATAAAGCAAGGCCACAGGGCGCTCATTTTATAGATCTCCGAGTATGAGGATGGAAGACTGATGCAGAATTGTATCACCAGAGCTCGCACATCAAACAAGATGTGGAATGTGAACAACAACCAGATGTGATGTTTAACCAGTCACTGCACCTGCTGCATAAATAACCCAACAATTCATTAACACTGGGTTTGTTGGACTACCAAAAGAACTGGATGAAAGGAAGTCAACGATGAAAGGCCAATAGGAAGAGGAAACCAACTGTCCACTCCAGCTGACACACTTAATAGCAATCACAATTAAAGCACTAAGATGGAGAATGATGTGGGACCTCAACAGCTCGGTTCTATGCAGATGTACTCCGGTATACATGAATGACTTTATTAGAATATATATCTAGAATCCTCACGGCTGTGGAGGAGAATGATATTAAGTAGTTATTTATTTCAAAATGGTGGGAAACTAAATGGGCAAAGTGGAGCACTTCACAGAGACCTTATACTGAAGGGATAAGACAATGAAGATCCACCGCCAACAATGTTAATGATTAGGTGACTTCAGAAAACAACAAAACGTATGCGATAAACTCACTGCAATTGTTAGGGGCATCACAGTGAGTCAAGACATTTAGGGGGTCATTCTGACTCCCGCCGGGCGCGGTCACCGCGCGCCCGGCGGGAGCCGCCAAAATACCGTACCGCGGTCGGAAGACCGCGGTGGGTATTTTGAGGTTTCCCCTGGGCTGGCGGGCGGCCTCCAAAAGGCCGCCCGCCAGCCCAGGGGAAAACGTCCTTCCCACGATGAAGCCGGCTCGTAATCGAGCCGGCGGAGTAGGAAGGTGCGACGGGTGCTACTGCACCCGTCGCATATTTCACTGTCTGCTAAGCAGACAGTGAAATACAAGCGGGGCCCTCTTACAGGGGCCCCTGCAGTGCCCATGCCATTGGCATGGGCACTGCAGGGGCCCCCAGGGGCCCCGCGACACCCCCTACCGCCATCCTGTTCCTGGCGGGCGAACCGCCAGGAACAGGATGGCGGTAGGGGGTGTCAGAATCCCCTCGGCGGCGCAGCAAGCTGCGCCGCCTTGGAGGATTCCAACGGGCAGTGGTAAACCGGCGGGAGACCGCCGGTTTACCCTTTCTGACCGCGGCTGAACCGCCGCGGTCAGAATGCCCTCGGGAGCACCGCCAGCCTGTTGGCGGTGCTCCCGTGGTCGGTGGCCCTGGCGGCCACCGGCCGCCAGGGTCAGAATGACCCCCTTAGTGTAATGATTCTGGTGCTCCACCACGGAGCACCAGTGTGTGTATGATCACTGATTCTGTAAGGAGTGCCACTGCTCCCAAAGGATGACAGAATAAGTACTGGCTAATTTGAATGTGGTCTTTAATGAATCCCTTGGTCATGTCAGCTTGATATTCTCATGATTATCACAGAGGTAAAGAAGAAGAAGAATCCAGGTGGAAGGACACTACTCACATTCAGTGCTTTTTCCACAGCATCTTTGCTCTTTGAGTCTGGATGGAGACGATCAAAGATAACATCATCTGCGCCCTTTGTGTAAAGCACAATCTTCCCATCCGGGTCCCGCACTGTTGGAAAAAGAGCAGAGCTTCAAATAACAAGAGGTCTTCTCACACCTCTGCTAAATGTTGCATAACACTGAGGCTGTTACAGGTGCTAATCTTTCTTTTGTAGGTTCACTTGCTACATGCGTTGAAAGTAAGGTACATCTGGCTGGATCCCATGAAAACCTGTTCTAACTCACGCCTTCCTGCACTTCTTTCCATATTCTGATATCTCTAACACATTGAAGGAGAATGTCACACAGCAGAATCCTAAAATATACCTCAAAGAGATCTCCCACATTGACAGTTCACTCCGTGTACGCTGCAAGAGCTGCCTCTACCACACATCTAGTGCCCAAAAACATGGGCTCAACCATCCCGCACGCCCCTCGACTGATGCTGATGCTATCCCACCCTATGTAGCTAGTCTTTCAATACGGTACCAGAGTCTGTTCAGGGCAGACTCTTTCATCCTCTTCACCCTTTGTGAAACTACACTGTCTCCAACAAAGAGCCTTGTTGCGCATATAGGCCTTTTCATTTTTTAATCAAAATATTTTGCCAAACTTCAATTTCTTCTTTATATATGTATCTGCCTCATTAGCAGCCAATGGACCAGTTGCATCCAGGCTACCAGCTTTAATGGCCAACAAGCATTAGGACAGTTCACCAAACTCCTAACAAGCTTAGGGTGTTAGGACATCTGTGATAGCCTCAATGTATTGGACTGCACTCACACCAAAACACATGAGTGCTCCACGAGTAATTAACAGTACTTGTACGTACAGCGGAGCCAGCAAGCAGTCATTTGAGCAGGGAATTCATAGAGTTGCTAGTAGATCACTAGTGTGTTTTATTTATTGTAAAAATTCTTTACCTAAGCAGGGACATTCCAAATATATTTGATTTGCGATGTAAGCTCTGGTAAAGTGGCAGTGGGTGAAATGCTGTAAGAAAGTGTTTTGCACAGGTTGAGATATGTGTCTAAATGGAAACACTAATTTCTAATAGAAAGTGTTTGGTTACACAATCTTGGGAACACGACCCTCACAATAATTATCTACTTGAAGACACATTCTGAAAGTGTGGGATACAATTCCATAAGTTGTCCTTGTTGAGTCTCTTTTCAGACATTTGAGCTCACCTAGAACAGACATCCTTTTGCGAACGCTATTAAAATCCATGAGGGCCAGCACGTTGTAGGTCCTCTCGACGCCAAGCTCGCTGACCGTGATTGTATTGTGCGTGCGATCACAGAAGACATAGCCAAAATTCCTAGCAGCAGTGACCAGGGCTTCTTCGTCTGGTGAGGTTGCCTGGTAAACAAGGTCGCCTGGAAAAGGAGGCTGAGGTGAGCAATGAACATGTTCTTCAACCCAGATATTTTCCATGTCACACAATACATGTTGACATGTCCATAGTTGTCAGGTTGACATTAGTTGTGGAAAATATGCTCCTGAGGTGTCCCAGTGAAAAACTTCAAACAGTTCTACAGGGAACACATTGCTGCTTAACTCAAGTGCCCAGCTGGAAGGGTATATTCCTTCTTTCTCATTAAAGCCTCAACAAATTAATATCAGCAAACTACACACATTATAATTTTAAACAAAAAATTTAAATAATTCTTTATCATTCAACATAGCATTATCCAATTTTTAAACAACTCTAATGTCTAGATTACGAGTTACACAGCATTGCACTGGTGCAAACTTGACACCTGTAATTACAGGTAGTGTGCAGGAACAACTTCCATGTAGTTCCGTGCAGTTATGAGTCACATTTTCTGTACTGGAGAGTAATTATTTCAACCCCATTTTTACCAGAGATAAAACCGCATAGAAATCTCAAATCCATGCAGTTGAAAGGGCAGCATTCCTCAGTCTGGAGTTTAAACTCCCATTTTTCACTTTCGTTGAGGCGTTGTTAGATGAGATCAGAGGCGTCTGCGAGAGGTGGGGGTCAATGGAGGGGCTGCGGAAGGTAAGGAAGGGAAGGAGAAGACGTGTCTTGTCATGGAAGAGCAAGCTCCCCCTTGTCAGAGAAGGAGGTGAGGAGGGACTGAGGATGCTGTTGCACCTGAAGCCTAAAACGAGTTAATTCTGGTCCTGTGTTCCCACACCCAGACTCTTAATGATGGTCTAAAACTACAAAAAAATCCAAAAAGCTACATAGTATTTATTTCTCGAAAGAAAATCCAAAAAACTACATAGTATTTATTTTTAGAAAGAGAATCACTGCAAGGTCTCAAAAACTCTTTCTATGTAATCTCAGATCTATTGTTTCACTCATAATCATTCTACAGAATCAGGATTTCTCAGGTGGCAACATCTGGTACTAAGAAAATAAGTTATTGACCTGTAACTGTGGATCTCCAGTATTGGAATCTTTTATAGATTCACATGCTTGAATCATTTTCCGTCGCCAAGATGGGATTCCCCGATACCTTATAAAAGTAATGTCATTATAGAAATAAATCACAAAGGCTTTAGGCATTTCGGTTTAGTAGCATATCATAGTCATTATTAAAAAAAGGACTAAACTTAAGAGTCAACCAATCTGGTGACACCACCCTGTAGAAACCTCCTGAGAGAAACTCTAGTCCCTCAGATTTTCAAAGCACTAGTGCATTTATGTAGTATTGTATTGAGGGAAGTAAAGGGGAGCTTCCTAGGAGAGGTGGGTGGGTCGCATGTGAATTTATGAAAGATTCCAATACAGCAGAGCTACAGTTACAGGTAAGTAACTTATTTTCTTACTCCAGTATTGGAACTTTCATAGATTCAACTGCTTGAATCAGAGTAGAGAGCAGTAATGAGCACAATTTCTATAGCTACAAAATGTCCTTTAATGCAAACGATAATATATATATATATATATATATATATATATATATATATATATACACACACACATATAACTAGCAAGTAAGATGTCCGTAAGAAATAGGTGGATGGGGGTAGAAAGAAATGGCTCACCTTTATTGAAAAAGATGCCTTAGAACCACTTGTCCTAATGCCGCATCTCTGAGGACTTCTGAATCCAAGCAGTAATGTAGCGTGAAGGTGTGTGCACTCTTCCAGATTACTGCTCTGCAGATATCTGGTAATGATATACCTGCAAACAACACCATGGATGTGGACATGGCTCTTGTAGAATGAGTTTGTACATTTGAATGCAAAAGTTTGCCAGCTTTCTGATGACAGAAGAGAATGGCGTTAGAGATCCATCTTGAGATACTTTGTTCCATCAGAGGGAAACCCTTTCTAGGTGCACTGTATGCTACAAAGATTTGGTTGAAGTTACGAAAAGTGGACGGAGTGTCCAACGCTTCCTGAAGTGGACGCATATTTCATCATGCCCAAAACGATTTTTAAAGGTGAATGGAAAGTGACCTTTTTTGTACTAACTGTGCCAATTTGGTCAGTTTTTGTTGTCTCTCCTTCGTGAGGTATGCCCTGTTTGTGTCTAGCACAGCTCCTACGAATGTTAACCATTGCAATGGTTGGAGAGAAGATGTGATTGGAATGAGCATGAGGCCTAACTCGGTGAACAGGTGTGTGCAAGCCATGGTCAACGCCCTTGCAGACTGGTTGGAAGGAGCCTTGACCAACCACTCATCGAGGTAGGGGAAGATTTGATGCAGTTGCTGTCTGAGGAAGGCAGCTACTGGAGAGAGGCATTTTGTGAAAATTTGCCATGCAGACTTGAGACCGAAGGGTAACACTCGGAACTGATAGTGGCTGTCGGCTACTGTGAACCTTAAAAACCTCCTGTGTTTTGGATAGATGGGAACATGAAAATATGTGTCTTGACGGTCTAGGGATGGCAAATAGGCTCCTTGTGTTGAGACACTTAATATATCTTGCAATGTGACCATTTGGAAAGATTGCTTTTTGAGATATTTGTTGAGGTTTCTTAAATCCAAGATTGGTCTCCGCTGCTTTGACTTCTTTTGTTGTGCACAGCCAGGGCGGCACTGAACTTAACGCCAGCATTTTCATGGTGGTCACCCCACAATGGAAAGGCTGGCAGTAAGGGTGTGCTTGGGCCGCAACTGGGCCCCTGCACTACCCATATCCATGGCATGCGCAGTGTAGGGCCCCCCTTGCCCATCACCCCCAAAATGCGCACTGTATGCTTTACTGACAGTGCGCATTCTGGGGTTGCTGTGTGCTACGATTTTGGCCTCGACGCCCATGGCGGTGGTGTCCTCCCTATGAGCTTGCTGGTCCCATGGTGGGACTGCCAAGCTCATATTTAGGCCTTTAGTTTTTGTTTTACCATAGGTTTGGTCATCGTTATTGTCGTCAACAATGTAAGTTTAAGAAAAGATGGCTTTAGTTTCTTCATCAACAAGGGTATCATCGTAGATGTGGTAAGTACCATCGATGGGCTGCTCACTGTCGACGGAGGTCTTGTCGTCAGTGGTGTCATCGACAACAGAGTCATCATCTACGGCAGTGTCATCAGCGGCGGGTGTGTCTTTGTCGATGGGATTGTTGCAGTCGACAAAAGCGTCGATGAGGAAGCAATCTTAACTGTCGATGATATAGGTGTAAGGCTGGTCGACAATGATGTCGTCGATGATGAAGATGCCGCCATTGACACTGTAATAATATTGGCAGTAGAAACCATTGATGTTACACTAACGATATTTGTCGTTGATGGGGTCGTCGCCGATGATTTTCTCGTCGATGGAGATGTCGTCGATGAGCCATCCATCGACTGAACAGATGAAGGTTTTTTTAAAGTGTGCTTCACCTGAGGTGGAGGTGTTGTAGGCTAAGAGGTAAACTTTTTAGGCCTTTTGGAGGAGCTTGAAGTAGTCTTCTCCTTTCATCTTGAAAGGGGGGTCACTCTTATGAGGTGACTTAAATGGGCTGCGGTGTTTTTGGGAGGCCTGAGAAGACTTCTTGGATGTCTTCTTTGGTAGTTCATCAGAGGAATGAGCTGCTGAATCATCTTTCAGGGGCCAATTATCAGTTTTATAGACAAGAAGACCCATACGTCGAACTTCTGATGGGGAGGTTGACGCCTTACTGGTGACCTCCTTGCCAGACCTATTATGACTTTCCGGCTGGGCTGACAGGTGGAAACCAAGGTTTCTGCCCATCAGCCCAGCGGGAAAGTGGCAGCAGCATTGTCTCCAGCTCAAAATCGAGCCGGTGGCAATGCTGTCACACGCAAGGTGCACCAGCACCCACGCATTGCTCACTATTTGCACAGCAGACAGTGAGCATTGCGAGGGTGCTGGGCAGGGGGGGGGGGGCTGCACTGCCCATGCTAGGTGAATGGGCAGTGCAGGCCCCCGTGGTCCCCTGCATCTGTTCTCTGCCAGCCTTTTCATGATGGTGAAACAGCCATGAAAAGGCTGGTGGAGAACCAGGTTCTAATCAGCAGGGCGGCGCTAACTTCAGCATCCCCCTGGCTGGTTCTGACCTCTGCCAATGTCAGCCTGTTGGGATCACCGATCCCAGTGGATATGGCGGTAGGACCGCCGCAGAAGCGGTGGTCCTGACCGTCACAGCAAGTTTGGCAGTATAGTGACTGTCAGACTCGTAATGAGGCCCTAAGGGGCATATTTATACTTTTTGATGCAAAACTGCACTAACACGCAATTTTGCACCAAAAAGTTTAGCACCGTCTTGCACCATTCCTGAGCACCAGCCGGGCGCCATATTTATGGAATGGTGCAAGCTGGTGCAAAGGGTGGGCTAGCGTAAAAAAAAAAATGACGTTAGCCGGGTGGGACTGGTGGTATGGGAGAAGGGTTTTTTGCAGCAAAAAATGACGCTAGGCTGGTTGGAGGCAAAACAAATGCCTCTAACCAGCCTAGCGTCATTTTCTGACTCAAAACCATCCATACCACATGACTCCTGTCCTAGAAAAGACAGGAGTCATGCCCACTAACCCAATGGCCAGCACAGGGGACCAGCGTCCTCTGGGCATAGCCATTGCACCCTGTGCCATGCAGGGGGCCCCAGTTTGGGCCTTTGATGGCACTTTAGTTTTTTTTTTTAATGACTTACATATATTTACCCTACTTACCTGAGATGGTGTCTCCCATCCTCTGGTGTCCCTTTGGTGTGGGTGGGGGAGTTCCTGGGACTTGAGGAGGGCACCTGTGGACCCATTCTATGGTGTTTAACCATGGAAATGGGTCCAAAGGCCCCCTAACGCCTAGTCTGACCCAGGTGTTAAATAATAGTGCAAAGCAAGATTTGCACCATTATTTAGCCCCTCCTTCCACCCGTGCATCATTTTAGCATGGGGGGATAAATATGGGGCTATGGGGTTAGCACCATTTTTTAGATGGGAACGCCTACCTTGCATCTCATTGATGCAAGATAGGTTCATGCATCTAAAAAATGGTGCAAACTCCAATATTTTGATGTTAGATGGGTCTAACGTCAAAATATAAATATGGTGTTAGTTTTGTGTCGACTTTGCATCAAAAAAATGACGCAACTTTGGCGCAAATGGAGTGTAAATATTCCCCTAAGTCTCTTAAGAGGCGTCTTCTAAGAGGATATAGATGACGTGTCACTCTCATCATTAGAGACAGAATTTTCTCAGGTTTTAGTTTTTGGAGCCATAGAAGGAGTCATCCTTCATGGTCCTAAGTAGAAAATGTGTGACATACCCGCAGTCCCTGGATTTATGGGCAGCATATACAATACTGGTGAGGGTAATCTATTTGGAGCCTTTTTTTCTGCAGGTGGCACAGGGTCTGAAGAGTCCTTATTTTAGGTATGTATGGCATATTAAAACGTCAGTTTGAAACACCAAAAAACACAGAATACCTAATGTCCAGGGTAAATATGTGAAATGTTGATGAGAAAATCAGCAGAAAATCAGTAGTAATCCCTTTGAAGAGTTCTGACAGGAAAAACTGAGCAGAGCTAAGTGGAGACTCCATAGCACGACATGTGGTACAAAATCTGAGGGGCTGGAGCTTCTCTCAGGAAGGTTTTAATGGGTGGTGTCACCTGATTGGTTGCCCTAAAGTTTAGTCCTTTTTTAATAATGACTATGCGATGGTAATAAACCGAAAGCCCGAAGGCCTTTGTGCTTTTTTTCTATAATGACATTACTTTTCTAAGGTATCGGGAACTCCCATCTCGACGACGGAGAATGATTCAAGCATGTGAATCTATGAAAGTTTCAATACTGAAGTAATTTATTCCATCATTTAATTGTATATTTATGTATTTATTTATAGGTTTGCTTTAGAATGTATCAAGCCCTCAGAGCCATTAGAGATCTTTTCCTACTTTGAGAAGAGGAGGAAGATATACATTTCAAGATGAAAAAAATAATTTTAGGCAGCTAGGAACCTTCTTAGTATCTTTTAATCTGATGGTGTGAGGGCAAGGTGGAAGGAAGTCAATATGACTTCTGCTGTCCAACTACTGCATCTTAATAACTTGATAAAATAATTACCACTGTTTAATAATACACACAACTGCAGCAAATCTTAACCAGTTCTGAAGGGGGAAGGAACCCTGGTCCTGCTGGGCTAATTATTGCACAAACCAGCCATATGCAAATTGCACACCAACTGATTAACGGGGATTTAATTTACAGTGTGACCTATGTACTAATAGGTTGCTTCGCATATTACTCATTGGCTGGAGACACTGAATGAACAGTAATTCGTCAAATTGCATTTTGGGGCGTCCAATGATTGGAAATTCAAGAAGAAAGGCCTACAAGGAAAATATTTTGCTTCAGAACGATCGCTTGTCAATTATTGAGAGAAGAACTGGTTTAAAAACACGCAATTCCTCTTTGGAAAACAGTAGGGAGATCACAGCCACTCCCCCCTTGGCCATCAGACATGATTGCTAAAGGGGAAGCCAGGGGAAGGGAGAAATTCCTTGCTTGCCTTATGGCCCTTGTTGCCCTTGCTCCCCTGCGGCCGCCTACAGTGAAAAACAAGCATTTTCAATGCAACGGGTCTCGCACTGCGCTGCGTGTAAAATAAACAGATAAAGTAATCCGTACTCCAGGCTGAAAACATCGAGCCTCGTATGTTTTTGGTACTTTACCGGTGCTGTGTAGGTGGGCTAAACACCGGAAAAGGCATGACGTATGCATGCCTTTCACAAATGAAAGCAAGCGGACTTTAAAAAGCAAGCCCAGGAACCAATGAAAGACTGACGTGACATGGGTGTGGGTTGAAGCCCAAAGAGGGATTACAGAATGGACGGAGCACTTTGTGCTCGCCCATAACAAGGCAATGAAAGGGAGGAATTACACGGGCCATAGGAGGGAAAAGAAGGCTTTCCTATTAAGTATGGATTCCTCAATGTTTCAATCTAATGTATTAAAAGCTTGCATTACAGTAATGGCCGCAGCATGTCCTCGGTGTACACTGATTCCAGGGAAGGAACAGAACGCCAGATATGAAGACAATGAGAGCTACACAAGGGCAGCTGACAACCTCATCAAGCTCGGCTTCAGGCATGCACAGGAGAGGTGGCTCCTTTCCACTAATCCTCTGAAATTAAAGTGCACTCTCGGTGTTGATGGAGAGGGAAGGAATCAAGCCCAGGCAGGCTTAGCCTCGCCAATAGATAAAAGACATGCATTGCACAAATAAAACAGATGTTCCACACAAAGTCCTGTACAGTTCTAAAACGCAAGAAAGGGTCGGATTGGGTAACATTCTGGCTCTGGAGTGTGTTTTCGCCCTGAGTTTAGCACAGAACCGCTGGTATCATCTGCTTCCAACGTCCCAGTGTTTGCTCGTATGTGGCATCCGTAGAAGGCCAGCTATAAAAAGCCATTTCACCTAAACTGCTTATAGAAATGTTCTGTATTAAGCGCATTCACAATATATTAGAATAGAATACCTTCGACTTTGAAATTTGTTTTCACTTTTTCTATTCCTTTTGGCGCCTGTAACACTATACTTTCCTCGTTCCTTCTGCCTTCTTCATTAAAAAAAAAAACTTTCTCGAGGTTTGGGTACCCCCTTAAAATGCTCTTCAAACATACCTTCAAAGCCTATTTTTTCCCTCACATACTTCTCTCCCGAAATATTCATCCTGTGCACCGTTTCCTGTAACTGATTTTCTCTTCCCCACCCTCCTGCCCTATCAAGCAATTGTCTTTCCCTCTTGTTGCCCCTTGCCGTTACTGCTTTTTCCTTTTGCCGTTTTTTGCAATACTTGGGGCCTATTCACAAAGGCACATTTACACCCTTAACCATCCATGTATAAATTGACTCTTACACTTTGTAGTAAATGTACTACTATTGGCTACTGTTTACTGTTTACGATGGATTATTTCTTAGAAACTGTAGACTTACATGTTCTCACTCATGAAACCAGGGCGTGGAGCCAAATTCATGAGTCTTAATTTACTAGAAGTAACTTTTCACATGTAGGCAAAGGTTTCCGCCACTTGGGCTAAGATCTTGCTATTGCAAACTATTGACAAATTATGAAGACTGGATTAAACTTTTCAAAAGCTAGCAGACATATTTTATTAAAATATTACTCTAAATAACTATTATAAATTAATTTTAAACGTAGAACAGAATACAAATGCTACATCACTGTAAGCTTACTTTTTTAATCAAAAGATGTTATTAATTTAAATATACTAAATTAAATTACATTTTTAAAAATATTTATTCAAACAAATTCCCAACGAAAGTGAAATGTTTACATTTTATTTTGCGGCAAAAATTACTAAAAGATATGAATACAATTAATTCCCTTTATTTAATTATAAAAAAAGGTACATTTTTTTTTTAAATTAAAGAGGTGATTACATTTCTTTATAGTGAAATAATATTTGTTTTTTATTTATAATTTGTTTATCATTAAATTGAACAAATATAAATATATATTCAAAAAGTCAAAATAAATGCATTTATTTTAAGATTATTTCCCATGAGTTGCTAATTTTAGTCCCTGCCTCCATTATTTCCTATGGCAGGGCAATGTGTGCCACTTGGCTTACTCCAGCTCTGAAGTGGAGCACATTAACTACTGCTGTGGGACCTTTGCGGTTATAGTAGTTTTAGATGTGCAGTTTGTCAGTAGGAACCTTTGTGGGTGGATGCATGCCCCTCCATAAACCCCTTCCTTACATCTCCCTGAACTCTACTTCTTTAGTAGCAAGTATTGCCCATTTTTGCCACTTCAAACGTCGCTCCCACTTTTACAACAAAAACAGGCGTGTTATGCGGAACTCCCCGGAGTCAGAACGGAGATGCTAGCGGTACCACACAGGAGGGTCACAGGTAGAGACCTCTGCCTGCATGCAGGTGTGTGAGTAGCATGTTGTAGTATGTGATTAGTATGATTGTAGAACTAGTAAACGTTCCACAAATTTCAGTTTGTGAATAGGCCCCTGTGTTCTCTCTCCTGCTTTAAAAGTTATGGTTAAATTTTAAAAAGGACATATATAACCTTTACTGCTTCAACATCTCTTAGATCCACCATGCTTTTCTCTTTTTTTTGGCTCAAAATTTGGTTTTGTCATGAATGGTATTCCCTCACAACACTTTTGTTCAGTCTTTTATTTGTCATTTTTTGTATGCTCATGGTTGTTTTTTCCACACACTACAGTCTTTGCACCCCTATGAATTTGCGGCCTTTCTTCAGTCTCACCCAAACCTTTGACATCCAGCAGTTGCCACCACACTTAAAAGGCCGCGCCACTCACCTTCTTTCTCCTCCACCATCACAGTGTGACAGAGAGCCAGCAGCCGGAAGAACTCAGCAGCATCCTGCTCCTTCCCATTACGGACTGTGTCCACCAGTGTCTGGTCATGAAACTGGAACTTCCCGTCTGCATAGGGGTTCCAGCGGAAGCTCACCTCCTGGAGACACAAACACACAAAAGGCAGCCTGGCTGAAAGGTAGCAGCACCAGCCACTCAACACCTGCTGAAAAAACCTCTTAAACCTTGAGCACCACACTTTCTCACTCCAAGACGGGACACTATCCCTATCAACTTACCTGCATGTGGCATGCAACACCCGCTTTTACCGCCATTCACCTGAACGACAAAATGTCGCCATACACTTTAATTGCATCATCCTACTACACACCTGATTTCACAAGCATATTTGTGGTAAGAAATCCACAGGTATGGCACATAGGGATACGGCTGAAAAAGACATTGGTTATCAAAACTCCCCAGCTAGGTTTTCGGTTGTTTACATTTTCTTGTCAGATCTGGATTGGACATAAACTGAAGGGCATCTCTTTACCTTTCATTTTTATTTTATAAATACTGTTTCAATAGGGTTTCTAAAAAACAACCATTCTTGGATGGTTAATCTTGGTCTGACCAACTCAATATTAAGTGACAAAGAGGGTTGTCAACTTATTGTGAATCAGATAAATGGAAATGAGGAAACACTTTTATCTGGCATCAGTGTGCTTACTTTCCAAACTAGTGTGTAAAAGGTATTGAGTCGAGTAATTAGCATACCTGAAGCGTAGTGCAAATGTCAAGAGCATGCATGGGTAGAATCATAGCAAAGGGAAGAAAAAAAGATTAAAAGCAACTTCTGTGCTCCTCTAGTGCTCCTTAACAACTATGCTCAGAAGAGGAAATATAGCAACTCAGGGGAGCCAGGATCCCACAGTAGTGGAGTTGATCGCTATACCAGAAGTAAATTACAATGGCTCACGGGGAAGGGCGGGAAACCACAGATGTAGGGATAGCTAGTTCTTCCCAGAAGTGAAACTGGAGTAACTCCTAGGAAACGGCAGGACAGCATCGAAGTGACCCTTTGTGACTTTAATCAGAGTGGTAGCACAGTTATTCAGAGGGAAGGATGGCTCTTCTCAGCTCTATCCAAAAGCTAAGTTAGAATAACTCTTTGGAAAAGGGCAGCATACCACAGCAGTTGTCCGTTTTACTTTACCCAAAAGTAGGGATAGTGTCCTTGAAAGGAAGGGCATTTCGAGACTTTAATGATGGCAACTAGTAAAGATGCCTAAACCCGTGAAACTTCTTAGGGCTTGGTGGGAGTCAGATCTGAGCATGGTGGAGGGCAAATAATTGATGGAAGCCATGGCGGCTACCTTAGAGCTCGTGATATCATCCTGACTCAGACTGAACCAGTTTGAGAACTTTCACAGAATCTCAGCACTTTGAATAGTTTTCTGAATACAAAATCAACCTATGTACTGAAATTACCTCCAGTGAATGACCTTTTATCCAGTCAATGATCTTTTCATTTTTTTAAATGACCATCTTATTGCTACTTTTTGCAGAAAACTATTTGTATTTATGAACCATGGATGTGCCATTGGATAGAATTGCAAGCACTGTAATACATATTATAGCGAGTATTTAATGTATTTGACGTTCAGTATTAATGCTACCAAGTCCCAAAATAATTTACACGTTATCACTATAAACGTAACCAAACAAGTGACCAATTAATGTAGACGTTTATGAATTTATAAATGAATCATTAGCTCGAAGTTAAAGGTACTTTATGATGCCCGTTTAATATGCATTGTAATCAATGCATAATAGATATACGTTCTTGCTCACCTGCATCTTGCCTTCAGCATCTGAGCTCGAACCTGCATGCATGAATGAGAGTGAGAATGTGACAGTGAAAGTGATGGGCAGAATCACAAAACGCAAATTACATAGAAAAGAGCAAGCAGGAAAAAACAGTGCCTTGTTTGTAAGTGATCAACCGTATTGAATAGGAAAATAGCACGGACTGAAAGGTTCTGAATGTCTTTCTTATTTATAACATTGTTATAAAAACGGTTAATGGGCTACAAAAATACTAGATCTGCACTTGTATGAGCTATGCACTAATTCGTATATGCACACCCACTCACATTTTCATACAGATCCATCCATCCATCCAGCCCTCCATCCATGTTTGAAATGTAGATATAAAGAGGGCAAAGGTGTGATTTTATGAGAGACATAAAGAATTAAACGGCAAAGAAGGGTATAATGCCACTTGTTCAAACCAACTTCAAATCTTCAAGGAAAGAAAATCACACAATGCCAGAAGAGATGGAGAACGATTCTCGAGAATACTTTAAAGCAGGGATATCCAATACAGGCCTACGGTGGTCTGATCATCGAATCTACGCCTGGTTTCAGGATACCCAAAGAACATACATTTACTTCACTGAATTTAAATGATCATCGTTTACATGATCGGTGGTATTACTTAAAATGTGGCATGGCTCCAGCTTGCCCAGGACCTTGGTTGGACACCCCTGCTTTAGTTAGGCTAGAGTTGTAATTACCATAAACACGTCCATTGATGCAGCACTTCCTGAAGGTCATAATGTTCTGTGTCAAGGTCCCAGTTTTGTCGGAAAAGATGTATTCGATCTGCCCGAGATTATCATTGAGGCTGGTGGCCCTGGCTGTGGCCGGGGTATCTGTCGCTGCGTAATACATCTCCACATCCCAGTTAATAAATAAACTGTGTATCGCATATATGCCTTCTATCCTGTGGGAAAAGGGAGGAGTCAGAGGGCATAGTGTTAGTAACATTCCTAGAGTCTGTCGCTAGTGATTCCATAAAAATAAGAAATATGGCAATGACCTTTGCGTTCCGTGTGATGCTGACAAGCTAGACCAGTGTTGTAGCATTAACTCTACGCACTGGCATCACACGAAAAGATACCCTTCACCCAGCCCTTCATAAACATGAAGAAAGACCAGGACACCTCCACATGCCGAAAGCCAATAGCGTTCACACCCCAACACCCAACCAGTCCTTGACATAAGAGTAAGGTCAGCGCAACTCCCCATGCTAACCTGCAGACCGAGAGCATCCCTCCACAGTATCTAACCCTTTGTTAGCCTTAAGGTGGGAACGGTGCATCGCGCATGCCTAGCACTACCAACAGGCATCATCACAAACTCAACCACACAACCAATACCGTACCTCTTTAAGCATCCAGCATTCAATGCCACCACGTCAGGGCGAGGGCATCTTCTCATACTATCCTTCACTACCTACAAGAACAAGCACTGGCAAAGCCGATGGGCTGGTTTTAATGCATATGTAATGGCCGGACAGACTATGGGGGTGATTCAGACCTTGGCGGACGGCGGAGGCCGTCCGCCAAGGTTCCGCCGCCGAATGACCGCACCGCGGTCAAAAGACCGCGGCGGCCATTCAGACATTTCCGCTGGGCCGGCGGGCGCTCTCCAAAAGAGCGCCCGCCGGCCCAGCAGAAATGCCCCTGCAACGAGGACGCCGGCTCAGAATTGAGCCGGCGTAGTTGCAGAGGTGCAACGGGTGCAGTTGCACCCGTCGCGTATTTCAGTGTCTGCAAAGCAGACACTGAAATACTTTGCGGGGCCCTCTTATGGGGGCCCCGCGGCACCCCCTACCGCCATCCTGTTCATGGCGGGTTTCCCGCCATGAACAGGATGGCGGTAGGGGGTGTCTGAATCCCCATGGCGGCGGAGCGCGCTCCGCCGCCATGGAGGATTCATTGGGGCAGCGGTAAACGGGCGGGAGACCGCGGGTTTACCCTTTCTGACCGCGGCTGAAGCGCCGCGGTCAGAATGCCCTCGGGAGCACCGCGAGCCTGTTGGCGGTGCTCCCGTGGTCGGTGACCCTGGCGGTCACCGGCCGCCAGGGTCAGAATGACCCCCTATGTGTGCCTCTTCCCTGTGCAGTCCCCATCGTTCTGTGTACCCCAAGCCTGCTTGTTATTTGTTAAGCTTGTGGTACCGTGCAGCAGGTTACACAGTGCCATGTTGCCAATTGTCTGTGTACATGTGCATTTCTGTACTTGCATGCAGTAGCACCTTCAAGCCAGTTGGATTTGCCAATGCTTGTTTTATGAAATAGTAGCTGTCATTACAGAGTGTCTGGACTGGACAAGCATCCTACTCACTTAACTGGTATATTTTCTTCCTGACGTCATCTACATCCTCGGCATTAAAGCTGATGGAGGATGATGACAGAGAGACGTCCTTATTCTGCGGGGAGTATTCTTTATACCCTTGCTTCACTTTTAAAAGACTGGAGGTCCTCCCTCTAACTGCTGGCACATGCGTAAGGTGCCATGGGTTTCGTGTTGGATGGATGTCACTTTCCTACTCAGAAGTACACGCCTTAGAGTGGACGAGCTGAGGAGACTCACAACCCGCAAGTGACAAGCCAAATAAAGGGCAAGATCAGAAGCGTATTAGTTGCCTTTAGCTTTTTAAGGCCGGGATTACTTGACAGCATTGGGTTAGGAAACTGTGTATTAAAGAAGATGAAGAGATATTTGGGTGGATGGATTGTTGGATGTTACTTTGGGTGTAATGTGGGTGGATGGATGGGTGTGGGTCGGTGGTTGGCAGAGTGCAGGAGTGGTCTGAGCTACAGGCCAGGCCAGGCCACTGGAATTATGCAGCAGGGAGGCAGCACATCATGCAGCGAGGTTGACTAAATTAGTTGGCAAGAAAGGTAAATTATGGAGCAGAATGCAGCACTTTTTTGTTGTTACATCATTATTTTGTAGTTCCTACACACAGTAATACATTCTGGGCAAAATAGAAATAAGAAACTGAAAGATGACCAGTTAACCTTTGCGAATTGCCTTCCACAGCGCACGAACACGTTTTTAGTAACGTTTGACTTGTCTGATGTAGAAATATATTTTTCCTTAAATTTGCAGACTATGCAACAGATTATGGATTATGTGGCAAACCCATAAAGCAGCCGTAGAATCGCATAATTTCAGTGGCCCTGCCTAAGGGACAATCAAACAGTGTCCGAGAGGCTGGTCTGATAGGTCAGTGTGTAGGTCGTGTTTTTGAGGTTTGTGTGCCTGTTTTATGGTTTGGCGGGCCAGTTTTTAATGTTGGTTTCCGATATTACCGCAAACACTGCCAGCAGCGAGCACAAACGCATAGTCTCCTATACATTGCAAAACACCTATACATCATGTCAAGTTCCAAATTACCCAGTTTGCTAATGCGGGCCTTTTTATTTTGATAGGCGAGGGCAAAGTGCTCCCTCCCATACTGTAATTTCTCTTTGGGCTTCTAACCACGCCCATGTCATGTCAGTCACTTTCATTGGTTTGTGGGCTTGCCTTTTAAAATCCGCTTGCTTTCATTTGTGAAAGGCATGCCTACGTCATGCCTTTTCCGGTGTTTAGCCCCCCTACACAGCACCGGTAATCTACTGAAACCATTCGAGGCTCGATGTTTTCAGCATGGGTTCTGGACCACTTTATCTGTTTATTTTCCACGCAGCGCGATCGCACTGGGGTTTACATAGCTCAATCGTGCTCGGTTTTTCCATTTTCAGTTTCAGCGTGATCGCGCTGCATTTTACATTGCGTGATTGTAGGAAGTTGGCTCTGTATGCACTATTTCAAAGTAAGGAATAGTATGCACAGAGTCCAAGGGTTCCCCTTAGAGGTAAGATAGTGGCAAAAAGAGATAATACTAATGCTCTATTTTGTGGTAGTGTGGTCGAGCAGTAGGCTTATCAAAGGAGTAGTGTTAAGCATTTGTTGTACATACACACAGGCAATAAATGAGGAACATACACTCAGAGACAAATCCAGCCAATAGGTTTTGTTATAGAAAAATATATTTTCTTAGTTTATTTTAAGAACCACAGGTTCAAATTCTACATGTAATATCTCATTTGAAAGGTATTGCAGGTAAGTACTTTAGGAACTTTGAATTATTACAGTAGCATATATACTTTTCACATAAATCACAAATAGCTGTTTTAAAAGTGGACACAGTGCAATTTTCACAGTTCCTGGGGGAGGTAAGTTATTGTTAGTTTTAGCAGGTAAGTAAATCACTTACAAGTCTCATGTTTGGGTCCAAGGTAGCCCACCGTTGGGGGTTCAGAGCAACCCCTAAGTTACCACACCAGCAGCTCAGGGCCGGTCAGGTGCAGAGGTCAAAGAGGTGCCCAAAACACATAGGCTTCAATGCAGAGAAGGGGGTGCCCCGGTTCCAGTCTGCCAGCAGGTAAGTACCCGCGTCTTCGGAGGGCAGACCAGGGGGGTTTTGTAGGGCACCGGGGGGGACACAAGTCAGCACAAAAAGTACACCCTCAGCAGCGCGGGGGCTGCCGGGTGCAGTGTGCAAACACCCGTCGGGTTTTCAATGGTTTTCAATGAGAGACCAAGGGATCTCTTCAGCGGTGCAGGCAGGCAAGGGGGGGGCTCCTCGGGGTAGCCACCACCTGGGCAAGGGAGAGGGCCTCCTGGGGGTCACTCCTGCACTGAAGTTCCGTTCCTTCAGGTGCTGGGGGCTGCGGGTGCAGGGTCTTTTCCAGCCGTCGGGATTTCAGAGTCAGGCAGTCGCGGTCAGGGGGAGCCTGGGGATTCCCTCTGCAGGCGTCGCTGTGGGGGCTCAGGGGGGACAACTTTGGTTACTCACGGTCTTGGAGTCGCCGGAGGGCCCTCCCTGAGGTGTTGGTTCTCCACCAGTCGAGTCGGGGTCGCCGGGTGCAGTGTTGCAAGACTCACGCTTCTTGCGGGGATTGCAGGGGTCTTTAAATCTGCTCCTTTGAAACAAAGTTGCAGTCTTTCTGGAGCAGGGCCGCTGTCCTCGGGAGTTTCTTGTCTTTCTTGAAGCAGGGCAGTCCTCTGAGGATTCAGAGGTCGCTGGTCCTTTGGAAAGCGTCGCTGGAGCAGGTTTCTTTAGAAGGCAGGAGACAGGCCGGTAAGTCTGGGGCCAAAGCAGTTGGTGTCTTCTTTTCTTCTTCTGCAGGGGTCTTTCAGCTCAGCAGTCCTCTTCTTCTTGTAGTTTCAGGAATCTAAATTCTTAGGTTCAGGG
Source organism: Pleurodeles waltl (assembly GCF_031143425.1). Lineage (NCBI taxonomy): Eukaryota > Metazoa > Chordata > Amphibia > Caudata > Salamandridae > Pleurodeles > Pleurodeles waltl. The sequence goes on along the minus strand of NC_090451.1, from coordinate 77,650,271 downwards.
AAGCCCTTAAATACTAAATTTAAGGGCGTGTTTAGGTCTGGGGGGTTAGTAGCCAATGTCTACTAGCCCTGAGGGTGTGTACACCCTCTTTGTGCCTCCTCCCAAGGGGAGGGGGTCACATTCCTATCCCTATTGGGGGAATCCTCCATCTGCAAGATGGAGGATTTCTAAAAGTTAGAGTCACTTCAGCTCAGGACACCTTAGGGGTTGTCCTGAATGGCCAGTGACTCCTCCTTGTTATTCTCATTATCTCCTCTGGCCTTGCCGCCAAAAGTGGGGCCGTGACCGGAGGGGACGGGCAACTCCACTAGCTGGAGTGCCCTGTGGTGCTGGAACAAAGGGGGTAAGCCTTTGAGGCTCACCGCCAGGTGTTACAGCTCCTGCCTGGGGGAGGTGTTAGCATCTCCACCCAGTGCAGGCTTTGTTACTGGCCCCAGAGTGACAAAGGCACTCTCCCCATGGGGCCAGCAACATGTCTCGGTTGTGGCTGGCTGCTGGAACCAGTCAGCCTACACAGATAGTCGGTTAAGGTTTCAGGGGGCACCTCTAAGGTGTCCTCTGGGGTGTATTTCACAATAATATGTACACTGGCATCAGTGTGCATTTATTGTGCTGAGAAGTTTGATACCAAACTTCCCAGTTTTCAGTGTAGCCATTATGGTGCTGTGGAGTCCGTGTTTGACAGACTCCCAGACCATATACTCTTATGGCTACCCTACACTTACAATGTCTAAGGTTTGGCTTAGACACTGTAGGGGCACAGTACTCATGTACTGGTGCCCTCACCTATGGTATAGTGCACCCTGCCTTAGGGCTGTAAGGCCTACTAGAGGGGTGACTTATCTATACTGCATAGGCAGTGTGAGGTTGGCATGGCAACCTGAGGGGAGTGCCATGTCGACTTACTCGTTTTGTTCTCACCAGCACACACAAGCTGGTAAGCAGTGTGTCTGTGCTGAGTCAGGGGTCCCCAGGGTGGCATAAGATATGCTGCAGCCCTTAGAGACCTTCCCTGGCATCAGGGCCCTTGGTACCAGGGGTACCAGTTACAAGGGACTTACCTGGATGCCAGGGTGTGCCAATTGTGGAATCAAAAGTACAGGTTAGGGAAAGAACACTGGTGCTGGGGCCTGGTTAGCAGGCCTCAGCACACTTTCAATTCAAAACATAGCATCAGCAAAGGCAAAAAGTCAGGGGGTAACCATGCCAAGGAGGCATTTCCTTACAGTGATCGTGCTGTGTTTTTTGTTCCTGTAATTTGTGTTGCAAGAAAAAGTCCGGTTAGGAGTTTACAACCCTAATAGCTCTAACTCGAGCAAATGCTAGACCCATTACATTGCAAATGCTTGTTAAACTATCTGATTCGCTAACGGGGGCACTTTTGTTTTAGTGCCAGGACCTATTTTTTGTCCCAGTCCTACCCTGACTGAGTGGGCATTTTCAGTGGCTGGATGGAAGAATATCCGAGATCCTACTCCAAGAATGTGCTTGTTTATACTGATTCTATTTCACTGTTGTACACTGGCGCTCTGCTGTACGTGGGCTTACATACATATGAACTGTACGTCGCACACCATTCTGGTTTATAAGTCCCAAATTTTGCACATTCCTTTTGTCCCTGATGTTTCTTTTTCTAATTCACTGGTTTTGTGTTGTCTTCCATACCAGGTTATCCTTTGGCCATTACCACTCCTTTTGTAGTCCTATCCGTGTTCCACATGTTCCAGCATCCATTCACCCCTCTTTCAATGAATCCCTCAATGTATAAATTCATTTATCCCTTCCCAACCTATATTCAACCCTCTTTCAATTAATCCATCGATGCATTTATTCATCCATCTCTCCCCAGTTCCTATTCACTACTGTTTCATTAAATCCCTCAATGCATTTAATCATCTATCCCCCGCAGCCCCCATCCACCCCTTTGTCAATGAATCCCTCAAAGTAATCATTTATCCCTCCACAGCCTGTTTACCCCTCTATCAATGAATCCCTCAAAGAATTTATTCATCTATCCATCCCCAGCCTCTTTTCATCTCTTTCAAATAATCCAGCGATGTATTTATTCATCTATCCCTCTGCAGCCTCTATTCACCCCTCGTTCAATGAATCCCAGAATGTATGCATTGATCTGTCTCTCCAGAGATCTAGTTACTCCTTTTTCTTAAATCTGCTCCATAATACATCAAGCCATCTATACCAACATTGCCTCTTTTCAGACCTTCTTCCATTATTCCTGTTAAGTATGAAATAGTCTGTGTAAATGAAGCTTATTTCAATTAATCCGTCACATATCGAACTCTTACTCCTTCACATCTATTCACTTCTCTTTCAATAAACCTCTCCATGCCTTCCAGTTGACATTTTCTTCTAATCTATTCATCAGTCCATCTGTCCTCTATTGCCTCTTTCAATACAAGTTTCAGTTATTCTCTCCAAACATCTTTTCATCTATCCTTCTCTCTCTTTGTCGTTCATGAAGCTCTGTGAGCAACAATCCATCACTTGGCCCTTTCCCACATTGCAATTTCATCATTTTCACCATGCCTCTATTCATACATATATATCTCCAGGCCTCTAATCCTTCTTAGTTCTATCAACATATCAGTCCATCTAGTCAAAGCTTCTCCAATGAGTAGCTTGTGAGCTACTGGTAGCTCTCCAGCTACCTGTAAGTAGTAGGAACCTGCAAGTAGCTCTCCTGTCTGCTGACCAGCCGACTAAATTAGAAGCTTTTGCTTGGTTTAATTAATTTACATATAGCAAAACTGAGAATGTATAGTCAGTAGCAGTAGCGGTTCCTGCCTTAGGACGCTAGGGTATTGCCCCACTGATATTTTGGCCTCCCTATACCCCCATTACATGTGTGAATAATAAACAAACACAACTATGCAAAGTGTAAACTTTCCCAAATAAATTATCTTTTATTCTCATGCCTGTGGCTGTCACCACCTTCAGCCGTGGACGGTTTCTGTTCAGTTCTGAAGGGGATGGGGCTACAAATGCAGACCGACACACTGCATAGACACATACAGACATGTGTGCCACCTAGTGCGCATGTCGGGTTGTGCGGCTGCCTTTCTCTAGCCTGCCCGAAATGCGCACTAGAAGCTTCTCTTCATGTTCATGTTAGTGAGTGGGGGTTGACCAAAGCTGCAACCTCTGGTCCTCTAATGAGCAGTAAGAAAATAAGTTACTTACCTGTAACTGTGGTTCTCCAGTATTGGTATCTTTCATGGATTCACATGCTTGAATCATTCCCCGTCGTCAAAGTGGGAGTCTTACGGTACACAGAAAGAAGTAAAGTAAAATATTACATTGAAGTTAATGGAAAAATCCATTCACTTTAACAGCTTATGAGTGTTATTAGAAATGACCCAAAGTCCAGCCAATCAGGCGAGAGCACCCTCTAGAACCCTCACCACAGAGGCTAAAGTCCCTCAGATTTTCTAGCACAAGTGATGTATAAAAGAATAAGACATGAGGTGAGCCTCTATGGGGAGGAGGGTGGGTTTCATGTGAATCTATAGAAAGATACCAATACTGGAGAACCACAGTTACAGGTAAGTAACTTATTTTCTTCTCCAGTATTGGGGTATCTTTCATAGATTCACATGGTTGAACCAGAATAATTAGCAGTAAACATAATATCCATCTAGCTATCTACATATATATAATAGTGGACGGTGGGAAAAAGAATGACTGTCTCACCTTATGTAAATAACTTCCGTAGAGCTGCTTGTCCTTATGCTGCATCCATCCTGTCTGTGGCATCTAGGCAGTAGTGCTGAGTGAAGGTGTGGCTGCTAGACCACGTTGCCGCTCTACATATTTGCTGTACAGGCACTCATGCGAAGAGAGCTGCGGAGGTAGAAACAGCTCTAATGGAGTGGGCCTTGACGTTGGTTGTCAGTGGTTTTCCTGCTAGCTGGTGACAAAATTGTATGGCGGTGGCGATCCACCGAGCTATACTCTGTTTGGTAACAGAATATCCCTTTCTTAGCTGTCCATAGCCTACAAACAATTGATCAGCTTTGTGAAAGCTCCTATTCTTTTGTGTGTAGAGTTTGAGACATCTCTTGATATCTAAAAGCGCTCTTTCTGCTGGAGTTTGATGATTTGGGAAAAAATATTTCAGTATCACTGGTTCATTCAGTTGAAAGTTCGAAGGAACTTTGGGAATAAATTGAGGATTAGTTCTAAGGTTGACAGTGTCAGACTTAAATTGGAAAAAAGGCTGAGTGATTGGGAATGTCACTGACCCTCTTTGCTGAAGTAAGCACTAGGAGAAGCACTGTCTTCCAGTAAGTGTATTTCATCTCTGCCTTGTGTACAGGCTCAAATGGATTCTTCACCATTTGTGAAAGTACAATATTGAGATGCCAGGGAGTAGGAGGGATTTTAACTGGAGGAAACAGTCTGAATACTACCTTAAGAAATTGTTTTATTATTCTGGAGGACTATAAAGATGGAGAATTAGCGGTACAGCAAAATCTAGAAATGGCTGCCAGGTGAACCTTGATGGATGAGTGAGAAAGACCTTATTTTGCCAAGTGAAGAAGATACGTAAATATCTGTTCTGGAACAGATGTCAGAGGGTGGACATCGGAATCCTTACACCATATGCAGAATCTTTTCCATTTGAGTTTGTATGTTTTATGTGTAGTCTGGGCTCTAGCATTAGTGAGCACTTCATGACAATCTGTTGGAATGTTTAGGTCAGCAAATTCATAGAATTCAGGAGCCAGGCCGATAACCAAAGAGAAGTCGGGTTGGGATGACGGACCTGATCTCGATTCGGTATTGGTTCCAACAGAATGTGAGGTTGTTCCCAGAGGAGTAAGAGCGCTGTGAACAAAAACTGGGGTGGCCACTTGGGAGCTATCAGTAACAGCCGGAAAGGTTCTCTCTTCATCTTCTTTAGAACTCATGGGATTAGTGGAAGCGGGCGAAAAGCATAAGCATAGATTTCTGACCATTTGATCAAAAATGCATTCCCCCACGACCCTCTGCTGCAGTTGCCAACTTGCGTAGTACTGGCATTTTTTGTTTTCCTTTGTCGCAAATAGGTCCAAACTGGGCTTGCCCCAGTGAAGAAAAAGATGATTGAGAGTTGTCTCGTTAAGGTCCCACTCATGGCAGGCTGTTGAGGTCCTGCTTAATGAGTCTGCAAGGGTGTTAGATACTCCGGGAACATGTTCTGCCCTGAGAGTTATGTGATGTCGAAGCGCCCAATTCCATATCTCTTGCGCCTGGAGAGACAGCGCTGGTGATAGTGTACCACCCTGCTTGTTGAGGTAGTGCATGCTTGTAGTGTTGTCGGTTTGGATCAAAACCAATGAGCCCCTGATCTTGGTCATGAAGGATTTGAGCACTAGGAAGACAGCTTTTAATTCTAGCAAGTTGATGTGGTGCATTGCTTCCTGGGTGGTCCATTTCCTCTCGCTGTCAGTTATTGGAGATGCGCGCCCCATTCATCTTGAGACGCGTCTGTGATCAGAACATGTTCTGGACTTTGATTCAGAAAGGAAGCACCTTCAGAGATGTGTGGCACCTTCGGAGATGTGTGGCATCTTCGACCACCATTTCATGGCCTGCTTCATTGGTGAGGTTATTTGAATGATGTAATCAAAATATCCATTCATTTGTTTCCACTGGCTGTCTAACTGTTGTTGAAGTTATCTCATGTGTAGACAGCAGTTTGGTATCAACGGAATGCAAGAAGAGAGCATTCCCAGAAAAGATTTGTAGATCCAGACAGAAGTGGGCTTTCTTTTGTCAAGGTGCAGCACTAGATTTCGAATCTTCTTCTGCCTGTCTTTAGAGGTGGAGGTGTTAGCTTGTTTCGTATCTAATATGGCTCCTAGAAAGGTGATGTTGATTGACGGAGCTAGGTATAATTTTTGGCAATTGACTGAGAGGCCTACGGTCTGGAAGAGAGATAGGCATGTTGCTGTGTCTCTGGCTGCTTGGGACACTGTGTTTGCTTTTATCAACTAATCGTCCAAGTAGGGAAATACTTAAACTCCCTTTTGTCTGAGATACGCTGCTACCGGAGCTAAGACCTTGGTGAACACTCGAGGAGCTGATCTCAAACTGAATGGTAACACTCTGAATTGGTAGTGGGTGCCTGCTACCTTGAAGCGTAAGAATTTCCTGTGGCTGGAGTGAATAGGGATATGAAAATAGGTGTCTTGGAGATCTAAGGCCATCATGTGATCCCCCAATACATCCTGAAGGATGACCATACAAAATGATAGTTTTTTCAGGAATTTGTTCAGCTGTCGAAGCTCTAAGATGGGGCGCCAGCCTCCTGTTGTTTTCAGAATGAGGAAGAAGCAAGAGTAGTAGCCGGGTCACCTCTGAGACTTTGGTACAATCTCTATTGCTCCCTTGTCCATCACTGTGGTAATTTGAAAAAGGAGCTATTCCAAGTGGGTAGGACCCCCACCTGCCCACTTGAAAGAGCTCCTTTTACAAATTACCACAATGATGGACAAGCAAAAAGCTGGGAATTCTGCCCCATATCTGAGTATTGGAATAGGTGTTGGAGGAAGGCACCTGGTGGAGGTTAGTGTTTTCTGGATGTGTCCTTGCTCCTATAGGAAGACTTTTCTCTGGTGGTATGTCTGTAGACTGCAGATAGTGGCTGCCTATAGGGTTGTTGTTGCTGCATGATGGCTGACCGAAACTGGCTCTGATAAGGTCGGTATTGTCTATATTAGTGGAGGTCACCTCTGTAGGAGTAAAGTCCTCTATTTCTTGCCCCTCAAAAGGGCTGCCTTCTGAATTGTAGAGTACCCAAAGATCTAGCCGCGTCCGTGTCTGTTTTTATCGATTATAGTGCGACATCGACATGCTGGCCAAACAGTAGTTCTTCATCATATGGCATGTCCAGAACTCTCATCGGAACCTCCGGGCGGAAGGAAGTGGCCTTTAGCCTTCCCTGACGTCTTAGTACTACAGCTCCGGCTAGCTGGCTAAAGCCTTTGGATGACACATCTATTGCACAATATATGATCTCAAAGGAGATCTTTTCTCCCTCCTGTAAGAGTTTCGGTGCTTAAACTCTAGCATCCTTGGGAAGGAGATCAATGTATTGGGAGATGTCCGACCACATCTGGCAGTCGTATTGTCCTAGGATCGCTAATGAGTTTGCTGCCCTGGCCATTGTAGCCGCCATTGTGGAGAACTTCTTTCCTATTGTGTCAAAGCGCCGTCCTTCCTTATCTGGGGGTGTGGAAAGTGGAGAGGATGGGTTTCCGGACCTGCGTTGGGCTCCCTGAGTTATCATGGAGTCAGGTTTGGGTTGACCAATCAAACAAGCTGGTGAGTTTTCCGGCGCATTGTACTTTTTGTCTAATCTACATTTGGGATCGCCTGAACTGACTTTCTGGTGTCTTCTTTAAAGACATAAAGAAAGCAATCCAATTGTTTTGTGACATTGTGAAGCTGGAATCTCTTGGCTGCTCTTTCCATAATACTATGGAATCCTCCTACATCTTGTGGCTGAGAATTTACTGGTGGTGGAGTAGAGGGGGATGGTGTTTGCATCTGGTAGTCATCCCATTCATTGGGGAGTGAGGCAGTGTCCTGGATTTCCCCTTCTTCTTGGTCCTCTTCCAAGGAAGGCGGATCATTTTCGGAAGGTGAATATAGAGGGTAACGGTGTTGTAGGTACCTGAAACTCTGAGGATTGGTCCCTGGTAGAGGGACTTAATGTTAATGGTCGATGCAGTAGTGGAGTTTTTGATCCCAGTGGTGGGAATCTATAGCAGTAATCCTGAATCATATGCTGCAAATTGGCAATCAGTGACCCTGGCACCTGCACTGTTGGCTCATGTTGTTGTTGTTGTGAACGTGTGCGTTGTCAGTCATCAAACGATTCTTGAACATACAACTGTTCATACATCAGGTCTTCCTCATCATCTTCCTAGCATTTCATTTGTAGGTCTGAATACTATGAGCCACTGCAAACAAACCATCACTGCAGAATAATCATCTCCATACTCCTCTTCATCCTCATCAAGAAGATGTTCTGGAGGTACAGGCGATACCTTACTGGGTGACGTATGTGACGGTAGTAATGTCTCTTGAGTGGATTTATGTCTTACTGTTATTAACCTTAAGGGTAAAAGGGAAGATATTGCTGTAACAACTGCTGTCGACGGTGTAGGCGTTGTTGGTGTGTCTGCAGGAAAGAAATGGGCCATTGACGGTGTTGTCGTCGACGGTGTTGTCATCCTCAAAGTTGCCAACCTTAAAGTTGCCGTCAATGGAGATGTTGTTGACGGAGGTGGCGTCATTGGAGCTGCCGTCGATGGAACTGGTGTCTACGGAGCTATCGACGTCACTTTGTATGTTGACATCGATGGACCCGTCGACAGTATCAGTGTTGAAGCCTTTGGGGTAGCTGATTTCTTAACCGACATCGATAGAGTTGATGTTGAGGAGTGAAACCTCTTCTCCAATGGGTCTATAATGGATGATTTCCACTACGCTTTCTTACCCTGAGGTGTTGTTGATGGTAAAGAAGGCCCATGTTTTATGCTCACTGATGTTATTGTCATAGATGATAACGGCGACGCTATTAACATGGGCGAAGACGGTGCTGTAAACTTTGCCATCACTGTGGTAGCAGTGGGGATCAAAGCTGTCATCGACGATGCGCTTGTTGATGGTCTCTTCGACAAGACTGAAATCTTTGAAGCCAATGGAGGCAGAGAAGTAGATGGCTTTTTAATTTTTATTGTACTGGCAGCTGGTGTGGAAGGTTCAGAATGACGCTTCTCCTTGTGTTTCTTTGAAGTGGAAGGAACGTCCTGTATTTTTCCCCCCTCACAGGATGCATTTTCTTGGCTGCCCTACTTTGTTTTGGAGAGAAACTCTCCATAGATCTTTTTCTCTATACAACTGAGGCGTCGCCGTCACCATCATCATGAGAGAGGGGGTATTCCTTGGATTTAAGCTTTTGAAGCCAAAGCAGGAGCCTGGCCTCTCTGCCTCTCAAGGCCTTGTGAGGAAAGGTTCGACAAATTTTACAGTCTTTCACCTTGTGTTCTGAGTGAAGACAGTAAATGCAGTCCTTGTAATGGTCCTTACAGTGAAGCCTTAGCTTTCCACAGGTGATGCTGCAAGGCCGAAATAAACCTTTCTTGGCTGTAGACACGATGTAGAAGTCAAAGCTGTAGAAGAAAAAAAAAACAGATTCAGAAGAATTCCTGTCAGGAAAAGTAAACAGAGCAGAGCAGAGGGAGACTCCCTTCACACAACGTGCGGTCGAAAATCTGAGAGACTGGAGCCTCTGTGGTGAGGTTTCTAAATGGTGCTCTCGTCTGATTGGCTGGACTGTGGGTCATTTCTAATAACACTGATAAGCTATTAAAGTGAATGTATTTTTCCATTAACTTTAATTTACTACATTCTATGTACTGTGGGACTCTCACTTTGACGACGGGGAATGGTTCAAGCATGTGAATCTATGAAAGATACCCCAATACTGAAGAAATTTGCCTGCTCACGCCAATCCTGATACTGCTCTCATGCTGTGTAACAGCAAGGGAGCAATGTCTGGATTGGCTGAGACGCAGTTGCTAGGCCTAGTCTAGGCCTCTAGTACAGTTTGTGCACCTGGCACCGCAGGGGGTGGGAGGCTCAGCGTGCCAACGGAGCATAACCAATCACTGTAATGGCTTATCGTGAAGCCATGCAGTGATTGGACATTTCTGGTGCTGCTGGGCAGGGCTGCTGAGGAAGTGAGACAGTCGGGAGACCACACCTGTGACCTGACCTCATGCTGTGGTGTGGGCTGTGGCTGGACCGGAGTTGAGTCTCATTTGTCCAGTCCTCCTGACTCCGAAAATTCTTGTGTGATCACTCAATACTACAAAGATAGCGTCGTTGGAATTGAGTGGACAATAGGCCCATCTACTATTGGTGACTATGAATGCACTAACTAACAGCCAGTCATGTTTACCCTGAAAACTCAACCAAAGTTATTGGTATAAGGTATTGCTGGAGCGTTTTACATGAGCACCAGAATGTGCTGAGCCAACGCCGAGACTCACAGTCATTGTTCTCAGAATCAGACAGACTTGTGTACTTTATTTCCACAGTACCTTGCTGCTCTTGCCATGTTGTTTTTATTCCCACCACAGACATGTTTTTTTTTTTTTTTTTATGTATAGCGCATACTCGACTGAAGGTATTGGTATTGTTGGAGCACTTTACATGAGCACCAGTTCCATTTCATAAGGACACATTACTTTTTGGCACGGGGAGATTAAGGGGGTGATTCTTACCTTGGCGGGCGGCGGAGGCCGCCCGCCAAAGTACCCCCGCCAGAACACCGCACCGCGGTCGTCAGACCGCTGCGGTGATTCTGGGTGTTCCACTGGGTTGGCGGGCGACCGCCAAAAGTCCGCCCGCCAGCCCAGTGGAAAACAACCTTCCCACGAGGACGCCGGCTCTGAATGGAGCCGGCGGAGTGGGAAGGTGCGACGGGTGCAGTTGCACCCGTCGCAAATTTCACTGTCTGCAATGCAGACAGTGAAATTCAAAGTGGGGCCCTCTTACAGGGGCCCCTGCAGTGCCCATGCCATTGGCATGGGCACTGCAGGGGCCCCCAGGGGCCCCACGACACCCCATACAATCCCCATGGCGGCGCAGCGAGCTGCGCCGCCATGGAGGATTCTTTTGGGCAGCGGAAAACCGGCGGGAGACCGCCGGTTTTCCACTTCTGACCGCGGCCAAAATGCCCTGCGGGGCACCGCCAGCCTGTTGGCGGTGCTCCCGCCAACCCTGGCCCCGGCGGTCCATGACCGCCGGGGTCAGAATGACCCCCTAAGTGATTAGCTCAGAATCACAAGATGTGTTGAGCCGATGCCAAGACTCACAGATTCATTCACACCATACCACAGATGGTGTATTACACATGCGTGGCCCAGTGACACAATGCATAGGCTGTGTCTGTACTTTTTAACCATATGCAGCCTGCTAATAAGGTGCCTTGCAGTTTCAATGGGCCTTGTCTTACAGAAGGGCTGTGTCTGCACACTCACAGGCGCCTGGTGGGACAGCCATGTACACTGGCTGCTTCCTAGAGGGCCCTTTAGCAATGAGTATAAGGGAGGATGGCTACAGTATAAGATGGGTCTCGCATTCATTCACACACTTCCATGGAGGGTGTTTATACATGCGTGGCCCACTGACACCATGCACAGGCTCTGTCTGCACTCGCACAGGGGCCTCAAGGCCCAGTCATGTGCACTGGCAGCTTCAGGGCGCTTTTGCACCGAGAACACAGGAGCAGGCATACCTAAGGCATAAGGTCGGACACAGAACAGGCTTTACAAGGTGTAAGTGAATCTACAGCACATTACAGATTCAGTGGGCCCAGTCAACAGTCTGATGGACAGGCGGAGGGCGAATTAAGGTCTGTCTGCTGGCGCGCATGGTGGCCTGGCTGCCAGAGCCCGGCCCTTCACTCTCGGCCAGATATGTATTGTTCTGCCATTCAAGGCAAGACAGGTTAATCTGTTCGAGAGACACGTGCCCATGGGGGGCAGGGAGCATGGAGTGGGTCAATTTGACCAACGAAACACCAATAAGGATATAAAATGCCCAAGGCCACATATCCTCACCCTCCGCCAACATGTGACATCCTGCATTTCCATTTGTGTCAGTCTGCGCAGAACCACCACACTATCAGTTTCACCCGTTACGCGACAAGGGTGGTGCTGTGGAAGGCAGAACATGCCTCAGCAAACTGGGTATTTATGTTGCATTCGGGGATTTGTATCATAATCATAATTTGACTACAGACATTTCAGATTTCAGAATGCAAACATAAAACATGAGTGAGTCTTCGGGTTATTAGGAGAATATGATTTAAGATGTAGCATCCTCTAGTTGTGTTTACTTTTTGATTCCTCTGTTTAACACCGCGTCAAGCCTCCAAGCATGCAAAGACCCCATCAGAGTTTGAACGCAGATTAGGCACCTTTTTTTATAAATTCAGTGCTACATGTGTGTTTTGTTACAATTAGTGGCACACCACTTCCATAGCCATGAAAAATGTGAAACTACTTTTTGTTTTGTGTGGGAAGCACACTATTTAAGCCAAGCCAGGATAGTTAAATTACCCCCAGGTCCCACCGTCCTCGTCCCCTTCATTACTATATGGAGAGGAATCTCTCCATGACAGAAAAATGTACACGAGGAATGCTGTATTTCCACCCCACCCGCTCCGGGGGGGGGGGTATAAAACCATGTACTTACCCAGCATTCCTCCTGTTCTTTTTTTCTGTCCATGACAGGGTGATGAGGCGGTGCTGCTCCTGCGGGGACTTGCGCTGTGTGATGGTTTCCTCCGGGTGGGCGGTGTGGAAGCTTGCTGCAGCTGTGTTTCTGCTTGAGTGATTGGCCTCGATGCAGCGCGGTCTCAGGATTCAGCCAATGGACCACTGGGCGGGACCTTTGGTCGGCTCTTTGTGGCTGGGGTGGCTTCGTGCTGCGGAAGCACATCCTGAGCTTCCGGGTTCCTGCTTCCTGTAGGCAATATCGTGGTAATGCTGGGGCAGTCACTGTGGTGTGCTGGTAAGTGTTGGCTGTCATTTTTCTCCATTTAAGTTGTCCGGTTACTGTCAGTTCAGGGTCCTTGGTTTCTTCCTCTGTTTCCCTTCCCTCTACGGTCTGTCCCACCTCTGCCTCTCTGGAAACTTCGGCTAACAGCCTGGAAGTTGAAAGGCAAGGGTTGCAGCACAAGGGCATTCCCAGGCATTTAGCAGTGGCCATTCAGCAGTCACGTAAGCCATCTACTTTGAAATCCTATGCTAGGCATTGGAGTAATTTTCAGAAATGGAGTTCTCCTCTTGGTTTTTCTCCATTGGAATGTTCCTTGCCTACTGTTCTTCAATTTTTGTGGGAAGGTTTTGAGAAGCGCCTGTCTGTCTCTACCTTGCGTGCTCAGTGGGCAGCTATTAAGACTTTTCGGGCTCCATTGGATAATCTTGCAGATTTGGAGGATTTGGTTTCTCGTCTCTTGAAAGGCTTTTCTCTTTCTCATCCTCTGGTGAAGCCTATTTTTCCTTTATGAGATTTACCTCTGGTGCTTCGTTCCTTGGTGTCCTCCCCTTTTGAACCTCTGGAATCCACTGATCTTAAGTTTCTGACTTTCAAAGTGGTGTTTTTGGTTGCTTTCACCTCAGCTAGACGAATTGGGGAATTGGGTGCTTTGATGGTTCGGGCACGCTTTTGGTCTTTTTCCGAGGATGACGTTGTGTTGCGTCTTGATTAGGCCTTTGTTTCCAAGGTGACTTCTCAGTTCCATCAATCCCAGGAGATTGTCCTCCCTTCCTTGCAGGCGGGGTCGCCTGGTGCAGGGGTTCTGGACTGGTCTTTGCTGGGTGTTCTTAGGGCTCTTTTGGTATATCTTGAACAAACTCGCCCTTTTCTCAAATCTGACTCTCTTTTTCTTTCCTCTGGTTCCTCTTCCATGAGGGAGAAGGTGTCCTCTCTTTCCATCCTTCGGTGGCTGAAGAAGGTTATTGAGATAGCTTATTCTCTGGCTGGTGTTCCTCCTCCCGGAGGTGTGCAGGGTCGCTCTACCAGAGGTATGGCCGCCTCTTGGGCGGAAAAAAAGGGGGTCTCCATCTCTGAGATTTGTTGGGTGGCAACTTGGGCTGTTGCCATTCATTACGCCCCGCCCTCCCTCCCCGACGGCCGGCTTTCGAGTCAGTGGGCTTGGTAGTTCAGGAGGAATGCTGGGTAAGTACATGGTTATATACTCCCCAGTGGGGGCGAGCGGGATACAGCATTCCTCATGCTCTTTTTTTCTATCATGGAGAGATTCCTCTCCATATAGTAATACATGGGACGAGGGCTACAGGACCAGGAGTAATGAAGATTCCTGGTAAGTAACTAGACATTTCCTCGAGTTTTGTTAAGGTATTTCCCAAAGTTTGTCAGTCTGCCCTCAGGAAGGGCTTGTGTGACTGCAAAAGCTCATGAATGCTACTATTTCAAAATGATTTTTATCTGTAGTCTTTATACAATAAAAAGTATACATTGTATTCAGCCTACGCTTCGAATTCACTTATTTGGTTTCTTAAAAAGGGGCTAAAAGAAAACCTGCAACTTCCAAGCGCTGTTTTAATGATCCAAGATAGATCTGCTCCTTGTGACTCTGACCCCTTTTTGTTGCAACACCTTGACCTACAATGTATTTTGTGAATGTGCATGTGATTGCACCTCTGCAGTACAGCATGATTTTAAAAAAAGCAGACTGGCATGATTAGGTTCCTACTGTGTGAGGGGTAATAATTAGAGTCACTGGAATTATGTGGCGGGGATGAAAATATGCAGCAGGGTTGAGTAAATTATGTGGCAAGAAAAGCCAAATTATGTCAGGGCATTGGTTGCACCTCACAGATGAAGTCTGTAGTCAGGAAGAGATTAGTGTTTGGTGCCGGTGGGAGGCCTGAAGCCTGAAGGTTACTGATGCTGATGTCTGGGCCCCTTGGAGCTCTGACTTCTTGACTCCTTTGTGTAACTGATACAGCTGTTTTTGATAATGTAGTGGTTGTGGACCTGCAACGGGAGCTGATGGAGTTCCAGCATCAGGACGGGGTGATGTGATCATATTTCTTCAAAACCTTGAACAAGATGTACAGTACCTTGTAGGGTGCTTTTTTGCCTTATCATGTTTATTTTATGCTGTCTCATTGTATCTAGTCTGACAAATCACAATAAGTTGTATTTCTTAAGTAGATTTCATTTGCCAAGGTAATATCTACAAATAAGGAAAACTGTGAGGTACTTAGCACTGTTATCTCAAAATCTGTTATGAGGTTCTGTGGTTATACTGAATAAGCAGCTACCTACATCCTTGGCATATGAAAACTCCCCTTATTGCAGTCAGGCTTCCTCCCTGCTGTAGGAAGCTGGCCTGGTGTGTGGTGGACACCTTTGATATTTGCACCTTATACCAGGTACAAACAAACCCTATTAATTAGTGAAACAGTGGCTAAGAAGCCAGGGCTCTCTAGTGGTAGCTGTGGTGAGCAGCCAAGATTTATCTAGGAGAAGTGTGAAGCACTTGCAATACCACAGCAGTCACACAATAGCTTATCTCACATGAAAGGAACCACACAGTGTTACAAAAATGAAGGTACTTTATTACAGTAACACTGAGCTAGATTACTTATGGGTAGCCCCCCAACTGGAGGTAAGTACACACTATATATACACAGTGTAGGAAGTTGGCTCTGTATGTGCTATTTCAAAGTAAGGAATAGCATGCACAGAGTCCAAGGGTTCCCCTTAGAGGTAAAATAGTGGTAAAAATAGATAATACTAATGCTCTATTTTGTGGTAGTGTGGTCGAGCAGTAGGCTTATCCAAGTAGTAGTGTTAAGCATTTGTTGGACATACACACAGGCAATAAATGAGGAACACACACTCAGAGACAAATCCAGCCAATAGGTTTTGTTATAGAAAAATATATTTTCTTAGTTTATTTTAAGAACCACAGGTTCAAATTTCACATGTAATAACTTGTTTGGAAGGTATTGCAGGTAAGTACTCTAGGAACTTTGAATCATTACATTAGCATGAATACTTTTCACATAAAACACAATAAGCTGTTTTAAAAGTGGACACAGTGCAATTTTCACAGTTCCTGGGGGAGGTAAGTTATTGTTAGTTTTCACAGGTAAGTAAGTCACTTACAGTTCTCAGTTTTTGGTCCAAGGTAGCCCACCGTTGGGGGTTCAGAACAACCCCAAAGTTATCACACCAGCAGCTCAGGGCCGGTCAGGTGCAAAGGTCAAAGAGGTGCCCAAAACACATAGGCTATAATGGAGAGAAGGGGGTGCCCCGGTTCCAGTCTGCCAGCAGGTAAGTACCCGCGTCTTTGGAGGGCAGACCAGGGGGGTTTTGTAGGGCACCGGGGGGGACACAAGCCCACACAGAAATTTCACCCTCAGCGGCGCGGGGGCGGCCGGGTGCAGTGTTAGAACAAGCGTCGGGTTCGCAATGGAAGTCAATGAGAGATCAAGGGATCTCTTCAGCACTGCAGGCAGGCAAGGGGGGGCTTCCTCGGGGAAACCTCCACTTGGGCAAGGGAGAGGGACTCCTGGGGGCCACTTCTGCAGTGAAAGTCCGGTCCTTCAGGTCCTGGGGGCTGCGGGTGCAGGGTCTTTTCCAGGCGTCGGGACTTAGGTTTCAGAGAGTCGCGGTCAGGGGAAGCCTCGGGATTCCCTCTGCAGGCGGCGCTGTGGGGGCTCAGGGGGGACAGGTTTTGGTACTCACAGTCGTAGAGTAGTCCGGGGGTCCTCCCTGAGGTGTTGGTTCTCCACCAGCCGAGTCGGGGTCGCCGGGTGCAGTGTTGCAAGTCTCACGCTTCTTGCGGGGAGATTGCAGGGTTCTTTAAAGCTGCTCCTTTGGATAAAGTTGCAGTCTTTTTGGAGCAGGTCCGCTGTCCTCGGGAGTTTCTTGTCGTCGTCGAAGCAGGGCAGTCCTCAGAGGATTCAGAGGTCGCTGGTCCCTTTGGAAGGCGTCGCTGGAGCAGAGTTCTTTGGAAGGCAGGAGACAGGCCGGTGAGTTTCTGGAGCCAAGGCAGTTGTTGTCTTCTGGTCTTCCTCTGCAGGGATTTTCAGCTAGGCAGTCCTTCTTCTTGTTGTTGCAGGAATCTAATTTCTAGGTTCAGGGAGAGCCCTTAAATACCAAATTTAAGGGCGTGTTTAGGTCTGGGGGATTAGTAGCCAATGGCTACTAGCCCTGAGGGTGGGTACACCCTCTTTGTGCCTCCTCCCAAGGGGAGGGGGTCACATCCCTAATCCTATTGGGGGAATCCTCCATCTGCAAGATGGAGGACTTCTAAAAGTTAGAGTCACCTCAGCTCAGGACACCTTAGGGGCTGTCCTGACTGGTCAGTGACTCCTCCTTGTTATTCT
Source organism: Pleurodeles waltl (assembly GCF_031143425.1). Taxonomy (NCBI): domain Eukaryota; kingdom Metazoa; phylum Chordata; class Amphibia; order Caudata; family Salamandridae; genus Pleurodeles; species Pleurodeles waltl. The sequence continues at coordinate 77,633,316 of NC_090451.1, read as the reverse complement.
CATTATTTTCTCCGGCCTTGCCGCCAAAAGTGGGGGCCGGGGCCGGAGGGGGCGGGCAACTCCACTAGCTGGAGTGTCCTGCGGTGCTGTGACAAAGGGGTGAGCCTTTGAGGCTCACCGCCAGGTGTTACAGCTCCTGCCTGGGGGAGGTGTTAGCATCTCCACCCAGTGCAGGCTTTGTTACTGGCCTCAGAGTGACAAAGGCACTCTCCCCATGGGGCCAGCAACATGTCTCTAGTGTGGCAGGCTGCTGGAACCAGTCAGCCTACACAGATAGTCGGTGAAGTTTCAGGGGGCACCTCTAAGGTGCCCTCTGTGGTGTATTTTACAATAAAATGTACACTGGCATCAGTGTGCATTTATTGTGCTGAGAAGTTTGATACCAAACTTCCCAGTTTTCAGTGTAGCCATTATGGTGCTGTGGAGTTCGTGTAAAACAGACTCCCAGACCATATACTCTTATGGCTACCCTGCACTTACAATGTCTAAGGTCTTGCTTAGACACTGTAGGGGCACAGTGCTCATGCACTGGTACCCTCACCTATGGTATAGTGCACCCTGCCTTAGGGCTGTAAGGCCTGCTAGAGGGGTGTCTTACCTATCCTGCATAGGCAGTGAGAGGCTGGCATGGCACCCTGAGGGGAGTGCCATGTCGACTTACTCATTTTGTTCTCACTAGCACACACAAGCTGGTAAGCAGGGTGTCTGTGCTGGGTGAGGGGTCTCTAGGGTGGCATAATACATGCTGCAGCCCTTAGAGACCTTTCCTGGCATCAGAGCCCTTGGTACCAGAGGTACCAGTTACAAGGGACTTATCTGGGTGCCAGGGTGTGCCAATTGGGGAATCAAAAGTACAGGTTTAGGGAAAGAACACTGGTGCTGGGTCCTGGTTAGCAGGCCTCAGCACACTTTCAATTCAAAACATAGCATCAGCAAAGGCAAAAAGTCAGGGGGTAACCATGCCAAGGAGGCATTTCCTTACACACAGTAAGTATTAGGAATTAGCATGGAAACATTACAAGCATTGGCAACAAATAGCAGAAAATAGCTAGGGCCCTATAGGGTGCCAAACCATAAACTAAAATAGAGGAATGCAATGTTAGGTTTCCCACCCAAGTATGTGGAGGAGTTAGAAAGGAGCTGGGAGAACTTAGGAACCCAAAAGGTGAGTTCCTAACCAGCGACCAGGAGAGCAGAGCTAAGTTACCTGGTCTTCCCAAAGACTAGCAGGGGACTTGGAAAATGAACTTTGCAAGAACAGGACCAGTCCAGTGGAACCCAACGGTGGATTACGGTAGACCAGGGCCTGCAAAAGAAGGGGACAGAGTCCAGGCCACAAAGGGGTGTCCAGGTGGGGCAGGAGCCACTACCCAGCCTTCTGTGGATGAAGATCCAGGTCAACGGTTGACGAAGAGGGCTGAAGAGGGGTCCCTGAAATCATGCAGAAGGTGTCTCACGACGGTTGCCTTGTCACAGTTGGGTCAGTGGTCAGGAGGACCAACAACAAGCCTTGGTAAACGCAAATCTGAGCAGAAGAAGATTTGCAGAGAAGAAGAGAACCAGCAAGGCCCAGGGGACTGAACCCTTGGAGGGAAGTCCAGACTGACACTCAGCAAATCGGGAGAGCCAGCAGAAGCAGTCAGAGCCCCAAAAGGCAACTCACTGGCAGAAGGCACAGTAAGTTCCAGTGAGGCTCCATCAGCACACCTGGAGAGGAGTCCCACGTTGGTAGAGCAACAGAGGAGAGACTGTCCTTGCAAGGATGAAATGCTGGAGGCCGGGGCTACTTGGAGCCTGAAGATCCCTTGGAGCAGGAGTCAACAAGCCGTGGTTCTTGCAAGAGTCGAGATGCAGAGAGGTACTGTCCTGCAAGGAGAGGCAAGGGCTCACCATCTGCCAAGTTGGACAGAGGGCAGAGAGGACCAAGAGGACCACTCAGTACCACCACCTGTGTTAGAGGATCCATGCAGTTCCAGTGGACAGCAGTTCCCAGCAGCCGGACATCGTTGCCTTAGGTGCCTGCAGATGCAGGGGAGTGAGGCATTCACTCTAAGGGAGATTCCTTCTTGCTTCTTTGGTGCAGCTGAAGTCTTGCTGACCCCAGAGGAGGCACAGTGGTGGAAATGTTGCAATTACTGGAAGGAGCTGAAGAAACAATTTTGCTAGGTGAGGTCGTCTCAGGAGTTGCAGGGTTGTTTGCTTCCTGTGAAGTCCAGCAGCGGTTCCGGTGGCTAGGAGCAGAAGACGTCAATGCAGGGGAGTCCCGGTGGAGTCTTGTATGCCGAATCTGGGGACCCACCCGCAAGCGAGTCCCTAAATAGTCTTAACAGGGGGCTTGGTCACTCTGCAGGGTGACCTCCTATCAGAGGGGTTCACTGACATCAGTCACCTGTCCTGACCAACCAGATGCTCCCAGGGGCCTCTGCACATCTTGTTTTCAAGATGGCAGACTCAAGTGGCCACACAGAGGAGCTCTGGCCACCAACCTTTGCTTTGTGTGGTTTCGCACCAGAGCAGGATTATGCAAGGAGGGCACCAAATGTGCCCTTCAAAGCATACCAGTAACATGGGGAGGCTACCCCTCCCATCTTTGTAAAATTCCAAGGTAGACTGTGTTGCATCCCCCTCACCCACAGGAAATCCTTTGTTCTGCCTTCCCCTGCTTGAGCTGGTTAAGCAGCAGGAGGGCAGAAGCCTGTCTGAGCGACTGTAGAAGCTCAGACTGTCCACAAACCCTGGAAGACGGGTAGGTGGCAATAATGGCGGGGGGGAGAGGGCTGTAAGGAGCCCCACAGAGTGCATAGAATCATGCCACTAGTACTGGCATTAGTATTGGGGTAAGATTCCGACATGTTTGATACAAAATATGCCTAGGTCTGAGTTACCATTATGTAGCTGGACCAGTGACCAGTACACAGGTAAAATGGCTTCCCCGCACTCACGAAGTCCAGTGCATTGGAACTGGAGTTCGTAGGGGCACCTCTGCTCAAGCAGGGGTGCCCTCACACACAGGAACCTGCACTCTGCCATCTGACTAGGAGGGCCTACCATAGGGGTGACTTATAGTGACCTGGTGTAGTGACCAGCAGTGAAAGGGTACATGCACCTTTTCACACAGGCTGCAATGGCAGGCCTGCAGACACAGTTTGATGGACTCCCAGGGGTGGCATAATACATGCTGCAGCCCGTGGGGGATCCCTGGTGTACCAATGCCCTGGGGACCTAAGTGCCATATACTAAGGACTTACAGGGGAACACCAGTATGCCAATTGTGGGGTGTAAAGGGTACCAAAGTGACAAAACTTAGAGGGGAGAGCACAATCACTAGGGTCCTTTTTAGCCGGATCCTAGTGAAAACAGTCTAAACACACTGATAAACAGGCAAAAAGAGGGGGTAACCATGTCAAAAAGAGTGACTTTCCTACATCTGTGCTCGCTCACAAGTCGTTCATCCTGAACTTTTATGTCCCACCACTTTCAAATGTCATGAGCAGCCACTGGACAATAGGAAAATGTGTTTATTTTCAAAACTCATAATCTGATATTTAGGAAAAATGACTGAATTTCCAAAATATATTTAAAGATGATATTTGAGTAAGAAATCATGTGGCACTGGAGAACCTTTTCGCAAATGGTATTACCTTGGTGCTAGAGGCACTGCAGCTATGGTTGTTATGTATATCACATTGAGAAAGAAAATCTTACATTATTGCTTGCAACCACACCTGATTCACTGAGCAGTAATCTTGTATATTGGCCACTAACATAATCTTGTCTGATGTAGTCCCTAGTACAACACTAATAATATCAGTAGCTCTTGATGAGTTTAATTAAACATAAGTAGTTCTTATTACAGTAAAGGCAGGAGACCCCTGATCTATTCCATCTTTTTAGTTTCCCTTTCTTTTCATCTATATACAAAACACCAACTATTTATATGGTCACTGTGGACTCCTCTTTGACTCAGTCCCTTCATGACTTAAACCTTCAATCCCTCCTTCCCTTCTATTTACCATTCCATCTATTCTGATGTGTATCTGTTAACCTTTCCTTCCTCTCCTCATTTCGGCACCTTTCTCCCTCTATTAAGACCCTTGATGCATCAGTCTGTTTCTGATTCCTGACTTGCCTCCATTCAAGTGTGCTTTTAGGTCATTCCCCAAGGTATGTGTTTATATCTTCCTCTCAGTCCATCCATGCATCAGTGCTTCTATCCCTCTGTTTCCTGTATTCACATCTCTGCTCATCACCGTATTCAGTGGGATACTGCGTCTTTCCCTCCCTCAACTGCATTCACCCTTCTTTTAACAATACCTCTCCTTACTTGTCTATCAGTTCCTTCTTCCACTCTTTTCGCTCCCTCCTTCCATCGGGCCATTTATGCCTGCACCTGCGACCACCAAACAAATCAGCCGTATTCTCAACCAAACAGCAAGCCAGTTTTCAGTAAGTTCTTACGTTATGAAAAGGATTATGGGCACCAAGTTGTTGAGAAGAATGATGTTTCCCCAAAAGAGTAAAAAGGCATAAAAAGCAGGTGTGATTTGTGGCGGCATCGCAGGGATGTATTTGTGTTTCTTTTGCATCGTCTCATGCAACAACCCCGACCCCACAGAAAGAAGGACAGCAAAAGCGATGACCATCAGGAAGACCTGGAAAGAGAGAGCAAGATTAAATAAGCAGATTTGAAATGTTTGGGTATTTGGTAATATTTGTACACATAATTAATAATACTATATAGAATTATACTGAAAACCATGATTGTGACTACAATATGTATGTCGTATCGTATTGTCTACCCAGACTGGTTTAGGTGCTCTATTGTTTTTTTTAACTAAGTGGTTTAATGATTCAGGACATTTATTTTAGTCATCTAGATTGTATTACTGTTATATTTCATTTGATTTCCCACTTTATCAACATCACCTTGGCTTCTGTTTTGGGTATGTTCCTCCCTACTATGTTATGATACAAAAATATACTTTTTGTACTATGTAATTAATTTTATAAAGTGCTACAGTGTTAAAGCAACATATAGGGGGTGATTCTAACCCTGACGGGCGGCGGAGGCCGCCCGCCAGAGTTCCCCCCTCCAGAACACCGCTCCGCGGTCATAAGACCGCTGCGGTGATTCTGGCTTTTGCACTGGGCTGGCGGACGGCCGCCAAAAGGCCGCCCGCCAGCCCAGTGCAAAAGAGCCTTCCCACGAGGACGCCGGCTCAGAATTGAGCCGGCGGAGTGGGAAGGTGCGACGGGTGCAGTGGCACCCGTCGCGTATTTCAGTGTCTGCAAAGCAGACACTGAAATACAAAGTGGGGCCCTCTTACGGGGGCCCCTGCAGTGCCCATTCCATTGGCATGGGCACTGCAGGGGCCCCCAGGGGCCCCACGACAACCCATACCGCCATCCTGTTCCTGGCGGGAGAACCGCCAGGAACAGGATGGTGGTATGGGCTGTCAGAATCCCCATGGCGGCGCAGCGAGCTGCGCCGCCATGGAGGATTCTAAAGGGCAGCGGAAAACCGGCGGAAGACCGCCGGTTTTCCGCAACTGACCGCGGCCAAACCGCCGCGGTCAGAATGCCCTGCGGGGCACCGCCAGCCTGTTGGCGGTGCTCCCGCCAACCCTGGCCCCGGCGGTCCATGACCGCCGGGGTCAGACTGACCCCCATAATTTCCATAAAAAAGCAATAATAAATAATACTAACCAAATAAAACAGACAAATTAAGGGTTTGAACTACTGGAGTCAGAAGGTTTCAGTTGTGATAATCAGCAGTGCTTTGGTGATCCTGGAATAATAGTATGGGGCCCTAAATGTAAATTCTTCCACAGTAAAAGTTTCTTTCAAGAGAGTCACACTTGTAGACTACTTCTATCTCACTGATTCACCACTTTGGGTTTACCTTAGATTACAATCAACCCATGCCCTAGTGGGGAAACCCTGGGCAACGTTGACATTCATTTTCAAGAGCATCTGTTATTGTTATCTCCTGGATTCTCCCCCTGTATTCACAGGTGTAACGTTGTTGCCTGTGACATTAGGGACCTGGCACTTAAGCTATTTTCTGATTTTTGGATATAAAATCTTTGCCTACTAATCTTCTAATACTCTGCCCATTTTGCTGAAACACCCTCTCGCTGACCCATTCACTGCTAAGCATTGATAATGAAAGGATGATATTAGACTGACTGTAGGAAGTTGGCTCTGTATATACTATCTCAAAGTGAGAGATAGTGTGAACAGAGTCCTAGGGGGCTGAGGGTGCAGTGCGTGGTCCAGGCGTCGGGTTCCTTTGTTACCAGGCAGTCGCGGTCAGGGGGAGCTTCTGGATCCTCTCTGCAGGCGTCACTGTGGGTGTGCAGGGGGGTCGACAGAGGGTGTCCATGTTGTTGGAGTCACCTGGGAGTCTTCTCTGCGGTGTTGGTTCTCCTGAACTCGAGCAGGGGCCATCGGGTGCAGAGTGTGAAGATTCACGCTTCCGGAGTGAGGCGAGAGTCCCTTTAAAGTTGTTTTCTTGTTGCTGTTTTTGAACAGAGCCGCTGTTCTCTGGAAGTTCTTGATCCTTCAGGTGCAGGGCAGTCATCTGAGTCCACATAGGTTGCTGGTCTTGCTGGATGCGTCGCTGCGCAGGTTCTTTGAGTCTGGAGACAGGCCGGGAGGGTTGGGGCCAAATCAGTTGTCGTCTCCGTCGTCTCTGCAGGGCTTTCAGGTCAGCAGTCCTTCTTCTTTCTTCAGGTTGCAGGAATCTGATTTCCTGGGTTCAGGGTCGCCCCTAAATACTCAATTTAGGGGTGTGTTTAGGTCTGGGGGGGCAGTAGCCAATGGCTACTGTCCTTAAGGGTGGCTACACCCTCTTTGTGCCTCCTCCCTGAGGGGAGGGAGGCACATCCCTATTTCTATTGGGGATATCCTCCAAAACAAAATGGAGGATTTCCTAAGGCAGGGGTCACCTCAGCTCAGGACACCTTAGGGGCTGTCCTGGCTGGAGGGTGACTCCTCGTTTGTCTAATTTTCTCCGCTGGACTTGCCGCCAAAAGTGTGGGCTGTGTCCGGGGGCGGGCATCTCCATTAGCTGGAGTGCCCAGGGGCATTGTAACATGAAGCCTGAGCCTTTGAGGCTCACTGCTAGGTGTTACAGTTCCTGCATGGGGAGGTGTGAAGCACCTCCACCCAGTGCAGGCTTTATTTCTGGCCTCAGAGAGCACAAAGGCTCTCACCCCATGGGGTCAGAAACTTGTCTCAGTGGCAGGCTGGCACAGACAAATCAGTCCTGCACTGAAGGATTGGGTAAAATACAAGGGCATCTCTAAGATGCCTTCTGTGTGCATTGTTTAATAAATCCAACACTGGTATCAGTGTGGGTTTATTATTCTGAGACGTTTGATACCAAACTTCCCAGTATTCAGTGAAGCCATTATGGAACTATGGAGTTCGTTTTGACAAACTCCCAAACCATATACTTAATATGGTCACACTGTACTTACAATGTCTAAGAATGGACTTAGACACTGTAGGGGCATATTGCTAATGCAGCTATGCCTTCACCTGTGGTATAGTGCACCCTGCCTTAGGGGTTTACCTATGTCACAGACAGTATTCTGAGGGAGATGCCATGTCGACTTTGCCTTTTTCTCCCCACCAACAGACACAATCTGCAATGGCAGTGTGCATGTGTTAGGTGAGGGGTCCCTTAGGGTGGCACAACACATGCTGCAGCCCTTTGGGACTTTCCCTGGTCACAGGGCCCTTAGTACCACTGGTACCTTTTACTAGGGACTTATCTGTGTGCCAGGGGTTTGCCAATTGTGGAAACAATGGTACATTTTTAGTGAAAGAACACTGGTGCTGGGGCCTGGTTAGCAGGGTCCCAGCACACTTCTTAGTCAAGTCAGCATCAATATCAGGCAAAAAGTGGGGGGTAACTGCAACAGGGAGCCATTTTCCTACACTGACTCTTTTTATTTGCTTGCAGAACGTGACAGATATCTTAACTTCTTTCAAATTCCATTACCAGTGTTCTCTGTGGTGTCATGCATGAGCGATAACAATGAGTTACTGCATCAGCCTCTTACTATGCTCCTTGTCTTTGTGCCATTGTTCCTGGATCTTTTTAGGTGATTGACTTTCTTTCCACCTGGGCATTATCTCTTAAAAGAATGGTTTCATTGTTATTCCACATCACACAGTTGACACATGTACAAAGAAAACATGTAAATACGAGCATAACGAAAGACAAAGATCAGCATAAAAATAACATAGTAAACATCAAGCATAGAGAAACCTCAAAGCATCTGAAACGTGCAGCCAGGACAAAAGAAAAACTAAAGGAGAATAGGAAACAGGAAAGCGGTAAGAAAATCTTTGCTTACTCGAACCTATAGTATTCCAGCATTGGTATCTTTCATAGATCCACATGCTCCAATACTTTCCTATTGTCAGATCGGAACCATCGATACAATAATGTTAAAAGAGTGTCTCTCTACTTCATCTAATAACATTGAACAACTTCCATAGACTATGGGGGTCATTCTAACTCTGGCGGGCGGCGGAGGCCGCCCGCCAGAGTACCCCCGACAGAACACCGCTCCGCGGTCTGAAGACCGCTGCGGTGATTCTGTGTTTCCCGCTGGGCTGGCGGGCGACCCCCAGGAGGCCGCCCGCCAGCCCAGCGGGAAACCCCTTCCCACGAGGAAGCCGGCTCCGAATGGAGCCGGCGGAGTGGGAAGGTGCGACGGGTGCAGTTGCACCCGTCGCAAATTTCAGTGTCTGCTCAGCAGACACTGAAATTCTTTGTGGGGCCCTCTTACAGGGGCCCCTCGACACCCCATACCGCCATCCTGTTCCTGGCGGGCGAACCGCCAGGAACAGGATGGCGGTATGGGGTGTCGGAATCCCCATGGCGGCGCAGCAAGCTGCGCCGCCATGGAGGATTCCAGAGGGCAGCGGAAAACCGGCAGGAGACTGCCGGTTTTCCTGTTCTGACCGCGGCCAAACCGCCGCGGTCAGAATGCCCTGCGGGGCACCGCCAGCCTGTTGGCGGTGCTCCCGCCGACCCCGGCCCCGGCGGTCCTTGACCGCCGGGGTCGGAATGACCCCCTATATGTAGTTTACGTGACCCCACACCCTGGCACAAGATGTGGAGAGACAGGACTCCTACCTCTCAATGAGGCTCCTACTGCCAGAACTCAAAACTTTTCTTGAGTGAATCAAACATAAATGTCAAATTCAGAGGTTGAGGGAGGGTCACATTTAAATCTATGAAAATTACCAACACTGGAGAATCATAATGTTGGTCTTCTCCAGTCTTGGATCTTTCATTAATTCATCTGTTTGAATGCACAGAGAATAGAAAGAAGCTTTGAGAAAGAGCTGGTAGAACTCCAAGCCGCTGCTCTGAAAATGAATTTGATGGGTATTTCAACAAATAGAGTTTTACAGGCTGCCAACCATTTTATAGAATGACATCTAGCAGCAAAAAACAGCAGTATTATTTTATTTTTTTAAACAGCATAAAAGTGCTATACAAGACAGGGTCGTGTTTATTTTCTATAAATCAGTTCCATACAATGTTTGCCGTGCTACGATCATCATCTTCCCAGCTGTTAGGCACAATCAGGGTTTAAAATGTTCTTTTTTTTTACCACAGTATTGCATTTTTCTAAGTGTAGCAGATGTTTGCTATTTTATTTGGTTTCCACCAACTTGAAATTTGTGGTGTTGTGAAACTCATCGCTGAACCCAGAAAGCAATACATTTCTGAAAAGTATGCAAAATTCTGAATTCAACATACGTCATTTGTGAACATCGCTTATGCAGCCTATACTGATAATTCATTGTATACTGACCATTTGGCACTTCATATGGTATAAATCTAATGAATAAATATGGGTATCAATGAAACCTATGCACTTTGTAAATGTGCCATAGATGCTGAGAGGGCCCCACTTTGTATTTCAGTGTCTGCTTTGCAGACACTGAAATACGCGACGGGTGCCACTGCACCCGTCGCACCTTCCCACTCCGCCGGCTCAATTCTGAGCCGGCGTCCTCGTGGGAAGGCTCTTTTGCACTGGGCTGGCGGGCGGCCTTTTGGCGGCCGCCCGCCAGCCCAGTGCAAAAGCCAGAATCACCGCAGCGGTCTTATGACCACGGAGCGGTGTTCTGGAGGGGGGAACTCTGGCGGGCGGCCTCCGCCGCCCGTCAGGGTTAGAATCACCCCCTTTGTCTAAAATCACATCTTTTCCTCACATGTCTGTGAATCCAAAGCAGCCAGGGTCATGCTGGAGCTTATGATATCATTAGGCACAAATCCTTCTTCATTGCCCAATAGTATGGAAATTCTGGAATGAGCATCCTCTAAGTCAATCAAAGCTACACAAATGCACTTTTCTATGAACATGAGGGTCTCTTGCAGAGTTGCCATTTAAACCCTTGCTTCTTTAGAAACTTGTTCAAATCCTAGAGGTTTAAAATGGGTCTTAATGCTCCAAACTTTTAGGATGAGGAAAAATCTTGAATAATACCCTGGATTTCTCTAATTACTGGCACCAACTCTATGGTGCTTTTGCGTAGAAGTTGTAAAATTTGTTCCTTGATTTTTTCCAAATTTTTGTGGGTCTCCCTCGTTGGAGGTTTTATGGGAGGCTCTTCTATGAACTCTAAAAATGTCTTCCCTGGACAATGTCCAAGACCGAGGTGTCTGAGGACTTAGCCTCGCATGCTTGCTGCACAAGATGAATGCATATGAAATAAGGTAAAATAATTATATATAGACAGATATATATATATCTCACTTGGTCAAAAAACCGTGGTGCACTCAACTGCTGGTGCAAAAGTATGGGGATTGCCCATACCCCACCATTATTTCAAATAAAAAGAAACACTGCATTCCCAAGGAACTTCGATTTCTAAACTTTTAATGACAAATTGCATTTGATGAGTTTTTGGGCCCAGGAACGTTATTATTCTAGTAAAATGGCGGAAAGTATTTTGGCAAGCAAGGTTACGTTATAGTTTGGTATGCATTGTGATAAAAACGGCAAACAAATTGATGGCAGTTAAATTAACTTGGGAAAGAGTGCTTGAAAGCTAGAGGTCATTTATACATCAGCATGAGCAAAGGAAAGGGTCAGCTTGTTGTGTTGAGAACATCAGAATGTATGAAACATTGAGTTAAGGTAAGGTGCAGACTTTGAAAGCCAATTTACTAGTCCACAATTCACACTGTTTTGAAATATTTTAACTGCCATAATGTATACAGAACAACTCCCATAATGCTTTGTCTTAGATGAAGAATATAAAATGCCTAATCAAGCGAAGGAATCAATTCACCGTGAACAAGACGGACCTGTGAAAAGCGTAAGTGGAGGTGAATCATTTAATTTGGATCGAATATGGATGCAATTCTTCATTAAAAACTTTGAAATGGAAGAAGTTCCCTGGGAGTGCAGCATCTTTTTTTATTTGAAATACATACACTCATATATATATATATATATATATATATATATATATATATATATATAGATAGATAGATAGATAGATAATCAAATCCATATTAAACGATGAATATATATAGGTATATAATTATTGACTATTTTATTATTTTAACATCAATACACATAATGTAAGAATATGAATTACACTTCTATAAAAAATAAAGTACAATTTCAATTTATTGATGACATATTTGAATTTATATACATTTAATAAATATTAAATAAAAATACAAATGTTAGTGAGGTTAGGAATTTATTAATAAACATTAAATATGAAGATTTATTGTTGTATCTCATTTTAGTTAATTAGTGTTATGTTACTACTACTAATAATACATTAATTTACATTTATATGATACATAATTTTGCTCGCTGAAATATACAGCACTATGAAACTTTTTGTATTGTGTCATACCAAGATTTGTCTCACCTAGAGCACATTGCTTGACTCACCAGTGACTGACTGAGATCGCAGTACTTCAATCCCTCAGTTGGGGGTACTGATACACCCAGTGAACTGTGCGCAGATCTGCCTGTTGTTGGGCTAAAACTGAGTGACAGGGGTACTCAATCTACTTACCGAGAACACAATCTTATTCATCATTAAGTCCAGTTTGGTTCTCTTCATCTTGGCCTTCCCTGAGTTTTTCATTATCTTAGTGTCAATGCCTAAAAGAAAATACAGTACAGCATAATAGTTTTTGGATAACCCGTATTTGAATGGCACACAATATTAGTAAACTTTAATGCAATGACCCATTCAAAATGTGGATTTGAGTTGTAAATAAAAGATAGAATCAATTTGAAGGGAAATAACCCAGGCGATTTGGGCCAGTTTTGAGCAAGTACTTGATGAGCCATAACAGAAGGCAACACTAATAAAAACCTGAAATATAAAGATTGATAAATGATCCTCACTATTAATATATGCTTAACCCGGACAGCACACCAGATAAATGCTGTAATTATTTTTTGTACAATAGATAACAGCCTGATTAACATGAAGGTCACAATACGTGGGACCGGAATACCTCAACAGACGCCTCAGCTTCTACGTCCCCACCCGCCTCCTCCGCTCCTCTAGCCTCGCACTCGCTGCTGTCCCTCACATCCGCCGCTCCACGGCGGGTGGGAGATCTTTCTCCTTCCTGGCGGCCAAGACCTGGAACTCCCTCCCCACCAGCCTCAGGACCACCCAGGACCACTCCGCTTTCCGGAGACTCCTAAAGACCTGGCTGTTCAAGCAGCGATACCCCCCCCTTCTTCCCCTAGCGCCTTGAGACCCGCACGGGTGAGTAGCGCGCTTTATAAATGTTAATGATTTAATGATTTGAATACGTAATTCAATATCTCCTGTTCAACAAAAATAAATAATGTATAGGTATCACTACCAAATCTGCAAGAAACACAGTGAAAATCAGAAAGTGACTCACTGTTGCACAAATGAAGCCAAAGTAACATAGGGCCTGATTTTGAGCTCAGAGTATGGATGTTACTCCATCAGGGCATTGAGTCAAATAGTCGGTCACCCTGACGGAGTACTCGTACTCAAAATTATGGTACCATCCTTTGACATTTTAACTTGTTTTTGTTTTTAAAAAAATAATCTCAAAGCAAGATTTTTGTTTTTGAATAAACAAAAACTGATGAGCCCCACTCCAAGAGCTTTTTCCCATAGTGTGAGGATCATTTATATGTTTGTAATTTCCCTTGCCGCCACATTTTCCACAGCGCTAAGGGAAAGTAAAAACTGGTCATATGATTACTCACTGTAAATTGGGCGGGTGGTCAAATGGTCAAACCTCCAATGGCCCTTACTACATCAGACCTTCATTAAACAAGTAGCTACTCTCATGAGAAGCTGAGTCCACGATAAATCTGTGATGCCAACCTGCATAAATGACTAGTCCATAGCAGTTTGCTGTGTTACGGATACTGCAACCCCGCAAGAGCATCTTCTCATTATCCAACGGGTATTTTATCCCATTCCACTCCAGAGTTCCAATGAAAGTGTGCATCTTGCTGTTGGGTTCCTCACAAATCACTTTCCCTGTCTCACAAAAAAGGCAACATTTATGACAGAATAATTTAGGCAAGAATATTTAGCATACACATTTTTATGTCAAAATTGTATTTAAGTCACCCATTCACAAACCTATTCTAATCCTAGCTTCACCCTTAACCTAACATTAACTAAATACTAACTCTAACAGTCACCCCACCTCAGAAAGACACAAGCAGGTCCATCAAGCAATGACCATAATAAAAACTGATGAATACCACAGATTTCTACAGTGTGCCTAGGACAGTCAAATCTATATATATATATATCTTCACTGAAAAAACAAAAGGTTAAAGTGACATTATAGTTCGGAATTGTAAGATTTTTCTTAAAATGTTTTTAAAAACACTGTGGGGGTCATTACGACGCCGGCGGTCGGTGGTATAGTGGAGGTATTACCGCCAACAGGCTGGCGGTACCTACCTCCACTATTATGACACTGGCAGTTTGGCAAAAGCCAAACTGCCAAGTCACCACACCGACCGCCACGGCGGTAACTAACGCCGGGTTTGAGACTTCAGTCTCCAGTCCGGCGGCCATCACTAGGCCACCCATGGAATATGGTTTCTGTACCGCCACTGAAACCATGGCGGTAGGCATTTTCAGTGCCAGGGAATTCCTTCCATGGCACTGATAGGGGTCTCCCCCGCCCCACCCCCCTCCCCAGAGTCCTGCCCACCCCTCTCCCGACCCCCCGCACATTTACACACGTACCCGCATATACATACACACCCATACACACACATACACACATTCATCCACGCATTCATACATTCATACATACTCACAGCAACACTCATGAACATACATCCAAGCACACACGCAATCTCACGACACAAAATGCACGTACACTCACACCCACTCATGCACACACGCATTACACATGCATGCACGCATTCACACACAGTCACACACACCCCCACACACGCACACAAAACCCCTCACCCCCCTCTCCTGTCAGAGAACCCGACTTACCTGCTTGATACTTACCTGTAACATGATATGGTAGGTGGTGTTTTGCTGGTGTGGCGCAGCTGCTGGCAGCAGCGCCACCTTACCGCCGCCCGCCGCCATGACAGTTGACGGAATTCCGCCAGCCTTCTGGCGGAATTCCGTCTACGGTCATAATGCCATCGGTAGCCACGACAATGGTATGTTGGCGGCTGTCGCCGTGGTGGTAGGCGGCATGTGCCGCCAAGGTCCTAATGGGGGCCTAAGTCTTCATTGAAAAAAACAAAAGGTTTCAAGGGACTTTATAGTTAGGTGAAAATGTCAGTTAAAACATACTGTTTTAAACAAACATAACCACTGGAATTTGTCACTTATAGTTATCTCAAGTATCTATAACTAATGCCCTTGGTGAATTACAACTCGTGCCTCCGCCATGCAGTTTTGTCATTATTGATGCCACTGCAAATATTCCTGTGAGATTATCAATGATGTCA
Organism: Pleurodeles waltl; assembly: GCF_031143425.1. NCBI lineage: Eukaryota > Metazoa > Chordata > Amphibia > Caudata > Salamandridae > Pleurodeles > Pleurodeles waltl. The sequence goes on along the minus strand of NC_090451.1, from coordinate 77,618,311 downwards.
TAGAACATGTCGTCTATTATGTAATATGTGGGGTAATTAGCAATGCATGGTGAGGGCGCGAATTATAGTTACCTTAGGGCACTAATGCGAGCAGGGAAACTATTGTGCCCCAGGGATGGTCTTTCCGGGATGCAGTCTGTGAGCTGGCCTCGAGTGATGTGTGTAGGAAAGTACCCTCTTTTTGGCATGGTTAACCCCACTCTTTGCCTGCTGTCAGTATGCTTTAACTGTTTTCACTTGGATCCTGCTCACCAGGATCCCAGTGATTGTGCTCTCGCACTCTAAATTTGGCTGCTTAGGAATTTGCACACCCCACAATTGGCATACTGGTGCCTCCACATAAGTCCATAGTACATGGTACTTGGATACCCAGGGCATTGGCCACCAAGCATTCCCCATGGGTTGCAACATGTATTGTGCCACGCCTGGGAGCCCATGCAAAATGTGTCTGCAGTCCTGCCATTGCAGTCTGCGTGAAAAGGTGCATGCACCCTTTCACTACAGTTCAATGCACCAGGTCACTGTAAGTCACCCCTATGGTATGCCCCCCTAGCCCAGAGGGCAGGGTGCAGGTCCCTGTGTGCGAGAGCACCCCTGCATGAGCATAGGTGCCTGTATGAACTCTAGCTCAATTACACTGGACTTCATAAGTGCGAGGAAGCCATTTTACCTGTGTCCAGCCACATAATGGTAACCCCAAACATAGGCATGTTGGTCCAGTAAGTCACAGCGAGACCCACTCAATACACATGAAGAGGAGTCCCAAGTCACTGGAGCAGCAGGCAGGAGACTGAGCTTTGCACGAAGGAGTGCTGGGGCTACAATGAGCCTGAAGATCCATTGGAGGAGAAGCAAACAAGTCTTGGTAGCTACAAGAGTAGCGGTGCACAGGGGTACTGTCCAGCACAGGGCGGCAAGGGCTTACCGTCTCCCAAGTTGGATTGCTGGCAGAGTGGACAAAGGGGACCACTCCAGACCACAATTTGTGATGCAGGGGACGCAGAGGAGAGCAGATCCATACAGTGGGTCATCTTTGCAGCTGGTGCCTGCCGATGCAGGGGAGTGACTCCTTCACTCTAAAGGAGATTCCTTCTTACTTCTTCTGCAGACTGAAGACTCGCTGCCCTCAAAGGGTGCACAGCCGGGGAAATGTTGCAGTTGCTGGAAAGAGCCAGAGAAACAATGTTGCAGAGAGGAGTTGTAGCTGTAGTTGCAGATTGTCAGTACATGGAGGGTCCTGTTGCAGTCCCAGTGGCCAGAAGATTAAGTAAACAATGCAGAGGAGTCCTGCTGGAATCTTGCAAGTCGAATCTGAGGACCCACCCAAGAGGGAGATCTTAAATAGCCCAGGAAAGGGGTGACCACCTATCAGGAGAGGGCTGTGATATCACTTACCTGATTTGGCGACTCAGATTCTCACAGGGCCTCTATACACCTTGAATTCAAGATGACAGAATCAAGTGGCCACCTGGAGGAGCTCTGGACACCACCCCTAGGTTGGTGATGGACAGGGGAGTGGTCACTCCCCTTTCCTTTGTTTAGCTTCACACCAGAGCAGGGACCGGGGGCCCATAACTTCTTCCATAACTGGTTTATGCAGGAAGAGCACCAAATGTGCCCTTCAAAGCATACCGGGGGTTTGGGGAGGCTACCACTCCCAACCCATGCAACAACTATTTTTAAGGGAGGGGGTGTTGCCTCCCTCTCCCAAAGGAAATCCTTTGTTCGGTCTTCCTGGACTTGAGTTGGTCAAGCAGCATGAGGGCAGAAACCTGTCTGTTGGATGGCAGCAGCGCGGCCTCCCGGGAAAAACCTGCAAACTGGTAAGAGCAAAGCTCGGGGTCCTCCAAGAAACCCCCAGAGTGCATGGAATCATACAACCAATACTGGCAACAGTATTGGGGTATGATTCCAACATGTTTGATATCAAACTTGCCCAGGTTCAGCGCTACCATTACGTAGGTTGACATAGGCAGTAACCTGTGTCCAGTATATGAGTAAAATGGCGTCCCTGCACTTACGAAGTCCAGGAAAATTGAGCTGGAGTTCGTAGGGGTGCCCTCACACACAGGTACTTGCACCCTACCCTCTAGGCTAGGAGGGCCCGCCATAGGGGTGACTTATAGTGACCTGGTGCAGTGACTTGTAATGAAAGGGTGCATGCACCTTTTCACACAGGCTGCAATGGCAGGCCTGCAGACATATTTTCCCCATGCGCTGCAGCATGTATTATGCAATGAGCCCATGGGTTGCATAATACATGCTGCAGCCCATGGGGAACCCCTGGGGCCCCCATGCCCTGGTAACCTAGGTACCATATACTAGGGACTTACATGGGGGCACCAGTATGCCAATTGTGGGGTGTACTAAGTCAGGAGTAAACACATTTAGGGGGAAAGAGCACAATCCATGAGGCCCTGGTTAGCAGGATCCCAGTGAACACAGTCAAAACACACTGACAGCAGGCAAAAAGTCGGGTTAACCATGCCAAAAAGGGTACTTTCCTACACAGGTATCCCCTATTAGTGAAGTATAGCCAGCGTCTAGGAAGCCAGGGCTCTCTAAAGGTAGCTGTGGATGAGCAGCCAAGACTTATCTAGGAGACATGCAAAGCTTATGCAATACCACTATAGTCACACAGCACTTGCACACATAAAAGAACCATACTGTGTTACAAAAATAAAGGTACTTTATTATGGTAACACAAATACTTAAATACTGTATAGGCAATATCCCAATTGGAGGTAAGTACACAGACTATTATATACACATTGACAGCAATAATCATTGGTAAAAGCAATAGCAAATAGAGGGGGCCGTGGGGAGGGCCAAACATATACTAAAAATGTGGAATGTGAAAGGCAGTCCCCAACCCAAGGAAAAGGAACCAGTAGATGGGAGTTGAAGGAACTAGGAACCCCAAGAGGTGAGTACCAGAGTATCCCCTGCAACCAGGAGAGCAGAGTTAAATACCTGGTTTTCTGCTAAAACAAACAGGAGGACTTTGGAAAAGGACTGTGCAAGACCCAGATAAGACTGAAAGAAACCAAAGGAGGATCCTGACAGAAGAGGACCTGAAAAGGAAGGGGACCATGTGCAGTTCGTGATGGAGTGTTGGGCTGTGGCAGGAGCCACTACCCACCCTTCTCTGGATGGATTACCAAGTCGACGGTGGATGAAGAAGATCAGCAGTGCAGCACGGGAGCAGCAGAGGAGTTCCAGGAGTGATGCAAGCGATGTCCCACGTCTGTGGCCGTGATGCAGTCAGTCAGTGGTGCTGGAAAACCACCAACAAACCTTGGCAAATTCCAGAGTCTGAGAAGAAGGTTCTGCAAGGCTGAAGAGGACCAGCAAGGTCCAGGGAACTCGACCCAAGGAGGGGAGTCTGAGCACCACAGGCGACCCAAGGGCAGCAGGCAAATGAGTCGCAGTGAGGCCCACTCAGCACACCTGAAGAGGAGTCCCATGCCGCTGGAGCAGAAGGCCGGAGTCTGTGCTTTGCAGGAAGGAGTGCTAGGGCTGGGGCTACAATACGATCCCTTGGAGGAAGAACAAACAAGCATTGCTAGCTGTAAGAGTCACAGTGCACAGGGGTACGGTCCTGCGAGGAGGGGCAAGGGCTTACCATCTCTGAAGTTGGAGGACAGCTGATAGAGAGGACCAAGAAGACCACTCCAGACCACCACCTGTGATGCAGGATTCATGCAGCTGGTCGTCATTACAGTTGGTGTCTGCAGATGCAGAGGAGTGACTCCTTCACTCCAAGGGAGATTCCTTCTTACTTCTTGTGCAGGCTGAAGACCTATCGCCCTCAGAGGATGCAAAGCCAGGGAAATGTTGTAGTTGCTGGAAGGAGCTGGAGAAAGTTTTTTGCAAAGCAGAGTCGGCACTGGAGTTGCAGATTGTCGGTTGCTGGAGGGTCTAGTTGCAGTCCCGGTGGACAGAAAATGAAGTAAACGATGCAGAGGAGTCCTGCTGGAATTGTGCCCATCTAATCTGAGGACCCACCCAAGAAGGAGATCCTAAATAGCCCGGGAAGGGGGATTGGTCACCTAGCAGGTTGACCACTTATGAGGAGGGGGTGGTGACATCACCTGCCTGATCTGGCCACTCGGATGCTCCCAGTGGCCTCTACCTACCTTGGATTCAAGATGGCAGAGTGAAGTGGCTGCACGCAGCGCTGCCCTGTGGATTACGACCTTGTTCTCTGAAAGCCTTTACATGGCAGTTACACCGCCATGAAAAGGCTGGCGGAGAAAAGGTGCAGGGGGCCACAGGTGGGGCTGTCCACTGCCCATGCACTTGGCATGGGCAGTGCAGGGGCCCCCCTGCCCAGCACAGTCACACTGTTCAGTGTCTGCTTTGCAGACACTGAACATTGCGAGGGTGCAGGAGCACCCTGTGGGCTACAGCATTGCCGCCTGCTCGATTATGAGCTGGAGACACTGCTGTAGCATATTTCCCGCTAGGTCGGCGGGCACAAACTGAGGTTTCTGCCCGATGATCTAGCGGGAAACTCATAATTACTCTAGCGGGGTGATCCCCACAAAGGCGGCAGCCACTCTGTCAGGAGTTTGGCAGATGGGCTTTCCCATCCGCAAACTCAAAATGAGGCACTTAATTATAATAGGTGGGGTCTTGTAGATCCCCCCATGCCCCGGCGTCCGCTCCCTTGTCGCACAGGCATAACAAAGGACTCTGCAGCCCCGCAGTGCAGAGGGCCCTCTGAGCTGCAAGGGGCTCCCCTCAGCAAGCACCTGGACTGAGTGAGTCCGGAGGGAGCCCCCTCCATGTTCTTTGCAGGGAAGAGCCCCTTCCAGTTTCAATACGTCACTGTCTCGCCTAGGCAATTTCTAACAATTATGGGTGGGGGGGGGCGTAGAACCCCCACACAGACCCGGGAACCATCACCTACCTGGGACTGAAATAAAAGAAAATAGGGGGTCCGTTGCGGATCCCCGGCCCTGGAAACCACATCCACCCTGGGGCAAATTCAGAGGGGAGCGGCGCAGCCCCCCACAGACTATTGAATTGAAGCCATACATGGCTTTGGGGACCGCCACTCCTGCTATGTCCTGGGGTGCCCACCCCTGGGACATAGCTGTATGCTGTGACTTGGCAGGAACTTTGACAGCTCCCGCCAACTCACAGCAAGCACTCCGTTTCCAGTAAGCGAGAGCTGTCAAACAGAGCTCTCTGCATGTTTAGCAGCTCCGTGTATGTGACAGAAATGCCGGCATCCACAGGAGGCAAAGAGCCGGCTAGGACCGCAGGGGCTTCCAGGCTCCCCCCGCAGTCACCGGGTCCCCAATGAAGGTGACTGGGTGCCCTGTGGGGCACCCAGGTGACTTGGCTGGGACCCTGGGGCCATGATCGGCCCTGGGAGGGGCACCACATGGCCCACTCCCCCCCATTTTTTTTTTTTAGCCTGGGCCCCAGAGATGTGGTCCCGGGAGCAAAAATCGGCCAGGTAGGGGGGTAGCACGGCTTCTCACCTCCACACTGGACATTCAGCCAATGAGGTAGCACTTAATAACTAACCAGTAGAAATTGCTCCAGTTGGATAGACATTTTGTGCAAAACTGTGGACTTACTGGGCTTGGTGAAGGCACAGCAAGTGTGTTTACTCCACAATTCCATATTGAAAAACTATCCTTCGTGGAGGTGAATGCACCTTTCATATATCGGAGCACAATCACAGTCTCTCATACCCACTCTTACACCCACATAGACCATCTCATACCCAGACAGACACCATCACAGCCACTCTCACATCCAGAGACACCCTTTTACACCTATTCTCACAACCAGCGAGACAGGCCCTGTGGCCAACTCCTACTGCGCACGGCCACGGTGGGGTTGGGTGGGCAGAGGGGTTTGGCCACAGGTACTGGCCGCAGGCTGTGCATGGCAGAGGTTGGATTAACGCATAGTAATGACAGTTACTTTATGTTAAAAAACACAGAAATTCACTGAAAAATACAAAGGTTACAGGGATATTATAGTTAGGAAATAGAATTAAAAAACGTTAGAAATGTATTTAAAAAACCAAAGGTTACATGGACGTTATAGTTAGGTTCTGAATTTACTCGCACAAAACCAGAGAAATTCAGCAGTTTGAGTTATTTCAAGCAACTATAACTCGTGGCCTAAGGTAAATATAACTCGCGCCCTCGCCATGCACTGCTAATTACCCCAGATATTACAGCCCCATGACAACTTTTATAACGTCAGTAAAAATATCAATGAAACATTAGAAGCCAAATTCTTGAAGAAAAAACTGTGCATGCTTTTGGGTGGAATTGGATCACCTGCAAAAATGTCCCACTTGTGTGAAGACTATCTTTCATGTTATATAAAGTTAGATTTTTTGTAAGGTGCCCGCTTGGACGACCCTTAACTGAATGGAGGAAAGACCAAGTTTCTCTTATTTGGCAAAGCACAGACACTTTGGTCAGGTGACTGGTGGCCTACAGAGTTAGGGCCAGCTCAGTGCCCTAAGAGAGTAGTAAACAACCTGGGTATTCTGGTAGATAACAAATTATCTTTGAAAGATCAAGTTACTGCTATCTGTGGTGCATGTTTCAACATGCTACGGTTACTAAAAAAAGTATTCTCTTGGCTCTCTATTAGCTATAGGGGAACACTGGTCCAGGCCGTTACCACCAACTGTCTGGATTATGACAATGCACTTCTGTAGCTGCCAATGAGACACTCTTTTCCAAATGTCAGGTGGTTCAAAACACCATAGCCAGCCTAGTCAGTAGACTTCTTGCTGGTGCCTGTAGGAAAGTACCCTCTTTTTGGCATGGTTACCCTCACTTTTTGTCCGATGTTAGTGTGTTTTTGACTCTGTTCACTGGGATTCTGCTAACCAGGACCCCAGTGACTGTGCTCTCTACCTCTAAATTTGGTTGTTCCTGACTTTGTGCAACCCACAAATGGCATACTGGTGCCCCCATGTATGTCCCTAGTATATGGTATCTTGCTACCCAGTACCCCAGTGACTGTGCTCTCTCCCTCTGGATTTGGTTGTCCCTAACTTTTTACACCCCACATAAGTATGCCACCCATGGGAGCCCATGCAAAGTGTATCTGCAGGCCTGCCACTGCAGCCTGTGTGAAAGGGTGCATGCACTCTTTTCACTACAGGTCACTGCAGCAGGCCACTGTAAGTCACCCCTAGGGTAAGCCCTTCTAGCCCAGAGGGCAGGAAGCATGTACCTGTGTGTGAGGGCCCCCCTGCATGAGCAGAGCAGTGGCGGCCCGTCCTTTAGGGCAGAGGGGCCACGCCCCCCCACCTTTTGCCCCTCATGAAGAGTGTCAGTCAGGCTGAACAGAGGTCAGCCTGACAGACACTCTCCATGTTCAGCTCAGGCAGCCAGGAGCAGACATGCACGATTTGCCTGAGCTGAACTTTGCTGGGCTGAGGAGGTCACAGCTCCTATGGGCGTGACCTCCTCGGCTCAGCAAAGGTGCCTCGAGGCCCTCCCCTGGGTGACGAGGTAAGCGTCACCAATTGACACACTCCCTGGGCGCTTCAGGTTTAAGTGCCCAGGGTGAGTGTCAATCAGTGACACTTCGTCACAGAGTGGGGTGGGGTCACCTGAGGTCAGCCAATGAGGGAAGGCAGCAGTCCCAACCCTTCTGGGACCTGGAGGCTGAAGATAAGTGTGTGTGTGTGTGTGTGTGTATGTGTGTGATGTTTTAAATTGAATGTTTGGTGCACGCATGCATGTTTGAGTGTTATGAGTGTTGTTAATGGATGTGCGTGCATGTTTGAATGGTATGAGTGTTGTTAATGGATGTGCGTGCGTGTCTGTGTGTGAAAGAATGAGTGTGTGTGTGTGTGTGTATCCCGCCCGCCCCCCTCCCTCCTAAAGCTGCCGGCCACCACTGGAGCAGAGGTGCCCCTACAAACTCCAGCTCAATTTTGCTGGACTTAGCGGCCCCCGGGTAGGTCCTGGGTTGGAAACAGGCAATCTGTAACATAGCATACCTGTTTCTGGGCACGTGCATTCCTATGGAGCCCATACTTTAATAAGGTATGGACGACTCGCTGACTGAGACTGACCTTGAAGAGCAGTTGGTATGAGTAAGTGGCCAGTCAATATTTACTCCATTATATCCTAATTTGGTCTGGGCACTTTTTTCAGGAGAAAATATATTTTGTTGGTCCTGAGGAAGCGTTATTGGATGCCTTGTGGCCACCCAGACACGAAACATGTCGACCTAATATTGTAGGAATTTGGAGAGTTTTCATCTTCCTAACACATATTGAGTGTGAGTGCGGTTGAACATTATTTCTTCTAGCACTCCCCATTTTTGTTTTTAATCTTGGCCTGGACCTCTTCTTTCTGAATTATTAAATGTGAGGGCAATGGTTCGGACTCAATTTTATGCTTCACTTTCTTCTTTCTCCTGCACACGTCTATAGTCTGTGCCCCATGTAGGCACATTCACCATTGGGAGTATGTCCTCCGGTTAAGTGCCACCCCCCATCTTCGAAAGGGGTGACACATCAGACATTGCAGTGCCGATCTGATGAGGAGCTTGCCCAGTGATGAAGCTTGACATCCTATAGGATGTGTGAGGGCTGCTTTGCTCCTAACCTTTTCCGTTTACTTGTAGATTGGTTGTGTTTCTTTTCATTTTCGGATTTTGTGTGGAGCAGTGTACTCTATTAGTATTATTAGTTATATTAGGGAGGTTACTGTTCTAGTGTAACCTCCCTATTCCCTCTCGTCCTATTTATAAGTATCTAACATGACTTGTGATTTGAAATAAACATGGTTGGACATCTTGGGCATTTTATCAGATATAATATAATAATGAAGGTAGGGGATTCACAAACAACATCTGTCAGTGAAAAAGAACATTAGATGGTGGAGTGAAGTAACTAACCATCCATATTCCTCAACTCTGGGTAAGTTCTTGGAAAGCATGTTGCCAAGAAACACAGTGTTTCAACAACATTTATAAAAATGGAGAAATATGGCAACATTTGTATGTAAAAGAATCTTTTGGACAATACAGGACCTGAGTTTAACCTTACCGTCAAAGGCCACCAATGCTGGAATCGAACTCAGTTCAGCATTTGTAATCATCGGAGCCTGGCGAAATTTCAGATTTGTTTCCCTGAATGAAAGTGAAAACGACATGATTATACAAAATACATCATATTAGTCCAATCATAAGTGTTGCTATTGTCCCATCGTACTCATTTCTTAAATGTGCAACCCTCATCATCATGACCAACATAGCATATAGTTAAGATAATGCTTTCTCTTACATTGAAAGGGATATTTTATAGGCAGACGTATTAAACTGATGCATGACAATGTACCAAACTGGACTAGCAAGAAAGAAAGTTGAAAGATAGGCAACTCCTGTTCCAAGTGCAGGCCACAGCTAAAGAGTTACTGAGGAACCTGAGCTGGCCTGAGCACTATGAAAAGTGTTATGGCCACATTTAAAGCAGGACAATAAAAGGGCATCTGCCAAAAACAGGTGATACCAATAAACTCTCCCTTTTCTAGCCTTGTTAGAAGTGGCTGAACCGCTGTGTCTCTACCATGGGAGCCACCAAGAAGGCAAGTCGACCACCAATGCATTGGAAGGTCTTCCTCATGGTGAATTCCAACATCTCGTCCTATCACTTGTCTGTATATATTTAGAGATACTTTCCCTGCAGTGGGGATTTTTTAAGTAAACTGCTTTTAGGGATACGGCCAAGAGCATTTGCAGCAAAACTGCAGGAAGATGGTCAGCTTACTATGGTATTGAGAACACTGAGAATTGTGAGCCAAGACTAGGTCCCTTAAAGGGAATTTTCTGTTCCTAGAAATCAATTCACAGAGCGGGGAGTATGGGAGGGTTGGTAAGGAATCCGCAACTAGAATATGTTTCTACCAGATATATTGTTACCGAAGGTAAGTAACTTGCTCATCTGATAGAGTTCTAGTTGCAGATTCCTTAACTAAGAATAGATACCCGAGCAATACCATCCCCTGTGGTGGGATGCAAACTAAGATCACACCAAAAAGTCCTGCAGGACTGAATGGTCGAAGTAGTCGTCTCTGTGGACCTGACTTTCCAGGCAGTAATGTTTAGTGAATGTGTGCAGGGATACTCACGTCACTGCCTGGCAGATATCCAGGACTAAAACTCTGCGTGCTAACGCTGTGGTAAGAGCACTTGCTTTAGTGGAATGAGCACGCAAACCCTCAGGTGGTTGTATTTTCGACAAAGAGTAGCACATCTTGATGCAGAGGACTACCCATTGCGAGATGGTCCTCTTCTGCATCGCCCTTCCATTCTTCTCACCCACATAACCCACAAAAAGTTGATCGTCCACCCAGAAATCTTTGGTACGATTGAGGTTCAATGCTCTTTTTGGATCCAGATGGTGGAGTCTCTCCTCCTCATGAGGGGGATGTCGGGGTGCGTAAAAAGTAGGCAAATTGATAGATTGGCCTACATGAAAAGATGTCACCACTTTGGGGAGGAAGGAAACCCTGGTACGAAGCACCACTTTGTCAGGATGAACAGCTAGAAATGGTAACTTTGAAAAAAGAGCCTGAAGCTCCATCACTCTGCGAGCAGAGGTGATGGCAATAAAAAAAGGCAGTTTTAAGAGTCAAAAGCCACAGGGGACAGTTGTGAAGTGGCTCAAAAGAAGCACAAATGAGATGTGAGGACCAAGTTCAAATCCCACTGGGGCATTATGAACGGGATAGGAGGGAACATGTGGGTGCGTCCTTTAAGACACCTCCCAACAATGGGAGATTTGAACAGAAAAGGTTGGTCTGGCAGCCTTAAAAAGGCAGAGATGGCAGACAAATAACCCTTGAGGGTGCTCAGAGCAGAGCCATGCTGGGCAAGAGAAAGAATGAAGAGTAGAACCTCCGAGAGAGGTGCAGAACGGGGATCAACAGATTTGTTGATACACCATGCCACAAATTTTGGTCGAACAACACGCATATACCATTTTGGGGGAGGGACGCCTGGCTGCCAAGATAATATCAAAGACTTCAGGCAGAAGGTCGAAAGCTGTCAACTGCCGCCACTCAATCTCCACACAAGGAGGCGGATACTGCATAGGTTTGAGTGAAGGACCGTTCCCTGCTGCTGCAACAGAAGATCCTCCCGAAGGGGCAGTCTGATCCGATGACTGATGGCCATGCTCAATAGCTCAGGACACCAGACTCTTCGTGCCCAGTCTGGAACCACCAGAATTGTTTGGACTCGATCGAGTATGATCTTCTTCAGAACTCTGGGCAACAGTGTTATTGGTGGAAAGGCATAAATGAGGCCTGAGCTCCACTCTTTACGAAAAGAGTTGCAGAGTGAGTGATGCCTTGGAAACTCCAATGCACAAAACAGCTGACATTGCGTGTTCTCTGCAGAGGCGAATAGATCTAACCAAGCCTCTCCCCATTGCTGAAAGAAACCTTGTGCCACCTCTGGTTGGAGACGCCATTCGTGATCGACTATGCATTGATGGCTGAGCTCGTCTGCTTTGGCGTTCAGAGAGCCTGCCAGATGTTGAACCACCATGGAAATGCCTTGGCGTTCCAGCCATGTCCAGAGGTGAAGAGCCTCTTGACAGAGAGTCCACGACCCCACTCTGCCCTGCTTGTTACAGTGCCACATGGCGGTGGTGTTGTCGGTGATCACCTGCACCACTTTCCCTTTGAGAAAGGGAAGGATTGCTTTCAATAGAAATCGGAAAGCCCAGAGCTCCAAAAGATTGATGCGGAGCCTGAGTCCAGAGGCCTCTGATCTCTGCCTCTCCTATGTGGCATCCCCATCCCAGGAGTGACCCAGCTGTCACTGCTGTGAGATCTGGCTGGGGAAGGGAGAGAGATCTGCAGCTGACCCAATCTGGATTCAACAACCACCACTGCAGATCTAGTGCTGTCTCCTCTGAGATCTGGACCATGTCAGAGAGATTCCTCTGATGCTGCGCCCACTGGAGCCTGCATATGCCATCTTGCATGTTGGACCAGCAGGATGCAGGAGGTCATGAGGCCCAGCAGCCTCAGAGTCATTCTCACCGAAGTCCAGGATAGAGGCTGAAACATCAAAATCATAGCCCGAATATCCTGGACTTGCTTTTCTGGAGGATACGCCCGAAACTGCACTGTCCAGAACAGCTCTGATGAAAGGGAGCATCTGAGAGGTAGTCAGGTGTGACGTTGGCACATTTATAGTGAACCCCAGTGAATGCAGGTGGTTCGCTGTAGTCTGGAGGTGGGAGATGACAGCCTGGGGGGAGTACGCCTTCAACAGCCAGTCGTTGAGGTAGGGGAAGATTGAAACCCCTAACCTGCACAGATGAGTTGCAACCACAACCATCACTTTCGTGAACATCCAAGGGGCGCTGGTAAGGCAAAAGGGGAGCATGGTAAACTGAGCGGAAGAAAACATTTTCTTCCCAAAGTTATCCAATCTTTTTGATTCCCTATCCAGGGGAGCGGAAGGGAACGTGCAAGAAGAAGAGGAAGCCTGGATCTTATGGCTCTCAGGCGTAGGATGTTGGGTCAGGATTTTTGGGTCGGATGGTGCAGGCCGATGGCAGCGGGCAACCGTCCTATTCACAGGAGCCCCAGTGCTGGGTTTGGACCAGGTACCCAGTATGACGTCCGTAAGGGCTTCATTAAAGGGTAGGAGGGCTTCTGAACTGGAAGGTCAGGAGGTTAATCCTGACCATCACAGAAGGAAGCTTGAGGTCCAAAACCTCAGCTGCCTTTCTTACCACTATGGAGTATGAAGCGCCCTCCTCCATAGCCAAGGTAGGGGGAAAAAGCATGCCAGAGTCAGGAGAGGTATCCAGTCCGCTAGCATTGCCCAAATCCTCAACCAAGTCTATGTCAGGGTCAAGCTAGTATTCTAAAGGGTCCAGCGACCCCTCTACACTATCCCCATATCCATACACATAGAAAGAAGTGTCAGGATCCGCACTGGGCCCAGAAGAGCCCATGGAAAACTGAATCGATGTTGAGCGATGCTGGTCCGGCACTAGGTCATCGGGGATAAGTATAGGACCGACGCTGACTGCAGGCCCAACCAACGTCAGGAGCGTCAACGTATCTCCTGATGCTGAGGAAGGTCACGTTGGCACGACGACCATCGGTACGGATCTAAGAGCGGACCCGGAGGTGTCCCTAGGAGCAGAGGTTGAAGCTGCCGGCGTGGAACCCGGGGTCCCTCATCAACTTGCCTGGGCCCGAAGGCGCCAAGGACGGGTCGGTCAGCTCAAAGGTGTGGCGCCTGGCCCCAAAGAACTCTTTCAACTGGGCAGGGGTGGCACTGGGATCATGGAAAGCTGGAGAGTCGCAGAGCCGACCCAGACGCAGGCTCCGAAGGTGGAGGCCCAGGTCATCAATGCTCTTCCCGCATCGCGTTGTCTGAGCGACGGGTTGAAGTCGAAGAACGTTTGGCCTTTTTAGACTTCTTTTTGTGACCCGATTATCCCAAGGACTTGCAATGGGACAAGGAGGATTGGTGATGACTCCGCAAGCTGTCTTGTGACCTTCTCGAACGAGACCGGGAGTGAGGCGAAGTCGAGCACCGGGCCACCATGAGCTTTAGGGACAGCTCCCTCAAAGCCTTTGGGTTCATGGCCCGACACTCAGAGCACGACTTCGGGTTGTGGTTGCGCTCCAGACACCAAAGGCAAACGATTTGCAGATCTGTCACTGACATGATTCGGTGACAGGAGTCGCAGGGGTTAAAACCGATCTTCCGGGACATCCCTCAACGCATCTAAAACTCATCAAAAAGTATTAAACAAAAGTGGTGCAGTTAGTCAAATAATGACTAGTGGTAGCTCTTCTCTCGGATCTGCGCGCAGGCAGGAGCATAAAGAAAATAAATAACGGCAGTGCGCCTGGGTGACACCTATATACGACTGCGATGTCATCACGGCAACCACGATGGCAACAGTGCCTGTGGAGTTGATTGATGCTACCTGATGGGGCACAGGGGTACTGCTTGAAGAGAAATCTCAGCATCCAGTCTGACGCCTGGGGGGAAATTCTAAGGTAAGGAATGTGCAACTAGAAGTCTCTATCAGATTGTTGTTGTTTTTCAAAGACAGAAACCCAAACTGCAGTGGGCGTTTTTTTTTATTCAAACAAAAAAATGTATGTCCTAATGTGCTTGGAGTTATTTTGTGCTTGGCGAACATTGATCATTTTGTCTTGTGGCAACCTTGCTGTAAATGGTTTTCCTAGATAGGCAAAATAAGGAAAACAAGGCGTCAGAAAGCCGTCCCTAAGTAGGCCTGCCTTCAATTTCTATGTCTGAAGCAATTTAGTAATGTATTGTTTCACTCTTGTATATGAGGCTCTAGAAAATCAGAGTAGAGAGAGACAGAGATAGAGACAGGTGCAGAAAGAGGAACAGGGATAGAGTTATAGATATACTGAGACACAAGGACAGTGGCAGACAGAGGCAGAGACAGGGACAGGGATAGAGATATAGGCAGATGGAAGGACAGGGACAGAGAGAGACATATGCAGAGGAACAGAAACAAAAACATACATATAGGGAGGGACAGGTAGCCCAGTGGTGACTGGACTTCCACCTGAACCAAGAGGACTACGAGGGACATCAACCCTGTGGCCAAGACCACCTCACCCACTTCATGGACTGAGGAGTAGCCACAGGAAGATCTGATGAACTGTACTGCGTAGACATGATCCTTGAGCGTCTTCAGCATTCTGAATCCCTTGCTTCAGGATCACTTACACAGGAATCTACTGCAACCGATAAAAGGCCTGGTATTGATTGAGGACTGCTTCACCTGCTGAGGTAACTGTGACTGAGGACGGTGCTGGTCCCCTATTATAGTGGGTTACCTAAAGTGACTCTAAGTGACTGCATTTCAACTAGCCCAAATTTTTGCTGAAAATGTTTGTGTCAAATTTGTTGAATTTGCCAATGCCTGTTCACGGTTGAGTGAAATACTTCGATTTACTATACCTTGTAAATTCTATTTTCCAGGAACCCTCTGGTTGATCTTTTTCATTGCGGTGTCTAAAAGTCCATAACAATACAGTCTATTTGTATAAATTGGTGACAGATTTCTTTAGTGTCCTGTCGATTTATTCTTCAATTGTTTTGGTGCTGTGTAAATGCTTTACACTTGTTCCTTTGAATAAGCCTTGTTGCTTAGAGCCACAGATATCCAAGGCTGAGATGAAGGTCTGACCAGTGAAACCTACTGGTCCTAAAGGAATTGGTAAGTGTATTACACAGTGAGGTGCCACAACCACACCATATAATACACCTAATTTCTTCACAGATAGTGGTGCTAATCTTAAGAACATCCTCCCCATATTGGCAATGGACAACAGCTCACAAAGCAAACTAAACAGCAAAGTCCTTAAGCACAAAGATTGACACACACAAAGAACTATAAAAATACATATTAGGTTCACATTAACCAACTGAAACCGTTATTAGTTCATATTTTGGACAAACCAATATTCATTAACATACAGCACCAAACACATCGTTCACTAGGCAAACAGTTCCCGAGGGAGCTCCTGATATTACCCATCAATGCTGGATGTCTCCACATAGCAGAGGCTGTTGGGCTCCGAGCTCTGCAGCAGCAACAGGTCCGCCTGTTAAAGGGAAGAGGGATTTCGAAAATCAGCACTGCCAAATATAAGCATAGGAGTATTTGTTCATATTTATAGTGTAGGAAGCTGGCATGGTGTGTGGTGAACACCTAGGGTG
Organism: Pleurodeles waltl; assembly: GCF_031143425.1. Classification (NCBI taxonomy): domain Eukaryota; kingdom Metazoa; phylum Chordata; class Amphibia; order Caudata; family Salamandridae; genus Pleurodeles; species Pleurodeles waltl. Next base: position 77,602,558 of record NC_090451.1, on the reverse strand, counting down.
TTATCACCTTAAATCAGGTCCAGGTATCCCCTATTAGTGAGGTGTAGGCAGTTTCTAGGAAGCCAGGGCTCTCTAGAGGTAGCTGTGGATAAGCAGCCAAGACTTATCCAGGAGACATGCAAAGCTTATGCAATACCACTACAGTCACACAGCACTTAAGCACATGAAAGAACCACAAAGTGTTACAAAAATAAAGGTACTTCATTATGGTAACATAATTACTAAAATAGTGTATAGGCAATTCCCCACTAGAAGGTGAGTAAACACTATTATGTACACATTAGAAGCCAGTATTGGTATCTTTCATAGATTCACATGCTTGAATCATCCCCGTCGTCGAGGTGGGAGCCTCACGGTAAACTTAAATACATAAAGCAGTAAGTCAGTAAAAGTAAAACCAGTAGGCCCTAGAAGGCCTCATAGGGTATTTTACAGTCTATCCACCTTGTTTTGTGAAAAAGACCCAAACTTCAGTATCAACCAATCAGGATTCAGCCCCTCCCAAACACTCCCAACAGAGGCTGAATTCCCTCAGATTTTCTAGTAGGAGTGTGAAGTTTAATATCTGTAGAATAGGGGAGCCTCTGAGGGGAGGAGGGTGGGTCGCATGTGAATCTATGAAAGATACCAATACTGGAGAACTGCAGTTACAGGTAAGTAACTAATTTTCTTCTCCAGTATTGTATCTTTCATAGATTCACATGCTTGAATCAGAATAACGAGCAGTAATGTTTTCTTAATTAGTGAATTACATTGACTGTAATTCTATCGTAATTTTATAAGTGATGTGATTCACATTAGTTCAGCTTTAAAAATCCACGTACATATCAATATATCTATATCCATAAACATCCGAATAGAAGAGCAATAACAGGTGTGTGGCAGAAAATACTGACACAATTTGTGTTATTATTATGAAGACTACGACAAGTTAACGCAGTATAACAAAGTGAACAATCTGAAGCACAAAATTAGAGTAAAACACACTGTAGCTATTAACGAGACTAAGAACCAATAACGAACATACCTCTAGTGTGGTGGTGGGATGTGTAAGAGGCTCACCTTAACGAAATAGATGCCTCAGCACTGCCTGTCCCACTGCTGTATCGACATTGTTAGTTTCCTCGAGACAGTAATGCTTTGTAAATGTGTGCTGGCTGGACCATGTTGCTGCTCTACTGATGCTATGTAGTGGTACACCTGCAAAGAGTGCAGCTGAAGTGGCTACCGATCTTGTAGAGTGGGCTCTCACCTTGGTGTGGAGCGGTTTTCCTGCTTTTGAATGGCAGAATTGAATTGCCAGGCCAATCCATCTAGCTATAGTCTGTTTGGACCCCGCGTGCCCCTTTCTTGTTCCGCCGAATGCTACAAATAATTGATCCGACTGACGGATGGCTTGAGTTTTCTGTAGATAAAACTTTGAACATCTTTTAATATCAAGAGAGTGTAATGTTTTTTCCGCTACTGTTTGCGGATTTGGAAAAAAGGTTTTTAAGATGACTGGTTCATTTAAGTGAAACGTTGAAGGAACTTTCGGGATGAATTTAGGATTTGTTCGCAGGATGACACCTGAGTTTGTGAATTGGAGGAAAGGCTGTTTGACAGTGAAAGCCTGTATGTCACTGACTCTTTTTGTTGAAGTAAGAGCTAGCAGTAACGCTGTTTTCCATGAGATGAATTTTAGGTCAGCTTTGTGGATCGGCTCAAAAGGAGCTTTCATGAGCTGCATCAACACAACATTCAAGGACCATAGTGGTGGAGGCTTTCTAACTGGCGGGAAGACCCGAAAAAGGCCCTTCATAAATTGTTTGACAATTCTTGTGGAGTCTGGTGATCTGCGGTATCTGGAGATTGCTGCCAGATGTACCCGAATGGAAGAATATGCAAGTCCTGATTTTGCCAGGAGCAGCAGGAGATATGGAAGTATCTGTTCCGGAGTAGAGGACAAAGGATGTATGTCTTCTGCTGCACACCATATACAAAAACGTTTCCATTTAAGTTTATAGGTTTTGTTGGTAGTGTCAGCTCTAGCTTTTGCCAAGATGTCTCTACACTCCGGGGAAATGTTGAGATTCAAGTATTCATTGTATTCAGGAGCCAAGCCGACAAATGAAGACACGACGGATCTGGGTGTCTGACTTGTCCCTGGTGCATCGTTAAAAGAGTCAGACTCTGTCTGAGTCGTAGATGTGGTCGTTCGGAGAGCATGAGGAGCTCCGTATACCAGACTTGTCTGGGCCATCTGGGAGCTATGAGCAGAAGGCGACACCCCTCCGCCTTCAGTTTGTTGATGACTCTCGGAATGAGCGGGATCGGAGGAAAAGCGTAGGCATAAACTCCGGACCATCTCATCGAAAACGCATTCCCCCACTAATCTTTTTGTGGAAGCCAACTTGCGTAGAACTGGCATTTCTTGTTCTCGAGAGTGGCAAATAGGTCTAAGTTCAGTTTGCCCCATAATAGAAAAAGGCCGTTGAGAGTTTTCTGGTCTAGCTCCCACTTGTGATAAGGAATCACTGTCCTGCTCAGGGTGTCTGCTAGAACATTGGTTTGCCCTGGCACATGCTCCGCTTTGAGTGAAATATTGTGCTTGATGGCCCATGTCCAAATTTGTTGGGCTAGCTGCGAGAGTTGTAGGGATCTTGTGCCTCCTTGCTTGTTTAGATAAAACATGCTGGTTGTGTTGTCCGTCCTGATTAAGACGCTTGAACTTTGTATCTTTGATAAGAAAGCTTTTAGAGCTAAGTGTATTGCCTTGAGTTCTAGATAATTGATGTGGAGCTGACCCTCTTTCTGATTCCAGATTCCGCTGATTTGCAGGTCCTGGCAGTGTGCACCCCATCCTTCGAGAGAGGCATCCGTTGTTACTATGTAACTTGGTGTTTGAAGAAGAAAAGACAGTCCGTTTGACAAATTGGTTAGAGTCGCCCACCACCTCATGGTGTTCTTCATTAGAGGCGTTATGCGAATCTTGTCTTCGAAGGAACCGTTGACCTGAGTCCATTGTATGTCCAATTGCTCTTGCAGGGGTCGCATAAGGAGCCTGCAATCTGGGACTAGCGGAATGCATGATATCATTCCGAGCAATGATTTGTAGATGCGGACTGAAACAAACTTTTTTCTGGAGAGCCTGTCTGCCAAGGAGGTTAACTTTTGTTTCCTCTCGTGAGATGGGTACGCTTTGCTGCAGACTGTGTCCAGAATTGCTCCCAAGAAACTCAATTCCTGTTTGGGGTAGAGCTGAGATTTCTGGTAGTTGACTACAAACCCCAGGCTGTGTAACAATTGAAGGCAATAGGAGATATGATTTGTTACTTGCGATTTTGAGGGTGCCTTTATAAGCCAGTCGTCCAGGTAAGGGAAGACCTGGATACCTGACTGGCGGAGATGTGCTGCTACCGGAGCTAACATTTTTGTGAAGATTCTGGGGGCTGATTTGAGACCGAATGGTAGAACCCGGAATTGAAGGTGCATACTTCCTACTCTGAACCTTAGGAATTTGCGATGGTTGCGATATATGGGGATATGAAAATAGGCATCCTGGAGGTCTAGGGATGCCATCCGATCTCCGGTATTTAGCAGACGCAGGACATCCTGCAATGTTACCATCCTAAACGATTGCTTCTTTAGAAACTTGTTTAGTGCTCTCAAGTCCAGGATGGGGCGCCAGTCTCCTGAGGGGTTCTTTGGAAGGAAAAAACGGGAGTAGAATCCTCTGTTCTTTTGAGATAAAGGGACTGGTTCTACTGCTCCCTTTCTCAGCATTATTCTTACTTCCCTGAGGAGTTGGTTCAACCTCGGAGGCTGTGGGCCCGATGGAGGAACAATTGGTGGTGTTTGTGTGAATTCCAGAGTATGACCTCTGGCTACTACATCGAGTACCCATCTGTCCGAAGTTATAGCCTTCCACTTGGGGAAATAGGAAGTGATGCGACCTCCGACCCTCGATGTTGGTTGGTGGGGAAGCATTGAGATGATCAGCGGGTCATTGCTTCCTGCCTGTATCTCTTCCTCGGGCAGCTCCTCTTCCTCTAGCTGGATGTTTGTAAGCTGCGGCCGGTGGTAATCGATAATGCTGCTGTTGCTGATGGTACTGATGTCGTGATCCTGTGGAGGAAGACGGATATTGTGACCTGTATTGTTGGTATCCACCTCGAAAGGAGTAATTACCTCTACCCCTTGCTCCACGAAAAGGTTGTTTTTTATATTGTAGGGTACCTAGGGATTTTACCGTATCGGTATCCGTCTTGATAGCCTGCAACATGTCGTCGACATGTTTGCCAAACAAACTCTCTCCATCAAAAGGCATGTCGAGAACACGAGTCTGGACTTCTGGTCTGAATGAAGTAGCTTTAAGCCATCCTTGTCTGCGCAGGACTGCTGCGCCAGCTAATTGTCTAAAGCCAGTGAGAGAAATATCTATTGCGCTGTCTATTATCTCTGCGGAGACCCTTTCTCCCTCCTGCAAGACCTTTTTTGCTTCCACCTTGACGTCTTCTGGCAGTAAATCTAAAAAGGCAGACATGTCTGCCCACATCTGGCGATCGTATCTTCCCAGGATGGCGAGGGAATTAGCCGCCTTAACCGTGACTGCAGCAACAGAGGAGAATTTCTTGCCGATATTGTCTAATCTCCTTCCTTCTTTGTCTGGGGGAGACGCAATAGGCGTGGAGGGGTTTTTGGAACGTCGCTGAGCCGCCTGTGATATAACAGAGTCAGGTTTCGGCTGTGAGACTAGACAGGCCTGAGAATCATCTGGGGCCTTGTATTTTTTCTCTAGTCTTGGCATTTGTGAAGGCACTGTTGCTGGGTTTTTCATTGCCTTCAAACCCTCCTGCCATAAGAAATCTACAATGGGTATGGCTCTTACAGATCTCTTTGATGGCTCTTTAAAGTCGTACAAAAAACATTCGGTTTCATGGGAAACAATTGCAAGGCCAAAACGTTTCGCCGCTCTCTCTATTAAATTATGGAAACCTCCTATGTCCTCTGGAGGAGAATCTACTGGACCTGCTGACGGTGGAGATGGTGTGGGAACGAGATAATCATCCCATTCACTAGCCGCCGAATCTCTTAGCTCACCCTCTTCCCTTTCGTCGTCTGACGAGGGGCAAGCTTCCGGAGTTTGGCTAGTTACAGGTATACTAGCCTGTGGCGTTTCGGAAAGATCAGTAGTCTGAGCTTGCTGAGGTGTCTGGTAGCTCTCAGGTCTAGGTGGCGTGGACTGCGTTGATGGTGGAAACCTTTTATAGTAGTCCTTCAACATATATTGGAGACCTGCCACTAATGTGCTAGGCATAGCAAGGGGCGATGGTTGTTCTGTCTGTGGATAAGATGTTGAGGCATAACTAGGCTGGTAATGTTGATCCTCTTCTTCATCAAACTCTTGGCATTTGACATTGAGTTGGGACGGGCTACTAGCTGCCCCAAACATTCCGTCGTTTTGAGAGTACGCATCATCGTCCTCATCGTCTAAAAGATGTTGTGGTGGGTAGGGCAACACTTTACTTGGTGAGGTATGCTTCGGCAGAATATCAGACGCCTTGTCCCCTATATTAATAAGTGAAAGGGGCAAGAATCTGGTGGAGTCGTCCTGATGGTATGAGGAATGGTGTGGCGAAGTATCCAGGTAGGTGGATGGTTTGTAAACTGTTAGTGCTGTGGATGATATAATCGTCGACGGTTCCCTCGTCGACGGTTCCCTCGTCGACGGCTCTCTCGTCAACGGCTCTCTCGTCTCTCTCGTCGACGGATTTCTCGTCGACGGTTCCGTCATTGACTGCGTCTTTGCTAACGGGTCCTTTGTCAACGAATCCTTCGTCGATGGTCCCTTCGTCGACGGGTACTTTATAGACGACGGTCGTTTCGCCGACGTATCTTGTGTAGGTGCCGTCGTCGGCAGTGCCTTTTTAAACCTCATTGAGAGGTGCTTCGTAGATGGGAGTGCCCTGGTTGATTGGTGAACCCAGGAGGCCTCCGCTGTCGACGATGTGGTTGCCGACGAAGCCTTCTTAAAATGTTTTGCTGTAATTATCGTCGTCGATGACAACAGCGACAACATCATAATCATCGGTGAGGCTGGTGTTGTGAACGTCGACGATACCGTAGTCGCTGTTACCGTCGACACAGTCGTCGACGGGATGGTCGTCGACGGTTGTTTTTTCACCGAAAAAAGTTTTTCTGGCTCTTTTTGTGGTGACAGAGACAGGGATGGCTTTTTTGAGGTGCTTTTTCGGTGCAAAGGCGTAGTAGGTTCTGAATGAACCTTTTTTGGCCCATGTTTAAATGTCTCTGAGTGGAAAACATCCTTTTTCGCTTCAGTAGAGACTTGTTTTGTCTTTTTGGGCACCTTCCTTGGTGGTTCATCCGACCCTCTACTTCTCTCACCTGTTCTTTTCTGAGGGCGAGAAGTCTGTGATGACGCTTAGCTGTCGTCTGAGGAAGGATGTTCTAAGGCTTTCTGTTTTTGCAGCCATAAAAGAAGTCTACCCTCACGGTCTTTGAGGGTTTTTTGACTAAAGGTGCAACAGATTTTGCAGTCTCTCACCTTGTGGTCTGGATGAAGGTAGTAGATACACTTCTTGTGGGGGTCATCAAAATGCAGTCTCTTCTTCCCACAGTTGTCACAGTCTCTGAACAGACCCTTCTTTGCCTTTTCAGACATAGTAAAGCTGTAGCTAGTTTCCTGAGAGAAAAAACAATCTTCAGTCAGAAAATAGGAAAAAACTGAGCAGAGCTCAGGGAGACTCCCTTCACACGACGTGCGGTAGAAAATCTGAGGGAATTCAGCCTCTGTTGGGAGTGTTTGGGAGGGGCTGAATCCTGATTAGTTGATACTGAAGTTTGGGTCTTTTTCACAAAACAAGGTGGATAGACTGTAAAATACCCTATGAGGCCTTCTAGGGCCTACTGGTTTTACTTTTACTGACTTACTGCTTTATGTATTTAAGTTTACCGTGAGGCTCCCACCTCGAAGACGGGGATGATTCAAGCATGTGAATCTATGAAAGATACAATACTGGAGAAGTTATAAGTAGCAAGTTGTAATGTGACTGAACTGTACAATGCATTATGAATGCTGGGTGCACATTTGACAGGATGGGAGTTAATATGTTTAAAACAGTTGTACAAAAACCTATTATACTTTTGTTTGAAAAACAAATTGTAAGAAAAATACTGGGTCCCAAACATATGACACTTTGAACAAAAAATAAAGGGAGAAAAGAGTGCTGTTCAAAAAGGAGAGTGAACTGTTGTTTTAAATTCCCGTTCTATCAATAACACACCTGGTCATCTGCTTCTTGGTACTGAGAGCAGAAGAAATGGTCAGAAGTGTGTACTTGCTACTTTTGTCTACTTGATCTATTTTTGAACTTCAGCCTTCCCCTGCCTCTACTCCCTTACTTTAGCATTGACAATAGACCTGGGCGGAGAGAACGGAGTCCGGCTTTGCGGAATTCCACGGAGTTGAGAAAAAAAACGTAGTGGAATTCTGCAAAGCTGGAGTTCTGTGCCCCGTGGAATCTTCCTCAATGCGCCCAGCACTTCTAAGATAGGTGCACTCAGGAGGGCTGTAAGCAGTAAAAACTGCCGTTTCAAGCCTCTTGTGCACTGGCATGTCCCTTGTGCAGTGCACACGGGGCAGGCCGGTGCACAAGAGGCCTGAAATGGCAGCTTTCTTATGCTGCCTACGGCCCTGGCCTGAATTCAGGCCAGGGCCGTAGGAAGCAAACACTGGCGTTTCAGTCTTTGTTTTTGCACCAGTGTGCACAAACGACAAAACAAAGAATGAGACGAGGACTTACCTGGGTCTTCCTGGGGGTCCTCCTCTCCTCATTGTCCGATGGTGACAACGAGTCCTCTCCAGCAGCTGCCTCCCTCCTCTGTTCCATTGCCTGCTGCAGCCCACTTATGGGCTGCAGAGTGCAAGCGCAGACTGCGCTTGAGCTGTGCAGCCCATATTGGGCTGCAGCGCACACCACGTGAACTCCTCTACGCTGGTGGGACTAGCTGCGTTTTTTGGATAACTCCACACTCCAAGTGGAGAGCAGAGTTAAAAAAACTCTGTTAGCTCTGCCAGCAGAGCGGAGTTCTCCGCACACCCCTAGTTGAGAACTGGTCATCATCAGACATACTGTTACTCCGACTTAGCTAATTTACGGTTCTAATTCCAGCCCTAGTCATTCAGGGTGACAAGAACGCTTTATGGTAACAAGACCTTTGATCATTATGTGTTTTTATATTTGTTTCTAGCCAATAGTGCATGGCTCACAAAATGTTTCTACCAAAAGACATAAAATGACTTGGGAAACAAGCCATGTTTGTCATACTGCGGTAGTACAGTTAATCAATTGCCTACATCCTTGTAACCTTATTTATGTTCAGATGTATTGCTACATGACTCAGACCCCATATCCAACTCAGATCTCGCCCTTTACCCTTCGGAGAGGCTAAGACTCCTTTCCTAACGCAAATCTTGCCCTTTACCCTTTGGAGTAGCTAAGACTCTGTGCTCCGTGCAGGTCTTTGATATCACCCTTTTGGAGATGTGAAGATTCCATTCCCAAAGTAGGTCTTGGATATCACCCTTTCGAGATGCTAAGACTCCGTTCCCAATACAGATCTTGGCTATTACCCTTTGGAGAAGCTAGGACTCCATGTCCAATGTAGCTCTTGCACATTACCCTTTGGAGATGCTAAGACTCTGTGCCCATCACAGGTCTTGCACATTACCCTCTTAAATATTCTATAACGCCATGTCCATTGCAGGGCTTGCACTTTACGCTGTTGAAGATGCTAAGATTCCATGCTAAATGAAGGTCTTGCACATTACCCTGCTGGAGATGCCAAGACTCCATGTCCAATGAAGCTCTTGGATATTAGCCTTTGGAGATGCGAGGTCCCCGTGCCCAAACAGGGCTTGCACATTACTCTTTTGAAGATTCTAAAACCCCAACCTGAAGCCGACCTTGCACATTACTTAGCCTCCCCATTTGGTGCCTATAAATATACAGCATATTAGTTGAGTAGGGCATCACAGTTGTGACTGACACTTACCGGCACAAGGTCATCTTTTTTGAGGCAGACAATGTCCCCAACTTTGATGTGTTTCCATTTCTTTCGGCAAAATCTTCAAAGGAAAAAGAAAACATTACTGGCTGGAACCAGAATATGCCTTTCACAATGATTTGTATACACAGTGGGACATATTTGTCAGGCTAATTGGTTGCCACCATTCTCAATCAAATATCGTGCACATAGAGAACGAATTGCTGGAAATGATGCTTGTAAGCCAATCCAGTCAAAGGTTAAAAAGAGTACTAGACCATGTAGACATCAATCCTGGAACTAGCAAAATCACCTATGAAGTAGAAAAGGTGGATTTAGGATTTGTTGCTCCAAGGAAAGGGTCCAAGCCAGAGACTTCCTGTATTAAAATGCCTTATCCTGACGTGGGAGCTTAACCAGAGGACATGGACCCTAGTCCTCCACGAGAAATGCGCTACTGAAAAGATGTTAAGGTCCCACTGCTGTAAGTGATATTTTAGCTGTTGTTGTATTGCCCTGAATTTCATAAAGTTCATGAAAAAGGAGTGAAGCAGAAGCTTTATTACTCCAATTCGAATTTTATTGGTAGAACACGAGTAATTCCTGAATGAAATACAACAAGAATGGAAACTCAGCCAACACATGTTTCGCCCCTCAGGCGCGTATGCCAGGGCTTTCTCAAGGCTGAAAAAGAAGAGCGACATAAGACTGGGGGTTGTAGTTAATTAAAAAGGGGTTATGAAGAAAAATCACCGAAAAGTGAAAACCCAAAGTCCGTGTGGAGGGTTATGCACCTCAAAACCGAATTCTTCATTCCAAGAGAAATTTTTCTGGTGATTGGTATTCAAATAACGTGAAAAAGTATGTGAGAAAATAAAGTAAAGATACTGTTACATGTGTCCTTTCAAGCTGACTTATAAATATGTGAAAAAATGAAAGGTGAAGAAAGACGTGAAAAGGTAACCCAAAGATTTTAGATAGAGTGACCAGAGAGCTTCGGAACAAAATTAACAGTATCGGCACTGGATTCAAGCAGATTTGTGACTGAATAGGTAAATGTAACATACTGTGAGAAAACAGGGCTGATTGCAGAGGCCCCATAACTTTTTGCCCCCATTTTCCTCTTTTTGCTGGTGTTTTCCTGACTTTGATGGTGCCCTGGGTACTGCTAACCAGTCCCAGGGCCTGTGCTCTGTGTAAAATGGATATGCAAATTAGGCTAATTATAATTGGCTAAGTTAACCTACCTATAAGTCCCTAGTATATGGTAGGGCATGTAGGTTTAGGGACCACAGCATAGGTGGTGCACACCTAGGTGCACTGCTGAGGTGCCCAGTGTCATTTTAAAAGCAAGCCTGCCTTGCTGGCTGCTTTTAAATTAAAGTTATATGCAAATTCGACTTTGGCATTAAAGGTACTTCCAAAGTCTTAAACTACCTTATTTTTACATATAAGTCACCCCTAAGGTGTGCCCTATGTGCCCCTAGGGCTGGGTGCCATGTAACTATAAGCAGGGACTTTATAAAAATAGATTTATAAGCCCTGGTGAGGTAAAAACAGCCAAATTCGTTTTTCCCTCATTGAAGTAAATGGCCTTCATAGGCTAGAATGGGCAGACTTTATTTTAAATTTTAAAGTCTCCTTAAATGTTGCATACCAAGAATTTGGTATCAGATTAATTGTTGTAATAAATCCTACAACTTCCAGTTGTTGGATTTAATATAACTAGTTCAGGTAAAAAGTTTAGACTTTACCTAAAAAGTTGCCAATTTCAGCTCTGCATTGTTTTTGCTGCTGTGCTCTGATTGGCCAGCCTGCAGCAGCTTCTGCCAGGCTGCCTTGATGAGGTGTGAAGTGGCCAGGCTTCACACAAAGGAATGTGCTTGGGGGAGAGAATCTCCCCTCAGCAGATGGTGAGGCAGGAAGGGGGAGGGCTGCGAAACTGGTCTTCAAAGGCAGAGAAGGACATTTGGAGCACCCAGCAACACCCCCACATCCTGCAACCCCAGACAATTAGGTGCCCCCTTGATTAGATTAGGAGAGGGCAGGAGAGGGGTGTGTTTATGATTTTTAGCCACACCAGTGGGTGGGCTCAGCCAGATGTAACCTCCAAAAATCAGATTCATCCATGTTGGATTTTTAGAGACTGTTGCCTTCTGGGATGGATTTTTGCCACACTTCCCAGGAAGTGGTCATCACAGGGGGACGACCCTGTCCCTGATTGGAGAACCAGGGCCCCCCTGCTTTTCACCCAGGAGCAAGGATAAAACTGGCAGACCTGCACCCACACCTCAGATCCCCTCCAGAATTCAACAAGAAAGGAACTAAAGAAGAAGAAGGACTGCCCTGCTGGACCCCTGGCCTGCACCTGGACCCTGCACTCAGAAGGACTGCACCAGCTGCACACTTGGGCTTCACCACAAGAAGGACTTTGCCTGGCTTCAACTGGTTCAAGGAGGGACTCCCTGTTTGCTACAGGTGAAAAATTGCTAACCAGAGTCCCCTGCAGCAACTCCTGAAGAAAGCGACCAGCTGACCACTGTCCAGTGGCCAAAAAGGAGTTTGCGCCAGGTGCATTCTGGGAGTTGAAGTCCGCACCCCCCAAGGACCATCACAGAACTTCTGGACCCTTGGGGTGAGCTGTGGACCCCAAAAGAACCTTAAAAGAACATCTGGGTGAAGCCCCAGAAGTTTGGAAAAGATTTGAGAATTTTGGGAAAAAAGCTCCAGAGAGGGACCGACCCGCAGCGGAAATTCTAGCCGGCTTGCCTCAACCGCGACCCGGCCTGACTTCGTGGTTCGTCCCGGTAAAGAAAAACATCCAAAAAAGAGACTAAGAGGGTCATTCTGACCCTGGCGGCCGGTGGCCGCCAGGGCCACCGACCACGGGAGCACCGCCGACAGGCTGGCGGTGCTCCAATGAGCATTCTGACCGCGGCGGTTCAGCCGCGGTCAGAAGCGGAAAGTCAGCGGTCTCCCGCTGACTTTCCGCTGCTCATTGGAATCCTCCATGGCTGCGGAGCGCGCTCCGCAGCCATGAGGATTCTGACCCCCCCTACCGCCATCCGGTTCATGGCGGGAAAGCCGCCATGAACAGGATGGCGGTAGGGGGGGTCGCGGGGCCCCTGGGGGCCCCTGCCGTGCCCATGCCAATGGCATGGGCACGGCAGGGGCCCCCGTAAGAGGGCCCCAAAATGTATTTCACTGTCTGCCTTGCAGACAGTGAAATACGCGACGGGTGCAGTAGCACCCGTCGCACCTTCCCACTCCGCCGGCTCGATTACGAGCCGGCATCCTCGTGGGAAGGTCGTTTTCCCCTGGGCTGGCGGGCGGTTTAACTGGAACCGCCCGCCAGCCCAGGGGAAAACTCGTAATACCCGCCGCGGTCTTTTGACCGCGGCGCGGTAATTTGGAGGGCGGGATCCTGGCGGGCGGCCTCCGCCGCCCGCCAGGGTCATAATGAGGCCCTAAGTCCGAATGTAAAAAGTTGACCGGGACCTCCCAGCCATCGTATCCGAGAAGGGCTCCATGGACGTCGGATCAAGATCCAGGTTTACCCCGGTCGAAGGATTTTCATCTCGAAAAAACGACTAAGTCCGAAGGTAAAAGTCTCCTCCGAGGAAACCCACATCACGTATCCGGACAAGGACTCCAGGAGGTCGGATTCAACTGGCAGGTTCGTCCCGGTGAAGAAAAACTTCAAAATAAAGACTAAGGTGGTCATTCCGACCTAGGCGGGCGGCGGTTGCCGCCCGCCCGTCGGAAGCCGCCTGAATACTGCCCCGCGGTCAATAGACCGCGAGGGGTATTCTGACTTTCCCGCTGGGCCGGCGGGCGATCTGATTCAGATCGCCCGCCGGCCCAGCGGGAAAGCGCCTTCCACAAGGAAGCCGGCTCGGAACCGAGCCGGCGGAGTGGAAGGCGTGCGACGGGTGCAGCAGCACCCGCCGCGCTTTTCAGTGTCTGCATCGCAGACACTGAAAAGCCTAGTTGGGCCCTGTTAGGGGGCCCCTGCCGTGCCCATGCCATGGGCATGGGCACGGCAGGGGCCCCCAGGGGCCCCGCGACCCCCCCTACCGCCATCCTGTTCATGGCGGCTTTCCCGCCATGAACAGGATGGCGGTAGGGGGGGTCAGAATCCCCTCGGCCTTGGAGGATTCTAAGGGGCAGTGGAAAACCGGCGGGAGACCGCCGGTTTTCCCGTTCTGACCGCGGCCAAAGCGCCGCGGTCAGAATGACCAAGGGAGCACCGCCGGCCTGTCGGCGGTGCTCCCGCCCCCGTTGGCCCTGGCGGTAGAGAACCGCCAGGGTCAGAATGAGGGCCTAAGTCAGAAGGTAACTTTTTAACCGAGGCCTCCCGCGACCTGTAACTGAGCAGGGCTCCATCGCGGTCGGCCTGAAAGTTTGACTTTGCCCCGGTCGAGGTGCAACCAGATGACCCGATTGGCGCTTTTTGTTTCTAAGCGCTAGAAAAGTAATAATTCTTTCAAAATTCATATCTCCGGTTCCCCTGAACCGATTTTAATCGTTTTTGTGTCATTTTAAAGATAAAAATATAAACTATTTTTATAAATTGGTTTTGGAATTTTAAACTGTTTCCTGTGTTTTATTTAATTACTGTTTTGTGATATTTGAATGCTTTACACTTTGGGGGTTATTCCAACTTTGGAGGAGGTGGTAATCCGTCCCAAATGTGACGGATTTACCACCAGCCGTATTACGAGTTCCATAGGATATAATGGACTCGTAATACGGCTGGTGGTATATCCGTCACTTTACCGTCACTTTTGGGACGGATTACCACTTCCTCCAAAGTTGGAATAACCCCCTTTGTCTCCTAAATTAAGCCTTGACGCTCGTTGCCAAGCTACCAAGGGTTGAGCTGGGATTAATTTACTGAGACCTAACTGTACCTATGTGGAGGTTAGTGGCTTGTTGCTAGGTGTAGGTACCTACCTGCCCTACCAATAACCCATTTTCCAACACATACCATATTATGTAGACAATATTAAGCTTGCAGAACAATCAGCTATATAAACTCTATTTCAAAAGATAATCTGCAAAATAAATATGTAGGATCGACTTATAACATATTATTAATCGAAAATACCATAGGTAGACGAAGGTGAATATAATTAGGAAAAAGTAGGTACAATTAGAAAGAAGCAATCAAGAAAATGGTGCTTATTTACAGTATCTTGCAATAAAGGGTGTATCTGTTGTGTAAAAAATATTAATAACTTCGATGATACAAAGTTATCCCAAGTATAGATAGACTAGCACAGGAGAATTCTTTACCAATGTGCGAGTCATAGCCAGAAACAATAATATTTGAAGAAATAATATTTGAAGAAAATGTTAATTTCCTGGGGAGAAACTTATATTTATATGGTCAAGAAATGTGTAATTATACTGGTGTTTAAAAAACCAATACAAGCATGATGTATGTTAGAAAGTATGTGCTAGTGACCTAACCATTTCAAGTTATTTACAGAATAACTAAGAATGTAGCGGGAGACTAATGCTACTTGCATGGAGCGTAACAAGAAGAACGAGTTACTTACCTTCGGTAACGACTTTTCTGGTGGATACATTAGCTACCTGTGGATTCCTCACCTAATGAATACTCCCATGGCGCCAGCATTCGCCGGAAATCTTCTTACTAGTCTCTGCACGTCGACGAGGACGTCACTCTAGCCCACGCGACGCCGTCTGACGTCATACAGGCAATAAGAGGTCCTCGACGACGTGCGGACGTCAGTACCAATCATTTTTTACGTGCATGAGAACAACCAGGCAATGCAATGAAAGAGCAAGGCAACATCCCATTACATTGTAAAAATACACAACATTGCATGAATAACTGTAAATCTTTTATATATATATATAACTCTCTCTTTTTTTTTTTTTTTAAATATATATCTACACATCAAGTATATACACAAAGATATATACATATATACATATAATATATACAACATCTATTGCACCCTCAACGACCAAGAGGAGCGTACTCAAGGATTACTTGGTAAGACCAGAAAGGCAACGGGGAGGCGGGTGGGACCGTGAGGAATCCACAGGTAGCTAATGTATCCACCAGAAAAGTCGTTACCGAAGGTAAGTAACTCGTTCTTCTGATGGATACAACTACCTGTGGATTCCTCACCTAATGAATAGAGTCCCAAAGCAGTACCACGCCCGGCGGTGGGTGCCTAAATGGTCAAACCAAGAAATCCTGCAGCACTGACCGTGCAAAATGGCCGTCCCTTCTAACCTCAGAATCCAAACAGTAATGTTTTGCAAAAGTGTGAAGGGACGACCAAGTTGCGGCCTTGCAGATGTCGACCACAGGAACACCTCTGGCCAAGGCCGAAGTGGCCGACTTAGCTCTGGTGGAATGAGCTCTAATGCCCTCAGGAGGATCCTTCTTTGCCAAAGAGTAACAGATTTTAATGCAAAGAACAACCCACCTAGATAGTGTTCTCTTGTGGACTGCCTTTCCTCTCCTCTTGCCCACGTATCCAATAAACAGCTGATCCTCCAGCCTGAAATCCTTCGTTCTATCAATAAAGAAGCTCAATGCCCTCTTTGGGTCCAGACGGTGCAATCTTTCTTCCTCTTTGGAAGGATGAGGCGGAGGATAGAACGTGGACAAAGTAATTGCCTGAGCCAAATGGAAAGGTGAAACAACCTTCGGGAGGAAAGCAGCCTTGGTCCTCAACACCACCTTATCCCCATAAAAAGTTGTATAAGGGGGCTTTACCGATAAGGCCTGCAACTCACTCACTCTCCTTGCAGATGTTATCGCTACCAGGAAAACTGTTTTTATAACCAAATACCTTAAGGGGCAAGAATGCATAGGTTCAAAAGGGGACCCCATAAGGAAAGTCAGGACCAAGGACAAATCCCATTGCGGCATAACGAATGGCTTTGGAGGATATTTATTTAGAAGACCTTTCAAGAATCTGATAACAATAGGGGATTTAAATAAAGATGGTTGGTCTGGAAGACATATGAAGGCTGACAAGGCCGATAAATAACCCTTAATGGTAGCCACTGCACAACCTTTCTGCGCTAGAGACAGAGCAAAAGACAAAACGTCCGATAGATGAGCATGCAAAGGATCAATCTGCCTCTCTCCACACCACGCAACAAATTTAGACCATCTATTAGCGTAGATAGATTTAGTGGAGTGTCGCCTGGCCGCTAATATAACATCCACTACCTCAGGCGGGAGAGAGAAGGAACTCAGGTTGCCCCGTTCAATCTCCAGGCATGTAGGTGCAGACTCTGGAGGTTGGGGTGTAGAACCTGCCCCTGCGACTGCGAGAGGAGGTCTGCCCTGAAAGGGAGACAGAGCGGAGGGCACATTGAGAGTTGGAGAAGGTCGGAGTACCATACCCTCCTTGGCCAATCCGGAGCTATTAGGATGACTAGAGCCCGGTCCTGGCGAATCTTCCTCAATACTCGAGGAATCAAGGGTATGGGAGGAAACGCGTAAAGCAACTGGCCGCACCAGGTTATTTGAAACGCGTCCCCCAACGCTCCCTGCATCGGATACTGGAGGCTGCAGAATAACGGACAATGCGCGTTCTCTCGAGTGGCAAACAGATCTACCCGAGGAAACCCCCACCTCTGGAAGATTAAACGGACTTGATCTGGATGGGGACGCCACTCGTGGTCTGCCGAGAATTGGCGACTGAGACTGTCCGCACGCACGTTCAAGACTCCGGCCAGATGGTTTGCTATCAAGCAAATCTGATGGTCCTCTGCCCAGGACCATAGTCGAAGAGCTTCTCTGCAGAGAAGGTACGACCCCACTCCTCCCTGCTTGTTTATGTACCACATCGTGGTAGTATTGTCCGTTAGGACCTGTACCGACTGACCACGAAGGGAAGGGAGGAAGGCCTTGAGAGCCAGACGTACAGCCCGTAACTCTAACAGATTGATGTGAAACATCTGTTCCTCTGGAGACCAAAGACCTTTGATCTCCAGATCCCCCAGATGAGCTCCCCACCCTAGAGTGGAAGCATCCGTTATGACTGTGGCCACTGGTGGCGACTGCTGGAACGGCTTTCCTTGTGAAAGATTGTTGCTTGCAATCCACCACTTCAAATCCACAGCAGCATCTCTGGAGATCTTGACAGTACCCTCTAGATCCCCTTTGTGTTGAGACCACTGCCTTCGGAGGCACCACTGAAGAGCCCTCATGTGCCAGCGAGCATGCGTGACCAACAGAATGCAGGAGGCAAACAGACCGAGCAGACGAAGGACCTTGAGGACTGGAACTACCGCTCCATTTCGAAACATTGGAACCAAATCCTGAATATCTTGAATCCGCTGAGGCGGAGGAAAGGCCCGACCCAATGTTGTATCCAGTACTGCCCCTATGAACAGGAGGCGCTGAGAGGGCTCTAGGTGAGATTTGGGCTCGTTCACCGAAAAACCCAGGTCGAACAACAACTGGGTTGTTGACTGCAGATGATGCGACACAAGCTCCGGGGACTTGGCTTTGATCAACCAGTCGTCCAAATAAGGGAATACTGCTATCCCCTTCCTTCTGAGTTCTGCCGCAACCACCGACATCACCTTTGTGAAGACTCGAGGTGCTGAAGTAAGACCAAACGGAAGGACCGCAAACTGATAGTGCTGCGATCCCACCACAAACCGGAGATACTTCCTGTGTGACTTGAGTATCGGGATATGAAAGTAAGCATCCTGCAAGTCGACAGACACCATCCAGTCTTCCTTGTTCAACGCCAAAAGCACCTGTGCTAGGGTCAGCATCTTGAACTTTTCCTGCTTGAGGAACCAATTCAAGATCCTCAGGTCCAGGATTGGTCTCAAACGACCATCCTTCTTGGGAATCAGGAAATACCTTGAGTAACATCCTCGACCCCTTTCCTGCTCTGGGACCAACTCCACCGCGCCCTTTGAAAGGAGGGCTTGTACCTCCTGTTCTAGCAACAGGAGGTGTTCTTCTGAACAATAAGAAGGGCGGGGCGGGATGAGGGGCGGGAACTCCCGAAAGGGAAGGGTGTAGCCTTTTCCCACAATACTGAGAACCCAAGTGTCCGTTGTAACAGTCTTCCATTTGGTGAGAAAATGCTGTAATCTTCCCCCTACAGGAGAGGAGTGAGTGGGAAATGGTGGAAGCCTAAGGCTGCTTCCCCTGCTGCACCCCGCCAGAGGATGAGGAAGAGACAGAGTGCTGCTGAGAGGCTCCTCTGGTGCGGACCCTACCTCTCCCCCTAAAAGATCTATAGGGATGGGAAGAGGCAGGTTGCTGATATCTTCCCCGAAAGGAAGAGGAGGAAGAGCCACGCCCAAATCCACGAAACCTCCTGAAAAATCTGGAAGAGGCCGTGGAAGAAGGAGCTTGGAGCCCTAACGACTTAGCCGTGGCCCTGCTCTCCTTAAAACGTTCCAAGGCCGAATCAGCCTTGGCTCCAAACAGCTTGTCCCCATCAAACGGGAGATCCAACAATGTGGACTGTACATCCGCAGAAAAGCCCGAGTTACGGAGCCAGGCCTGTCTCCTTGCCACCACAGTTGTGCCCATTGCTCTGGCTACCGAGTCGGTCGTATCCAGTCCCGTCTGGATAATCTGGGTCGCAGCAGCCTGGGCCGCTGAGGCGGAGGAAAGGCCCGACCCAATGTTGTATCCAGTACTGCCCCTATGAACAGGAGGCGCTGAGAGGGCTCTAGGTGAGATTTGGGCTCGTTCACCGAAAAACCCAGGTCGAACAACAACTGGGTTGTTGACTGCAGATGATGCGACACAAGCTCCGGGGACTTGGCTTTGATCAACCAGTCGTCCAAATAAGGGAATACTGCTATCCCCTTCCTTCTGAGTTCTGCCGCAACCACCGACATCACCTTTGTGAAGACTCGAGGTGCTGAAGTAAGACCAAACGGAAGGACCGCAAACTGATAGTGCTGCGATCCCACCACAAACCGGAGATACTTCCTGTGTGACTTGAGTATCGGGATATGAAAGTAAGCATCCTGCAAGTCGACAGACACCATCCAGTCTTCCTTGTTCAACGCCAAAAGCACCTGTGCTAGGGTCAGCATCTTGAACTTTTCCTGCTTGAGGAACCAATTCAAGATCCTCAGG
This sequence comes from Pleurodeles waltl, assembly GCF_031143425.1. NCBI lineage: Eukaryota > Metazoa > Chordata > Amphibia > Caudata > Salamandridae > Pleurodeles > Pleurodeles waltl. Next base: position 77,583,390 of record NC_090451.1, on the reverse strand, counting down.
TCCAGGATTGGTCTCAAACGACCATCCTTCTTGGGAATCAGGAAATACCTTGAGTAACATCCTCGACCCCTTTCCTGCTCTGGGACCAACTCCACCGCGCCCTTTGAAAGGAGGGCTTGTACCTCCTGTTCTAGCAACAGGAGGTGTTCTTCTGAACAATAAGAAGGGCGGGGCGGGATGAGGGGCGGGAACTCCCGAAAGGGAAGGGTGTAGCCTTTTCCCACAATACTGAGAACCCAAGTGTCCGTTGTAACAGTCTTCCATTTGGTGAGAAAATGCTGTAATCTTCCCCCTACAGGAGAGGAGTGAGTGGGAAATGGTGGAAGCCTAAGGCTGCTTCCCCTGCTGCACCCCGCCAGAGGATGAGGAAGAGACAGAGTGCTGCTGAGAGGCTCCTCTGGTGCGGACCCTACCTCTCCCCCTAAAAGATCTATAGGGATGGGAAGAGGCAGGTTGCTGATATCTTCCCCGAAAGGAAGAGGAGGAAGAGCCACGCCCAAATCCACGAAACCTCCTGAAAAATCTGGAAGAGGCCGTGGAAGAAGGAGCTTGGAGCCCTAACGACTTAGCCGTGGCCCTGCTCTCCTTAAAACGTTCCAAGGCCGAATCAGCCTTGGCTCCAAACAGCTTGTCCCCATCAAACGGGAGATCCAACAATGTGGACTGTACATCCGCAGAAAAGCCCGAGTTACGGAGCCAGGCCTGTGGATTGGCCTACATGAAAGGGCGTAACCTCTTTTGGTAAGAAGGAAGCCCTGGTGCGGAGCACCACCTTGTCAGGATAGATGGAAAGGAAGGGAGGCTCTAAAGAAAGAGCATGTAGCTCACTCACACTGTGGGCAGAAGTGATAACCACAAGGAAGGTTGTTTTTAAACTTAAAATCCAGAGCAGACGGTTATGAAGTGACTCAAAAGGAGTACACATTAGAAAAGTAAGAACCAAATTAAAATCCCATTGAGGCATTATGAATGGTGAAGGAGGAAACATATGGGTAAGACCCTTTAGGAATCTACTAACAATAGGAGATTTAAAGAAGGAGGGTAAGGCATACAGGAGGCCTGAGTTCTAGTGGAGACGGAAAGCGTCACTGTGCGAGTGCCGCCTTGGAAACTCCAATGCACAAAACAGCTGACATTGCTTGTTCTCTGCAGAGATGAACGGGTCTAACCAAGACTCTCCCCTCCGCTGAAAGAGATCTTGCGCCACCTCCGGATGGAGACACCATTCATGATCAACCTGGTATTGATGGCTGAGTTTGTCCACTCTGGCGCTCAGAGAGCCTGCCAGGTGTTGAACCAACAGGGAAATGCCCTGATGTTCCAGCCACGTCCTGCGGCGCCTAGCCTACTGACAAATGGTCCAGGACCCCACCCCGCTCTGCTTGTTGCATTACCACATGGCGATGGTGTTGTCCATGAACACCTGCACTACTTTCTCTCTGAGAGAAGGAAGGAATGCTTTCAATGCCAATTTGATCACCCTGCGCTCAAAAAGATTGATGTGGAGCTCGGACTATGCCAGAAACCAGACGTGTCTGCTCTCTGTCTCTCCCATGTGGACACCCCATCCCAGGAGTGACACATCTGTCACTGGTTGAGGAAGGGAGAGGGATCTGTCTCTGATCCAATCGCGGTTCAAGAGCCCCGACTGTAGATACTGCGCAGTTCCCTCTGAGATATGGACCATGTCAGAGAGATTCCCCTGATGCTGCGCCAACTAGAACTTGAGGTCCCACTGCAGAGCCCGCATATGTCATCTGGTATGTGCCACCAGCAGGATGCAGGAGGCTATGAGGCCCAGCAGGCTCAGAGGAATTCTCACCGAAATCCAGGAGAGAGGCTGAAACATCAGTATCATAGCCTGAATATCCTGGACACACTGCTCGGAAGCATAGGCCCGAAACTGCACTGTGTCCTTTACAGCTCTGATAAAGGGGAGCATTTGAGAGGGTTAAGTGTGACTTTGGTACATCTATAGTGAACCCTAGCGAATACGGCAGGTTCGCCGTAGTCTGGAGGTGGGAGATGACAGCCTAGGGCGATCTCGCCTACATCAGCCAGTCACTGAGGTAGGGGAAGACTGAAACACCTAACCTGCGCAGATGAGCTGCGACCACTGCCACCACTTTGGAGAACACCCAAAGGGTGATGGTGAGGCCAAAGGGGAGCACAGTAAACTGAAAATGCTTGTGGCCTACTATGAACCTCAAGTAGCGCCAGGGGCAGGCAAGACGGGAATATGGAAATATGCGTCCTGCAAGTCCAACTTTACCATCCAGTTTCCTGGATCCAGGGCAGATAGGAACTGAGCCAGAGTGAGCATTTTGAAAGTCTCCTTCCTGAGGAAGAGATTGAGGGACCGGAGGTATAGGACAGGGCAGAGGTCCTTGTCCTTTCTGGGCACCAGAAATTAGCAGGAATAACAACCACAACTTACTTCTGGCATAGGGACCCTTTCTATAGCTCCCTTGGCCAAGAGAGCCGTAACATCCTCGCAGAGAAGTGGCAAGTGATCCTCTGTCATCCAATCGTAGGACAGTGGCATGGATGTAGGAGCAGTCTTGAAGGGGAGGGAGTAGCCTCTTTGGACTATCTGCAAAACCCACCTGTCTGACGTGACAGATTGCCAGCAGGGGCAGGTGATGGAGAATCCTGCCTCTGACTGGTCTCTGATGGGGAAGAGTCAGACAAGGAAGGTTTGAAGGCTGCAGCGGGAGAGGCAGTGGACTACGTAGACCGCTGGCCCCCGATCCATGAGGACGTTGGATCCCAAGTCCCTGGCCACGCAGTGGCTAAGCAGCATGAGAGGCACATGGCTGGAGTGAAAGGACGTGGCTGAGTGCCCCTTCTGTAGCCACGAAAGGGGCGAAAAGCAGACTGAGGCAGGGCGAGGAGCAGCTGCAAGGCCCAAGGACCTGGCCGTAGCCCGGGACTCCTTAAAGTGATCAAGCATCAAGTCTCCTTTGTCTCTGAAGAGACGGGTACCAACAAAGGGCATGTCCATAAGTGAGGATTGGCAATCCCCAAAAAAGTCAGGCATCCTCAACCAAGCGTGGCACCTGAAGGCCACTGTTGATGCAATCAATCTACCCAGTGAGTCGGTCGTATCAAGCTCACATAATTTCATGACTGTATCCCTCCCATCAGCAACAGCTTGGGAGAGACAGTCCCAGGCCTCCTCTGTGACCTGTTACAGCACCTGCACAACTGTGCCCCATAAAGTATGGGTGTAATGGCCCAAAAGGCATGAAGTGTTCACAGACCGCAACGGCAGGCTTGAGGAAGAAAATATCCTCTTCCCAAGCTGGTCCAGCCTATTGGATTCCCAGTCCGGGTGTGCCGAAGGTGATGAGCCTGGGGATGTGGAGACTTTGATAACCAAGCTTCCAGGGGTCGGGTTTGAGGAAGGAACATGGGGTCATTAGGAGCTGGTCAATGGCGATGGACAATTTTCCTGTTGACAGGAGTCCCTGTGCTGGGCTTGAACTAAGTCCAGTGCAGGACATCAGTGAGGGCCTCATTAAAGGGCAAAAGAGTTTCAGAGGAGGAAGCCTCAGGCTGAAGCACCTCTGTCAGGTTGTTTGTCCTGAGTGCCACAAAAGGCAGCTCGAGGCCCAGGACCTTGGCTGCTCGTCTCACCACTGTGAGTTGGACGCTCCCTCCTCCGTAGCCACTGTAGGTAGAGAAAGCATGCCAGTGTCAGAGGATCTGTCCAGACCACTGGCTTCACCCAGGTCAATACGCTAGTCCATTGGGTCTTCAAGCTGGTATTCTAAAGGGTCCAGGGACCCCTCCCAATCCCCACCATACCGCAACCCATAAGAATAAGAGACGGGATCTGACCTAGGGAGCAAAATCCCTGCCAAAGTCGGATTCAGTGTCATGCAACATCAGTCCTGCTCCATGTCAGAATAGGCAATGAAGATGGGGTCGATGCCAACCATGGGCAAGTGCGGCATCAGGAGCATAGATGTCAGAACTGTTGTCACGGAAGGTCGAAATGACACAACTGATGCCAGTTCGGATCAGGGAAGGGATTCCAGGGTGGCCTCTGGAGCGGAGGCTGAATCTGCCAGCACGGAACCCATGGGGGCCCATGCCGAGTCCCTTGGGACCAAAGGCACTGCGGCAGAGTCAAACTGCCCAAATATGAGCATGGCCTTGTAGAACTCACAAAGTTCGGCAGGGGTGGCTCCAGGTCTCAGAAACTCATGGAGGCACAGAGCCGACCCAGAAATAGGCTCCAATGGCGGAGGCCTAGAGCAACGACACTCCTTTTACAGCATTGCATCAGCCGCCCAAAGAGGTGAAGTCAAAGAATGGTTGCTCTTCTTCAACGTCTTCTTGTACTCGATCCTCCTGAGTATTTTTGAGTGGGGCTATGAATAATGGGGGCTCCGCAACCGTTCTCTGGACCTTCCTTTCGACTGGGAGTGATGCGGAGCCAAGCGCCAGACCACCATGAGCTTTAGGGACAGCTCCCACAATGCTTTCAGATTCATGGCCCAGCATTCAGAGCACAACTTTGGGTCGTGGTTGCACTCCAAACACTCCAAACACAAACGAGGTGCAGATCTGTCACAGACATCATCCGATAACAGGAGTCACAGGGCTTGAACCTGGGCTTCCATGACGACATCTTGACGCACTAGGAGTGTAAAAAAAAAAAGATTGCAACAAAAGTCGAAAAGTTCAGTCAAAAAGTGACTGTAGGGGTAGCTCTTCTTCTGATCTGTGCAAGGCTGGCACTGAAAGAAAAGAACTGACGTCAGCGTGCAGAGGTGGCACCTATACAGGTCCTGCAAAGTCATTACGGTGTACAGGACGCCAACGGTGGACGCAGAGCTGACTGAACCACCTAACAGCATGCAGGGAAAAGGCTCGAGAAAACAAATCTCCGGATCCAGAATGACACCTGGGGGAAATCCTAAGGTAAGGAATCTGCAACTAGAAGTCTCTAGTAGATGGGCCGTATATATTAATTTCCTTAACTTACAAACAAAAATACTGACTAATTTCAGAACAACAAATGTAAACATGTTAAGATAATCCATGTCAGTGATTTAGCTACTTAGGGCCAGATGTATCAAAGGGTTTTACCCATTCTATGTCTATGGGAAAATGTGTTCGTACATATGGCCCTTAGTCTTATTTTTCCTGACAGAGTTATTTATTCTATGTTGTATTTCTGTAAGTTATTTTTCCTGTGACGCATGCCACTAATTTATAGTGGCTGGTTGGAACTGAGTCACATCCCTGTGTCTATAATGAGCCACAATTGAGAGTTCTGGAGTTGAGGCTGAGGCTGTGAGAGTTTCTCACAGTTGGTGTCAGTGGGTCAAGGGAGTAGCCAGATAATTAAAATAGCCCCCACTTTATACTCAAGCGCTGATGCCACCAAGTAGGTGAAGCAAGTGAGCGAAATTCCCCAAACAACAGCTTCCTTGTCTCTCCTATCCATAAAGCTACCCCATTATTTTTTCACCCTTCCATCCACCTATTCACAGCCACTATGTCACCTTTATATTCTGTCATCCATTCATTCCTCTATGCACTATCCATCCATGCATCCATCCACATTGTAATTCATCCACCCTGCCATCCACCCATACACTCTATCATCCATCTATTCTGCCATCCACCCATCCACTCTGCCATCCATCCATCCATCCACTCTGCGATCCATACATCTTCTCTGTGATCCATCCATATAGACTCTATGCCATCCATCCATCCATCCCTACAATATGCATCCTTCCATCCATCCAGCCATTCATCATCTACTCTTCCACCCATCCATTGATCATCTTTACCATCCATCCATCTATCCACTCTGCCAAACATCCATCCACTGCCATTCATCCATCAATTCTGCCATACATCCATCCATTCATCTATCCATCCATCCATCTATTCTGCCTTCAATAAATCCACTCTGCCATCTATCTGTTCACCCATCCATCCACTCGGCCATCTGTCCATTCACTCTGCCATTCAGTCTTCCATCCATCCACCCACTCTGCCATCCGTCCACCTTCTCTGCCACCCATTCATCCATTTGCCATCCACTGCCATCCATCCACTCTGCCATCTATCCATGTACTCTGCCTGCTATCCATCCATCCATTAATACATCTATCCATACATCCACCATCCACTCTGCCATCTAGCCATCTACCCACTCTACCATCCATCCACTCTGCCATCCATCCATCATCCAACCCCTATACCATCCATTCACTCATCATTTCACCCTTCCCTCCCTTTAGTCTGCCATACGTTCACATGTTCATACACATATCCATCCATCCATCCCTTTATTCTGCCATCCTTTCACCAGTCCATCTACCTACCCATCACTCCATTATCTATCCATGCATCCATCCCATTACTCAGCCATCCTTTCACCTGTCCATCCATACCTTGCTATGCCATCATTTCACCTGTCCACCCTTCTATCCATCCATCCCTCTACTCTGCCATCCTTTCACTTGTTCATTCACCTATCCATTCACCCATCCATCCATTCCTTTATGCTGCCATGTTTTCACCTGTCCATCTAGCTATCAAATCATCCCTTTACTCTGCCATTATTTTTTTGTTCATCCACCTATCCATTCACTCCCATCCATCCAACCATGCATCCATCCATCCCTTTATTCTGCCATCTTTTCACCTGTCGATCCACTATCCATCCATCCATTTACTCTGCCATCCTTTCACTTGTCCATCCACCTATCCATCATTTTACTATGTGATCCTTTCACCTGTTAATCCACCTACCCATTCACTCATCCATCCATTCCTTTACTCTGCCCATCCACAATCCATCCATCCCTTTACTCTGCCATAATTTCACCTATCTCTCCACCTATCAATCCATCAGTTTACTCTGCCATCCTTTCACCTGTTCATCCACCTATCCATTCACCCATCCATTCATTACTTTGGTATTCCATCCTTTCACCAGCCTATCGACATTTCCATCCACCCATCCCTTTACTGTGCCATTCTCTCACCTACCTATCCACCTATCATTCATTCATGTTTTCACCCGCTCATTCATTCACATACTCATTCATCCACTTACTCATGTATCCATACTTCCTTCTACCTTGCAATATTCTTCTATTGTTCCTTGTTCTATATAATCGGCTGTCACTTTTCCTTGCTCCTGCTTTCTCTTCTATTGACACCGTTCTCTGGCGTTCAAAATGAGCCTTTGCCTGCCAGGTTGCAGACAGGGTATTTAGAATATCGGAAACACAAATATTGTGGGACAGAATATCGTTTTTAAAAATATGGAGGACGAAAGTATTGTGAAGGTTAGTTTCAATAGGCAAGCACCGTTTTACTGTCTATAACTCCACACATATGTACCTTGACGATATATTCCTCTCCAAGGTACGGAGATGTAGAGTGAGGAACAGTAAACCTATACTTGCCTATTTGCACTCACCTCTTTATTTTGGTTCGAGATGGTTTTGACACGATATTCTGTCCATAGGATATTTTGTGTTTCCGATATTCCATCAGTGATCCCGCAGACTGAAGAGGCCCATGAAGGACCCCAGCCCCGCTGCAGCTGCTAAAGCAGGGGTGTGAGCCAGGGTCGGGGAACTGCTCAAAACACACCCGCACTGCGTTCAAAACAGATATTAAGAACATACATGATCATCTAATACTTGGTTGGCCTCTCTGAGGAGCGCACAAGACCAATGGTCATACTTGACAGCTCCAACTGTGATTCTATGCAAATATGTATGATGGAGATAAACAAAGATCAAAATATTGACAAGATATAAGTAAAAAATGCATTCCTTGCAGGCGAGAGGGGCGTTGACTGTTTGGTGGTGGTGAAGTGAAGGAAAAGAGGAAGTACATACAGGGGAGAATGAAAAGAGTGCTGAAGAGGAAAGCAATGGAATGTGAAATATTGATTATTTCAGAAAGGTTTGAAGAGTCAAAGGACATGAGAGTCTAACATAGACTGCAAAGCAAAGTGAAGAGAAGAGCGAGTGTCTGGAACCCTCTGAAGACCAGTATCCCTTCCACAGTCCTCGGGATGTTTCGTTCAGTCTCATCTTTTTTTTAGAATGGAAACATTTTCAATATTATTACCAACAAAATCGTAGTTCTTATTTATCTTGTACAGCTAACAACCATTGACAAAACCAACAGTTCTGCCTTGTTTTAGTTGTATGTCAGTTTTTATACAACATATCTGGATGCAATACAGTGGCGTAACAAAACTTGAGGGTGGGGGGTTCTCTTTGCAAAGTCCCTTGAGGGCCCCCCTCCCCCCTGAACTCAGTCAGGGGCCTACTGCCCGTGCAGAGTGTACTGTGCTGAGGGGACCCCATGAAGCTCACCCACTCCCCCGTACCGCAGGGGCTGCGGGGCCTTTGTTACGCCATTGATGCAAAAACAGAAAGAACAAAGAAGAGGCAAAAAACAACTGGTTACTTACACAGATCACGCCTCTCTTAGAGAACACCCCCTCTATAGTTTTTTCACCCCACTTAAAGCCCCACCTTTAAAGCTAAACCTGTGTGCTCTCACCTATTTCCTTGTAGGATCTCGGATGGCCTGTTATTGATGGTCTTGTCACTTTTATAACGAGCCTAGAAAAGAAGAAAAGACAACGAAGAAGGGTCTTTACCCACATATTAGACTTCACTTCAGACACCTTGCTACTCTTTGAAAAAAAATCTGTATTTAAATAAACAGCCCCTTGTTCTGGAAGAGCCAGGGGCCAGATGTAGCAAACGTTTAGCGAGTCGCAAACGGCAAAATTTGCCGTTTGCGACTCGCTAAACGCGTATCCCAATGCAGAAATGCATTTTGCGAGTCGTTACCGACTCGCAAAATGCATTTCAGACTCGCAAATAGGAAGGGGTGTTCCCTTCCTATTTGCGAGTCGCATTGGGATGCAATACCATTTGCGACCGCATATGCGGTCGCAAATGGCATCGCAGTTACCATCCACTTCAAGTGGATGGTAACCCAATCGCAAATTGGAAGGGGTCCCCATGGGACCCCTTCCAGTTTGTGACTGGACCCCAAAATATTTTTTCAGGGCAGGGAGTGGTCCAAGGGACCACTCCCTGCCCTGAAAAAAAAACGAAACTAAAGGTTTCGTTTTTTTTGAAGTGCAGCTCGTTTTCCTGTAAGGAAAACGGGCTACACTTCAAAAAAAAAAAACTGCTTTATTTAAAAGCAGGTCGCGAACATGGAGGTCTGCTGATGTCAGCAGGCCTCCATGTTAGCGAGTGCCCATACTTGCTATGGGGCCGCAATTTGCGACCCACCTCATGAATATTCATGAGGTGGGTCATTGCGACCCCATAGCGAGTTGCAGTCGGTGTCTGAGACACCGTACTGCATTGGGAATTGCGACTTGCAATTTGCGAGTCGCTCCGACTCGCAAATTGCAAGTCGCAATTCCCAACTTTCCTACATCTGGCCCCAGGTCCTCTAGTTCATGTCCTGTGTGATCTTCTTGTAAAGTCGCATTCATATTTTACCAAGGGCCCTACAATAGAAAGGCCCAAATCGTCAGCGATTTTCTCACCGTGGAAATTACCATGATTAGAAAAATTTGACATATGATCACATTTACACACCCTGATTCGCTGGTCCAGGATTTGAGGACTTCTCCAGACGTCAACTCCTCTTACCACAGTGTAAAGTCCTACGTAGTGACAGCTACTATGGAAAGGGGGCGGTGGTGGGATAAGAAAAATAAAAAAAGAACAATCATCTGTTCTGTCGAGAGATGGGTTCCGTCTCCGTCCTGTTCCTGACTCCTGGCAGCACACAGACTCCCAGACTCCCCATAGCCATTCACAGCATTGCTGTCACCAACAGGACAGCAGTGTCGTGATTGGTCTGAGCGGCCTGTTTCGGGCACTCAGACAGGGAGTGGGAGCTTGTCCACGTTTTCCACCCGGCTGTGCAATACAGCTGAGTGGAGAAATGCTAAGTGCTCATGTCTGTTTGTCCAGCCCAACACAGCCAGCCAAACTATCATGCACACTTATGGTGCATGTACTCCTCCTTCCTGTAACACTGCCGAGCCTTGCCCTGCCCTAACCTGGCTCTAGCACTGGAAAAAAATGCTAATAACACATTGTTGTTATCATTTTATTTTTCCTGTTTTGCACTGCGCTGAGCAGTGGGGCGCCACTCCACCGCCTTAGCAGAAGAGCCGCCGCTGGTCCTACAAAGCTGGAAGATTATCTGCTCTTAAAGGGACAGAAAACTGTTCAGGGTTGGAAAATGGATGTACTCAAAGGTGGATTCTGTGGGTGGCCTTTTAGAACGCTGGGAACGCTTACATCCACATTCTCCCTACACGTACACATATGTTGGATTAAAACATGTAGGAATAAGTGTGCATTTAGAGTTTGAAACTGTCTCTGAACATGTCTTTTTTTGGGAAGTGCAGGATAAAGTTTGTCGCGCTTAAAGATGTTATCCTTGGAAGAAAAAAAAACAATATCCAACCATTTCCAACAATACGTTTGAGGTTTGTAAATCTCCAGAGTGTGAGTGTAAATCAAAAAAGCTCCATGGACTATTCCTACAACTTGTTGACTTATGCATTACAAGAAGTACACACGGGCAAATGAACGATTTCATACAGTTCCAACGTCGTTCTCTCTCCATCTGTTCCCTGCCACCTTACATTTTTCCACAGAGACTGTTCCTGCCCAGTTTTGCACATCATGGCTGTAATCTTTTGCTGGAAGTCACGGGTCATTAGGTCGAGCTTAGCAGCGTGCAAGCGCTGCTCTTCTCCTCATGTTGTAATCTATTCTGTGGGTTTTTACCACGCCCATCACTTTAATTCGTTCCTGGACCTGTCTTTCAAAAATCCCTTGATGTCGTTGGTAAATGCTTTACATTTGTCTTGCCTTGAGGCTGCTTTGTTACCACCTTGGAGACTGACCCTGTTACATGGATTATTGTACGATCAGGCACTATGGCGCACTATTTTTTCTTTCGTCTTGCAGCTCACAGCGGTATGTTGTTTCTTCGTCTTCCTTGGTTTGGAGCACCTTGCTATTTCTTTGCGATGACTGCAGGGGCTTGTTTTTTTTTGCATTTATATGTAGCGCAAAGTCAATACAAAGGTATTAAAGCACTTTACATGAGCACCGGTCACATTACACAAGAAAACATTCATTTTTGGTAGCAAGGGGAGATCAGATGATTTGTCCACAATCACAGGATGTCAGCCCCGCGCTGAGACTCAAACTGTGTTCCCCACTTCCAAAGTTGGCAGCTCTAGCCCTTACACATCTTCTTCCCTAGGGTTCTTTGTCTGGTGCGTGTTGGGGCAGTCTGATAATAACTTGTTTAGGCTGAGAATAGCAGCGTGCAAGCACTGCTCTTCTCAACATGTTGTAAATCTATTCTGCAGGCTTTAACCACGCTCATCTCATGCCCATCACTTTCACTGGTTCCCGGGCCTGCCTTTCAAAAATCCCTTGATGTAATTAGTAAATGCTATGCGTTTGTCCTGCCTTGAGGCTGGTTTGTTACTGCCTTTGAGACTGACCCTGTTACATGAATTATTGCACGATCAGTCATGTACTTTAGAGTGGGCACTATTTTTCTCTTTTGCCTTGCGCTGCGTGGCCGTATGTTGTTTCTTCCTCTTCCTTGTTTTCGGGCATCTTGCTGTTTCTATGCATTATCTGAAGGGTCTTTTTTGTTTATTTTATTTTTTGCAGTTTTATGCAGTGCGAACAAGACACAAAGATATGGGAGAACTTTATTTATTTTTGCAGTTTTATGTAGCGCAAACTCGATACAAAGGTACTACAGCACTTTACATGAGCGCCAGTTACATTACATATGAACACATTCATTTTTGGTAGCAAGGGGACATTAAGGGGGTCATTCTGACTTCGGCGGTAAAAGGCGCTTACCGCCGGTCAGAAGACTGCCATAACACCGCTGCGGTCGCGGTAAACCGTCACGGTCATTCTGACCCGCAACTGGCAAACCGCCAAAAACCCGACATCCACAAAAGTCCGCCACACCAACGGCCAGCGAAAAACTGGCGATGACCAAACCTCCACCGTCACGGCAACAGAAATACGCCCATGCCATTCCGACCCACGAATCCACGTGGCGGTCTTTCAACCGCTGTATTCCATTGGCGGTACACACCGCGGCGCTCAAAATACACACACCTTTACAAAACACATCCACATTGGACAATTTGAAATGCACACTCCTGAGACACATACACACAACACTCCTACACACCCAATATAATATAAAACACACACCCACATCACCCACAAACCCCTACGACCACAAATCAGAGACGAAGCCCAGAGAGAGACAGCACAGAATAGAGAACACCATCACACAGAGGCACACTACACCATCACCCACACAATATCCACGCACAAAACACCACACACCACCACACTCACCACACTCATCAACACATACACCACCCCACACCTCATCCACACCACCCCATGGCACCCCAAAGACACCCCAGGTTTTCAGACACTGAACTCAGGGTCATGGTGGAGGAAATAGTTCGGGTAGAGCCCCAGCTCTTCGGGACACAGGTGCAGCACACCAGCATTGCCAGGAAGATGGAGCTATGGCAAAGAATAGTGGACAGGGTCAACGCTGTGGGACAGCACCCACGAAATCGGGACGACATCAGGAAGCGGTGGAACGACCTACGGGGGAAGGTGCGTTCCATGGTATCAAGGCACAACATCGCGGTGCAGAAGACTGGCGGCGGACCCCCACCTCAACCCCCAGAATTTACAGCATGGGAGGAGCAAGTCTTGAACATCCTGCATCCTGAGGGCCTCGCAGGAGTAGCTGGAGGAATGGACTCTGGTAAGTCTCATCTTCACCACTTCATCCCCCCACCCCACCTGCATGCCAACTCATACCCCCACCCTCACCCCCACCCCCATCACACCAACTCCTTGCAAATGGCTCACATCACAACCCACCCATCCCAACACCTAGCCCTGCATGTGTCCACAAAGCATGGACACCCATCACCAAAGCATGCCCACTGCACATACCCATCTCCCCCACAAGCCACCGTCACAACAGCCCCCACAAGGGAATGCCAGCACTGGGGTACACGGGCACCAACCCATTGCACGATATGGCACACACAGAAGCAATAACCATACTCTTATACCCCTGCAGGACCCGAACGCCACCACACTGCCCAGGAGGGTCCAGAAATGTCCATCCCACCCCCAGAAGAGGCCCCCAGAGATGACAGCAGCTCTGTCTCCCTGGACCCAGATGACCAGCCCGGCCCATCGGGGACCTCGGGACAGTCGGTTCCCCTCACACAGCCACAGGCCACAGCAGACCTACCCCCCTCTGGGAACACCAGCACAGCACCCACCCAGCAGGCCCATGCCTCTGTCTCCAGGACACGTCAATCAGCGGTGTGTCCACCACTACAGGGCACCCAGGTTAACCCACCACCCCAACAACAACAGGGACCTGGGGGCAGTGGTAGTGGGCACACGGTCCAGGGGACGGAGGTACAGGAACACAGGGGAACTGGGAGGGCTGCTGTGCGACAGGGGGGGGGACAGGCCCAGGGAACCCACTCTCCACGAGGCCCTCTCCTCCATCATGGGAGCATACCACCACTCCCAGGAGAGGATGGCTACGGTACTGGCCAGGTTCCAGGAGATCCAGGTACTGCAGGAGGAACAGTTTATGGGGTTCAGGGAAGAACTCCGAAGCATTAGTTCCGCAATGGGGACCATCGTCGTGGCTCTCAACCAGATTGTCACCACATTGCGGGACCATGTGGCACCACAAAGGGCCCCTGTCACTAGCATGGACCAAGAACAGGCTACCACCTCTGCCGGCGCTAGTGGACAGGAGGCCCCGACACAAGAACAACAGGCCACCAGAACCCCACCCCCTGCAGAAGGAGAACCACCCTGCAAGCGGGCCTGAGATCTAGGAAGAAGACAGAGTAGGATGCCAAGACCCCCGCCAGGAAAGGATACCCCCTGATGTCATCCCACTGTCCCACATTGTCACCCTGTCCAACCTTAAACTGCCCCTGCTCCATCCTTCCACAGGCATATGGACAATGCACCTGTGAGACTGAAAATCTGGACTCTGCCATGGACATTCCTCCACCATCACCCATCACCGATTTTCAACCATGTCCCTAAATTGAGCACTTTAATAAAAACACTTATTGCACAAAAATAATCTGGAGTCTGCCTGTATTTTGAACAAATGTATTAGAAATAACCGTGCCAAAATGTCTAGTTACATTGTGATGACAACATACCACTGTCACACAGCTGTAGTCCATGGGCAAACAAAGCAGAGGTCACGCAGTGGGGCCCACATCTCTGAAATTGGAAGGGAAAGTCACAACTCAGTTAACATACACTGGGGGGAAACTCAGACAGTAGAGAGGCAGGAGACTGTAAGTAAATGTAAAATGCCGGTGTTGATTCTTACCTGTGTGTTATTGAAAATACTGCTGTATCACTGTGTCCCTGTTGTCTGTGTCGTCCTCGTCGTCTTCCTCCTCTTCACTTTCCACAGGCTCCACAGCTGCCACAACACCACCATCTGGACCATCCTCCTGCAGGAAAGGCACCTGGCGTCGCAAAGCCAGGTTGTGAAGCATACAGCAGGCCACGATGATCTGGCACACCTTCTTTGGTGAGTACATTAGGGACCCACCTGTCATATGCAGGCACCTAATCCTGGCCTTCAGGAGGCCGAAGGTGCGTTCGATCACCCTCCTAGTCCGCCCATGGGCCTCATTGTAGCGTTCCTCTGCCCTGGTCCTGGGATTCCTCACTGGGGTCAGTAGCCATGACAGGTTGGGGTAACCAGAGTCACCAATTAGCCACACACGGTGTCTCTGTAGTTGTTCCATCACATAAGGGATGCTGCTATTTCGCATGATGTACGCGTCATGCACTGACCCAGGGAACTTGGCATTTACATGGGAGATGTACTGGTCAGCCAAACAGACCACCTGGACATTCATGGAATGATAACTTTTTCTGTTCCTGTACACCTGTTCACTCCTGCTGGGGGGTACCAAAGCCACATGTGTCCCATCAATGGCACCAATGATGTTGGGAATATGTCCAAGTGCATAGAAATCACCCTTCACTGTAGCCAAATCGCCCACCTCAGGGAAAACAATGTAGCTCCGCATGTATTCATCAGGGCTGACAACACTCTGGACAACACCTTTGAAAACATAGGCTGAGACATCCCTGATGACATGGCCACTGTTGATTGAAATGACCCACTTGCCAAAAAATGGAGTACTGACAGAACCTGCACTAGAGGGGGAATCCCTGTGGGTTGTCGGATGGGTGACATCAGGTCTGGCTCAAGCTGGGCACACAGTTCCTGTATAGTGGCTCGGTCAAGCCTGTATGTCAATATGACATGTCTTTCTTCCATTGTCGACAGGTCCACCAGCGGTCTGTATACGGGAAGATTCCTCCATCTCCTCGCAAGTCCCAGCGGACGGTGCCTAGGAAGGACAACAGCGAGCACAGAGTCAATCAACCCACAGGTACGTTCCCACAGCTTGCACAGTACACGATTCTCTATGCAGTGAATGGCTTGTATGAGTGTCGATGCAAGGCCTAGGCATGTGTGACGCAGTATAAATTAAGCCATGTGGGCCCTTGAAATGGCGGCTGCCTGACCTGTGAAGTGCGACAATGGGATGTGAGGTCAATGCGCTGGCGTGGCACACCGTGGCGGTAGGTGGTCGAAGACCGCGGTGCAAAGCCGCATTGGTTAACATTGAACCCTATGGGTTTCAGGAGCCAATGACGATGTGCGCCGGCGGTCGCGGTACGCACCGCCGCGGTACGCACCGCCGCGGGTGTGACCGTCATTTTCTATCAGCTTAATCACTCGAGACCTGATCATCCACAGGAGAGGACCTATACTGCAAGTGCTGCTGTGACCTCGGTCTGGAAGAGATAATGGCTGCTGCGACTGGGGAAAGGGCCCCTGCCTTCACTTCTGAAGAATTGGAGAAACTCGTGGATGGGGTCCTCCCTTAGTATGCACTACTCTACGGTCCTCCAGACCAACAGGTAAGTACACTGGGACCATGCTTTGTGGCCAATGCCTGGGTTGAGTGGGGTGAATGAACGATGGTGGGGAGGGGAGCGAATGAGGCATGCATCAAACGACAGATGAGAGCATGTGCCACATGGCAAGGGTGGGGATGGGGGGCCACTCACATCGAGCATGCAGAAAATGATGATATTCTATTTTCTCCCCTGTACATGTCACATAGGTCAGCGCCCATCAGAAAATCGACATATGGCGTGCCATCGCCAAGGACGTCCGGACCCTGGGGGTCCACAACAGACGGGGCACCCACTACCGGAAGAGGTGGGAGGACATCCGCCGCGGGAGCAGGAAGACCGCGGAGGCTCTGCTGGGGATGGCCTCCCAACGTAGGAGGGGTGCCACTCGTCAATTGACCCCCCTGATGTCCTGGATCCTGGCGGTGGCCTACCCCGATTTGGATGGGTGCGTGAGGACAACACAGCAGACACAAGGGGGTGAGTACAAGCACATTCTGCTATCTTAGCGCGCAGTGTAGGTGTCTGGGTGGGGGAGGAGGGCTGTGGGTATCACTATGCCAGGCGATTTCTGTAGGCTAGTCCCACCCTTAAGGCATGGCCCTGTGCCCCCGCCCCCCACCTCTGTAGGGTGTCAAGTACAGCTATTCATGGGCCTGTGTCACCTATGTGTGCAGTTGTCGTCCATAGGCTTGTAGGCCAAGTCCCACTGATTGAGTAGTGTACCCCAAGTTGCGGTGTAGTGCAGGGGGCTTCTGTGTCTGTCCTCTCCGCCAACTGTGTCGCCAATGCATGCACTCAACATGTCTTTATTTTCCACCCCCCCCTTTTTTGTTGGTCTTCCTGTTCATGTGTGCATTAGCATCATCCGGCGGAGGAGAAGTGGCATCGGAGCACGAGGGAGCTGCATCTCACATGGCCCTGGAGGGCCATGCAACCGACTCGGAGTTCACCAGTGAGACGGAGGGGAGGGGAGCTCCACAACGGGGACACGTGGAGACACCAGCGACACAGACACGTCCTCGGAAGGGAGCTCCCTTGTGGTGGCGGCAACATCCGTGCCCACCGCAACAACAGGTACAGCCGCCACCCAGCGCACCAGCTCCGCCCTCCCAGCAGCCCCTCAGCGTTCGCACCGTGCCCGCTCACACAGGCAGGTGGGCGTCTCCTTCGCCCCAGGCACCTCAGGCCCTGCCCCAGTTACCCCTGCTGCCCTCAGTGAGGAGGTCATTGACCTCCTCAGGACACTCATTGTTGGGCAGTCTACCCTTTTGAATGCCATCCAGGGTGTAGAAAGGGAGGTGCACCGGAGCAATGCATACCTGGAGGGCATTCATTCGGGTCAGGCTGCCCATCAACGATCGTTCAATGCTCTGGCCCCAGCACTGATGGCAGCCATTGTCCCTGTCTCCTGCCTCCCTCCTCCAACTTCCTCCACCCAGTCCCACTCCCCTGTTTCTCTGCCTATCCCAGACACACCTACAGACCAGCCTGCACACACCTCAACACCCAAGGGCAGCTCATCCAGACATAAGCACCACACATCACACAAGCATTCACAAAAGCAACAGCCACATGCAGACATGCCAACAGCCACTGCCTCCTCTGTGTCCCCCTCCACCTCGTCTCCCTCCTCCCTCCCTGTGACGTCTCCACTCACACTTCCATGCACAACATCATCAGCCACTACGTCCATCACCAGCACACCCACCAGAACACTCCGCACACGTGCAGTCACCACCCCCACTGCCATTTACACGCCCCCTGTGTCCTCTCCCAGTGTGTCTGTCACCCCCTCTTCCAAACCACACAAACGCAGGCAGCCACCCACCCAACAGCCATCCACCTCACGACAGCCTCCAGCACAAGCACCTGCACCCAAAGACACCAGACTTGACTCACCTACAACCATATCCTCTTCCTCCATTCCCATACCCACTACACCTACCCTTCCCACTGCTCCTAAAAAGGTTTTCCTGTCCAAAATTAACCTCTTTCCATCACCTGACCCACCCCTTCCATCTCGTAAGAGTCCAATCAGCACCTCAGCCACCACAACCCCTGGACCTACAAGGACCATAGTCCAAGGATATTGGAGTCCACCACCTTCAAGGGCAGCTACTTCGGCTAGCAGTAAAGGGACAGCCAGCCCACCCCCTGGGAAAAAAACAAAGAAAGGCAAGGCCCGGCGCGAGAGGCCAGAGACGGCAGCCTCCAAAGGCACTACCCTGGCACCGTCAGGAAGTGGGGTGCCACCTGGCACATCGACAAAGGGAGGCAAGGGCCACAGAGGAGTAGGGAAGGATGGCAAGGGCAGCACGCCCGACAAGTCCGGCAGCAGGTGAGCTGCCCAGGAGGGCCCCACTAGCCCCATTCCAGGGGTGAAGGAGGACACCCACGGGCCCGGGACACCAGCACAGGAGGGCCCCATAAGCGAGAAGACAGATGTGCACGAAGGGCCCGGCAGCCACATGTCGGGTGGCGAGTGAACTCCATATAATGGCCGGATCTGGTGCCCTGGAGACATATGTCAAGAACCGCTGAACATGGCCCTTCAAGTCAAGCACCGCTGAACAGTGCACCGCCGTCTCAAGAACAGCTGAACATGGCCCTTCAAGTCAAGCACCACTGAACAAGGCACTGGCGTCTCAAGAACCGCTGAACAGGGCACTGCCGTCTCAAGAACCGCTGAACAGGGCACCGCCGTCTCAAGTACCGCTGAACAGGGCCCTACAAGTCAAGAACCGCTGAACAGGGCCCTTCAAGTCAAGAACCGCTGAACAGGGCACCGCCGTCTCAAGAACCGCTGAACAGGGCCCTTCAAGTCAAGCACCACTGAACAGGGCCCTACAAGTCAAGAACCGTTGAACAGGGCCCTTCAAGTCAAGAACCGTCGAACAGGGCCCTTCAAGTCAAGAACCGCTGAACAGGGCCCTTCAAGTCGAGAACCGCTGAACAGGGCCCTTCCAGTCAAGAACTGCTGAACAGGGCCCTTCAAGTCAAGAACCGCTGAACAGGGCCCTTCAAGTCAAGAACCGCTGAACAGGACCCTTCAAGTCAAGACCCGCTGAACAGGGCCTTTCATGTCAAGCACCGCTCCGCTGGGCCCTTCATCTCAAGCACCGCTCCGCTGGGCCCTTCATGTCAAGCACCGCTCCGCTGGGCCCTTCAGCTCAAGCACCGCTCCGCTGGGCCCTTCATCTCATGCACCGCTCTGCTGGGCACCGCAGTCTCTGCACCGCTGGGCCCTTCATCTCAAGCACCGCTCCGCTGGGCCCTTCATCTCATGCACCGCTCGGCTGGGCACCGCCGTCTCTGCACCGCTCCACTGGGCCCTTCATCTCAAGCACCGCTCCGCTGGGCCCTTCATCTCAAGCACCGCCGTCTATGCACCGCTCCGCTGGGCCCTTCATCTCAAGCACCGCTCCGCTGGGCCCTTCATCTCAAGCACCGCTCCGCTGGGCACCGCCGTCTATGCACCGCTCCGCTGGGCCCTTCATCTCAAGCACCGCTCCGCTGGGCACCGCCGTCTATGCACCGCTCCGCTGGGCCCTTCATCTCAAGCACCGCTCCGCTGGGCCCTTCATCTCAAGCACCGCTGAACAGGGCACCGCCGTCTCAAGAACCGCTGAACATGGCCCTTCAAGTCAAGCACCGCTGAACAGGGCACCGCCGTCTCAAGAACCGCTGAACAGGGCACCGCCGTCTCAAGAACCGCTGAACAGGGCACCGCCGTCTCAAGAACCGCTGAACAGGGCCCTACAAGTCAAGAACCGCTGAACAGGGCCCTTCAAGTCAAGAACCGCTGAACAGAGCACCGCCGTCTCAAGAACCGCTGAACAGGGCCCTTCAAGTCAAGCACCGCTGAACAGGGCCCTACAAGTCAAGAACCGCTGAACAGGGCCCTTCAAGTCAAGAACCGCCGAACAGGGCCCTTCAAGTCAAGAACCGCTGAACAGGGCCCTTCAAGTCAAGAACTGCTGAACAGGGCCCTTCAAGTCAAGAACCGCTGAACAGGGCCCTTCAAGTCAAGAACCGCTGAACAGGACCCTTCAAGTCAAGAACCGCTGAACAGGGCCCTTCATGTCAAGCACCGCTCCGCTGGTCCCTTCATCTCAAGCACCGCTCCGCTGGGCCCTTCATGTCAAGCACCGCTCCGCTGGGCCCTTCATCTCAAGCACCGCTCCGCTGGGCCCTTCATCTCATGCACTGCTCCGCTGGGCACCGCCGTCTCTGCACCGCTCCGCTGGGCCCTTCATCTCAAGCACCGCTCCGCTGGGCCCTTCATCTCAAGCACCGCTCCGCTGGGCACCGCCGTCTATGCACCGCTCCGCTGGGCCCTTCATCTCAAGCACTGCTCCGCTGGGCCCTTCATCTCAAGCACCGCTCCGCTGGGCACCGCCGTCTATGCTCCGCTCCGCTGGGCCCTTCATCTCAAGCACCGCTCCGCTGGGCACCGCCGTCTATGCACCGCTCCGCTGGGCCCTTCATCTCAAGCACCGCTCCGCTGGGCCCTTCATCTCAAGCACCGCTGGGCCATTGGCAGAAGGGGCTGGCCCGGATCTCCGTCGGGCAGGGCTGCACGATGCACTCTGGGCACCATGCCTCCTCCAGTACCAGTGGAGTCTGTAATCCACTTGAGAGACTGTGGCTTTGCACTCCCCAGGATGGTCCAGTGGGCAACCCACCCACTGTAGAGACATGAGAGACTGTGGCTTTGCACTCCCCAGGATGGGACAGTGGTCATGGAGGCCCCTCGTGGATCTGGCGTCGTGGACTCATCTGGCTGAGGTGCCCCCCCTTCCCTTCCCCCTGAGGTGCCTGTAGTTTTGCTATCTGATGCCCCTGCAGTGTTCTCTCCAATGGATTTGGGTCTCCTGTGTGGGCTTTGCCCATGTGTTTAGGCCCATTGGCCCACGTACAATGGCTGAAACCCAATTTGGACAGGACAATATACATATGTATATATAGTTATAGATGTTCGAAATAATTTTTTACTTAGCCGTACAATATATTTGAATTTCATGATCATTTTATTTTGTCTTTGCATTCTTCCGGGGGGTTTGGGGGTTTCACTCTGAGTTGTTGCTCTGCATTGATGTGTATGTAGTTGTGGGTGAGGGTGAGGGTGGGTGTGTCGCGTATGTGTGTGTGTACCTGTTTTTTGCCTCCCCCCTCCCCTGTGTCGTAGGTGCAGTACTCACCGTTGTCTTCTGTGCCGGTGTTCGTGCTACTGGTAGAGGAGCAGGAAGACAATAGCTGGTAGGATGTGTAGTTCTGGTTCCATGCTGTCCAGATTCCTCGTGGAGAGTGTAGAGGTGAGCGTTTTCCGTTCGTAATGGCTGTTTCCGCCGTGTTTTTATCGGCGGGGCTCCCGCCCCGGAAAAGGTGGCAGATTGGTGAGTTGTGATAGGGTGGGCGGTACATTGGCTCCCGCCTGTCTGTTGGCGGTGACCGCTGCGCTGTTTGTCTGTCCCGCCGTGGCGGTCGGAGTGTTAAAGTGGCGGTCTTTGTTGGCGGTTCCCGCCAGGGTCAGAATTCCATTTCTTTTACCGCCTGCCTGTTGGCGGTTTGGCCGCCGCTTTAACACCGACTGCCAGGGTTGGAATGACCCTCTAAGTGATTTGCCTGGAATCTCAGGATGTTGAGCTGGCGCCTAGACTCAAACCATGTTCCCCAGCTCCAAAGTCAGCAGCTCTGGCCCTTACGCCACATCCTCTCCCCTAGAGATCTTTGTCTGGTGTGTATTGGGGCAGTCTGGAAATAACTTGTTTTTTTAATATAGCGCTTGGTAATACAGGTTCTGAAATTTCATAGCGATGCAAAGCAGGTGCCCTTCTTAAGAAAATCACTATAATTCAATTGCATGAACTTTGCAGAGATGGAGAAGTGAAAAAGCTATGTCTGGATTGTAATCTGTGACATTCTCTTTCTGTCAAGACCTCTGCAGTGGGTGCATTAACCAACTGACTTGAGTAGAGCTTAACACTAGGTGCTAGAACATGCTTTTGATAACCTTCGGAGGGTCACAACCAAGCACATAGGTTAGTTCTAGGCAAGAAAATGGCGAAAGGTGTTGTCTCCAAAATGGTGGAAAAGGAGTTGTGACTCTAGACCCAAGCACTTCACAGCCTCAAGCTTGATAGCAAAAACATTCTAGCCTTTGGATGTAAATTGGGCCTCTTCAAATAGAGCTCAGTTAGTGCAAACTCAATACAAAGTTATTATTGCGCTTTAAATGAGCAACAGTTGGATTCATTTTTAGAAGCAAGGGGAGTGTAGGAAGCTGGCCTGGTGTGTGGTGGACACCTATGGTGTTGGCACCTTGTACCAGGTCCAGGCAATACCTATTAATGAATGTATGCAGTGTCTAGGAAGCCAGGGCTGTCTAGAGGTAGCTGTGGATGAACAGCAAATCCTTATCTAGGAGACATGCAAAGCTTATGCAATACCACAATAGACACACAGCAACTTATCACACATGAAAGAATAACAGAGTGTTACAAAAATAAGGGTACTTTATTATAGTAACACAACACTAGATTATTTATGGGCAGTTCCCCAACTCAAGGTAAGTACACACTAAATATATATACATATATATATATATATATATATATGCACACACACACACACACAGTAGTAACAACAAGCATTGGCAAAATTAGTAAAACATCGTTAGGACCCTAGGGGAGGACCAAAACATATACTAAAATAGTGGAATGTGAAGTGAAGTCCCTCACCCAAGGATATTGAGTCATTAGAAGGAAGCTGGAATAACTAGGGATCCCAAGAGGTGAGTAGCAAAGTGACCCCCAGCGACCAGGAGAGCAGAGGTAAGTAGCTGGTCTTACCAAGGACTAACAAGAGGAATTAGAAAATAAATTGTGCAAGAACAGGACCAGACTGGGAAGAAACCAAAGGAGGATTCTGGAAGAAGAGGATCTGCAAAAGAAGGGGACAGAGTCCAGTCCATGATGGAGTTTCCACTGGGGGCAGGAGCTACTACCCACCCTTCTGTGGATGAAGATCCGGGTCGACAGGGGAAGGAGAAGGCCAGCTGTGGAGTCCAGGAGCTGAAGAGGAGTCCTTGTAGTGCTGCAGATGGTGTCCCACGTCAGTCGTCGGGTCGCAGATGGTTAGTGGTTTAGGAGAACCACCAACAAGCTTTGGCAAATGCAAGAAGAAGCAAAATAAGAGTTGCAAGGCTGAAGAGGATCAGCAAGGTCCAGGGGACTCTAACCTTGGAGGGAGTCCGGGCTGACCTTCAGCATCCAAGAGAGCTAGCAGAAGAAGTTGCAACCCCCACAGGTACCCCACTGGCAGCAGGCACAGCAAGTCGCAGTGAGGGCCAATCAGCACACCTGGAGAGGAGTTCCACGTCGCTGGAGCAACAGAGAGGAGACTGTTCTTGGCAGGATGAAGTGCTGGAGGCCGGGGCTACTTGGAACCTGAAGATCCCTTGGAGCAGGAGACCAGAAGCCTTGGTAGCTGCAAGAGTTGTGGTGCACAGGGTTACTGTCCTGCAAATAGAGGCAAGGGCTCACTGTCTTCCAAGTTGGACTTCGGGCAGAGAGAACCAAGAGGACCACTTCAGACCACCACCTGTGAGTCAGGATCCACGCAGTTCCAGAGGACAGCAGATCCACGCAGTCAGACATTGTTGCTGTAGGTGACTGCAGTTGCAGGGGAGTGACTCCTTCACTCCAAGGGAGATTCCTTCTTGCTTCTTGGTGCAGGCTAAAGTCTCACCGACCCTAGAGGATGCACAGCCAGGGAAATGTTGCAGTTGCTCGAAGGAGCCGGAGAAACAATGTTGCAAAGCGAGGTCGTCTCAGGAGTTGTAGTCTTGTCGGTTCCTGAAGAGTCCAGTTGCAGTTCCAGTGGCCAGAAGTAGAAGTAAACGATGCAGAAGAGTCTTGGTGGAGGCTTGCATGTCGAATCTGGGGTCCCACCCTCGAGGGAGTCCCTAAATAGCCCTAAAAGGGGGTTGGTCACCTTGAAAGGTCACCACCTATCAGGAGGGGTCTCTGACATCACTTGCCTGACCTGGCCACTCAGATGTTCCCAGGGGCCTCTGCACATCTTAGTTTTAGGATGGCAGAATCGAGTGGCCACCTGGAGGAGCTCTGGGCTCCACCCTTGGGCTGGTGATGGACAGGGGAGTGGTCGCTCCCCTTTCCTTTGTCCAGTTTCACACCAGAGCAGGGACTGAGGGTCCCTCTGTGCAAACCAGGGCAACAAATGTGCCCTTCAGAGCAAATTGGTGGCTTGGGAAAGCTACCCTTCCCAAGCCTTGTAGCACCTATTTCCAAGGGAGAGGGTGTTGCCTCCCTCTCCCACAGGGAGTACTTTGTTCTGCCTTCTCTTGCTTGAGCTCGTCAAGAAGCAGGAGGGCAGAAACCTAACTGTGGGGTGGCAGCATCGCCAGCTGCCCGGAAAACCCTAGGAGACTGGTAGGAGCAATACTGGGGGTCCTTTAAGGAGCCCCCGAAGTGCATGGAATGATTCAACCAATACTGGCAACAGTATTGGGGTATGATGCTTACATGTTTGGTACCAAACATGCCCAGGTTCGAAGTTACCATTATGTAGCTGGACATATGTAGTAACAAGTATCCAGTACATAGGTAAAACGGCACCCGCACTTATGAAGTCCAGTGCAATGGAGTTGGAGTTTGTAGGGGCACCTCTGCTCATGCAGGGGTGCCCTCACACACAGGGATCTGCACCCTTCCCTCTGGGCTAGGAGGGCCTACCACAGTGTTGACTTACAGTGACCTGGTGCAGGGACTTGTGGTGAAAGGGTGCGTGCTCCTTTTCACGCAGGCTGCAATGGCAGGCCTTCAGACACATTTTGCATGGCTCCCATGGGTGGCACAATATATGCTGCAGCCAATTGGGGAGCCCTGGTGTCCCAATGCCCTGGGTACTTAAGTACCATATACTAGGGACTTATAAAGGGACACCAGTATGCCAATTGTGGGGTGCACAAAGGTCACAGGCAACCAAATTTAGAGGGAGAGAGCACAGAATCCCAGTGAAAACAGTCTAAGCACACTGATAGCAGGCAAAAAGTGGGTGTAACCATGCCAAAAAGAAGGTTTTTTCCTACACAACCCTCCCCCCAAACAAAGCACAATAAGAACGACCTTGCCTGGTTGAGTCTTCATTGTCTGAGTGGAAATATCTGGAGAGTGGTTACCCCCAGGTCTATGTTCCACTGTATAGTCCATTCCCTGAATGGAAATGGACCACCTCAAGAATTTGGGATTCTCAACTTTCATTTGGTTAAGCCATAGAAGGTGATTGTGGTCTGTCGGATCAAGGAAGTGAGTGCCAAACATGTATGGCCTCAACTTCTTCAAGGCCCAGACCATAGCAAAGGTCTCCCTCTCAATAGCTGACAAGCACTTTTCCCTGGGGGCAAACCTTCTGCTTATGAAAGCTATAGGTTGGTCCTGGCTCTCATCATTTAGTTGAGAGAGTACTGCCCCTATCCCTACCTCAGAAGCATTTGACAATGTTTTGACAATGAACTGGTTGTAGTAATCAGGACTTCTTAGTATGGGAGCAGAACAGGTAGCCTGTTTCAGGTCATCAAAAGCTTATTGGCAGCTAGCTGTCCATTAAACCTTCTTGGGCATCCTTTTGGATGAGAGGTCATTTAAGGGGGCTACAATGGAGCCATAGTTCTCAATGAACCTCCTATAGTGCCCAGTCAGGCCTAGGAAGGCTCTGACTTGGGTCTGAGTTGTAGGGGCAGTCCAATCCAGGATGGTCTGGATTTTGTCCTGGAGTGGCTGGATCTACCTACCACACAGAACCTCATCTATTTTTTGCCATTTTGAGAGTGGTGTTTTGGTACTAGGACTACAGGACTAGCCCAAGGACTGTCAGAAGGATCAATAACTCCTAGGTCAACCAATTTTTGGACTTAAGCCTTGATGCATTCTCTGACATTATCAGGCTGCCTGTATAGTTTACTTTAGACAGGCAGGCTGTCACCTGTGTCAATGGTGTGTTCACACCATGTGGTCTGACCAGGGGTTAGGGAGAATAGTTCAGAGAATTGACCCAGGAGATTTTTGCAATCATCCTTTTGCTGGTCAGAGAGGCAGTCAGCAAGAAACAACCCCTTTACCATAGAAGTGACTTACAGTAATCTGGTGCAGTGACCTGTGGTAAAAGGTTGCATGCACCTTTTCATACAGGCTGCAATGGCAGGCCTATAGACACATTTTGCATGGGCTCCCATGGGTGGCACAATACATGCTGCAGTCCATGGGGGACCCCTAGTGTCTCAGTGCCCTGGGTACCTAAGTACCATATGCAAGGGACTTATGAGGGGACACCAGTATGCAAATTGTGGAGTGCATGTAGGTTCTAGGCAACCAAATTTAGAGGGAGAGAGCACAATCACTGGGGTCCTGGTTAGCAGGATCCCAGTGGAATTAGTCTAAGCACACTGATAGCAGGCAAAAAGTGGGGGTAGCCATGCCAAAAAGAGGCTACTTTCCTACAGGAAGATTAAGTAATTGCCCAGAATCACAGGATGCTGCGCCAGCGCCGAGATTCAAAAAGTGTTCTCCAGTTCCAAAATCTGCAGCTCTGGCTCTTAGGCCACATCCTCTCCCCTAGGGTTCTTTGTCTGGTGCGTGTTGGCGCAATCTGGGAATAACTCTTTTTTTTTATATAGCGCTTGGTAATACAGGTTCTGCCCTTTTATAGCACTGCAAAGCAGGTGCCATTCTTAACAAAATCACTATAATTAATTTGCATCGACCTTGCAGAGATGAAGAAGTGAAAAAGCTATGTCAGGATTGTAATCTGTGACATTCTCGTTTTGTCAAGATCTCTGCAGTGGGTGCATTAACCAACTGAGTTGAATAGAGCTTAAATCTAGGCGATAACTCGTGTTCTTGACAACCTCCGGAGGTTCACCAACCAAGTACATAGATTAGTTCCAGGCAAGAAGATGGCGAAAAGTGTTGTCTCCAAAATGGTGGAAAAGGAGTTGTGACTCCAGATCCAGGCACTTAACGGCTTCAAGTTTGATAGCAAAAAACATCTAGTCTTTGTATGTAAATGAGGCCTCTTCAAATAAAGTTCAGTTAGTAGAAGCAGCCACTGTGAGAAAGTAGCCTCTTTCTAAAATGGTTACCCCCATTTTTGGCCTCTTTGTCAGTGTTTGACCATGTCATTGGGATCCTGCTAAACAGGACCCCAGTGCTTATGCTCTCTCCCCTTTAAATTTGGTGTTGGATACTGCTAACACAGTAACATTAGCATACTGGTGCCCCCTTATAAGTCCCTAGTATATGGTACCTAGGTACCCAGGGCATTGGGGTTCCAGGGGATCCCTATGGGCTGCAGCATTACTTTTGCCACCCATAGGGAGCCCATGCAAAGGCTTCTACAGGACTGCTATTGCAGCTTGTGTGAAATGGTGCATGCACCCTTTCACAGCCATGTACACTGCACCAGGTCACTTATAAGTCACCCATATACCAGCCCTTCCAACTCTGAAGGCTGGGTGCAGAGTACCTGTGTGTGAGGGCACCCCTGCACTAGCAGAGGTGCCCCCATGTTGTCCAGGACCATTTTCGCGGACATCGTGAGTGCAGGGATGCCATTTTACATGTGCACTGGAGATAGGTCACTACCTATGTACAGCTTCACAATGGTAACTCCGAATATGGCCATGTTTGTATCAAACATGTTGGAATCATACCACAAGGCTTTTGCAAACATTAGTTGTATGATTCCATGCACTCTGGGGGCTCCTTAGAGGGCCCCCAGTACTCCCATTACAGCCTTCTGAGGTTTTCCAGGCAGCCCCAGCGGCTGCCACCTCACAGACAGGTTTCTGACCTCCTGTTGCTCAAGCAGCTCGATCCCAGGACGGCAGAACAAAGAATCTCCTTTGGGAGAGGGGTGTTACACCCTCTCCCTTTAGAAATAGGAGATACAGGCATGGGAGGGGTAGCCTCCCAGAGCCTCTGGAAATGCTTTGAAGAACACAGGTGGTGTCTTCCTTGCATAATCCAGTCTATACCAGTTCAGGGACCCCCCCCTGCTCTGGCGTGAAACTGGACAAAGGAAAGGAGAGTGACCACTCCCCTGTCCATCACCACCCCAAGGTTGGTGCTCAGTGCTCCTCCAGAGTGTCCCTGGGTTTTGCCATCTTGGATTCCAAGTTGGCAGGGCACTCTGGGAGCATCTGAGTGGCCAGTGCCAGTAGGTGACGTCAGAGCCCTCCCCTGATAGGTGCTTACCTGTGCAGCTGACCAATCCCCCTTTCAGGGCTATTTAGGGTCACCCCAGGGTGTTTCCTTAGATTCGGACTGCAAGACTCCAGCAGGAATCTTCTGCATCTTTTACTTCACCTTCTACGAGAGGAAACTGCATCTGGACCCTTCAGGAACTCTACAAACTGCAACAAAGAAGCAAAGATTACTTCTGCAATATTGTATATTCAGCTCTTACCAGCAACTGCAACTGTTTCCAAGTCGTGCATTCTCCAAGGACTGCCTGTCTTCAGCCTGCACCAGAAGAACTAAGGAGTCTCCCTTGAAGTGAAGGAGTCACTTCCCTACTTCAGCAGGCACCCCTTTGCAGCGACGACCGGTGGCTTGGGTCCCCTCTCCTGAGGAAGTGCCTGGATCCAGCAACATGAGCGGTGGACTGAAGTGGTCTTGACGGTCCTGAAGTCCAGCTGTCAAACTTTGGTGGAGGTAAGAGCTTGCCTCCCCAGGCATTGACAGTACCCCTGTGCAACATGTGTTTTGCAGTTGCCAAGGCTTGTTGGCATCCTTCCATGAAGTTCTTTGTGCACCGTAGAGCTCAAGCCCGCAGCATTCCTTCCTGCGACGCACAGCTTCCTGAGTGGTTCTCCGGCGGTTTGGGATCCCTTTGTGTCGTGCTGTGTGGGCCTCCATTTGCACCTTCTTTGTCACCATGCTGTGGGACTCCTGTGCATGTTGGCTGGTCTTCTGAGGGCTCTCTGAGTTGCTGAGAGCCCCCTCTGCCTCCCCCTCCTGGGTAGAGGCCACCAGGTCACCCCTAGTCCCGGGCAGCGCAATTTTCCGCTAACCGCGTGTTTTGCGTGTGCCAAGGCTTGTTGGCGGAATCCAGCAACGCAAACCAAACTGCAATCATCCATCCAGCGTGGGACATCACTTGCACCAACCAGGAACCCGCATCCATCTTCTTGGGTGCAGTACTGACTATTCTTCCTCATCTGTGGTTCTTCTTTTGCATCTTCATCTGGGTTATCAGGGGCTTCTGTTCTCCCTGGACTCTTCTGTGCTTCTTCGATTTGGTCCCCTTCTTCCATAGGTCTTCACTTCCAGGAATCCATTGTTGGTGTCTTGCAGTCTCTTGTGGTTCTTGCATTATCTTCTATCATGTGTTCTTGTGTGTTCTAGGAAACTTACTGTGATTTACTCCTGCTTTCCTGGGCTCTGGGGTGGGTTCTATTACTTACCTTTGGTGCTTTCTTACACTTCCAGTGCCCCTTTACACACTGCACTTGCCTAGGTGGGAAACCAACTTTCGCATTCCACTATTTTAGTATATGGTTGTGTTCCCCCTTTTACAGCTATTTCTGTATTCTAGTGTATATGCTGTTCATATTACTTACCTCCTAAGGGCGTATAGTCTCTAAGGTATTTTTGGCATTTGTGTCACCAAAATAAAGTACCTTTATTTTTGTAACACTGAGTATTTTCTTCCACATGTTTAAGTACTGTGTGACTACAGTGGTATTGCATGAGCTTTGCATGTCTCCTGGATAAGCCTTGGCTGCTCAACTACAGCTACCCCTAGACAGCCTGGCTTCTAGACACTGACTACATTTCACTAATAAGGGATAACTGGACCTGGTATAAGGTGTAAGTACCTTTCGTACCCACTACAAACCAGGCCAGCCTCTTACATTGGTGGTGCAGCGGCAGGATAAGTACTTGCAATTGCCTTATTACTGTCACCAGTGCTTTCCACAGGAAAGTGTACTCTATACCTACAGCTATACAAATATATACCTAGTACAGGATCTAGTCTTTTCTACTTTCTTTTCTAAAAGACTAGGGGTTTGGTAGAGTAGGTCTTTTCTTTCCTATCACACTACTCTAACACTTACTACACTATGTCTACTGCTGGGCCTAGCTCTGAGGTCATGGGCACTCCCTTTTTGGGCATGACTTTCAAAGAACTCAAGGGGCTTTGCTCAGAGAGGAGCTTAGATGTAGGGAAGAACCCTAACAAGAATTTTCTTTTGAGGCTCCTTCTTCAGGATAACCAGGAACAGATTGGTAACTAGGAGGATGAGGAAGATTCTACACCCTTAGAGTCAGGGAATCATCCAGAGGATTCAGGGGAGGGCTCTTCAAAAGATCTTCCCCCTAGCAAACCAACTAGTGTAGCTAGTAGTGGAAGGGGCAGTCACTCTGAGAGGGCTCCCTTCACAACTAGAGGTCAGGTTACCAGGGTTACCAAGGTTAGGGGAAGATCTACCTCTGCCCACTCTCATGTCACCTCAGTTTCAGAGGGATCACATGGTTCAACTCCAGGTGATGACTCCATAGATGGGGAGCTCAAGAAACTGAGATTGGAGGAGGCCAGGTGAGGCTGCAGCAGCAACATCTAGCCCTAGATAGGAAGGCCTTGGCTGTGGAGAGAGAGAGGCAGGGGTCGGGGTTAGTTCCCCATTGTGGCAGCAGCTGCAGTTTCAGGAGTTATGGCGTCAGGGAGGACACCATTGACTATAGAAACGTACATAAAATTGTCCCCCCATACAAAAGGTGGGGGATGACATCCAAAAGTGGTTTGCTGCACTTGAGAGGACCTGTAAAGTTCAGAGGGTCCCTCACAGGCAGTGGGCTGCTATTCTCTGGTTGTTCTTCTCTGATAAAGAGAGGGACAGGCAATTATGGTATTCTAAAAACTGCACTCATAGGTGGTTTTGGGCCCACCACAGAGCAGTACAGAATAAAATTCAGAGAAACCAAAAAGGAATCCTCACAGGATTGGGTTGACTTTGTGGACTGTTCTGTCAAAGCTTTAGAAGGCTGGTTACATGGCAGCAAAGTGTCTGACTATGGGGGTCTATATGATTCCATTGATATAGCAGATTTTGAATAACTGTGTATCTGATTTGTTACACCAATACTTGGTAGACTCAGATCTGACCTTCCCCCAATAATTGGGAAATAAGGCAGACAAATGGGTCAGAACAAGGGTGAGCAGGAAAGCTCACACAAGGGGTGACAAAGAAAAGAAGAAAGATGGTGAAAAATCTCAGGACAAGCATGGGGACAAACATAAAGAGTCCTCTTCAGGGCCCCAACACTCCTCTGCGGGTGGGGATAAAACTTCTTCTTCTTCCTCTTCTACACAAAATAAAAAGCCTTGGTGCTATGTGTGAAGAGGTAAAGGCCATAGGCCAGGGGACAAGTCATGCCCAGGTAAAGCCCCTGAGCCTATCACCACTACTACACCCACTTCAACTACTAGTGCCCCTAGTAGTAGTAGTAATAATGGTGGGACTACTGGCAATAGTCAAAGTAAAGGTGTGGTTGGGTTCACTTTTAGGTCCATCATATAAATCTTCCGAGTACTGCCCGCTTCAACCTGCACCAGAAGAACGAAGGAATTTCCCTTGAAGAGAAGGAGTCACTTCCCTGCTTCAGCAGGCACCCCTCTGCGGCGACAAACAGTGGCTTGGGTCCCCTTTCCTGAAGAAGTGCGTGGATCCAGCAACACGGGTGGTGGACTGAAATGGTCCCAACGGTCCTGAAGTCCAGCTGTCCAACTTTGGTGGAGGTAAGATCTGGCCTCCCCACGCAAGCCAGTAACCCTGTGCACCACGTGTTTTGCAGGCTTGTTGGCATCCTTCCATAAAGTTCTTCATGCACTGTACAGCTCAGGCCCCCAGCACTCCTTCCTACGACACACAGCTTCCTGAGTGGTTCTCTGGCGGTGTGGGATCCCTTTGTGTCATGCTGCTTGGGCCTCTATTTGCACCTTCTTTGTCCCCGTGTGGTGGGACTCCTGTGTGCGCTGCCTGGTCTTCTGAGGGCTCTCTGAGTTGCTGAGAGCCCCCTCTGTCTCTCCCTCCTGGGTAGAGGCCACCAGGTCCCCCCTGGTCCCGGGCAGCATCTTTTTCTGCTAAACCTGTGCTTTGCATGTGCCAAGGCTTGGTGGCGGAATCCAGCGACGCAAATCAGACTGCAATCATCCATCCAGCGTGGGACATCACCTGCACCAACCAGGAACCCGCATCCATCGTCTTGGGTGCAGTACTGACTGTTCTTCTTCACCGGTGGTTCTTCTTTTGCACCTTCATCCGGGTTAGCAGGGGCTCCTGTTCTCCCTGGACTCTTCAGTCCTTCTTGGACTTGGTCCCCTTCTTCCACAGGTCTTCAGGTCTAGGAATCCATCGCTGGTGTCTTGCAGTCTCTTCTGGTTCTTACATTATTTTCTATCACATGTTTGTGTGTGTTCTAGGAAACCTACTGTGATTTATTCCTGCTTTCCTGGGCTCTGGGATGGGTTCTATTATTTACCTTTGGTGTTTTCTTACTCTCCCAGTGCCCCTCTACACTTGCCTAGGTGGGAAACCGACTTTCGCATTCCACTATTTTAGTATATGGTTTGTGTTCCCCCTAGGCCCATTACAACCTATTGTGATTTGTACTAGTGGCACTGTTTTCTAACTGTTTTTACAGCTATTTCTGCATTCTAATGTATATACTGTGTATATTACTTACCTCCTAAGGGAGTATAGTCTCTAAGGTATTTTTGGCATTTGTGTCACCAAAATAAAGTACCTTTATTTTTGTAACACTGAGTATTTTCTTTCATGTGTGTAAGTACTGTGTGACTACAGTGGTATTGCATGAGCTTTGCATGTCTCCTAGATAAGCCTTGGCTGCTCAGCTTCCCCTAGACATCCTGGCTTCTAGACACTGACTACATTTCACTAATAAGGGATAACTGGACCTGGTATAAGGTGTAAGTACCTTTGGTATCCACTACAAACCACGCCAGCCTCCTACAGCCATTTTCCTAACCCTGTAGCGCAAAGAAGCCACAGTGAGAGAAGAAGTGTATCATAGGTCACAAAAGTGGAGCATATGCAATCACTTCCTCCTCTCAGAATTCACTAGTTTCATGGCTTTTACAGTCCCATCACAGCTACTGCGACTTTGCAGATGCTACTTCCGGAAGCACTGTCTAAAACAGCAGTTGAATAGCACTGCTTCCTGTTTGAAGAGGCCCCTCCTTGAATACCCCCCACAGTCGTTGTCAGAGGTGCAAAGCACTTCCCCATCACCCTCTGGACCACTGTGTATAATATCACAGCCAATCTGTAGGAATGAGGCAAAACAACTCCCAAGATGGCTGCCTTGTTTTGTCCTCTCTCCTGCTGCGACAGACCTGGGATGGTTTCTGTGGCACCTGGCAGACATCCACTACACTCCAAACCAAAAAACATAGATAAAAGGCATTGTCATTTACAACACCAATAGCTCTAACTCTCACAAATGTGAGACCTATTGCATTGCAAATGCTTGTTTTATATAGTGCTTGGTAATACAGGTTATGGAATTTCATAGAGCTGCAAAGCAGGTGCCATTCTTAACTAAATAGCTATGATTCATTTGCATCGACTTTGCATAGAAGAAGAGGTGAAAAAGCAATGTCAAGATTTCAATCTGTGACATTCTCTTTCTGTCAAGATTTCTACAGTGGGTGCATTAACCAACTGACTTGAGTAGAGCTTAATACTAGGTGACAGCACATGCTCTTGATAACCTCCGGAGGATCACCAACCAAGCACATAGGTTAGTTTTAGGCAAGAAGATGGTGGAAGGTGCTGTGTCCAAAATGGTGGAAAAGGAGTTGTGACTCCAGACCCAAGCACTTCACGGCCTCAAGCTTGATAGCAAAATACACCTAGCCTCTGAATGTAAATTGGGCCTCTTTAAATAGAGTTCAGTTAGCATGAACTCGATACAAAGGTATTGCAGCCCTTCAAATGAGCACCGGTTACGTTACAAAAGAACACATTCATTTTTGGTAGCAAGGTGAGATTAAGTGATTTGCCCAAAATCACAGGATGTTGAGTGGGCACCTAGACTCAAACCGTGTTTCCTAGCTCCAAAGTAGGCAGCTCTGGCCCTTACGCCACACCTCTCTCCTAGGGTTGAGAGCATTGCTAGGCAGGTGCCATTCTTAACAAAATCACTATAAATAATTAGCAGTTAAACTGCCTCTTTCGTTATTATCTTTGTATACAGTGAATGTTTTTAAACGTTAGGCTGGTATTGCCAATGTAGAGGAATAATTCCTTTAAAGGAAACACAAAGAAATATGCGACTGCCCCTTTTTCTTTGCTCCTAAATCTTTTGACACCCTCATTCTCCATGTTATGTGCCACAAAGGTGCCTTTTTGTGGCTTTTTTGGAGCTATAAAAGTTTAGGTAAAAACACTAGAAAGGGTTGCATCTATAGGATATCACAGCCAGTATGTAGGAATGAGGCAAAAACACTTTCAAGATGGCAGCCTTGTTGTGTCCTCTCTCCTGCAGTGACTCCATCACTTCCTCCTCTCAGAATTCACTAGTGTCATGACTTTGACAGTCCCCTCACATATACTGCGACCTTGCAGATGCAACTTCCGGAAGTGCTTTCTGAAACAGCACTTGTATAGCCCTGCTTCCTGTTTGAAGAGGCCCCACCTCAAATACCTCCCACAGTCGCTGTCACCCTCTGGACTACTGTGTACAATATCACAGCCTATCTGTAAGAATGAGGGAAAAACACTCCCAAGATGGCAGCCTTATTTAGTCCCCTCTCCTGCAGTGACAGGCTTGGGAGGGTTGCTGTGGCACCTGGCATACATCCACTACTCTCTAAATAAAACCACATAGGTTAAAGACATTGGCCCTCATTCCGAGTCTCGCCATGGTGTTCGGACCGCCCCCATAGTGGCAGTCCGACTGCCACATTACGACTGTGGCGGAGCTGCCACGGTCAGACCACTGACACCGCCAGGTTGCCACCAGCCTGGCGGTCTCAATCCGCCAGGGCAGCGCTGTTTGCAGAGCTGCCCTGGGGATTATGAGTCCCCTTTCCAGCAGCCTTTGCATGGCGGTATCCCCGCCATGCAATGGCTGGCGGAAAGGGGGAGCCCCTGCACTGCCCATGCACTTGGCACCACCACATTGGTGCCGGCTCAATTACAAGCCGGCGTCAATGTTAAGGCCTTGTTCCCCGCAGGGCCAGTGGGCGGAAACACTGTTTCAGCATTGCAAATGCTTGTTTTGTCATTACATTCCTCCAATGCTACGCTTGTTTTCAACTGTCCCCTGCCAGTCCACAGCCTCTCCATTGTTGTTACTAAACACTTCTTCCTACTGCCTTCGAAAACCTTCTACGTGCCTGCCCAAGAATGGAGTGAACACAAATTGCAATAAGCTCCTATCCTACACAAGTACTAAAACAGGTGCAGACAGCGTTTTTGTCAGCTTTAGAGCTTCTGAATTAGTCAAAGTGACCTCACTATAGGACATTGCTGGCAGACTTTCCGATGGGACCCCACTGCAAAAAGAAGCTGCATTTTATCTAAAACATCTGTAAGTATCTTATTGCAAGTCATTTCTGCAGTTCATCAGACTCTTAATGATTGTAATCAAGTTGGTGCCATACTCACAATGTCTTCAAATATGTTCCTGAGAGCTCTTAATGACAGAAGAACGGATAGCGGTATTAATGCGCCCCACCACTGCGAAGAAGAGATCATTGGAATACCCTGAAATGGATTGAAAAGAAAGCATTAGTTATCTGGGATTACATACCCTCTTGTCATATACTTTAAGAATATTTCAAGTCACCGAGGAGTTCTATGACCATATAAAGAAACTATACGAAAGACCAAATTTATTTAAAATGCCATGGAACTCCAAGGTGACTGCATTATCCTTTAAGCCAGACGGTATTTTATTCCTGATAATATACGATCACCCTTCTGCAAACGTTTAAATCCCTGGTTTTGCTTTTTTGATCTGAAAGAGATTGTGAGGTTGCAGACATGAAAATTAAAAGTAGAATCTGTATTGCAAAATGAAATACACTAAAAAACTGTCATTAATTTGTGGCAACAATAAACTAGAATCAGTTTAATGTAAATCAGATTAAACAATGCTGTAGTTCAGAATATATAGCACATGCAGAGAGCTTTTGTCTCTCATGTAGGGATCTACAGCTGGAAAAAGTAAACATGTCATAGATATGTCGTTTTTGCTCCCTACTGCGGAACTAAAGAAGAGTGGAAAAATAAGGCATTCGGAGACAGGGTTTTAAATGGGGATTGCAAGATCCCGTGCATTATATGATAATCACAATTAACAGTGCTAGACAGAGCCTGACCTAAGGTTCTGCTAAGCGCCAACCTTTGGAATCATCAATCTCTTATGATAATATAGACCTGAGTAGTAAAATCATGGGGCAATACCACCGTGAAGTAAATTACATTTGCAAATAGCATTCGAGCAGGATGCTTGTAGAGTTGTTGCACCAAGTCGCCAATCCAGGCAACAGGGTACGCATAAAGTTATGAAATGGAAAGGCCTACAACTTCGATATTTTTATTTTTGCAAAACTTTGCTAACTAAGGGCCAGATATAGGAAGCATTTTGCAATGCACAAAACCCGTTTTGCAATTCAATATCCTGGTTACCGAATCGTAAAACGGGTTTGCGACACACAATTAGGAAGGGTGTCCCCTTCCTAATTGCGAGTCGCGGTGCAATGCAGGATTGCTTTGTGACCGTGAACGCGGTCACAATGCAATTGCGGTTTGCACCCATTTGAAATGGGTAGTAGCCCATTTGCGAAAGGGAAGGGGTCACTAGGGGACCCATTCCCCGTTGTGAATGGAACTGCAAACATTATTTCAGAGCAGGCAGTGGTCCTATGGACCACTGCCTGCTCTGAAAAAATGAAACAAAAACGTTTCATTTTTCGTTTTTGTAATGCATCTCGTTTTCCTTTAAGGAAAACGGGCTGCATTACAAAAAAAAAACTGCTTTATTAAAAAGCAGTCACAGACATGGTGGTCTGCTGTCCGCAGCAGGCCACCATACCTGTGAATGCTGCCACTCGCAAGGGGGTCACAAATTGCGACCCACCTCATGAATATTAATGAGGTAGGCCTTTGCGACCCCCTTGCCCTGCACTGCCCCCTACTGAGCACTGGCAGAGCCTTCATACACCCACCACCGCCACTAGAGCTATCTCCTACCGGCACAAGTTTTATCTTTACCAGCACATTAATACTCTGCACGTAACTCCCATCAACACAGATAATTTCAGTATGACCACCAGCTCGCGCCACCACCCTGCTCTGTGTGCTGTCCTGTCTCCTACCCTTCCCAAACCTTGCTGCACTGCAGCAGGCCGCTAATGAGAGAACCACAGGACTTCCTGTCTCAGGATGTCCAACAAAAGAGACGTCCTACGAGAGCAGCCTTGCCTTACTGTGGTAGCGGTTTATCTTTGCCTCATGCGAAATCTGGCGTACAGAGGGAGGGAATCAAATCAAAATCAAATCAATGTTTAAAAAGTGAAGCTACTCACCTGTAAGAGTCTCAAGGTGCTAAGGGGGTTTGTCCTCTGAGCTTCAGTTGAAGAACCAGGTTTTAAGGTCCTTCCTGAACTGATGCAGAGATGGTGACTGCCTGAGGTGCAGGGGCAGGGTGTTCCAGCTCCTTGCCATGAGGAAGGCAAAGGATCTTCCACCAGCCGAGATCTTCCGTATGTGGGATATGGTGGATAGTGCTTGTTGAGCGGAGTGGAGAGGTCAGGTGGGGGAGTAGAAGTTGATGCAGTGGTTGAGGTAGACGAGTCCTAGGTCATGGAGGGCCTTGTATGCGTATACGAGGAGTTTGGAGTTAATCCTCTTCTCGATAGGAAGCCAGTGGAGGTCTCTTAGGTGATTCGAGATGTGTTCACAGTGGCGAATCTCCAGGATGAGTCTGGCTGAGGCATTTTGGATGTGCTGTAGTTTCTTCAGGTTCTTCTGGGTGGCGGCGGCTTAGAGGGTGTTGTCAAAGTCGAGTCACATGGAAAAGTTTTTTAACTGCTTGGCATGGCTGCTTTCTGCTACCAATGAAGGAAAAAGGTGGCAAGCAAAATTTTAATTTAGAAGAAAAAAAGAGAGACAGTGCAAAACAGGGGCAATCGATATATGCACCGATTTCTTCTCTATGAACCAGTCAATTTTATTTGGGTTCATAAATTTCAATTTCGTTGCTGTGTTCCTCTTAAAGTATTGTTAAAACCGTGTATTGCCAAAAATACACTTAAGGCATCCAAAAATGTGATTACTACTTGTTTTTCTTGATGTTAGATGTAATGATGACAAGGGAGATACTATCATTTTTAAGAACATTTGATTTTCAAACATGATAATGAATCGGACAGTCTGAAATGCTCCTAGTTGGAGATCATCCAGATGACTCTTTCAATTGGCCACAGTTCGAGTCAGAGTTCTACCTTACACACCAAATTACAACAATGGGTAAAAATACAAACAGAGAGGGTGAAGCCTGCCAGCATCCATGATGGTACCTTTTCTTAGGCTGCAGCTTCCTCTCCCCGCCAAGAAGTATGCCACAGATGGGAGGATAGTCACAGTGACATCAGTGCTGCCCTGCCCCGGGCAGAAAAGTCTTCTGAGTGGTGGGGCTGTTGATAGGTGGCTTCCTATACATTGCTCTGACTGGGTCGTCCATGGTGTGATGGTAATGTCAGACTCGGATGGCGACCCTTGACCCTGCTTCAGGCACGCAGGTCGCTCCTTGCACTGCTGCCTCTGCAGCTGCCACTCCAGGTGCCTTCTCGGGATTTTTACCGAACCCCAGTAGTTTATTTTTCTTCCCACGCCCCAGCCGCTTCGTCCCCGTGGCAACGCCCCCTCCCATCCACTCTAGTTTCACTGCCTTTTTCCCGCCGATGAGCCCTGCGGCCCGCCCCCCTTCCTCTCCCATTCGCGGACCCCCCTCCTTCCTCCCAGCTGCCACTCCCTCCCTCCTCCCCTCTTATGCCAGCCACGGCGCAGACGCACCGCTGGCGTGCCAAAGGCAAGCCCATCTGCGCCCGTCCGCGCCATGACCGCACCCAGCACCAGTCCCCCTGGCCCACGCGCCTTCTGCAAAACAAATCACCGCTACTCAGCCAACGACTTCCACGCCCTCAATTCAGGACGCTCCCCCATCTGCTTCCAGTCCACCCCGAGACACACCAAAGGACCATTCTCCTGCAAAGCATGCAACTTCACCTGCAACCTAACCACCAAGCTCCAACACAAAGCTACAGACAAGCACCTCAACTGCATTCTGCTCAACACCCGCTCCGTCCACAAGCACGCAATCGAACTCTGGGACCTACTGACCTCATCATCACCT
Source organism: Pleurodeles waltl (assembly GCF_031143425.1). Lineage (NCBI taxonomy): Eukaryota > Metazoa > Chordata > Amphibia > Caudata > Salamandridae > Pleurodeles > Pleurodeles waltl. The sequence goes on along the minus strand of NC_090451.1, from coordinate 77,543,795 downwards.
GACGTTGCATTCCTCACCGAAACCTGGATGAACTTGGCCTCGGAACCAGACATAGCCATAGCCATACCTGAAGGCTACAAGATCACCAGAAGAGACCGCAGCAACAAACCAGGAGGAGGAATCGCCATAGTCTACAAAAACACCATCAGTCTCCATCAGCTCCCATGACACCATCAACTCCGCCGAGCACCTCCATTTCGAAATCCTCATCAACGCAAACACCACCCTCAGAGGAACACTGGTCTACAGACCCCCAGGCCCCCGACCTCACTTCTGTGACGAAATCGCCGACACCATCAGCACCCAAGCCCTCAACGGACTATATCCTCCTCGGCGACCTGAACTTCAAGCTAGAAAACAACAATGATATCAACACCACCAACCTATTCGCCAACCTCGGCCTCAAGCAACTCGTCACGTCGCCCACCCACACCGCAGGACATACACTCGACCCCATCTTCTCAGCCAGCAACCACGTCTCCTTCAGCCACACCACCAAACTCCACTGGCCGACCATCGCTGCATCCACTTCTTCTTCCAGAAGCCGGTCACTCACCACCTCACCACTCAACCCCCCCGTCGCTATTGGAACAGAATCTCAACAGAACAACTGATCTCCACCCTCGCCCAGGCATCCCTCCCAGGACCCGGGACCCCAACACAGCCGCCACCTACCTACATCAATGGATAAAAGACTGCACCAACACCCTGGCACCACTCAAACAACCCTCAGACATCCACCACAGATCCAAGGCCAGCTGGTTCATCCCCGACCTGCAGGCCTCCAAACGGGAATGTAGAAGAATGGAGAAGACCTGGCCCCAGGCACCCACTGAATCCAACCACATCGCCCTCAATACTGCCATCCGCAAACTTCACCAGATGATCCGCTCTACCAAAAGAACCTACTACAAAAGCCGCATAGACACCAATGCCCATAACAACAAAGAGCTCTTCGGCATCATTAAAGATCTCTCCAACCCCAAGCCCTGCTCCCACGAACCCCCACCATCGCAGGACCTCTGCAACTCCCTTGCCTCTTATTTCCGTCGAAAGATCGAAGACATCCACAGCAGCTTCAAACCCCAGACCCACCAGCCAACCACTGATAACCACAAACCCAACGCACTAAGAACCACCAACCCTCTATGCTCCTTGACCCACGTCAACAATGAAGACACCATCAACACTATGGCCTCCATCGACTCCGGCTCCCCCTCGGACCCCTGCCCACACCAGATCAGACAACAAAGCCAGCGACATCATCGCCCCCCACCTCTGCACCATCATCAACAGCTCCCCGGAGAGATGGAAACACGCCGACGTCAACGCACTGTTGAAGAAACCCAAAGCGGACCCAGGCGACCCCAAAAACTACCGGCCCATCTCCATCCTCCCCTTCCCTGCGAAGGTCATTGAAAAAATCATAAACAGCCAACTATTCCGCTTCCTGGAAGACAGCAAAGCTCTTGATTCCTCCCAATCCGGATTTCGCAAGAACCACAGCACGGAGACAGCACTCATTGCTGCCACAGATGACATCAGAACCATGCTCGACGAAGGAGAAACCGCAGCCCTCATCCTTCTGGACCTCTCCTTAGCCTTCGACACCATCTGTCACCACACCCTTCGAACACGCCTCCACAACACCAGGATCCGCAGTAAGGGCCTTGACTGGATCTCTTCTTTCCTTTCCGGCAGAACCCAGAGAGTCCGCTTTCCCCCCTACGTGTCCGAATCCTCCAAAACCATCTGTGGCGTCCCCCAGGGATCCTCCCTCAGCCCAACACTCTTCAGCGTTTACATGGCTCCTCTCACCAATATCGCACAATCCCACCACATCAACATAGTATCCTACGCAGACGACACCCAGCTGATCATCTCCCTCACGAAAGACCCCACAACTGCAATAAACAACCTTCACAATGGACTGCACGCCATCGCCAACTGGATGGAATCAAGCCGCCTCAAGCTAAACACAGACAAAACAGAGATCCTCATCCTCGGCAGCAACCCGTCAGCCTGGAACGACTCCTGGTGGCCTACCTCCCTTGGAGCCACGCCCACCCCCACTACCCAAGTACCGAACCTGGGAATCAACCTGGACTCAGCACTCAGCATGACGCAGCAGGTCAACACAGTCTCCTTTTCCTGCTACAACATGCTCTGCATGCTCCGCAAGATCTTCAAGTGAATTCCAGTCGAAACAAGAAAGACAGTCACCCACGCCCTAGTCAGAAGCCGACTAGACTTCGGCAATGCACTCTGTGTAGGAACCACGGCCAAACTACAAAAGAAAATGCAACGTATCCGAAAGACCTCCGCCAGACTCATCCTCAACGTCCAATGCCACAACCACATCTCTGCCCACCTCAGAGACCTACACTGGCTACCCGTATCGAAGAGGATTACCTTCAAACTACTCACCCACGCACACAAAGCACTCCACAACACAGGTCCGGCCAACCTTAACAATAGACTCACCTTTCACACCCCGTCCGCCAGCTCCTCTCCGACAGCCTCGCCGTCGCCTCCGTCCCCCGCATTCGCCGAACCACCGCCGGAGGAAGATCCTTCTCTCATCTTTCCGCCAAGACCTGGAACTCCCTACCACTCCACCTACGCCAGACCCAGGACCTCCTGTCTTTCAGGAAACACCTCAAGACATGGCTAATCAACTAGTAGCCCCCCCAAGTACCTTGAGACCCTGACGGGTGAGTAGCGCACTGATTGATGTGAGCCCTTATCACTGGGTTTCGCTGGGGTGTGCTGTGAGGGCTGGTTTGGGTTGTGGATGCATGGGCTTGGTGTGAGGAGGCTGTCGGTGAGCTGGCACCATAGGGAATGGACCCAACATGTAGCTGGAATGCAGTCGTAAAGGACCTGGGGAGGAACAGTGATTTCCGCCCACCAGACTCATGACTAACAGAGACCACTGGAAGACAGAGAGGTGATGTGATTAACCTAACACCCACACACAAAGAGTTAAACTGAAAAGGACTTTCTGTATCTTCTCACTTTATTATAGGGGAGACGTAGGCCCTCTACATGGTGATGCAAAAAAATGGACGTCTTTTAATGAGGCCTTGCTTTGGGAGACATGAAAAGCGGTCAAAGTGCATTAAGAAAGTATGAGAAAAATTATGCTGCGCACAAAGGGGGCACATCGAGTGAGCGTGGGGCAGGGTCAAAGGCGTGGCTAAAAAAAAAAAACATAATCTCTAACTTTCTTCGGTCTTTCACCTTCAGGTAACTACATATAAAATAATGCTTACCTTTAAATAAATACAAGCTTAGTTAATCAGTGAGGAATGCACTATCATGCATTATGAACCCACTATCAGGTAAGGCACTGCAGTGGTCTGTGTGCACAACTACAGAGAAAGGAAACTGAATTCTGGTTGGTGCAGTGGAGAATAGTGACTGAGTATGTTTAGTGCTATGAGGTCCCAGTCTGTGACAGAAAGCACCGTGAAGATGTAAGTCAATATTTTAAATTTGCATTACACACAATGTAATATAGGTTCATACAAAATGCACAAAAATATCTAAGATAAAAAGTGCTTCTAAAATATAGATTTTAGTAATACCCAGACTTATGCAGTGCATTTTTTCTAACTGTCCTTTAAAAGCACACATTTCGCAGCTCAGATGGGAACTCCCTTGCAATTCCACTCCAAAATAATAAATCTGTGTCATCAGGAAGCTTCAAGTGAATGCATCAATTAAAGCCAATATCAGCTTATAAGCGCCCTTTACATTTGCAGATTAACCAGTTGTGCCCATCTACATTTCTTTCAGGGAAGTAGCCAGCCTGGCAAGCAGGCATGTTAAGTTTTTCTGCTTCTCCGTTGGTTTCACAGCACAGGCAACTCCATGCCTTACACTTCAGCTAAAGCATCTCAAAAGTCAGACTTACCACCTAGGGCGGTTCACTTTTCATAAAAAGTAGAAGGACTGTTTTTTCTTAAATTAAAAAAGTATCGGTGCGTCATGCCCTTCAGATCCCACCCACTCCGACCTCCGATGAAAAGAAGAATAGGGTGCTTAAATGGAAATTGTAAGCGGGTACGATCCTCCTCGTGCCAGGGTCACAGGGACCCGGCTTCAGTCCAGACAAAATGTGGAAGTTACTAAATGAGCAAGGGTCCTGCTGGTATCCATTACCACCTTAAAGAAAAAAGGTCAACCAAAACAGAAGGTCTCTTCGACACTGGTGTGTTGTAGAGACCAAACTAAATGGTCATATGAGGAGACTGGTGGCGTCTGCCTAAGCACCCAGCAAGATGCATCTGCATCATTTTTCACTAGGCAAGTTGGGTGCTCCGATGGTCTCCTCCCTGATGATGATGGAAGAGTTTAGGAACACACTGATGAATACACTTTTGTAACTAGAAGCAAGATGTCAACCATTGTCAATTTCTGGAATGGTAACTAAGTGACATTCTGGGGGTCACTCTGAGCTAACCTAGGCTGCTTGAATTGGTGAAATCGTGATGGTGGCTCGTGGTCTGAATGGTGAAACCCTGCCACCTAATGAATATCTAGTATTGTGCTGCTACACGTTTTCAATGAGAAATTCTACATCCTGGTGCTCTTTGAATCGGCATATATCTAGGACGATGAACTCAGACAGAGGTTTTAAAGTAACAAAGACTTCTATTGTTCCCTGATGACCTCTCCAACAAAATGGCCAGAAAAAGAGTCCAGCTGATTATTAAAAGAGACTCACTTGGTGTCCACTTCCCCTTAAAACTCAAGGTTGACTTTCTTCTACAGGAGGTGACTAAAACATTACAGCAGGGTGTGAAGAGGGTACGTCCTGGGTCACGTTTAGTGCCACAGTCAGCTGTAATGCATTCAATCAATCTGTTATAATGCCAGTGGTTTTCACTGGAACTAAATATCCCTGTCTCACCATCTGCCTCTCTTAGATCTTTCGAGACTCTGGTGCTGTATTCACTGTTTAATGTTTGTTGTTTGGAATTTTCTCAGTCTAAAATTGATTCTGTTAGGGCAGCAGACAGTACATTACATTGTTTATGCCCTATTTTACAGTGTAACTTGTTTTGCTACAATGTGAAATGTGTACTTACTGTTGTTGAAAGATTCAAAATCCTGCTGAGAAGGACCCAGCTGATAGGCCAGTTACTTATCGCATGAGGTCACGAGGAGTTTGACTTGGCTTCATAGGCTCTGGAAGAAGGGGTGGTGTGGGACTCCTGTGGGTGCTGCCTCTGCTCCTGTGGGCTCTCTGTATTGCTGAGGGTCCCCTCTGACTTCCCCTCCTGGGTTGAGTCCTCATGGGCCTTGCTGGTCCCCGGCAGCACAACTTTCCACCAACAGCGATATTTGCCTTCGCAAAAGCTTGTTGGTGGAATTCCTGCACCAACACCCATCTGCAATCTTCCTTCCATCATGGGACATCTTCTGCATTCCTTAGGAACTCTTCTCTGGCTCCAGGGCTGCATTACTGACCTTCTCTTCACCACCGTCGACCAACTCAGGCAAGTACAGCTGGGCGGGTAGTAGTTCCTACTCCTCCTGGACTCCACTGTGACTCTTGGGCTTGGTCCCCTTTCTCCACAGGTCTTCTTTTCCAGGAATCCACTGCTGGTTTCTTGCAGACTTGTCTGGGTGTCTTCTTTTCTTATTTTCCTTCCTTTTGGGTGGTTTGGGGAATTTCAGTGATTTACTCCTGCTTTCCTGAATGCTGAGGGGTATTGTGTTACTTACCGCTGTGATTTTCTAGTGCTTGCAGCTCTGCTCTACATATTCCGCTTACCTAGGTGGGGGTCCTGTGTTTGCATTCCATTTGTTTAGTACATGGTTTGGGCTCCCTCTAGGGTCACTATTTTATATTTGCAACTGCACTGTTTTCTAACCTTTTCTATGCCTATTGCTGATTACTAATGTATATAATTAGTGTATTACTTACCTCCTATTGGAGGGTTACCCTTCTAGTACTTTGTGGTATTGTGTGACCAAAAATAAAGTACCTTTATTTTTGCACAACTGAGTGTTTTCTTTCATGTGTATAAGTGCTGCGTGACAACAGTGGTATTGCATGAGCTTTGCATTTCTCCTAGATAAGCCTTGGCTGCTCATCCACAGGTACCTATAAAAAGCCCTGGCTTAATAGACACTGCCTACACTTCACTAGTAGGGGATACCTGGACCTGGTATAAGGTGTAAGTAGCTTCCTACATACACCCTTACCACTCTACTACTGAATGGGCGTGGCTCATCAGCTTTACCTATTCTTTTTGTGACGAAGATCTATAAGCGATTTCTTTCCTTTGAAACGTGTTACACACCATGCTGGAACAGGCTTATCAAAAATCTAACACAGTACTAATGTCATTACGAGTTGGGAGGTTATCAAGGTTCAGTAGGAAACTTGAATGGCTGGATGACTAGAGATTACAAATTGTGTGAGACAACCACATTCCCGAGTTGTTCTCCCTATACACATTTTAACAGGAGAAATCTGGGAAACTATGGGTTGGACAACTTTGCCAGATTGATGGGAAAATCTACAGAAATTGAGGTACAAACACTCATAATGCTAGGCGCAATTACCGTATTCTGGGTTTTGGTAATTCCATGTATGGTATTACCTCATCGTAATTTTCAAAGGACTCGTAATGAGAGCTTATAAAGTAATATAGAAGATGGAATGGCTTCCCCTTGCAATCCGGCACTTTACAACGTAATTACACAAATACAGATATAGAAAGGAAACAGGAAGGTATTGAGACCTGCGAGGAACCTATTAAAGCAGTGTTGGGTTTAATTCGATGTTAAGGGACTACCGTTGTGACTTGTGAACAGACAAAGGGGTACTTACTAAGCGCAATGGTGTATCACTTCTGCCCGGTGTGCACATTCGCAAATTTCCCTCCACACCTTTCCCTTCTGGGACGTTTTTAGAGATTTTCTCCTGCATCGTGTTGAAGTACGTCTTGTTTTAAGGTGGGGAAGGGAATAACTACTCTCCAGGTTTGTGTGGGTTAGGGAAAGGGGTTTCTCCATGGGAAAAACATTTTCCCATGATGAAAAAAGAAAGAAAAAAATATGTGCCAGCCACAGCTGGACTGCATTTCTTAATGCAACTGGGCACTGGGGAAATAGCAACATCTGAGTGCCTCAGTTGCATGTATGGAAAGTCCTGACCGCTGCAGCTTTCCAGACCTCCTAAGTAATGTGCAGTGTCCTGAGTAAAGAAGATCATAAATACGCTCCATCTGCAGGAGCACCTCCTTGGGTGCAGATTTACCATTCGCTTTGTGAATCGCACCCAATTTGTTTATTGCACATTTTGCACTATACTCATTTGGACATGACACGAGTTCAAATGTGTGAGTTACCAAAAATTAGCATTTAGCACACAGGCACATGTGGGCAACCCACATTTTGAGACTTGTCTAGGTTTTTAGGATTCGAACCTGAAGCATGTGTTAGAAGGTTCGTTGTGAACGATGAAGGAATTCTCAGAACCAACAAAACAAATATTTTTTTACTTAATTATTGCTGTGATTAATAACAACGTAATTAGATGCCAGTAATCAAATACCTAGAATTAGTTTGTCCCCTAAGCAGTTTTCCTGGCAAGTGCATTGAGCCACAGGGAATGTTACAATAGAGAGTTCGGAAACCCTCCTCCAGGTTCCAGTTCTGAACCAGTCTGTTTCAGGAAGAGCTCCTGGATTCTGGAATTTTATTCCTTCCTATATCAAGACAATGCCAGCTTAGAGAACTGAATGAAAAACCTATTAACAAACCACTTACGCCTGGATCTGGCATTAGCATCTACATTATTTTTTATTCTAGCAACCTATTCGACAGCCATATTAACAAATGTGCCCTTCCCAGTTAAAATCCATAAAATAATGTGAGCATGGGGCCTTCAAACCTGCAAGAATAATATTTGAAATCAGCTCACAACTTTGGAATGGCCTGAGACCGTAAGCAATTTGTTTTATTTGAAATATGATATAATATAATATAATATAATATAATATAATATAATATAATATAATATAATATAATATAATATATCTACTGCTTACCATATTGATTTTCCTGCTGACATTCACCACACTAGTGTTGTAACTGCTGTAACATGTTGATGCCTACCCACTCAAATCCGAAGTGCTCTGTCACTCTTTGGTCTACCCTGCATTACATAAAGCTGCTAAATGCATGCATAAATAAACCTTCTCGTGCCTGGTGTTCCACACTTAAGTACCACCCTTCCACACTCCCTTGGAGCGATATGCAATATAAGGGCAGGTTTGTAAGATATGAGAATTGTCTTACCTGTAGAATGACCATGATTGTGAAGTAGATGATGTGGGCGTGATGAAACTGCTCAATGAGATTCAAAGGAAGGAAAGTCAGAACATTATATTTGGTGGTCTTGATGGAATTGTCCTGAAAGAATTGAAACAGAAAATTACCCATTTCTGAAAAACTCCTGCTCTAGCTCATACATTTTTAAATGGTCAATTAATTGTCTGGTTGGGCCTCTTGAGGGCATGAATGCATAATTTCTGGGCTCTGGGCCTTAAGCAGGCTGGCTATGAACTATGCATCCTTGGCTTCCTATGGTATCCCTATGAGGCCGAACTTTTGTTAAAAGGTTTTCTACGAACCCCGCAAATATATGATGTGAAAGCCTGAAAAATCATCAAGGTGACATCTGTAATGCAATGCTCTCCAAACGCTCTCCGAAAGCGAACATCAAAAGAGTCCACCAACAGCAATGCATTATGGAAAAGGAGTGCCTTACCTTGTCGAACTCTGAGCTGACCTTCAATCCATAAAGGGTCCACAAATCTCAGCATGGGAAAATGTATACCTAGTCATGTTGAGATTCACAAACTGGTACACTCAGGCAAGAAGACAGAGTTTTCATAACTATCAAAGTGTTTGCAGGGTTGCATTGTAGGCGCTCTGCAAATGTAGCATTATGATCAAACCTAGTCAGTAATGCATTTGCCCCATACCTTTAGCTTTTATATGTATAAATAGCTGATTTATTAAACCAGTTTCAAATTCAGCTTAGTAATATGCTGTATCCTTGAGGTTTTTTTTTTTTTTAAAGTTGTTTCACTATGTCATACAATATTTCACTACTTTTTATGCCAGTGTCAAAGGCACCTCCACTCTACAAATGATGTTGGTGACATTTCGCCACTGGTCCATGGACCTACATATAGCCTTCTTTGGGATAGCTTTCTTTTGCTTTTTTAGCCTAATGTTTCAAAAGCCGAACCAATCTCTTTGTCTCTCTGAAATTAACAAAGCTAACAAAACAAACATTGACAAAGCTATCTAGCCTTGGCAGGCCTGCTATGCTTTTCTTTTATTTCGTTTTTTTTAAAACATTAGCAAAACACGTAAAAAGTGTAAAAGTAACCAAGTAAAAACAATGTCACCATTTAGAGATGAAAAGCATATGTTTGCAAAGAGAAGTTAAAAAAATACCAACTGCAAAATCGAATTAAAAAAATAAAGCCATAATTAAATCAGAAATTTGTCTACCAGCCCTGGGACAGAAGCAGACTAATTTTATGAGCAAGAGCAAAATGCTGTCAATCACAGTGAAGAAAGCCAAAAGCTGAATCATTGCCACTTACCGAAGGCTGTGGCAGATGGAATCAAAATAATAAATGGAAATTACAACAGATCAATGGATGTAGAGCAGTATTTCTTAAGCTTTTGATATCTGCGGTCCACCACTGAATGACTATCGAAAGCTGCGGACCCCATCTAAGCAATTTGTACGATTCAACCATCAAAAAATACATACAACTTCAGAAACAGTACACATCAAAGCAATGCACAGATTGTGAAATATTTTTCTTTAATTCACAAACAAAAATAAATACAAAAATAAAAATTGTAATAGGAATGTTGACGTTTTTCAAAATTTCTAAAGGATAAAACAGTATGAAAGATTCTAGCGTAACTCTGTCTCTTTCTTTGCCCAAAATGCATCCTCTGTTTTTGTCAGCGTATATTGGTGCTACAATTGAGGCCCCATTTATCCATTCCACTATTTGCTGTACTTGCACTGCTCCTACAAATCACAATAAGGATGTTTTTAGCCTCCAATTTTAAATTCCTTCACATTTGCACAGCATTCTAAGCAATACAATTTTAATTTTTACTGTTTTATGTATATGTAATTATTTAATCTGTTAATATTATTTCATTTTCTAAGCAGTCGCTGACCCCTTCAGCTGACATCATATCTATCTATCTATCTATCTATCTATCTATCTATCTATCTATCTATCTATCTATCTATCTATCTATCTATAAATAAATAAGTAAAGGTTATAGTTAAATGTTGAAATGAGCTAAGAACTTGCATTTAAACAAAATAAACACTGGAATGTATTAGTTACAGTTTAGTGAACTAAATAAAACTTGTGCCACCATCATGCACTACTTACGTCCTCACATATATCACTAATGACATATTATATGACATCACTGATTACATCACTGATGATACAATATTGACATCATTGATGATATCACAGACATACATCACTGATCATAACTACTATTTGCTTTACTCTATAAAATCTTACATCATTTTAAAGAAGAAAATTGTTATTAAATGGCCTATACTCTTATACAGCATAGAATTACTGTATGTACACATTTGGGTTCATCGAGTGGAAACAGTGCAAGTCCTGCAGGCAAGTTTGGTTGTGCATGGTGAAAGTTATATGGTGGTCGGTTTAGCAACCATGAAGGAGCAAGTTCATGTGCAAGTAGGTAAACCAGGTAAGGGCTGAGCAGACAGGATGTGGGTTGCAGAGGCATGTTTCAAAGTAGGTTGTGGCTTAAAGTCAATGTCTGTTGCTCAAATCCTGTGAGAAAAACAAAAGTTTCCATTCATATTATATTATCCAGAATTGGTTCAGTTTCTAGAGTTGCTATACAATGTTACAGACAAATTCTATGTAAAGTGGACATTTATGTGTGGATGTTTAAAGATATATATTCACAGAAGATTTTGAGGCACTGCAGAGTCTTCGATGATGCAGAATGTAGGGGTTGCCCACTCAGAGATGGTTTAACTCACAGTGTGGTTGTAAGTATGGCACTAAGGCCACTGTGCTCATTTCAGGAATGTGTGTAGTGTATTTTACCAAGCTATGGAGGGTTATCCAAGTGCTGCCTGAAGGTGTCTTTTCAGTGGCTAATGCATGCCTATCAGCCTCTTCACTTAAAATTGGGGATCATGTGAACTCTTTAAGAGGGTGATTTAAGAGTGTGATCCCATTAAGGGAAAACAGAGAACCAACTGTTTATTGAGCCAGTTCAAGGTTTAAACAGTGGATGATCCCATTAAAGCTTATGGAGGCATTTTGGGCCTGATTATGACCCTGGCGGACGGCGGAGGCCGTCCGCCAAGGTACCGCCGTTGAAAGACCGCACCGCGGTCAAAAGACCGCGGCGGCCATTTAAACATTTCCTCTGGGCCGGCGGGCGCTCTCCAAAAGAGCGCCCGCCGGCCCAGAGGAAATGCCCCTGCAACGAGGACGCCGGCTCAGAATTGAGCCGGCGGAGTTGCAGGGGTGCGACGGGTGCAGTTGCACCCGTCGCGTATTTCAGTGTCTGCTTAGCAGACAATGAAATACTTTGCGGGGCCCTCTTATGGGGGCCCCTGCCGTGCCCATGCCATTGGCATTGGCACGGCAGGGGACCCCAGGGGCCCGCGGCACCCCCTACCGCCATCCTGTTCCTGGCGGGCGAACCGCCAGGAACAGGATGGCGGTAGGGGGTGTCAGAATCCCCCATGGCGGCGCAGCAAGCTGCGCCGCCATGGGGGATTCTAAGGGCAGCGGTAAACCGGCGGGAGACCGCCGGTTTGCCTCTTCTGACCGCGGCCGAACCGCCGCGGTCAGAATGCCCTGCGGGGCACCGCCGGCCTGTCGGCGGTGCTCCCGCCGACCCTGGCCCCGGCGGTCTTAGACCGCCGGGGTCAGAATGACCCCCTTTGTGTGTTAGGTGGATAAACCCAACTAAAAAGAGGGCAACATCCATGAAATGTGAGTGGTTTGACAGATATTCTTGGTGTCCAGCATATGGCCAAATGTGATGTGGATTAACACTTTACTAGCAATAGAAAATTGGGCAAAAGTGTAGCTTATTGAATTACTTAAAGTCCGCAAAGTCTATGGGACACTGCCACAAACACTGGCTGTGTTGATGTCATCAGTGATGCTATCATTTCAACATCTAACTACAACATTTTTAAGACACTGCCACGTACATTAGCTGTTGTCATCAGTAATGTTATCATTTCAACATCTAACTACAACGCTACATTAACCTTTAATTTGTTTAGAAGCAAATTAAGACCTTATTACTATACCTTACTATATCGTCTGTTTAACATTTGCTTTTTTCAGTGAATGTGTGTGTGTTTTCATGATTGGTTTTTGGAAAACATATAACTGGCTGACAGCTAAAACTGTGTCTGTGGCAGACCTAAAAATATCCAACCTCTTACCTCAAACCAGTTTTCATAAAATCTTCAATAGTGCACTAGAGCATCTAAAAGGTTAAGGGGTCAAGGGGACATGAATGTTGAGCATAATTTGCAATAAAAAGCACTATTTAGAGTTTGGAGGATAGGTTACTCTGTTACAAATGTGGTGGATATAATAATCCTGTTGAAGCAAAAATGTAGGTAGTTAAAGCCAGGCTGCTAATGGTTATTGGAATGTCCTTGGTGAAATCTGGTAAGAGAATGTACAGGCATGCAACTGACATGCAGCATCACTACAAACTTGTTTTCTGGTGCACTTTCAAACTTATGAGGGACCACAAAGCTCATAACAGTTATGTCAGGGACCATAGGTTTAAAACGACCCATACAAACAAGCTATATTATAAACAAAGGGTCTGTAAGGGCAGGAAGTGTTACATGTAAAAGGTAGAATGTTTTTGAAACATGCTAGGTAAAAACAAGATCTTGGACTACTTTGACGGGACACAAGACTCTGATAAACTCAAACAGTTTATGAATGGATTTAGAGGGTATTTGATGATGTACGTTTCATGAAAATATGAAGAGTTTGTACTTGTGCTGAAGATGGATTTAAGGGTCGCAAAATGTATCCAATGGTAGTGTATGGTACTAATAGTCTATGAGAGTAACGAAGATGAGAATGGAGTTTGAAATAATTTTAGTGCACTTGGATACAGATTTTGTCATTGTGAGGAAGGGCAATAGACAGGGCTAGTGGAATTATGAAATTCTGCATCTGCTGCTTTTTTTCTCATAATTAAAGGTATTGCCGCATTTGCAACATAATCTATCATCTGCTGCATAATATGCATATTTTAACCAAAAAAATCGTTCTAGCTCAAAATAATTAAAAGTTAGTAAAAATGTGGCAATATTTGTTTGTACACATTGGTAGACTCTTCACAAAAGTTACTTGGTCATATGTCATTCGCTTATTTATGTATTTTGTTGTTAAACTGGTACTAATAAAGTAATATATTTGCCCAGATAATATTACCATGTGTAAAAATTACACAATATTGAAGTAATACTATAAATGTGCTGCATAGTTCACCTTTTCTTACAGAATAATTTAGTCAATCCCGCCACTTAATGTGGTGCCCCCCCCCCCACATAATTCTAGTGGCCTTGACAATAGAGTAACTAGACATAATGAGTTCAAACGTTATATTATGTAATTAAAGGGACAGGTTGTGTGTTGCAAATGATTTAACTTCAAACATGTAACACGATGTAGGATTGTGTAGTGTGCTGATAGATTGTCACTTTTTGAGTGACAAAGTAAACAAGGTTGAGGATGAGGGACAGCAGGTGAGGTTGTAAAAGATTAAGCAAACGATACAAAAATGCTCTTGCATATGTAACACACTGACAAATGAATGTGTTTAAAAGGATAGTTAAGTTGCATACGCTTAGGACATGGTGAAATAACTACTAAGGTGAATACATAAAATATACTTCATACAAAAGGACAAACTTACTGCATACTTTGGCCGACCGAAACATAGGAAGCTCGTCCTAGCTGCGGTATGATAGGCCCGGTCATTAGCTCTCACCTCCCAGGAGTAATCTGAAATACGAATAGAAGGAGTGGCATGGGTAACAGTGCATCTTCACCCTAGTGGGCATCTTTTTATAATGCTGGTTTGCAGCCTATCCATTCAGCGCGACAGTGGTATACCATATAGCAGTTGCGACGAAGGAGAAGTGTAATAGGTGATGTCCTGCGTTGCGAATAGTTAAGGGGATTTTTAAGTCTTCTAAGAATCTTTGCTCACCAGGCTTTTTCTTCTTTTTCCCCTCTCTGTTGACTGAAGTGTCCATCTTTTTGATCCTGGGAGCCTCACGGTACCTATAGGGAGTAGGAAGAAACAATACAATGAATAAAGGATTTAAAGCCAAATGCCCCTTTAACATTAGACAAAAAAGATTACAGTAAGCATTAATACTGTCCCGTATGTTAGAAAGTTCAGACAAAAACCTCTGATTCTGTTCCACAGTCCCAAAGGCGCATACACATGAGAGTTAGATATTACTTAACTATGCGCTTTGATAGTCTCTAGGGTACTTATACTATGAACATCTCTATGATGCAGACCCAAAGTCTCTACGGTAAGTAAGAGTCTTTATGGGAACCTGCATGTCACAGTCTTTATGCTGTATTCCTCTACCACTGTAAATATGGTGCTTACACGCTTGAGTGACTATATTACAGGCACCATGGTGTCTCTATGGTACATGAATGCATTACAATCTTTGTGATATTTACACACTGGAATATTTATATAATCCACCATATGAAATTATTAATGTAGTACACATGGTGTTCCTTGAGGCAGAATTTCTCAAATATTTCATTGATGGCCCCTTATTTTCTTTCACACTCCAAGTGTCGTAACTCCATGCCTTTATGTTGTACATGACTCTCTCTCTCTCTCTCTCGCTCTATATTTAGAGAATACAACAAAGTCACGATGGTGAGCTCCTACGGCATACTCTATTTACAGACAAGAGCCTGTTCCAAAAATACATGCCCCAATAAAAAAACCTCATCACCTCTACGGTACACATATCTCTATGCTAAATATAAAAAAAAAGAAGAAAATGTGTTACTTACCTGTAGCTGCAGTTACCCAATATTGGTATCTTTCATAGATTCACATGCTTGAATCTTCCCCGTCGTCGAAGTGGGAGTCCCACGGTATCCAATAAAGCAGTATACAACAACCACAGAAACTACAATGGAAGTAGGCCTTTAAATGTGCTAGTCTATTCAAGTCCTTTCTTTAAAATGGACCAACCCTGAACCATGACCAATCAACACTCCCAAGAAAGGCTCTCTTCCTCAGATTTTCACCACTAGAGTGAATTATGCATCCTGAGTTAGTAAAGGGAGCCTCTAAGGGGAGTAGGGTGGGTCGCATGTGAATCTATGAAAGATACCAATACTGGATAACTGTAGTTAAAGGTACATTACTAATTTTCTTATCCAGTATTGGATCTTTCATAGATTCACATGCTTGAATCAGAATAACAAGCAGTATTAACCATTTAGAATAAGAAATTGTAGCGGATGGTGGGTATGAGAGAATTTTGTACATCATATATCATAGCTTATATAGTGTAGTTATAGAAACACAAGCCTGCATCTAGAGATGTTCGACTGGATAGTAATAATAATAATCACCAGTATTAGAAATAAAATTCTCCATTACCATAGAGGCTCAACCTACTGGAACAGATGGGGTAGGACTGCTAGACCCACGCCCCATCATTTTTATGTGTGGACTAGAGGCAGTAATGCTTCATGAATGAGTGGGTACTCTTCCAAGTAGCAGCACAGCATATTTATTCTAAAGGAACTCCCGCAAACTAGAGCAGCAGAGGTAGATACTGCCCTTGTTGAATATGCTCTAGGCTGCCTTTCTAGAGGTTTTCCTGCTGCAGAATGGCAGAACTGGATGGTTGCTGATAGCCATCTTGCTCATGTTGTCTTTGTTGCTGCAGTGCTCTGTCGCACAGTTCCGTCGGACAGTAATAATTGATCAGACTTGCAAAAAGTTTTAGTGCATTGGAGATAGAACTTAAGACATCTCTTTACATCCAACGTGTGGAGAGATTTTTCTGCTGGTGATGTTGGATTGGGAAAATGTGTGGGAGAATAACTGGTTGATTGAGATCAAATTGAGAAGGAACTTTAGGAATTAATTTGGATTTGCTTTGAGAATGACGAAATCGTCAGTAAAACGTAGAAAAGGTTTTTGTGTAGTGAAAGCTTGGTTTTCACTGACCTTCCGGTGGAAGTGATCGCTAGTAGGAAAGCTACAATCCATGTAAGAAACTTGAGGTCTGCCTTGTGGATAGGTTCAAATGGGGATTTCATTAATTGTGAGAGAACAACATTAAGGTGCTATTCTGTAGGGGGCACCATTACTGGAGGAAAATCCTTGAATAAACCTCTCATGAATTGCTTAATTAGTCGTGATGAACAAAGGGAGGCCATGTCTGAAGAACGTCTGTGTAGGAAAGTACCATCTTGCCTGGCATGTTACCCCCATATTCCACTTTATATATGTTGTTTTAGTCTATGAGTCACTGGGACCCTGCCAGGCAGGGCCCCAGTGCTCATAATTATGTGCCCTGTATGTGTTCCCTGTGTGATGCCTAACTGTCTCACTGAGGCTCTGCTAACCAGAACCTCAGTGGTTATGCTCTCTCTGCTTTCCAAATTTGTCACTAACAGGCTAGTGACTAAATATACCAATTCACATTGGCATACTGGTACACCCATATAATTCCCTAGTATATGGTACTGAGGTACCCAGGGTATTGGGGTTCCAGGAGATCCCTATGGGCTGCAGCATTTCTTTTGCTACCCATAGAGAGCTCTGACAATTCTTACACAGGCCTGCCAGTGCAGCCTGAGTGAAATAACGTCCACGTTATTTCACAGCCATTTACCACTGCACTTAAGTAACTTATAAGTCACCTATATGTCTAACCTTCACCTGGTGAAGGTTGGGTGCAAAGTTACTTAGTGTGGGCACCCTGGCACTAGCCAAGGTGCCCCCACATCGTTCAGGGCAAATTCCCCGGACTTTGTGAGCGCGGGGACACCATTACACGTGTGCACTGTACATAGGTCACTACCTATGTACAGCGTCACA
This sequence comes from Pleurodeles waltl, assembly GCF_031143425.1. Lineage (NCBI taxonomy): Eukaryota > Metazoa > Chordata > Amphibia > Caudata > Salamandridae > Pleurodeles > Pleurodeles waltl. Next base: position 77,526,566 of record NC_090451.1, on the reverse strand, counting down.
ATGGTAACTCTGAACATGGCCATGTAACATATCTAAGATCATGGAATTGTCACCCCAATGCCATTCTGGCATTGGGGGGACAATTTCATGACCCCCCGGGTCTTTAGCACAGAACCCGGGTACTGCCAAACTGCCTTTCCGGGGTCTCCACTGCAGCTGCTGCTGCTGACAACCCCTCAGACAGGTTTCTGCCCTCCTGGGGTCCTGGCAGCCCTGACCCAGGAAGGCAGAACAAAGGACTTCCTCTGAGAGAGGGTGTAACACCCTCTCCCTTTGGAAATAGGTGTGAAGGCTGGGGAGGAGTAGCCTCCCCCAGCCTCTGGAAATGCTTTGATGGGCACAGATGGTGCCCATCTCTGCATAAGCCAGTCTACACCGGTTCAGGGATCCCCCAGCAATGCTCTGGCGCGAAACTGGACAAAGGAAAGGGAAGTGACTACTCCCCTGACCTGTACCTCCCAGGGGAGGTGCCCAGAGCTCCTCCAGTGTGTCCCAGACCTCTGCCATCTTGGAAACATAGGTGTTTGTGGCACACTGGACTGCTCTGAGTGGCCAGTGCCAGCAGGTGACGTCAGAGGCTCCTTCTGATAGGCTCTTACCTCTCTTGGTAGCCAATCCTCCTTACTAGGTAGCCAAACCAGCTTTTCTGGCTATTTAGGGTCTCTGCTTTGGGGATCTCACCAGGTAACGAATACAAGAGCTCATCAGAGTTCCTCTGCATTTCCCTCTTCACCTTCTGCCAAAGGTTCGACCGCTGACTGCTCAGGACGCTGGCAAAACCGCAACAAAGTAGCAAGACGACTACTAGCAACCTTGTATTGCTTCATCCTGCCGGCTTTCTCAACTGTTTCCAGGTGGTGCATGCTCTGGGGGTAGCCTGCCTCCTCTCTGCACTAGGACCTCTAAAGAAATCTCCCGTGGGTCCACGGAATCTTCCCCCTGCAACCGCAGGCAACAAAAGACTGCATCACAGGTCCTTTCATTTTAATTTTCAATGAAATCGAGCATAGATTTGATGTCGGACCACATCTGGCTGTCGTACTGTGCCAGGATAGCTGACATGAGGGACAATCTTTTGCCTATAGTGTCAAGGTGGCGTCCGTCTCTATCTGGTGGTACTGAGATGGGGGCTGCTGGATTTTTAGATCGTCTCTGCGCAGTTTGACAAACTACGGAATTTGGCCTAGGATATCGTGTGAGGCATGCTGGGGAATCATCAGGGGCCCTGTATTTTTTGTCACTAAGGGGCAGGACTGCCGGTACTGTAGTGGGGTTCTTCATGATCCTAATACCCTCCTGCCATAAGTGGTCAATGATGGGAATTGACCTTACTGATTTCCGTGTCTGGTCCTTAAAATCATACAAGAAGTAATCAGAATGCTTCACTGTAATGGGTGGGTGAAATCTTTCCACTGCCCTTTCCATAATACAATGATATCCCCCAATGTCCTCCGGAAGGGATTCAGCCGGAGGGTGTTGAGGTAGAGATGGAGTATGGATGATGTAATCTTCCCAGTTGTCTGGTTAAGCCGGTAACTCGCCTTCTTCCCTGGCCTCATCTTCTGATGTGGAAGGATCATCTCTGGGAGGAGAAACAGCACGTGGTGGTGGTGTCATTCTATCCGTCGCTGGAGACGGGATAGTTGATGGTGGAATAGATACAGTACGTGGAGGGGTTGATGGTGGTACCCCTGTCTGTGGAGGGAAACGCCGTCTGTAGTCTGATAACATGTCTTGAAGATCCTCTACTAGAGAATGAGGCATAAATACATGTTCCTGAGAGCAATGGGGCTCCGAATGGTACTGTTGGTGCCCTGTGTACTTATGAGTAAAGGGTTGACTATAGTATTCCTCAAAGTCCTGACTCTGGTCACTCTCCTAATACTCTTCCTCTTTCTCCTGATACTTAACATGGAGTTCTGAAGGACTATGAGCTGGTCCAAAATGTCCCTCCTCATCTGACTCTTCCATGTCTAAAAGGTGACTTGGGAGAAGGAGTGAAATGTTTGAAGTGTATGCCAGAGTAGGTTCAGTGAATGTCTTAATTTTTAATCTCTGGTCGACGGTGTCGTTGACGACGCCGTCGGTGGTATCGGTGGGATCGTCGACCGTGGTGTTGTTGTCGACGGTGTCGTTGACGAGGTCTTAGGCACTGACAACGTCAATGGTGTGATGTTTACCGTTGTCATCGGGGAAACCATTGTTGCTGGAAGTGAGGTGCCTTTCGTCTCTGTGGTTATCGTCCACGATATGGGAACCTGAAGTGAAGATGTGGTCATTGCCGTTAGTGTAGATGGTCTCACAGATGGTACGACTGTGACAGTCGTCGACGACGATGCTGCCGTCGACGTTGATTTCAGCATCGTCGGGGTTAAAAAGGGAGATTTTTCTCCTGTTGTCGACATGTCTGAGGTAACTTTAGCTTTGTGGTTTTGTGGCTTACATGGAGTAGCTGGAGCAGATGAAAATACTTCTGAGGAGGAGTGTTTTTCTTTTTCTTTTTTCTTAGAGTCCCTTGACTGGTGGTGAATTTTAAGGGATTTTCTGCTATCCTCAGAAGAGCTCTCCAAAGATCTAGCCCTTTTATGTGACTTAGGCGCAAAGTCACTATCTTCATCAGAAGATGTTTTTTGGGCTTTAGTTTTCTGTAGCCACAGTAACAATTTGCCTACTCTATCTCTCAGTCTTAGGTGGAAAAGTACGACAGATTTTACTTTCCTTCGCCTTATGAGTAGGATGAAGGCAATAAATACAATTTTTATGGGGATCATCTACATGGACTCTCTTTTTTCCACAGGTCTTAAAGGGACGAAAGAGGCCGTTAGTATCACACATGATTGGAATAGATGAAAATCCAATACCTTTTTGAAGTAATTGTTGGAAAAAAAACTGAACAGAACTCTTGGAGACTCCCTTCACACGCGACGTGCAGTGAAAATCTGAGGAAGAGAGCCTCTTTTGGGAGTGTTCTAGAGGGTGCTTTCACCTGATTAGTCATGGTTCAGGTTTGGTCCATTCTTAAGAAAGGACATGGATAGACTAGAAAATGTAATGACCTACTTTCATTGTAGCCTCTGTGGTTGTTGCATACTGCTTCATAGGATACCGTGGGACTCCCACTTTTACGACGGGATGATTCAAGCATCTGAGTCTATGAAAGATCCAATACTGGATAATTAGTATAACCACATGCAGAATAGCGCTTGTTTTGCATCCACTGAAGTGCAAATTGTGCACACATACAAATATGTGATATCTTTAGGTTATCTACACAAATACACATACACAAATTCGAGTCTAAGTGGTGAAAATGGCTATGTTGCTTTGTGAGTGAGGGACTCCTCCCCCCTATGCCGTGCTTGTGCCCACCCACACTTGTCCGACCCCGGAAGAGAGAGCCACGTTAGAATGTCGCTGGGTTGCTGCTGAGTCAACACTGACAGGGCTGCCTTTAAGCCTCCAAGCCTACCAAGCCTACCAAGCCTACCAAGTCTCCAAATCCTTCTGAAGCTTTCCAAGAACTGTCTTTAAGGTTTTCAGCCCTTTCTCAAGCCTGGGGCTTTGGGAGCGTTTACCCCTGGCACACACTGTCATACAATGTTACGGTTTGCGGATCTCACTCTTATGGTCCCCTGTCATCTCACTGTTGTCAATGTTGGGCCCCTAGATTTCTACTGTGCTATTTGGCTGCGTCATTGCTGCTACTGCTACAGCTGCTGCTCCAACTGCCGTCACTGTACCCGGCCCTGCTCATGGAGGCGTGCGGACATGGATGTATGGCAGGGGCATTTCCTTCGCTATGGTGAAGGAGAGTCGTCCCCCTGGCTAAGCCAGCAGCAGAAAAATAAAACAGTAGTTTAATATTATCTTATTTCTCTGCTGCTGGCTCAGTCAGCAGTGCCGGGTGAGGTGGGGCTGGGCCATGGGAGGTGGGAGGAGGAGAGAGTGTGCGCCTAAGTGCGCATATGTGCTTGGCCAGCCATCTTAGGCCGGTCAAGCACACATGCGCACTTAGGTTTCTCAAGCCCGGCTGTGTTTAACAGCTGGGCTGGAGAAACTGCACAGATCCCATGGCTGTGTCTGAGCAGCTGGCTAAGCCACTCAGACCATTCCTGGTGCTGCTTTCATGCTAGCTGTAGCATGAAAGCCGTGCTAGGATTGCTGGGGACTGGTGTCCTAGTGAATGCTGGGGCACCACATCGAGGCAAGAGGAGCGTGAGGCGGCAGGAGACGGGTGCATTGTGGTGGAGGTAAGTTCATTATTATTTTTATTTTATTATTTTCACCCCCCCACTCCGTCTCTGTAGCCCCTCGCCTTGAGATTTGTGGCTGCTGGTGTATGGCAGGGCAGTGGATGGTGGCTGCAGATGGGCATAAGCGCTGCAGCGTGTTTAGCTGCTGTACTGCAGTGTCACAGTGGTGGTTCTTCTGCAAGACAACTTGATACAGTCTTTGGGATCCAACCAAACTAGTGAGCTACCGAGCTGCCAAGTTAAAGCCGAGAAAGCCTGCAGCTGGTTGACAAAACTGAGGCTAGGGGGCAGAGGATCTACAGTCTCAGCTACTTTCTTTTCTTCCTTTAACTCTGGTCTCAGTTTGTGTGGGTGGAGGTGGTGGCTTCAGCAAGTTTATGGGGAGGTATGTGGATAGCTATCGCCGCTGCTGTGCTGCGGGTTCTGGGGCTCTTACTGCTTTTTCTGTATGCCCAACTATCCCACCGTCCCACTGATCTTACTTTTTTGACATTATTGACATTATCAATACCACTGTTTGGGATCTTTTTTCTCACCATTGTTTGTCCTTAGAAGGGCCAATTTTTCCAGCTAGGTGAGTATCACTGTCGATCAATTATGGGGAAATGCAAAGTGAACCTTACTGCCTCTAGTACAACAATGGATAGCTTCCTTTAGAGAGCAGTAACTGCGACAGACAATTGGGCTGAGCTGGCTAAAGGACGGCTATCCTTGCCATCTGCCTCCAGTCATTGTGCTCCTGGTACCCAAGCTAACTTAGCCACTGATATTGTGTCTATCACCAGGGTTGATGATGGGATCCTTGACCTTGTATCTAACCCAGTATCTGACCCAGCGTCTGCCCCTGTATTTGAGACTGTATGTGAACCTGTACCAGATCCTGTAACTGTTAAGTTCTACCCTGACGTCGGTCCTGGGGGTTGGGGAGATGATATGCCGTCCCTAGTATGGTCAGGCAGCAAAGGAGTTCAGAGGAAATCCCAAGTAGGATAGAAGAAAAGAGAGGAGGGGAATGCTAAGTCTTAAAGGCCCGCCCTAGTTCGCTCCAAGAAGAGAGTACTTTGGGAGATGACCCAGGCCTGGCTCCGGATACAGACGTTCTGCGAATGGATGGAGGCAATCATGCACTCTTGGATGATGAAATATCTAAGGTTATGCTCTCTTTGCTCACCTCTGCCTGACCCCCTTACTTGTGAGACTGACAAAAATCAAGTAGGCCATTACTGCAATAAGTCAATTGTTGGGGAGGGGTGGAGGGAGAGGACTACTACAATACAATCAACTTCAAGGGGGAAGTGCTGTGGGGTGGGGAGGTGCATTAGGGAAGTAGGCTTCATATTAGCCCGCACCAAGGAGGAAATGCAAATCCCATGGTGCTGGGGGCTTAAGGCCCCCTCTGCTGCACCCCAAAAACATTTTTACGGACATGTGAAGCACACACATGCCTTAGGGGCATGTGTGCACTACATGTCAATTTTAAAAATGCATTTAAAATGCATTTTTAAAATTTGCACATGGCTACCACCAAACTTTTGTTGGTGGTAATTGCATTTCCTAAATGCCCAATTCGCATTTAGGAAATGCTTGATACATCTGCTTAAGAAATCGCAAATAAGGATTCCTTATTTGCGATTTCCTATTTAGAGAATCGCAATTTGCAATTCTCTAAATGGGGTCGCAATTTTAAGGAATCGCTATTGTAGCGATTCCTTAAAATTGCACTGCAAATGCCTTTCATACATTCTGAAAGGCATTTCTGCATTCGCAAACGGACGAATTTTGCAATTCGCACCGTTTGCGAATGCAAAATCGCTTGATACATCTGGCCCTTAATTCTCAAGGATGGTATGCACCTTGATATGATGAATAGAATTCCATGGATACAGAATATAAAGCAGGCCCTACTGGGCTTAGGCCAGTCAAAGAGAGATTTATGGATTTACCCAGAGGATATTTTAAGGAATTTTAAAAAGGAGATTAAAGAACATGTGTTTGAGGCCTGCCAGGTTCAGAGGGGAAAAAGGAGACTTCCCTAAGATAACAGTGGGGTGGTACTTAGCATGGAATGACCAGTTTGAATGTAAATTATACCTTACGATAATCAATAATGTACAACACAGGTACCTTTTAACGCTTTTCCATCTTCTTATTTTTCATTACTTGACTGCTTTTCCAAAAGCTGATAGATGGGGTACAATCACCCAAAAATGCAGCTGTGGTAAGCGATTGGAGCAGACCACCCTGCACTTAGCAGTTTTCTGCAAATTTTACAGGATCCCCAGAAAACTCCTTCTTAAACCTCTTTTGCTACAAGAAAGAATAATACCTCATCAGGTGGCTTTTACATTTCAGTATGAACTAAGGGATGCCAAAGTCTCCTATAGGATTGCCCTGTTTTTCTCTAGAGTAATTAGTATTAGAGCTCTATTAGATGATTCAGGGAATCCGAGTACATAAAAGTTTTTAGGTATTCAATTTTATCCCATGCTGTCCATGCCCTTAGTGTTTAATGGCTATATTCATTCAGTGCTGGAAGTACTGTATTTTAACTGTAATGATAATTACCAGATTTTGGTGGGAATTATTTATGATGTTTGTATTTTAGTGTATTATATATCACTTATTTTAAGTTTATTTTAACTGTCTTAGCACTTTGGTTTTGTGAGATATATGTTTTAATCATATTCTTCATATTTTAATGTGTTAACTTGTTGTTTATGGTTCACATAATTTGTGCTGAATAAAGTTTTTGACTGACTGACTGACTATGTTCATGTTGAGTTACTTTTGCAACACAACAAAAACTTCATAACACCCGATTGGTGCAACCTAAGGGTCATTATCTAATGAAAAATAAACTGTGGAGCATTGAAAATGCAATTGCGTCAAGTGTTGCGTTCCCCTGCTCTGCAGCCTGGACCCTGATAGCCTTGCTGCCCAGCCTTTTGTCTTGATTTTAGGGATGGTGAAAAGGGGCCTTTTATTGAGAAATCATGTAGCACCCTGGTGCCAACATGAACATTTTTTAAGTAAAAAAGGTAGGGTCAATATTTATAGGACCTGTACTCCATGCATACAGAGTTGAACATGATGAGTTTTTGAACCAGGAGCCATTGAAGTTGGCCTAGATAGGCTATTACACGTCTTTGCATTGAATACAAGTCTTACTATGGTTTGAGCATCACACATAATTTGAGAATGCTTTTCACTGGTAATGTGAGGTCAAACTAGTTACAAAAATATACTCAGGATTAATTTAAAGTATGCATCTCAGTGATTATCTGAGAAAAAGAAAGATAAGAAATATTAATTTCAGGATGCCAAGGTTGTGAAATAGGCATTGGTCACAGAGGCAATATACAAGTGAAATTTGAAGTTTGCATATGAAAGATTCTCATATTCCTAACTAGCTGGAGTGGTGTGGGGACGCTTCCTAGAGCAGGAGGCCAGAGTATCAGACCCAACAGATCAAGCTTTGCTGCTATTGATAGAATCTCTGATTTAGAGGTTCTTAATTTGAAAAGGTTCTTTACCGCATCCAGGTCGTCCGCAGTCCATATTTTCCATCAGTCCGGTTTGATTTGAAGTTGACCACTAGTTGTATGTCATCTGCACACACATAAGTGGTTACATGATATAGCAAATTTCTGAGTTTTTTAGAATTTCCTTAACTCTAAAATCATGTGAAAAGAAGTTTTAATGGGAACTACACCTTTTAAAAGAAGCTTTATTTTTTTCTGAATAAAAGAAGGCTGAATTAGGGCTAACAACGTTTTCTAGTGTTTTAAGTGGTAAATTGTGAACTCTAATAAAGTAAGGCATCACTTCTCAAAGCCTTCGGAAAGGCGCAGTGATCTGGAGGCTCCTGTGACCCCAGAACTTACTGTGCATGTTCCGATATCATATGTAGAGGGCGCTCAGCACTGCCCAGACTCAGTGCCATCAAAACCCTATGTGCACTGCGTCCTAAGCACACACTTACCAATATCAGTTTCTGTTTCAGCACTTTCAGTGTACCATTTTTGTTTTTTTAATGTATGGAACACAATAAGGAACCATAAGTCAATCATGGTAGCAACCTCGTTGAATATATCCATGGAGCAAACGTTCAGAATCACACATGTTGGTACAAGTTCTGTCCTTTATTAATCATCCCACGTGCTTTAAGGAGTAGGGAATGCTCCACCTGTCCCTTTAGACAACTCAAAACACTTTGTTTTCTATGAGATAGGATATGTTGCCATATCTGCATGAAGTGTGCCACAAACTGGTGGCTTTGGACATCCATGGCCAATTATTCAAGAGATCAATATTTTGAAGCCCATACATCGTCTTTTTGTAACACAAATATCTGAATGGATTTACATTACCCTACAAAAGCACACATTCTGAATTTAAGTTCTGTCTTCAATCAGACAGCAACAATTCCAAAGAGACTTGTATTGGGAAACAATATTTTCGAATGACCATGAATTTGTCTGTCCTCATCTATCAGTCTGCATGCAATCTGGAAATCTGGAAATGAAGCCACTGAGCAGGATCTATTGACTGCCTTTCAAATTCCTATTAGATATTTCAAATGGCACCAAAGGTATTAGTCAACGAAATATGAGTTCCCATAGGAGCCCCAACTTAACCATACCCACAATTAATCAATCAATAATTTGTTAAGCGTGCTACTCACCCGTTAGGGTCTCAAGGTACAGTGGGGTTGCTACTGCTTGAATAGCCAGGTCTGGAGTCGTGAGAGTACAGAGTCACTGCCAACAGCTCTGTCATGTAACATGAAAGGACTTGAGCTGAAAGGAGATGCTATGATTACAATCCACAAGAATTCACCAGTCATCATTAACTACAGAACTCTAGATTTCGACAATGCCCTGTCCAGGACCTGACACATTAAAACATAGATGACATCACAGATGACATAATTTAAGAGATCATTAAAGCATCACATATGACTCTAGTCGATACGAAGACGTTGAGTAAATTGATGTGTATGTTTTAGAATATGAATGATGTAGAGCTGAGCCATGACTTCATCAATTATGTCATGGATAATGTTTTCTGATGCTACCTGTGCTATTGTGTTACTATACAGCTTCTATATAGCACAGTGCTTGCCAGTTCCTTAGCTCTTGTTTATCTTGGACAGTTGACTGTACTCCACTGTAGATCCTTCTAATGCTGTCAGCATTGAAAGGTGGAATGGAATGGGTGTGCAGGTTTCAATTAACCCGCAGGAGTTTTTAGTGGGTCTTATGGTTCAATAATGCTCTGCATATTGGTGTCGCCCTACCTTCGATGAACAGACGGGCGCCAGTCGGCTGCGGGTATTGCAACTGGACATTACTCATAGAAGTATGTTCATGGAGTCTTGTCTTTTATGCATCTATGTGGTGTCAGAATCTTCCCGGGTTGATAATCCAACCATATACTGGTTGGGGAAGATGAAGTGTGGGCCAAAGGTGTCAGGAGATCTTTCTCCCTTCTGCTAATCATTTGAATGCGTGTGATGCATCTTGTGTTTCTGTTGATGTACTTACACCCTGTCTATAGATTGCAGGCTGCTGGCTCTGCGTTTCCCCAACGGTGAAGGAAGGCTCCAGTAAACGAGATTTGTTTTCTGTCTTCCTACTAAACTGGGAATGTTAGTGCTGCCAGCTTGATAACCACACACACACATTGTGAGGGCACTCGGCACTTTGTGTTTCATTTGCTCAGCGCATGCCTGTGTCTATGTTCCCTAGTCTAGAAGTAGCGCTGACATAAGTGGGTAGAACGCTACCTGTTGATTAAAAGGTTTCCCAGGTACAAAGGATTTTGTTTTTCTTACTGTCCACAAACTCATGCGAGTGTATTTAGTAGAACAACTCAGGTTTCATTTACAGTGTCCAGTCAGGAGGGGAGGAGACAGGCTTAGCAAGGTAAGCCCCCACTATTCCAGTAAACAAGTACGTTAACCTGGGAAGTTTTGTCCAGTTAGACATTACCTGCTCCGGGAATACATTTATTTTTATTTCGGAAGCCTGCGCTGTCCGTTTTCAGTTAACTTTTATTGCTTGGTATAATTTTAACCACTAAATGCGATAAAACCAATTTCACCATTATGTATATGGTGCCTATGTTGTGGCCTAAAATAAATATTTGATTTATTTCTGCAGGCCGCACCTTCTGCACATCAGCTAATTTTATACTAGTTGGTGTGGCTGCGCACTTGTTTCATCCAGGGTCACAGGACTTCAGTATCCCACTCGTACCACTAAAACCCTATAAATGTTGAATTCGCCACCATCTCAGACTCCACCGTGTCCATGATCCTATTTGTCACAAACACTTTATCCTAATTTTCATTACAAAAAAGTGGGTTAGAGAGGATGTCTCCTCGGTTCTTTATGAAGCAAACCCTCGATGAAAAAGCTCTACCCAAAGAGTCAACACATACGAACGTGGAATGCTTTGTCCTTGTCTATAAAGATGGGCCCGTATTTATACTTTTTTTAGCGCCGCATTTGCGCGGCTTTTTGGCGCAAAACGGCGCAAACCTACAAAATACAATGGCATTTTGCAAGTTTGCGCCGTTTTTGCGTCAAAAAACGACGCAAATGCGGCGCAAAAAAAGTATAAATACGGGCAATGGTTGTGACAACTCCATTCCTGTTCTCTAAAGAAGACTGCACTTCACCGATGTAATCTGTTTTCTCTTTTTAAATTCCTTTTTCTTGAGCAGAATCGAATAGCATTACATTAACAACTCCAGTCAATACATTATTAAAGACATAAAATACTCTATAAAAATGGAGTAATACATCACTTCAGGCCATAAGCACCTGTAAGAATAGAGAGTCTGGAACAAAGATCCAAGAAGTTGGCGGGACAGTCAATCACCTAGAAGTAGCAAAAATCCATTGAAAAATCCAGTTTTATGCAGACAATATAGAACACATAAAGCGGTGTCATACCTAGACCCCAATGTGTAAAATTCAAGCATTGCTTCGTTGATCCCAATGATACACAATAAACGCAAGATAACAGCAATACAGTCTTAGAGTACCATAGAAAGAGATAATAAAGTGCAATCGTGCACCCATGCCGTGGGTCCCTACCCCTGCTCTAGAAAATTATAGTTGAAATACAACCTAGAGGGTACACCCAGGTCGTTTTATACACCTACATAAAGTGCTAATGTGCCCCATAAAGTCACCAGTGTGTAAAACTAAAACATCATTTCACTGATCTCAGTTATGCACCATGAGAGGAAGAAAGCAGCGATAAACTATTTCTGTACCATAAGATGGGATGCTAAAGTGCAATAATTCCACGGATCTCTATCCCCCTCCCATTTTTAGGTTCATCATAGCAGCGTGCAAGCGCTGCTTTCTGAGGCATTGGTATGTGTCCAGACTTTTAACCAAGCCCACATCAAGCCCATCACTATTACTCGCTCATGGGCTTGCCTTTCAAAAATCCTTTGTTATCATTGGTAATTGCTTTACGTTTTTCCCTCCTCAGGGCGGGTTTGTTACGTCTTAGCCATCGACCCTGTTACATGGATAATTGCACTTATGTCGATAACTTTGACTGCAAGCAAACTTCTTTTTCCTTTTGTCTCTCTGCGCTCATGGCGACGCTCTGAATCGTCTCGCTTATGTCAACTGTTTTATTTTCAGTTTGTGTGGTAAGAAATGTCCAGTTAGGAATTTACGACGCTAATTGCTCTAACTTGAACAAACGCAAGACCCATTGCATTGCAAATGCTTATTTTTTTAGAAAGTTACAATTGTGTGCCAACATCAGGGAGACACCTGTAGGAAGCTGGCTCTATATGTACTATATCAAAATGAGATATAGTGTGCACAGAGTCCAGGGTTTCACCAGAGGCTTGACAGAGGCAATAATAGATAATACTAATGCTCTATTTTGTGGTAGTGTGGTCGAGCAGTTAGGCTTATCAGAGGTGTGAGGAAATACTTCCTTGGCATGGTTACCCCCTAACTTTTTGCCTTTGCTGATGCTAAGTTATGATTTGAAAGTGTGTTGGGAACCTGCTAATCAGGCCCCAGCACCAGTGTTTTTTCCCTAAACTGTACCTTTGTCTTCCCAATTGGCACAACCCTGGCACTCAGGTAAGTCCCTTGCAACTGGTACCCCTGGTACCAAGGGCCCTGATGCCAGGGAAGGTCTCTAAGGGCTGCAGCATGTCTTATGCCACCCTGGGGACCCCTCACTCAGCACATGCACACTGCATCACAGCTTGTGTGTGCTGGTGGGAAGAAAATTACTAAGTCGACATGGCACTCCCCTCAGAGTTCCAGGCCAACCTCACACTGCCTGTGGCATAGGTAAGTCACCCCTCTAGCTGGCCTCACAGCCCTAAGGCAGGGTGCACGGGTGCACTATACCACAGGTGAGGGCATATGTGCATGAGCACTATGCCCCTACAGTGCCTAAGCAAAACCTTAGACATTGTAAGTACAGGGTAGCCATAAAAATATATGGTCTGGGAGTTTGTCAAACACGAACTCCACAGTTCCATAATGGCTACACTGAAAACTGAGAAGTTTGGTATCAAACTTCTCAGCACAATAAATGCACACTGATGCCAGTGTGCAATTTATTGTAACATACACCCAGAGGGCATCTTAGAGATGCCCCCTGAATACCTACCTGACTTCTAGTGTAGGCTGACCAGTTCCTGCCAGCTTGCCACACACCAGACATGTTGCTGGCCACATGGGGAGAGTGCCTTTGTCACTCTGTGGCCAGGAACAAAGCATGTACTGGGTGGAGGTGCTTCTCACCTCCCCCTGCAGGAACTGTAACATCTGGCGGTGAGCCTCAAAGGCTCACCCCTTTTGTTACAGCACCCCAGGGCATCCCAGCTTGTGGAGATGCCAGCCCCTCCGGCCACTGCCCCCACTTTTGGGTGCAAGGCTGGAGGAGATAATGAGAAAAACAAGGAGGAGTCACCCATCAGTCAGGACAGCCCCTAAGGTGTCCTGAGCTGAGGTGACCCCTGCCTTTAGAAATCCTCCATCTTAGTTTTGGAGGATTCCCCCAATAGGATTAGGGATGTGCCCCCCTCCCCACAGGGAGGAGGCACAAAGATGGTGTAGCCACCCTAAAGGACAGTAGCTATTGGCTACTGCCCTCCCAGACCTAAACACACCCCTAAATTCAGTATTTAGGGGCTCCCCAGATCCCAGGAAATCAGATTCCTGCAACCTGAAGAAAGAAGAAGGACTGCTGACCTACAAGCCTGCAGAGAAGGAGGAAGACGACAACTGATTTGGCCCCAGCCCTACCGGCCTGTCTACAACGTCGAAAACCTGCTCCAGGGACGCATCCGACAGGGACCAGTGACCCCTGAAGCCTCAGAGGACTGCCCTGGACTACAGGACCAAGAAAATCCAGTGAACAGTGGCCCTGTTCAAAACCAGCTACTTCTTTGCAACAAAGAAGCAATTTCCAAGGACTTCACGTTTCCCGCCAGGAGCGTGAAACTCTACACTCTGCACCCGATGCCCCCGGCTCGACCTGCAGAAAACCAACATCTCAGGGAGGACTCCACGGCGACTGCGAGCCCGTGCGTAACCGGAGACGACCCCCCTGTGCCCCCACAGCAACGCCTTCAGAGATAATCCAGAGGCTCCCCCTGTCCGTGACTGCCTGTAACAAGGGGCCCGACGCCTGGAACCAGCACTGCACCCTCAGCCCACCAGGACCTGAAGGAACCAAACCTCAGCGCAGGAGTGACCCCCAGGCGACCCTCTGCCTTGCCCAGGTAGTGGCTGTCCCGAGAAGCCCCCCTGTGCCTACCTGCACCGCTAGAGTGACCCCCGGGTCCCTCCATTGAAACCTATACAAAACCCGACGCCTGCTTTGCACACTGCACCCGGCCGCCCTGTACCGTTGAGGGTGTGTTTTGTGTGCCTTCTGGTGTCCCCCCCAGTGCTCTACAAAACCCCCCTGGTCTGCCCCCGAGGACGCAGGTACTTACCTGCTGGCAGACTGGAACCGGAGCACCCCTGTTCTCCATAGGTGCCTATGTGTTTTGGGCACCTCTTTGCCCTCTGCACCTAACCGGCCCTGAGCTGCTGGTGTGGTAACTTTGGGGTTGCCTTAAACCCCAACGGTGGGCTGCCTACGCCCCAGGACTGAGACTTGTAAGTGTTTTACTCACCCCCTAAACTAATCTTTACTTACCTCCCCCAGGAACTGTTGATTTTTGCGCTGTGTCCACTTTGAAAATAGCTTATTGCCATTTTTACAAAGATTGTACATGATATTTATTATTTTCATTCAAAGTTCCTAAAGTATCTAAGTGAAGTACCTTAGATTTAAAGTATTAACTGTAAATCTTGAAACTGTGGTTCTTAAAATAAACTAAGAAAGTATATTTTTCAATATAAAAGCCTATTGGCCTGGAGTAAGTCTTTGAGTGTGCGTTCCTCATTTATTGCCTGTGTGTGTACAACAAATGCTTAACACTACCCTCTGATAAGCCTACTGCTCGACCACACTACCACAAAATAGAGCATTAGAATTATCCACTTTTGCCACTATCTTACCTCTAAGAGGAACCCTTGGACTCTGTGCACACTATTTCTTACTTTGAAATAGTATATACAGAGCCAACTTCCTACAGGAGGGTAGTGTTAAGCATTTGTTGTAGACACACAAACAATAGAAAAAACACACACTCAGTGACTTAACTCCAGACCAATAGGATTTTATATAGAAAAATATGCTTTGTTAATTTATTTCTAGAACCACAAGATTCAGTTTGCAGGTAAGTACATAAAATGTAAGGTACTTTGCATAGTTATACTTAGAACTTTGAATGGAATCAACAATGTTTACAGTTTTCTTTACAATGGCAAAAAGCTATTTTAAAAGTGGACACTACAATTTTCAACAGTTCTTGGGGGAAGAATAGATTGTACAGTTTTACAGGTAAGTATTCGACTTACAATTCCTATCTCCGGGTTTTAGGTAGTCCGTCGTTGGGGGTTCAAGTTAAACACAAACACCCATCACCAGCAACACAGGGCCGATCAGGTGCAGAGGTCAAATGAGAGCCAGGTTAACGTGGGCTCCTACGGAGCCAGGGGGTACTCGGAATCCAATCACCAAAAGGGAAGTACCTGTGACTCGGAGGGCAGAGCGGGGGGATTAGAAGAGCACTGGAAGGGCCACAAGTAGGCACCAAACACACCCTCAGAGGCACAGAGGGTGCAGCATGCAAACAGGACGTTGGGTTTCCAATGCAGGTCTATGGGGGACCCCGGGGGTCACTCAGAGGCTGCAGGTGAGGCCTAGAGGGTGGGGGGGGTGGGAAGGGGTTTGTCTCAGGCACACCACTGGTCGGACAGCGAAGATGGCTGCCTGCTGGTCGATGCTGCACCGGGATTCAGGTTCTCCAACGGCTGGTGGCTGCGGGTGCAGTGGGTCCTTTAGGCGTCAAATATTTTCACCCGGAGCTCACGGTCAGGAGGTCCTCTGGATTCCATCTGCAGGCGTTGTCGTGGAGGTTTGGAGGGGTCAACCCAGGGTGGGCACTTGCTCGCAATCGCCTGGGGACCCTTTCTTGCTGGGTTGAACACTAGGACACGGGCCGTGGGGGTCAGGTGCACAGGGCTCAGGACTCATGCATCTGGAGTGAGGTGGGAGTCCCTAGCTGTAGGTTCCTTTGGGACAGAGCCGCTGTCCTCGGGAGTTCTTGGTCCTTTTAGGTGCAGGGCAGTCCTCTGGAGTTGGCAGAAGTCGCTGTACCCACTGGACACGTCTTCTTTCAGGTTCTTTGAAGCAGGAGCCAGGCCAGTAGGGCTGGGGCAAAAGCAGTTGTTGTCTTCCTTCTTCTCTGCTGGGGGGTTCAGTTTAGCAGTCCTTCTTCTTCTTGTAGGTCGCCAGGAATCTGGTGATCTGGGTTCAGGGAGGCCCTTAAATCCTAGATTTAGGGGCGTGTTAGGGGTCAGAGGGCAGTAGCCAATGGCTACTGCCCATGAGGGTGGCTACATCCTCGTTGTGCCCACTCCCTTTGGGGAGGGGGGCATATTCCTTTCCCTATTGGTCTCTGTCTTCCAAACCAAGATGGAGGATTCTGCAGGGAGGGGGTCCCCTCAGCTCTGGACACCTTAGGGGTGGTCCTGGCTCGGGTGGTCAATCCTCAATGTTTATCCTAATTTTCCCGCTGGACTTACTGCCAAAAGTGGTGCTTTGTCTGGGGGGGGGCATCTCCACTAGCTGGAGTGCCCTGGGGCACAGTAACCCGAGGATAGAGCCTTTGAGGCTTACCACCAGGTGTTACAGTTCCTGCAGGGGAAGGTGTGAAGCACCTCCATCCAGGACAAGCTTTGTTTCTGACCACAGAGTGCACAAAGGCACTCACCTCAGGTGGTCACAAACTCGTCTGAAAGTGGTAGGCTGGCACAGACCAGTCAGTCCTACACTAGCAGTTGGGCTAACATGCAGGGGGCATCTCTAAGATGCCCTCTGTGTGCATTTTTCAATAAATCCCACACTGGCATCAGTGTGGGTTTATTGTGCAGAGATGTTTGATACCAAACTTCTCAGTATTCAGTGAAGCCATTATGGTGCTGTGGAGTTCGTAATGACAAACTCCCAGACCATATAATTAATATGGCTACACTGCACTTACAATGTCTAAGAATGGACTTAGACACTGTAGGGGCATATTGCTTATGCAGCTATTCCCTCACCTGTGGTATAGGGCATCCTGCCTTAGAGCTCTAAGGCATGCTAGAGGGGTGACCTATCTATGCCACAGGCAGTGGTTTGCGCGCATGGCATCCTGATAGGGGTGCCATGTCGACTTTGCCTTTTTCTCCCCACCAGCACAATCAAGCTGTGAGGCAGTGTGCATGTGCTAAGCGAGGGGTCTCCATGGTGGCACAATATGTGCTGCAGCCCTTAGAGGCCTTCCCTGGCCACAGGGCCCTTCGTACCATGGGTACCTTTTACAAGGGACTTAACTGTGTGCTAGGGCTGTACCAATTGTGGGAACAAAGGTACAGTTTTAGGGAAAGAACACTGGTGCTGGGGTCTAGTTAGGAGGGCCCCAGCACACTTTCAATCAAAGTTGGCATCAACACTAGGCAAAATGTAGGCGGGGTAGCCATGCCAACAGTGTCACTTTCCTACAACACCTCACTGTTTTATATAGCACCGTTAAAAGCCATCATGCCACATAGTATCCACTGGCACAACAAAGACCCCTGCAGTGCGAGGGGGACCCACTCAGCAAGCACCTGGCCTGAGAGAATCCGGAGGGGGAACCCCTCCATGTTCTTTGTAGCCCCCACACACAGTTTCGGTATGCCACTGATGGAATCGCTGATTGTAAAATTAAAACGAAAACATTAAAACATGGTACCTAAACTCCAAAAGAATAGCAGCAATAAGGCTGCTAAGTCTAACGCTCATCTACAGAACGTTAAACAAGGTAATGCCCTAAACTGTCTTCTCATCCATGATACTTTCCGGGCCACCTTCATACACCACATCAATTACAGAAGCCTGTGGTGAGTTTGTTACTCTGTCATGCTGGATCACACAAACGTAGATATACAATCAGACTTCGCATGGCTGACTTACTATAATCACATGACTTTTTGCAGGTTTAGAGGTCTTCCTCCTGCCACAGTATATCATAGGCCCCAAGTGTATCACTGGCTCTACCGCGATGCCACTTTTGCCTGCCAGGCAAGAATAAAGACTGGGGTCTAGTGACCGTTCTGCCATCCGAACCAAGATCTCACTAACAAACATCAGGCTTTCCATAAGTGAAGCAGAGACCCCAATCAGGGGTGATAAGCTCTATATAAGTGCAATTATAACAAGTAAAGTGACCAAGCAAACTAGGAGCCAAAGTTACAGAAGTTATGAAAAAGAGGCATCACGCAGAGTGCTTTGGAGACAGGGATTATGTCAGAAGAGCTCACCAAAACTAGTACAATATTTTGTATCTTTCTTACAATATTCATTCAACTGACAATGGAAGATCATTATTAACTAGTAAATCTGCTGAGTATGCGACAATAATCGTCATTAACAAGTTTTTTTGCTATGAATTTAATGGCTTTTATAGATAAACTACGTGAAAATGCCCACCTATGGTTTGTATATGCTATTGTGTTGTGTGCACTACACACCCTCAATACGGTATACCATGTGCAAGATGCATAAATTTCAATATCCTATCACACAGAGGCCACTCCCATCGTCCTCACGTCGTAGATGCGGGTGCTGCCAGAGCCATACGGATGGCCGGATTGGCCCTACCGGGCAGCAGGTATTTCCCCGGGAGGCTGAGGGGTGGGGGCGGGTTTTGTTACTGAGGGCCAGATTTGCAACGGTGCTGCAATATCGTCCCCAGTACCAAAAGCAGCAAACCAGCATAATCCACTCACTCTCGTTTCCAGCCTCCAGGGCCAGCCAGTAAGTTCACACTTGCACTCAACTGCTGTTTTTGCGGGGGCTGTTCTGACAAAATTGCTAAGGCTGCTTTGGGTTCCCAGTCCGCTCCTGGCCATTAGGATATGTCTTTTCGACATAGTACCTAAAAGGGCTGAAAATGGTTCAAGTCCAACATGACAAAACTGAAATTTTATTAGAGGTGGAAATAAAGAGTTTGATTTTTTTTCTTGGAGTCACCTGAAATGGCCCACTAGTGGAGACTCCGTTTTTTTCTATGTAGGTTTTCACAGCCATTCTACCTTTCATCGATGCAGGAATGAATTCTCAGAGCGGGGTCGCATGCCAATCACTGATTTCAGTTGCCAGCAGCCTCCATAACCGTATAATAGAAGTTCTAAACAATCATGAGTTTAATGGTAACAACTAGAGATAGACAAATTATTTATGCAGGGGATAGTGGCCTCTCTTGTTGCCACCCACCAAAACTATTGTAGGAAGGATGGGATCAAATGTGCACATTAAATAAGCCGAATTTCACCCAGAAATGGATACCTTGTCATTTGGAATGTTTGTTTATAGAAATGACATTCTCTAATTAAAAGGCCTCTTGACAATTAGACATATGCATAAACAACTAGTTGAACTCCAGCTCAGTCACTCTTGTGTGCTCCTTCAAATGCAGATTTTAAAGTGTCATATCAAAGCATTATGTGACCTGCTGAGCATCTGGATGCACACCACACTTCACCGTGAGCTTTGTTTTTAACTTTAATACCAGATTCAGAGGCATTTGTTCTAAAAATGCATTACAGTCGGTTCAAATTTGTTTATTTTGACAATAAAATGTCTTTAAAATATAAAGTTTATAAGAAAATGCTGATGTTCAGGTTGCCCTAACAGTAAATAAAACAAGACATTTATTTTTCTGCAACAAAAGATTAATGTAAATATTTCACGCTGTTTTAGGTGCCCTTCTTAAGGGCATCACTTAAAGGGCGCTGGGGGGCGGGGGAGGCTGCCTGAGCCAACCTACCATTCCAAAGGAGGACCTACCACCGTACTTAGCAATCCCCTCCGTTTCAGCAGGGAATAGTTTTTTTGATGAAAGTATTCCTGTCATCGAGGCGGGAGCACTTCCATTCAAACATGAATGCCAAATGGCTACAGTGTCATGGGAGCTGGTGGGTATTTTTTTATTTTGGAGAACCAAACACCATATTCCTGGTATATATCTGCAAAACAAAATATTAAAGGCCCTGATGGCAGAGAGTTTTCGCTTGCATGTGGGCAATCAATTTTTTTTTTCTGTGCAGCCATACATATCTGCCCAATGCGGAAATAATATGCATCAGTAGGCCTGCCCTCAATAACCTGACACTTAATAAAAACTGAACTGCTGGTCTGTGGCTGGGTCATAGGTTATGAAGGTAGAGTAAGCTGAAACTATGATGTCAGAAACCTAGCAAATTCCTCTACCTCTAAAACACAAGGATAAACATAGAGTTTGGTAGGGTGGGATCCCTTCTGTAGTGTCGGGACGACACTGGGCCTGGCAGTTAGGTGGCAGCATTTTTTATTGGCACTTGCGTAATTACTCTTACACTGGCCCTATCTACTTTCCCGCCTGTAGGAGGCTGGCCTGGCTTGTAGTGGGTACCAAGGGGTACTTACACTCTGTACCAGGTCCAGTTATCCCTTATTAGTGTAGAAGAGGTGTTTCTAGCAGCTTAGGCTGATAGAAGGTAGCTATAGTAGAGCAGCTTAGGCTGAACTAGGAGACATGCAAAGCTCCTACTATACCACTGGTGTCATATGCACAATATCATAAGAAAACACAATACATAGATATACTAAAAATAAAGGTACTTTATTTTTATGACAATATGCCAAAAGTATCTAAGTGAGTACCCTCAGTATGAGGATGCCAAATATACACAAGATATATGTACACAATACCAAAAATATGCAGTAATAGCAAAAGGAAGTAATGCAAGCAGTGTAAAGTTACAATAGATTGCAATAGGAGCACATAGGTATAGGGGCAACACAAACCATATACTCCAAAAGTGGAATGCAAACCACGAATGGACCCCAAACCTATGTGAGCTTGTAGAGGGTCGCTGGGACTGTAAGAAAACAGTGAGGGTTAGAAAAATAGCCCACCCCAAGACCCTGAAAAGTAGGTGTAAAGTGCACCTATAACCCCTAGAGAGCACAGAAGTCGTGATAGGGGGTTTCTGCAAGGAAGACCAACACCAGCAAAGCAACCAAAGAGGATTTCCGGACCTGAGTAAGAGTCGCAACAATGTCGAGAGTGGGCAGATGCCCAGGAAATGCCAGCTGAGGGTGCAAAGAAGCTGCCACCCGATGGTAGAAGCTGTGGATTCTGCAAGAACGAAGAGGGCTAGAAACTTCCCCTTTGGAGGATGGATGTCCCATGTCGTGAAGAAGCTTGCAGCTTCCCACGCAGAAAGACCGCAAACAAGCTTTTCTAGCTGCAAGGGTCGGGGTTAGGGTTTTTGGATGCTGCTGTGGCCCAGGAGGGACCAGGATGTCGCCACTTGGATGGGGAGACAGAGGGGGTGCCCAGCAAGTCAGGGAGCCCTCACAGAAGCAGGCAGCACCCGCAGAAGTACCAGAACAGGCACTTGGAAGAAGAGTGAACCGGAGTCCACCGAAGACACAAAAGGGAGTCCCACGACGCCGGAGGACAACTCAGAAGGTTGTGCACTGCAGGTTAGAGTGTCGGGGACCCAGGCTTGGCTGTGCACAAAGGAAATCCTGGAAGAGTGCACAGGAGCCGGAGCAGCTGCAAATCACGCGGTACACAGCAATGCAGTCTAGCGTGGGGAGGCAAGGACTTACCTCCACCAAACTTGGACTGAAGAGTCACTGGACTGTGGGAGTCACTTGGACAGAGTTGCTGAGTTCCAGGGACCACACTCGTCGTGCTGAGAGGGGACCCAGAGGACCGGTGATGCAGTCTTTTTGTTGCCTGCGGTTGCAGGGGGAGGATTCTGTCGTCCCACAGGAGATTTCTTCAGAGCTCCTGGTGCAGAAAGGAGGCAGGCTACCCCAGAGCATGCACCACCAGGAAACAGTCGAGAAGGCGGCAGGATCAGCGATACAAGGTTGCAGTAGTCGTCTTTGCTACTTTGTTGCGGTTTTGCAGGCGTCCTGAGCAGTCAGCGGTCGATCCTTTGGCAGAAGGTGAAGAGAGAGATGCAGAGGAACTCTGGAGAGCTCTTGCATTCGGTATCTGAAGAATTCCCCAAAGCAGAGACCCTAAATAGGCAGAAAAGGAGGTTTGCCTACTTAGGAAGGAGGATAGGCTAGTAACACAGGTAAGAGCCTATCAGAAAGAGTCTCTGATGTCACCTGATGGCACTGGCCACTCAGAGCAGTCCAGTGTGCCAGCAACACCTTTGTTTCCAAGATGGCAGAGGTCTGGAGCACACTGGAGGAGCTCTGGGCACCTCCCCTGGGAGGTGCAGGTCAGGGGAGTGGTCACTCCCCTTTCCTTTGTCCAGTTTCGCGCCAGAGCAGGGCTGGGGGATCCCTGAACCGGTGTAGACTGGCTTATGCAGAGATGGGCACCATCTGTGCCCATCAAAGCATTTCCAAAGGCTGGGGGAGGCTACTCCTCCCCAGCCCTGACACCTTTTTCCAAAGGGAGAGGGTGTAACACCCTCTCTCTGAGGAAGTCCTTTGTTCTGCCTTCCTGGGCCAGGCCTGGCTGGACCCCAGGAGGGCAGAAACCTGTCTGAGGGGTTGGCAGCAGCAGCAGCTGCAGTGAAACCCCAGGAAAGGTAGTTTGGCAGTACCCAGGTCTGTGCTAGAGACTCGGGGATCATGGAATTGTCTCCCCAATGCCAGAATGACATTGGGGTGACAATTCCATGATCTTAGACATGTTACATGGCCATGTTCAGAGTTACCATTGTGACGCTATACATAGGTAGTGACCTATGTATAGTGCACGCGTGAAATGGTGTCCCCGCACTCACAAAGTCCGGGGAATTTGCCCTGAACGATGTGGGGGCACCTTGGCTAGTGCCAGGGTGCCCACACACTAAGTAACTTAGCACCCAACCTTCACCAGGTGAAGGTTAGACATATAGGTGACTTATAAGTTACTTAAGTGCAGTGGTAAATGGCTATGAAATAACGTGGATGTTATTTCACCCAGGCTGCAGTGGCAGGCCTGTGTAAGAATTGTCAGAGCTCCCTATGGGTGGCAAAAGAAATGCTGCAGCCTATAGGGATCTCCTGGAATCCCAATACCCTGGGTACCTTGGTACCATATACTAGGGAATTATAAGGGTGTTCCAGTATGCCAATGTGAATTGGTAAAATTGGTCACTAGCCTGTTAGTGACAATTTAGAAAGCAGAGAGAGCATAATCACTGAGGTTCTGGTTAGCAGAGCCTCAGTGAGACAGTTAGTCATCACACAGGGAACACCTACAGGGCACACTTATGAGCACTGGGGCCCTGGCTAGCAGGGTCCCAGTGACACATGCACTAAAACAACATATATACAGTGAAATATGGGGATAACATGCCAGGCAAGATGGTACTTTCCTACACCGCTGCCCTCCTGCTACTATTTAACCCCTCGCCCCCGCTTCACCCCAGACTAATCCAAAAGTATTCTCACAGGGGTGGGGGTCGCCATGTTGACCCGTACAGCAAAGTTCAACAATGGACTTGCCCATATCCTGGGCAGACACTACACATTCCAACTTAGCTCAGGCTCCCATTCGTACGCATCCGAAATGTGTCCCCCAAAATGTCTCTTGAGCAACATAAAATAGACACAAGCAGGTTCACACTATCTCATGTATCAATGGGCTAATAGTACGATATTTGCCTTGCCAAATAGATGCCCAGGATATAGTTGAAACTGATCTGCTGTGGCTCAAATGGTATGCTCCACTGTGTAATACCCTCTTACCCAAGGTCATGAGATCAGTCAAAGTACAGGAGCAACAGCAAACTCTGATTCAAATAAAAGAAAATTCTGTTTTTGATCAAGGGTGCCAAAGTGAATAACGGCTCAGCTGACATGGTCATGAGGTTATTTTAGCAGTATTTTATGGGCATGTTATTTTAGCCATAGGCCTGCAGTTTTTGCCCTTTGGCCTAGTGATAATTAATTTTATTTTCTGAGCAAAAGCTTCATTCTGCAGTGATATTTTATTTCTTTTATATCATACTCTTTTAACCCTGAAACTGTTTTCATTCTTCTTAACTTGATATTTCATTCTGTGCTTTGCTCAAGGCTGTATGCGATTTTGTTGTCAGTACAAAGTTGAAAATCACAATCTTTACCATTACACGGAGTCATACATGTGCTTACATTAGGGCAGTTTTCTTAGAACACCAGCTGTTTTATTATAAAACATCTCACTGTCCCCTGTAAGATAGAGGGAAGTTCCAGCCAAACATTTCCACCACATGCTGTTGCTTGATTGCAGCTGTCTGCTGAGACTGGACGTCTTTTCCACCTACATTGGAGAGGACTCTCAGTAGACCAACAGCCCTCTTCGCTACTACCATATTCAGGTATGGAAGATTGTGTCTTCCCTGGGGTCCTGAAGGGCGAATTAGGGCTACCATTGCTGTGCTCTATTTTAGAATCTTAGTGGTGTAGGTAGGAATTCTAAAACTTAGAATTTTGACACTATGGTGGTACTTTAATTATGTTTCACTTTCTTTGTGACCGCTCTGCTATTATTATGTTTCATTATCCTAAAAATTGCAGTACATGCCATTTTATCTAGAACGCAGTTGATTTAATAAGATACATAGAACCAGTCTTCTGCTTCTGTTTGTCTTTGCATGTGTGAAACAAAAGTAACTGAAAGTAAAGGATTAGATATGTCCCACTACGATTTCCCTAAGAAATCAGAATGTCATGCGCCCGGCTTCCACAAATCAGCACCACTTTTGGGTGCTGGTGAGGTACTGCTACCTGGCCAGACGGGTTAGGCCTACAGTTGTCACAAGGTGTGTGATTGGACTCAGTTCCCCTCAATCTGGTGGAGTTGCCGCCCAAATCCAGCAGTCTCATTGCTATAATGAGAGTCAACACAATAACATGTTTCATGTTGGTTTTTCAGGCTTACTAACTTCTCAAGTCAATTCTGCCTTTAGCAAACAAAGTGCCCAGTGGATTGTACTATGGAATACTGATGCTAGGAATACCACGATACACCACTATCATGGATAGAATATAAAGAAAGAAAATATTGTAAGATAAGTGCATAAAGAGTAAGAAACGTTTTACTAATCTTAACTCCACATCAAAGCACCATAAAGATATATACATTGTAAAGGTACGTACATATTGAGTTAGGTATAGTAAAAGTATCATTTGTTACCTTTTGATATTTTGACATTGGATATTGTGTCCACAATATTTGGTGCCATCAAAATTCCTACTTCAGTAGCCCAGTGAACATGACTGATAGTGTCACCTGCCAACCTTATGACTTTATGTATAGTTCAGCAGCAGCTTGTATTTTCTGCCTCAAATCCCTAATGGGATGATAGGCATAAAATATTCAAACTTCTACAAAGGTCATGTCGGAGTGCAGTGGCCAACCATGTGTAAGTCATTTTTCCTCCATATAGGGGGAAAACAGGAGTACCTTTGTCTGAAAAATGAAAATCTAAATCAATAAGGACCTTACCCCAATGTTCCTCACAAATAAAAAATAAGGTTCTTATTCCTGAACAGTCCACAGCAATGTATGCATTTTCAATAATTCTTATAATTCCCTCTCAGCTGATGAAAGATCCAAAAATCATAGTCATCTTTGAAGTTGAGAGAAAAGTCTCTTGCCTAGAGCTGAGCTGTAGTCCTGGTAACACCCAGACTGTTGGAATGTTAAACTCTTGATAATACAAAACATACACTGCTGATAATACCCAAAATAAACACATATGAAACTCGAGATAGCACACAAATATGTTTGTGATAAACCACACCAAGATCTCTAAGCAAACAGCAAGGTCATGACCGTGTGTAGCCAGCTTCAGGAAAGCTGGGCCTTTTCTTCGCCCTAGGGTTAGGGTCCGTATACCCAAGGTAGCTCTCAGGTGTGCTGTGTGCACAGTTAAAATGGAGCTACTCCACCATACATGGAACCAGTTTGAGGAATGGGCAACTAGTGTGCATTTCAGTATGCACTGTGTGTGCCAGGAGCCTGAGAAAGAGCATCAATAGGTACTAAGGGAAAGATTCTCCAGAGACAACCAATGTCGTTGTTGTGTAGCCATTTTAGTTATAGCTTCATACATGTTATTTTAGCAAACTAGGCCTGCCGCTGTGCACTCTAACCTAGACATATTTTATTCAGCTTTGTTTTATTATTTTAACAATAGCCATATTTGTGGTCTTGTTTTTTTCTCTATCTAGCTTTTC
This sequence comes from Pleurodeles waltl, assembly GCF_031143425.1. Lineage (NCBI taxonomy): Eukaryota > Metazoa > Chordata > Amphibia > Caudata > Salamandridae > Pleurodeles > Pleurodeles waltl. The sequence goes on along the minus strand of NC_090451.1, from coordinate 77,500,443 downwards.
TTTGCCTAGGCCAGCACTACGTTCTTAAACAAGACATTTCTTTCACTCTGTGCTTTTCTCAAGGCTGCAGTAAGATAGGCTGCCGGCAGAAGTGGTACGCTTTGTCTCTAATATCACCCATGTACGTTAGAGGGAGATTCCAGCCAGATGACCACGACTGTAAGCTGATTGCTGAGTGCTTCGCCTGCAGCTGCTTATGTAGACTACAGGCCTCTTGCTCAGGTAAGAGGGATGATGTCTTCCCGGGGAACCTGAAGAGAATTAGAGCTTAACATGCTGTGCTCTAACATAGCCCAGGAAGGACTATTTTAACGACTCTAGTGACAATATTGTAGCGTTATTTTTATGCTTCACTCTCCTTGTCACAATTTTAATCCTGTCATGCTTCATCATCCTAGTTATTGCAGTACATGCTTTATTATCTAAGATGCAGTTACTTAAATAAAACCTTATTAAATTCTATTCTGCCTCTGATTGTCCTTGTATATGTGAAACTAATGTAATGAGAGAAACGGATGACATTTGGGTGACCTCGCTTTCCCTGAGGAGTCAATTGTGTCATGCGCTCAGTTGCCCAATCATCCCTACTCTAAGGTGGAAATGAGGCACTACTAGTTAGCCAGAACAAAACCCGGATTAGGCCGACAGGTGTCACCTGTAGTGGGTTCAGACTCAGTCCCCCACAATGTGAGTGATTCTGCCGCCCAAATCCAGTAGTCTCATTAGAATAATGAGAGCCTGTGCGACATCGTAGTGCAGCGACTTTTAAAGGATCCTGTGAAGGGCAGTAGTCTACTTTGTACAGTGGTCCACAGGGCCCAAATAGTATTATTTTTCTGCGAGAGTGGCTTGCAGGATCGACATTTGCAGCCCTAAATCAACTTGAGATAGAGGGCGGATGGGCCAAGGTAGCACATTAAATCTAGAAACTGCGAAAGCGGTCACTCTAAGACCAGTCTAACACTGAGAAATGCTTATTGGCTACTAAGTGTTGACAAAGAATGCTATTCATTCCATCATGTATACACATGCAATTTATTTGGAGCTCTGCTCTTAATGATACAGAGAGTAACTCAGAACATGGATTTTGATAGGACACAGAGTCTCTCAATGCCCTGGTCCTATCACAGAATGTCACCCTGGCTTTATTCTTTAAATCCGATGTCACTCAGATGTAATTCCTTATAGTGGCCAGCATGGGTACACACTCACCGAGTGCTCTTCCTGTGCTAATACCCAGATTTAATCAGTGATCGCTCCTCATAATAACCAAAACTTACACCAAGCTCTACCCATGGGAACAGCAAGATTCAGTCATTAAGGTCTCTGTTGTTGATAATACCAATTTAAACTGACGGACCTGCTTTTGATAATATGCAGTCTACTCAGAGTTCTGGTTTTGATAATCCCTAAACTATAGCTAGGCTTCCGAGCTAGGTTATAAATGAAATCGAACATCACATGCTCACCGGTTTTTGAAAATGAAAATGCTTACTCTGCGCTCTTTGCTTGAAAGTGCAGTTTGGCTCAGAGTTTCATTTAAAAAACACAGTCACTTTCAGATGTATTGCTGAAAATCGCAAATATTACAGTTACCAACCTCAATTGGAGCTGTGTTGTAAATAACATGTAGAGTCCCTCAGATTCGGCCCTGTTATCTGCTCTGTGCATGACAACGCCCTGGTACATCTCATCCACCTGGCCCCGTTGATGATAATGCCCAGATAATAACACTCGGGTGCACAAAAGCCACCCACGAATTCACACGAGTGAGTCACAGCGTTCCACTAAACTGATAGAATTTCAGAAGTGAGTAAATCTGCCTGCCTGGGGTGCTGACCCGTGCTCTAGATTGACATGCCTCCTATAGCAGGTGACAGCTGTTACCTCACAAGAGAGAGAATAGCCCCTAAGCTTCAGGAGGCAGTCTTCCGTCACGAAACCTGTCCAGCGCAGAAGTAAATGAGTTTTCTCAACAGTAGGGAACATTTCGGTACATTACTGGAGGGGAGGGAAGTATAGGGTAATTGATTTCTCTATGGCAAAACATGTTATACAAATTGGAAAAGATAAAAACGTATGCATACACATATGTTGCATTCTCATTTGCAGATGTAGGCCTGCAACATATTCATATACGTACATTTTTGCACATGTAAGAACTTAAATACTTACATGGGAGCAGTCTTAGGTTCCCAGGAGTAGTGATGATTTGATTTTGAATTCTAGAAACGTTAGAAACATGCACAAAACCTAAACCTTAGCTTGCGTGTCTAAATCTAGAAGTTTATTTGTGGATCAAGCCAGAGAGCATAGGCGGCTGACCACCAGAGAAACCGGGAAATATCCTGAGAGACGAGGGCTCGCTGAGACTCATAACACTGGGGGGAGGAGAGAGACATTCACATGTTCTGCCACAATCCGATGCTTCTACACTTGAAGAACAAAGCGTGGCTGAGGTGGGATCAGCCATGTCGTCCACCTGTGACTCTCCTGTCTGTCACTAGCCTGTCCACAACCGCTTCATCCTCAAGCCTCCGACATCTCACCTGGGGGCGCTGGACAGTAATGTCACCTCACTAAAGGCACAGGGGAGATTTGACAGAATGTCTTTAAAATCAACAAATGCGGCTAGAAAAAAACATTTGACTGGTCCCTTTATTATTCATTCTCCATCTAAAACTCTTTAGGGTTTTATGGGGGTGCAGCAGCGCCTCCCACACCTTTAGTCCCAGCACAACTGCCCTCATCTCACAAATAGAAACAGGGCATTTTTTCTATTCCTGCAGAGAGCTTTCAATACAAAGGTGTGGGGCTAAACCTTACTCTATTTATCAGATATCTAAAAATGCAGATTTCCAGTTTATCTGCACTTCATACTAGTGGTTGGCATGTCTCCAGGGTCAAGGAGATAAACTGATTTGTACAACTACAATTACAATCCGTACGGGATCTACTACGTTGGTCAGTGAAGGAGAAGGGCTAGAACTCGCGTTGTGCAATTCCACAGTATCAACTTAACCTGTCTAAACTTAGGTACACTTGCATTTAGGGGAGCCATTCATCTCGGTCACAGCAATAAGGTAGCCAGGAGAAGGTCAAACATCAAGTAGGGATAGAAATAGGTGACGATCTCCCTTACAGGCAAGATGTTTTTAAAACAGAACATTTGTGGCCTGATTTCGGGAATTACGCCGACATCTACAGTCGAATATCAACTGGGTATGTGTCCAACTGCAGTACAAAGTCTACCCACCAGGGTGCATAGTATGGTGCCTGCATTTGTGTAACGCTTACGGTTTAGATAGAAGTGCTATTGGATATACGATGAAACATAACATAGAATTGGGATAGCAGAAATGTGTTGGGTGCACGTGGTAAGGACTGCCAATAGTCTATTGACTGAGAGGATATGCAGGGTGCTCTCAGAGTGCTAGGAGTACACTGTGACCTCTTCCTTGCCTTTGTGAAACCAGACACTGGGAATAGTCATCTTATAAACCTCAATTCCATCTCTTTGGGGGACCACTGGTTGGTCCCACTCTGGTGATCACAGACAATGCCACTTTCTTCTGAAGGAAGATTGCCCCTTTAGGCTCTCAGAAAGAGGTCATTAAGTTGTGTGGCCATTAGCTTCCAATTCTCAAGGCGCATTCTCATTCTCAGGATGTGCAAAGTGTTAGGTATAGTTACTTGGCTCCAGTACCGCACGCTCAGGCACTAATTCTCTAATTCCACCTTCTGAGTCAATAGGCTGTGAATAAACAGCATTAACAGTTTCAAAGCCACAAACATTGAAAGATGACACCAAACATCAAACAACCACAGATTATAACAAGTGGTGACTGGCTATGCGCTGAATAGCAACCCAGAAGATGTGCCCTTTATACATCAGCTAAACAAAGCAAGACAAACAGAGTATGTGCATGCTTTCTTCAGGTTCTTAATAGGGTCATAGGTTACTACTGGATGGGAGGATCAAGTGTGATGAATGAAGGTGGTGGTTTGAGCCACTTGACACAGAGGAGGCATGTTTTCTTCAACAGACTCTGGGGGAGTCAGTAAAAGCACATCCTGGAGCTGGTGGGAGGGGGATGGAGTGAGTTGTGTTTTTTCACTTCAGTTTTGTACAGACCTTACAAAAGGTGAAGCCTGAGACTTTGTTACTGTAAAGTACCATCTGATGACCATTATAAGGGTATTGCAAGCCACCAAGGCGTTCCATGACCATATAGGGTAATGAGGCTGATGGACAAGTTGCTTGATAAGGTCATGAATCTCCAAGGTGACTAGCAATATCCTTATAATGTAGAGCAGAAGGGGTTTTACACCTTATAATATAAGGTCACATCATTAGTCTTCCCACAAAACACCTAGGCCCTCATTATGACAATGGCGGTAAAAACTGCCTATTGCCGCAGCGGCGGCTGCCAAAAGACCATCGCCTCGGCTACCAGCCGTCCACCCTATTATGACCACAGCCAGATTTCAGCCACAAGAATGGCGGAAATCCGGCTGTGGCCATAGCGGCGGATGGTGGTAAGGTGGCCGTAAGGTGGCTGGCGGGTGCCAGTAGACAGCCGCCAGCCATATTATGACCAATAATACAGCCTGGCGGTGTTCTGCTGGCGGGCGCTGCTGGTGGCAACAGCGCCCTGTCCCCTGCCGGAGGGTCTGAACACAGATAAGTCAGGTCTCCAACAGGGGAGCTGGGTGGGGGGTTGTGTGTGTGTGTGTGTGTGTGAATGTTTGTGTGTGCATGGCTGCGGCTGTGTGTTGCATTTTGAATTCGTGTGTGCATGTTGGAGGTGTGAGTGCATGTATGTTGTGTTACGTGAATGCGTGTCTGCGTGTATGTTTGTAAGTGTGGCAAGATGTGTGTGTGAATGGATGTATGCATGCGTGAAAGCATGTGGGTATGGGTGTGTGTATGCATGTGTGTGTGTGTGGGTAAAGGGGGGCGTGAATGTAGGGGTTGTGGGGAGGGGATTTTAAAGAGGTGGGGGCATGCGAGTGGTAACTGGAGGGGGGGAGGGGGACCCCTATCAGTGACAGGGAAGGAATTCCCTGTCACTGATAGTGCCTACTGCCATGGTTTTCGTGGCGCTACGAACGCCACGGAAATTACAGCGGTAGGCGGGCCATAATCCTGCAGACGGAACAATGACGACTGCCGGGCTGGAGATGGATTTCTCTAGCCCGGCGGCTGTTACCGCCGTGGCGGTCGGCCGTAAGTACCACCAGCCTGTTGGCAGTACTTACCGCCATATTAACGCCGACCGCCGGGTTTCTTGCTCTTTCATATGAAAGTTGTACTTTAGTTGTACACATGGAGAATAACACTGAATCTTGTTTGAATTGTAAACACAGCAAAAATCAGTTAATAATTTGCTTCAAAAAGAGATTAGAATCAATTTAGTGTAAGCCAGATTTTAAAGGTGCTGAGGCTCAGATGTCTACATAAATGGATACAGATTATATTTTCCCAGTAATGGCCTTTCAAACAAGGAGCAAAAAATAAACATGTTACCATATATATTTCCTTTCTGTGCATCACTGTTTTTTTTTTAAAACAGATCTAAAGCCAGTTTTGTTCTGTGACCTGTCTTTTACCCTGGTTGCTGGCTCTGATGGCAGGCATTATGATGTCACAACTCGTCTGTAATAACATATTACAGTTCAGCAGGTACGTCGTTTCATTATTACAGGTGACAGGAGATGTCACAAGTCACCTGTAATAGGAAAATTAGCGACAGACTTTTTAACAAGCATTTACAATGCAACGGGTCTCGCGTTTGCTCATGCTAGAGCTGATCGCGTTGTAAACTCCTAACCTGACTTTTCACCTATCGAGCAAAAGTGAATTTATGTACATAACCCGAAAAAGTGAAATTAACTATGTAAAGCGCTCGACTTTTGCCAAGCGAGATCGCGCTCTTAAATTAGAGAAAAAGAAGTCCACGAGCCCGATGGAAAAAAGCGAGCCTCACATGTTTTCTGTACTTGGTCGCTGCGCTCGCGGAGGGCTAGCTACCGGAAAAGGCATGACGTATGCGTGCCTTCGACTAATGAAAGCAAGCAGATTTTATTAGGCAAACCCACGAACCAATATAAAACACTGACGTGAAGTTGACAGGGCTCCCAAGCCCTTTTCTAAATACTAAAGCGTCTCGCTACGATACGCATGCGCGAGCGCATGCTACGCAGACTCGACCCTAAAAAAGGATTCCAGGTTCCCATCCATTATACAGTTATACCTATTAACTTTGTATAAAAATACAATGTATAATAGCTAGATAAGTCTATAACAGGCCACTCTGATAGCATGTGTAATGTAAAGTAAGACCATCATAACGATAAAGAATAGGTTCTATTGGAGAGAAGCAAGCATGGTAGAAAAATCCATAACTGAGCAGGCTTAAATAATGAAACATCCTGCAATTAGTGGCCCTCCCACTCACAATGGTGCATTCAAAGCAATGACATCCATCAACTGGAACAAACGTCTCAATCACCTCTGTTGTGGTATTGGTAAGCCCCCAGGAAGGCTGACCATTAAATTTCTAGCACAATCAGTCCCACATATAGAGTGAGGGACTCATCTGCTGAACCTGGGAAAACATCCGATTCCAAAAAAATGACAGACTAACCAGGAAACGAATGAGTTAGTCCAGCAAACAGCAGCGGGCGGAAGTGTCTTTGTACTAAACTGATCTACATGAAGGCCCTAGTCCCTCACTGCAGAGCTGCAACGGGTCAGGGTACAAACAGGAGAAGTGCCCCGCCATCCTCACAGGAGAAAAGGAGGAAGAAAGAAAGAGTAAATGCGAGAGAAGGTACTGAACAGAGAACAACAGTCTCTGCAGCTGTAGGAAAGGGGAGGAAGACACGTATATCATCGTTACGAGATGAGGGATGTTCACGTCTCTTACTGCCACATTCTTCACAACTCTGTGCAACACGGTTCGTTTCAGAGCGGATACTCGATCCACCGCGGCCACACTGGTATTAGTCCGAGAAAGATGAAACAATGAGCCGCCCTGGCTGCCGACTTGGACCCATTCCGTAGTCTGTAGATTCTAGGCTGGTGCTCCGAGCAAACACGCCCCGAGACCAGGAAAAGAGATGTATTCACCACGGGCAGAGGCAGGGAACCACATATAAAACCTTATCTTTTATGCAGCAATAAATCACTGGCATAGCAGTGGCGGTCCATCCTTCAGGGCGGTGGGGCCACGCCCCCCCACCTTTTGCCCCTCATGAAGAGTGCTCTATGGGCGTGACCTCCTCGGCTCAGCAAAGGTGCCTCGAGGCCCTCCCCTGGGTGATGAGGAAAGGTCACCAATTGACACTCTCCCTGAGGGCTTCAGGTTTAAGCCTTGAAGCGCCCAGGGCGAGTGTCAATCAGTGACACTTCGTCACAGAGTGGGGTGGGGTCAGCAGTCTCACTGACCCCATCCCCCTCTGTGACGAGGCTGGGACTGCTGCCTTCCCTCAGGTCAGCCAAACAGGGAAGGCAGCAGTCCCAACCCTCCTGGGTCCTGGAGGCTGAAGGTAAGTGTGTGTGTGTGTGTGATGTTTGTAATTGAATGTTTGGTTCGCATGTGCATGTTTGAGTGTTATGAGTGTTGTTTACGGATGTGCATGCGTGCGTGTGTGCGTGAAAGAATGAGTGTGTGTGATATTTTAAAAATAATGTTTGGTGCATGCGTGCATGTTTGAATGTTATGAGTGTTAATGGATGTGCGTGCGTGTGTGAAAGAACAAGTGTGTGTGATGTTTGAAAATGAATGTTTGGTGCGTGCATGCATGTTTGAATAGTATGAGTGTTGTTAATGGGAATGCGTGCGTGTCTGTGTGTGAAAGAATGAGTGCGTGTGTGTGTGTGTGTGTGTGCTTCCCGCCCACCCTCTCCCTCCTAAAGCTGCCGACCGCCACTGATAGCAACGCTGATAACAAGCAACACCATCTACTCAGTGGCACCAATATACCATTCCCAATGAGTAAAACTAGTCTGAAGAAGGTTGTGGGCAGCAGGCTCTCTATATAGTGCACTAAAATGAAGTACACTGTGCAGATAGCCCAGTGGATCCCCAAAGATGTGCAGAGGTAGAAATAGATAGGTCTAGAGCTCTATTTGTGGTAGTGTGGGCGAGCACCTAGGCTTATCAAGGAGTTGTGTTAAACTTTTGTTGTACTCACAGAGGCAATAAATGAGACACACACTCAAAGATTTTTTATGAGACCAATTTAGAAGAATAATAGTTGCTTTTATAAATGCTTTGAACCCAAGAAATTTGTTACAATGTAAGCAGTTTTTAAATTAAAAATACTTTGCTGTTTCAAAAATCGACAGTGCAATTTTCAAAGTCTTCAATGTTAACCTATGGAAGTAAAATAAGAATGCAGTTTCTTAGGTAAGTACACAAAGTACAACCCAAATCCTCAGAGTTTCAGGCTAACACTGAGCAAGGTTCAGGTTGGTACCAGGAGGGCACCCACAGCGGCACGGGAATGGCTGGGTGCAGTGGTCGAAGTCGGATTCTGGGCCCAATGTTAGTCAATGGAGACTGGGGGTATGTTGACATGCTGGTCACAGGTAAGTACCAGCGGTGGCAGGGGTTGGTCTCCAGGGGGTTGAGGTGAGCACTGAGAGACCACAAAGCAGCACCAAGCTTACACCCTCAGTGGAACAGGGGCAGCGGGGCGCAGAGTGCCAACCCAGCATCGATCGCCCAATGTTATCGAATGGAGATGGGGCTTATCTGCTGCAGCGCTGCTTACAAGAGAATAAAGTGGATTCAGGGTTCCATCTCCTGATGGTGAGGTAAGTACAAGGGGGGCGACAAGGCAGCACCAAACTTACACCCTCAGAGGCAGAGGGGCGGCTGGGTAAAGAGTGCTAATGGGACACTGGGCCCCCAATGTTACCCAATAGAAGAGATCACATTCAAAAAGGAGCTGCAGGCTCAGGCCAGGAGGCTGGAAGAGGTCAACCAACAGCTGCCCAGGTAAGTTAGGATGCCAGGGGTAGCATGGAAATCAGCAGTCAAGCTCCCCAAGGCCCAGGGGCTTTGGGTGCAGGGGTGTCTTTTGGCGTCTGAAACAGCTGACAGGGCAGGTTGCTGTCAGGGGGAGCCCTCGAATTTTAGATGCAGGCATTGCTATGGAGTCCGGCAGGGGTCAGCCCACAGTGGACTCCTGGTTAGAAGCGCTGGGAAACCTTCACTAGATGGGTGGGCCACTTGGACTCGGGGCAGGGGCGTCGGGTGCAGTGGTGACTTCTGGGGTTGGGTTTTGCGGTTCCTCAGGCAGGCTTCCTTTTCTTTTAAGATGGTTTCCTCTGGACAGGTCAGCTGTCCACTGGAGTTCTAGGTCTTTGTTGAAGGAAGGCAGCTCTCCCAAGGCTTTGGAGGTTACTGGGCAGCAGTACAGTTGTCTTCTGGGTACAAAGTTATTTTGAAGGCTGCAGACAGACTGTTAGGGCTGGGGCCAAGTCCAGTTGGTGTCTTCAGTCTTCTCTGCTGGCGAAGGGTCCGGCTCTTCTTAGGTTGTAGGAATCTTATCCCAGGGTCCAGGGGAGCCCTCTAAATACTGAATTTAGGAGAATTAAAAGGGGTGCCAGGTGGTGGCCTATGGGCTAGTCACCTGTAGGGTGACTACACCCTTCCTATGACAACTTCCTTTGGGAAGTTGCATAGCCCTAACCCTATTGGCCTAATTCCTTCCATGCAAGATCGAAGAATTAAAAAAGTACTGTCAACTTCAGTTCATCCACCATAGGGGTGGAACTGCCACGGAGTGGGCATTCCTTCTAATTTTCCCACCAGTCCTGCTGCCAAAAGTGGGGTAAAGAACTGGGGGTCGTCCTCCTCCACAATTTGGAGAGGCCTGGGTCGCATTTCAAAGGCAGCAAGGCCTTTGAAGCTCCCCGCCCTAGAATGTCCACCCTGCCTGGGAGAGGAGGTCACACCTCTGCCCAGAGCAGGCTTTTGTTCTGAGCCCTCAAGAGCAGTGGCTCTCACCTCAGGGGGGCAGAACTCTGTCTTAAGATGGCTCTACTGGTTTTGGTCGATAAGTGCCCACACTAGGAGATGGTAGGTTTTCATGGGACACCTGTAAGGTGCTCTCTGATGGCATATACAGTATTAATAAATCCATCACTGGATTCAGTGAGAGTTTATTAATATGAGATGTTTGATACCAAACATCCCTATTGTCAGTGCAGTCATCATGGAGCTGCGGAATGCATAATAACCAGTGTCCAGCACACGTACTTCAAATAGCTTCACTGTTCACTGACTATAACTGAGAATCAACAAAGACATAGTAGGGGCATATCTGCTCATGCAGGTATGGCCTCACATGTAATATAATGCACCCTGCCTTTAGGGCTGGAAGGCCTGCTAGAGGGGTGACTTACATATATTGCATGCACTGTAAAGGGGACAGGACACACAAGATGTGTGCCATGTCAGGTTTTCATTTTCAGTCTGCAACAAGACATGGAGCCTGCAAAAGCAGCACTGTGTACACTTATTGAGGGGGTCTCTGAGGGTGGCACAATTAATGCTGCAAGCCTCACGGTCTTTCCTTTAGTACCCCATCCCCTAGGTACCAGGGGTACCATTTACTAGGGACTTACAGTGGCAATTAAAGGTTTGCCAGTTGGGAAAAATGACTGTGTAGTTTTAGGGAAAGAGATCTGGCACTGGGGACCTGTTTAGCAGGGACCCAGTGCACCTTCAGTTTAAACTGCACCAGAAACCAGGCAAAAAGAGGGGAGTGACCATGTCAAAAAATCACTGTCCTACAAAGGTTACACATAGACCTCTGCTAATGGGGCCTTAACACATCATTCTACAGAATGGAATAATGCTGAGCCTTACTTTGGGGTGGTGGAAGTGAGGCAGTTATCTATACCTATCTATCAGGTACAAGCATTGGCATAAATGCAACATTCAGTGTGTGGAGGGATGATGGGCAGAAGAGCAGACAGGTGGCGGGAGTGATCAATGGATTCAGCAGGGTAAGGATGAGTGTAAGGAGCGAAGGACAAAAGGATGGAAGGATGGACAAAAGGATAAAAAGACAGATGAATGGTACAGATGAATGGAAGTGAAGTGTGGAAGGCTGGATAAACAGAGTGAAATGTATGATTACTAAAATGAGCTGCTGTTGACAGATGAGAGAGAGAGAGAAACACAGCAAAACTCATGTTTGGATAGACATACAGGCAGTAAGACAGATAGATTATTATGGATATCTATCAATGGTATGCCAGGTAAACCATAACTCGTTGCTCGTGCCACGCACCTCTCACAACCTGACTCACACATGATATCACTGATTATATTCTAATTACTTCATTAATGACATCACTGATGACATCTCAAGTGACATAACCAATTACATCACTGATCGATAAATTATATGAAATCACTTCCATTTTCTAGATGTACAATGAGGCTAGACTACAGTTTTCATGGAGCTCTTCGACTGATTTGACGACTCTGAAAACGAGGTAGTCATACCCTGAAGCTACAGTGGGCACCCCACTCTCTCTGACACCTCCAAGGTGCAGTGACATAACAAAGCCCCTGCAACACCTGCAGGGCGGGGGAGGGGGCTGAGCTACAGGGGCCCCTCTTAGGACAGCACCCTGGCCTGAGAGCTCCTGAATACGTCCGGAGGGTGTTCTCCATGCACTGTGCAGGGGGGCCCCTTCAAGTTTCGTATCACCACTGACAAAACGCACTATGTGTTGTCATCCACCGTAAATTAATAGATACAAGATTGTAGGCAGATTTATATGGCTACCTCCTATGCGCTACTTTTAAGCATATCAGCAGGAACAAATATGTAAACTGAGTTTCTGACTAGTATGAAGTATATGTAAACATTAACAACATCCTAACCTTTATGACTGACTGTCTGCATCTTGTTTACGCAAGGCACACTTGTGCATGGTACATATTATGCCAGCATGTGCTTGGGTGAACTATCCTCTTGTATCCTGTGGACACTCATGTTCTATTTCGTCTAGCATATGTTGCACAAGTACTACGTTTCTAAAGCACATTCCATCATCAACGCATTTCTCCCATTTAATTATCGAGTGTTGTGTTATTTTGCCTTTTGGAGAGGTGTATAAAGATGCCTTAAAATCATTTCTCATCCCTACTTATTGTGCACGCAATTTGCATCACAGATTCTACTTGTTCACAAAGATCAAATTGGTGATGGCATATGTGTTCTCATCAGTAATGTCATAATGATGCACCTGCGATGGCAGTGATGCCATCAATTCGCCAAATGCCAAGCAATAATCTCTGTACTACACATATGTGGAGCCAACAAATCACTCAATATCCCTGCGTTTTACAGAACTAAGAAAGCAGAACAGAGGCAGATTTACAGTAAGGAATGTAAAAGGCTTTGAGGGCTATTGTGGCTTGGAAAAGTCAATAACTGCCTTGATTGGAGGAACAAATATTGAGTTAGCATCTGCCATTCAGTCATTCTGTACTAAATTATAATTAACAAGTTATATTTGTCATGGAATAGGCCCAAAAATACATAGTGTGAAGCATAACAAGAAAACTTTAGAAATATTCCAAGCCTTATGCAGAGTAACCAGAACACTTTCGAAGCTTTGTGAAATACTAGCAGTGATTCCAGGCCAGAAGGTAGGACATTACCCTCTGGAAGGCCAACATGTTTGTCTCTTTTTAAACATTTGTTCCGAGTCTGAGGATCCACTGCTCCTAGGCCTCATTTGGGGCTTGTTGCTAAATACGACTGTTATACAATTGTTGCTAGTCATTATTACTGCTCTATTAGGAGGTTGGCTGGAAAAGATGAGGAATAACAGTGATTTATTTTTACCGTACTTGGAGTTAAACATTGCCCCTCATTACCTTTATTGACTCAGCTGAGGAACATGGTGGTAAATGCAGCAGAAATGGCCACAGTGCGATTACCACGGTCTGCATCCATTTCGGCTGCATTTAGAAGACCAACCGTATAGTCTTAGAAAGAAGTTCAGAAAACATAATTTTCAACACTCAGTCCTGCATGTCTGCTTTCTCAGAGAAATGCTGACGCTTGTCAGCTTTTACTTGCATTACTGAATCTGTCAAAACAAAATTATATACAAATTCATTGTACTGTACCTAGATTGTTCCTGGGACATTAGTTAAACGGTTAGTGGTTTCAACTTCTTTGCCTAACACACAATATCAGAAATCTAATATTGATCAATTAAAATCAGTACAATAAAATATCAATAAACAAATATCAATTTCCGTACACATTGATTACATAAACGAACTAAAAATGGACTTGGTTTTTAGATAAAAAATTAGCAGCTCAAATTTATATTGTGACAATTACTTATATCAAGCACGGGGCTTCATTGATGTTACCAAATTCTTGTGTATGTCCAAGCCATACTAGGATAGGTTACTGGATGAAGTCTCCTTGTGCTTGAAGTTATTATGCATCACATCCGTGAATCTGATAATCTTTCTGATTATCTTCTGATTCACTCCAGCCATATCTATCGGGTTAATTACCTGATGATGGCGCAGGAGTGGTTTCAACAATTTAACACGTTCTATGTTGATTCCAGGTCAGATACAAATCAGGTTGAATAGTGATTACAACAAGTCGCCACAAATGCAACAACATCTGCAATCCGGAAATGCTCATTCTTTTAGATCAGCCCTTATTTGGAACATAGGAATCAAAAAGTACCCAATTCTTAACATTTTTCAAATGTGACTCTAATTTCATAATACCCTACACATATGGTTGAGGCATTAACAATGTGTAGGTTTCCCACAAGAATTTAGTGCATTTAAATGTACAAAATCCATCAAAATCTCTCATAAAAGATAACTCTCTCATTTCCACCCCGGCAGTGTCTTTAAAATAAGTGTATGAAGGAAACGCTTCACAAGCTAACCTGGATCCTAGACGATCCAGAATTGTTCCTTTTACCAGGTCCACTTAGAGGCCATGTTCCGCTTGCAGTCTATATCGGTGCACAGTACATTTTTCAGAGTCCCCTACACTGCATTTTTTAACATTATTTGATGAATGCCATGTCCAGTATGTGGATGATACTTGGAATCCCATCTTCACGTCAGAGTCCTGCATGATATAGAAGGTGCTAACCTGGCCGTTATTACTGTAAAGATAGTGTGTGCTGTGGGACTATGAAGATTCATATATAATTTTGTAAGCGTATGTTGCAGATCAGTGGTTCCCAACCTGTGGTCCCGGGACCCCTGGGGGTCCGTGAAGCCCCCTCAGGGGGTCCGCCACTGCTCAGAAAATTAAATAATGTTAACAGATTTCAGTAATGACTCAGTGGGGGGATTCCCTGGATTCCAATAATGATTCTGTGGGGGTCCCCGGCGGTTCCGGTAATGATGAAGTGGGGTCCACAGAGTTAAAAAAATTGGGAACCACTGTTGTAGATGGCAGACTTTAGGTTTTGCTTTCTGTGCTTGGACTTTGCAGCCTGCTCTTTTCCTTGCCATACACCCAGATCATTATATGTATCCACTTGTTCCAATTATGCTGAGTAAGCTCCAAGTGAAACTGCACCTTCTTACTCTGCATACCATTATTTTAGAAGTGTTGACTCTTCAGACGTTCATCTGATTATAATAAGTGGTGTTTGCCAGCATACTTTTAGGCCAAGGGAAGCTTTGTCTAAGACAACAGTGTCGTCTGCGTATTGAAGCAAGGACACTCTTTGTTTCCCGAATTTTGGGCGGAAAGTGTCTTACTGCATTTAAACGCTGCCTTGACTCTGCTGAGGATAAGTTAGGTGGGAGAGGAGCCAGCACGCTTCAATGATCAGTTTGTTGGCATCTTCTTTGTAACCTTTGAGCCCTCCCTGATCTTCAAAGTAGCCGAAGCAAGAGTTGTCCTCAATCAGTGCTTCCCATCTCCAGCTTCACCTTGGTGAAAAGATTTCCCTCGATACAGTACAGTCTTGCATTTCGCCGAGTTAGAGCTATTAGCATTGTGAACTCCTAACCGGACTTTTCTTGCCACATGAAATGGGAAAAAAACAAGCACGATCGCGCGGCTAAATGAAGTGAAAAAGTAGTCTAGAAACCATACGGAAAACATGGAGCCTCGTATGTTTCCAGTAGTTGGTCGGTGCCCTCGAGGTGGGCTAAACACCGGAAAATGAAAGCAAGCGGATTTTAAAAGGCAAGCCCACGAATGTAAGGGACTGACGTGACATGGGCATTGTTAGAAGCCCAAAGAGAGATTACATCAGGGGACGGAGCGTTTTGCGCTCGCCCCTAAAAATGGGATGAAAACTGTGCCTTTCCATGAGACAGTGATTCATTTTAATTCTAGTACACTAATGAAAAAAACTACCCATGGCTGAGGCCATAGAGCGCAGTCAGCTTTGATTGCATTAATAGGAAGGCTGTTCGGTCCTGGAACATCGAAGTACAGGATGAGGAAATGGTACCACAATATTAGGTATTACCATTACCGCTAGGCAATACCACTGTAGGTTTGCACTTTCTTATGCCTCATACCATTATTTTAAAAGTGTTCACTGTTCATTCATCTGATTATAATCAGAAATGGCAGGGCCTCTGGAATTATATGATTCTGCGGCTGCTGAGTTTCCTGAATGCTTATGGATTTGCTACATTTGCCACATAATCCATCATCTGTTGCACAATCTGCAGATTTTATCAAAAGTGTTTGTAGCTCAAACAGCCGAAAATTAACTAAAAAGTGGTGTCATGTTCCCGCACAGTGGAAGGCCCTTTACAAAGTTGAATAGTCACCTTTTACTTACTTGCAGCTGCGCTTCGTTGATTAACAGGTACCAATGGATGCCAACACAATTTTTAGGCCAATGGAAGTTGTGTCTAAGGGAAGAGTGTCATCCGCGTACTGAAGCAAGGCACCTGCTGTTTCTCCATCTTCTAGTCTTACACAGTTTAAACACAGAGACATGTCAGTCGCTAAAGGTTGCAGCTTTCCTTTCACCATGTTTAAACTAAGGTGGGATAATGAGTAACTGCTGCTTTCCGTGGAAAATGGGATTTCTAGGAGATGCTGACAGTACAACTTATCCGTTGCTAAAGGAATTTGTCAGATTTGCAACATCAAAGAATGTGCCAAAGTCCCGATTCTAGAGGAGGATCACCCCCTCCGAACATGGCCCCTTGGCCTATGCAAGGCATTTATTTCAACAAGTGGAAGAATGCTGGTTTCTGATTTCATAATGTTTGGGGTGTGCCTGCTGCGCATGCGTTCTGCCTATCCTCTTACCTGCATGGCAGCTGAAGCGAAAGCACTATAAACAGATAGTTTTTATTGCTCGATTAATAAAAACCATTGCAATATAATACATACTAAAACACCAGATTGGACAAATGAAACCAACTACAAATGTCAAAAAGTTAAGACCTTAAAATACGTAAAACAGTGGGAGTAGAAATTGATGCACCTTCATATTCCACCTCATTAAAAAAGAGGAAAAAACAAAAAACAATCATATGCAAAAACATGAGCAGGTTTAAAAAAAAGAAAACTGCATGAAGAGGTAATGCTGCCTTAAACATGGCCTATCATTTATGAATCACCAACTGGGGCACTCTATGTACTGGTTACTGCTGCTCAACAATTACCCTGAGTCAGCCATAGCCAGCTTCTTATGAAACAGCTGTAAAAACTTCACCCCCTGCCACAGAATGGAATCAACTCACCCTTAAGCCAACTTATTACAGCCAATCTGCAGGAGTGGACATTGTGAAATAAAAAATGCTGTTTTAACAGATTTCTCCTTTCCAGGTTCAGGGACGAGAAGGTACAGAGGGCATGCGACAAAGATTATAGCCACATAAACTGCAGCATTGGCCAGGATACTGTTTTTTCCAAGAGGGGCGAGCATCTTTGTGTCAAAGAACCCCATATGGTATAACAAGAACTGATGTTTTGCAAGTATAGAAAAATGTTCTGCAAGGTATCCTTGTGGGGACAGAGTCGAATAAGACCCCAGAACTGCCCAGGCGTGCATTCTTTTGGCCAAATAGGCTTTGTCTGTGATAAGTGATAGGGAGCGGACGAAGATGTTAACTAATCTGTTAAATGCAGAACTCCCCATGCTACACTTCCATGCTACCTCCATGCCCAAACCTTGGATTACTTCGTTTAAGTAGCTTCCCCAAGTTCCTTTTCTATTAATGATTTGTTGCACCCACACTTCTTGCCTGCAGGAATAATTTATGGAGGTATTCTCCGCAGTCCGTAGTCTCTAAGATACTTTAAGGAAACATCTGATTTTTTTAGGCCCAACTCCAGCCTAACCTGGGCCGGGGAGGCACTCTTTGAAATGTTAAAAACAGCCTTATACACTTTAACTTGTCTAGTGTTTAGTAAAAGGTTCTCCCGGCCCTGCAAAACTTCGGTCCCGTAGGAAATGGCTGGGATCAACTGAGCTGACATGACTTTTAGGAGGTGAGACAACTTAGGACAGTCCAGCTATTTCTCAAGCAGCTTGAAGCTATATATTAATGAGTGGACCTTTGCCTGAATTGAGAGCTGGTGACGCTTCCATTTCAATCGGGGTTCAATATGGACTCCTAGATCTTTTTCCCTCCAGGAACCAAGTCAAAGATTTGTGATTTGCGCAGAGGAGCTGCATCAATTTTGCTTCGGACAGGTTTATTTCTAGGCCTTGCTCGTCCATAAAAGTTTTAAGTGCTGTTATGCTCTGTTGCAAACCCCGTGGAGTGTGACTCAGTAATAAGATGTCGGCGGCGTATTGTAGGCACCCGACTTTCTCTAGGCCTACAGCTGGAGGAAGGCTGTTTACATATGCTAACACACCGGTGAGATCTGCCAGATATAAATTAAGCAGGATTGGAGCCAAGACACAGCCTTGCTTTAAGCCAATATTTGTAGGTATTCTTTTTTTTAGTCTGGTGCCATCTTCAATTTTAACCTGAACCCAGGTGTCGGTGTAGAAACCTATAATGGCCCTTAGCAGATTATTCGGGATTCCTCATTTGGCCGGTTTGGACCAGAGCTTTTCCCTGGGAACCCAGTCGAAAGTGGACTTAAGATCTATGAAGCAGGGATATAAGCTCAATTTCCTGTGACTGGTCTTTTCTGCAATAAGGGAAAAAGCTATTAAATTTGTTGTTGTTCCCACGCCTACCCTGAAGCCTGTTTGGAATCTCGTGAGTATCTTATTTTCATCTGCACTGGTTTGGACATGCTGTAACAGACAGGATGCATACAGCTTGGCTTCCACATCAATAAGAGCAATTAGCCTGTCGTTCAAAGGAAGAGCTGAATTTCTACTTTTATAAATAGTGTGCATAATGCTGCCTCTCCACGACTCTGGGATCTTTTTTTTCATGGCCCACAGGGTGAGTTTGTCTCCGACCTTGCCCCGCAGGACCACATTTGCCAGTTTCCTGCACTGTTGAACAATGTATGATTTCTGAGTACACAAGGCCTTGTTAAACCAGGGCTGTCGGTCTCGACCCCTCTTTGCATTGAAAGCCTGTCACTGGATTGTTGAATTGGAGGTAGCCAAAAATTTTGCAAGCAGACAGCAAATTAACTCAGCTCAATCCTCATTCCAATCGCCTTTAAGAGAGGGCTCTTTTTCTTACAAGGCCGCAAGGTTTGTTCTTACCTCTAGGGACCCTGCCCTACAATACACCTAATCCATCACAGCAGCTATCCCTTGCTGAAGCCTTTTATTCTTTTGAAATTAAGCGCAGAAGGGGGTGTGATTAAGCCGCTCAAGGTTTGCAGCAGTTCAAGCTTAGATACCAGTTCCAATGTTGGTGGAAAGTGATCGCTCTCAGCTCTGCATTTGAATTGGAAATTCCGCACCAGGGGCCTCACGGAGTTGTTTATCAGAGTGTACTCAATAATTGAGCACGTTTTGCCACTTGCAAAAGTTATAAATGCTGGAGTGTCCTTCTTGCTGTTCCCATTTAAACAATGTTAGGCCTATATTTTCCAGGTGTTTCCTAAGTGTGCTTGCTGCTCAGTTCTTTGCAATTCCCCTTTTGTGGCCAGCAGGTTAAGACTGAAATTGCCAGTGATGATGAATGGTCTCGTTATGCTGCCTTTGTCAGATCTTAATTAATTCACCCAGCGCTTCCATTTTGCCCCCTTTACATGCTTTTTTGGGTGGATGTAAACATTTATAAGAATTAGTTCTGTTTGAATACTGTGAGGCCTGTCGAGTGTAACCTTGGTTGCCTGGATCCAACCCTTGGGACCCTGTGTCGACTGTGACTTTGTGTCCTATAAGTACTGTAGAAATCAAGGTTGCCAGACCCTCTTTGCCATGGCAATATTTGCAGGAGCTCTTCGCTGGAATATGCATGGCTGCATACCCAGACACCGAAATCGGCCCTGGACTCCAGGTTTCCTGAAGTAAGATAATGTTGTACTCCTGGAGGAAGGATGCACTTCTGGGTGTTGTAGTGTTGACTCGATTCCATGAACATTCCATGAGCAGATGTTAACGTATGGCCTCACTAAACCCTGGTCCCCAGGCTTTTCGATGTTGTCAGGAACGTTTTTGTGATTTAGGTGGCTAGTGCTCTTTAAGGCCCCTGTAAATTTGGCCTGTGCCTGTCTCGCCAGCTTGCTTCACGACCATTAGTTTTTCCATATCCACCAGATTTGATTCAGCTCCTGTCACCCCTCTGAGCACCGATTTAGTGCAGGTCTTAGGGGCCCACAGTGGTCCTGGGTAGTAAGAATATTCTACCTGTTGCAGCTCGATGCCCCATGAGTTAAAGATGTCGGAATGGGAGACTAGTTGATGTACTAGGCCTGCCGTAGTCCATGTAATTACTGTGACATCTTGATCGCTCCTTGAGGGATGGGTTTAAATACAACGGAGAGAAGATCTGCCAATGGCACTTGGGAAAGTTCTCCTATTTCTCCTGTCAATTTTAAAATGTTTCCTCTGTTAAGAGTACTGAAAGTCCCCTCTGATTTATAATGTGGAATGGGGAGCAGTTTGTGCGCCTCTGGAGGCTTAGCCACCGACAAAACCATCAATTTCCTTTCACTTTGTTGGTTTGGTGGGGACCCCTCAAAACCTGCTTCTTGGCAGTGTTGAAGCAAATAATCTGACTGCATGCTGGTGCTAGATGTGCTCCACTCTTTCCCTCTTTGGTCCGTGGCTTCCTCCTTGTTGTTTTGAGTTAAGTAACCTGAGGGGCTACGAGACTCAATTCTTGTGGAGATACGCACTGGTGTATTTTCCGTATAAGCTAGCTTTGTAGTACCCAGCTTACTGATCAAGTTTGCCTTTTCGCATCTTTGCTATTTCCCTTTACGGGTTGTCCAAAGATGATTTTTTGTTCCTCGCTTCTCTGATCCCCGTCTGCAGGGGAAGGAATTAGTCTTTGAGAGCTTAACCTTGGATTGGGCTATTCCTTTGCTGTTAAAAGCTGCTTAAAGTCTGATGATGTGGGTGGAACTATGACCTTTTTACTGGTGTTTGGCAAGGACAGCTGTTTTCATTGTGCGAAGAGTTGCCATATATTTTTCTGCTGGGCAGTACTTTCTTTTTTCCGTGCTTTTCTCTGCTTCTTCTTTTCCTTTTAGTTTTTTGGGGCGCCGGACTTTGTGGAGCACTGTGAAAGGTGTTTGTTTCCATTGCCGTGGTGGTGCCTGTACTCTTGAGGTTTTCCCAATGTAATGAGCCTCTTTATGTGGAGGGTTGATGCCTTCTGGGCTCTGCATGCCTTCTTTTTGCAGGGAAATTGGTATCAAAGGCTCCCTTGGCGAGGTTTCCATTATCACGTTTTTTTCTTCCCGTTCTTCCAATTCTAGGACCCGAAACCTTTCCTTTGTGTTTAGGGCCTGGGACCTGACTTTCAAGAGTATTTGATTGAGGATAGAAGAGATGACCTGGGGCTTATCCCCTGAGGTGGTGCTGTTACAAACAGCTTGCTGCATGTAAGTGTGCTCTTGGGCTTGGTGAATCAGGTCGTTGAGGGTTTGTAACTTTAAGTCAATACTCACAATATATTTGTCCATGATGTTAAGTAAATCAACCTGGATGTCTTGTTTATCGGCCTGATGCTTTATTGCCGCTGACATGACGTCTAGCGTCGATAGAAGTGAGCCCCACCTACTGGCTGGCACCTCCGTTTGGAATCGAGAATTTTGTTTGCGCTCCTGGAAGGGGCTTAAGGTAACTGCAGTGCTCATCATTTCCTCTTCATCCTTTTGGTCAAGCCCGAGAGGAAGGGCCTAGACCGTCTTGTCCTGCATGGTGATAGTGTCTTCTGCAAAGGAGTCCATGTTGAGGAGCTCTGTTAGGGGGTTGTTGTGAGCGCTAGAGAGATCCAGCTGGCCTGATCATTCCTTGTTCGTGAGCTTGGGGATGGGTCCTCCCAACAGCTGAAGTCCAAAGAGAAAATAGACTCCAAGAGGTTGGCGCTGTCGGTTTCAACCTTCCTGCTCCCAGATGTAGGGGGAGATTATAATTTTTGATTGTGGCTGGGTTCTGACTGCTCGGGCTCTTGCTGTTTGATAATTTATGGTCTGGGGGAAGCAGCCCTAATAGGGTCTTGCTCGAAGTTCACACCTCTAGATGTGTTTGTTGATTCCTGCGGCCTTTGATGCAGAATCGTTAGAAAGTCTGTTATTCTGTACCACTCTTTTTTTGCTGGTGGCTCTTTGATGTCATTTTCCTGCTGTTCTGTGAGTTGTTTTCCTACGTTTGTTAGGATGCCTGAATGTATTATGGATGAGTTTGCCGGGGAGCTTTGCCTTGTTCTTTTTAATAGCCTTTTCTCCCCCCATACGGGGCCCCCCAGTTATCTCAAGTAACTATAACTCATGCCCTAAAGCAACTATAACTCGCGCCCCCACCATGCACAGTTATCTGATCAATAATTTTACTGCAGATGTTACAGTGACATTATCAGTGATGTTATCAAAGATATCATGAATGCTGTAATTTGTGGGGTAATTAGCAGTGCATGGCAATGGCACTAGTTATAGTTACCTTAGGGCACGAGTTATAGTTACTTGAGATAACTTTAACTATAACAGGTAAATTTTTATGGTTTGGTATGTTTAAAATGTGAGCCTAACTATAACGTCCCTGTAACCTTTGCTTTTTAAATTCTATTTCTTAACTATAACGTACCTGTAACCTTTGTTTTTTTCAGTGAATTAGTAGGTTTTTTTTTTAAGTAAAGTAATTTTCATTACTATACGTTGATCCAATCACCGCCATGCACAGCCTTTGGTTTTATGTGGCGGGAGCTGTCCACAGAGCCAACCCCCTAACCACCCAACCCCATGCTGCGATAGGCCCTTTGACTGTACGAGGTGGGAGTTGGCCGCAGCCTGTCTCTCTGGGTGCAAGAATATGTATGAGAGGGTGTATCTGGGATGTGAGTGGCTGTGAGAGTGTCTGTCTGGGTGTGACAGTGGGTGCATCAGTTTCTATGTGGGTCTGTGTATAGGTGCATGAGGGTTTCAGTGGGTCTGTGAGTGGGTGTGTGAGAGTCTGAGTGGGTCTATGAGTAGGTGTCTGAGGGTCTGAGTGGGTCTGTGAGTGGGTGCGTGAGGGTCTGAGTGGGGCTATGAGTTGGTGCACAAGGCCCTGAGTGGGTCTGTAAGTGGGTGTGTGAGTGTCTGAGTGGGTCTGTGAGTGGGTGCGTAAGGGTATGAGTGGGTGTGTGAGTGGGTGAAAGAGATTGAAAAAGAAAAATTTTGAGAGAAAGAGTGAGAGGGAGAGAGATATAGAGCTTTTGGGCTTTGATGAATGATATACTGAGATATTTCTGGACACATTTAAAAAAATGTATACGTCAATTAAAAAGAGTGAGATCACCCTTCATTATGAACCTCAAACTTTTGAAGTTGAAAACAAATTAGAGTAGAGAAATGACCACAGACACACCAGGAGCAGACCCCTTAACTTACAGTACAAGGGTCTGTGACCCTAAGCTTTAGGCCATAGGTGACTTCTTACTGTGATGCTTCCAGACATACCTATGACAGTCAACCCATGTATGTGATTGGAAAAAAAGTCAATGTTCCATCGCTAGGAAGGTTTAACAGTCAAAACATCAGTACATAAACAAACGCTCTGCCAAACGATACTAGGATTTGAACCTCCAGCCCCCTGAGTGACAGCACAAGACTGTGACCATTAAGCCAAAAGTGACTCTGTTCCTCTCTGCATCAAAAACATAACTATAACATTCGTACCAAGCATCTTGCTACACTTACTCTTTGAAGTCATTGCATGGACAGAACATTGCAATGACAAGCTCTCTCTCTCTATCTTCCATCACATTACTGAATGGAAGATAGAGAGAGAGAGTGACAGGACAGTGGGGGGAGCCTCAAGGTTCCCGTGGTCCTAGCTGGCTCACCACATCCTGCAGAAGCCGGCACTACTCCCACAAGCAGGGAGCTGCTTTAAATAGAAGCTCCCTGCTTGTAGGAGCAATGTTTTCATCTGCCATCCCTGCACACATATTTGCGTGCAGGTAAGAAAAATGAAAACTCTGCCTTCTGTCAGTGGGAGCTTTTTGACAGCTCCCACTGTCAGAAAGCGGACTTTGTTTGCTTTAGTTTGGTGGGGGCTGTCAGCGCCAACCAAGCAAAAGCAAACAGCTACATCCTGAGGGTGGGCACCCCAGGACATAGCAGGAGCAGGCCCTGGTGGCAGTCCAGGGCCATCTTTGGCTCCTGGAGGGGAGCAGCACGGACCCCCCCTCCACCATTTTATTTGCCCCAGGGAGGTGGCGGTCCCCGGGGCTGCGGGGGGACCGGGCATCTCCCCCTTGCATTGAGTATAATTTAAGCCACATGGAGGTGGTGCTCCCCGGGGCTTCTGTCAAACTAAATGTGGGGGGCGCCAAAACCCCCCCTGCATCCCTGGGGACCGCCACCTCACTGGGGCAAATAGAATGGTGGAGGGAGGCTGCGCAAGTGCACAGCTAATTACTCCATATATTAAATCATTGATGACACCTTCACATATTGTATCATTGATGACACCTTCTATAGCATCTTTGATATTATCACTGCAACATTTTCAATAAAATTATTGATGAGAAAACTGTGCATGGTGAAGGCGCGAGTTATAGTTACCTTAGGGCATGAGTTACAGTTACTTGAAATAACTAACTATAACTGCTAAATTTCTATGTTTTTTTACTAGTAAATTCAGAACTTAAGTATAACGTTGGTGTAATTTTGTTTTTTTTCCAGTGAATATATATATATATATATATATGTATATATATATATATATATATATATATATATATATATTTATATCCAAGGTACATATAGTTAAGAATAGTAAATCAATACCTCTGTCTGAACACTTACCTCTTTGATAATTCAACACTCTATATTCTGGTTACGATATTGTGACCCTTTGATATTCTGACTCTGATATCCCATTGTACAATTCTCCTCAGGATGCCTAATGGTTGTTGGGCTGCCTTATACACCCTGTCTCACTGTGGGAAGGGCAAGCAACAAGGGACAATCATGGTGCGGGGTAGCATCGCTGGGTAGGTGGTGCTGCCCTGATGTCTGTGAGGTATTCCTCATTTGGAAGCATGTGTCATCTATCAGCAGCATGGTGTCATGACTGTCTAATGGGCTCTGAGGTGTTTTGATAGCAAGATGAGCATGGGCTCCGGCGATGACAGCCTTCCACTCTGATTCAACAGAGTTCTGACATCAGTGAGTGGTGCCCACCACTTTTTGCCTACATCTTGTGTGACTACAGGTAGCCCACACCGGAATTCAAATATGGACTTCTGTTCCCATCCCTAGAATCTCAGTACACACCCTGCATGCCCACCCTATCATCTACAAGTAGAGTGAGTATGTATCTCCATCACTGACCTATATAGAAGGATTAAGAAACTGGTTGCAGGTGAATGAAGAGACTTTTTACTGGGAGAGGCAATAGTTATCTCCCTTGCAGCTGATAGACAAAAAGGTCCTCCTACAATAACCATTTAATGTACGTCCCTCTCAGGTGAACAAGAGGACAGTAGTCACTCTCAAAAATGTGATGCGCGTGTTATGCGCACTGTAACCTCCAAGAAATATTGCAGGGGTTTCAAACCATTACAGGTTATTTTCTCATTGTGCGTGCATGTTTGTCATGCTCACTAAAGTGAAAGTCATAAACCTCCAGAAAAATACTTGACTTTCCTAGCAGTATAACTCAGAGCGGGGTGCATGCTCAACACAGTACAAGGGAGGATATTTTTGTCCCAGCATCATGTCACCTTTTCTCACACACCATGCTAGCACCACAGAGAAGTGTAGATATTCTTTGTCCACAAAGTGCTCACAACTAGCCAGGGGGAATATAGTGAAATTATATATTGTAACGCTTCTTGAAAATAACGTAAATATCTGAGCCTGAGATTTTTCAGTATCGTGCATGAAAATTGAACACAAGGACATACCTTGTGTTAAAAAACAAAGCATGATAAGAGTTAAGAGATTGAGTTAGGGGTCCTTGTTTGTGGAGAAAAATTTTCCTGTGAGATATTTTCTGTTCCAGAGAAACATTTTCTGCTCATATCAGTTCCCCCTAGAACACAATGCTGTGACTTTTCATTTCAGCGTAGTTCCAGGAATTTAGCATAACATGACATTTGTAAATTTTGGAAATTTCGCATGCGTGATATAAATTTTGCACAGACCTATACCTCACCACCACCACTAATCCTACATCAACCACCCTACCACCCTCTATCAAACACCCCTCTACATTAACACAAAATCTAATATCTCTGACTTGAATTTAAATTATCACTGCGTGAAAGGCAGTAGAGGGAGGTTGGAGCAGATGGGGTCTGAATAGGAGGTCTAGAGTCATTTGGTGACTCGGTGTGCATGGATAGGTGATTGAAGGAGCAGAGCCGTGGAACAAGGGCGTGGCTTCATGCCAAGCATTGCCCAAGAAAGTCTCTCTTCAACTGTACAGAGGCTCATTGTGGAGTTCACAATCTCATAAAAAAACCAACTATATTTAACTCTTTTGAATCATCTAATCAAAGGCAAGGAGTATTCACCATCATACATAAAGGCAGCCACCTACTTTGCCTCTAACTATGAGATGATTTCCTACAAGAGGTCATCCAAGCTCTTTGGTGTTACACACCTATGTCTCATGTTAGATCAACAGGCTATCTGAAGCTTTGGGAAGTTTGAGACACAGCTTCAGAAGGCACAAGTAAACATGTGTGGAGTTTGCAAAGAGGAGCAGTGACCAGAAACATTCATGTCAGGTAGGGAAGGAACTTGCTTGCTTACAAAGTTACTTATGTTCGTCTTGAGCAGAGGTAATTGTTTTTGTGTGGCTGGTGAAGATGTGCATTGCAGGTGCTCTGGCAATAAAGGATGCACCTTTAAATTGGAGAGCATGTCCACTGTGACGGTCGCTCTACAGAACTTTAGATCTTTTCACCATGGTTTCTCATGTTATAAGGCTAATACAAGGTAGATGTTTTCTTCTATAGGACGCTGGCCGTCCAGCATAGTTGTCTGGGCATAGAACTGCAGTAACAGCTACGGTGAGCTGTGTGGACTAACAATATCCAATGTCTTAAGCAATGTGCATCCTGGGATTATTTCTTTGCCAAAGGGACAATAGGTAGTCATTATGAGCAAACATCTAAATATAACCTAAATTACATAGACTAAGAGCCCAGCCTAATATTTTATTTGTTTCATGCAACTTATGGGATAGAACAAGGTAGAAAGAAACATGGTGGTAAAGAGGAATATTTCTAACTGGGTTATAGCGAGCCCTGTCATCTATGACGACAGCCTTCCAGTTATGACTATGCAACTGCTGGTCATGCAATTAAAATGCTAGTAAAATGTAGTAGAATGGTGTTTCAAAAGGCCGCTGCCAACCCTTGTGATGGCCAAGTAGATTCACTTCCATTAATCAGTCCGAACAGGGGCACTGCTGATATCCCTCAATGCAGTGGTGAGTAATGATACATTAGGCTAAAAGTAAAGAAATGTAAATTGGAGTAATATCAACAGTAGGAAAATTACTCTTCTTGGCATGATTACCCCCGCTTTTTGCCTGTCTTTCAGTGTTTTAGACTGTTTTTACTGGGATCTTGCTAACCAGGACACCAGTGATTGTGCTCTCTCCTCTAAATGTGGCTACTTTGGTACCCTTTACACCCCACAATTGGCATACTGGTGTACCCCTGTAAGTCTCAAGTACATGGTACTTAGGTACCCAAGGCATTGGTACACTAGGGGTCTCCCATGGCCTGCAGAATGTATTATACCACCCATGGGAGCCCATGCAAACTCTGTCCGCAGGCCTGCCATTGCAGCCAGCGTGAAAAGGTGCATGCGCCCTTTCACTGCTGGTCACTATCCCGGGTCACTGTAAGCCACTCCTATGGCAGGCCCTCCTAGCGCAGAGGACAGGGTGCAGGTCCCTGTGTGTGAGGGTACCCTGAATGAGCAAAGATGCCTCTACGAACTCCAGTTCCAATGCACTGGACTTCGTAAATGCGGAGAAGCCATTTTACCCGTGTACTGGACATAGGTCACTACCTATGTCCAGCTACATAATGGTAACTCTGAACCTAGGCATGTTTGGTATCAAACATGTCGGATTCATACCCCAATACTAATGCCAGTATGGGTGACATGACTCCATGCATTCTGGGGGCCCTTTACAGGACCCCCAAATATTGCTCCTTCCAGTTTTCCAGGGTTTGCGGGCAAACCACGCTGCTGCAGCCCCTCAGACAGGTTTCTGCCCTCCTGCTGCTTGACCAGCTCAAGCAGGGAAGGCAGAACAAAAGATTTCCTGTGGGAGAGGGAGGCAACACCCTCTCCCTTGGAAATATGTGTTACAAGGCAGGGGAGGGGTAGCCTCCCCACGCCACAGGCTTGCTTTGAAGGTCACATTTGGTGCCCTCCTTGCATAATCCAGTTTGCACCAGTCCAGGGACACCTGGTCCCTGCTTTGGCATGAAACCACACAAAGGAAAAGGGAGTGACCACTCCCCTGTCCATCACCACCTCAAGGGTGGTGCCCAGAGCTCCTCCGGGTTGCCACTTGATTTTGCCATCTTGGAAACAAGATGTGTAGAGGCCCCTTGGAGCATCTGGTTAGTCAGAACAGGTGACTGACGTCAGTGACCCCTCTGATAGGTGGTCACCCTACAGAGTGACCAAGCCCCCTATTAGGGCTATTTAGGGACTCCCTAGCAGGTGGCTCC
Organism: Pleurodeles waltl; assembly: GCF_031143425.1. Taxonomy (NCBI): domain Eukaryota; kingdom Metazoa; phylum Chordata; class Amphibia; order Caudata; family Salamandridae; genus Pleurodeles; species Pleurodeles waltl. The sequence goes on along the minus strand of NC_090451.1, from coordinate 77,472,136 downwards.
CCAGATTTGGCATGCAAGACTCCACCAGGACTCCTTTGCATCGTCCTCTTCTGCTCCTGGCCACCTGAACCGCTGCTGGACTTCACAGGAACCAAACAAGCCGGCAACTCCCAAGCAACCTCACCTTGCAACATTGTTTCTCTAGCTCCTTCCAGCAATTGCAGCATTTCCATGGCTGTGCATCATCTGGAGTCTGCAGGACTTCAGCTGCACCAAAGAAATAAGACAGAATACCCCTTGCAGTGAAGGAATCTCTTCCCTGATCCGATGGCACCTAATGCAACGACGTCCGGCTGCTGGGATCTGCTCTCCACAGGAACTGCGTGGATCCTCCAAAACAGGTGGTGGATCTGAGTGGTCTCCTTGGTCCTCTCTACCTGCTGTCCAACTTGAGAGACGGTGAGCCCTTGCCTCTTCCTTCAGAACAGTAATCCTATGCACCATGACTCTTGCAGCAACCAAGGCTTGTTGGCTCCTCCTCCAAGGGATCTTCAGGCTCCAAGTATCCCCAGCCTCCAGCACTTCATTCTTGCAAGGACAGTCTCTCCTCTGCTGCTCCAGGGATGTTGGACTCCTCTCCAGGTGTGCTGACTGGGTCTCACTGCAACTTCCTCAGCCTGCTGCCAGTGGGTCGCCCATGGGGGCTGCGACTAATTCTGCTGGCTCTCCCAACTGCTGAGGGGCAGTCCAGACTCCCCTGCAAGTCGAGTCCCCTGGGCCGTGCTGGTCCTCTTCTTCTCTGCACTCCTCTTCTGCCCAGATTTGCATGTGCCCAGGATTTTTGGTGGTTTCCTGACCATCTGCAACCAGGCGACCGACGTGGGACATCATCTGCACGACTCCAAGGACCCCTCTGCAGATCTTGGGCTCCACAGCTGATCTTCCCTCGTTGACCCGGATCTTCATCCACAGAAGGGTGGGTAGTAGCTCCTGCCCCACCTGGACACTCCTTTGTGGACTGGACTCTGTCCCCTTCCTTCGCAGATCCTCTTCTACTGGAATCCACCATTGGGTTCCACTGGACTGGTCCTGATCTTGCAATCTTCCTTTTCCAAGTCCCCTTGTTAGTCTTTGGAAAGACCAGGTAACTTACCCCTGCTCTCCTGGTCGCTGATGGTCACCTAGGTACTCACATTTTGGGATCCCAAGTTCTCCCAGCTCCCTTCTAACTATTCCACATCCTTGGGTGGGGGACCTAACTTCACATTCCACTATTTTAGTATATGGTTTGCACCCCCCAAAATAGGGCTCTAGCCATTTTCTGCTATTTATTGCCAATGCTTGTTATTTTCCTATGCTAATTCCTAATACTTACTGTGTATATATCATGTGTACTTACCTAGAGTTGGGGGACTGCCTATAAGTGATCTAGTTTAGTGCTACTGTCAAAAGTATCTTTATTTTTGTAACACTGTGTGGCTCCTTTCATGTGTGGTAAGTTACTGTGTGACTGCTGTGGTATTGCAAGTGCTTTACACTCTTCCTAGATAAGTCTTGGCTACTCTCTACAGCTACCACTAGAGAGCCCTGGCTTCCTAGACACTTTCTCACTGATAGGGGTTGCCTGGACCTGGTATAATTTGCAAACACCATAGGTGTCCACCACACACCAGGCCTATATTAACAACCATTATGTGCTGCCTAGAACATACGCGGCAGACACTTCCCTCATTTGTTCCAGAATACATTCCGCTCTGTACACACAATGCCTCAGTATACGCATTAAGGTCATCCTTTATAGAATCCTGCATCACCCTGCAGGAAATGTTGCTTTCTCCACTCATGAGGCCATCCTGTAAACGTCTGACTTTACCCTCGCTGGGGAGCCAGCTGGTTTACAGGTATGCAGATGGAAGATGTAACCCACAGAAATTAGCTTGGGGCTACACCCTTGCAAGAGACTGAAATATTGAGAACCAAACTAAAGCTGCCACACTCCCCTACTACCCTTTTATAAAATACAAGGTACTCTGAACCTATAATTTGAGACGGACACAGTTAATGGAGGCTTGCAGGGTTTGAGCCTAAGTCATGGCTGGGAGGTGAACTATAACGGGCCCTTTAGCCTTAAGTTGGTGTGATTCAGTATTGATTCAATAGCCTCCTTTAGTGGCCAAGGTGCAAAGGGAGGTGGACAGGTCGCTACATTAAATCCCATTTGCCTTTAAATAAACAGTAAGGGCTTATGGTGCAACAGGCTCCAGCAGATCCTGATGAGCAGGTCTAGCAACAGTAGACAATACATTTCGCTCTTTGGCCGAATGGGAACAAATGGCCACAAACAATACCCCTAAGGTGGCGTTGGAGCTTGACTTGCACAGTTCACAAGAAAATCCAAAAAACAATAATGGCAACAAACCAGCCTGGCGAAGGCAGGGGTGCAGACCTGTACTGCACAAACTAAGGTGGTACAAGGTGCCAGTTGGGGGGCTGACGTTGGCCTTCTCCCAAGGAATAGGGTGCACTCCTGAGAATTGGAGAGCTTCCCCTCCACCTTAGTTGGGCCTCAAGGTAACAAAGTGTAGGACTGATACGGTCAGTGGTGGGGCAGTTCTCTAGGGCACTCATAATAGGCAATTGTGGCTTCAGCTCTTACAATGGAGAGCCCCAAAGGGACGTTAAACTCATGACAGCATGGCAGAAAAATGAGCAATCAGATCCTTCAGAATAAAGACCCCACTCAGAATTTGGCCAGAGTGAGGGCATCGGTTAACACATGCCACACAGTTTGAGGCGCCAAACGGCAGGGTTTGTTGGAAAAGACAAGTATTGGCACTACCAATAGATCTGGCTTTAAATTAAAAGTATGATGTATGGTAAAGTGGAGCATTACAAGTAGATAGCATGGGAATGGGCATGTATTTGTGTGGAAGCAAGACCTGTAGAATGATTTTAGAATAATATCCATGTGTGTTAAAGGGGCGGGTGACAGCAGCGCTGTAAGGCCACACCTAAAAATCCATGTAGGTTAATGACTGCTCTCCTCCCGTCTGTGCTGCTGCCAATGATCTAAATTCAAGCCAGACCATAATAAAGGACGGGTTACCGCCTGAAACAGATCTTACACTACTGTGGGTGAAACGCCAACGCCGAGATTAGAGCCTAAGGCCCTCATTCTGACCCTGGCGGTCGGCGGAGAGACGGCGGTCGGACCGCGAACAGACCGGCGGTATTAAAAATGGCATTCTGACCGCGGCGGTCCCCGCCGCGACCGACCGCTACTTCTCCACTCCGACCGCCGCGGCGGTCATGACCGCGGGGCTGGAGTTTGCGCACTCCGGCCCCGCGGTCGTCCCAAGACCGCCAAGGGTATTATGACCCTGCCTACCGCCGCGGTTTCTTGCGGGCGGGAACCGCCGTGCGAACCATGGCGGTAAGCACTATCGGGGCCAGGGAATTCCTTCCCTGGCACTGATAGGGGTCTCCCCCACCCCCCACTACCCACCCGAGTCCTCCCCCCACACCCTCCACCCCCCTGCCACCCCCCAGAGGTGGTACGAACCCCCTCCCCACCCCCACCCCGACATGTACATACATGTACCCCGACATGCACACACCCCCAACATGCACATATACACACCCCCTACACACACATACACAACGGGGACACATACCCGCACACATACATGCCGACATGCGCACCTGCCGAACAGCACACATTACCCATAGACACAGCAGCACCCCTCTACACACTCACACGCACACCCCCATGCACGCCCACATCACACAACACCCCCCCACCCCCTCCCCTCACGGACGATCAACTTACCTTGTGCGTTGGTCCTCCGGGAGGCGACGGGAGCCATAGGGACGTGACCGCCAACAGAAGACCGCCAACAGAAGACCGCCACACAGAAATGTGGGTCGTAATTCTGTGGGCGGTGTTCTGCTGGCGTGGCGGTGGAGGTTGACCAGTCTCCACTTTCCCGCCGACCGCCAGTGTGGCTGCTGGCGGTTTTCCGGCGGAACGCTCCCAGCGGTCAGAATGCGCACAGCGGCACACCGCCGCGGTCGGCGGTCTTCACCGCGGCGGTAACTCAGCGGTCTTGCGAAAAGACCGCCAAGGTCAGAATGAGGGCCTAAGTCCCCTTGTTCCGTGACATAACACAACCCCACGGAAGGTCAGGCACCTAAATGCAACGTAAAGACCCGGGTGAGCGCGAGGGAACAAATGACAAGATATGACGCAACGCAGGGTAACGCCGCATAAAATGCCGTAGTGCCTGGAAGGAAAACGGCTTCTTGGGTAGTACGAGTGTGTCCAGCTCGGGTTGAGGTTTGGGGGAGGGGGCACACATCCCGGAGGTTTGAAGTCATCTCTCCACCATTCCCTCGGTTGCAGGGCGGCTGTTCCCTGTCAAGGGCCTTCTTTTTCTGCCTTCCGAGGAATCTGGCTTATGTGCAGTCCATACGCAATAGGTTGCACATGCGAACTAGAACTTTATTTATAACTTACTCAAGTGGCACATAAAACCCGCATTGTTCTCTAGTATCCCTTTGCCAAGGCGCCCAAGTCTGACGCGCTGTATTTGCTGTTGCAGTTTTATATAGCACGAACTTGACCGGAGGGTGTTGGAGGGCTTTACACAAGCACCAGTTACATTACACAAGATCACATTCGGTTTTCAGGTTCGAGGAGATAAAGCAATTTCCCCAGATTCACGGGATGTTGAACAGACGCCGAGACTGCAACCTGGTTCCCCAGCTCCAAATGCGACAGCTCTGGCCATTAGGCCTGGATTTCCGTCTAGAGGGGTAGTTAATTGTCAATAGCGTAGCAGAAGAGGAGGCACTTGGTCTTGGGTCCTGGGCCCTGCACCCGAATTATATAACAGTTTTTAGTGCCAAACCAGGGGACACGTTGCCCATTTTCCTGGCTTGCATTAGGGCCCGCGGCACACTGGCTACGACTCAGTCCAGTACACAAGCGAGTTTTCATCCTCCTGGTAATGTCACTGTACTCTGGGCAGAAGCCATGGGAATAACTCTCCCCAAAAGCTGAGCCGTCTACAACCACTAGCCATCGACGAGGACGTCTGCGACATCCTGCCACACTGACCGCTCCTGCCGCGCTCGCGCACACTGCACACACTAAAACACCCCACAAACCTGAGGTTTTCAGTGCCCCAGTGAATGGCACTCACTTTATCAATCTAGCAGGCGTGAATCTTAGGTAACATACCTCCAGGCTGCACCATACGAATTAAATACAGTTCTCTGCAGCAGGCACTCAGCACACTGAGCTATGCCACTATCTGAGTCACTGGGGTCAGGCTACATTGACTCAATTTGGCACCGACATTTTTACAAACTGGGTAAGACAAACAAAGAAATTTGTTCTGGACGACGACAGGTAAAAAGTTCCCAACAGACGGAGGATGCAAATGTTGCGCAGTCAGCGAAAAAGCGCAGCGCTCGTGTGGGCGCCACAGACGTCAAAGGCGGATTCCCGGCTCACCCACCCTTCTCCCCACGGCTCACCGGTCTTCCGGGTCTGTGCCTCCGCTGGTGCCAGGAACGCTGGACTCCTCTCCTTGACCTCTGGCTGCCGAGGGAGGGGAACTGACTGCGATCTAGTCTACTTCTGCGGGATTTATACTGAACGGCTCCTCCCAGGAGATCTCCCACACCCCTTGGCCGCCTGTCTCCGACTGCTCGGGCGCCAGCGAGTCCACTCGCACCCTTCCTATGAACGTGTGTTTCTGAGATGAGGCAGGGAGCTCGCCCAGGTGGGGGCTCCTTTGAGACCACCAACATGCGTGACCTCACGAGCAAGGATGGCACCGTCTGAATCCAGCATACTTTCAAAACAAAGAAGAGGTGTAACCGAACTTGAGGGGGTCCCCTGACGCAGGGGCTTGCCCTTACTCACGCAGGGCCCCCTGTAGCTCGCCCCCTTCCCCTACATCGCCGGGGCCTTTGTTACGCCACTGGCACGAAGTGATCATCGCAGGGCCAACTCGTACTCTCGCCTTCAGAGGCTCATGATACGAGTATTTTATGTTTGTGTTACATTAACACCTGCTATTTACAGAGCTGTAAAGCTGTGAGGCTGCGGCGTTAATTGGATTTTTACATTCTCTTCAAAACTGCATCACAGTGTGACCTTAGCAGACACTATTGATTGACACCTACCAAACCCAGGAATACTTAAGCCCCTCAAGGTGACAATAGTTTGAAACAATGACCGACAATTCAGCACATTTTAGGTAAAAGCTTTATAGAAGTTAAGAGAGCACACTCGATTTGAATGGCATATATGAAACCTGTATTTGTGAATTGCAGTGCTAGAAAATCCCCTAAAAACGGAGGCAAAGTAATTCGGGTGGGAGAGGAGTAGGTGTGTGTGTGTGTTCAAAAGGTACTGAAAAGGCAGCAACACGTCTTACCGCACAGTGGAACGCTCTTTTCAAAGGCTGACTGGTCACCTTTCTGTTGCTTATTGCAGTATTAGGGTGTCAAATTCACACTAATGAGGTAGAACCAATGCCCAGACAATTTTTACAAGTGTAAAAATGACAAAATAATAAGTAATACTATAGGATAATGTGCCGTTCTAGGCTGTATAATTTGCCTTTTCTTGCTGCATAATTTTCTTAAACCTGTCACATAATTTGTCCCTCCCCTTCTGCCTAATTCTAGTCGTTCTGCCTACAGTGTACTATGAATAGGAACAAGACAAAGGAAAAGCATCAGCCTGGTCTGGGAGGATGAAGCATGGGCACAACCAAGTGTGCAAGAGACAAGGAGCGAAGCACGCGCGAGGGCACGTAGGGCTGAAAGTGAGATACTCACGACAAGTGCCAGCAGGTGCCTTGTGCACCATGTGAAGTGCCTTAAACTAGATCCGTTTAATCATTGATACCGTGTGGCGGAAATCCAACTGGGACTTAATAGCAACTCACTGAGGTAAACTAAGTATATGACTTGGCAGCTGCACTTTGCACAATCTGAAGATGATGTACATGCCAAGGGGCCCGATTCCGGCAGGAGACTTCTGATTTTTGAAGCCAAAAATTGCTCTATTTTAGCTGTCTCCCGCCTAAAATTGCCTCTTATTTAATAGAAATCAATGGAGAAAAATACATTCCCCTGTTTTTCGAAATCTCCTACATACTTGTTGTAAAGGTTGGCATGAATGTATATAATATTTAGGTAAGGCAAGCAATAATGCATTCCTGTAATTGGAACAGGATGAGATAGCCACCAATCTTCTCCCTTCAGCTATCAGTAAGATGACTTTTCCTTAAGCTCATAAAAAATGAGTAACGTGTCATCAAGTTCTGAGAGTGAGCCAAGAGACAGTGACTAGTAAATGGAGATCCAAGTCTGAGGACGATTCCTAAGAATCAACACACCCATTTTGTCTGCATTCAACTGCAAACGTTTATTGGATATCAAACATGTGACTGAATCAATACATTCCTGAAATTACAGGGGAAGTCAGTGTAACTACCACTGTCTTGTGTCATTAATTGAATGTCAACGCTACAGATAAAAACGTAAAGCCCAAATAAGAAATCATAGCAACTAAAAGGGTTAAATGAACATTGAATACTTCCACAAAATACAGAATAATTAACAAATGTCCAGTGTTTTACTTTTGAAAAGAAAGGTACTTTAATTACACACAACTAAATATGAAACATTACATTACAAATCTACACAATGGAAATTAAGCTCTATGAGAGACCACCCAAGGTAGTGATCTATTTACGAAGGTCTCTTAATGTTACACAATGTATGTTCTACCCCTATTGTATTCGTCAGGGTGTTCACAAACTGAAGCTATTCCTATTGTAGTTGTCCCAGAGGTCTAAGTGTAAAACCCTTTCCTCTTGCATTTGGCAGAGGATTTATGCGCAGAGCTGTCCAAGGCCGATGCAGGGAGGCGCACACAACAAACTTCTATACTGACAAGGTCAATTATTTAGAATATTTCAGGGGAATAATAAATTGGAAGCTCTCCTTTAACGGCCTCACAGATGAACCAGGGTGCAAATCAAGTACCCTAAAGAAATATCACATCTAACTTTGTAAATGTCTACAAAGGACCATATGACAATATACCACAAGAAGGCTCTAATCATAAAACCAGCCACTGTCAAATAGGTTAAGACTACAGGTTTTGGCAAGTCATTCACAATGTAAAATGAGAGCCTACTGCCTTTGTCAATACATTTAAAAGTCAGTAAAATAAGCCTACTGACTTTAACATGAATATAAGTATGAGCATGTGATCTTTGCTTAGAGAAACCCACCAAACAGTTTAGGCAGACCTAAAGTATACATTGACATGAACATTAACTCTTTTTCTGGAGACAACAAACTTTTAATATGGCTGGACCTAGAAAGTAATATATGCACAAAACCCCTTCCAATTGCATTGGTCATAAAGTTCACAATGTGCAGACACATTCTATAGTTTTCTGATAAACAGTACCACAAAGACCTATTGGATCAATATTTGTATAACCAATAACTACATTAGGCCTACTGCGTTTGTCACACATTTTCATAATAAACAGATCAGACCTTTGGCATCTGAAACAACATTTCCCAATGAAGCAATCAGGCCTATAAGCTTGATCATGGGCTTGTAACCATTACCCACTCATGTCTAACATATTGAGTACAATCTGTGTGGTACAAGTACTCTTTTTCAGCATAAGCGCATGTTAGACTTTTTTGCTTATGCAGGGTCATTCCCAATCTTTTTGCCTCCTGCCTCCTATCTTTTCTGACCTGTTGATGGTGGCTTTTGAACTCTGAGCACTTTACCACTGCTAACCAGTGCTAAAGTGCAAATCCCCTCTGTGTAAATTGTATGTGATTGGTTTATCCATGATTGGCATATTTGATTTGCTAGTAAATCCCTAGTAAAGTGCACTAGAGGTGCCAGGGCCTTTAAATCAAATGCTACTAGTGGGCCTGCAGCACTGGTTGTGCCACCCACATAAGTAGCTCTATAATCATGTCTCAGACCTGCCACTGCAGTGTCTGTGTGTGCAGTTTTAACTGTAAATTTGACTTGGCAAGTGTACCCACTTGCCAGGCCTAAACCATCCCTTTTCTTACATATCAGACACCCCTAAGGTAGGCCCTAGGTAGCCCCAAGGGCAGGGTGCAGTGTATAGTTAAGGTAGGACATATAATAATGTGTTTTCTATGTCCTGACAGTGAAATATTGCTAAATTCGTTTTTCACTGTTGCAAGGCCTGTCCCTCTCATAGGTTAACATGGGGGCTACCTTTAAATCTGATTAAAGTGTAGATTCCCTTTGGGAGCGGATGGACATGTGGAGTTTGAGGTCTCTGAGCTCACAATCTAAAAATAAATCTTTTAGTAAAGTTGATTTTAAGATTGTGTGTTTGAAAATGGCACTTTTAGAAAGTGAGCATTTTCTTGCTGACACCATATCTGTGACTCTGCCTGTTTGTGGATTTCCTGTCTGGGTCAGTTTGACAGTTGGGCTGGTTGCACCTCACACTAGACAGTGACACAAAAGGAGCTGGGGTGTAGTCTGCATTGCCTGATGAGCCATCTGTGCTAGGAGGGAGGGGAGGAGTGGTCACTTACACCTGAAAGGGCTGTGCCTGTACTCACACAATGCCGTCTCCGACCCCCTGGTGAGTGTCTGGGGCCTGGCATGGGCAAGGCAGGATTTCACATTCAAAAGAGACTTTACTTTGAAGTAGGCCTACTTCAAAGGAGAAATTGGGTATAAGAAGGGCACCCAAAACCACAGACTTTAGATCACTTTCGGACATCAAGGGGAACCTCTGCCTGGAGATGAGCTGAAGAGCTGAGGAGAAGTGCTGCCCTGCCTGTGACTGTGCTTTGTTGAGCTATCCTGCAGTTGCTGCTTCTGCCAGAGTAAGAGGGCAAAGACTGGACTTTGTGTGCCTTCCATCTTGTGAAGAAATCTCCAAGGGCTTGATTTAGAGCTTGCCTCTTGTTGTTTGAAGTCTCAGGGACAGCAAAGACTTCTCACTGCCAGCACCTGGAGTCTCTGGAGAGACTCCTGCTCTGACAAGTGGTGCCCTGTCCAGTCCCTGGGCCCTTGAAAGGAAAGCCGGTGGAAATCCTAGGAAATTGACTTCGGACCGACGCCGCTGCTGAATCCGGTGATGCCGCCTGCAACGGACTCCGTGATCTTCGCTGGAACGCGACGACCTTCGCAGGCCCGATGCCACTGCAGGCCTGCTGAAGTCCACGACTCAGTGGAAGTCGCCGCACCACGTCGTGACCGACGCCGCTCGAAGTGCGTGGAGTCAACGTTTCACACAGACGCCGCGATCCTCGACTTCGCACATCGACTTGTTTTCAGTCTTCACCAAGGTACTGTACTTGGGGGTCTCCGCGACTCCGTGTCCGGCGCCGCTGGTGTTTCGGTTGTTGGGAACGACTCCGACGCGACGCCGTGTTAACACCTCATCGAAGCATTTTGTGTTTCTAAGCACTATTTTTGAGTTTAATCTTTAAAAATTCATAACTTGACTTGTGTATGTCAGATTTTTGTCGTTGTGGTCTTGTTTTGTTTAGATAAATATTTCCTATTTTTCTAAACTGGTGTTGTGTCATTTTGTAGTGTTTTCATTAAGTTATTGTGTGTGTTGGTACAAATACTTTACACCTAGCACTCTGAAGTTAAGCCTACTGTACTAGGGGTTAGCTGAGGGTGATTCTCTTTTACCCTGACTAGAGTGAGGGTCCTTGCTTGAACAGGGAGTAACCTGACTGTCAACCAAAGACCCCATTTCTAACAGTGCACAACTTCTGAACAATGAAATCCAATGGGGAAGATTAAAGTGGGTGGAACCAAATCCCCTTTCTCAGTAGTGCTTTTTGAAGCTCTTTTCCTTTGATTATATATGGTGGAACAACAGATGCTTTGTCAAAACAGACCATAAAGCAGGTTGGCTATTCCACTGACAATATTGAAGTGGTCGGCCTGGGTGTGGTGGGAAAACTCTGACTGGCTGAAGAAGAAACCAGGGACAACAACTCGATTTTGGTTTGACAGCAGCCTTTTCAAATTGGGTCCTTACTCCCTGCAGATGTTGATGCTTTTTAGAAGACTTAACAACATAAAGGCAGTTTTACCGCCGCTAATTCTGGTGTTATTCTTCAAGACAGATCTTAGCAAACCCATTCCTCTTTTTTCAGTGTTGTGTGTGGCCAGCACATCCCTCTAGTTCTAAGACCCGCAGTAAGAACTTGGGGGCATATTTGGAAGTCCTGTGCACCGCTGGAGCGTCACTTTTTTGATGCTCGAGCAGTGAAGACTACAGAACCATATCTATGAGGCCACACAAAGCCACTTTGAATGGCTTTTCAGTGCCTCATTGTAGGAAGCTGGCCTGGTTTGTGGTGAGTACCTATGGTATTATCACCTTATACCAGGTCCAGGTATCCCCGATTAATGAGGTGTAATTAGTGTCTGGGAAGCCAGGCTCTCTAGAGGTAGCTGTGGATGGGCAGCCAAGACTTATCTAGGAGACATGCAGAGCGTATGCAATACCACTGTAGTCACACAACACTTACACACATGAAAGAACCACAAAGTGTTACAAAAGTAAAGGTACTTTATTAAGGTAACACAAACACTAAAACACTAGATAGGCAATACTCCAATAGGAGGTAAGTAGCACACTATTATATGTACAGTAGCAGAGATTGGCATGAAAAGAAATAGAAAACAGTGAAAAGCAATAGGCAATACTGAAGGCCCGGGAGGGAGCAAACCATATACTAAGCAAGTGGGATGCGAAAGTCAGGTCCCCATCCAAGGAAGTGAAATCGGTAGAGGGGAGATGGAGGAACTAGGAAACCCCAAGGGTAAGTACCAGAGTGCCCCCCCCAGCGACCATGAGGAAAGAGGTAAGTAACTGTTTCTTCCCCAACCCAGCATAAGGATTTCAGAGAAGGATTTTGCAAGATCCCGACAAGACTGCAAGAAACCAAAGGTGAATCCTGGGAGAAGGAGACCTGTTAGACAAGAGGATCAAGTCCAGTTCACGTTGGAGTGTCTGGTAGTGGCAGGAGCCACTACCCACCCATCTGTGGATGCAGAATCTGGCCGACGGTGAAACAAAGACGGTCAGCAGTGCATCACAGGAGCAGCTGAAGAGTTCCTGAGTGATGCAGTCAATGTCCCATGCCAGAAGAAGAATTGCAGTCGGCCTGTGGTGTGGAAAAAACACCAACAAGCCTTGGCAAAGGAAAATGTTGTGAATGAAGAAAGGTAGAGCTGCCAGGGACCAGCAATGTCCAGGGGGACTCAACCCATGGAGGGGAGTCCCAAGTGACCATCAGCAACAAGGTGAGTCAGGAGTAGAGGGGGCAGCCCCTACAGGCGACCCACAGGGAGCAAGTACAGGAGTAGCGGTGAGGCCCATGCAGCACACCTACAAAGGAGTCACATGTCGCAGGAGAAGCACGCAGAGGGCTGTGCATCCCAGGGAAGAGTGCTGGGGCCTGGGGCTACACAGAACCTGAAGATCCCTTGGAGGAGATGCCAACAAGCCTTGATAGCTGCAAGAGACGAGGTTCCCGGGGATAAGTACTATCCTGCATAGAGAGGTAGGGACCTACCATCTCCAAAGTTGGACAGCTGGCAGAGGGGACAAAGCGGACCACTCCAGACAACCACCCGGGATGCAGGATCCAGCCACCTCAGGATGAGAGAAGATCAACGCTGCCGGTCGTCGTTGCAGTTGGTGCCTGCGGATGCAGGAGAGTGATTCCTTCACTCCGAGGGAGATTCCTTCTTGCTTCTTGTGAAGGATGAAGGTTCGCCGCCCTCAGAGGATGCACAACTGGGGAAATGTTGCAGTTGCTGGAAGGAGCCAAAGAAACAATGTTGCAGAGCAGAGTCATCACCGTAGCTGCAGAGTATAGGTTCCCATGAAGTCCAGTTGTGGTACCAATGCCCAGAAATAAACGCTGCAGACGAGTCCTGTTGAAGTCTTGCATGTCGAATCTGAGGACCCACCCAAGAGGGAGACCCTAAATAGCCCAGAAAGGGGCATTGGTCACCTAGCAGAGTGCCCACCTATCAGGAGGGGACTGTGACATCACCTGCCTGACCTGGCCACTCAGATGCTCCTAGAGGTCCCTGCCCACCTTGGATTCAAGATGGCAGAATTAAGTGTCCACCTGGAGGAGCTCTGGGCACCACCCCTGGGGTGGTGATGGACAGGAGAGTGGTTACTCCCATTTCCATTGTCCAGTTTCGCACCAGAGCAGGGGCAGGAGGTCCCTGAACTGGTGCAGACTGGTGTATGCAAGGAGAGAACCAAATGTGCTCTTCAAAGCATACCAGTGGCTTGGGGAGGCTACCCCTCCCAAGCCATGTAACATCTATTTCCATAGGGAGAGGGTGTTGCCTCCCTCTGCCAAAGATAATGTTTTGTTCTGCCTTCCTGGGCTTGAGCTGGTCAAGCAGCAGGAGGACAGAAATCTGTCTATAGGATGGAAGCAGCACGGGCTGCCTGGAAAAACCCTGAAAACTGGTAGGAGCCCCAAAGTGCATGGACTGGTAACATTATTGGGCTATGAGTACAACATGTTTGATACCAAACATGCCCAGGTTCAGAATTTCCATGAGGTAGCTGGACATAGGTAGTGACTTATGTCCAGTACACATGTAAATTGGCATCCCCATACTCACAAAGTCCAGGAAAATGGAGCTGGAGTTTGTGGGGCCACCTCTGCTCACACACAGGTACATGCACCCTGCCCTCTGGGCTAGGAGGCCCTACCATAGGGGTGACTTACAGTGACCCAGTGCAGTGACCTGAAGTGAAAGGTTGCATGCACCTTTTCACGCAGGCTGCAATGGCAGGCATGCAGACACATTTTACATGGGCTCCCAAGGGTGGTACAATATATGCTGCAGCCCATAAGGAACCCCTGGTGCCCCAATGCCCTGGGTACCTGGGTACCATATATTAGAGGCTTATATGGGGGCTCTAGTATGCCAAATGTTGGGTGTGTGTAGTCCAAACAACCAAATTGAAAGGGAGAGAGCACAGTCACTGGGGTCCTGGTTAACAGGATCCCAGTGAACACACTCAAACATACTGACATCAGGCAAAAAAGTAGGGGTAACCACGCCAAAAAGAGGGTACTTTCCTACACTCATAGATATGCAAGTCGCTGCATTGCCTTACTCTGCACCAGGGTTTTCCCACACAACTTCCATGGGTTTTGGCACATTCTAAGATTTACAATGACTTGTAAACCTGGGATTGCGCCAAAATCTTACGTCTCCCCAGGGGAGGCGTAATGAGGAGAAATATTTTTATTTCTCCTTGTTTTTCCTCTTTCTATGTGTGCTGCATTCTACAGCACACATAGAAAGAGAAAAACGCCTCCATGGATCGTTTCTGTGCAGTAAGGGGCCCCTTCCTGTACAAAAACAATCCTGCATGCAACAGAGGCCTGCATTGGCGCTGGGCTGCCTGAACAATGTCACCACAGGGGAAAGGACATGAATGCACCATAGTTCATAAATACAGTGCATTCCTGCTCTTTCCCTGTGGTGCAGGGCACCACTGCCCTGCACCACCATTCCAGAAATATGCCCCTTAGTGCCAGGGCCTCAGGAAGAAGGCTCCTCCAGCAGACAATTTGCCCAAATCAGAGCTGGTTCTAAGCTAGATGCTTGTTTTACTAAGAGAGTCTGCACACCCCTGGTCCAGTTACATCTTAAGGCCTCATTGAGAGGTGGGTGGTAAGGGGACTCCCCAAGATTTGGCAAATGTCACTTCCGCCCACCGTCCTGTTCCTGAACCTCATTTTGAGGTTGGGGAAATCTTTTGTTTACCAATGGGGAGCAACCATTGATGCTACCATTGGAGAAACACTGTATGGACCACAGCCATCAAACATTGTGTTGCCTGGCTGTGTAGGACGGTCCCAAGTCGCACTGCATATTTTCTGTCTGGCAGCCAATACAACCCAGGTGATCAATGTTTCAGCCACATGGCACACAAGTCTCCCCACATGCTGGAATAAAATATCTTCACATCAGGGACATTAGTTTTGATTTTCTCTGAGGACAGACCCCATGTTCGGGTTTGGACTAGTGTCCTAAAAATCATAAACAGAGGTTTGCCATGACACTGTGAATCAAAGCGGCTTCAGCCATGAAGAAGGGAGGTGTTTTGAGGTTAAAAAAGGCCATCAGCACGGTGTACGTTTGCACATGTTTTCGGCTCACTTACGAAACTATAAATAAACCCCGTACTCTGTTGTCATACTATCTTTCTTTTCAGCTGGTTGGGAAATCCCCAGTGAGAAATATCTTCTTAATAAATAAGTTATCACTTTAAAATTGGTCAGGCACTACCCATATCCCTCACTGCCCATATCCCTTGGTCCTGCCTCGCCAACTCCCTGTTTTTTTCTCCTGTAGACATGATGGAGTGTGTAGAAAGCCACTCGGCCTCTACTATAATTTGTTGCAGCACTCAACCCATGGGCTGGGCTCGGCCCAAGAATATAAATGGGTTTAAGGCCACTTGTGAATTTCGTCACACTATATGAGCGTGTATGGGTGTCACATTCACCTATGCTCTCCGCAACCAGGTCACATTGGTGACTGAGGACAGGCTAGGCACATTGCATGACCCATCCCGCTGTTTGCCTCCGGCAACCCGAGGTGGGCAAGAGCCGCATATCAAGAATGGCACTGTGCCTGCACTGTCGGCAAGATTGGGAGGACATCGAAGCCTGCGGTGCCCAACCTGTGGCTCAGGATTACACCCCATGGCTGTTCCAGCCTGCTTCCCCTGTGGTGCTGTCACACCAGGCCAGAAGAGGCTGCTACAACACTCGCTGCCGTGTACCCACTGATGAGCGTGACACGCCTGCTCCCGACCTCCTGAGGGCCCATGAGATCACAGGAGTGCTGTGGAGTCACTGCGCACCTGCAACAGCTTGAGTGGGGTCCTGCCACGTTAGGTAAGGACATTGGGCCTGCGCGTCTCTCACCTCGCGCTGCAGCAGTCCCTCTGCCGGATGTGTGTTCCGTTCACAAACCAGGCCTCAAACTCGGCCTGTCAAGCATGCCTAGGCCTCATTCTGCCACCACGTTCCCCCATCACAGTTCCAGAGCAACATAGGCCTGGGGTCCACTGAAGAAAGAAAAAAAAAGACTGGTGCTCTTTGCCATAGCGTGAGATACAATACGCTGGGGGTAGTTCTTTGTTCAACAGAAGGAAAGAAAAGAAAAATTTACAAAGACAGTCACTACAATACTCCTGGAAAAAAATAAAAAAGGGGGAAAGAAGATATCAAAAGGACAGACACCAAGTGGAGGGTGTATGCCCTTACTGTCACCCCTCAATCTCCATACCGGCTGAGCACTGTAGGAGGTCTCGCCCCCAAAGCACTCCAAGCGTTTGCGGTAAGACTGACAGAGTGATTTCAGCCATCAACACGTGCCACAATGAGCTCAGCGCAGCAACAGGATGCAGTCTCTCAAGCTAACGCCTCTGGATCCCATGCATCGGTCACACCTCTACCCTTCGTCAGTCGATTGGTGGACCCTGCCACGGTGGCACCACAATGGCCCACTAGTTGGGAAAACTGCGCTGTTTTTTCACGGAATCAGGGAGACAGACAGCACCGTAATGAGATCCCTGATGATGCACTTTGGGGGAAATGAACTGTACGAACTCCTTGAGACCCTTCCGAATAAAGGCAATGATGATGATTCTAACGCTGCCATGGTTGCCCTCAACAGGTATTTTGACCTGCACCAAGCCCAGCAGACAGCCACCAAATCCGTTGACATGTTCTATGCAAGGCTGCAAAGGTTGGCAAGCACATGTACAGGCCTGAACCAGCATGAGGAGATCAGAGCTCACATAATTTAAGGTTGTTGCTCCAACCTACTGAGAAAGATCCTCAGGCAGCCTGGTATCTCGTTAGATGACATTCTAATCCTTACCAGGTGGCACAAACTGTCAAACAGTCATGCAGAAGACATGCCTGCAGCTCTGGGCCAGTCTGTGGCAGCGACTGGATCGTCGAAGGTGACTGCAGCGAAAGAAGAACACGTGGATGCCATTCAGGCACCATGTGTTTCCCAACGTCCGACTGCAGCCCCACGACCAGGAAATGGCAGCTATGGAAACCAGTTTTGAACACAGGATGGCAGGTGTATACCCAGCTAAAGGGAAGACATGGTCTCAATGTAGAAAAATCAATCACTATGTGAATGTCTGCTGGGGTATGAAGCACCGCACCAGCTCTGGACCGCAGAGGAAGACGACCACTGCCACATGCTAGCTGTCACTGGATGATGAACTGGTGAACGCTGTCCCAGGCACCAATCTGATAGGATCCCAGTATAACAAATAAGAAGAAGAGGACATCTTTGTCATCTTGTCTGAAGGACGTCTGGGGTCTAAAAAGGGACCACCCACATGTGCAGCGTCCCGGTGTCAGCTCTCATCGTCGCGGACACCTCTGTCAATGTCATGGACTCAGAACAGTTTGACAAGCTGATACCCTCCCCGAGGCTGTCCCCGAGTAGAGCCAGAATCTACACCTACAGCGGCATGGAATCAATTGCCCTCTGAGGAGTAATAGAGGTGACGATCGCATGTGAGGGCAGATCAACTAAGGCAAGATTTCACAGGATGGAGAGTGGCAAAGGAACACTCCTTGGGTGTCACACCGCAGAAGATTTGGAGCTAGTTTTCTTCGCAGGATAAATCCATGACTCACTCACCCATGCACTGGTACAAGAGTTCCCACAGCTATTCACAAGACCAGGGAAGCTAAAGGGGAGACAGGTCCAACTCCACATTGACCGGTCAGTCACGTCAACTGCCTCACGGCATCAGCGGGTGCCCTTCCACCTGCTCCTGGTGGTGGAGAACAAGCTGGGATCGTTGGAAGAGCTAGACGTAATTGAGAAGGTCACCGCCCCCACCCAATGGGTCTCTCCTCTCGTCATCGCTCCGAAGCCGAAGCAACCAGGTGCCATTCACCTGTGTGTGGACATGCGGGTCCCGAATCAGGCCATCAAGCGTGAACGACACATAACCGCTATGATTGATGGCATTGTAGCCAACCTGAAAGGAGCTAGATGGTTTCAAAGTTAGATCTTAACTCTGGCTACCATCAACTGAAGCTGGCACCAGAAAGCTGAAACATCATCACATTCTCCATGCACGTTGGCCTCCGACACTACAAAAGACTAAGCTTTCGCATCTCTTCGGCTGCCAAAGTATTTCAGAATGTCATATGCAAAACACTGCCAGCCTAGTGGGCATCATCAACCTCAGTGATGACATTCTCATTTTCTCAGAAAGCCAGGAAAACCATCACATCAGGCTGAGAACAACGCTTCAAAGACTGTCAGCGGACAGGCCGACTCTCCACCCAAACAAATGCTCCTTCTACCAGAACTCAGTGGACTTTTTTGGATACATATTCTCTCACAAAATGTCTACAAGGTGACCCCAAGAAGGCGGAGGCGATCTGCAAGGCTTCAAAATCCAACTGAAGTGAGGAGCTTCCTCGGAATGGCCACTTACTGTGGGTGGTTCATCCCAAATCTGGCAACAATGGCTGAGCCTCTCAGGCACTTCATGAGGATTGGTGCGCTGTGGGAGTGGAGCTCAGAAGCCAAGAGGGCTTTCAGGTTCATCAAGTAAGTGCTGCTGGACAAGGGCACCATGACCTACTTTCACCCGCAAGGAAAGACTGACTTGGTGGCAGATGCCAGTCCTGTTGGCTTGAAGTGGTGCTACTCCAGGAGCGGCTTAACAGTGAATGGATGCCAGGAGTGTATGCAAGCCGTTCACTTTCAGCAACAGAGATTCGCTACGCACAGATAGAAAGGGAGGGCTAGCTATTAGGTGGGCTTGTCAGCACTTTCATATATACCAGTGCAGGTGCACCCCTACAAATGGTACAACGCCGGGTGTCAATAACCTGGCTCATTACATGTCGAGGCACCCTCAGCAAGTGCGGTCTACAAGGGCGGAAGAGGAGGAACAACACACCAAGGGGGTCATTACGACCTCAGTGGTCTTGCAAAAAGACCGCTGAGGCCGCGGGAGACAGAATACCGCCATTGCCGGCGGTATTCCTGGCTCCCTATTATGACATTTCCGCTAGGCCAGCGGAAATGTCACATCAACATTGCTGCCGGCTCGTAATAGAGCCGGCGGCAATGCTGATGTGCAGCGAGTGCAGTAGCACCCGTCCCGCATTTCACTGCCCGAAATTCGGGCAGTGAAATGCACGACGTGGCTATGCCTGGGGGCCCCTGCACTGCCCATGCCAAGTGCATGGGCAGTGCAGGGGCCCCCAGGGGCACCCCAAGTCCCCTTACCGCCAGCCTTTCAATGGCAGTGTGTACCGCCACGGACAGGCTGGCGGTCGGGGACTCATAATCCTAAGGGCAGCGATTATGACCGCCAGGCGGAATCCTGGCGGTATATTGGAGGGGCCGGCGGTATGGCCGTGGCAATTCCGCGACGGTCATAATTGCTGGCGGAACACCGCCAGCCTGTTGGCGGTATTACCGCCAACTTACCGCCGGCCGCCAGGGTCGTAATGACCCCCCAAGTGTTTTGCGCAAATGCTTGTACAAATGGCTTGTCCCACAGCACTCACTGTAGCAGAGATTGAAGAGGTTACCTGGAACGACCCTGGTCTCCAAAAAGCAAAAAAGGCGCTAGGCGCAAGACTGTGGCAACGCTTTCTTGATGGAGCCAAGACACGACGGAGAAACGAGCAAAGAGGTAGATGCTATGGCGGGTAAGGAGTGAACTGTTGGAGATCCAAGGTGTTCTACTGTTGCGTGTGCAAAATAGTCATACCCTGCAGTCTCTGCACCTGGGTTGTGGCTCTAGCCCAAGAAGGGCACCAAGGGGCGGTGAAAACCAAGGCTCGTCTGTGCAGTAAGGTGTGGTTCCCAGGAATGGATGCCCTAGTGAATGAGCAAGTAAGAAGATGCCATCCAGGAGCAATAACAGCAGCAGACCAGCCGCCTGCTCCGGTGCTGATGGAGGAACCCAGCCTTAAGCTGTGGATAAAACTGAGTATGGATTTTGGGAGATTTTGGCTGCCTGACTGCCGTGCTCATTGTCTCATGCACCCGGTTTCGGATGGTGGAGCTGGTAGCGTTTACATGTCATGCCTGTGCTGGAGAAAACATTTGCCCTGCTCGGTCTCCCTGATGAAGTCAGAACTGATTATGAACCGCTGTTTCACGGCCAGGAACTTAAGGAGTATATGGTCTCCCTAGCGATCTGGCACCAAAGGATCATCCCTCAGTGGCCCCAGGCCAATAAGGACATTGAAAGATTAATGCGGGCCCTGAATAGAGGCCTGAGGATTCGGGTTGACCAAGGGGAGGACCTTGAGTGGAGTCTGCACAAGTTTCTACAGGTGTACCGCCAAATGCCACACAACACCACGGGCTGTGCCTCAGCGGCCCTGATGTTTGGACAGCCTCTGAGGGACTGCATTTCTGTGGATGTCAGCTGGCTCCCAGCCGAGCTGTGTGTGGAAGAGGCTCAGGTGAAGCGGCAGATCACCAATGAGAAGGCAATCTGGAGGAGACATTCGCTGAGTCCTGATCTTTGTGTGGGAGATCGGGTGTTGAAGAAAGATCGACACCCCGGGTGGAAGTTTAGGACTCCCTATGAGCCCAAGATGTGGTACGTAGCCAAAGTTGATGGCACCATGGTCATTGTTCAGAGAGCAGGGCTAACTGTGGTATGCACTGTGCTGTGGTTCAAAATGGTGGTCCTTGTTGACAACATTCAAGGAGAGTGCCTGACCGAGTGGGAGAACCCAAGAGGGAAGCCCCTCGGCGGGTGTGACAGAGGCAGAGGGAAACTCTACACATCATTAATGAGCCAGGTGATTCAGGCGTGACAGGGTCCTGTCATCCAACGGTGCATCCACTGTGCTATGACCTCCGGGCCCTGGGGCCACACACAATGCTTCCAGCGACAATCAGGTCGATCCAGCACCCCAGACAGAAGTATGGCCTGTGTCCAAACTCAGCTCCTAGTCAGCGGTTGAGAGACTTTGGCCCTCATTTTAACCTTGGTGGTAAGTCCCGCTTACCACCATGCCGACTGCCGCCAACATACCGCCACGGTTTACTGCTACCCATATTATGACCCACACATAGCAATCCGTCACTATACAGACACACACATAAATCCTCCAGCCAAAAGGTCAGTGATAAACTGACGGTATCCAAACCCACACCGTTACGCCAACAGAACTATGCCCACAGCATTATGACCCACGAATCACCGTGGCGGACATTAAACTGCAGTAAACCATTGGTGGTACATACTGCCACGCTCAAAATACACACAACCTAACAAAACAACACTACATTGGTCAATTCAAACTACACACACCTGACACTCATACACACACCACACCCACACCACTATAAAACACCCACCCACATTAACCACAACCCTTTACAACACTAAACAATTGACAACTGAGAGAGACACACACCAAGGGCACACACAACCAGAGCCACAGAACACCATCACCCATATACCATCCACGCTCCTTACAGCACACACCTCAACACATCACCCCACACACCCTCACACACACCACTCACACTCCACCCATGGCACCACAAAGACCCCAGGCTCTCAGAGGAGGAGCTAAGGGTCATGGTGGAGGAAATCATCCGGGTAGAGCCACAGCTATTCGGATCACAGGTGCAGCAGACATCCATTGCTAGGAAGATGGAGCTATGGCGGAGAATCGTGGACAGGGTCAACGCCGTGGGATAGCACCTTAGAACAAGGGATGACATCAGGAAGAAGTGGAATGACCTATGGGGGAAGGTGCTTTCCGTTGTAGCAAGACACCAGATAGCTGTACAGAGGACTGGCAGTGGATCCCCACCTCCTACCCCACAACTAACAACATGGGAGGAGCATGTCTTGGTAATACTGCAGCCTGAGGGCCTGGCAGGAGTAGCAGGAGGACTGGACTCTGGTAAGTCAAATCTCTATTACTCTCACCCCCCTACCAGCATGCCATCACATACCCCCACCCTTACCCTCACGCCATCACTCCACCTCACATACACCCCACCATCATAACCCACCCATCCCAATACCAAGCCCTGCATGCACCACCAATGCATGGACATCACTCACAGCCCTGCATGGACACCTATCACTAAAGCATGCACGTTAGAGAGAATCACCTTGCCAACAAAATCACTACTCACACAAGGCAAAGCTGACAGGGCAATCACAACCATACAGGGCAACACACCCATGTACAAGATGTCACACGCAGAAACAATAACACTGCATTTACATCCCCACAGGTTCCCCCACCCTACGTCACCGGAAAAGAGGTACCAGCAACATCCAGTCCCCCCACAGAAGAGGCCCACAGTGATGACAGCACCTATGGTCGCCTGGATCTGGATGACCAACCTGGCCCATCAGGGATCTTCGGACAGTCTATTACCCAGGCCCAGTCCCACACCACCACAGAGCCTCCCCCTCAGGAAACACCACCACAGCACCCACCCAGCGGGCCCATACCTCTGTCCCCAGGACACGTCAATCAGCAGTGTGTCCACCACTACAGGGACCACGGGCAATAAGGACAGGCAACCCCACAAACACAGGACGAACAGGGACCTGGGGTCAGTGGCAGTGGGTACACGGTTGAGGGGACTGAGGCACAGGACAACAGGGAAGCCGGGAGGACTGCTGTGTGCCAGGATGAAGCACAATGGGCACAACGCCCCCTCCAGAGCCAGTGGAGAAGCCATCCACTCACCCCCTCCTTGCCAGGATGGAGCACACTGGGCACAATGCCCCCTCCAGAATCAGTGGAGAAGCCATCCACTCATCCCCTCCTTGCCAGGATTAAGCACACTGGGCACAAGGCCCCCTCCAGAACCAGTGGAGAAGCCAACCACTAGAGAGACTGTGGCTTTGCACTCCCCAGGACCAAGCAGTCGGCAAACTACCAACTAGAGAGACTGTGACTTTGCACTCCCCAGGACCAAGCAGTGGGCAAACCACCCACTTGAGAGACTGTGGCCTTGCACTCTCCAGGACATCACACAGGGCATGTAGACCCCTCCACGACAAGTGGTATTGTACCATCTTCCGGCTGAGGTACCCCCCGTTCCCTGTCCCCCTGAGGTGCCTGTGTATTTTTGACCTGAAGCCCCTGTAGAGTTCTCTCCGTGTTGTTGCAGGAGTCAAGTGGGGCCTTGGCCTATGTGATGTGGCCTTGTGGCCCACGGACATTGAGGACTGGGCAGTGTCCCTCCTTTTGTATATATGTATATACTGTTTTGATTTTGAAGCACACTTTTCTAGTATTTTATCTCATAACACTCACTTAAATCAATTCCTTTGGTCCTTGCATTATTCCTGAGGGGTACATGGTGTATATGTAATGTTACTGCATCTGTTTGTGTGTATGGTGTTGGGGGTGGGGGTGTTGCGTGTTGCATGTGTGTGTCACTCTCTTTTTCCTCCCCCCTCCCTTGTGTGCTAGGCGGCAGTACTCACTGTGGTGGTCTTCGCCGGTGTTGCTGTTTGTAGTGCATGAGGAGGTATACAAGCATGGGGAAGATGTGCAACTTGGGCTCCATGGCGTTGTGGTTCTTCCTTGAGTCTCCAGAGGTGAGTCCTTTGCCTTCTGTGTACTGTTTCTGCCGTGCTTTTTATGTTGTTGGTACCGACCCAGAAAAGGTGGTGTTTAGGCCTGTTGTAATAGTGTGGGTTGTACATTGTCTTCCGCCTGGCTGTTGGCAGTTACCGCTGCAGTGCTTGTTGCTACCGCCGTGGCAGTCGGTGTGTTAAAGTGGCTGTCTGTGTGGGCGTTTTCCGCCGTGGTCATAATTCAATTTTTTTTACCGCTGGCCTGTTGGTAGTATTACCGTCGCTTTATCACCGACCGCCAGGGTTGTAATCAGGGCCTATATGAGCATGTGTGGTTGTCACGTTCATTTATGCGTTCTGCAACCAGGCCCTTCACACAGCCGTGGGATAACCAGTGGCGCACACCACAGAGTGAAGAGATTGTGCTGCTGATTTTCATTTTCATTGGCTGTTCTAACACGTCATTCCCCACTTTTGTGCATGATGCAGTGGTGGAGTAAAACCCATAGTCTGCAGGTCCTGCTGGAGGAGCCACCACCTGGTGAATTCATCAATGTCTGCAGGAGTCTTCAAGGGCAAGAGTTCAGGACATGCTGAAGGTAGGAGCAGGGCAGCCAGGGGTCATCGCATCTGTCACATCTGGATTTGGGACCAGATGTTGACCTCATGCCAGTTCACAGGGGTGAAAGCAGAAGAACTAAGAGACCAGTTAATTATAAAAGGGAGAAATCACAAAGTACAGAAGAAGTGATGTTTAGTTTGCAGGAGACGTTAATCATGTCCCCACCATAGAATTAGTTGTCAAGTGAATGAAGTATGTGGCAGAGTGTCCTGTGATATGGTTGGATGAATATGACGCAGGGTATGAATAAATTTCTGATGTGAAAGATGGTGAGCAGGCGTAGGAAGGGGTACAGGAGAGTTTAATATCCCAGTGTGAACTTTGGGGTTTATTTGAATGTATGTGTTAATTTGGTCTCCATTCACTTTAATACTTAAGGCAGATTTAAAGGGAATTCACGTGCAATACAGGTTGTGGGCAGGGTGCCTGGAACACAAAGTGGTGACGCCCTTCAAAACACTGTTTTTTTTTATAGTAAGATAATATTCTCAGGAAGGTAATTTGATGTCACGATCTATATGTTGTGATGGAATGAGGTGTAGTCATATAGGCTGCGAGCAGCAGCGTGGACTCAAAATGAATTCGAAACAAGCTATCAGGTACTGTTGGCTGAAGACTCATCAAGGAGAAGGTTTTATGTCAAAATATCCACTACAGAAACATTGGACTTCCAAAATATTGTGGTCAAAATAAGGAGGATCAAAATATCGAGAAGGTAAGCAAGTTCATACAGGTAATCAAAGATTTACTTATCTTAATGTACCTTTAAGATATATATACCCTCAAGGTATATACGTGTGGAGGTAAATAAAATAAACCTATATTTACCTATATGTACTTACCTTGTCAATGTTTTGGCCCAACATTTTGTCCCCAGTCCTGCTGTGACATCGTAGAGGAGATCATTGACAAGTTACGAAAGGTCAAGGGATTCCATCGTTGAAAGCTCAAGAAAACAGAATTTGAAGTGACTGTACATAAGGTGCAAAGGTTATGAGGCTTTTCCTAATGTGTATCCAAGCGCATAGGGTACAGCTGCAATGTCCAAGTGTACCTGTGCACATGGATTGAGGGAGAGAATTCAGCCACATTTGTGGGCAATGCCAAACGTGAACCAAAACAGGCAGCTTTTTGTGTTTGTGTGTCAACCTCATATAACTAAAGCAATATATTTGTGTTAATTGCCACTCTTTATAAAAATGTTAAAATATTAGCTACAACTGCCAAATCTGAGAGGTGTACTAGACTCAATCAGACTTCCATCAATCAACAGGCAGCTAACAAAAAAAGCAAAACCAAAAAAAAAGCCCCAGCATACCTCGCCTACCCGCCAAGAACAGATGGCAAAATGCAGACAGGGCTTATCATTGGCTGAGAGCAGATGAACAGGCAGACAGCTAAACAAAGTGCTGGCTGGGGCCTGAGGCATGGAGCCATAGCTAGTGGTACCAGCAGACATGAAGCCAGATGTATACTGATCTCATAACTCCTGCACTTGTCTCACTCCAGTACCTTCTTACATAGACCAGAAACCACCCTTTAAAGCAACCAACGATGCACAACCTTCTTTTGTGGAATATAACTTTGCCTCTTTTAACTATTTAAAAAACATGCATGATTGCCCATAAACATTATTAACCATTAATATGTTGAGGCATCAGTTTCTGTCACATAACCCTCATTAATCACTGATATCATAAATAAATTTTCTTTGTCACACCATCACAAGCTATTGCTACTATCATAAATCAAAATCGTTCAGGTCATAAATCAAGAGTAATAGTGAGTGATCGGGCTTTGAGTCCTGGCTTCTACTTGTCATGTCTCTGTGACACTTTCTTCTGTAGGCAATCCCACATTTTGCCTTGGAGGGGGCTCACTCCATAGTGTTCGTTTCACCATGTTTTTCTGGGGGGGGGCTCTTGTTTTTGGATTAGGCTACCTTAAGTGTCTCTGTGCCCTGCCATACGTCCTGGTGGGTCTGGGCTGCGAGTGCTGTGTTCCACTTACTCCTATTTGCTGGCCCCTTTTCATCCTGCTGTAAGGCATCCCCAGGTGAGTGGCCTTTCATTAGCACACCGCCTTACTAGGGTGCTTACCGTCAACATTGGTAAAACCTCCTTCAATAACCACCACGCTGCCTGCGAGGCTCACGTCTCCAGTCCTTGGTCACGCTCTGTCCCGGATCGCCGTGCTGTCCATTGGAGGGGATAGCACGCTTTTAATGACCCTCCACTGGATGCCCCCAACCCCTGCGGGTGTCCCCCCACTTCCTCATTGGAGGGTTCAAATGATTCCAGCACCCCCTTGTGCTTCACGCCTCCCCCACCTAGGTACCTGACGGGGCATTTACAGACGGGGTGTGCGACCAGCCCCCAAAAAAACGGTTTAACTAGTCCTTCCGGGTCCAAGGCAGCCGTTATGGTGCCGGCCCTCCATGACCCCTTTGGGACGGCCTTTGCTAATACACCCGGTAATATGGCTACAGTCGATCAATCACAAGCCAGCCGCCATGATGGTTGCGAGCCGCCGCCTATTGCCTGCCACCTGCACAACTAAAAATCCCTCGGGCACAACCTGAACCAAAGCGGAGTGGGCCACGCATGAGCAGTGATTGAGGACAGTAGTGTGGCGATTCAATGAAACAACGAGGTAGGGATTGTGGCCAGAAGGATGCATTGGCAGTGATGCCGACTGTCTTCGCCATCAACACACTGCTGCACTGTCAAGCAACACGTAGCATGCAGACGAGACCCTGCTTATGTGTGTGCTGATCAACAGGTGGAACTGTATTAGGGCTGGTATCACCTGACATTGTTCATGATGTCCAGTAGATGTAATTTGGGCTGGGGTCCACCTATAAAGGTTTTTAAAGGTACATGGACAAGCTATATGAAAGGTGTTTCCTATATTCTGGAAGGTTTTCTAATTATTGTAGGAAGAGATGAAGACATGTATAGACGTGCGTCAGGTCCTTATCACACTGAACCACGTACCAAATTTACCATTTATTTCATGCCACGCAGCACAGCAACCAAAAAAGGGAGAGAGCAGGACAGTGCCATATCTACTAAGATATGACGCTGCTACTTTCATCCCCTGTGCAGGCGCACTTTCCTGCTGCCTAGTGACACACCACAGTTTAAACATGTCTGTGTGAGTCTAGCATTTTTTTGTACTACAAGACTATACCACATGCTGTGCACAGACATTGTTTAATGCTTTTCTACGTTGTGGGTCTACTGTACAGCACAGCACACACACACAAAGTTAGATAGAAGAGGCATCCATTTCTGAGACAAAGCCCTGTCTCAGAACATTAGCTGATAGGGCATTGTATCAAAAACAGTAGGTGGTTGCATGGGAAACTCCATGAATCACCCTTCGGGTGCCCGCATATGCTGAGTAGTGCAAGCAGCATTACTTTTATGCTCTTTTCGAACATTACAACCTGTTTTATGCTGAAAGTAAATAACAAATCAGTGCTTTGCATTGATCTGTGTAACCGTTGGTAACTTTGCACTTGTGCAAAGTGATGCTAAATCTCACTTACAGTATTAAAGGAAGATTAATAGTGCAACCTAATTGTAGCCCACATCATTTCAGGATTGAGTGAAGCCAGCTGAAAAGTGTCATGCTGTTGGCTAAACCACCAGGTGCTATCAGTTGGTATTCATTTTCTGGAAAAAGGCATATAGGCCCTCATTATGACATTGGTGGTAAGTACCGCTTACCGCCATGCTGACTGCCGCCAACATACCGCTGCGGCAGCGGATTACCGCTACCCATATTATGACACACACATAGCAATCCGTCACTATACAGCCACACACACAAGTCTGCCAGCCCGAAAGTCGGTGATAAACTGGCAGCATCCAAACCCACACCGTTACGCGAACACAACTACACCCATCACATTAGGACCCACAAATCACCACAGTGGACATTCGAGCGCTTCAAATACACACACACAAACAAAACACCACCACATTGGACAATTCAAACTACACACACCTGACACCCATTCACATACCACACCCACCCACACCAATATAAAACACCCACCCACATTACCCACAACCCTTTACCAATACAAGCAGGTGCCACAAGAGGGATAGCAAGACCACAGTCAAGACCACAGCCACACACCACCACCACCTATACACCATCCACACACCTTACATCACACACCCCAACACATCACCGCACACACCCTCACCCACACCACTCACACTACACCCATGGCACCACAAAGACACCCCAGGTTCTCAGAGGAGGAGCTGAGGGTCATGGTGGAGGAAATCATCCGGGTAGTGCCACAGCTATTCGGCTCACAGGTGCAGCAGACATCCATTGCTAGGAAGATGGAGCTATGGCAGAGAATCGTAGACTGGGTCAACGCCGTGGGACAGCACCCCAGAACAAGGGATGACATCAGAAAGAGGTGGAACGACCTATGGGGGAAGGTGCATTCCGTGGCAGCAAGACACCAAATAGCTGTACAGAGGACTGGCAATGGACCCCCACCTCCTCCCCAACAACTAACAATATGGGAGGAGCAAGTCTTAGCAATAATGCATCCGGAGGGCCTGGCAGGAGTAGGAGGAGGACTGGACTCTAGTAAGTCAACTCTCTATTACTATCACCCCCCTACTTGCATGCCATCACACACCCCCACCCTCACACTCACTCCCATCACTCCACCACCTCCCACACACCCCACCATCACAACCCACTCATCCCAGTGCCAGTCAGTACGATTTTTATATTACATATATTCCAGGATCTCAAAACATTCTGGCTGATGCTCTGTCTCGCCGATATCCAGAGTGTTCTCCTTCCTCATCCCAGTATCTTCTAGAACCCAGTAAGATCATTGGAGTGGCTCAGTCTTTCCTGGAAGAAGTACAACAAGAATACGCCAACCTATCGGACCATGACATAGAAGAACTAAGACCATTATTGTACAAGAAACAAGGATATTTTTATTACCAAGACCTGATATTCCTCCCTACAAACCAGGTGCAAAAGAAAGCATTACAAATGTGCCATGATTCCCCTGTAGCTGGTCATAGAGGCATCAAAGCCACACAAGAACTACTTTCACGATTTTTCTGGTGGCCTACCTGGAAACTGGATGTGGAAAAATACGTTCAGGCCTGTCCCATATGTGCCCAAGTCAAAATACCTCACACCAGACCGGCAGGATTACTACAGCCTTTGCCTGTTCCATCGGCCCCATGGCATACTATCTCTACTGATTTTATGTGTTCACTCCCACCATCAGCAGGAAACCGGGTTATCATGGTCACAGTGGATTCTTTCACAAAGATGGCTCATTTCACTGGCCTAAAAAAGCTGCCTACTTCTCAAGAACTAAGTCAAATATTCATAGATCATGTCTTCCGTCTCCATGGACTTCCACATACCATAATATCTGATAGAGGACCTCAGTATATCTCCCGATTTTGGAAGCATTTTTGTAAAACACTGAATATAAATAGAGCCCTGTCTTCAGGGTTCCATCCTCAGACCAACGGTCAGACTGAGCGTTTGAACCAAGGACTAGAGCAATATCTTCGATGCTTTTGCAATTCTACCCAAAGTAACTGGAGCACTTACCTCTCTTTAGCTGAATTTTCCTACAATAACTCAGTCCATAGTGCCTCCAAGGTCACTCACTTTTTCTGTTCCTATGGTTTTCATCCTACCTCTTTCCCTACTTCTCCACAATCCAACTCTCCTCTACCTGCTATTACCTATTTCTCCAAACGCCTTCTCCAACTCCATAAACTAATTCGATCTAATTTGTTACATACCAAGAGATATATGAAGAAGGCTGCAGACAAGAGACGTACAACCAATCCAAATTATCATCTGCAAGATAAAGTCTGGCTCTCCTCCAAATTCTTGCCCTCACGTCTCTCTCAAAACAAGTTCACACCTCGTTACTATGGGCCTTTCCGTATTCTCCAGTTGGTCAATCCTGTCACTGTCCGTCTTCACTTACCCCATACATGGAAGATCCATCCGGTTTTTCATGTTTCTCAGCTTAAACCTTATGTGCCTGATCCTTACTCACGTCAGTTTCCTTGTCCACCTCCTGTCCTTGTGGATGATGTTCCTGAATATGAAGTGCAGGAAATTTGTGACTCTCGTCTTTTTCATAAACGACTTCAGTATCTGATTCATTGGAAGGGTTATCCTCTCAGTGAATGTTCATGGGAAGATGCCTCTTCCGTTCACGCTCCTCTCCTGATTCAACGCTTTCACTGTTTATTCCCTCTTAAGCCTGGGCCTTCGGGAGGGGGACCTACTGTCGCGCCGCGCGGTGCGGCGCGAGCCGAGAGCTCGACTTCTGCCGGGCGTTCGGCTCGGGCCACGCACCGCGTTATTAAGACGCGGCGCGCCCCCAGCCTCTCCTGCGCGTTTCGAGGCCCCAGATTTGCTTGGGGCCTCGTTCTTCCTTCTGCCTTTCACTGTCCCAGGGGTCTCTGAACCCTCTTACCTGTTTTTCTTCGTTTCTTTGTCCTTTCTTCTTTTTTGCAGTCTGTTGTGTGCCTTTCTTTATGTTTCTTCATCCTTCCCAGATTCCTGTGCTTTCCCAGCATTCCTTGTTCCCTATTCTCTATGGTTCCTCTACTATTCTGTTCTATGTATTGTTTCCCTATCTAAGATGGTGTCCTTTTACTTCCTGTGGGTCACTTCCTGTTTTTTGGTATATAAGGGCTGTGTTTTTCCTCTTTCTTTGCGCTGCAACACTTTCTGCTCAGTTAGTGTCTTCGCTCCTGATTTCCTTGCCTTTTGGTTTTGGATTCAGCATTCTGTGTTTTCTGATTTTTGCTCCTTTTGGATTCCTGTTTGTTT
Organism: Pleurodeles waltl; assembly: GCF_031143425.1. Taxonomy (NCBI): domain Eukaryota; kingdom Metazoa; phylum Chordata; class Amphibia; order Caudata; family Salamandridae; genus Pleurodeles; species Pleurodeles waltl. The sequence continues at coordinate 77,440,984 of NC_090451.1, read as the reverse complement.
GTTCTTGTTTTTCTCCAGGAGTCTTCCCGTTTGGAGGTTTTTTCCCCTTTTTAAGGGTTTTTTTCCCTCTGGCGCTACTTTCTGAAGGGCACGGTCTGTTCTTGGTGTCTCCATTGCCTACAGCACCGTGGCTACCAGAAAGAGTCGCCCCTTTTTGGGCCAAAGCCGAACATTGAAGATTCACGCCACCAGATCTGCAAATTCCAGGCGCAAGCAGCACGTGAGTCGTGACACCCTGCCTTCACCGCAGCGGAGTTGGAGAGACTGGTGGATGGGGTCCTACCCCAGTACCAAATGCTGTATGGGCCTCCAGACCAACAGGTGAGTACAATGTCAGCACGATGCATGGGGCATGAATGCATGGAGTGGTGTGTGTGAAGGCCTCGTGTGGTGGGGGGTTGGTGGAAGGGCCCTGTATGTGCGTAAGGGGATGTGAAGGGCTATGGTGGGCCATGAGTGTAACAGGCAAGACGGTCTGACATATACCTTTTCCTATGTGTATTTCTCTGCAGGTCAGCGCCCATCAGAAAAAAGCATGCCTTCGCCAAGGACGTCTGGACCCTGGGGATCTACGGCAGGCGGAGCACCCACTGTCCCAAACGGTGGGAGGACCTGAGACACTGGGCACTGAAGACGGCGGAGGGATGGCCTCCCAACAAGGAAGGGCTGCCCGTCGAACCCTGGCCCCCGATGGCCCGCATACTGCCGGTGGCCTATCCAGAGATGGATGGGCGCTTGGGGGCATCACAGCAGCCACAAGGGGGTGAGTACAGTGCCCCAATATACAACTTGCACGTGGTGGGTTTTATCCGGGTGGGGGATGTGGGCCTGTGGGTGCCCCTAGGCCAGGCTGGACATTGCAGGGTAGGTCCCATGTTGGGCAGGGTCTGATGTAAACTTCCTCCCACCAAGCTAGTAGGCATCCAATACTGGGCAGGGGTCTGTTGGCGTCAGGTATGATGCAATTGGCAAAAGGTGTCCCTGTCCATGGGCTGGTGACTAGCATTGTGACTGGTAGTGGATTGCTTAGTGCGTAGGGTTGTTCCCTGTGTGTGAGTGTGTTGTGTACGCCAATAGTGGTGTTGGTGCCGCCATTGACCAAGTGTATCTTTTCTCTCTCCCCCCCTTTTTGTTTTGTCACCATGTCCGTATGTGCATTACCATCATTTGGCGGAGGAGCAGAGGCACCGGTGACGGAGGGAGCTGCATCCCACAGGGTCCAGGAGGCCGAATCCACCAACGGTGAGGGCACCAGTGGGACAGAGGCGAGGGGAGCACCACGGCAGAGACTGGAGGGGACAGCTCGAACAGTGATACCTCCTCCAATGGAAGCTCCCTAGTGGTGGCGGACACTTCTGTGCCCACCCGAACTACAGGTACAGCCGCAACCCCTGTACCAGCACCGCACTCCCAGCAGCCCATCAGCGTGTTTCCCGTGCCCTCTTACCCAGGAGGGTGGGCATCTCCTTCGCCCCAGGCACCTCAGGCCCTGCCCGAGTTAGCCCTGCTGCCCTGAGTGAGGAGTCTGTTGACCTCCTGCGATCCATCTCTGTTGGGCAGTCAACAATTGTGAATGCCATCCAGGGGTGGCAGCCCAAATGCAACAGACAAATGCATTTCTGGAGGGCATTCACACTGGCATGGCGGCCCAACAGAGATCAATCCAGGCTCTGGCCTCCTCTCTGATGGCAACCATTGTCCCTGTTTCTAGCCTCCCCCCCCAACTTCCTCTACCCAATCCCATTCCCCTCAACCCCAACCTATCCCAAGCACACAGGCAGACAAGCATGAACCCAGGACAACACGCAAGAGTGGACATGGCAAAGACAAGCACCACACTTCATCCCACAGGCACTCACACAAACACCATCCAGATGCAGACATGCCAACATCCACTGCCTCCACTGTGGCTCCACCTCCTCGTCCTCCACCTCCCTCCCAGTTGTGTCTACAATCACACCTGCATGCACTACATCCTCATCCACTACCCTCATCACCAGCACACGTATCAGCACACGCCCCTCACTGGCAGTCACCACCCCCACATCCATGCACACGTCCCCTGTGTCCTCTCCCACTGTGTCTGTGCCCCCTCCTTCCAAAGTACACAAACACAAGCACTCAGACACCCAAAAGCCAGCCACCTTACAACAGCATCCAGCCCATGCACCTGCACCCAAACACAGCAGACTGACACCTCCTACAACCACTTCCTCTTCCTCTACTCCAATACCTTCTCCCTCTTACTGCCCCAATGTCCCTAAGAAGCTTTTCCTCTCCACCACTGACCTCTTCCCTACCACTCTCCTCCCCCCCAACCTTCACGTCGGGCCAGGGTGGTCAGAATCCAGGCGAGCACCTCAGCCGCCCATTCCACGGCCACAGTAGTGTCGACAGCTACTCCAGGTGGGAGAGGATACTGGGCACCAGGCAGCCACTCTGAAAGGGTGTCTGCACTGGGTGCTGTAAGAAAGTACAAGGAGGCACCTCCAGCTGCGTCAAGGAAGGGCAAGCAGGCACCACCAGCTGCTACAGGGAAGGGCAAGGAGCAATCCCCGGCTGCTGACAGGAAGGGCAAGGGGCCTGCACCAGCAGGCAGGAAAGACAGGAGGCCTGGTGCTAGGACTCATTCGGAGCCCCCACCACCAACCATGGGGGTTCAGCCATCCGAGGCTGAAGGGGATGGGCTAGAGCCTCCCCCCACCACTGCCAGCACCGCCTCCAGCACGCCACCTGCACCGCCACCAGCACCACCACCTGCACCGCCACCAGCACCACTGCCAGCAGCAGCAGCCCCAGTGGGCAGCCGTCCGAGGCTGCAGGGGATGGGCTGGAGCCTCCCCCACCACTGCCAGCACCGCCACCAGCACCTTCACCTGCATCTCCACCAGTATCACTGCCAGCAGCAGCAGCCGCAGTGGGCAGCTGTTCGAGGAGGCAGGGGATGGGCTGGAGCTTCCCCCCACCACTGCCAGCATTGCCACCAGCACCACTGCCCGCAGCAAGAGCCCCAGTGGGCAGCCGTGCGAGGCTGCAGGAGAAGGGCTGGAGCCTCCCCCCACCACTGCCAGCACCAGCACCTTCACCTGCATCTCCACCAGTACCACTGCCAGCAGCAGCAGCCCCAGTCGGCAGCCATTCGATGCTGCAGAGGATGGGCTGGAGCCTCCCCCCACCACTGCCAGCACTGCCACCAGCACCAATGCCAGCAGCAGCAGCCCCAGTGGGCAGCCGTCCGAGGCTGCAGGGGATGGGCTAGAGCCCAACCCCCTGCTAGCACCGCCACCAGCACCACTGCCACCACTGAGCAGCCGTGAGCGCCGGCGGACAGTGTGTAGTCCTGCATCAGTGGGCTGTTGTGCGGCCTGGTCCCTGCAAATCCTGTGGGTCTGACACCCAGGTGAGAGACAGTGACCTTGCACTCCCCAAGATCTGCATCACAGGGCACAATGCCCCCAACAGAACCAGTGGAGAAGCCATCCACTCACCCCATCCTTCCCACGATGAAGCACACTGGGCACAATGCCCCCTCCAGAACCAGTGGGCAAACCACCCACTAGAGAGACTGTGGCCTTGCACTCCCCAGGACCAAGCAGTGGGCAAACCACCCACTTGAGAGACTGTGGCCTTGCTCTCCCCAGGACTAAGCAGTGGGCAAATCACCCACTTGAGAGACTGTGGCCTTGCTCTCCCTAGGACCAAGCAGTGGGCAAACCACCTACTTGAGAGACTGTGGCCTTGTACTCCCCAGGTCCAAGCAATAAGCAAACCACCCACTAGAGAGACTGTGGCCTTGCACTACCCAGGACCATGCAGTGGGCAAACCACCCACTTGAGAGACTGTGGCCTTACACTCCCCAGGACAGTACACAGGGCATGTTGCCCCCTCCAGGACCAGTGGTGTTGTAGCATCTTCTGGCTGAGGTGCCCCCCATTCCCCATCCCCCTGAGATGCCTGTCTATTTTTGACCTGATGCCCCTGCAGTGTTCTCTCCGTGTTGTTGCAGGAGTGAGGTGGGCCCTTGGTCTATGTGTTGTGTCCTGTGGCCCACGGACATTGAGGACTGGGCAGTGTCCCTACATTTGTAAATACGTATATACGTTTGGATTTTGATGCACTTCATAGTATTTTATCGTATTTCACTCACTTTCTTCAACCCATTTTGTCCTTGCATTATTCCTGAGGGGTACGGTGTAAATATGTTATGGTGCTGCATCTGGTTGTGTGTATGGTGTTGGGGGTGGGTGTGTGTGCATCACTATCTTTTTCCTCCCCACTCCCTTGTGTGCTAGGCGGAAGTACTCACCTTGGCCGTCTTCACTGCCGTTGGTGTTCATAATGAAGCAGAAGGTAGACGAGCATGGGAAAAACTTGCAGCTCGGGCTCCATGGCTTCCTGGTTGTTCCCTGAGTCTCCAGAAGTGAGTCCTTTGACTTCTGAGCTCTGTTTCCGCCAGGCTTTTGATGTCATTGGTACGGCCCCGGAAAAGATGCGGATAGGCCGGTCATGATAGAGTGGGCAGTACATTGTCTTACGCCCCGGCTGTTGGCGGTTACCGCCGTGGTGCTTGTTGATTCCGCCCTGGCGGTCGGTGTGTTGAAGTGGCTGTCTGTCTGAGCGGTTTCCGCTGAGGTCATGATTCCATTTTTGTTACCGCCGGCCTGTTGGCGGTATTACCGCCACTTTATCACCGACTGCCAGGGTTGTAATGAGGGCCATAGTGTGAAGTTTCAGATTTTCTCTGAAAAACTAAATGTTGCCCGAGTGAAGTTTTTAAAGAAAGAAGTGTTCTTTGTCAATGATGGCAAGTGAACTTTGAAGTCTTGAAGCAGGATGTAAGTAGTATGTCTCATAAATTTGAATGCAGGCAAGGCCAAATCAACCTTTCATCCTATCATGGCCGATATATTTAGTACATCAACCTGAGCACGTTACTTAAGCAGCTCAGACAATACACAACTAAAATTTCAAATGAAGACTCCCTCGAGAGCAGGTGCTAGCAGTTATTTTCTTGAAGCTGTTTTGATATAGTAATAATAGTGATAATAATGATAACAATCATAATAATAATAATAACCACCTATATTGTTATAAAGGTAAATGGTTCATTACATTTACCATCACATAAAATACAATAAACTTATTGCATTACTCAAAAACATGCATCACATAATTTTCAACACTGCCCTTAACTGTTATCAATTCCAATAGGATGTTTCCAGACTTACAGGAACATGCTAACGACATGGCTCATTGTCAAACCACCTTCCTTTAGACCTAGTCATATAAATATGGATGTAAGATAAAATAATGTTATAAAAGTAACTTCAATTACTGCAACACTAAAAAGTCTGTATTTATACCATACAACTTTCAATCTCAATATCTTATATTCCTTACACATATATTCCCTTACTATGTAATCATGTAGCTATATATTTAGTACATTTAGGGGGTCATTCTGACCCCGGCGGTCTAAGACCGCCGGGGCCAGGGTCGGCGGGAGCACCGCAGACAGGCCGGCGGTGCCCCGCAGGGCATTCTGACCGCAGCGCTTCGCCCGCGGTCAGAAGAGGCAAACCGGCGGTCTCCCGCCGGTTTACCGCTGCCCTTTGAATCCCCCATGGTGGCGCAGCTTGCTGCGCCGCCATGGGGGATTCTGACACCCCCTACCGCCATCCTGTTCCTGGCGGTTCGCCCGCCAGGAACAGGATGGCGGTAGGGGGTGCCGCGGGGCCCCTGGGGCACGGCAGGGGCCCCCGTAAGAGGGCCCCGCAAAGTATTTCAGTGTCTGCTAACACTGAAATACGCGACGGGTGCAAACTGCACCCGTCGCACCCCTGCAACTCCGCCGGCTCAATTCTGAGCCGGCGTCCTCGTTGCAGGGGCATTTCCTCTGGGCCGGCGGGCGCTCTTTTGGAGAGCGCCCGCCGGCCCAGAGGAAATGTCTAAATGGCCGCCGCGGTCTTTTGACCGCGGTGCGGTCATTCAGCGGCTGTAGCTTCGCCAACATTAGAATCAGGCCCTTAGTCCTACTATACAAGAGAAAAAAAGGTAAAAAATATACTAATAATTCACTCACATGAAAGCTTTAGTCTCTTTCACCATCACCCTACACCTCTATCAATCTATCTTCTATCTCTACTCTCTGACTCATCCCAAATCCATTCTACTACCCTCCGCAACCCCTCCTGGCTCACTCCAAACCCCAGTTTATGACTATGATCTCTCAAACAACCCTACTAAATTCTCCATCATGGATCTCTCCTTTGATTCATCCCAAACCTCATTTTACTACTATGATCTCCCTAATCCATTTCTAGACTCTTCCCTCCTTCATTTCTCCTTTACTGATCCCAAATCTCACCCTACTTCCATCAGTTCCCAATTAGAACTTCTGGATAGTTCTCTCCTCTATCCTTCCATTATTCTATTAAATCCAACTAACAGACTCACATGACCTCCACTCAAATTAACTCATACCTCTGTATACTAACAGTAATACTGTACCCACATTTCCCAATACTAATCCACCACTAATCCTTTTGGATTCTGGAGTAGCGTGCTACTCGCCAGAAAGCGCTACAATGCCTTGTCAGGGGTAGTAAGTGCTATATAGTGCTATATAGAAACAATTGCAATTACAATATAACCAGCATGTCAATACAAACTGGAACAAGTAATCCAATATTTTCAAGCTGAAAGAACACATATCCGCACTTATTGCTTATGTTTTTCAAATAGTTTTATTATTTTTCAAATCTAAACCTAACCTTATGTTTAAGAGCAAATTGCTGGGTCTGGTAGAAATCACAGCTATTCAGATAATCCAAAATGAGTTTTGCTTAATCCAATTTAAATAATTCCCATTACCATATTCTAAATTCTCCCGAAAGGAGGATTCATAAAATAATTATTTACGTTTGGATTATTAACAACCGTACTGTCACCATACCATTCTGGATGGCGCTGGTGTCCCTAGTCCTGTGTGTCTGGTAAAGCATGTTGTTCTTTTCATTTTTATGTGTTGTTTGGCTCTACTCCACAAGCTCCTCCTTCGGTGGTAGAGGAAGGTTTTTGTTCTGTGATGGTGGGAGTTTGGGGCAGAAACATAACGCAAGCCCCTACCATTCAAGGGGGCCCCCAGCTTTCAGGCGGTCAGCCAACACTGAAGGGGGCCCCCCATTCAGTACAAGGCCAATGAATATCTGTGAGATATGGGAAACTCAGGGCTCGCTCAATGGGCAAGTTACTTACCTTTGCTAACACCTTATCTGGTAGAGTCTATACCTAGCTGCAGATTCTTTACCTTTGAATTCTCCCCAAACATCAGGCTTCGTCTGGAAGATTTTCGTGAGCAGTACCCCTGTACTCTGGTATGTAGCGTTGATTGGCTCCACGTCAGTCATCGACGTTATCCGCGCTAGATGACATTGCGGGTTCTAAATAGGTGCCACCCAGGCGCGAATAAGTCAGTTTCTTTTCACAAGTTTCCACATCAGAAGCACAGGGCAAAGAAGAATGCTGACTACTGGTGTGTCGCCACTAAAGCCCTGAAAGGGGAGTCCCTGCCCCTAGAAATCAGTTAGCTGAGTGGAGAGGATGGGTGGGTTGATAATTAATCTGCAGCTAGTTACAGTCTGTACCAGATAAGGAGTTAAGGAAGGTAAGTAACTTGTCCATCTGATAAAAAATTCTAGCTGCAGCTTCAATATCATTCCCAGAAGTGGGTCTGCAAATGAAGTTCAAACTAGAAGGTCCTGCAGAAACAAACGGGCAAAGTGTCTGTCCCTACGGACCTGACCATCCAGGCAGTAGTGTTTGGTAAATGTGTGCAGATATGCCCACGCTGCTGCCTTGCAGATGTCTAGGGCTGGAACTTCACATGCTATCACAGTGGTTGCAGCTTTAGCTCAAGTAGAAAGAGTGGGCAAACCCTGGGGGGGGAAGGGGGTTGCTTTTTGGATGGTGCATAGCAGATCTTAATGTAGAGTATGACCCATCTGGAGATAGTCCATGTAGGAAAGTGTCCCTTTTGGCATGGTTACTTTGCCTGCTATGGATGCTAACTTTACTACCTTGATGCTAACTTGACTGTGAGTGTGTGCTGGGATCCTGCTGGGCCCCAGCACCAGTGTTCTTTCCCTAAACTGTACCATTGTTTCCACACTTGATATACCCCGGTACACAGCTAAGTCTCTGTGGCCAGGGAGGGTCCCTAAGGACTCCAGCATGTATTGGGCCACCATTTGGGACCCCTCACCAAACACATGCACACTGTCATTGCAGATTGTATGTGCTGGTGAGACACAAATCATAAAGTTGACATGGCATCCCTCCCAAGGTGCCCTGCCCACAAACCACTGTCTGTGGCATAGGTAAGTCACCCCTCTAGCAGGCCTTACAGCCCTAAGGCAGGGTGCGCTATACCACAGGTGAGGGAATAGCTGCATGAGCAATATGCCCTTACAGTGTCTAAGTCCATTCTTAGACATTGTAAGTGCAGTGTGGCCATATTAAGTGCATGGGCTGGGAGTCTGTCATTAAGAACTCCACAGTTCCATGATGGCTTGACTGAAGCCTGAGAGGTTTGATATCAAACGTCTCAGCACAATAAACTCACACTGAGGCCAGTGTTGGATTTATTGTAAAATGCACACAGAGGGAATCTTAGAAATGCCCCTTGAAGTTTACCCAACCTTTTAGTGTAAGGCTGACCAGTCTGTGCCAGCCTATCACTAACAGACAGGTTTCTGCCCCCATGGGGTGAAAGCCTTTGTGCTCCCTGGGGTCAGTAACAAAGCCTGCTCTTGGTGGAGGTGCTTCACACCTCCCCCTGCAGAAACTGCACCACTTGGCGATGAGCCTCAAAGGCTCAGGCCTCCTGTTACAGTGCACCACGGCAACCCAGCTAGTGGAAATGCCTGTCCCCGGGATCAAGCCCCACTTTTGGCAGCAGGTCCGGCGGGAAAATTAGGTAAAACAAGGAGGAGTGACCACTGCAGCTAGGACCAGCCCTAAGGTGTCCACAGCTAAAGCGACCCCCTCCTTGAAAAATCCTCCATCTTGGTTTGCAGGAAAGGGACCAATAGAGATAGGAATGTGCCCCCTCCTCAAAGGGAGTGGGCCAGGGAGGGTGTAATCACCCTTAGGGTTAGTAACTATTGGCTACTGCCCTCTGACCCTTGTAACACCCCTAAATCTAGTATTTAGGGACACCCCTGAACCTCAGTCACCAGATTCCTGGTGACCTCAAGAAAGAAGAAAGACTGCAAAGCCGACCCCAGCATTGAAGACTCCAGACCACAACTGACTTGGCCCCAGCTGTACCAGGCTTTCAGCAGCTCTAAGACTCCTGCTACAAAAAGGTGGTGCGTCCTACAGGTCCAGTGAGCTCCACAACCACCAGAGGATTGCCTTCCCAGCAGAAGACCAAGAACTCCTGAGGACAGTGGCCCTGTCCAGAAGAAACCCTCCAAAAGGACTCCAGAACCACCCCAGATCTGCGAGCCCTGCCACTCTGCACCCGACACCCACGGCCCGAGTCCAGGTGGCCCACCGGTCCAGAGAAGGTCCCCAGGTGATTCCAACTTTGAGTCCAGCCTGAGTTGACCCCTCCTGGCCAACACGACGACTCCTGCAGCCTGAATCCAGAGGACCCCCCTGAGTGTGACCGGATCCAACGAAGATTCCTGACGTCCAAAGGTACCCTTGCACCAGCCGCCCCCTGGCCTTGGGGAATCCAGCTGATGGTCCGGCAACATCCAGCTGCTGCCTCTCCTACTTGTCCAGCCTTTGGTTTTCCTGAACCGACCCCCTGAACCCAGCCTGCAGCATCTTTTGGGACCCCCACTGTCCCTCCATTGAAAAGCATTGGGTGCCCAGCACTGTGTTTGCACCCTGCACCCGGCCGCCCCTGTGCCACTGAGGGTGTGTTTGTGCTTGACCTGTGGCCTCCACTAGTGCTTACTTAAACCCCAAGGCCTGTGTCCTGAAACAGGGTACTTACCTTCAATCTGTTTTCTACCCCACTACTCATAGGATTCCGTTGAAAACCAGATGCCAACTTTGACCTCTGCACCAAGCCAGCCCATGTTGCTGGTGGAGCATTTTTAGGGTCAACTTGAACTTTGACCTGTGGATATCCTAACCCCGAAGACTAGGATTGAAAGTTGAGTACTTACCTGATAAATGTGTTAACACTTTTCCTCCCCTAGGACTGCAATGATTCCTATGAAAAATTGCACTGTCAACTTTTACAATTGAAAAGTGTTACTTGCTTGTAAACTGCTTTATCTTCAAACCCCAAAAAGTACATTTGATACATACATTTGATACTTACTTACAACTGTACTTACCTGCAACAAAGACCTTTTGGTTCTAGTAATAAAGTAACAAAATATATGTTTGCTAAATAAAAACATTGGCCTGGAGTTAGTCATTGAGTGTGTGCCTCATTTCATGACTGTATGTGTACAACAAATGCTTTGCACTACCCTTTGATAAGCCTAACTGCTCAACCGCACTACCACAAGAGAGGATTAGTATTATCTAATTGAACCTCTGTTAAGCCTTTGGGGAGCCCCTGGACTCTGTGCACACAATACCTCATTTTGGTATAGTAAATACAGAGCAAGCTTTCTACAGTCCACTTCTGCACTGCCCAACCTTTCTTCGTATCCACATACCCTACAAAGAGTTGGTCATCTACCTGGGACTCTACTGTAAGATCTAGAACGCCAACACTCTTTTTGGGTCCAGGTGGTGGAGTCTCTCCTCTTCCTTAGAAGCATGTGGTGGTGTGTAAAAAGTAGGCAAGGTGATGGATTGGCTTACGCAAAAGGACGTAAGGACTTTTGGCAGAAAAAAGGCCCTAGTGCAAAGTACTGCTTTGTCAGGATAGACAGAAAGGTAGGGCAGCGTGGATGGCAATGCTTGCAGCTCACTCACCCAGCGGGCAGATGTAATGGCCACAAGGAAGGCTGTTTTTAAAATGAGAAGCCTGGGAGGACAATTGTGGGGAGGCTCGAAAGGAGCGCACCTCAGAAAGGTGAGAAGCAAATTCAGATCCCGTAGGGGCATAGAGAATGGGGATGGGGGAAAAAGATGTGTAAGTCTTTTGAGGAACCTATAAGGAAGGTTGATCAGGCAGCCTAAAAAAAGCAGAAATAGCAGAAAAATATCCCTTAAGAGTGCCCAGAGCAGAGCCCTGCTTGGCAAGGGAAAGGATGAACAACAGGACGTCGGAAAGAGGGGCAGAAAGGAGGTCAACAGACTTGTCTGTGCACGTGCCACAAACTTCTTCCAATGAAAGGTGTACACGGTTTTGGTGGAGGGACGCCTAGCTGCCAAGATTATGTTACAGACTTCAGGAGGAAGGTCAAAGACTGTCAACTGTCACTGCTCCATCTCTACATAAGAAGGTGGAGAGTGGGCAGGTTCAGGTGCAGACCCCTCCCTTGCTGCTGTGACAGAAGATCCACTTGAAGAGGCAGTGTGATCGGAGGATTGATGGACATGCTCAGCAGCTCGGGATACCAGACTCTCCATGCCCAGTCTGGAGCCACAAGGATTACTTGGTCTCCGTCATTCTTGGTCTTCTTGAGATTTCTGGGCAGAAGTGGTATGGGCGGAAAGGTGTACACGAGGTCTGAACTTCATTTGAGGCAAAAAGATTGCCACCTTGGAAACTCCAACACGCAAAACTGCTGACATTGCGCATTCTGGGCAGAGGCAAACCTAACTAAGGCCCTCCCACTGCTGAAAGAAACTTTGCATTACCTACGGACGGAGACGCAATTTGTGATCTGCTATGCATTTTTGGCGGAATTTGTCCGTTCTGGCATTCACAGAACCTGCCAGATGTTGAACCACTAGGGATATGCCCTGCTGTTCCAGCCACATTCATAGGTGCAGAGCTTCTTGACAAAAGTTCCACGACCCCACCCTGCCCTGCATGCTGAGTACCACATGCTGGTGGGGTAGTCCGTGAACACCTGTGCCATCTTTCTCTTCAGAGAGGGAAGAAAGGCTTTCAATGCCAGCTGGTTCATACGGATCTCTAACATATTGATGTGGAGACCCGCTTCCGCTGGAGATCAGATGCCAACCCCATCCCAGGAGTGACGCATCTGTCACTATTGTCAGATTTGGTCGGGGAAGGGAGAGGGATCTGCCGCTAACCCAATCGTAGTTCGTTAACCACCACTGCAGATCTTTCATGAGATCTAAACCTTGTTGGAGAGATTCCACTGATGCTGGGCCCCCTGGAACTTCAGATACCACGGCAGAGCTGGCACTTGCCATCCGGCATGTGTTATCAGCCAGATGCAGGAAGCCATGAGGCCCAGCAGCCTCAGAGTTATTCTCACCGAAATCCAGGATATAGGTTGAAACAACAGTTTTATGGTCTGAATATCCTGGACTCGCCGCTCGAGAGGCCCGAAACTACACTGTGTCCAGAACAGCTAAAATGAAAGGTAGCGTCTGAGAGGGAGGTAGGTGTGACTTCGGCACATTTTGTTTATAACCAATTTTTATTTCAACTTTTATAGTGAGTACATTTTTTCATATTGCAAGTGTTGAAAGACAGGTGTTGAGAGCCACAAACTATATTATGAATCTTGTAGAGGGCAACCTATTTACATCATCAGATAATCCCACCATTTCCCCCACATTTTGTTATGTTTCTGAGTACAGCCACGTGATTCATAGATTGTTTTTTCTTATGCACACCAGCCAACATCAGTGCGCCACACTGATATCGATGGGGGAGTAGGCTGTTTCCACAATCAAGCTATGTCCCTTTTGGCCTCCAGGCATGCCATCCCACAAAAGTCCAGACTTCTTGTGATCATCCCAGTTTCTCTAGGAGTCCAAGTAGTGCTATTTTGGGGGTTAGCGTGGTCGGGGACTTAGGCACCTTTATAGTGAACCCCAGCCAATGAAGGAGGTCCATCGTAGTCTGGAGGTGGGAGATGACAGCCTGGGATAAGCATGCCTTTAACAGCCAGTTGTCTAGATAGGGGAAGTCTGAAACCACTTATCTCCGCAGATGAGCTGCAACCACCTACATCACCTTGGTGAACACAAAAAGGGGCACTGATAAGGCCAAAGGGCAGCACAGAGAACTGAAAGTGCTTGTGGCCTACCATGAACTACAAGAAATGTCTGTGGGCAGACAGGACGGGCATGTAAAAATAAGCATTCTCCAAGTTCAACACTACCATCCAGTCTCCTGAGTCCAGGGCAGAGAGAACCTGCGGCAATGTAAGCATCTTGAACATCTCTTTCTTGAGAAAGAGATTGAGGGCCCCAAGCTCTAGGAAAGGGGGATGACCCTTGTCCTTCTTGGGGACCAGAGTTGCAGGGATGGCACCCACAGCCTACTTCTGGCATAGGATCGCTCTATATGGCGCCTACTGGCCAAGAGAAGTGCAACTTCCTCGTGGAGAAAAGACAAATGATCCTCCGTCATCCAATCTAGGATGGTGGCATGATGGAGGTGTAGTCTTGAGGGGGGGGTGGGAGTAACCCCTTTGGAATATCTGCAAGACTCACCTGTCTGACGTAAAGGATTGCCATTGGAGCAGGTGATGGTAAATCCTGCCGCCAACTGGCCCATGGTGGAGGAGAGTCAGATTAGGAACCAGTCAGATCAGACTGCTGATCACCTGACCCTTGAGGCTGGTGGGTCCCATGCCCTCAGCCAGGCATAGGCTTGGCAGCATTTGTGGCATGGTATCTGACTGAGAATGGGCATGGTTGGAGACCCTTTCTCTAGCCAGGAAAGGGGTGTAACACAGACTGACGGGGATGAGGGACTGCTGTGAGGCCTATGGACCTAGCAGTAGCCCGAGAATCCTTGAAGCGCTTGAGCCTAGAGTCTGACTTGTCTCCAAAGAGACAGGTGCCATCAAAGGGCATGTCCATCAAAGAAGCCTGGACATCCCCTGAAAAGCCAGACGTGATGCCTCAGGGCCACTGTCAAAGAAGCTGCTCTACCTAGTGAGGTGGTCATGTCAAGTCTGCAACAAATTGTGACCTTTGCTGCGTCCCTCCCATTGGCAAGAGCATGAGACAGTACAGCCCAGGCATCCTCCAGGACCTGTGGCAGCACTTGCACAACCATATCCCACAGTATGGGGGAATAATGGCCAAAAGACATGCAGTGTTCACAGACCGCAAGGCTGGCGGAAGAAAATATCTTCTTTCCAAGTGAGTCCAACCTTTTGGATTCCCTGTATGGGGGAGTGGAAGAAAACGCGCTCTGGGAGGTAGATGCTTGGACCACCAAGCTCTCAGGGGTGGGGTGTTGCACAGGGCTTAATTTGTAAAGAAAAAGTGCTGGTGCCCAAAGCTCTCCTCTGAAACATGCGGCTGCTGCAATTAAATGTGCGAGCAGGCAATACTGAACCAGCAAAATCCTAAAGTCCTCCCAGGCCTCTTTAATACATTTACAGCCACTCTATGCCCCTTCAGCTCACTCTTGCAGGTTCCTGCTTTCTCCTTTTGTGACCCTTTTTTGTTTTTGTCTTCCCCCATCTTTCCCATATGTGTCTTTTGCTTGCAGTAAATGTTTGAGGCAAAAGAATAAGTGCAGGTGACCTGCACTGGAAACCAATGGCTCAAATTAAGCACTGGTGTTGCGTCAAAACACTTGGGTCCCCGGGTGTGGGGCAATGGCGACGGCAATCGTCCTGCTCACTGGAGTCCCTGTGCTGGATTTGGACAGTGTACCCAGCAGGATGTCAGTGAGGGCCTCAGGGATTCTGTGTGATGCACTAGGAGTGAAACTCGAAAAATACTTAAGAAAAATTCAAAATAGCCGGTCAAAAATTTAATGAGGGGTAGCTCTCTCTCAGATCAGCGCTTTGCTGGTGAGGAAAAAAATCTAACTGACGTCAGCTCATCGGGGTGGCACTTATATAGGACCCGTGATGTTTTATCTGGTGTGGATGATGGAGAAAAAGGACGTGAAGCCAATTGATGCCACCTGCTGGCGTGCAGAGGTACTACTCACAAAAATCTTCCATATCCAGTCTGATCACTGGAGAGAGTTCAAAGGTAAGGAATTTCCAGCTAGAAGTCTCTATAAGATATATTTTGCAGAGGGAGGCATCATTTTGCATTATACCACAGGTTGGCGGGTGGGTGGAAGTTTTGTCACAGGGGGGCGCCCATTTAGCCAGATTCTCAAGATTTATCTTTTTATGTGTATTCTTTTGCTCAGTGCTATAGTCCAGTACGTGAGCTTGTCCTTCACTATTTGTAGCTTTCTAAATAGCTTATGTGTTTATTTACAGCTCAGTAAAGTGTCAATCCCATAAACAAATGTATAAAACATAACTATAGTGTACTCAATATAATAGTTCACTTAGAAGGTAATTAAAAGTGCATTGGTAATTCCTGTACAGTAATTTTACACTCAAAATTACAAATACCCCAGACCCAGGTAATTTTGTATCAAGAATTATGGTGGCATCCTAAGTTCACGCCATGTGGAATAGGGAGCAACATGGAAATCATGTATTTCCGCACTTATTCCTGAATGTCTTCCCAAATTCTTTGGATTCTTTTGATTGTTTTCTGTGGATTTATTTCTCCAGGGCTGATCTATTGAATTCAGCTCCATAAACACTTATTAGGGTGGAAAATCTTGTTTCCATCCAAATAGATATTAAGGGGCCACTGAAAATGAGAGCCCAAGTGTTAGTCCCCATTCCAATTTCACTGTAGAGTATAAGTCTATTTGTTTACACCATGGCACTCCAGAGGCTAATGGACATAATTATTTCTTAGTCCACAGACAAATACACAAGACAAAGGCTCTCATAATGACACTGACGGTAACTCCCGCTTACTGCCATGCCGACTGCCGCCAATATACTGCCACGGCGGCGGATAACCTCTACCCATATTATGACACATACATAGCAATCCATCACTATACAGACACACACACAAGTCCGCCAGCACAAAGGTCAGTGATAAACTGGCAATACCAAAATCCACACTGTTACGCCAACAGAACTACGCCCACAGCATTATGACCCACGAATCACCGCGGCAGACATTCAACAGCGGTAAACCATTGGCGGTACATACCACTGCGCTCAAAATACACACACACATACAAAACAACACCACATCGCACAATTTGAATAACACACACCTGACACACATAAACACACCACTATAAAACACACACCCGCACTACCCACAACCCCATACAACTCAAAAATATTGCCAACTGAGAGAGACAGACCAACATACCCCACAGAATCAGAGCCACAAAACTCCATCACCCATACACCATCCACGTACCTTACAGCACACACCCCAACACCTCACCCCACATACCCTCACACACACCACTCACAATACACCCATGGCACCACAAAGACACCCAAGGTTCTCAGAGGAGGACCTAAGGGTCATGGTGGAGGAAATCATCAGGGTAGAGCCACAGCTATTCGGATCACAGGTGCAGCAGACAGCCATTGCCAGGAAGATGGAGCTATGGCGGAGGATCGTGGACAGGGTCAATGCCATGGGACAGCAAACCCAGAACAAGGGATGACATCAGGAAGAGGTGGAACGACCTACGGGGAAGGTGCGTTCTGTTGCACAAGACACCAGTTAGCAGTACAAAGGACTGGCGGTGGACCCCCACCTCCTCCCCCACAACTAAAAAGATGGGAGGAGCAAGTCTTGGCAATACTGCATCCTGAGCGCCTGGCAAGAGTAGCAGCAGGACTGGACTCTGGTAAGTCAAATCTTTACTACTTTCACCCCCCCCTACCTGCATGCCATCACATACCCCCACCCTCACTCCCATCACTCCACCACCTCCCAAACACCCCATCACAACCTACCCCTCCCCCAACCAAACCCTGCATGCAACACCAATGCATGGACCCCATCACAGACCTGCATGGACACCCATCACCGAAGTATGCACACTTGAGACAATCACCTAGCCCACCAAATCACCACTCACACAAGCCTAAGCTGCCAGGGCAATAACAGCCATAGAGGGCAACACACCTATGCACAAGATGGCACACACAGAAACAATAACACTGCATTTACATCCCCACAGGTCCCCCATCCAACGTCACCGGAGAGGAGGTGCCAGCAACACCCAGTCCCCCCACAGAAGAGGCCGACAATGATGACAGCAGCTCTGGACGCCTGGTACTGGATGACCAACCTGGCCCATCAGGGTCCTCTGGACAGTCAGTTACCCAGGCACAGTCCCAGACCACCACAAAGCCTCCCCCCTGAGGAAACACCACCACAGCACCAACCCAGTGGGCCCATACCACTGTCCCCAGGACACGTCATTCAGCAGTGTGTCCACCACTACAGGGAACCCAGGCCACACCACAAACACAGGACGATCAGGGACTGGGGTCAGTGGCAGTGGGCACACGGTCCAGGGGACAGAGGTACAGGACAACAGGGAAGCTGGGAGGACTGCTGTGCAACAGGGGGAGGACAGGCCCTTCAGGAGGCACTCACCAACATCCTGGGAGCATACCACCATTCCCAGGAGACGATGGACCAGATACTGGCCAAGATGCAGGAGACCCAGCGGCTGCAGGAGGGACAGTACCTGGGGATCAGGGAGGACCTGAGGGACACCCACACCACCCTGGCCACCATTGCAGGGGTGCTGGCAGACATGACCAACACCATGAGGGTGGCAGTGGCACACCAACGGGCCCCTGACACTGGTCACACCGATGAACAGCCTTCCACATCCGCTGGCGCTAGTGGACAGGAGGCCTCGCCACAGGAACAACAGGCCACCAGTACCCCTCCCCTGCAGAAGGAGAACCACTACGCAAATGGTCCCTGCAATCCAGGCAGAAGCCAGAGAATATTGCCAAGACCCCGCCAGTAAATAAGACTCTCCTGAATGTCACCCTTGTGTCCCACTATGTCACCCTGTCCACCTGGAACTGCCATTGCTCCACTTCCTATGCCCCCTTGGACAATGCAGCTGTGATACAAATATACTGGAACTTTATCCAGGACTCTCCTCTACCACAACCCCAGCCCATTGCAATACCCCCTCGACTTATTAGTACATAAATAAACACCCTTGTAAAAAATACAAGTATGGAGTCTGTCAATTGATTGAACTATGTATTTGTTTAACAAGCTATAAACATTGCAATTCAACTGTACAGTAATGTATACATAGGTATGACCTGTAGTTGCCTGCAGTCAACACACCAGGAGCCAGAGTGGGGCACAGATATCTGAAAATAGACATGCCAAAGGGTACAGTAAGTGGCCATGGTAGTGGGAAAATCAGCCTGCCAGTGACAATATCCAACACAAAACTGAAGTTACAGGGGGTCATTATGTACTTGGCAGTTCAGACCACCATGCCAGCGGTGGCGGAAAAGACCGCCACCGGCATGGCGGACTGAACCGCCATATTACGAACACAGGGAGGGCCGCCAGTGGCGGCCTTCCGCCACTGCCAGCCTACCGCCGACAGGCAGTGTGACGATGGTAGATTACATTATCCGACAGGGCAGCGCTGCAAGCAGTGCTGCCCTCTGGATAATGTACCCTGTTTCCCCCAGCCCCTAAGCGAGTCTCCCGTGCCCGCTCACACAGGAGGGTGGGCATCTCGTTTGCCCCAGGCACCTCAGGCCCTGCCCCAGGTAGCCCTGCTGCCCTGAGTGAGGAGGCTATTGACCTCCTGCGATCCATCTCCGTTGGGCAGCCATTGTCCCTGTCTCTAGCCACCCCCCTCCAACTTCCTCTACCCAGTCCCATTCCCCTCAACCCCAACCTATCCGAAGAACACATTCAGACTAGCATGCACCCAAGACAACACACAGGAGTGGCTCAGGCAAACACAAGCACCACACATCATCCCACAGCCACTCACACAAACACTATCCAGAATCAGACACACCAACATCCACTGCCTCCACTGTGTCCCCCTCCTCCTCGTCATCCACCACCCTCCCAGTAGCGTCTCCACTCACACCTGCATGCAGTACATCCTCATCCACTACCTCCATCACCATCACGCCTATCACTACACACCCCTCACTAGCAGTCACCACCCCCCACATCCATGCACACATCCCGTGTCCTCTCCCACTGTGTCTGTGCCCTCTCCTCCCAAAGTACACAAACACTCAGACACCCAACAGCCATCCATCTCACAACAGCATCCAGCCCATGCACCTGCACCCAAACACAGCAGACTGACACCTCCTACAACCACTCCATCTTCCTCTTCCAGCCCCAATGGCCCTAAGAAGCTTTTACTCTCTGTCGTTGACCTCTTCCCTACCCCTCCCCCGTCCTTCATGTCAGGCCAGGGTGGTCAGAACCCAGGCTAGCACCTCAGCCACCCAGTCCACGGCCACAGTAGTGTTGGCAGTTCCTGCAGGTGGGAGAGGCTCCAGGAAACCAGCCATAACCACTGACAGCTGCCAAAGGGAAGGACAAGGAGGCACCACCAGCTGGAAAAGGCAAGGGCAAGGAGGCAGCACCAGCTGTGAAGGGCAAGGGCAAGGAGGCACCACCAGGTGGGACGGGCAAGGAGGCACCACCGGCTGTGAAGGGCAAGGGCAAGGATGCACCACCGACAGCCAAGGTGAAGGGCAAG
Organism: Pleurodeles waltl; assembly: GCF_031143425.1. Lineage (NCBI taxonomy): Eukaryota > Metazoa > Chordata > Amphibia > Caudata > Salamandridae > Pleurodeles > Pleurodeles waltl. The sequence goes on along the minus strand of NC_090451.1, from coordinate 77,421,335 downwards.
AAGGCACCACTAGCTGTGAAGGACAAGGGCAAGGATGCACCAGTGGCTGCCAAGGTGAAAGACAAAGAGGCACCACAAGCTGGGAAGGGCAAGGGGCCTGCCCCTGCAGGCAGGAATGTCAGGGGGTCTGGTGCAGGGACTGATTCTGAGCCCCCATCACCAACCATGGCGGTTCAGCCCCCCGAGGCTGCAGGGGAAGCGCTGGAGCCTTCCCCCACCACCGGCCTTCCCGACACCAACACCGCCACCAGCATCACTGCCTGCAGCAGTGCCAGCAGCAGCAGCCCAAGTAGGCAGCCATCCGAGGCTGCAGGGGATGGGCAGGAGCCTCCCGCCACCGCTGCCAGCACCGACACCAGCCTCAGTGGGCAGCCATCCGAGGCTGCAGGGGACGGGCAGGAGCCTCCCCCCACCGCTGCCAGCACCGACACCAGCCCTAATGGGCAGCCATCCGAGGCTGCAGGGGACGGACAGGAGCCTCCCACCACCGCTGCCAGCACTGACACATGCCCCACTGGGCAGCCATCTGAGGCTGCAGGGGGCAGGCAGGAGCCTCCCCCCACCGCTGCCAGCACCGACACCAGCCCCAGTGGGCAGCCATCCGAGGCTGCAGAGGATGGGCAGGAGCCTCCCCCCACCACTGCCAGCACCACCAGCAGCCCTGCCATTGACGCCACTGAGCAGCCGTCACCGCTGGCGGGCAGTGTGTAGTCCTGCCTCCATGGACTGTAGTGCGTCCTGGCCCCTGCAAGTCCTCTGGGTGTGACACCCAGGTGAGAGACTGTGATCTTGCATTCCCCATGTGCTACATCACAGGGCACAAAGCCCCCTCCAGAACCAGTGGAAGAAGCCATCCACTCACCCCTTCCTTGCCAGGATGAAGCACACTGGGCACAAAGCCCCCATCAGAACCAGTGGACGAAGCCATCCACTCACCCCCTCCTTGCCACGATGAAGCACACTGGGCACAAAGCCCCCTCCAGAACCAGTGGAGAAGCCATCCACTAGAGAGACTGTGGCTTGCACTCCACAGGACCAAGATGTGGGCAGACCACCCACTAGAGAGACTGTGGCTTTGTACTCCCCAGGACCAGGCAGTAGGCAGACCACCCACTAGAGAGACTGTGGCTTTGCACTCCCCAGACCCAGGCAGTGGGCAGACCACCCACTAGAGAGACGGTGGCTTGCACTCCCCAGGACCAAGATGTGGGCAGACCACCCACTAGAGAGACTGTGGCTTTGCACTCCCCAGGACCAGGCAGTGGGCAGACAACCCACTAGAGAGACTGTGGCTTTGCACTCCCCCGGACAGTGTGATGGGCATCTTGCCCCCTCAAGGACCAGTGGTGGTGTTAGATCTTCCAGCTGAGGTGCCCCCCGTTTCCCGTCCCACTGAGGTGCCTGTGTATTTTCGACCTGATGCCCCTGCAGTGTTCTCTCCGTGTTGTTGCAGGAGTCAAGTGGGGCCTTGGCCTATGTGATGTGGCCCTGTGGCCCATGGACATTGTGGACTGGGCTGTGTCCCTCCATTTGTATATATGTATATACTGTTTTGATTTTGAAGCACAATTTTCTAGCATTTTATCTTATTACACTCACTTCAATCAATTCCCTTTGTCCTTGCATTATTCCTGAGGGGTACGGGATGTATATGTAATGTTACTGCATCTGTTTGTGTGTACGGTGTTAGGGGTGGGAGTGTTGCCAGTTGCATGTCACTCTCTTTTTCCTCCCCCCTCCCTTGTGTGCTAGGCGGCAGTACTCACCGTGGTCGTCTTTGCCGGCGTTGGTATTCAAGGTGAAGAAGGAGGTAGATGAGCATGGGGAACACCTGCAACTCGGGCTCCATGGCGGCATGGTTCTTCCTTGAGTCTCCATGGGTGAGTCGTTTCCTCTCTGTCCACTGTTTCCGCTGTCCTTTTGATGTTGTTGGTACCGCCCCAGAAAAGGTGGCAGATAGGCCTGTTGTAATATAGTGGGCGGTACATTGTCTTCCGCCTGGCTGATGGCGGTTACCGCCGCAGTGCTTGTTGCTACCGACATGGCGGTCGGTGTGTTAAAGTGGCTGTCTGTGTGAGTGGTGTCCGCCGTGGTCATAATTCCATTTTTGTTACCGCTGGCCTGTTGGTAATATTACCGCTGCTTTATCACCGACCGCCAGGGTTGTAATAAGGGCCAAAATGTCCCAAACACAACTACATTACTAACCTGTACTCAAGCACTCTATGGAGGCATCCTTGCCCTATTGGTGATGTCTGAGGCTGTAAATTATGCAGAAGTTGCATTTGAAGTAATTTTTTATGCAATCGTCAGTACAATGTGTATATGTTTGATATCAAATCACACTACAACCATGACCTCCTGAAAGGAATTGAAGTTTATTGGGCCTGAGATACATGTATCATAATATTACTAGTACCGCTACAAATTTGATATTGGTGTATCAGTAATATTTATCATTAATTATAATTAAAAGGTTCAGGTAGGTCTCCTCTAATCAGCTTACTGAACAGCAAAATCCGGTCAAGTTTTCGACATGAGCGACAAATATAAAGGAAATTTCCCCTAAAACGTAATATATATGTCACTGTTATAGCCATACGTTGTGGATGCCCTGAAAATCATCCTAGATTCTACTATGTTTATTTTTAGAGAATGGTATCATACAGAATGCTTGTTCAGAAGACACTGGAAAGTCTCTATGGCCCTCATTCCGAGCCTGGCGGGCGGCGGAGGCCGCCCGCCAGGCTTCCCCCCTCCGAAATACCGCTCCGCGGTCGTAAGACCGCGGAGGGTATTCCGAGTTTTCCCCTGGGCTGGCGGGCGGTCTTCACAAGACCGCCCGCCAGCCCAGGGGAAAACTCCCTTCCCACGATGACGCCGGCTCGTAATAGAGCCGGCGGAGTGGGAAGGTGCGACGGGTGCAGTTGCACCCGTCGCGTATTTCAGTGTCTGCTTTGCAGACACTGAAATACTTTTAGGGGCCCTCTTATGGGGGCCCCTGCCGTGCCCATGCCATAGGCATGGGCACGGCAGGGGCCCCCAGGGGCCCCGCGACTCCCCCTCCCGCCATCCGGTTCCCGGCGGGAGAACCGCCAGGAACTGGATGGCGGGAGGGGGAGTCGGAATCCCCATGCCGGCGCAGCATGCTGCGCCGGCTTGGAGGATTCCTTTGGGGCAGCGGGAAACCGGCGGGAGACCGCCGGTTTCCCTTCTCTGACCGCGGCTGAGCCGCCGCGGTCAGGATGCCCCGCGGGGCACCGCCGGCCTGTCGGCGGTGCCACCGCGTCCCACGGCCCTGGCGGACTTGTTCCGCCAGGGTCGTAATGACCCCCTATATCTTTTACAGTTAAAGCCACTTTGTTCAGTGCCAGAAGTGGCCATACTATCTCATCAGAGATTAACAAATTGCAGAGGGTCTTACCAGGTCTTATTCTTTGCCACCACAGTTTTTGGATTGTTCACATTTCATGTTATTAGGAACACTCTTCAAGGAAACAGTAAAGACGTGAGTCACAGAAATTCCGTGGAAACAATATTGTTTCATTGAAGTGACACACTGTTACCTCATCTGAAAACAGGGTAAAATCACAGAAACATCTGACTTCTAGATATGGTGAGAGAAGCAGTAGGGAAGCGCTGAGACACAATAGTGAATCAAGTAATCACCAGATTTGAAATATATGTGGCAGAGAGTTAATAACACAACGGACACTACTAAATACCTTTGTAAAATGAGATCAAGACGTGCTATGAGCATCGTAATACAAACAACATCGAATAATACCCATATTTAATGACATAAGAGCTGATTCATTCACTTCGTTTGGAAGTAGGAACCCTATTCGTTCTAAATAGAAGTTTGGTTTTTTGGGATTGACAATATTTCCCATAAAAAAAGTTAAATAAATCTATTTAGTAGGTTTACACCAGTTCTCCTCTACACACGCCCTTCAGTGAATTGTCCACACAACAAATGATCAGCCAGTGTGAGTTTGACAGAAATGTGAACCTATAGTTAGAATTATGTTTCGTTTTTATCCAACAGGAAAATACGTTTAATGTTTATTCCTTTCTCGAAGGCAATGACCTAGTTGCCTGCCACTTGTAAACATTATCCCTATAGCTTCTTCCATACTAAGGCCCTCTTTATAAACTCGGCGGTTCAGCGCTGGTGGTCTACAAAAGACCGCCAGCGCGTTGAAGACCACGCCGGCCACATTAGGAACATTCAGCTGGGCCGGCGGGCGGAAACAATGTTTCCACCAGCCGGCCCAGCTGAATACAGGGCCTGTACATTGACGCCGGCTCCATGTGGCGGGTGCAGCAGCACCTGTCGTGCATATCACTGCCTGTAAAACGGGCAGTGACAAGCGCGACGGGGCTGTGCACGGTGAGCCCTGCACTGCCCATGCCAAGTGCATGGGCAGTGCAGGGGCCCCCAGGGGGGCCCGAGGCACCCATTCTGCCAGCCTTTCCCTGGCCGGGTAAACCGCCAGGGAAAGGCTGGTGGAATCAGGTACATTATCCAGTGGGCAGCGCTGCTTGCAGCGCTGTCCTGTCGAATATGTAACTCGTCCATCGCCAGGCTGCCTGGCGGTGGCACAGTTACGACAGAGACAGTTTTGCCACATTTATTATATGGTGGTCTGGGCCGCCATGCCGGTAGCAGTAATTACCACCACCGCCGGCATGGCGGCCCAGGCCGCCATTTTCATAATGAGGGCCAAAATTCTAACTGTGGCCATTAATAGCCACATGCCCTGATTCCGTGAATCAGAATAATGGCCTTAAATAAAACATTTGTGTAAGCCTAACTTAGGTATGCAACAGCCTTGGTCCCATTGAGATGCTGAAAAAGGCAATAATGCTGAATTAAACTTAGTCTGGCGTTTACATTCTCTTAATTAAAGATGGGACAGGGGAAACCATTTTGTTCATCACACCTTTCACTAATAATAATGAACAGATTAAGCTGGTAATTACTCCGACTGCATCTCAATCCATTGTTATTTTGCACGCCATGTCACCTCAGTTTGGACCCAGCTTTATGTAAATCAGTCCTGAACCTCCTCCAATCGGAATAGTCCAGCCCGAACTGCCAGGCCGGGTCCTCCCTGAACAGAAACACAAGCAACCCAGGACCGAAGCAAAGTCAAGACTCGTTTGCGTATAGCTGGGTCCGATATGTGGTGGCATAGTGTGCAAAATAACTATAGACTGGGATGCAGTCCTCAGTAATTAGCAGTAGTGAGATTAATTTAGGCATTCCATTCATCACCTTTTGCATACTTTAGTATATCACAATCTGCTGAGCCACAAAGTCTGATGAATAACTGTTGGGTGCATTCTCAAATAATTGCTTTCCATGTTCTGTGCGATTGTTTACTACATGTCAGGGGCGGCTCCTCCGTTAAGGTGGAGGAGCATCACCCCCCCCCAGTAGCAGCAGCTGCCAAAGTTCTACACTAAAACAATTATAAACTGCGTTTATTTTCATTTTAGTGTAGAAGGGGCGGGCCACCTGCTGTGACGAGCACAGAGGGGGAGTGCTCAGTGCGCATGTATGTCTGGCTGGTCATCTCAAGCCAGCCAAACATACATGCGCACTAAGCTCTGTCCAACCCGGCAACGGAGTGTCGGTTTGGAGAGAGCAGTCTGCCTGGGAGCGCCTTGGCTGGGCGCTATGAGAAATCTGAATGCTGGTGTCATGCAGCCAGCCGCATAAAAGCAGCATTCAGATTGGCCAGAGGGCAGGCTGGGAGCCTGGGCCGGCAGCGAAGGCAGGAGGAGATGTACGGTGGTGGTGACGGCAGCAGCGGCGGATTCAGGTACTTTTTTTCATTATAAATTTTTCTTCACTACCCCCCCATTGTATCCCCCGCCACCCCCGCCCCCGTTGCCCCGCTCGTGCTATATGTGGATATCTGGAATAAACCTACTGCAATTGAATCCAAAGAAATGATTAATATCAACATTACATGCTACATTTTTTGTGTATTGGCTATTCCAGGTAAATGCACTGTTAAAATATTGCATATTGGCAATTTTGTAAAATACTAAATTTAATTGTTGATAATATTTACTTTTTATTAGTTTCAATTTCCATGTTAAATTTAATTTTTTGTGTAATTAAATAAATGGAATGACTGCCACAGTAACACCTGTTCATTCTTCACTGATTTCCAACTGCATCAATTCATGCTTATTGCTAGTGTACCGATAATGATGCCCAATAAAATGAAACACAAATATTTAACACTATGAAAACATCTGTACCCAAATTAATATTCACAATATCCTCAGTAACTGTGTAATTTATATTAGAAATGTTGGGAACTCCATTGGGAAGACAATGGAGTAGCTTCGGACTTATAGTGGCTGTAAAAGCTTGGAGTTCCAACGTAATGTTTGTCTTCTTGCTTCTATCTTTTTAATTTAGAACATTTTACCCTTAGTGGGAGGAATGTTCTAATAGCCTTATAGCCCTTCTGTCTCAGGCTATACTGGTTGTTAAAGACACTGTCCCTCGCTATGGGCCAGGATCAAAGCCTTTAACAACTGGCACAGCACTCAAGAGCAGGCTATAACATTATATTGTGCGCCAAAATAATTTCAATTTTTTTAAGTAAAGTTTTTACACCTTATAGCTTCACATTAAGTTATGGGCAATAAAACATAATCTAACAAAATAAAGTATTGGATATTAACAGAGGAGTTTTAATATTCACATTTTTGTTGATAAGGGTGCAACAATATCTAATGTAAGCTCTCACTATGCACCTCCTCTGCTCATAGTAATTTTCCCTTGGTGTTCTGGTATCCATCTCTAGACATATAGGCCCTCATTATGACATTGGTGGTAAGTCCCACTTACCGCCATTCTGACTGCCACAAACATACCGCTGACACGGCGGATTACCGCTACCCATATCATGGCACACACATAGCAATCCGTCACTATACAGCCACACACACAAGTCCGCCAGCCCAAAGGTCAGTGATAAAGTGGCGGTAGCAAAACCCACACCGTTACGCCAACAGAACTACGCCCACAGCAATATGACCCATGAATCACCGTGGCGGACATTCAACTGCAGTAAACCATTGGCGGTACATACAGCCGTGCTCAAGATACACACACACATACAAAACAACACTACATTGGACAATTCAAACTACACACACCTTACACACATACACACACCACACCCACACACCAATATAAAACACACCCACACTACCCACTACCCCTTACGACTAAAAAAAATTGACAACAGAGAGAGAGAGAGAGAGAGAGAGAGAGAGAGAGACCAAGAGCACCCAGATAACCAGAGCCACAGAACAACATCACCCATTCACCATGCACGTACCTTTCAGCACACACCTCAACACATCACCCCACACACCCTCACACACACAACACACACTACACTCATGGCACCACAAAGACACCCCAGGTTCTCAGAGGAGGAACTAAGGGTCATGGGGGAGGAAATCATCCGGGTAGAGGCACAGCTATTCAGATCACAGGTGCAGCAGACATCCATTGCTAGGAAGATGGAGCTATGGCGGAGAATCGTAGACAGGATCAAAGCCATGGGACAGCAGCCAAGAACAAAGGATGACATCAGGAAGAGGTGTAATGACCTACGGGGGAAGGTGCGTACAGTATCAGAGGACTGGCGGTGGACCTCCACCTCCTTCCGCACAACTAACAACATGGGATGAGCAAGTCTTGGCAATAATGCATCCTGAGGGCCTGGCAGGAGTAGCAGTAGGACTGGACTCTGGTAGGTCAACTCTTTACAACTTACACCCCCCCCTACCTGTATGCCATCACATACCCCCACCCCTACCCTCACCCCCATCACTCCACTACCTCACATACACCCCACCATCACAACCCACCCATCCCAATACCAAGCCCTGCATGTAACACCATTGCACGGACCCCCATCAGAGATCTGCATGGACACACATCACTAAAGCATGCACATTTTAGAGAATCACCTAGCCCACAAAATCACTACTTACACAAGGCAAAGCTGACAGGGCAATCACAACCATAGAAGGCAACACACCCATGCACACAATGTCACACGCAGAAACAATAACACTGCATTTACATCCCCACAGGTCCCCCACCCAACGTCACCGGAGAGGAGGTGCCAGAAAAATCCAGTCCCCCCACAGAAGAGGCCCACAGTGATGACAGCAGCTCTGGACACCTGGATCTGGATGACCAACCTGGCCCATCAGGGATCTCCGGAAAGTCGGTTACCCAGGCAGAGTCCCATACCACCACAGCACAGCACCCACCAATACCCATACCTCTGTCCCCGGGACACGTCAATCAGCAGTGTGTCCACCACTACAGCGACCCCAAGCCCCCTCACAAACACAGGACGATCAGGGACCTGGCGTCAGTGGCAGTGGGCACACGGTTCAGGGGACAGAGGCACAGGACAACAGGGAAGCAGGGAGGACTGCTGTGTGACAGGGGGAGGACAGGCCCAGGGAACAGACTCTCCAGGAGGCACTTGCAGGAATCCTGGGAGCATACCACCATTCCCAGGAGACGATGAGCCAGATACAGGTCAAGTTGCAGGAGACCAAGCAGCTGCAGGAGGGACAGTACCTGGGAATCAGGGAGGACCTGAAGGACACCCACACCACCCTGGTCACCATTGCAGGGGTGCTGGCAGAAATGGCCAACACCATGAGAGAGGCAGTGGCACCCTACCGGGCCCCTGACACTAGCCACACCGATGAACAACCCAACACCTCTGCTGCCGCTAGTGGACAGGAGGCCTCGCCACAGGAACAACAGGCCACCAGCACCCCTCCCCCCTGCAGAAGGAGAACCACCATGCAAATGGTCCCTGTGATCCAGGCAGAACCCAGAGAACATTGCCAAGACCCCCCCAAGGAAATAGGACTCCCCTGATTGTCACTCTTGTGTCCCACTCTGTCACCCTGTCCACCTTGAACTGCCATTGCTCCACTTCTTATGCCCCTTTGGACAATGCACATATGATACAAATAGACTGGACTCTATCCTGGACTTCCCTCCACCATCAACCCAGCCCATTGCACTACCCCCTCTACTACTTAGCACTTAAATAAACACCATTTAAAAGAATACAAGTATGGGGTCTGTCAAATGATTGAATTATGGATTTGTTTAACAAGCTTTAAAACTGCAATACAACTGTACATGAATGTGTACATAGGAATGACCTGTAGTAGGCTGCAGTCAACACACCAGGTTCCAGAGTGGGGCACAGATATCTGAAAATAGAGATGCCAAAGGGTACAGTAAGCGGCCATAGAATTGGGAGAATCTGCCTGCCATGTACAGTGTCAAACACAAAACTGTCAATGTAAAGTTAAGTTACAGAGTCTTACCTGTGTGTCACTGGAAGTACTGTCTTATTATTGCTGTTCTGTTCTCCTCATCCTCATCCTCTGCCTCCTCATCTTCACTGTCCACAGGGTCCACTGCTGCCACCCGCCCATCTCCAGTCTTATCCTCCTGCAGAAAAGGCACCTTGGGGGTCATTACAACCCTGGCGGATGGCGGAGAACCAGCGGTAAGACCGCCAACAGGCTGGCGGTCTTACCTTGGTGTATTATGACCATGGCGGTTACCGCCATGGTCTTCCACCGGTTCTCCTTCCCGGCGGCCGTCAGTATACCGCCAGTGGTATTTGGACCCGGCTTACCGCCGTGGATTTCCAGCGGTTTCAACCGCCATGAAATCCATGGCGGTAAGCACCATCAGTGCCAGGGAAGGAATTCCCTGGCACTGATAGGGGTCTCCCCCACCCCTCACCCCCACCCGACTCCCTCCCCTACACCCCCCACCACCCGTGCCACCCCCCAAAGGTGGCAGGGCCCCCCTCCCCACCCTGACCCCCAACATAACATTACTCACACACACCCGACACGCATGCAGGCACCACCAACACACACACACACACACCCCGACATACATGCCTACATCCACACACACCATCAGACACGCACACCCACATTCAAACATACACGCACACATCCATACAGACATACCCACAGCCATACACGCACTCATTCCCATACACACAATACCCCCGCAACCATACAGGCACTCACACACCCCCTCTACATACACACACGCACCCCCCCATGCACGCACACAACACACAACGCCCCCCCACCCCCCTCCCCTACCGGACGATCGACTTACCTGGTCCGTCGATCCTCCGGGAGGGGACGGGAGCCATAGGGGCAGCTCCGCCGCCACCACACCGCCAACAGAACACCGCCACTGCGAATCACAGGACGTGATTCGCTGGGCTGTGTTCTGTTGGCGTGGTGGTGGAGGTGGAGCAACCTCCACTTCCCCGCCGCCCGCAAGTATGGCTGTTGGCGGCTCTCCGTCGGAATAACGATGGAGAGCAGCCAACAGTCATAATACGCCGAGCGGCAAACCGCCTGCACAAGCGGTCTTCTGCATGGCGGTCCCTCGGCGGTCTTGCAAAAAGACCGCCGAGGTCGTAATGACCCCCCTGGTGTCTCAAGGCAAGGTTATGCAACATGCTGCATGCTACGATTATCTGACAGACCTTCTTAGGTGAGTAGTAGTGGGATCCACTAGTTAGATGGAGGCAACGAAACCTGACCTTCAGGAGGACAAAGGTCCAATCGATAATCCTTCTTGTCTGCCCATGTGCCTCACTGTAACGTTCTTCTTCCCTTGTCTTGGCATTCCTCTCTGGGGTCAGTAGCCATGAGAGGTTGGGGTAACCAGAGTTACCTGCAAATATCGAGGGATACCTGTTAGACACACATTAACCCTTATGGCCAACACCATACCCATACACCAACATCCACCGGGTGGGAACCAGGGCTCACCTATTAGCCACACCCGGTGCATCTGGAGTTGAGCCATCACATTTGGGATGCTGCTATTCCTCAGGATAAAGGCATCATGCACAGAGCCAGGATACTTTGCATTGACATGGGAGATGCACTGTCCGCCAGGCACACTATCTGCACATTCGAGTGAAAGCTCTTTTGATTTCTGAACACCTATTCAATTTTCCAGGGGGGGGAGGGACACATGCAATATGTGTTCCATCGATTGCCCCAATGATTTTGGGTATATGTCCCATTGCATAGAAGTCAGCTTTCACTGTGGCCAAATCCTCCACCTGGGGGAAAACGATGTAGCTGTGCATGTGTTTAATCAGGGCAGACAACACTCTGGTCAGCACTATTGAGAACATTGGCTGTGATATTCCTCCTGCCAATCCCACTGTCACTTGGAAGGAGCCAGTTGCCAAGAAATGGAGCACAGATAGGACTTGCACAAGAGGGGGGATCCCGGTGGCCTGACGGATAGCAGATATCAGGTCAGGCTCCAAATGGGCACACAGCTCTGTGATTGTGGCCCTGTCCAGTCTGTAGGTGAGGATAATGTGCCTGTCCTCCATTGTTGCCAAGTCCACCAGGGGTCTCTACACGGGGGATATCTCCATCTCCTATTCATCCGCAGCGGTTGTAATCTAGGGGGCAAAACGGGGAGCAGCTGATCAGTATTCCACATTTCCAAACACTACACTGCATTGCATGTTGTGACTGTAACAGTATATTGTTGGATAGGCCCAAATGGTGCCTATGTGTACTGTGACACAGTTAGGTGTTTTAGGAGGCTGGCCTGGCTTATAGTGGGTACCTGATGGTACTTACACCTTGTGCCAGGTCAAATTATCCCTTATTAGTAGATTAGTAGTGTTCTAGCAGCTTAGGCTGATAGAGGTAGCTATAGCAGAGCAGCTTAGGCTGAACTAGGAGACATGCAAAGCTCCTACTATACCACTTATATCATATAGCACTATGGGGGTTATTCTAACTTTGGAGGAGTGTTAATCCGTCCCAAAAGTGACGGTAAAGTGACGGATATACCACCAGCCGTATTACGAGTTCCATAGGATATAATGGACTCGTAATACGGCTGGTGGTAAATCCGTCACTTTTCCGTCACTTTTGGGACGGATTAACACCTCCTCCAAAGTTAGAATAACCCCCTATATATCATGAGAAACACAATACTCAGAGTTACTAAGAATAAAGGTACTTTATTTTAGTGACAATGTGCCAAAAATATCTCAGTGGATATACTCCCTTAGGAGTTAAGTAAAATACACAAAATATACACGAAAAACAAAATCAGGTAAGTAAACAGTTAAAAAAGTAGTGCAAACACTTTAGAATACAATAGGATGCAATAGGATACAATAGGCCTAGGGGCAACACAAACCATATACTCCAAAAGTGGAATGTGAACCACAAACGAATGGACCCCAGGCCTAGTGTAGTGTGTAGAGGGTCGCTGGGAGTGTAATAAAACACTAAGGTATCCAAGATACCCCACCCCAAGACCATGAAAAGTGGGAGTAAAGTTACCCTACTACCCCAGAAACATACTAAAGTCGTGATAGGGGATTCTGCAAAGGCGACAACTGACTGCAAAGCACTGAAGATGGATTCCTGGACCTGAGGACCTGTAAAGGCAGGGGACCAAGTCCAAGAGTCACACAAGTGTCCGGGGGGGCAGGAGCCCACTAAACCCCGGATGAAGGTGCAAAAGGGCTGCCTCCTGGTGGAAGAAGCTGAAGATTCTGCAACAACGGAAGTTGCCAGGAACTTCTCCTTTGCACAGAAGATGTCCCACGGCGTGCTGGAGGATGCAGAGTTGATTCCATGCAGAAAGACCGCAAACAAGCCTTGCTAGCTGCAAGAGTTGCAGTTGAAGAAAATGGGTGCTGCCTGGGCCCAGGAAGGACCAGGAGGTCGCCCCTTGGAGAAGTAGACAGAAAGGGCGCTCAGCAGCACAGAGAGCCCACGCAGAAGCAGGCAGCACCCGCAGAAGCACTTGAACAGGCGTTCAAGAAATCTGAGCACGGCGGTCATCTCAACACTACGAAGTCGGTGGTCAACTCAGCGAGTTGGGCAATGCAGGACAGAGTGCTGGGGACCTGGGCTATGCTGTGCACGAAGAATTCCTTGCAAAAGTTCACAGAAGCCCTAGCAGCTGCAGTTCACGCAGTACACAGGATTACTGTCTGGCGTGGGGAGGCAAGGACTTACCTCCACCAAATTTGGACAGAAGGACCACTGGACTGTCGGGGCACTTGGATCCAGCTCCTGTGTTCCAGGGACCACGCTCGTCGAGATGAGAGGGGATCCAGAGGATCGGTGAAGCAGATTAGCCACACCCGGTGCATCTGGAGTTGAGCCATCACATTTGGGATGCTGCTATTCCTCAGGATAAAGGCATCATGCACAGAGCCAGGATACTTTGCATTGACATGGGAGATGCACTGTCCGCCAGGCACACTATCTGCACATTCGAGTGAAAGCTCTTTTGATTTCTGAACACCTATTCAATTTTCCAGGGGGGGAGGGACACATGCAATATGTGTTCCATCGATTGCCCCAATGATTTTGGGTATATGTCCCATTGCATAGAAGTCACCTTTCACTGTGGCCAAATCCTCCACCTGGGGGAAAATGATGTAGCTGTGCATGTGTTTAATCAGGGCAGACAACACTCTGGTCAGCTCTATTGAGAACATTGGCTGTGATATTCCTCCTGCCAATCCCACTGTCACTTGGAAGGAGCCAGTTGCCAAGAAATGGAGCACAGATAGGACTTGCACAAGAGGGGGGATCCCGGTGGCCTGACGGATAACAGATATCAGGTCAGGCTCCAAATGGGCACCCAGCTCTGTGATTGTGGCCCTGTCCAATCTATAGGTGAGGATAATGTGCCTGTCCTCCATTGTTGCCAAGTCCACCAGGGGTCTCTACACGGGGGATATCTCCATCTCCTATTCATCCGCAGCGGTTGTAATCTAGGGGGCAAAACGGGGAGCAGCTGATCAGTATTCCACATTTCCAAACACTACACTGCATTGCATGTTGTGACTGTAACAGTATATTGTTGGATAGGCCCAAATGGTGCCTATGTGTACAGTGACACAGTTAGGTGTTTTAGGAGGCTGGCCTGGCTTATAGTGGGTACCTGATGGTACTTACACCTTGTGCCAGGTCAAATTATCCCTTATTAGTAGATTAGTAGTGTTCTAGCAGCTTAGGCTGATAGAGGTAGCTATAGCAGAGCAGCTTAGGCTGAACTAGGAGACATGCAAAGCTCCTACTAAACCACTTATATCATATAGCACTATGGGGGTTATTCTAACTTTGGAGGAGTGTTAATCCGTCCCAAAGGTGACGGTAAAGTGACGGATATACCACCAGCCGTATTACGAGTTCCATAGGATATAATGGACTCGTAATACGGCTGGTGGTAAATCCGTCACTTTTCCGTCACTTTTGGGACGGATTAACACCTCCTCCAAAGTTAGAATAACCCCCTATATCATAAGAAACACAATACTCAGAGTTACTAAGAATAAAGGTACTTTATTTTAGTGACAATGGGCCAAAAATATCTCAGTGGATATACTCCCTTAGCAGTTAAGTAAAATACACAAAATATACACAAAAAACAAAATCAGGTAAGTAAACAGTTAGAAAAGTAGTGCAAACACTTTAGAATACAATAGGATGCAATAGGATGCAATAGGCCTAGGGGCAACACAAACCATATACTCCAAAAGTGGAATGTGAACCACAAACGAATGGACCCCAGGCCTAGTGTAGTGTGTAGAGGGTCGCTGGGAGTGTAATAAAACACTAAGGGTATCCAAGATACCCCACCCCAAGACCATGAAAAGTAGGAGTAAAGTTACCCTACTACCCCAGAAACATACTAAAGTCGTGATAGGGGATTCTGCAAAGGCGACAACTGACTGCAAAGCACTGAAGATGGATTCCTGGACCTGAGGACCTGTAAAGGCAGGGGACCAAGTCCAAGAGTCACACAAGTGTCCGGGGGGGCAAGAGCCCACTAAACCCCGGATGAAGGTGAAAAAGGGCTGCCTCCTGGTGGAAGAAGCTGAAGATTCTGCAACAACGGAAGTTGCCAGGAACTTCTCCTTTGCACAGAAGATGTCCCACGGCGTGCTGGAGGATGCAGAGTTGATTCCATGCAGAAAGACCGCAAACAAGCCTTGCTAGCTGCAAGAGTCGCAGTTGAAGAAAATGGGTGCTGCCTGGGCCCAGGAAGGACCAGGAGGTCGCCCCTAGGAGAAGTAGACAGAAGGGGCGCTCAGCAGCACAGGGAGCCCACGCAGAAGCAGGCAGCACCCGCAGAAGCACTTGAACAGGCGTTCAAGAAATCTGAGCACGACGGTCATCTCAACACTACAAAGTCGGTGGTCAACTCAGCGAGTTGGGCAATGCAGGACAGAGTGCTGGGGACCTGGGCTATGCTGTGCACGAAGAATTCCTTGCAAAAGTGCACAGAAGCCCTAGCAGCTGCAGTTCACGCAGTACACAGTATTACTGTCTGGCGTGGGGAGGCAAGGACTTACCTCCACCAAATTTGGACAGAAGGACCACTGGACTGTCGGGGTCACTTGGATCCAGCTTCTGTGTTCCAGGGACCACGCTCGTCGAGATGAGAGGGGATCCAGAGGATCGGTGAAGCAGAAGTTTGGTGCCTGTGTTAGCAGGGGGAAGATTCAGTCGACCCACGGGAGATTTCTTCATGGCTTTTAGTGTAGGGTGAAGGCAGACAGACCTCAGAGTATGCACCACCAGGAAAACAGTCGAGAAAACCGGCAGGATTAGGCGCTACAATGTTGCTGGTAGTCGTCTTGCTACTTTATTGCGGATTTGCAGGTGTCCTGGAGCAGTCAGCAGTCGATCCTTGGCAGAAGTTGAAGAGAGAGATGTAGAGGAACTCTGGTGAGCTCTTGCATTCGTTATCTGAAGAGAAACCCACAAGAGAGACCCTAAATAGCCCTCAGAGGAGGATTGGCCACCTAACCAGGTAAGCACCTATCAGGAGGGGTCTCTGACGTCACCTGCTGGCACTGGCCACTCAGAGTCCTCCATTGTGCCCTCACACCTCTGCATTCAAGATGGCAGAGGTCTGGGACACACTGGAGGAACTCTTGGCACCCCCGGGGTGGTGACGGACAGGGGAGTGGTCACTCCCCTTTCCTTTGTCCAGTTTCACGCCAGAGCAGGAGCTGGGGGATCCCTGAACCGGTGTAGACTGGCTTATGCAAGGAGGGGACCGTCTGTGCCCTTCAAAGCATTTCCAGAGGCTGGGGGAGACTATTCTTCCTCAGCCTGTAACACCTATTTCCAAAGGGAGAGGGTGTAACACCCTCTCTCAGAGTCAATCCTTTGTTCTGCCTTCCTGGGACCAGGCTGTCCAGACCTCAGGGGGGCAGAAACCTGTCTGAGGGTTGGCAGCAGCGGTACCTGCCGAGAAAACCCCAGAGAGCTAGTTTGGCAGTACCTGAGGTCCATGCTGGAGCCCTGGGGATGCATGGGATTGGCACCCTAATACCAGATTTGGCATGGGGGGACAATTCCATGATCTTAGACATGTTACAGGGCCATATTCGGAGTTACCATTGTGAAGCTACATTTAGGTATTGACCTATATGTAGTGCACAAGTGTAATGGTGTCCCCGCACTCATAACGTCTGGGGAAATTGCCCTGAACAATGTGGGGGCACCTTGGCTAGAGACAGGGTGCCCTCACACTTAGTAAGTTTGCACGTAACCTTCACTAAGTGAGGGTTAGACACATAGGTGACTTATAAGTTTCTTAAGTGCAGTGTAAAATGGCTGTGAAATAACATGGACGTTATTTCGCTCAGGCTGCAGTGGCAGTCCTGTGTAAGAATTGTCTGAGCTCCCTATGGGTGGCAAAAGAAATGCTGCAACCCATAGGGATCTCCTGGAACCCCAATACCCTGGGTACCTAGGTAACATTTACTAGGGAATTATAAGGGTGTTCCAGTGTGCCAATCAGAATTGGTAAAAATGGTCACTAGCCTGCAGTGACAATTTTAAAAGCGGAGAGAGCATAAGCACTGAGATTCTCGTTAGCAGAGTCTCAGTGACACAGTTAGGCACCACATAGGGAACACATTTAGGCCACAAACTATGAGCACTGGGGTCCCGTCTAGCAGGGTCCCAGTGACACAGGCAAAAACAAACTGACACACAAGTAAAAATGGGGGTAACATGCCAGGCAAGATGGTACTTTCCTACAGGTGCCATGGCCTGTCCCCCCAAAATGGCGTCCACCTGTCCTGTGTGGATGGACAGGTGGAAATGAGGTAATGCTGCTGACGTTGTGCGCTGTTGCGGGAGGCGGTCGAGTACCACTGTGCAACTCATTGGTTGTCATTGGGCCCTATGGGTTACAGTGGCCAATGGCGATGCATGCCGGCGGTGACAGTACGCACCGCTGTGGACGTGACCGCCATTTTCTATCTGTTCACTCACTTGCTACCTGACCTTCAACAGGAGAGGACCTACACTGCAAGTGCTGCTGTGACCTGTGTCTGGAACCGACCATGGCTCATGTCACTGGGGAAAGGGCCCCTGCCTTCACCGCTGCAGAGTTGGAGAGACTGGTGGATGGGTCCTACCCCAGTACCGAATGCTGTATGGGGCCCACACCAACAGGTGAGTACACTGTGAGCACGATGCATGGGGCATGAATGCATGGAGTGCTGATGGTGAGGGCCTCGTGAGAGGGGGGTTGGTGGAAGGGTCCTGGGCAGCGTGATGCATATTTGGTGGGTCATGCCTGTGCGTAACGGGATGTGAGGGCTATTATGGGCCATGAGTGCAACAGGCCGGATGGTCTGACTGATACCTTTTGGGTTAACTGGAGCTGGCCTCCCCCACCACTGCCAGCTCCAACACCAGCACCGCCACTGCCACTGCCACCACTGAGCAGCCGTCACCGCCGGCAGGAAGTGCATAGTCCTGCCTCCATGGGCTATGGTGCGTCCTGGACCCTGCAAATCCTGTAGGTGTTACACCCAGGTGAGAGACCTTGCACTCCGCAAGTGCTGCATCACAGGGGACAAGGCCCCCTCCAGAACCAGTGGAAGAAGCCATCCACTCACCCCATCCTTGCCAGGATGAAGCACACTGGGCACAATGCCCCCTCCAGAACCAGTGGAAGAAGCCATCCACTCACCCATTCCTTGCCAGGATGAAGCACACTGGGCACAAGGCCCCCTCCAGGACCAGTAGAAGAAGCCATCCACTCACCCCATCCTTGCCAGGATGAAGCACACTGGGCAGAAGCCCCACTCTAGAACCAGTGGAGAAGCCATCCACTCGAGAGACTGTGGCCTTGCACTGCCCAGGACCAAGCAGTGGGCAAACCACCCACTAGAGAGAATGCGGCCTTGCTCTCCTCAGGACCAAGTAGTGGGCAAACCACCCTCTAGAGAGACTGTGGCCTTGCACTGCCCAGGACCAAGCAGTGGGCATGTAGCCCCCTCTAGGACCAGTGGGGTTGTACCATCTTCCGGCTGAGGTGCCCCCCCTTCCCCGTCTCCCTGAGGTGCCTGTGTATTTTCGACCTGATGCCCCTGCAGTGTTCTCTCCGTGTTGTTGCAGGAGTAAGGTGGGGCCTTGGCCAATGTTTAGTGGCCCTGTGGCCCACAGACATTGAGGACTGGGCAGTGTCCCTCCATTTGTAAATATGTGTATACTTTTTGATTTTGAAGCATGTATTTATACTATTTTGTTTTATTACATTAACTTTAATCAATTCCTTTTGTCCTTGCATTATTCCTGAGGGGTACGGGGTGGAGATGTAATGTAGTGCATCTGGTTGTGTGTATGGGGGTGGGGGTGTTGCATGTGTGTGTCACTCTCTTTCCATCCCCCCCTTGTGTGCTAGGCGGCAGTACTCACCGTGATCATCTTCGCCGGCGTTGATGTTCGTAATGCAGGAAGAGGTATACAAGCATGGGAAAGAGGTGCAACTTGGGCTCCATAGCGTCGTGGTTGTTCCCTGAGTCTCCAGAGGTGAGTACTTTGACTTCTGTGTTCTGTTTCCGCCGTGCTTTTGATGTCGTTGGTACCGCCCCGGAAAAGGTGGCAGATAGGCCTGTCTTAATAGAGTGGGCAGGAAATTGTCTTCCGCCTAGCAGTTACCACCCTGGTGCTTGTTGCTACTGCCGTGGCGGTCGGTGTGTTAAAGTGGCTGTCTGTGTGAGCGGTTTCCGCCGTGGTCATAATTCAATTTTTTTACCGCTGGCCTGTTAGCGGTATTACCGCCACTTTATCACGACTGTCATGATTGTAATGAGGGCCATAATTATTTTACTGAAACAACAAAATTCTACCTAATAACTAAACAAACATTATGGAGTTCTTTATTGACCTTTGTCTGAAATTTCTGTGTGTTGCTCCCAGCTGTCAGAGACACAAAGGTACCAAAATAAAGCACCTTCTCAGGCTGAAAGAATAGGGAAGTTAGAAGGAGGTCCCCTTTGTTGAACAGGATGAATTGACAGAGTTAAGTTGTAATCGAAGGGTTATAAAAACGAGTCTGGACATGAACATAAAAAGATATGAACAGAAAGATTTTGCATACTTTATACTTTTTAAAAAGGCCAGAATGTTTTTGCAACTGCAAGAAAGCTTATGTATTTGCACTTCTTCACTTTGTGTACTAAAACTGCAACTCCAACTCCCACTACATGTTGTTAAACAGCAAAGTTAATCAAAAAAACTTGCAAGGGTGATTATTGACTAGCTTTAGCATGCTGTAAGGACAAACATGAAGTGCTTCCTAATCAAAAAAGCCATAAACCAGCAACTAAAATGTCATGATGGCAATAAATACAACAAAGTACGCACACTGACTCCGCATTACAAGCTACACATCATATTGCTACTGTAATCTAACAAAAGCACTACGTGAGCTCCATCAACTATGGAAACACAAATGGAGCAGTATAATAATCCATCAGTTCCATGAGATGCCTTCCTTGACACTGATAGACAGCCCATCCAAGCAATGGAAATCCATGAAAAACCAATGAAGGGCAATGGCTGAAGTGGACTTACATAAAGCCCACCCTCTCTGTCCTACTTCTTACAATTATTTTTTATAAGTATCTGTAGCATAAAGTATCTCAAACAACTGAAGCTGAGTGTAGTGAGAACTAAAATGTCATCATGGTTATAATAAGGGCTCCCGGTTTTAGTGTATTTATTGTTTTGACATTTTCTGTCTATATTTATCCATATTTAATTTTTGTTAATTTTATCTGTATTTATCCATATTTATTTTGGGTTTTGTGAAAACAATTAAGCAGGAACAAGTATATTTCTACATTTATTTTATCGAAAAAAATGTGCACGTATGCCTGAAAGCCTGCCAGGTGTCAGTGATATAAATACACTCAAATGATACAAAATACACTTAAAAGAGAACATTCAGATTTTAGTATCAAGGTTGTGCATATCTACTGCTGCTTAAGACTCTTTACTAAAATTCCTTTATTTTTTTAAACCCCTTATCCAGCGTTTCCGAACCTGTGGTCCGCGGACCCTTAGAGGTCTGTGACACATTCCCAGGGGGTCCGCAGGCAGGAAGGCCCTTCTCCAGCTGGGGCTTCGTGACAGAAAAGCACATTTTATAAATATGTTTTACTTCATTTGTGCAGCAGTTTTAAAACTACAAAATTCCATCCAGCAACTTTCAGGAAAAAACAAAAGCATCAAGGTAACTATGGTGATTAATGTACCTGTTGGAGAGAGATTGGAGTTTTGTCTGGTGGCAGGATTGACTCATCTAAGGTAGTGCAGATGGTTAATATGCCTGCTGCAAAGAGCGCGTATCATGCAAAGAACAGTATTTTAAGTACACAGCACAGTGGGTTACTGTGCAGTTCATAAAATACAATCATAATTTACCACAGTGAGCTATGAACTGCCTTCAAGAGCTGCATGTAAACTGCATGGCACAAATTAGAAAGTAGTTTTTCCCAGTTTTTAATTGCTAAAAAAAGGCTAGCTTGCATAAAAATATATTCTTATTATTAAAGTCAGTGCTAAACACTGTGTTATGTTCTGAATCCTGAGTTTGTGTTTCTCCCAAGCACTCTTACAAAATGCCTACCAGTGTAGATGACATATGAATCCTACACCTTGTAGTCCACTGTAAAGTGCTCTGATGCCCTACACTGGTATGAGAGGTGATTTAAAACAAATGAATTACAGTGACAAAGAGGCTCTGGAGAGGTTAGAAGCCCTTATGGTTTTACTTCCATTCCCCTCACACATGTATCTATAAAAGCTTTCTCAGATCTTATATACCTAAAAAATAAAAATAGAAATTGCTTGGGAAATGTAGAATCTGACCTGAGGATTCAGCTTTCCCAAATAAAACCAAACACTGACAAGTTAGTCGCTGAGAAGAAGCGCCAACATTCCCAGTAAAATTTTTCGATTTTTGCATATTTTTTCAATATAAATAATTATGGCCCTCATTTTGAGAATGGCGGTAAAAACTGCCTACTGCTGCGACGACGGCTGCCAAAAGGCTGTCGCCACGGCTAACATCCGTCTGCCATATTATGACCACAGCTGGATTTCCACCACAAGAAGGGCGGAAATCAGGCTGTGACCATACTGGCGGATGGCGGTAAGGTGGCGCTGCTACCACTAGCAGTGCCACGCCAGTAGACTGCCGCCAGCCATATTATGTCAAATAATATGGCCTAGTGGTGTTCTGCTGGTGGGCGCTGCTGGCAGTAGCAGCGCCACATTCCATGCCCTGCCAGAAGACCCCCTGGATTCATGTAAGTCTAGTTTCAGACAGGGGTGGGGGGTGTTGTGTGTGTTTGTGTGCGGGGGGGTCCATGTATGTGTGAGTGTGTGCGTGAATGCGAGTGTGTGTATAGTGTTTCCGTGCGTGTATGTGTGTGTGTGAGTGCATGTATGAATGTGTGTGAGGGTGTGTATGTATGGAAATGTGAATGCATATCTGCATGTATGTTTTGATGTGTGTGCGGATGTGTGCGCCAATGAATGTATGCATATGTGTATGTATGTGTGGATGAGTGGGTGTCTGCATGTGTGGTGTAGGGGGGTGGTGGGGTGTCTGGGGAGTGTTGGGGGGGGCAGAGGGCCTCTTATCAGTGACAAGGAAGGAATTCCCTGTCACTGATAGGGCCTAGCGCCATGGTTTTCATGGCGTTATGAACGCCACGAAAACCATGGCACTAGGCAAGGACATATTACCACCAGCGGCACAATGGCGGCCACCGGGCTAGAGATTCTCATCTCCAGCCCGGCGCCTGGTATGCCATGGCAGTCGGACAACCTGCCAATGTCATAATGTGGCGGTAAGTACCGCCAGCCTGTTGGCGGTACTACCGCCACATTAGCTCCGACCACCGGGGTCATAATGACCCCCTATATCTTTAGTAATTTGAGTATTTGTTTGGTGTGTACTAGTTTGTGTATTTTTTGAAAATTACTGTGTTAATGTTTGAAATTTAAAACATGCAAATTACTTGGGGGTCCCTGCTTCCAGTAGTGATTCAGTGGGGGTCCTCAGGCGTCAAAAGGTTGGGAACCACTGGCCTTACCTGTCAATCCGCACAGCTAATGGCCTGGAGGTCCTGACTGACGACATTTAGAAACAATAAAAAGAAACCCAATTTCCGTTTTATCCACATTTAATAATAAATACAAACAAGAAAATAAATGGTTTTCAGACTGTATTTATCTGTAAAAATCAGTAAAAACGGAAAACGGTAGCCTTAGTTATAAAATACATGCTTTGAGGTCCCTCTTGCCATTCTAAGGAAGTACCTTTCTCTTAAACCGAAGTCGGTTTCTGCAGCTGATAGAGCATCAGTACGACAACTACATGCTTGTCTCCCTCTAGAGATGCTGAGATTTAATCTGTTCATATTCTCTCACTGGTGAATTCAGCATGAGACCCATCCATTCTTTTCCCACTTACTTCATAACAAAGAAGAGGTTCACGTGCATTAACCATCAAGTTGGGTAAACAAAGATAAAGAATTAAGGGCCATATGTACGAACACTTTTTCCCATAGACACAGAATGGGTAAACACCTTTGCTACATCTGGCCCCAAGTAACAAGTCATGTTTTATCAAATTCTTGTATGAGTAGTATATTGTTATACGCTGTGTAAACAGTCTATAACAAAACCAACAGAACCAACAATATATATTCAAGAGTCGCATGGATACAGAGTGGGCTAAATCAATTGTACCCAACTGTAATGGACATTGTAGAAAATTTGGATTGATGACATGCAATGGTATAAGCTAATACACAATTTAGAGGGATGGGCATGTTGGCAGGCTACATATTCTGTACGACTCTTAGGGCCTGACATTGGTACAATAACAGCAAGAATAAGGGCATGGCGGCCCAGTATATAAAGCAGAAATGTAGTCTGAGGTTGGAGCAATTTCACTGTAGACATGATCTTGTCCCGTTGTTTCAACAAGTCACAAACCTATGGAGTGACGACCAGCAATTGCTGTGCCTTCTAGAGTTAGAGTGAAAAGTGGAGGCAAGTCTTATAAATACCTTCTTTTCCTGGAACTCTCTGCCTAGTGATCTTTAGCATATGCCCAATATGATGATCTTCAAGAAAGCCTTCAAGACGTTTGTGTTTTAGGTGAATGGATGTCCCACTCAAGGATTCCCTTGGGTAAGTGGCTCATTACAAATGTCACAAGTCTTCATTCATTCCTATCCGACCGAACTACCTAGCCTTGGTGAGAAATAAGCAGGAAGAACTACGCTTGTGGGCATGGGGTACTGCATTTCACTCTCCTCTTGCATGTCTGGTCCTGTCTCACCTTTCTGCCATCCTCAAACTCTCACCCTGGACTCTTGCCCTGGAATCCATTGACCAAAGCGACACTTAGGGCTCTAGCAATGGAATCTGGCAGCCTACCTGCACCATTGATGGTGACATAACCACGATTATGTGCGGCCAAACACAGATGCCTGAAAGGCGGCCTCCTCAAGCACAAAGCAGTTGCCTTTTTAGAGACAAATACCACCTTCTGCTACATATCCTAAAGATATGGATATTTTTTGTGATCTTTATATACAGGGAGTGCAGAATTATTAGGCAAGTTGTATTTTTGAGGATTAATTTTATTATTGAACAACAACCATGTTCTCAATGAACCCAAAAAACTCATTAATATCAAAGCTGAATTTTTTTGGAAGTAGTTTTTAGTTTGTTTTTAGTTTTAGCTATGTTAGGGGGATATCTGTGTGTGCAGGTGACTATTACTGTGCATAATTATTAGGCAACTTAACAAAAAAAAATATATACCCATTTCAATTATTTATTATTACCAGTGAAACCAATATAACATCTCAACATTCACAAATATACATTTCTGACATTCAAAAACAAAACAAAAACAAATCAGTGACCAATATAGCCACCTTTCTTTGCAAGGACACTCAAAAGCCTGCCATCCATGGATTCTGTCAGTGTTTTGATCTGTTCACCATCAACATTGCGTGCATCAGCAACCACAGCCTCCCAGACACTGTTCAGAGAGGTGTACTGTTTTCCCTCCTTGTAAATCTCACATTTGATGATGGACCACAGGTTCTCAATGGGGTTCAGATCAGGTGAACAAGGAGGCCATGTCATTAGATTTCCTTCTTTTATACCCTTTCTTGCCAGCCACGCTGTGGAGTACTTGGACGCGTGTGATGGAGCATTGTCCTGCATGAAAATCATGTTTTTCTTGAAGGATGCAGACTTCTTCCTGTACCACTGCTTGAAGAAGGTGTCTTCCAGGAACTGGCAGTAGGACTGGGAGTTGAGCTTGACTCCATCCTCAACCCGAAAAGGCCCCACAAGCTCATCTTTGATGATACCAGCCCAAACCAGTACTCCACCTCCACCTTGCTGGCGTCTGAGTCGGACTGGAGCTCTCTGCCCTTTACCAATCCAGCCACGGGCCCATCCATCTGGCCCATCAAGACTCACTCTCATTTCATCAGTCCATAAAACCTTAGAAAAATCAGTCTTGAGATATTTCTTGGCCCAGTCTTGACGCTTCAGCTTGTGTGTCTTGTTCAGTGGTGGTCGTCTTTCAGCCTTTCTTACCTTGGCCATGTCTCTGAGTATTGCACACCTTGTGCTTTTGGGCACTCCAGTGATGTTGCAGCTCTGAAATATGGCCAAACTGGTGGCAAGTGGCATCGTGGCAGCTGCACGCTTGACTTTTCTCAGTTCATGGGCAGTTATTTTGCGCCTTGGTTTTTCCACACGCTTCTTGCGACCCTGTTGACTATTTTGAATGAAACGCTTGATTGTTCGATGATCACGCTTCAGAAGCTTTGCAATTTTAAGAGTGCTGCATCCCTCTGCAAGATATCTCACTATTTTTGACTTTTCTGAGCCTGTCAAGTCCTTCTTTTGACCCATTTTGCCAAAGGAAAGGAAGTTGCCTAATAATTATGCACACCTGATATAGGGTGTTGATGTCATTAGACCACACCCCTTCTCATTACAGAGATGCACATCACCTAATATGCTTAATTGGTAGTAGGCTTTCGAGCCTATACAGCTTGGAGTAAGACAACATGCATAAAGAGGATGATGTGGTCAAAATACTCATTTGCCTAATAATTCTGCACTCCCTGTAATGTGCTGCATGTAAAATAATTGTACTTTTTCATGCCTAATGGCTTTAACAATATTTACGAACAAAAACCTATGCATCACAATTTCGAGATGGGTAGGGGCAAGACGTGTATGCAGACCATGTTTTAGATACTGTGGAAATTTGATCTCTGAATATTTCTTTCTGCAAAGCCCCTCACCTCCAGGGTAGACTTCATACTCACCGGTAATGGGTATAGGACCAATCCCTGACCCTTTCAACAGAGTAAAACTGGGTATTCGTCCACCATGTGCCAAGCTTTGTTCTCCATCATTCTTTTGTCACTATTTTTACACTATGTCATCTGCTGCAACATAACAAACAAGGCAGAACCAAAGTAAAACCAAAATAAAATGATGGACCGAGTGTTAAAACTTTTCACTCACCCCCAGTCACAGATCTGGGTTTATTCCATCGTTGTTAAGCCCCAGCCATATGCAAATCAGTCTTCACCCTGTTCCCCATGGGAACAATCCAGGCCCTCCCTGAACTGGAAACAAGCATCCTGGGACCAGTTTTGGGATATGCCAAGTGGCAAGGGTTTGCCCACACGTGGGTCCTTTGCTGGCTGCGCCACTGAATTCAAGGTAACCTGGCTGATGAAGGGTGATACCCTGAAACTGGACCCAGGATGCTCATTTACGGTCCGGGGGGACCTGGCTTGGCAGTTTGGGCTGGACTGTCCCCATGGAGAACAGGGTCAAGACTGATTTGCATATGGCTGGGTCCAAACTGGGTTGACGTTGCGAGCAAAATAATGATGGATTAAACCCAGATCTGTAGCTGGGGGTGAGTGTTTGAAAAGTTTCAACACTCCGTCCATCATTTCATTTTGGTTTTGCTATGTGCGCCCTACGTGGCAAGGGTACGCCCAGACGTGGGTCCCTTTTTCACTGCAATACTGGATTCAAGCTAGCCTGACTGATAAGGGGTGATACCCCAAAACCGGTCACAGGATGCTTGTTTACGGTCCAAAGAGGACCTGGCTTGGCCAGTTCGGGCTGGACTGTTCCCATGGAAAACAGGGTCAAGGCTAATTTGCATATGGCTGAGTCCAAACTTGGGTGGCGTGGTGGGCAAAATAACGATGGAATAAACGCAGATGTAAGACTGGGGTGAGTGTTTGAAAAGTTTCAACACTCCGTCTATCATTTTATTTTGGTTTTGCTATGTACTGCAACATAAACATACATCTCCGATAAATTAAACAATAATGTATCAAAGGCAGGCAAGGGCAATCAGGCTTCCACTATGGGAACAAGGTTAGAGGGATAGTCCAGGTGGTGTGATGTGGTGCGAATGCCTCGCCTGCTCTTCTGGGAGCGCTGGTTGCTAGGTGGGGCTGACACTAAAAGACATTTGGAGCCATACATTGGAAGTAGAAACTTTTTTTTGTTGCTGGGTTTACACTGCCATAGGCTTTTATGACTTATGGGTTTAAGGAAAAACCTTTTTCTGTGTTTCAGATATACCGCTTTATTTCCAATATAAATTTGTGTCAATGTTTTCCAGATTTTACCACCTCTCAAAGAGGTCACTGATCCCTCAAACATTGCGTCTACTTTATCACTTTTCTGTCCAACTCAGATGCTTCATACAAAAAAGACAAATATATGCAGAAACAGAATGTGTACACGGACGTGGTAAATTAAGCAAAGGTTTGATACTCCTCTTCCCAGAAGCGCGGACACTGTGCCTCTTGCCCACAGTTAACAAAAAAGGCATGTTTGCTCTGCCTCTTAAGAGAAGAAAACAAGTTACTTACCTGTAACTACAGTTATCCAGTATTGGTATCTTTCATAAATTCACATGCTTGAATCATCCCCGTCGTCGAAGTGGGAGTCCCACGGTACATAAAATAGCAATAAATAATAAATAATTTTTTTTTGCCATAGGCTATAATGGAGTCAGAGCTTGCTCATATAGCCTATCCATGTCCTTTTGTGAAAGGACCCAAACCTGCCTGCTGTCCAATCAGGCACCAGCACACTCTAGAACCTTCTCCAGAGAAGCTCCCTTCCTCAGATTTTCCAGCACGAGAGTGAAAAATTAAAACCTGAGAGGAATGCGAGCATCAAAGGGGAGGCGGGTGGGTCGCATGTGAATTTATGAAAGATACCAATACTGGATAACTGTAGTTACAGGTAAGTAACTTGTTTTCTTATCCAGTATTGGATCTTTCATAAATTCACATGCTTGAATCCGAATAGACAGCAGTATGGTTGATAAACATTGTATCCAGCGTGGGCGGAGGGGGCGAGCATGAAGACCCTCTATCTCAATTATAGTTAATAATAATCATAATAATAATAAAATTTATAGAAAACTCATACATTTCTGAGCGTGAGTTACGAAGGAATACAGATACTCTAAGTACGTGCATATATATATATATATATATATATATATATATATATATATATATATATATATATAATATATATATATATATATATATAAATATATATATATAAATATAGATAAAATTCATCTATCTGCATACACATTCATAAGTACATACATACATACACTTTAGATATTTCACCAGGAAACACAATAGAAACATGGTTATCTGCATCTTAAACCATATGACTATAACTAAGGAAAGGTCTCACCTTAATGAAAGAGATGGCGTAGCACAGCTTGTCCTACTAGAGAGTCTGTTCTTTGTGATGACTCCAAACAATAGTGCTGCGTAAAGAAGTGCGTGGTTTTCCATGTCGCAGCCTGGCAAATTTTTTCAAGGGCAATACCTTGAAACAAAGCAGCCGATGTGGAGACTGCTCTTGTAGAGTGGGCTCTCGGGCGCTTAGTCAAGGGTTTTCCTGCCTTGGTGTGACAAAATTGAATTGTGGAAGAAATCCATCGGGCTATAGTGGCCTTGGTTACTCCTGTTCCCTGACGTCCCAGAGAATAAGATACTAGGAGTTGGTCTGATTTCCTGATGTTCTTGGTACTTTGCAGGTAAAATTTTAGGCATCGTTTAATGTCCAAAGAATGGAGAGTTCTCTCTGCTATCGTAGTAGGGTTTGGAAAAAAGGTTTGTAGAATAACTGGTTCATTGAGGTGGAACGAAGATGGAACTTTGGGAATATATCTGGGATTGGTTCGGAGCATAACGAAATCCTCAGAAAAAACTAAAAAGGGTTCTTTAGTAGTGAACGCTTGTATATCACTGACTCTTCTGGTAGAGGTGAGAGCGAGCAAGGTTGACACTTTCCAGGTGATGTACTTGAGCTCAGCTCTATGGATGGGTTCAAAAGGGGCTTTCACGAGCTGGGAGAGAACAATATTAAGGTGCCACTCTGGCGGAGGTAAGCGAACTGGAGGAAAGGTGCGGAACAGCCCTTTCATAAACTGTTTGATGACTCTGGTTGAACCAATAGACGGCATGTTAGCCGATCGTCTGTAAGAGGCTATAGCTGCTAGGTGAATCTTGACTGATGCATAGGAAAGACCAGCTTTGGAAAGGGAGAGCAGGTAAGGAAGAATTTGCTCAGGATTGATTTGAAATGGGTGAAAATTGTTCTGAGAACACCAAACACAGAACCTCTTCCATTTTAATTTGTATGTCTTATTCGTGCTCTCCGCTCGCGCTTTAGATAATATGAGCCTACATTCTTGGTCGATGTTCATATCTTGGAACTCTCTGAACTCAGGAGCCAAGCATGCAAGTGCAGTGAAGTTGGGTCGGGATGTAAGATGAGACCCTGATTCTTCGATAGAAGATTGTGGTTGCAAGGGAGACGGACTGGATTGGCTATTGACCGGAGGAGGAGCTCCGTGTACCAGTACTGCCTCGGCCACTTGGGGGCTATGAGAATGATCTTGCAGCCTTCGGTCTTCATTTTCCTGAGGAGTCTGGGAATCAGTGGAATGGGGGGAAAAGCGTATGCAAAGATCCCGGACCATCTTATCAAAAGAGCATTTCCCCACGACCCCGGGAGTGGGTATCGACTGGCGTAAAACTGGTATTTGGCGTTCAGGTTGGTGGCGAATAGGTCTAGGATCGTCCGACCCCATCGTTGAAAAATGCTTTCGAGTATGGTCTGGTTGAGTTCCCACTCGTGACAGTTGTCGTCTGTCCTGCTGAGAGAGTCCGCTAGAGCATTGTTGACCCCCGCCAGGTGCTCTGCCCTGAGGCGGACGTTGTTCCGTGTGAGCCAGTTCCAGAGAGACTGAGCTTCCCTTGAGAGGGAGAGGGATCTTGTTCCTCCCTGCTTGTTGATGTAGAACATGCTTGTTGTGTTGTCTGTTCTGACTAACACTGATGATCCTGCGATGCGTGGCAGAAAAGCTTTGAGCGTAAGATGAATCGCCTTCAGTTCTAACAGATTTATGTGCATCTCTTTTTGGAGCTTGGACCATCTGCCTTGAATGCGCATGTCCTGTAAGTGGCCTCCCCATCCTTCCAGGGAGGCGTTCGTGGTGATAACGAAATCTGCTATTGGTGCCAGAAAGGTTAAACCGTGGGAGAGGTAGTTGATGTGGGACCACCATTCTAACGTCTGCCAAATCCTTGGTGTGATGGTTATTAATTCGTCGAAGGATCCTTGTGACTGGGTCCATTGGAGTTGTAGTTCTTCTTGTAGAGGTCTCATCTTGAGTCTTGCCAGCGGTACTAGGACTATGGCTGAGGAAATCATGCCCAGAAGCGAATTGAATAGTCGTACTGAAATGAACTTTCTTGCGGAGATTGTGACAGCCAATTGGGTCAGCTTCTGCTGCCTTGCTAGGGTAAGATATGCCTTGTTTTGGATAGTGGGCACCGGCTACCGTAAAACGGAGATATTTGCGATGTTTTTGGTGTATTGGAACGTGGAAGTAGGCGTCCTGGAGATCTAAGGTTGTCATAAAATCTCCAGGATTCAAGAGGTGCAAGATATCTGACAATGTGATCCTCCTGAAGGATTGTTTCCGAAGGAACTTGTTGAGCTTCCTGAGGTATAATATAGGACGCCACTCTCCAGACTTCTTCCTTATGAGGAAAAAACGGGAGTAGAATCCGAGACCTCGTTGCTGCAGAGGAACTGCCTCTATAGCCCCTTGGCCAGAAGGCTGAAGACTTCCGCTTGAAGCAGACGAAGGTGGAGAGAGCTGCCTGATGTTGGTGGGTGAAGCGGTGGCTTTTCTGTGAACTCCAGGGTATGACCTCTTGTCACTATATCTAGCACCCACTTGTCCGATGTTATCTTCTTCCACTCTTGGATGAAGTTGGAAATGTTTGCTCCTATTTGTTGATGTTGCAGGCTTTGAGGGAGCATAGCCGGTGCCTGTGGAAGATCATTGCTTTCTGGGTTGATCTCTGGATTGTGAACCCTGTCTTCGTTTCCCTCCCTGTCTGGTATAGGAGGCAGTCGATGATTGCCTGTACTGCTGATGGTATGAAGGCCTGTACTGGGATTGCTGGTACTGTCTATGAAAGGAACCTCGAAATGAGGTGAAACCTCTCCCTCTAGCCCCTCGAAAGGGCTGCTTCCTGTACTGCAGGGTACCCAGGGACTTGGCCGTGTCTGTGTCCGTCTTAATGGTTTGAAGTGCGTCATCCACATGTTTGCCAAACAAAGATTGCCCATCGTAAGGCATGTCTAGAATTCGGGACTGCACTTCTGGTCTGAAGGATGTGGCCTTGAGCCAACCTTGTCGTCGTAAGACAGCGGCGCCCGCTAGTTGGCGAAACCAGTAGAGGCTATGTCCAGAGCGCAGTCAATAATCTCTTCCGACGCACGCTCACCTTCCTGTAGGATCTTTCGTGCCTCTTCTTGCTTATTTTCTGGGATGAGGTCCAGGAAAGGTTGCATGTCGGACCACATCTGACGATCATATCGGCCTAAAATTGCTAATGAATTCGCTGCCCTGACAGTGATTGCAGACATTGAGGAGAATCTCTTGCCTATATTATCCAGTCTGCGACCTTCCTTGTCTGGAGGAGTGGAGATAGGCGTTGATGGATTTTTGGAGCGTCTTTGAGCAGCCTGTCAGATGACCGAATCAGGCTTTGGATGGCCAGTAAGGCATGCCGGAGAATCTTGGGTCGCCTTATATTTTTTATCCCGTTTTTGTGGAACTGGAGGAACAGTAGCCGGATTCCGCATAATCTTTGTGCCCTCGCTCCAAATGTAATCAATAATCGGAATGGACCGTACCGACTTCCGTGATTGTTCTTTGAAATCATGCAGGAAACATTCCGATTGGGAGACAGATGTTGGTAGGTGGAAACGTACTGCGTCTCTGTCCATAAGATTGTGGAAACCACCTATGTCCTCGGGCGGAGAATCAGAGGGGCGAGGAGGTGGTGGAGAAGGAGTGGGGGCCAAATAATCATCCCATTCCTCTGTAGAATGTTGTGGAGTAGAAATTTCTCCTTCTTCTTGTTCTTCTTCCCCTGAAGTGGAACCTTCATCTCTGGGGGGTGCAGCTAACACCGAGTGTGATGTTGATCTTGGAGTAGCTGGAGGAGGAGGAGCATTACCTGGCGTCACTGTCGAGACCGGCGCTGGTGGTTGACCTTCCGCTGGAAACCTTCTCCTATAATCCTGAAGCATGGATTGTAAATCCTGGATTAAGGAGGAAGGCATTTCTACGGTGTCTCTGTGTTGAGGCTCCCGTGTTTCATAGTATTGGTCCTGATGAGAGTAGTATGGTTGATACTGTTCATACTCATTCTCTTCATCGTCATCTTGATATTTGATATGGAGCTGCGAAGGGCTATGTGCATCTCCAAAACGACTTTCGTCCGATTCCTCCCAGTCAAGAAGATGACTGGGTAGTAAAGCCGACACCTTGTTTGGAGATGTGTCGGTTGGATAAACGTCCTGTGCAGGTAGACTTCTGATGCTGACCATGGCTCGGAGAGCTGGAGACCTGGAAGAGGTAGGAATGGCCTCAACGTGTCCACTAGGCATCACTGCTGTCGATGGCGTGAAAGTTGATGCAGCCGTGGATGGTGCCGATTTTTCCGTCGACGGTGGTCGACGATGATTTCGCGACGATGGTCTCGTCGACGATGGTCTCGCCGACGATGGTCTCGCCGACGGGAGTGTCATCGACGGTAGTGTCGTCGACGGTAGTTTCTTTGACCCCGTCGATGGCGATAGCGCCGATGAGAATGACGTGGCTGAGGTTATAGTCGACGGGGCAGTCGTCGACGGTGCCGATGGAGTCTGGAGAGAAGGGATCGGACCCCTTACCGTCGATGTTAAGGTCGTCGACGCTGACGACGGTCTCGTCGACGATGAAGTGGAGACGGTAGATGTAGGTACCGTCGTCGACGGTGTTGTCGTCGTTGTTCTAATTTTCAGAGTCATTTTTCCAGAAGTGGAAGGCTCTGAAGAAGGAGATAGATGGTAAGACTCCTTCTTTTGAAGAGGAGAGGAAGGCTCAGAGGAGACTGATGGGGGTCATTCTGACCCTGGCGGTAATTACCGCCATGGCGGAGGTCGGCGGTAGCACCGCCAACAGGCTGGCGGTGCACCGCTGGGCATTCTGACCGCGGCGGTTCAGCCGCGGCCAGAAACGGAAAGTCGGCGGTGTCCCGCCGACTTTCCGCTGCCCTTGAGAGTCCTCCATGGCGGCGGAGCGCGCTCCGCCGCCATGGGGATTCTGACACCCCCTACCACCATCCAGTTCCTGGCGGTTCTCCCGCCGGGAACAGGATGGTGGTAGGGGGTGCCGCGGGGCCCCTGGGGGCCCCTGCAGTGCCATGCCAATGGCATGGGCACTGCAGGGGCCCCCGTAAGAGGGCCCCAAAAAGAATTTCAGTGTCTGCCTAGCAGACACTGAAATTCGCGATGGGTGCAACTGCACCCGTCGCACCTTCCCACACCGCCGGCTCAATTCTGAGCCGGCGTCCTCGTGGGAAGGGTGTTTCCCGCTAGGCTGGCGGGCGGACTTTCGGCGGTCGCCCGCCAGCCCAGTGGGAAAGCCAGAATGACCGCTGCAGTCTTTTGACCGCGGAGCGGTCTTTCGGCGGGAACCGCGTGGCGGGCGGCGACCGGCGTCCGCCGCGGTCAGAATGACCCCCTGAAGTCTGTAAGCCCTTCCCATGATGAGATTTCTGCCTCTTTCTGGATTTCTCTATGTGGCCTAGGTCCTCAGATCTGGACCTTTTATGTGGCCTCTCTGACCCACTCTCCTCACCTGAAGTACAGGATTTGGCCTGTAACCATGTCAGGAGTCTGCCCTCCCGGTCTCTGAGGGTCTTTGTGGAGAAGGTGCGACATATTTTGCAGTCCTTAACCTGATGTTATGGGTAGAGACAGTACAAACATTCTTTATGTGGGTCATCCACATGGAGCCTTTTCTTCCCACAGGTCTTGCAAGGGCGGAAAGGCCTTTTCTAGAAGAATCTGACATATTTGAAGCCTTCTTGAGAGAAAATCTCTGAAGTAGAAGAAAAACTGAGCAGAGCTCAGGGAGATTCCCTTCACACGATGTGCGGTAGAAAATCTGAGGAAGGGAGCTTCTCTGGAGAAGGTTCTAGAGGGTGCTGGTGCCTGATTGGACAGCAGGCAGGTTTGGGTCCTTTCACAAAAGGACATGGATAGGCTATATGAGCAAGCTCTGACTCCATTATAGCCTATGGCAAAAAAAATGTATTTATTATTTATTGCTATTTTATGTACCGTGGGACTCCCACTTCGACAACGGGGATGATTCAAGCATGTGAATTTATGAAAGATCCAATACTGGATAACCTAACTACACACCGCGAGGACCGTGCCCCCACTGGTGTCTCCAATCATTCGAGGTAGCCCCCAGATACCACACTGAAACTGGACTTGCTCCAGTAACACTCTTAAATGATGGTGGAACCAGCAGGCCTCTGACGGGCCCAAACTAGTTATAACACACTGCATAGCCCACACTGAGGAGTGTAGCACCTGCCCATGTCAGTCCACCCTCAGCATCCCCAGTGAGGCATGAGCATCATCTTTCAGCTGCACTATCATAGAATGCTAGTAAAGGGCGGTACCAGCACTTCTCAGTATACTTCATGTTAGTAATAGGCAGTACCGGCATCTGTCAGTCCATCCTCAGCATCGAATGTGAGGCAGGAGCATCACCCTTCACCTCGGATGACATGCTAGTAGTGGGCAGTACTGGGACTTCTCAGTACATCTCCAGCATCGCCTTTCAGCTGGGGTGACATGCTAGTAGTGGGCAGTACCGGCACTTCTCAGTACATCTTCAGCATCCCTACGGAGGCAGCAGCACTGCATTTCGGCCAGTACCGGCACTTATCAAGTCATCTTCAGTACGCTCGTGAGGCAGCAGCACTGCCTTTTAGGCAGTACCGGCACTTCTCAGTACATCTTCAGTACGCTAGTGAGGCAGCAGCACTTCCTTGCAGCTGGTGTTACATGCTAGTAATGGGCAGTACCAGCACTTCTCAGTACATCTTCAGCTTCGCTAGTGAGGCAAGAACATCACCTTTCAGCTGTGGTGACATGCTAGTAATGGACATGTAGGAAAGTGCCCCTTTTGGCATGGTTACCACCCCCCCACACACTTTTTGCCTGATATTAATGCTGACTTGACTGAGAATGTGTTGGGATCCTGCTAACCAGGCCCCAGCACCAGCGTTTTTTCCCTAAAACTGTGCCATTGCTCCCACAATTGGCACACCCCTAGCATACAGATAAGACCCATGTAAAAGGTACCGGTGGTACCTAGGGCCCTTTGACCAGGGAGGGTCCCTAAAGCTGCAGCATGTATTGTGTCACCCTAAGGGACCCCTCATCAAATAAGTGCACACTGCCATTGCAGCTTGTGTGTGCTGATGGGGAGCAAAAGGTAAAATCGACATGGCATCCCTCTAAGGGTACCATGCCCACCAACCACTGCCTGTGGCATAGGTAAGTCACCCCTCTAGCAGGCCTTACAGCCCTAAGGCAAGGTGCACTATACCACAGGTGAGGGCATAGCTGCATGAGCAATAGGTCCTACAGTGTCTAAGTCCATTCTTAGACACTGTAAGTGCAGTGTGGCCATATTAAGTACATGGGCTAGGAGTTTGTCATTACGAACTCCACAGCTCCATGATGGCTTCATTGAAGGCTGGGAAATTTGGTATCAAACTTCTCAGCACAATAAAGCTTCCCGGAACCGACTCCCTGGGCCCAGCCTGCAGCATCTTTGTGACTGCCTGGGGACCCCTTATTGAAAAGCACTGGGAGCCCAATGCTGTGTTTGCACCCTGCACCCGGCCTCCCCTGTGCCGCTGAGAGTGTTTGTTTGGTGCGGACCTGTGGCACCCCCTGTGCTCACCTAAACCCCCCAGTCGCTGGTACTTACCTGCCAGCAGATCTGTTCCCGAGTGGCCCCAGTATCCATAGGAGCACATTCTAAATCTAACTTTCAACTTTGACCTCAGCACCCTGCAGGCCCAGTGTTGCTGGTGGTGTAAGTTTGGGGTCATCCTGAACCCTAACCAGTGAACCTCCTAACCCCCGGAGCCTGGAACTATAAGTCGAGGCATTATCTGAAAACTGCACTAACACTTCCCCCCCAGGACTGTTCTGAAAATTCAACTTTTAAAAGTGAGAAGTGTTACTTGCCTCTAAACTGTTTTATTTGTGAAATCTAAACAAACGGGGTTATTATGGACCTCGGCGGTGGGTGGAAATGTGGTGGTAGTACTGCCAACAGGCTGGCGCTACATACCGCCACATTATGAGAATGGCGGGTTGGCTGCAGCCAACCCGCCACTTCTCCACTCATACCGCCATGGCGGTATCAGCCGCCGGGCCGGAGATGTCAATCTCCAGCCCGATGGCCAGCATAGTACCGCCGGAGACATTATGAGCCTGCCTACCACCATGGTTTTCGTGCTGTTAGCCATGCCACGAAAACCAAACCATGGCAGTAGGCCCTACCGGTGACAGGGAATTCCTTCTCTGTAAACGGTAGGCGGCTCCCCCACCCCTCTAGCACTCACCAGATGTCCCCACCCCCATCCATCCAAATTCCCCCCACTCCCTCCAATCCTCAAACTCCCCCACCCCCTCCGATCCTCACACTCTCCCCCCAACCCCCATACACACACAAACACCCACAGACACGCACCACGCATGCACCCAATCACT
This sequence comes from Pleurodeles waltl, assembly GCF_031143425.1. Taxonomy (NCBI): domain Eukaryota; kingdom Metazoa; phylum Chordata; class Amphibia; order Caudata; family Salamandridae; genus Pleurodeles; species Pleurodeles waltl. The sequence continues at coordinate 77,384,600 of NC_090451.1, read as the reverse complement.
CACACTGGCATACACGCATTCATACTTTTAGACATGCTCGCACACATTCCTACACACAGTCACATTGACATGCAGACACGCAGTCACTTCACCATTCTTACGCGCATTCACTCACACGCAAACAACACAACACACACAGGCACATTCACACACACATTCATGCACACAACCAGACATACACAAAACACCTCATCCCCCCCTCCCCTGTCGGAAGCCTGACTTACCTTTGTTGAGGAGGTCTTCCGGCATGAAACGGGAAGGGGCACTGCTACCGCCAGCAGTGCCTCGCCAGCAGAACACCGCCAGGCCATATCAAAGGTCATGATACGGCTGGTGGCGTTCTACTGGCGTAGCGTGCTGGTGGTAGCAGCGCCAGCTTACCTCTGTCCACCAGTATGATCACTGCCGGATTTCCACCCTTCTTGTGGCGGACGTCTTGCAGTGATCATGATAAGGCGGACAGATGGTAGCTGCGGTTACGGTAAGTTGGTGGCCGTCACCGCCACAGTAGGTGGTTTTTGCCACCATTGTTCTAATGAGGGCCGAAGTGTCTGATACATATGCTCGATACTTACTTGCAAATGTACCTACCTGCAACAAGATCTTTTTGGTTGTAGAAATAAAGTAGGTAAATATATTTTTCCAATATAAAGACATTACATTACTATGGGAACACCCTAGCACCTCTCCGTAAGACCTCAACCAAACACCACAGCAAGAAGGCCAGCTGGTTCTCCCCCACACTCCAGGACTCTAGGTGCACCTGCAGACAGCTAGAGAAAAGATGACGGAACAGCAAGTCCCCAGAAGACTTTGAGGCTTTAAAAGCGGCCACCAAATCCCAACACCACCTCATCAGAGTAACCAGGAAACCCACCTTGCAGGACTGCATCAGCACCACAGTTCACAACACCAAAGAGCTTTTCGCCATGGTCAAAGAGTTTGCCAACCCCCAATCAGAAATAGCAAGCATCCCTCCATTTCAAGACCTCGGTGACAGGCTAGCCAACTTCTTCCACCAGAAAATCAAAGACAGATACAACAGCCTCGGTTCCCAAGACCCTCTGAGCCCTCCAACAACACCCCAGATCCGTCCCATCGAACCACCACAGACCCTACACAGCGAGACCACCCTCACCACAGACGAGACCCTTACCATCATGAGCAGCATCCATTCTAGGCCCCTACGGCCCCTGTCCTTACCACATTTTCAACAAGGCCAACACATCCATCGCACCCGAGCTCCGACACACCCTTAACTGTTCCATAGAGACAGACAGCTTCCCAGAGACCTGCATGCACACTAAGATCTACCCGCTCTTCAAGAAACCCACAGCCGACCGCTTGGACCTCAAGAATTACCCCACCCATCTCTCTACTCCTCTTCCCAGCCACGGTTCCCAAAAAGGCCATCAACGCTCAGCTCTGTAAGCACATCGAGGACAACAACATCCTGGACACCTCTCAATGAGGTTTCAGGAGCAATCACAGCATGGAGACCGCCCTCCTTGCTGCCACAGATGACATCCGCTCGCTCCTCGACCACAGCCATACAGCAGCCCTCATCCTACTGGACCTATCGCTCACCTAAGAGACGATCTCACAACTCACCCTCTGTTCCATGCAGCCTGCATCCGCGGAAAAGCCCTACAATGGATACGCTCCTTCCTGTCTGGCTGAACAAAGAGAGTCAGACTCTCACCTTACCTGTCAGAACCTACGGAGATCAGCCACGGAGTTCCACAGGGCTCCTCCCTCAGCCCCACACTCTTCACCTCCACATGGCCCCTCTTGCATCCATCCTCAGGGACCACAGACTAAACATCATGTCTTACGTTGACAATACCCAGCTGATCAACTCACTGACCGAAAACTCCACTACTGCCAAGAACAAGTTCCACAACAGGATGAAATCCGTCACCTCCTGGATGAAGGACAGCTGCCTCAAGCTCAACTCTGACAAGACTGAGATCCTCATACTGGGAGCATCCACATCAGCCTGGGATGAAACCTAATCGCTATCGACCCATGGCACCCCCACCCCAACAAACCACGCACTCAACCTCAGTGGAATTCTGGAATTATTGCTCACCATGACCCACCAAGTCATCTCAGTCGCATCCTTCTGCTTTCACACACTATGACTTCTCCTGAAGATTTACAAATGGATCCCAAAGGACTGCCGCAAAACTGTAACTCATGCCCTGGCTACCAGCAGACTCGACTATGAAAACGTCCTCTGCGCCAGCACCACCCAGAAAAACCTCAAGTAGTTACAGCACATCCAAAATGCATCAGCCAGACTCATCCCTGCCACAAACATATCTTCAATCACCTAAGAGACCGCCACTGGCTCCCTATCGAGATGAGAATTAACTTCATGCTCCTTATCCATGCCTACAAGGCCCTCCACAATCTAGGACCCAACTACCTCAACTACTGCATCACCTTCTACTCCCCAACAGACCTCTCTGTAGGAAAAACCCTCTTTTTCGCGTGGTTACCCCCACTTCTTGCCTGCTGTCAGTGTGTTTTTACTGGATACAATGGTGTCCTGCTAACCAGGAGCCCAGTGACTGTGCTCTCTCCTTCTACAATTGGTTGCTTGGGACTTTGCTCACCCTAAATTGGCATACTGGTGCCCCTATATAGGTACCTAGTATATGTATTTAGGTACTCAGGGCATTGGGGCACCAGGGGTTCCCAATGGGCTGCAGCATGTATTGTGCCACCCATGGGAGCTCATGCAAAATGTGTCTGCAGGCCTGCCATTTCAACCTGTGTGAAAAAGTGCAAGCACCCTTTCAATACAGGTCACTGCACGAGGTCACTGTAAGTCACCCCTATGGTAGGACCTCCTAGCCCAGAGGGCAGGGTACAAGTCCCTGTGTGTGAGGGTACCCCTGCATGAGCTGTGGTGCACCTACGAACTCCAGCTCCATTACACTGGACTTTGTAAATGCGAGGAAGCCATTTTGCCCGTGCACTGCCTATGTACAGCTACATAATGGTAACTCTGGACCTGGGCACGTTTGGTGTTAAACATGTCACATTCATACCCCAATAATATTGCCAGTATTGGTTGTATGATTCCATGCACTCTGAGGGCTCCTTAGAGGACCCCCAGCACTGCACCCACCAGTCGTCTGGGGTTTTCTGGGCAGCCCCGGCTGCTCCCACCCCTCAGACAGTTATCTGCCCTCCTGCTGCTTGACCTGCTCAAGCAGAGGAAGGTAGAGCAAAGATTTCCTTTGAGAGAGGGAGGCAACACTCTATCCCTTGGAAATAGGTGTTATATGGCTTGGCAGCGGTAGCCTCTCCAAGCCACTGGTATGCTTTGAAGAGCACATTTGGGGTCCTCCTTGCATAAACCAGTTTGCCGTTGGTCCCTGCTCTGGCATGAAACTGGGCAATGGAAAGGGGAGTGAACACTCCCCTGTCCATCACCACACCAGGGGTGGTGCCCAGAGCTCCTCCAGGTGGCTACGTGATTCTGCCATCTTGAATCTAAGGTGGGAAGAGGCCCCTGGGAGCATCTGAGTGGCCAGGTAGGCAGGTGAGGTCACAGCCCCCTGCTGATAGGTGGTCGCCCTGATAGGTGACCAAATCCCCATCCCGGGCTATTTAGGGTCTCCCTCTTGGGTGGGTCCTCGGATTCGACATGCAAGATTCCAGCAGGACTCCTCTGCATCGTTTACTTTATCTTCTGGCCACCGGGACTGCCACTGGACCCTCAAGGAAATGACAATCAGCAACTCCAATGACCACTCTGCTTTCCAACATTGTTTCTCCAGCTACTTCCAGCAACTGCAACATTTCCCTGGCTGTGCATCCTCTGAGGGTGAAGAGTCTTCAGCCTGCACAAGAAGCAAGAAGGAATCTACCTTGGAATGAAGGAGTCACTCCCCTGCATCCGCAGGCACCAACTGCTATGGCGATTGCCTGTGTGGATCTTCTCTCCTCCGGAGCTGCATCGATCCTGCATCACAGGCGGTGGTCTGGAGTGGTCCACTTGGTCTTCTCTACCAGCTGTCCAACTTGGGAGATGGTGAGCCCTTGCCTCTCCTTGCAGGACAGTGCCCTTGTACACAGCAACTCTTGCAGCTACCAAGGCTTGTTTGTTCCTCTTCCAAGGGATCTTCAGGCTCTTTGTAATCCCGGCCTCCAGTACTCTTCTCTGCAAAGCACAGTCTCTTGCTTGCTGCTCCAGCGACGTGGGACTCCTCTCCAGGTGTGCTGAGTGGGCCTCACCGCGACTCCTCTGCCCGCTGCCTGTGGGTCACCTGTAGGGGCTGCCTCCTCTTCCTGTAACTCTCTCAGGTGCTGAGGGTCACGTTAGACTCCCCTCCTTGGGTTGAGTCCTCTGGGCCTTGCTGGTCCTCTTCAGCCTTGAAAAACCTTCTTCACTGGCTCTTGCGTTTGCCATGGCTTGTTGGTGGTTTTCCAACATCACTGACTGACTGCAACACGACTGCTGACGTGGGATATCACTTGCATCACTTCTGGAACTCCTCTTCTGCTCCTGTGCTGCACTGCTGACTTTCTTCGTTCACTGTTGACCTGGTCCTGCATCCAAAGAAGGGTGGGTAGTGGCTTCTGCCAACACCAGACATTCCAACTCGAAATGGACTTGGTCCCCTTCCTTTGCAGGTCCTCTTCTGTCAGGATCCACCTTTGGTTTCTTCCAGTATTGTCTGGGTCTTGCACAGCCCTTGTCCAAAGTTCTCTTGTGGGGTTGGGGGACAAACCAGGTACTTACCTCTTCTCTCCTGGTCGTTGGGGGGGGGGGGGCACCTGGTAGTTGCGTTTTGGGGATCCTAGTTTCTCCAGCTCCCCTCTACTGATTCCACTTCCTTGGGTGGGGGACTGCCTTTCACATTCCACTTACTTAGTATATGGATATGTCTCCCCCTAGGGCCTTCACTATTTGCTATTGGTTTTACTATTTGCTTTTGCTTCCTATGCTAATCACTGACTTCTAATGTGTACATAATATGGTGTTTACGTACCTCCTGTTGGAGTATTGCCTATTCAGTATTTCAGTATTTGAGTTACTAAAATAAAGTACCTTTATTTTTGTAACACTGTGTGGTTCTTTCATGTGTGTAAGGGCTGTGTGACTGTAGTGGTATTGCATAAGCTTTGCACATCTTGGCTGCTCATCCACAGCTACCTCTAGAGAGCCCTGGCTTCCTAGACACTGCTTACACTTCACTAATAGGGAATACCTGGACCTGGTATAAGGTGATAACACCATAGGTGCTCCCCACACACCAGGCCAGCTTCCTACATTGGTGATGCAGCTGTGGGATAAGATACTTGCAATTGCCTTACCACTCTGTCACTGGTTATTTTCCAGAGGGCAGACCATTACTAGCTGCTAGATACACACTACACTTAGGCCCTCATTCTGACCCTGGCGGTCGGTGATAAAGCGGCGGCCAAGCCGCCAACAGGCCGGCGGTCTAAAATATGCAATTCTGACCCTGGCGGGAACCGCCAACACAGCCCGCCAACTTAACACTCCGACCGCCACAGCGGTACAAACAAACAGCGCGGCGGTTCCCGCCAACAGCCCGGCGGCAGACAATGTACCGCCCACCCTATTACGACCCACCAATCTGCCACCTTTTCCGGGGCGGGAGCACCGCCGATAAGAACACGGCGGAAACAGACTACGAACGGGAAAACGCTCACCTCTACGCACTCCACGCGAGATTCCGGCAGTATGGAGCCAGAGTTGCAGGTCATCCCCGCACTCCTATTCCTGCTCATATACCAGGAGCACGCCCGGCGGCGCGGAAGACATCGGTGAGTACTGCACCTACGACACAGGGGAGGGAAAAGATTACCGGCACACACCCACCCACCCACACCCACTACAACACACACATCAATGCATTCCCACAGATCACTGTCACAACCCACAAACCACCCCCCTCCGAAATAATGCAAAGACCAAAAGAAGAGATCATAAACGGGCAGATATATTGAAATATGTACACCAGTAATCCCAATAAATAAATAAACTATGTACAAAATATATACAGCTACTAAATGTAGTCCAACCACTGTCCGTGGATCACAGGGGTCCTGTGCAAAGGGGCAAGGCCCAGTCCCACGACAAGAACTCCACGGAGAGAACACTGCAGGGGCATCAGAAAGAAAATAGGACAGGCACCTCAGGGGGAAGGGAAGGGGGGGCACCTCAGCCACTTGAGTACACGACGCCAGATCCACGAGGGGACTCCATGACCACTGGGCCATCCTGGGGAGAGCAAAGCCACAGTCCAAACAGTCCATACAGTGGGTGGCCTGCCCACTGGGCCATCCTGGGGAGAGCAAAGCCACAGTCCAAACAGTCCATACAGTGGGTGGCCTGCCCACTGGGCCATCCTGGGGAGAGCAAAGCCACAGTCCATACAGTCCATACAGTGGGTGGCCTGCCCACTGGGCCATCCTGGGGAGAGCAAAGCCACAGTCCATACAGTCCATACAGTGGGTGGCCTGCCCACTGGGCCATCCTGGGGAGAGCAAAGCCACAGTCCATACAGTCCATACAGTGGGTGGCCTGCCCACTGGGCCATCCTGGGGAGAGCAAAGCCACAGTCCATACAGTCCATACAGTGGGTGGCCTGCCCACTGGGCCATCGTGGGGAGAGCAAAGCCACAGTCCATACAGTCCATAACAGACCCCACTGCCACTGGAGGAGGCAAGTTGGCCAGAGGACATCCTGCAGCCCTGCCCGAGATAGATCCTGCCCTGCCACGTCTGCCAAAGGGCCAGCGGTTCTTGCCCTGAAGGGCCCAGTTCAGCGGTTCTTGAGACGGCGGGGCCCAGTTCAGCGCTCCTTGCCTTGAAGGGCCCAGTTCAGCGCTCCTTGCCTTGTAGGGCCCAGTTCAGCGGTCCTTGCCCTGAAGGGCCCAGTTCAGCGGTTCTTGAGACGGCGGGGCCCAGTTCAGCGCTCCTTGCCTTGAAGGGCCCAGTTCAGCGGTTCTTGAGACGGCGGGGCCCAGCGGAGCGGTGCGTGAGACGGCGGGGCCCAGCGGAGCGGTGCTTGAGACGGCGGGGCCCAGTTCAGCGGTTCTTGAGACGGCGGGGCCCAGTTCAGCGCTCCTTGCCTTGAAGGGCCCAGTTCAGCGGTTCTTGAGACGGCGGGGCCCAGCGGAGCGGTGCGTGAGACGGCGGGGCCCAGCGGAGCGGTGCTTGAGACGGCGGGGCCCAGTTCAGCGGTTCTTGAGACGGCGGGGCCCAGTTCAGCGCTCCTTGCCTTGAAGGGCCCAGTTCAGCGGTTCTTGAGACGGCGGGGCCCAGCGGAGCAGTGCGTGAGACGGCGGGCCCAGCGGAGCGGTGCTTGAGACGGCGGGGCCCAGTTCAGCGGTTCTTGAGACGGCGGGGCCCAGTTCAGCGCTCCTTGCCTTGAAGGGCCCAGTTCAGCGTTTCTTGAGACGGCGGGGCCCAGCGGAGCGGTGCGTGAGACGGCGGGGCCCAGCGGAGCGGTGCTTGAGACGGCGGGGCCCAGTTCAGCGGTTCTTGAGACGGCGGGGCCCAGTTCAGCGCTCCTTGCCTTGAAGGGCCCAGTTCAGCGGTTCTTGAGACGGCGGGGCCCAGCGGAGCGGTGCGTGAGACGGCGGGGCCCAGCGGAGCGGTGCTTGAGACGGCGGGGCCCAGTTCAGCGGTTCTTGAGACGGCGGGGCCCAGTTCAGCGCTCCTTGCCTTGAAGGGCCCAGTTCAGCGGTTCTTGAGACGGCGGGCCCAGTTCAGCGGTTCTTGAGACGGCGGGGCCCAGCGGAGCGGTGCGTGAGACGGCGGGGCCCAGTTCAGCGGTTCTTGCCCTGAAGGGCCCAGTTCAGCGGTTCTTGAGACGGCGGGGCCCAGTTCAGCGGTTCTTGAGACGGCGGGGCCCAGCGGAGCGGTGCGTGAGACGGCGGGGCCCAGTTCAGCGGTTCTTGCCCTGAAGGGCCCAGTTCAGCGGTTCTTGAGACGGCGGGGCCCAGTTCAGCGGTTCTTGCCCTGAAGGGCCCAGTTCAGCGGTTCTTGCCCTGAAGGGCCCAGTTCAGCGGTTCTTGAGACGGCGGACGGTCTATGGCCAACTGCTAATTGCCTGGTGGTGCCCTCCTGGGCAGCGGGGATGGTGCTCCTTCACTGCCCACCTGGGCTGTGGGTGATGGGGCCCTCCTGGCCAGCTGGGCTGGGTCCTCCCTGGGCAGCGGCTATGGGGGTGGTGGGCTCTCCCGGGGCAGCTGTGCCGGTTCCTCCCGGGGCAGCGGCTATGGGGGTTGTGGGCTCCTCCTGGGCAGCAGGCCTGCTGCCTGACCTCTCCGACTTGCTGCCCTTGCCCTCCTTAGTCGTGGGCCTGTGGCCCTTTCCTCCCTTTGGAGCTGTGGCTGGTGACTGTCTCTGGGTGGTGTCCGGGGGGGATGTAGAAGGTGGGCTCCTGCGGCGACCCTTCCGCCTTCTGCTCCTCTTCCCAGGGGGTGGGCTGGCTGTCCCCTTGCTGCTGGGCGAAGATCCAGACATGCGGGCTGGCGGGCTCCAATACCCCAGCACCCTTGTCAAGGGGGCTGCAGGGCTGGTGGTGGCTGAGGTGCTCTTCTTACCCCGACGAGAAGGAGGGGGGGGCTCAGGGTCAGGAAAGAAGTTAGTAGTGGCGAGGAAGAGCTTCTTGGGACAATGGAGAGTGGTAGGTACAGTGGGAATGGGAGTGGAGGGAGAGGATGTGGTTGTAGGTGAGTCACGTTTGCTGTCTTTGGGTGCAGGTGCAGGAGGGATAGGCTGTCGTGAGGTGGATGGCTGTTGGGTGGGTGGGTGGCTGCGTTTGTGTGGTGTGGAAGAGGGGGTGACAGACACAGTGGGAGAGGACACAGGGGACGTGTAAATGGCAGTGGGGGTGGTGACTGCACGTGTGCGGACTGGAGTGGAGGGTGTGCTGGTGATGGAAACACTGGCTGATGGTGAGGTGAATGGAGGTGTGAGTGTAGACGTCACAGGGAGGGAGGAGGGAGACGAGGAGGTGGGGGTCACAGAGGTGGTAGTGACTGTTGGCATGTCTGCATCGGAATGTTGCGTGTGTGAATGTCTGCGTGATCTGTGGTGCTTATGTTTGGATGAGCTTCTCTTGGGTGTTGAGGTGTGTGCAGGCTGGTCTGATGGTGTGGGTGGGACAGGCAGAGGAACAGGAGACTGGGAGGAGGGAGTTAGTAGAGGCAGGCAGGAGACAGGGACAATGGCTGCCGTCAGTGCTGAGGCCAGAGCCTGGAACGATCGCTGATGGGCAGCCTGACCCGAATGAATGCCCTCCAGGTACGCATTGCTGCGATGAACCTCCCTCTCCACCCCCTGGATGGCATTCAAAAGGGTAGTCTGCCCAACAATGAGCGTTCGGAGGAGGTCAATGACCTCCTCACTGAGGGCAGCGGGGGTAACAGGGGCAGGGCCTGAGGTGCCTGGGGCGAAGGAGATGCCCGGCTTCCTGGCAGAGCGGGCACGGGGCGAACGCTGAGGGGCTGCTGGGAGGGCGGAGATGGTGCGCTGGGTGGCGGCTGTACCTGTAATGGCGGGGGGCACGGATGGTGCCACCCCCGCAAGGGAGCCCCCTTCCGAGGACGTGTCCGTGTCGCCCCGTCGTGGAGCTCCCCTCGCCCTCCGTCTCACTGGTCCAGTCTGACTCTGTGGCATGGCCCTCCTGGGCCATGTGAGATGCAGCTCCCTCCTGCCCCGATGCCACTTCTCCTCCGCCTGATGATGCTGATGCACACAAGCACAGAAAGACAAACAAAAAGGGGGGGGGGAGAGAGAAATAAAGGGATATTGAGTACATGGATCTCCGGTACAGTTAGCGGACATGACAGACACAGATGCCCCCTGCACTAAGTTGCGCACTTGGGGTCCGCTACGCATTCCGTGGAACATGCCCTACACGCCTAGAGTTGACAACTGCACCCATGGATGACACGGCCCAGGGATGGCTGTACTGACAAACTACTGAGGGTGGTGGCTGGGGACACAGGTGCTTACGGTGGGGCCCATCCTACAGATATCGCCCTGGCCTAGGGGGACCCCCAGCCCTCCTCCCCCACCCAGACACCTCCACTGCGCGACAACAGAGTAGATAATGCTTGTACTCACCCCCTTGTGTCTGCTGTGCTGCCCTCACGCGCCCATCCAATTCAGGGTAGGCCACCGCCAGGATCCGGAACATCAGGGGGCTCAGTTGAAAGTTCAAGTCGCAAGTGGATAAGTAGATAGAAAATGGCGGTGACGTCCGCGGCGGTGCGTACCGCGGCGGTGCGTACCGCGGCGGTGCGTCCCGCCACCGCCGGCGCCCTTCGCCATTGGCTCCTGAAACCCATAGGCTTCAATGTTAACCAATGCGGCTTTGCGCCGCGGTCTTCGCCCGCCGCCTGCCGCGGTGTGCCACGCCAGCGCATTGACCTCACATCCCATTGTCACACTTCACAGGTCAGGCAGCCGCCATTTCCAGGGCCCACATGGCTCAATTTCAACAGCGTCACACAGGCCTAGGCCTTGCATAGCCACTCAGACACGCCATTCACTGCATAGAGAATCGTTTACTGTGCTAGCTGTGAGTACGTACCTGTGGGTTGCTTGACTGTGTGCTCCATGTTGTCCTTCCTAGGCACCGTCCGCTGGGTTGGGCGAGGAGACGGATGAATCCTCCTGTGTACCGACCGCTGGTGGACCTGTCGACAATGGAAGAACGCCACATTATCCTGACCTACCGTCTTAACCGTGCCACTATCCATGAACTGTGTGCCCAGCTGGAGCCCGACCTGATGTCCCCCATCCGCCAACCCACAGGGATTCCCCCTCTGGTGCATGTCATGTCAGTACTCCATTTCTTGGCAAGTGGGTCATTTCAGACAACCGTGGGAATTGCTTCTGGGATGTCTCAGCCCATGTTTTCGAAGGTGTTATCCAGAGTGTTGTCTGCCCTGATGAAATCCGTGAGGAGCTACATCATTTTCCCTGAGGTGGGCGAATTGGCTACAGTGAAGGGTGATTTCTACGCCCTTGGACATATTCCCAACGTAATTGGTGCCATTGATGGGACCCATGTGGCTTTGGTTCCCCCAAGAGACAGGGAGCAGGTGTACAGGAACAGAAAAAATTACCATTCAATGAACATCCAGGTGGTGTGTTTGGCTGACCAGTACATCTCGCATGTAAATGCCAAATTCCCAGGGTCAGTGCATGACGCCTACATCCTCAGGAATAGCAGCATCCCTTACGTGATGGAACAGCTACAGAGACACCGTGTATGGCTAGTGGGGGACTCTGGGTACCCCAACCTGTCGTGGCTACTGACCCCAGTAAGGAATCCCCGGACCAGGGCAGAGGAACGGTACAATGAGGCCCATGGGCGTACTAGGAGGGTGATCGAACGCACCTTTGGCCTCCTAAAGGCCAGGTTTCGCTGCCTGCATATGACAGGTGGATCCCTAATGTACTCACCTAAGAAGGTGTGTCACATCATCGTGGCCTGCTGCATGCTTCACAACCTGGCTTTGCGCCGCCAGGTGCCTTTCCTGCAGGACGGTGGTGTTGTGGCAGCGGTGGAACCTGAGGAGAGTGACGAGGAGGAAGACGACGGGGCTGAAACAGACAACAGGGACAGAATCATTGAACAGTACTTCCAATAGGACACAGGTAACATTTCAAAGATAATTTAGTAAATGTTAACTACTCTCCAGCATCTCTGCTGCCTGTCTATTTGCCCCAGTGTATGATGACTGAGTTTTGGCTTTTCCCTCCCTATTTCAGATCTGGGGTCCCCACTACGAGTCCCGTGCTTCGTTTCCCCATGGACTACAGCTTTGTGGCAGCTGTTTGTTGACTTCACCATGTACAAGGACATATTTGCACTGTCATGTCAATTACAATCTATTGAAATCACAGCCAGACTCCTGATATTTTGGTGCAAAATAGGTGTTTATTTAAGTGCTCAAAATGGGATGGGTGGTTTCAAGTGGGTGGGGGCTATGGTGAAGGAATGTCCATGGCAGAGTCCAGAGTAACAGTCACACAGGTGCATTGTCCAGAGGCCTGTGGAGAGATGGAGCATGGGCAGTTCAAGGATGGACAGGGTGACAATGTGGGACAGTGGGATGACATCAGGTGGTATCCATTGCTGGCGGGGGTCTTGACATCCTACTCTGTCTTCTTGCGAGATCTCAGGGCCCTCTTGCGGGGTGGTTCTTCTCCTGCAGGAGGTGGGGGTCTGGTGGGCTGCTGCTGTGCGGAGGCCTCCTGTCCACTAGCAACGGCGGAGGTGGTTGGCTGTTCTTGGTCCAGGCTAGTGGCAGGGGCCCTTGGGTGTTGTTCAGTGTCCGCCCTGTTGTTGACGAGGTCCTGCAGCAGCCCTACCATGGTAACCAGGGTGGTGTTGATGGCTCTGATGTCCTCCCTGTACCCCCGATAGTGTTCCTCCTGCAGCACCTGGATCTCCTGGAACCGGGCCAGTACCGTCGCCATCGTCTCCTGGGAGCGGTTGTATGCTCCCATGATGGTGGTGAGGACCTCGTGGAGAGTGGGTTCCCTGGGCCTCTCCTCCCCCCCCTGTCGCACAGCTGCCCTCCGAGTTCCCCTGTTTCCCTGGGCCTCTGCCCCCTGGCCGGTGTGCCCACTACCACTGCCCCCAGGTCCCTGTTGTTGTTGGGGTGGTGGGTTATCCTGGGTGCCCTGTAGTGGTAGACACACCGCAGATTGACGCGCCCTGGAGACAGAGGCATGGGCCCGCTGGGTGGGAGCTGTGCTGGTGTTCCCAGAGGGGTTTGGGTCTGTAGTGGCCTGGGCCTGTGTGAGGGGAACCGACTGTCCAGAGGTCCCCGATGGTCCGGGCTGGTCATCGTGTCCAGGTCGACAGAGCTGCTGTCATCGCTGACGGCCTCTTGGGTGGGGGGTGTGGAGAATTCTGGCCCCTCCGCCGCGGTGTGTTGACGGTCGGGTCCTGCAGGGGTATAGAGGTATGGTTATAGTTTCAATGTGTGGCATATGGGTGTATCTGTGGGTTCTCGTGTCCCCAAGTGCTGGCATTCGTGTGTGGGGGCTTTGGTGAGGGTGGCTTGTGGGGGGGATGTGTATATGCATTGGGCATGCTTTGGTGATGGGTGTCCATGCTTAGTGGACGCATGCAGGCCTAGGTTTTGGGATGTGTGGGTTGTGATGGTGAGACATTGGCGGGGAATAGGTGTGCTGGGGGTGGGGGTGAGGATGGTGGTGGGGGTGAGGATGGTGGTGGGGGTGAGGGTGGGGGTGAGGATGGGGGTGGGGGTGAGGGTGGGGTTCGAGGATGGGGGTGAGGTTTGGGGTCTGATTTGGCATGCAGGTGGGGGGGAAGCAGTATTGAAGCTTCAACTTACCAGTATCCATTCCTCCGCCGACTCCTGCGAGGCCGTCAGGATGCAGGATGTTCAAGACTTCCTCCTCCCATGATGTGAATTGTGGGGGTTGAGGTGGGGGTCCTCCGCCAGTCTTCTGCACGGCGATGTTGTGCCTGGATACCATGGAACGCACCTTCCCCCGTAGGTCGTTCCATCGCTTCCTGATGTCTTCCCGATTTCTGGGGTGCTGTCCCACTGCGTTCACCCTGTCGACAATCCTCTGCCATAGCTCCGTCCTCCGGGCAATGCTGGTGTATTGTATCTGTGTGCCGAACAGCTGGGGCTCTACCCGAACGATTTCCTCCACCATGACCCTGAGTTCTTCGTCTGTGAAGCGGGGTTGTCTTTGGGGTGCCATGGGGTGGTGTGTATGATGTGTGGGGTGGAGTATGTGTATTTAAGTGAGTTGAGTGTGGTGGTGTGTGTTGTTTTGTGTGTGGATAGTGTGTGGGTGATGGTGTTGAGTGGCTGTGGCTGTTATTTTTTGGATGCTGGTGTCTCGCTCTTGCCTTCTTGACGAATTTTTTAGCGTAGGGGTTTGTGGGTGATGTGGGTGTGTGTTTTATATTGTATTGTGTGTGTGGGAGTGGTGTGTGTATGTGTATCAGGTGTGTGGGATTCAAATCGTCCAATGTGGCTGAGTTTTGTTCGTTTGTGTGTATTCTGACCGCGGCGGTGTGTCCCGCCAATGGAATACCGCGTTTGAATGACCGCCGCGTGGATTCGTGGGTCGTAATGGGATGGGCGTATTTCTGTTGGCGTGACGGTGGAGGTTTGGTCACCTCCACCTTTCCGCCGACCGCTGGTCTGGCGGTCTGTTGTGGCGGTCGGATTTTCGGAGGTTTGCCTTCTGCGGGTCAGAATGACCGTGGCGGGTTTCCGCGACCGCGGCGGGATTATGGAGGAGTTCTGACCGGCGGTAGGCGCCTTTTACCGCCGAGGTCAGAATGACCCCCTTAGTTGTTAGGATTTCTAGTCTCCTAAGTTTGGGTAAGTTAGGGGTCTAGCATAGCCCTTGCTCCAAGCTTTTCTGGGAGCCCTTAGTTGTTAGAGTAGTTAGGTACACCTACACCCTCCAGCAAGAAAATGAGTTCAGTAGAGCACAACTCTCAAAATGAGAGTGTCACCTTCCAAGTGCTTAGGGAGATGTGTGCCAGTAGAAAAAGGAAGACAGTGAGAAATCCAAATAAAAGTCTACTTCTTGGCTTACTTCTCCAAGCTGACCAGGACAATGCCGGCAGCCAGGAGGAGGAAGAATTAGAAACTGACCCTCCAGTCCTAGACAGGGTAGATTTAGACTACACTGGGGAGGGTAAGGAAGAACCGGGGGAACACCACAGCCCTGGTAGGAGCACTGCAGGTAGTGAGAGGGGGGTCATGACAGTAGGGCCACCTTAACTCCTAGAGGGCTGGTCCAGAGAGTCCCCAGGAGGAGGGATAGATACTCCTCTGACCATACCCATGTCTCTTCAGTATCTGAGGGGACCCACTGCTCCACCTCACGGGAAGGTTCCTTTGACAGGAAGCTTAGGCAACTGAGGTTCGAGAGGCCAAGCTGAGGCTGCTGCAGCAACAGCTGGCCCTAGATAAGGCGTTGGCAGTAGAAAGGGAAAGACAGGGTTTGGGGTTAGCACCCCAATGGGGGCAGAAATTTGAGCTTCAGGGCCACCAGAATCAGGGAGGACTCTTATGATTCTAGGAACCTGAGCAAGACAGGCCCACCTTACAAGGTGGGAGATGACATATACAAATGGTTCGAAGGGTCCCCCAAAGGCAGTGGGCAGCAATTGTGTGGCTCTCCTTCTCTGACAAAAGCAGAAACAAACCCCTCACTATCAGAGAGGAAGATGCAGACAATTATACAGCTTAAAAAGTGCACTGTTAGATGGTTTTGGTTTGACCACTGAACAATACAGGATCAAGTTCAGGGAAACCAAAAAGGAGTCCTCCGAAGATTGGGTAGATTTTGTGGACTGTTCTGTAAAAGCTCTGGAAGGCTGGTTGATGGGAGCAAAGTTAGTGACTACCAGGGCTTATACAATCTGCTTCTAAGAGAGCACATTTTGAATAACTGTATATCTAATCGGCTGCATCAGTACCAGGTGGACTCTGGTCTGACCTCTCCCCAAGAATTGTGCAAGAAGGCAGACAAGTGGGTCTGCACCTGGGTGAGTAGGAAAACTTACACAGGGGGTGACCACAAAAAGAATGAAGCAGGTAAGCATCAGGATAAGGGTAGGTACAAAGATAAAACTAAAGAGTCTTCATCAGGCCCATAAACCTCCTCTGGGGTGGGAATAAATACTCTTCCTCCAACTTTGAAAAGACTTAGTGCTACATGTGTAAAAACAAAGGCCATAGGGCAGGAGACAGCTCCTGTCCTAAGAAAGGCACCATGCCCCCTACCACTATTAACACCACTCCCACCCCTAGTGCCCCTAGCAATAGCAGTAGTGGTGGAACTAATACTAGTAGTTCTCAGTCCAAAAGTGCAGCTGGACTCACTTTCGGGACTGTAGTGGAATCTGAGCTAGTAAGAGATGCCACTGAGGCTGTGTTGGTTTCTGATGGGGGCATTGACTTTGCCACCCTAGCTGCCTGTCCCCTTAATATGGGTAAGTACAGGCAGCATCCCTTAATCAATGGTATTGAGGCTGAGTGCTACAGGGACATTGGTGCCATTGTCACTACAGTGACTAAAACACTGGTGTCCCCTGAGCAACACCTACTTGGTTACACGTACCAAGGGACTGATGCTCACAGTAACACTTTGTGCCACCCCATTGCATTAATTGATTTCAGGTGGATGGGGGTGGGGGTTTACTGGCCCTAACAAGGTTGTAGCATTGTCTGATCTACCTGTAGAGTGTCTGCTAGGTAATGAATTGGAGACTTCAGCTTGGGCTGAGGCGGAACTGGAGGCCCATGCAGCAATGCTGGGCAATCCTGGGCAATCCTGGGCATATCTTTGCCGTCACCAGAGTACAGGCAAAGAAACAAAAAGAAAAGGGTACCCGGCGGTCTGGAACAATGGCCCAGGAGACCCCCTAAGCAAAAGGGCAGAAAGGGTAAAAAGGTACCCCTTGCACCAGCCTCCAGTGAGGATTCAACTCCAGAGGAAGAAGAAGCCACTCCTCCTTGGGTGGAACCGACACAAAAGGAGCTCCAAGCTGATACAGCTGAGCTCTTGGGTGCAGGGGGGCCCACCAGGGACTAACTCAGTAAGGGACAACAAACCTGTCACACACTGAAGAGCTTAAGGTAGCAAGCTGCAGCACAAGAGGCAGGGGATATCAGTGGCACCTATAAGTTGTACTGGGATAACAGCCTCCTATACTCAGAAGCATGGGACCCTGATCCTAGTGCCACAAGGAGACTGGTTTCCCTCTGACATTTACGGAGTTCCTGTTAACTCTAGCACATGATATTCTCCTTGCAGGCCACTGGAGGCAGAGCAAAACTTGAGACAGGCTTGTCCCTCATTTTTTACAGGCCCCATATGTCAGAAGACACCAAGGAGTTTTGTTGCTCATGTGTCACCTGTCAAGCCAGTGGCAAGACAGGTGGCACTCCAAAGGCGCCTCTATTTCTACTACCAGTGGTTGGGGTGCCCTTTGAGAGGGTTGGGGTGGGGATTGTTGGCCCCCTGGACCCTCCATCAGCCTCTGGTAATAGATTCATCCTGGTGGTAGTGGGCCATGCCACCAGGTATCCAGAGGGCATTACTCTTAGGACCACTACAGCTCCTGCGGTGGCCAAAGCCCTCCTAGGGGATTTTCTCCAGGGTGGGTTTTCCAAAGGAGGTAGTATCAGAAAGGGGCACAAACTTCATGTCTGCTTAACTTAAAGCCATGTGGAAGGAGTGTGGTGTAACTTATAAACTGACCGAACCCTACATTCCACAAACAAATGGACTAGTAGAGAGGTTTAATAAGACTATCAATTACATTATAATGGGACTCTGAAAAACTCAAGACGAGATTGGATGTCGTATTACCTTGCCTCCTCTTTGCCTACAGGGAGGTTCCTCAGAAGGGAGTGAGCTACAGCCCCTCAAACTTCTGTTTGGGCACCCTGTTAGGGGTCCCCTTGCTGTTGTGAAAGAAGGCTGGGAGCAATCTCTGAAGCCTCCTAAACAAGACATTGTGGACGATGTACTAGGCCTCAGATCTAGGATGGCCCAGTAAATGAAGAAGGCTTCCAAAAACCTTCAAACTAGCCCAGAGTTACAGAAACAATGGCATGACCAGAAAGCTGTGCTGACTGTGTATCAGCCAGGAAAGAAAGTGTGGGTCCTGGAGCTTGTGGCTCCCAGGACACTCCAAGACAAATGGAGTGGAACAAACACTATTGTGAAGAAACATGGTGAGGTCACCTACTTGGTTGAACTAGGTACTCCAAGAAGCCCCTTCATGGTGCTTCATGAGAACCTCCTGAACCCCTACTATGACAGGTCTGACATGCCCTTGCTCATGGCAACTGATGAAAGATAGGAAGAGGAGTGTGACCCTCTCCCTGACCTCTGATTCCACAATACAGGTGATGGCCCAGTAGATGGGGTTGTGCTTGCAGACTGCCTCACTGAGTCACAAAAAGATGACTGCAGAAACCGCCTAGGACAGTTCTCTGAACTGTTCTCCCTGACATTGGTCAAACTTCATGGCGTGAACACAACTGACACAGGTGACAGCCTGCATGGTAAAAGTAAAATGTACAGACAGCCTGATCATGTCAGGGAGTGCATCAAGTGTGAGGTGCAAAAGATGTTCGACCTGCGAGTCATTGAGCCCTTTGACCGCTCTTGGGCTAGTCCTGCTGTCCTTGTCCCAAAAAAGCACTCCCAAAATGGTAAAAAGGAGATAGGGTTTTGTGTCGACTACAGGGGTCTCAAAGCTGTAATTAAAACAGATGCTCACCCTATCCCAAGGGCAGATGAGCTCATAGATACACTGGCCTCTGCCAAGCATCTAAACACGTTTGACCTGACTGCAGGCTATTGGCAATTCAAGTTGTCAGAAGATGCTAAACCAAAAACTGCATTCTCCACTCCTAGTGGGCACTATCACTTCACAGTGATGCCCTTTGGATTAAAGAATGCACCTGCCACATTCCAGAGGTTGGTGAACAATGTTCTCCAAGGCCTGGAAAGCTTCATTGTAGCTTATCTAGATGATATGGCTGTCTTTAGCTCCACCTGGGAGGACCACCTGGTCCACCTTGGGAATGTATTGGAGGCCCTGCAGAAAACAGGCCTCACTATCAAGGCCTCAAAGTACCAGATAGGGCAGGAAAAGTGGTTTATCTGGGCGACCTGGTAGGTGGAGGCCAGATTCAACCACTACAGGGCAAAATATAGACCATTCTGATTGGTCTGCCTCTACCACACAAACCCACGTCAGAGCCTTCCCAGGCCTGACAGGGCACTACAGGCGGTTCATTAGGAACTATGGCTCCTTTGTAGCCCCTCTAAGTGACCTCACCTCTAAAAAGATGCTCAATAACGTTTTGTGGACAGCTAGCTGGCAAAAAATGGTGATGACCTTAAACAGGCCATGTGCTCTGATACTATATTAAGAAGCCCTGACTACTCCAAGCAATTTATTGTGCAGACAGATGCTTCTGAGGTAGGGATAGGGGCATTACTAACTCAGTTGAATGAAGAGGGCCATGATAAACCTGTAGTTTTCATTAGCAGAAGGTTGACCCCCAGGAAAAAGCGTTGGATAGCCATAGAGAGGGAAGCCTTTGCTGTGGTCTGGGCTTTGAAGAAGCTGAGGCCATACTTATTTGTCACTCACTACCTTGTTCAAACAGACCACAAGCCCTTCCTATGGTTAAAACAGATGAAAGGTGAAAACCCCCAACTTTTGAGGTGGTCCATATCTCTACAGGGAATGGACTATACAGTGAAACATAGACCTGGGAGTAACCACTCTGATGCAGATGGACTCTCCAGATATTTCCACTTAGACAATGAAGACTCAACTGGACAAGGTTAGCCTTATTTTCCTTTGTTTGGGGGGGGGGTAATATATAGAAAAGTACCCTTTTTCTGGAATAATTACCCCCACTTATTGCTTGCTGTCAGTGTATTTTGACTGTGTTCACTGGGATCCTGCTAACCAGGACCCCAGTGTCTGTGCTCGCTCCCTTCTATATTTGGTTGCTTAGTGCTTTGCACACCCCACAATTGGCATACCGGTGCCCCCACATAAGCCCCTAGTATATGGTACTTAGCTACCCAGGTCATTCGGACACCAGGGGTTTCCCCATGGGCTGCAGCATGTATTGTGCCATCCATGGGAGCCCATGCAAAATGTGTCTGCAGGCCTGCCTTTGCAGCCTGCATGAATAGGTGCATGCACCCTTTCACTATAGGTCATTGTACCAGGTCACTGTAAGTCACCCCTAGGGTAGGTCCTCCTAGCCCAGAGGACAGGGTGCAGGTCCATGTGTTTGAGGGCACCCCTGCATGAGCAGAGGTGCCCCGACAAACTCCAGCTCCATTACGATGGACTTCATAAGTGCGGGGAAGCCATTTTACCCATGTACTGGACATGTGGGAGACCTATGTCAACCTACATAATGCCAACTCCGAACGTGGGCATGTTTGGTGTCAAACATATCTGTATCATACCCCAATCCTGTTGCCAGTATTGGTTGTATGATCCCATGTACTCTGGGGGCTCATTAGAGGACCCCCCAGCATTGCTCCTAACAATCTTCTGGGGTTTTCTGGGCAGCCCGCGCTGCTCCAATCCCCCAGACAAGTTTCTTTCCTCCTGCTGCTTGAGCAGCTCAAGCAGAGAAAGGCGGCAGAACAAAGGATCTCCACTTGGAGAGGGAAGCAGCACTCTCTCCCTTGAAAATGGGTGTTACATGGCTTAGGAGAGGTAGCTTCCCCAAGCCACTGGTATGCTTTGAAGGGCACTCATGGTGCCCTCCTTGTATAAACCGGTTTGCTTTGAAGGGTACATATGGTTCCCTCCTTGTATAAGCTGGTTTTCACTAGTCCAGGGACCCCAGGTCCCTGCTCTGGTGTGACCTTGGATAATGGAAAGGGGAGTGACCACTACCCTGTCCATCACCACACTAGAGGTGGAGCCCAGAGCTCCTCCTTGTGGCCACTTGATTCTGCCATCTTGAATCCATGGTGGGCAGAGGCTCCTGGGAGCATCTGAGTGGCCAGGTCAGACAGGTGACATTACAGCCCCCTCCTAATAGGTGATCACCCTCCTAGGTGACCAATCCCCCTTCCCAGGCTATTTAAGGTCTTTCTCTTGGGTGGGTCCTCAGATTCGACATGCAAGATTCCAGCAGGACTCCTCTGCATCGTTTACTTTATCTTCTGGCCACCGGGACTGCCACTGGACCCTCAAGGAAACGACAATCTGCAACTCTAGTGACGACTCTGCTTTGCAACATTTTTTCTCCAGCTCCTTCCAGCAACTGCAACATTTACCTGGCTGTGCATCCTCTGAAGGCGAAGAGTCTTCAGCCTGAACAAGAAGCAAGAAGGAATCTACCTTGGAGTGAAGCAGTCACTCCCCTGCATCCGCAGGCACCAACTGCAACAACGAACGACTTCGTGGATCTTCTCTCCTCCGGAGGTGCATGGATCCTGCATCACAGGTCATGGTCTGCAGTGGTCTCCTTGGTCCTCTCTACCAGTAGTTCAACTTGGGAGACGGTAAGCCCTTGCCTCTCCTTGCAGGACAGAACCCCTGTGCACTGCTGCTTTTGCCGCTACCAAGGCATGTTTGATCCTCCTCCAAGGGATCTTCAGGCTCCTTGTAGCCCCGGCTTCCAGCACTCTTCCCTGCAAAGCACACTCTCCTGCCTGTTGCTCCAGAGACATGGAACTCCTCCCCAGGTGTGCTGAGTGGGCCTTACCATGACTCCTCTGCCTGCTGCATGTGGGTCACCTGTGGTGCTACTTCCTCTTCTTGTGATTGTCCCAGCTGCTGAGGATCAACTCGGACTCCCCTCCTTGGGTCGAGTCCATTGGGCCTTGCTGGTCCTCTTCAACCTTCTTTACCGACTCTTGCATTTGCCAAGGCTTGTTGGTGGTTTTCCAACACCACTGACTGACTGCAACATGACCAACGGCGTGGGACATCACTTGCATAACTTCTGGAACTCCTCTTCTGCTCCTGTGCTGCACTGCTGACATTCTTCGTTCACTGTTCCGCATCTAACGAAGGGTGGGTAGTGGCTCCTGCCACCACCGCACACTCCAACTCGAACTGGACTTGTTCCCCTTCCTTTGCAGGTCCTCTTCTGTCAGGATCCACCTTTGGTTTCTTACAGTCTTGTCTGGGCCTTGCACAGTCCTTGTCCAAAATTCTCCTGTGGGTTTGGGGGAAAACCAGGAACTTACCTCCTCTCTCCTGGTGGCTGGGGGGTACCTGGTACTTACCTTTTGGGGTTCCTAGTTCCTCCAGCTACCCTCTACTGATTCCTCTTCCTTGGGTGGGGGACTGACTTTCACATTCCACTCACTTAGTATATGGTTTGGTCTCCCCCAGGGCCTTCACTATTTACTATTGTTTTTACTATTTGCTATTGCTTTCTATGCTAATCACCGACTATTAATGTGTAAATATTAGTGTGTTATATACCTTCTATTACAGTATTGCCTATTCAGTATTTTAGTGTCTGTGTTACTATAATAAAGTACCTTTATTTTTTTAGCATTGTGTGGTTCTTTCATGTGTGTAAGTGGTGTGTGACTGTAGTGATATTGCAAAAGCTTTGCATGTCTCCTAGATAAGTCTTGGCTGCTCATTCACAGTTACCTCTAGAGAGACCTGGATTCCTAGACACTGCCTATACTTCACTAATAGAGGATTCCTGGACCTGGTATATGGTGATAACACAAGAGGTGCTCACCACACACCAGGGCAGCTTCCTCCACTCTCCGCACCGCTCAACAATCACCAGCCATGATACCCCGCATATGGAAGCCCTCAGGTGGTGGGAAATCGTTTGCCTACCTTGTGGCAAGGAGCTGGAACAAAATGCCCCTTCACCTCGGGCAGTCACCATCGCTATGCCAATTCAGGAAGGACCTTAAAACCTGGCTCTTCGACTGAAGTTCAGAGGACTAACCCCCTTTGCGCCTTGAGACCCTAGAGGGTGAGTAGATGCGTTTTATAAACCCAGATTTGATGTGATTTGACATTGGCCTAGAGTTAGTCATTGAGTGTGTGCCTCATTGGTCGCCCACCCTACCACAAAAGAAAGCATTAGTATTATCTACTTTAGCCTCTGTTAAGCCTCTCTGAAACCCTGGACTCTGTGCACACTATGGGGGTCATTACGACCCTGGCGGTCGGCGGAGAAGCGGCAGTCTTACCGCCAACAGGCTGGCAGTAAACTTTTTGAAATTATGACCATGACGGTTACCGCCATGGTCATCCGCCACTTCTCTGTTCCGACCGCCAGGGCGGAGATGACCGCTGGGCTGGAGACCTGGGTCTCCAGCCCGGCGGTCATCACAATACCGCCGGCGGTATCATGACCCGGCTGACCGCCATGGATTTCATGGGGTTTGGAACCGCCATGAAATCCATGGCAGTAAGCACTATCAGTGCCAGGGAATTCTTTCCCTGGCATT
The DNA here is from genome assembly GCF_031143425.1 of Pleurodeles waltl. Taxonomy (NCBI): domain Eukaryota; kingdom Metazoa; phylum Chordata; class Amphibia; order Caudata; family Salamandridae; genus Pleurodeles; species Pleurodeles waltl. Next base: position 77,361,577 of record NC_090451.1, on the reverse strand, counting down.
GATAGGGGTCTCCCCCACCCCCCACCTTCACCCCGAGTCCTTTCCCTGCACCCCCACCACCCCTGCCACCCCCAAAGATGGCAGGACCCCCCTCCCCACCCCTACCTCCAACATTACATAACACATACACACCCGACACACATGCAGGCACCACCAACACACATACCCGCACACACATCAACATACATGCCAACAGCCACACACACAGTCATACGCACACATCCACATTCAGACATACACGCACACATCCATACAGACATACATACAGACATACACGCACTCATTTTCAAACACCCCGCATGCATACACGCACTCACACACCCCCTCTACATACACACATGCACACCCCCATGCACGCACACAACGCACCCCCACCCTCCTCCCCTAACGGACGATCAACTTACCTTGTCCGTTGATCCTCCGGGTGGGGACGGGATCCATGGGGGCTGCTCCGCCGCCACCACACCGTCAACAGAACACCGCCACGCCGAATCACAGGACGTGATTCGGTGGGTGGTGTTCTGTTGACGTGGTGGTGGAGGTGGAGCAACCTCCACTTCCCCGCCGCCCGCCAATATGGCTGCTGGCGGCTCTACGACCGAAAAAGGACGGAGGGCTGCCAGCAGTCATAATACGCCGAGCGGAAAACCGCCACCACTGGTGGTCTTCAGCACGGCGGTCCCGAGGTCAAAATGACCCCCTATATCTCATTTTCATATAATATATACAGAGCCAGCTTCCTACAGGACAGTGCCAGCACTTCTCAATACATCTTCAGCATCGCTAATGAGACAGCAGCACTGCCTTTCAGCCAGTACCGGCACTTCTCAGTATATCTTCAGCATCGCTAGTGAGGCAGCAGCACTGCTTTGCAGCTGGGTTGACATGCTAATAATGGACAGTACTGCCACTTCTCAGTATATCTTCAGCATCGCTGTGAGGCAGCAGCACTGCCTTTCAGCTGGAGTAACATGCTAGTAATGGGCAGTACCGGCACTTCTCAGTACATCTTCAGTATCGCTGTGAGGCAGCAGCACTGCCTTTCAGCTGGGGTGGCATGCCAGTAATGGGCAGTACCGGCATTTCTCGGTACATCTTCAGCATCGCTAGTGAGGCAAGAACCTCACCTTTCAGCCAGTACCGGCACTTCTCAGTACATCTTCAGCATCATAAGTGAGGCAGCAGCACTGCCTTTCAGCTGGGATGACGTGCTAGTAATGGGCAGTACCGGCACTTCTCAGTACATCTTCAGCATCGCTAGTGAGGCAGCAGCACTGCCTTTCAGCTGGGATGACGTGCTAGTAATGGGCAGTACCGGCACTTCTAGGTACATCTTCAGCATCGCTAGTGAGGCAAGAACCTCACCTTTCAGCTGGGGTGACATGCTAGTAATGGGCAGTAACAGTACCCCCGTGCGAAGCTGCTGGGCTTTACGTAGATTTCCTTCTGACTCCTGTTTGCAGAACTGTTTTACATGCGAAGGGACACACGTGTAGCATCTCCAGATAATCAGCAGACATGCGACGGGATGGCCGCTCTTCTTCTCCGTATGGCAGCCGTACTTAAAAACCAGTAGCCGCACTAGTCAGCACTGAGCAGATATTTACCCTGTATTTTATGGTTGATAAAGATGAGTAGTGTCAAATCTGAAAGTACTAATCCTATGGAGGTCGAAAATTCCAATAAGTGAACTAACCACACTATCACAAAACATCCCCTAAAGAATTTCCAAAAGATATAATTTCTGTACCGCTTCTCGTGCACAGACCTGACAGGCTGTACCCGGTGAAGGGATGTCCACCGAGGCTGTGGCCATACCGCATGCGGAATCACCACGGTACTGGGGCTCTCGAAACGGCCACTATCTCCTCCTACCGACCGAATGTGAGTTTCCTCAGCACTGATGCTGAGGGCCTCGTCGTCTAAATAATTTCTTCTGCTCCTTCTTTCAGCGCATGCAGCGGTCAAACATGCAGAAATCATGAATCTCTGGATGATACCTTCCACGTGACATCATGAACGCAGGTGAGGGGTGAGACAGCCGTTTTTAATGAAACTCGAACACATATGTTCAAACTATCTTAAAACATTATCTATGACAAATCAGAACACAGAAACAAATAACCACCCAGTACTGTCCTAGTTTACTTAAGATTATAAATGCCTGTGGGCGCGGCACAGCTCTGCGCAAAGTAATGCGAGCGCCGCGGAGCCCTTTGTGAATAACGCAGGGTACCAAACAGACCTGACTGAGCCTCTAACAGCGCCATTCATGTTCCTGTCTTCCACCGTGACCCGCAACTAACCCGACCTCACCACTGATTCCTCACCTTCCTGGGCTTTATGTCAAGCAGTTCCTACAATAACATTTGAAAAGGTTGAGTCAACAGGGTTCCTTCCCTGAAAGACAAAAGGGAAAGTTAGTGTTGGCAAACAGTTCCATCTCTGAAGGGCTATTGGGCCTAACCTTTAATGCGGTGCTGTAAATAATCTGCGAGCTTTAAACCTGGGATGGCCAAGGTGTAGCTATGTATCATTAAGTACACAAGAATGTCACCCTAACGCCGAAGGCCTGGTCTAGTTTTTCCCGTTTACAGCCAGTTAATTGCAGATTTATTACACAAACGAACATTGCTTTCATTTGTTAAGAACACCCTTTAGCATCATGAAAAAGCTTCATCGAAGTATCATTTGGACTAGGCCAAGACCTTTATTTGTGTGACAATGGAAATCCAGCAATTTCAGAATTTCAAGAGGAAGTGCTAACTCCGAAATAAATTTGAAGATTTTACATTAGGACCACATTCAAAAGTAGTCCACTATTCTCCAAACTTGTATATCTTCAAAATCAGACACTTAAAAGACAGTAACCCTCAAAATTGTAGCCACTCGTTGCTAAAGGAGGGTGTAACAGTCACCTAAATGTCAGGTAACTGGTTTTCATTTCGGGATGTGCAAAATGTGCTTAATTTGTTTTTGATAAAGTAGTGGCATGTCGGTAAAATTATGTGAAAATATGCATAATTACACGAGATGTAAATCAGTAATTTAATCGAGAACGTATATCACACTAAAAAAAATTGCAATAAAAAAAATCCACAGTCTACAACATCTACTTGAATTCTGTCGTTCCCATGCATTTGAAGTACATTTTGTACTGTAAAGGTTTGTTCATGGTAAAATTTATTACAAATGGCACGTATAAATGCAAAGTGGCATAATGGTGGAGTTGTGAAAAAAATTGTCCAACAAGTGTAACACGAATTTAGAAAATTATGCAAGTTACATCGAATTTCACAGAGGCCTACTTTCTTTACATACAGAGGACTGTCCCAGTCATGAAACCTTTCTGTGCCAAATTTTAGGGGCCATATTTGTGACCCAGTTCGCATCGCTCTTGCGCCACGCATTGTGGTGCAAGAGGGACGCAAACCTTAAGTCAGATTTTTTAAGTCACACAAAGCCACTTTGCGTGGCTCTGATTGGCTTCAGAAATCTGGAGTTAGGCAATGCAGTCAAATAGCTGCCTTACTATGCGTTAGGGAGGCGTTCTATGGGCGTTGCATACAATGCCCATGGATTTTAACACATCCCCAGATTTTCAAGAACTTGTAAACCTGGGGATGCATGCAAATCTTATTCCTTCCAAGAAGAGACGTAACAAGGAGAAATATCTCTATTTCTTCTTGCTTCTTCCTCTTTCTAAGTGTGCTGAAATCTGCAGCACACATAAACAAGGAATATGCCTCCCAGGATTGTGCAGGAAGGTGCCCTTTCCTGACCAAAACAATACTGCTTGCAACGCAGGAGCTCTTGCACCATGGTGCAAGGGTGCCTGCTTTGTTGCTAGGTAGCCCACTGTGCGCCATTGCAGGGGGAAAAGTCAGGAATGTGCCGTATGCCTCAAATACAGTATGCACAGGTACTTTTCCTACATGTCTAGAGATTGAATTGGCCTAACCTCTGTTGGATCAACTTTAAAGAAAGTGTGCAGTAATAATTCAATATAATTTTATAGTCATTAAGTAATGTCGTAAAATTACAGATATACATATGTGTTCAAGTCATCAGAGGATTCTTTGTCACATACATATTAGTATTGAATGAAGGATCATCAGAGGTCATGAGAACTTATTCTTAAGTATACTATCGATTAATTCATTGCATTAGTCCAAAAGCCTATCCTTCCCGTAGAAGGGGCAATGTCTTCATTTAAAGTTTGGGAGAGTAAGAGCACGGACATAAATCGGGTTTGCCTGCCTCATTTTGGGGGTATCCATCACCTTTGCCCAACAGCATGGCCTCGTGAGGGGTAGTAAGCGCTATATAAATATTATTACAATGTAATACAATAACCACCTCAGAGTCATCTTCAATGTACGGCAGAAGGAGCACTCTGTTTAATGCAGTCCTGCCGACCCCCATGTCGTGTTTAGGACCTGCAGGAAAAGCCTGGCTTCCTGACGAAGAAAAACACAAGTGACCCCAGAACACTGGAAGAACACACCTAGAGTTTAGGGGCATTTGTATTTTGCTTTTTGGAAACAACCCCCACTTCAGGGGTTTGGTTCTGAAACAAAAAGTTTGCTTACTGCAAAAAAAAAAAAAAACTTGGTGCCTACTCCGAAAAACTGTATGCCTTCAGTGCAACCACCACACCAGTACACAAGAAAACCATACAACGGGTGCTTTCCAAGATTTGTGGATTTTGTGTGTCAGTTTGGAACATCCCCTCTGAGTTCCAGTGTGAATCATGACTTCCACACAGCTCAGCACTGACCACACAACTCAAGACAACTTTCGGGAGACAGGTTTATCCCCTACGATGCTCCTAGTCTCATAGCTGCAATACCATCAATGTAAGATCCATGGTCATCTTTAGAAGCAACAATTCAAATACAGACGAGTTATCAGATGAACTCAAGATTGCTTGTTCAATGTGTCCATAGACTTTTGAATTTGTTCCCTCCTAAGTAAGCACTACCTAAAATATTATCATTGTTGACAGATGACTGATCCGCCTGGCAAGAAGAACAAGTGATCTTCTGAAAAACAGTCCTCTCTATTCCTCATAAGAGCTCATGAACACTAAACGTAAACAAAACCTGGGCAGTATAAAGCAACTCTCCACCTGTGCCTACTGCATCTGCTGAACCACCACAACCACATAGATAGATTGAAGCTGCAACCCTGGCCCCCTGCTTCTAAAATCACGTCCCGCACGTTTTAGCTGCGAAGGATTTTAATGCTTTTGCAGGCATAATAACAGCACTTGAAACTCAACCATCCCTGACATCTCTGATTACATCACACCGTTCTACATTTGCCAGACTTCATTCACAAATACAACCACATGCTAACTAGATTTTGACATAAAGCCCCCAAAAATCAACAAGGACCCTCACACTCGATTAGTGTGCTGTCCAGTTCATTATGGTATTCATCCGGTCTGGTAGCATGGCCAAAGCGCTCTGAGACGTCTCCAGAGCCATGAGAATGTAATATCTGGCTCACTTTGTTGCCCTACTGAACCAATACAATCACCGCGCAGCCAGGGATAAGTAGCATAAGGCCCCATTCACTGCCACACTGGGAGTTAAAAAAAACACACGCTTTAACCTACTCACCTCCATTACCTCCCGTCCCTCCCTCACCTTCCTTGTAACCAATGAGTCTCCCTGCCTCCCCATAGACACCTCCCTTCCCCTTAAAAAAACCCCTTCTGCCCCCACCACCTCCTGTTCTTTTTTGTCTAGCCCCGCTAGACTTACCTTCTTCTTCCTCCATGGCAGGGCCTGGGGGTCATCGGCTTCACTCTCCTCGAGGCGCGGAGCTCCTTGTGGAGGGATCCCGGCGGTTGCGTCTTCGAGAGGCAGGTGTTGCTGCCTTGGAGACGCGTCCTGGGAGTCAGCTGATGAGGTCCGTCGGCTCTTTGCGGCTGGGGTTGAACTTCCGGATCTTCGCCTCGCAGGGACGAGCTGATGTGCCGGTTGTGATTTTTCTGCGTTTTTGCGGTAGGACGGGCGTTCTGCCCGCATTTTAGTAGTTTGGGGGCTAATTGTTACTGCCTTTTCATTTGCTGCTATTCTCCTTTATTTAATGGGGACTGGGACCTCTGGCTTGCATTGCTTGTTTGAATTATGCTGAAGGTTCCTGCTAAGAGACAAAGGATTGTTTCATCTTCCTCTTCTTCAGGAGAGGATGTTGAGGTTCCCCTCACCACTCCTGGAGGTCACCAAGGGCCGGTGGGGGCTTCTACACCTCTCATGTCCAGAGAAGAAGTTCAGGACATGTTTGAGGTGGCTGTGTCTCGTGCTCTCCAAGCAGGGGTGGCCAGGCCTAGACGTTCTTCGGCTGCCCATCCACCTGGGGCTGCGGAAGGGTCCTCTTCTTGTGATGATGATGATGCGCCTTCTACTTCTTCTGGAGGGAAATATGTCTCCAGGGAAGAGATGTGGGAGGTGATGTCTCATGTTCGGGACAATTTAGGTTTTCCTGTTTTTCAACCTGCGGGGACGGATTCGCACTTATTCGCTCAGTATCAAACGCCTTTGAGGTTTGCCATGCCTTTTCAGGGCCCTGTGAAGGATATGGTCCTCCGGGAGTGGAAGGATGTGGACAAGTCTCAGGTTCCAAGGTTCCTTCAGAAACTATACTTGCTGGAAGGGGAAGATGTGTTGCCTCCCTCAGTTAAACTAGATTCCATTCTGGCAACTCTGATTGGCAAGACGGCGGTCAATCCGGAGGATTGTGTGCCTGCTGATGCCACTGACCGTGAGGTGGATTCTGGTCTTAAAAGGGCATTTGCGGCAGAGAATTTGGCCCTCAGAGCGGGTATTTTTTCTGCTTATTCAGCACAATCTTTGGTGCAGGATTTTGACAAGCTGGCGGTGGCTGTTCAGGAAGGTTCGGAAAGCTCTGAACTTCTGGCTGTTATGGAGAAGCAGGCCAGGTTGCTGGCAGACAAGTCTTCTGATGTGGTCCGTACTTCGGCTCTGGCATCGGGAGCTTTGATTGGGGCTCGTAGGTCCCTCTGGTTGAGGATGTGGAAGGCGGATCCTGGGGAGAAGTCTGCTCTCCTGAGACTGCCTTTTGAGGGGCGCAATTTATTTGGTGATCAGTTGCCTTCCATGCTTTCGAAGGCCTTTAAGGAGAGGAAACATGCCTTGCCTTACAAAGGTGGTTCTTCTTCTGGCAAGGGTTGGCGGAAGAATTTGCGATCCTCTCCCAAAATGGATTCCAAATCTTTTTCTTTCAGGAAACATCATTTTCAGCTCTGTTTTTCTCCTAAGAAGTCGGCTCCTTCGAGCCGGGGTGGATTCAAGAAGGGGTCCTGACAATCATTGTGGGCCTGACATAGGGCCGGTTGGGGGACGGCTGAGACACTTTCTTTCCGTTTGGCAGGAGAGTGTCAGCGATCGTTGGGTGCTCGACATTGTGGACAATGGCTACGCCATAGATTTCGAAGTAGTGCCTCCAGATTCCGGGATGCGTCCCACTCCTCTGCCTGTGGACGGGGCTCAGAGACAGGCGTTGTTGGAGGGGGTCCGGGACTTGCTTCTCAAGGGGGCCATCTCACAGGTTCCTGTGAGGGAGAGAGGTCTGGGCACTTATTCCGTCTTGTTTCTGGTTCCAAAGGGGGTTTTCGTCCTGTACTCAATCTAAAGGGGTTGAATTCCTGGATCAGGATTGTGCATTTCCGTATGCTTTCCGTTCAGGCGATATTTCCTCTGGTCAGTCCGGGGGATTTCCTGGCATCTCTGGATCTGCAGGATGCTTACCTGCATGTTCCAGTGGCTCGGTCTTCTCAGCGATTCCTACGCTTTGCGGTGGGCCTGGACCATTTTCAGTTTTGTGTTCTACCATTCGGCCTCAAGTCCTCTCCCCACATTTTCACCAAGGTGCTGGCCCCTCTGGTGGCTCTTCTACATTCCGAAGGGGTGTTTATTCATACTTATCTGGACGATATTCTAATCCAAGCACCCTCTCAGGGGATGTTGCGGAGGCATGTGGCCCGGGTTCTGTTGGTCCTGCAAAACCACGTTTTTTTGGTAAACTGGGAGAAGTTAGATTTGGTTCCTTCCCAGGATCTAGTTTTTCTCGGTGCTCGGTTTCTGACTCTTCAAGGCGTGGTGACTGTGTCGGAGAAGCGGTTAATGGGCCTCCAGTCTCTGGTGAGGTCGATCTTGTTGCAGCCTGCTCCCAGAGCCCTTCAGTGGTTGCATCTGCAGGGTCATTTAGCGTCGGTGATTTTTCTGGTGCCATGGGCACGGTTCCATCTTCTTTGCCTGGTAAACTGGTTCCTTGTTCATTGGTCTTCGGGTGCGGATTCCGGTGTCGGGGTTGGTGAGCAGGGAGTTGGGTTGGTGGCTGGTGCCAGCTCATCTTTGTGTAGGGGTGTCTTTATCTCCTCCTCTCCCGGTGGTGGTGACGACCGATGCCAGCTTCTCAGGTTGGGGAGCCTGGATGGGGTCGGCTTAGGTTCAGGGGATTTGGTCACCTCTGGAAGCCAGATGTTCATTGAATTGACAGGAGTTGAAGGCGGTGCTCCTGGCTCTGCTTCATTTTCAGGACTCACTGAAAGGTTTAGCGGTTCTTATTCAGACAGACAACTTGGTGACCAAGGCTTACGTGAACAGGCAAGTGGGGACCAGGTCGTGGGCACTGTTCCGCCTTGGAAGGAAGATTTTTGTTTGGCCACTTAAATGGGTTCTTTCCCTGCGGGCCACCTACATTCAGGGGGTGGTCAATGTTTGGGCGGATCTTCTGAGCAGGGTAATTCCTTCTTCTCAGCTTTTCTCTCTCCAGGGGTTTCTTCACCTGGTTCATCTGTGGGGTCTTCTGGTGGTGAATGTGCTTGCGTCTCCAGAGAATGCGAAACTCAGTCGCTTTTGCTCCCGGTTTCGTTGTCCTCAGGCTTGGGCGGTGGACGGGATGTAGTGTCCTTGGCCTCTGTTTTTTTTGTATGCTTTCCCACCCTTCCATTTTCTCCGTGCATTTCTGGTGAGGGTACGTCTTCTGAAGGCCAGGGTTCTCTTGATCGCGCCCCATTGGCCGAGGGCAAATTGGTTTCCGTTGCTTTGGTTGATGGCTTCGGATCACGTGTGGACTCTTCCACTCTGTCCATCGCCTCTGGAGTTTCCTTGCCTCTTGATGGGATCGTTGAGGCGGTTGCACTTGACGGCCTGGAAGTTGAACGACAGGGTTTGACAGGTTTGGAGGTTGGTGTTCCACTTTCCTGTCTTATGACCGGTAGTGGAAAGTTTTTCCTTCTTGGTGTTTCAGACATGGGTTGGATCCTACGTCTGCTTCTCTTTTTGATGTGATGCAGTTTTTACAGGATGGGTCCCAGTTGGGTTTGTCTGTGGCTTCTCTGAGGGTCCATGGCTTAATCTGTCTGATGAGGGTCATTTGATGCCTTGATTTTTCCAGGGTCTTCTTAACTTGTTTCCTCGTCCGGTGCGGTCCTTTCCTTCCTGGGATCTTTCGTTGGTTTTGGATGCTTTGACTGTTTCTCCCTTTGAACCTCTGGGTTCCTGTGACTTGCGTCATCTTTCTTTGAAAACTTTTTTTCTGGTGGCCATTACTTCGGCCCGCCGTTTAGGGGAATTAGGGGCCTTGGCCTGCTCTCTTCCTTTTTGTAAGGTTTTTCCGGATCGAGTGGTGCTTATCCCGGTTCCTTTATTTGTTCCCAAAGTGAATTCGTCTTTCCATGCGCGCCAGGAGGTTATCCTTCCCCCTTTTTGTCCAGAACCTTCCTCGGATGAGGAGGTTCGGTTGCATTCTTTAGATGTGCGTCGGGCCTTGCTGGAGTATCTACAGGTGGTTGCTCCTTTCCGGAAAGGTGATTCTCTATTTGTGAATTTCGGTCCGGCTCGGAAAGGGGAGAAGCCATCCACGGCTTACTTGAGTCGGTGGGTTTGCTCGCTGATATTGATGGCTTATTCTTTAAAGGAGGTGATTCCACCCCAAGGGATTCAGGGCCGTTCTACCAGGGGTATGGCTGCTACAGTGGCAGAGCTTCAGGGCGCTTCTGTGGTGGAAATTTGCAGGGCTGCTACTTGGGCCTCACCTTTGACCTTTGTTCGTCATTACAGACTGGCGGACTTGGGCAGTTTGGAGTCGGTATTGGGTCAATGTGTCTTGTCCTCTATGTAATAGGGGGGTGGTTTTTCGGTGGTCTTTGTTGGTTGTGATTAAACTTGTTGCAACTCAGTGTCCGTCTCCTGTTTTCTATTGCTATGTCTCATTGGTTACAAGGAAGGCGAGGGAGGGACGGGAGGGAATGCGTCCATTACTTACGTTAATGGCATTACTCCTAGTCCTACTCCCTCGCCTTCCTTTCCGTTCCCTCCCGCCCTCCCGGTACAGACCGCCTGAGTTGCTACTTGGGCTTGTTTTTGTACAGGAGGTGGTGGGGGTGGGTTTAAGGGGAAGGGAGGGGTCTATGGGGAGGCAAGGAGGCTCATTGGTTACAAGGAAGGTGAGGGAGTAGGACTAGGAGTAATGCCATTAACGTAAGTAATGGACGCATTACAAAGAGAAGCACTGGCACGTCAGAAGGAAGGCCAGAGGCGTTCAGAAAGTCCCACCTCCTAAAGGTGATCAGCTAGGAGTCTTTCTTCTGAAAGTATTGGGAAATCCTAAATATAGTCATGGTACTGATATCTATATGGGGAATTCTACACACAGTGTTTCACTATTCTCTTACCAAATACATTGTAAATTAGTTAGCATGGGGCAGGGCTGAAATTAAGAGCGAGTTACTTACCCCTGGTAACACATTATCTGGTAGAGAAAATATCTAGCAGCAGATTCCTTACTTTTGAATTTCCCAAGCGTCAGACTGGATATGAAACATTTTTGCACGAGCAATACTCCTGCGCGCCATCAGATGGCTTTGTTTGGTTCCGCATGGCACTGTCTGTGCCGTTGGCACTGCAAGTGATGATGTGGTCACAATAATAGGTGCCGTGCAGGAGAGCAGAAGTCAGTTACTGTCATGACTTTCCACACCAGGAGTGCAGAGCCATGAAGTGCACTGCTATTGGTGTGTCTAAACTAGGGACCTGGAAGGGATCGTCCCTAGAAAATCTATCTGCAGAGCGGGGAGGTATGGGTGAGTGTAAGGAATCTGCAGCTCGATGCTGTCTAGATAAAGCATTACCGAAGGTAACTAACTTGTTCATCTGATAGAGACGTCTAGCTGCAGATTCCTTACCTTTCAATAGATAACCAAGAAATACTTTCCCGTTGGTGGGTTTTGGACAAATTTGTCTAAGCTAAAAAGTCCTGCAGGACCAAACAGGTAAAACGCCCGTCCCTTTGGACCTGACTTTTCAGGCTGTAATGTTTGGCAAACATGTGCAGGGATGCTCACATTGCTGACTGGTAGGTATCCAGGAATGGGACTCCATGTGCCAATGCAGTGGCTGCAGCCTTTCTTCTGGTGGAATGGGCCCCTAAGCTTTCCGGATGCTGTTTCCTGGCCAGGGTGTAGCAAACTGTAATATGGAGAATGACTCAGCGTGAAATGGTTCACTTAAGTACTGCCCAACCTTTCTTTGCTCCAACATAGCCCACAAAGAGTTGGTTGTCCACCTGGAAATCTTGTGTGCGTTCAAGGTAGAATGACAATGCTCTTTTTGGGTCCAGAAGGTGGAGTCGCTCCTCTTTCTTAGAGGGATGTGGAAGAACGTAAAAGGTGGGCAGGGAAACAGACTGTCTCAAATGGAAAGGCGTCACCACTTTGAGAAGGAAAGCGGCCCTAGTGAGAAGCACCACTTTGTCTGGAAAACAGCCAAATAGGGAGGCTTTGATGACAAAGCCTGCAACTCACTTACTCTCCTGGTACATGTTATTGTCACTAGAAAGAATGTCTTGATGGTAAGGAGCTGGAAGGGACAATTGTGTAGCAGCTTGAAGGAAGCACACATGAGGTAGTTGAGAATCAAATTAAGATCTCACAGAGGCATCATAAAGGGCAAAGGGGGAAACATATGTACAAGCCTTTTGAGAAACCTATTTACAATAGGGGGCTTAAATAAAGAGGGTTGGTCAGGCAGTCGCAGGAAGGCGGACAGAGCAGAGAGATAACCATTAAGAGTACACAGAGCAGAGCCCTGCTGGGCAAGGGTAAGAATGAAGTGAAGAATATCAGAAAGAGATGCGGAAAGAGAGTCAATAGACTTTTCTGTACAACATAATACAAACGTTTGCCATCAGCAGGTGTATACGTCTTGGTGGAGGGAAGCATGGCTGCCAAAATAACATTACAGACTTCGGGAGGAAGGTCGAAGGCTGCCAACTGTCGCTGCTCAATCTTCACACAAGAAGGCGGAGAGTTGACAGGTTGGGGTAGAGGACCCTCTCCTACTGCTCCGACAGAAGATCCTTCCAAAGGGGCAGCCTGATTGGAGGATCAATGCTCATTTTCAGAAGCTCGGGACACCAGACTCTTGGTGCTCAATCCGGAACCACAAGAATGACTAGGGTGCAATCATTCCTGTTTTTCTTAAGACCTCTGGGCGGAAGTGGCATGGGTGGAAAGGCGTACAGGAGCCCTGAACTTCACTCGAGATACAAACCGCCTAGGAAACTCCAACTCACAAAACTGCTGACATTGCACATTCTCTTTGGAGGTGAACAAATCTAACCAAGGCACTACCCACTGCTGAAAGATTCCTTGCGCCACCTCCCAATGGAGATGGCACTCATGATCCACTAGGCATCGACAACTGAGTTCATCCGCCCTGACCTTTAGAGAGCCTGCTGGGTCTTGAACCACCAGAGTAATGCCCTGCTGTTCCATTCATGTTGAGAGGCACAGGGCCTCTTGACAAAGGGTCCACGATCGCACCCCACCCTGCGTGTTGCAGTACCACATAGTGGTGGTTTTGTCTGTGAACACCTGCACTATCTTTCCTGTTACAGAGGGAAGAAATGCTTTCAGTGCTAGCCGAATCGCACAGAGCTCCACCAAGTTGATGTGGAGTCCAGATTCCGCCGGAGACCAGAGTACTCTGATCTCCATCTCTCCCAGATGGCCTCCCCAACCCAGGAGTGACACATCTGTCACTACTGTCAGATCTGGTTGGGGAAGGGAGAGGACTCTGCCTTTAACCCAATCGTGATTCTCCAGCCACCACTGCAGATCTTTTGCAGTTCCCTCTGAGATTTGGAGCATGTCAGAGAGATTCCCCTGATGCTGTGCCCAGTGGAACTCCAGATCCCACTGCAAAGCCTGTATATGCCTTTTGGCATGATTCGCCAGCAGGACGCAGGAGACCATGAGGCCCAGAAGCCTCAGAGTCATTCTCAACAAAATCCAGGACAGAGGCTGAAACATCGGTATTACAGCCTGGATATCCTGAACTCGCTGCTCGGGAGAATAAACCCAAAACTGCACTGTGTTCAGAACAGCCATATGAAAGGGAGCGACTGAGAGGGAGTCAGGAGTGACTTTGGCATGTTGATAGTAAATCCTAGCAGGTGCAAGAGGTCCACCGTAGTCTGGAGGTGGACACCGACAGACAAGGGTGAGCCTGCCTTCAACAGCCAGTTATCAAAACAGAGGAAGACTACCGCCCCTATTCACTGCAGATCAGGTGTGACCACCACCATCAACCTGGTGAACTCCTGAGGGGCACTGGTAAGGCCAAAAGGGATCACAGTGAACTGCAAGTGCTCATGGCATTCCTTGAGCCGCAGATATCATCTGTAGACAATCAGGATGCAGATGTGAAAATACGCATCCTGCAAGTCCAATCACTGTCTAGGACAGACAGGACCTGAGCCAAAGTGAGCATGTTGCATTTCTCCTTCTTGAGGAAGAGATTTACAGTTCGAAGATCTACAATAGGTTGAAGACCCTTGTTCTTTTTGGGTTTCATAAACTGCCTACTTCTGATATTGGAACCTTCTCTGTGGCTCCCTTGTCCAAGAAAGCTGTAACTGCCTCTCAGAGTAAAGAAATATGCTCCTCAGTCAGCCGTTTTTGTGCTGGCGGTATATGGGGAAGGGAATATTGGAAAGGGAGGGAGTAGCACCTCTGAATGATCAGCAAGACCCATTTGTCTGATGTAATGGACTGCCAGTGGAGGAGATGATGTTGGATTCTCCCTCCAACTGGATATCCAGACTAGGAAGGATTAGAGGCTGCTGGGGGGTTGGTGGCAGATGACTTCTGGATACCCCACCTACAGGGTAAAAATGCACCACATTCACATCTTCGCACAGCTTGGGTAGCTTGCACAGGATGATGGCTGGCATGGGAATGAAGCGGTGGTATGCCCCTTCCGTAGCAACGAAAGGTGTGAAAGACAGACTGGGGGCAAAGGGTCACAGAGAGGCCCAAGGACTTGGCCGTAGCCTGCAAGTCCTTGAAGCGCTCCAGCGGCACATCTGCCTTCTCTCTGAAGTGACAAGTCTAGTCAAAGGGCATGTCCATGAGGTTGGCCTGGGCATCCCCCAAAAATCCAGGTGTTCTCAACAAGATGTGGCATCCAGGAGCCACTGTTGACAAAACCGCTCTGCCCAGCGAGTCAGTTGTGTCCAATCCACACCTAATTGTGAACTTTGCTCATTCAACTCTTTGCAGAGGACGGCCCAGGCTTCCTCCGCAACCTGTGGTAGCACTTGCACAACTGTATCTCACAGAGTGTGGAAAGAACGGCCCTAAAGGCATGTGGTGTTCACTGACCGCAATGCTAGGCTGGCAGAAGAAAACATCTTCTTTCTCAAGGTTTCCAGCCTTTTGGATTCCCTCTCCTGGCAGGGACTGCCATATGGGCAGTTGAGGCTTAGACTCCCAAGCTCTCAGGAGCATGGTGTTGGCTGAGGAAATTTGGGTCACTGGGTGCATGGTGCTGGCAGTGGGCAATTATCCTTTTCACAGGCACCCCTGTGCTGGGCTTGGACCAGGTTCCCAGCAGGACATCTGTCAGTGCTTCGTTGAATGGGAGCAGGGGTTCTGAAGGGGAGTTCCAGGTTGAATCACTTCCATCAAGAGGTTAGTCTTGACCGCCACAGAGGGAAGTTCGAGGTCGAGAACCTCTGCTGCCCTCTTCGCCACAACTGCATATTATGCTCCCTCCTCCGTATGATGCTCCATAGCCACAGAAGGGGGAGGAAGCAATCCAGTACCTGGAGATGTGTACCAGCCACTGGCATCTCCAAGTTCCTCATACCAGTCCACTGATGTTCCCAAATGGTAATCTAAATGATCCAGTGACCCCTACCATTCTTACCCTAAGCCTGGCTGCTCGGAAAAATGCTCAGGCAATGACCTAGAACCAATGGGTGCTGTTGGTGCCGGAATTGGCGTAGATCAACGCCATTCCGACTACGAGTCATCGGGTATTAAAATGGGGTTAATGTCGCTAGTTGGTGCTGGTGGTGTTGTGAGTATCGGCATCAGGACCGGCACCAGAGAAGGTCATGTTGGCATGACCATCTGTGGTCTGGATCCATGGGGGCATATCAGAGCTAAAGCCGAAGCTGTCAGCACAGAACCTGATAGAACCTGATGGGGCACCCTTTGAGCCCACTGGGCCCGAAGGCACACCATTGGGGCTGGCCCACTTAAAGATGTGGCGCATGGCTTCAGCAAACTCCCTTACTTGAGCAGGAGTCACTTTGGCTCCCGGAAACAGAGGGAGGCTCGAAGTCAGACCTGGCAATGGCTCCATAAATCCCTGCCTGGAAAGCTGATGTTCCGAAGTCATTGCATCGGCTGACGGACGAGGAGAATTCAAAGCATGCTTCAACTTCTTGATCTTGTTACGCCTCTTCCCAGAGTGTACCGATGACCTGGAGAGGGACGAAGAGGACTTGGGACTTCTGAAGTGGTCCTGCAACCTTCTTTTCGATCGAGACCATGACCCCTGAGGAGTCCCGCTAAATGGCGTCAACTGCTGGGCTGCAAGTAGCTTTAGGGACCGCTCCCTCAAAGTCTTTGTGGCCATGGCCTGGCAGTCGGAGTACAACTTCAGGTCCTGGTAACACTTAAGGCACGACAAACAGACCAAATGGTGGTCTGTGACTGGCATGGCATGGTGACAGGCGCCATATGGTTTAAAACCTGTCTTTTTAAAGGACATCCTAAAAGATCCTTGAAAAACTCTTTACAAAATGTTGAAAAAAACTGTCAAAAAGAGCCAGAGTGGTAGCTCTTCTCGGGATCAGAGCTAACTCTAACTTGCGCAGAAAGTTGAGAACTGATGTCCATGTGCCTGAGTGGCACTTATATAGGTGATCGTGACATCAGTTCTGGCACGCACAGAACCAAACAAAGACACCCAAAAGCACGCAGGGGTATTGCTCATGGAAAAATCTACAAGCTCCAGTCTGACACCTGGGAAATTCAAAGGTAAGGAATCTGCAACTAGATCAACCTTATATAAGTAAAAAGCTGTCGGCTGTCCCTCCCAGAATCTTTGTGGTGTTGACTATGTGTCCTGAAAACAACATTGCTAGTGTTTTCTCTAGTCTCTATTTCTAGTGGGTTTTCCAGCTGCAAGAAATGGTGCTGCCCTTCCCAAGGTAACAGTACGCTGCGCAAACTGAAATATTTTGGGCCTCATTATGAGTTTGGCGGAGGCCGCCCACCAAACTCTTCCCGCCATCAGGCTGCCTGTGCGGCCTGAACCCCGCAAATCCTATTAGGAGTTCACTGCATGGCTGGCGGTGAACAGGGCTTTAACATTGCAGCCGGCTCCCAATGGAGCCGGCTGCAATGTGGTTGTGCGGCGGGTGCAGCAGCACCCGCCGCGCATTCCACTGCCTGTAATTCGGGCAGTGGAATGCGCAATGGGGATGTGCAGGGGGGGGGGGCTGCACTGCCTATACCAAGTGCATGGGCAGTAAAGTGGCCCCCCCAGGAGCCCCAGAGTCTCCCATTCCCCCAGCCTTTTTATGGAGGTGTAAACCGCTATGGACAGGCTGGCAGATGGGGACTCGTAATCCCCAGGACAGTGCTGCCCTGGCGGATTACAACCGATGGGACCGCCAGGCTGTAGGCTGCAGGCAGCCTGGTGGTGTCTGCGGTTGGACTGTGGCGGCTGAAGTCCCCAAAGTGGCAGTCCGACCGTGACCTTGACCCTGGTGGTCACGTGACCACCAAAGTCATAATGAGGCCCTTTGTCTTTACCATCTTTGAGAACATGAACATCAACCTTGTGTGTGGCCAAAGTTTGTTTAGGTAGTTGTCAAGATGTTTCTCACTGCTGCTGCTATGGAACACCTCATTTGAAGTCCACCTCAGAGTTCATGTTAGCCTGTGCACGACAGTTGCCTTTTTCTTTCCGATACATCACCTCACCAGAGAGGAAGATAAGATAACCAGGGAACTAGGAGGCACTAGCATCTCTCCTCCACCCACCCACACATGCAGGATAATTTCCCTGGAATTCCAGTGTTTGACTTGGATCTGTTTTTTCCCATCCTCTTTCTTTAGTAAACAAACTGAGTCCACTGCTTAATGTGCCAAGTACGTTTTAGGGATGTGTCCAGATGAGGACCTGTTGAAGTCCAGTGGGACTGGAGAAATGTTGATCAAATGCACCTTCTTCTTCTTGAAAGATGAGGAGCTGTTAAAGTCCAGTAGGGTTGGTGCAGAGTCAGTCATAAAAACCCGTCTGCAAACATTTCCTTATTTTGCCATGCTGTACAGCAACAGGGAAGTTGTACAGCATGACTGAAACATTGACAATGGTACTATCATAGACCTATTGGTTTTGGCAATGCTTGTTTTATCTGAGTAACATTAAATTGTCTTTCATACGTTTTTGTACCAATATAATTGTTTTTTGGGATGTTTAATTTTGCTCTATAGATTTCACTTATATTCTTCATGTCTGGAACCGCAGTATCATGTGAAGGAGCAATACACCAAGGTTTTAAGAGGTGTGTGGTAAGGGCAGATATATTTCCATGTACTGTATGGAATACAATATCCTCTGCCATACATTATAAGGATGTTGCAAGTCACCTCGGAGTCCCCGGACCTAATAAAGAAAGTAGTCCTTTAGCCTTGTTCTTCTAGATGGTCATACAATTCGTGTCCTTACACTGAGCAGCAAGGGTACTTTATCTCATATATAATGCAGTCATAAAAGGAGATCAAATATAAATTATTTCCTTTTCCTCATAATACCTTTGAACAAGGAAAACTGCCCTCCCTGGTAGGCTTGATGTGCAACTCTGCCCTGCAGGATGGCTAATGGTGGCCACTGGACAGGAGGACCTGATGCAACATTACAGGCAATCAATGATAATAACCTTGTGTGCAGTGAGCTGGTGTGGGTTTCAGACAAGATGTGCTCACCCCTATATAAAGCTATCAGTGCATGCCACTTATGTAGCCACTCCTAAATAGAACCAGATCTAAGTTGTTCTGTTGTCTTATCTCTTACATAGGTACCTCAGCAATTTTAATAATTTTCAGGTAGGCCCTAAGAGTGTGTTTCACTAATGAAAGGATAGGGTCCTCCACACACTATAATTTATAGGGATCTCAGGCCCTGAAGAATGCCCCTGACCAGTTGTGGCTTAGCATGAAGGCAGAAACATGTTGGCCTTAATGATTAGAGGGACAGCGTGAGTCATTGTACACAAAAACTGTCCATCTCCTGTTTTTTTTATCCAGCAGACACCACTGTTAAGTGTGTGATATACACTGGTGATCTGGTAGGTCATTTTATTGAAATAACTGGATCCCTGTATTATACAGAACAATCATATCTAAAACTCTCTCTGGACACATCAGTTCACGAGGTTGAGTCCACCCAGGGGACACGTGTGTGAGGCCACCTATTCTGTAAGGGGAAACCCCAAATATAGGTTCCACACTTAAGGTTTTCACAAACCACCACATAAGCCCCATACTTTTTTGTGTTTATGATAATCAATGATAATGACCTTGTTGGCTGTTTGTTTAAAATGTAAAAAGTGAATGTTTAATCATGGGACATCCATTAATTGCTAAAATGTTTTCTCATTTTTTCATTTTGTCTCATAACAGTAAAGGACGTGGTAGCTGAGCTCATTTAAAAATGACAAAGAGAAAAACTTTAATTTTCAACTTAAGATGTGAGTGTATATTTGAGTAAATGTATGAGAGAACGCATGACTGAGTGCCTGGTTGAATGCGTGAGTGAATAAGTGACTGAGAGAATACATGAAAGAGTGAATGAGTGGGTGAGTGAGTTAGAGGGCACAGGCAAACCACTTTCAGACCCCAATGCTGCCTTGCAGTGTTTCACTCAATGGTAGCTCAATGGTTGCCAAAGCTAGAGGTGACTGAAAAACGGTTGGTCACCAGGTGGTAAATTCAAAAACATTGGCTCTTCAGCATTTATACAAGTTGAGTACTTTCAAGATTCCTTCTTTTGGTGTCTGGCACTGTAGGAGATTTTAAGGGTTTGGTTTACAATCAAAATCGACAGGCCGTAGTTAGTGCTTAATTTGTAATAAAATAAGTGCCAGAGCCCAAACTTTTTCACAATAGCCCGTGGTCTGTGCTATTGTTATTAGTGTGCAAAATACCAAGGCTGCATAGTCCTGATACCAGCTCATGACTCTTTAATCCACCACCAGACACTCCCTTCCCCCTACTACCCTTGGATGTTCCTGCTTTCTCCTTTTCCCATATCCCCCTTTTTCCATCATTCTCTTCCTGCTTCATTCCTGATGGTGTGTTTTTCTCCCTTTTGCTCAGAGTCGAAGCCTGATGAGGGAAAATAAGTGCTGGTCCACAAAAATAAATGCCAGTCGACCCCACCTGCAAACACCAGCTTGAATTAAGCACTGGCCATGCCATGTGAACTTTGCCATCAAATTAAGACAGGTTGTCATGGTTGCTTATGGGCACCTTGCTGCCCCTACCTGATAATCAAGTCAAGTTTGTCTAAACTTCAGTTTTGTACTTCCATATTCCAGAGAAATCTCTTCTTCATTTTCTTTAGACCTAATATCTTGCAGTTTGCCCTGGTCTTCTCTTTTTCAATTTCTTCTGCTTGACAGGTGAGCCTGTGCATCAAAGTCCACATTCCAATCTATGACCTTTTCTGAGAAACCGAGAGACCCGAGTCTACAGTGTGTTTTTTGGAAGGCCTCTCCTGGTTCACTCACTTGTTCACTCTGTAACTTACTTATTCTAAACTATACTCATGTGCCAAGCACTCATATTTGGATTTACTCAGTCACACATTCGCTAACTCACTCAAATTGCATATAAATGATTAACTGAATGAATAAAGAATGATTTTATGGCAAATAGGCACTTCGTTGGCATGCTGGTTAAAATGCAGCCAAGGTGTGGGGTTTTAAATAACCCACTTTTTCTCTTCAAAGACAAGTATATACACTAGTGGAAACACAGTGTTCAATTTCTTAATTAGTAGGACATATGGCCATGAACATTCATTTGTTGATGCACCAAGTAACAATCTCCCTTTCTCAATTGCTTCCAATTCTCAAATGGTCAGTTTTGATAAACTAGTAAGAGAACCAGGGCTGGCTTTTGTGCGCCAATCCTTTTTGGAGCCCCAACCCTCCTTGACCTGCTCCTCGCTCAATACCATGTGACAAAAGTGCCCCTCATCTCTCCCCCTCTCTCACACACATTTCTTTGTTTTAAAGTGCTGGTAAATTATGCTTTTACTAATCCACTCAGCTATCCACGTAAAATAAAGATATGTTCTTTGCAGCAGGCATATTCACCCTCTGGGCTACTTTATGGGAGGTCAAAACTGCCACTAGACAAAACTCTGATCTCTTTCTTTCTAGCAGGAACGTTAATTACAAGAGTTATCTTGACATTTGTATTACTGCCTGAAAGCTGGATGCACAAGGAAGTCCTCTTTCAGGTGGTTTTAAATTGTAAGTTATTGCTCAACAAAGCCCTTTAGAAGGTGCTTTTAAATTGTAAATTATTGCTCCGCACAGCCCCCTCTCCCCAATCACCCCCCCCGAAGGTCAGTGCCCCCTCCAGATTAGCTCCCAGTGCAGCTGCACCGGTCGCACTGCCATAAAACCGCCCCTGAAGAGAACCATTCTCACTTTTCAACATGTTCACTGATAGTTTGCGAGCCTTTTCTCACCTCACTGAGAAGTTAGATTTCTGACCCATAGACATGTTTAGGTTCTTCCTTGGTGAACTTTAATTATTTTTTGTATGTGATCCTAAACTTCGTTTAACAGTTGTCCCATTACTGAACATATCACGTTCTTTTGCTTCTGTCGTTGCCTTCCTGTTTTCTCCATGTGCATTTGGCTCGATTATACAAATTTTAATTTATGTTTTCCTTCTCTCTCGTTTGGTATTTTTACTGCTGACTTAACCTGCACTACATCAGCAATAGTAAGTTATTCTTTTCAGCAGTTTCAGTACAATACTTTAATTTACCCCAGGTGTGCTTCCCCTTCTCTTTTACAGACCATGTATTATTTAGGGCATTAATACTGTCAATTTTCTGTGTGGCCCATCACTCGGCATGCCCTCTTTACATTTTTCAAGTTGTAATATTGCAAATGTACATGCAGATAATTTGCTGTAATAAACTATCCTTCTTTCTTATTCATGTAACTTTTTATAAAGAAGTATTCACTGCTGAGAAGCATATCCTTCCAAACATTGTAGCATACATGATGTGCGCATGAAAAGAATTTACTTAGATAAGGGAGAAGACAGGTGGGAGATGTATGGAAGGAAAGGAGGCTCCAGGGGATATCGGAAGTGGGTCGACAGTAGGTTAACAGAGTTGTTATAGACAAAAATAGGGTTCCAAAGCATATTTAGGAGTCATGGCAATATATGATGATAGTAGACTTTAGATTCTCTTTGAAGGTTTTTAAGGCAGGGTTAGTATCAGTTCATTGTGTGATTTATTGCATAAATGTGCACCCATATATGTAAAAGAGTGACTTTCAAAGTTTGTGTTGTTAGTGAAGAGTGAGTTAGTTTGCACCACTCTGGTATGAGAGGGATCCTAGTTGCAAATTCTTGATTAAATCGGCGTCTGTCCAACATTAAAGAAAATGATGTGGACGTTCCAGAATGTTTTTGTTGTACTTACCACCAGAAGCTATTTTACTTTGGGTGATAAATACTTCTGGAAGTCTAGTTTTGAACATGTGCTTTTATTATTTATGCATTTTTGGGAAGTTAATGCAAATAATGATTCAGTAGTCTGTGTTAGGCATTGTGATCATATTGATTATATCTATTTTTTTAAATGCAAAAAGCTTGAGATTACCTTGGCGTCAAATGCAGCGCTAAAAAAAGTATAAATATAGGTTTAAGTGTTTTAGGGTGTTACTACACATCCTTTGGTAGAATATAAGTTAGATATGGATGGGTAAAACCAGAGTGCTAAAGATTTTGAAGATAATAGAAGCTCTGTTTTCAGTCCCTGTAACTTTCAGATTGCATTAAGATTGTTTCCATTTCTCATTATCATCTAGCATAGACCTTACAACTAGTTCTACCTTCATAAATATATGACTTCAATCATTTCTTTTGAGGGCTAATTTTGCCATTTTCTAGAAAGAAACGCAAATACTGTTATAGAAATAGAGAACTACGCTGTCAAGTTAGGAGGTATTGTGCTCTATTAGTAGCTGCAGTGAAGCAGTTACCACATTGAAGGGATTATGGTTAGTATTTCATAGGAGGTTTTCCCAAACAGTTAAGCATGTCTTAACTACACTGCACTTGCCCTGCTCTGTGAGCTAGAGTGAGCCATGTTTATCTATCGTCTACCCCTCGCTGAGCAGGCAACATTTCTGCACTCCCTATTTATGTCTGCTTTAAAGTGGTTTAGGGGACATTGATAATTCATATAAGGTTCTGTGGCCAATTTACTAGCCTTTTAACTTCAGAAACAAATAGAGTTTTAAAAGCATTACCTAATGATTATTTGGTTTGTTGATTTGTAGGTCGAGCCTAGGGCAACGAGCATGCGCTGTCTTCGAGACATGCTATGTTCCCTCTGTGGGCTTTTAACACATCCACCGCTTTTAATTGGTTGTTTTGTCTGCCTTTCAAAAACATTTTGGTTTAGTTGGTGCATACTTACCTTTGTCCCACCTTTTGGCTGTTTTGTACCCACCCTGGAGACTGCCCCTGCTGTATCCTTTTGCTACCGGCTATATGCGTTAGTTTTAGCACACTAATTTTTTATTTAGCTTCTGTCAACCATCTGAAGTGGACGCTCTGAATCCCATCTTGTCTAACTGGGGTTTTATGAGTGCATCTGTTTACTTTCGTGTTGACAGGCCTTTTACGAGTACGAGATGTATAAAGGAAGTGCACGTGAATCAGCACGAAGATGGAATTTATATGACTATTTGATACATTGTCTCCACTGGTGTATTCCTAAAAGGTGTGTGTGCAGACCTCCCCTCTTTCGAGGGCTGCAATACATGACTCATTTGTGCAATCCGAAGGAACTTTGGGCATCTCTTCCTTGGAGGAGCTCGACTGCTGAAGATTGATTTGTATAGACTTAAGTGTGTTTCTTCCCATCAGTAGTGTTTTTGTACTAGGTTATTTTATGTAATATTTTTTATAGAGCGCTAGTTTTTTCAGGCATGGGGAGAGCTGACACTGTGACTCGAACCCGGGTCCAAAGTCGACAGCTCTGGATGGTACGCAACATCCTCAACACAGTTATGTTAAATAGACAGCATTGTGAAAGTTTGTTTTACTCTCCGCTTCTCCTGACTCTTTTAAAGAGCGACTCTGTGCTTAATGTGAAAAATAAATGTTCCTCTGTACCTGTCAGCGCCTTAGTAGCATGTATCATTGTCTTTCCCTGAAAGGCCTCATAACGTTAATGAATGGGTCTCATTTTTGGATGAAGCAATATTTTTGTTTTTGTTACACTCCATGTTGTGTTTTAAAACAACTGGTGAGTGCACTTGAGTTTCCTTTTGGTTCAGCTTACTCTCTCTTTTCATATGGAAATCACAGTGTGTGTCAGCCACTTTTTTCCCCAGTTTTAAAAACCTTTATTAAGTACTTAAAGTAGGCGATACTAGGTTTTTAAAGAGTGGTACCTCTTTTCTTAGGAAGGGCAGTCCACTTCAACTTTGTTTCAAACATACTTTAACAATACAGTTGGCTTACATGTGAAAGAAGTAGTAAAGGGGTTTGGTTTTTGGGGCAGTGTGAGGAGTTCAGTGGGAAAGAGGGGTTAGGGTTTACAGTTCTTCCTCCTTCTCACTCTCCTTGTTGTCCTGGTCTGTGTAATCTCTCAGCAGGTTGTGTACCATTCTGCAGCATGTTTCCCTGCTCACCACCTCCCCGTTGGTCATCAGTCGGGTCCTGGCATACAGGAGGAAGTCCTTAATGCAGCAGAGGATTCTCCAGCATCCGTGGATAGCCTCCACTCAATGTGTCTTTGGGAACAGCCCATACAGCATAGAGAGGTGAGTGATGTTTGGGTACGGGATGTGGGCTTCCATTTCTTGTCTTAAGGCTGCCCACAGTCTCTGGGCAAAGGGGCAGGCCCAAAACAAATGGTATGCAGTTTCCTCTGCAGGGTATCCCCTTGGACATTCTCTGTGTGGGCGCAGGCCCCTGCTGTGCATGAGTGACCAAACTGGCAGTCCCCCTTTCACGGCCATCCATGCAATGTATTTGTGTCCGTTGGTCAGGGATGGGGAGGATACATTTTCCCACACCTGTGTTGTTGTAGCAGGTGGCAGGTCGCTCACTGGTTCTGTGGTGTCCCGGGACCTGATTAGTCTGTGGATTGTCCTGGGCTTCCCCAGGCTTGGTGTGACACAGTTCAGACCAAATTCCACCACAAACTTCTCAATCTCCTTGTAGTACCAGGGGAGGTCCCAGTTGAACATTGTTGCATTCTCCCACCCAAGTCTTTTCCATACCGGGAGCAGGAAGAAGCGGAAGACCCTGTAGGCTGAGTGGTCCTTCTTCTAGTTTAGCAGGGTTATTCGGGCGCAGCCACACACAAAAAAGGCCCTGAGGATTGTTGGGATGTCAGGGACTGCCTTCCCTCCCTTGCGATGCTCCTTGTGCATGACTGATCTTTTCACCCTGTCCTACTTTGAGTGCCAAATAACGTGGAAAGCCATGCTGTTCACAGCCTGCGCTACATTGGCCAGGGGTGGGGTATTTTATGTAATACGTTTTATAGAGCGCTAGTTTTTTCAGGCATGGGGAGAGCTGACGCCGTGACTAAAACCCAGGTCCAAAGTCAACAGTCTTGCTGGTACGCCACATCCTCAACACAGTTCTGTTAAATAGACAGTTTTGTGAACGTTTGTTTCACTCTCTGCTTCTCCTGACTCTTTTAAAGGGCGACTCTGTGCTTAATGTGAAAAATAAACGTTCCTTTGTACCTGTTAGCGCCTTAGTAGCATGTATCATTGTCCTTCCCTGAAACGCCTCATAACTTTAATGAACAGGGTACCATTTTTGGCTGAAGCAATATTTATGTTTTTGTTACACTCCATGTTGTGTTTTAAAACGACTGGTGAGTGCACTTGAGTTTCATTTTGGTTCGGCTTACTCTTTCTTTTCATTTGGAAATCACAGTGTGTGTCAGCCACGCCAAGGAGGCCCACTCAGCAGCACAGAGAGACTGACACCAGGCGGTCTCCTTTATTTTTCTGACTGCGACATATCAAGCTGATCGCCACTGTGGCCTGGCACCTAACCCCCAGCGCTAAGACAAACAGCTCTCCTCCAAACAATGACCCTATTATCACAGCCTGCCTCCTACTGTGTGCTCCTAAACCTGGCCTCAACCCCTCCCCCTTTTTTTCTCTTGTTCCAGAGTCCCCTCCTCGCACCTGCTAAAAATACCCCATGAACTTTTTAAAAGCAACTGGTAAGGGCTATTTATTGTAATTTTTGCTCGGCGTAATCTCTATTTTCATTTATGTTTGCCTTGTGTGCTGCATTGATATATGCTCATAAGGTCCCAAATGCGAAACCTACTGGCAATGCCAATGCGTATTCTGTTTCTTTCCACATTTGCTTATCAAGGAGATCATACCTATAGGTATCGATTAATAAGAGGTATCTTCCAGAAAACTACCAGATTCATTATATCCTTTCACCCACACTTTTAGAAAGTCTAGCTAGACTTCGCCTCCCTCTCCCGGGACACAATGGCATTGATATCAAAATATTCTGGCCCAAAACGTTTGACGCTACACTATTCTTCTTAATTCTAGATAAGTAATATGTACATAATTCCAGTCCCGATAGCCTGATAGCCACACTGCCCCCTGTTGATTAAAAACGTGATCTCACAGAGTGAACTGCTTCCACTGAATCATGGAAGTGTCAGCTTGACATCAAACAGACCCTGACCTGGCCTCGCTATATCCCGATAATCATCAGAGCTGCTCACTTTTATATTGTATCTTTTGCTTTCCAGTCAGAGTCAAGCACAATTTCTTTCACACGAGGGCGCTGTTACATTAACCAAATCAAGCTCAGCATGGATATGCGCAGTTGTTACGTGCTGCTTGCTGAGAAATATTCTACGTCAATGAAGATTTAGCAGCACAGATAGTAGTAAAGTTTCTGTTGAAAGTGAGGCTGAACACGGTGATCAACGTTTGTGGTGCATTAACTCACCAATTCATTATATTCACAGCTATATTTGATATCATAAATGTATTCGAGAAAATAATATGTTTTTACTTACATTTTTTAAATAACATTTCAAATGTAACTTTTGTATGTATGTGATTTGTCATTTTCGGGTGGCAAAATGACATTGTTAAGACTGAAAAATGTTACATACTTTAAGTTTCTGTTCAGAAAGAGAATTCCCTTGTTATTTGAAAGCGGGGCTTAAAAAAATACAGCACTCAGTACAGAATGCCATAAGTTTAGAAGTCCGTGAGTTTCAGAGTCTGAAGGACATGGATCAGAGAAATTCCCTACGACGGGAAGGGACAACCTGTCAGCAGCGATGCCAGATACTTAGGCCTTTCATGGCGTGTGCACTTGGACAGCTTGTGTGGGGTGGGGCTTACAATGTAATAATGTGGGCGGTGCCGGTGTTTTGTGCAGCATCTCACCAGGCCGCATCAGAGCTACCACTGACTGCCCGACCTCTCTCTTTAGCTCAGTGGTGCTTTCCAAGATGGTTCTGCCGTCGACTGGTAACGATTTCAAGAGAGCCACAAACATGAGCGCTATGCAATAAATTAGTGCAGTTGTGTCAGAAGAAAACAGGATGAGACATGCACCAAGGCCCGATGCTGTAACTACGGTGATCCTTAAAGCCAGTTCGGTAGTCGCCTGTGGGCTTAGCACCTATCTGCCTGCAGAACGTGCTATCGGCTTCATCGATCTCTTTGGGTGCACCTAGTGGAGGCTATTTCCTTTAACACCGACTGGCATTCACATCTTTTACTTGACAGTTGCTGGTAGCTTCAACTGCAAACTGATATGTTCACAACTTCAATCAAACACAAGAGTAAGGGGTTCACTTTATAATAGAGGAGCTACTGACAGGGGAAGCATCCCTTGGAGTTCCTAGAACTTATTAGATGAGTTAGTAGTGTTCAATACTGTGGAGGGCTATGTGTTGATAGTGGGGGGGGGGGGGGGGGGAGGGTTGTTTCCTTTACGGAATGGGTGGTCTCACACACTATATAGTGTCATGCTTCATCTTCTGACCACCTAGCCCCACCCAGGTAAGGACAGTGTCACATGGGCGGACTCAACCTCACTGTTAAAGGAACAGGAGGGAGTGCATACATTTTAACTGTTCTGGAAAATGTGGGATCCAGCTAAGCTAGGGTATAGATAAAAACACCTAGACAGTCACCTTGTGTGAGAGTACACTTTTTAATAATGGTGTCTGCTGGTGTGATTAAAAACAAAAAAATGAGACACCACTGTGAGAGTAAGGACTCACTGGTTCGCCTATCTAAAAATGACCAACATGTTTCTGCCCTCTACAAGGAGAGTGAAACATAAAAATAACACTATCATATTGTCACTAAAATCGTTAAGAATAGCTCCTACCCAGGCTATGTTAGAGCACAGCATGTTAAGCTCTAATTCTGCCCTTCAGGTCCCCCTGGGAAGAGATCATCCCTCATACCCGAGCAAGAGGCCTGTAGTCTACATAAGCAGCTGCAGCGAAGCACTCAGCAATCAGCATACAGTTGTTGTCATCTGGCTGGAATCTCCCTCTAATGTACATGGGTCAAAGTAGTGTTTTTATGATAAAACAGCTGATGTTCCTAGAAAGGATCCCCATGTAAGAGTGTGCATGTTTCTGTGAACATTAGAGACAAAGCATACCACTTTTGCCGGCAACCTATCTTGCTGCCGCCTTGAGAAAAGCACAGAGTGAAAGAAATGTCTTGTTTAAGAACGCAGAGTTGGCCTAGGCAAAGAACAGCTAGACAGAGAAAAGAAAACTATTGTTAAAATAATAAAAACTAAGCTGAATAAAATATGTCTAGATTAAAGTGCACAGCGGCAGGTCTAGTTTGCTAAAATAACGTGTATGAAGCTATAACTAAAATGGCTATACAACACCCTTCCCTTGCCGGTTCAAAGGTGGTTCAAGCCTAATTATGTATAAAAGCTTCTAAATTTTAGCCTAAGGCACATATATAAGAATGTCAATAATGACAAGCTAAAAGACACTTGAGCATGTATTAGAAGAACAAATTAAAATGTTAAGTGTGGCGCCAAAAAGCCAAATTTCAAAAGTCAGAGACATTTTGGAAGTTGCCAATTGCATCCGGGATAATTGAAGACAGGAAATTTTCCTCTTCGGCAGATGGTAAAGTAGGAAGTTCATCACCAAGGAAAACCAAGGAGCATTCGTAATCCAAAGCCTGAGCACCTGCCCAGACAGCAGCATTCCGTGGTGTGCCCAACAATGAGTTTAGGGCTGCATAATCTACAAAGGGCAGCTCATAAGCAGCTTTCCATAGCAAACGCATCCTCAACGCGCATGTCTGGTAATGAGCCCTCAGCGAGAACATTAACAGATCAGTGTCCAATGAAAGCAAGCACTGCGTAGAAAGACAAACTTTCAGTGCATGTTTGAACGAGCACCAGAGGCACAGAAACACGAGCTGCACACAATGCAAAACCTGTCTAAATGACAGAGACTAGTCACACTCCAATTGCTCCAGGAATGATGCTCGAAAGTACGGCATTATGCGTTCACGACAGTTGCGCTGGTGGAAGCGCTTTTAGTTGTTGTGACAGGACAGGACAGCCATTGCGCAAAAAAAGTAGCAATAGCAGAACACCACCTATTATAACCAAAGTTATCGGAAATCCCCCAAAATACTAGAGAATATTGAGTGGATGGCTGAAGATATTAAGCCGAATATAGAGGAGAAGGTGTGAACGAAACCAGAACCAACAGCCTTAAAGTAATTTGTGATTCCACTAGTACTGGATGCATTAAATATTTGTCCCACCGGCTCACTAAAGTGTCTCGGAATGTTGGTACTTAAAAGGGACTGTATCTCTGCTGATGAACTTGCAACCAAAAGCACATAGGTCTCGTGTGCAGATGTGACCGCCACATGTTCTTGAAACAATAAAGCCTTGAGTCTGCTCACCTTGTCAAAATTCACATTTGAAACAGCGATATGGGGCCAAATCTTAGGTACTGTCCTCCCTCTGTCGTGTAGGAGGAAAAAGTACGTTCCCACACCATGTAACAATCTTAGAGACTGAAACGACATAGACTATTCCGGCTCGCATCCCACAAAAGTTTTCACTATTGAGGAGGACATAGCTGCCATTCAAGAGCACCTGGAACGCAGGTCTAATCAAGGGGACTGGGACTCCCTTCAGATAACAAGCGAAGTTCTCTGCCAAAGCGTTGCATGCCCCGTGCAAGGACAGCTGTTCACAAACCATCGAATGACTGACAGAAGTCTTGCATTCACCACCTCTAAGAAAGACCTCTTTCATGCCACTGAGACATTTGTACGAGAAGGGTGTCTCCCACACCTCATAGATGTAACCTAGCCTTTCATATCTACCCACTGGAATGTGCTTTAAGCAGGATGTGAATTGAAGTGTTGAAATAGGCAGATTAATGACCCCGCGTATTAATCACTCAGCAGATGGTATTTCAGCCACAGTAAAAGGCAACTTTTCTAATTTTTAAATATTTAACATGACATAAGTTGCTTCCTTCTTAGCCATTAGTTTTTGTTGTCGCGTTAAATTAAATATGGAAAATATGTCCCTTAAGCTAAAGTGTTGCCAGGGAACGTAACCTGCCTTCAGTGTTTGTAGTGTCCAACCTAACTGCATAATGGTTCTTAGTTGAACCTATCCATACTGTAAAGAGGACATATCACTTTGTATTATGTCTATTGCAGAAGAAACAATGTTGTTAAAGGTGTATATCCGGTCAGACAGGGTATTAATCCCATTATCTACAACAGCTAATGCTTTCTGTACATTTTCCCGATCTATTTGCCTTAACTGGGGAGCAGCTCCTTGTTGAGAAAGTTTCCAAATTTCATTATAAACTGCATGTAAGAAGCACTTTCTGCATTGTTTTCTGGCACCTAACAGAAAATCCTGTAAGTTAGTAATCTTAGACAGGAGACTGAGGTGTTCTCTAACAGCATCTAGTGAGCAACTCTTCAACCATTGCTGGCATAGTTTCCCTACATTGTATGTTGTTTCTATACCCACATGTTCAGATGACACATAGCCAGGTTCTGGCCTACTTGTTCTAAAACCCCCTTGAAGTTTATAAAACGTTTATGACACCCGTCGTTATCTATTGGCCACAATAACCACCCACCAGGCCGTGAAAGTGCAGCATTAAACGAGCCATTCTGGACCCATTCATCAAGCTGATCTTCAGTTGCATTTATATACTTTTGCCCCTTGTAAAATTTTGCAGGGGCAGGAATACTGGCATCATTCACATCCTTAATCTTTGCTAAGCCTAAACACCTTGTCTGTTGTACAGTTTCTTTAAAAAATATAATTTGAACAGGTATCAGGCATACTCTAAATAAAGCTTCATTTTCCCTTATTTGCCAATTTTTTGTTCCCCACACACTTTTTAAGTCAATCGACTTCAGCCAATATTCATAGCCTTCTATAGGCAACAGGAAAACATAGGAATCCGAATAAATGAATTTCATATCTGTCAATAATATATGTACATTTTCCATCAATGACAATCTTAAATAATATGACTCAGCATATTTAATATTGTACCCAGAAAAATATGCAAATGTTTCAGATTATGTTTTAGAACTCCCTTGTGGTGGAGTTGGACAATAATCCCATTGTGTGTAATTAAAAATAGTTTTTGGGGTACTTGCTCTGTGAATGAAATGGTGTCCATAATAATTATAGCAAAACATGTCACCATAATTCTCCTTGGATAGATAAACACCCTCACTTTCAAATACAGTAAAATACTGCAATTCAGTCATCAGAGAATCAACTGTTTTCACATCCCAGCCATCAGAAACAACTCTGGATATTATTACATAGTTCATAGAAAGTTTAAACACATATGGTATTTGAATGACCTCCGTGGGGACATATACATAAAATGTGACTTTATCCCAAACAATCCCATCAGGAATTGGGATAGCGGAAATGTTCACAAAAGACAAGACTCTGCGGACCTTGTGAGAAGAAAAATTGGGTTTTAGGACCTCATCCACCAGTTCAACTGTTGATCTTTCAGGAAGGTAATGACCATGTATTAATAGAAAGAATGTAATGACAAAGCCAATCCAAAGGAGGAAAGCTAATATAGTCAAGGAAAGCCACAGATAGTTCCATGGGAAAATAAAGTAATTTGTTTTAAGCAAATTTATCAGCTTACGTGTTTTTGGCAGTTCAGGTGTAGAAGAGGCAAATGAGTCCAAAAAGGTGTAACTGATGTTGGCAAAGTATCCAGAACCAGTTTGTGCAAAAACTGGAGCCGTATTTGATGAGGCGAACTGGAAGGGGTCTCCTGCAGTGGTTCATTGTAAATTATGCCATCCGTCTGTGTAGAAGTTGAATCAAATTGATCAGCAATTTCTGTGTTGTTTGTTGTAATAGATACTAGTGGAACTAATGCAAGATCTTTTTCCACCCTCCCCAAGCTTGGAGAGGTTTCAGCGTTGTTGTTCAAAATGTGTAGAGGGACATCTTGACCAGTAGTGAGAGGGATTCAGGAACTACTGGAGCTCTTCTTGGTCTGCTCTGCAGGATCGGCCACATTGTGTAACATGACATTGTCAATAGATACAAAGCAGTTTTCTTTAGCACCAGGCAACAGTGGTAGAATGACAGTTCTGGTACCGTGCATTCCCATGACTG
Organism: Pleurodeles waltl; assembly: GCF_031143425.1. Lineage (NCBI taxonomy): Eukaryota > Metazoa > Chordata > Amphibia > Caudata > Salamandridae > Pleurodeles > Pleurodeles waltl. Next base: position 77,329,251 of record NC_090451.1, on the reverse strand, counting down.
GGACCAGTGCACGATAAGAAGGACCAAACTCCTTTTTCACAGCAACTTTTTCATGTACTAGATCCCTAACCTTTGGAATCCAGCCAGTAGATGTTATTGGTACATCCTTAATTCCTAAGGAGGCAGCACTGGCAGAAGCGTTGTCGTCACAGAACTGTTGTAATTCCTGCAAGACAGTGACACATTCATTTATGTCAAAAGGTGCTTCCACCGCCTCCACGCCAGGACCATCAACATCCGGAACATACATTTGAGTTCCAAACAGGCATTCATATGAAGTACAACCCCCCAGGGACCTTCCAGGCAGAATATTAAGTGCTCTCTGGATTCCATACAGGTGATTAAGCCAACTACGACCAGAACCTAATACTCTGGCTGTTAAGGATTGTTTTAAATCTCAGTTTCGTTGTTCCACAACACTATTTACCTCGGGATGAAATGGAGATGAGTAATGGAGTTGGACCCCTAACGAAGCCATGGCATCCCTGAATGCCTTTGAGGTAAAAGTAGGGCCCTGGTCCAAGTGGAAAGAAGCAACTGCATATGTGCTGATAAAGACTTGCAAGTCTTTAATAACAGTCAGAGCGTCAGCCGAGTTTTGTGGTCACACCCATAGGAATCTGGAGCAAGAGTAGACAGTGACTAATATGTATTTGTATGCAATGTCCGGTGTTAGGGGACCACAATGGTCCAAGTACACACATTGTAAAGGTTTGAAATTAGACAGGGTGTCTGCGGTGGGTATTTAACGGTGGACCCCTTAATTTGTTGGCAGATGTCACAACAAAGGACATACTGCTTGGTCTGTTTGTATAGACCTGGCCACCAATAACGTGCTTGCACTAATGATATTGTAGCCGCCACACCAACATAGGCAGAAGCAACCCCCTCATGCACTGCTTTAATCAACTCTGGCCTTAGGTCTTTATTGGGAATTTCCAGACCCTTACGCCTGATATTTTTACTTCTGCGTCAAGGAAGCCTCCCATTCGGTAGGAATAATTAGCAGGAAATGCTTTTGGAAAGGGCGTGCCTTCACCCATGGCTTTCACGGCAGCCCATATGTCATTGTCCGGTTTCATTCTAGAACAAGTTACTGCAGCAACATAAGCTGTAGCTACTGCTGATTTGGCTGCTTCATCAGCCAGTGTATTCCCATCAATGTGTACTCCAACGCGTCGGTGTCCAAGTGTATGTACAACATAGACATTTGGTAGTGTTTCCTTTAGATCCGCTACCTTCCCCCACAGAAGTCTGTGTTTGATGGTGTTACCTTTAGAATCTCTGAACGCATTCTGGTGTCATTAATGCAGATATTTATTGAAGGTCTGGACACAATAGTACGAATCACAAACAATCATTGTTAGCTGTGCAAGATCCGTATGTTCCAGTGCCATCACCAGAGCCTTTAGCTCTGCCAGTTCTGCAGTGCAACCTCCTAGGATTTGCGTGAAAGTATGTTGTGGATAGAATTTATTACCCTCCATATAGCTGCTTGCGACTGCGCAAGCAGCAGAGTATTGATGCTTTGTGCTTATTGCAGGATGTGCCAAGCCATCGGTGTACATGACTCTTTGATATTGATCAATAGGCAATATATTTGCCACAACTGGGTATTCTAATTCATATTGCAAAAATTCTTGTGTTTGTAATTTTGGGTCCAAAAATGTAGTCGACATCAGTGGCTGTCAAAGATGTTGCCCATTGAATCCAACGTGGATGTAATGCTTTAGCGTTTGGAACGCTGGCTTTGGTAACAGCCTCAAGGGCTGGGATTGGAGATACGACAATAATACGTTTCCCCTGGGCCAGTGGTCTTTCTTTAGTGACAGCCATCTGAACAGCAGTGAGAATTTTCTCAGTGGGAGCAAAGCGTTGTTCTGCTGCTGAATACAAATGTGATTTGTATGCAATCAGGACCATCTCACCCTTATTGAAAGTGACATCGGTGAAACCAATGGCACCAGCAATTACTCTGAAGACCAGATGTTTTTTATTGTCCTTTGTGTGTAGGTATTGTGCTGCAAGCATGTCTGTTTGCAAAGCTCTGAGAATGCGTGTGTGTTCAACTGTCCAAAATTTACTGGAAAAGTCAGGACCTATTAAGTCATATAAGGGTTTTATGCATAATGAGTAATCTGGAATGTAAGTCCAGCCAAAATGTAATGGTATTTGGAGGTTGTAACTGTGCGCATTTTTCCAAGAATTGTGGTGCTAGGCTCTTTCCTTAACTTGATAGCTCGTATTCCAAAAACAGGACGCTAAGGAAGGCTATTTTTGTTTTCTTTAAGTTAAATTTATAGCCGAATTCAGCAAATCCCACAACAATGCGGGCCAATGCGGGCAACCCATCTTACATGTTGCACTAATTCATCATCCGTGAGATAGATAGCATCACATAGGAAAATGCTTCAGGGTCAATGTTGTGCAATATTGAAGTCACAAGAGCCGCAAACAGTCCTGGACTGTTCTTGTACCCCTGTGAAAAACAGCAGAATTTTTTCTGGGAGCCTAAGGTGCTGAAACTTGTAAGGTCTGTACTCTCAGGCGCTATATTTTGGCAGAAGAAACCATTGGAAATATCCAGTATTGTTTTGTATTTTTTGCACACTATGTTGTTCATAAGCGCCGTGCTATGAGCCTTTTGTATAGGATATGTGCGTGTATGACTGTTTAAATGTCTGTAGTCTAAGACTATTCTGTACGAATGGTCCTATTTAGCTACTGGGAATAAAGGATTATTCATTGGTGAGACACAAGGTTCGATTATGCCTTGGTACTCTAGTTGTTTGAGGATTTTGCTTTAGCATCATGTTTTATTGGATACTGGGGTTGAGGTTGATTTTGATTTTTAATTGGAATTACATGATGGGGGAATCTTTATCCCACCCTACGTGTTTGCGATATAACACAGGTGCCTGTGCCATTTCCAAATCAATGTCATAGGATTCTGCGAGCTCATTAGCAACAAGGTGCGAGAAAAAAGGTTTGTTAACATCTTCCCCATATGGGCAAGTACAGACAAATTCTGGTGGCCAATCCCTTTCGGCCAGTAGAATATCATAAATGTTAACGGCGTAGTCCCAAAAGATTTCTTCGATTGTGCGTTAAATGTCTCCTTTTAACTGTAACGTTACTTTGTACACCCTATCAGCCGTGGAGACACACATGTCCGCGGTTTCAACTTGTAAGAAGTCATCAGTTGCTTTCACCTCCAGATGCTCTTCAAGATTCCAGCAAACTACTGTGACCTCTGCTGTGCCGGGGAACATCGATGAAAGTAGGTCGTCCGGCTAGGTCGGATTCACCAACAAACCACAGTGGATTGCTTCAAGTAGATGCTCTCCCCGATGAGGCCCTACATTTAATTTTTGTGGGCTTTGTTCTCCCTAATATGGGATGTCCAAGTGTTTAAAGGATTAGGTACGTCTTTAAGGTCCTGACGAATCGCATAAGATCATTCATTGACTATAAATTAGCGAGAAACATGTTGACCTGTGATGTAGAGTAACACAGGGGACCCTGTGTTTACTTGTTTCGTTCTTACTACTCCCCAATGTGAGAGTTAGTAGCTGTAATTGGAAATTCTTCTTTTTATGGGGAGTGTAGACATTATTTTACTATATCCCTATTTATTGTTTTTAATCTTGTCAGAGGTACTAGCATTGAATTAAATATATGATCATATCCTACCTCTAGGCATTTTTAACCATTATTATACCAATCCTCGAATTCTTTTGACCGGTTGTGCATTTTCCTCCAAAAGATCTCCGGCAAAGAGCCCCCACGTGGGGCCCGTCAGGCATTGCAGCGCCAGCCTGACGAGGAGCACAGCCCTATGATGAAGCATGTCACCGTTAGGTGAGTGAGGGCTCGTGCTTTAAAAAAAAAAATCTTCCTTGGTATGCAGAACCTATTGGTCTAAAAGGAACTCTCTTTTTGGAATCGTGTGTGCAATTTTTGATTTGTACTGTACTGGGAGCTTCACACACGGGACCAGGCGTCTTGCCTCCGAATATCCCATTTTGGCCCCTTCTCTTGTTGTTTTTTGATGACCTCTGCTGTGCTGTCTAGTAGTGCCAGTGCCCATTTCTTGTTCTTCAATAGAGCCCTCTTCTTGAGTGGCATGACAAATCACAACTGCTGCCACTTTTTTCTTTTTAAATTGGGGTTTGTGTTGCATACGTTTCTCTTCTTTTTTAACAGAAACTTCTGAAGAGCGTTGTGATTCCTGTCTCTGTTTCATGTACTCAGTTCTTCACTCTGACCGCCCACCTCTCTCACTGCGTTTTTCCAGTGAATTCTGAAAGGAACAAGATTGGCGTGCATCAGTATATTGATATCTGTCAGGCATTTTTATATTATCTCTATTTCTGAGATTATATCTATTGTGTGGGGTCTCCGTATGCGGATATTCACCCCTTTCTTATTTGGGTGTTTGTTGCTTTTTATCGCAGCATTTTTTAAAACACTCAGGAGCTTGCTTGGTAGAATCTTTATTAGATTTACCCTGAAACTGTGGTTTTGTGGGTCTTGCCCCCAGACTATCTCGACCAATACTAGAGTAGGTCTCTGCGATAATCTTTGGCAACTCACGTTCTTGATCCTGTGGAGGAACATCCCGGAGCCGCATGCTCACTGTTAGTGCAACTGCTTCCCCTTTAAAGTTACTCAATTTAATGTAAGATACTGTGGAAACATTGCCCTTAAGTTGCATCCCCAAATCCAGGGCCGGGGCAGCCCCGTATTTCTGTTCTGTGGGCTGGATGAGCCTCAACAACAAATGTAACAGAACCCCCCTGGGCTGTTAGGCCATGTGCCAATAAATGTGCAGTGAGGGGCGGTCGCATATTGACTGCAATTGCTACCTGTTGCGGGTTCGCCATAATGAATGGTTAATTTTGTTCAGAGATAAGCACACCAAATGGGTATTATCCTTTTAGAGTTCAAGCTTGAACAATCTACAGCGTTAGTTAGGTACTCCCTACTTAGCTGAGGAGGAAGCCTTCAATACCATGGACGTCTCCGTATATAGTACTGAGGTGTCTTTGTATGCAGTCAGACAGAGATACTCAGGAGGACCCGAAAATTAGAGCCTGACCAAACGTTTGTGGTGCCATGTCGTATAGGCTCTCATTATTCTAATGAGACTACTGGATTTGGGCAGCAGAATAACTTGCACTGTGGAGGACTGAGTCTGAAGCCACTACAGGTGACACCTCTCGGCCCAATCCGGGTTTTGTTCCAGCTAACTAGCAGTGCCTCATCTCCACCCAAGAGCAGGGTGATTGGGAAACTGAGTGCATGACACAATTGACTCCTCAGGGAAATCGTGGTCACTCAGATCGCTTCGGTTTCTCTCAGTTACTTTAGTCTCACATATGCAAGGACAATCAGAGGCAGAATATAGTTCAATACGGTTTTATTGAAGTATCTGCATCTTAGATAATAAAGCATGGATTGCAATAAATAGGACGATAAAGCATAACAGGATTATAATTGTGACAAGGAGAGTGAAACAAAAAAATAACGCTATTGTTACTAAAATCGTTAGGAATACCTCCTACCTAGGCTTTGTTAGAGCACAGCAGGTTAAGCTCTAATTCTGCCCTTCAGGTTCCCCCGGGAAGACATAATCCCTCATACCTGAGCAAGAGGCCTGTAGTCTACATAAGCAGCTGCAGCGAAGCACTCAGCAATCAGCATACAGTCGTTGTCATCTGGCTGGAATCTCCCTCTAACGTACATGGGTCAAAGTAGTGTTTTTATAATAAAACAGCTGATGTTCCAAGAAAGGATCCCCACATAAGATTGTGTATGTTTCTGTGAACATTAGAGACAAAGCTTACCACTTTTGCCGGCAACCTATCTTACTGCAACCTTGAGAAGAGCACAGAGTGAAAGAAATGTCTTGTTTAAGAACGCAGTGCTGGCCTAGGCAAAGAACAGCTAGATAGAGAAAATAAAACAAGACCGCAAATGTGGCTATTGTTAAGATAATAAAAAACTAAGCTAAATAAAATATGTCTAGGTTAAAGTGCACAGTGGCAGGCCTAGTTTGCTAAAATAACGTGTACGAAGCTATAACTAAAATGGTTACACAACACTAGCAGAGGGTATTTTAAAGGAAGTATGTGGATTGCTTAGTAGGTGCATGTGTGCTCGTGCCTGTGTGGGTGTGGTTGCGCATTCGGACACATTGAGTATAAGGATCAATCCAAACAAATAATAAACGTATGGCATCAAGAAGCTGCACTGGTTAAACAAATAGTGGCAAAGCCAGTAAGTGTGGCATTGCTCAGGCTGGTGAAATTGCTAATTTGAAAAGGGATATTGCAATTTTATGACATAAAAAGAGAAAACATGCCTCCTTTATGTGGTGACCATAAGCTTGCAATAATGCATTTAAATTTAAAAAAGGATTAACCATGGCATATAACTTAACAATACTAGTGCTTCGTACTAGACAGGTGACTTAGAATTGGTTTAGAACCAGTTTTTAGGTTTGATACACATCACACAAAAGTATGATCCTTAATAATGCACGGAAAAGCTACTATCGGCACTTAATTATTGTAACCTGAAGACCTATTTTAAATACACACAATGACTGAAAAAATGGCTAGAAAGTGGAAAGAAAAAAGCATTGCCACAGTAAAGTTTTGGCCCACCACCATGGCATTGATGTACCTTTTTTAAAGCACTTGTGCCCATGGTGATCAGAAAAAGTGTTTTTACTCAGAGTGCAAAATGGCCAGTGACTTTCATGGGCTGACCCCTTTACCCACTATATGTTGTGAGGAGTGGAAGCAGAATGTGAATGATAGTTGAACAGACCCGTAGATGAAGAGAGTTGGGCAAAAGCCCCTCTACATATGTATACATTTTTTTTATTTATGCATGTATTTTGATTTCTTAAGGCTCATGAGATAGTTAAAGCTGTCTCTAACCAGGCCTAAAAATGAAAAGGGGTTAGCTGGGGTTCCTTTTCAGGCAGGAGTTGAAGTAGGACAGATTTGTGACTTTTTTAGCTGCTGCAATGAATAGAATCTGGCATGGCTGTGTTAATGGGGTTCAGTAGGTTATAAGGTAAGGATCCTGTGCTCTATATTGTCGTTGAACAAATATCTAAGATGAACAATGGATGAATTGGGAATTTTTTCCATGAAATGTCTAACCAGCAGAGAGATTTGCAGAATCTGTCCATTGTACTCTGTGAGTTATTTTCTTAGGCTGTCTCTTCTGTGTGCGCAACACACCCATATTAAATTGCTAACCTGGAAAATATTATTTTTTGTGGGTTGTGTGCTGAGATTCCTTCCATGCCAGAATACACCACGACTCAGTCAGTCTTGGTTATTTGAGGTCTCAAACATATTCCCATATGTTACATAGTATTGCTAGAACCAGGACCCTAGACGTTCCTAGAAGGTCGGGGAGTTTAAGTAGATGGTGGAAGATGGAATGTATTCATAATGTGGTTGCAGGAATACATGACCAGTAATACTGTTCAAAGTACGTGATGGCCTCTTCAGGGATACCCAAGCTCAGATAATAAGACTTCCAAGGTATTTCAAAGTATCTATCCTAAAACATCTACCTACTCATGCATACCATTAGAACTAAGTGCTACCCTTCATAAGCTCATCCTTATCTTTTTGTAGTACGTGCCCTCTGTGGGGAACAGGGAACCAAAAAAACATCTGAAATGGCAGAGGCAAGGTCAGACAGGGCTGAACCAAAACCCCACATCACTGGCCCAATATAGTATACTGATGGTCCAATATCACTCAGTGCTGGCCTAAACCATGGCCATGGCTCACAATCAGATAAGAATGGCTTGGTGAGGCAAGAGCACAGATTTCTGGCCAAAGACCACACAGCATAGGTCAAAATCACTTGAAGTGCAATGGGCTGCATATATATTTTAGAGGTCATAGCAGCAAATTGTCTATTATTTACTATTTATGTGTTCTGCCACATGTGCAGAGGGGTTCTGCATATATGGGAAATTAAAGACTACTAACAAGGTCAATGTTAGCACAAAATGGATACTCAAAAGATGGCAGAAGTGCCTTTGTATCATGTCCCATCCCTCATCTCGCCCATAGCCCAGCTCACTAGGCAGACCCCTAGCTCAATTTGATTAGCACCTGCACTTATTTTTCCCATTTAAAGCATTGGAGGTAGGTGTAGGTCAGTGGTTTTCAAACTTTTTAATGACAAGCCCCCCCCTAGCTTGAAAAATAAAATCACTGCCCCCCTCAAACGTTTTCACTATTATTCTAATAAGTTGCCAATATTTAAATATGTCTAGACTTATTTAAACACTGCAGTTAAGTTCTGTTACCTTTTTAAAAATGTAATAACATCTTCTCTGCTTAAAACAAAGCACTGCTATCTGCATAATCTTCTTTTGGCCAGCGCCTGGCGCCCCGCCCCATCCCCCGGGATCACTTGAGGCCCCCTCATTGGGCCCATCCCCCAGTTTGAAGACCCCCAGTTTGGGTAGAATATGTATAGGTAGAGGTAGAGGTACGTGTAGGTATAGGTAGAGGAAAATGTAGGTGTATGTAGAGGTAGGTACAGGTAGGTGTTGATGTAGGTAGAGATAGGTGTAGGTACAGGTAGAGGTAGTTGTAGGTAGAGGTATGTGGGGTGGAGGTAGAGGTAGATGTAGGTAGAGGTTGGTGGAGGTAGGTGTAGGTAGAGGTAGGTGTAGGAAGAGGTAGGTGGTAGGTGTAGTTAGAGGTATGTAGAGGTAGATGTAGGTAGAGGTAAAGGTAGGTGTAGGTAGAGGTTGGTATAGGTAGAGGTAGGTGCTGGTAGAGGTAGGTGTAGGTAGAGAAAGGCAGAAGTAGGTAGAGGTAGGTGTAGGTAGGTATAGGTGAGTTAGGTAGAAGTAGTTGTGGGTAGAGGTGGCTGCAAGTAGAGGTAAAGGTAGGTAGAGGTAGAGGTAGGTGTAGGTAGAGGAAGTTATAGACAGAGGTAGTTATAGGTAGAGGTGGGTGTAGGTAGAGAAAGGTATAGGCAGAGGTAGGTAGAAGCAGGTGTAGGTAGGTATAGGTAGAGTTAGGTAGAGGTAGGTAGAAGTAGTTGTGGGTCGAGGAAGGTAGAGGTGGCTGTAGATAGCGGTATGTGTAGGTAGAGGTAGGTAGAGGTGGCTGTAGCTAGGTGTAGGTGTAGGTAGAGGTAGGTGTTGATGTAGGTAGAGGTAGGTGTAGGTATAGATAGAGGTAGCTGTAGGTAGAGGTAGGTGTAGGTGGCAGTGGTGATAGAAGTAGAGGTAGGTGGATGTACAGGTAGGAGGAGGTAGGTGTAGGTAGAAGTAGAGGAAGAGGTAGGTGTAGGTAGAGGTATATAGAGGAAGTTGTAGGTAGAGGTAAAGGTAGGTGTAGGTAGAGGTAGGTGTAGATAGAGGTAGGTATATGTATGTGTAGGTAGAGGTGGGTGTAGGTAGAGGTAGGTGTTGGTAGATGTAGTTATAGACAGAGGTAGGTAGAGGTTGGTATAGGTAGAGGTAGGTGTAGGTAGAGGAAGGTAGAGGCAGAGGTAGGTGTAGGTAGAGGTAGGTATAGGTGGAGGTAGGTAAAGGTAGAGGTAAGTAGGAATAGGTGTAGGTAGAGGTAGATCGAGAGGTAGGTGCAAGTAGAGGTAGGTGTAGGTAGAGGTAGAGGAAGGTGTAGGTAGAGGTAGGTGTAGGTAGAGGTAGGTGGAGACAGGTGCAGGTATAGGTAGAGGTAGTTAGAGGTGGAAGTAGGTAGATGTAGGTACAGGCAGAGATAAGTGTAGGAAGAGGTAGGTGCAGTTGTGGATAGAGGTATGTGTAGGTAGAGGTAGAGGTAGGTGTCGCAGAGGTAGGTGTAGTTACAGGTAGGTGTAGGTACAGGTAGAGGTAGGTGTAGGTAGAGATAGTTAGAGGTAGGGGTAGGTAGAGGTAGGTGTAGGTTCAGGTAGAGGTAGGTGTAGGAAGAGGTAGGTATAGATAGAGTTAGGTGTAGGTAGATGTAGCTGACAATACAGGTTGGTGTAGGTAGAGGTAGTGTATGTAGAGGTGTAGGTAGAGGTAGATGTAGGTAGAGGTAAGTGGAGGTAGAGGTAGGTAGAAGTAGGAAGAGGTAGGTGGAGGTAGAGGTAGGTAGAGGTATAGTTAGGTAGAGTTAGGTGTAGGTAGATGAACAGGTAGGTAGAGGTATATGTAAGTAGAGGTAGGTGTAGGTAGAGCTATGGGTAGGTGTAGGTAGAGGTAGGTAGCGGTAGAAGTAGGTGTAGGTAAAGGTAGAGGTAGGTGTAGGTAGAGGTAGGTAGTGGTAGAGGTAGGTGTAGGTAGAGGTAGGTGTAGGTAGAGGTAAGTAGAGGTAGAGGTAGGAAGAGGTAGGTAGAAGTAGGTGGAGGTAGGTGGAGGTAAATGTAGAGGTAGGTAGAGAAAGAGGTAAGTAGCGGTAGGTGTAGATGTAGGTAGAGGTAGTGGTAGGTGTACGTAAAGGTAGAGAGGGTAAAGGTAGGTGTAAGTAGAGGTAGGTGCACGTAGAGGTAGAGAGAGGTAGAGGTAGAGAGATATCCAAGAACAAAGTGCCATTAGCACTCGAAGTGCAAAACAAGAAGCAATACTGTGTGTAATAACACAGGCTGCACAAAGAGTTCAAAGACAGAGTCAAAGCAGCCCACTCCGATACATTGTGTAATCATAGTAATTTTAGGCCTATTGCATTCAAACCCTACGGGAAAGGATGTGGCCTAACGGCCTGAGCTGCTGACTTTGAAACTGGGAAACTAGGTTTGAGTCTCAGTGTCGGCTCAACATCCTGTGATTGTGGGCAAATCACTTAGGCCTTCATTACAACATTGACAGCAAATGCCGCCTACCGCCACGTACCGTCGCCGTGGCTACCAACCGTCCACTAAAATATGGTCATTGCGGCGGACGGTGGTAACGTGGCGCTGCTGCCAGCAGTAGCGTCACACCAGGAGAACGCCGCTGACCGTATCATGACACATGATACGGCCTGGCGGTGTTCTGCTGGCAGCAGCGTCACATCCCGTCTCCTGCCGGAGGACCGCCTGAAAGCAGGTACGTCAGGTTCTCCAACGGGGAGGGGGATGGGGGGTGGGTGTGTGTGTGACTGTATTTGTATGTGTGCATGCAGGTGTGAGGCATGTGTAATGTGTGTGTGCATGAATGGGTGTGAGTGTGTGTACATGTTGTGTTGTGTGATTGCGTGTGTGCCTGGATGTATGTTAGTGAATGTTGCTGTGTGTGTGTATGAATGTATGCATGCGTGGGTGAACGTGGGTATGCGTGTGTATGTATGTGCGTGTAGGAGTGTGTATGTTGGGGGAGGATGAGAGGGGGATGGCAGGGAGGGCTCTAGGGAGAGGCGGGGGGACCCCTATCAGTGCCAGGGAAGGGATTCCCTGGCACTGATAGTGCCTACCGCCATGGTTTTTGTGGCAGTACAGAAGCCACGGAAACCATGGCGGTGGTCGGGGTCATAATGCCATGGGCGGCCTAGTGACGGCCGCTGGGCTGGAGATTGTAGTCTCCAGCCCGGCGGTCGTTACCGTTGTGGCGGTCGGTGTGTTACATTGGTGGTTTGGCTTTGGCTATACCGCCAATGTCATAATGTGGCGGTATGTACCACCAGCCTGTTGGCGGTACTACCGCCACTATTGCACCGACCGCTGGGGTCGTAATGACCCCCTTAATCTCCCCATGCCTACCAAAAATATATGTCTCCTTCTCTAATGTAACCAGAGCCAATGTAAAGTGCTCCAATACCTTCAAGTAGATGGGCGCAGACACCAAGGAAGCAGTGACAAGAAACAGCAACATACCCAAACAACATACCACCATGGAGCGCGAAGCAAAAGAAATAAAACAAGTGAACAAGTGCAGACACCAACAAAACAGTGACAAGAAACAACAACATGCCCAAACAACATACCACCACGAAGCGCAAAGCAAAAAGAAATAAAACAAGTCCACGGGCACAGATACCAAAGAAGCAGTGAAAAAAAACGGCAGCATGCCCACACAACATTCTGCCACAAAGCGTGAACCAAAAGAAATTTAAAAAGGAGTACCTTTATCCTGGTAGCCAGAGAGCAAGGACACTGGCCAGTGTCCAACTGGAAGTGACCAGAAGGAGTACTTGGTCCAGAGCCAATCCTACATCAAGAATGACAAAGAAGACAACAGGAAGTGAAGAAGGACGACGTGCAGATGGCATGCTGCCCAATCAAAAGCACGTAAATCAGTAGGTTCAGGTAAGTAAGGGGCTGGGTCTAAGCCCCTTTTAAGTTTTTTTTTATTAGCAATAGTTTTCGCAAGCAGCGCGCAAGCAACCGTGCAGGGGAAACCTAAAAAGGACTGGTGACAATACTAACTATTGGTACTGGACACAGAAAATGATTAAAAACTTTAAGACTTGTGATATCAAAATATCTAGTAATTTATTGAAATTTAAGAGAAGTAAACTAAACACGAACAATGATTTCGAAATTTTAGCTTGAGTCTTTGGATTTCCTTTTATGGTTGCCAATTAGGTCCCCGGGAATGTGATTCATTGTGTGCAGCATCATAATAGGAGGGCGAAGACTTCACAAAGGAATCTGCTAGTGAGGCTGACTTTACATTCAGCTAGTGAAAATGTTAACTTGCATTCGCTATGGCCACATTATGCTGTCTCGTGTTGACTTAGAGGGTTCTAGATGTAAATGCAATGGGATCGCATTCCAGAGTGCAGCTCTGTGAGGCCACCCATAGAGGACAAAAGATGCTGTAAATTCCCCTTATTACAGGATATTTGCACCCAAATGGCTCAATGAATCTCGACTTTATCAAAGTATAGCAGAGTGCTACAATATAGAATATATTGAGAGATACAGGCGTTTTTGAAGTGCGCCAGTCTCACTATCCGTAACCAGTGGAGTTCTTTTAAGGTGGCTAAGATGTAGCACTGGAATGGTACTGCTTTTATGGACCATCACACAATATTATTCAGAGCTCCGAGCACTTGATATTGCAGGCTGGTCAGCTTAAAGAAGCGCCATTTTGAGTGCAGGAGGCCAGGGCCCCGGGCACCAGCCAGAGCCACCGTCCTACCCAGGGAGGGTGCAGCCAGTCAGGGTAAAATTCTCAGGCTTCTTTTAGCTGACCACTCCAGAAAACCCCCATGAGAGACTGGAGAAGCCTGTCTGGAGACTTGCGGCCTGGTCCCCTGGGCAGGACTCCAGGCACTACCCAAAGGCACTTTCCCAAGCCAGAGAAGGATGGGGGGTATTTTCCTCCCCATCAATGCTGGGCATCTCAGAGGAGCACCAGTAAGGGGTTAGCTAAGCCCAAGTGGAAGTCTGAGGCCTTGTCCGTTAGGCCAGGGTTCCAGGTACCAGTCAGAGCCACTCTCATGCTCCTGCCGGTCGACCAGCTTCAGGAAACCTCGGAGAGAGCTGGGTGAAGTTTACACTGACTGCTGGCGGTAGACCTCCTAGCCCAGGGCTCAAGCACCAGCTACAGCCTTCTCCACTACCCAGAACAGGTTAGCACCAGGCAGAGTGGAGTCTTGTGCTCCTCTCCTCCTACTCACCAGCTCCAGTAGGTCCAGTGAGAGGTGGGTGGAGCCCATGCAAATGCCTAAAGCCCAGTACACTGGGCCAAGGCTCCAGTTACTAGTCAGAGCCACCTGCATTCTCAGGGAAGAGTTTCGTCAGCCCCCCAGGTTTGCAAAGTTTAAAGACATCCACCCGTTAAAAGTTGTAGGTTTAAAATATTGGCTAATAGATCACTTGTGGCACATCTTCCACAAGGCAGATTTGCCAAGGGACACAAATGGGTCTGTCAACTCGTACGTCCCGGCCATGAACCACTTTCTTTTTGTACACAAAATATTACCAGTCAAGAAGGTATATTTAATTGTGTACACCCATAGCAGGTAGACACGTGACTGTTAATTAGCCTAGAGATACTACTGCTAGGATGTTGCGAGTGGGACATCTGTGATTCATGCAACATTAAATAATTCCTCCCTGGCTCTGAAAGTAACAGAAGTGACTGCTGGCTCGTAGAGAACGCAGTTCTGCTAGGCAGCGCGATCTCTCTCATATCCAGCCCAGGGGCAATGGTAGGCTTGACCAGACAGCATTTTGTCCCTTTCCCACTGCCTTCTCTGTCACTGGTTCTTAATCCGTATGATGCTTTCCCACTGTTCCTCCCCTGTGCCTCAGAGTGTTGGTGGACTCTACAGCATCAGGCCTCCCCCTATGACTTTCTTGGAACTGCTGCGACTCTGATTTTTGACTGCTTCCACTGCTCCAAGTGCAGTGGCCAGAATCTACCAGACGGACGGATCGTTGGATTCACAACGAGAAAAAACATGACTGACTGGTGACTACACTTACACAGCGCTGGCAGAATTTGCAGATTTGTGTGCAAGTAATCACCCAGCCTAACGATATGGAGAAATTCAAACGTTAATCTATGGAATGCTGCTGAAATAAAAAAGTTCCTCCCTTGGCTCCTCAAGCTCTTGATCCAAAGGGTGCATTAACCTATATACCTGGCAGTAACAGATAGGTTAACTCAAGAATACTCCTCCAGCCTAACTGGTCAACTTCTCAAGTAACCAGATCATAATGCTGAAAGTACCTAGCTTCTCTTCCTTATACCTCTCTCCTTCACCAATCCCTGCTTCTTACTTTGCAACTGTCTAGACCAGACGTTTTAGACAAGACTTCAGATATTACTTTCTTCGTACAGGAGTTCACACGCTAAGTATTTATTATATATTTTAATTATTTTAATGAGCAAAAGTCAAGCGTTGGTTGACTGATACACAGATATCTTGTTACAGTTTGATGCTGTAGTCACACTAGCTCACTTTCAATCACAAGACCTTTACACAAAAAATGGATGTCAAACCACTGAAGTATCATTTACTGACAATACTTTTTAAAATAATTTCTGGGAAAAAACACTATGCAAATGTCTCTTCATTTCTGAGATAATATATTTTATTTTCGTTTTCTCCTGTCAGCCGGGGAGTCTGATCTTAAGTCACTCTGACCCTTCTGCCTGAGTCTTCTGCACGTCTACCACCCTCTCCACTGGGCCCCCATCTAGGAGTCGTTTTCTTTCTTAATTCTTCTTTCTTCATGACTTCTTGAGAACTGCCCATCACTAAGCGCACATCAGGCATGTATTGCTCTGGTAGCCTCAGACACAGCACAGGCCTCTTCTTCTGGCATCAAGCCTTCCATTAAGATATTATCTGCTTTCTGCATCCTCTCTCTAGTTGTTTTAGAAGAATAAATTCGGACTATTATTGGTCCTTGAGTTAGTCTCAATGCTGTCACAGTGTACTGTGAGGTCAACAGATTTCTAATGAGTCTTTTGTGAGATGTGCACATAATCGATGCTGAAACGTGTATGTTTCCATGTCATTATATTGATTTATCATCTATGTTTTGTATGTCAAATTATCAAGTACAGAAACATTGTGCTACCAAGATAATGCGGCCAAAAGTTTGAGTACCAAAATATCGAGAAGATAAGTAGTTCATACAACTAGGTAAATATTTATTACGGGTTTACAGGTTTATACTTACCTATTATATGTTTACTTTCCTACTCAAGTATAAGTGTACATTTGTCACGTAAATGTGTACATATACTAGTTTCAGCTTTATTTTTTTCACAAAACTCAAAATAAATATCGATAAAGGCAGATAAAATTAGAAAAAAAATAAACAGAGATAAATACCGACAGAAATGTAAAAAAACATACCATAAAAAGAGAGCCCTATTTATAATTCAGTGATTGGAAAGGCGACCCTTTGCCCTGCACTCACTGGTTCCGTGGCACTGCTATTTCACACTTGTAAGCAACTGCTCTAGGCTGTCCGTATATTTCCATTATCAAGTTCGACCACCTAAGATATGTCTTATTTTTTTAATCCTGTTTCAGATCTATTTATCCGAGCATTTGCCTTTAGTGGGAGTTTGCCGGTTGAAGATTCCAGCTCTGATTTTAGAGAAGGTGATAGTAAATGAGTGACACTGAAAGCAATGGACTGATGTATGGTGGTTCTCTCTGGGGAAGGTGTTTTTGACACCTAAGTCAATATTCAGCCACCAGTGAAGTTAGTTGCTCTTGGGCAGGACTTGAAATCTGTCTTTGCTCATGGGAACAGCATGGTGGAAACAATCTAAGTGACTGAACTCCACAATGATTTGTGGCTGTACAAACTATATTTCTGATGAATGATTGCAAATTACAGTATCTAGCAGGAAAGCAAACATTGCTCTGAGGTCTGATCTCCTGTTCTTAGAATTCCTTTTATAAGAGGTCGTGAAAGCTTCCATTATGTTATCAGGTAACCGGCTTCCTTGAATCCACTGAGCGGCAGGTGAGGCCCAGGTGGAAGGGTGGGGAGATGTGTGTGTACCATTGTGTGTGAGGGGATTAAAAATCCGGTTTTGTGCTATTCCCTTTAAATCATTAAGCACCCTGAATGCAGACATTTTAGGATCATGTGACTATGGGACCTGTTGGGTTACAACAGGAGCTATAGCTTGTACCTATACTGTGGTCTTCAAGAATACGACAAGTTCTTGTGAAAGTGGATTATGCGTATAGTCTGAGCCTTTCCTATCATCAGACACACCGGGACATGCACCTGGAAATCAGGAGAGGAGGGGGGCAATAGGGTGACCATATGTCATAGATTAAAAGTCTGGACAGTCACTGAAGCAATTCTGGACATTGGGGCACTGTTACTGACAAAAACTGTGGACAAAATGCCAATTATACGGACAGAAACAAACATACAACTAATACCACAAGACAAAGGAAATGAACAGATGAAAATGTTGTTAGATATTAGCTTTATATCAGAAGAAAAAGCATTTTAGACTGATTCAAACTGCTGTATTTTTTTGTAATTCAGTTCCATTCCTAGGGTGGTTTCTAAATTATCCCTTCACAAAAGTAAAATGTGGGGCTTGCAAAAAACGTGCGTAACAGTAGGTGATTGCACGCTAAATTGCATTTTGCTGCTCATTTGACCCCATTTGACCCTACATTTGGGGCCTACATGGGTTCTCTGCTGCTTTATCTCTGTACACTTCTGCAGCAACTTCAGAAATTAAATGCTTTTCTGAGTCTGGCTTCAGCAGGTTGGGTACATGTTTCATCTAAGAGCTTTTCACTGGTCTTCATGATTTCCAGGAAGTTCATAGGTCATCTCTAGAGACTTGCTACTATTACTAATCTCATTTTAAGATGACTTTGAATAAAGAGATGCTTCTTACCTCATCCCACCTGCCCACCCTTTCTGGTACCTCGTAGACTGGAGTACCTAAATGTGGGACTCTCTTCTGTCGGTCCCATCCACAGTCAGTGTACGAAGTCAAATTAGTGTGTCCTTCCTAGGCGTGGTCACCCATGGCTGCTGCAGCAAAAGAAGGCTACCTAATGCAAGACAGGGTGGGAAATGCCGCCCTTCAGTCAGGGAAAGTGTACAAATAAACTGTCCCATGAGTTAACTTATGGGCAAATTAAGTAGTATTGCAAAATGTATTGTAAGTGGGCAATGTATTTAGTGAGAAAATGAGTTACTTACCTATAACTGTAGGTATCCAGTATTGGTATCTTTCATAGACTGACATGCTCGAATCTATTCCCCTCGTCAGAGTGGGAGTCCGACGGTACAAAAATAAAGCAGAATGCAAGAACTATACTAGACTATAATTGTCAGTAGGCCCCTTAAAACATGCCTCCAGGTTGTTATTTATCATTGTGTACGCAAACCTCTACAACACATCAGGGCTGGACTGCCGGCATTACAATATACCTTTCCAAAGCCCCTGAGTCTCCTCCTTGCAGAGCAAGACGCCCTCTTTTGCAGTGCTAAGCTCTATGTAAAAAGCCTGCATATGTTGCTTCTGTATATGCCAATGATTCCTCATCAGTGTTGTAGTTCTGTATGTGCATCTATGCGCACCGTGCTGTGTACAAGATCAAGGGAATCCTGCCTCTGTTAATATCTGTGTGCGCTGTGTGTCAGTCAACAGACGGTGTAGATGGGAGCATGCACGCCAGTGTGGTTGTGGCTGTGTGTGCACACATGGCCCAGGGTTTAGATGCAAACACGCAGGTATTGTCTGGAGACAGGTGTGCGTGGCTTCCCTGCAGGTGATTTACACGGGCCCTCCTCCCCTCTGTGAGGCAGCGCTGCATATAAAATCCCACAGGTCTCAGGTGTGCTCGCCACACCTCGCCCTGTGTGGAGAGCGGCGCAGAAGCCCGGAGCCGGGAGCTGGTTCACTATCCTGACAACCCGAGGACCAGGAAGCAAGGTAAGAAATGAGACCACCCCACTCACGCACGTCATGCACGCATACACGCCCCCCAAGACAAAGAAACTCTAGCTTTCTGCCACCCCACTGGGTAATGGGGATGATGCACCCGAAGATGAGGCAACATTTCATTCATCTCTCCGTTGTGACACCCCTTGTATCTTGGATGCGCTCTTAAGGGGATTACGAATGGCTTAAAACTTTACATTTTATTAGTAATACGTTGGCTTTTGCTATTCTCCTGAAATGAAACAACACATAAAAAGCGTGGATTGTTTTGCGTTATAATTATTAACCACGTTACAATTGGGCTGAATCAGTTGTGACTCACTTGGTCGCAGCCGCCACGCGCACGACGGACGCCGGTGCTCGCCGTGCAGTGACGAAGGAGCACGTAGCGTAGGTAACCCCCGGGCAGACGTCTTACTGTATGGATGCCCAGATTGTTGGGTCATCTTCTCTGAAGCGTTGAAATGCTGTGATGTTCCCGGTAGAGTGTGAAAGGGACAGTGGCCAAAGGGTTTATTGGAAAACATCTTCTCTTTCTGACCCTGACTGACATCTCTGAAAGCCTACTGGCCTTTAAGCGGCCTGACTGTCAGGAAGTCTTTAGAGCTCGCCAAAAGCTAGTGATTCTCTGCAAAGAGGCCACGGGCCGCCAAGTGGCTGAGACTAGAGTAACACCTTTGGCAGAAACGGTATTAGTCATGACATTTACCAATAAATGCACCGATCCTAATGACTATGAACAGCTAGAAGAGCGACACAGTGCTTGCCTGTGAAAGCTGAAACTGGGAAAGAACAGTTGACAGTTCCCTTTATTACATGGGAACTCACAAATATTATCCCAGGGGCCTAAAATTGTGGTCTGTGGCGTAACCGAATCTGCTTTGATGCCTGAATGGTGGGAGAAGATTTTGAAGGCAGCAGAGAAAAGTGGGCATAGTAGGCAGGGCCACTGGAATTACGCAGCAAGAGAGGACCAAATTATGCAGCATGGTTGAGTAAATTATGCAGCAAGAAAAATCAAATTATGCGGCATAATGCTGCATTTTTTGTGATAATATTAATTATTTCATCATTTTTAGGTTGAGCATAGCAGAGCACGAGCGTTGCTCTTCTCGACATGTTGTGATCTATGCTGTGGTGTTAAACCACGCACATCTCACGCCCATCACTTTCATTAGTTCCTGGGCCTGCCATTCAAAAATCCCTTGATGTCGTTGGTAAATGGTTTTGTTTGGCTCGCCTTGAGGCTGTTTTGTTACCGCTTGGAGATTGACCATGTTACATGGATTACTGCACGATCATCCATGTATCTTAGTGAGGTGCACTATTTTTTGTTTTGTCTCGCTGCTTTGCTCATGGCAGTATGTTTCTTCATCTTCCTTGGTTTCGGGCATCTTGCTGTTTCTTTGCGATGTCCTTGGGGCCTTTTTTATTTTTATTTTTTTGCAGTTTTATGTAGCACCAACTCGACACAAAGGTATTGGAGCGCTTTGTTATTTTGTTTTTGCAGTTTTATATAGCGCAAACTCTATACAAAGGTATTACAGCCCTTTACATGAGCACTGGTTACACTACACAAGAACACATTATTTTTTGGTAGCAAGGGGAGATTAAGTAATTTACCCAGAATAACAGGATGTTGAGCCGGCACTAAGGCTCAAACAGTGTTCCCCAGCTTCAAAGTCAGCAGCTCTGGCCCTTACCCCACATTCCTGGCGTTCTTTTTCTGGTGCATGTTGGGGCAGTCTGGAAATAATTATTTTTTTATGTAGCACTTGGTAATACAGGTTCTGCCATTTCATAGCACTGCAAACCAGGTGCCATTCTCAACAAAATCACTATAATTCATTTGCATTGACCTTGTAGAGATGAGATGAAAAAGCTATGTCAGGATTGTAATCTGTGACATTCTCGTTCTGTCAAAACCTCTGCAGTGAGTGCATTAACCAACTGACTTGAGGAGAGCTATTTGGCAATAGAATGTGCTCTTGATAACCTCCGGAGGGTCACCAACCAAGCACATAGGTTAGTTCTAGGCAAGAAGATTGCAAAAGGTGTTGTCTCCAAAATGGTGGAAAAGGACTCCAAACCCAAGCACTTCATGGCCTCGAGCTTGATAGCAAAAACATCTAGCCTCTTGATGTAAATTGGACCTCTCCAAATAGAGTTCAGTTAGCGCAAATGTGATACAAAGGTATTACAGTGCTTTGCATGAGCACCAGTTACATTACACAAGAACACATTCATTTTTGATAGCAAGGGGAGATTAAGTGACTTGCCCGAATCACAGGATGTTGAGCCTTCGCTGAGACTTGAACCGTGTTCCCTTGCTCCAAATTCAGCAGCTCTGGCTCTTACACCACATCCTCACCCCTAGGGTTCTTTGTCTGGTGCGTGTTAGAGCAGTCTGGGAATAACTCTTTTTTTTTATATAGCGCTTGGTAATTCAGGTTCTGCCACTTCATAGAGCTGTAAAGCAGGTGCCATTCTTAACAAAATTGCTATAATTCATTTGCATTGACCTTGCAGAGATAAAGAGGTGAAAAAGCTATATCAGGATTGTAATCTGTGACATTCTCGTTCTATCAAGATCTCTGCAGTGGGTGCATTAACCAACTGACTCGAGTAGAGCTTAACACTAGGTGATAGCACATGCCTTTGATAACCTCCAGAGGGTCACCAACCAACCACAAAGGTTAGTCCTAGGGAAGAAGATGGCGAAACGTGTTGTCTCCAAAATGGTGGAACAGGACTCAAGACTCCAGACCCAAGCACTTCACGGCCTCAAGCTTGATAGCAAAAAACTTCTAGCCTTTTGATGTAAATTGGACCTCTTCAAATAGAGTTCAGTTAGCACAAACATGATACAAAGGTATTACAGCACTTTACAAGAGCACCAGTTACATTACACAAAAACACATTCATTTTTGATAGCAAGGGGAGATTAAGTGATTTTCCCAGAATCTCAGGATATTGAGCTGGCACCAAGACTCAAACCGTTTTCTCTAGCTCCAAAGTCAGTAGCATTGGACCTTACTCCATATCCTCTCCCCTAGGGTTTTCTGTCTGGTGTCTTTTGGGGCAGTTAGGAATAATTAATTTTTTTTTAGGTCGAGTGCACAAGCGCTTTGAACTGTTGTAAGTATTGTGGGCCTTTAACCACGCCCACCTCTCGCTCATCACTTTCTCTCGTTCGTGGGCTTTCCTTTACAAAAATCTTTGATGTCATTGGTAATTGCTTTACGTTTGTCCCGCTTTGCAGACTGACCCTGTTACTTGGATAATTGCACGATTGCCAGTATACTTCAGCATGGGTGAACTATTTTTTCTTTTGTCTCTCTCCTTCGTATTCCATGGCAGCCATGGCCCTCACAGCACCAACAGCACAAACTTCATCTGCAGTATTGGAGCGCTGGTCACATTGTTCACACTGTTACCTAATCAGAGTAATTTCTTTTGGCTCTTCCCTTCTAACTCTATAGCTTTTCCACAAACACTTATAATTGGTAAATGCTTTACTAAAAAACACAGAAATCAGCAATGCGTCTCTCCTGGCACAGCAGGAGAGCCGATACAACAATAGTCACTGCACGCTGGAAAAGTCGCTCCATAATGCTTTGCAAGCATTCTTTTTCAAAACATTTTTACCCATAACTCAGCCTGTGGTGGTCCTAGGACAATGGGGCCACAACCAAAACGTTCAGCATGACACACTCTTTCTGTTTATGTCCTCTCAGGGTCCCCACACTAAGTTAGTGGGCACCGCAAAATAATACCCCTCCCACATTTCAGTCCCTTTTTATGTTCTCTTATGGCTGGAACTTTTGTTTTACAGCTTACAGTAGTTTGTGTTCTAAGGGCCATAGTACTGCAGTACGCCTGCTAGGCCTGAAAATGTGTAAAGCACTATGCCCTTTAGGAGCTAAATATATGGATGCACTACATTACTTTGTCCCGTTCTATTTTCATGTGGTTATGCTCTCTCAGAGCTAATTATATGGTTACATGACCATGTTTCTTACAAATGATATTTTTTGTGGTGTTCTCTAGGGGCTGTTCTGTGCATTATAGTCAACATACTATAATATTTGATGCACTTGTTCATCCCATAATGCTTTGCAGGGCATTCTTTTACTAAACATTTGTGCTCATAACGCAGACTGTACCAAGTGGAACTTTTGTTTTACAGCTGGGGGTAGTTTGTGTTTTAAGGGCCTTGTTTGTGATATCATTGTAGATGCCCTGCTAGTCCTGAAAATGTGTAATGCACTATGGTCCCTAGGGGCTCTATATATATTGTTACAATGCAATGCTTTCAATCATTTTCTTTTCATGTGGATATGCCCTCGGGGGGCTAACTATATAGTAACATGACCATGTTTTTTACAAATGCTATTTTCATTACAGTGTTCTCTGTGGGCTGTTCTGAGCATTACAGTCTAATACTAAACATTTATTTCTGATAAAAGGTTTTTATTGGATTTATATGATAATTATATATGTTTTATTAATCTCTCCTTATTGCAATTATGATCATGATTCAGGCCAACTTAACATCCTCATTACACTATGACTGTTTGAAAACTCTTGATATGTTTGGGTGACCCTTCTAATTTATTTCTCTCTTTACTCCTCCATGGCTGTCTTGTTTTGGGAATTGTGTTAGCCAGCCAGAAACTCTGATGGTGGGGTGGTGAAAGTGGTATTCTAATGGAATTAGCATGGCAGATTTAAATTAGGATGCTAAATGGCAACATTTTCATTTTTTGCTGAACATAGAGGAAGAAGGTAAATGGAAGTGATTTAGGGCCATATGTACAAACACATTTTCCCATTGACACAGAATGGGAAAAACCCTTTGCTACATCTGGCCCTTAGTTACACGCAGAGCTACTGGAATTATGTGGCAGTAAAAGACCAATTTATGAGGCAGGCTTGACCAAATTATGTGGCAAGAAAAGTCCAGTTATGAATTTACAACACCAATAGCTCTAACTCAAGCAAATGCGAGACCCATTGCACTGTGAATGCTTGTTTTCTATAGCACTTGGTAATACAGGTTCAGCCATTTCATAGCGCTACAAACCAGGTGCCATCCTTACCAAAATCGCTATAACTTACTTGCAGTTAAGCTGCCTCTTCTGCTATTCCCTTTGAATACAGTCAATATTTCTAAACGTTAGGCTGGTATTGGCAATGTAGAGGAATAATTACTTTAAAAGTTTAACACACAGAATTATATAGATGTCCCCTTTTCTTTGCTCCTAACTCTTTTGACCCCCTCACTCCCTGGTTAAATGCCACAAAGGTGCCTCTTTGTGGCTTGTTTGGTGCGATAAAAGTTTAGGTGCACACAATAGAAAGGGTTGCATCTCTAGGGTATCACAGCCAGTCTGTAGGAATGAGGCAAAACACTCACAAA
Organism: Pleurodeles waltl; assembly: GCF_031143425.1. Lineage (NCBI taxonomy): Eukaryota > Metazoa > Chordata > Amphibia > Caudata > Salamandridae > Pleurodeles > Pleurodeles waltl. The sequence continues at coordinate 77,305,465 of NC_090451.1, read as the reverse complement.
ATAGTGGCCTTTTTGTGTCCTCTCCCCTGCATTGACAGGCCTAGTAGTGTTGCTGTGTCAGCTGGCATACATCCACTACACTTCAAACCAAGACACATAGGTAAAATACATTGGGGGTCATTACAACCCTGTCGGACGGTGTTAAAGCTGCGGTAATACCGCAAACAGGCCGGCGGAAAAAAAAAGGGAATTATGACCGTGGCGGAAACCGCCAACAAAGACAGCCACTTTAACACTCCGACCGCCACAGTGGTACAGACAAGCAGCGTGGCGGTCACCGCCAACAGACTGGCGGAAGACAAAGTACCACCCACAGTATTACAACCCGCCAATCCGCCACCTTTTCCATGGCGGATTCACCGTGAATAAAAACACATCGGAAACAGCTTCTGCAATGGGAAAACGCTCACCTTAACACACTCCACGAGGAAGGAGGACACCATGGAGCCCGAACTACAAATACTCCCTGCCCTTGTCTTCCTGCTCGTCTACGAACACCAGCAACGGCGGCGCCGAAGACAACGGTGAGTACTGCACCTACGACATAGGGGAGGCAAAAGTCAGGGGGACACACGCAAAACCCCCACCCCCACCCTCGCACATTACAACACACACACCAATGCATTTCCAAACATCACAGTAACAACCCACAACCCCCCCGGAAAAATGCAAAGACAAAAGGAAATCAGTTCAAACACTGTAATGTATCAAAATTCAGTTACCAAATATATACAGATAGATATACACAATCAAAATATTATACATTACGAGAAGTAGTGCAGGTATGCACATATCAATGTCCGTGCACCACTGGGCCCAAAATGCATGGGCGAGGCCCACACTAGATACCTGTCCACAAACGGAGAGAACACTGCAGGGGCATCAGATAGAAATACAACAGGCACCTCAGGGGGAAGGGAAGGGGGGCACCTCAGCCGGCTGACAGCACCACGCCAGATCCACAACGGGGCTCCATGCCCATTGATGTATCCTGGGGAGTGCAAAGCCACAGTCTCACAAGTCTTTTCAGTGGGTGGTTTGCCCACTGTACCATCCTGGGGAGTGCAAAGCCACAGTCTCACAAGTCTTTTCAGTGGGTGGTTTGCCCACTGTTACATCCTGGGGAGTGCAAAGCCACAGTCTGACAAGTCTTTTCAGTGGGTGGTTTGCCCACTGTACCATCCTGGGGAGTGCAAAGCCACAGTCTCACAAGTCTCTACAGTGGGTGGTTTGCCCACTGTACCATCCTGGGGAGTGCAAAGCCACAGTCTCACAAGTCTCTACAGTGGGTGGTTTGCCCACTGTTATATCCCGGGGAGTGCAAAGCCACAGCCTCTCAAGTGGATAACAGTCTCCACTGGTTCTGGAGGGGGACTGGTGCCCAGAGTGCTTCATCCTGTTAAGGACAGACGGAGTGGATGCATGTCTCCACTGGTTCTGGAGGGGGAATGGTGCCCAGACTGCATCAGGCTCCCCGTGACGGTTCCTGTCCCGTCACTGTCCCAGCTGCACATGGGATAACGATGCTTGATGTGGCGGTTTTTTCCCTGTCCAGCGGTGCTTTGGCATGTTGGTCTTTTCCCTGTTCAGCAGTGCTTTGCCATGGCGGTCTCTGACCTGTTCATTGGTGCTTTGCCCTGTTCAGCGGTGCTTTGCCCTGTTCAGCGGTCTTCACCATGGCGGTCTTTTCCCTGTTCAGCGGTGCTTTGCCAGGCCGGTCTCTGACCTGTTCATTGGTGCTTTGTCCTGTTCAGCGGTGCTTTGCCCTGTTCAGCGGTCTTCACCATGGCGGTCTTTTCCCTGTTCAGCGGTGCTTTGCCATGGCGGTCTCTGACCTGTTCATTGGTGCTTTGCCCTGTTCAGCGGTGCTTTGCCCTGTTCAGCGGTCTTCACCATGGCGGTCTTTTCCCTGTTCAACGGTGCTTTGCCATGGCGGTCTCTGACCTGTGCATTGGTGTGTGGCATGACGGTCCCTCATTGCCCAGCAGGGCTGTGGCTGCCGGGGCCCTCCTGGGCACTGACTCCGGCGGTGGTCTCCTGACCAGTGACGATACTGCTGCCCTCCTGGGCACTGACTCTGGCGGTGGTCTCAGGACCAGTGACGATACTGCTGCCCTCTTGGGCACTGACTCTGGCGGTGGTCTCAGGACCAGTGACGATACTGCTGCCCTCTTGGGCACTGACTCTGGCGGTGGTCTCAGGACCAGTGACGATACTGCTGCCCTCCTGGGCACTGACTCCGGCGGTGGTCTCCTGACCAGTGACGATACGGCTGCCCTCCTGGGCACTGACTCTGGCGGTGGTCTCCTGACCAGTGACGATACTGCTGCCCGCCTGGGCACTGACTCTGGCGGTGGTCTCAGGACCAGTGACAATACTGCTGCCCTCCTGGGCACTGACTCTGGCGGTGGTCTCCTGACCAGTGACGATACTGCTGCCCTCCTGGGCACTGACTCTGGCGGTGGTCTCAGGACCAGTGACGATACTGCTGCCCTCCTGGGCACTGACTCCGGCGGTGGTCTCCGGACCAGTGACGATACTGCTGCCCTCCTGGGCACTGACTCTGGCGGTGGTCTCCTGACCAGTGACGACAGTGCTGGCGGTGGCGTCCCGGCTGCCGGGGAGGATGGCGGCCTTCTCCGCCGTGCTGCTCTTCCCAGACTGTGCAGACTTCCTCTGGCCCTTCACCTCCTTTGGAGGAGTCACAGCTGACTCGGCACTCCCCCTGGGACCCTTGTGAGCAGGTTTTCCGCCAGGAGTCTTCACCCTGTCCCGTCGGCTACTTTCCAACTTGAGGTGCTTTACAGGGGGTGGACTGGCAGTGCTTTGGCTCCGTGTCACACTGGCTGCCCTGGTGGCCGGTGCACTCCACACACCTTTGACACGCACCACTGGTACTGGACTTTTTTTGGCTGAGGTGCTACTACGGGACCTATCAATTGGAGGGGTGGGGGTGGGGGCAAAGAGGTCAACGTTGCTGAGGAAGAGTTGCTGACGAAGACTGGGATGGGTAGCTGGAGGGGGTCTGGGAGTGGAGGAAGTGGAGGTGGTTGTAGGAGGTGTAACTTTAGGTGATTTGGGTGCAGGTGCAGGTACTGGAGGCTGTAGTGTGGTGTTTGGATGTTGGGTGTGTGAGTGGCCGCGTTTATGTACTTTGGGAGGGGGCGTCACAGACACACTGGGAGTGGACACAGGGGACGTGTAAATGGTAGTGGGGGTGGTGAGTGCAGGTGAGCGGGGTGTGGTTCTGGGTGTTCTGGTGCGAGTCCTAGTGCCTGTAGATGTAGTGCATGCAGGTGAGAGTGTAGACGACACTGGGAGGGAGGAGGGAGACGACAAGGAGGGGGACACAGTGGAGGCAGTGGATGTTGCTGTGTCTGTATGTGGGTGATGCTTGTGTGAGTGCCTGTGGGTTGTGTGGTGCTTATGTTTGCCTGAGCTACTTGTGTGTGTTGAGGTGTATGCATGCTTGTCCGATGGTGTGCTTGGGATAGGCTGGGGTACAGGGGATTGGGTCTGGGTGGAGGAAGTTGGAGGGGGGAGGCTAGACACAGGGACAATGGCTGCCATCAGTGCTGAGGCCAGAGATTGCAGGGTTCAATGAAGGGCAGCCTGACCAGAATGAATGCCCTCCAGGAATGCATTACCGTGTTGCAACTCCCGTTCTACACCCTGGATGGCATTCACAATGGTAGACTGCCCAACAGTGAGTGACCTGAGGAGGTCAATGGCCTCCTCACTGAGGGCAGCAGGGGTGACAGGGGCAGGGGCTGAGGTGCCTGGGGCGAAGGTGATGCCCACGCTCCTGGGTGAGCGGGCACGGGGCGAACGCTGAGGGGCTGCTGGGAGGGCGGTGCTGGTAGGGGAGGTGGTGGCTGTACCTGTAGAAGTGGGGGGCACAGATGGTGCCGCCACCACAAGGGAGCTCCCATCAGCGGATGAGTTTGCGTCGCTGTTTGGTGATCCTGTGCCCGACGTGAAGCTCCCCTCACCCTCCGTCCCACTGGTGTATTCAGAGTCTGTGGTGTGGCCCTCCATGGCCATGTGGGATGCAGCTCCCTCGAACTCCGGTGCAACTGAACCTCCACCTGATGATGCTGATGCACAAAAGAACAGGGAGAGCAGAAAAGGGGGAGGGGGTGACGGAAGAAAGACAGGTTGAGTGCATGGCTTACCGCTACCGTTGGCGGACAATACAGACACAGCAGCCCCCTGCACTACGCCGTGCTCTTGGCTTCTACAGATGCAATTTCTGGGATCTGGCCTACATGGCTATGGTGGACATCTGCACACATAGATGCCACAGGGGCATGTATACCTATACTTGGCACTCTACTGAGGTGGGGTGGAGTGACACATGGCCTGCATTACAGAGGGGCCTAGCCTACGTAACTCGCCCTGGCCTAGGGAAACCCACAGCCCTCCTCCCCCACCCAGACCCCTCCACTGCGCGCAAAGTCCCCAGAATGCGAGTGTACTCACCCCCTTGTGTCTGCTGTGATGCCCTCAAGCGCCCATCCAACTCCGGGTAGGCCACCGCCAGGATCTGGAACATCAGGGGGATCATGGTGCGAAGGGCACCCCTCCCACGTTGGGAGGCCATCCCCAGCTGAGCCTCCGCCGTCTTCTTGATCCAGCAGCGAATGTCCTCCCATCTTTTCCGGCAGTGGGTGCCCCGTCTCTGGTGGACACCCAGGGTCCGGACGTCCTTGGCGATGGCACGCCAAATGTCCTTCTTCTGGTGGGCACTGACCTACATGACATGCAAAAGGGAAGAAGAGAAGTCATTACCAATTGCACCGTCGATGTGAGTGGCCCCCACCCCTACCCTTGCCATGTGGCACATGCATTCACACTCCTTAATGTTCCCTGAACTCTGCCCCCTTCCAACTCATATCCAGCCCTCTCCACCGAGGCATAGCCCATACAAAGTGCTCCCTGTGTACTTACCTGTTGGTCTGGAGGACCGTAGAGTAGCGTGTACTGGGGAGGACCCCGTCCACGAGCTTTTCCAACTCCTGAGCAGTGAAGGCAGGGGCCCTTTCCCCAGACGCAGCAGCTATTGTCTCTTCCAGACCGAGGTCACAGCAGCACTTGCAGTGTAGGTCCTCTCCTGTCGAAGATCAGGTATTGAGTGATTGAACAGACAGAAAATGGCGGTCACGTCCACGGCGGTGACGTCCGCGGCGGTGCGTGTCATCACCGCCGGCGCACTTCATCATTGGCTCTTGGGACCCATAGGGTCCAATGTTAACCAATGCAGCATTGCGCTGCGGTCTTCGACCGCCTACCGCGACGGTGTACAACGCCAGCGCAGTTACCTCACATCCCATTGTCCCACTTTAGAGGTCAGGCAGCCGCCGTTTCAGGGGCCCACATGCCCTAATTACCAACTGCGTCACACATACCTAGGCCTACACTCAACACACATACAGGAACAGTTTTGTGTTTTGTGTAGTGTTCTGTGTATCTGTGGGTACATACCTGGGAATTTGTTGACTCTGAGGTCGCTGTTGTCCTTCCTAGGCACCATCAGCTGGGACATTTCTGAAGATGGCGGAATCCTCCGGTGTACCGACCGCTGGTGGACCTGTTGACAATGGAGGAGCGACATTTGATCATCACCTACAGGTTTGACCGTGCCACTGTCCATGAACTATATACCCAGTTAGAGCCAGACCTGATGTCACCAATCCGCCATCCCACTGGAATCCCCCCTGACGTGCAGGTGCTGTCAGTGCTCCATTTCCTTGCAAGTGGGTCTTTTCAGACAACAGTGGCCATGGCATCAGGGATGTCCCAGCCTATGTTTTCCAACGTGTTGTCCAGAGTGTTGTCTGCCCTGCTGAAACACGTAAGGAGCTACATCATTTTCCCTCAGGTGGAGGATTTGGCTACAGTCAAAGGTGACTTCTATGCCCTTGGACATATCCCCAACGTCATAGGTGCTATTGATGGGACCCATGTAGCTCTGGTCCCCCCCCACAGGAGTGAACAGGTGTACAAGAACCGGAAGAGTTATCATTAGATGAATGTACAGATGGTATGTTTGGCAGACCAGTACATCTCCCAGGAAAAATGCTATGTTCCCTGGCTTTGTGCATGACGCCTACATCGTGCGGAATAGCAGTATCCCGTATGTGATGGGTCAACTCCAGAGGCACTGTGTGTGGCTATTAGGGGATTCTGCTTACCCTAACCTGTCCTGGCTATTGACCCCAGTGAGGAATCCCAGGACCAGGGCAGAGGAACGCTACAATGAGGCCCATGGGCGGACTAGGAGGGTGATCGAACGGACCTTCGGCCTCCTGAAGGCCAGGTTCAGGTGCCTCCATATGACAGGTGGTTCCCTATTCTACTCACCAAGGAAGGTGTGCCAGATCATCATCGCCTGCTCGATGTTTCACAATCTTGCTTTGCGACGCCAGGTGCCTTTTCTGCAGGAGGATGGTCCAGATGGCGGTGTTGTGGCAGCTGTGGAGCCTCTGGACAGTGATGAGGAGGAAGCTGAGGAAGAAGACATAGACAACAGGGAGTCAGTCATACAGCAATATTTCCAGTGACACACAGGTGAGAACATTTTATTTTACTATCACATTCACTTTCACACTTCTACCTCTATCCTGTCTGTCATTTAGTAGCAGTATTTGGTAACTGAGTTGTACCTTTCCATTACGGTTTCACAGGTGTGGTTACCAACGTGTGTCATCTGCTTGCATCCTTCATGGACTTGTGATGTGTGACATAGGTATGTTGGCTTTACAATTGAGAACGCATTTTGACACTGTCATTGATAATACAAATTTACCAAATGACAGATTGACTCCAGATTGTTTTGTGCTTCAAGGGTGTTTATTTAAGTGCTCAAAAATGGAGGGGGGGTTGTAAAATGGTGATGGGGGACGGTGGAGGAATGTCCATGGCAGAGTCCAGTCTATTGGTCACACAGGTGCACAGCCCATATGGGCATAGGAAGTGGAGCTGGGGCAGTTTCAGTATGGACAGGGTAACAAAGTGGGACAGTGGGATGACAATCAGGGTGGTCTCATTTCCTGGCGGGGGTCTTGCCATCTTGCTCTGTCCTGTTCCTGGATCTCAGGGACCGCTTGCGGGGTGGTTCTCCATCTGCAGGGGGTGGGGTGCTGGTGTGGTGGTCCTGTGGCGGGGCGTCCTGTCCACTAGCTTTGGCAGAGGTGGTGGGCAGTTCATCGTCCATGCTAGTGTCAGGGGCCCCTTGGAGTGCCACGGTGTCCCTCATGGTCTTTTTTATGTCCTTCAGCACCCCTACGATGGTGCCCAGGGCGGAGCTGATGGTTCTGAGCTCCTCCCTGAAGCCCAAATACTGTTCGTCCTGCAGGCGCTGGGTCTCCTGAAACTTGGCCAGGACCGTCGCCATCGTCTCCTGGGAGTGGTGGTATGCTCCCATGATGGAGGTGAGGGCCTCGTGAAGGGTGGGTTCCCTTGGCCTGTCCGCCCCCTGTCGCACAGCAGCCCTCCCAGTTATCCGGTGTTCCTGTGCCTCCGTCCCCTGGACCGTGTGCCCACTACCACTGCCCCCAGGTCCCTGTTGTTGTTGAGGTAGTGGGTTATCCTGGGTTCCCTGTAGTGGTGGACACACCGCTGATTGACGTGTCCTGGGTATGGAGGTATGGGCCTGCTGGGTGGGTGCTGTGCTGGTGTTACCAGAGGGTGGAAGGTCAGTGTTGGGCTGTGCCTGTGCAAGAGGAACCGACTGTCCCGAGGCCCACGATGGTCCGGGCTGGTCATCAGGATCCAGTAGGGCAGAGCTGCTGTCGTCACTGTTGGCCTCTTCTGTGGGTGGAGTGGAGATGTCTGGACACTCCTGTGTGGTGACGTTGGGTAGTGGTCCTGCAGGGGTATAAGAGCATGATTATTGCATGTGTGTGTGTAATGGTGTGCAATGGGTGGGTGTGCGTGTACCCCAGTGCAAGCATTCCTGTGTGTGGGTTTGTGTGATGATGGTTAGGGGGTTGTTATGGGTATGTACAGTGAGCATGCTTCAGTGATGGGTGTCCATGCTTAGTTGTGTCATGCAGGGCTTTGTGTTGGGATGGGTGGTTTGTGTTATTAGTACATTAGTGAGGAGTTGTAGTGATAGGGGATGGGGTGAGGGTGGGGCGTGTGATTGCATGCAGGTAGGGTGGGGGATATAATAGTTAAGATTTGACTTACCAGTGTCCATTCCTCCACCGACTCCTCCGAGGCCCTCAGGATGCATGATGGTCAAGACCTGCTCCTCCCATGTTGTTAGCTGTGGGGGAGGAGGTAGGGGTCCGCAGCCAGTCCGCTGTACCGCGATGTTGTGCCTGGAGACCACAGAACGCACCTTCCCCCGTAGGTTGTTCCACCTCTTCCTGATGTCCTCCCCATTTCTTGGATGCTGTCCCACAGCATTGACCCTGTCCACGATTCTGCGCCATAGCTCCATCTTCCTGGCTATGGAGGTGTGCTGCACCTGTGAGCCAAATAGCTGTGGCTCTACCCGTAGGATTTCCTCCACCATGACCCTGAGCTCCTCCTCGGAAAACCTGGGGTGTCTTTGGCGTGACATGGGGTGGTGTAAGTGTAAATGTGTGTGGTGATGTGTATTGGTGTGTGGTGTTTTGTGCGTGGATTGTTGTGTGGGTGATGGTGTTGTGTGCCTCTGTATGGTGGGGTTCTCAATTGCTGTGCTCTCTGTCTCTCGGCTTCCTTAAAATTTCTGGTCGTAGGGGTTTGTGGGTGATGTGGGTATGTGTTTTATATTGAATTGGGTGTGTGGGAGTGGTGTTTGTATGTGTCTCAGGTGTGTGTATTTGGAATTGTCCAATGTGGTGGTGTTTTGGAGATGTGTGTGTATTTTGAGCGCAGCGGTGTGTACCGCCAATGGAATACCGCGGGCGAAAGACCGCCGCGTGGATTCGTGGGTCATAATAGCATGGGCGTGTTTCTGTTGGCGTGACGGTGGAGGAATTGTTTTCGCCAGTTTAACACTGACCTTTGGTGTGGCGGACTTGTGTGGGTGTCTGAATTTCGGCGGATTCCGAGATGTGGGTCATAATAGCTGTGACGGAAATCCGCGGCCGCGGCGGTGTATTGGTGGTCTTCTGCACGGCGGTAAGCGCCTTTTACTGCCAATGTAATGACCCCCATTGTCATTTACAACGCCAATACCTCTAACTCTCACAAATGCAAGACCTATTGCATTGCAAATGGTTGCTACACTTGGTAACACTCTCTGGGCATTGGTCCCACCTCATTAGTACCTGATAACGTCCACATTTAGCAATAATTAACAGAGGTGTGCAGTCCAGCTTTGCAAAGTGCTCACTTTTTTTTAGAAACTTTTAAACTGTTTAAGTTAGAACACATTTTGTTTTGTTAAATTCTGCAGATTGTGTGCCAGATGGTGGATTATGTGGTAAATGTGGCATATCTATAATCATGCAAAAATCACCGCAGCTGCATGATAGGATAATACCACTGGACCTGGGAATAGGGGAGGCAAAGCACATACACGGTGTGAGCAGTGAGTCGTGGAGTAATTGTGATGGTTTCACTCCATGCTGCGCTTTAAATTAAGTGCCAAGTGTCTAGAAGGTTCATAGATTTGACAGTACTATGTTATGCTGTATATGAGTTACTTTCACTGTACCATACTCTTGGGTAAGCCTTCTGTGCTTGCTATTGGTAGCTCTGGTGAGTCAAGAGTACAAAGAAAGTTATTTGCTTATTGGATTGGAATGAAACAAAATCATAGGCCTCACAATAACCTTCTGCTTTTAGTCTCATTTCTGTAAACATTTGGCATGCTTAGAAACGGCTCAGTTATGGTAGTAAACGATATAACAAATCATTAAGAAACACCCCTCAACAAGGTGTACAATTCACCAAGGTGAGCAGACACAAACACCTAACCTCCACCGCTAAACGTAGCACATTGAGAAAGTTCAAGCATTGGCATTAGGAGAAATGATGTTTAATCCTGGCTTTACCACTTTGCCAAAAATCATGGTTGTGAACTCTGTATTGAAAGTATGGTCAGGTTCCATACCATAGTGGCATTTCTTTGATGGGAGCAGTCCCTCAGTCTCACTGCCAGAACCACTCACAGCCCAGTTATTATGTGATGAGCAAGATGAAAACTATGGAACCAGAAGGTATTTTTTTATTAATCTTAGCCTCCCCTTGTGACAAATTGTGCACTCTGGTAACCACCTTCAGAATATATTTCTCATCTCCTTTTCATAACAGATAGTAAAAACGTAAATCAAAATAAACGCTTGTAGTAAGTATGTGATAAGAAAACGGGACTATAACCCAACAATCATTTGATTTTACCGATGGGGAAGAGAACACCAAGTCTCATACTTCACTTACTAAAAGATGGTGCAGTGAAAAAGTTATGAATCTTAAGTTAGGCAGGAGTCCTGTGCTATGGTGTTGGTACTCTTGCTTCATGAAATCTCTTACAGATAGTCAAATCATATCCTTACTATGCCTTTGTCTCCTTAATTGCCCTTATGTGATATGTGTGGGTGAACCACTGAAGTCTCGAGCCAAGCTCAAATCAGAGGCCTGGCTCAGCCTGAGTTTCTCCTGGATCCTCAAGCCCATAATGAGTTGATCCTTCAAGTGGCTTCTGTCTGCTACCTATTCTCTAACCTCATGCACCAAGAATAAAAGACATAGAATAATCTGATGTAAAAAGAGTTTCCCATCTAGTGGCTGAATTGCACAATGTGAACTAGAAGACCTTGGATCAATCCAGGCTTCTGACTTGACCAAACTGAGTGATCTTAGGCAATTGTTTTATTTCATTTTGCTTCTTTTTTCTTAAAGAACATATATGAAAGCACTTTGAAATACACAAGTTCAGGATGTGTGCTGCACAAAACCTCTGGTGTTCATTTAAATAAACAATAGTGTTCTATGTATAAAAACAACCTAGCCCACCCACAGGGTGTACATAAAAAACAACTTGCCTCTTGGTTGAATGTTGGTATTGTTGCCAGAGTGGGGGAGCAGCATGGCTGTTTCTAAGTTCATATTTTTACGTTTGTTGCAAGATGTCTTAAAAAATGGGGCCCTCATTACGATGTGGCAGTCCTAGGACAGCCAGACTCGCTGTGGCAGTCTGACCGCCGCCAAAGTGGTGGTCCCACTGCTCTGGCAGTGGTCAGATCGCCACATTATGACCATGGCGAAAGCGTCACGATCGGACCGCCGGCACCGCCAGTTTCCCTCCACAGGAGGGGCTGCCGAAGGTCCTAATCCATCAGGGTAGTGCTACATGCAGTGCTGCCCTGGGGATTATGAGTCCCCCGTCCGCCATCTTTTGCATGGCTGTCTCACCGATATGTAAAAGCTGGCGGAGACGGGTTGCAGGGGTGCCCCCATGGACAGCCCCGTCGTGCTTTTGCACCCCTCACATCGCAACATTGCCGCTGGCTTGATTACAAGCCGGCATCAATATTGCGGGCTGTTTCCTACTGGGCCAGTGGGTGGAAACTCTGTTTTCGCCCGTGCTGACCCAGTGGGAAACTCATAATAGGAATCGCAGAAAGGTCACTGTACTAGGGGTGACCTGATCGCGGGTGTTTGGCAGGCGGCCTTTTCCGCAGCCAAACCTGTAATGAGGGGCTGAATGTTTTCCTAAAAATAAGTGTTACAGGGCAAATTATGTGCTTTGTTTCCTCTACTTTAGTTATGAGGTAAATACATGCTTGCCTGTTTGTTAAAAATATTTCTGAAAGTTAGTGCAAAGTGAAGGAAACAGTAGCCCAGCGCTGCTGTTCATCGGAGAGTCGCATGTAATGCGAGAGTGTCACAAGCAGCTCTTGGGCCATACTTTGAGTATCCCTGCTTTTCTACCAGTAACTAGTTCCATACAATCACTTATCAACAAAAACACGACAATGACATGCTGGCATCTAACAGACTTCACCTCTCATAATAGTCAACTGAGAACTCTAGAAAGTAGGCAAATTGTATTCCTCTGGTGAAAGTGGCGACTTGCCTCGCCTTCCAATGGGTGGCAAGCTTAAAATCCAGAAAATACCTTATTCCAACACTGAGACGGTTTTAGTGCCGAGTGAGACAGAGTCTGTGAACATTTGACCACACAGAACATCTATATATTTATACATAAAAAATAAATTAATTTGTACATAGTGCTTCATGTAGATTCTAATTGTTTTAAGTCACAGGTGTCACTGTTGACCAATGTAATCTGCTCGGGTATTTCTATTAAGCTATTCAAAGGTGCGCAGTTCTGATTGTAGAAGGATGAAAGTTTCAGCTGCCCTTTCTGGAACTGGGAAACACGACCTGCACGTCCCATTCACCGAGATATTGTTTTTCATACTCTATATCATTCCAGAGCAAAGTTACACAATGTATATGTTTGCCTAAAGGAACAGACCTAGACAGCATGCCTTGCACCTCTAGGCAGATATTCTAATAGAAATTGCATTTTTATAGCGCTTACTTCCCCTAACGAGGCGTTGATCTATGTAGAAAATGTAAATGTAACCTGCTCCAATGTGCTCAACAGCAGCAGGACAGCCCTTCTATCTACACACAACATTGATGATTATAGTAATGTTGATAGGTAATGAAAATGTCACTTGGAAGGAAGAGTCAGGGATCCAGGAGGTGCTTTCACCGTTAGCAGAGCGAAGGTATTCATGTATTCAGGTATTGTGTGAGGCTTTACCCAGGCTGCTAACACAAAACATATGTGATTAAACAGAAGACCTAAATGCTCAGGGGGCTAATGTCCCTTCAATCTCCAGATGATATCTTGTAACAAGGTCGTCAGCATAGATAACTAGCACCAGACAACATTCTATGAATATGAAGACTTGTCCTCCATCCCAGACTGCTACTATAGCATTAGACATGTAAAGATAACTGATTATTCATCCTCACTCCACACCCAAGGATTTTCCATCACTACACCAACTCGACACCCCAAGAATTCACATCTCAACCACTTCTTCCAATGAAGCCAAATGTTTGACGTTGTTTTTTTTTTTATTTAATGAAGTTGCCTAAAAATGCGTTAGAGTGGGAGGGTTAATGTTGGGCAGCTAGTTGTACACACTATCCTACACTCAGGATTGCATAGCCAGCAGTCACATTAAAACGAAGACTTTTTTATGCACCCTGTTACTATGGTGGACTTTCTGAAGGTCACAGTCACTTTACCAGAGACCCACAAAGGAAGACAGGGCCTGGGCAGTTGCCAACTTTGCACATGCCTTAAAACAAAACATCCATGGGTATTTCAACACAGTGTACTCTATGGATGTTTAATTGGCGTGATTAGTTATCTTTTACTTCTAAATGTTTTCCCTGGTCAAGTATGCAGCAAGGGAGTTTCAGGATTGCAGCTCTCAGTGCACAACCTTTGTATAGTCATATAATATAGGCAAACACATAATGATTTCATTAAAATATAATTGCATGTTTAAATAATTCTATACATCACTTTTAATATTCCAATACATGATATATAGATATATTTTTACTTTAGTGTGAAGTTTGTTTCAATTAAAACTTCAGAAAAGAAAATTCTATTTTATTTAAAAAATGTATTTTGTTGTACGTTTAAAATACATCTATAAAATTAATTTCTGTTATATTTGTTTTTTTAGTTTAATTAACTTTTTCTGCTTTTCCCAATACTTTACAATAGGGGGATATCAGCCACATTAATTTTAAAATAAAAAAATAGTATTCAAATATTTTTTTAATTAAGTAGTAAAAATGATTTATTTTATACTTTTGAGCATTCAAATTAATTTATTTATATGTGTACATTGTTTAAATAATTGAATTTAACATTATTTCCAATGGGTTTTATTTTAAGCCCTATATCCACTGACTTCTATGAGAGGGTGTTTCAGTACCAGTGGTTGTCCATATGTGGTGCTGGACATATTTCAGCTCAGAGCTGGAGTACATATACTACTGTTTTGTGTCCTTTCTGACTGTAGTAGCTTTACAAGTGAAGTTTTTGAAAAGCAATGGGCTTACTGTTTTGTGGGTCGGGGCACATCCCTCCTTAAACGCCCCCCCCCCCCAAAACCTCCTTAGTCCTCTCTTAACCCCTCCCCTTTATTCATATGTTACCCCATTTTGTGGCACTTTCATCTGCCCCTCTTACATTTACTACAATAGCCTTTGCTTACATATGTGGAGACACCACATTTTGGGTGGACATTAGCACACTACCACTAACTTTGCTTGCCTAGTCCCATGCCTCCTCCAGGACACACCTCATCTAAAAGCACTAAAATGGCCAAGATTGTGGAGGCTAGAACACGTCTCTCTGCTCGCTGCTGTGCTGAAAGCCCATACATGGCTGTCCCAGGTGTTGGTGACCTGATGAACTAGTGTGAATGATGCTGCCAAGCTCCATAAAGAGTATCTAAGTGAAGAGGCAGCATTTGAGGCCACGGAGGCTTGTTTGGCAGTCTGCAATCAGCACTCTGTAGTGGCTCCAAAATGATGGCTGTGTTCTGGCCACAGTGATAACCTATGAGGCATGGAAGTGGGATATCCCCTGCAGGCAAAGTGGGTTTTAATGTCTTGGAAAGTGACTGGGGCAAGTGGAGGAGAAATGGAGGTGGAGACGGAGTCTCCAGGCCTGCAACCATGACTGGGAGGGGTCAAGGAGGATCCAGGTGTGAGAGAGAGAACTGGGGCAAACATGAAGGAGAGCAAGCGGTCGCCCAGTGAGAACTGTCAGGTGGCTGTGCTCCCACTACAACCTTGCATTGACTTGGCGGGGGTGGAAGAAAATGAGATTGAGAGGAAGCAGAGCCTGTTAATACAGAAATCCTGGCTTAAGCATGCTAGACATGACTACGTACTACAAAGATACACAGTTGCAGTACATGTGAGAGTGGTACAGAGAGGAGACTGAGAAGCAGTGTTTTCTGGACCGCACTTTCACAGGTAGATCCCTATGGGAGCTTTTGTGGATTAAGACAGGGCGGGATTTATAGTGAGTTACACTCTAATGTAGGGGTCTTCAAACTGGGGGGCGGGCCCCACTAGGGGGACCTCAAGTGATCCCAGGGGGGCACCAGGCTATGGCCAAAAAAAGCATTATGCAGATAAATGTGCTTTGTTTTAGGCAGAAAACAATTTATTGCATAATAAGTCTAGACATGTTTAAACATTGCCATCTTAATAGAATAATTGTGAGGGGAGGCCTGATGATTTTTATTTTTTCACTGGGGAGGCGCAGCATTAAAACGTTTGAAAACCACTGCTCTAATGGATGTGACATAGTGAGTATGGGAAGCTAGTGTTCGGGCTGACTAGGTATCTTTTCCCATTAAAACCCTTGTTCGGGAACTCAGACTTCAGGTGTGGGCTTGAAAGGATGGCCTTATTTATTGATAGAAGAGATGACTAAAGCTTATTTATTTGATAATGAGAAAGTCAACACTTTGACAAAATCATAAAAGACTTCACCACTGAATAAACTAGACAATGATATTTTCTGTAGTTATGGCACTTGGAACTCCATGGTTTGATTCAACCGAGGTTAGGAAGAGAACCCATGAGCTTTGAAAAACTTCTGCAGTTGTCTAAGCCTGATGCCCACTTGACGCAAGGCTGTACCAGATCGTCCGAGTGCCAGATATTTTGCCAAAGTGGGCCTTTCAGTCCTTGCTGGAAGATTGAGTTGGGGTGGAGCTCTCACCAAAAGGCTGGGAGTAAACTCTGAGACATATAAGTAGTGGCACTTGCAGTGTCAATAGGACTGGTGCTAACTTGAAAATCTATTATATGCAACACTATACTTTATCGAGACTACACACTTTTAATGGAACAGCCAGACAGATGCTGGGGGGGAATGCTGAGTCAAAGGGGATTGGCGCAGATACTGTGGCACTGTCCAAAGACATAGGGGTATCCGACTGCCATATGCAAAATCAGTGGAGTAAAATTCGTAGCACATCTAGTAACTTGCACCCAGGGTGAGAGTCAGGACTACACAGGGAACATTAAGAGTTATGTGTAGGATTACTATGCTGCTACTCTTGATGGCTAAACAAACACTGTAAGCACAATGGGAATTGACTAACCACCTGGTGAAATGGGGTTGATGCCAAAGGCTGTGGCATGTGCTGAGGATGAAAACAATCTCATGATAGGGCAGGGATGAACCAAGTAATCTCTGATACATGGGCAGCCCTAATGGAATTTATTACCAAAGACCTACACGTCCACGGCTTTTTAGAGCTCCACAGATCTTGCCATGAAGAGAGACTAACACAGAGAGGACATAGCTGGGAGAGAGACGAGTACATTGCAGTTGAATGGAAGCAACAACAAAGGAACTGTCCTTATAATCCTGACTTGGGCAACGCAACATCACTTGGGGGATGGTGTGGGATTAATCGGGTTAAGAGTTACCATTGAGGCCATCACTTACCTTTTGTTATTCTTTCACAAGATTTAATAAATACATTATTGAAACTTAAAAGCCATTCACTGGTGGAGAAAGTATTCTACTGGGTCTGTAATTACACTGATTCTGCATAAACCTAGGGAGTGCAAATAGTGTAGGAGACCACATATTTTGCATCCCTAACAGTGATCATTCATATTCTTGTTTAGCTTGTTGGTCCTACTCCATTTCCACTTGGCTGTGTTACCTCGGATGCCAGCCAGGACAACCTCTGAAATTGCACCTTAAAATGTTGTATCTGCCTGGGTATTGTTTTTGGGGTAGTGAGTATTTACATCTCTTAGGGACCCTTTGGGTCTTGAGGGTATCAGCCATTGAAGCGGTGGCATTGGGCAGGGCACAGTTGGTGAAAGTTCGGGCACACACCACAGGTTCTTGTGGAACGGAAACAACAGGTGACCACTGGTTAGGTAAGAGATCCACCCACAACTCAACATAGAGGTAACAGTGGGCAGAGGTGATGTACAACCTGGTTATGCACACTTCAGGTTTGGTGAGGGTTGGACACGGCTTATTCAGTTTCTCAGTAGTGCAGAGGGCATGTATTAATTACCTTGTCCACTGCCTGCCAATGACCCATCTTTGTTGAACTGTTATTGCAGCAGACGTGTCGAGGCATGCTGCACGTGCTTGTTTGCCTGTTCCACTCTTGTGGTCATATACATCTTAAGCATGGTCTCCTTTGCCCTTGTACCGGTCAAGTATCCTGCTGTGCACCATCACTGTCCCCTTCAGTCACTTTACCTCCTCGTCTATCTTGAATAATAGCAGGCACTCTTATGGGGGGGCTGTACCCAGGACTGTCAGAGCTTCGCAGCACTCCATGGGGACCAACCCTGGATTCTTATTAACAGGCCCGCTGTTGTACAGCAACATCCCAGATAACACAAAGCGCTGACGGCCTTCTTGACAAGGGTGTGCCCCTGCCCCCCCCCCATCATAAAACCAAGGAACACGACCTAACGAGTAGGAAATGAGGACCGGTATGCCTAAAAACAAATCCTTCATTGTTGCATCTCTGAATATTTGATTTTTTTTAAAAAAGAAGAAGCATGATTTTAAACTTATCTTTTCAGTCTATTTTACTGACACGGGGAGCACGTGCTAAAATATGCATCTGTCTCGTGGCAGCAGATTTAGACCTGCACCCGCAAACCCACATTTTTTCAAGTGTCCTTTAGGGTGACCACCTGACATGGAGGCAAATTCTGGACAAGACTATAAAAAAACTTCAGGACAAAGGGTCAAAATTCAGGGCAGAAATTCGGGACTGAGTGTCAAAATTCAGGACAAAAGGTGAAGTTTACGGGTATATCCAAGGATTTTCTACATAGCACTATTGATTCACTATGGTCTTCATGTGATTTCCTCTAGGTATGATGCTACATTCAGGTGACATGGTCAATAGTAAATTAATGCCTTTGAGCATGGTGTCAAGGGCATCATCCCTATCCAGATTTACCCAAACTTTCCTAGACGGAAAGCAACAGCAAATGTGATTGTTTCTGAGCATTTTAAAACCTATGGCAAACAGTTTGGAATGCACTGGGCTACAAGTGCCAGCTGTGCCCTGCCAGTAAAACACAATCCTGTATGAGCCCCGCACATACCTCTCGAAACGCCCACCACATGTTCGTACACTCTGCAGAGCATCTCACAGGATGAACGTTGACTTTTTACCTGTTCTACCATATATGTATATTCAGATGGGAAATGGGCAAGTCTCATTTAGAGGTGGGTTCCATAGTGCTCCTTAGCTACAGATTGGCCCCGGTTAGTACTGTTGATTTCCTTGATATTACCACAAATATTCACTACAGAAACCACAAATGGATGCATCCACCTACACCTTGCGAAACACTTATACAGCGTCTGTTCACAAGTTCAACCTGCCCCAACTCGCAAATGTGGTTTTGTTTTTTAGCTATCTGGTTCACTAATTGGGGTCACTTTTATTTTGGTGCCTGGCCCCATTGTCTGTTCCATTCTGACCCTGGCTCATAGATTGTCATTTACATAATGGTCGCCAGTGTAGCGCTGGAGTCACCCATTTATACGGTAGGCACTCTTTCAGCATTCTTGTGTGTATGTTTGTGTACATGCATGTACGGGGCTGAAATATTTAAATATTATCACAACAGACACCATAAAACGTTCCGACCCTTTATGGCACAATATAAGGGGGTTTCGTTCGTAACTTCAGTGGCTGCTGTTGCCGTGCTAGACAGGCAGCTGTGAAGGAGGCAGTTGTGTTATTTTGTGTTTTTTGGTCTTGCAAATAGATGGTACATTGCTTTTTGATAAACTTGTGAAGATTGGTAGGTGAGTGAGGGGCAGTGGTTTTAGATATGGTTCCTGTGCTTGAGGGCTTCTTCATAAGCAGTGGGGTGAACGGTCCCATTTTGAGTTGACCGATGAAAATGCTTTGCATAAGGGAGACATTGGCTGCGTTGAGAAGGCGAGTGAGTGCTTCTCTGGGGACAGACTGCATTTTGGTGGATGGAAAGTGCCCTTGTTGTTGCGTGCCTTTAGGGTATGGGCAGGGCTAGTTCTAGCACTGGTGGTGCCCAGTGAGACAATCTTTTTTGGCAGCCACCTCCCATGACCTTGTCGAATTCCCTCACTTTCACCCAGCAAAAGTGACCCTCATCTCTCTCACATACATTTCATTTGTTTTAAATCCCTGGTAAAAGACCCGCTTTACTAATCCACTCAGCTAGCCACACAAAATACAGATCTGTTCTTTGCAGCAGGCATATTAACCCTCTGAGCTTCCTAATGGTGAGTCAAAATTGCCACAAGACAAAACTACAGTCTCTCTCCCTAGCAGCAGCATTAGTCACACGAGTTATCTTGACCCATTTTTATTGTTGTCTGAAAGCTGGACATCGTAAATTGCTGCTCAACACAGCGCCCTCACTGAGGCTAGTGCTCCCCCTCCAGTTCGGCGCCCGGTGCGGCTGCACCAGTCGCACCCCCCTAAAGCCAGCAGGGGGATGTCAGTAAGTTCTGTGGTGAGTCTGTCTTTAAGGTGGACCATTTGGCAATATTGTATTGTAGTTGCGGCTTCATAGACAGACGGGGTTTGTGGGCTTCCCGTGGATACAGGGAAGAAAGGATTATGGTGACTATGTTGATACTTCCTTGCTGATCCCAATGTTCTCTCCATTGTCGGCGGTGACGGTCTCACTGGATTTGTGTGTTTTTTAGACACACCTTA
Source organism: Pleurodeles waltl (assembly GCF_031143425.1). Classification (NCBI taxonomy): domain Eukaryota; kingdom Metazoa; phylum Chordata; class Amphibia; order Caudata; family Salamandridae; genus Pleurodeles; species Pleurodeles waltl. Next base: position 77,285,750 of record NC_090451.1, on the reverse strand, counting down.
AGTGCAGGTCAGTAATCCATGAGGCTGTGTTGACACTGTTTAGCTAGATCCCCACTGACGCTCCCGGCTGGGTCTCGGCCTGCTCGCCTTTGCTTATTGCAACCGCAGGGCAGCAGCAGGAGTCCATGAGCCCAGCTTTATGGAAATGTTAGTTTTGCTTAAAAAAGGCAGACAACACAGTGCGGTGTTTATCCGGCTGATGATGACACATCTCAGGCAAATCCTTTTTTAACTATTTCCTCCATGTAATCAATACCAACGCACGAGCTGCTTCATTCAAAATATGCGCGTTTGGCTGATCGAACAGCACACCACAATTGGTGTAGTCTAAAGAAATTGACAGAGTATGCTATTCATATTGAGGGGATAAAGGTTTTTTAATGTTGTGTTTCCGGATTATGTCTAGTGCCTTCAAGCATTAGAACGACCAGAAGTGCTTTGTTAAACTTTGCACCATTCTTTCATGGCTCTAGGATTCCTATAGCTTGGTTGCTTATAGTCGTTTGGTTCAGTGATATTACAAATATGTTAGTTAAAAGTCCAGCACGCTAATGGTCCATGTTGGCTCGTGTGAAAGAAAGATGTGTAGATCTAGATACTGATCTTTCTGCTGTGTTATGTGAGTGGAGAGATGTGCAGAAGGACCATGATGTTTTTCTTCTGGTTGTGGAGGGTGGAAGAAGAAATTTAGAAATCTTTGGAAACCCGAAGTTTCACTCATTGACAGTGAGTGTCATTGCTTGGAATTCATCCTCAAATATTACCAGCTTTCAAAGATTCTTTGGACTTTAATGGAGCCGCACTCATTGTCAGCTTCAAGGGGACCACAGACTGCAGAGCCCGTAATTCAATTTTAGTTATTGTTCTATACATTTCTCTGAGTGCCATAAAATAATTAAAACATTCCTTTCTTGGTTAAGAATGTGAACAGTTGTCATGAAGTCATAAATAAGGTTATTTTTTATTTTTGTATTTTATTTAATAGGTTTTTAGAAACATACAAAAACCACAATGTATATGGCATTACATAAACTCATCCTATGGTAGTATACATAGGCAGTTACCCTTCTTACATTTCCCTTTTAAGTGCATGGCCATTCCAACATCATTGTTGTTTTCATTCCCCTGTGCCCCTTTTCAGCCTCTCAATACAGCCCTTTCTCCCTTGATCCTGTCGCTGGCACTTAATGACCAGCTGTGCTACTACCAGTGAGCCCCAGCCTCCCCAACAATAGTGCTCTCATCTGCATTGGGGGGATAGCCGGGCACCCATCGCTGACCATAGGGCTTAACACATCGCGGTCGGCTGCGCTGTGTCTTGTGAGTCGTGTTCATCTTCCCCTTCGCCTCCCAGTCGGTGTAAATAGGCTTGGAAAGGCCCCCAGATATCCGGTGGGCGACTACACTGTGGGAGAAGTTCCCTGTAAGTATCCGATTGTAAATTACAATATGTCATATCTTTTATCCACTCCCCCGTTGTCGGTAAAGGGCCCCTGTGCCAGCACATAGCTACTCGTCTCTTTGGCGTAAGTGCCCCACTGCTATTAATCGCCTATATGTCGGGGGCAATTGCCTGTTGTCACCCAGCAGGGCCAGTAGAGGGTCCGGAGCTATCCATTCATCTGTGATTGACCTCAATTTGCCGAATACTGCCTGCCCAAATGTTTTAATTCCCGGGCAACCCCACAACATATGTAGGAACCCAGCTTCCTCCTCCGGGCATCTAGACCACTTTGCACTGTCACGAAGACCATACCTGCACAATAAATAAGGTTCTGATAACAAATGCAGGTAGGTCTCGACCTTGCGTGAACCCAATGTGGGCCAGAGAGTGTGTGTCCAAATGTCCGGCTTGAGGGACGCATAGTGGCTGCGTGTTGCTGTGCGCTGATTGGTTAAGTGTTCCTAACTACATGTGGCATCTACCTTTGTGGTGTTTTTGAGAATGCATGCACACCTCTGGCCATGTGTGTTTCATTTGAGTCAAACTCCTGGAACCATTGTGGTGTCACTGTGCCTATCTGTGAGATCTGATCTAAGTTTCCTGTCTGCATGTTTGTCTGCCGGCTACACACCATTCCACCTGTGACCTGTCAGTCAGTAACCTTAGGCATAGGTCTCAGAGCCTGCCTGACCATGTATCTTTGTGCCGGGGTTGATGGAGAGTTTACGACAGTTGAATCTAATAGTGGTGCTGCAACTTCTTTCTTATATGTGGATGTATCATTGTGTGCATTGACAACGACTATTCCAATATTAAAAGGAGTATCCCTAATTACCATCCTAAAAGGTATGGAAGACTTGAAAGGACTCTCACTCCTTAAAAAATAAAAAGGTTTTGCCAATTTTAATTCAGTCCTTGAGAATTTGATGGACCCTCCCTCCCACAGATTCAACGGCCCCATATACTTCATAGAATAATAATGCTAAAATCTTAAAAATAGGGTTGTGAAATTTTGCATAATTTACATTTGCGTAATTACTATTGCCATTTCTCTGAAATTTTGCGAAATCCAAACCTGACATTTAGTGCTTTATTTTAGTGTGAAATGAGACCTAGAGTACATTTGGGATGTGGGGATGCATTTTGCACAAAAAATGCAAAAAAGAGCAAACAAGAGCTAAGAACAACAGCTGCTCCTGTTTTATTCATACAAGTTGTTGCTGTGCTTCCATGAAAGGATTTTTACCCAAACAGATTAGAAATGATGCATGTGGCATATAATGGAGTACTTTTGCGAATTTGGCATAACATAAAATCCTAGAAATGACACAAGATTATGCAGACCTAATGAAAATGTTGCCCCAGCCTACTTAAAAGGTGCAATAAACTTTAATACTGTCTCACTCCTAGCAGCCGCCAAGGCTGTTAATGTTGATAGGCTGTTGCTACCTATCATCCGCAACGGGCTATAGACTTTAATTAATTTGCAAACACTAAAGTCTGGTAGACATTAATTAAGTCTCAATGCTTGCCAGTTTAAAAGACCCATATTCTTCAGTGGAATCTAAAGTGACAGCTATAATCAAGATTAAAAATCTGAATTATTTGCATATTTTGACTTCCTGGTAACTTGAGTGACTAACATCAAATATTTTAGTGAACCTGATTGTGAATCAATTTGGTCTGGGGGTGGGCACTCGTGGTGTCTTCCACCATGGCAACTGCTGTAAGGCAACATATCAGAATATTGAGAGAAAAGGAGGAAGGAATACCTGGGTTACAGATGTCTAAACCCTCACTATTTCCTGGTGACTTTCTTTAACAGGCCCAGTGCTGAAAAGGTTGACGCAAAACCCTGCATAATGGCACAATTACAAGCATCTCTTCTAATGTTCTGTTCACGAATTTTGAGGATACCAAGTGGTCTGCAAGTTAAGAGGCAAACCATCAGTAGGTATGGCATCTAGGCTGTTGACACATAGTCCAGCTAGTCACTGTGTATTTCCTTGCCTCTGGTACATTATGATATGTGTTAGTGACTGGTGGCTACAAACCTTGATGTGCTGAATGGTCTGGTTGGGGCATCTGAACAAACTCTAGACAGTGACTTGACCTGTTTGTCTGCCTTCTTAGTTCCAAAATCAGAGCAAGTGGAAGGCAGATTACTTCATGATCCTCTTCTTGGGGATACTATTAAGTATTTAATCTCATATAGCACAACACCTCTTCCTGAGCTTACTTGCAGCCGCTCAATGCTTTATATCGTCCGACCCTGTCAGTTACTGAGTACATGCACTTCTGGAGGGGTGAGTGATGTAGGGGAAGACGAATCAAAATATTTCCCTTCATTGAGATACTTTGGGAAACATATCTTTGCCTTCCAATCTCTACAAGTTGGTAGATGAAAGATGTGGCCTCAGCCTGTTCTCGGGTCTATGAGAGGCTCCACCATCTTTTGTTGGAGAATTTCTGTATGCAGTGCTCCCTTTGCAGTATGTAATCGGAGGATTCCTTGGTTGAACTTCAGTGCATTATATACTTACATTCTTTTGCTGAGTTTACTTTGAAGATACATCTTTCAAAGGCTACGTGAATGGTATGTATATCCTTTAGAAATACTGAAGCAAGGATTTCCACAAGAAGGTTTGCGTGGTCTGCCTTATGCAATATTGTTTTCAGTGACACTTCGATGTTAACACATATTTGCAAATCAGATATGTTTGAAATTGGTATGTGGCAGGGGCATACCATACAAACATCCTACCTATTGGCTTTGCCAGTGCTCATTTGCCTGCCAGTGAATGTGAGCAAGTACAGACAAAAGCATATGAAAAATTAATGCTGTAGAAAAAATGGTTGCTTTCGTTTCTGAAGTATTATTTTCTATTTACTTTTTGTGCGCAGTCAATCCCTTGTACTGTCGGGACACTTCTCGCCAGGTTTCACCTGTAAAATAGACGCTCGTGCCTTCAAAATGAGGTAGAAGGGCCAACAGTGAGACTAAAATACTCATGAGGGCTGACCCAAGATGCCATTGACAATGTTTGAAGCCAAAAGCGTAAAGCACCAGAGCAAAAGAAGCCAATGACTGAACTTGACAGATCCAGAGCCCCTTAAAGCACAGAATATAATATGTTTGCCAAGAAGATCCTAAGAGCCGAACAAGTCAAGCCTAAAAATTGAAATCTTGAACTAGTGGAAAAAAGTTGTTCGACACAATGCGAGCAGGGGAACATTTGAAAAGTTGTACCTAAACTCCCTGGAGGCGGGTGTTGCCGAATAAAGCCCTTTAAATATGCTAAGCAATGAATTTTGGACTTCCACTGGTAATTTTATTTATAGGGTGGGTCGGGATAGTCATTACTTAGTCATCGGTCCTCGGTATTTGGATTCTCATTAATTGTTGTTATTTCACTGAATAATCAGTAAGAGGTAAGGCGAGGTGGAAAACTCGGAAATAAATGTGTTTGACGATGGATATTTTTGGACGTTCTGGGATGGACTGTACAGCATAGTGCAAATGAGTGTCGTTCGCGCATTCCTGTCTTTACTTCTTCATTTGGGGCATAAAACATGGTAACACTTGAAGTTTGAAAAGTAAGCAATGCGAACTATACATTTTCAGAGTGGTGCGCAGAAAAATCGATAAATCTATACCTTGAATCATCTGGTATTTACCACAATGTCTAAAATAATTCACCTTTGTACGTGAGCCTTAAACCAAGGCCTTCACAAGACAGGCCAAAAACCTGCAAATTAATGTCTGGTTGCAAGACGTTGGACTACATTTGTGGCAACGATATTATCTTGTTTTACAAACAATTATTGTGGCAGAATGGCCATGCTCAACTTCCTTTCACCCTGCTTAACAACAGGCTGTCACCTTCCAGAAATCACGAAAACCTTGTGGTTACTGCAATGTGGGTTTGTACAGAGTTAATGGGGACCTATTGACACGTTGTTAACGGGAAACTGTGGTCTTTTGCAGACAACAGAGGGATTACGGCAAAGGGATGCGATGCGATATTGTTTGGAGTGATCAGATGCCCTTTGGCACGTTTAACGGTAAGGAGATGGGGTCTTGTGGCAAGGGAAGAGACGCCACTGCGGAGTCAGGAGAAGCTATCGGGCATGTTCGTATCCGGGAACAGAAATCATCATCTGCAAAGCGAGCCGAGAAAAATCAGCAAATTCTACTGCTTGTTGGAGCCAGCGGATGCTGCTGGACACGTTCTTAACTGGGAGGAGAAGTAGTTTGACGCAGAGCCAGCAGAAGCCATGGAACATGCTCCTGTTTAACCGAGAGGGCACTAGATGCCCTCTTAACTAGGAAGCGATGTAGTCTTGTGCTTAAGTTGTTAGCTGTGTCAAAGGGAAATCCATGTTTGAAAACCTGCTTTCCTGCCTGAGCAAATAGTGTTATCGTGTGAAAATTCCTCACTTCTGGTAAACCGGCACGCACTTGGGGAACGGTTAACCACAAATGAGATCATTACTGCTAAGTTTCTTCTCGGTGGATGCATGTCTGGCTCCTGGGATGTCCACTCCCTCGACTCCCGTTCGATGGGAGTCAACCTTGTCCCGTGCCTCGAAACCTGCTTAGCAACACCCGTGTTTGCGGAAACTGTAGTGGAAGCCTGCCCCTAGCTCTGCAGAATCAACTGAGCTCAAATCACGACTAATGGAAGGACGATACCGACCGCAGCATAACAGGATTTCCTGCTGTAAACAAACAACCCCACCATCTCCATGGCGACCGCCAGGTGTTACCTTGGGCTCCGCTATTCCTAAATTCATCTATGGATATGGATAGTCTCATATATAGATCGTTTGTGGGTATACTGTATAATTAACTGTCTGGGTCATAATTCAAAACACTTGTATTGTTTCACCCACGTTTCCCACGACTGTCGACCATTTATGTACACGGGTATCTTCACACAATGTGCACGCCTAGCTTCATAGCACCGTAAGCTGCATGCTTGCGGGCACAGAGGGGCCTTCATCCGAGAATACCCAGGGAGGAGAGGGCGATGGGTATCAGGTAGAACATTGAAGAGAGTGGCAGAGTTTACAGAAAAAGCATGGGGACGACAATCTGGGAAAACTCTCCAGTGCTCGTGCTTGTAAAAGTAAATCATTTGATGTTAGCATGTTAGGTATTTGGTTGGACTGCTAAGTCCCCTTTGAAACTCAAGCTAGGAAGGTTGCAGGTACTGCTATGGCATGCTTAGAATACTCAGAAGGATACTAGATCTCCTACCTTTCTCTTCTCAAAGGTTAATTGTACAGGCTCTTGTACTCACACGCCTTGACTACCGGAATTCCCTTTATTTAGGTTGTCCTCTGTACCTAGGCAAAAGACTACAGGTCATGCAAAATGCTTTTATTGAAGGTTCCAATGCATCATCCCGTCTTGAATTCATTGGCCTTGTTACACTGCCGGGCAATTGAACAAAAGACACAATTTAAGGCCCTTTGTATTGCTCATACGGCATACTACAGAAACAGGCCCTCAAGTGTCAGTTCTCATTGCAGCCCTATGTACCTGCCAGGGCCTTGAGGTCTGCAAACTCATTGTTGATGGTGACTCCAAAGGTCCGGAGGACAAGAAGTGGAGGTCTTTCCTTCTCCTATCTGACCCCTAAACTGTGGAACCCTTTACCGATTATGATACACAAATTGTAAAGTGAACTAATCTTTAGGAAGATGTTGAAGGCATGGTTATTTGCGTAATGGTGGCTTTGGCCTGTCTGGGGTCTAGCAGTGGAATCGCTGATGCATTAAAGTCTTGTTGGTTGTTTTGCGCTGGGAGGCCTATTGAGTAGCCAGCACCCTATAAATTGGCAAGAATCTAACAGCATAGCATAATTTAAAGGTAAAGTCAAAGTGCACTCGAGCTCTGTCCTAAGACTTTAGTATTTTGTGCCAGGGGTCTTAAGCAGCGACTAGCCAATGTTTTTTTAGGTCGAGCAAGCAAGCGCTTTGACCTGTTGTAAAAATTGTGGGCTTTTAAACATGCACACCTCACGCCAAGCAATTTCGCTGGTTCGTTGCTGGCCTTACAAAAATCACCTATTATCATTGGTAAATGCTTTATGTTTGTCCCGCCTTGGGGTGGTTTTGTTACCGCCTTGCAGACTGACCCTGTTACAAGGATAATTGCAGAATTGCCAACAGGTCTGACTGTGAGCGAGCTTCTCTTTCCTTTTGTGTCTCTCCTTCGCGCTCATGCTCATGGCGGCCATGGTGCTTTGAACTGTCTCGCTAATGTCAACTAAAGTTTTACCTTTCATTTTCAATTTATGTTGCAAGAAAAGTCCAGTTAGGAATTTACAACGCCAATAGCTCTAACTCGAACAACTGTGAGATCCATGGCATTGCAAATGCTTGTTATTAATTGTATCTGTCTTGTGTTTATAGCATTTTTGTGACTTGTACAAAATTTTGTATCGAACAAAGGATATGTAAGGACTTTGTGCTGTATTTTTATTGCCAACTGACATTTCGCCGCCTGCAGTGCAGCACCTAATAAAACAGTCCACTTGGAGGTGGAGAAACGCTCGTGGGCAGGGTAGGGAGTGGAGTTGGCCATCGGGGTGGCACCCATCAAAAAAAGAAAGCAAAAACAGCAATCACTGTGGGGTAAACACCAGCGTAAAGAGTGTATGTGTTTGCCCAGTGATGAAATGTCCCAAATTCCAAACAAAGTGTATATATTTTCTTTAGAAAATTGTTGGGTTAAAGTATATCTTTCCATACAGTGTTAAAATATGTTTTATTAATTTAATCATTTCTTGAGTGCTGTATAGCGCTGACATGTTGTCTTCCAGTGGTTTAGAGCAGCTTGGAAAGAGAGAAGATTAAAAGAAAGAAAGAAGCAAAGTTGTGAGGAATAGGGCAGAGGACAGTGTGGGAGGGTTTTGTGCACAGGTGGAGGGGTGTAAGTACATAAGTGGACAGAAGGAGAAATGGATGGTGGAGGGGTCAAAGAACAGAAGTGGGGGAAAAAGTAATTGGATTGCCCGAGCTGGTGGTACAGATGTGTTGACAAAGAAGTGGACAGAAAAAGGGGTGAAAGTGGGGATTAAACAGAGGGAGAAATGGGCAGTGGAGTGATTGAAGTACATTTGTGAGAAGAGAAATTAAAAGGATCAAAAGCACAAAAGTGGATACAGAAAGAAATGAGCAGAGGAAAGATGTAAGTACAGATATGGAGGGAGACAAAAGTGGACAGGGGAGAGGTGGCTGTGTAGATGGTAGCAATGGCATAGTGAAAAGATGATCAAGAGCGCTGCTGTATGCAAATAATCAAAAAATATATAGACTCCCATACAACCATTCCAACTTTTTTTTTTTTTACAAATTTTCATGTGCTGAGATCTTTTCCCTTACCCACACCAGCCCACAATATGTATCCTTTTCTTTGTTTTATGAAAAATTCATATACAATACACTTCTCTTCTGGATATTCAGACATTTTATTCAAGATTTTGCAATTATTTGATTTCATTATTTTGCTTCATGAACATCACTTACTTTGCAATGCATGATTACCCAACAAATATACACGGGGTTTCTTTACCAAGAGATTGTTCATACATTCAAGCTCTAAAGAAACATAAACGATTTACATATAATACTTAATAATCATAAATCAAATATTAAACTTTGACACAATCATTCTACCCTCAATATTGTAGGAAAACATTTTTCAAACTCTATTTAAACAGGTCAATAACTGTATTGTGACAGCAAAAACATTCATATTGTGACGTTTGAAGTGACACAGCTGTTGCGGTTACTTTGTGCTGCAAAACCTCCTTCCTCTTACTCATAAAGCTTTAAGTTTCCTCAACAAAGTTTTTCATCACTTACCACTTCGATCCACAAAGAGCCATAAAAAAAATCTGAGCCAATAAGGCAAACATTTATATACTGTCACTTTAGAATTCTAGCTCATAAATGTATAAATGAAACACCTAATGTCCATTTATTCCATCCGGATAAACTTTTGGTAATACTTCAATAAAGAAGCTCACTCTTTCGTGTAACATTTGTCAAATGTGACACCCTTTCATCAGAATCAAAATGTCTTTGAAAATGTGAAAACGTAATGTTGCAACACCGTGGGACACCTCAATAAAATGCCTGGCAAAGTATAACTTTAAATATTTCTGCTGTATTTTTGATTTATGTTTATTCAACCTAATCTCCATTCTCCTTTGTCTGCCCACAATAGCGCTCCCTACACAGCCATTTCAAATGGTAAACTATATTTTAAGGGTCACAGATTATTCAGTTTCTAAACAAAATACCTTTTCCATTTTGGGATGCTTAGAAGCTGGTTCTTTTATAACGCTTTACCAGAACAGCTTAACAACACGCACATATTTTGTTGTTGTTTAACAAGTGTGAATTGATTTGTTCCATTCAAACTGCTTTCGGAACCTAACAAGATATTCCTAAGGTTTTTACTTTCTCGCATAGAACATTACCGGTATCTAACCACACTAAGAAATGTATAAATATGCACTTGCAGGTTTACACTTATGTGCACCTATGTGCAAATGCAGAGGTAGGATTTTATGGAATTCACAAACATTCTAAGGTATAGACATGGAAAGCTGTTCAAGGTGCAAGATTCCCTTCTGTATTCCTGGAACAGGTGTGTGACGTTCTCAGCAGGATTCTACCCTTGATATTCAGAGTTCTCCATAGCACAAAACTCCAGATAGGGGGAATAGCAAACCCTGGGCTATATTTGCATGATCATTTTAAATAATGTTCAATTTCTAGAAATCATGAGTCAAATCTGTTTACTTTGCCTTCTATAAGCCATAATCAATTTTAAAAATATAATCTCAATTTGTTTTTGCTTTCAGTATTACTGCTTCATTTACTGAAATTTTCAAAATCCCTTTCTTCCATTTTATTTAGGCTCTATTCACAGTGACATAATTTGTGAAACCATACTAGCATATTTTTTTTGTTTAGATTAGATATGTTTCATCATTAGAAACTATTATATATGCATGTAAAAGTTGTGTCTAGAAGTATAACACAATGCTGCATAATTAGGATTTCAAATATTTGTGGAATTTTGATCCCGAAAACAGGAGGTAATATAAAAAACAATTGTTAGAGAGAGATAAGTGGTAGATTGAATTGTTACAAACAGTTTATCGGGATGGAATGGTTGAATGTTAAGATTATTTTATATATCTTATAAATGTTTATGAAGTCATTAACTTTAATTGTAAGGTCTCATTATTTTAATTTGTATGGCAAATGGCTTACTTTTTAAGGATGACAATGACAAGTGAAGGACTGGGTCGAGGAAAAGTGAAGCCTTAAGCGGAAGATAAAAGAGACATGTATAAATAGTTAAGATGTGAATGTTACTGTTGTCACAAGTCAGTTATTATCCTGTTTTAAATTATTCTTATGTATAAAAAGATATAATATTGAGGTTTGAATTACTGCTTTGAAGTTTAAGATTTGATTTAAGTATTATAATGGAAATGATACATGTTTCTTTACAGCTTAATTATATGCATAACTCCTAATGAAGTGACAAGAATAAGTAAAGGACAAGTTACCTTCGGTAACACCTTATCTGGTAGAGACAATATCTAGTTGCAGATTCCTTACCTCAGAATTTTCCCCAGGCGTCAGTCTGGATCCTGAGATTTTTCTCGAGCCGTTAGGTGGTGTCAATCGGCTTAGCGTGCATTGTCGGCATCGTCCACACCAGATATGACATTGAGGGTCCTATATTGGTGCCACCCTGACTTGCTGACGTCAGTTTCTTTTCATGACTTTCCACGCCATGACTCCCCCTGCCCCCACCACGCCGCACCACCCCACCCCTTTTCCCTCTCACAAGCCACCACTGGCTTCAGGGACTGCTCCCTCAAAGCCTTTGGATGCATGGCCCGACACTCGGAGCACAGATTCATCATGGACATCGCCCAGTGACAGGATCCGCAGGGCTTGACCCCAGTCTTCCCAGAAGAGATCCCTTGATGCACCAGGAGTTAGCAACTCGAAAGATCTTTGACAAAAAGTAAAAAAAGGCCAGTCAAAAAATGACTGAGGGGTAGCTCTTTTTGGATGAGCACTGCCTGGTGTGGAAAGAAAATAACTGATGTCAGAGCGCTGGGGTGGCACCTATATAGGACCCATAACGTCATATCTGGTGCGGATGATGCAGACGAGGAACATGGAGCCGATCAATGCCACCTAACTATGCGCAGGGGCACCACTCAAGAAAAATCTCTGGATCTCGACTGACACCTGGGGGGAAATTTTAAGGTAAGGAGTCTGCAACTAGATGTCTCTATCAGATATAAAAGATCAAGATGAACATGAGTGGACCCCAAAAATCTCTCAAGCAGGAATCCAAAACAGTCAGACAAAGAAAGACCTAGGGGCTGTCAGTCGTAGAACTCACCAACTGAAGCATATCTTAAAGTATCCATAGACTCATACATCTAACTTCTTTGCAGATTAGGGGGCTTTGTGGGCTTTAGGGGTCAAAAAGTGAGCAGAGGCCACTGACTCCTGTGCATAACCTGCAACCTAGTGCAGCTGCTTCTTCACTCATTAGAGCATCCTAGAGGGGAGTGGGAACTGTGGGTGAAATATTTCAAGGTGCTTGGCTTGTTCACCAACAAGAGCCCTTTAGAGGAGTAGTTGAATGGTCTTGAGCAGTTGAACTCCGGTAAGGCTTTTTTCTACAGTTTGAAAGAATGAAAATAGGTAATTTCTATACAGAGCTTCTATGCCTACTACTACAACCTAGATACAGGAGCTGTATTTTAGCCAGTTAAACCAGGACCTTAATCCCGCCCCACAAATGATGATGTGCTGAAGTCCAAATAATGTGACCTCTCACTAAGATTTACACCAATGTTCAAGTGTAGACATAAGTCTTTCTTGAATTCACACACATTCCCAGGAATAGGGGTGGAAAGCTGGGCAAGGTGCAGGCTTCCTTGTGTAGTACTGAGAAGGCCATGGCATTCTCAGCTGGATACTACCGCTGATGTAAGGAGTTCTCTATAGCACAGTACTTAAGACACTGGAATAGAATCCCCTGTGCAAATGCACATTTTTTTTCTTGATTGGGAAAACATTTTTCCCTATGCAGAAACCCCTTCCTCTACACATCACGGGGTGATTGTTCCCGTCCCACCCTCGAAGGGGAGCTATGTTTGCCTTTGGGTAGAGTAAATCTTTGGGCCTTTCCAGGGTGCCAAGGGCATGGATTGTTGTATATGAAGGCCAATCAACAGCTATGTTTGTCGGCTTTCACAAACTTCAAAGTCGACTCACACCTTGGTACGTCCACTTCAAAAGCTTTGATTGGGATATCAGGTTTAGAAGAACACCTCACCTGTGGCACAGATCTCCGCACATGTAAAGGTGCATCGGCTTGCCAGCAATTACTTTAAGAATTCATGGGGCACAGAAGAAAGATACATTTGTTCGCAAACAGGTTTACAACTGGATTTACTTTTGTAAATACACCTCAAGGATAACAGTCAGTTCTTACACCAAAACCATATCTGTTTGTCGTCGACCAAGGATATGCACAGGCTGCAAAGCATACGTTGCAGCTTACTAAAAAAATAAAATCTGAACTAAGTAACTAGGAAAGATATGCATGGAAAGTGCTGCAAAAGGGGCTTCTTTGAAGATGCGATAGGCATAATTTAATATTTTTTGCATTAATTTAACCTGTTTTGCAGAGGTTTTACTAGCCTGTGTACCATTCAGCAGCACATTGTCTTTGATTATTATATGCATGTGATTAGGACAGACACTAGGCCCTGTTTGCCACTGATACCATCCAGACAAAAATTATATTTCAAACCATTGGAAGTGCGACTCTCTGTTAGTGAATGACAACGTGTCTAAAAACAATGGAATGGTATGCAGCCCATCTATATTTGCACGTATGTTTGCTTTACAGGCTCATGCAGACAGACTGATTTTTGTAATTTTCAAAAATTAATTTTTTCATTCACGACCTACTCACCCAGAAGTTTACATGTGAGTAAATGTAATCTGTGGGAGGGGAGTGATCATTCCATGGAGGCAATGCCCAGTGAGAATACACTGGTGATCCATAAGCTTACACATTTGGCGGTATTCACAAACACCTCTCCAATACAGTGCTTAATTTGTGCTTGTTGTTTCTTGTGCGGAGCACCAACACTTATTTTTGGGGGCCGGCACTGATTTTTCTGCCTCAAGCATTTACTGTGAGCAAAAGACACACATGGGAAAGAGCAAGGGAGGGAAAAACGGAAAAACAGCACAAAAGGAGAACGCAGAAAGCTGCAAGAGTGAGCTGAAGGGGCAGGGAGTGGCTTTAAATGGATTAAAGAGGCCAGAGATGGCTTCAGGAAAACGCTGCCTCAGTATTCTGCCCTCGCACATTTAACTGCAACAGCCGCGTGTTTAGGAGGAGGGCTTTGGGCACCCGCGCATTTTTATTTACAAATCAAGCACTGCTCCAAAAGTGTTGACTGGCCTACAGGGTAATCAGGCAGATCTGACAGATCAGTGTGTGGGCCAGTTTTTAAGCAGTTTGTGGGCCTGTTGCATGGCCAGGTCGGCAGTTTTTATTGCTGATTTCTCTCATATTAAAACAAACGCTGCCTACAGTCGATACAAAAGCATACATTCTCCCATGTATTGAAAAATACCCATACAAAATACCTTTACAAGTTACAAACCGGCCTGATTTGTAAATGTGAGCCACTATTCTAGCTATTTGAGTCCCTATTATACAGAGGGCACACTTTTCCTGTTTGCGCCATGGCACACCTTAAAGCAGGTGTGTCAGGCACAAACAGGGAAAGTGGGTCCTATTAGGAAGAATTGCGGCTGCCTTTAGGGCAGCCATGAACTCACGCTGCCCAGGGGGCACCGTATTCAAGAGTAATATGGAGCATCTGTTTAAAAGCTGCTCCTTGTTTGTCTGTGCAGGTGGCAACCTGCCTGCACTTTCAAAAGGGATTAGAGATCCCCTAGCAGGTGGGTGCAGTGAGTGACTTTTCCTGCCTGCTGGGGGATGTCTGGGGGATCCATGGGACCCCCTTTCATCCCTTGAGAGGGCTGCCCTCAGGGGGTGCAGTGACAGTGTGCCACCTTTTTGTGGCTCACTTTAGTGCGCCTCCTTAGGCCATGTTTGGTTCTGTGCCCGTGCCCAAAATACGGCTTGGGCGCAGAGGCAAAGTGATTCCCTCATTTGTATGTGACCACACCCCCATGCAATTAAGGGAACGACCTCTTGAGGTAGCGATGGCGCTACATGTTCACCAGCACTATATGTATTACAGAAGGGGCTCGTCTGTAATACCAAAGAGCCACAGGGGCGTGCAAAGCAGGCACAAATGCCTGTTGCACTCCCTGGGCACTTGTATAATATGGCCCACAGTTCGGAGTGGAAGCCACTTTTATTTCGGTGCCTGGGTCCCAGTCCAACACTACTCTCTATACCATACCTGTCCTAGAAAAAGCGTAAGATGTAATCATGACAAGAGAAAAAACACGCATAAATTGATGTGGATGCAGTTAAGGGGTTTCGTCACAAAGAAAAACATTCTTCTGGTACAGAAAAAGGTTAGCATCTATTGTTGCATTCGCCCTTTTTCGTTCATAAAATATTTTTTGCTTGAGGAATGGAATTCTCAAATCTTTTCCACAGTTTTGATAGGAAAGATGTGACAGGTTTCCAAGCATTCCTTTGTGAATGCAGAAATACGGATTTGTTTGTGAATCAGCTAGTATCTAAGCTGGTTTTAATAATTCCATCCATCACTTTAGTGTTTTCTTAAATTAATGTCCTGATATTAGAGGGATGTGCCGAAACTTGGAGACCTGAGCTTCCAATGTCGTGGGGTCTCAAGCTGCACATTAACGATGGGTGTGAATAAGGCGGATATACATAAGGGATTTCTCCTGTTCCCTTCCAGGGGAGACAAGACACTGCAATTTCGACTAGACTTCACCTGGGCAGGGCCAAAATTGATGTGCCTACACTTGATCTCCTTCCTTAATGACACAAAATGATGGAATGAGATATTACCCTGAGAACGTCCTTCCTGTTCATTTACACCACGAGCATGAAGGCTGTTCTCGGACGTTGTTACAGAGTAGGTGTCTGGAGACAGAAGTGCACGTTTATGTTTATCTGGGCTTTATTTTTGATATGACATCCGAGCCATGGTACTGCTTCGCAAGCATTTCTGAATATTTTTGCAGTTCATAGAAACACTTACTTGTAATGTACGTGCAAGTGTCCCGCACAAAAAAAATGACTTTGGTAGAATGGCCCTTAGAGATATTTCTTTATGTCTGATAGGCAAACAAGTACATTCCGGCACGAGCTTCAGTCTGAAAAGGTAAGTAATCCATAGGTGCTAGAAGTAGGGGTGCAGGGGTGTAGGAAGCTGGCCTGGTGTGTGGTGAGTACCTATGGTACTTACATCTTATACCAGGTATCCCCTCTTAGTGAAGTGTAGGCAGTGTCTAGAAGCCAGGCTCTCTAGAGGTAGCTGTGGATGAGCAGCCAAGGCTTATCTAGGAGACATGCAATACCACTGTAGTCACACAGTACTCACACACATGAAAGAAATCACTCAGTGTTACAAAAATAAAGGTACTTTATTTTGGTGACACTAATACCAAAAATACCATAGAGACTATACTCCCTTAGAAGGTAAGTGGTACACAAATTATATACACTAGTACGCAGAAATAGGCATAAAACAGTTAGAAAATAGTGCAATTAGTGAAAATTACAATAGTTAGAAATGGGCCTATGGGGAACACAAACCATATACTAAGAAAGTGGAATGCGAAAGTTGGTCCCCCACCTAGGCAATTGTGTGTAGAGGGGAGCTGGGAGTACTAGAAAAGCTCAAAGGTGAGTACCACAACCCACCCTGGTGCCCAGGAAAACAGGAGTAAATCACAGTAAGTTTACCAGAACACACACACAAACGAGAGGAAGAATTATGCAAAACACAGAAGAGACTGCAAGTCACCAACAGTGGATTCATGGACAAGAAGACCTGTGGAAGAAGGGGACCAAGTCCAAGAAGCAAAGAAGAGTCCAGGAAGAGCAGGAGCCCCTGCTAACTCGGATGAAGGTGCAAAAGGAGAACCACTAGTGAAGAAGAAAAGTCAGTACTGCACCCAAGAAGATGAAGTCGGATTCCTGGAGGGTGCAAGTGATGCCCCACGCTGCATGGAGGGTTGCAGTTGGGTTTGCATCGTGGGAGTCCGCTAACAAGCCTTGGCACACACAAAGCTCGTGGTTAGCAGAAAATGGCGCTGCCGGGGACCAGGAAGGACCAGGTGGACTCTATCCAGGAGGGGAAGTCAGAGGGGGCCTTCAGCAACTCAGAGAGCCCACAGAAGTCCAGGCAGCACACACAGGAGTCCCTCAGGATGGGGAAAAGAAAGATGCAGAAGAGGCCCATGCAGCACTACGACAAAGGCTCCTACGCCTCAGGAAGCTGTGTGTCACAGGATAGAGTGCTGGGGGCCGGGAAAATGGGCATGGAGTTTGTGGGAGCACCTCTGCTAGTGCAGGGGTGCCCTCACACACGGTACTTTGCACCCTGCCCTCAGGGCTGGAGGGCCTGCTATATGGTTGATTTATGAGTGACCTGGTGCAGAGAATATGTCAGTGAAAGGGTGCTTGCACCTTTTCACGCAGGATGCAATGGCAGTCCTGCAAAAGCCTTTGCATGGGCTCCCTATGGGTGGCAAAATATATGCTGCAGCCCATAGGGATCCCCTGGAACCCCAATGGCCTGGGTGCCTAGGTACTATATACTAGGGACTTATAAGGGGGCACCACTATGACAATTTGTGGGTGAAATACATACTTTTGGGAGAGAGAGCATAATCACTGGGGTCCTGGTTAGCAGCATCCCAGTGAACACAGTCAAACATACTGGCATCAGGCAGATGCTGGGGGTAACCATGCCAAGAAAGAGGGTACTTTCCTACAGGGGGTGCTGCAGTGCCCCCCAAAATAACCATGCTAGAGTTGAGAAGGTGATGGAGCAATTAAGATGCCTTTACATTTATCGCCACGTTCCAAGATAAAGTTCAAATGTCAGGCTATGTATTCTCCAAAATGGAGTTTCCATGATCCCTATGACTTCAGTGATATAGCTTTCATGAACGCCCCCGCAATCTGAAAATTGTTCCAGCTCCACTGACAAAGCAACTGTTACATATAATATCTACATAATCCATGCATTAAGTTTTGTCATCTTGACCAGGGAAGTGCAAAGTTTATTTCTACCAGCAATGTTTTGAAAAAATCTATGGAAACTATATGCAGATTTATTCTCTGCAAGTGTAATGCACATATTATTTCCCAGGTGTAGAATAGTAACTTTTTTTGTATAGTATATCTTATGAAGAACTATGGTGTTAGTATGGAAGATGAATGCAACAGAAAGGTGTTGGTAAAGTTATGATTTTCATGAAAATTTGTTAAACTGAAAAACATAGGTACCCTAGTTGGGTTTCTTAGGATTTGCCAAGGTTGGCAAAAATAGTTGGAATGTTACACACCTTTACCATTTGGCTTATGTCAGAGATGAGCATGTTCTCCAAGAGACGCAGTTCATAGCCTATGCTTTTCAGAATTAGCCTGCTAATTTACACATGATTTTGCCTGTGTACACATGTTTAGGTAGAGCAGACTCTGCGGTGTGCAAAGGTTGCTCATCTACATTTGTGGGTGTTTTCCTTCGATAGGCTAAAATAACTTGGGGCAAACATGGCAATCGTGAGTCTTGGGGGCTGGATCCATTCCATTTTTTTCAAGATAACCAATGGTCATGTGAAATCAATGATTTCCATTTAAATTAATTGTAAATATAAGGTTGCATGACATTATCGCCCATGCATTTACAGCTCATGCCTTTACCACACTGCCATTACAGTGCAATGCCTTTACTACGCCTTGCCTTGACTATGCAAACCTTTACCATACATATACCTTTACCAAGCATGCCTTTACATGCAAGGTAGGTACATATAAGGTAAATTAAACCCCAGTATATAGCTATAGCTCATCTATATCTACATATGTATATATGTATGTACACATACATGTGTATGTACAGGGAGTGCAGAATTATTAGGCAAGTTGTATTTTTGAGGATTAATTTTATTATTGAACAACAACCATGTTCTCAATGAACCCAAAAAACTCATTAATATCAAAGCTGAATATTTTTGGAAGTAGTTTTTAGTTTGTTTTTAGTTTTAGCTATGTTAGGGGGATATCTGTGTGTGCAGGTGACTATTACTGTGCATAGTTATTAGGCAACTTAACAAAAAACAAATATATACCCATTTCAATTATTTATTATTACCAGTGAAACCAATATAACATCTCAACATTCACAAATATACATTTCTGACATTCAAAAACAAAACAAAAACAAATCAGTGACCAATATAGCCACCTTTCTTTGCAAGGACACTCAAAAGCCTGCCATCCATGGATTCTGTCAGTGTTTTGATCTGTTCATCATCAACATTGCGTGCAGCAGCAACCACAGCCTCCCAGACACTGTTCAGAGAGGTGTACTGTTTTCCCTCCTTGTAAATCTCACATTTGATGATGGACCACAGGTTCTCAATGGGGTTCAGATCAGGTGAACAAGGAGGCCATGTCATTAGATCTCCTACTTTTATACCCTTTCTTGCCAGCCACGCTGTGGAGTACTTGGACGCGTGTGATGGAGCATTGTCCTGCATGAAAATCATGTTTTTCTTGAAGGATGCAGACTTCTTCCTGTACCACTGCTTGAAGAAGGTGTCTTCCAGGAACTGGCAGTAGGACTGGGAGTTGAGCTTAACCCCATCCTCAACCCGAAAAGGCCCCACAAGCTCATCTTTGATGATACCAGCCCAAACCAGTACTCCACCTCCACCTTGCTGGCGTCTGAGTCGGACTGGAGCTCTCTGCCCTTTACCAATCCAGCCACGGGCCCATCCATCTGGCCCATCAAGACTCACTCTCATTTCATCAGTCCATAAAACCTTAGAAAAATCAGTCTTGAGATATTTCTTGGCCCAGTCTTGACGTTTCAGCTTGTGTGTCTTGTTCAGTGGTGGTCGTCTTTCAGCCTTTCTTACCTTGGCCATGTCTCTGAGTATTGCACACCTTGTGCTTTTGGGCACTCCAGTGATGTTGCAGCTCTGAAATATGGCCAAACTGGTGGCAAGTGGCATTGTGGCAGCTGCACGCTTGACTTTTCTCAGTTCATGGGCAGTTATTTTGCACCTTGGTTTTTCCACACGCTTCTTGCGACCCTGTTGACTATTTTGAATGAAACGCTTGATTGTTCGATGATCACGCTTCAGAAGCTTTGCAATTTTAAGAGTGCTGCATCCCTCTGCAAGATATCTCACTATTTTTGACTTTTCTGAGCCTGTCAAGTCCTTCTTTTGACCCATTTTGCCAAAGGAAAGGAAGTTGCCTAATAATTATGCACACCTGATATAGGGTGTTGATGTCATTAGACCACACCCCTTCTCATTACAGAGATGCACATCACCTAATATGCTTAATTGGTAGTAGGCTTTCGAGCCTATACAGCTTGGAGTAAGACAACATGCATAAAGAGGATGATGTGGTCAAAATACTCATTTGCCTAATAATTCTGCACTCCCTGTATATATGTATGTATATATACATGTGTGTGTGTATATATATCTATATATATATATATATCCTTTCAGATTTTGCCCTCGAAGCGAAAACGCACTCATAGACAGGTAATTATTTATTTACAGCTTAAATCCGACTTTTAACAAAGGGAGCATTCTGTCTCTTCCTGACGCGTTTCGGGCCATCACAGCCCTTGTTCACAGGATCAAAAGTGTGAAATCTGCACCTTCGTTGTTCTGAAACTTAAATCTCATGCAAATTACGATTATTGCTCTCCGGTGAGCCTCTCAATGAGTCATTGAATATGCATGCTGGGATTCCGAGTTAAGCAACGTTAGTCCTTTTCCTCTAGTGGGTGTGCCTAGGTCACACTTGATTTACACACAGTTAAAACCCTGCCATGGGTTTCCCAATTTTAACAGTCAGATGCAATAAATTTTTTCCATTGCTGTACCTGTTGTCCTGCAGTCCGGTTTTTCTCAACTTCCAAAAACCGAGCAGGCCCATAAATCACATCACTATGGCGGTGCAGTCTTCCTGGCTGGGCTGCCAGAATATATCCTTTCAGATTTTGCCCTCGAAGCGAAAACGCACTCACAGACAGGTAATTATTTATTTACAGCTTAAATCCGACTTTTAACAAAGGGAGCATTCTGTCTCTTCCTGGCGCGTTTCGGGCCATCACAGCCCTTGTTCACAGGATCAAAAGTGTGAAATCTGCACCTTCGTTGTTCTGAAACTTAAATCTCATGCAAATTACGATTATTGCTCTCCGGTGAGCCTTTCAATGAGTCATTGAATATGCATGCTGGGATTCCGAGTTCAGCAACGTTAGTCCTTTCCCTCTAGTGGGTGTGACTAGGTCACACTTGATTTACACACAGTTAAAACCCTGCCATGGGTTTCCCAATTTTAACAGTCAGATGCAATAAATTTTTTCCATTGCTGTACCTGTTGTCCTGCAGTCCGGTTTTTCTCAACTTCCAAAAACTGAGCAGGCCCATAAATCACATCACTATGGCGGTGCAGTCTTCCTGGCTGGGCTGCCAGAATATATCCTTTCAGATTTTGCCCTCGAAGTGAAAACGCACTCACAGACAGGTAACGTTGCTGAACTCAGAATCCCAGCATGCATATTCAATGACTCATTGAGAGGCTCACCGGAGAGCAATAATCGTAATTTGCACGAGATTTAAGTTTCAGAACAACGAAGGTGCAGATTTCCCACTTTTGATCCTGTGAACAAGGGCTGTGATGGCCCAAAACGCACCAGGAAGAGACAGAATGCTCCCTTTGTTAAAAGTCGGATTTAAGCTGTAAATAAATAATTACCTGTCTGTGAGTGCGATTTTGCTTCGAGGGCAAAATCTGAAAGGATATATATATATATATATATATCACATGCTTTTATTAGGGGAAGCTCCCCTAACTCCCCCCCCCCCCCCCAGTTATTTTAAATGAGTATACATATTTTATTTTTGGAACAGAACCCGCCCACACCCTCCATTTTTTGTAACCTTATCACTCAATTCTCTTACCCACACGTAAGCCATAAAAACATCCTCACCACCCTAATCCCTTACCCATCTCTAAACCCTAAAACCACCCTTACTACCCAATTCCCTTATTCACCTATAAACCCTAAAAACACCCTTACTACTAAATTCCCATACCAACCCCTATACTATAGAAACACCTTTACTAACCTATTCCCTTACCCACCCATGAACCTTAAAAACACTCTTACCGCTCTACTGCTTTACCCACCCCTAAGCCCTAAAACACCCTTACCACTCAATTCCTATACCCACTCCTAAACCCTAAAAACATCTTTACCACCCTACACCCTTACGCACCCCAAACCCTAAAAACAGTTACCACCCTATTCTCTTACCCACTCCTAAACCCTAAAATCATATATATATATATATATCCAAAACACCCCTTCGCCTTCACCTCAGCCACTTACTTAATGGTGGATCTCAGCAGGGCGGCGTACCCTCATATATTCCAACAAACGCTGTCAGGACCTCACAGAGACAGATGTCCCCCGAAGACAAACAACGAGCCGTGATCCCAAGCAAAAGCATGTAGTTTATTTAGAAGAAAACAATCCTAACGCGTTTCAGAGCATAAGCTCCTTGTTCACAGGTCATGTGCTTTACTTCGGGGGACATCTGTCTCTGTGAGGTCCTGACAACATTTGTTGGAATATATATATGTATATATATACACATACACACACCCTTACCTTATTTACACTTACCAGTTTGTGGTAAAGGTATGCATGGTAATGGATGTGCGATAAAGGCATTATGTTGTAATGCCTGCATGGTAAAGGCTGTTTCCCATATATAACTGTTTGATGTGGACCAGCAAATGTAGAATGGACTCTGTCCTCCTGGACTTACGATGGACATCCTGGCCTACAGTGAATACAATGCATTTATTTCTGCCTCTGCGGCTCATTTGTGAAATCTGGCCAATGGTGTTGATGATACCTTTATAAGCAGTTGATCCATTGCACTGTATACGGCTTCCGCCATGCAATCCTCTGGCTGGATATGCCACCTATGACACCACCTGCCACAAAAATCCCAAGAATCTAAGCCAGTGGCTTTTCTCTGCACCACTATCCAAGATTGACATATTGAATGATACGTTAAGAAGATACCTTTTATTAACAGTACTCTTTTCAAAAACCTGTGCTTCTCTCTAAGTCGAAAGTGGCTAATTACTTGGTGGGGTACAAAGTGAACACAAGCAACCCAATTAATCATGGTTTAGGTCTCAACGGAGGCCTATTTTGGAAAATACCAATACTTACAGAGGGTTTTGGTCAGCTCATGCCTGCTACCTGTTGGCTTTCATGTCAATCATGTTTGCTTGCTTCTTATTTGGTGGCTTTCCTTCCTCCTCTATGCTTTGCTCTCCCCAACTCCCAAGCATAGCTTCTTTACCGTCCTTTGGAATGGATGACTTGTGTCCTTCACCTACTCATATTCAAGGAATTACTTTTTTCTTTTTCTTTCAGCATGCTCTCTCCCTCATGTGCTGCCCCAGCTCTTAAATATCCCCCAGTGTACTCGATGGTGCTCTCTCCTTCACTACCCAGCACATCCCTTGCTTTCCTTATCCTGCTCACCTTATGTTGCTTTGTAATTGCATTCATCTTCCTCACCATCGTCTAAACTTCCCTGCTCTCTTTTAATTTCCACCCCCTCCCAGTTGCCACCAGCCCAGGTTCACCTCGCATCCCACTTGCTGCTTTTCCATTGCTCCAAACCACTTCCTTTGTGGTCTACCAACATTTTTTTATATTTTTTTTCATTATTTTCTTTTGTAGGGACCAGCATCTACAATTTGTTGTTAGGCTGCCCCTTTTTCAAAATAGTCTTTTGCACACTTTTAAATTATTTTTTTTATTTACATCTCTGATATCAGTATGCAACATCTGAGAACAGTAAATAAAAATAAATGGTCGCCACACCGTGTGTATACGCATGTGTGTTCATGTATGCATCCATATATATTATTAGACTGAGCTGCTGTAGCCTCATGTCGCATACACAGGCTTGATGATGCCTGCAATAGGTCTACATTACCAGCCAAAAGGCAAAACCTATTGGCCTTGTCAATTCTTGTTTGTTTTTCTAAATGAGATGCCCTGTGGGACTACGGGCAATAGGTGAGGCAAGGCGAGTCCTGTGCTAACTAATACACAAAACGCACTCTCACGTCCATGAGGAGGCCTAACAAGACCAAAACCGGTCTTAGATTTCTTGTGTTCCCTTCCAAGGGGGACCTGACCTGGCAGTTCAGCCTGGACTGCTCCTCTTGGAATAAGATTGGATCTGATTTTCATAAGAAAGGTCTCTGTAGATTTGCAAAGTGGCCACAAAAACGTTGGATTGGAATGTCGCAAAAATAATTAAAAGTAGCTGAGATTAATTTAAGCATACACCCATCACAATATTGTTTTTCCAAATGAAGCATAAAAGTGTCAAAATTAAAGTAGTGAATAAAGATGTAAGAAGCTATGGAGTAAAGGGGTATCTGGAAGGCAAAGTACGAGGACCAAAACTGACAAAAATAAGAGCCTGGTTTTCGGCAGAATGATTTTTTTGATTGTGGGAACACCAACAAGAAAGCGAAGGAGAATCTGATTTATACATGAAACAATGAAACACGTTGGTGCAAGTAAACTCCTTTTGAACAGTAGTATGGATCCTCATTTTGTCAGAGCTAAAATACAGGTGAAGAATGTGGCTAGAAATTCCTATAAAATCTTACAGAGAAACAATTCAAATGAAATGAAGCAACATTCTGGTTTTACTTACATGGCAGGGCACAACTACTTTCCTTTAAAGTCAATTTATAATCTCTTACTTTGGATTTAAATGGATGGTTCATCTGGGAAAAATATTTAATTCAGGACTGAACGAAAAAGGTTATCTGGTGCATTTCTGAGTGACGAAAATATATGTAATTCATCTGAGTAACTGTCCTCATGACAGTCATTGTAATGTGTATATTTTCGAAATTATTACATGTCAATTTTAATTTTGATGTTATTATTGAAATTAACAATTATATTTATATGTTGTGCTATGAACTGTTTTCTTTACCAGTAAGTTAATTTGGAGTAACATGCATGTGAGTGAATTGTTACAATGACTGGTGTATAAAAATAATATTTTACATTGTCTGTGTGCTTTAGCAACGTTGTGTTCTACGTGTGGCACAGAATATGATCAAAATGGAAGTCCTGAGAACTGTAACATTTTCATGAGAACTTGCTGAAAGACACCAACATTTTTGTAGACCTAAATATGTATTTAAATTATGTAATACAAGTGTTAATCCAATGGTTGCGCGATACGTGTCCCTACTATAAATGAGAGACATTTGTCAGGTTTGAAACTGTGTAAGAGATTCTGCTGTAAATATCATAGAGCATGGTATTCCTTTCACAAACAAAAAATCATCAGGATTTTTAAATTAGATTTAACTGTAATACTCAGCTCTCCAGTAATATTAAACCCACCCGTAACCATAATGATAATTTGAACCCTTGTCTTAATGATAACCATAGCCATTCTGCTACTTCCAATCCTTAATATAATCCTACCCCATTACTAAACAAAATGTTGATCATAATGTTAATCTGAGCCCTAATCCTAATCATTACCACAGTCCTTTTGCGAATCCCAATCCTAACTCTAATGCTAACCCTAGTGCTAACCACAATGTTGTTCCAAACCTACCCCTACCTCTTCCACCCATCCCTGAACCATAACCCCATTAGTAACCTTAGCAATATTCTTAACCTGCAAAACAGCGACAAATATCTAACCTCAAGGATAATACTAATCCGAGCCTTCACCCTAGCTCTAAATTTAAGGTTAACTCAAAACCTTATTTTAGCCTTAAACCTTATCCATGATTATTGGAATAATTTTGAGTTCTGTGATGGTGTTTGGGACTATAATGCTCTGCGAGTGTGTGCAGGGAACATATCACCAGATAGCCATTTGCAGTACTTCAGCTCAATGACATCCACGGCAGAGACTCCAAGACACTGAAAGAGACTTTGGGTTTCCAGACTGATTGGAGGGATACCCATCTAAGAATACAATGTATGCAAACATTAATAAAACAACACCAAACACAATATCAACAGTCCGCTTTACTCCAGACTATGAGGATCACAGCACTGTAAAGGATGCTTAGAATGCAAAAATGTCTCACAACCACACCAATGGTAAAAAAAGCACCACAAGAAAAGCACTTAACATAACCAAACATAACGTGGGGCATGACTCCATGAAAGGCACACCTGACATCACCCATTATGCAAACTGCCTTTAACCTGCTTAATGACTGAATAAGTAAAGCAGAAAGGCATAGAAATCACTGCGTAAGTAGATGCTGATTCACACTAATGTCAGCGGTGGTGGAAGTGACATCAAACATCCTTTAGCCTAAAAAGTATCACAGAAATTAACATAATGTGACCTCCTACCCGGAATCTTCCCCAGATGTGATGTTGTTTGACCTTACCAGAATGACAACACAATTGAAATTACTAAAGTTTTTGTATAACATGAAAACCTGTGTGCTTGTCTGGAGCAGATATAGGCCCTCATTATGAACATGGCGGTCCGTTCCACTACGCCGGCGGTGGTGGTAGAGACCGCCAACAGAGGAGCGGTCCGGACCCCCAAATAATGATCCAACCGAAACACACGCATCCCGCGAACCACCCACCGCCTGGAAAGGAGTCCCGCCGATGACGGCAAAGTCCGCCCACAGACCGTCGGAAAAGCCCAAGCTGCCCATCAAATTATGAACCACCATTCCGCCTCCAGTTCCATGGCGGGAACCACCGCCACAAAAAGCCAGACGGAAATGGACCAAATATAAGGAAACACTCACCGGAGTTCCACAGAACGTGCAGCGGCAGCCATGGACAGAGAGCTGCTGATTATGCCAGCCCTGCCCCTTGCCATATACCTACACGAACAAGACCGCCGGCAAAGACGACAACGGTAAGTACCGCAACCTATGACACAAGGGAGGAAAGGGCACAGTTACATATCCACCCACCCCACCCACACTGCAATGCCCCCCCAACCCTTCCCAGAAGCACAAGTCAGACATCCCACACCAAGAGGTACGTACCCGACCGAAGGCCACTGCAACTTGACAATAGTACATACAATAGCCCCACACCAATTAAAAATCAAAACAAAGACCAGGGTGTAACTGCGTGCAGCCCAAACACAGGCCAAACAGAAACTTTAATTATTAGCTCACTGAGCCAAACTGTGCTAACAGGGCCAATGGCCAGTCCATAAAATGTACATTGTCCTGGGCCACAAATGGCCACACCTGACTCCCACAAGTGCTGGGTACTCCACAGAACGGGGCAACATATGGGGATCCAGGCACCTCACGGAAGGGGGGTGTAGGGGATGGGGGGGATTTTTGATGGAGGTGGGACTTAGACCTTCTTGTGGAGGTTGGAGGGGGGGGGCTTCTCCTTTGAAGGGGTGGGGGCTGTTTGGCTTGGGTGAATCTGGATGGCCTAGGCTCAGACCGGGCCTTCTTCTTCACCGGGGAAGGTGCACAGGAATGAGAAGGCTGGACCGGGGTGGGCTGTGATGTGGAAGGAGCGGAAAGGGCAAGGAGGTGGGCACGTTTGGGGACAAGACGGGGTGGGCCAGTGGGTTGGAAGAGGTCAGCATGGGAGAGGAAACGTTTTTGGGGAGCAATTGGGGTGGGCATGGATGAGGGCGTGGGAGTGGAGGCAGTGGGAGTTGATGTATGGGGTGTAGGTGTGCGTGTAGTGGGTGCAGGTGACTGCTCAGTATGCTGTGGTGTGGAGGATGTCTGATGGGTGGGTGTCTTTGTGCGTTTGTGTGTTTTGGGAGGTGGACACAGTGGGAGGTGACAGACAGCTAGTGTGGATGTATGTTAGCTGGGTGTCTGCAAGTCTGGTGAGTGTGCTGCATGTGTCAACTACAGTAGAGGTGGTGAGTGCAGGTGTGGTGTATGGGGTGCATGTATGGCTGTCTGCAATTGTGGTGACTGCAGGAAGAGGAGCAGAAACAGTGAGTGAAGGTGCAGTGCATGAGGGTGTGGATGTGGAGGGGACAGATAGGGAGGCGGAAGAGGTGGGCACACTGAGGGAAGTGGACGTTGTTGTGTGTGCAGGTGTCTGTTGGCTGTGTGAATGCTTGTGGTGGGAGGTGTGGTGCTTGTTTTTTGAAGTGTGCTTCTTGTGTGTTGATGTGCCTGTAAGCGGGTCTGATTGTGTGCTTTGGACAGGTGAAGGGAGTGGGGTGCTGGAAGAGGTAGAGGTGGTTGGAGGGGGGACGGAATGGCCAGGGAAACTGACTGCCGTCCGAGAGGAGGCCAGAGCCTGAAAAGATCTCTGTAGGGCAGACACGGCACCATGAATACCATCCAGATAGGCATTGGTCTGCTGCACCTCTGATGCCAGACCCTGAATGGCATTGACAATGGTTGTCTGCCCTACAGAGATGGTTCTCAGGAGGTCAATAGCCTCCTCTGTGAGGGCAGCAGGGCTGACTGGGGCAGGGGAGGAGGTGCCTGGGGCGAAGGAGATGCCCACCTTTCTGGGTGGGCGGGCACGGGCAACTCGGTGGGTAGCAGAAGGGAGGGCGGTGATGGTATGGGTGGTGGCGGAAGATCTCACGGTAGTGGTGTGTGCACTAGGGTCCGCCACCGCCGGGGGACCCCCATCTGAGGAGGTCTCAGAGTCACTACCTCCTGTGGTAGTAGCCTCCCCCGTGGAAGTCCCCTTGCCCTTCCACTCACTGGTCCCCTGGGCGTCCGTTGCCTCTGCCTCAGAGGATCCGTGGGCCGCTGCTTCCTCTCTTGCCGATGCCTCAGCTCCCTCACCTGAAGAGAACAGGGATGGGGAGACAAAACAGGAGAGACACTTGTAAATAGCTGAATGCTGATACACAATGGCCAGACATACACTCACCCAGCCACACACCCAACAGGCAGCACCGTGCACTATGCCAATGGCCATGCCCCTGACTACTGACCAGAATACTGATCTACAACCATCCCCTGAAATACTTTTGGAGCTGAGGTAGGTGAAACCTGACAGGGAACATAAAGTAGATGGACACCAGTCAAATTCCCTGCTCTAAGCAGCATGAGCCCTATCGCACACACAGTCATCCTTCCAGACTGAAGTATGGTCAGTGAGTACTCACCCCCTTGTGACTGCTGTGCAGCCTTTAAGCGCCCATCCAGATCTGGGTACGCCACTGCCAGGATCCGTCGCATGAGGGGGGTCGGTGCCCAACGGGCACCCCTTCCATGTTGGGAGGACTTCCCCAGTTGGGCCTCAGTAATCTTTCGCGCCCAGCGCCGCAGGTCCTCCCACCTCTTCCGACAGTGGGTGCTCCGCCGGTTGTAGACCCCCAGGGTCCGTACCTCCATGGCGATGGGATGCCAATGTGCCCTCTTCTGGTGGGCGCTGACCTAGAAGGGTGACACAGAAATGGAACACAGAGGTCAGGCACTTGCACAATAGGAACAGCTGGCAGATTGTCCAACATAGGACTGCCAGTACTCCCAGACATGCAGGACAGTGGCACGCAGCATTCCATGCACCACAGCCCATCCAGGCTCAGAGGAGCACATATATGTGCAATCCACACCATCCATTACTCACACAGTGCCCCCCAAACCCAGACTCACCTGTACCTCTGGCCGTCCATAGAGTCTGCCGTACAGGGGCAGGACCCCTTCCACTAGCTTCTCCAGTTCTTCCTGGGTGAAGGCTGGGGCCCTTTCCCCTGCACCATGTGGAACATCCATAGCCAGAGGCAAGCCAGAGCAGTACACAGAGTGGAGTACCTGTACACACAAGATCAGGGAGTCAAGTGGTCAAACGATGACGAACGCGTGTACGTTCCGCAGCGGTATGCACTGTCGCCGCCGGCGGCGATCATGATACGCCAGGATTCCCCATTGGCATCCATGTTAGCCAATGAGGCTGCGAACAGCGGTCAACACCGCTGTACGCTGTGACGTCAACCGCTAGCGGTATTAGGTTACTTCCACAACGAAGTGGCTGAACTACAGTGGGCAGACATTTTGCCATCACCTACGCATCTTGAAATTCTTACTACTCACAATGCAGGGCCTACTAGCCACATGAAACACCTAGGCCTCTGTCCATTCCGTATAGTAGCACACATTAATTACTCTGTTCCCTACTAGTGATGTACATGTACATCTGTCAGGTAGCAGTTATTGTACAGACACTACTATGAACAATGCAGTGCATGTATTCTTCACATTTTGCCTATGTATGTGTGCACATCACTCCTTTTTGTAACCCCTCGTAGGTACCGACCCTTGTGGCGAGGAAGGGCACCATCGGTGTACAGACCACTTGTGGATATGGGGACCATGGTGGAGCGTCTGATCATTATCACTTACAGACTCACACGTGCAACTATTCAGGACCTATGTGCATTACTGGATCCTGCACTAACTCCCGGAAATCGTAATCAGCATGCCATTCCAACTGAGGTGCAGGTGCTCTCCGCACTCCATTTCCTGGCCACAGGCTCTTTTCAAGTGACAGTGGGAATGGGTGCTGGTTTCTCACAGCCAATGTTCAGCCAGGTACTGACAAGATTTCTGAATGCATTTGTACAACATCTGCAATCCTATGTGCGATTCCCCTAAAGTGCTGACCTCCCTGCCATTAAGTCTGACCTCTATGCCTTTGCAAACATTCCCCATGTCATAGGTGCCATCGATGGCACACACATACCCATCATCCCCCCAAGAGTGAGTGAACAGGTGTACAGAAACAGGAAGAACTTTCATTCCATGAACATCCAATTGGTGAGTACTGCAGACCAGTACATTTCCCATGTGAATGCCATGTTTCCGGGTTCAGTCCATGATTCATTTGTGTTGAGGAACAGTAGTGTGCCACAGAAGATGGAACAACTACAAGAGGCCAGAGGGTGGATCATAGGCAAGTTTGCCTGTCATTGACACATTACAGAAAACCAGCCTGTCTGATTAAGGGACATTACAATGACAACTCTGTATTGAACCATTTTCTAGGTGATTCTGGCTATCCAAACTTGCGTTAGCTCCTGACACTAGTGCGGAATCTCAGGACGGATGCAGAGAGGAAATACAATGAGGCCCATGGACGTACTAGGAGGGTGATAGAGTGTACTATAGGTCTCCTGAAGGCTAGATTCCGGTGTCTACATATCTCTGGGGGTTCCCTGGCCTATGGGCCTGATAAGGTGTGTAGAATAGTGGTGGCCTGCTGCATGCTGCACAACGTGGCAGAGACATTCTATCCCCCTTTTGGAGGTGGAGGGTGCTATAGGTCCTGATCAGCTACCTCACAGAGGTGAGGAGAGTGATGGTGATGGTGATGGTGAGGATGAGGAAGGGGAAGATGTCAATTCCAGGAGCCAACTGATACAACTCTACTTCCAATAACTGTGTGGGACTTAAGCCTGTCATTGGGGTTAGTGACTGATACTGTCAGTGTGCTCTGTCATGTAGGGGGGATTGGTCATGATAGGCAATACATGAACCACTTCTGCATGGTACTGACAGACAATATATGCATTCCCTCCTTGCGTAATTTAAAACACACAGCACCACCATCAAGCACAAATTGACAATAAAGTTGTTCTCTGACAGTTGCATCCATACTCCACTTTGTTAGACATTGAAGACAGGGGACAGTGTTACAGGTGTGAAATGTGTTTTATTGGTAGAATAGAGTGAATTGTGCTACATACAGTGATCAGAGTCGTAAGGGTTGGGTGTCCTCAAAACCTACTTGGTGGCAGCCCTGTTGGATGTCTTAGATGGGTCCATTTTGTAGAATAGTACTTCAATTTGCCCTCAGCTAAGTGTTGTTGGTGAATGGGTGGGATGGTTGCTTTGCATTAGTAGCAGTGTCAATTGTTGGAGGGGGGCTTGTTCTTAGCTAGGTTTTCAGTGCCATATCTTGGCCTAAGACTACGTTTGGGTGCCTGCTGTGGAGCTTCTTGGGGTGGCATGGTTGGCCCCTGTGATTCCTGGGAGGGTATTTCCTGTGCTGTTTCTGCTGCTTGGTCATCTGTTGCTGGTTGTCCAGAGCAGTAGTGGGGGCCTCTTGTCCGGTGTGGGTGTCAGACTGTTTGTTTACCAACTGCAGCAGTGCACCAGCAATGGTGGCCATTGTGGCATTGTGCTCTTTCCACTGCTCCATGGCCTGTTGGTGTTGTTCCAGCTGCATCCTCTGACTTTGCTCCAGGGTGGGCACAATCTGTGCCAACCTGTCTTGTGTATGTTGATAGGCCCCCAATACCTCTGCAATACCGTCCTGGGCTGCTGCATCCATCCGGTGCCCTACCCCCTGACCCACTGAGACACTTGAACTTGCCCTAGCCCCCTGTCCCCTGCGCAGGTCTTGAAGTGCCACTTGTACTGGGGCCCTCGTGGGAGTGGGAGACTGTGGCCTCTGTAGCCGTGTTCCACCAGTCTGTGCCCTAGGTCCACTGGTGTGGGTATGCCTCACCTGGCCTGCTGGTCTTGACTGGGTGTTAGGGGTGACAGTGGTTTCCTGGGTGGGGCTGCTGCATGGTGAGAATCCAGGACTGTGTGAGGGGCCTGCCTGCTCATCAGTGTCCAGGGATCCTTCCTCAAGGTCTTGTGATGTGCCTCTGTCTCCCTGAAGGACTGTGGCACTCCTTGTCCCCTCCATTAGGGTTGCATGGGTGGTGGTGCCTGTTGGGGGACATAGACATGTCTGTTACATATGCCTGAAGGTTTGAGGTGTACAGAACTGGGCTATTTTGTGCTGGTGTTACTTTCAGTGGCCTTCCAGGGTGCCTTTGTGAGGTGGACATTGCATTTAGTGGCAGTGGTGGGGTGGCATTGTGGTGGGGGGTATTATTCCATTGTGGGTACGTGCAGGGGTGGGTGGCTGTGCACAGCGGGAGTGATGTGGGCCTGTTAGTGGGTTGTAGGGGATGCCGGGTGGTGGATGTGGTAGGTAATGGCTGGGTGGGGTGTAGGTCAAGGTGGGTGTGGGTGGGGTGGGGTGGTGCATGCATTGCAGATGTGTTGTATATGGGGTAATTGTAGATGACTTACCCGAGTCCATTCCTCCAGTGAGTCTAGTGAGTCCCTCTGGGTGCAGGATGGTGAGTACCTTCTCCTCCCAGTCAGTGTAGTCGGGTGGTGTTGGTGGCGGTCCTCCACCAGTCTTCTGCACAGCAATGTGGTGCCTAGATGCCACGGCCCTGACCTTCCCCCACAGGTCGTTCCATCTCTTCCGGATATCGTCTCTGGTGCGTGGATGGTGTCCCACTGCATTCACCCTGTTCACAGTGGTCTGCCACAGCTCCAATTTCCGCGCGATGGGTGTGTGCTGCACCTCGGACCCGAATATTTGTGTTTCCACCTTCAGGATCTCATCCACCATGGTCCTTAGCTCCCTTTCGGTGAAGAGTGGATTTTTTGGGGGGGACATCGTGAGTGTGGTGGATGGCGTCGGAACTGAGGACGGGGTATGGGTGCTCCTGTGTGGGTCGATATGCGTGTCCTGTATGCTGGCGTTCGCTGTCTGGCTCTGGTGCTTTCCGTCTTCTGGTCCTGGTTTCGTTGCAAGGGATTGTGGGGTGTGTCTGGGGGTGTTTTATGGGGTTCTGGATGTGTGTCAGGTGTGTGGGTGATACCCCTATCCAATGTGTGCACTTGTTGCTGTTGTGTCCACTTGCCGCCCGTGGCGGTCGCAGCCGCCAATGGTTGTCCGGCCTCCACTGTCCGACGAGGCGATTTGTGCATCATTATTTGGAAGGCGGGATGTGGGCGCGCTTGGCGGTGACGGGGTGGGGTGGGCTGGGATTCCTACCGACAGGGTCCTGGCGGGGAGTGGCGGTCTGGGTTGGGTTTTTCAATCATTATATGGTGGGTTTCCATTTGCCGCCAACGGCGGGATTCTGTTCACCGCCGACACGGTGGTCGGCGGTCTTTCCCGCCATGTTCATAATGACCGCCATAGTTTCAGAGAGTGGCACTGGCGACCTACATTATTTATACCACAGAGTGTTATGATTTACTAGTTACCCTAATGTATCACACAATGACAACTGTATTGATAAATCATGATTTACCAAGCCAATGACACTTGATATTCCTCGAGAGTTGACCTCATGTTTTCACAATATGGTGTGGATGCCCCCATGTGTGAAAATGTACCTCTGTTGTGCCAGATGGAGCATTGTGACATGGGTCCCTCTTTAGACCACACATTTTACACAATATGTGCCAGAATTTTGCCATTAGTGCTGGCCATCTACCACAGGTGATAATTATGTCAAAATGTACCTCGAATATGTCCTTCATTATGGCAAGAATTACTTTCAGTGTGCCAGCAGGAGCCTTTTGTCATGGGTGTCCCACACAATAAATATATCAGTATTTTGTCACAACTGCCTGTCATGTTTAGAGTTGCTTCCAGTATGTCAATGCGATCATTTTACAATGGATGCCTTTATAAGTCAGAACTGCTTCAGTACACGAAGGCCACTGGAAGACTCACATTACATTAAGCCAGCACAATTACATTAGGCAAGCAAAATTCAAGTAATAGCAGGAATTTCATGTTATGCAATTACACCTTTATTTGCAGCAAAATTATAGCGCAGGAGTAAGGGAGCAATGCGAGTGGTTGCTGTACATGGCAATTGTATTTTTTGGGCTATTGGTTTAGATTGAAAGTAATTCATCAAAAAGTGACACAATGCATTTCACACTAAAATATAGTGCTAAAGTTACTTACCTTTGGTAAAGCATTATCTGGCCGGGACAATATATAGCTGCAGATTCCTTACCTTTGAATTTCACAGGCGTCAGACTGGATCTGGAAGATTTTTGCGTGAGCTGTACCACTGCGCGCTTTTGGGTGGCTCCGTTCGGTTGTGTGCAGCGGAGGTGCCGCTGGAAGTTACGTTGCGGTCACCAAAACTGGCACCATCCAGGCGCACAGATGTCAGTTACTTTTCACGACTTTCAACGCCAGGAGCACAGAGCTTTGAAGTGCACTGACATTTGTGAGCGCAAACTAGGTCCCTGATAGGGATCGTGCCTAACCCTAGAAATCTGTCCCCACAGCGGGGAGGAATGGGTGGGTCGGCAAGGAATCTTCAGCTAGATATTGTCTCTACCAAGTAATGTGTTACTGAGGGTGATTAACTTGTTCATCTGTTAGAGACATCTAGCTGCAAATTTCTTACCTTTGAACAGCTACCCAAGCAATACCATACATTTGTGGGCTGCCAACAAATTTGTCTAAACTAAAAGGTCCCGTAGGACCAAACGGGCAAAATGCCCATCTCTATGGATCTGATTGTCCAGGCAGTAGTGTTTGGCAAATGTGTGCAAGGTCACCCACATTGTTACCTGACAGATGTCCAGGACTGGGACTCCATGAGCCAACGATGTGGTCGCAGTCTTTTCTCTGGTGGAATGAGCCCTTAAGCCCTCCGTAGTCTGTTTCCTGGCCAAGGCGTAGCACATTTCAATACAGAGAATGACCCAGAGTGAAATGGTTTGCTTCTGTACTGCCCGACCTTTCCTTGCTCCAACATATCCCACGATGAGTTTGTCGTTCACCCGGGACTCTTTTGTTCGGCTAAGGTAGAACGACAACACTCTTTTTAGGTCTAGAGGGTGGAGTCACTCCTCTTCCTTAGAGGAATGTCGAGGAGCGTAAAAGGTGAGCAGGGTGACAGATTGTCCCAAATGGAATGGGGTCACCACCTTTGGAAGGAAAGAGGCCCTAATACAAAGCACCACTTTGTCTGGAAACACAGTCAACTAGGGAGGCTTGAATGACAAAGCCTGCAGGTCACTCACCCAGGCTGGCTTGTTGGTAAGCAGCCGGAGAGGACAACTGTGTAGCAGCTCGAAGGGAGTACACATGAGACAAGTGAGAACCAAATTAAAGTCCCACAGAGACAAGATAAAGGGCGAAGGAGGAAACATATGTACAAGCCACTTGAGAAACCTATCCACCATAGGGGACTTAAATAAAGAGGGTTGGTCAGGCAGCCACAGGAAGACAGACAGAACAGAAAAATAATCCTTAAGAGTACCCAGAGCACAACCCTAAAAATGAAGAGAAGAAAATCTGAAAGAGAGACAGAAATAAGAGTCGAAAGTCTTTTCTGTACAACTTTTGCCATCAGCAGGCATACACCGTCTTGGTGGAGGGATGCCTGGCTGCCAAAATACCATTTCAGACTTCAAGGGGAATTTCGAAGGCTGTCAACTGTTGGCGCTCAATCTCCATGCAAGAAGGCAGAGAGTTGACAGGTTCGGGTGGAAGACCCTCCTCTGCTGCTGTGACAGAAGATCTTCCCAAAGGGGCAGTCTGATCGGAGGATCGATGCTCACTTTCAGAAGCTCAGGATACTGGACTCTTCAAGACCAGTCCTGTGCCACAAGAATGACTTGGGCCTGGTCGTTGCTGAACTTCTTGAGAACTCTGGGCAGAAGTGGTAAGGACGGAAAGGCGTACAAGAGGCCTGAACTCCATTTGAGATGAAAATCGTCTCCGAGAGACAGCCGCATTGAGAAACTCCAATGTGCAAAACTGCTGACACTGAGCATTCTTCTGGGGGCGAAGAGATCTAATCAAGGCTCTCACCACTGCTGAAAGAGTCCTTTCACCACCTTTGAATAAAGATGCCACTCATGATCTGCTAGGCAGCGACGGCTTAGTTTGCCTACCCAGTGTTCAGAGAAACTGCCAGGGGTTGAACCACGAGGGAAATGCCCTGCTCTTCCAGCCATGTTCAGAGACGCAGGGCCTCTTGACAAAGAGTACACAACCACACCCAGCCCTGCTTGTTGCAGTACAACATTGCGTGGTGTTGTCTGTGAACACCTGCACTAACTTCCCTGTGGCAGAGGGAAGAAATGCTTTCAATGCTAGCCGGACCGCAAGGCGATCCAACAAGTTGATGTGGAGTCCGAAACCTGCTGGAGACCAGAGTCATCTGATTTCCACTTCTCCTGGAAGGCCACCCTACCCCAGGAGTGACA
The DNA here is from genome assembly GCF_031143425.1 of Pleurodeles waltl. Classification (NCBI taxonomy): domain Eukaryota; kingdom Metazoa; phylum Chordata; class Amphibia; order Caudata; family Salamandridae; genus Pleurodeles; species Pleurodeles waltl. Next base: position 77,248,944 of record NC_090451.1, on the reverse strand, counting down.
CATCTGTCACTACTGTCAGATCTGGTTGCGGAAGGGAGAGGAGTCTGCCTTTGACCCAATCGCGGTTCATCTGCCACCACCGTGGGTCTTTTGTAGTTTCCTCTGAGATCTGGACCATGTTGGAGAGATTCCCCTCATAATACATCCACTGGAACTTCAGGTCCCATATGGCATCTGGCATGATTAACCAACAGGATGCAGGAGGCCATGAGGCCCAATAGCTTCAGAGTCATTCTCACCAAAATCCAGGACAGAGGTTGAAACATCGGTATCATAGCCTGAATATCCTGGACTTGCTGGACTCGCTGCTCAGGCGGCTAAGCCTGAAACTGCACTGTGTTCAGAACAGCTCAGATGAAAGAGAGCCTCTGAGAAGGAGTCAGGTGTGACTTCTGCACGTTTATAGTGAACCCCAGTGAATGTAGGAGGTCTGCCATTGTCTGGAGGTGGGAGACGACAGCCTGGGGGGAGCCTGCCTTCAACAGCCAGTCATCGAGATAAGGGAAGACTGACACCCCTAATCTCTGCAGATGAGTTGCAACCACCGCCATCACCTTGGTGAACACCTGAGAGGCACTGGCAAGGCCAAAGGGGAGCATGAGTAACTGAAAATGATTGTGGCCAGCCTTGAACTGCAAGTAATGCTTGTGGGCAGGTAAGATCAGGAAGTGGAAATACACATCCTGCAAGTCCAACGCTACCAACCAATCTCCTTGATCTTGGGAGATAAGACCTGAGCCAAAGTGAGCATCTTGAATTTTTCCTTTTCAAGGCAGAGACTGATGGTTCAGAGGTCTAGTATAGGGCTAAGACTCTTGTTCTTTTTGGAGATCAGGAAGTAGTGAGAACAACAACCAGCGCCTAATTCTGGTATCGGAACCCTAATATAGCTCCTCTGGCCAAAAGAGCCGCAACATAATCTCGGAGTAAAGATAGAAGATCCTCCGTCAGCCATTTTTGTGTTGCTGGAATAGGGGAAGGGGACGATTTGAAGGGAATGGAGTAACCTCTCTGAATGATCTGGATAATCCACCTATTCAATGTAACGGACTGCCAGTGAAGGAAATGATGACATATTCTCCCTCCAACAGGACAGCCATGATTCCTTATTAGGAGACTAGAAGGACTTAGAGGCCGCAGCTGCCCTGGGGGGGATGGGGGTGGACAACCTCTGGCTGCCTGACTCATGGGGTCGAAATGACCATGTCCATGTATAGCTTGAAGAGCATGCACAAGAAGGTGGCTAGCATATGGTTGGCGTAGTGGCACAGCCCTTCTGTAGCCACAAAAGGGGCAAAAGGCAGACTGGGGACAAGGGCCACTCAAACGTCCAAGGACTTTGCCGTAGCCCGCAAGTCCTTAAAGTGCTCCAGTGCCAAGCCTGCTTCTCTCTGAAGAGACGAGTCCCATCGAAGGGCAGGTCCAAGAGGTACCCCCAAAAAACAGATGTCCTCATTGAGACATAAGCTCTAAGGGCTACTATTGACGAACCAGCTCTGCCCAGCGAGTCGGTCATGTCCAATCCACACCTTATGGTGAACTTTGCTACATCTCTCCCATCTCTTACTACTTGGGAGAAGTTGGCTCGGGCCCCCTTTGGAATCTGTAGCAGCACTTGTGCAACAGTATCCCAAAGAATATGGGAATAATGGCCCAAAAGACATGTGGTATTCACCAACTGCAATGTGAGGCTGATGGAAGAAACATTTTCTTTCCCAAGGTGTCTAGCCTTTTGGATTCCCTGTCCAGGGGAGCAGCAGGGAACAGGCCATGGGAAGTCAAGGCCTGGACTATCAAGCTCTTAGGGGATGGTATGTTGGGTGAGGAAACTTGAGTCACCCGGGGTGGAACTTTGGCAGCGGGTAATTGTCCTGTTCACATAACAGGAGCCTCTGTGCTGGCTTCGACCAGGTTTCCAGCAGGACATTAGTCAGTGCTTTGTGAAAGGAGAGCAGGGGTTCTGATGAGGAAGCCCCTGGTTGAAGCACTTCCATTAAGAGGATAGTTTTGACTGACACAGAGGGAAGTTTGAGGTCAAGGATCTCCGCTGCCCTCTTCACCACCATAACATATGATACACCTTCCTCTGTAACCACGGTATAGGGAGAAAGCAAACCAGTGTCTGGATATGTATCCAGTCCACTGGCATTACCCAGTTCCTCAAACCAGTCCATAGATGTTCCCAACTGGCATACTAATGGATCCAGTGACCCCTCCCATTCTTCCCCTATGCCTGGCTACTTAGGAAAATGCTCAGGCAACAACCTAGGACCAATGATCCCCGTTGGTGCTGGAATCAGCTTCGAGCGATGCCATTCCGACTCCGAGTCGTTGGAAATTACAATGGGGTTGGAGCCGCTGGTGCATGCCGGCAGCAAGGGGAGCATCAACATTGAGACTGGAGCCAGAGAAGGCCACATTGGCACGACCAGCGCCGGTCCAGATCGGACCCGTGGGGCCTATCAGAGCCAAACCAAAAGCCATTCGTTTGGAATCTGATGGGGCACCTTTGGACCCCACGAGGCCCTAAGGTGCTCCGGAGAGGGCGGCCCGCTCAAATATTTTGCACGTGGCTCTGTAAAAATCACTCACCTGAGCAGGGGTCGCTCTGGCTCCCCAAAAAGGCTGGGAGGCGCAAAGTCGGACCTTGCAACGGCTCTGCGGAACCATGCCTGGAACATCAATGTTCCGAAGTCGTCGCATTGGCCGATGGACGAGGAGAAGTCAACTACTTGTGCTTCTTATGCCTCTTCCCTTACGGTCCACATGACCCAGAGTGGGACAAAGAGGAGTTAGGGCTCCGCAACCTTCTCTTTTATCGAGACAGAGATCTCCGAGGAGTCACAGTAAGTAGCTTCAACTGCTGGACCACAAGCAGCTTTCAGGACCGCACCCTCAAAGCCTTTGGCGCCATGGCCCGGCCCGGCAGTACAAACACGACTTAAGAGTCATGGTTGGGCTTGAGGCACCGCAAACAAATCAGATAGGACTCTGTGACCGACATGGCATGATGACACCCGCCACACAGTTTAAAACCTGCTTTCGTTAAGGACATACCTCAAAACATAAAAAATACTCAATAAAACTTTGAAAAAACCTCTCAAACGTAATAGAGGGGTAGCTCTTCTCCAGATCAGCACCAACTGGCGCAGAGAGAAAAGAACTGACAACTTCGTAACAGCATGGTGCCTATATAGGTGATCGGAACGTCACTCTCAGTGCCAACAATGCAAACGACACTTGGAACCAAACAAAGCCACCTAATGGCGCACAGGGGTACTGCTCACGCAAAAATCTTCTGGATCCAAGCTGACGCTGGGAAATTCAAAGGTAGGAGTCTGCAGCTAGCTAGCTTTATCAGATTAAAGGATTGGTACTGCCCAAAATTTCACATAATTTACCCTAAATTTCGCATAATTACCCAAAAGAAAATTACGTGAATTTCGTTCACTGATGCTCGACACTAAAAGAATCTTTAATGTCTGAGTGCTGCTTGTTCTCAGCTGGGGATATCAGCAGAGGCGAAACTGTAGAGAAAATCTCATTACTTTGCCTGTTTATCTGAATATGATGCTTACCTGCCAATATTCATGTCATGTATCACTACTACCTCGTAAACGTTTCATGTTAAACATTTTTGTTAGAAGGACTACAAAACCTCCACAAAGACAAACAGCACAAGCATTTGCAATGTATTAGATCTTGCATTTGCCTGAGTTAGAGCTACTGGCGTTGTAAATGCATAACTGGACTTTTCTTGCCACATAAACTGGTCAACCCTGCCCCATAATTTGGTACTCTCTGCCACATAATATCAGTGGCCCTGCATATAACTAAAACACTTTTATTTACCTTCTTCCTCTATCTTTAGCAAAAAAAATGAAAATATTGCCATTATTTATTATATTTTTTAATATTATAATTTTGGGGTCACCCCACTCTAGTGTGGGGACCCAAAGATGATCTAGACAGAAAGTGCACATCGTGCGGTGAGTTATGGGCAAAAATGTTTTGTCAATGGAATGCCCTACAAAGCTTTATGGGGCGAGTTTCCAAAGTGCAGTGAATATTGTAGTATCTTGACTGTAATGCTCAGAACAGCCACTAGAGGGCACCACTATAAAAATGGCATTTGTAAGAAACATGGCCATGTAACAATATAGTCAGTCCCTAAAGGGCATAACCACACGAACACCAAATGGCAGAACATTATGCAGTGTAACCATATATTTAGCCCCTAAAGGGGGTAGTGCATTACACATTTTTCAGGCCTAGCAGGCCTGTGAGATTAATATTACAAACAAGGCCCTTACAACACAAACTACTCCTAGCTGTAAAACAAAAGTTCCAGCCGTGAGAGAACTTAAAAAGACACTGCCTGGTGGAAGAGGTTATTACAACCTAGTGTGGGGACTCAGAGATGCCACAGACAGAGTGCGTTGAGCTAAAAAATTTGATGGTGGTCCCATCGTCCTAGGAAAACCACACGGTGAGTTATGGGCAAAACATTTTGTACAGAAATTTCCCGCAAAGCATTATGGGGCAAGTTTTCGAGTGCAGCAAATACTGTAGTATCCTGACTGTAATGCCCAGATTAGCTCCTAGAGGGCACTATAATGAAAATAGCATTTGTAAGAACTATGGTCCTGTAACCATATAGTCAGCCCCTGGAGGGCATAAAGATATGAAAACAGAATGGCAGAAAGTAATGCAGTGTAACCATATAATTAGCCCCTAGAGGGCGTAGTGCATTACACATTTTCAGGCCTAGCAGGCTATGACAATAATATTACAAATAAGGTCCTTAAAAAACAAACTACGCCCAACTGTAAAACACAAGTTCCAGCCATGAGAGAACTTAAAAAGACACTGCCTAGTGGAGGGGGTTATTATTTTGCCCCCCCCCCCCAATCTAGTGTGGGGGCCCAGAGATGCCCTAGACAGAGAGTGTCATGCTGAAAATTTTGATGGTGATCCCATTGTCCGAGGACCACCACACAGTGAGTTATGGGCAAAATGTTTTGTAAAAGGAACGCCCGCAAGGCATTATGTGGCACGTTTCCGAGTGCAGCAAATATTGTAGTATCTTGATTGTAATGCTCAGAACAGCCCCTAGAGGACACCATAATGAAAATAGCATCTGTGAGAAACATGGTCATGTAACCATATAGTCAGCTCCTAGAGGGCATAATGACATGAAAACAGAATGGCAGAAAGTAATGCAGTGTAACCATATATTTAGCCCCTAGAGGGTGTAGTGCCTCACACATTTTCAGGCCTAGCAGGACTACTGCAATACTATTACAAACAAGGCCCTTAAAACACAAACTACTCTCAGCTGTAAAACAAAAGTTCCAGCCATGAGAGAGCCTAAAAAGAGAATTAATGGTGGGATGTACTTAACCACAAACAAATATATATATATATATATATATATATATATATATATACACACACACACACACACCAAACAACTCACTCATCAGAATGAGACCTTAAGACACTGGAAATGCACAGACCTGGTGAACGAAGGGCAGCACCCAGTGCTTAATTTGACCCGGTGGTTGCCAGTGGGCAGACATTTTCTGCAAGCACAAGAGAGGGAAAACACACAAAGGGGAAGTAAGAAAGCAGGATTTCACAAAAGAGAGCTGAAGGGTCACCGAGTGTCTGGCAGTGGATTAAAGAGCCCAGGGGTGGATTCAAGAGTATGCAACCTTGCTATTCGGAGAGCTTACATTTAATAGCACTGGGGTGTAGTTATGTTGTATGGTATGGATTTATGTGGAGTGGAACTATGTGTAGGGATGTTGAATTATATTGTGTGTATTACATTTATGTGGTGTGGAATGAAATTATGTGGGTTTGAGTGGAATTGTGTGGCTTAGAATTGTTTGGCTTTGAATTGTGCGGTGTTGAGTGGAGCTATGTGTATTGAAATTATGTGGATAGGAATTATGTGGTATTGTGTGTAGTGGAATTATGTTGAGTGGGAGTGTGTGTCATGAAGTGTAATTATGTGGAGTGGTATGTGTTGTTGAGTGTGGTGAAGGGGCTTTATGTGGCATGGGTTTGAATTATATAGCATGATCTGGAATGTTGTGGTGTGTATTGGATGTATATGGTGTGTAGTGGAACTGTGTGTCGTGGAATTGTGTGGACTGGAATTATGTTGAGTGGTGTGGAATTGTGAGGTGTTGAATTGTGTGTCATTGCGTTTGACAAGGGCCAGTAAAGCAAGGCAAAATTAGTGAAATGTTAGCGGGGATAGTACTTCTGCAGTTACATATAAGAATCTGCTATTACTGAATGGCCAGTAAGGCACATACATTTTATAGCACATAAATCATATAAATCCCATGTAAAACAAGGCTATAGGTGCAAGTGTGTGTTTAATGTTAAAATCAATCTGGGCTTAGGAATAAAAAAAATGGAGCACAACATGTGTACAGACTGCCGCATAGCAACAAAGCACCATAAATATAATTGGGAACATACTGATGCAGGATCAACCATATTAAATGTGTGTAGCATTTTGCTAAATTCGCAACAAACGGTGCTGTAAAAGGCCATAGAACATGAACAGAAATGGGAAAATAAGGCTGGAAAAGTATTTACTTTTTATTTTAATAGAATAAAAAGTCTTACAAGCATTCTTGCCTAGCATTTCAACAAGTAGAGCTGCCTGAGAAGATTTATGGCCCCAATAAAGGATATAAGCAATGCCCTGTGTGTGATGCTGTGAGTGCTGGCAGAGAGGGGCCCTGGAGAGAGAGAGGAGATGCAATGCCAGGCTAAACAAGTTTCACATCATTGCTTCTAGGTTTAAATACATTCTACCACAAAGGGCATATTGTGGCTTTCCTGAGCAGTGAGCTAAACGACTGGGTGTTTCTTTTGTAAAATAAGCTTATTTTAGGAGCGAGAGGTAAGACAGCACTGGAATTAAGCCAAAACAAATGACAGCAACATTAGAGGAGATGGGAGGAACAGAATGCTGCAATAAAACACAGGCAGCTACCACCCTAAAACACCCACAGTGAAAGGGGAGCACCAAATAAATAACACAAGCATTTGCAATGCAATGGGTCGGGCGTTTGCTTGAGTTAGAGTTATTAGTGTTGTAAATTTCTAACTGGACTTTTCTAGCCACATAAATTGAAAATGAAAAGTAAAACAGTTGACATAAGCAAGTCAATTCAAAACACCACAGCTGCCATGACCGTGAGCGCAAAGGAGAGACACAAAAGGAAAAAGAAGTTCATACATATCACCAAATGTGCAATTATCCATGTAGCAGGGTCAGTCCCCAAGGCAGTAACAAAACCGCCCCAAGGTGGGACAACTGTAAAGTATTTATCAATGTCATCAAGATATTTTTGAAATGCAAGCCCTTGAATGAGTGAAAGTTATGGGCTTGAGATGGGTGTGGTTAAAAGCCCACATAGATACCAACACATCGGAAAAGCAGAGCTTGTGCGCTGCTTTGCTGGACCAAACATGTATGAATTTGATATGTAAATCAGTCCTCAGACTAGCACCTTTCATACAGGATAGATACTTCCTTCTTTAACACCCACAGGAGTATCCTAACCGTAGTCTGTGGTTTGCAGGATAGCTGTGGTTTCCTGTATTACATACCACAAACAGTCACCCAGTTTGTGGTCTACTACTGCAATGCATATTGAAAAATCTAATTTTACAACAGTAAACCAGGCTTAAATTATTTTTCTTTCTTGGCGACTTAGGCATCATTTTAGCATACATGGAAAAGAGATCTGGCGACATCATTAATATGTTTGTCACAGCTACATGGCATCTTGTTACAAGTGACCGTTACAGCTGTCACATTGTATATATCTGCACTGATTCATTGATCGCCAATACCGCATTAACTGATCTACGTACCCATGTCACCACCTATGATTCACGGTAAAGGCTTGCAACTACTGATAGTGTTTCTGGTAGTATTAAAATACATTTTTAAATGTGAAATGATGCATAGAAAAATAAGGTGCATACTATACCTTTTGGTCAAAACTGGGTTAGGACATAAGTGCCTCCATGCATCTTTTCTTCCTCCCATAGCCTGTACTGTGAAAAAGTCAGCTCTGCAACTGAAGAAAACACAAAACACATATCACATGATTTTAAAATTATTGTGAATTTACTATTCATGGCTGGACAATCTCAGCCATAATTTTTTAACCTGTGAAGTTCCCTGTCACTGGTAGCCTTTCCAGCAGGGTTTTCGTGGCGGAGCTACTACCACAGAAAACCTGGTGGAAAGCCAGCTTAGTGTTGGAGATGTTCATCTCCAGCCCGGAGGGTCCAACCGCCCTGGCGGTCTGAGCGGGGATGTCGCGGGTTGGCAAAGGCCAACCTGCCATACTCATAATGTGGCAGTCTTCACCGCCAGGCCGTCTGCGATGAAACTGCCACCGTGGCCCGGGCGGTCAGTAGACCGCCAGGGTTATAATGAAGGCCTATATGTTTATCTGTCATCTTCGTCAGTAAAACGTTCTCGTACTGTGTGAGGAGTCGGCATGCCTCTTCACGATTCGAAGGGTTCATCGCCCAGTGGCAAATCTGGAGGTAGTGCATTCTCTCAGTCTCTGGTAGGGAGTAGTTGTTCCTTAAGCTTTCAAAGGGCAGTAGACCTTCTTCATCAAACAAGTGTCCGATGGATTGACATGTGGGGAGGTCCAGGGTCGGAAGGATCCTTGGTTCAAGCCTGGCCTGAAATCCGGGTTCCCCTCTATGGGCGTCAAGGGAAAGGAGGATGTCAGTCTCCTAGCGCGTGCTGCTTAGTCCCATACCTTCATAGTTGCTCTAGTGGCGGGGGAAGAATACACACCCCATGGTCTATGGCAGCGAGTGAGAAAGGGGATCTTCCAGAGGGAGGTTCCGGCAACTGCACGGTCCATGAATAGCCACCGTCTATCCGACTACGGCCAGGACCACGTGACTAGGTACCGGAGGTGGGCCCCCATGTAGTATTGCTGAAGGTCTGGAATTCCCATACCCGCCCCCCACTAAGTGGGGGTTGGTAAGCTAGGTGTCAGACCATTCTAGGCTTCCCACCAGCCCTTATGAAGTGATTAACTTCACTCTGTAATGCCTGAAGGGAGCCGTGTGGGGGCTCTGCCGGGAGCACCTGCAAAAGAAACAAAACCCTGGGTAGGATTGACATTTTTATGGCAGCTAATCTGCCTAGACATGAGGTGGGATGGAGTCTCCATTGGGTCAGGTCTTTTTTGACACTCTGGAGAAGACGCTGATAGTTCCACTTTGAAGACTCTGCAACAGACCTAGCTATCTGTATGCCCAGGTATGGGATGGAGTGCGGCTGCCACTGAAACAGGTTCTGCTGAATCATCGAGTCCACTGTCTCCTTCGGGAGCGTGAGAGTAAGTGTCTGGGATTTTGAGAGGTTTATCCTGAAACCCGACACCTTCCAAAAGGCCTCCACCTCCTTCAGAAAAGCCGAGAGGGCCCTTAGTGGGTAATCCAGGGCAACCGCCACATCATCTGTGTAAAGTGAAATAATGTATTCTTCAACGCCAAAGATAGCCCCGGTGATCTCTGGGCTGTCCCTCACGCACTGCGTAAAGGGCTCCATGTAGAGAGCAAACAGCAGGGAGGAAAGCGGGCACCCCTGGCGGGTCCCGCGACCAACCAGGAACGAGGTGGAGGTCACACTGTTGACTCTGATGGAGGCCTTCGGGTGGCTGTATGCACTCGCTATCCAGGCTCGGAACCGGGGTCTCTAGTCGAAGTGCTCCAGGGCTCCAGGGTTGCCAGGATGTGTGACCAGTGGATGTGATGGGATGGAGTGTCAGCGTCTATGCTGAGCAGCATCAGCTCTCGCCCCGAGCATTGAGCTTTGTCTAAAATGTGCATGACCGGCAGTGCGGGACAGGCTTCATCCTGCACTGCCGGTGCGGGATGAAGCCCGTCTGGTCTGGGTCCACCAGGCCAGGCATCAGCGGGTTCAGGCGGAAAGCCAGGATGCCCATGAGAAGTTTGATGTCCATGTTAAGTAAGAAGATAGGTCTGTAAGACCCACATTGTGTGGGGTCCTTCCCAGCCTTTGGGATGACCACGATGGATGCATCTGGCATGGATGGTGGTAATGTGCCCGGATCTGTAATGGCGCTGAAATGGCGAGTCCGTATCGGGGCGAGACTATTGCAGAAGGTTTTGTAGAACAGGCCCGGGAAGCCGTCTGTTGCCGGGGATTTCGAGACTTCCAGCCTAGCTATTGCGGAAATGACCTCTTCTATCCTGATGGGGGCCTTGAGCGAGGCCGCCTCTGCTGTCAAAAGTTTAGTCATGCGGGCTTGGTTGAGATACTGACAGGAGGTGTCCAGGGTGGACGGTTGGGGGGGGTAGAGCTCCCGATAGAAGTCTTGGATGGCTGAGGCTATCTGTGTGTCGCTAAGCACCTTGGACCCATCCTGGGCCTTGATTGCCTCCACCACCATTGATTGCCTCTGGGCTCGAAGCCTATTAGCCAGGAGGCCTCCACACTTGTTCCCCCCACATAAAAGGAATGGCGCAGCCAAAATGCTGCATATTCTGCCCTGTCACTATCTAAATTTGCGAACTGCGCCCTGGCTGTGCTGAGCTGTCTCCAGAGTCTCAGGGCCTCTGTTCTTTTGTGTATCCTTCTTGAGTTCTGTCTCCTCCAGCTGTAGTTGGGCCCTCTTCTCCTGCCGGATCTTATTGTCTGCTGCTGATATTGCAATAAGTTTGACTCTAATGACTGTTTTCAGCGTTTCCCACAGTAGGGAGATAGTTGTGTCCACTGTGTCGTTAATTTCTAAGAAGCTGGCGATGGCTTTCTGTATCTCGGCCACCACTTCAGTCCACAGCAAAAGAGTAGTTCTAAGCCGCCAAGGCCGGTGGGCCCTGAGCAGGGGGTGAGGTTCAATGCCAGGGAGACTGCTGCATGGTCTGACAATGCACAATGCTCAATGTCTATCTCCTTCAGTATCTGTTGGGTGTCCTTGGTGCCCAGGAAAACGTCAATGCAGGCGTAGGTTTTGTGTGCATGTGAGTAAAAGGTGTTCTCTCTGGTTGTAGGGTGCCTACCTCTCCAAAGGTCCCTGAGACTTCCCTCCTCCAGGCGTCTCCGAGTCCCACTGGCGATGGAGCACCCGTCCCACCATATCTAGAAGCCAACCTGTCCCAATTGTTGTTAAGGACAATATTAAAGTCGTCCTGTATGAGCACATGTCTGACCTGCATTGTCATGGCCTCGGTCAGCACTCAGTGTAGGAACCCCTCCTGCTTCTCATTGGGCGCATAGATGGATGCCACAACGACCTGAAAGTCCCCTAGATATATCCTGAAAGCCAGCAGACAACACTCTTATGTCTGCAATTTTGTCTCCCACCCTCCCACGGAAGGAACGCGAGACAATGAGTGCCACTCCTGCCACCTTGATCTACCAAGAGGAAAAGTGTAGTATTGGGAAAGCACTCAATCGTAATCTGTGGTGGTGTGCGGGAAGTAAATGGGTCTCCTGTAAGAGGCACAGGTCAGCCCCTGTGTTTTCCAGGTAGGAAAGGAGTGCCCTGGGTTATTCAGCCCTTTAACATTAAGTTTAACTACTCTAAAGATTGTTTAGGTGGGACAGGTGCAGTGCCGCAGGCCAATGGGCACCCCCCATACCCTGCCTCTCTCACCCTTGGTGTGGCAAATGCTATTGGAGGCCTTGGTCCTTCCGATTAGATATGCATGCCTGTATGTGAGCGTTGTGCAACCTACCCCAGTAATGAACAAAATAAACCACAATAACATTTCTAACAACCCCGCTAGGGGGAGCCGGATCCTCCGGCGTAGTCCAAAATGATAGTCCGAGTTCTAGGAGTATGGCGCCCTAAGTGCCTGTCCTCCATTGGCTGCCTCCCCACCCTCCCCCTGTCCCTCTACCCAACTGTCATAGTCTTGGTGCCATCAAGGCCCTGCTCTCTCACTCCCTGTTAGGCTTCACTGCATCCCCTGTGAGAGATTCCAGGACTGCCCATTGCTCAGATGCCATTGTCTCCGGGTCCGGTTTAGTGCTCTTCGGTGGGACAGTCTGCCAGCGCGTGTGCCTCTGGCGCCTTCGGTCAGGTCTCTGTAAGTGCGGGTGCTCCTCCGGGGTCTCTTCCAGCTGAAACAAACTATAAGCCTCCTTCAGCAAGCGCAGCTGGTGCAGTTTGCCCTCACATTGGGAAATTAGGCGGAAGGGATGGCCCAGGAATTGGAGACCCACTTGTCCCCAAGGTAAGAGGTGAACGGTCTAAGGTCTCTCCTCTTTATTAGAGTGATTGCTGTCAGGTCCTGATAGAGGAGCAGTGAGTGGCTGTGTAACTTCAGCGGGTGTTGCTCTCTCACCAGTTGGAGTATGCGCTCCTTGAGGGGGAAATTTTAGAGACAGACCAAGATGTCCGCGGGGTGTACATGGGACAGCCTCGGTGGGCCCACCTTGTGGACTCTGTCCATTCGTATCTCCCTGCCTGAGTCCTCCCCTAATATCTGGTGGAAAAGGGATCCGACGTTTTGGGCAATGTCGTCCTTCTCGGCCCCCGATGGGGCTCCACGGATGTGGATATTGTTCCACCTCAAGCGGTTCTCCAGGTCCTCAGTATGTGCTTGTAGCACAATTTGTTGCTCTTGTAGCCGGATTACTTCCTGCTGAAGTTGCACTATCTCCTCGTTTTGGCTATTCTCATGCTCTTCCAGGGTGCTACTCTCTCACCAACCTCCTCTAGCTTGTGTCTCAACTCCTTCAGGTCCTGCGACAGGTCCCTCTTTACCACCTGTAGGTCCTCTCTCAGTGATTGAATAGTCTTTCAAGAAAACCCGCGTGATTGGACCCTCTCCCTCCTCGTTGCGCTCGTGTCGCTCCATAGCGGGGTTTACCATCTCGGCTTTACCTGTTGTGGGCTTGATCAGCATTTCTTTCACCGATCTGTCCTTGTTGGATCGTGCTGCGGCCATCACTCCCCTCTTCTTCCGGCCGTCTCCCTCAGGCCCCCACTCCCCGTTGTCTCCTTTCTGGGGCCGCACAATTCCCTAAAGGGTGTCGAACAGCAGTCCGGGCGGTGCGCTCCATACACGCTCTCACCCCCGATGAGCCACCTCGCATGATCGCTTGATGAGTCCCAGGCCGGTGTCCTGCTCACTCCAAGGCAGTGGCTTTCCTTATGTATGGGGTGCTCTGTGAGGCGGGCGATATTCAGGGTCTATGGAATGATCAGGGCTTATCCCTGCTGCCTCTTCCAAGGGGTCCGCAGCCGAGGAGGAAGGCCCTTCCAGCCGACATTGAGGCTCCCCCACAGTCCAGTACCTTGCGTCGTCCCCAGGTAGGGGGGCCTCGGGCTGCACTCCTCCATCTTCTGCTGCACTAGTCTCTCCTTCGCCGCAGTGCTCAAGGCCCCGGGAGGGCCGACGGGACCCGGATCTCCCATCGGGCCAGGCACCAGGCTCTCCGTTACCCGGCCTCACCCCCCTCCCGCGTCTTCTAAGGTGTCCGCAGCCGAGGAGCAGGCCTCTTCCAGTTAACTAACTCGTAGCGGGAAGGCGGAGGGGCACGAAAGCCCGCCTCAGCCGTCCGCCATCGTGAGGGCGTGTCGTCTGTCTAATTTTAGAATGAGCACAACAACAGTTGTCTTGTAATTCTATATACAATAAAAATGACTAATCCCTGCCGCTCAAGCTATTCTTATACTTTGGGTGTCTTGGAGTAGTCTGAATTATCACAATTGTAGAAGTGTCATTAGTAGTTGTGTTGGTAAGATTATTGGCAGTGCTGGTAGGGGCAATGGGTGATGCAAGCTGCAGTGGCCTCCTAAAAAGGGCCCAGGCAATTCTTTTTTTTTTTTTTTTTTTTTTACAAACTAAGCACTGACCGGGACAAATGCTCCATGGTACTTCACAATTAACCTTTTAAAAAATGTCTGCCACAACAACGAGCATTGCATGGAGACAAGACGTTTGGGGCGCAAGAACTGTTTACCCACCTCGATCCGAAGGATCAATTAAGTAAATAAAAAAGAGAGTAATTATCCTGAAACTTGGAGTGGGCACAGGTTTATTGGTGTTTAACAGATCCAACGTTTCACTGTAAAAAAACACCCGGTTTAACTTTTCAAGAGTAAATTCGGTCATTGACATATCATTTCTTGCATGCAGATTACAGTAGTGTTTTCAGTTGTTTTGCAAAGATACTTTTTTCCCAAATGTGAAGCTGGGTATTATTAGCATGTTTGTAAAATGTGTTCATCTTGATACTGGATCGGGCAGGTCCCCCGTACCACTCCAGCGCCTCGGATTGGGTCCAGGCTCAAATAAGGCAGAGGAGAGTCTAGTACGAGTCGCATCTTCCACGCTGCTTTGAGTTGAGGCATGTTGAGTGGTTGGACGACGTTGGTATGTGTATACCTTACACGTGTGAGCATGCTGTACCGGATCGGTACACATCTCTATGAAGGCTTCCGTGTTTAGTGTAAACTCAGCATGGCACTGTACTGGTACCACTACTGTAGCAATGGGACAGAGCTCAGATTTCACAGCTGAGCATCGGCATCGGGGACGCTCACCCTTCACAGGACACACTGCCCGTGGCCTACAATAGGTACATCGGGAGATTTTGCAACAGGCGGTTTTTCCTTTGACAGGCCTGGAGGGTTGGAGAAGTTTCAGTCTCGCCTGGAGTGTTGGAGACGTTTCAATCTTGAATGGGTCATTCTGCCCAAATTTTACAGACCCTTACTTTGCACCTCTGACCACTTGTTCATATTTCTGACATGAGGGAAGGACTTCACAAAAGTGTGTTCGAAAAAGGAATCGAAGGGTTCAGAGCTGTCGTAGTCACGATTTCGTACCTTCCTTCGACTGTGTCTTTCGGATTTTCCATCGACCACACCTTATACACACAGGTGTGTCACCAGTCCAGGTGTTTTTCTACTCAGCTGATATCAATGATTGTACGTTTAGCCTTTTAAAGGGATGACTAGGGCTGTGAAAATAAGTGTGTGTCTGTGTGTGCATTTATATGTATATACACATACACACAAAATCAGATTTAAACATTCTAAGCAGCAAACAACACCGCTTTCAATGAAATGTGGTTGGACAAATTATATTGCAAGGTAGAGCTCCGGTTTGTTTTTCTGTCTCGCCTCCTGATACAATGAGTAGCTGTCATGGACAGTGGCATAGCTTCGTGGGGCGGGGGATGTTACACCCTCAAGAAATTTATTTTGTGATAAATAGTTGGGTAGAGGTGCTTTCATTCGGATATGGTGCAGTTTCTTTCAAATTTCACTAGGAAATTGTACATACTCATAGACAAAAACGTGCGCAAACTTCAGAAATCTTGGTTATTTCACAAAATAATGTGCTTTCTCTCACTTAGTACCCCTACTAATCTACACCTCCTCCCCTTTCCACTGCCCCTTCAGCCCCTCTCGTGCACCCTGCTTGTCCTATAATGTATTTTAACATTATGTGCCAGCGTGATTGTTGGGAAATCTGAAGTCCCCTCCCCCAACACCCAAATCTTACTGATTAAGTTACACCCCGGATCATAGGGTGGCACAAAGGGGTCGGAGGTGGCCAGGGCAAATAGAGCGGGCACCTCTAGAGCCCCTTCGCCCCCCTCTAGAGACATCTCCAAGAAACAGACATCACCTGTGCTTTGCATACACTTGCCCTGCAGTGAAGAGATTAGGCTGCGGCAGCTGGCTCGAGGCTTCTTCTAAACAATGGCTTCTTCTATATTGCCGTTTCCAGGGGCCTGTGATGACGTCAGGATGAACGGAGGCGGGGCTTCGGGGAGTCCGGCGGATAAGCAGCCAGGTAACACTGCCATTATAAAGTCTTACATTTCTTCTTGTTTTCTCGTTTTGTGACTAGTGAATGGTGAGATGGGTGTTACGGGGTGCTTGCTACGGGAGAAGCTATTTACTTCACGGCCAAAATGGTTTGCCTTCTCACTCAGATTCTGATTTTTTGTTTTGAATTCTACCTAACAGTTTGTGGTGTTTTTCAGCCTTGTAATACTAATACGTTTTTAAATTCAAAGCAGAAAGTTATGTGGACTGTCCATAGCCCACATTCATAAACATTCATTGAAAACCTGTCAGTATGTTGCACATGGCTGCACACTGTAACACTGCCTACGATGTATTATTACATCGAAAGCTGCTTGGTCCGAGAAAAGCAAAGCATGGAAGGATTGTAATCACGTCCTACTGCTGGGGTCATTAAAGGCAGGCACCTGCACTAAAGTACCAGTCAGGCAAATGCACAATTTATAGCTATGCATTGCACTACACCGCAGTGCTTAGCATTTGTACTGATGTCCAGCCAATAGACTAAAGCACAACCAATGCCTAGTGATTTATTGAACTGAAACCCTGTGTTGTGCAGTATGTTATAAAGCACTTGTTGTGCACTCTGTACTGAATTACACAGCACTGCACAGCATGTATGCTCAGCGGTGTATATAGGCAGGTTCACTTGAATTAGGCGGCAGAGAAGACCAAATTATGCGGCAGTGGAGGACCACATTATTCGGCAAGGAAAAGCAAATGATGTGGCATGTCGCAGCACATTTTGTGTTAGTAGACATAATGCGGCACATTTTGTGTTAGTGTTACTTCATTATTTTGGCAATTGTACACATGGCCGGGAAAAGGGGCACCTAATTATATACATTTTGACACCAAAATAAAGACATGAGCAACAGAAAGGTGGCCTGTCAACCTTTGCGAATGTCCTTTCACCGAGCGGCAACATAGGTTGACGAGCTTATAGTAACTTTTAATCTGCCTGAACTAGAACCATTTTTGCTGAAACCTGCAAACTGTGCAGGAGATGCTGGATTATGTGACAAATGCAGCAAATCCACAATTATGCGGAAAACGCCACAGCTGCGAAGTCGCATAATTCTAGTGGCACTGCGTGTATGTCCTTAGAGCACACAGTAGACATACGTAAGTGAGAAATGTAAAAGAGCCTGATTACAAGCTGCCACTTGGAGTCGAATTCAAGTAAATCCATGCTCCCAACCGCTTCCTTTGAAGATCCACTTAAAATCTATTGATAAGGGCTGTGGTTTAGATTTTCACAATGAGAGAAAACGTGCTAGGAGAAAGAGATAAGCCACAAGCATTTCAGTAGTTTCTCCACTTTTGAGGTATCCAGTACATTGAAAGTGGGTGGTGAAAGGAGCAACGACAACAGAACAGTCTAACACCCAACCACCCCGCTTAAGAACTCATGGAGTTTAGAACCCATACCCTCTAGCTAGGTTCCTTTACTTCATCCTCTCTAAACCCCAAGTTCCATTTCTGTGACTGTCCAGCTTTTGATTACTGTCTCTTGCACAGGTTTTTCCAACTAGTAGCTCGTGAGCCACTGGTACCGCTCCAGCACCTGTAAGTAGCTCTCCTGTGTGCAGCCTATCCTACTAAATGAAAAACGTTTGCTTGATTGAATTAAGTTATGTACTAAAAATTGAGAGTGTATATTTGAGATGAAAATGTTTTTATTTTCAGAACTCATAAGCTGATATTTGGAGAACAGCGGCTGAATTTCTAAAATGTCTTTACTTCGAGATTTGACTGATAAATTATATGGCACAGGGAAGTTTTTTTTTAACCAGTTGCACTGCAGATAGGACTGTTATGTATCACCTATGCAGAGGTATTAGATATCGACAAAGCCTTTTTTACATTACTGCTTGCAACCGTGCCTGATGCACAGAGTTGATCGCTGGGAGTAATCTTGAAATGGGCACCACTAATGTAATCCTGTATGTGGTCACTACCACAACACTAATAAAATTAGTAGCTCATGGTGAGTTTCACTGAGCAGAATTAGTTCTTATTACAAAAAAGGTGGGTGATCCCTGCTCTTGCACATCTCTGCAAGAGGCTTTGTGAGGAAATGGGGTGCATTATATGGTAAGGTTGTACAACCTCACTGCGTAAAACACTCAACAACCCCTTTAGGTCCAGTAGGATTCACCTGTGAAACCCTCAGCTCAACCCTGGGTAGCTGTGGCACAGAGTAGCAAGGCTTACACAGAGGAACAAGTGTAAAACATTTAAACAGCACCAGAACAATTAAAGAAGAAATAGACACAACACTAAAAAAATCCAACACCAATTTATAAATATAGTCTGTATATTTGTAATATTTTGGACACTAGAATGAAACAGATCCACTGGGGCTTTCGGAGATATAGATTTTACAAGCAATTATAAATCAAAGCAATGTCATTCAACTGCGAACAAGCCTTTACAAAGTCAACAAATGGGGCATTTACAAACATTTTAAGACAACTTAGATAAGTGTCAATGCGGTAGGTTAGAAGTACTCCAACTCTGGTAGGGAGCTAGTCAGGGAGGCCAGCAAGGTCCTCAAGAACAGTTACTTTCCCAGAAGAAGCAGTCCTTCAACAGTTCCCAGTACTTTATCTGCTTGTAATGGATTCCTCTGGCGTGGTCCTGATGCAAGGGATGAAGGATACTGAAGATGTTCTAAGGATGCTGTGGATACAACCCAGTCAAAGGAGACCTTCCTGCAGGAATTCCTCTGTCCACAAAGATGGTGTGGTGGTCCTGTCTGCATGGTCAATGACCAACAAAGTCCTCTCTGGACTACCAGTTGCCCTTTGTTGCATTTGTCACGGTAACAGGCAAATCCGTCCTTAGTCAGTAATTTGCCTTCTAAGGGAAACAACAACTCTACGACAGCACTCCCGGGCTCAGCAAACTTGGGTGCAACACTCTGTGTCATGGTTGGGTCCTCAGTGCTGCATGGCGGCGGTGGTAGCAGCTTGCAGACTTTGGGATATCAACTTGCCCCAGCAGGCTTCTTCAGCTGTTGTGTCCCTGTGCTGCAAACAGGAGGCCAGTGAGCTGGCCCTTGGAGTTCTCTTTGCTTAACTGAGCTCTGGAGACAGTTTCTCATTGAGCAGGACACAGCAGGCACAGTCCCTTCCTTTGCTAGCCACCAGGTGCAGCAGATGCAGTCTTCAATGGTGCAGCCTCTCTTTGCTGGTCCCTCGGTGCAGCAGGGCAGTCATTCTTTGGTCCTTCTTACAAGTAAGTGGAGATCTTAGGTCTGGGTGCCAGGGGTGCCCCCTTTATGCTTGGAAAGTGCCCTCAGAGCAGGATGTAGATGGTAGCCAATGGGCTACCAGGTTCCCTCCCACCCGGTGACCGCTTCGCAAAATAGCAAGACCCCTCTCTTAGTGTTCAGACCTCTCTAGACCACCCAAGAGTGTGGCTATCTCAGGGCTACATGCCCCTGGGGAAACTGGTTTGGCAACTGGTTTCCCCTCTCTGCTCCCGTGCCAGACTGCCTTCCTTGCCTGTAATCCCTCATTGTTCCCCTGCCTGAGAGTCAACAGTGTTGTGGAACAGGCTCCATGTGTGCCCGGGAAGGCACAGGAGTTTTAAAGGCAACAAAGTGGCAGCTTTGCTAAAGCTGCACACTGCGACAAGTTACTTTAGTTTCAATTTGAGATACAAATTGGGTTTAATGTAAAGAGTATTCTGATACCTTGGAGTGCCCACTTTGGTCGCACTGTTCAGGAATTAGCACTGCTGAGGGTCAGGGTGTAATCCTGTACTCGCCAATTGGGCAACCAAGTCTTTCTACACTAAAACTGTCGTTTTGTGGGTTTAACTGCCAGAACATGTCAAGTACATGTCCTGCATGTAACACCCGGCCTTTAGGCCTCGGTAGATCTGCCAGAGGGGTGGCTAGCACACATGTACAGGGGAAGTGGTGGCTTTTCCATTGCTCTCAGTGGCAAAGTTCGGCTAGCAGTGCACAACTGCTCTACCAGTTTGAAATGGAGGGTTGGGGGACTTGTTTTACTTGAAGGAACTCCAAGGTGGCACAATCAGTGCTGCAGGCCCATATTACATGCCGGGGTACTGGGCTACCATTTACTAGTGACTTACAGGTAAGTTGTCCATTTCCAATTAGGTATAGCCAATTTGACATACAGTTTAGGATCAGAGTACTGGAGTCTGCTTAGCAGGCCTCAGTGCACTCTCAGAGTCGAAAAACCAGCAGGAT
The DNA here is from genome assembly GCF_031143425.1 of Pleurodeles waltl. Lineage (NCBI taxonomy): Eukaryota > Metazoa > Chordata > Amphibia > Caudata > Salamandridae > Pleurodeles > Pleurodeles waltl. Next base: position 77,228,847 of record NC_090451.1, on the reverse strand, counting down.
CATTTGAAAAACTTTGGGGTGACCATACAAAAAGAGGCATATCCTTTCATGCTTATTACCCCAGTTAGCTATAATGCCAGAAGGGAACCTCGCATTTTGGAGTCTTTGAAAACCTAAAATAATGCTGACTGCCTCATTTCACAGTCTCAGCCATTTGGCTGTCCACCAGCTAAACTCTTAATGGAGACTTGACTAATTCTCAACAATAAACACCATTTATGCTTCTGAAAACTAAATAATAAATGAGTCAATTTAAAAATAACATTACCACTGCTGAAATCCACATTACTCGTCTCCTGCATTCCAGAGTTCTGCTCACATTACAACTGTAGAGTACCTGTTTATGAGATGTGAGTGTTGCTGACATCACCAAGCCATGCAAGAATAATACTCTGCACACACGATGTCAACCTCATAGTGGTGATTACTTGAGTTGTCCGCTCATAGGCTGAAACCGAGACAAGGTGCTACCATCTTCAAATGGATCACCAGAGATCATAAAGCCAAGGTAAAAGAGTGGAAATTCTTGACCGCTCTACACTGCGCCATCCAAAAATGTAATTAAATCCTGGTATCTTTATGAAATTTTGCACTATGATCGTTTCACGTGTATATAACAGGTTGTACCATTGCGAAGGATTTGTGCGTGTGAAGGCTACACTGAACAATAAACAATTGACCTCTAAATGTATGGACTGCCCTTGGTGGACCCTTTTACACTCTTTTGCTGAGCCGGAAGGGCTGACAAAGGAAATACGTGCGACCAGATTACTCAATGACAACAAGCTAGGTGGGTCAGCTATTTGTGCCATTGTATTCAAAGAAGAAAAGCTTTTTTTTTAATTATATTGAATAACGGTTCTTTGGCTAAATACGTAGAAACGAAAGTCTTCCACTGGGAGATGTGCTATTTATCCAAACTCTTTGAAGACAAACACGCCTTTCTTCTACAGACAATCTGATACAGAGCTCAGTATTTACTGTGCATGATATTTTACTGGTGTGGGAGCAGAAAATAATAGGAGGTGGTGGTCTGAATTCTAAGGCCCTTATTCCACCTTTCGCAGTTATCTTGATTCCATTTAAGCAGAAGTTCATGCCAAATTCATATTCCAAGATTTGCGGTAATTATTGCACCCACACTTTTTCATGCATTGTTTTTGCCAGTAAATACATGGAAGAATTTACTCATGTAAAAGAAATGCTCAGTTCTTGTTGGCCCACCTCATAAAAGCAAAAACCAAACTGCATTACCCTGTTATTCCCTATTCCAATGTACTAAACTCAGAATTATGTGGTAATACTGCACCTGGTAAATACTCCACTCCACAGTAATAGTATTCACCAGATATTGTATTACAAACAGCTCTTAATGATGTAGGTAGTCAGTAGGTAGATGTTACTCTTTTTAAACTTGATACAAAAAATTACATGAGCATCAGTCCTAAAATATTTGAACTTTAAATATAACTGTAACTGTATCCCATAAAGCAAAATACTAAAAGCATGTCTCTCAGACACAGTGTATAATTCTCCTGAATTGCCCATTGAGATGAGCAAAGATGAGAGCTTGTCAGACATTATATAACATTAGGTGGCTTGCTGACAATAGCCTCAAACTGGGGGCCATATGCACCAATATATCGGTTGCAAAAAAACTGGTTGGAATTTCTGACTACCAATTTTGCGACCAGAGTGAAAGTTTGCGGACCAACACCTGTAGCAGTTATGTCGGTTCACAAATTTCCGAACAGGATTGAGCTGCAATCTGCCCTACTTCGTTAATATTCATAATGTATATTGCAATTTATAACTCAATCAGATTGGACACAATCACAGGGATAGTGGCATGCAAGGGTCAGGAGTCCACCATGTCTGTGATTGGCTTTAAACATAGTTTTTAAAAAAACGCAGGGTATTAACTTTAAAGGAAAGATGACTGCATTCAAAAAAAGTTTTCCTTTTTTTTGGAAAAGTTTGTTTGAGAGTTGGCAGTGGTTCCCAACGAATAAAATCAGTCAAAGTGGACCCCTTTCCATTTTGCAAATGGATTACCACCCTAACTTGGGAGTCTAATAGCAATTCGATATGGAGTCTCAAACCACTTCCAGGAATCGGTACAAATGTACAGACTCCTAACGTGCCATTAGACCATGGCAAAAACGTTTTGCAGTTGCAAACAATGTTTAGGACTGTTGGCGAACATACAGAGGTTGAAGACCTAGAAGTTACAGATTGTCTTAAAAAACAGGGATTAATAAAGTTTGGGAAAGCTATGAAAGGTACCAAAGGAACTCTCTTAATGTAAAAAGCTGTAAACTGACCAGGGTTCATGGGGTTTACGTTCCATAAGTAGTTGCCTCACGAAGACATACCACCAAGCCTAAAACGGGACCTATAGACTTAAGTTGGCTTCGGGTGCCCAGTAGAATGGCCTGTGTACTAGTACAGAGTAGCATTCCTTGGTCGTGTATCAGTTACTGACTCACGGGACCGCGGCAAAGAATACTAATCGCAGCAGCAGCTCCACTTTCGATGTTGCAGGGAGTTTTAAATGACCCTTTGCACATCAGCGTAATCCCATCAGCCCTGAAAAACATTCCGCCTTTCTGTGCAGTTATTCCGTTGACTAGGCGCTTTCTTGGTAATCTGATCCTTCCACTCCTAATTACATGCATCACCTACCTCGATCTTGTTATCAACGTCAAGTCGCCGCGAACTCCAACCACTCACAGTGCATTTAGTAATAACCCACCCACTCTCTATTAAGCTGGAAGCACCGCCCCCTCACAATGTACGCAGCCGTCCGTGGCCTGTCCTACACCAACCGTGCCTTAGAGGCTCCGCTCACTGAGTAACATCATTTTACTTCCATAATCACACCTCTACCAGCTGCGAGGCCTTGGTGCTGTGCACGGGGTCATTTCTGCGCCAAGAGCTTTCCTTTAACACTCTCTTTGCAAAGATCCTCTTTTGTGTTTTATAGTACTCTAAGCGACAGGTGTTATTACTGCCCAAAGGCTCCCATTCTCTAAACCTCCGACCAGTCACAGGCTGGGTGTCAGGGCCAGGGAACCCTTTCAATACACGAGTCTCGGGTTGCGCTGGTGTGCACTCATCCACCTAGTGAACTTTTAACCTGTAAAATAGCGGGACACCAATGTGTTCCATATGAACCTCGTAGGTTTATATGGATGCAGTCTATAGAGTAATAATACTTTTCTTGTTTGTTCTGTACGCTTTATTTATGTGGTTATTTCTTGTCATTGTTTTAGATTCAAATCACCTGGCAAAAATATATTAAAATGCATTTTAGGGTGAGTTACTGCTGCAACCTTACAAAAGAGCATTAAGAGAAAAAGGATAATAGGCTGTATACAAGCCATCAATAAATAATGAACAAGTTACTTACATTTGATAATGAATTCTCTGGTAGAGACATATTCTGGTTGCAGATTCCTTACCTTAGAATTTCCCCCAGGTGTCAGACTGGAGCCGGAGATTTTTCTTCGAGCATTACCGTTGAGCGCCATCAGGTGGCATTGGTTGACTCAGAGCCCGCTGAAGGCGTCATGGTCACTGCGATGACGTCACAGTCGCACTGACACCACTTTTTTTTCATGACTTTCCACGTCAGAAGTACGGAGCCGTGAAGAACACTGATCCTGGTGCGCCAGATCTAGGGCCCTGTGCGTAGAAATCAGTTCACAGAGCGGGAAGGATAGGTGGGTTGGTAAGGAATCTGCAACTAGAATATGTCTCTATCGGATAATTTATTAGCGAAGGTAAGTAACTTGTTCATTTGATAGAGACTCCTAGTTGCAGATTCCTTACCTTAGAACAGATTCCCAAGGAATACCATCCCCATAGGAGGGTCTGCAAACTAAGATCATACTAAAAAGTCCTGCAGGACCGAACGGTAGCCGTCCCTGCGCACCTGACTGATCAGGCAATAGCGTTTAGTGAACATATGTGGGGGTACCCACGTTGCTGCCTGGCAGATGTCCAGGACTGGAACTCTGCATGCTAATGCAGTGATTGCAACTGTTGCTCTGGTAGAATGAGCACGCAAACCCTCATAGGGTTGCTTCTTAGCCAGTTTGGTGCAGAGAACAACCCATCTAGATATGGTCCTTTTCTGAACCACCCATCCTTTCTTTGCACTTACATAACCAACAAAGAGTTGATTGTCCACCCAGAAGTCTTTGGTATGATTAAGACAGAACACCAACACTCTTTTTGGATCCAGGCGCAGGAGTCTCTCCGCTTCACGAGAAGGATGTAGGGGTGCGTAAAAAGTAGGCAAGGTGATGGATTGGCCTACATGAAAGGACGTGACTACTTTAGGTAGGAAAGAGGCCCTGGAACGAAGCACCACTTTGTCAGGATGGACAGAGATGAAGGGTGGCTTAGAAGAAAGAGCTTGCAGCTTACTCACTCTACGTGCACAGGTGATGGCTACAAGGAAGGCTGTTTTTAAAGTGAGAAGCCGAAGAGGACAATTATGGGCTTAAAAGGAGCACACATGAGGAAAGTGAGCACCAGGTTCAAATCCCACTGGGGCATTATGAACAGGGTAGGCAGATATGTGGGTGTAAGGCCATTGAGGAATCTCCCACCAATGGGAGACTTAAACAAGGAGGGTTGATCAGGTAGCCTGACGAAAGCAGAGACAACAGAGATATAACCCTTAAGGGTGCACAAAGCAGAGCCCTGCTGGGCAAGAGAGAATAAACAGAAGACCCTCAGACAGAGGTGCAGTGAGGGATCAACAGACTTGTTGGTACACCATGCCACAAATGTATTCCAATGATAGGCGTATACCGTTTTGGTGGTGGGACGCCTGGCTGGCAAGATACCATTACAGAATTCGGGCAGAAAGTCGAAAGCTGTCAACTGCCACTGCTCAATCTCCACGTAACAAGGTGGAGACTGGACAGGTTCAGATGGAGAACCGTACCCTGCTGCTGCGACAGAAGAGCCTGCCGAAGAGGTAGTCTGAGTGGAGGGTCGATGGCCATGCTCAGAAGCTCAGGATACCATACTTTTCATGCCCAGTCCGGAGTCACAAGAATTACTTGAGCCTGGTCGTTCTTGATCTTCTTGAGAACTCTGGGCAGAAGTGGTATTGGCGGAAAGGCATATAGGAGGCCTGAGCTCCACTCGAGACAAAAACCGCCGCCAAACGAGTGCCGCCTTCGAAACTCCAAAGCGCAAAACAGCTGATTTTGCACATTCTCTGCGGAGACATACAGATCTAACTAAGGCTAGGCTTTCCCCACTGCTGAAAGAAGCCTCGCACCACCTCCGGATAGAGACGCCATTCGTAATCGACCATGTATTGACGGCTGTGTTTGTCTGCTCTGGCGTTCAGAAAGCCTACCAGATGTTGAACCACCAGGGATATGCCCTGATGTTCCAGCCACTTCCAGAGACGCATGTCCTCTTGACAGAGGGTTGATGATGCCACCCCACCCTGCTTGTTTCAGTACCACATGGCGGTGGTGTTTTCCATGAACACCTGCTGCACTTTCCCTTTGAGAGAGGGAAGGAATGCTTTCAATGCAAGCCTGATCGTCCTGAGCTCCAGAAGGTTAATGTGGAGTCCAGACTCCACCGGAGACCAAAGGCCTTTGATCTCTGCCTCCCCAATGTGGCTGCCCCATCCCAGGAGTTACACATCTGTCACTACTGTTAGATCTGGTTGGGGAAGGGAGAGGGATCTGCAACTGACTCAATCACGGTTCAAAAACCACTACTGCAAATCTTGCGCAGTTACCTCTGAGTTCTGGACCATGTTGGAGAGATTCCTCTGATACTGCACCCACTAGAACTGAAGGTCCCACTGCAGAGCCAGCATATGCCACCTGGCATGTGTCACCAGCAGGACGCAGGAGGCCATGAGGCCCAACAGCCTCAGAACCATTCTCACCAAAACCCTGGAGAGAGGCTGAAACATTGCTATCATAGCTTGAATATCCTGGACTCACCGCTCGGGAGGATAGGACCAAAACTACCCTTGTCCTTTTTGGGCACCAGAAAGTAGCGGAAATAACAACCTGGATGACCAGCTATGGGTCCGCTTTGTTTCTGAAGGGACGGGTGCCATCGAAGGGCATGTCCATAAGCGATTGCAGGACATCCCCCAAACAGCCAGACATTCTCAACCAAGTATGGCACCATAGAGCCACCGTCAATGCAACTGATCTGCCTAGTAAGTGGCTGCATCCCTCCCATCAGCAACAGCTTGGGAAAGAATGGCCCGGGCCTCCTCTGGGACCCGTGTCAGTGCCTGTTAACTATGGGAGTAGCAGCCCAAAAGGCAAGCAGTGTTCATGGACTGCAATGCCAGACTGGAGGAAGAGAACATTTTCTTCTCAAGTTGGTTCAGTCTTTTTGATTCCACGTCGAGGGGTGCGGAAGGGAATGCGCCAGAAAAGAAAGAAGCCTGGAAGACCAAACTCTCAAGCGTAGGATGTTGGGTCAGGAATTTTGAGTCATTAGGCGCAGGCCTATGGCGGTGGGTGATTGTCCTGTTGACAGCAGCCCCTGTGCTGGGTTTAGACCACATCTCCAGCAGGACATCAGTAAGGGCTTCATTGAAGGGCAAAAGGGGGTCAGACGTAGAAGCCCCAGGCTGAAGCACCTCAGTTAGGAGGTTAGTCCTGAAAGCCACGGAAAGCAAATTGAGGCTCAGGACCTCAGTCGTTATTCTCACCACCACTCAATATGAGGTTCTCTCCTCTGTAGCCACAGTAGGGGGAGAAAGCATGCCAGAGTAAGGGGAGGTGTCTAGCCCACTGGCTTCAGCCAACTCCTGAGCCCAGTCTACATCAGGGTCATTTAGCTGGTATTCCAAAGGGTCCAGCGACCCCTACATACTCTCACCGTACCCGTACCTATAGGCATAAGGGTCAGGATTCAACCTGGTGAATGAGATCCCCATCGGTGTTGGAATCAGCATTGGCTGACATCGTTCCGACTCCGGGTCGGAGTCGGGACTCAGTATGGGGTCAACAATGATCATGGGCCCGACGGAAGTCGGGAGCATCGACTTTTGTACCAGTGCAGGGAAAGGTCGCAATGGCACAACCGGCATTGGCTTGGATCTGGTAACGGATCCTGGGGTGCCCTTTGGAGCGGAGGCCAAAGTCGCTGGCATGGAACCCGAAGGGGCCCCTGCAATCTCTACTGGGCCAGAAGGCATCACAGGAGAGTCGGACTGCCGATAGATGAGGCGCATGGCCTCATAAAACTCCCTGAGTTGGGCAGGGGTGGCTACAGCACCCGGAAACTCAGGGATGCTTGGAGCCAACACACAAGAAGGCTCTGAGGACGGAGGCCTAGAACGATGACGCTCCTCCAGCGTCGCATCATTCGAACGATAGGGTGAAGTCGAAGAATGTTTGTTCGACTTCTTCTTGTGACCCGAATGTCCCAAGGACTTGGAGTGGGATGAGGACGAGTGATACTGGCTCCACGAGTGGTCTCTTGACCTTCCTCTTGAGCGAAACCGGGAATGATGAGGAGCCGAGTGCCGCAACACCATTAGCTTTAGGGACTGCTTCCTCAAAGCCTTCAGGTTCATTGCCTGGCAATCGGAGCACGACTTTGGTTCATGGTCGCGCTCCAGACACCACAAGAACATGAGGTATGGATCCGTCACTGGCATCATGCGGAGACAGGAATCACACAGCTTGAATCTGGTCTTCCGGGATGACACGTTGACGCACTGCGTGGTCAAAAAAGTTCCACAAAATGTTGAAGTGTCAGTCAAAAATCGACTGAGGGTAGCTCTTCTCCGGATTTGCGCGTAGGCTGGCACGAGAAGAAGAGAACTGACGTCAGCACGTCGAGGTGGCGCCTATATACTACTACAACATCATCACAGCGACCATGACGCCAACGATGGACGTTGAGTCAACCGATGACATCTGATGGGACACAAGAGTACTGTTCGAAGTAAAATTTATGGATCCAGCCAGATGCCTGAGGGAAATCTAAGGTAAGGAATCTGCAACTAGACGTCTCTATTAGTTATTTAAGCTCCTCATAAATCCCTCTATACGAACTGCCATGTCTGAGCAGGGTTTTCTATTTCAAGAGCCTAAGGACACATTACTCTTGTACTGCAACCTTTAATTCTCGGGTACCATGCAGAGGAGTGCATCATCTGTTGAAAGCTAGCATGGACATTTTAGACAGTGGCGAGCGTGTTTGGAGTTTTCTCCATGCATGTGACGGTCATCACACTCTAAACCGTGCAGGAAAAATGGCACCGTGACCTGTCGGCCCTGAAGTGGACAGGCAATGAGGACTACGGTTTCCTGATTCAGAGACTCTGCCTTTATCCCATTCTTAATCGAGGTGAGGGAACTGTGAGGCTTGGAAGGGGAAGTGAATAGCACTTTTTGCAGATTCATCCAATCTGCCAAACTTTAAATGAAGACCTGGAGTTCTTTGCCAAAACATATAGGCCCTCATTCCGACCCTGGCGGTTTCAAACCGCTAGGGTGGAGGGCAGAGGAAGCACCGCCAACAGGCTGGCGGTGCTTCCCGGGCCATTCTGACCGCGGCTTTAGAAAAGGGGAACCGGCGGTTTCCCGCCGGTTTTCCCCTGGCCCAGGGAATCCTCCATGGCGGCGCTGCTTGCAGCGCCGCCATGGGGATTCCGACCCCCTTCCCGCCAGCCTGTTCCTGGCGGTTTACACCGCCAGGAAGAGGCTGGCGGGAACGGATGTCGTGGGGCCCCTGGGGGCCCCTGCACTGCCCATGCCACTGGCATGGGCAGTGCAGGGGCCCCCTAACAGGGCCCCACAAAGATTTTCACTGTCTGCTTGGCAGACAGTGAAAATCGCGACGGGTGCCACTGCACCCGTCGCACCCCTGCAAATCCGCCGGCTCCATTCGGAGCCGGCTTCCTCTTTGCAGGGGCTTTCCCGCTGGGCCGGCGGGCGATCTTTTGGAGATCGCCCGCCGGCCCAGCGGGAAAGTTGAAATGACCCCCGCGGTCATTTGACCGCGGTGCGGTCTTTAGGCGGTTTCCGCCCGGCGGGCGGTGCCCACCGCCCGCCGGGGTCGGAATGACCCCCATAATCCTTACAAGATATTACAAAACGTATCTTTAGATTACATTGACTGATTGTGTTCATTGACATAGAATGGAGAACTGTAATCCTTCACCGTCCAGAAGTAAGACTGGAAATTGAAATTGTTGCAGCCTTACAGGCATACTTCTGGAAAGCTGTGTGACTTGCTGATTGTCATAAATCAGCACTTATGCAAGGTCATAGACTACAGGTGCACATTTAAGACTTTCTGTGAGAATTGTGCCCACAAAGAGAGAGAAGTATCTACATTTGCTGATGGACTTCTGTAATTCTGTCCATGATGTCCTTTCACCCAAAACGATAGACAAATCCATTAGAGCACGTGGCTAAGCTCCTTTAATAATTCTAGGTCAAGTGTCTCCAATGTTTGGCGTTCAGTGAGAGGTTGAGATCAAGTCCTCTGCCTACTGCTCAAATCACTGCGTGGCTATGCTCCAGACATACTCCTGACTGTCTGCCTACTATGAAGAATCTTTCTGCCCCCAAGCAAGATACAAATGCTTTTTGGGTAGAATGTAATATTTGGAAAACGAATTATCTCCCTGTCTATGTCTCTCTCTCTGCAGCTGGCAGCAAAGTATGCATATTAGAGAAATACACATGTATGACAGTGGGAGTATGGAGGAAGGGGACGACAGAGAGTAGATATCAGAGGTGACAGTGCATTAAGTATAGGCAATATTTGAGTGCGTCAGTTATTCCAAGCTGTTGGTACATTCTCGATATGCCTGAACATCAATATTTTGTTTTAAATGGACCATTATGTACATAGATTTTGCCAAGATAATCATCTTTCCTCTAGCCCAATAAAGTACGCTGCTAATCAGCCCTTCAAAATGTTCAAGTTAAAGGGAAAATTGAATGTGCTTCAGATATTGTGGTGTCATTTAAGATATTTAACATCACGTGGTTAGTGGATGTATTCTAAATTTGAAGGCCCTGTATTGATAATCTTCCTACTCCTTCCTTGCTACTGATGCATCTTCTCCAGCATTCTCTTCTTCTGATTAGATAACTCATGTCTCATTAGGTTCCACAGACCAAGTGCATGCTAACAAATCATCTTTCTCATTTGCCTACTATTCTCAGATTTCACCTGGGAGGTGAGAGCCGGTGACAGATTGTTCCATGACAGATTCAAGAAGAGAACATTCCTCTGTTTCAACAGGCCAAAGTATGCAGTAAGTGCACCTCTGTTACTTCACAGGAACCAATACTCACCTTAAAAAAATAAGACATACATTCGCTGGTGCATGAATAAAGTAGCCTATGCTACAGAAGACTAGTTGGATCTATTTATGTATCTAAATTTCACATTTTTAATTTAGCACAGCTCTACCTAAGAGAGGCGTTGTTGTAATTTACATACAGAACAACTGGTGGAGATCAGAATCTCCAATACAGCAGTGACCAGAATATCTTTACAATAACATTGGGAGACAGAGAACAAGAGAGGAGAACATCTGTGTGGACTGAGTGTTATGATGAAGGAAGGAGATATGAGCAAAGGCAGTTGGGGGAGTGAGGAAAGTAGAAAAGGAATGAGGCAGTGTTTTGGGCCAAATTAAATAAAGGAGAAGAACATTTGGGTTCAGGAGGGAAATAAGAGCAGGGTTAATAGATAAATATAGCATCTGAACTGTTACATTTTTATTTTTGTGTGGAATTGAAGAAGATCTTCAAGATGACAGAGGTCTTGAGGTTGGGAGTTCCCAAAAAATGGAGCTGTAAAAGAAAAAGACTGGGTGGCATCTGTGTAGGGGTTTGGTCTTCTTGGTTGCAAGTTTGAATATCTTTTTGCTTCTTATGATTTGATATCCCTACATTCTTAAGGCAACTGACAAGTAGACTGATGTTTGCATATGAATACATTTGAAAGTGCTGCAGACAAGTCTGAATTTAATTCTGCCTTTGACTGTAGTCCATGTCAGTCACGATAAGTAGGTATGATGTGGTCTTGCTTCAGAAATTAGTCTTGTAGCAGAGTTCATCAAAACATTCAGGGGAGCCATGGTGATCTTGTGGATGCCTGTCAAAATTGAGATGCCATAATCTAGCCGTGTGATAATGCTAGATCAGAGCAGGTGGTTTCATTTTCTCAACGAGTAGCGTAGTGTGTAGTTGATGTGTGATGACATGGAGACATAGGAGTCTGGCAAGATGCCCAGAGATTTAACTACAGAGGAGGGAGTTGGGAAGAAATCTGCTAAATGCGTTTTCTCCAGTTGTGGGTAAATAAGGATTCATTTTAGTTGTGAAAGAGGGCAAATTCTGTCTTGTGAGGGTTACGATTCAGATAGTTCTTAGACATCAAGTTGTAAAGTTTGGAAACATACGTTTTCAGACCCAAGAAGATTTCACCGAATCCTTTCTTCGCCTACATTCTCTGCTGAATCAAAACAGATTTCAAGCCATTTCCTATTGCAGTGGCAGATTGTTCCAATAGTATCACAGGCGGTAAACTTGGATGTTGCAATATGAGTTCATATGTAAAGTCACCTTTACTTTGACAGGTCTGATTCATGTGAGATTATAAATCACTTCATCTATATGTTGCGGTCACTGCAGAAACCCCCTTTTAGTGTGAAAATTAGCTCTAAGTAGAAATCACCCCCACCACCACCCCCAGAACGAGTCCTATTGTGTAGAGAATACGGCAGACGGACCAGCATCACTTCCAAAGCAGCCTTCTTTAGAATTCAAGGTGTTGATCACAGACCTTGGAAGAGCTACACCCTACCAGAATTAGGTTTTTGTGAAGTGTATGCTTTTCATATTTTCCTCCCTTTACATCCGGTTACCAGCTGATATATAAGCATATTTACCGCAGCTGATAGCCCATCCTCACAAAAACTAGGCCAGAGGAAGGCTCTTAAGCTTGGACTTTTACTTCCTTCATGAACTTAAGAAACTCAGGCAACCATTAAACCACAGTACACAATAAGTGGAATGTAGGGAATGAGGATATTGCGAAGACTTTGATGGTTGAGATCACTATGATCTACAGGGGTTTGAATTCATGCCTGCCTTTGTCTTGGCATGGTTTCCAGCTCGAATAACCAGAAAGGTACATGGTGTCTTCAGCCGCCGGCCAGTGATTCCAAAGAAACATCACACCTGCTAACATCCCGTTCCAATTATAATGCATCTCAGTCTCGGAAACCACTTATAAACAAACACGAAGTTTGCCTGTGTCTGACATTTTAGTCAAATGGCGAGAGCAAACACTGACAGTCCAAACAGTGCTGTTCAAGAGTCCCTGCATATTTGGTAGGTTTTCCTAACAATGCTGTTAAGTCTAAAAATAGCAATAAAACAAACACATAAAACGGAAAATGTGTCCGATTTGTATAGCCCTTCTGGAACGTGCTTCTTATATATCTTTTTCAGTCTTCACCTCAAAGATGGTGAACATGTGCCTTGAGGCTAAGTGTTTTTGAGGTTTCTAAGAACATTACTAATGGGAAATGAAATGCCTTCTTGCTTTGCAGGTGGGAAACCTTACAGCTCGCACACAAATGTAAAAAATAGTCCACCTGTCAGCTTTTTTAGCAAGAAGAGAGTACAAGTAAAACAAAAGGACAAATCCCCTTGTGGAGGAGAAGATATGGGCAGAGCCTGAAGTTCTTCCACCAGCACAAAGAACACCCCCCTCAGCAAGAGTACCCACAAAATTCCTGCATCTGTCTCTCTGAAGTGCACCTGACCACTCTCTCTGCACCTTCAAGGACTGCACAAAGCAGTTCCACTTGCGCCCCCTGCCCAGGGCTGCTCGAGGCCCTTCCTGTTTGACTCCCCCTCACCTTCAACTGAGATAGTCCAGCATGATTTCATTTCCCCTGGCACAGGTGCTCTGTATTTGCCCCCTCTCCCTGCTCCCAAAAGGTACCTTTGCTTACCCCATTCGTCACACCCTAGCCTTTGTTTATTATTTTTAGGGTCGAGCTTGTGAGACGCTGTAGTAGTTAAAAAAAGGCTCGGTGCCCCGCCCATGTCATGTCAGTGTCTTTCATTGGTTTGTGGGCTTGCCTTTTGAAATCTGCTTGCTTTCATTAGTGGAAGGCATGCATACGTCATGCCTTTTCTTGTGGTTAGCCCTCCTCGAGCGCAGCGACCAAGTACTGAAAACACGCGAGGCTCGCTGTTTTCCGTCTGGTTTGTGGACTAATTTTTTTTTTTCGTAGCACGATCTCGATCGTTTTTTTTCCATTTAATGAGCAAGAAAAGTCCGGTTGGGAGTTTACAACTGCTAATAGCTCTAACTCGGAGAAATGCGAGACCCGTTGCATTGCAATTGCTTGTTAATATTACGTAGCTTGCGCCATTCATGACAAACATGTTGCATGCTATACATAATTTAAGGGACTTTGGGCCACATGTACGAAGCATTTTCCACGTAGCAAACGGCGAATCGGGCCGTTTGCGACGTGGAAAATGCTTTTTGGAATATACAAACCCTTTTTTGCGATTTGGAAATCTATTTACTGAATCGCAAAAAGGGTGTGCGAGTCACAATTTGGAAGGGGTGTTCCCTTCCTAATTGCGAGTTGCAGTCCCATGTATGATTGTTTTGTGACGCGAATGCGGTCGCAAAACAATCGCAGTTAGCACGAGTTTCAAACTGGTGCTAACACATTCGCAAACAGGAATGTGAATGCCAGCGAAAATATTTTGAAAAGAAAACTTTTAATTTTTTGTTTTTGAAATGCATCTCGTTTTCCTTTAAGGAAAACGGGCTGCATTAAAAAAAAAAATGCTTTATTTATTTATTTAAAAGCAGTCACATACATGGTGGTCTGCTGTCTCCAACAGGCCACCAACCCAGTGAGGGCGGCCATTCCCAATGGGGTCGCAAATTGCAACCTACCTCATGAATATTCATGAGGTAGGTCATTTGCAACCCCATTGGGAATCGCAAACAGTGTCATTGACACTGCTATGCATCAGGTTTTGCCCCTTAGGGTCGACCTCTTTCAGCCATCAACTTATTTTGTCTTGGAATCTTCAGCCATTGGGTTACAACATTGTCCGCCACATCTTGGATCAGCTCTCAGGAGCCTTTTGGTGTCACCATTTTTCTAATGGCTATTTAGGTATTTCTGTTTGCCTCCACTGGAATGCACGGGGTATTATTTTACAGTCTTCAATTAGCCCGGTAGCACTCAGAGCAAGCGCTGATTAAGGCATCCAAGAAATTGATGTTATTGATTTTTTTCTTTATTTTTGTGGCATCCATTTTCAGATGTCTTTGTCAGTGCATGCCCCCAAGTGCTGTCACACTGTTCACTGAATGATTATAAATATGGTGCTATCCTGGAACAATATTCTACAGAATCCATTACCTTCTCTTTTCCAAGATGGCTTACATTTATGAGTAGTTTGTTGAAGGCGTGGCAGCACTGGCGATCACGTGCTGAGAAAAGCATCTACAAGTGGAAGCTGTAGCATTCATTTTTCGGATCTATTGGAATGAGCTTGATCTCTAGTACAAAAAAGCCCTGGCAAAGCCAGGAGCATGCAGTAGAAACGTCAAACCTACTGGCGTTACCAATCCTTGTTGTATTAGTATTATTATGTACGGCACTTGCACCATTCGTGGTGAACTTGTAATCTTAAAAGGCTTTGGGTCAGCCTCTATCAGCCATAGCTTCTTTTGCGGCTTGCGACATTATTGGCCACATTTTGGTATTTTAGATTTATTGTTTGGCTGTTTCAGTGTCTCTGATTACAAAAACACTCAAACACTGAGACCGAAACCTAGGAGAAAAGACGTTAGTTTTTGTGTAGTCAACAATGGAAATGCAAGCAGCAGTTTCAGATTGCCGTATTTATTTCAATAAATGCTCTTGTGTGATAAATGCATGGATTACAGAATTAGGGATGACGACTGAACTAGGTGGTAGATGCTAAAAATACACTTCCTTTGACATGCAACTGCACCACTACAAACTGCAAGTAATAGAATGTGCAATGTCCACACAGACGAGATTTCATAAAAAGATCTTATGATTTTCTTAAAATGTTATGATCAAAATTAGCACACTCGGGTTCGGCCAAACACCAATCAACCTACAAAACACATTTGATAACTCCAGATCACCAATATACTAAACTGGTTTGATAAAACCAGACCAAGAAGTTGGTGCATGCATTCCCGTATTGGCTTGTTTTCTTTTCTTTTTTTTACAGGGAAATGAGATTAAGACTTCGAAGTACAATTTTCTGACTTTCCTCCCGCTGAATCTTTTCGAGCAGTTCCACCGTGTTGCCAACCTCTACTTCCTGTTTGTTATTGTCCTACAGGTGAGTCCCTGAGATCCCCTGAGTGTGCTATGCATATAAACGTTTATCCTCAGCGGTGGGGTGGGGGTCGGAGCATAATACCCCCATGCTGATACACTATGCTTGGGTTAATGGATCTGCTGGACTCCCAGCCTTGCAGTTGCAAGTGCATCTAGTTTGGTCACAGTGGTCTTTTCCTACGTTTTTTTATTCTTTAAGGCTCCCACATCCTACAGCCTTGTACAGTTTCCCCCACACCTTTGAAAACAATGATTTTGGCCAGAAGAGTAATGGGTTATGCGACATGGGTTTGCCTGATGATCTTTCCCTCTCTATGTTCGTTATTCGTAGTTATGCTTAAGCAATGTGGCCCTTCTAATAAAGTGAAGTCCTCCAGAAAAGCATCGTTATTTGTTCCTCCAAGTGATAGATGCCATCAAGGCAGAATTATCGATACTGCCAGCATCAGCTCAAGTGTTACAGTGTTGACACAGAGCCAATCGGATGACAATCTGGAAACCTGGGTCACTTTTACAGCAGCCTCACTTCTACAATTGAGCCACGAGGAGACCATGCTTTCAATGACACTGTTATGCTTTTTGCGCTGTGTGTTGAGAAGCATGAATGCCAAGATCTGTGTGACGTAGTGCTAGGAAACATCTATGCTCATCTATAAACGTGTGACATCAAGGCATCGCCAGATTCCCAAGAGAGCACATGGAATCGCTGGCAGAAAAAGATTTGATTGCTCTGGTTCAGTAGTCTCTGTTTTCACAGAAAACCAAAACTCATATTTAGGCTACAGGATGATTTGTCTTCTCTAATGACTTGGCCACTTTCCTGAAATCAAAGAAGTAGGGTGAGTCCATCGCAGAACCATGGACTAGCTTAGGATCACCTTAGGTCACCAGGTCAAAGACATAACTAATTTATTAATACTAACATGTAGACAATGTGGTCATAATACTGAAATGAGTTACTGAAGAAAAATAGGGACTCACCAATGAAAACTATGAGAAACTGTTTTTCTCACTTGTTGTATTTGCTTTGATGTGTTGCTTCTGACTATTCCATCCACCCTTTTCAGACTGTTCCAGCAATCTCTACGTTGCCATGGTTCGCCATTATGCTGCCACTTTTGTGTCTTCTGGTTGTAAGGGGCGTACGGGACCTGTTTGATGACATCGTAAGTAATTACAGTTTTAGTTATAATGCTTGCATGAGGATTTCTCTGCTTTTAACTTTCTGATCATTCTTTATAACTGAGTGGCAAGATCTATGTGCAGATGCATGAAGTGGGAGTTGATGGGTCAATTTATTGAGGTGTAAACATTCGCGAGGGCAACTTCTAGGAAATCTGTCCTTTGAATCCACAGCATCCTTGGCCTGTACATTCTAGGGATATTAAGAGTCAAATGTTTAACACTTCTTGTTTTCCTTTTGAACTGAAAAATAAAAAGTGCAGCAATTAATAAATAATTGTCTTTAACATGGGAATAAACTGATCAATGTTACCTAATGAAGGAAGACAAATTGAGGATAATTTCCATGGTTTCTACTTCTGAAGAAAAAATCCAGAGGGCAAGTAAATAGTGTAGGGAGGTGCCCCTCTTTGACATGGTCACCCCCACTTTTTTACCTAGCATATGATGCAATTCTGACTAAAAGTGCACTGAACTTTTGCTAACCAGGTCCTTAGTGCCAGCTCTCTTTCCCTAACACTGTGCAATTGTTCCCCAATTGCCAATACCTTTGGCACCCATGTAAGTCCCTAGTAATTTGTACCCTTGGTATCTAGGGCATGTGTAAAAAAGAGGGTTTCCAAGGGCTGCAGCACATATTGTGCCACACTCAGGGACCCCTCACCTAGCACATGCAGACCGCCATTGCAGGCTGCATGTCTTGGTGCAGCTAAAAGTGAAAACACGCCATGGCACACAGCCTGTGTGCCACGTCTCCTAAACACTGCTTGCAATAAATTTAAGTCACCTCTACAGCAGGTCTCAAAGCCCTAAGGAAGGGTGTGTTATATTACATGTGAGGACATAGCTGCAAAAGCAGTTATGCCCCTGCTATGTCTTTGTCGATCCCTAGACATAGTGATTGAACAGGGAAGCCATTTTAAGTACATGTGCTGGACACTGGCCAGTATGAGTTCCCCAGCTACATGATGGCTTCACTGCTGGGCACTGGCCAATACAAGTTCCCCAGCTACATAATGGCTTCACTGAAAATAGGGATGTTTAGTATCAAACATCTTGTATTGAAAAACCCTCACTGATGCCAGTGATAGATTTATCAATACATGCGCTCAGAGGGCACCTTAGAGGTGCCCCCTGAAAACCTACCATCTACCCCGTGCTGGCTGACTAGTTTCAACTAGCCTGCCACCAACAGATAGGTTTTCGAACCCCAACGGCGAGAGCCTTTGCTCTCACAGCTCCCAAAAGGATGACCTGCAAATCTGTATTCCAATGCTGGGGGCTTTAAAGAAACCCACCACCCTTGGCACGCAGATCTGGCCTTTCTCAGAAGATAGATGCCTAGTCTTTGCCTCAAGGCCCTTTTGTCACCTAGAAAAGCAGGAAAATTAGTAGTCAGGAAAACATGTCCACTCTAATGTCAGTTACACCCCCAAGGTGGGCTGCCTGATGTGGACACAAATTTTAAAAGTCTGCCATCTTGGTGATGGCTGAACTTGGAACTCTGGGGCAGGGTTATGCCTACTTCCCACTGGAAGTGGTCATATAGTGGGGCGTAGTAACCACAGGGGTAAGTAGCCCATTGGCTACTACCCTACACTCCCCTAAATGCCCCTAAATTCAGTATTTAGGGGAGCCCTCTGGATGAATAGATCAGATCTTGCTGACTTGAAGAAGGACACACCAGAGATGCGGAAGGCAAGAATTGAAGACCAGTTCAGTTCGGCAGGCCCCGTGCCATCCTCCCTGCTGACTTCGCCAATTGCGAGAAAGATACCTCGTCCTCCAGCTGCTGAAACCTTCAAAAGCTGGGAGGACTTCCAGCCTTCACCCCAGCACAAGGAACTTCCATGGAGTAGTGGAGTTGCATCCTTGAATCCTGCAGGTATCCAAAAAACACTGACGAGGAATCTGGACTGCCAAAACCCGACACTGGACAGCATTACTGCACCTGTACCCATTAGCCCAAACGGAAGCGAGCCAACAGTGCCAGCGTTGTCTTCAGCCTCTCTAGAGACAAAGTCCATCATAGGTCTCGCAACTGCGACCTTCACACAGGTGCCTGCAGCCTCTTTGTACAGGCCCCCCTCTACCACGACCACCTCCGGTGATGGAAACCCGGCAGTCCACTGCACCTCTGCACCCGGCCATCTTACACTGAAGAGAAGAGTACCACTGATGTCCCTACATCCTCGAGCCTTGTGAGAGCTAAAACCACTTGTTGGTTTGGTTGAGCTGGACCCCCCAGGCCACCCCTGCAGCCTCTTACTGCAGGCTCCCTCTACTGAGACTGCCACTGGTGATGGAAACCTGGCAATCACTTGCACCCCTGCACCCGGCCGCCCTGGAGTGAGAACAAGAGGACTACTGGTGTCTCTACATCCTGAGTCTTGTGAGACCTGAAACCACTTGTTGGTTTGGTCAGGCTGGACCCCCAGTTCACGCATGCAGCCCCTTTCTGCAGGCTCCCCCTGCCGCAACTGCAGCTGGTGATGGAAACCCAGGGGTCCCTTGCACCTCTGCACTCGGCCGCCCAAGACAGAGCAGAAGAGGACCACTGGTGTCCCTATGTCCCCAAGCATTGCAAGAACTGAACCCCCTTGTTGGGTCACCCTGACTGGACTCCCATTCTCTGCCTGCAGTGCCTTTATGACCGGACCAATACCCATTGACTTCAACTGGGCACCCAACACCTAACTACACCTATGAACCCGGCTGCCCGAGTGCTGCTGAAGGTGACCTGTTGGTGAGGCCTAGGACCCTACCCCATGCTCACCTTAAATCTGGAAGGTTGGTCCTGTAAGTCACTGCTGAGTACCTGTTTGCCATATTTGTTCTTCCGCAATAGGATAACATTGCAGCTTCAGAAAATGGCACTCTCAACTTTTCAAAACAGTGATAATTTCTATAGCAAAATGTACTTACCTCATCATATTGACTCTGGTGCCTAACATATATAGAGATACCTGTTATTTTTATAAATTGGTATGGATCTTGTTATTGAGTTGTGTATCTCCTTTACTGACTGTGTACCTATAGGGAATGACTAATACTCCTCTCTGATAAGCCTAACACTGCTTGTCTACACTAACCACTAAAAGAGCACCTTGAGATTGATAGACCAAGCCACTGTCCACTCATAAGGGAACCCCTGAACCTTCAGCACAGAATAACTCATTTTGGCATACCATATAAAGAGCCAGCTTCCACTTTTTCTAAGATGATACGCTGTACATCTTTTCACATTGTCATTGAAAAAGCACATATTAGGTGGGACTTTCTGAAAATGACTCACCTCTTTGCATACATATTTTTACAGGACAGCATTTGCCATCCATGTGGTATTTAGATTGAAGAAGAGAACCCAGTAGCATTTTTATCTTAGCTCAAATTCTCCTTATATTATTTTATCTTCTTGCAGATCTCAGTATTAATGTATTTAATTATGTATATATATATATGTATAGTTACATGTCTAACATATCTAAAAGTGATGTAAGGTTATTCCTTAATATATAAGGTACTATAAAAAAAAACACTAAGAAACACAAAAATAATATGAAAAGTACAATGTTTTAGAAATATAAACCCTTATGAAATTACAGAGGTCAAAACTAATGAGAAAGGACCAATGCTAAATGGGAAAAGGTACAAATACAAAAACCCCTGCAGCAATCAGATCTGTCTCTCAATGTGCGTTTTCTCACCTCTTCTATTTTTTCTCTTATATCAGGCTTATTTGTGCCTTCTGGTGTCAGATACCTCTTGATGATACCGGTCACCATCGTCTTAATGCAGTTTCTTGATCATTTTTAATTTTGGTTTCCTTTTCATTTTTCCCCATATCAGTTTTCACTCCTTTTCTTCTTGATGTAGTTTCTTTGTGCCCTTCAGAAATTGCTGACTGTCCAATCCTGTCTTCATGCACTGACATGCCTTCATCTTACTTTCAGCATCCATTAGCTTACTGTTATAAATGGGGTTTCTAGTTAGTAGTCAGTTTACACCCTGTCCAAGTAGGCACCCTTACTCTAGTCATGGTAAGAGAGATACACGGCTCAGATACCCCATAATCTCCCCCTTGGTAGCTTGGCACAAGCAGTCAGGCTTATCTCAGAGGCAATGTGTAAAGTATTTGTACAAACACACATGGTACCACAGTGAAAACACCACAAAAGGGCTCCACACCACTTTAGAAAAATAGCCAATATTTATCTAAATCAAATAAGATGAAAACAACAAAAATCCAACATACACAAGCAAAGATATGTTTTTATAATGCAAAGAGAGTCTTAGGCGGTCATTCTGACCGCGGCAGGCGGCGGTCGCCGCCCGCCATGCGGTCACCGCCGAATGACCGCACCGCAGTCAAAAGACCGCGGCGGTCATTCTGGCTTTCCCGCTGGGCCGGCGCGCGACCGCCAAAAGGCCGCCCGCCGGCCCAGCGGGAAAGACCCTGCAACGAGGAAGCCGGCTCCGAATGGAGCCGGTGGAGTTGCAGGGGTGCGACGGGTGCAGTGGCACCCGTCGCGATTTTCAGTGTCTGCAAAGCAGACACTGAAAATCATTATGGGGCCCTGTTAGGGGGCCCCTGCACTGCCAATGCCAGTGGCATGGGCGGTGCAGGGGCCCCTGGGGGCCCCACGACACCCGTTCCCGCCATCCTTACCGCCAGGAACGGGATGGCGGGAAGGGGGTCGGAATCCCCATGGCGGCGCTGCAAGCAGCGCCGCCATGGAGGATTCCCTGGGCCAGGGGTAAACCGGCGGGAAACCGCTGGTTCCCCTTTTCTGACCGCGGCTTTACCGCCGCAGTCAGAATGGCCCAGGAAGCACCGCCAGCCTGTTGGCGGTGCTTCCGCGGTCCCCGGCCCTGGCGGTCATGGACCGCCAGGGTCGGAATGACCCCCTTAATCTGTAGATATCAATGGATGGCCTATGTTAGCACAAAGTACCTGGTATGCGTAAAAAATAAAGCTGCAAGGGCGACAGTGTGTCAGCAAAGCAAGTGATGCATCGATTCCTTACTCGCAAGGGAGGCTGTGCGTCGATTCCGGGTGCGAAGCCTCGGGTCTGTGCAGTGATGTTTGCAGATTTTGATGCCCAGGATCCGTGTGTGGAAATTTCCGATGCACTGTGCGAAGAGTCCGGCACTGTCGTTTCTCCAGTCGCGAGGCGCGCGCTGCGTTGAATTTTCAGCCACGCGAAGGGCAGGGGCGTCAATTTTTCGGATGTGCACACAGTGGTGTATGGATTTCCCCCGCAGCTTACCAGTTTCCACTTCTAAGGGCCCAGGAACTGGATTTGGCATCACTTAGCAAGTCAGGACTCTCGGCAGACGAGCCCAGACACTGGCAGATGCAGTCTTTAATGTCCCTGAGACTTCAGAACAGGGGACAAGCTCAGTCCAAGACCTTGGAGAAATTTCACAAGCAGGATTTCAGAAAGCAAAATCCAGTTCTTTCCCACTTCAGGCAGAGGCAGGCAGCACAGCATATCAACAGGCAGAGTGGCAGGTCCTCCTCAAGCATCAAGCCCCTCTCCTAGACAGAGGTTCCTCTTGATCCAGAAGTAATCTAAAGTATGGTGTTTTGGGACCACTACTTATCACCTTTCTGTCTTTGAAGTAGACAAACATCAAAGAAACGTCTCTGTTGTACACAAGATCCTGCTGTGTCCAGGCCTGGCCCAAGACACACTCCAAGGGGGTTGGAGTCTGCATTGTGTGAGGACAGGCACAACCCTTTCAGGTGTAAGTGTCTTCTCCACTGTAGCCCAGGAGACTCATCAGGAGATGCAGGACACTCCTCAGCTCCCTTTGTGTCACTGTCTAGAGGGAATTCACAAACAGTCAACTGTCTGACTCAGACGTTGATTCCAGTGGCAGGCAGGGGCACAGTATGGTTAAGCAAGATAATAAACACTTTCTAAAAGTGGCATTTTCAAACAGACAATCTAAAAACCAACTCAACCACAAGATTAACTTTTAAATTGTGAGTTCAGAAACCCCTAATTCCATTTCTCTATCTGCTCCCAATGGGAAGCTACGCTTAGAAGATATATAAAGGTAGCCCCATGTTAACCTATGGGAGAGATAGGCCTTTTAATAGTGGAAACTGAATTTGGCAGTATTTCACTATCAGAAACGTAAAACACACCAGAATATGTCCTACCTTTTAAATACACTGTACCCTGCCCATGGTCTACCATGGGGTGACTTATATGTAGTCAAGGGAAAGGTTTGGGTCTGGCAAGTGGGTACAGCTGCCAAGTCAAATTGGCAGTGCAAAACTGCACACACAGACACTGCAGTGGCAGGTCTGAGACATGTTTACAGGGCTACTCATGTGGGCTGCAGGCCCACTATTAGCATTTAATTTACAGGCCCTGGGCACCCATAGTGCACTTTACTAGGGACTTACCAGTATATCAAATGTGCCAGTTATGGAAAATCAATTACCAATATCTTTTAAACAGAGAGCACTTGCACTTTAGCACTGGTTAGCAGTGGTAAAAGTGCCCAGAGAATCAAAGCCAGCAAAAATGAATTACAGCAGCACTGGATCCAAAAACAGGGGATCATAAGCGAAAAAGTACAGGGAGACAACAGCAAGAGCTGCCAGGTCTAACACTTACCTATTTCGTATACTGGGGTCTGGTTTGGAGTAGGCCACAAATAGCTGTTGTGTCTTACGAAATGGTCTTGTTCTGTCAATGTAGTACACTGGTGCTCTTTTGACATTCAAAGTATGTAAAGCACGTTCCACTACAGACTCCGGAAATGGAAAGAAAACTGGCAACTTGATTGTCTGATTAGGTGGAAACTGGACACCATCTCAGGGAGGAATTTGGGGTTGGTTCTGAGGTCCACTCTTTTGGTATGATCTTGGAAGAAAGGCTCTTTCAATGTAGGAGCATGTGTCTCACTGACTCATGTAAGAAAAGTGATGTCTATGAGGGAAACTACTTTCCACAATAAAAATTGCAATGAGCAAGACTGAAGTGGCTTGAAAGGAGGGTCAATGAGCCTAGTAATAATGATGTTAAGTTTCCACACCCGAGCAGGAGGTACGCAGGGCACTCATTGAAGTCCTTGCATGAAACCTTTAACGACTGATACTCTGAAGAGTGAAGCGTGGTGCCTTCTCTGAAGATAGGCAGCCATAGAAGCCAGATGCAACCAAATTGAACTGTAGACGAGGCTTGACTTCTGTACTTTAAGGAGGTAACAGTGAATGCCCTGTACCGATGCTGTAAGCGTATTAATATGTTTAGGAAGGCAATAGTGTACAAAATGCTCACATTTGACTGCGTAACAGGCCCTGGAAGTAGGCCTGCATGCTTTGCTTCTCTAAGAATAGACATACACTGTTCTGGAAGGTTACGGTAACCAAACTCTAAGACCTAAGGAGCCACATTGCAAGGCTGACTTGCTGGGGATTGGGGTGCCACAGAGTACGGTGGAGTCTGTACTGTCAAAAGATGAGGATAATTTACTACAAGGAAACTTCTGCTAGGGATAACTCCATAATTTGCTATGAAATCCCTCTGTGCAGGAAAGAAAAAGGAAAGTTTCCTTCATAGAAGAGATAGTCTCACACACTTAGTAGTGTCATGCTTCATCATAGACCATCCCTACCCGCCCTTGCAGAATAATGTCACCAGGGCAGACTCAACCATCTGGTTCGGACCTACCAGAGGGAGTTCCTATATAAAGTTCGCTGGACAAAACCAGAATCCAGATACTTAAAAATACCTAATGGACTACCAGTAATTTACCTTTATGCTGGTGTCTACTGGTGTGGTTAAAAAACAAATAGAAAGTGATGGGCTTGAGTATAAAGGCTCTGCTCATGCATGAATAAACCAACATGTTTCTGCCCGTTTATCAAGCCTCAACAGGTCTAGGGCATTCATCAGGGCTGAGGACCCCTATCTAAACCATAAATTTGAAAGTGTGAAACCAATAGTATAGTTATAGTCCATGTCTGTGAATGGAAACAACAAATTTACACAGGGCCTACCTGCGATTGTATCAGTCTGAATAGACCTAATAGGAATAAAACACAGAGTGAGATCCCAAATCGAACCATTCCTTAAGTCATCAACATTTTAGGATCCATATGGTGAACATGCAAGGATAGAAAGTGTTCGTCAGACCACTGCAAACCTAGTTGAAATCAAAAACGTATTCAGAACCAGAAATGCATCCCAGTAATCACTGAGCATATTCCATCAAACACCCCTATGGAAATTTACTTAAAATGGGTGATGGAAATAAAGCCATTCTTTTCATGGTATAGTGGGATAAATAAAGACACACTGGACATTTGTTTACCCACAATCAATGTATCTCAGGCCTCATGTCTGGGAAAAGGGCAATGCCCCTTATAGTCACACACTGAATACAGCAGGAAAGCCAAAATGTAAAACCACTGTGAACAGTCAATACTGAGATTCTAGGTCGCTAATATTTTTTGTCACTTAGTGTAACTATCATTGGTAAAATTCATAATCACAAGGTCGTAGGTGCACCTAGCTAACAGAAATGTCTTTTGTAATCATCAGATTATGTAAGATGAAGGACTCCAGGGGATAATAATGTAATAGAGGAGAAACGAAATGAATAATACCTAGTTGTCTCCATAGTTTCTCCACTAGTAACAACCTGAAATATATTCAATCTTGATCATCTAACACCAGGCCGATCTTTGTATTTAAGGCAAACTAGACTGTTGACACCACTAGGGTCTCCTACAGTAAATGTCAGCTCCTCCTATATATGCAGATGCAATAGGCTCCCATTTGCCTCGACTCGGACAATCAACGATCGCTACGTGAAATTGTTCCAGAATACATGCACCCTTCCACCCATACATTGCGTTAACGGGTGGCCACAATAGCGACATAATTATGTTCCAGAACTGCGTGCAGGGAACAATATGGGCCACTGTGGGCCCCTGGAATTGCGTGCTTATCCCATCTGTACGGGTGTCCATATCAGGCTCCCCTCATGGGTATTGTTCACTGCGAACAATCTAGATGAATATTATTGCCCTTAATAAGCGTGCAGGCAAATAGTACTCGCATCCTTATGCTCAACCACCTGGAGTCTTTGTAAAGAAGGTGCCTCTCCCCAGTAAAGGTAACAACTGGCTCTCCCACAGATTTGCCACTTACTTCGTCAACGGGTGCATCTTGAGGTGCTACTTATGCGTGTTGCCTTCTCTCAGCTACTTCTACATTCATTACCGCAGTCGGGAATGAATAAATGCTGCTCTTCGCTGTAGAAGCAGTGTAGGCTGAACGTTGCTTGGGGTCGCTTACTCATGACGTAATGGGCGCACCACAGGAATTATGGGATATGTAGTTGGAACGGGACTAAGAGATTATCGGGGTCATTATGACCCTGGCGGTCATTGACCGCCAGGGCCGGGGACCGCGGATGCACCGCCAACAGGCTGGCGGTGCATCCAGGCCAATTCTGACCGCAGCGGTAAAGCCGCGGTCAGAAAAGGGTAACCGGCGGTTTCCCGCCGGTTTTCCCCTGGCCTGAGGAATCCTCCATGGCGGCGCTGCAGGCAGCGCCGCCATGGGGATTCCGACCCCCTTACCGCCAGCCTGGTTCTGGCGGCTTTGACCGCCAGAACCTGGTTGGTGGTAACGGGTGTCGTGGGGCCCCTGGGGGCCCCTGCAGTGCCCAAGCCAATGGCATGGGCACTGCAGGGGCCCCCTAACAGGGCCCCACCAAGATTTTCAGTGTCTGCACCGTCGTACCCTTTCCACTCCGCCGGCTCCATTCGGAGCCGGCATCCTCGTGGAAGGGGGTTTCCCGATGGGCTGGCGGGCGGCCTTCTGGCGGTCGCCCGCCAGCCCAGCGGGAAACTCAGAATTACCGCAGCGGTCTTTTGACCGCTCAGTGGTATTCTGACGGCGGTACTTTGGCGGGCGGCCTCCGCCGCCCGCCAAGGTCAGAATGAGGCCCTATGTGCCCTTCCTAGGAGGGCTACTGCCTATTGCTGTCTTGTGCATAATGAGGACTCCATGAATATCTGTACCAGCATCATGTCAAAAATAAGGAAAAAGTAATTAATAATCTAAAATAAGGGGAGAAATAGAGCTCAATGAGTCCATGCACTAACTCTGACCAAATCGGCCATCTCTACGCATTCTTATATATCAGTCCAATCTTTAAATGGAGCTTGGGTGGTCTGTGTCATCCTCCTAGGTTTAGAAAGTCTGGAATTCATCTCAATTTGTTGCCTAATGTTGTCATTGTGCATAATGAGGATTACTTGAATGTTTTACCAGCATCATGACAAAAAGGAGGAGAGAGTAAATTAATAATCAAAAAAGGGAAGATAAAGCCAAATTCAGTAATTTGTTAATATTCTTATAAATCAATCTTTTAAAGGTGCATGGATGGTCTGTGTCATCCCCCTAGGTTTGGAAAGTCTGTAATCCATCTTAATGTGTAGACATCTGTTATCCTTCTTGCAGTATTTGCCAGGTTTAAAGGTAGCATATTTTGTACCCTATGGGTTAAAAAATCTAGAGTGCTTCTTAATGTCACCCCCTGGTGCCCTGGGTCATCAAAGGGAAACACAGGAGGGGCTACCCCCAACCATAATAGTCACCATTTAGTTGTCTTAAGAATAAGGTGTGAATGATTGTGAAACATAATGATCAGTGCTTAATATGCGGGTTCATAAGGAGGGTCTAAATACTTAGTTTGCCTTTATCTTTCTAGTAAGGACCAAGTGATATCATCATTCAGACCATCCATGTCGGTGTGCAATCTCCACACCCATCTTTGTTCATGCCACAATAGGGTTCTAGGTATGTCCTGTCAGGTTTCTTTCAGTCTTTCAATTACAAACCATTCCTTTTTATCAACATTATGGTCCTTTGTTATGTAATGGTTTGTCAGTTTTGTGGAGTCACGATTGCACTGAATTGTGCTCCTGTGTTTCTGGATTTGTATCTTTAATTTGTGAGTCGTCATCCCAGTATATCTTCAAGGGCACTGTATCATGTAAATTACATTTTTCGTGTTACAATTTGAGAAGGATTTCAGTTCCCAGGGGGTCCTTAGTCTTTGCTCTTTTGATCAGATACTTTGGATAATTCTCCTCTGCTAACTTCCCTGAGAGTTTTTTTGCATGTTTGTTGTAGTCCTTCAAATTGGAGCAGTTAAGTTTCAAACATAGGAACTGACCTACCGGTAAGTTCTCTCTCAGGGCCCAAGGGTGGATGCTCTTGAATCTTAATAAGTTGTTCCTATCCATTGGTTTATAATATACCTTGATCTCTAGGATCCCATTCCTTGGGTGTATCAAGAGATCAAGAAAGGAATGCTCATGCTCCCCAATTGTAATGGTAAATCGTAGAAATGGGTTGTGAGTGTTCAACCAATTAGAGAAACTCATTGCCTCCTCTCTCATCCCTTTCCAAATTAATAAGATATCATCAGTGTATCTCTTCCAAAGCCTGATTTTCTCAAGGAAAGGGTTGGAGTCATGTAAGACAAAATTCATCTCAAAGGAGTGGACATGGAGGCATGCCAGACTCGGCGCAAGGGTGCTGCCCATTGATGTCCCATGGACTTGTAAGAAAAAGGCACCTTCAAACTTGAAATGATTCCGAGTAAGTGCTAGATGTGCTATATCGAAAGTGATAGATTCCCATTTGGTAATCTTTAAAAATCTCTTCTATTACCTTCAATGTTGCTTCTTAGGGAATGTTAGTATATAGAGATTCTACATCAAGGCTGATCAAGAGTTCGTTTTCACTGTCAACTGTTATATTCTCCAATGTATTCAGAATATCCTTAGTATCTTGCAGGTATGTGGGCATTTGCTTCACTAGCTGACAGAGAAAAATATCATAGAACTGAGACAGAGGCTCAAGGGCAGAATCAATCCCCGACACTATTGGTCTTCCAGGTAGAGGATTTTTCCCTTTACCGATCTTAGGGAGTATGTAAAAATATGGTATTCTTAAGTTTCTTTGCCTTAGGAAACTGCCCTCCTGTTTGGTGATCCACCCATTTTCAAGTCCTTTGGTAACTAGGAAGTTTATCTCTTCCTCGATTTCCAAAGTAGGGTCTTTAGACAGACGTTTGTAATTACTGGAATCCTTCAGTAGGCATAAACATTCTTCCCTGTACATGTCTTTGGGCATTATTACTGTCTTGGTCTGCTTGCTTGATGACAATGCTGGTATCCAAAGCCAAAGCGGATAAGGCGTCCATCTCAATTTTGCTTATATTGTGAAAAACCTTCGTTCGTTTAGTCGTGAGATTGTCTATTTCTTTATTCACAGCCTTCTCCAAAGCCAACACCCCTGTGGCATAGGGCCTGCTGATGGTCAAAATGTGGATTTTGGGCGTAAACCCGTGTTGATCTGTTCATTCTGTCTGTGATAGGATACTCCAAGAAGAAGGTCACACCATAATTGAAAAACATCAGTACTTGGGGCCGTATTTATACTCCGTTTGCGCCGAATTTGCGTCGTTTTTTTCGACGAAAATTCGACGCTAAACTAACGCCAACTAACGCCATATTTATACTATGGCGTTAGAGGCGAATAGCGCCAAAGTTCCCGGAATGTGCGTCATTTTTTAGCGTGAACCCCTTCCTTGCGTTAATGATATGCAAGGGAGGCGTTCCCGTCTAAAAAATGACTCCCAGGCCTTTACGTGGTATTTATACTCCCGGGCAAAAGAGACGCCCGGGAGTGGGCGTGGCTAAAAACGGCGCATTTGCGCCGCTTTTTAACGCCTGGGTCAGGCATGGCGTTAAGGGACAAGTGGGCTCAAAATGAGCCCAGAGTGCCCTCCCCTGCCCCCAGGGACCCCCCCTGCCACCCTTGCCCACCCCAGGAGGACACCCAAGGCTGGAGGGACCCACCCCAGGGACATTCAGGTAAGTTCAGGTAAGTTTTTTTAAATTTTTTTTTAATAATTTTTTTTGGCATAGGGGGGCCTGATTTGTGCCCCCCTACATGCCACTATGCCCAATGACCATGCCCAGGGGACAGAAGTCCCCTGGGCATGGCCATTGGGCAAGGGGGCATGACTCCTATCTTTACAATGATAGGAGTCATGTTGATGGGGGATGGGCGTCGTTAAAAAATGGCGCAAGTCGGGTTAAGACGATTTTTTCGACGTAACCTGACTTGCCCCATTTTAAGACGCCCATACGCCATTTTCCCCCTACGCCGGCGCTGTCTGGTCTACGTGGTTTTTTCCTACGCAAACCAGGCAGCGCCGGTCTGATTGCGCCGTCTAACGCCATTCCATAAATACGGCGCCCGCATGGTGCTTCAGAATGGCGTTAGACGGCGCAAAACTTTTTGACGCTAAACTGCGTTAGCGCAGTTTAGCGTCAAAAAGTATAAATATGGGCCTTGGTGTGGGGACAAAGCCTAATCCTTCATTTAGAGCTCTCTTTTCCATCTCGATCAAAGGTCTTGTGGTTAAATTTATCACAATGTCTTGTGTACCAGTTACATTTTGCTTGTGCTGGGAACAGGTTATTTTTCTATGTCTGAGTCGCGTGTCATCTCCTTGTTCTTCCATCTGACTCCCTTCTTTCTTCCTCTGTTCCCATCTCAGCCTTTCTCTAAAAAAGGGTTATTATGGAAAGACCAAGGGGGCTGGGTGTGGTGGGTAAGCAGGAGGACCATATTGAGGAAATGATCCATTATATGGAGGCCATCCCCAATTTTGCTCATGTTGTGGATGGAACAGGCTACCAGAGCCCGAAGGCTGATTCCAATGAGCTCTAGGTGGTGCTCTACCCCCTCTCCTTTGTTGAAAAACAAGGCAAGGATCACTCTCTGAGTATGATGGCAAGCTCCCTCCTGATGAAAAATCTGAGAAAGAATAGGATTTCAGAATTAAGTCATCTCTTGAATAACAACAGATTTTCTTGTGGGGAAATTTCTTTAAGTCCTTTTGGAATTTTGAGATTTTTCGTTGGGTAAGATGTTCTTTAAATTCTGCTATGACCCTGTTGATCTCTTCAAGTTCTTTTCTTATAAGCATATGTGGTAAGTCCTGACTGTAAATTGTTCTCACTGGTCTTGATTTCAGCTAGTAGAGATTCTGATAGTCATTTAGCTGTCTTGATTATGAGGGCTAGCCAATCACACATACACCTCCACTCGATCATTGATCAGTCCCTCCTGAATTCCTTTACATCCAGAAAGATACGTGGTTCGTTGGTAACAATTAGGCAATTAGGAGCTGCATTGCTACGTAAATATTCAGTCATCATTACTACATGGAGGACTGTTTTTACCTACCCCCCCCACACCTTTTTGTGTATACAGATTTACCTTCAGGAGGACATGTGGTGGGATGTACCTATCAACTCTCCCTTTGTAAAAGGTGTGTGGGTGTGGTAACCTGGTGGCAAAGTTTGGGTATTTTGCATGTTTGGCAGGTGACAAATCTATCTGAGGAAATCCCCACCACTGGAAGTATGGGAGTAGGACCTGGGGTGGGATTGCCCCTTGTGTACATGTTGACGGGTGCTGCTGCGCTAGTTGGCATGATCGTTGACCACCACAGGAATGTGTTGGAGAAGCAGAGGCACTCTGTGATGTATAAACCACCCCCAAATGCCCTGGGCTGCCGCTGGTAGCTGGGAGGAATATGTGCCCCCTTGATTCTGTAAGTCAAGCATGGCAGTCATGTTGTTTGTGCATACTAAGACCATCTTGTTCAGAATGAGAGGGCAGAAAGCTCAAGGGCATGCTAACAGCCAGCAGTTCCAGTTGACTGATGTGAAGGGAGTTGTGTAGAGGACCACGTTCCCTGAACGGTGAGTTGATTGAGATGCGTACCCCTGCTAGTAAGTGAGGTGTCCGCGGTGATGGTGACCTGCTGAAACGGGTCGAGGAAGAGTCACCCTTCCATTAGGTTGTTTGTGCTCCACCACTGCAGACAGCGATATGTGCAGCTCCCCACCAACACTAGAACCTCTAGATGATCCTCCACCTGACACCACTGTGCCACTAGGCACTCTTGAAACAGGTGCAAGTGCAACCTGGCATGTGGAACTATCGATATGCATGACACCATCATTCCTGCAAGCACATCACAATTTTGACAGTTATCAGGCGATCTGGCTAAAAAAGGCAGTAGGTTTTGTAACACTTGTACCCTCGTTGGGCTGGGGTAAGTCTTTACCACCTGTGTGTCCAATATGGCCAAGAGAAAGGGCTGTACTTGAAGGAACTGGAGGTGAGACTTGGTCAAGTTGATGGTAAAGCCTAGACTGTGCAAGGTCTGGGTGGTGGTCTGCATATGCGCTAGGCATTGTTTATGTGAGGTGCTCTTAATTAGCCAGTTGTACAGTTGAGGGAACACGTGTATGTAGCTCCTCTGGGGATGAGTTGCTTCCATAGCCAGACATTTTGAAAAAACCCTGGGAACTGTGGTAACCCTGAATGGAGCACTTTGAACTGGAAATGCTATCCTCTTACCACGAACCTCAGATATCTTCGATGTGCCGGGTGAAAGGGGATGTGGTAGAAGGCATCCTTCAGATCAAAGGCATTTATGAAGTTGTCTTGTTGCAGCAGATGAATAAATCTTGTATAGTCACCATATGGAAGTGCTCTGACAGAATGTGCCTGTTGAGAGGTCAGAGGGTGAAAATGGATCAGAGGGAGCTGTCTTTTTTGGGGATACGTAAGTACAGGGAGCACAAGCCCACTCTGCAGGTCTTGTGATGGAACTAGCTGTATGGTCCTTTTGGCACTGAGGGCCTGTATCTCCTCTTGCAGGAGGTGCAGATGGTCTGGAGACAGTGGTGGGGGTTGTTTGGTGGTGTATGAATGATATCAAGTCAGTAGCTCTCCTGTATAATGCTGAGAACCCAGAAGTCAGAGGTGATTTCTGCCACGCAGGACAGAAATCGCACCAAACAGGTGTTGTGTGGCTGGGGTGGAAGACTAGAAAGTCACTGTTTGGGAGGGGCAGCCTCTTTGGGGTGGTGCCCTTTCCTCTGCCTTAGTTATTGCCCCTGTTTCCACCCCTGTAGTATTCCGTGAGGGTTTCTGCTGCGCTGGCCTGCACTGGCCTAGAGAAAATGGAAGGTGTTCTGAGTCCGGGAGTCTTATTCCTGCCACAATAAAGAACCACAATAAAGAGCCACGAGGAGTGAGTCTGCAGGTCACCAATCGCTATGGCCATCTCGGTATGCTTTTTAATTTTATCTAACATCTGATCGACCTGAGGGTCCAACAGATGCTGCCCATCAAAAGGGACATTCAAGTGATTTTGTTGGACCTCTGGCCAAACGCTTGCAGCTCACCTGCCCCCAGGGAACTGTATCAGCATCATCCAACGTGTAGCGGATGGTGGTGTTGGAGATGATTTTGCCCTCCACCACCAACTCCTGTCCTATTTTGTGAAACCGCTCTGGGAGATGCTGAACAAGACACACTTTCTAATCCCAGTGGGCGTGGTCGTACTGTGAGAGTAGGCCTACAGAGTTGCTGATATGCCACAGAGTAGCAACATGTGTTGCTACTCTTTTACCCCCGACATCATTCTTTTTATTCCTTTGGTCCTGATGGGGTGCATCCCTGTGTGTTAGCTCTCTTCTGAGTTGTATGTACCACAAAGGAGTCAGGGAGTAGCTGACCTCGTAGGTATGTAGGTGGTCAGTAGGTGACGCCTTAAATTTTTTATCTGCCCTAGGGGTGACAATGCTAGTTTTAAATGGCTCCTTGAAGATTTCAGTGATCGGCTTTAGGACCCCTGTAAGCATAGGGAGGTACTGCAGTAAGCTTTGGGTGCAGGACATTGTCTCCATGCAGAAGTCAACCTCCTCATGTTCTACATGCCTCTCCACTTTAGGGGAGGTCCTGTGCAGGACATCATAGTACAAGGTAACATCACCTGGTGGAGGGCGAGGGCTTCGTAATGTACAGATCTAGGTCTCTGTCTGCTGAAGGCTCTGCATCATAATTATTACACGGATCTGGATGTTCTTGGTGATCCTGGGGGATCACAAAGGTGGTAAAGGTGCCCTTGGACCATCCCCATCCCCTGAGTGTAAGGTGTTGTGTGGTGAATGCTGTGAAGAACCCACAGAAAAAAGAGAAGCAGAGGTAGGAGGAGAATGGGGGGTTGGTGGAGGAGAGGGATGTGTAGGAGGCTCTGGAGAGGTGACCCTTTCATGTCTCTTGGTCGTTTTAGGTATGGGTACCACAGGAGGATTGAGGGCCTCCTCAAAGTCGATTTCCTCTTATGAGGAATAGGATCCTGCGACATCTGTGGAGGCTTCGCCAGGATCTGACCAGTACCCTGCGGGGTCTGTGTTGGACCTGGCCCTTTTTGCAGGGTTATCCCCAAACCTTTTGCCTTCTTCCTCCTATTTTTTCTGACTTGGTTTTGTTGGTTTTAGGACTCTGGGCGCTTTACCACTGCTAACCAGTTCTAAAGTGCATATACTCACTCTCTAAATTGTGTTAGTGATTGGTTACTCCATGATTGGCATATTTGATTTACTGGTAAGTCCCTAGTGTGCCCTGGGTCTATAAAACAAACAATACTAGTGGGCCTGCAGCACTGATTGTGCCACCTACGAGTAGCCCTGTAAACATGTCTCAGACCTGCCATTCCAGAGTCTGTGTGGGCAGATTTAAACGGCCATTTCGACCTGGCAAATGCACCCACTTGCCATGTCCAAAACTTCCCTTTATTATTTTAATACATGTACAAAACCCCTAAGGTAGGCCCAAGGCAGCCCCATGGGCAGGGTGCAGTGTATTCAAAAGGTAGGACATGTCCTGGTGTGGTTTACATGTCCTGATAGTGAAATACTGCTAAATTAGTTTATCACTATTGCAAGGATATTCTCTCCCACAGGGTAACATGGGGATTGGCTTGAAATATATTTGAGGTGTAATTTCCAATCAGGAGCAAATAGATATATGGCGTTTGGAGTCTCTGGACTCATAATTTAAAAATACAACTTTTGGTTAAGTTGGCTTTTGAATTGTAAGTTTGAAAATGCCACTTTTTAGAAAGTGGGTATTTTCTTGCTTACCCATTTTGTGTCTCTATCTGTCTGTGGAGTACACATCTGGGTCAGGATGACAGTTGGGCTGTTTGTGATTCATCCTAGACAGTCACACAAAGGGAGCTGAGGTGTGCCCTATATTTTCTGATGGGTCCTCCTGAGCTATAGTGGTGGAAGGAGATGACACTTGCACCTGAACAGGGTTGTGCCTGTTCTCACACAAAGCAGTCGCCAACCTCCTTGAGAGTGTGGGGCCAGGGCAGGGAAAGGCAGAGTCCTGTAAAAACTTCTCTTTGAAGATTGCTTACTTCAAAGACAGAAATGGGTATATGTACTGGACCTCTGACACCACGAAGTTAGAGCACTTCTGGACTGAGGACATTTCTGTCGGGAAGAAGAGCTGGATGCTGCAGAAGGGGCTGCCACTCTGGCCATTGCTTTGTTGTGTTGGCCTGCTGATTGCTGCTTCTGCTGAGGAGTGAAAGGACTGGACTTTGCTTTCTTCATCCTGCTTTCCAAGGTTCTCCAAGGGCTTGAACTGAGCTTCCATCCAGTTAAAAAGCCTCAGGGACATCAAAGACTTATTCTGACACTGCCTGGGCTCTTCTGCTGAGAGTCCTGACTTGCCAAATAGTGCCAACTCCAGTCCCTGGGTGCATGGAAGCTGGGGACCTGAAGGAGAAAATACACACACTGATGTGCTGCGGCTCAAACATCCACGCAGCTCCTGTCCCGTGGCTAGAGAATCAATGCAGCACCTGTTTCGCGGCTGCAGAGTCAACACAGCACCTGTTTCATTGTGGTTCCATCAACACAGTGTGTCTGGATATGCCACGACTTGTCCCCAGGGCATCAGTTTCTCATCTACCCCTCACCGCAGTAAGGAACTGAGGCTGTGTTCCCAGAAATCAATGCATAGTGTTTCCTGCAAGGAAAGAATTGACGCATCACTGCCCCTGCCAGTAAGGAACGCATCGCCTCTCCTGCGAGGAAGAAATTGAAGCATCACCTCCCCTGTGCATAAGGAACCTATGCATCGCTTTGCTTTTTGGCACGTCACCTCCTCTGTGGCTCGCATCGTCTTTGTTTTTGAAGCATCCCAGGTACTTTGTGCCATTGATTCCTATGGATTAAGACTCATTTAAAAGTGATATCTTTACTTGCGTATGTTAGATTTTTGTCTTTTTAGTCTTGTTTTACTCAGATAAATAGTAGCAATTATTCTAAACTTGTGTTAAGTAGTTTTGTGGTGTTTTCACTGTGTTATTGTGTATGTGTACAAATGCTTTACACATTGCCTCTGATATAAGTCTGACTGCTTGAGCCAAGCTATCATTGGTGATAGCAGTGAGGATAGGACTTGTGTTTGTACTTTACATACAGTGATTGGTGTACACTATTTCCATATTGCAGGCCATTACATACCAACATACTGTTTTTCTCTTTCTTTTTCTGCAACTCTTGAGTTTTGGCGATAATCATGTCTCAGTCTGGTGAGCCTTCAGCTGTAACTGCAGATTTGGTTTTTGAACAGGAGAGGTTGGAAACCTATACAGTGCCTCAGCTCAAAAGGTTCTGCAGGAAGTTCAAATGTTCTTTAAAGGCCTTACTAGGAAGGAGAAGCTGTAAAAGTCACTGAGGACCTGGTTGGCAGCCAGTTAGGCTGGTGAGTATACAGAGGATGATAATGATATTGTGGAGGAGGAGGAACAAAGTCTGCACCTGGGACGGCTGGAGGAACCGGCATCGCCTGTGGGGCAGGGGGCAAGCTGGAATGGTGGAAGAGCTCCCTCCAGAGCTAGCAGCAGCCAGTGTTTCCTTTCCAGGTCTGTATCCAGAGTAGCTGGAGAATAGGTGGAAGCCAGGACACTCAAGTTGAAAGCTGGTAAAGCTCAGGTTAAAGCAGAGAGAAAAAGCTTTGAAGGAAATAAGTCTGGCCCCTGAGGAGAAGAAATCTCTTTTAGCTCAGTCTGAGGGAGACGGGACCAGGAAAGCTGGGTTCAGGTCAGATGGTGGCAGTGAAAGTACCATGTCCAGTAATGATGAAAAGGTCCACATACCCAGAGACCTAGTTTCTAAGGAGGGGGTGACATACACCAGTGGGGCTAGGAGATTGCTCCGGAGGTGTGCAGGGTTACTGAGTTGGATTGGGGAACTGGTGCGGGGAGTCATATTCCTGGTGGTGGGAGGGATAATCTACTGACTCTAGAAGGGAGTGACAGGGAGAGGTTTACCCCCACGGAGGAAGCCCTGGTTAGGGAGTATGGAGTCACACCAGAGGAGGGTGGGTTGAGTTTCAGAGACAGTCAGACACTGTCTAACCAGATGTGGGATGATGTGGGGTAGTTTTTCAAGGCACTTGATGGGTGGGTGAAGGGTAGTATGGTGAACACACATGAGGGGCTGCACAACTTGATTGCTGGAGAGCATATGTTCAGTCATGGTTTTCCAGAGCTATGCCAACACCTGATGGAATGTGAGTTCTCTGACCCCAGGAAACTTGCACTGGAGGCAGAAATCTGGGTGAGTGCCAGAGTGTCTGCGATGTCATTGGGGAGTAATCCCAAGGAAGATGGCTCAGGTTTTTTCCTCATCAGAGTGAGGGGGAGGGTTGCAGTGACCCATACAGGCTCCAGTGTAGTGGGGGGTGGGGAAATTGGAGGAAGAGAGGCGTCGCACACCATTTCCAGGGGTAGGAGGATAGATGAGAGTGGGAGGAGGTCCAGGGTGCCCTATCTTCATCCCCAGTGCTTGGATTGCTCTTAGAGGGGGTACAGGCAGAGCGACATGGTCTGTACCAGGCGACCATCCACCGATGGGTGTCAAATTGTATCAGACGATCTTGGGGAGTGACTGTCACAAGCATCTCACCAGTTCTGGTGTCTGCCAGCACCACTTCGGAGAGGAGGCTGCAGAAGCCCAGATGGAGGGGTGAGAGGGGGAGACATTCCCCAGTGGGAGGACCAGTGGGTTAGGGGGGTGCCTGCTCTAAGGTCAGAGCTGCCCACGAATGACCCTGGTGATGCCACTTTTGGCCTGGGAAGGCTTGCTACTCTGTCAGATGGACAAGGGACGGGAGACCTGTGCCAGGCAGATTCACACAACACGAGGAATGTGTCTCCCTTTGTGGGGGTAGAGGGGTGTTTGTACTCCCCCGGAAGATCTGACTTGCCAGACACCTGCTCAGTCTAAGGGTACAGGCACTGGGTTGGGGGACCAGTTGCAGGTTAGCACCTCTGAAATGGTGGGAGAATTGTGCAGGACGCCTGCCACAGGCACCGACAGTTCTGGAGTCTGGGGGTACCACTCCCAAAAGGAGGGTACAGAGCTCTGGGAAGGAGGGCAGGTGTAGGGAAGACTTGTGCCTGACTCCTGCCCAGACTAAGAGTATAGACCCTGGGCTGGAGTACCAGCCGCAGGCTACCACCTCTGAACTGGTGGGGCGAAGAGTGGACAAGGGGTGCCAGTCACCTGGGGCTACTGCCACCCCACTCTGAAAAATCACAGAGGCTAGAGAGCCCTGGTAGGGCTTAGGCCTGGCTCTCATCACTGACAGCTATCAGTAGCCACTGTTGGTTGTTGTCCTTGTGGACAGAGTGGCCCTTGGGTTGGGGACAGGCGTCACACCCTGGTGGTGAAATGGGCTACACTACTACCTTGTCATGGTGGTACTGTCTGCCTACTGTGATACATCTGTGAGTAAAGTAAGGTTAGTTGCTGCACAAATGGGATCCACAGGTGAGGAGAAGGATCCCCCATGGGTTAACTTAGTGAGCCCTGAGATTTTGGGCAGAGGAATCAAACTGGGTTCAGAAAGACAAAGGGGGTTATTCTAACTTTGGAGGAGGTGTTAATCCGTCCCAAAAGTGACGGAAAAGTGACGGATTTACCACCAGCCGTATTACGAGTCCATTATATCCTATGGAACTCGTAATACGGCTGGTGGTATATCCGTCACTTTACCGTCACTTTTGGGATGGATTAACACTCCTCCAAAGTTAAAATAACCCCCAAAGAACTGGAATGCACCCCTGCTATTAAGGGCCAGGGTCCATGTTCTATCACCCTAATCAGGGAACTCCCTCAAGGTATTGATTGGTCTACCCTGGCTTTAGGCTGGAAGGGGTGTTTATTAGACCTGGCCCTTTTTGCCTTCTTCCTCCTGTTTTTAATGACCTGTTTTTGTTGGCTTTAGAACCCTGGGAACTTTACCACTGCTAAACAGTGCTAAAGTGCATATGCTCTCTGTCTAAATTGTATTGGTGACCGGTTTATCTATGATAGGCATATTTGATTCACTAGTAAGTTCTTAGTATACTGCACCAGGTGTGCCCAGGGCCTGTAAATCAAATGCTACTAGTGGGTCTGCGCACCAATTGTGCCAACCACATGAGTAGTCCTGTAAAGATGTCTCAGACCTGTCACTGCAGTGTCTGTGTGGGCAGTTTTAAACTGCAATTTCAACCTGGCAAGTGCATCCACTTACCAGGCCCAAACCTTCCTTTTTACTACATAAGGTAGGCCCAAAGCATCCTCGTGGGCAGGGAGCAGTGTACTTAAAATGTAGGACATCTACCAGTGTCGTTTACATGTCCTGATGAACAAGTTACTTACGCTCGGTAACGTTTTTTCTGGTGGATATAGTATTACCTGTGGATTCTGCACCTTTTGAATATCCCAGTGCAGAGCACTCGACGGAAAAGTTTCTATAGCTCTCCACGTCGATGAGGACGTCACAATGGAACGGCTACGCACACGACTCCGTCTGACATCATCAGAGCCTTAAGAAGTCCTTCTTGGTCCATTTCCCTTCTTGGTATATCCAGTAAGGCAATAGGGAGGCGGGTGGGTCAGTGAGGAATCCACAGGTAGATACTGTATCCACCAGAAAGAGCATTACCGAAGGTAAGTAACTTGCACTTCTGATGGATACGTCTACCTGTCAATTGCTCTCTTTTTGAATAGAGTCCCAAAGCAGTCCCGCACTTGGAGGGGGGTGTCTATCAGCCTATACCAAGAATGCAAAACAGATCGGGCAAAGTGACCGTCCCTCTTCACTTCTGAATCCAAGCAGTAATGTTTTGCAAAAGTGTGGAGGGAAGCCCAAGTCGCCGTCTTGCAAATATCAGCAACAGGAACACCCCTAGCCAAGGCCGATGTAGCAGACTTGGCTCTGGTCGAATGACCTCTTATACACTCAGGAGATTCTTTCTTTGCCAAAGCGTAACACATTTTGATGCACTGGGTGACCCACCTTGACAATGTCCTTTTGTGTACAGCTTTGCCCTTCATTTTGCCTACGTAGCCAATGAACAGCTGGTCGTCCGTTCTAAATTCACTCATCCTGTCCATGTAGAAGCTCAATGCTCTGTTTGGATCCAGACAATTCAGCCTTTCCTCCTCCTTGGAGGGATGAGGAGGAGGGTAAAAGGTCAGGAGGGTGATGGACTGCCCTAAATGAAAATTAGACACTAAATTTGGCAGGAAAGCTGCCCTGGTTCTCAGAACCACCTTGTTGGTATGTAAAGTGGCAAATGGGGGTTTAACACTCAGAACTTGCAACTCGCTAACACGTCTAGCTGATGTGATGACCACTAGAAAAACAGTCTTTATCAGAATGAGCCTTAACGGGCAACTATGTGACGGTTCAAGCATGAACCCATCATGTATGTTAAAATCACATTTAAGTCCCACTGAGGCACAATGAACAGGGTGGCAGAATACATATAAGTCAACCCTTTAAGAAACCATAAAACTGAAGGCGATTTAAACAATGAAGGCTGGTCAGGCAAACCAATAAATGCCAATAGTGCAGACAAATGGCTCTTCACTGTCGCAGCTGCGCAACCTTGTTGTGATAAAGAAAGAGCTAATTTCAAAGCATTGTCTAACTGCACCAACTTGTCGTTCTTCACACCATTTGAGAAACTTGGCCCATCTACCAGCTTGACAGTTTTGGTGGAGTGTTGCCTGGCCGAATAACATCACCACATCAACAAAAACAGAAGAGGAACTCAGGTTGCCCCATTCAATCTCCAGGCACATAGGTACAAGCTCTGAAGGTGGGGGTGTAGAACCAGCCCCATGGGACTGCGAGAGGAGGTCTGCCCTGTGAGGGAGATGGAGCAGAGGGCACAGTGAGAGCTGAAGGAGGTCTGTGTACCACACCCTTCTTGGCCAATCCGAGGCTATTAATATGATTGGGGCCCATCTCAGCGAATATTCCTTAAAACCTGAGGAATCAATGGTATGGGGAAAACAAGTAAAGCAACAGGCTGCTCCAGTCCAACTTAAACGTGTCCCCCAGCGCTCCTTGCCTTGAATATTGGAGGCAGCAGAACAATGGACATTGTGCATTCTCATGAGTGGCAAACAGGTCTATCTGAGGCATCCCCCATGACTGGAAGACATGAAGAACCACCTCCCGATAAAGTCACCAATCGTGGTCAGCTGAAAAGTGCCAGCTAAGACTGTCCACAGCTATGTTGAGAACTTCTGTCAAATGGTTTGCTACTATGCAAAGCTGATGGTCCCGAGCCCAGGACCAGAGCCGTAGAGCCTCTCTGCAGAGAAGATACAACCCTACTCCTCCTTGTTTGTTGATGTACCACATCGCAGTGGTACTGTCTGTCAAGACTTGTACCGAATGACTACAAATGGTAGGGAGGAAGGCCTTGAGAGTCAGACGTAACACCCATAATTCCAACAGATTGATGTGAAACATCTGTTCTTCTGGAGACCAATCTCCCCTGATCTCCAGATCCCCCAGATGTGATGATCCCCACCCTAGAGTGGAAGCATCCGTTATCACAGTGGTCACCGGAGTTGGAAATCAAAACGGTTTCCCTTGAGTCAGGTTGCCGTCCACACTCCACCATTGAAGATATGCTGCAGTGTCCCTGGAGATCCTCATTGTCTCCTTGAGATCTCTGTTGTGTTGAAACCACTGCTTGCGGAGGAACCACAGGAGAGCTCTCATGCACCGATGTATGTGAGTGACCAACACAATACAGGAAGCGAACAGACCGAGTAGGCAAAGGACCGTTAGGACTGGAACAACCACTCCATCAAGAAACATTGGAATCATAGCCTGAATGTCTTGAATCCTCTGAGGGGGAGGGTAGGCACGATTCATTGTTGTGTCCAATACTGCCCCTATAAACAGGAGGCGCTGAGAGGGCTCTGGGTGAGACATGGGCACGTTTAATGAAAAGCCCAGGTTGAACAACAACTGGGTTGTCAACTGCACATGGTGCAGCACCAACTCTGGAGACTTGGCTTTAAGCAGTCAATTGTCCAGGTAAAGGAATACCGGTATTCCCCCCACCCTTCTGAGATGCACTGCAACCACTACCATCACCTTTGTGAAGACCCTAGGTGCCGATAGTAAGTCCCAACAGAAGGACCGCAAACTGGTAGTGTTGTATCCCCACCATGAACCGGAGATACTTCCTGTGCGACTGCAGAATAGGGATGTGAAAATACACATCCTGCAAGTCAATAGAAACCATCCAGTCTTCCTTGTTCAGTACAAGAAGAACCTGAGCCAGGGTCAGCATTTTTTATTTTTCCTGCTTGAGGAATGAATTCCAAATAATTTGGTCCAGGATGGGATGTAAACAGACGTCCTTTTTGGGAAATATCTTGAATAACATCCCTGACCCCTTTCCTGCTTCTGAACTACAGCACCCTTTTAAAAATAAGGTTTGGACTTCCTGCTGGAGCAAAACTAGATGCTCTTGCAAAAAATAACTTTATTGTGGTGGAAAGGCGGGTGGAATCTTGGAAGGGTAGGGCATATCCATTTTCGACAATGCCCAACACCCAATTGTCTGATGTTATGGACATCCATTGTTGTAAAAAATGAATCAGACGCCCTCTCACAGGCAAAACATGCTTCAAGATGGTGGAACTAGGGCTACTTTCCTGAATTATTGGCCAGGGTGGCAGAAGGGTAGACAGAGGAAGGCTGATGGGCGGCACCTCTCTGCCATGCTCTGCTACGCCCTCTATAGGCCCTATACAGGGATTTGATTGACTGCTTCTGCTGCCTCCTTCGAAAAAGAGTAATTTTGTTCAAAGCCCTTGAATCTACGCAGCAGTCTGTAGCCTGAGGAGAGAGACTGAAGGTCCATCGATTTAGCAGTGGCTTTGCTCTCCTTATTCCTTTCCAGGGCCGAATCTGCCTTTGCCCTCCACAGCTTGCAACCGTCAAAAGGTAAATCCATCAGGGTATTCTGTTTATCAGTAGAAAAACCAGAACCCCTCAACCAGGCACGTTTCCTTGTGGTTACCGAGTAAGCTGCATCCAGGCTGACTGAATGATCTGCTTAGCCGCAATCTGGCTGTCATTTAACAGTACTGAAAAATGTCCCAGCCAATAATCCAGCAGTTTTGGAAGGACAGATCTAGCTGAGTCCATAAGGGCATGTACATAGCGACCCAGCAAACATGTGGCATTCACTAAATTTAGCGCCATGGCTGGACTCAAAAGTCCAAGCAGCGCTTGTCCCATGGCTGGAGAATCGAAGCAGCGCCTCTCTTGTGGCTGCAGAATTGATGCAGCACCTGTTGCACCATGGCTCCATCAACACAGCATGTCTGGATTTTCCATGCATCATCCTCGGGTGTCAATTTCTCAACGACCTCGCAGTGCAGTAAGAAACTGAGGCTGCGTGTCCAGAAATCAACGCATTGCCTTTCCTACAAAGAAGAATCAAAGCATCACCTCCGCCTGCCAGTAAGGAACCAATGCATCGCCTCCCCTGCGAGGAAAGAATTAACGCATCATCTCCCCAGCACAGTATGGAACCAACGCATCGGTTTGCTTTTCGGTGCTTCACCTGCCCTGTGGCCCACATCATCTTCGTTTTTTACGCATCCCAGGTACTTTGTGCTAAAAAGATACAACCATTGATTCTTATGGATTAAAACTAATTTAAACTTTTTAAAAGTGATATCTTTACTTGCGTATGTTGGATTTTGTTGTTTTGGTCTTGTTTTACTCAG
Source organism: Pleurodeles waltl (assembly GCF_031143425.1). Classification (NCBI taxonomy): domain Eukaryota; kingdom Metazoa; phylum Chordata; class Amphibia; order Caudata; family Salamandridae; genus Pleurodeles; species Pleurodeles waltl. The sequence continues at coordinate 77,185,201 of NC_090451.1, read as the reverse complement.
ATAAATATTGGCTATTTTCCCAAACTAGCACAACGTCCTTTTGTGATGTTTCCACTGTATTACTGTGTGTGTGTGTGTGTGTGTGTGTGTGTACACATACTTTTCACATTGCCTCTGAGAAAAAGCCTGATTGCTTGAGTCAAGCTACCAAGGGGGTGAGCAGGGGTTATCTTAGCTGAGTGGCTCCCTTACGCTGACTAGAGTGAGGGTCCCTACTTGGACAGGGTGCAAACCACTGCCAATTAGAGACCCCATTTCTAACAATGAAGATCTGTTGTTGCTTGGCATCTAGGTGTTCTTGAAATAGCTGAAGGACTGACAGCTCTGAATCCTCTCAAGAGGCCGGGGCTGCAGCTGTAGATGGCTAGGATGGAGCCGAAGTGGGGCAATAACCAGATGGCACTGAAATCAATCTTGGCTCCGAGTGTTTTGAGTCCAACTGCTTTGGAGCAGGGTGCCTCAGCTTCGAACATTTCAGATTGGTATCTCTCAGCTAAGATTGCCTTGGTGCAGCATGTCTCCGAGGACATCCAGTCCATCCATTTCGAGTCAAAGGGTGGCCAAACGTGCTTCTTTGGATCTGACTCAGAAGTGGCAGTCAATGCTCAAGACTTCGAGGAGGATCTGGGTGCCATATGGTTCGGGTGCAGACTGCAGCTCAGAATGACGGTGTTGACCATGGCAGAGAGGCAGCGGCACACCAGAGGCCTCAAGGGTTGCATGAGAGCTAGAAGGCAGTGCCTTCTTCTGGTGAGTAGAAGGAGTTAGAGTACTCACTGCGACCTTCAGTCGGCGCTCAGCCAATTGAGGTTCCTCCTCTTCCTCAGCATCCACCTCGGAGTCGACACTTTGCATTGAGAAAGCCACCTCAACCTTGGCATCTGGGGCATCCCACTCTTCTCTCTTGCCAAAGAGGTCCAGAGTGTCATCCTCTTCTCTTCTGTGTGCAATCGACGCCGAGGCAATGCCGCATGCTCTTTGATTCCAAAGGGCCTTCTTGTTCTTGAAGGGCAGGCTTGCCGAACAGGAGTCTTCACAGTCTTCAAGGAAACACAGACTACAGACTTTGTGGAGATCTGACCTTGGATACTTGGCATGGCAAGAGGGACAGCAGAACTGAGTCCTTTCCATCACAGGGACATTCTCCGCCACCGTGATGGTATTCCAGAAGGTCGCTGACCAGATCTGAACTTAATGGAACAATGGTGGAAACTGACAATAGCATGATTGTTTGTTTTCTGCGCCCAATGGGGGACAGATCCGAAGGCTCAGCGATAGCAGCATGGGGTGTCAAACTGGAGCTCACATGAACAGGTCTGAACCCAACGGCAGAGAATTTTTTTTTTAACAATGAAGCCGATGCCCATGCACATTACCACAGATAGGTGGAGTCACCTAGTCCTGTGACTCGAAAATAATTATTTTGAAGAATAACAAGCTGTGTACTTCCGAGCCCAACACTAGATGGCGGAAGTATGCAGAGCATGTGCTTCTGCTGCTACACATGCCACAAAATAATGTTTCTTCAATAATAATTAAAAAAAAGTCCCACCCACAGCAACATTTTGACTTTTATTTAAGATGTATTAAATTTTGTTAAAAAGCGTAGAATTATTTTCAATTATTTTTAGTTTGTTAACAAAAATTTACTTCATTTTATTTTTAAAATTGAGTAATACAAGTAATAATAATAAAATAATTATTCAATGTTCGTATATATTTTAAAATAAAAAGTCATTATATTTAGCATTGTTTCCTAAGGGGGGGGTATTTTAAATCCCTGCCTGCATTATTTTCTAAGGGACTGTATTTCAGTTCATGTGAATGGCTAAGTGCAGTGCTTGCAATTTTATAGTAAGTATTCTCCATCTTCCAGCCACTCCCACTTGTCCCTCCCACATTTACTACTAAAACATGATCTTACAAGCAGGAAGATCTCCTGTGTACCGACTTAAAATGACCAAGTGATTTCTCTTTTACTTTTTTTGTAGGCCCGACACAAAAGCGACTCCATGATCAATAGCCGCCCCTGCAACATCCTGGCAGAGAAGAGGTAAAGGTCATGTAGCCAACCCTGTCTCTGACAAGGCGGTTGTCTTTGCCCTTTATGCTTGAAGTGTATGACATGTTCTCCATTGTAAATGTAAGCCCATCAATGGGAGGGCGTCTGAGTCAGAGATTGATATTCTCAGCATTTCCCCCCTTTAAGGGTCTGATTTAGAGTTTGGTGAATGGGATACGCTGTCACAAACATGACAGATATCCCATCTGCCATATTACAAGTGTATTGTCTCTTATGACACTTGCAATATTGCAGATGAGATGTCAGTAACATTTGCGACCTCAGCCTGATGCAGTTGAGGGCTGCTGTCTACATAGGCTTATTTAATCAACCCTGTACTGAAAACAGGTTTCCCACTTCTCTGTTTAAGGTTTGCACAAGTCAGTATATGGACATTCTGTACAAGTGGTCATCAGGCAGCTAGCCATGAAAAAATAAAAGAGTGGTTGTTTGGGTTATTTACAAATGTCGAGTCATTCTCTCACTAAGCAAATCCGAAACATTTTAGTGATTTGGCATATAACCAACCTTCATACAGAGGCCAATGATGAAATGACAGTTGAAAGTTGATATTTAGAACAGCCAGAACTGAATTAATATTATGAGGGTTGCATAGGGGAATGGCCCCTCTCTCTGTATTTGAATTTGTGAAATCATGTTTTTTCTCATTTTTCTGTTTTTGAAATGCCATTCACTTTATTTTACATAAATGGCTCCCAATACAAGCAAGTGGTTTGTCAAGTATATGTTGATTGTGTCAATGCAAATTGTACAAACTTGGAAATTTCTACAATTACAAGTATAAGCAGTCATGTGCACAGTTATGTTCTTCTTTTAAAGTCCACTTCTCAATGACTTGGATAAACAGCACTGACGTATTCAAATCCATGATTTCAAATGAATTATCAGCTGAAATGAGCATGGATGCTGATGCCGGATATAACAACATCTCTTTTTAAGTTAGGTGAGCAGCCATGGGCAAAAGACACTTTTGAAGGCTGCTTGAGGCAGGTTATCAGAATGGGTAAGTACACACCTACCACTAGCAATAATGACCCCGAGCCAATGTTAGGTCCAGTCAAGGTCTCAAAAAATTAGCCCCTGGTTCAACCGCTAGTAGCTTGGCAATGAGAAGGCAGGCTTAACTTAGGAGACAGGTATGTCAAGCAATAAAATACACCAAATATGTTGGAGGATGGTTATTAGTAGAGGTAAGTACATACCTACCCTTAGCAATAATGCCCCCAAGCCAATGTTAGGTCCAGTCAAGGTCTAAAAACATTAGCCTCTGGCTCAACCCCTGGTAGCTTGGCAACGAGCAGGCAGGATAACTTAGGAGAGAGGTATGTAAAGCATTTAAATACAGCAATACAGTAAATAAGTAAGACACAACACACAATAAAAATCCCACACCAACTTATAAAAATCAAAATATTTTTATCTTTAAATTAAAATGACACAAAGACTACAAAAATCCAATATAGGGAATGAAGTTAGGAATTTTTAAAGATTAAACAAAACAGATGTGCATTCTAGTGCTTTAAAATCAATAGCACCAACCAGAGAAATCTGATTACGCTTGACTGGGACAAAGTCAAAGTTTGAGGCCAACCGCGATGTAGCCCTGCTCGGATACACAAAGCGGGAGGCCTCTGTCAAAATTTTACCATTGCACTTAGAAACTTTATTGGAGCTTTTCTCTCTCGAAGTCGTGTGGTCCTCCTCAGCAAGGAGGGGACATTTTTTTTTTTTGTCCTCATAAGTAAATCCCACCACACTGCATGAGGGTCGTCAACCAACATCAAACATGGTAACCCAGTTAACAAGGTTAGAACCCAAGTAGATGCAGCACTTCACCTCTCCCGGGCCCTCCCAATGCTCTTATCCAACCGCAAATCCATGAGCGAGGAGGAGAATGCAGAAGGGAAGAGGGGGGGAAAGGAGGCAGAAATAATCATTGGACTACTTAGTGTGGAAAGAAGGCAAAAATAATCATAGGACTACATATCAAGAGTAATTCCATTTTGCCGAGCATTTTCCCAAATGGCCCAACATTCATCATTATTACCCATTGGACCGCTGCGTTCTAAGCAAGAAAAATAACCTACTGAAAACAGCCAATCTAAAACATTCGAAGGTATAGGGCTGACCCACTTTAGGCATATTTGTCTCCTGGCCAATGGTATCCACAAAAACAATATACCCATATACGGCCTAGATAAATTCTGTTCCCATACAGACCCAGGGGAGACACCAAAAAATACTAGAGAGGGGGGGTCACTTCCATATCAGTACTTATAAATTGCTTAAGGAAACCATTAATCCCCGACCAAAAAACACCTAGATTTGGGCAGTTCCAAAACATATGTACATCGTTTGCATTAGGCACCCCACATCGCGGACACTTTTTTTTTTACTTCCCCACAGTGGACAGCCTCGGAGGAGACCAATAAACCCTATGCATCATAAACAGATGAATTTTTTTCAAAGCGGCTGATCTAGTTACCAACCATAGCATAGAGCTTGACATTTCCCAAATAGGCACTAAATCCAAATCTGGAAAGACCTCTCCCCATTTCTTCTCAAGAGGCAAAACCGCTGAATCTGATGCATCAAGCAATGCCTGATACCAAACAGAACCTTCTTTATGCACCAAGATTGAGGATAATTTCTCTTCCCAAGGATTATACACTCCCCCTTTCTCCTTAAGAGATGCAGCCCAACTTGCTAGTTGTAAATACTTGAATCTTGAAAGCTTGTGGTCTGTTAATTCCTCCAATCTTGATCAGGGCACCGGCTTTGCATCCTTCAAAGGTTGTCCTCACTTCGTCACCCCCTTAAACACCAAAGCCAGTTTATCTAGAAGAAACTCAGGAGTACCAGGGGAATCCCAGACCGGAGCCCTGGGACTGTAATAGTAAATGTGAAGAACTTGGCATACCAACCACCATACTCTAGCAGCGTCTTTAAAAAGCTTCAATCGTAGCTTTTTGAAGAATTTTGGGTGACTGAACTTGTATAAGAAAAAACTACCAGCCGCAGAAAACTCTTGAGTCACTGTGCCCCAAAATAACGTATATTCAGACCTATCCAGTAGCAAGATCCTAAAAGTTTTCAAGTGAAAAGCTAAGTAATATTTGTAAAAATCAGGAGCTGCAATCCCCCCTTCCCCTTGGGCCTATATAGTTTTTGCCAGGCAATCCTAACACCTTTTGAAGACCAAACGAACAAAGTTAAATCGGCTTGCATCTTCTGAAACCATCTCTTCTTGAATTCCAAGGGGATCGTGTTAAATAGGAATGTTAATTTAGGAAGAATAATCATCGTAAGGATATTTACTCTACCTATAAAAGACAGAGGGAGCCTGGCCCAGGTCTTAAGTAAGTTACGAGTCTCCTTGCAGAACTTATCAAAATTAACCCTAGCCAATTCATTGAGATTAGAAATAACTTGAATACCCAGGTATCTAATCTGTTGCTTAACCAGCGGACTATCAAAGGTAGTATTCCAACACATAATGTCAGTTTTCTCTGGGTTAACGGAATAGCCCGAAACTTCTCCATATTCCTTTAAACGTGATAAAATTCTAGAAAAAACCTGCGTCAAGTCCCCCGTGTATATCATAAGATCGTCAGCATATAAAGCAACCTTCTTCTCCCAGCCCATACATTGAAAAGGAGGGATCGCTCTATCCGCCCTAATTCTGGCTGCTAAAGGTTCGATATATAAATTGAAAAGAAGAGGAGATAATGGACGGCCTTGTCGCGTCCCTCTCTGAATGCTAAATCTGGAAGATAACTTATTGTTAATCAAGATACGAGCTGATGGATCTTTGTAAATTACCTGAATTGCCTTAATACATTTTGGGCCCATTTCAAAGGCCTCCATTACGCGTTGTAGGAAACACCAATTTACGCGATCAAAAGCTTTAGCTGCATCAAACGTGAGGACTGATAGGGGAACTTTTTCAGAGGTCGCCAGATCAACTGTACCCAGTAAATCATGAGTCAATTCATGCAAGTATCTACCTCTGACAAACCCTTTCTGGTCCTCATGAATCAAATCGCAAATCACACTCTGAAGCCTGTTAGACAAAATATGTGTGTAGAGCTTATAATCTGAATTCAGCAGGGAAATTGGCCTATATGAAGTACAGCGGGCCGGATCGTTCCCTGGTTTCAAAAGGAGGCTTATGACTGCCTCACTCCAAGACCTGGGCATATCCACCCCCTCCTGAAAAAGGAAATTAAACAATTCTGTCAAAATAGTAACCAACTCCTCGCAAAGATTGCCATATAGTTCGTTATGCAGACCATCTGGACCCAAAGTTTTCCCCTTCTTTAAATTCAAAATCGCTGCTCTCACCTCCCCAGGATCTATTTCTCTCAAAAGTTGGTTCTGATTTAATGCTGTTAACTGAGGGAGATGAAGCGCTTCCAGATACTCCTTTAAAGACATTTCCAACGTTACACCTGAGTACTGATCTTCTGTATACAAGTTCTGAAAAAAAACCACAAAGGCCTCCTCTATCTCAGGATTAGTTATGCATAAAGCTCCCATAATCTCTGACTTGACAAGTGAAATCACATTCTGAGAGCGGTCTGATCTGGCTTTCCATGCCAAGAGTTTTCCACAGCCTTCCCCATATTCATATATGCATTCCCATGCCCTTCTCGCTTTCCCCTTTAAGAATAGACCCAGCTCTGATCTAGCTAATTCTAACTGAGTGTTGAAGAACCCCTTCTATTTTTCCTCCACCCTTGAGGAAGCTTCCTGCAAGGAAGCCACCTTGAGATCAAGTTGTTTCAACTGGTCTCTCTCAGCTATATTTCTACAAATGGCCAACCCCGCAAGCCTACCTCTAATAAAGGCTTTGTATGCGTCCCATAATATCTGCAGTGTGGTGGATCCGTAATTCAATTCAAAGAATTCATTAGTGTCTTTCCTCAACCTGTCCACCAATAACTCATCCAGAAACAAGGAACGATTTACTGTCCGCCTGGGAATAGAAACTTGACTATTAAGGGAGACTTGCATTATCACTGCTAGGTGATCTGAAAGATGTGCCGGGGCCTGACAAACCGATATTACCATGTCTCTTAACTGATGTTGAATTAAAAAGAAATCTATCCTTGAATGATGACCATACTTCTTATTATTAAATGTGTACCTGAACCCCCCCCCCCCACCCTTCTGATGCCAAATACCAATTAAACCAAGATCCAACATTCCTTGTTTTATCCTTGACCGAGTTCTAGGTAAATTGACTGTGGGTCTTGGTGTGGACTTGTCTAAAGGATTCAATAAAATATTACAATCTCCACCAATTATAATCGGATGTTTAACAACCAGTAGATGAGCAAAAAGATCTTGAAAGGGTGAAGGATCATCAACGTTAGGATCATAATACCCAGCGATCGTAAACCAGGTACCATGTAAGGCGGCTTTCAAAATCAGCCATCTACCCCTAGGATCTTTCTTTATATTGGCAACCTTCACTTCTACTGACTTCTTAATCAAAATTGCCACCCCCTTGATCGCACATGATTGATTAGTGCACGCACAATAACCCACCCAATTCAGATATTTAAGATATGCCTTCCATTCGGTCTCTAACAAATGGGTTTCTTGTAAGATAATTACTTCCTCCTCTACCCTTTTTAAAAATTCTAAAATTCTCCTCCTCCTCCCCGGAACCCATTTACATTCTATGATAAAAACTTCAAAGTAGCTCCTGTCTGCTTAGCCATTGACAATTGTAAAAAAGTTATCACCAGAAGACCAAAAACTCAACAAAAAGTTAAGGCCCCTCATACGAACACATAGCATACTACTGAGGACATTTTCAAACATTGCATAACTTCCCCCCCCTGCTGAACGAATCCGAAATGACCAATCGCCCATTGAGAAGCTACCCGCCTTGAGAGACTCAGGGGCTCATTCCGGCCGGGGATGCGGGAGCACCGCCAACAGGCTGGCGGTGCCCCGCAGGGCATTCTGACAGCGGCGGTTTGGCCGCTGTCAGACCAGGAAAACCGGCGGTCTCCCGCCGGTTTTCCGCTGCCCTGGGAATCCCCAAGCTGCGCCGCCATGGGGGATTCCGACCCCCTCACCGCCATCCTGTTCCTGGCGGTTCCGACCGCCAGGAACAGGATGGCGGTGAGGGGTGTCGTGGGGCCCCTGGGGGCCCCTGCAGTGCCCATGCCAATGGCATGGGCACTGCAGGGGCCCCCGTAAGAGGGCCCCACTTTGAATTCCAGTGTCTGCTCAGCAGACACTAGAATTCGCGACGGGTGCAACTGCACCCGTCGCACCTTCCCACTCCGCCGGCTCCATTCGGAGGCGGCTTCCTCGTGGGAAGGGGTTTCCCGCTGGGCTGGCGGGCGGCCTGCTGGCGGTCGCCCGCCAGCCCAGCGGGAAAGCCAGAATGGCCTCCGCGGTCTTTCGACCGCGGAGCGGCCATATGGCGGTTCCCTCCAGGCGAGCGGCTCCCGCCGCCCGCCGGGGTCTGAATGACCCCCTAAGTGTCAAAATTAACCAGGATCTTCCTGGGGGTCTTCCTATCAGGCTTCCTCCTAAAGGGATCCCGATGAACCCTTTGTATATCTTCTTTCAACTTTGTCTAATCCATTGCGGGAAAACATTTCTCAAGCAGAGTTAGTACAAAGGTCTTGATATCATCTCCTTCCAGCAACTCAGGTATATTTAGTAGTCTAATGTTATTCCTCCGTAAATTGTTCCCCAAGGACTCTAGCTTTTTCTGGACCATCTTGCCATCACGTGTCAACTGAGAGATGTCCTGGAAATTGGACAGCACACAGGCTTCTTGCTCTGACACTGCCATTTCCAAATTCCTCTCAGTCAAAGCATTAAGTTTAGTCTCCAGAGCGGCGCAGGACTCTCTGATTTTCCCTTGGTTATACTCGGATACCTCAAATTTGCCTCTGATCTCCTCAGATAAGGAGATCAAAAGGTTCTGTACCACAGAATCATGAGCAGGTAGACCCGACTCTAGGGCCTTCATACCCAAGGGGCCCTGCGCCCCACCGCACACCACAGATTGAGTTTGCACTGACTCATTCTCACCAGCCTGCTTCCCATACCCAAGGGGGGAGGCTGAGGGGATCCGAGAACGAGGGGAGTCTTCTAAGGACTGTGGGGGCTGCATCTCTGCACAGCGTTTGGTATTCCTCAAAAAGAGTGCAAGGGGAGAAACCAACTTGTCTTTCTCAGAAAGTAAACCTTGGACGCACAAAGCCTTACTGATTTTGCTAGACTTATTGCTGTGCCTCTTTCTGGGCTTTAAATCAGACAAAGAGGGTACAGACAAACTCCATTTGTTACATTTTCCAATCACCTTCACTTGCACCCTCTTATTTCCGGACCCCCCCCTTTCTAGAAAACTGCAAACAGTTAGTTGCGCTTTTCTGAAGGGCCTCCTCACCCTTCCCAACACAAAAAAAAACGTTCTGGCTTTGCACCAGTGGGGGGCCCCTAGAAGATGCCTGTATTCTTAATTTAACTGGCGTCATATAAACAGAGCCTCACAAAGAAACAGAAGAATACTTGCTGCGATCCTTAGAAGTCTTAGGCCCTCATTACAACCCTGGCGGTCTCTGACCGCCAGGGCTATTTCGTCGGATTTCACTACCAACAGGCTGGCGGTGAAATCCAGGGTATTACGATCGTGGCAGGAGCGCCGCGTGAGCACCGCCGGGACCGGCGGTTTTCTGCCACTTTTGTCCCGGCGGGTGTAATCCTCCAGGGCAGCGCTGCTTGCAGCGCTTCCTCAGGGAATACGAGTCCCCCTCCCGCCAGCCTTTTCATGGCGGTTTGAACCGCCATGAAAAGGCTGGCAGAAAGGGGAGTCGCGGGGCCCCTGTACAGCTTTTCACTGTCTGGTGTGCAGACAGCGAAAAGCGCAATGGGTGCAACTGCACCCGTCGCACAGCCACAACACCGCCGGCTCCATTTGGAGCCAGCTCCTGTGTTGCGGCCGTGATTCCCGCTGGGCCGGCGGGTGGAAACCAGGTTTCTGCCCGCCGGCCCAGCGGGGATCTCCCAATGGCCGTGGCGGGAGTGCGGCTGCATTGGCAACCGCCTGGCGGTCCAACCTTAGCGGGTGGCAAGGTTATAATGACCCCCTGAGTGTCTTCCTCCAGTTCCCTCCTATGAATACCAAAAGCTGCTTCCAAACGTGGCCCCCGGAAGTAGCTATGAAATAGTAAACGTCTCCCTCGATTCAGAAAAGCCTCCGGCCAAAATCCTGTAAGTGGAGCGCCGATCCTTGTCGTCTCCGCGGAAAAATGCAGCCCCTCGTCTCACCATGACTCACACGAAGGGCGGGGGTGTGGCGCAAGGCTCATTGGGCTCGCGGCATCCAGGCGTGGTGTTTCGGCATCAACAAAGTCGAACGCCGGCCGGGAAAGAGCTCGCGACCGCGGTGTTACGCGGCCGCCATGTTCCCCCGTATTTGTCGAGGAGGGGACTTTTGTGATAGTTAGTTGCTTTCAGGGGGTCCACTCCTGAGTCCTTTTTGAAGGAAGGCAAAGTCCTTCGGGCTGTTCTTCTAGTGTGCAACAGGAGCAGTACTTCAGAGTACAGTCCTTTGGGTTGCAGACCAGGGTTCCAGCAGGGAAGTCCTTCTTGTGATTTCGGGCAGCAGATCTGTGTTGCAATGCAGCTCAGCCAGAATTATTCAGCCATCTTGGAGGACAAACCGTGGGGGCACCCCTGTCCAATGATCTGCAGAGTGCAACCCACAAGCATGACAGCTCCATTCAAAGTATGGCATTTCCTTATCACATAAAGCACTGCACTTTAAAATGGAAGATGGATGATTTTCTTCCAGAGGAGCAAGACCTGGTTAAACCAACCTACTGGTGTGATTCATTTCCATTAACACCCCCCTTCCAGACCATCTGCAAATTCCTTTATTTTATAATGCCACTGCTTATAGTTACATGGCACCCCACCCCTGGGGCACCTGGGGGAGACCTTAGGGGTGAAAGGTACAAATAAGGTAGATATCACTTTGGAAGTACTGTTAATTTCAAAGTCAAAGTTTCATGCATTTTACGTTTAAAGATGGTCTGCAAGGCAGGGCTGTCTTTAAAAATGACAGCAGGTAACACAGCGGTGCACTCTCCAGGGCAGGAAATTTACTGGGCCTCTAAACGCCCCTTCCCTATTTTATACTGGGGACTTATAGATAGTTTGAACCCCTCCTTGCCCTATTATCCATGGAGGACTTATAGGAGTCTGTCATTGCCAATTGTAACTGTACCACTTTACCATATACCTTTTATTCGGAGTACTAGCTCTGGGCCATATTAGCAGAGCCCAGGGCATAGTCAGGGTCAGTTACCACCAGTATCAGTCAAATTGCGGTGAACATGCAAAAAGGATGGCTTTCTCACAAAGGCCAATATAGTATATGCATATTATCGTCAAGCAAAAGTAATTATCTTCACAGTTTGGAATGCAGATGAGCATCTCTTAGATGCAGATTTACTGTGGCTGAGAGTTATCTGCAGTGCTGTGCCTGTGTCATTTATAACAAATTACAGGAAACATGTAACATATTTTAATGTACCACATTGCCTTGGAGCTCAGCACACATTTACCAAGGTCAGACTTTGAGTCGGACTTCAAGCGCCATGAATGTATGTATGTACAGATGAGGAGAGGCAGTCTGTTCGGGTCAACTAAATATGGTGTCCGCTTCAGAAATCAGAATATAAAGGGACCGCTAAACAAGATGTCAGAAACGGATAGATGTTGCAGGCAGAAACCATAGAACAGAAGTCAGAAGTGGTATTTTAACCATACGGTCACCAGCACTCCGTTTGCCAGAGCACTGTGGAGCACAAGAAGCAGGACCACCTTGGAGCTGCTGAAGAAGTGTGAGTGAGCAGTAGGAAAGGAAAGCATCAACTTGCATTATGCAAGATATGTTTCTCTGGTAATGGACTTATAAATTCACACACCACCAGTAAGCCTGTTGGATTCATGCGAAAGAAAGTACTGTCCTTCGATACTTAGGGCCTGATTCTAACTTTGGAGGACGGTGTTAAACCGTCCCAAAAGTGGCGGATATACCACCTACCGTATTACGAGTCCATTATATCCTATGGAACTCGTAATACGGTAGGTGGTATATCCGCCACTTTTGGGACGGTTTAACACCGTCCTCCAAAGTTAGAATCAGGCCCTTAGTCTTAGGTCATTTTTTCATCACGTCAAGGCTTCTTATCTGATCCTTGTCTGGAGTGAGTTTTACATTTATTCCCCTCTTCTAATGCAGACATTTTCCTTTGCCATGGGGTTTCTCAGGGCTCACTCACTAACTGGTGCTATTTAATATTTTTTACAAAGCCTGTGACTGTTATTATTTGCTTCAACAGATTTATAGTTTTAAACTGTATTGAAATAAATTAAATTGACTGTCTTCAGAAGCATAGAACTATGAGTGTTTTGATGTCATGTAATTTGGTTCACAGTCTTGAGTCTAGTCACACTCAGGAAATGAGACTGGTGTCAATGGTCACCTATCAGTCCACTGTAACAATGTTCAGCTGAATAATGTCATAGTTAGAATCAGGCCCTTAGTCTTAGGTCATTTTTTCATCACGTCAAGGCTTCTTATCTGATCCTTGTCTGGAGTGAGTTTTACATTTATTCCCCTCTTCTAATGCAGACATTTTCCTTTGCCATGGGGTTTCTCAGGGCTCACTCACTAACTGGTGCTATTTAATATTTTTTACAAAGCCTGTGACTGTTATTATTTGCTTCAACAGATTTATAGTTTTAAACTGTATTGAAATAAATTAAATTGACTGTCTTCAGAAGCATAGAACTATGAGTGTTTTGATGTCATGTAATTTGGTTCACAGTCTTGAGTCTAGTCACACTCAGGAAATGAGACTGGTGTCAATGGTCACCTATCAGTCCACTGTAACAATGTTCAGCTGAATAATGTCATAGTCTCTCAATATTCCCTGACCTGGGGGATTCTCTCAAAGGAAGACATCAAAGGGCTTCTTCCGAAATTTCATTTTCCAGCATATGATGTCTAAATTAATGGCACTGACTTTACCAGTTTCAATTACTCTAGCACCTTTCAAGGTTCTGCGTGAATCCATTCCAAGAAAAGAAGTATAGAGAACTCCATCTAGACATGAACCACAAACTTGGAATATAAATATAAGTACTGAGAGTGTTCTGCTTTAGTACATAGGACCCCCAAACACCAGTAGTGGCATGCTTCTTTATCAGGTCCTCTCCTCATTCAGAACATCCTATTTGCCCAAATGGGCTCACCAAATAGGGAGCTCTCATAAGAGATGACTAAGATGGAAATGTATTTGTCGTTACCACATAACTATATTCCAGGTACAACTGATAGGCTTAAAAACACTAAGGAATGCCAGGAGTTTTTATTTCTACATTTCTGAACTCTGAAGTCAGGCAACACATTTCAGCCATCAATCAATCCCTATGGCGACAGTGATGTTCATCACAACAAGGGATCCCTCACACTGTCCCTACTGTAAATGTTGTTTTGCTCATATAGGTGTTGAATGGTTAGTGTAAAGTACTTACATTTAGAGAGAGGAAGTGGAAAAATTAGAAAACTGGACATACTCGCAGTTCAGGATTGCCCCATTATACATAGGCCCTCATTCTGACCCTGGCGGTCGGCGGAGAGACGGCGGTCGGACCGCGAACAGACCGGCGGTATTAAAAATGGCATTCTGACCGCGGCGGTCCCCGCCGCGACCGACCGCTACTTCTCCACTCCGACCGCCGCGGCGGTCATGACCGCGGGGCTGGAGTTTGCGCACTCCGGCCCCGCGGTCGTCCCAAGACCGCCAAGGGTATTATGACCCTGCCTACCGCCGCGGTTTCTTGCGGGCGGGAACCGCCGTGCGAACCATGGCGGTAAGCACTATCGGGGCCAGGGAATTCCTTCCCTGGCACTGATAGGGGTCTCCCCCACCCCCCACTACCCACCCGAGTCCTCCCCCCACACCCTCCACCCCCCTGCCACCCCCCAGAGGTGGTACGAACCCCCTCCCCACCCCCACCCCGACATGTACATACATGTACCCCGACATGCACACACCCCCAACATGCACATATACACACCCCCTACACACACATACACAACGGGGACACATACCCGCACACATACATGCCGACATGCGCACCTGCCGAACAGCACACATTACCCATAGACACAGCAGCACCCCTCTACACACTCACACGCACACCCCCATGCACGCCCACATCACACAACACCCCCCCACCCCCTCCCCTCACGGACGATCAACTTACCTTGTGCGTTGGTCCTCCGGGAGGCGACGGGAGCCATAGGGACGTGACCGCCAACAGAAGACCGCCAACAGAAGACCGCCACACAGAAATGTGGGTCGTAATTCTGTGGGCGGTGTTCTGCTGGCGTGGCGGTGGAGGTTGACCAGTCTCCACTTTCCCGCCGACCGCCAGTGTGGCTGCTGGCGGTTTTCCGGCGGAACGCTCCCAGCGGTCAGAATGCGCACAGCGGCACACCGCCGCGGTCGGCGGTCTTCACCGCGGCGGTAACTCAGCGGTCTTGCGAAAAGACCGCCAAGGTCAGAATGAGGGCCATAGTATTTAAGTGGTACACAATAAAGGACCCTACTAATATAGTAGTTGCTATACTTCCTAAAACTAACATGCACAATATCACATCCATGTGAATCACTGCAAACTACACATGGTAAGAAACACGTATATTAAATAAAATAAATCTTTGTTCCTGTTTTACTATAAATGAAAGAGAAAAATATCCCATTGAGGGAGAAGAAAAGTACCTCCCTGTTGTCACACATTGTTTGAAAGAAGGAATGACACTAGTGGTGTGCAAAATTGACATAATTTGCTTTGACGTAATTACACAAAATTCAGTGAAATTATGGAAAATAACAATCCAACATTTCACACTATATTTTAGTGCACAATGTGAGAAAGCATTTAAACAAAAATTCTGAGAACAGGTCTAGTTGGTCAAGCTCCATTCCAATGCCACATTAGCGTCATTTGTTTTTACAATAATGTTGCGTTGGAAGGGCAAAAATGCTGCGCCATATTTACAAAGTGGCACAAGACTTGCATTGTGCCACTTTGTAACCCCTTGCGCCACATTATGCCTGCGGCAGGTATAATGTGTGCAAGGGAGGCATTCCGGCCTTGGGGGGCGTAAAAATGGAGCAAAGTAATCTGAGATTCCTTTACCCATTTTTATCAGCTTTTTTAACACCTGCTAAGTGCAGACGTTAAAAAGAGGCACCCATTGTGTTCAATGGACCGCTGGGTGCTTTGCAGGAGTAGCATCATCATTTTTTACGCTAATCCTGCGAAGTGCCGGACTAGTGTAAAACAATTATGACACTAGTCCACCTGACTACCACCATGGTGTCCATACTTTAAATATGGCACACACAAGGTGGCATTAAGGGGGTGCTAAGAGGCACCAGAAAAGTGGTGCTGCACTAGGTGCAGCACCACTTTTCATAAATCTGGGCCTAAATCTTTACTCTGAATCACACGTTAATTACATCTTTTCTGGAACTTCGCATAGTAAACACAATGTGTAGTTCCTAACATTACCAGACATACACTGCAAAATTTAAATTTCACCCAGGCCTAGGAGACACATTGTAGTCAGAATAGCAGTTTAATAAAGTTGAGTAAATTAATCAAATGAAATAAAAAAATGAATGTCCAAATTTAAAAAGAGTTGGGTGGTCATTATGATAATGGCGGTGACAGTTTAAGTGGGGTAACACCGTCAACAAGCTAGCAGTAATTAACACCAAATTATGACCATGTCGATGATAACTCCCATAGACAGCCAATGTACCACACCAACCGCCAGGGTGTAAACACCACTGACCACGACAGCAGCCATCAACAGCCAGGCGGAAGACAAGGTACCTGCCCAACACATTATGACATAGCAAACTGCCACGATTTCTGGGGCGGGACCAACACCATCAAAAGCCTGGTGGAAACAGAACACAGAAGACAAAAGACTCACCATCAGAGACACAGAGAAGATCAACGCCACCATGGAACTGGAACTTCAAGTCTTCCTGATGCTCATCAATCCCATGCTCCACCTGGAACACCAACGCCGACAAAGATGGCAACGGTGAGTACAGCCGCCTAGCACACAAGAGAGGGAGGGAGGAAAAGAAGAGTGACACACACACATGCACAACACACACCATCCACACACACCATCCACACAACCAGCTGCAGAGGAAAACCAATCTTACAGGACACACTTCATAATAATGCAAGGACAACATTTAGCCATAACTGATAGTGTAATTTGATGCCAACAGCCACCATATTGTCCATGTGACAAAAGATATTTGAGTCACTTTTCAGAAAGGGCCAATGGCCAGTACAAAGTACAAAAGGGCCACAGGGCACAGTCCGAGGCCCAACTTGTTCCCAGACAAAATCTGCACTACACTTTGCAGGGGCATCATGTTGGGACTGGACAGGTACCTCAGGGGGAAAAGGGGTTGGGGGCACCTCAGATGAAGTGGGGAACTTGGTCACTGGTTTTGGAGGGGGATCCATGCCGATTTCCCCTTGCTGGGGAGTGCAAGGTCACAGTCTCTGAGGTGGGGAACATGCCCACTGGTTCTGGAGGGGCTTCTTCTACAACAGTCCCTGGAGGGTGGCCTACATGCCTTCTGCTGGAGGTGAGGGCTGCTGTGTCCCAGCTAGAGGTGAGGGCTTCTGTGTCCCAGCTGGAGGTGAGGGCTGCTGTGTCCCAGCTGGAAGTCAGAGCTGATGTGTCCCAGCTGGAGGTGAGGGCTCCTTGCCCACTGCTGTTGGAGGGGAAACCCTGCCAGCCTCTGCTGGAGGTGAGGTCTCCTGGTCCACTGCTGTTGGAGGGGGCCTCTTGCCTAGTTGGTAGAGTGGGATCCTTCCCTTTCTTTGGTGGTGGAGTGGGATCCTTCCCTCTTTTGATTGGTGGAGTGGGATCCTTCCCTCTCTCGGGTGGTGGAGTGGGATCCTTCCCTCTCTTGGGTGGTGGAGTGGGATCCTTTCCTTTCTTGCCTCTACGACTAGGAGATGCCTCCACTGTCCCCGTGGACTGTTTGGCTGGGCTGGGTCATTGTGATCCTGCTCTTACGGGCAGGATGGGGGGGTGGACGGGGAAGGAAGAGGTCAAGTTGGGCAAGGAAAAGCTTCTTAGGGACGGTGGGGCGGGGTGAGGGAGGAGGAATGGGAGTGGAGGTTGCGGGAGTGGTTGTTGGAGGTGTATGTCTGTTAGACTTGGGTGCAGGTGCATGGGCAGTGTGCTTATGGGAGAGGGATGGCTGTTGGGAGTCTGAGTGTGTGCGTTTGTGTCTCTTGGGGGGGCAGACAGGGTGGGAGAGGACACAGAGGACACGTGGATGCTTGTTGTGGAGGTGTCCGCAAGTGAAGTGTGTGTGCTGCTTGGTGTGGTGATGGTGGTGGTGGGTGTTGACGCACTGCATGCAGATGTGATCGCGGATGGGACTGTGAGGGAGGAGGAGGAGGGGAAGACAGTGGAGGCAGTGGATGTTGTTGTGTGTGTAATTGTCTGTTGTTTGTTTGAGTGCTTGTGGCCTGAAGTGTGCAGCTTGTGTTTGTCTGTGCCACTCTTCTGTGATGTTTTGTGAGCATGCTTGTCTGTATGTGTGCATGGGATGGGTTGGGGTTGAGGAGTCTGGGACTGGGAAGTGGTAGTTGGAGGGGTGAGGGTAGGAACAGGGAAAACGGCTGCCATCAGAGACAGTGGGTGCTCCGCCTGCTGTAGACCCCAAGGGTCTGCACGTAATTGGCAATGGCACGCCACAATCCTTTCTTCTGATGGGCGCTGACCTGCAGAGGAAACACAGACAGGAGGACACCATTACACATACAATCTAGCCTGTCACACACATGGCCCACGAATCCTATTTCCGTCTCCATTGGCACACACTTCACCCAGCGGCCACCATGTACAGTACCACTACACATACCCCCCCCCCAAAATGACATGATGCTTGCACACACATCACCATGCCATTTCATGGTGGTGGACTACATTCAGATAATGCACAAGTGCGTCATTGCTACAATTTGCTCATACATTAACATTCCCATTGCCCCATCACATCAATGCTCAATGTACATTGAGGAGGTGGTTCCATTGTTCAAATTGTGACCGCCTACTCACTCTTGTGTCCCTCAGATACCTACCACTGCGGATGAATAGGAGGAGGAGACAAGCCCTTTGTGCAGACCTCTTGTGGACTTTGCTACAGTGGAGGAGAGGCATATAATACTCACCTATAGACTGGACAGGGCCACAATCCCCCCTCTCGTGCAGGTTTTATCAGTGCTCCATTTCCTGGAAACTGGTTCTTTCCAAGTGACAGTGGGCTTGGCAGCAGGAATGTCACAGCCAATGTTCTCAATCGTGCTGGCAAGGGTTTTGTCTGCCTTGCTCAAACACATGTGCAGCTACATCCCTTTCCCCCCAAGTGGAAGATTTGGCCACAGTCAAGGCTGGATTCTATACAATGGGACATATACCCAATATTATTGGGGGGGGGGGGGTTGACAGTACACATATTGCGTTTGTCCCCCCCGCTAGAATGGAGAGGTGTTCAGGAATCGGAAGAGTTTCCACTCACTCAATGTGCAAATGGTGTGCCTGGCGGACCAGTACATCTCCCACGTCACAGCCAAGTGTCCTGGGTCGGTGCATGATGCCTTCGTCCTGAGGAGTAGCAGCATCCCAAATGTGAAGGCACAACTACAGAGGCACAGGGTGTGGCTAATTGGTAAGCCTGACTCCCCACTCAATGTATGTCAGTGTATGCCTTCTGGTGTTAACCCCATACCATTGTGTAAGGCTAATGTTTGTCCCTCAATACTTGCAGGTGACTCTGGCTACCCAAACCTATTGTGGCTCCTGACCCCTGTGAGGAATGTCAGGACAGGGGCTGAGAATCATTATAATGATGCGGATGTGGACAACAGAACATCAGTTATACATCAATACTTCCAATGACACACAGGTGAGACAGTGGAACCGACCATTCCTCTGAATGTTGATGTTTTCTGTGTGGCTGTAGCAGGATGGCATTCACTTCCTTTGCATCTCAACTTAACTGTCACCCATGGCTTCTCATTCTGCAGATGTTGGTGATATAACAACTGTGTACTGATGTGATGACTACAGACAGCTAAAGGTCATTAATTGTATGCTATCACAGTGTTCAGATCATTGGCATAAAATGTGACTGTTTCCATAAATGCACATTTTCATCACATAAAACACTATCACTCAAGCTGTGTTCAAGGGTGTTTATTGTAGAGCAAATAATTGACAGAAAAGTGCAATGGAATAGGGTGATGGTAGAGGAAAGACCAGGGTAATGTTCTAGTTTGTTTGTAGCACAGGCCCAGTGTCCAAGGGGCCTTAGGAAGGGGTGCAAAGGCAGTTCAAAGTGGACAAGATAACAGGGTGGGACACAAGGGAGATATTCAGGAGGGTCTCATTTTCTGGCTGTGGTCTTGGTCTTGGCAAGTGTCTCTGGCTTCTGTCTGGGTCGTAGGGAACGTTTGTGGGATGGTTCACCTTCTGCAGGGAGAGGGGTGCAGGTGGTCTGTGGGTCCTGTGGCAGGGCCTCCTGCCCACAAGCTGCAGCGGAAGTGGTGGGCTGGTCAGTAGACTGGCTAGTGGTAGGGGCCTGTTGGTGTGCTGTTCATTCCCTCATGATGTTGGCCATGTTTGCCAGCACTCCCGCTATGGAGACCATGGTGGTTTTGAGGGCCTGCAAATTCTCCCTGATCTCCTGATGGTGTTTCTCCTGCAGCCACTTGTTCTCCTGCATGTTGGTGAGGATCTGGCCCATCTTGTCCTGGGATTGTTGGTAAGCCTCCAGGACGTTAGTGAGTGCCTCCTGGAGAGTCGGTACCCTGGGCCTGTCCTTCCCGTGGCACACAGCGGTTCTCCTAGTGTCCCTGTTTCCCTGTGCCTGTGTCCCCTGAATAGTGTGCCCACTGCCACTGACCCCAGATCCCTGATTGTCTTGGGGGTGAGGTGTGGACTGGGGTCCCTGTACAGGTGGGCACACTTCTGATTGACGTGTCCTGGGGACAGAGGTCTGGGGACGTTGGGTGGGTGCTGTGGTGTTGGATACTGATGGGGGAGACTCTGTGGTGGACTGTGAGTGGACTGGGGTGGCTGACTGACCAGTGGTCCCTGACAGGCCAGGTAGTTCATCCAGAAATGTAGGTGCAGTGTGTGGGATGGAGTGGAGTGATAGGAGTGAGGGTGAGGGGGTGTGATGGCATGCAGGTTTGGGGGCTAATGAGTAGTAAATATTGACTTACCAGTGTCCAATCCTCTGGCTACTCCAGTGAGACCCTCAGGATGCAGTATTGCCAAGACTTGCTCCTCCCATGCTGTCAGCTGTACGGGAGGAGGTGGGGATCCACTGCCAGTCCTCTGGATGGCAAGCTGTTGCCTTGCTGTTACGGAACGTACCTTCCCCCGTAGGTCGTTCCCCCTCTTCCTGATGTCGTCCCTTGTTCTTGGATGCTGTCCCACGGCATTCACCCTGTCCACGATTGTCTGCTATAGCTCCATCTCCCTGACGACCATGGCGGAAACCGCCAACATAGACAGCCACTTTAACACTCCGACTGCCACAGTGGTACAAACAAACACTGCGGCGGTCACCGCCAACAGACAGGCGGAAGACAATGTACCGCCCACACCATTATGAGAGGCCAATCCGCCCCCTTTTCCTGGGCAGAACCAACGTAAACAAAAACACAGCAGAAACTGGACTTGGAAGGGAAAACACTCACCTCTCCATACCCCACGAGGAACCAGGATGCCATGGAGCCGGAACTCCAAATACTCCCTGCAATGGTATTCCTGCTCCTCTATAAGGAGCACGAAAGACGGCGGCGACGACCATGGTGAGTACTGCACCTACAGCACAGGGGAGGGGGGAAGGAAAAGAGAGTGACACACACACGCAACACGCAAAACCCCCACCCTCACCCACAAAATACACACAAATACATGCTGCAACATTACATTTACACCCCTCCACCCCCCCTGGAAGAACGCAAGGACAAAAGGAAATGAGTTGAACGAGTGTAATAAATAAAAAAAACATTAGTCAAAACTTTAAATACAGGATATACAATTATGTACACCAACTACACAAGTCCGGATAGTGCACCATTCATAGTCCGTGGACCACTGGGCCCAAGAAGCATGGGCGAGGCCCACACTCGATACCAGACTTCAAACGGAGAGAACACTGGAGGGGCATCAGATCGAAATGAAACAGGCACCTCAGGGGGAAGGGAAGGGGGCCACCTCAGCCGGATGAGTGCACAACGCCAGCTCCACGAGGGGGCTCCATGCCCACTGCTGTATAGTCTCACAAGTCTTTACAATGGGTGGTTTGTCCACTGCTCTATCCTGGGGAGTGCAAAGCCACAGTCTCACAAGTCTTTACAGTGGGTGGTTTGCCCACTGCTGTATCCTGGGGAGTGGAAAGCCACAGTCTCATAAGGCTTTACAGTGGGTGGTTTGCCCACTGCTCTATCCTGGGGGGTGCCCAGCCACAGTCTCGCAAGTGGATGCCTTTCTCACTGGTTCTGAAGGGGGCTTGGTGCCCAGAGTGCTTCATCCTACCAAGGGCTGAGGTAGTGGATGCCTTCCTCCACTGGTTCTGGAGGGGGCTTTGTGCCTAGAGTGCTTCATCCTGCCAAGGACTGAGGTAGTGGATGTATCTCTCCACTGGTTCTGGAGGGGGCTTTGTGCCCAGAGTGCTTCATCCTGCCAAGGACTGAGGTAGTGGTTGCCTTTCTCCACTGGTTCTGGAGGGGGCTTTGTGCCCAGAGTGCTTCATCCTGCCAAGGATAGGGTGAGTGGATGTATCTCTCCACTGGTTCTGGAGGGGGCTTTGTGCCCAGAGTGCTTCGTCCTAGCAAGGACTGAGGTAGTGGATGCCTTTCTCCACTGGTTCTGGAGGGACCTTTGTGCCCAGAGTGCTTCATCCTGCCAAGGGCTGAGGTAGTGGATGCCTTCCTCCACTGGTTCTGGAGGGGGCTTTGTGCCCAGAGTGCTTCATCCTGCCAAGGACTGAGGTAGTGGATGTATCTCTCCACTGGTTCTGGAGGGGGCTTTGTGCCCCGAGTGTTTCATCCTGCCAAGGACTGAGGTAGTGGATGCCTTTCTCCACTGGTTCTGGAGCGGGCTTTGTGCCCAGAGTGCTTCATCCTGCCAAGGATAGGGTGAGTGGATGTGATACCCCACTGACGGTAGTGCAACATGCAAGCTGCCCAGACTCCTGGAACTGACCACCAGCCTCGTACAACTGACCACTGGGGATGGCAGCCATGTCTGCGTTGGTGCTACTGGCTCAGGATGTCGGTGCTGGCAGCGGTCTCAGTGGCATCGGTGCTGCTGGCGGGCTCTGTGGCATCGGTGCTGGCAGCGGGCTCTGTGGCATCGGTGCTGGCGGCGGTCTTTGTGGCGGTGGTGCTGGGCCGGTCTTGGTGGCGGCGGTGCTGGTGGCAGGCTCAGTGACTGCGGTGCTGGTGGCGGTGCAGGTGGTGGTGTAGGTGGCGGTGGCAGTCTTGTCCGCCGTGCAGGTTTGCATCGACGTGGACCTGCTCTTGATTTTCTGGCCCTTCCCCACCTTGGATGGTGGCGCAGCTGTCTTTCCACTATCCACTTTTGTTTTGCCTGAGCCCTTGGTGGCAGGTGTTTTCGCCTTCTCCCTCCGGGATGTGGACAACTTTTTTACTTTTGGAGGTGGTGGAATGTCCTTGTCCTCCCTCCGTGGAACACTGGCAGCCCTGTTGCTTGGTGCACTCCAAAAGCCAGCAGTTGCTGGCACCACTGTGCCTGGTGATGTGGTGGTTGAGGTGCTGGGGTGGGACCTGGAAAGGTGGGCCCTAGAGGACGGACGGGGGAGGTGTAGGGAAGAGGTCAATAGTAGACAGGAAAAGCTTTTTAGACACACTGGGATGGGTAGATGGAGTGGGTTTGGGAGTGGAGGAAGAGGTAGTGGTTGTAGGAGGTGTACGTTTGCTGACTTTGGGTGAAGGTGCATGGGCTGGAGGCTGTTGTGAGGTGGATGGCTGTTGAGTGGGTGTGTGGCTGCGTTTGTGTAGTTTGGGAGGAGGGCTCACAGACACACTGGTAGAGGACACAGGGGATGTGTGAATGGTAGTGGGGGTGGTGAGTGCACGTCAGCGGTGTGTGGTGATGGGCGTGCTGGTGATGGAGGTAGTGGCTGAAGATGTAGTGCATGCAGGCGTGAGTGGAGACGAGACAGGTAGAGGAGGGAGACGTGGAGGAGGGGGACACAGTGGAGGCAGTGGATGTTGGTATATGTGCATGGGTATGATGCTTGTGTGAGTGCCTGTGGGATGTGTGGTGCTTATGTGTGCCTGAGCCACTCTTGTGTGTTGAGGTGTGTGCATGCTGGTCTGATGGTGTGCTTGGGATAGACTGAGGTACAGGGGATTCGGTCTGGGTGGAGGAGGTTGGAGGGGGAGGCTAGACACAGGGACAATGGCTGCCATCAGTGCTGAGGCCAGAGCCTGAAATGCTCTCTGTTGGGCTGCCTGGCCAGAATGAATGCCCTCCAGGTATGCATTTGTTTGTTGCAAATGCCTCTCTGCACCCTGGATGGCATTCAGAATAGTAGACTACCCAACAGTGAGGGATCTCAGGAGGTCAATAGCCTCCTCACTGAGGGCAGCAGGGCTGACTGGGGCAGGGCCTGAGGTGCCTGGGGCAAAGGAGATGCCCACCCTCCTGGGTGAGCAGCCACGGACACACACTGAGGGGCTGCTGGGAGGGCGGTGCTGGTAGGGGGGGTGGCGGCTGTACCTGTTGATGCGGGGGGCACAGAGGGGCCCGCCACCGCAAGGGAGCTCCCATCAGAGGAAGAGTCGCTGTCGCTGATGTCACCTCTAGTCCCCGCAGTGGAGCTCCCCTCGCCCTCCATCTCACTGGTGGCTTCAGACTCTGTTGTCTCGTCCTCCAACTCCTCCGAAGTGAAGGCAGGGGCCCTTTCCCCAGACACATGAGCCATCGTCGCTTCCAGACTGAGGTCACAGCAGCACTTGCAGTGTAGGTCCTCTCCTGTCAAAGGGCCGATATCAAGTGAGTGAACAGACAGAAAATGGCGGTTACGTCCACGGCGGTGCGTACCGTCACCGCCGGCGTACATCATCATTTGCTCCTGGGACCCATAGGGTCCAATGTTAACCAATGCAGGATTGCGCCGTGGTCTTCGACCGCCTACCGTGACGGTGTACACCGCCAGCACAGTTACCTCACTTCCCATTGTCCCACTTTAGAGGTCAGGCAGCTGCCATTTCAGGGGGCCACATGGCATTAATTTTAAATGCGTCACACATACCTTGGCCTAGACTCAACACACATACAGGCCACTTTTTGAGTATGAATGGTGTTCTGTGTAAGCTGTGGGTACATACCTCTCAGTTGTTTGACTCTGTGCTCGCTGTTGTCCTTCATAGGCACCGTCCGCTGGGACATGTGAGGAGATGGCGGCATCCTCCGGTGTACCGACTGTTGTTGACAATGGAGGAAAGACAAGTTATAATCACATACAGGCTTGACCGTGCCACAATCCAGGAACTGTGTACCCAGCTGGAGCCAGACCTGATGTCAGCTATCCGCCATCCCACAGGAATCCCCCCTCAAGTGCAGGTGCTGTCAGTGCTCCATTTCCTTGCAAGTGGGTCATTTCAAACTACAGTGGCCATAGCATCAGGGATGTCCCAGCCTATGTTCTCCAACGTGTTGTCCAGAGTGTTGTCTGCCCTGCTGAAACACTAATGCAGAGCTACATTGTTTTCCCTCAGGTTGAGGATTTGCCTACAATGAAAGGTGATTTCTATGCCCTGGGACATATCCCCAACATCATAGGTGCCATTGATGGGACACATGTGGCTTTGGTCCCCCCCCCCTATCCCCCCACAGGAGTGAACAGGTGTAAAGAAACGGGAAGAGTTATCATTCGATGAATGTACATATGGTATGTTTGGCAGACCAGTACATCTCCCATGTGAATGCCATGTTCCCTGGCTCAGTGCATGACGCTTACATCCTACGGAATAGTAGCATCCCTTATGTGATGGCTTTATGACGACAGGTGCCTTTTCTGCAGGAGGATGGTCCAGAAGGAGGTCTTGTGGCAGCTGTGGAGCCTGTGGACAGTGAAGAAGAGGAGGCAGAAGAAGAGGATATCACAACAGAAACAACGTAATACAGCAATACTTCCAGTGAGACACAGGTAAGAAGATGTCACTGGCTCACACATCTCATACAATTGTTAAACCTATCATAAGTCTGTCACTTTCACCCAGTGTATGGACCCTGACTTGTCACTTTGCCTTTCCATTTCACAGATGTGGGTCCCACTGTGTGACCTCTGCTATATTACCTCATGGACTAGAGCTGTGTGACATAGGTATGTTGACAATACAATCGACATTGCTATTTTCCTTAGTTATTGCAAATACACATTTGTGAAAGCACAGACTGACTCCAGATTGTTTTGTGCTTTAAGGGTGTTTATTTTAGTGCAAATTAGTGGAGGGGGTTGTAAAATGGGCAGGAGTGATGGTGGAGGATTGTCCATGGCAGAGTCCAGTCTATTTGTTTCACAGGTGCATTGTCCAAAGTGGCATAGGAAGTGGAGTAAGGGCAGTTGATGGATGGACAGGGTGACGAAGTGGGACAGAAGGATGACATTCATGGTGGTCTCATTTCCTGGGGGGGTCTCGGCATTGTTCTCTGTCTTTGTCCTGGATCTCAGGGACCGTTTGCAGGGTGGTTCCCCATCTGCAGGGGGTGGGGTGCTGGTGTCATGGTTCTGTTGTGTTGCCTCCTGTCCACTAGCGCCGGCGGAGGTGGTGGGCTGTTCATCATCCAGGCTAGTGTCAGGGGCCCCTTGTTGTGCCACAGTGTCCCTCCTGATGTCCACAAGGTCCTTCAGCACCCCTACAATGGTGACCAGGGTAGTGTTGATGGACTTAAGTTCCTCCCTGATCCCCAAATACTGTTCCTCCTGCAGCCACTGGGTATCCTGAAACTTGGCCAGTACCGTTGCCATTGTCTCCTGGGACTGATGGTACGCTCCCATAATGTTGGAGAGGGCCTCATGGAGAGTGGGTTCCCTGGGCCTGTCCGCCGCCTGTCGCACAGCAGCCCTCCCAGTTCCCCTGTGTTCCTGGGCCTCCGTCCCCTGGACCATGTGCCCACTACCACTGCCCCCAGGTCCCTGTTGTTTTTGGGGTGGTGGGTTAGCCTGGGTTCCCTGTAGTGGTGGACACACTGGTGATTGACATGTCCTGGGGACGGAGGTATGAGCCCGCTGGGTGGGTGCTGTGCTGGTGTTTCCAGAGGGGGGAAGCTCTGTAGTGGCCTGTGACTGGGTGTGGGGAACCGACAGTCCCGAGGTCCCCGATGGGCTGGGCTGGTCATCTAGATCCAGTTGGACAGAGGTGCTGTCATCACTGTGGGCCTCTTCTGTTGGTGGTGTGGAAATGTGTGGCCCCTCCTGTCCGGTAACGTTGGGTAGGGGTCCTACAGCGTATAAAGGCATGATTATTCCATCTGTGTGTGCCAAGGTGTGCAATGGGTGAGTGACCGTGTACCCCAGTGCTAGCAGTCCTGTGTGTGGACCTTATGTGATGATGGTTTAGGGGGGTGTGTGGGTATGTGTAGTGGGAATGCTTTAGTGATGGGTGTCCATGCTTTGGTGTTGCATGCAGGGCCTGGTGTTGGGATGTGTGGTTTGTGATAGTGGGACATTTGTGAGGAGTAGGAGTGATCGGGTGAGGGCGAGGGTGGGGGTAGGTGATAGCATGCAGGTGGGTGGGGGATGAAGTAGTTAAAGGTTTGACTTACCAGAGTCCATTCCTCCAGCTACTCCTGCGAGGCCCTCAGGATGCAAAATCGCCAAGACCTGCTCCTCCCATGTTGTTAGTTGTGGGGGAGGAGGTGGGGGTCCGCCGCCAGTCTGCTGAACCGCCAGGTGGTGTCTGGAGACCACGGAACGCACCTTCCCCCGTAAGTCGTTCCACCTCTTCCTGATGTCCTCCCGATTTCTTGGGTGCTGTCCCACTGAGTTGACCCTGTCCACTATTCTTCGCCATAGCTCCATCTTCCTTGCAATGGAGGTGTGCTGCACCTGTGATCCGAATAGCTATGGTTCCACCCGGACGATTTCCTCCACCATGACCCTGAGCTCCTCCTCCAAGAACCTGGGGTGTCTTTGCCATGCCATGGGGTGGTGTAGGTGATGTGTGGGGTGGTGTGTGGGGTGATAAGTGTGCTGATATGTAGTGGGGTGTTGTGTGAGGTGCGTGGAAGTTATGTGGGTGATGGTGTTGTGTGCCTGTGGATGCTAATGTTGTTGATGGTGGTGTCCCTCTCTGGCTTTCGTTCGTGATTTGTTGTCGTAAGGGTTTGTGGGTGATGTGGGTGTGTTTATTATAGTGTATTGGGTGTGTGGGAGTGGTGTGTGTATGTGTATCAGGTGTGTGTATTTTGAAATGTCCAATGTGGCTGTGTTTTGTAAGAGTGTGTGTATTTTGAGCGCAGCGGTGTGTACCGCCAATGGAATACCGCGCTTGAAAGACCGCTGCGTGGATTCGTGTGTCGTGATAGTGTGGGCGTATTTCTGTTGGCGTGACGGTGGAGGTCTTGTTTTCGACATTTTATCACTGACCTTTGGTGCGACGGACTTGTGTGGGTGTCTGAATTTTGGTGGATTCCGAACTGTTGGTCATAATAGCTGTGGTGGAATTCCGCGGCCACGGCGGTGTGGTGGCGGTCTTCTGCACAGCGGTAAGCAGCTTTTACCGCCAATGTCATAATGAGGGCCATTGTGATTTAAAATAAACTCCACCATTGTCAATATCATTTCTGTATGTTGAAGCAGACGTACTGATCTACGACTTAGCATATATCTTAGTGCCTCAATGCCTTTTTCATGTTTAATACTCGCATACAGTGCCACCACATCTAAAGTGACTAACATCATATCCTTTTCCCACTGTATGTCTTATATGTGATGGAAGATTAGCCACCAGTGGTTGTAGAAAAATATCAACAAATTCTGAGACTTTCTCCATTGTTCCCCCAATCCCTGAAATAATTGGTCTCCCTGGGGGAAATGGTAGATTTTTATGTATTTTTAGTAAAGTGTAAAAGCATGGATATCTGGGACGATCTACCTTCAAATAGATATATTCCTCTTCATCTAATAAACCATGCTGATGCCACATTCCTAATAAACTATTGATTTTGCTTGTGAGGTTTTGTATCGGATTCAAAGAAAGAGTTTCATAGCAGTTTTCCTCATTTAAGTGACTGTAAATTTCTTCATTGTAATCTTTCTTGTTCATAATGACAATATTACCGCCTTTATCAGCTTGCCTAATTATTAAATCCTCATCCTCTTGTAATGCATTCAAAGCCTGCCACTCATTGCTAGTAAGGTTACTTCTCATTTTTTTATTCTTAGTTTTGAGCATTTGTTCTCCGAAGTCTCTAATCACTAATCAATAAAATACCTCAATATTACTCTCATTACCCAATCTGGGTGTCCAAGTGGACTTCTGTTTTAAGCCACTAGCTTCATGTGAATCAGGAGCAATGTTCAGGTCATTTAGTAATCTTTGAGTAATAGTAGGTATTTCCTCATAATCTGTAATGGACATTACAGTTACTGTGTCATGTATATCTTGTATTGTCAAATCGCTGTATTTTACCTGTTCTCTAGACCGATCCAGATTCTGTCCCAATTTCTTCTTACCTCAAAAAATCTCTTAAATTTCGTACGTCTTACATATTTGAACAAGTCTATTTGCTGTTTACAAAGATCTCCCTGATTCGTTTGACAGAAGCCCAATCCTTTACTAAGTAATGAAACCATGTGTGTGGTTAATTGCTTATCATTCATTTGCTGCCATATCACTGTCCTTGTGTCTTCCTGTCCCAGGATCTCGTTTTCATCCCTCTGCTCTTTGTTTTGTTTCCTCTCTCCGTGCCCCCTCCTAGTTAGAAGAATTCCCA
The DNA here is from genome assembly GCF_031143425.1 of Pleurodeles waltl. Lineage (NCBI taxonomy): Eukaryota > Metazoa > Chordata > Amphibia > Caudata > Salamandridae > Pleurodeles > Pleurodeles waltl. The sequence goes on along the minus strand of NC_090451.1, from coordinate 77,155,961 downwards.
TTTCTGGAGCCTGTACTTGTACTAGCTTCCCTTTCAATGTTCTCACTGTCATGTATTAATTCATTACCCACTGAAGAGGAGTCAGAACTCAAGGAGGAGATTGAAGGAGTTTTGGTACTGATATCCTTAGTCAAATGGTCATATTTTCTGTCAAAAGTGAAAACCCTACCATTTAAATAATTCCATTCGTCCCTCTTGAGCTTCCTAGTTTTCCTTTCTTTAATTTCCTCTTGATATTGGGTTAAGATATCATCCAATATTTTGTAATTCTTACCTATTGCCTCCTCTAAACCAATCAATCAATCAAGGATTTATAGAGCGCACTAATCACCCGTTAGGGTCTCAAGGCGCTGGGGGGGAGAGCTACTGGTCATAGAGCCATGTCTTGAGGCATTTCCTGAATGTCAAGAGGTCTTGGGTCTGGCGAAGGTGGAGCGGTAGGGAGTTCCAGGTCTTGGCGGCTAGGGGAGAGAAGGATCTTCCTCCAGCGGTGGTGCGGCAGATGCGAGGGATGGAGGCGAAGGCGAGGCTGGTGGAGCGAAGATTGCGGGTGGGGGTGTGGAAGGTGAGTCTGTCGTTGAAGTAGGCTGGGCCTGAGTTGTGGAGGGCCTTGTGTGCGTGGATGAGGAGTTTGAAGGTGATCCTCTTTGACACTGGTAGCCAGTGAAGGTCTCTGAGGTGGGGGGAAATGTGGTCATGGCTTGGGATGTCCAGAATGAGGCGGGCGGATACGTTCTGGATTCTTTGCAGTTTTGTTAGGAGTTTGGTTGTTATTCCTGCATATAGGGTGTTTCTGTAGTCCAATCGGCTGCTGACCAGGGTGTGGGTGACAGTTTTCCTGGTTTCGACGGGAATCCAGTTGAAGATTTTGCGGAGCATGCAGAGAGTGTTGTAGCAAGAAGAGGAGATGGCATTGACCTGCTGAGTCATGCTGAGTGTGGAGTCCAAGATGAAGCCTAGGTTGCGTGCGTGGGTGGTGGGTGAGGGCGCTGTTCCTAGGGAGGTGGGCCACCAGGAGTTATAAGTTCAGGGGTTGGTGCCAAAGATGAGTATCTTTGATTTCTTGTTCTAATGTTTCTATCTCTACCTGTAGTTTAGAAACCTTTCTGTCAGAACTTCTACAGGCAGACAATTCCACCCTGCTGTACAAAACCTTTCCCTGTTTGTGGCAGCCCAGTGCAGACACTCAGGCCCGCTCCACCCTTACACCAGATTTTTTCTGATCCTGCAAGACTCTCGTGGGAGGTAGCACAGCTCCTGCATTTCCATGGGACTCCGACATTATGGGCCTTATTACAACCTTGACGGAGGGGTTTCTTCTATCACAAATGTGGCGGATATCCCATCTGCCGTATTATGATCCCATTATATTCAATGAGGATTGCAATATGACGGACAGGATATCCGTCACATTTGTGATGGGGGAAACTCATCTGTTGTAATATCAATCAATCAGGGAATTTGTAAAGCGCACTACTCACCCGTGAGGGTCTCAAGGCGCTGAGTGGGGGGACTGATACTGCTCGAACAGCCAAGAGATGTCTCCTGAAGGTAAGGAGGTCCTTGGTCTGACGCAGGTGGGTGGGAAGAGTGTTCTACATCTTGGCGGTGAGGAGCGAGAACGATCTGCTGCCGGTGTTAAGGCCCTTTATGTATATCACATTACACTAACAAGCTAACTGGCGACAACTTAAGTGCCCTTTACACTGTAATCGTGCACAAATGACAAAACAATATTTCAGACAGTAGCATTAAAGCAAGAGAGAACAGTGAATAAACATTATCTCCACTGGGAGTTAACTGGCAATATATTATATATAAGGCTCCCAGTTTTCCATTTTCACTGATTTTTACAGATAAAAACAGACAGAAAACAATGGGGGTTATTCTAACTTTGGAGGAGGTGTTAATCCGTCCCAAAAGTGACGGAAAAGTGACGGATTTACCACCAACCGTATTACGAGTCCATTATATCCTATGGAACTCGTAATACGGCTGGTGGTATATCCGTCACTTTACCGTCACTTTTGGGACGGATTAACACTCCTCCAAAGTTAGAATAACCCTCAATGTGTTTCATGTCTGTATTTATTTTCCAAAGGGGAAAAATACTGAAGATTGTGTTTCTTTTGAATGGCTCGCCATGCTTTCCTTCGTGAATTCCAGGCCAACAGCTGAGAAGATAGACAGCATGGGGAGTTAAAGAAATAGGAAGAGATCCTCTTCAATCTAAGCATATGTTGTTGTATAAATGAAGTATAATGGCAATATTTTCCTGTGAGTGTAATGTTTTGTTTTATTTCGCTGCTTAATTTTCTAAAATGCAACAGGCATCACATTATGAGTGCATGTTCATCAGTTAAATAAATGTGGTAATGTACCATTTTACAACTCCATTTATTCCCAAAACACAAACTAAATATGGATAAAAACCAATAGGATAACCAAAAACAAAAATATGGATAAATACAGATGGAAATGTTACAAAAATAAATACAACAAAAGCAGAAGCCCTAGTTATATACTGCTATATTGCCCATTGCCCAAAGAACATTCAAGTTCTGCATGTTAAGCGCTTCAAGGCCTCGTGAAGGGGCTGGAGAGTGTTATAGAAATTAAATGATACAGTAAAATACAGTTAGCTAGCTTTTGGTTTACTCTCTGGTTTCCCTGCTCAGTTCATTACAGTCAACACTACTCTCAAGTCCAGTCAGCTGCCTTTTGTGAGTGCCTTCAGCACGGTGGAAGCAAGCCCCTTTGAAATCCTTTATTGAGTTTCCCTGAAAATTACATGCATAGCCCAGGCATTGTAAGCCCCTTCACCCTGTTGCTGTAACTACCCTCTGCGAAAGAGGGCAGCAGAGTGAACCTAGACAAAGTAAGGGATATACATCAGTTTACTGACAAACCTGGCCTTCACACAGGTGTGTGCTGTGCCAGGAGGATTTAGAAATGACTAAGGAGGGAGGGCAGCTAGGTAAAAGGGGAGCATTATTCACACAACGAATGAACAAGGACTGAAAATGGGTGCCAAGTAATGCAATATTTTTCTACATTGTACTTCATACTGCCTTTTTTGTAGTCTGTAAGTACAGGAAACAACAGGTGCTTCTATTAACCAATATGGTGGTACTCAATTTTTATTTGAATTTAATTGAGTTTGAGTGTGGTTGTGTATGTGGATATCCAGACGTTTCTGTTGTAAACTGAATTTAGAGATGCCATTTTGAAAAGTTGTAGCTATTGTTTAGGGTAAAAAGGGCATGTGGTGGCACTGAGTACCAGGGAAAAGAGTGACATATTGCACAACAAATTAGACACTTTAAAATACTTCGTGCCAGCTAGAATAACAGCATACAGTGCAAATGTAAATTAAAAAGGGAAACAAAACAAATACTGATTGACTGTGTTCACTGCCTAACACCACAGGCCCAAAGCTTGCCAGTTCTGAATTAGAGATTGTGGCGTCCTTCCCAGCCTGCGAGCATGTAAAGGACCACACCACACAGGGAGCTCTGTAACAAATGTCTTTATTCCCCAGCATACGATCACAGACTACTTTCAGATCACATCATAATTGTTCACAAACACCCCCTAACACCTACCAGCAAGTTATGTATTTCCACTCTGGAGTCTGCCTAGAACCGCAAGGGACCTACCACCCATAGTCTCACAACACTACACCTCCCCTCTTGTTACATAAAAGGTATAAACAATAGTCATATTATAGTTCTTCAATAAGTTACCAAGGAGCCCACACTAGTTGGCCAGATTGAGTGGTATGAGGTAGTTGAACTGCACTCTGGTTAGGAACTGAAGGCACCAGTTCTGATGCTTGATCTGGACTGTTAGGCAACATCACCTTGTTCATGATTGCAGGAGCTGATAAACGCTGAGGAAGGTATTTAAAATGTGACGAGTCCCATGTAATGGTCTGTCTGGGACGATGCGCCATCACCATGTGTCCTTTGCACGTCACCACCCTAAGTGGACTGACAGCTAACGGACTGATTGTGTTCCGCTTTTATTTCTGTTTGACCAGGACCCAGTCACTTTTATATGGCACTTTCGAAAACTGTCTGTGACACAAACCTTATCAGCATTCAGAGATCGGTCCACTGTGGCAGTTTGGTTCCCATGGCTCTCTCAAAAATTAAGGTGGCATGACTCTCACCCTGGCCCTGTATCAAGGAGGGCTTGATACAGGGCCTGGTTTAACTTGATTCCCGCCTTCGATGCTTGTTCAATCACCCTTTTAAGGGGACCCATGAATCGTTTGACAACACCATTGGCCACAGCGCTGTGCTCTTTTGATGCTTGACATTTAGGCCCTCATTACGGCATTGGCGGTTACTACCGCCTACCGCCACGGCGACGGCCTCCAACATACCGCTGCCGTGGCTACCAGCAGACTACGTGTATCATGACCGATGACGGTATACCGCCAGAATGCTGGCGGAACACCGCCGACGGTCATGGCGGCGGACAGCTGTAAGGCGGCGCTGCTGACAGCAGCACCGCCACGCCAGCAAAACACCGCCGACCGTATCATGACCAATTATACGGCCTGGCGGTGTTTTGCTGGCGGACGCTGCTGCTGACAGCAGCGCCGCGGACCGTCACCAGCCGGAGGACCCCCTCCAAGCAGGTAAGTCGGGTTCTCCGACCGGAGAGGGGGGTGGGGGGGTGCTGTGTGTATGTGGGGGTGTGGGTTTGTATGTTTTGGAATGCATGCATGCGGGTGGGAGTCGCGTTGATTGCATGCATGAATGAGTGACTGTGAGTGTTGTGTGTTGTGAATGCATGTGTGTGACAAGGTATGTTTGTGTGTGTTGCGGTGTGTGGGTATGTATGTGTGCATGCGTGGGTGGTAGGTTTGAGTGTGTGCATATGTGTAAATGGGTGCACGTGTGGGTGTGTATATGTGCGGGGGCAGGAGAGGGAGGGAGAACTCTGAGGAGGGAGAGGGGGGCAGGGGAGACCCCTATCAGTGCCAGGGAAGGGATTCCCTGGCACTGATAGTGCCTACGACCATGGTTTTCGTGGCGGTAAGTTTGGCACGAGAACCATGGCGGTAGGCCGGGCCGTAATCCCGAGGGTGGAATTGTGACGGCCGCCGGGCTGGAGACCGAAGTCCCCAGCCCAGCGGCCGTCACCACCCTGGCGGTCGGTGTGTTAAAGTGGCGGTCTTTGATGGCGGTTACCGCCAGGGACAAAATCCCATTTTTTTTACAGCCGGCCTGTTGGCGTTATTAACGCTGCTTTAACAACGACCGCCAGGGTTGTAATGAGGACCTTAGTCTGATTAGAAACTCCTTTAATTTTTTGCTATTGAATGGTAAACCACTGTTAAGCTTGAGAATGGTGGGGATACCCCAGGCTGCAAAGATGTCATCGAGCCGCTCGATGACCATATCATGGGTTGTTGATGATAGCTCGTCTACTGAAGGAGAGCGTGAATACTCATCAATAACTACCATGAGATGATGTCCATTCCCTCTGGGCCCAAAGAGATCAACTGCAACTGTTTTCCCAGACCTGTGCAGGAAGGTCAGACATTGTCAATGGATGCTGTGTTGCTCTGGGGGAAAGACAGCTGCAGAGATAACACTCTTTTAGTTCCTTCTCAACTCACTAGTCTAAACACAGGAACCACACTCGGTCTTTTAGAGCTCTTTTGGTGGATACAATCCTTCACGGGCTAGTTCAATGATTTGCCATCTGAGGCTCTCATTTTTTGTGCCTCTCAAAACAACACTTCCTTGGTTATGGACAGTTCATCTTGTACATATTTGAATTTTTGAAATTCAACATTGTCAGCAAGAGTTGAAGTTTGTGATATATGTTGGAAGTTTCTCTTCCACGATTGAGTTGAAATGATGTCTTTGAGGATAAGCATGTTTTTATCGGCAATAGTGGCAGCAATAATCTGTTCAATGGATGGGGCTGCTGGCATGCTGGACCTCACAATGAAGTTAATGTACTTCTCACCTGTCCCAGATATCTCACTGCGACAGTGTAGTGGTAGTCATGGAAAGAAAGCAGCAGGGTTCTGATATATACCCGTCTTTTGTACAATTGCACAGTCGTACTCTGTCAGTCACAACCTCCACCTCTCAAAGCGAGGGGAGATTTTGGCTTTTGGGCTTCCATAAATAGTGAGCAGCACTTTGTGGCCAGCGTAAAATGTTTTTCATTCAGAAAAACATGAAAATGTTTTCAGGGCCACGCTACAACTAGACTTTCCTTCTCTGCCTGAGAAGGATAAGTTACTTACCTGTAAATCCTAGTTCTCTTCCAGGGGTATCCTCATCAAAGTCATAAACATTGAATATTCCCGCCCTCGTGCGGGGACCCCGGAGCATACATAAAATACACACATATAAAGAATGAAATATGCACGAAAAAAAATAATATATATATATATAGCATTTTTAGTAGACAAATTTTCATACTAAACTCATATATACGTGTGTAAAACAGCAATGCACACTATAATCATAAACAGGCTAAAATGCTTTATTTCTATGGAGTTTTTTTTTGTTTTTTTTAAAACAGTCCTTTTCAAAATTACAATAAGAGAAAAAACACTTTCCAAAGCCCCATAACTGGGCCTAGGGAAAGAAGCAGTAGCAACATCAGAGAAAAAAGAGAAAAAACTACACTGAAAACAATGGAGCATTCTTAGCCAATAGGCTGCATGCAGGTTAACACAGGAGAACCATAAAAATTCGGGCACCGTGCCTTTAAGACCCTGAGCACCTCCAGTATCCCACCATGCCTCAGGGGTGAAGGAGAGGTGACAGTTGGTTCACAGTTAGGTCAGTACTTTTTTACGGTGACAAGTTGTGCAGCAGATTCGAAAGATAGTGTGTCCTGCACTTCTAGGAGACTTGCGTCCGGGGAGGAGGGTGGGTTGTTTATGACTTTGATGAGGATACCCCTGGAAGAGAACTAGGATTTACAGGTAAGTAACTTATCCTTCTCTTCCAGGGGATCCTCATCAATAGTCATAAACATTGAATAGATTAGCAAGCCCATCCCTTAACTCTGCGGACTGTCTAATAGAAGTGCAGGAATAGATATGTATCATGCAAACAAATTTCTCAGAGATGCTTGCCCAACTTGGGCTTCTGCTCTGGCATCTGAGTCCAAACAGTAATGCCTAGTAAATGTATGTACAGACTTCCATGTAGCAGCCTTACAAATTTCAGAGATTGGAACATTATTAAGGAGGGCGGCCGTAGCCGCCTTTCCTCTTGTCAAATGCGCCTTAGGCCTAGCAAGTAGTTGTTTATTAGCCAATTGATATGCAGTAACAATACATGAAACTATCAATCTAGATATGGTTCGTTTGGAGGCTGCCTCGCCTGTTCTCAAATGACCATAATTCACAAATAAGTGGTTACATTGTCTAATTAGTTTGGTTTTGTCCAAGTAAAATTTCAGCACTCTTTTCAAATCTAGGGAGTGCAAAGCTTTCTCCGCCGGAGTATCCGGATTGGGGAAAGAAGTTGGTAGTGAAATAGTCTGATTGATGTGAAAATCTGACACCACCTTCGGTAAGAATGATGGATGAGTTCGTAGAACCACTCTATTCTCGTGGAAGACTGTGTATGGTTCTTTGGAGGACAAAGCTTGAATTTCACTAACCCTCCTCGCGGAAGTGATAGCTACCAGAAAAGCCATCTTCCACGTAAGGTGTTGCAAAGAGGCTTTGTGTATAGGTTCGAAAGGAGGGCCCATAAGTTTCGATAGTACTATGTTCAGCTCCCATGGAGGGGAGGGTTTCCGAATGGGTGGAAAAACTTTTTTCAAACCTTCTAAGAAATCCTTGACTACTGGTCTTGTAAAAAAGGTTTCCTGAGAAGGTGACTTACGATAGGCTGTAATGGCAGATAAATGTACCTTAATAGATGACACCAGCAGACCTGATTTTGCCAAATGGAGTAGGTAAGACAGTATGACCTCCTCCTGAGCCAGTATAGGATTCTGACCTTGCTGACGACACCATATGTAGAACCTCTTCCACTTGAATGCGTAAGAACGCCGTGTGGAAGGCCGTCTGGACTCCTTTAAGATGTTCATGCACTCCTGCGAGAGCACCAGGTGCCCATACTGCATGAATTCAGGAGCCATGCCGTCAAGCTCAGAGAGGGAAGGTTGGGGTGAAGTATCCTGCCTCCCAGCCTGCAAAGGAGATCCGGTCTGCACGGCAGCCTCCTGTGAGGCTGTTCCGATAGGTTGAGGAGAACTGTGTACCAGAACTGACGAGGCCATTGCGGAGCTATGAGAATCATTCTGGTGCTGGATCTGTAGAGTTTGTTGATCACCGCAGGTATGAGGGGGATTGGTGGAAAAGCGTAGAGAAATATCCTTGACCAGTCGATCAACAGGGCATTCCCTCGAGATCCCGGACGGTAGAACCTGGACGCGAAGTCTGGGCATTTCCTGTTTACCTCGTCTGCGAAGAGATCCATTTGAGTCCGACCCCATTGAGCGAAGATGTCTTCGATGACCTCGTCGTGAAGGACCCAATTGTGGGTGTCCTCGAGATTTCTGCTCAAGAAGTCCGCCTCCACATTTTGTTGCCCTGGTAGGTGAACTGCTGTAAGCGACATTCCTCTCGCTAAGAGCCAATGCCAGATGGCCTGAGACTCCCGAGATAGGGGCAGGGATCTCGTTCCTCCTTGTCTGTTCAGATAATACATTGTCGTCGTATTGTCCGTTTGCACGAGAAGAGATTTCCCCTGAATCGATGGAGCCAAAGACTTGAGAGCCAGATGGACTGCTCTGAGCTGCAGCAGGTTGACGTGGTACTCTCTTTCGTTGTCGGACCACAGGCCCTGAGCTTGAAGGGAACCCAGATGAGCTCCCCATCCCTGAAGCGACGCATCCGTTACCAGAGTGTCGGTTGGGATTAACTGGTGAAACGGAGCTCCTACTGACAGGTGAGGTCTGTGCATCCACCATTGCAACGATTGTCGTGCTCCTATCGGAAGTCGCATTCTGTCCTCCCAGCGGCCTGTGCTCTGGTTCCAGTTGTTTTCCAACGCCTCTTGAAGGGGCCTCATATGTAGCCTGGCATTTGGGACAATGAAAATGCACGAGGCCATGGAGCCCAGTAGAGATGTCGCCTGACGGGCCGTAGGTGCGTCGGACTTCAGAAGGTCTTGACACTTTCTCTTTATTGATAACAGTCGTTCCTCCGAAGGATACACTCTTTCGAGCTCTGTATCCAGTATAGCTCCCGGGTAGTGGAGATTTTGCGTTGGAATCAGGGTGGACTTTTGGTAGTTGACCTGTAGACCTAGAGACCTGGAAACACTGAGCACAATGTCCCGATGGCTTCTTGCCTGCTCCGGAGAGAAGGCTTTCAGTAGCCAGTCGTCTAGGTATGGGTAAATGAAGATTTTTTGCTTCCTTAGATGCGCCGCTACCGCTGCTATGCATTTTGAGAAAACGCGAGGGGCAGATTTCAGGCCGAATGGAAGCACCTTGAACTGATAGTGCTGGGAGGCTATCCGGAAGCGTAGGAATTTCCAATGTTTGGGAATGATCGGGATATGAAAGTACACGTCTTGCAGGTCTATGGAGCACATCCACTCTCCTCGATGTAGCTAAGGGAAAATCTGGTGGAGAGCCAGCATCCTGAACTTTTGCTTTTTTATGTACTTGTTCAGTAGTCGTAAGTCCCGAATCGGTCTGAAAACTCCTTCTCGACCTTTTATTGCTACCAGAAAATAGCGGGAGTTTACTCCCTTCCCTCTGTGCGTGACTGGGACTTTTTCTATTGCCTTTTTCAGTAAAAAGGCGTGAGCCTCTTTGTGTAATAGGCTCATGTGAGCCGGATTGCATTTGGTTGGTGGCAAGTGAGGAGGAGGTTGGCGGAAAAGAAGAGAGTACCCATTCTCCACAATGTTGAGCACCCATTTGTCTTTTGTTATTGCATGCCACTCGTGAATGAACTCTGTGATACTTCCCCCCACCGGAGTGGTGCACGGTGCTAAGGGAAGCAAGTCCTCATTGCTTTGCCGGAGCTTTGGGTGTGGACTGCTGTGGGCTGCTTGACCCTCGGTCTCTCGTGGTCTTACGAGATTGGAAAAGTGGGCGCCCTTGTCTCTGTTGTGGCCTCTGGGACCAATGAGGGGTTTGAACCCTCTGCTGAAAAGGGCGCCTGTCGTAAGGTCTATACCTTCGCCTGAAGTTCTTTTTTCTCTCTAGGCCCACTGCTCTCATGGTGTCCACTTCCGTCTTCATACGCGCCATCTCCTCATCTCTATGGGTTCCAAAAAGAGAGTTTCCGTTGAACGGAAGGTTTAGGATATGCTGCTGCGCTTCCTGCTTCAATCCTGTCAGTCTAAGCCAGGAAGACCTTCTTGCACAAACCCCATGCGCGTAACCATGTGCAGCTAAGTCTGCCCCATCTGCTGCTGCACTGATGACCTGATTGGAGACCAGACACCCCTCCTGAAGGATCTCCTGAAAATCCTGCCTGTCCTCCCTAGGCAATTTCTCTGCGAACCTGCTCAGTGAGTCCCAGAGTGAACGGTCATATCTGCCTAGGAGTGCGGAAGCGCTGGAGACCTTCATCATGGAAGCCGCCGTGCCACACATCTTCCTCCCCAGAGAGTCCAGGTGTCTACTCTCTTTATCCGGTGGAACCGTGGAGGATGATGCCACTGAGTGCGTCTTCCGGGCTGCGGCCAATATGACTGAGTCCGGCGGTGGATCAGTCCTGAGAAACAAAGGATCTTGCTTAGGTGCCTTATATTTCTTCAAGATCCTAGCAGGAGCTGATCTGAGGGTGGCTGGTGCTAAAAAGGTGTCCATGGTTGGTTGTAAAAGATCAGGCACTAGCGGTAGCAATTTCTTCGAAACCGCTCTATGTTGCAGGGTTTCAAAGATCACGGATGAGGAGGTCGAAGGTTCTGGGACCTCTATATTTAGTTTTTGTGCTCCCCTGAGAAGCACCTCATTAAAGGTTGTAATATCGTCCACTGGGGAAACTCTAGCTGGTGGAGAATCCGTTAAGGTCGGGGAATACTCTCTTACTGAGGACCCCGACGATGACCAAGAAGGAGACCTTCTGCGATGGCGTGACCGTGATCTAGATCGTCTCTGGGATCGTGACCTGCTCTCAAATGCTGTAGCAGCGCGTCGAGGCCTCGTGGCCTACTGGTGAGACGCAGAACGAGCCCGTCCTGCCCGCGCTGTTGGCAATGGTGTTCTCGGGAGAGAGGCCGAAGGTGAGAACATCCTTGAGTACTGCGAGTCTGGGGAGGCAGTCGTTCTATTAAGGCTCTCCAACCACCCTGGCGACATGTTGATGGGCGAGACATGCCCAGACGATGCAGCTCTCGACCGCCCAGATGAACCACTCCTTATGGAGACCACCGGAGATGTTGGAGTGGTCTTATTCGCCGGTGGAAGCCGACGCTCTTCTCCTTGCAAGACAGGCAAAACCTGTGTCAACGTCAACAGCTGCAACGACGTCGAAGGGAGGGACATGGGTTGCTCTGGTCTCAACATCGAGTGCCTCGACGGTGACCGGCGATCCCTTGACCGCGACCTGCTCGACGTCATGTGCCTCGCTGTCGAGAGATGTGCCGTCAACGGCGGATGTCTTCGCTCTCGCCGTTGAGGCGATTTCGGCGTAGTTTTCCTTGCCGTCGAGGGGTGCGAGGCCTTTGACGCCGAATGGACATGCCGGTGCTGGCTCGACGTCGATCGATGGGTAACCGTCGATGGAGATCTGCCCCTGTGGTGGCCATGTTCCTTCAACGTCGTATTCTTCGACGTCGGTCGGGTCGCCGTCGACCTATGGCGGTGTGACGGTGGCAGCGATGACGTAGACGGGGAACAAACAGGTACCTTCCTACCTGCTGATGTCGATATAGCCTGTCTCTCCTAAGAATGGCTTGTTGGATGCCTGGGAAGTGTAGAGGACGATGTCTTCTGCCTCTCATGAAGACCATGAAGTCTGATCTTCTCCCTGTCCTTCAGAGTCCTTTTGTCAGGGCAGTGACTCTGAGGCAAGCACACAATGCAGAGAGTGTGTGGATCTGACTGGGCCTTCTTCTTCCCACAGGAAGGGTACTTCACAAAAAGAGAAGGCATTTTTCAGTCAGGAAAAAGTTTCTTGACTCAGACAAAGGTGTTAAATGTCGAGTGAAAGCAGAAAAAACACTGTTTTGAAGTATTTTCCTGAGAAAAACTCAGAGCTCAATGCTCCAGGATCCTCTCAGAAGAAGCCGGAAAAAAGAACTGACCTAACTGTGAACCAACTGTCACCTCTCCTTCACCCCTGAGGCATGGTGGGATACTGGAGGTGCTCAGGGTCTTACAGGCACGGTGCCAGAATTTTTATGGTTCTCCTGTGTTAACCTGCATGCAGCCTATTGGCTAAGAATACTCCATTGTTTTCAATGTAGTTTTTTCTCTTTTTTCTCTGATGTTGCTACTGCTTCTTTCCCTAGGCCCAGTTATGGGATTTTGAAAAGGACTGTTTAAAAAAAAAAAAAAAAACTCCATAGAAATAAAGCATTTTAGCCTGTTTATGATTATAGTCTGCATTGCTGTTTTACAAACACGTATATATGAGTTTAGTATGAAAATTTGTCTACTAAAAATGCTATATATATTTTTTTTTTTCGTGCATATTTCATACTTTATATGTGTGTATTTTATGTATGCTCCGGGGTCCCCGCACGAGGGTGGGAATATTCAATGTTTATGACTATTGATGAGGATCCCCTGGAAGAGAATAGGCATGTTCTGTGTCAGGCAGGCTCTGTCTAGGATAGGCTACAGTGTGTCTCTGAGCATTCAATTGACAATTATGTTGAGCAAGGTTTGCCCCGCAGCCCTATTGGGCTTGCATCCACTGTGAACTCAGTATGTAACTTGGGGTCAAAATAGGCCATCTCTGTGGCATTCTGCATGTTTTATTCTTTTGAAGCTCTAATCACATTCAGTAGACCACTGGAACCCTTTCCAGTGGTCTCCTGAATGTGATCAAAGCTTCACATTTTGTTAGGTCAAGTCTCTTAATGGGGCAGTCACTGTAGCAAAGTCACAAATGTACCTTGAACAATAACTGGACATGCCCAAGAAAGATCGCAGCATGGTGACATCTTGTGGGGGGCAAGTAGCTAACAGTGCTTGCACTTTATCTGGGTCAGGAGTCATTCCCCATCAGGGAATATGGGCCCAAAGAATTTAAGTTTGGTTTTGTGAATCTCACATTTTGTCGTTTTCAGAGTGAGAACTGCATCACCAAGTAACTCGAAAACTTATGTAAGAGCCTTGTCATGCTCCTCTTGCGTTGCTCCAAATACCAGTATATCATTGCTGTAATTAAAAGCTCGTGTGACAGGTTGAATTATACGATGTATAACATCCTGAAATATTTCAGCAGCTGACGACACTCCAAAACTCAACCCTTTGTATCTGAACAAACCAGCATGAGTCAAAAAAGTATGATGTACCTGCAGTTTGTTTCCACCTCGAGTTGATGGTATCCTTTGTTCAGGTCAAGACATGAGAAGACTTTAACACCATTCAGTTGCATGATCATGTCCATTGTGCGTGGACCAGGATGTCAATCTCGACTTCTGTGTTGGCTTGGCGCCTCTCAATACAGATGCACACTGCATCTACACTGTACTTTTTGGCACCACCACTATGGGTGATACCCCTGGCATAGGGCCGGTGGGGTGCTCAATTATATCATGCTTTAACAGTGTTTATAGTTCTTTCTCAACAGCTTCTTGCAAGTGAAAAGAGACTTGACTGTGCCGCTGGACAACAGGGTAAATATCCTCATTAACTTCAAGCCACAATTTAATTGTCTTGAGCCTTCCTAGGCCATGAAACAACCATGAAAATTTACTTACAATTTCAGATGGAGTGTGACGGTTGTAATTAAGATATATCAGTCCCATGTCAGCGGCACTGGCAAAACTGAGTAGGCATGCACTAGATTGGGTTTCTTGAAGAATGTGAATTGGTGTTTGCACTGCTACTGCTTTCTGTTGCGTTGTCACACTCACTGACCCTTGACTCTCCAACGATTTAAAGGCAGCCCATGTGTATACCTTTGTGTTTGATGATTTAAAGTATGCCACAAGAGACAGTCTCTTAAATTTCTCGACCGACATGATGTTGATCGACGCACCACTGTCTATGATAAAGTTTATGGGCAACCATTGACTTTTATTGAAATCTTGGGGCAGTGTCCAAATGGATTCAGTTACTTCGTTTGATGATTTGTCTTTGTCTTTGTCTTTTTTTCTTCTTTCCAAGCGGCCAAAACGTCATGTGGCTGTTATTTCTTGGTCGACATCATCATGGCACATCCATCTTCTTCACTGGCGCTTGCTAATGACATTGAAGATCATATGCAGGATTAGCTTGACAACACTCGACTTTGTCAGCTTTCTACTTGTCATAACTGGGGCTGCATATAGGCAAGGTTAGAATGCTTCTGGAAACTTCTGGCATCCATTTTCTCTTCTAGCTGTGACATATGTGGTTTCTTTTTTGCTTTGCAAACCATTATGAAGTGTCTTTCTTTTCCGCAACCTCTACAGGTCTATCCCATGGCTAGACATCTACCTTCATGGGGAAATGAAAACCCACATAGGAAACACAACTTTTTCTTCTTTGAAGATGTTGACTGGCATGCACTTACCTTGTACTTGTGCTTGATTTAATTACAAATGCTGATTCATTTTTTGCTGTTCCAGCTTCCTTATCAGCAGCTTGTCCATCTGCTCTTTCATTGGCTTTTGCAGCCATTTATATTTTCTCTAGATTGCACTTCTCTCTCAACATGCATCTTCTGAAAGGGACTGAAAGACTGCCATCAATGACTCTTAAGCGTATGGGTTCTTCCTCACTGAATTCAGTAAATTTGCAGTGTTTGATAAGCATGTCAAGTCTTTCAACAAATGCATCCATTGTTTCACCAGCTTGCTGTCTCACTTGATTGAAAATGTGCCTTTCATAGTCGACATGCAATATTGGATTTAACTGGGAACCCAAAGCTTCTTTGATCTGACAGTACGATATTACATCAGTCTGTGAGATTTTCTTCAGCATTTCTTTTACACCATCACTGGCAATATTCTTTAAGTACTTAATGATTTTCTTGTCAACTACTTCTTCTATGGCATGTATGAAATCATCGAACATCTATATCCACACCGTCCATCATGTGCCAATATTTTGCTTTTTGGCGGTGTCGAATGGTGATGTTGATTTCAGAAACACAGCTGCATCGTACTTCCTGCTCTTTTCTACCACCGTTGAGAGTACATGCTGTTCAGATGGTTTCCACAGTTCACGTGGACCTGTACCTTCTGCAAGCACCGGCCATGTATTCTCACTTGGGTCATCATGCCTGAACTGAAATCATGTATCACAGTAGTCTTTCTTGATGGTGGGTAGCAGTTCTGTTTCCCGCAATTGATCATCATTGCGTTTTGGTTTTCTTGCACCGTATCTGGTTATCACTGCCTTCAGCCTTTCATATCAATGAAGGCTCTGTGTTATGGTGCACCACAGTATTTCTTTTTTCAGTCTTACCAACGGGTTTCGGTGGGCTTTTTGAATGCTCTCCTCCTCTCCCTTCCACTTCTTTGAAGGCCATATAGGTGCAGGAGTGGGGCTTCGAATCCACACATGCCAACTTCTAATTGCTTCTTTTTGATTTGGGCTCAAGTGGCACACATAAGCAGTTTGCTATGTTGTTGCATACTCTCAGGGAGAGCAGTCTGTATCCTTCGGGGCACATATCCCCTAGTCATCACTGGTTGTAGCATCCTCCCTAGCCTGGAAGCATGTAAAGGACCACGCCACAAAGTGAGCTCTGAAACAGATGTCTGTATTCTTCAGCATACCATCACACACTACTTTCGGATCGCCTCATAACCGTTAATAACCACACCCCCCTCCCAGCAAGTTATCTAATTCAGTTCTGGAGTCTGCCTAGAACTGCAAGGGTCTTGGCGCCCATAGTCTCATGACACTACAGAGATCTTCAAATAAACTACCCCTTTCACCTCATTACCTTCTAATCTACCTTGAGAGCCATAAGGTGAGGGCATCTGAACAATATTCACACTAGTCCCTTTGGTCTCTGCTTAGTTTATTTAGGATGTTTTGTGTAACACTAAAATGCCTCCTGAGGCCCCGTTGAAAGTGCTCCATGATACTGTAAGGTCAGAAAAGACCTTTTCACATCTTGGAGTGCTTAACAAATCCAACTACCAACAATAGGCAAAAGAAAAGGGGAAAGTCTCACAAAAGCAGCAAGGGCTCATGCATTCATTTAAGATTATTTTGCATATATATTGAAAAGTCAGTCAATCTGGTCTCTCAGGCAAAAATATCACCAATCATGCTTAAGATTTCGGATAGGCGGGTAAAGTGGCAGACTAACTGGTTGCAATGCCACTGTACAAAACAAACTATATCCATTTGTACATTTGTAGAAGAGCCTTTTCTTTAACAAACATCACTCTTTGGAGTAAGGCTGGAACACAAAAATTGCACGAGAGACAAAAGAGAAAATTGAGAAAAAAAATAATTCTTAAAACATGACTTAAAACAAGCCAGTCTGTAACAAAAAAAGTAATGTGAAGAAGAAAGAAAGAGGAAATGGTGAAAAATAATCAAATTCATGTTTTGAAAACAATTACCTGAGAACCGTAAATATTTTGCTGCGATGCACGAAGAGACCATGTTAGTAGAACACACTGTGCAACATATATATAAATATCAAGTAACAGTTACATTACAAAAATACACATTCTGACAAGGAAGGAATCAATGCTTTTCACAATTTGAAAAATGTTACCTTCATCAAATTCAGGATCAAAACATATAACACAACTTGCTCCTTTTACCTTAGATTCTCTTGATGAACGTCTGTAGCATGCAACAACAATATATGTTAGAGCTCTAATTAATCCACTGCATTTTTAATTCCTTGCTTTCCAAGCTTCTCCACGAAGTCATGGAGGGATATCCGAGTTGGAGACATCGTGTGTCTGAAGAACGATGACTTTGTGCCTGTAAGTATGCCATGGGTGCAGTTTCTTGTCCAAAGACTCTTACCACTTTACTGACCCATGACAAAAAGTTTTTAATACTTTACTGGACACATTTACACCACTCATTATTCAATTCACTGAGGTTTTATGCCAAAACGTCAGTTATACATGGAAGAAGTTCTATCTTCGTATCACTTGTATACCCAATGTCTTGACTAACTAACAGCTTTACTGGTGTAGAGAAGGCATTCACCTCTAGGAGCCTTCATTCATAATTCTCCTCTTCATGAGATGGGTAGTGGTATATTTTACACTGCACCTTGCAGATCCTTTGTGGCTAGACACACTGCAGAGTCAAACTGCTTCAGAAGGCCTTAGTTCTGGTGAATCAGACAGTACCTCTTGATTTGCATCTGAATTAAGTTTGAAATTAAAACTGTCCACATTTGTTGTGTTTCTTTTCAAGGCAGATCTGCTGCTGCTGCAAACGTCAGAACCCAACAGTCTATGCTACGTAGAGACTGCTGACATTGATGGGTAAGTAATTTAACAACAAGGAGGCCTAGATGCCCCAGCACAAAGACCTTCAATACAAAGAAACTATTTTGGGCCAAGCTTAGGTTTGCAGTGTTATGCCACCTTATAACACCTGATATAAGGAAAATCAAAGAACCTCATTGCCTAGCAGATGTTACTTACAGCTATGGTTTATAGCACACTGCACAATGTTATGGGACCACTAAACGATTTGGCTACTCCAAAGAGGTCTGTAAACTTATGCTCCTGCATAAGTGAAGATGTATATATTTATTTTACATCAGAAATATCAACAATTTCATGTACACATGCAATGGTGTGATGCTATTTGCATGTAACAAAACAAAGGGCCTCATCTGTTGTTACATGATTGTGTTATTAGGCAGTTGTTTAGCAAGACGTGCACTGGCTGGCAAGAAGAACATCAGGAGTAAACGGTGAACAATTTAAATGATGACTCAGCCTCTTCCTAAAGACACTAGAATTTTGTTAGGAGCTTGCTCTAGATCTAGATGCTTGATCTAGAAAACACTTAATCACTAATGATTTTTTCATTTCTCAATGTGTTTTCTACTAAACAACTGGCTTGTTACATTAACCGTTTAAGAAATTAGCAATAGGCCTGTCTTTAATGTGTCATCACAAATAAAGCCATGCATTAACAAATAATGTTTATGTGCATTACATGCACAGATGCTGTTTATCACAGTAATGACTGGTTTGCTGGTTTTGCCAATGCTGGGACAAGTATCAAAAAGTTCTGCTTTCAGTATAGGATGCATATAGGAGATGTACAAGAGCCCATCATGCAGTCCAATGGAAGCACTTCCTGGAAGATGGAATTTGTTACACCAAATAGCCAAAAGCATGAGTTAACATAGAATAATACTCCTCTGGGTGGATTCAAAGCCCACTCTATAAACAGTCTATAACAATTTGCCTTGACATTTGCACTCAAGCCAGACCTAAAAATGATGAGGTCTCATATGTATATTGTCTCTCACCAGTCCACATATGTATGTATATTATTGTAATAAGCAAAATTACTTATCCTTCTGCCTGGGTTTAAAGCATTCTTCTTAATGAACAAGTTACTTACCTTCGGTAATGTATTATCTGGTAGAGACAGGATCTAGCTGCAGATTCCTTACTTTAGAATCTTCCCCAGGTGCGAGACTGGATCCTTAAACATTTTTCCCTCAGCATGTCTGCGTGTCGGAAGAGGGCATCGTGTGACTCCATATTGACATCGTCTACCAGATGTGACATCAAAAGAGTCTATATAACCTCCTCTCTGACGCGCCCACCTGTTTCTTCCATTACTATTTTTCCGTACTCAAAACATGGAGCCACATATAGAAACAGCCTATCAAAACAGTGTGGTAGAATACAAGACACCCTAGTGTCAAATAGTCACTGAATTCTTTATTCAGCGCATGAATTTCCATAATGAAATCTTTAAGACAAAAGGGGACTCAGTTTGCAGAGTGGAGGCGGGATCGTTAAGGAATCTGTGGCTAGATCCTGTCTCTACCAGATAATGTGTTACCGAGGGTAAGTAGCTAGTTCATCTGATAGAGACATCTAGCCGCAGATTTCTTACTTTAGAATAAGATACCAAAATCATACCATCCCCAGAGGAGGGTATGTGAACTGAGACCATTAAAAGTCTCTAGGTAGAACAAAACTGGTCTAGAACGAGAGAATGTGTCATCACAAATAAAGCCATGCATTAACAAATAATGTTTATGTGCATTACATGCACAGATGCTGTTTATCACAGTAATGACTGGCTTGCTGGTTTTGCCAATGCTGGGACAAGTAGCAAAAAGTTCTGCTTTCGGTATATGGTGCATATAGGAGATGTACAAGAGCCGAACAGTCCGAAAAGTCACAATAATTTAGGTGAGCAATAACATACTCTACAACATAAAAACCTGTGGAAGGAACCAAAGGTAAATAAAGTTGTAAGACATTAGAAAACATGGGAATAAAATTATCCATGTTAGCATGACAAATCTGTGCCAGAAGCGAACCAACAAAATTAATATAAAACTATTCGCACCCTTAATGGGACCTGAACCCATGCATGCTCACCCCATAAGAACTGGTCAAAAGACCACAGTAATAAAAGTCACAAAGAGATTGAAGCATGGGGATAACGCTACCCATGACAGTAGGATAATTTTGCCAAATGACCCTATGAATATAAATTCATTTGCTCGTATATCCAGACCCAAACTGCGTGTTCGATACGTGTGAACTATAGATCAGCAGGCCATGCCATAGAGCAATACCTCTTTGCAATATTAAGTTCTATCTTAGCCAGACCTGCTCTGTAAAAAACACAGAGAAAAGTCCATCTCCTTTGGATAGAGCATCAAAAATGAGTTATTAAAAAGAAGTTGAATACAACAATAGCAACTATTGGCATGGGATCAGTAATTTTCCCTAGGAAACCTTATATAACTAGAGATAATGCAAATACCTTTAGGATTTATCATAATATATACACTGATATGAAAAGTAAGATAACTAAATGCCTACGTACAACAAGAGTAAGCTTATTACTTACAGATACAAAAAGAAAGCTTAGTAATCACTCAGACCATACCAACATAACAGTATGGAACCTACAGTAGGCATCATACTACTTAGGAAAGCAACAGCCATCCAAACCGTCAGAGTAATGTAAACTGCCTGAGACACCATCATCAAGCAATAGTAGTATAAAGTTGAACAAGACAGTAAGGCCCTCATTACAACTTCGGTGGCTCTTCACAGAAGACCGCCGAAGCTGCGGGCACCAGTATACCGGCAGACCTGCTCTCTATTTGGACTTTTCTGCTGGGCCAGCGGACGGTAACAGGGTTACCGTCCACTGTCCCAGTGGAAAAGTCACATCAACATTGCTGCTGGCTCGTAATAGAGCAGGCGGCAATGCTGATGTGCAGCGGGTACAATAGCACCTGTCACACATTTCACTGCAGTAAAATGCGCGATGGGGATATGCCTGGGGGCCCCTGCATTGCCCATGCATGGGCAGTGCAGGGGCTCCCAGGGGCACCCCAAGTTCCCCTTACCGCAAACCTTTCCATGGCTGTGTTTATCGCCGTGGCCAGGCTGGCGGCCGGGGACTCATAATCCCCAGGGCAGCAGTGCTTGCACC
Organism: Pleurodeles waltl; assembly: GCF_031143425.1. Classification (NCBI taxonomy): domain Eukaryota; kingdom Metazoa; phylum Chordata; class Amphibia; order Caudata; family Salamandridae; genus Pleurodeles; species Pleurodeles waltl. Next base: position 77,135,195 of record NC_090451.1, on the reverse strand, counting down.
ACTGCCCTGGGGATTATCACCGCAAAAGCCTGGCGGTATAGTGGCGGGGCCGGCGGTATAGGCTATTGCGCCACGGTCATAATAGCTGGTGGAACACCGCCAGCTTACCGCCGGCCGCCAGGGTCGTAATGAAAAAGAAACCTTGATAACCTAGTGGAAACCAAGGTTAGTAAGTGACCCTACTACATGAATAGAGATCCTACTACAGCTAATCTAGAAAAGGTCTCCCTTACTCAAACCGGAAAATGTAAAGGATCCAATAATAAAAAGAATCCAATAGGTTTTGTATGTTCCATCTAGGGACAACTCTCCGTAAAGTGTGAACCCAAATAACAAACAACCAGTTAGATGAATGATGACAATATTTGACATAATTCGGCGCCTTGAGACCCTCATAGGTGATTTGCTGCACTTTACAAGCACTGGATTCATTTATTTGTCACATAGAAAAGCAACAATTCTTTAATATAGTAATAAAAGTCTTCTTCAAAAAGTAAATGTTATGACGCAAACACCTATTCCCCTCATGTGCAAACATATATGAACATCTCCATAGAGAAGAAAAGGTACCCCATTAGAGGGAATTTTCCTTCAGAAAAGCAGGAAATCATAAGTAACAATGCAAAAGTGCTTTAACAACCCTTAAAGAATCAATATTTTTAAGCACTCTTCAGAATACAATGCATAGATTCGCAAACAGACTAAGGGGGTCATTCTGACCCTGGCGGTCCATGACCGCCAGGGCCGGGGACCACGGAAGCACCGCCAACAGGCTGGCGGTGCTTCCAGGGCCATTCTGACCGCGGCGGTAAAGCCGTGGTCAGAAAAGGGGAACTGGCGGTTTCCCGCCGGTTTTCCCCTGGCCCAGGGAATCCTCCATGGCGGCGCTGCTTGCAGCGCTGCCATGGGGATTCCTACCCCCTTCTCGCCAGCCTGTTTCTGGCGGTTTTCACCGCCAGAAACAGGATGGCTGGAACGTGTGTCGTGGGGCCCCTGGGGGCCCCTGCACTGCCCATGCCACTTGCATGGGCAGTGCAGGGGCCCCCTAACAGGGCCCCATAAAGATTTTCACTGTCTGCTTTGCAGACAGTGAAAATCACGACGGGTGCCACTGCACCCGTCGCACCCCTGCAACTCCGCCGGCTCCATTGGGAGCCGGCTTCCTTGTTGCAGGGTCTTTACCGCTGGGCCGGCGGGCACCCTTTTGGCAGTCGCACGCCGGCCCAGCGTGAAAGTCGAAATGACCCCCGCGGTCTTTCGACGGGGGAACTTTGGCGACCCCCTGAGTCTCCTTGGAGACCTATGGAAGCATGCTAAAATCCTAGGAAAATGAAACGATAATGTTCAAAGAACATGTATAAACCATCAAATGTCATCACAAATGTATATGTTGTAATGGCTACATAACAGAACCTTAAGAATAGAAACATAGAGGGTCATAAGGCTCACAAGACAATAACCTTCTGGGGTACAATGTACTAAATCTGGCAAAAGTCGACAACTTTTTCTATCAATTAAAAGTAATTCATGCATCACTCAAACATAATGCAAATACCAAGGGTAAAAGTAGAACCCATACAAACTAATAATGAAAGCTACAAGCAACCTTCTTTGAAAACACAAAAAAGAATTGTGTGACTAACACCCTCAATGGTGTATAATCCCAACAATGGAATATCATTCTGATGATGAACGGCACACAAATACTACGTAGAAGTACCTAATACCCATTATTAATAAGAGGTGTATTTAAATACACTCCCTTATCAGAAGGTAAATAATATACTAAAACTCCCCGGGAGCTGCCAATAGCAAAATGTCCCTATAAGGGATATTAAATCTTGTAATTTAGAAAAAAGAACACCTTACAGAGAAGAGAACCCTGTACCCTCAATGAGGGACTAATAGTTCATAAGCTGAGCAATCCCTGCCCAGCATATACCCATATATGTGTTCACCAAGCATGCAAAGTATACTTTACCTAGATTGAGGTACATACCAAGAAGGTATCAACTCTTGAGCCCACGTTCTTCTTCAGAGTAAAGAAGACTGTAAGACCTGTATATCAGGTATCAATTAAAAAACATAAAAGAAATAAACAGCTGAAGCATGAAGTGGAAAGCTAACACTTCTGCACCACCTATTGTAGAACAGGGAGTAAAGCAACAGTGCTACTGCGCAATGCTAGCAAAACACCACTAAGAAAGTAGCCTTTTAGCGGTAGGCATGAAAAACCCCTATAGGGTCCCAAGGCAATATATGCCCCCGGAAGGGCAAAAAAACAACAACCTGTCATTGACAGTATAAGAAAGAATAACTCATGCAGAAGGCAGGAACACCCCACTGGGTGCTATCATTAGGTGGAACAGACACAGGAAAGAAAAACCTCACGAACACTGCCCAAGCATGGCTCATCAGAAAAGGTAAAGACAAATGTCCCTCATACAAACTAGTATGGGAGGAACTGGCTAGGCAGAGTGAAGAGAGAAACTGAGCTAATTTGCTGTTCCACCCCGACTGTTAGGAAAACGCCTCAAAGCAGAGTCAGTATGTGCACCAAATCAATGGGCACCATCAAAAGGCCTGTCAATAAAGGGCTTGAACCAGGCACGGCGATATAGTGCCACTGAAGAGGCCATGGCCCGACCCAGAGAGTCAGTTCCATACCACAACGAATGATTAATTTAGCTGCCTGCTGGCCATCTCGGATCAAAGGGGCAAGATCATTCCTGGTATCATCCGGCAGTGATGGAAAGATGCATTCCAATGAGTCTCACAATGAATGGGAAAAATGTCCAAGAATGCAAGATGTATTAGGAGAACACAGTGCAGAACTAGTGGAGGAGAAGATACGCCTGTTACAAGTGTCAAGTATTCTGGACTCTCAGTCAGATAGAACATGAGGGAGAGACTGGATATCATGTGATGCGGAAACAGCCTACACCACCAAACTGCAAGAGTAGGATGCTATAGGAGGCAGGCTGGGTTAACAGGGACTGGTTGGTGCCTGTGAGATATAGATCAACGGGGTCCCCTGTATCAGGCTTAGCCCAAGCCCATAACAAAATGTCAAGTAGGGCTTCACTGTAATGAAGTACAGGCTAAACCCCTATTTAGACATGATGGAGTACACCAATTACAGGATCAGTAGACAATTCCACGGAGGGAAATGTCAGATCTAAAACTTCAGCAACTCTGCAGCGTCACCTAGAGAGGAACTCGCCATCGATAGCACGGCCGGAGGGGGGGGGTGAATGAGGCTCGAGGCTGGAGAAGAGTCAAATCCACTAGCTGCCCCTAGATCACTCAACCAGTAGTCCTCTGTAGCATCGTAAGGAAACCTCAACTCTTTCTCAGCACCTTCAAAACCATGTTCCTCTGAAGGACAAGCTTGAGGGAACCCCCCCCCCCAGCAATCAGAGGGAGAGTGACTGGCATGACCTGTGCCGTACCCGACGTCAACAGGTGCCAAAAGGGTGCATCTTGAGGTCGAAAGGGGCATGACTTTGATCAGCACCACCGGCGGTGTCGCCAGAGTCAGCTGATTGGATACAGGTGCTAAAGGTGGGAACCGTAAAGGGCTGTGTACCAGTGCTATAGGGGCTTCGACAGCTGAAGCAGAAGGCCTAACTGAAATCAAGGACAAACCTGCTGACAGTGACACAGTCAAGGCCTCCTGCACCTCCTTGGGGCGCAAAGGCGCTCCAGGGAAAGGTGATTTCCTAAAGATGGTGTGAAGTGAATCATAAAATTCATGCATCTGGGTCAGAATCGCCCTAGCCCCGGGAAACGGAGGGAAACGTGGGGTAGACTCAGGCCTCGACTCTACAACTGATGAATAGTGGGAGGCCTTATGCAGTGAAGTCAGTAACTGTTGCGACTTCGACCGCTTGAGTTGTGACTTACCGTGTGAACTCGATGGAGAATGACATCCATGAGTATGACTCCTTGAACGGGCCGCAAACTGACCTTAGGATAAAAAGAAGACCATAGTCAACAGGAAATCTGGAATAGCTCTGATAGCCACAACGCCAGAAGCTTCATACCATGCTCCCACAGCACCTTTGGCCAAAGTTGACGACAGGAGTCGCACTCTACGGAGTCATGGTGCTCACCTAGGCACCACATACAAATTAAGTGTGGGCACATGGCCAGCATTTGTCGTCCACAGGACTCACAGGGTTTAAAACTTGAAGACAAAGACAGAAAAAATCACACTGTTCCATCAAGGAAAACGTCAAAGTAGGCCAAAAAAGGACTGACACACCATTACTGGATCCGTGTTACAAGCGTGAAAAAGAAAGAACTTATGTCGGCGCATCGGAGAGGAGGCTATATGGACTCCATTGACATAACATCCGGTGGACGACGTTAATGCAGGGTCGCGCAGCGCCCTCTTCTGACACGCAGACGTGCCGGGGGAAAAAAGTTTACAAATCCAGTCTCGCACCTGGGGAAGATTCTAAAGTAAGAAATCTGTGGCAGGTGTTTCTATCAGAAATGCATGTTTTTTAGTAAACCATTGTAGGTATTGCAACACTGTAAAGAGTAATTTTAGATGTAAACTATGTATGTAGAGCATTAGAGCATTACATTAATATCTAAAATTATTTGAACAAAATAATCTGCTTTGGAAAACACTTCTTGATCAGCAGGGGCTCCGCAAATGTCAAGCGGGTGGTAGGGGTGATCGTGGGAGGGGGACAATGGGGAGAATAAAAAAAAAAGAACTTTACCTTTCCCGCTGCCTCCTTCCACTGCATCGGATGGTGTCCCAGCATTCACTGTGACCACAACACAGGCTCACCAGCAATCCTGGTGTTGCTCTCATGCTAAACCTAGCATGAAAGCAACATCAGGATTGATCTGACTGCCACTCAGACAGTGCACTGGGGCCTGTGTAGTTTCTCCAGCCTGGCTGTGTAACACAGTCAGGTTGGAGAAAACAAAGTGCACATGTGTGTTTGGCTGGCCAAAGACGGCTGGCCAAACACACATGCGCACTTAGTGCCTTCCACTCCCCCTTCTTGTGGTCCAGCCCTGCATCTGCCTGCACTGCCGGTTGAGACAGCAGATGAAAAATAAAACAAGAATAAGTTTCTAGCCGGGGTGGGCGACTCTCCTCCTCCACTGCGGAGGAGCCACACCTATTCTTTAAACTAATAGTCATTGAAGGAAATATCCAAAAAAGCACAGGTTGGTCGGAGCACAAAAGTATGTGATTTTAGCATTTAAGATGAGGGGCGACCTCTGCAAAGTAATATGTTTACACCACTGAGAGGTATGTGCAACTATTTGGGATTGCAGCCTCATCAAGTTACTGTGGGGCTAATCTCTGAACTCCATTCTCACATATCCCTGCTTCTTGACAGTTTATAACCTTAATCTGATTCAGACTCACTTTCTCATTCTTAGGCACCCCTCTACCGCAGCCCCACTTCCTCACTCTTGGATACTTCATTCTCATGTAGCCCCACTTTCTCACACTTGGGCACCCCAATCTTGTTCAGCCCTACTTTCTAACCCTTGGACACCCCATTTTGGTGCAGCGCTACTTTCTAACTTTTAGACATTCCATTTTAGTGCTAACCCACCTCCTCACCCTTGAGACCCCACTTTGGTGCAGTCTCACTGCTTAACTCTTGGACACACAATTCTGGTGCAGCCCCACGTGGTCACTCGTGGCAACTCCACTACTGTGTACACCTAGTTCTTCATTTGTGCTTGTTCTCTGAAGCAGCTCTGCATCACCATATTTTTGCTCTGATCTGTACACACTGTCCTTCCTCTCCCCTTTACAATTTTTATGCCGAACTCCAGGTAACTTCATAATGCATATTTCTGCCACAAAACTCAAAAATGCTGCATACATACAATTCCAATGGAGAACGCATTCAAGGAATATATATATATATATATATATATATGTTTTTTAAATGCACTCGTGATTAATGGTCGACGATTCTGATGCTCCCTTGTGGTTGAAGAAATATGTTTAGAAAGTTGCAGTTCTCACGTAGGACCTTAACAATGATGTACTACTCATCAACACTGACAGATGTTCCATTTGAGGTGCAATACCTGCTCTAACTTGTTTTGTAAAAGGTGTGGCAGGGAAATGACGGCAGCACGCTTAGTCGTATCGAACACACAGGAGCACCTTGGGATTTTACCCCGAGATAGGTATAGTTCTCACTGAAACAAGACGGTATTAGAACCTGAGGAAGGCTACAATAGAAAATACGTCATGGCTGGTTTATGAATGAGAACTTAGCTTAGGGTCTTGAAGCAGACTGGCGATGACCAAACAGTCGAAAGAGGATATCACAAAGCAGTGTATGTTATGTAAACCAACACTGAGATTATAGGTTCAGGTTCTGGGATCTCCAAGCCAGAGTGAGCTTGGTGAGGTCTAACAGAAGGTTGGTCAGGATGGACTGGAAAAATCAAAACACTGACAGAGCCCCTTGACGTGAGAGCATCCATGGAGCAGAGGCCTGCGGGAGCTCAGAGACTGCCCATGCTTCAGTTTGCCAAGTGTCCACAAGAAATGTGTTTCACTCCTAAGAGATGGAGTGTATCGAGATACCCCCTCTCACAACAGCAGACCGGTTGGATTTGGCGTGCTCCTTGGAGCAGAGGCCTGCCACAGTGAGTGGACATGATTTATCAGGCCAAAGTGAGGACCCCTGCAGTATTTTTGAGAGATTAATTGTTACCATTTTATTATGTGCAGGATAGGGTAGCAACAATTTTCGCTAATGCCGTTTAAAAATTAAGATGGAATGGTTTCTTACCTGTAACTCCAGTTCTCTCGTAGGGGTATTTCCAAGATAGTCATAAGCACTGAATAGTTCTGCGCGCCTGCGGGGACCCCGGAGCACTGATGTGAAGTATATTCTTAAGTGTAGATCGCAGCCCTTTGAAAAAGGTCTGTCAAAAATCACTTAAGAATAACACTGTGCAGCCTATGTGAACAGCTACACAGGCCAAATTGTTGAAAAGAAAAACAGCTGTAGTGTAAATTCACGTTCAAACACGTATTTATTCTAGAAATGTAATAAAAAATACATTCTCATACTTCATTTACACCTCTCATGAGAATAAAACAATGCAGGGCAGTGTAGCCCATAGGCTGCCATTATACAGAATGTAAATAGAGCTGTGCCTTTAAGAAAGTAAAGTCTTCCTGTATCCCATCATGCACAGCAAAAGGCAGTTGCCTCAGTTCTTTTTGAAGGCTTGTCACCTGACATGAAGGAACAAAACATTTGTTGGAGTACCAACATTGATAATATTATGGCAACTTTTCTATGTCAACTCCACCGGGGAGGAGGGAGGGTTGCTTATAACTATCATGGAAATACCCCTATGAGAGAACTGGAGTTACAGGTAAGAAACCATTCCTTCTCTCGTAGGGGATTTCCATGTATAGTCATAAGCACTGAATAGACTAGCAAGCCCATCCCCATAACCGCGGTGGAGTAGACCGAATAATACTGAAAAAACCATGAATCATGCAAATAAATTCTTAAGGGAAGCCTGTCCAACCTGCGCATCTGCCCTAGCGTCTGTATCAAGGCAGTAATGCTGTGTAAAGGTATGGACCGATTTCCAAGTGGCTGCCTTGCATATCTCTGTCAAAGGGATATTTCTCATTAAGGCCGCAGTAGCTGCCTTCCCTCTAGTAAAATGGGCTTTTGGACTGCCACCAAGAGATTTGTTCGCTAACTGATAACACAACAGTATACAGGAAACAATCCACCTGGATAATGATTGCTTAGACGTGCCCAACCCTGTTCTAACTGGGCCATAGTTAACAAAGAGCTGCTGTGATTTACGCAAGCATTTTGTCCTGTCCAAGTAAAATTTCAAAACCCTCTTTACATCCAGAGAATGCAGAGTTCTCTTGGCAGGGGTAGTTGGATTTTGAAAGAAAGTTGGTAATGAAATGGTTTGGTTCACATGAAAGTCAGAAACGACTTTTGGTAAAAATTTTGGATGCGTCCTCATCACTACTTTCGCTGAATGAAAGACCGTGTAGGGTTCTTGAGCGCAAAGGGCCTGGATTTCGCTGACCCTATGCGCTGATGCGATTGCAACCAGAAAGGCAGTTTTCCACGTGAGATGTTGAAGTAATGCTTTATGTATTGGCTCGAACGGAGGTAGCATCAGACGAGATAGGACAACATTCAGTTCCCATGGAGGAGATGGCCTCCTAATGGGAGGGAAGACCTTTTTTAGTCCTTGATAATTGGGATCCTAAAAAAGGAGGGTTGAGAGGGGCTCTTTCTAAAGGCCGTTAGAGCCGCCAAGTGCACTTTTATTGATGTCAATTGTAAACCCGATTTTGCCAAACTTAGCAAGTATGGCAGGATAGTTTCCTCTCCACAGGATACCGGGTCAACGTTGTTGTCCAAACACCACACACAGAATCTTTTCCACTTGCATGCATAAGCCGATCGGGTGGAAGGGCGCTTTGCTTCTCTTAGAGTTTCCATACAGTCCTGAGGTAGGTTCAAGTGTCCATATTGCACTAACTCAGGAGCCATGCTGCCAAACTCAACGATGAAAGGTTGGGATGAGATATTTGCCCTCTGAACTTCGTGAGAAGGTCCGGACGATGAGGCAGTCTGATGTGTGGCTTGAGTGACCGGTGAAGAAGGTCTGGAAACCACCATTGGCGTGTCCATTCTGGAGCAATTAGAATCATTTTGGATTGAGCATTGGATAGCTTCTGGAGGACTGCCGGTACCAGGGGAAGCGGTGGAAAGGCGTAAGGAAATGCTCCTGACCAGCTTATCCACAGGGCATTCCCCAGTGTCCCTGGATGGTAATATCTGGAGGCGAAGTTTTGGCATTTTTTGTTTTCTGGGGTTGCGAATTGGTCTATAGAGGGTGTAGGAAGTTGGCTCTGTATGTGCTATTTCAAAGTAAGGAATAGCATGCACAGAGTCCAAGGGTTCCCCTTAGAGGTAAAATAGTGGTAAAAAGAGATAATACTAATGCTCTATTTTGTGGTAGTGTGGTCGAGCAGTAGGCTTATCCAAGGAGTAGTGTTAAGCATTTGTTGTACATACACAAGACAATAAATGAGGTACACACACTCAGAGACAAATCCAGTCAATAGGTTTTGTTATAGAAAAATATCTTTTCTTAGTTTATTTTAAGAACCACAGGTTCAAATTTAACATGTAATATCTTGTTTGAAAGGTATTGCAGGTAAGTACATTAGGAACTTTGAATCATTTCAATTGCATGTATACTTTTCAAGTTATTCACAAATAGCTATTTTAAAAGTGGACACAGTGCAATTTTCACAGTTCCTGGGGGAGGTAAGTTTTTGTTAGTTTTACCAGGTAAGTACGACACTTACAGGGTTCAGTTCTTGGTCCAAGGTAGCCCACCGTTGGGGGTTCAGAGCAACCCCAAAGTTACCACACCAGCAGCTCAGGGCCGGTCAGGTGCAGAGATCAAAGTGGTGCGCAAAACGCATAGGCTTCAATGGAGAGAAGGGGGTGCCCCGGTTCCAGTCTGCCAGCAGGTAAGTACCCGCGTCTTCGGAGGGCAGACCAGGGTGGTTTTGTAGGGCACCGGGGGGGACACAAGCCCACACAGAAATTTCACCCTCAGCGGCGCGGGGGCGGCCGGGTGCAGTGTTAGAACAAGCGTCGGGTTCGCAATGGAAGTCAATGAGAGATCAAGGGATCTCTTCAGCGCTGCAGGCAGGCAAGGGGGGGCTTCCTCGGGGAAACCTCCACTTGGGCAAGGGAGAGGGACTCCTGGGGGTCACTTCTGCAGTGAAAGTCCGGTCCTTCAGGTCCTGGGGGCTGCGGGTGCAGGGTCTTTTCCAGGCGTCGGGACTTAGGTTTCAGAGAGTCGCGGTCAGGCGAAGCCTCGGGATTCCCTCTGCAGGTGGCGCTGTGGGGGCTCAGGGGGGACAGGTTTTGGTACTCACAGTCGTAGAGTAGTCCGGGGGTCCTCCCTGAGGTGTTGGTTCTCCACCAGCCGAGTCGGGGTCGCCGGGTGCAGTGTTGCAAGTCTCACGCTTCTTGCGGGGAGATTGCAGGGTTCTTTAAAGCTGCTCCTTGGAACAAAGTTGCAGTCTTTTTGGAGCAGGTCCGCTGTCCTCTGGAGTTTTCTTGTCTTTTTCGAAGCAGGGCAGTCCTCAGAGGATTCAGAGGTCGCTGGTCCCTTGGAAGGCGTCGCTGGAGCAGGATTCTTTGGAAGGCAGGAGACAGGCCGGTGAGTTTCTGGAGCCAAGGCAGTTGTTGTCTTCTGTTCTTCCTCTGCAGGGTTTTTCAGCTAGGCAGTCCTTCTTCTTTGTAGGTTCAGGAAATCTAAATTCTTAGGTTCAGGGAAGCCCTTAAATACTAAATTTAAGGGCGTGTTTAGGTCTGGGGGGTTAGTAGCCAATGGCTACTAGTCCTGAGGGTGAGTACACCCTCTTTGTGCCTCCTCCCAAGGGGAGGGGGTCAAATCCCTAATCCTATTGGGGGAATCCTCCATCTGCAAGATGGAGGATTTCTAAAAGTTAGTCACTTCAGCTCAGGACACCTTAGGGGCTGTCCTGACTGGCCAGTGACTCCTCCTTGTTGCTTTCTTTGTTCCCTCCAGCCTTGCCGCCAAAAGTGGGGGCCGTGGCCGGAGGGGGCGGGCAACTCCACTAAGCTGGAGTGCCCTGCTGGGCTGTGACAAAGGGGTGAGCCTTTGAGGCTCACCGCCAGGTGTTACAGCTCCTGCCTGGGGGAGGTGTTAGCATCTCCACCCAGTGCAGGCTTTGTTACTGGCCTCAGAGTGACAAAGGCACTCTCCCCATGGGGCCAGCAACATGTCTCTAGTGTGGCAGGCTGCTGGAACTAGTCAGCCTACACAGACAGTCGGTTAAGTTTCAGGGGGCACCTCTAAGGTGCCCTCTGGGGTGTATTTTGCAATAAAATGTACACTGGCATCAGTGTGCATTTATTGTGCTGAGAAGTTTGATACCAAACTTCTCAGTTTTCAGTGTAGCCATTATGGTGCTGTGGAGTTCGTGTAAAACAGACTCCCAGACCATATACTCTTATGGCTACCCTGCACTTACAATGTCTAAGGTTTTGCTTAGACACTGTAGGGGCACAGTGCTCATGCACTGGTACCCTCACCTATGGTATAGTGCACCCTGCCTTAGGGCTGTAAGGCCTGCTAGAGGGGTGTCTTACCTATACTGCATAGGCAGTGAGAGGCTGGCATGGCACCCTGAGGGGAGTGCCATGTCGACTTACTCATTTTGTTCTCACTAGCACACACAAGCTGGTAAGCAGTGTGTCTGTGCTGAGTGAGGGGTCTCTAGGGTGGCATAATACATGCTGCAGCCCTTAGAGACCTTCCCTGGCATCAGGGCCCTTGGTACCAGAGGTACCAGTTACAAGGGACTTATCTGGATGCCAGGGTGTGCCAATTGTGGAATCAATGGTACATTTTAGGTGAAAGAACACTGGTGCTGGGGCCTGGTTAGCAGGGTCCCAGCACACTTCTCAGTCAAGTCAGCATCAGTATCAGGCAAAAAGTGGGGGGTAACTGCAACAGGGAGCCATTTCTTTACACAAGCCCCCCCCAGCCCACAGGCCAGGAGACTCAGCCAAAGCTGGGAGAGTCTTCCTAGTCTGTCAGGCGAGGAAGAGTAGCGGAAATAGGCTGGTTTGTTGCAGGGCCTACTCTGCCTTACATCCTTCTGTTCAGGTCATTCCCTCTGGGGAACTGACCCACTTCCACAGTGATAGGACCTAGTCTGAACTGCCTCTTGTCTGTGCTTTTTATGTCTTCACCCATTCTCTCTATTTTGGGGTTAGAGGTATCCACCTCTGCTAATCTTATCTTAGCCAGGGTCACCCCTAGCTTACCCAAAGAGGTTACCCAGAGCTGGAGTAACCCCACCATGACCAAAAGGGTCAGGGGGCCTAACTTGCTAGTTGGCATGGGGTCAGACCACCATGCCAAGGATAGTGCAGCCATAAAGGCTAACACCCAGCAGAGGCCACTGACAGCTGTCAGTGTCCAGAACCACACCTTTAGCTCTTCACCTACAAGGGAAGGGGCTAAGTTACAGGCTTCTTTGGGTTCAGGGTGCCTGTCTGCTGTATTAGAGTGGGGGGTTACCACATCTTGTAGTAAACACCCTTCTTCCACTCTTTCTTCTGTTAGCTGAGGAGCCACCCACTCAGGCTTAACAGTTGCCTGACTAGCCAGGACTTCTTGTGGGTCAGGTTGGACTTTATCAGAGCCACTTTTGGAGTTCTCCCCTACTGGAGCAGAATCTCCTTGGCTTGCTGGAACCTTGGCTAAAGGTTGTCCACCTTTCCTACTCTGTTTCCTTTTCTTTTTCTTCTGGGGCCTACTTGCATTTACTGCAGAGGCAGGCACTCCAGAATCCTTGGGAGAGGACTGGCACTGGACCAGTTCCTCTCTTGGGCTCTGACTAACCTCTGGGTAGTCATTTCCAAGGAGACAATCAAGGGGGAGGTCTGTACTGACTACCACCTTTCTCCAGCTAAAAGTCCCACCCACTTCTATGGGCACAAAAGCCACTGGCCTACAAGTGACCCTGTCTGGGCTAACTCTTACTCTGGCAGTCTCACCTGGGATGTACTGGTTTGAGAACACCAGCCTGTCATGCACAATAGTGTGACTGGCACAAGTGTCTCTCAGGGCAGTGGCTGGGATTCCATTCACCAGTAGGTGGTGGAAGTGTCTACTTCCCTCTGGAATCTCCAACTCACCTGTTGGGCCCTTTTTCCAGTTGAAGGCTATGAAGACCTCCTCATCTGAGGAGTCATCCCCAATGGCTACACTGGTCACCCCTGGAATTTTGCTAGGGGGTTTGTTTTTGGGACAAGAAGTGTCCTTGGTGTGGTGCCCTGTCTGTTTACAGTTATGGCACCATGCCTTAGTGGCATCCCAGCTCTTACCCTGGTACCCACCTTTGTTTTGGGTTGTGTCTCTGGGCCCACCCACCTGGTCTGGTTTTTGGGGGCCTACAGGGGACTCTTTTTCTTTGTTTCTAGTGTCACCCACTTTCTCCTGGGGAGGCTTTGTAACCCCTTTCTTTTGGTCACCCCCAGTGGAAGTTTTGGTTACCCTAGTCTTGACCCAGTGGTCTGCCTTCTTTCCCAATTCTTGGGGAGAAATTGGGCCTAGGTCTACCAGATACTGATGCAACTTTTCATTGAAGCAGTTACTTAAAATGTGTTCTTTCATAAACAAATTATAAAGCCCAACATAATCATACACTTCATTTCCAGTTACCCAACCATCCAGTGTTTTCACTGAGTAGTCAACATAATCAACCCAGGTCTGGCTCGAGGATTTTTGAGCCCCCCTGAATCTAATTCTATACTCCTCAGTGGAGAATCCAAAGCCCTCAATCAGGGTACCCTTCATGAGGTCATAAGATTCTGCATCTTTTTTAGAGAGTGTGAGGAGTCTATCCCTACACTTTCCTGTGAACATTTCCCAAAGGAGAGCACCCCAGTGAGATTTGTTCACTTTTCTGGTTACACAAGCCCTCTCAAAAGCTGTGAACCATTTGGTGATGTCATCACCATCTTCATATTTTGTTACAATCCCTTTGGGGATTTTCAACATGTCAGGAGAACCTCTGACCCTATTTATGTTGCTGCCACCATTGATGGGTCCTAGGCCCATCTCTTGTCTTTCCCTTTCTATGGCTAGGATCTGTCTTTCCAAAGCCAATCTTTTGGCCATCCTGGCTAACTGGATGTCCTCTTCACTGGAGTTATCCTCAGTGATTTCAGAGAGGTTGGTCCCTCCTGTGAGGGAACCAGCATCTCTGACTATTATTTGTGGAGTCAGGGCTTGAGAGGCCCTGTTCTCCCTAAATAGGACTGGTAGGGGGGAATTTTCCTCCAAGTCACTATCTTCATCCTCTGTGTTGCCATCCTCAGAGGGGTTGGCCTTTTCAAACTCTGCCAACAGCTTCTGGAGCTGTAGTTTGGAAGGTCTGGGGCCCATTGTTATTTTCTTTATTTTACAGAGTGACCTTAGCTCCCTCATCTTAAGATGGAGGTAAGGTGTGGTGTCGAGTTCCACCACATTCACATCTGTACTAGACATTATTCTTCTAAAAGTTGGAATGCTTTTAAGAATCTAAAACTAGTTCTAGAATCTAATTCAAACTTTTACAAACTTTTAAACTCTAAAAGAAATGCTAACAGGTACTAACACAAGGCCCTAGCAGGACTTTTAAAGAATTTAGAAAACTTTTCAAATTGCAAAAATCAATTTCTAATGACAATTTTGGAATTTGTCGTGTGATCAGGTATTGGCTGAGTAGTCCAGCAAATGCAAAGTCTTGTACCCCACCGCTGATCCACCAATGTAGGAAGTTGGCTCTGTATGTGCTATTTCAAAGTAAGGAATAGCATGCACAGAGTCCAAGGGTTCCCCTTAGAGGTAAAATAGTGGTAAAAAGAGATAATACTAATGCTCTATTTTGTGGTAGTGTGGTCGAGCAGTAGGCTTATCCAAGGAGTAGTGTTAAGCATTTGTTGTACATACACAAGACAATAAATGAGGTACACACACTCAGAGACAAATCCAGCCAATAGGTTTTGTTATAGAAAAATATATTTTCTTATTTTATTTTAAGAACCACAGGTTCAAATTTAACATGTAATATCTTGTTTGAAAGGTATTGCAGGTAAGTACATTAGGAACTTTGAATCATTTCAATTGCATGTATACTTTTCAAGTTATTCACAAATAGCTATTTTAAAAGTGGACACAGTGCAATTTTCACAGTTCCTGGGGGAGGTAAGTTTTTGTTAGTTTTACCAGGTAAGTACGACACTTACAGGGTTTAGTTCTTGGTCCAAGGTAGCCCACAGTTGGGGGTTCAGAGCAACCCCAAAGTTACCACACCAGCAGCTCAGGGCCGGTCAGGTGCAGAGTTCAAAGTGGTGCCCAAAACGCATAGGCTTCAATGGAGAGAAGGGGGTGCCCCGGTTCCAGTCTGCCAGCAGGTAAGTACCCGCGTCTTCGGAGGGCAGACCAGGGGGGTTTTGTAGGGCACCGGGGGGGACACAAGCCCACACAGAAATTTCACCCTCAGCGGCGCGGGGGCGGCCGGGTGCAGTGTTAGAACAAGCGTCGGGTTCGCAATGGAAGTCAATGAGAGATCAAGGGATCTCTTCAGCGCTGCAGGCAGGCAAGGGGGGGCTTCCTCGGGGAAACCTCCACTTGGGCAAGGGAGAGGGACTCCTGGGGGTCACTTCTGCAGTGAAAGTCCGGTCCTTCAGGTCCTGAGGGCTGCGGGTGCAGGGTCTTTTCCAGGCGTCGGGACTTAGGTTTCAGAGAGTCGCGGTCAGGGGAAGCCTCGGGATTCCCTCTGCAGGCGGCGCTGTGGGGGCTCAGGGGGGACAGGTTTTGGTACTCACAGTCGTAGAGTAGTCCGGGGGTCCTCCCTGAGGTGTTGGTTCTCCACCAGCCGAGTCGGGGTCGCCGGGTGCAGTGTTGCAAGTCTCACGCTTCTTGCGGGGAGATTGCAGGGTTCTTTAAAGCTGCTCATTGGAACAAAGTTGCAGTCTTTTTGGAGCAGGTCCGCTGTCCTCGGGAGTTTTCTTGTCTTTTTCGAAGCAGGGCAGTCCTCAGAGGATTCAGAGGTCGCTGGTCCCTTGGAAGGCGTCGCTGGAGCAGGATTCTTTGGAAGGCAGGAGACAGGCCGGTGAGTTTCTGGAGCCAAGGCAGTTGTTGTCTTCTGTTCTTCCTCTGCAGGGTTTTTCAGCTAGGCAGTCCTTCTTCTTTGTAGGTTCAGGAAATCTAAATTCTTAGGTTCAGGGAAGCCCTTAAATACTAAATTTAAGGGCGTGTTTAGGTCTGGGGGGTTAGTAGCCAATGGCTACTAGCCCTGAGGGTGAGTACACCCTCTTTGTGCCTCCTCCCAAGGGGAGGGGGTCACATCCCTAATCCTATTGGGGGAATCCTCCATCTGCAAGATGGAGGATTTCTAAAAGTTAGAGTGACTTCAGCTCAGGACACCTTAGGGGCTGTCCTGACTGGCCAGTGACTCCTCCTTGTTGCTTTCTTTGTTCCCTCCAGCCTTGCCGCCAAAAGTGGGGGCCGTGGCCGGAGGGGGCGGGCAACTCCACTAAGCTGGAGTGCCCTGCTGGGCTGTGACAAAGGGGTGAGCCTTTGAGGCTCACCGCCAGGTGTTACAGCTCCTGCCTGGGGGAGGTGTTAGCATCTCCACCCAGTGCAGGCTTTGTTACTGGCCTTAGAGTGACAAAGGCACTCTCCCCATGGGGCCAGCAACATGTCTCTAGTGTGGCAGGCTGCTGGAACTAGTCAGCCTACACAGACAGTCGGTTAAGTTTCAGGGGGCACCTCTAAGGTGCCCTCTGGGGTGTATTTTGCAATAAAATGTACACTGGCATCAGTGTGCATTTATTGTGCTGAGAAGTTTGATACCAAACTTCTCAGTTTTCAGTGTAGCCATTATGGTGCTGTGGAGTTCGTGTAAAACAGACTCCCAGACCATATACTCTTATGGCTACCCTGCACTTACAATGTCTAAGGTTTTGCTTAGACACTGTAGGGGCACAGTGCTCATGCACTGGTACCCTCACCTATGGTATAGTGCACCCTGCCTTAGGGCTGTAAGGCCTGCTAGAGGGGTGTCTTACCTATACTGCATAGGCAGTGAGAGGCTGGCATGGCACCCTGAGGGGAGTGCCATGTCGACTTACTCATTTTGTTCTCACTAGCACACACAAGCTGGTAAGCAGTGTGTCTGTGCTGAGTGAGGGGTCTCTAGGGTGGCATAATACATGCTGCAGCCCTTAGAGACCTTCCCTGGCATCAGGGCCCTTGGTACCAGAGGTACCAGTTACAAGGGACTTATCTGGATGCCAGGGTGTGCCAATTGTGGAATCAATGGTACATTTTAGGTGAAAGAACACTGGTGCTGGGGCCTGGTTAGCAGGGTCCCAGCACACTTCTCAGTCAAGTCAGCATCAGTATCAGGCAAAAAGTGGGGGGTAACTGCAACAGAGAGCCATTTCTTTACAGAGGGGGTACCCCATAGTGTGAAAATGGAACGAACGTCGTCGTCGTGTAATACCCATTCGTGGTTCTCGTCCATTATGCGGCTGAGAGCATCTGCTTGAACATTCTGCCTGCCCGGCAGGTGAGTTGCCACTAGCGACAGGTTCCTGGCTAGAAGCCAATGCCAGATTGTCTGAGCCTCTCTGGATAATATTCTGGACCTGGTGCCTCCTTGTTTGTTTACGTAATACTTGGTGGCCACGTTGTCCGTCTGGAGGAGGAGAGTTTCCGTTTTCAGAGAAGGTAGGAAGGCTTTGAGCGCAAGATGGACTGCGCGAAGCTCCAGCAGGTTGATATGATAGAGACTCTCTCTCTGTGACCACTTGCCTTGGACTCGAAGATGATCCATGTGCGCTCCCCATCCGAGCAACGATGCGTCTGTTACGATGGTTTGAGCTGGAGGCTGTTGTTGGAAAGGAATCCCCACCAAGAGATTGTTGGGTGAGCACCACCACTTCAGGGACTGTAGGGCGTGGGGGGAAAGCAGGACTCTGCTCTCCCAATCGTCTATCAGTTGACACCATTGATCCTCCAGGCACTCCTGTAAGGGTCTCATATGGAGGCGAGCATTGGGAACGAGGTGGATACAAGACGCCATTGAGCCTAGTAGAGAAGCTATTACTCTTGCAGTGGTCTGTGGTGTTCTCTCTAGTTGTTTGCACTTTTGGAGAATCGATAATCGTAGTTCCTCCGAAGGAAACACCTTTCCTTGATTGGTATCTATAATGGCCCCTAAGTAATGCAGCCTCTGAACAGGCGTTGCTGTGGACTTGAGAAGATTGACTTGAAGACCGAGATTCTGGAGCAGCTGTTGAGCCCAGTTGAAATGTTGTTGTGCCTCTAGGTAGTTGGAGGCCTTTATGAGCCAATCGTCTAGATAGGGGTAGACAAATATTGAATGCTTCCTCAAATGGGCGGCTACCACCGCCATGCATTTGGAAAAAGTTCTCGGCGCTGATTTGAGGCCGAAAGGTAGGACCGCAAATTGGTAATGACTTTTGCCGACGGTGAACCTTAGGAATTTTCGATGTTTCTTGCTCACCGGAATGTGAAAATAAGCGTCGCGAAGGTCTATCGCGCAGAGCCAGTCGCCCTGACGAAGTTGAGGGTAAATTTGGTGCAAGCATAGCATCCTGAATTTCTCTTTGCGAATCCACTTGTTTGCTGTCCTTAGGTCTAGAATGGGACGAAACTCTTGTTTGTCCTTCTTTGGCACTAGAAAATACCTCAAATAAATCCCTTTCCCGCGTTGGTTGATCGGGACGGGCTCTATTGCTCTTTTTTGTAATAGAATATCTACTTCTAACTGAAGAGCTTCGAGGTGGTGGCTGGCTGGTTTGGGTGGAACAGATGGAGAAGGATCGATGAATCTGAGAGCGTAACCATTTCGCACAATATTCAATACCCAGGCGTCTGATGTGATGCGTAGCCACTCGTCGAGATGGTTTGAGATACTTCCCCCTACCGGAGTGGATAACGGAGGAGGGGAAAGCGAAGATTCAGGGCTTAGACGCAGGAGTCTGGCGAGTTGCCTGAGTTTGCGGCGTGTCGACTTTCGCTGTGTGGAGAAAGCCCGTTGATGCTGCTGTTGCTGCTGGGGACGTGAGGACATCCAGTGTGGTGTCTGATACCTGTGTGTGAATAGCCTTCGCTGATAGGGACGGAATACTTTTCGTTGTTCCTTTGGGCGTTCCATGCCTACCGCTTTTAAAGTGTCTAGCTCAGACTTCATTCTTGACATCTCGTCATTGGCATGAGAGCCGAACAAGGTGAAGCCTGAGAATGGTAGATTCTGAATTCTCTGCTGTGCCTCTGGTTTGAGAGATGTCAATCGCAACCATGCATGTCGTCTTAAAGCTACTCCATGAGCGTAGTTATGTGCTGACAGCACCGAGGAATCAGCAGCAGCGCTTTTCACCTGGTTGGAAACCATGGCACCCTCACTCACGACCTCCAAGAAATCTTCTCTTTTGTCCTTGGGTAGGTGCCCTGCAAACTGCAGCATAGAGTCCCAAAGAGCACGATCATATCTTCCTAATAAAGCAGTGGCACTGGCTGCTTTCATTGTGATGGCTGCGGTAGAGCATACTTTTCGGCCCACGGCATCGATCTTTCTGCTCTCCTTGTCCGGAGGTGAGGAGGAAGATGGTGATGTAGAGTGTAATTTCTTTGCCGCTACTATAACCACCGAGTCCGGCACCGGGTCCGACCTTAGGAATAGAGGGTCTTGCTCCGGCGGGCGATACTTTTTAATAAGCCTGGAAGAAGCAGATTTCGTTGTGGCCGGTGTCAGAAAAATATCCATTACGTGATCAAGAAGACCCGGGACCAGTGGAAGTAAAGGTCTTGAAGATGTCCTCTGGTGTAAAGTCTCGAAAATCACTGAGGTCGATGGGGCGGGTACCGCCAGCGGGATATTTAGTTTGGTCGCCCCGCGCACTAGGACCTCTTGGAAGGTATTCACGTCATCTATGGGGGACACTCTCGGGGACGGTGAGTCCGACAGGGTTGGAGAGTAGTCCCGTGTAGACGAAGAAGAATGTCTATGACGTGAAGATCTCTGAAGTGACTCATGTTGATGGTGCCGAGAGGAAGACGAACGTCTAGAGGAATTTCTGGAATGTCTTATGGATTCCGCTGGAGTCACCGGAACAGACTCTGAGGGGGGAGCCGGAAGAGGAGCCGTAGGTGTAACTGGCTTCTGCGGCAGCAGTGGCTGTTGAGGAGAGAGCTGAGGTGAAGCTGGAAGCAGGATAAGTGAGGCCGAGGATTCTGAAGTGGTGTAAACCCTTCTAGGCCTCTTTGACTGTCGCTTCGACGTCGACACACTCCTCGACATCGAAGTATGGTGACGTCGGGTGCCTCTTGACGTTGATTCCCCTCGCTGCTGAGATCCTCTCGACGACGACCTTCCTCGACGTCGACGTGATGATGGCGACCGTCTTCGACGGCGAACACTCTCCCTCGACGCCGATCGTCCGCATCGCGTCGACGGCGACCCGGACCAAGATCTTCTCGACGGCGAGCGTCCACTGCGCCTCGACGGCGAAACAGCTGCCGATGTCGAGCGATGCCTCTTTCTCGACGGTGAGCCAGTCTTCGACGGCGAGCATGTCGGCGCCGTTCCTGGCCTTGACGTCGATGCACTTGACGTCGTCGGAGACCTATGCCGTTTATGAGCAGGTCTGGCAGAAGTTGCAGAGGAAACAGGGTGAGCCCTGGTAGAAGACTGACCTTCTCCTCGCTCTGTGGCAGATTGACCACTTCTTCTCCTGTCCTCTCTTGCCTGAAGTCGAATTTTCTCTCTATCACGAAGGGTTCTTCTAGAGAAAGTTCTACAGATGTCACAGGAGTCAGGCTTGTGGCTGGATGGAAGGCAAATTATACAGACCTGGTGTGGGTCTGTTTTAGCCTTTTTTCTGCCACAAGAAGGACATTTATCAAAAAGTGAAGGCATTCTAAAATAGAAAAACCTTAAATTTCTGTCAAAATTTGACAGAAAAGGTTAGCAAATGTTCACTCAATATTAAAAACGTTGAGTGAAATTGAAATTCAAAAGGTTTTAATTGAATTTTTTGTCAAAAAAGCTTTGTGAGGTAAAGCTCAATGCTTCAGGGTCCTGTCAGAAGGAGCCGGAAAAAAGAACTGAGGCAACTGCCTTTTGCTGTGCATGATGGGATACAGGAAGACTTTACTTTCTTAAAGGCACAGCTCTATTTACATTCTGTATAATGGCAGCCTATGGGCTACACTGCCCTGCATTGTTTTATTCTCATGAGAGGTGTAAATGAAGTATGAGAATGTATTTTTTATTACATTTCTAGAATAAATACGTGTTTGAACGTGAATTTACACTACAGCTGTTTTTCTTTTCAACAATTTGGCCTGTGTAGCTGTTCACATAGGCTGCACAGTGTTATTCTTAAGTGATTTTTGACAGACCTTTTTCAAAGGGCTGCGATCTACACTTAAGAATATACTTCACATCA
The DNA here is from genome assembly GCF_031143425.1 of Pleurodeles waltl. Taxonomy (NCBI): domain Eukaryota; kingdom Metazoa; phylum Chordata; class Amphibia; order Caudata; family Salamandridae; genus Pleurodeles; species Pleurodeles waltl. The sequence continues at coordinate 77,114,106 of NC_090451.1, read as the reverse complement.
GTGCTCCGGGGTCCCCGCAGGCGCGCGGAACTATTCAGTGCTTATGACTATACATGGAAATCCCCTACGAGAGAATCTTTCATTACTACATGGGGAAGGCTGAGCCAGGCTTAGATTTCCAAGCAGCACCTATGTGCAATCGATTCTTTTTTTCTCCATGGAGAAAATGTTTCCCATGCTAGACCTCTTCTTCTACAAACCCCCTCCCCTCCCCCCTTCACAGGGTGGTCATTCCCTTCCCACCACAGAAGGGGATTTACTACAGACTTTTGCAGTATCAAAAGGCTCTGATCTTTTCCAGGATTTGATAGAGCACGGAGGAGTTTGTGAATGGCAACACCTCACGAAAATGTGAGAGTTCTTAGCGCTGCATAATTATACGCAGTCATGGCATACAATGTGTGCATTGTAAAAGGATTTACATGTACTCGGTACCCTATTGTGAATATCTGAAAGGTGTAAAATCCATCCATTGCCTGCTCTCCCCCACCGAGCATTAGGCCGCTGGTACATTAAAAGGCTTCCTGTGGACATGAGTAGGTTTTGTAGAGCACAGTTTACTTTGAAGGGCCTTTGAAAGATCAGGACTCTGAAGCCACTTATAAGGCATGCTCAGAGATTTAATTTTAATCCTAGCTTTGAGTCTTTGAAGGTTTCTTCGAAATTGAGAGTTTACTTTTTCAAAGTACTTGATGGTAGACTACATTGCTAGACTACTTGAATCAATGGACACAGACGGTAGCATTCTGCTTTGTTCCTATTTTACACTTAGAAGTCAACCTTGACAAGAAGTTATGCTAAGTAATGTGATATCTCCATATATTTATGTTTTTTTCCTAATTTACAGAGAAACCAATCTGAAGTTTAAGCAAGCCTTGATGGTAACACACACAGAACTGAGTACAGTACCAGCTCTGGTAGAGTTTAACGGTAAGCGAGTGTTCCATAAATGAGAATGTTGTCCATTCATATTCAATGAATGTCCCCAGATTTCTCTTGCTCTCACAAACTCACACACATACATATTTAATCACATGCACACACACTCCACTAGCATTTTGGGTAGCACACAGACCATCTTAGTAAATAGCAGAATCAGTGTCAACACTTTCCAGATTTTTTAGCTAATGAGTGTTAAGGGCTCTCCAACCGACTTAATAAACACACTCTTGTAAGGTCGTAATGCAGTTAGTTGTAAGTGAATCTCCCTTCAACCCTTGGTAGCAATGGCACAAGCAGCAGGCAATTTCCCAGAGAAATATGTCGTAAAGCAAGCCGATCAAACAACATTAAAGTAAGGAGTACAACACAATAAATATCCAAAACCAATTTAAAATGTACACAAATCAAGAAAAATGTAATAAGTCACAAACAAAAAATAAACATCGGAAAAGGAAACCAGGTATATAGATTTTTTAAGATTTTAATGTACCAGGAACCAAGAAATCACACAACATTAAGCGAAAGTAAATCTTCGCTGTAGGCTAGGAGCTATGTGTCATTTCAGAGTGAGGTAAGTGGGTCAAATATGCCAGGTGGACCACACCCGTCAATTACCCTGGGACTGAGATGTTTTTCTGCTTCTCAAAGTCCTTCAGCAGCTCAAGTAAGGATGCTGAAGTTGGCGAGGGACCCTTGAAGGTAGAATCAAATGTGTTGAATCCTTCAGTTTAGGAACCAAATGCTACAAACTAGACAAAGGAGGACTATGGAGCCACGAGGGTGCTTGGTTGCTGGGGTAACTTTACTGCCTTACCTCAGTCACAGTTTTTTTGACTTTTTAATTTCTTCTGCAGGGCAAGGCTGACTATTTTAGCCAGGCACAGCTCTGTGAGTCAAGAGTCAATATTAATTAACTGCAAGTATTTTTCTTCTAAGCAAAAAAACTCACAGTGGTTCGAACCTTGAAGTCTTTCCTGCTGAGGGTGCACTTTCATTGAGCAACCCCAACAACCTTTTCCGGTCATCCACATTTTGAAAACCATGAAGTAGTTCCATTTATTTTCTGCTACTTGGAAATATATTCCTAATTGTTTCTACAGCTCCCAGGTCTTCTGGTCAGGCTCCTATGCAGAGATATTTTAAAAATATGGACAAAATGAGCTCTCGCCTAGGGCCCATCTTTCAAGGGGGTCCCTTGATAAATGGTCAGGAGTCACCTCATTATCAAATCAAGCTGTAATAACTACTTAAAAAAACAATTACTTTTTTCTTTATTTCAGTTTTATTGATTTTTGAGCCAGCTGCACCCAGATCCCTAAAACCTGCAAAGTTGAGCGAGAGTTAATAATGGCATCCTGGCTTTCACGTTCTGATCGGGATTGACTACGCTTCTTCTAAGCACTCATGCTCAGCCAAACGCATGCCCATGCCTTTTATTCTGCCCTTAAAGCTATCAGAAGAGGAGGAGTGTTCACCACGTTACCTCTAGCTGTCAGTACCAGTTCACTACTGAGCAGCCAGTGCAAGGCACGTGCAGCATTGCAGGCAGTAAATATTTGTATGCTCAAAAAAGATGAGGTTGCATATTTGAAGTAGAAAGATGTATGGCCTAAAGCTATTTGCTGTTGTTCCTTGCACACCACTTGTGGACTGCTGTAAGGTGGGCCTGGAGTCTGGCCAGTCGAGTCCACTGGGGTGCTCTAAGTCCCAGGGGTTATATTGTAGAGGACAGTGCCCTATGGCTTCCTTTTTTCAGAGGCTTTTAAGCATCTGTCCGTGGCCTGAGCTATTCATACTGAGGGCCTCTAGAAATGAAGCTGGGTGTCTTCTAAGCCTGGGTGTAATTTCAATTAAGCAGGTATAATTTGCCTAATTTGGGGAATTTCACTTTATGCTTGTTACACAAAATTCACAGAATTCCACCATTAAGCTTAGTTACATAATTATGCAGAAATTTGTAGCAATATTATCAATGACTATAGTGTAAGGGGTTGTCATTCACAGTAATCGTTTTTAGCACAAAATGCACCCTCGAATCAAAAATGCATCTAAGGGCACGTTTTTTGCTAAAATATTGTTGTGTGCCTTATTTGCATTTTGTGTAATTACACATAATTTCTTGTCATTTTCCTGAAATACCATGGAATTACGCTAAAAGAAATTACACAAACTTCGCGCACCACTAGTGTTTTCTCACTTAAACTATTCTCTCCAAACTCATAATCCCGGCCCCTGATGTGCCTCTTTAAATACATTGTTGTCCAGAGAGTTTCATTTTTGATTTGTGTTTTTGGATCATTAGAGAAGTAATTTAACTCCGGCCAACATTGCTGATCTGGTTCAATTTTCTCTAGACAACATTTTTAAAAATGGTTGGTGTATTTTAGTGAGGATGTAATATTTCAGAAACCATGAGACCTATATGCTTCATTTTGGTGTAAAAACCTAGTTTTTGGCACAGCAACCCTTCCACCAACTATAATAGAGGAAGAAGAGACATATATAGAAATTGAACAAATAGTAATGTTTTTTTAACCCTTTTATGTATACACCAAACAATGTTTCTGATCTGAATATGAAAAAAATATATATATCACTCCTGTTATAGACACATTTTCATAGTTCACTTTGTTTATTTGTTTTGGTGGTACATTTGCAGAATGTTGAACATTTGAGAAGACAGGGACATCTTTTTGTAGCACAGGTTTTGCAAGTACATGTATGTGTAAGTTCTGTGGGTAGAGGCTCTAGACATTTCGTATGTTTTAGCGATCCATCAATGTCTTCCCAATTAAATTCACACAGATCTTTCCCTACATATGCATGATCCAAAACATTCACACATCTTCTGATCAAGTAGAATGCTCTTTTAATGTGTCCACACACAGGATATGATGTTGGTGGAAGGTCACTTAGTGGGACTGATCTTTTGAACTCACTGTTCCGAAAATCATCAAATGTGTGACAGTCAGAACTCATTTTGCACACATATACAAGGTATTTTTCTACGTCCTTAAAGTCACATTCTTCTTCTCTCTCAGCAAATCCTTTTAAAAACTTCAGAGGCTCAGCAGTTAAAGTTCCAAGCTTTGTCCCAATTTTGCTCATGGTGTCATCACCAGTAAGAATATGTGCCTGTATAAGAACACTGGGCATCTCTGGGTCAACTTTATCGTGCAGAACATGAAGCGGGATTGTGTCTTTTCTCACCTGTTTGATAAAGTATCCATAACTCTGACAATCCTGGACTTATGAACACTGCAACAAATCTAAGTACCACAGTAATAACACCTGTGTCATTTCACAGTACAATGACTCAATTAGAACCATTTTGAACAGCCCACTCAACATGTGGCACAACATGAAGGTCATCTTCCTCTAATTAGCTGTTAAGTTCTCATGGTGGCGGTCGGACCGCCGCCAAAGCGGAGGTCCGACAGCCACATTATGACCATGGCGAAAGCACCAAGGTCCAACTGCCGGCACCACCATTTTTGTGCCAGCTGACGGCCTTGCAGTGCCGACAGCCTTAATCCACCAGGGCAGCGCTGCAAGCAGCTGTTTCCGCCCGCTGGCCCAGTGGGAAACTCATAATAGGACCAGCGGGCGGCAGACAGAACTGGCGGTCTTCCGACCTAACGAGTTTGGTGTGCAGCTCTGAAGGAACCTGAGAACACCCAGTGGGGGACCTGGTGGCTGAGGGGAACCGCTACTGGCAAAGGTGTTGTGTCCCTGGTGGTGCAGGCACCCATGGAAGTGGCATTTGGGGCATGGGGCGCACAGCAGGGCCCAGGGCTTGTCAAGTTGCAACGGATGATGAGGGGGCCCGGTGCTGGCCTGGTGGCAGTAGAATAGCCATAAGAGGGAGCAACCGAAGGGCTGCTGGGCACTTGCATTATCGTTGTGTCCAGTGTGTCCCACTGGAACGGATCCACTGGGAGCCCCCCCCTTTCGGTGGTGACAGATTGGAGCGAGTCGCATACCGGAGGGGGGGGGGGGCAGCCACGCCGTAGGCAATGAGAGAATTGTGCTGTTGGCAGCAACGGATACTTGCCGCCATGGTACAATCGAGCAAGAAGACAGATGCTGGGATGGATCAGGTTGGGCTGCCAACGAGGCCTGGCGCACAGTCAATGGTGGACGACCTCCCTTCTGACTTGGGGAGCTCAACACTTGGTGACATCCAGCAAGCGATAACGGACACCAGTGAAGCCCCAGAAGCAAAGATCGACACCCTCGGGCTGAGTTTGGACTACTGAAAGACGACCATCGACGGTTGGCCAAGAGGATTACCACAGTGGAGAGAGAATCTGTGGAGGTCCTAACCACTATAACGGAGACATAATTGAGACTGTCGTCAATGGAGGACAAAGTCAGAGCACTTGAACCACAACTGGAAGAAGCAGAAAATCGTTCCAGAAGAAATAATATACAAATACTATGAATCCCTGAACATTCAGAGGGCCGGGACATGATTGCTTTCCTGGAGACCTGGATAAAGGAGGAACTTGTACCAACTGGCCTTTCCCAATTTTTTGCCCTGGAGCAAGCCCACAGAGTCCCTCTGCCCCGTCCAGACCTGGGGCCCCGCCAAGAGTGGTAACCACGAGGCTCCTACATTATAAGGATAGGGACACCATACTGGCCCAAGCTCGGAAGAAGGGGGAAATAATGATGGACAATAGCAAAATTATGGTGTTCCCTGACTACTCCAAAGAAGTCCAAAATCAGAGAAATACATTCCTGTCTGCAAAACGGAAGCTTCGACTAATGAGTGTTTCCTACACTATGATCTTTCTGACCTGACTCAGAGATGTGTCTCAGGACACCACTCTATTCTTTAATATGCCTCAGGAGGCTTGATCATGGATTGAAACACAGCCTGCACAGGCCTCACAGGAAGCACAAGACTCTAAGGCACCACGCAAGAACCGCTCAAAATGCAGGAGGTAGGGGCGCCCATGGGGACCGCCCTCGGCCAAGGAGACCAGGCAGGCCCGGCGTCAGGCTATTGAAGATATTGCAGCCTTCCGGGCAGGGGAGCCAGCCAGCCCTATCTCTCAGAGGGAGAACCGAGTAGAGCTGGGAGAGGACAAGGGATCTGCTTCAAGTAATGTCACAAACCAGTCAGATCACTTGGACCTATCAGAGTCTGATCTGGAACTCCCCATTGTCACTCCCCGAACAGCAGATGACCTCCTCTGAGGACAGATGGCAGGGGGACTTGGAGGTTGCAACTGCCGAAAACCGCTGGAGCAGCACGGCGGGAGTGATGGTGCCGACCTCTCCGCTCATGCTATACAAATGGACAGAAGAGTCCATGGAAGTGAGAGGCCCAGCTTTGAAGCCTAGGATACTATGGTCGAGGACATGCCACTCCCGCATGGCCAGCTAAGTAGCTCAATGGTTGGCACAGCGGGCTGCACAGGCACATGGTCCTCAACCACCACTCAACCATAGAGGTGAAAGATACCATACATATGGTGTCTGTTCCTTTGGTTTGGACCGGAAGGGTTTCCCAGCCAGTCCTGGGGAAGGGAAGTTGGGTTGTTTTGTTATTGTTTTAGGTTCTAGGGGATTGTGCAGTGTACATGGTATTGGGGCTTTCCTCCAAATGGTCACCTTTGCCTGGTCTCAGCCTTAACTCGCTCAGATAATGATGGCCCAGTTGAGAGTATACACTTGGTCTTACACGCACAATGCCCACCCCCACACGCTATAACATAATCTCCTGGAATGTGAGGGGGGTCCATTCCCTAACAAAACATTATAAGGTATTTTCCTATTTGTCCTGCAGAGGTGCCCATCTGTCTTTACTACAGGAAATGCACATCCTTCAGAGAGAGGGACTAGCATTACAGCAACTTTGGAGAGGTCAGCTGTACTATTTGTACTATTCCGCACATGCCAGGGGTATACCAATTTGGGTCAAGCCTGGGGTCCCATTCCAATACACTGCCCACAGGGTAGACAAAAGGGGCAATATGTGGCTCTCAGGGGTGACCTAGACGAGAAAGTTATAACACTCATTAACATTTATGCCCCAAATGTCAACCAGGCTAGCTTCTTTGTTGAGCTATCCCATCAACGCGCCCCATATTTGACAGGAGAGATCCTAATCGGTGGGGACTTCAACTGTGTGGTAGAACCAAACCTAGATAGGTCACATCCCCCGCTGGTTGATTCCCGATGCACAAGCTTGCTCAGACGTTCACTTGCAGGGGAGAATTGGGATTTGGTCGACTCCTGGCACACCTTACACCCACAGGATATGGACTACTCATACTATTCTCCCGTATATAATTCGCATGTGCGGTTAGATAAACTTCTGAGCACACCACCTCTACACCAGTAAATACATAACATAGAGTATCTTACCAGAACTATTTCGGACCATAACCCGGTTCTCCTACACCTGATCTGTGGGGAGAGAACCCGCCCCCCATACCTACTTGGAAGCTTAGACCGGAAACCTTAACGGTCCCTCTGTTCAGGGTGCAAACTGGCATATGTGTCTTACAATATTTCCAGGAAAACAGGGAGTCCACTGACTCCAGAGGTATGGAATGGGCTGCATTTAAGATGGTCCTGAAGGGCCACTGTATAGCAGAATCAACTGGGGTATGGAAAACCCTTCTTCGGGAGGTTCAGACTGCCGAAACTGCACTGATACATACCGAACTGGCGCATGCGAGGTGTCAGTCTGATAGGGAGTCCCTACTGAGGGCTAAAGAAAAAGTAGTAGAATTAGTTGAGCGACTCCCCTGTGGACATTACTACCAAAACTATATGATAACGGCCCAAGCGTCCAGGGATAAGGCGGGCGGTTCCTGGCCGGGTTGGCTTCATCCAATACTAGAGAAACTCCAATAGTGGAGATCAGAACAGACTCTGGCCTTTCAGTGCATACACAAGCTGACATCAATGGAGCCTTCTCTGACTACTATACTATGCTGTACAAGAGCAAGTTCCAGGTATCCCCAGATGACATTAAGGCCTTCCTTGCACCGCTTAAGTTTCTTAGAGTATCACAGGAAGAGGCAGAATTGTTGTAAGGGGAAATTACTCTACCCGAAGTGAGGGCAACCATTAAACATATGCTGCGAGGAAAAACCCTAGACACTGATGGCTTCCTGATTGAGTTTTATGAAGCTTTCACAGAGAAATTTGCACCTAAATTAGTAGAAATGTACAATGAGGCCAAACACCGTCCTTCCACCGTCAACCAGAGAGGCACTAATGGTACCCCTGCTAAATCCTGGGAAACAGCCCTATGACATAACGGCCTATCGCCCTCTATCAATCCTAAATGCAGGCTACAAGATTCTTAGTAGAGTACTTGCCACCAGACTCCGACACTGTGGCCCTCATTCTGACCCTGGCGGTTTGTGACCGCCAGGGCAGAGGAAGCACTGCCAACAGGCTGGCGGTGCTTCCGGGGCAATTCTGACCGCAGCGGTAAAGCCGCGGTCAGAAAAGGGGAACCGGCGGTTTCCCGCCGGTTTTCCCCTGCCCCAGGGAATCCTCCATGGCGGCGCTGCATGCAGTGCCGCCATGGGGATTCCGACCCCCTTCCCGCCAGCCTGTTCCTGGCGGTGTAGGCTGGCGGGAACGGGTGTTGTGGGGCCCCTGGGGGCCCCTGCAGTGCCCATGCCATTGGCATGGGCACTGCAGGGGCCCCCTAAAAGGGCCCCATTAAGATTTTCTGTGTCTTCAAAGCAGACACTGAAAATCGCGACGGGTGCCACTGCACCCGTCGCACCCCAGCAAATCCACCGGCTCCATTCGGAGCCGGCTTCATCTTTGCTGGGGCTTTCCCGCTGGGCCGGCGGGCGATCTGCTTGAGATCACCCGCCGGCCCAGCGGGAAAGTTGTGATCACCGCTGCGGTCATTTGACCGCGGTGCGTGTTTGGGCGGTTTCTGCCCGGCGGGCGGTGCCCGCCACCCGCTGGGGTCGGAATGACCCCCTGTATGCCTCGGCTGATACATAAAGATCATTTGGGCTTCATTCTGGGCCGCAATACAGTACTGAACATCCGTCGACTGCTGTTATTGCTGGAAAAAGCACCAACCGCAGCACCCCGGGCTGTGATATAATCAGTAGATATTGAAAAAGTTTCTGACAGCCGTGAATGGAATTTTCTGGCTGAGGTGATTACAAGATTCCACCTAGGTACTGAGTTCTTAAATAGGGTCAAACTTATTTATTCGGCCGCGAGCGCTAGAGTTAAGACTAGTGAGCATATTATTCCGTTCTATGAAATAGAACTTGGGGCCAGATGTAGGAAGCGTTTTTCATGGTGCAAACAGCGAATTCCGCTGTTTGCGCCATGCAAAACGCGCATTGCGAGGCTCATTCCCATTTTGCTAGTCGGTAACCTAGTTACCGACTCGCAAAATGGGAATACGACTCGCAAATAGGAATGGGTGTTCCCCTTCCTATTTGCGATTCGCATCGCGATGTAGAATTGCTTTGTGACTGCGAACGTGGTCGCAAAGCAATACGCAGTTAGCACCCATATCAAATGGGTGCTAACCCATTCGCAAAAGGGAAGGGGTTCCCATGGGACCCCTTCCCCTTTGTGAATGTCCCTAAAAACATTTTTTCAGGGCAGGCAGTGGTCCTATGGACCACTGCCTGCTCTGAAAAAATGAAACTAAAACGTTTCATTTTTTCGAGCGTATTGCAACTCGTTTTCCTTTAAGGAAAACGTGCTGCAATACAAAAAACAAAAAAATGCTTTATTAGAAAGCAGTCACAGACATGGTGGTCTGCTGTCATCAGCAGGCCACCATCCCTGTGAGTGCTGCGAATCGCAAGGGGGTTGCAAATTGTGACCCACCTCATTAATATTAATGAGGTGGGTCTTTGCGACCCCCCAGCGATTCGCAGATGGTGTCAGGGACACCATCCTGCATATGGGTTTGCGAATCACAAATTGCGAGTCGCAAACCCAAACATACTTACATCTGGCCCTTGGCACTCACCAGGGGTGCACTCTCTCTCACTAACTGTTCGCCCTGGGGCATCCCCCACCTGTAGAGTTGGGTTCTTTGCACTGGGAACCACGTTGCATTACATATCTGGTAATGAGAGTTTATCACACCCACTTCGATCTTGTAGAGGGCAGTGTCAGACGGGCGATCTGCTCCCTGAAGCGGACCATGGATTTTTGGAGCATGCTCCCGTTATCAGTGATGGGGAGAGTCGTGCTGTTGAAAATGGTTATGCTACCTCAATTACTCTATTATTTTACCACCTTACCTATCAAAATCCCTCGCACCACCTTTTGGGAAATTGACTCCCTTACTCTATCCTTTGTCTGGAGAACAGGTTGGAAGAGGGTGGCGCTTTCAACTTTGCAATGACCTGTCATGATCGATGGGCTGGCAGCACAAAATTTCGAAGCCTACTACATAGCGGCACAGCTGCAATATTTCACTCCATGGTTGCGGAGCCGCCAGAACCCGCCAAATGACAGGTGGATCAGAACACCGGCTGGGTCGCGGCTAATTCAGCCTCTTCTGGGGCTAAGAGACACAGAGCCCTGGATAACGAGGGAGCATGAGGTGGTGGCATATTGCTGGCGTAGATGCCTACAAAGAACTAGAACCAAACACCCTTATTCTTCTGAGTTCCCACTTGATTATTTAACAGCCCTCCTACACAGTAATAATTGGCAAGGGCTATATCAACACAGGGATGCAGGAGTAGGCAAAGTGGGGAACTTATTCAGAGTAGAGGCGTTGCTCCCCTATGACAACTTACAGACTGAGTTTAACCTAAGCCTTCAACATTTCCTGATACACGGGGAACTAGTGGCAACCATAAGGCAACACTGGAGGCCGGGCGGGGCAGAACCACCCACTCGCTCTAGCTGCGCGTACATAGCAATAGCAGCAGGCACTCTGAAGGCAGTCACGTGCCTGTACCGTAAGATAAATAATGGCTCAATACAGCCCTTAATACACCTAAGTCAGAAATAGGAAGCAGACATTGGCAAATCTCTTACAGATGAGGGTTGGGACATAGCACTGGAGCGCATACCCAAAGTCTCACACAATGCCAGGTTTAAATTAATAAACTTTTACATTTCACACAGAGCATATCTGACCCCTCACAGGCTGAGCAAGATACTCACGCGACTGAGATTAAATGTTCTAAGTGTGTCCAAGTGGGGGCGGAATTTCTACATATGTTCTGGAACTGCCCTCAACTCCTTCACTACTGGCAAGAGATTGTTGACTCCCTCACAATATTGGTAGAAAGAAGTACCTAGAGACCCCGCCTATTGCCTCTTAAGCTTAAGAGATTTCCCGGATATCTCTAAGACTAAAACACCCAGTAAATTTATGGATCTGGGGTTCATATTAGCCAAACTGGAAATAACTCGTAACTAGAAATCCCCTCGGGCCCCCAGGTGCTAGCTTGGCGCAAGGAACTCCTGAGATGGGCAGATTACAAAGGGGAAACATTGAACTTGGAGGCTTGGTGAATGGGATGCACCTCTGATGGGGCCTGGGTGTGGTTGAGGAGCTCAAATAACTGATCTCTCCCCCTATAAACTCCCTGACCAGATCCATGTAGGGGGAGGTAAGAGGGACGAGTATAAAAGTTTGCTCAGACCAGGATCTTTCAACCATTGGACATACTGACTACGCAGGGAGGGGAACTAGACCTACAGTGGAATATCGCTGAACTGAGTTGCAATGCACAAGGAAGGGAAGAGTTTGGTGGGGAGTGGGGGTGTGCATAAAAGGGATGGAGCTACCTAGGATGGGCTATTGACTTATAAACTCCCATTGATAACTGAAATTGGTATACTGTGTACTGAACGGCCTATGTGCTATCCCAGTATCTTCCTTCAATAAACCAGTAAAATGTGTGTTTTTTTAAAGTTGCAAGTTATAGGTGTCCAATATTTGATTCAGGCAAGATCAATCATTCCACTTGTAGACATTTGCTTGATTCTCACACATTCTTTGACGGATAGCTCAACTGTCAAAAACAATGTGCAGTTCTTGCAAGGTGCACACTGACTTTGATATCTGTAGAACAGTCTGGACGACCTCTATGAAGTTTTGCAAGGGTGAAATTTTGACCATTGAGACTATAGTCCACAGCAACAGCAGTTTTCAATGAGGACACCTTCTCAAATTGAAATTCTTCAGATGAAAGTTTTTTTTCAAGCTCTTCCACAAATTTGTGCTTCACTGGTTTGGTTGCAGCATCTCCATCAAATAATTTGTTTTTTGGAAGAAATCATGCTACATAATGTCCTAGATAAATTCACCCCTTTGTTTTGCTACATCCATCTCTCTGTGTTTGCGAAAGTTGTTTTTTGTAGCCTGTTTTGTAGTGACTGCTTGGACGAAACTCTTACTATGGTCATTAAAGCATGAACGTTTAGCTTTAGTAATAACATCAAACAGTTTTTTCTCATTCAATACAATTCTCTCCTGCTTCAGTTCTGCATATAGTTGTGATCAATGTTCCAGGACATCTAATAGACATGTCTTTATACCGTCATCAACATATTGCTTTGTCAGAAAGTTGTGTAGTCGCACAGGCTCAGTCATTTCAAAGGGGTTTCCTTGAGGCTGCATGAAATGAAGAAGGCAGTCAACATGTTTATTAAAAGGCCTCCTTCTCTTTCCCACAAGTTTGAGGGGAGGATCAGTTTCACAATAGTTCATTAATTCTAAATTTGGTATCTCTGAAACCATTGCAAATAGAAAGGCCTCCATGGTAAAAAAAAAAAAGCTGTAATTGAGCAACATATTCAATTTCACATGTTTGGCCAACAATTCCCTTGCAGCTTTTCTGTGATCTCTGGATCATCTATTCTAGTTTCATATCTGAAGCAACAGCATTGAACCTTCCCTAACTGTCTTTTACCACAAAATGTCTTTGGATGAATTGTCTGCAGAGATATGTTTTTTCCAAACCTAGCTTCTTCACTCTTTCCAAGTACTAGGACCCATATTTCAGACAGTTTATGCAATCAAATTTGTGAAACAGATTAATCAGTGACTCCACAGTCTTCACGTGAGTTACCAATCAGCTTTCCGATCAGCATGGACCAAGTTTTTTTTACTAGAGTTAACATGTGAAAAACATTTCCCGGGTACTTGCAAAGTTCTGATTTTTCTTCATATTCTTTGGCAAACTCTATGAGCTTGGATTTCAGGTTTTCTGATTTTGAACTGCGTGTATTGAACACTGCCTGGCTTTGCATTATGTAGTGCTCCCTGTGACTTCTAAGATAAGATATGCAAAACGTAATTTGTCATTCTTGTTCCAGAAAGCCTTCCAACGTAATGTTTCTACAGCCTCAGATATGATGAACACACCTTGCAATGAACAAACAAGATGAATTCCGCTCAGTACAGACTGGACAGTTCTGCTTACAAAGATTTTAGCCTCAATGAGTTCAGTGGATGTGGCATTGTGTATGCCACATCCACTGAGATAACTTCCTGCACAGTGCAACACAACTTTTGTCATGTGGAAAATGTCCATCATTGGATAAAGATTATCAATTTACACTAGATTGCTCACAAAAATGTCCGCTACAATACGGAAAACACCATTATCGCAGCAAATTGGAAGGATAGGCTGGTCTTCAAGCTGAGTATGCACATTTTGGAAATTTTGTAGAGCTGTGTATACTGTTGCATAGTTTGTGACTGGAGATGGTTTTACTGGTAAAAACCCACCCTTCTTCAGTGAGACAGTATTTTGGGAGATCGGAGTATAAATTCCAGCCCACAGAGGAACCAGCTTTTCTTCATCCTTCAGTCCGCACCAAATAAGCGATATGATAAATTCAGTAAAATCAGCTTTGCAGACCGCAGCATCGGGTAAAAGAAGATCCATGTCCTCAGCCAATTTGAAACTTTCTGGTAGACTGGGATGTGTTTTGGTTTGAGGTGATTTTGCACATGTTGGCAAGTCAGTTAGGTTATACCTTTGCAGCTTCATTTGTTTATGTCTACAGATGCCTACAGACACACCTTGTTTCCCAGCAGCTACTTCATTGGTACAGTTTTGAAAAAGCACCATGGCAGTATTATGTGTGCTGGATGTTCCATACAAAGAGGAGCTGTCTTCAAAATCAAAATTACCAGGAGCAGCAATTGTAAATCCTTTCCTGGTAAAGTGAATTGGAAGTGGTTTACTGTCGGATTCACAGGATTTTACAGCATGAGCTGCTAACACGTTCCTGCTCCATACTATGGGCCTCATTATGACTCTGGCAATCTTCAGACTGCCAGACCCATGATGCGTGGTGACGGTCTGACCGCCACATTATACTGTGGCAGAGCCACCAAGGTCCAACCGCCGACAGCGCCAGCCTACCACCAGCCTGAAGCCTGGTGGTCCCGGCAGTTGTAATCCACCAGGGCAGCGCTGGAAGCAGCGCTTCCCTGGGGATTACTAGTCCCCATCCGCCAGCCTTTCCATGGCGGTTTACAGGACCATGGAAAGGCTGCTGGAATGGGGATGTCGGGGGTCACCTGGGATCTCCGTCGCGCATTCCACTGCCCAAATTACGGCAGTGGAATGCACGCCGGGTGCTGCTGCACCGCCAAATTGTAGCCATCTTGATTACGAGCCGGCTGCAATGTTACGCCCCTGTCTCCCGCTGGGCCAGCGGGCAGAAACAGTGTTTTCGCCCATCAGCCCAGCGAGAAACTCAAAATAGGGCCAGTGGTGTTTAGCCCGCAATGGTGGTCTCGTGGTGGTATGAGTTTGGCAGGCAGCCTCCGCCACCTGCCAAACTCATAATGAGGCCCTATGTCATTATTACTTGTTGATACATCAATCCTATTCATTGAAGTGATTAACTCTCTACATGTGCACTTGTCATACAATGTGTGGGCAGCCATCATGTGTAGTGGAGTTTTCTTTTTTCCGTGATGTAATTCATAAAACATGAGCTGGAAAAGACAGCACATTTGCACAGCATAAGCCTGTCAGTTCATAGGATTATCTTCCACTTCTTCACTTATATTTTCAGAGCCATCATCAATGTTGTCAGCTTCTGTTCTTAACTCAAGAACTATAGTTTGTAACAGTTTGCTTTGCTGATATTAAACAAAGATGTAAAAAAATGTTAGAACAACATCAGGCATTTTTGTTGACTCCCATGATTTGCAGAGCTCTGAGGCATCACAAAATTTGTCATTAAGTCCAATATCTAAATCTTTCAGGACATTTCTTAAAATTGTTTCTGCTGATTTTACTACATCCTGTGATTGTATTTTGGCAGCAAGAAGGAGTCAATCAGTTGAGAACACCACAAGTGGTTCATTCTTTCTGTTGGACTGACAAAAACTAATTCTGTAATTGTACATTTTCACTGGAAAAATCTTAATTTCATTATTATAGATCAATGCAGTTTCATCAATGTTGACCATCACTTCTTTGATCTCAGTGATTGTGAACTCGTAGCCAGCACTCAAGAGTGGCTTTAAAACTTTGTTTGCTTTTTCAAAGAGTGCAAACTTAACTGAAGGTTACATTGTGTCTGGGAGCTCATTGTACATTCATATTTTCAAATTATGCACACATGCAGTTTGGTTGGGCATACAAATCTGCTGCAAATACATTCACCTTGCTGTTTAGATCAGCTACTTGGCTGAAAACGTCATCTTGGAAGAAACTAGCTGCAGATAAAAACATGTTTGCCCTTTGCGACTCACATACTCTGTACTTCGTTCTTTTGTCAATCCCTTTGGTCCTTGTTCTGGCTAAACCACAGATACACATTGAAGATTCTCTGCTTTCTAATCAGTTGGAGGTGGACGAGGGGTAGCCATCGATCTTCTAAGTGGAGCAGCATTTGGTTTGGTTGTCATCGCTTCTCAGAAGACTCAGATTCTTGTTGTGATTCACTGGTTTCTGCTATTTTTTGACACATTTTTTCCAGGCTTTCTTCCATTGCATACAACTTGTAGCACTTGTTGTTACAATGATAAAATATTTGATCCTCTTCACCCATAAGGTTCAATTTTTTCTGAACTTTGTTTTGACGTATTTCGGCAGCATCTCAAACTCTCTTCTGTCCAGCCACAGTTGATGTTAGCTTTTCTTTCAGATTAGTTTGGCATATTAGACATTTTTCTTTGTTGAAAGAGTCCTCAGATTTTTTAGTTAGCAGCACTCTGTCAGGAGGTAAAGATCCTCTGCTACCACCTGCTTAGCTCATGTTTACGAATTTTAATCAATGGAAAACCTGAAAGAAAAAACAATATTAAAATAAATTACCAATATGATGGCCAAAACACATCATTATAGAGCCACCATTTTGGAAAATGGCGATAGGGTTGCTCTGAGGAGTTATTGTCTGTCTCTATAAGACTACTTGACCCTCAAAACCTATGTTTTGACTCCAAAATGAAGTATATATGTCTCATCGTTCCTGAAATATTACATTGTCACTGCAACACATCTGCTATTTTTAAAAATGTCGTCCAGAAAAAATCAACCCAGATTAGCAGTGTCTACCCAAGCTAAATTACTTCTCTAATTATCCCAAAACACAAATCAAAAAGGAAAATCTCTGGACAAATGTTTTTACAGAGGTACATCAAGGGGCCAGGACTATCAATTCGGTGCTCAAGGGTTTAACACCATAGTTTATCCAGTAAAAGCAAAAAGAACAGATAATGGACGGAATGCTGAACAAATCACACATTCACCCCAGTCATAGATCTGGGTTTAATCCAAAGATTTTTGCTTACCACGCCACCCCACTTTGGACCTAGGCATATGTAAATCAGTCTTGACCCTGCTCCCCATGGGAACAGTCTAGCTTGAACTGCCATGCCAGGTCCTCTCTGGACCGGAAACAAGCATCCTGGGACCGGTTTGGTGGTACCACCCCTCATCAGCTAGGCTAACTTGAATCCAGCGGCACAATGAGCACGGGACCCACATCTGGGCGCATAACCTTCCCACTTAGGGTGACAAAAGCAAAAAGCCAGATAATGGACAGAATGCTGACCAATCAAACATTCACCCCCTGTAACAGATCTGGATTTAAAGGCCATCATTTTTTTGTCACCACGACACACCAGTTTGGACCCAGTCATATGCAAATCAATCTTGACCCTGTTCCCCATGGGAACAACCTAGCCCAAACTGCCAGGCCCCCCCTGGACTGGAAACAAGCATCCTGAGACCAGTTTCGGGGTATCACCCCTCATCAGCCAGACTAGCTTGAATCCAGTGGCACAGTGAGCACAGGAACCACATCTGGGCATACCCTTCCCACTCAGGGTGACAAAAGCAAAAATAACAGATGATGGATGGAATGCTGAACAATCAAACATTTACACCCAGTCACACATCTGGGTTTAATCCATAATTTTTATGCTCACCACACTACCCCAGTTTGGACCCAGCCATATGCAAATCAGAGTTGACCCTGCTCCCCATGGGAAAAGGCCAGCTTGGACTTCCGTTTATCCGGTATTCAGTAATTCCTATATCAATCTGGGCATTGCAGAGCAGGACTAAGACAAAAAGTGTGAGGAGATACAGCCACCTGAAAAGTGAGTGATTGAAATGAAAATAACAGCAGGTAATCACCATCCCATAATGGGAAGCCTTTGAGCTTTCGGAATAACAAGTATTGAGTCCATTCTGAAAAATGCATGTACTATCCTTTAGGGGCAGCTAGTAACATTTGAAAGTGGTGGTGGGACGAGCGAAGTGCATACCCTCTTGCTTCCCAAAAGCCAAAAATAAAACAAGCATCATGCAATATAAACACAAACTAAATCACAAGCATGCATTATACTAACAATTTAAATAAAATTCCATGTTACTTACCCACAGGCAGCGCATCCTCTGTGTTCTTCTGAAGTCCGTGGCTACGAGCACGAGTCAAAGAGCTAACTACCTTAACCAATCCAGGCACTGCTCTCATGCTATCAACCAGCATGAGAGAAGTGTCAAGATTAGATGGAGTGGGCTGGCTGGTAATCATTTCATTGCCTCTTATTTTTCAAATTTTCTATGTGTGAGTCACAGCTGAGGAGCCCTTCAGTCTCCTTTCTTTAGCAGTCATAGTCCCCACTTTCCAGATATTCCTTCTTAGGTCCAAGAATGGTGGTGATGGTGAAGTGCCAGTCTTCTCCTGTGTGTTAACCAGTGAATGGCTACTCCAAATCCTGGTAACCTTCCCACAGAAAATAATTTGTTTCTTCAGTACTTCCTTTCTCAACTTACTGCCAGTGATGTAACACAAAATGACAGGGCTTCCTTGCAGAATGTGATAAGGGACCCCTGAGTCCCCTAAAACATAGAGATATCCATTTCCCTTCAGCTGCTTCGGGTGCTCCCTTGAAGTGTTTGTGGACCCACTGGAGGGTTGGGTGCCACCTTTCGCTGCAGGGGCTCCAGGGGTCGGCTTTGCACCCCTGCTATCGGCCAATCAGTCATCCTACAGTCACCTGTTCAAGATGGCTCCAACCTTCCTCCCTCTGTAAGATCTTGGTACGCCCTTCAGAAACACCCCTTTAGTGATAAGGACATCATACTTCCTTATGTCTTGAAACTAATTTCCCCTCCTGCAGGGAACCCAGTCACAAAGACTGAGGTGACTCTAGGAATGAGTGGTTTCTGAGGCTGCCCGTTCACCTGATTTAGTATCTCCAGTTCAAAAGGAAGAACTGTTAAGGCAGCAGTGCACTCCCATCTGTTTCTGTACACCACACTCTTACTTCGAGAAGACTAATACATGTTAAGTGGACACAGTTGACACATCTTCAGCTTTCCTGGCTCAAGAGGTAGTTCCATTGTCCCCGAGCGGGCCAGTCTCTGGAGCCAGGCTGCTAGGCAAACTCGTGCTAATCCAGTATGTTCTCTGGCAGCGCAAAGTACAATTAAAAAGTTGATTTTCTACTACACTAATCAAATAACTACTTTCACCACTGGATATTTACTAAGTAGCGGAAAACAACTTTACATTATTTCTCTATCAGCTGCCTAAGAAATTAATTTTTGTATTAGCAATTAGGCCCATTGTGAAAATGTAGATAAAGAAGTACAACAATTTGCAACTCTCAATCTGGGGACATAATTTTCCTTACTATTTAGTGTGTGTCAATTGTATATATTTAACTCTCAGCCCTGTCGGTTTAAGTGGATTAATCCTGATCCCAACAGGGCGGGATGTGGTAGCAGTTATAAACAAAGGCTGTTTTTAAAAAAAAGAAGGTTTTTGAACTCGACTTCCCATTCGTAGAATGAAAAGAAATCAACACTCTCCTCTAAATTCTTCAAACTGAATATTCCCAATATGTTTTTGCTTTGTTTCCAATTATTTATATAAAGATGTAATTCCATTTTGGGGAAAACAATTTGATCCAAATCCAATGAGAATATTTCCTGACTCTAAATATAAATGTGTTCATAGAGGCAGGTTTTTAAAGGACTGCAAATAAGGAAATTAAGAAACACTCACTCCTGAAGTTGCAGCAAGATCTGACAAAGAACTTCTTCCTCACTTAACAACCCAAGGCAGCAGTGGGTATCACTCGTGTATATTTCAAGGTACAGGTTCCGAGAAAGCACTACCTCTCTGAGCAGCTCCATATGGATGGTAAGCAAGGGCTCAAGGGTCGAGTCCCGGGGCATTCTGCAACACAGGGAGATGGGGCTGGATAGAAAGACACCCACCTGGACGAATTTGACACTCCTGTAGAGGTAGCTTTTAAACCAGCCTACAAACTGGCCAATCATACCCATGCACAGAGGAAACAAATTCCTAATGATTGACATTTAAGAGGCCGCAGAGAACTCAATGAGGACGAACCTTCTATTGCAGAGCTAAATATCAGATCAGGCTCTTTCATTTTGTAGTTGATTGACATCTCATTACCTTTTATATTATTCTGTCTGTATCACAGTTTTTGTGGACTTCTGTTAGTCATCCACCCTTTTTGACCAAGATCACCATAATAATTGAGCATGCCGTGTGTTAAACATTTAATGAACATAAACTGGATTTCTATTTTTTTTTTTTAAAGATTCCTTTTCCTGAGACCTTGGTGCAGTGTCGCATAAAATACAATTGGTTTAATCACACAAGCAGCCCATACAAAAAAGTGAATGGGTTCCTGCAGTCATCGTACATATTTTTTATAATTTTATCCTGAACTCATGTAAAATGCCATTGAGACTAGTGAACCATGTAAAGTGTAACTGTCCTAATATTTGAATATACGCCGAACATTTGTAGAGACAGCTTCAGCTTATTGAGATAAATGCACGAGAAGAAGATCAAAGTGATTCCACCATTAATTTCTCAAATGTTCCCTTCCTCCTTGTCCCAGACATTTATGACTGAGTGACAGTTTAAAAATAAGCCTAGAGGAGTTAAAACCAATGATCCTCAATGGCTGGGGACTCGCAGCTGCTTGGCTTTTTGATACACCGGCCCAGGACAGATTACTTCCTTCTCCAAAGATATTGTCAATGAAAATTGAGTGAGAGGACAGGAAAGGGCATACACTAGGCAGCTTTCTTCTACATTCCTGAGTTGTGTCAGAACATCCCCTCAAACTACATGTGACACAATTTTTCTTGTTATGATATGATTATCTAGGTCCAAAAGCTCTGCTTCCGTATGAATTTCTAGTGTAAATAGGAGACGGGTCATTCAGGGGGTAACAGTGCGGACTGATTTAAATCGCATGTGATTTCAACAATCGGATATTCTTATTTTTTTAAAGGTGAGTCTTTAGCCTTTGCTAAATGTTCCAACTGTGGCTTTGGGCTTTGTAAGTATTGCTTGAAAGTTATTGTTATTGTACTTTGCTATCTTCAATTCTACTGAGACATGCAGCCACAAGCTCACTGCCACCATCCGAACCACAACCCTGCACCACGAAATGACTTACTGAACACAAAATGTAGCCCAACGAATGTAGTGAATGCACTTCTTTGAGGCCATTTATTTGGTAAAGCATCCTAAAGGGGCTGATCATAGAACGTGTGCCAGTATAGATTCTCCCTCAGCAGCTGCAGGTGGCTTCTTCGCGTCATAAAGCATAGTTTGGGTTAGACTGTAATAACATTGTTGAAAGGACATGCGCTGTTTACACACAGGGACTTCATCAAAACACAACAACAATGTTAAGATTGTTACCTGTCGGACTCCAGGGACAATTCTAAGGTCACTGGAGGTTGCAGTTTCAGCTGCTGCTGTGTAATGAGTGCTGTCCTCGTTGTTTGTGCAGGCAGTGTGATCTGCGAGGAACCCAACAGCAAGATGCACACGTTCGTTGGAACCCTGGAGTGGAGAGGCGATAAATACCCACTGGACAATGAAAAGATGCTGCTGAGGGGCTGCAAGATCCGGAACACTGAGACCTGCTATGGGCTGGTCATTTATGCAGGTACAATCAACAGATCGTGTGTGCTCTCGGTTGTGAAATGACATTCTCCATGTGAAAGATGTCCATAAAGACGCCATCCTGGCACTGAGGTGGTGGCAGTTCCGGAAGAGCTAGAGCCTTGGTTAGTCCGTCTCAGTCGATTGCAACCCAGCACTGAATTGATGTGTTTCTCAGTGGCTATTCGTGGCTTTAAGCTGCAATTAGATGTAAATGTGTATCATATGTATTCTATTAGTTGCTCGGGCCATATGTCATCATGTGGTTGACTTTTAGGACCAGATACAGAAAAGGTGCTAACGGATTGTGCTACTGAATATCGAGCCTAAGAATTTCGAGATGCAAGGTTATCGTGGACAAACTATGGAAGGGTAAGTGCATATAGTGAAATATAGAATTACTATTCTTAACTTCATAGCTATGTATCTTGCAGATATATATATTGTTAGAAATGGGGTCTTTGGTTGACAGTCAGGTTATCCCCTGTTCAAGCAAGGAACCTCACTCTAGTCAGGGTAAAAGAGAATCACCCTCAGCTAACCCCTGCTTACCCCCTTGGTAGCTTGGCAGAGCAGTAGGCTTAACTTCAGAGCGCTAGGTGTAAAGTATTTGTACCAACACACACAGTAACTTAATGAAAACACTACAAAATGACACAACACCGGTTTAGAAAAATAGGAAATATTTATCTAAACAAAACAAGACCAAAACGACAAAAATCCGACATACACAAGTCAAGTTATGAATTTTTAAAGATTAAACTCAAAAATAGCGCTTAGAAACAAAAATGCTTCGATGAGATGTTAACAGCAGTGCCGGACACGGAGTCGTGTAGACCCCCAAGTACAGTCCCTTTGGTGAAGAGTGAAAACAAGCCGATGCGCAAAGTCGTGGATCGCGGCGTCTGCGCGAAACGTTAAATCCGTGCACTTCGAGCGGCATCGGTCACGACGTGGTGCGGCGACTTCCACGGAGTCGCGGACTTCAGCGAGGTTGCAGTGGCATCAGGCCTAAGAAGAGTGTCGCGTTCCAGCGAAGGTCACGGCGTCAGGTGCAGGCGGCGTTACCGGATTCAGCAGCGGCGTCGGTCCAGAGTCGTCCGAAGTCGATTTCCTTGAATTTCCACCAGCTTTTCTTTCAAGGGCCCAGGGACTGGATCAGGCACCACTTGTCAGAGCAGGAGTCTCTCCAGAGACTCCAGGTGCTGGCAGAGAGAAGTCTTTGCTGTCCCTGAGACTTCAAACAACAGGAGGCAAGTTCTACATCAAGCCCTTGGAGATTTCTTCACAAGATGGAAGGCACACAAAGTCCAGTCTTTGCCCTCTTACTCTGGCAGAAGCAGCACTGCAGGAAAGCTCCACAAAGCAGTCACAGGCAGGGCAGCACTTCTTCCTCAGCTATCAGCTCTTCTCCAGGCAGAGGTTCCTCTTGGTTTCAGAAGTGTTTCTAAAGTCTGTAGATTTGGGTGCCCTTCTTATACCCATTTTAGTCTTTGAAGTCACTTTTCTTCAAAGGGGACTCACACCTACTTGTGAAATCCTGCCTTGCCTAGGCAAGGCCTCAGGCACACACCAGGGGGTTGGAGCCGGCATTGTCAGAGGCAGGCACAGTCCTTTCAAATGAGAGTGACCACTCCACCCCTCCCTCCTAGCAGAGATGGCTAATCAGGAAATGCAGGTTACACCCCAGCCCCCTTTGTGTCACTGTCTGGTGTGAGGTGAAAAACAACCCAACTGTCAAACTGACCCAGACAATGAATCCACAAACACGGCAGAGTCACAGAATGGTTTAAGCAAGAAAATGCTCACTTTCTAAAAGTGGCATTTTCAAACGCACAATCTTAAAATCAACTTTACTAAAAGATGTATTTTTAAATTGTGAGTTCAGGGACCCCAAACTCCACATGTCCATCTACTCTCTAGGGGAATCTACACTTTAATCATATTTAAAGGTAGCCCCCATATTATCCTATGAGAGAGACAGGCCATGCAACAGTGAAAAAACGAAGTTGGCAGTATTTCACTGTCAGGACAAATAAACCACATTACTATATGTCCTACCGTATCCATACACTGCACCCTGCCCTTGGGGCTACCTAGGGCCTACCTTAGGGGTGCCCATACATTGTAAGAAAAGGGAAGGTTTAGACCTGGCAAGTGGGTACACTTGCCAAGTCGAATTTACAGTGTAAAAATACACACACAGACACTGTAGTGGCAGGTCTGAGACATGATTACAGGGTTACTTGTGTGGGTGGCACAACCAGTGCTGCAGGCCCACTTGTAACATTTGATTTACAGGCCCTGGTACCTCTAGTACACCTTACTAGGGACTTACTAGTAAATCAAATATGCCAATCATGGATAAACCAATTACATACAATTTACATGGAGAGCATATGCACTTTAGCACTGGTTAGCAGTGGTAAAGTGCTCAGAGTTGAAAAGCCAACAGCAACAGGTCAGAAAAAAATAGGAGGCAGGAGGCAAAAAGACTGGGGATGACCCTGCAAAAGCAAAAGTCCAACATATATCTAATGTCAAAGTACTCGTATGTGGAGTTAGGTATAGCAAATCTATAATTTTGATGCTTTGGGTTTAATATTTTGTCCTCGATATTTGTGTATCTCGATATTCTGGCTTCAGTTGTGGAACACACCTGCTAATGGGATGTAAGGCAAAAGTAAGCAGATCCACTTTTGGCCTCCTTCATTGTCCACTGTATTAAGAGATACAGTTTTCCTGATGGTGGAGTTGTCGCCAAGGTTGCCGTAGTCGTTTTGGATGAAAAAGGCCATGATGAAAAAAGGGCATGGTCAATCTATGGCTGCGATAGAGGAGTTCTGTGGAGGCTGGCCTGCCAGTCTTTAAATTACCTTCTATGGAGTGCATTCTGTGTCTGGTGAAACTCTGATGTAGTTACTACACCTAATAAATACTCATTTCTGTGTGTGTGTGAAACTCTGGTGTATTTACTACACCTAATAAATATTGATTTCTGTGTGTGAAACTCTGGTGTATTTACTACACCTAATAAATACTGATCTCTGGCTGCGTAAATTACCCCTTCTTACGAGTTTTTAGTGGGAAAATTACAAATGACACGTGGATAGACGTGTTTTTTTCCACAGCTATTTTCACATTTCACCTGAGTTTTTAAGCCCTTTGTTACCGGGTACATTTTATTAGGTCTGCCCAGCTGAAAGCTGTCAGGGAAAAACTGTGCGAGTGCTCTCTTTTCCGCAATTCTCAGAATTTCGATCCCTGTCCAAAGTGGTTTTTTGCAGGGATCAGAATTTACAACCTGTCACAGAATGAAGGTCTTCCTACAGTAGCTCAATAGGGGAAGTCAGGGAGGTTGGCATATCGGGAGAAGTTGCAGTACACATTTACCTCTGAAAGTCTAGGGAGCGAGGGGAAAACTAAGTCATGAGCTTACTCTTAGAGGAAATTACTCACTGCTTGAAATGTTTTCAGAAGAGTCAGTCTTAATTAAGCATGTGGTACATATGCCCCGGTCTCGAAAAAATCCCAATGTAAAAAAAAGTGCATCTGTAAAATTGGTTTAAAAAGGGCAGATCTCCTTTCCTGAGGTGACTAGCCTATCCACAGCTCTTTGGCTTTTAGGTGGCATCACACTCTCTGGGATTCTTCAGATTTTCCAATATTCCAGATCGAGCTTGTGCCTTACTAGTTTAGTTAAATATCTCAATCCACAGACTACAATATGCCTGTATTTTAGCTGGATGCACAATTTAAATAATACAAATGTAATTTTATTTCGATTTCATTACCCCAAAAAAGTGCCAAGCGATTTTATTAATTATATCCCACAAATAATATAGCTGCACTCTCCACCAGCCTTTAGCCCTTAAGTCATTCTTAATGCGTGCATTAGAACCTTACAGTGGATAGCTGTGAAGGTGACTGTGATTCTCAGGGTGATAAAACAGCCTCCACACTCCATTGCACTCACTGGCTCGTTTCTGGGTGCACACAATTAGGTTTCCGAAAAAAAAACCATGCAGAACAAAGGGAGGACTGAACGACTAAACAGTATTCATAAGAATTAGTACAATTACAGGGCTAACCTCTTCCCTGTGGCTAAAGGTGGGTGAGGCAACAAATGCACATAGAGAGCAGAGCCTAGCAAAGGGTCTGGCTTGGCTCTAAGAGCCTATGTATGTGCCAAGCCTTGAAAATATTCGGCATGTAAATCAAGCAACAGATATGATGAAAAAATATAACAGTCTTCAATATTAAAAATTTGTATTTCTTTAATATGTGGAAACCTTTCACTTTAGGTCACTAGATTATATCATTGAATTGATTGGCATTTATCAAAAGTGATAATGATATCTTTGAAACATGCACCTGGAAACATTCACCCCCACCCCCGCCCCAATCCGTCTGACAATGCCAATAGTGAACTAAGAGGCAAGTCAGTTGTCCTGTGTACCTTTATGTGGCCTAAGGTCTTATTATGCATGGCACAACTTTATAGGCTATTAAATCAAACAAAAAAGGCTTCTATACAGCAGCATCATGAAATCACATATTTGAAGGTGCTGCATATGTGATAATAAAGAACAGGCACTGGCAAAGCTAATAGGTCTCACCACTGCCATCATAGCCCAAAACTCTTTGGCTTTGCCTATGCTCTTTTAGGCATTTATTCGTTTTTAGTAAAATCCATTGCAAAATGGCCAAACATGCAGGCAAGTAACAACAATTGTGGAATGTTTTTCTGGCAGTAAAAGGCAAAGCATTCCAAAATGGTCCTTATGCATGCATAACATACACACACATGCACAGTGACCATCTTGTAATGTTTCTTTTTTTGCTTTATGAAAAACAATTCCAGGATGGCTGCCATGTGTGCACACATGGTGGCCATCTTGAAATGCATTTTCTTTTGGCTTAAGAAAATACATTCTCATATAGCTTTCATAAAGCAAAAGAATAAAATTCCAAGATAGCCACCATGCCCGCATGCATGCAGACACAGGCTTATTCGGGAGGCCATTTTTGAATGGTTTAAGAACTATTCAAAGATGACCCTACCAATTCAGCAGTTGGTTTCTGGCAGAGCAGGATACACCTTATCCAATCAAAACAGTGAAACCAAAGTAGAGCATAATCACAAGAATACGAGGAGAAGCCATTAAATCACGAGCACGGAAATGAGTTAAACAAGAGAGGCATTGAATAATGAACAACGGGCATGTGAAAGTTTTCTGGGGCTTCATAGGGGAATTGGGAGGCAGGGGAGTTTAAAATAAGAGAAAAAGTCAGCTCGCATTTTGGCAAGCCAAAACAGCCTGACCGGTGAGGTATGCCTGTGAGAAGATTATAAAACACAAAGGGGGTTATTCCAACTTTGGAGGAGGTGGTAATCCGTCCCAAATGTGACGGATTTACCACCAGCCGTATTACGAGGATATAATGGACTCGTAATACGGCTGGTGGTACATCCGTCACTTTACCGTCACTTTTGGGACGGATTACCACTTCCTCCAAAGTTGGAATAACCCCCAAAATGTTTCACAGCTCCCAGGTCCCAACCACTACCAGAATGGTTGCCTTGTTATTCCACATGAAAAAGGGTACGCAATGAACTTCACAGCAAAACTGAAACCAGACAACATCATTTGACCTCCAAGGACCCACTGGCAGAATTTTTCTTGAGAACTTAAATGCACAATACACTTGACAGCAGACAATCCACTGTAACCTAAATCTACTTGTACTAAAGAGATTCAACAAGTAGAACCATAACTAAGTAACACCAAAGGAAAATGTCTTAGTATGTATCACGGCCTGAAGTATTTTTATGCAGCAAAAAGCTCTACAGTGGCACTCACATTGAGAAAGTGGTAATCTTTACCTCTCTACAGCGGGCAGTATTAAAGAACGCCCCTCTCCCAATGCATAGGAAAATAAATCTGCACAGAAATGTTAACATGAAAAAAACTGGAATCTATTGGCACGGGTTGGTAGGACACTGTTGTCCACCTGTGTGTGTCTTCTGGTAAGATTGGAGGCTGTCTAAAGGTAACACCTTAAAAAACAGTGTGTCCAGCATTCACACCCAGACATGGACAGAGCAATGTGCAGTTTCTGTTGTCCAGCCTGCTGAAATACAATGAATCAAGGGCTACAAGGTTGATTCACGCTGCATGTACTGCACAGTCAACAAAGCTTTACATGTGTCTGGTTGCACTATCATACGATACACATAGTGCAGAGTCAGCAGTGCTTAACACCCACCCTCAAAAACAAGTATTGACACATTATATTATACATTCACTCAGTCTTAAATGGACTAATTTTAAGCCTCATGCAAAGACATACATGCACGTTTAAAGATGCCCAAGGCCCATTTCTAAATGAAATTCAATAAGGACAGCAGTAATGATAAGCCTGCCACTCCTGGCGCTGTAATTAAAGTAGGGCAGAAGAAAGAAAATAAATAAAAAATAGCACCTCAGTCACACCGCCAGTAGCGGAAGGACTGCCTAACCATGATGAAGTCGTCAGTACTTGGTCACTGTTCCAGCTGAACAAAGATGCAGTGCAGACAACTTGTGCTGCCCAATTAGAAGGCAGAAAACAAGAGTGACAACAAAGCCCTCAGATAGTGAGTAATGGGCAGGCGCCAAGCCCTTGATTCAACACAATGGCCCTCATTCTGACCTTGGCGGTCTTTTCGCAAGACCGCCGAGTTACCGCCGCGGTGAAGACCGCCGACCGCGGCGGTATGCCGCTGTGCGCATTCTGACCGCTGGGAGCGTTCCGCCGGAAAACCGCCAGCAGCCACACTGGCGGTCGGCGGGAAAGTGGAGACTGGTCAACCTCCACCGCCACGCCAGCAGAACACCGCCCACAGAATTACGACCCACATTTGTGTGTGGCGGTCTTCTGTTGGCGGTCTTCTGTTGGCGGTCACCTCCCCATGGCTCCTGTCACCTCCCGGAGGACCAACGCACAAGGTAAGTTGATCGTCCGTGAGGGGAGGGGTTGGGGGGGTGTTGTGTGATGTGTGCGTGCATGGGGGTGTGCGTGTGAGTGTGTAGAGGGGGTGTGTGAGTGCGTGCATGCGGGCGGGGAGTGCTGCTGTGCCTATGGGCAATGTGTGTAGTTCGGCGGGTGCGCATGTCGGCATGTATGTGTGCGGGTATGTGTCCCCGTTGTGTATGTGTGTGTGTAGGGGGTGTGTATATGTGCATGTTGGGGGTGTGTGCATGTCGGGGTGCGTGTATGTGCATGTCGGGGTGGGGGTGGGGAGGGGGTTCATACCACCTCTGGGGGGTGGCAGGGGGGTGGAGGGTGTGGGGGGAGGACTCGGGGGGGCAGTGGGGGGTGGGGGAGACCCCTATCAGTGCCAGGGAAGGAATTCCCTGGCCCCGATAGTGCCTACCGCCATGGTTCGCATGGCGGTTCCCGGACGCCAGAAACCGCGGCGGTAAGCAGGGTCATGATACCGTTGGCGGTCTTGGGTCGACCGCCGGACCGGAGTGCGCAGACTCCAGCCCGTCGGTCATGACCGCCGTGGCTGTCGGAGTGGGGAAGTGGCGGTCGGTCGCGGCGGTGACCGCCGCGGTCAGAATGCCATTTTTAATACCGCCGGTCTGTTCGCGGTCCGACTGCCGCCTCTCCGCCGACCGCCAAGGTCAGAATGAGGGCCAATGTCTCTCGCAAACGAGATCTCATGGGCTAGTGCTGATGCACTCCCGCGGGCGAGACCTAAAAAGGAGGCTTGGTAAAATTTTTATATCTGCCTAGGATCACCCGATTTGGTCAAGCGGGGAAGACAGAATTGATCCTAAGTTTAATGGTATCACAATGTGCAGTTCAACCACTAGATCTACTACGTCTCTTTCTCTCTTCTTTCTTTTTACATCAAAAGTCACTATTTTGTTTTGAATTAATTGTGCACAAAGTTAGAGTGTGGGTGGCAATGTGGGAAAGCTCGGCTCGTTTTAGGCCCGAGGGTCCAAGAGGACCTTGAGCTGAGCCTAAGCCAGCCATCTGACTCAAGCCTTCCTTGAGCTTTCAGTAGCTCACCAACCTCTACCTACGCCATTGTCTAGTACATCATGTGGTAGTCGACCAACATAGCAATCAGAATCTGCCTATGTGATTAATTTATTACAAACCAATGATTGTCAAACTAATGATTGTTTCAACAGGAAAAACCATGCCCATGTAAGCACTTTTAACAGAGCAATAGGCTTTTGCCTGAAGTACTGGCAGCCACTGGCACCTAGACCAAGTGATTTACCCGAAGGTGTAAGTAGCTGTGTGGTGACATGCTAAAGTACTGGAATAGGTTCTAAAGCGTCTGAAGTATATTTAGGCAGGCATATTGACTAAATGTGCTTTTTAGTAATGCTGTCCTTTGCTTACAGCTATTGCAAGCTTGTAGATGTTTCAAGGCTGATGTTTTGTGGAGATCTCAGAGATCAGCCTTCACAAGATCTGATCCAATAACTTTTACAAGAAGCCTCTTTCAATTTCTCCACAAGTACAGTCACCATTGAATGCTGTGGTCTACCCATTGCAAATTATTCACACTCAGCCTTCGCAAGTAACCCTGGTAACCACTTCTCTTGCAGGTATTGATTCAAAGATAATGAAAAACTGTGGCAAGATCAATGTAAAGAAAACCAAACTAGACCTCATGACGAATCAAATTGTCATCATAGTAAGTAAGAGTTGGTTATTTGTTAATCCGCACATAGAACTTGTGACCTACAAGCAAGGATGTATGATCTGTGTAGCACTGTGTAATGGTACCAACCAACGGAGGCAATGTAATTATCATCGTCTTTTACCCAGAATATAGAAAACTGTTTAAAGAAATGAGGAAAATAAAGCTCTCATTTGTTACATAATGCTAGTAGGAATCCTCCCCACACATAAATGCCGAGCATGTCTAGTGTTGCGAACACAACCATTCTTCAAATATGAAATTCGTCAGGCTGTGGGCGAGCATGGTATGGTGCATTTCCACAACCGTGCGTACTGGTAGAGCACAAGTCGTGCTAATTTGCTATCAATAACGTATCTCATGTTTAATTGTTCTAAACTATTTAATCGATCCACAAAGCTCACTAAAAATGTGCAAAGTTGTTGGAGTTCTTTGCCAGCTCCTGGAAGTGCTTTTTAAACCTGCTTTTTTTTTTTTTTTTACAACTTGAAGTTACAGACGTTGACAACACTTTCGCTAAAAAGGCTGAAAATATTGCGTAATATTTGAGTTGCAGGAGAAAACCCGTTAACAAAAATCCTACTTTTTGCTATAGAGCTATCCCATAAAAATGCTTTTGGGGAAAAATATCAGGAGGACAATGTTTTTTACATGTCAAACAATGTAACTTCACTACACTGCATAGATGTCCTTTTCATACAACTCAATGAGGGGTCCTGATTGAGATCTCGGTGAACAGATTATCAGCCGAAATATAAATGCCACTTTATCCTATGGGATTTGTATTTCTGGGGACAAGATATTCATCACCATTGTGACTGAGTAATCCGTCTGCCGAGATCTAAATAAGGCCCTGAGTTTCTATTCCATACTCCACTAGCACTGAACCAGCAAACTGTTGAGTTTATAAAGTGTGTTTCTTAAACCCTTCATGTCCTCTCTTGAATTTCTCTTCCCCTCAGATTTTCATCGTGCTTGTCTTAACAAATATTTGTCTTGCCATCGCTGCTGGTGTCTGGTCAAAATGGTTTCAAGAGAAGCACAGTTACATCCCAGCACTAGGAGCAGACATTACACCAGCCTACGATGCATTTCTGATCTTCTGGGGTTACACTATACTGCTGAGTACCATCGTCCCCATGTCCATGTTTATAACGTGAGTAATCTCAATGATAGGTTCTCCAATGCCGTTTTACTCGTCAAGATTTGCACAGAATTCTCTGTACTGATAATGTGTGAAGCCCGGTTATCCTGCTGCCACGGACATCCCTTTGATCACACAACATTTTTTAGGTCTTGCCTACAGACATCTTTTAGCTATTTGCAGGCGAAGAGCTATTGTGGCAACACCAATACTGCCAGTGGACCTTTAGTCAACCAATTGGTTACCATTGTTTGACTTTCTTGTCAATCTAATTTGCTTTCATCTTAGTCATTGGTTTTCCTCCCTCTTTTTTTTGATTGAATGACATGTGCCCTTCCACTGCTCACATTCAGGGAGGTATTTTAATTTCTTTCACCATTCCAAGCAAGGTCATGTGTTTTTCAGCTTTCTCTCTTAGGTGCTCCTTCCCTATGCGCCGTGTTGCTTAGCCTCCTGCCCCATCTCTTCTAAAGTGCTGAAAGAAGAGCTTGTCTATTGCTTTAATTAATAGCACCCTCCATACAGTTTCACAGTGTTTGCTTTTTAATTGCAATCCCACCTCAGCTCCATTTTTGCTCTGCCCTCGCCTTGTTTCTATTTAAAATGTCCCCTCTCCTGGCTCACTACATCCACTTACCCTGCTCTACCATTGCTGTCAGCCTCTCCATCTCGTTTTTGTTTTAAAAAACCCTCCTTCACTGCTCACTCCCCACCCCATCACTGCTTCACCATTGCGCATTGCTCCCACCCTGCCATCTCATTTAAAAAAATAAAAAAAACGTTTTGGGACGATCCAACAGATTCAATTTGTTGCTGTGTTGATCTTTTAAATAAAAAGAACTTTGGTGCCATCAATTTTTTTTTTTTTTTTTAATGTACCATAGCAAGGTGGAGCAAGCCCTCGTAGAATGATAAATAAAAATGCAAATATCCGCCAGTCATGGTGATGGCACCTGCAAAAGCGGTTACACTGGTGACACCGTAGCATAATGCCATTTTTCTTTTTTGATGTGTTCAGTATTAGTAACCATTTTACCAATGCTGAACGGCACTGGCAAAAAGCATTTGTAAAGCCAATAGGTTTGCTTCGACAGAACCAAAGGTGAGAGCTACTTACTTTGCCAGTGCTTGTTATTATCTCCATTTGGCCATTTACTGCTCTTACTTACTTTCCTCTCGGTGTTCTCCCCCCCCCCTCGCAGTTACATTTCCTTCTTACTGCTGTCGCCTTCGCTTCTATAGGGATTCAGTCCTCTTTTCTGCAAGCCGCACTGCACCATTCAGCTCCTCAATAGCTTTCTCCTGCTCTCTCTCAGTCTCGCCTCCTCTTCCGTTCGCTTTGCAGCCCCTCTCTATTTACGCACTGACCAGTCCCATTCATGGCTCCCCTTCCATTCTAGCTCTAAGGACTCACACTCCTCTTTATCATAACTCCCGCTCTTTCTTACTCCAGCGGTCTCTCTCTCTGTAGCACTGCCCAGCTGCCCCTCTCCGTCTTCTCGCCCTTTGACCTTTTACCTCGTTAGCCTCGCCACCCTCTTCTGCTTTTCGCTGTGCCCTTTCCAGCTCTTCCTCCTCATCATGTGTCGTTTGTGTATGGCATTGTGATTACACTTCTATGGAGCCTACCTCCCCATCTGAGGTGCCGGGGGTCTGGATGGAGGCATGCTGTTCTATCAGTAGGAAGGCTGAGGGTTTGTGCGAGGCCCCGAGATCTGTCGCTTGATGTCCGTGATGGAGAGAGGTATGCTCCTGTCATGCTTGCGTTGCCTCCAGATGCTGGACTTTGCATGATGAGGAGATATATGACGTTAAAGCGTATACGGCGCTATGGTGCCTCCCGGGAAGAGTGAGGGGGCGCAGGTGAGGCTGGGTGGAAGGTGCACTGGTGTGCACAACTGGCAGCAGTGCTTGCGTTACTGCGGCCGTGCTCATAACTGGAGTGGAGTCAAGGGGGTGAGAGAAAGCTGCCCACACTCCACATCTAGGATGGAAATGCCCCTCCATTGTGTGCCAGCCAACCCGCCACCTCCTTCTCTTTCTCCTTCCACTGCCCCCTCTTCACTTACCTCAAACTCCACTTTCTCTGCTTTGGCTTTATTGCTTTTCCTCACATATTTCTTTCTAATATCGCTTTTATCGTGTAGCTCCTGACAGGGCCGGACTGGCTGCCTGCCACTCTGGGATTTCACCAGTAGTCTGGAAGCTAAGGGGCTTCCTTGAGAGCAGGATCAGCTGCCGTAACACAAACATTCCTCCATTCCCTTTTCACTATAACTTGGTGGCACTCACATCATCACAAATGTACTCTTTTCTACTCTTTCTTAATTCATTGACACTTACTCATGCAACTCACATAGTGATGTCCTCTAATTCCTTAATAGCTTGTTCTACTCTACCTTACTCCAGCCTCATTTCTCTGTACAGCACTTTTCTGCTCTCATTTGCTCAGCTTTCCCCATCCACGAGCCTTCTCTATTTTTTTCTTTTCACTACATCCTTGGAGAACACGCTTTCTTCTGCCATGTGCTGTATCCACATCAAGGACATCACATTAACGATACTGTGGGGCCAGTGCTTCTAACTCCCTTTTTGTGGAATATTTCCTCACTTTAACAGTACATCAAACGCCTCCATAGCCTTAGAACATTCCTCATCATTCCTTAAACAATGTTTACATTTGTTGTGTCTTATGTTATACATTTTGTGAGACATAATGGCCAGACCACCACAAATGGTCGAAGCGTGTGCAGTCTTAGAATATTATTTTTTCTCCGTCCAACAGGTTGGAGTTTATTCACCTGGTTCACAGTTTGCTTATTGGCTGGGATATTGAGATGTACTATGCTGCCAAAGACACACCAGCGAAGGCCAGATCTACCAGCTTGAATGACCTGCTTGGACAAATTGAGTACATCTTCTCGGATAAAACAGGCACTCTGACACAGAATATAATGACTTTCAAAAAGTGCTGCATCAACGGGAGAATATATGGTAACCCATTCTCAGATTATTTTATAGTGGAGTTACTCTCATCAAACCCCTTTCCTCAACATGCTTTATACCCAATCCCATTGCTTGGTTTTATTTATTTATGTATTTATTTATTTATTTGCATGAATGGAGGCTTGACTTGCTGGGTTAAGGTGAACATTGGGAACAGGTATGAATTGGGTAACTCTGTGCGGAATGGGTGGAGAAGTAATTCCTTTAACCACCCATTGCCAATACTTGGAAGTCCTGCCTCCCAGGGAAAGGATCCACTCTGCTAAATATCTAAGTAACGCCGATATTTTTCAGATTTTAAGAACACAGTTGTTTTGATTTAGAGGCGACACCATACTTTAGTAGAACTAAGGTCTTTCGTTCTTCGAAACCGTAGATCTCTGTTCAGAAGAGCTGAAGGGTTGAAGAAAGGTTTTGGTCGGACCACTAGTAATTGTTGCTCATAGACCTCACAGGAACAATCCATTAGAGAAGTTAAAGGCACACATGGTAGTGAAAGGGATGAAGGAGCGAGGGAAGCCAAGAGGTGACTGAGCTGTCAAGAGTCCTCAACAGACAATGGCGGTCATTCTGACCCTGGCGCCGTGGTCCGCGGGAGCACCGCCAACAGGCTGGTGGTGCTCCTTTGGGCATTCTGACCGTGGCGGTACAGCCGCGGCCAGAAGCGGAAAGTCGGCGGTGTACCGCCGGCTTTCCGCTGCCCAGGGGAATCCTCCATGCCATGGGGATTCCGACCCCCATACCGCCATCCTGTTCCTGGCGGTTTCGGCCGCCAGGAACAGGATGGCGGTATGGGGTGTCGTGGGGCCGCCCGCCAAGCTTGGAATCACCCCCAATGTGCCTTGTTCGGCTTCAATTGCACTTCTTAGGAAGTGTAAGGTGTTTCGATACATGCGAGGACTGAGCAGTAATTACTCTGATGTTCCATTTCTTTTGATTCAGTGGCACTAATAGGACGATTATATTCCTCTAATGAGCTCGAAACCCTCCCAGTTGTTGTATTTCAACAGCTATTGAAATGAAAGTGGCACTTAGTCAGCAACGAAATGAATCACCACAATGAACATAATGAAGAAAAGAATCGAAAAATAAGATCTGTTCATCAAAGGGTCTGATGAAAATGCGATGTTGCAGATGAGGTAAAGGTGCCTAGCTACATTGATCAAACCTGAGTGGGCGAACACAGAGGAGAAGAGCTATTATAGCTCTATTCAGTGACAAGCATCCACCTGAGAGATATGGAATGCTAATTTAACTGGCTGCACCATGATGCCATCAGGCCTTTTCATTAGACGTTTTGCACCTTGTCCATTGATAAATAAATAGGGCTGTGTCAGTACAAGATATGGATTAACTGATTATTTTTCATTATGACTTGGGAGATGTAGAGTGTATTATCAAACACACAAAAGGTGATTGGAGGAATGCTTGAAATAAGTCTAACCACTGGCAGTTGCTCGAGGGAGCATTTGAACCCACTGTTCTTTTGCCCCCCCCGCTCCCCCCCCCATTGCCACTTCAGTTTGGACCCATACATATGCAATAAGTCTTTGCCCTGCTCCAATAGGAACAGTTCAGTCTTAACTGCCAAGCCAGGTTTCTCAGAACTGGAATAGATGCAACCCATGCCTGAGTCTCACTGGCAGTTCAGGATGGACTATTCCCAAGGGAAACAGGATTGGTACTGATTTGCATAAGGCGGGCTTTAGTCTAGAGTGGCACAGTGGATGTGCAAGCTGCTGTGAGCGTCTACCAGTGGTTACATTATTTGCAAGCATTCCTCCCATCTTCTTTTGTGTGTATTAAAGTGTCTTTCCTACCCATACCCCATTTTGAATACAGAAAAGGTTAGTGTGCTTATTAGCCAAACTCAGTCTTCAAACAGAAAAAGTGCAGCGCACATACTTGTCAAATCCCATTTGCATTGGAACCGGTGGAGTGCACGTATCGGACAAACAGTAGTAGTCATTTTCACTGAATATGAACATTACAATATGTTTTCTGAATGTTCAGTGTATGCACATTTAAATATCTCTTTCAAATATTTTCTTGATCTATTAGTGTTACCTTTAAGCGTTCCTAACTGTAGTTTGCACTTCAAAGTTACTTAATGTTCGGATTTCAGTGATTATGAAATAGTGTTATCACTCACTTAGAATCTTTGTTTCGTTAACAATTTCCTCCGAAATCTAAACACATTATCAGCTATGGATGCCTTCCTTTTTGATATGGTATTTTTCGCCTCTGCCTGCCACGTAGACGAGTCTGCCCCAGTTCTGCAGCTACTCAGAAGAACCAGCCTGTTGGGAAATACCCCAATACTCCAATAGGCCGGACTGCTCCAGAGACCGAGGTGAGACACAGGTAACGCACCCGCGCAGATCAATGGCGTAAGCCAAGAACACACCGCGCTCTACTCTGATGAAAGCAAATCCGCTCATGCAATGGGAAAATTGAACACATAATGATTGCAAGAGGCGGGCAGCAGCAAACCCATCACAATACTTTTGATTGAAAAAAATCAATCTGCTTCAAGAAAAACAAAATGATTTGCTGTGATACGGCGAGCAGCGCTGTGTGTTGAGAACATCAACAAAACTTGAGCTCTCACTTGCATCTTAGAAAGTAAACTTTGGAAAAACTGACCAAACATTGACGTCCTCTATTGACTCTGTTACAAAAACTGGGGATTTGATCTGCATCCAGGAGCAGACTGAAGAACTAACTATTACTCCAGACAGCAACTACAACTACAGTGCTTGCCATATGAGTGCAACCTCCTTATGATTTATTTATCAGCAGTGTCGGGTCACTGTGCGAATCTATAAGCACCCACCATACATGTTCCGAGCTACAACACCTCAACATTAAGGCAAAAAGCGTTTGCATTGTTGCACCTGCTGCTGCCGTCACCCAGAGGCTGGAGTCCATTCACAAGCCTTAAACCCAGAGTTTGCTTATTCTGCGGCACATACAACCTTACGAAGTAACTGTTACAGTAGTTTAATGATGTAGCAAGTCCTTCTCTCCGTTGTTCAGGGTTAGCCATGGATAGATTTACCGCCCGCTGACTTTCTGTGGTTTGCTCACCTTGCTCTATTCCTGAGGACCAAAGAGGGGACTCCAGTGATGCTAAGGGTGAGATAAAGTATTAGCTCTGATATGTCAACGGGGACGGTGGTGCCCAGTTTTACTTTCACTACTCTTGGCATTTTGTTGAAATAATGCATATATATTTATTGCTAATTTCATAGCAGGAGATGTGTGTCTTGTTCTTTGAGGTATTTCCTCACCTACAGCTACCACCTCATTTGTGGAGAGACTGCTCTCTGGCACACTGGTGGACTTAGGATTCAACAACTACACTGGTGCCACACACCAATTTCAGTTCAAAAGTTTATAGCCATCCAAGTGGAAAGTATGTGACTGTCAAAAATGTGTCCAGCAGGACAAACAAAATTGCGAACTGTTATTATATATAGTTAACTATTTTCTTTTATTTAGCCAAGTCTTCTTTTCTCACTTCACACTCATGTTTTGTTTTGTTTTTGGTTGTGGGTGCTGTTCTTAAAAGATAACAATTATCTTGTTCTAAATATTGCAAAGTGACATTGCTTCTTTCTTATGTGTAATTTCCAAAACTATGCCTTAACGCATAATAGTGCAGTACACCCCAATCCACCCAACTCCAATCCAATTTCCTCAGCCCACCACACTCCTGTCTTCCCAACCCACCCCACTCCAATCTTCCCCATCTGCCCCACTCCGATCTGTCCCACTCCAATCCAAAACAATCTGCTTCACCACAAAAATAAAAAACAATCTGCTCTACTCCAATCCAAAACAACCTGCCCGCTCCAATCCCAAACAATCTGCCCCAGTAAAACCTGCTCCACGCCAATCCAAAACAATCTGCCCCACTTCAATCCAAAACAACATGTCTCACTCCAATTTGCCCAACTCTAATCTAAAACGATCTGCCCCACTCCAGTCCAACACAATCTGCCCCACTCCAATCAGCCCCACTCCGATCCAAGACAGCCTGCCCCACTCCATTCTGCCCCACTTTAATCCAAAACAATCTGCCGCACTCCAATCCTAAACAATCTGTCCCACTCCAGTACAAAACTATCTGCCCCACTCCAATAGAAAATAATCTGCCCCACTACACTCTACTGAACTCTAACCCAAAACAATCTGCCCACTCCAATCTGCCTCACTCCAATCCAAAACAACCAGCCCCACTCTAATCCAAAACAATCTGCCCCACTCCAACCTGCCACACATCCCGATCCCAATCTGTCCCACTCCACACCAAACCAAAATGATTGCCACACCCCAATCTAAAACAATATGCCCCACTTCAATCTAAAAAAATCTGCCCACTCCATTCCAAAAACAATCTGCCCCACTCCAATCCAAAACAATCTGACCTACTTAGTTCAAAACAATCTGCCCCACCCCAATCCAAAACAATCTGCCCCACTCCAGTGCAAAACAATCTGCCCCACTCCAATACAAAACAATTTGCCGTACTTCAATCTCAAACAATCTGCATACACTCCAATCTGCCCTGCCGTCAGTACAAAACACTCTGCCCAACTCCAATCTACATCATCTGCCCCACTCCAATCTGTCCCACTCCATCCAAACCAATCTACCCCACTCCATTCCAAAACAATCGGCCCCACTCGAATCCAAAATAATCTGCCCCACTCCAAGGTGCCCAACTCTAATTCAAAACAATCTGCCCCACTGCAATCTGCCCACTCTAATCCACCCCAATCCATTCTACTCCACTCCAGTTCAATCCACCTCACCCCAATCCAAGCCACTGCAATCTAATCCAATCCGCCTACCTCATCACCATCCAACCCACTCCATTCCAATACACCACAAGCTACCCCACTCAAATCCAAAACTATCTGCCCCACTCCAATCTTACCCTCTCCAATCTGCCCCACTCCAACCTGCTTCACTCCAATCCAAAACAATCTGCCCCAATCCAATCCAAAAAAGTGCCCCACTCCAAGCTAAAACAATCTTCATCATTCAAATCCAAAGCAATACATATCACTCCAATCTACCCCACTCCAATCCAAAACACTCTTCCCCACTCCAATCTGCCCCACCTCAATCCAAAACAATCTTGCCCACTCAATCCAAAACAATCCACACACTCCAATCTGCCCCACTGCAATCCAAAACAATCTGCCCCATTCCAGTCTTCCCCACTCCAAACAAAAACAATCTGCCCCACTCTAATCTGCCACACTCCAATTTGCCACACTCCAATCTGCAATACTCCAATCCTATTCACCTTATCCCAATCCAATCTGCCCCATTCCACCACTCTCCAATCCACCACAGTCCACCCCACTCCAATCCACCACACACCAATCCCATATAGTTCAGTCCAGCATACCCACTCCAATCCAATTCACACTAATCCAATCTACCCCACCCCAATCCACCAAACTCCACCCCAATCTACCCCACTCCAATCAAATCCACCACACTCCACCCTACTCCAATCCAATCCAATCCACCCTACTCCAGTTCAATTCACCCCACTCAATCCAATCCACCCCACTCCAAACTAGTCCAACCCAATCCACCTACTCAAATCCATTCCTCCACATTCCAATCGAATCCACCCCACTGCACTACAATCCATCCCACTCCAATGCAGTTGACCTTAATCCACCCCACTCCAATCCAATTCACTCCAAAACACCCTAATCTACCCACTCCAATCTAATCCACCCCACTACAATCCACCCTCCTCCAAAAATCCGCCCCACTTCAAAAAGTCCACCCCACTCCAAGCCACATACTTCGAAGACAGAAGACACTGGAGCAAGGAGAACATTGTGGCAACTAAAAAAGGTAAGGGCCTTTGGGTTTATTATTATATTAGTACCGGCCCTCCACTCTATATATATGGTAGCCACCACTGGCCCTCCTGCAATGTTATCCCTCCTTTCCCATGCTGTATGTTTTTTTAAGCTAAAGGCAATCCAATGTCTGCTTTAGCCAAAGAAAGACCTGTAGCTACACTTTCCAGCAGACCACAGAATATACATTTGTTGAATTTTATTGTGGTTAAATTAGCACAATGACCTTTTTAATTTTGTAACAGGTTTGCAGAGTGACTTAAATATACAAATTATCCTGTGCCATTAAGGAGGCAATGCTTTTGTCCTGGGTTTAATTTAGCAACCAGGTGCCTTCTGAAAGTTGTAGCCCTGGTGCCCATCAACAAAGTCAATTGGACCAAGCTGTTACACTACAATAGTTTGTAAAAGGAAATCCTAGGTAACACAGTGACTGGGAGTAGGGGCACTTGCAGAAAGTTGGGGGGGAGTGGCCTCTGTGCTTTACCTCGGTTATAACTTCAAAGTCCTCCCAGTGTCCGTTGATGCATTCCTTGCCCCTGGGCGACTAGATACAGGTCAATGATGCCTCTACTTCTGACATTCCCATAGACTCACCACCCATACAGGCTAACTGCAAAGACTAGAGAGATGCTTTGCTATTTCTGCCCATTGTTACTTTTATACCTCGCATGAGCGGGCAGCAGTGTTGCATCTGTATTAACATACATTTTAGGTCTATCAATGGGGCACTGAGAACCCAAGTAAACACAAGCACTGCTGTACTTTTTGAAAAAGGCATGTAAGGTTCTGAATTGGCCCTGTGTGCCTAATCATCTCAACTGTTTTAAGCCTACTTTTTACATCAGTCAAAATGTTCCTTTTTAGAGCAAGGTGGATGGCGGAGAGTATGCAAGACACCCTTTAATGAATTAAACACCACCTACCCACACCTTCCCTTTTGTGCAACCACCACTATTTTCAAACTTCTATATTGCATGTTTAGGAATGATCCCAAATAAGTACACCTAGAACACATAGCCTGAGGTTTTGCAGCTCCAATGGGACATTGTCAACTTGG
The DNA here is from genome assembly GCF_031143425.1 of Pleurodeles waltl. Lineage (NCBI taxonomy): Eukaryota > Metazoa > Chordata > Amphibia > Caudata > Salamandridae > Pleurodeles > Pleurodeles waltl. The sequence goes on along the minus strand of NC_090451.1, from coordinate 77,072,932 downwards.
TCCTTGGCTAACAATAATATAATGTAGAAGAGCAACTTTGTGCTCTTTCATCATTTCCGGTTTCTCACCTTTCTTAAATTCTTACTCCTTCTCCTTTACCTCTTTTCTTCCTTTGACATGCTTGCCTACCTCACTTACTTCTGTCCTTCCTTTACTTTTGACACTTTTTTTTTTCCTTTTAAGTTCTTTGTCCATCCCTCTCCTTTATGCGTTACTGCCTGTCCTTCATTCCAACTCTTCACACCTTCCTCCTCCATTCCCTTTTTTCCAACTCTCCCCATTCTTTCATTTTTTGGCTTTCCTCCCTGCCATCCTTGTCATTTTTCAACATCATTTTTTCAAATTATTCATCACTTCCTTCCTTTCTTCATCAGCCTCACATTTCCCCTTTTCCCATATTCCTTTTATCCTGCCTCTCTCCTTCCCTTCCCCACTCATCTGCCTTCTTCTCTCTCTTTTATTTCACCTTTTGTTTCTTCCCATCTATAGTCTCCCCTTCCTTCATTCTTTCTTCCCCCTGCTCAGCTACTTTTTTTGCACTTTACTTGAGGTCCAGTGAAATTACACAAGGACAAACTCATTTTTGTGTTTTTCAGGCACAGGGAGATTCATTGATTTGCCAAGAATCACAAGATGTTGAGCAACACCAAGATTCAAACCATGTTGTCCAGTTCCAAAGTTGGCAGCTATGGGTGCTACGCCACACATCCCCCCCCCCACGTCCTTGCCACATACTTCCCTCTCCTGTCCTTTCTTTCTGTCTTTCTTTCTTTCCTTCTCTTTCATATCTTCTTTTCTCTTTCTTTCATTCTTTCTCACTTTCCCTCGCTCTTTCATTCTCTCTTTCTTCATTCCCCTAAACCAGCTCCCCAATCCTTTGGTTTCTTTCTTCTTTAATTCTTCAAAACTCTTTCCTCCCTTTTCTCCAACTTTTTCTCTACTAAGAGTTTCTTATGTCCAATGAAAATTATCCTGGTATAATAATATTATCAGTGTTATAATGGGGAGCACAGTAGGCACTTTTATATTAGTGGCCAAGCAAGGCAAGATTGTCAGCAGTGATCTCCTCAGCGCATCAGGCAGGGTTGCTATCAGTAATGGGAAAAAGGCGTTATCAATTTTGAATGCCTTTACAGGGATAATCCATCAAAGCCATAGCTGCAATGCCCCTGGCACAAAGGTAATAATATGAATAATACATTTTCCCAATGCCACATACTTGATAGCTCATATCCCAACTTTAAATAGATCTTGGAAATTCAGCCATTTTTCTCTGAACATCAGCTTCTGAAAATACACACATTTTCACTGAATACATGGTTTTCAGTTTTGGTATACATATATTAATTAAATGAAGTAAAATCATCTAATTGGGTAGGCTGGGCTGTGTGTGAGCACACCTACACACATAGCTACACACAGTTAGCTGAAGAGCTACCAGTAGCTCAAGAGCTACTTGTTGGAGAAGCCTGCTCTAGGGCCTCTGCCAAGCATTCTCGAATAAATAAGAATACCCTGTTTCTGATGTGGCTCCTTTCCATACATATAAACTGTTATGACCTGAAATTTGAGTACAACAAATTATCATTTTGCACTACAATTTTCTAATTACCTTTTTCTTTTACAAGGGACGACTTCGGACAGCAAAAATGAGCTCCAGGTACGGAATTTTTCATCTTCTAATATTTATAGATTCCAATTTAGAGCTGTAAAACACAAAATTATCCATAAAAATACATAAAAGAATATAAACAAAAAACCTTTTATAATTTAGTAACAAATCATGCGTAATACTCGACGAATCTCAACTATATTTTTTAGTCAACCTCAAAGCAATTTTTTGTGTGCTCCCCTGGAAAGTGTATCTTTCTATGTGTGTTCTTTCTTCAGATTGTGAAGTTTTTTCAATATAGTTGTGTAAAACATCATTAGAAGGCTGCAGTAAAGCTGTGATTTTTTTACGATTTTGGGTGTCTGATTGGCCACCCTTGCATATCTTTTCTCTGGGTCCTAGGTCAGTTAATCAGTAGTTTCCAGACATTAAAGAAAATCTTAGTGTGGATGGCAAATGAGAATGAGGTAATGTTGTCTGGGGCGCTGCCTAGACAGATCAGAACCTTTGGACTGCAACACAACAAACCAAACATGCAGTTGATGACTTGCTTCAGTTGGGTTTTTTGTATTTACATGTAGTTGCATTTGAGTCATGAAAAGCTCAAAAATATTTTTTTTAAACGTCTTTAATACCTTATCGGGAACAGCATTGCTCACACATTAACATATTAACTTGTAGATTTGGAGCGTAAGGCCAAATGGTATTCTTTTCAACTCAATCCCATCACCTTATCCCTCTCATGCATCACCCCTCATCATCTTAAATCTAAAGACTACTTCTATAGAACACCGTTTACCATCTGCTGTCAGCCCCCTGGTGACCCATTCTTGTTGGTTGAAACTCTCTACCACGGGTTGGGTCATTTAACCTGCCAGGCTGGTAGCTTCAAATATCCTTTGATTGCATCATCTCCGGATCCTGTTTACCAACTATTGCAATGTTGTAGTCATTTTGGGATTGTGTTCTCTGTTTCTGGGATGAACCCACAGACCCACTACGGTGGTGCAGATAGTTTATTTTTGAGTTATGCTAGCACCACTTCTGTGTGATCCTGGATGGAGCAAGTCCTGTTCTCCAGGCTGCCAGAATATGCAAAATTGACTAGGTACTCACTGTTGGTATATGTAGAGGCAAACCCCTTACAAGTTTGTAGCATACCGACAAACCTCACACACAACACCAAAAGTATTAAAACATAGAGCAATATAAATACAGCAATCTAACAATTATGCATAACAAAGTAGATACTTACTTGACTGTCTCAAAAGCACCTTGGGTCTCGTAAGCAGAAAGAACGTGCTATGCAAATGCCAGTACACCACTATGCCAGGTAATATGCAATCAATGGTGCATTGAACTTAAACTGTAATTATCCAAATTGCCACATACTTTGGTTGATTTACAAACTTTTTAAAAATCTGGAATTCCAAAATATTACATGGTCCAGGGCTGCAAGTTCTGATTGGTATGGTAAGCATGACAAGCAGCAACACAGCAATATTCTGCTTACTGTTGTTTTGGAAGCCCAATGTAGGACAAGCCCTTCAAGCAGCCCTCTGATGGTACTCTGAGTATTATTGATCTAGAAGATGTTAGTAGGTTTGGAAATCAGATAAAGCATTGCACACTAGTCACATACAGTAAATGCAATTCCAGTTAGAGCTATCACCTTTAAAATAATGTACATTTTTTATAACAGGTAGGTATGATGAGACACATAAATATATGCACACCACAAAATAACCAAAGGGGCTCACATATTAATATGAAACAGTTTATGGCCCTTACAAGGGAAGATTTAAAAAGTAAAATGTGGCATTGTTATCCCTTGAGCATGATATCCTCAATCCTCAACAATCAATTATCCAGAAATATTTCTTTATTATGGAAAAGTTTCATAGTGCCCCACTTGTCCCTTGTCCTAGTTTGTCACCATCCTTGAGTGCAAAGGATTTAATGTAGAGATCTTAATCCAAAGGTAAATTGGAATCCCCAACTCCCAGATTTTCTGGTTGAAAGGAAACTGGTCCAGGGGTCCCAGTATTCTGATAATGGGGGTTTCTGGGAATCTAGTAGGCAGTGGCAGGGCCAAAGGACACTGAACTAGGTATAACTTCAATTGTTCCCAAAAGTCAAGATTCCAATTGGGGTTTTCTGGGAGCAGGTAGCAGAATAGGGATCCACAGTAGGTACCAGATGGGTAAAGAACCCTTTGTGTGCATAGGCTATTGGCCCAAGAGTCTCATTTAATGTTTTGAGGGAACTGAAACTCCTCCAGTGTCTGCAGCAAACTAAATACAAATTGGGCTATAGCAGCTGGTCTCTACTATATTATCCCTTCGGTGGAGTCAGATTTAGTTAATGAATTCTCTTCCTTACTTATACAACTATTGGAGGTTTTAGGTCCTTATAAACTGTAACTGAGGCATGTAAAAGGGAGGAAATGTGCTGTAATAATTAAGTCACTATATCTAACACTCACATTCTAATCCTTGCTTCAGCAGAATAGCAAAAAGTGGATGCTTTTGTGCTTAAGGAACCATGTACTGTATCAGTTAGATATGTCTCAATTGCATCTTATCTCAATTTCTTATTACATCCTGGATTCCCAGACTTCAGACACCATGCTGTTCTGTGTTCAATGCTTCATGTGCTAGATTGTTATGCTGCAATAATCCACAAAAAAGCTCTCATTAAAGCTAGGAAACTATATAGAATATTGAAAGCATCTGAGATCTTCTAGCAATAAGAGATACCTTCAGACACCTGCAAGAGGGTGCATTTTGAATCAATGCAGAAAGAGTAGAATTAACCACATAGAATGCAAGCACCCTTTTGGTATGGTTAGCCCACATTTTTTGCCTAGTATCTGATGTGATTTAGACTGAAAGTGCACTAGGTCCCTGCTAACCAGATCCCCAGTGCCAGAGTTCTTTCCCAAAACCGCACAGTTATTTTCCACAACGGGCACAATCCTTAGCACCTTCTGTAAGTCCCTAAAAAAATGGTACCCCTCGTACCTAGGGCCTAGGGTACTAAGGAAGGTCCGTGAGGACTGCAGCACGAGCTGTGCCACCCCCAGGGACCCCTCACCAAACCCATACAGTGCTGCCATTGCTGACTGCATGTGTTGGTGCAGATAAAATTGAAAACACAACCTGTCACACACACCTGTGTGTCAGATCTCCTACTACTGCATGTGCCAGGTGTAAGTCACCCCTAAGGAAGGATGCATCAGGACACAAGTGAGGGTATATGTGCATGAGCAGATATGCCCCTGCTATGTCTCTGTCGATTCTTAGACATAATAATCACCCGACACTGAGGCAATCACTGCACCTGTCGCTGGCTGCCCGAGTTGAAGTTGACCCCTGGTGTCAATGATGTCCCCCGGCTCCCCTGAGCTTGAGTCCACTGTGTTTTCACCCCTCCTGGTCTCCACGATGACTCCTGCAGCCTCAGACCACAGGACCCACCAACCGCGATTGCTCCTGAACAAGAAAAACAGACACCTAAAGACACCCCTGCATCAGTCACTCCTGGGCCCTGATGAAGAGGACCAAAGATGCATCTATGTCCCCGAGAACCCCAGGTTTGTGACCTACAAGGTAGGTTGCCCATGACTGGCCCCCCAGCTGGAGCCTGCAGCCTAAATCCATGGAGACCAATCCCCATTGAAATACATTGGGTGCCCAACGCGTACTGCACCTCTGCACCTGGTCACCCCAGTGCTGCCCAGGGTGACCTGTTGGTGTAGTCCTGACCCTTACCCGGTACTTACCTTAAGTCTACAAGTTTGGTCCTGTGAGTCGTCGATAAGTGCTTGTTTGCTGACTGTGTTTTCCTTCCATCAGTTAACATTGAAGAACTCTGAAATTGCACTGTGTCGAATTTTGAAAATAAAAGGTATTTAAGCTTGAAAAAGTACTTACCTTATAACGAAGTTCTTGGGTTTAAAGTATTTATAAAAAGAAGTGTTATTTTTCTAAATTGGTCTCGGATTTTATTCTATGAGTGTGTGCCTCATTTATTGCTCCTGTGAGTATAACAAATGCTTATCACTGCCCCAAGCCGAACTGCTAGCCCACGCTACTACAAAACAGAGCACTAGCCCTGTCTACTTTTGCCTCCTCAAACCAATTGGGGATCCACTGGACTCTCTGCATGTTGTCCTTCTTCTTAGTACACAATATAGAGAGCCAGCTTCCTACACCATCAGATACCTGCAAGATGGTGGATTTTGAATCAATGCATAAAGATTAGAATTAACTACACAGAATTAAGAAGACACTGCTGGTGTCAAGATTAGAAAAATCAGGCAGAACCAAGATTGTCTACATGAGACAAACTGTGCCACAATCCCGTCAGCCTTCTTTTTTGGCTCATCTGAGAATTGCTCTGTACTCCTGACTGCCCTCTGGAAGTCATTGTGGCTAGCGTGATGAATTTGACCATCTTTGGTCTGTGCCATGGTTGGATGATGAAAGAGAGACTCTGAGTGCGTGTGATTTTACTTTCTCTTCAACACAATTACTTTGCAATTCTTGCAGGAGGTGAGTTTTCGATGGAACCCATATGCAGACAAGAAGTTCCGGTTTCACGATCAGACGCTAGTGGACATGGTCCGCAGTGATGAAGAGCATGTGGCAAAGGAGTTCTTCCGGCTACTGGCTCTTTGCCATACCGTGATGATGGAAGAGAAAGAGGGTGAGTCAGTCACTACTCCTATCTTGATTTAGTAAATGATGTGAGTCATTGCATGTTCTGGAGGAGACACTCTCCTGTTCACTGATCAACTCCCTCTGGTATATCATTTCATATCTGAAGCTGGGTCCTTAGAAATCAGCACAGAGCATGCTTTGCAGGAGATGCTGTCCTGGTCACTGATCAAGTCTCTCTGATATATCAGTTCATATCTAAAGCTGGGTCCTTCAAAATCAGTTCACTGTCATTGGTTGGATCTATTTAAAAACTGATGTGTTAAAAGGTGAAGGTCCTATTAGCTGGTTCTGCACTGGAAGTATTCACCAATTTGATAAGATTTGATTTAATTGTGGAATCGATGTACACAATGTAATCTCTTGTGTCATCAAAAAATAGAAATATGTCATTTGTAGCAAATTGAAAAGTAAGATAAATATGTTAACTCAGAAAGAGAGAGGGATTCTCTCAGACAACTTCCAAATAATCATCAAACATCAAGGTCTTCAGGCTGTCTGAAATACCATTGTTTCTGTGTGCATTCGTAGGTGAGCAGGAAGGGTAATCACAACAGTATTAAGTGTTGGAGCACAAAACTGCATTCTTCTCTTGAGAGTTCCTGTTTTAATTTATTTGTCAAGAGAAATAAACCACTTATTGCAAGGGCCTGGCTATATGATGTTTGGGGTCTCGCCTACAGGACAACACGAGCTGCCTGGTTGTGAAAAACTTCTTGTACACTTATAACAGCCTTACAGCCCATTCACTCCTAACCACTGACTGGCTTTATTGTCACTCTGTTTGCTTCTTATTCAATTACTTGCCTTCCTCTTGCTGTGTTTGTTCTTCTGCTGAAGCACGCCTTTTTATCATGCTTTCGATAGGCTGACTTGTATCCTTCCACTGCTCACTTTTAGGGGACTATTTATTCTTTTTTTATTTAAGCTCTCCACATGATTGCATGTGTTTTCTCACTTTAACCATTGCTTATTTTTCCACCATCAAGCGCCTGCCCCCTAACTGCTCTCTCCCTCATGTGTTGAGCACTCCCTCATCATGTATTTCTTCCCCAATCTCGATCAAATCCTGCTCTGTGTTGCTCACTCCCTTGAGCTTTCTCCCCATCCCATGTTGCCTTCCCCCTCGTGCTCTCTCTCATGTGCTGCAGCTCTCTCTTGTTCTTCTTCCCAGTCACACTTCCCCATCCCATTGAACTCTGTATTGTAATTGCCATTGTGCACTTCTCCCCCGCTCCGTGTTGCTCTCTCCCACGTGTGCTGATTTTCAACTCCTGCTCCCACCCGGACTCTCCTCCTGCTCCTCCATTCCCCCCAACCGCCGGGACTTTTTTATTTTTTCATTTTGTTATTTACCAGTCCAACTGATGTCTGCCATCTTGGATTTGTACATTTAAAAAAAAAGGAAAATGACGCCCAGATTATTCTGAGTTGTGTGCATGCGTGGTGATGCACCGCCCTCCTACAAAATGGCAACTGCAGTTGCGTCAGCGCACCTTCTTTTCAACTTTTTTGCAAGTGCTGTGCAGCATCAGCCGAAGCCAATAGGTTTAAAAGGTTAAACCTAATGGCTTTGCCAATGCTTTTCCCCTTCAGGCACCAGTGGAGTTGACACATGAATACATATAAAGTGTCTTACTAGTCACCGTCTTGTTATTAGCAGTGAATTGTGTCTTGGAAAGTCTTGGAAGATCCTGCTGAATTCCTTCCGATAAGCACTATCCTTGCGGCTGTATTTGCAATGTTCAGCAATTAGTAGATTTGATGATCCAAATACAAGAGTATTTATTTTGAACTAGGTGTCAGCACTAGTTGTTTTTCATTTTTAGTGCTCCAATCTGGCACTTTTCAAGAGTCGTAACATCACACCCACCATAATATTAGCATTTGTAAGCGTGACCGTTTGCACGACTGTACTCTATGCATACAGTTTCGTATGCCTATCCCGGTATGCCAGTACCATTACAAAGAGATCTGTGCATGAATAGATGAAATGAAAGAAGGCTCTTCTGACATACGATGACTCTGTCCACCCTCCAGCCTTTCACAAATGCAAACCTATCAGGATGGCTCCTAATTTGCTTATGTGTCAATCTGCCTGACTAAGCTAAGCAACTCGAATACTAGTGTAAATCTTTGCCATGTCTGGGGATGAATTGTTGCTGTCACTGCATGTAGCATATTGCGTGCAGTCAAAAGCTTGGGCTAGCCTCTTTTTGGCTCCTTGCACTAAACTTGCCTCTCTCTAGAGCCACTGCAGGTGACTGCACGTCACACTCTGTTTTTTTGTCACATCCTGAAACCCCAAGCAATATGGTGACTTTATGAAGAACGTGCCATCAGAAAGTATGTCATGCTTTATCTTGTCCAAATGATGAACAGTCTTGTACTTATCAACCTTTCCTTTTATCATTTGCATGATGCCAACTGGCTCAAATTCCAACCCAGACTGAGACCTGTCAACAAAGAAGGAGGCATCATCAACAGTGACTATATCATCAGAGAGTAAACACCCTGCATGCATGTCATCCCTGTCCATGTCGTGGACTCAGCTCCATTTGAAGCCACTCTTTCATCATTTGCTGATGTACTAGTTGCTTAGATTGTACCATTTGGCGTTTAAGAGTCTCCCCTAAGATCCTGGAGACCTTTCCTTGTTACAGATATTTGAACACTTGCTCGGGGGCATACCCATCTCCTCATAGTCTTCCTAACGCTGTGACAGATAGGAAAGAAGGCCACTTAAGACAAGAACTCAGTCCATGGACACGGCAGGAGATGTCTCAGTTCTCCAACTGGAATGAGCGCTGGGCTGGCCTGGTATTTGAACCTTGTTTGATCAACTACCAAGTTCTAATTCAGCAAGAAGTCAGGAGTCAAAACCATACATACTTACAAAGCGAGCACAATGGCACTCTGCTTCATACCCAAAGTTCCCCATTGGGACATTCCATGTAAGGATGTGATACAGTTAGTAGAAGCCTATCTTAGAGGGAGGACGAATGGGCTTGCACACTAGCTACAAGAAGCACACCTATTCTTGACGAATTTTTCAGTTCATGCCTGGCTGTCCAGAAAGTGCTTGATCTAGCTTTGGGGGGATCTATTTTGGAAGGGGGAAAATGTTCTCTTTCCAGCTTTCTGCTTTCTTTACAAGGGCCCGATTTAGAGATGGGAAGAATAGTTACTCCTTCACAAATGTGACGCAAATACATCTGCTTTATCACAAGTGCCCTACGATATAATCCACTTCTAATAAGACAGCCAAGATAGCCATCATGTTTGTGAGAGAATACCCGTTCCCCAAACTCTAATTCAAGCCCTAAACCTAAGCAGGGAGCAGGCCTTGGACTTAGATGCATTATGATTCCAAAGTCCATTAAGCATTTTCTGGGTTTTTCTCTGATCATCACAGTCCTAAAGATAAGTGCGAAAAAGGTTGAGGTCATATTGGTGTTATCACATTGACCACAATGTTCCTTGTTTCGCTTGCTTCTCAGCTTAGCCAAAGATGGCTTATTTATCAAATAATTAGTTACTTAATTTAATACTCTAAGTGAGAATGACAGACTAACTCCCGTACTGTATTCACTTTAAAAAACATCTAATTTCAGGTCAATTTCAGTTTGAGATGTGCAGATCTAACACTAACCACTGTGCCTGTGTGTAAACAAAAGACCTAGGGCCAAGTGGAGAGTTCGGACTCAATCACAAACGTGAAGGCTATCCCGCCCATCTTAACAGAAATACCATATTATATAATAATACCCTTGTAACAAGCTAGATGGGATATTCATCACATTTGTGACGGACAACCCGTCCAACAAACTCTAAATCAGGCCCTTATAAAGCACGTAGTAAACCTCAGGCACAACAGCTTTAGGTGTGTTTGTAATTAACTTGTTAGGGCACCTTAATTATACAACTGTTTGATGGGTCAAGAAGTAATCATGTGATACAAATATTAACCTTGCTGACCAATCTGCTATAAACATGTTTCACTTCTGCCTTAATACAACAGCAACACCTTCCCTAATGGACGGCTAGATCTAATTATAGGTACTAATAATATCATGAACTCTACAATCAAAACGTAAAATCCACAACAGTGCCTATTTACCAGCTATATATATATATATATATATATATATATATATATATATATATATATATATATATATATATATATATATACACTAAGGGGGTCATTCTGACCGCGGCGGACGGCGGTCGCCGCCCGCCACGCGGTTCCCGCCGAAAGACCGCGGCGGTCATTCTGGCTTTCCCACTGGGCTGGCGGGCGACCGCCGAAAGTCCGCCCGCCAGCCCAGCGGGAAACACCCTTCCCACGAGGACGCCGGCTCAGAATTGAGCCGGCGGTGTGGGAAGGTGCGACGGGTGCAGTTGCACCCGTCGCGAATTTCAGTGTCTGCTAGGCAGACACTGAAATTCTTTTTGGGGCCCTTTTACGGGGGCCCCTGCAGTGCCCATGCCACTGGCATGGGCACTGCAGGGGCCCTCAGGGGCCCCGCGGCACCCCCTACCGCCATCCTGTTCCCGGCGGGAGAACCGCCAGGAACTGGATGGCGGTAGGGGGTGTCAGAATCCCCATGGCGGCGGAGCGCGCTCCGCCGCCATGGAGGATTCTCAAGGGCAGCGGAAAGTCGGCGGGACACCGCCGACTTTCCGTTTCTGGCCGCGGCTGAACCGCCGTGGTCAGAATGCCCAGCGGTGCACCGCCAGCCTGTTGGCGGTGCTACCGCCGACCTCCGCCATGGCGGTAATTACCGCCAGGGTCAGAATGACCCCCTAAGTATTAACTTAAATCATTTGCATAAAATTAAAGCATTTGTTTATTTAAAACGATTAGTGTTACAATTGAATTGCCACTTCACTATTACTATTACTCATATTTCTTTCTTTTTGACCTTAAACAGCACTGAATTGGCCACTGGCTAGGCTTCTAGAGCATTTTACAGAGGTATGGGACATAAAGCAGCATCAGTGTGACATTGATGATCTTAATAATGTATTGTATGGAATAAATTGTTAGATATCTACGTCATAATCATTTGAATAATAACAGAAAAGTCACACTCGTATCTGCTGTTTACTTTTCCTGACCAGGATTCTATTAAGGAGACATGCATCTGCCTATGTAGCAGCCCATAAACTGAAATCTGCACTGCATGGTATGCACTGCTTGGTATGCTGGCCTGCAAGTCTAGTGTTGCACTATTGAAGTATCTGTTTCCTCTATCTCCCTGGATGCAGGTGCTTATGGCCTGCTGACATTACTCTAGCGTAAGAACAATACCAACACCAATCATATTGGCCAAGGTAAATAAAGGGACAATGAAAGGTGAAATCCAAAGGTTAGACCATTTCATTTCTGTCTACCTCATTTGCAAGTCATGCATTTGCATAATCATATTTCTTTTGTTTAGGAATGGACTTCCAGTGATTCAAAGACAAACTGCACCTCGAATCAAGCCAATCCTCTATAACGAACTCCACCAGTTCAAGAATTAAATCCATTTAAAGGACATAAATGGGCACACCAAATTTCAAATAATAATTTCATAGTTTAACATTTTTCTTAATCTACACAAATACCCAGCGGTGACTCCTCTGCTACAGTGGAGGAGCATCACGCCCTTGCCAGCAGCAGCATCTGCAAACCTTGAAAATAGAACATAAATGAATCATGTTTATTATCATTTTATTTTTAAAGGCGCTGGACCATGGGGGATGACAGGGTTGGAGCGGGAGTAGTGTGCACTCCCCTCAGTGCGCATGTGTGTTTGGATGGCCATCTCGGACTGGCCAAACACGCATGCAAACTGAGTTCTATCCTGCAACCCGGCACTGTGTGGAGACAGCATGCCCAGGCTCCCAGTCTGCCTGGGAGCACAAATCCAGGGCGCTCCGGCCAATCCTAATGCTGCTTTCATGCTGCCAGCAGCGTTAGGTTTGGCCACAGGGCAGGCTGGGAACCTATGCCTGCAAGTGAAGCCAGAAGAGCAGTCCCGTGGCAGGGAGTCAGGTATGTTTTTTTTCTAATTTGCATTCTTTTGTTTTGCCCCCACCACAACGTGCTGCCCCATTCCTTTACCGCCTGCAAGCCGCAACTGCAAATATCGCTCTTTCCTTTGGGAAATCTGTTTTTCTTAATTCCTGAATTTCAGATACACGCCAGCCTTGTTTTCCACAGCAAGGAAAATTAGGTGAATAATTTTTTCACAATCTCCCCAACATAAAACATTAATTTTATATGCATGGGTTTCTCTTGGATGTTTAAATCACTCTCAAAATAATTTTGCATGCCAGAATAAATCTATGGCCCTCATTACAACCACTGCAGTCTTCTCAGAAGACCGCCGAGGCAGAGGGCGCCAGAATACCACCAGTGCTGGCGGTATTTCTGGCTCCCTATTTCGACTTTCCCGCTGGTAACAGTGTTACAATCCGAAAAGTCACATCAACATTGCTGCAGGCTCGTAATTGAGCCAGCGGTAATGCTGATGTGCAGCGGGTGCAGTAGCACCCGTCGCGCATTTCACTGCCCGAAATTCGCGCAGTGAAATGCGCAATGGGGCTATGCCTGGGGGCCCCTGCACTGACCATGCCAAGTGCATGGGCAGTGCAGGGGCCCCCAGGGGCACCCCAAGTCCCCCTTACCACCAGCCTTTCCGTGGCGGTGTTTTCCGCCGTGGCCAGGCTGGCAGTCGGGGACTCATAATCCCCAGGGCAGCGGTGCTTGCACCGCTGCCCTGGGGATTATGACCACCAGGCAAATGGAGGGGCCGGCGGTATGGCCGTGGCTATTGCGCCACGGTCATAATAGCTGGCAGAACACCGCCAGCCTGTTGGTGGTGTTACCGCCAGCTTACCGCCGGCCGCCAGGGTAATAATGTGGCCCTCTGGCCCTCATTACAACCTGACCGCCGAGGCAGCGGGTGCCAGAATACCGCCAGTGCTTGCAGTATTTCTGGTTCCCTATTTCGACTTTTCCGCTGGGTTACCGTCCGCTGGCCCAGCGGAAAAGTCACATCAAGATTGCTGCCGGCTTGTAATAGAGCCGGCTGCAATGCTGATGTGCAGTGGGTGCAGTAGCACCCGTCGCGCATTTCACTGCCCGAAATTAGGGCAGTGAAATGCGTGATGGGGCTATGCCTGGGGGCCCCTGCACTGCCCATACCAAGTGCATGGGCAGTGCAGGGGCCCCCATGGGCACCCCAAGTCCCCCTTACCGCAAGCCTTTTCATGGCGGTGTTTACTGCCGTTGCCAGGCTGGCGGTCGGGGAGTCATAATCCCCAGCGGTGCAAAGCCTGGCGGTATAGTGGAGGGGCCGGCGGTTTGGCCGTGGCTATTGCGCCACGGTCATAATAGCTGGCGGAACACCACCAGCCTGTTGGCGGTGTTACCGCCAGCTTACCACCGGCCGCCAGGGTCGTAATGAGGCCCTATGTGTTTTCAGGCTCACATCATCTAGCCCTAGAAATATTGGGCCAGATGTGTCAAAGCTTTTTTGCATTCGCAAACGGTGCGAATCGCAAAATTCCACCGTTTGCGAATGCAAAAATGCCTTTCAGAATAGTGATAGCTATTGAAATTGCGACTCCATTTAGGGTATCGCAAATTGCAATTCCCTAAATAGGATTGCAAATAGGGAATTACCTATTTGCGATTACCAGTGCACATGTACCATGCATTTCCTAAATGCGAATTTGGCATTTAGGAAATGGAATTACCATGAATTGAAGTTTGGTGGTAGGCATGTGCAATTTTTAAAAATGCATTACAAATGCATTTTTAAAAATGACATGTAACGCCCCTAGGGCATGTGTGCGCTTTACATGTCCACAAATATTTTTTGGGGGTGCATCAAAAGGGGCCTTAGGCCCCCAGCACCCTGGGATTTGCATTACCTAATTGGAATTTGCATATTCGGAAATGCAAAACCATTCGCACCTATGCGCCTACAGGCCCATAGGGATGAATGGAGTCCCATTCCCTAATAGTGATTTCCTAATAGCGATTGCCATTTTTAAGAAATCGCTATTGCCGAATCACAATTTTCATGCATCCCATTTTGCGTTTCTTAAATAGCGATTTCTTAAAATTCGCTATTTAAGAAATGCAAACCGGGAGCTTGATACACCTAGCCCATTGTGTTTTCTTATAAATGAGGCTTTTGACAGTAGCCTATCATCAGATAATCAGCAAAGGATTTTCCAACGTTTCTTCGCCTACTCCTGAAGTTCAGCAAAACAATCATAGCATACATAACATGGATGTATGGCATTACAGAATCATGTTTTTTCCATTAACTATTCGCACGCACACCCCGTTTTATTAAACACTACTATATTCTCTAGCTGTCCGCCCCTTTGTACTTCTATATCACTTTTGAGAATGGACACATTTCTTTTTAAGTTGTGGCAGGTGATCGGAAATAGATCCTGTTCGGCTCTTGCACAGTTTCAAATGTTCTCAAAAGCGAGGGCTTTGAAGTCGTCGGTAGATGTTTTCCTTACTTTCCACACCTCTTTCAACCTGTGGCAAACCGCAGCTGCTTCAGTAATATATTAATAGATTGCTTTGTCTGCTTAAACACACCCCGGGTTTAACTGCTTTGGTACACAAAGTGTTTTTCATTCACATTGTCGTACCTGGAAGACTTATTGGGAAATAATCCCTCATTGTTTATTCTAAGACACTCAACAAGACACCGCAAGCACTAAACGACAAAACAGAGCTTTGTGGCTTCGGTAATCTGATAGGCCAAGAGACATGGGGCCTGCACGCACCTCCTGCCTGGAGGCGCTCGCATTGAGCAATCAGATCCTGCATCGAGTGACCAGGATCACCAAAGCGAACGAGGAAGCAACAGCAAGCATAGTTACTGGAAATTCATGCACGGCTCCTTCTGCCAACAGGCCCAAGACCGCTCTTCGGTGAATATAAAACAGACATAACGTAACCCTGTTTGAGTTCGTTGGGGAGATAGATGTGTTGCAGTATTTATTGTCCAGGTGCAATCACACCCAAAGGAATAGCAATTTTGAAATCCCAAAGATTTCTCTCAAGTATTCCTATGATACAGTCGTGATCCTGTGGTTACGTTTAATTTCTTTCTTGACTTAGTATCTTATTCCAGTTATTTTGACGGAGAATGATCTATCTTTTGTACGCACTGTCATTAAATAACCCAACAAATTTTCTTGAAAGGGTCAACCTTTTTTTCTTTAGACCTCTTAAGAGACAACTGTATTGTTGGAGTGGTGTCAATGCAATATCTTATAGCTCTGCACATGCCTTGTAAATACCAAATTGCTGTCATTTAAGCCTTATTGTGTAGTTTTTTAATGCAATCTCACAAAAACTAAAATACTTGCTAAAAGACCATCATATCACTATGTCCAAAGTGGCTGCAGTGAGGTAGTAGCAACTTGGGGAAGCTGACAGAACTATCCAACGTTTGTTGGTTACCAGTGAATGAATCGTTGTAAGAAGATGGTTACAGTAAGAAGAGTATGAGTGTTTGTGAGTCCGATAAAAAGGGCTGTTTTACACAGTGGTGGTAAGCATACCCACTGCAACAACATGAAGTATGCTTTCCGCCAACATAATGATCCGTCTGTCGAATTTAGAAGTAGGCGGACAAGAGATAAGCAATTTCAGTGATTTAAACCACAATAAACACCACAAAAAAGCGGAATCAAGCATTCATCAAACAAATAGATAAATGCTAAAATATTTTATTTAGTTCACAGACAAATATCCAAAAAATCAAAATTTAAATTTAAGTAGGAAGAGAGGAGTTTTTTAAATTCAATTGAGACTACCTGTCATCCTTTCTATATAGAGGTTGATGCACTGGATCTTCTCCCACAATCAATCTCAGGATCCCAACTATGGGCCTCATTACAACATTGGCAGTCGGACTAGCTGACCGCCAATGCCGCGAGGAGGACGCCACCATCATATCATTGGCATCCCCCTGCTATTACAATGTTCCCACTAGGCTGACTGGGAAGAACAATGGAATAGAGCATTCCTGACGGTCAGTCCGGTGGGAACAGTGCAACGATATAAGGAGCCGAGTCCTATACCATAGCACAGAGGAGCCTGACCTGCACCCGCGGAAGGAATGCTCACCGTCTGTAAACCAGGCAGTGCACATTCCGATGGAGATGTGCAGGGGGGCCTTATCACGTCCCATGCTATAGGCACGGGTGGGTGTGGGAGCTCCCTGTGGTGCCCAGCACACCCTTACCGCCAGCCTTTCCATGGCGGTCAGACCATCAGGCACCATCTTTCTGGCAGGGCGGCGGTCCCCTGTGGGTCCCACCGCCAGAGTCATAATGTGGCAGTCAGACTGCCAAAGTTGCGGCGGTCTGACCATCACCACAAGTCTGGCGGTCCTTGGACCACCACACTCTCAATCAGGCTCTTAATCAAACTCAAATCAGGCTCCAATTTCAAATTCCTCCACATTTAAGGCAAGTTAGAACATTTTCAATTTGTTTTTTTATGTATATACACTTGATTAATCTATTAATATTATTTAATTGTTTAAGGATTCGTGGATCCCGTGAGTGAATGTAGTGGACCCCCAGGGGTCCCCGGTCACAGGTTAAGAACAGCTGCCCTAGAAACACCCATACCTAAATAACATATGTGATTACTTTTCCGGTGATGTCTTAATCTAAGCTATCTCAGATAGTAAGAAGCTTCCCTTTGCTTCAGCTGTTAACTAACACAGTGATAACTGAGCCCTAGTGTGGAGTATGACAGTACAATTACCCAGCTGAACATATTGTCACTGCTTGCATCCTTCTTTTTCCAGGTGAGCTTGTTTACCAGGCGGCCTCTCCAGATGAAGAAGCTCTTGTTACCGCTGCCAGGAATTTTGGTTACGTGTTTCTCACACGGACTCAGGACACTATCACGGTCAGTGAGCTCGGAGTAGAGAGAACTTACCAAGTGCTGGCCCTGCTGGACTTCAACAGCATTCGCAAAAGGATGTCGATTTTAGGTGAGAGGCTCATGAAGCAGGGAGAATGTAATCCGAGGAAATATTGGAAGCAAGGGTTGGATGTGTGGTGAGAAGGAGCTGGTTTGATAGAATCAGAGGAAAGACAATAGGCAGGAGTGTGGGCGTGTTGTGTGAAGGGAGAAACCTAGAAAAACCTGCTAATTTTACTGACATTAAAGGTAAACAAAAGAGTACTGCACAGCCAAAGAAGAAAACTAAAAGGTACCTGTAACTTTCTGAGGGCCTTATTCAGGGTTTAGGTGGTAGGCTCCAAAACCACCATTGTAGGACTGGACCTACCTCTGCTGATCAAGCCACAGCTCAATTACCAAATGTAATTGTTGCCACTAGTGCATTTGCCAGTTTTCACTAAAAACTATTTCACTGTCACGACATGAGGACTTTCGGCGAACTTCCACAATGCTATTTGGCCACACTGTCAGGGGACATGGAGGACCTGTTGGCTTTTTCTTTGTGAAGGCAACTTCCTAAAGCATTTAAAAAAAAAAAAAAAGTCAATTTCCTTGATGTTAACGGAGTTTTCTCCCAGTATGTTAAAGAGATTGCTCTTTTGGCGTCAAGCCTACCAGACAGCACAAACTGCGAGGTTGCCAAAGAACTATTTACATCTTAACAAGAACTTCCAGGGGACTAAAAGCCCGCCCATTGGTTACTACTGAGGGGCTTTATTGTCAATCTTATTTGATTGCCTTTTATTCAATGGCTTGCTCTGTCCATCTTGTTTGTCCCTCCCCTGGAACATAGTGTGCTTTCGTGTGTTCTTCCACTGCTCACTTTTAGCAGACGATTTTTTCTTTTTGACTTTGCACTCCATGAGTACGTGTTTTGCAGCTGTCTGCCTTGTGTGCTTTTCTCGTACAACATGGGTCCTGCTTTCTTATGCCCATAAGCTTCTGTGGCAATCTCTCCCTCTTGTGCTTCTCCCTCTGCCCTCCGTATGCTGTCCTTTTCCCTTTGCTCCTCCCTCTCGCACCTCAATTACCCCACAATTGGAAAATGTATCATGCCCCACTCAAGGCTTAGTATATATATAGATATATAGATATATATATATATTTGCGACCCCCTACCATGCACAGTTTTTTCGTCAAAAAGTTGACTGCAAATATACATTGATATTATCAATGATGCTATGAAAGATTGGATGATTGTCGTAATTTGTGGGGTAATTTGCAGTGCATAGGCGAGGAAGCTAGATATAGTTATCTTAGGGCACGAGATATAGGGCCTGATGTATCAAAAAAGCCTTTCGCGATTCGGAAATAGCAATTTTTAAGAAATCGCTATTTCTGAGTCGCAAAATGCTATGTATCATATTTGCGATTCGGTAATAGCGATTTCTTAAAAATCGCAAATGCTATTACCGAATTGCAAATTGTGATACAGTCCCCATTCACACCTATGGGCCTGTTGGCCCGTATTTGCGATTTGTTTGCATTTCTCAAATTGCGAATTCCTAACTGTAATTCGCAATTTGGGAAATGCAAGCTCTAGGGTGCTGGGGGCCCAAGGCCCCCTCTGCTGCACCCCAAAACAATTTTGGAAGACATGTAAGGTGCACACATGCCAAAAGGTGAATTTCTATGGTTTTGTACATTTAAAATGTGAGCCTAACTACAACTTCCCTGTAAGCTTAGGTTTTGTAAGTGAATTTCTATGTTTTTTTAACCTATAGTAATTTTAATTACTATACGTTAATCCAAACACTGCAGCGCACAGCCTTTGGCTGTGCGCAGCAGCGGTTGGCTACAGGGCCTGGCCTCCTGTTAGGATCTGAGGTCAACCCCCTATAAGCACCCAACTGTGCACATCCTTCACACATGCGCAGGGGAGGTTGCCCGCAAGACCTGGCCTGCAGCCAGAACCTGCGGCCAACTCCCCCAACCACCCAAACCCACGCTGTGCACAGCCCTTTTCCCCTGGGAGTTAACTGCACTTTCACTGGGTGTGAGAATAGGTGTGAGAGGGTGTACCTGGGAGTGAGAGTGGCTGTCAGATTGTCTGTCTGGGTGTGAGAGTGCGTACATCAGTGTTTTCGTGGATGCGTGGGTCTGTGAGTGGCTGTATGAGGGTGTCAGTGGGTCGGGAAGCAGGTGCTTGAGTGTCTGAGTGGGTGCGTGAGTGTCTGATGTGGTCTGTGAGTGGGTGCATAAGTGTCTAAGTGGGTGTGTGAGTGGGAGAAATTGATTGATAGAGAGACAGCAAGAGAGAAAGAAAGTGGGAGAGAAAGAGAGTTTTTTTAGGATTTTATATCTCATATACTTAGAATGAGATATTTTTGATGGATTTAACAAAAAAATTTATTTAATATATTAAAAAAAGTGTAATTTTGTTATTTAAAAAAACAAAAAAGGAAATGAGACCAGCTGGACTCGAACCCCCGAGCTGTGTAAATGTCTGTAACGTTCACACTGAGATACGGGGATTTTCTTCCTTGTTTTTAACATTCAAAATGTTTATTACAAAGCCCTTTATGGGCTATGTGGGACCGCAGGGGACCCCCCCAAGGGCTCCCCCCAAAGTCCCTACATTTTTAAAATTTTATTTGTAAAACAAAGCCCTTACGGGCTACCTGGCACTGGGGGGGGGGGGGCTTAAGGCTTCCCTCGCAGTGCCAATGCTTCAGCAAGCACAGAGCTGCTTTGACAGCAGCTCCATGCTTGCTGAAGCATCATGTCTGTTCCCTGCATGCATGCAGGGGACAGAGATGAAACTTCAGACTTTGACAGCTTTAAAGGTCCTGCTGTCAAAACCAGAAGTGTTTGCTGTGACTTGGCTGCAGCCAAGCCACAGCTAACAGCTATGTCCCGGGGGTGGCTGGCACCCCCGGGATATAACAGGAGCTGGCCCTGGGGCCATCAGTGGGTCCATGGTGGGGGGGAACGCATGGACCCCCTCTAACGAGAACTTAGCCCCGGGGGTTGTGGTCCCGGGTGCATTGGGGTCCCATAGGGACCGCATTTTTTATGTAAACATTTGCCCCTGGGGGTGGTAGTCCCGTTTCAAATAACATGTTGCCCCGGCGGGGTGGGTTGGTGGTCCCCGGGGCAGCGGGAGGGGGCCAGGCAGACACCCACACTTTTTTTTTTAAATCCCTGGCACTTGGTCCATCCGACGGCATTAGGCTTACGAAGTGTGGGAGCCTGCGCTTCCTTCTTTAAACATTTTATGAGTGGATTTGCGGATCCACAACGTCTCCGCTCGTAAAATGAAAGCTGTGGGGGGTGGGGGGGAGCTGGCTAAGAGATCAGAGTGTTCTTTCGTTTTTCCTTTTTGTGTTTTTGGTACTCAGCTTCAGCCGAATCCCAAGATGGCTGACAACACTTCAACAGCTTCTGTTGTTGAAGTGTTATCAGCCTATCAGATCTCAGCACAAGATCATTAGGGATCGTGAATCCTTTGCGCCCCTAGATATACAAATTTTGTTTTCCCTTAATTTCTCAAAAACTACTAAACGGAATCACACCAAAACAAAAAAAGCACTCTTCTGAGCGAGGACCTACCTTCCTGACAAATTTGGTGTAATTTTGTTCAGTAGTTTATACATATATATAAAATGTATAATATACACACACACACACACAAATATATATAGATATATGGATATATAGAAATAATTGACAAACGGTGCACCACCACCAAAAGTTGAATTGAAATATCCAGTTAATAACATCAGTCCTTTTTCATCTTCTTTTTATTCTTCCTTCTTTTTTTCTCAAAAAGGACACATGTTCATAACAGCAAAAGCCATATTCATAACAGCAACAGCCAACGCGTTTCGTCCAAACAACAGGACTTCTTCAGGGCTGTAGTATAATAAATGTAAAACTCATACAGAACGTACATCAATACATATACGAAAACACCAAAATACATATATAAAAACAAACATATACAAAATATACCCAAACCCTATTGAAAAAACAATATACATGAAAAATAATGAGACAAAATAATTAAAGCATCCAAATAATAAATACAAAGCACACACAGAACAATCCTAAAACGTGTTACTTTTACCTTGCATCATTTTAAACATAAAAAATAAATAGAATCATATATAGAATACCCATAGACATTATATTAATTTCCCCCAACCTTATAACATAAACATAATATATAGATAATATAAACCAATTGATATAATGGACAAACAATAATGGCCAACATGATTAAAAAAGCTAGTGGACCCTTGCTGTTTAATCCTATTTGATTTTACCTTCGTCCCATGGGAATTATTGCGATCCCAGGTTGCTCCCTTTTGTCCTAATGAAGACCCGCTATTAAGGTTGCGAGTGACCTTCCTTCACCTTGGGTCGAAACATCAACAACTCTATCCCTGAGCCTGGACTGCCTTATTTTCCATAGAGGGACAGTATTGATTCAAACACTGTGGGGGTCATTACAAATTTGGCGATACCAGGAGCGCCAAAAGGAGCACACATAAGAAAAGTGAGCACTAGATTAAGGTCCCACTGGGGCAGAGAAGCCAGCCAAATTATGAGCATGGCGGTCTTCCCAACAGGAGCCAGCCAAACTACCACCAGCACCAGCAGTGTGGTCATGCCTGCGTCATGTAGCCATCTTCAGGCAGCAGACACCATGTTACCGCAGGACATATTAGGAGGCTGCATACCGTCAAGGTTTCTGCCGCAATCACACGCACAACAACTCTGGAACCAGAGACGGCAACGAAGACAACAACGGTGAGTGCACACACATACCTGACACTGTAGGGAAAACCCAAAGTACACATGCACACACAACATACACATTTGGGACGGCTGGCAACACACACACACACATAACCCCACACCCACATGCACATACACCCACACACGCACACCCATACTTTGCACATGCACACCCGTACTACGCACATCGCAGCCAACACACCATGTGCTATACACACACCAACCCACATACACACAGCACTGGCACAGTCTTACACAGCAATACAAAACAGCACTGATTCCACACAACACCACAACGGCAACGACACAAACCTGACAACCAATATACACAATCACACAGCCATACAAAGAAGCATACTATGCTAACACAACACACAATGCATCTGACATCCATCACCACACACAAGCATGCACACACAACAACCACACAAGGGCAAACAACACCACCGTTACACATGTCAACACAAGTAATACCTAATTTATCAATATACATGCATGTACCAAACAAACAAGTTACTTACCTTCGATAACAAATTATCTTGTAGAGACTCTATCTAGCTGCAGATTCCTTACCTTAGAATTCCCTGGCGTCAGCTTCGAACCCAGAATTTTTCTGCTGAGCAGTACCTTGTGCGCAGCATCTGGTGGCGTTTTTCGGATCCGCATGCGGCGTCCGGCTTCGCGTGGCGGCGTCAGCATCGTTCGAGCCATCTGTGACGTCACGGTCTTCTATATAGGAACCACCCCGGCACACATACGTCAGTTCTTTTCCACAACTTCCCACGCCAGAAGCACAGAGTCATGGAAGAAATAACTTTTATTTTTTCTTCTGATTGTCTGAGCAAATCTGAAAAACCTAATATATAACCGCAGAGCGGGGAGGCTTGAGTGGGTGTAAGGAATCTGCAGCTAGATAGAGTCTCTACCAGATAATTAATTACCGAAGGTAAGTAACTTGTTCACCTGATAGAGACTTCTGGCTGCAGATTCCTTACCTTAGAATGGATACCCAAGCTATAACTCCTGGCGGTGGGCTGCGAATAAATACTTCACACAAGGAAGTCCTGCAGGACCGAGCAAGCAAAATGCCCCTCTCTTCTAACCTGGCTATCCAGGCAGTAGTGTCTTGCAAACGTGTGCAAGGAAGCCCATGTTGCCACCTGGCAGATGTCAAGTACCGGCACGCCTCGAGCAAACACCATGGTAGCAGCTTTCCCTCTGGTAGGGTGAGCTCTAAAGCCCTCAGGAGGCTGCTTCTTAGCCAAAGTGTAGCAAATTTTAATGCAGAGACCAACCCAGCGCAAAATGGTTTCTTTCTGGACTGCCTGCCCCTTCTTTGCACCAACATACCCCACAAAGAGTTGGTTGTCCACCCAGAACTCTTTTGTGCGGTCAAGGTAGAACGATAAGACTCTTTTTGGCTCCAGCCGATGGAGACACTCCTCTTCTTTAGAGGGATGCAGTGGAGCAAAGAAGGTGGGCAGGGTGATATTTTGACCCAGATGGAAAGAGGTCACCACCTTGGGGAGGAAAGAGGCATGAGTTCAGAGTACTACCTTATCAGGATATCGTGAGATACAGCGGTTTCGATGCTAAAGCCTGCATCTCACTCACTCTCCTGGCAGATGTGATCGCCACTAAGATGGCTGTTTTGATAGTGAGCAGCCAGAGAGGACAATTATGTAAAGGCTCAAAAGGAGTACACATAAGAAAAGTGAGCACTAGATTAAGGTCCCACTGGGGCATAACAAAATGCGTAGGTGGAAACATATGTACAAGCCCTTTTAAGAATATCTGTACAAAAGGCGATTTAAACTTTTGACTGTTGATCAGGCAAGCGAAGAAAAGCCGATAAGGCAGAAAGATAGTCCTAAGAGTCCCTAAGGAGGAACCCTGTTGGATAAGTGACAGAATGAACAGAAGCATATTAGAAAGAGAAGAAGATAGAGGATCAATAGACATCTCTATACAATATAATACAAAACGTTTCCTACCGTCTGTATAGCTCTGTATATACTATCTTAAAGTAAGAGGTAGTGTGCACAGTGTCCAAGGGTTCCCCTTAGAGGTAAAATAGTGGCAAAATTAGATAATTCTGATGCTCTATTTTGTGGTAGTGTGGTCGAGCTGTAGCCTTATCAGAGGGCAGTGTTAAGCATTTGTTGTACACACATAGGCAATAAATGAGGAACACACACTCAAAGACCTAACTCCAGGCCAATAGTTTTTATATAGAAAAATATATTTTCTTAATTTATTCTTAGAACCACAAGTTCAAGAGTTGAAGTAAATACATAAAATGCAAGGTACTCCACACAGGTAAGTTAGGAACTTTGAATTAGAGCAATAGCATACACAGTTTTAGTAAAAATGGCAATAAGCTATTTTAAAAGTGGACACTGCAAAAATCAACAGTTCCTGGGGGAGGTAAGTAATGGTTAGTTTGTCAGGTAAGTAAGGCACTTACAAGTCTTTGTTCCTGGGCATAAGCAGCCCACCGTTGGGGGTTCAAGGCAACCACAAAGTTATCACACAAGCAGCTCAGGGCCGGTCAGGTACAGGTCAAAGAGGTGCCCAAAACACATAGGCGCCTATGAAGAACAGGGGTGCTCCGGTTCCAGTCTGCCAGCAGGTAAGTACCCACGTCCTTGGAAGGCAGACCAGGGGGGTTCTGTAGAGCACTGGGGGGACACAAGTAGGCACACAAAACACACCCTCAGTAGCACAGGGGTGGCCGGGTGCAGTGTGCAAAGCAGGCGTTGGGTTTTGTGTTAAAATCAATGGAGGGACCCGGGGGTCACTCTAGCGGAGCAGGCAGGGCACAGGGGGGCTTCTCGGGCCAGCCACCAACTGGGCTAGGCAGAAGGTCGCCTGATGGTCACTCCTGCACTGACGTTCGGTTCCTTCTGGTCCTGGGGTCTGCGGGTGCAGTGCTTGGTCCAGGCATCGGGTTCCTTGTTACAGGCAGTCGCGGTCAGTGGGAGCCTATGGACTCTCTCCACATGCGTCGCTATGAGTGTCCAAGGGGGTCGTTTCGGGTTACTCACGAGGTCGCAGTCGCCTGGAAGTCCTCCCTGTAGTGTTGATTCTATGGAGCTCGAGCCGGGGGCGTCGGGTGCAGAGGGTGAAGTCTCACGCTTCCGGCGGGAAGAGTGAGGTCTTTAGAAGTTGCAAGAAAGTTGCAAAGTTGTTGCTGTTGTTGAGCAGAGCCACTGCTCACAGGAGTTTCTTGGTCCGTTGGTTCAGGGCAGTCCTCTGAGGCTTCAGAGGTCGCTGATCCCTGTCAGATGCGTTGTTGTTGCAGTTTTCTTCGAGTCAGGAGACAGGCCGTTAGGGGTGGAACCAAAGCAGTTGTGGTCTCCGTCGTCTCTGCAGGGCTTTCAGGTCAGCAGTCCTTCTTCTTGTTTCAGGTTGCAGGAATCCGATTTCCTGGGTCCTGGGCTGCCCTTAAATACTAAATTTAGGGGTGTGTTTAGGTCAGGAGGGCAGTAGCCAATGGCTAATGTCCTGGAGGGTGGCTACACTCTCTTTGTGCCTCCTCCCTGAGGGGAGGGGGGCACATCCCTATTCCTATTGGGGGAATCCTCCAAACTTAAGATGGAGGATTTCTAAAGGCAGGGGTCACCTCAGCTTAGGACACCTCCTTGTTTTTCCCATTATCTCCTCCATCCTTGCCGCCAAAAGTGGGGGCAGTGGCCGGAGGGGTGGGCATCTCTACTAGCTAGGATGCTCTGGGGGCTTTAACAAAAGGGGTGAGCCTTTGAGGCTCACTGCCAGGTGTTACAGTTCCTGCAGGGGGAGGTGGGAAGCACCTCCACCCAGTACAGGCTTTGTTCCTGGCCACAGAGTGACAAAGGCACTCTCCCCATGTGGCCAGCAACTCATCTGGCTGTGGCAGGCTGGCAGAAACTGGTCAGCCTAGCACTAGGAGTCGGACTGGTATTCAGGGGGCATCTCTAAGGGTGCATGGTACAATAAATTCCACACTGGCATCAGTGTGCATTTATTGTGCTGAGAAGTTTGATACCAAACTTTCCAGATTTCAGTGTGGCCATTATGGAACTGTGGAGTTCGTGTTTGACAAACTCCCAGACCATATACTCTTTATGGCTACCCTGCACTTACAATGTCTAAGGTTTTGCTTAGACACTGTAGGGGCATAGTGCTCATGCACCTGTGCCCTCACCTGTACTATAGTGCACCCTGCCTTAGGGTTGTAAGGCCTGCTAGAGGGGTGACTTACCTACCTGTGCCACAGGCAGTGTGAGGTTGGCATGGTACTCTGAGGGGAGTGCCATGTCGACTTAGTCATTTTCTCCCCACCAGCACACACACGCTGTAAGGCAGTGTGCATGTGCTGAGTGAGGGGTCCCCAGGGTGGCATAAGACATGCTGCAGCCATTAGAGACCTTCCCTGGCATCAGGGCCCTTGGTACCAGTGGTACCAATTACTAGGGATTCATCTGAGTGGCAGGGCTGTGCCAATTGTTGAAGCAAAGGTACAGTTTAGGGAAAGAACACTGGTGCTGGGGCCTAGTTAGCAGGGTCCCAGCGCACTCATAACTGGCATCAGCAAAAGGCAAAAAATCAGGGGGTAACCATGCCAAGGAGGCATTTCCTTACACCGTCTTAGTAGAGGAACGCCTGGCTGCCAGAATGACATCACAGACTTCGGGAGGGAGGTCATAAACCATCAACTGCCGCCACTCAATCTCCACGCATGAAGCTGCAGACAGAAGATCCTCTCGAAGAGGCAACCTGATTGGAGGACTGATGCTCATTTTGAGAAGCTCTGGATACAAGACTCTATGAGCCCAATGCGGAGCCACTAAGATTACTTGGGCCTGGTTATTCTTGATTTTCTTGAGAACTCTAGGCAGAATTGGTATGGGTGGAAAGGGGTACAGGAGGCCTGGATGCCACTTGCGCTGAAAAGCTTTGCCTATCGATAGCTGCCTTGGAAACTCCAACGTGCATTACTACTGACATTGCGCGTTCTCTTCGGAGGCGAACAGATCTAACCAAGGCTCTTCCCACGGCTGAAAGAGTCCTTGCGCCACCTCCGAACTGAGACACCATTCGTGATCTGCTAAGCATCGCCGCCTGAGTTTGTCTGCTCTGGCGTTCAGAGAACCTGCCAGGTGTTGAACCACCAGGGTTATGCCCTGATGTTCCAGCCATGTCCAGAGACATAGAGCCTCTTGACAAAGGGTCCATGAGCCCACACCGCCCTGCTTTTTGCAGGACTACATTGTGATAGTGTTGTCTGTGAATACCTGCACTATCTTCGCTTTCACAACAGGAAGAAATGCCCTTAATGCTAGCCGTATCCCCAGAAGCTCCAAGAAGTTGATATGGAGCCCGGATGCCGCCAGAGACCAGAGGCCCCAGATCTCCACCTCTCCCAGATGGCCGCCCCATCCCAGAAGTGATGCATCTGTCACTACTGTAAAATCTGGTAGGGGAAGGGAGAGGAGTATGCCCTTGACCCAATCGCAGTTCACTAACCACCACTGCTGATCCTTTGCAGTTCCCTCAGAGATCTGAACCATGTCGGTAAGATTTCTCTGATGCTGTGCCCATTGGAACTCCAGATCCCACTGCAGAGCCCTAGTATGTCATCTTGTATGTTTGACTAATAAAATGCAGGAAGCCATGAGTATCAACAGCCTCAGAGTCTGTCTCACCGAAATCCAGGATAGAAACATCGGTATCATAACATGAATATCCTGGACTCGCTGCTCAGGAGGATAGCCCCAAAACTACACTGTGTCCTGAACAGCTCCGATAAAAGTGAGCTTCTGAGAGGGTGTCAGGTGTGACTTTGGCACATTTACAGTGAACCCCAGCGAGTGCAAGAGGTTCGCCGTCGTCTGGAGGTGGGTGATGAGAGCCTGGGGCATCGGAGCCTTCAACAGTCAGTCGTCCAGGTAGGGGAAGACTGAAATCCCTAACCTGTGCAGATGAGCTGCCACCACCGCCATAACTTTTGTGAACACCCAAGGGGCACTGGTGAGACCGAAAGGGAGCACAGTAAACTGAAAGTGCTCGTGGTCCACCTTGAACCGCAAGTAACACCAGTGGGTGGGCAGGATGGGGATGTGAAAATACATTCTGCAAGTCCAACACTACCATCCAGTCTCCTTGGTCTAGGGCAGACAACACCTGAGCAAGAGTGAGCATCCTGAATTTCTCCTTTTTGAGGAAGAGATTGACATCCCTTAAATCCAGGATAGGGCGAAGGCCCTTGTTCTTTTTGGGAATCAGAAAGTAGCTGGAATAATAACCACTGCCTACTTCTGACATCGGGACCCTTTCTATAGCTGCCTTAGCCAAGAGAGCCATAACTTCCTCGCTGAGCAAGACCGAATGATCCCCCATCAGCCGTTCTTTTACCGGAGGGATAGAGGGAGGGAAAGACTGGAAGGGGAGGGAATAGCCCTTCTTTATGATCTGCAAGACCCATTTGTCCAATGTGATGGTCTGCCAGTGAGGGATATAAAATTGAATCCTCCCTCCAACTGGACAGACATGGTCTTGCAGAACCACACTAGGAGGGCTTGGGCGCTGAGGATGAAGGGGGCTGTGTGGTGGCCGACCTCTGGCCAGACCCTCTGGGTCTGACCATACCACGACCTCGTCCTCGCACGGGATGCAGTGAAGCCGGAGAACGGTGGCTAACTTGTGGCTGGTGTGGTACCGCGCCCCTTCCGAAGCCACGAAAGGGACGAAAGACAGACTGTTGACGAGCCAGCACTGAAGGGCTGAAGGATCTGGCCGTAGCTCGAGAATCCTTGAACTTCTCAAGTGCAGAGTCTGCCTTCTCACCAAAACGGCGAGAGCCATCAAAAGGCACGTCCATCAAACTCAACTGCACATCCCCTGAAAAGCCAGTGAAACGTAGCCAGGTCTGGCGACAGAGGGCCACTGTCGAAGAAATCGCCCTGCCCAGCGAATCAGTCGTGTCTAAGCCGCACCTTATAGTAAACTTGGCTGCATCTCTCCCATTCTTGGCAGCCTGGGTGAGAGTGTCCCGTACGCCCCCTGGCACCTGTGCCACTGTATCCCACAAAGTATGGGAAAAAGGGCCCAATAGGCAAGATGTGTTTACTGACCTCAATGCCAGGCTGGAGGAAGAAAACAACTTCTTTACAAGTTGGTCCAGTCTCTTGGATTCCCTATCCGGAGGGGCGGAAGGGAAGGCACCACAGGAAGTGGAGGCTTGGACCACCAAGCTCTCCGGGGTGGGGTGCTGGATGAGGAAACTAGGGTCATTTGGAGCAAGTCTAGGGCGGCGGCCCATTGTCCTATTCACAGGAGCCCCTGTGCTGGGGTGTGACCATGTTCCCAGAAGGCCATCCGTGAGGGCTTCATTGAAGGGTAAGATCGGCTCCGATGTAGCAACCCATGTCTGAAGCACCTCCGTCAGGAGATTAGTCCTGACTGGCACCGTAGGCAAGTCTAGGTCCAAGACCTCAGCTGCCCTACGCACCACCATGCATAAGATGCACCCTCCTCCACAGCCACAGTGGGAGGAGAGAACATGCCAGCATCTGGAGAAGTATCCAGTCCACTGGCTTCCCCTAGATCCTCATAACAGTCCTGTTCATGTTCCAATCCATATTCTGAAGGGTCCTCAGACCCCTCCCACTAATCTCCTGTGCCTGGCTGTTCTGAATAAGCCTCAGTCACTGATTTGGGCCTAAACGGTGCCGTCAAAGTCAGAATCGGCATCGTACGACGTTGTTCCGGCTCCGCATCATCCGGAATGAGGATGGGGCTACCACCACCAATGGGCGCGGGTGGTGGTGGGAGCGTCGACGTTGGGCCCGGCACCAGAGGAGGTTGACTGTGAGATACCGGCGCAGGTCCGGATCTACTATCGGATCCCAGGGTCCCCAACAGCGCCAAGGGTTGAAGCCGCCGATGTCGAATCCGATGGGGCCCCTGCTAAACTCACGGGGCATGAAGACTCACCTGAGGGTGCAGCCCTCCCACTCAAAAACAATGCACATAGCCTCGTAAAATTCTTTGATTTGAGCGGGGGTCGCTTCGGTCCCTGGATAAGGGGGAAGACGCAGAGTCGGCCCAGGCGATGGCTCAGCAGAGCTGAGCTTGGAACATCGACGTTCCCTGGATGCCTCTTTGGCCGTTTGGACTTCTTCTTCTTCTTGTGCCTCTTACCTGAATGCCCCGAAGATCTCGAATGCGAGGAAGATGACTTGGAGCTCCTGGAGCGGTGCCGCGACCTTCTCCTAGAGCAGGACTGTGACCTCACAGGAGTCACGTTAACCGAAGACGGCTGCCGGGCCGCTAGAAGATTGAATCATTGTCCTTTTCAAGGCACCAGAGATACACCGGGTTTGGATCCGTAACCAACATGGTGCGATGACATGCACCACACAGTTTGAATCCTGTCTTTCTGGAAGACATCGTTCAGACAATCGAAAAGCTTCGAAAAAAAAGTCAAAAAAGGGTAGCTCTTCCTGGATCTGCACTTAACCGGCGCAGAAGAAAGAGAACTGACGTATGCACACCGGGGTGGTGCCCATATAGAAGACCGTGATGTCACAGACGGCTCCAACGGTGCTGTTGACGCCACGCTGAGCCGGATGACGCAGGCAGATCCGAACAAAGCCACCCGACAGCGCACAGGGTACTGCTCAACAGAAAAATTCCAGATTCGAAGCTGGCGCCAGGGAATTCTAAGGTAAGGAATCTGCAGCTAGAAGTCTCTATCAGATACAAACAAATCCTACACACAATATACAGCCATCACAGCGTGACAAATGGTAGGGCCACACCCACATATGCTGCCTAGATACAACAGCTAGCACAACAGACACACACGCACTTGTCACACACACCCAAACCAAAGCCGCCAAATACAAAACATATATATATAAAAATGGGAATTAAAAAATAACTATTTACAAACAGAAGGCCATTGGCCAGACCGAACTGCCAAAGGCAGAAATGGCACCTCTGTGTGCCCCTACATGACTGCTTACTGCTATATGATCTCCACAGGGTAGGGGCATCAAGGAGGCAGGTAGGCACCTCAGGGTTTGGGAGGGACGTCCTTGGGCTTGAGAGGGGGGGCTTAGGGCAAGCTTTAGGGGAAGGCTGGGAACACTTGGGAGGGGTTGACTTCTTAGAAGGGGAGAGGAAAGGCTACTAGCGGGGAGGCAGGGGAGGATTTTGAGGTGGAAAGGCTGGACTTGGGGATGGACACAGACCGTTTGAGGGTATCACAGGGTAGAAGAGGAGTAGGGAACAGGGAAAACCCCATGAGGAAATGCTTCTTAGACACACGGGGTGGTCAGGGCAAAAAGGTTTGGGAGTGGAGGTAGAGGGAGTGGTTGTAGGCGGTGATGGGTGCAATTGCATGTGAGGAATGTCTGTAGGTGCTGGGTGTCTGTTGGGTGGTTGAGTGCGGACGTTTATGTGTCTTGGGAGGAGGTGCTGAGAGACACCATGCTGGATGGGTGACTGTCTGTTGGAGTGGTGTCTGCAGGAATGGAAGATGTGCTACATGTGGGTGTGTCAGTGGTTGTGATGGCTGCAGATGCAGTGACTGGGATGGATGTCTGCGGGTCTGATATTGTGCTAGGTAAGATAGGAGTTCTGGCTGGATCAGTGAATGTTGGTGTGGTGGCTGCAGGTGTGTCTGGTGTAGTGTCTTTGAAGGAGGGGTGGTGGGGGTGTCTGCAGGTGGGTGTGGTTTGTGTGCATGCCAGTTGTGGGTCTTGTGGTGTTTGTGTTTGTCCGTGGTACCCTTGGCTGTTCAGGTGGATGCATTCTTGTGTGTCTGTGTGCTTTGGTTGGGTTTGGGAAGAGAAGTTTGGGATTGGGAAAAGGTAGGTGGAGGGGGGACGCTAGAAAAAGGGTGACTGACTGCCGTCAGTGTGGAGGCAAGAGTCTAAAAGGATCTCTGTAGGCCAGCCAGTGCTCCATGAATGCCCTATAGGAACACACTGCTCTGCTGGACTTGAGCTGCCAGTCCCTGGATGGCATTCACAATGGTCGACTGACCCACAGAGATTGACCTCAGGAGGTCAATAGCCTCGTCACTGAGGGCAGCAGGACTGACTGGGGCAGAGGTGCCTGCGGCGAAGGAGACGCCCACCTTCTTGGGTGAGTGGGCACCGGCAACTGGGTGCCGAGCTACAGGGAGGGCGGTGGTAGTAAGGGGGTGGCGGACAATGACGGTGCTGGGGTGGTCCCAGAAGGGTCCGCCACTACCAGGGAGGGTCCACTGGAGGAGGTCTCTCCCGTGGCACTCTCCTCCGTGTCACTGGGTCCCTCGCTGTCGCTAGTAGCAGCACTCCGTGTTCCGTGGCCTGCAGCATCCCCACTCACCTGTGCCTCTTCTCCTTCGCCTGCCGATGTTGATGAACACAAATACAAAGAGAGGGAGGGAGAGAGATAGGGAGAGAGAGAGTTAACATATATCCCACATATACACATGTAAACATGCACATCTGTGACAATACATATCCTGGCTAGGCTATCTCAGGTGCCAATACATATTTCCTACATCATGTCAAAACATGTCACCACTACCCACCCCTGTATGCCAACCCTCACACCTACATCTACATCCAAGTAAGTCAGGAGTCATCCACATGATCAGCATCATAGTCATGTCTGCAAGGACATCATGCCCTTGATTAAGTACAAATATCTCCCTGATTTCACATCATAGCTCTCCATATTCCTATAACCGATTGGAAGTGCACCTGACTGAACCAAACACATCAGGCCCGGGCACTTACAACAGCTGATGAGTCCATGTCCTTTGTTCAATATCCATAACAGTGAAGACCACCCCACTTACACACCACACAGCATCTGTCTGTCGTATTACATGGCTGACCTAACATTCTGTACAGTAATGCCAATATAGATCTAAGAATAGATTAAGCCACCCCAAGTTAGACACCCATACAGGTGACATCTGATGTGTATAATACAAGTCTGGGGTGCAGGCATGTGATTAGTCTGACCCAATCACAGAGTAAGATCTTTAGACACCAAACACATATATATATCACAACTAATCATACATCTAAGTGCCTCTACAATAGCCCATATTGCATATCCATACTTAACCACTGAGTGCAGTGTCACAAATTATGAACCTCTGGAACACACATATGACATCATGGTCCATATACAATACCACAACACACACAGTTTCACCAGCAGGACTTCACAACATAATAACACCCCCCTCACTCACACCATTCCAGAATTTTGATTACCTGTACCTAAGTCCAGACAACACACATCTCAGACGGTAAATACATGTAAGCATTATCCAGTAGATCTATTTGATCCACAAGTAGATCTATTTGATCCACAAGATCTATAGGGTTATAGTTGCTGCTGTGAGACACACTGTTTTTTTGTTACATAAATGAGATACATTTACTACTTTTTCAATATATAATACTTTTAACATTGCAATGTATCAAAACCATTGCTGATAATATTAACCATCATGAGTACTTGCACTTCACTCTTCCTGAGGCCCTTTGCATAGGATGCTATGGCCCACTTCACCTTGTCTTGTAAAAAAACTTGTTGTAGCAAGCCATAGTTGGATACTTTACCCTTTTAAAGGAGTAAATTGCACTACATCTGCACTAGCACTTGCATAAGGCTGGCTAATATTAACGAATATGGCTTGGTATCAAAATTATTGCTGTTAATATTAATCATTGTGAGCATTCACATTTCATTCTTCCAAGGCCCATTTGTAAAGGATACTATCACCTGGAAATGTTCCACCCCCCAGATTTAATAGGGGTGGGAACTGTAAATTATTTACTTGCATGTGTGCATGTGGGTTTTTCACGGGGATTAGGTAGGCCTAAATGAAGCTGATCCCTGTTTATAAATAAGTTTTAGGATTTTAAAGAATGAACAGTGATTTCATGTAATGATGATTTTTATTATTGAATGTACTATGTTTCTTATATATATTGTAAGGTATGAAGGTGAAACAATTAAAATTAAATTGGTAAGCATTATCCACACATGGACCAACACCAATGCCTTTGCACTGACAACACATCCCACTATTACATACGGCAGCCTCAGGAGAGAAAATACAACAATGATTTCACATCAACATCTCATAAGTCATAGAATACCCTATCCTGTCCTAATCACTCACTTCAGCTAGGCCAAGGGTAGCAGACATTATCCCACTCCATCAGATGTGCCCCAGTAACCATTGAGACATGATGTAGGCAGTAACTAAGCTATGTTGCACTGTAATCGCTAGGTCATTGGAATACATGGCATTTACATTACATATTGACAATGACGAGGTCTGCCTAGGTACTTCCCACCTCTAGTACTATTCCATTGGGTTCAAGGTTTCATCCCCCACAAGTCTACCACTTAGAAATGTATGATGATTGCAATTAGACAAAAATTAAAGATACATTTCAAATTATCCTACTTTTGCAACCTTCACATGCCCTATAGATAGCAGATAGCCAATATATGGGGATACAACTATCAAGCCATAGTACGGTCCTATACAGGCCATATCTGTGTTGGAGATGTAATGGCTGCCTCACAAGGAGTCAATTCCATTACCAGTACTTGATGTCTATAGTCCCTGTGATAAAACGCGAGTCCCATAGTTGGTTTTACAGGTGTGCTATACAGATGGGAGTGGACTGACACCTTAGAGCCACAAATGTTAAAATGCAGATGGATGAGCAGGTCATACTCAATGGGTAGGATGATACACAAGCTCACATCCATAGTAAAGGCTGGATGGAGT
This sequence comes from Pleurodeles waltl, assembly GCF_031143425.1. Lineage (NCBI taxonomy): Eukaryota > Metazoa > Chordata > Amphibia > Caudata > Salamandridae > Pleurodeles > Pleurodeles waltl. The sequence continues at coordinate 77,038,034 of NC_090451.1, read as the reverse complement.
CACACATGTGCCAGTATCATTAGACCATCCACACAATGCAGGCATGGAGATGTCTTGATATAGGAGAAGTACATCCACTGACAGCAAAGCATCAAAACACAGCTACAACTTATACTCAGGCCGGGTGGTTACTATGCATTCCCACTACTTTACATACATTTAGCATTGACTACATTATCACATAAGCTACAGTGAGGCAGGTAATCCCATACAACCCGAGCCAAGTCCCAGGATACATTCAGTACTCACCCCCTTATTGCTGTGGTGCTGCCCTGAAACGCCCATCGACCTCAGGGTAGGCCACTGCCAAAATGCAGGCCATTGGGGGGTCAGGCTCCGATAGGCACCCCTCCCACGTTGGGAGGACATCCCCCGCTGGGCCTCCGTGGTCTTCCGGGCCCAGCATCTCAGGTCCTCCCACCGATTGCGACAATGGGTGCTTCACCGGCTGTGGACCCTCAGGGTCTGCACTTGCTTGGCGATGGCACGCCAGATCCCTTTCTTCTGATGGGCGTTCACCTGCATGGATGACACAGACAAAAGGAGAAAGTCATGTACACTGGCACCATACCAACAGGAGTGGCCTTTACACATCTGACTCACCAAGTGCCCACACATACTCATCCTCTCTGCTCCACATGCCTTCACTTCATGCCCTCTGCATGCATATACTCCCTCACCGGTACACTCACTCCATTCACCGTGGCATGCACCCCTATCACACAGGCCTATGGTTTTGGGCTCACCTGCTCCTCTGGTGTCCCATATAGCAGTCAATACAGGGGAAGGACCCCTTTCGCAAGCTTATTCAGTTCTTCTGGGGTGAAAGCTGGGGCCCTATCAACTGCAGGACATGGCATGGTGGCTCCCAGAGACAGTACACAGCAGCTCAGGTCATAGAGGTCTTGCTAGCAACAGTGTCAGGAGTCAAGTGAGCAAGGCTGCAAAAAATGGTGGTCAAGGCCGCCATGTACAGGATCGTCACCACCGACGGTCATCGCCATTGGCCCCAGTCCGCCATAGGCAGCACTGATAACCAATGACAAGTTGCACAGCAGTATTGACCGCCTACTGCCATGACAACATACGTCAGCAGACTTAGGTCACTTCCAACTGTCAAATGCAGCAGGACAGGCGACTGCCATTTTGTGCCCATATCATGCATTGATGTGCTAAAATGAGTGTGCTGTACATATATTCGGCCAAATGGTGGAGAAGGCCTATGCTGTGCCATCATGGTAGTGCAAAGACATGTGACATGCATGACACAGTGACGTGATGTGGCAGCATACCTGTTGATCGTCATGCTTAGATACTCTGAGGCACATAGGCAGTGGCACTATATTGGTATATCCCATTACCATCCTAATGATCAGTGAAAGACAGCTCAGTCTGCCATATATGGTACATTACACATGTGATATGTCTCCTATATGACTTACAGGTTCAGTATTGTGCTGCAAGGATGGTGTCCAAAACGCTTCGGCATCCCCACTATAGTATATGTCAGCAGTGCTACACATGTCCTACAGTGTTAGGTGTGTACTATTTTGACATGTTCTACTTTCATGTGTATAGTACATTTCTCAGTGTACAATCTCGCCTCTCTACCTAGATATACTGCCATGAGGAGAGTGAGACAACCACAAGTGTACCGTCCACTAGTTGACCTTGCAACCATGGAGGACAGGCATATCATCCAGACCTATCGCCTGAATCGACAGACCATCATGGATCTATGTACACAGTTGGGGCCTAATCTCTTACCAGCCATACGCAATCTCTATTGCATCCCATTCACATTACAAGTCCTGTCAGTGCTACACTTTCTTGCCACAGGCTCCTTTCAGAATACAGTGGGCGTGACAGCAGGGTTGTCACAGCCCATGGTCAGTCTTGTGTTGAAGGATGTACTGTGCTTTGTTGAAACATCTGGACAGCTTTATCAGGTTCCCCCAACGTGCGGATTTGGCCTATGTAAAGGCAGACTTTTATGATATAGGACACATCCCTCATGTAATAGGGGCCATTGATGGCACCCATATAGCCCTGGTCCCTACTAGTGCCAATAAACAGGTGTACAGGAACAGGAAGATCTACCACTCCGTAAATGTTCAGGTGGTGTGTCTGGCAGACCAGTACATCTCACAGGTCACAGCCAAGTTTCCAGAATCAGTGCATGAATCCTTCATTTTGAGGAACAGCGATGTCCCACACATGATGGCACGACTACACACAGAGAGGGACTGGCTCCTTGGTATGTATGCATTTGAAGGTGTTTCACTGTTATGGCACACATTCTTCTCTGTTGCTGTACCTGTTATTTCACTGGTCCTACATTTTTTCACACAGGTGACTCTGGCTATCCTAATCTTCCCTGGCTGTTGACACAAAAGTGAGGTACCCTGCCACAGATGGAGAACTCCATTTCAATGAGGCCCACAAGAGGACAAGGCCTGTAATCGAAAGAACATTTGGCCTCCTGAAGACCAGATTCAGATGCACAGACCTATCTGGAAGGAACCCTCCTTTACTCGCCCCAAAAGGTATGCCAGATAATAGTAGCCTGCTGCATGCTCCACAATCTAGCCCTGAGACGTCAGATAACATTGCTAGCTGATGACGGTGAGGCAGCTGGACCAGCGGCTAGTAATGCTGACATGGCAAGTGATGAGGAGGCAGGAGAGGATGGTGCAGCCTATTTTTAGGACTGACTCAACAATCAGTACTTCCAGTGACATACAGGTATGGTGAGCGTGGGTTAGCAATTGCTGTATACTTACACGATTTGCTGACAATAATCCTCCTGAGTTGACTCATCAGTGGGGTGTAATGTGGTCCTATCCCTATGTGTGTGTTGGAAGATCTTACTGATAGAGTGTAAGGTGCACAGTAAGTGTCTCAACTTTAACAAGTGTACTCACTGAAGTTTCCTAGATTCTTATCTCCAGTGTACAGACCAGGACTGAGCTATGTTTGCTGCATTCTCCTGTACTCATGTCGTTTCACCCACTAACTGGTATTGAAATATGTGCCTCTGCTACATATGGCTTGAGGCATTCATAGTCACTAGACATTGCTAAATGATTTGAGAATTGAGGGTTGTACATGACAGATGGCAGCTACAGTGATTTATGATGAATATTCTGTGACTGGTGATGTATAGGTAATATCTGGGACCACTTCTTAGGAGGTATTTTACACTGGGTGCAAAATCCATGTGCTGCATATGTACTTTGTGTGGCTCCATGCCTTCCAGCCTGATGGTACTCTCTGTCATTGTCTTTCTGCAGGTTGGAATACTGACTATACTCTTGTGTGGCCCTGGATTTTGGACTGTCTGACATCTGTCCTGGGATATATCGGTTGTACTGTGTCTCCTGCTGAGGATGGCTCCCTTGGCTGTCCATTACACTGCCTGTTGGATGTAGAGGGACATAACCAGATCACATTTAACAAGCATGACATTGTTTATGTTGTAATGAAGGCACATATACATTAGCTGTGTTCCATTGGTGTTTATTGTGCATATAATTATTTTTTGTAAAAAAATAAATACAGTGCATAAATTGTCCAACAAGTGATGAGTGAGGTCATGGTAGATGGAATCATCAGAGTAGGTGGTACAGCTGGTGGTTGCACAGGTCCAGTATCCAGGTGCCAATGGATAGATGGAGTTATGTCATTGAACACTAAACAGAGAGTCTCGGTGACACACAATGGAGACAAATCAGGTAAGGGTCACTTCCTGGCAGTGGGTTGGCACATGACACCTGCTCCAGCCGGATGTCTGGATGGACGTCCACGTTTGCGGAGGGTTCTTCAGTTAGAGGGAGGACTGTCTTAGGGCTGTGGTTCCCCTGGTAGGGCCTCCATTCCACTAGCTGCCGCTGATGTGGATGGCTCAGATGTTAGGTTGCTAGTGGAAGGGGCCGATAGTGGGTGGAGGAAGCATGCAGGGTAGTGTTGATATCCCTCAGCACCCCTGCTATGGAGGACATGGTGGCATTGTGTGCCTGACACCGCTGCAGACCTCTTGGTGGTATTCCCTCTGCACCCTTTGGTTTACCCCAACATGGTGATGATCTGGCCCATCTTGTCCTGGGATTGTTGGTATGCTCCCAGGACTTGGAAGATGGTATTCTGGTCAGTAGAGTTCCTTGGGGGCCCCATACTCTGGCCCATAGCTTCCCTCCCACACCCCAGGCCCCCATGTGCCTGTGCCCCCGCACAGTGTGTCCACTCCCATTGTTTGCAGGACCTTCATTGCCTGGGGTGTGAGGGGTCAACTCAGGACCCTGTACTGTGGGGCACACAATAGTTTAAACATTCCTTGGGACACAAGTTTGGGGACAAAGAGTTGGCTGTGATGAGGAAGCCACAGGTTTGAGTGGAATCGATGTGGGCAGGGTGAGGCAGGGAGTCGTAGACTGACCAGGTGTCCCAGATGGGCCAGGTAGGTCATCAGTGTCCAGACATCCAGGTGTGTTGTCCTCACTGGGGCCTTCATCTTGAGGATGGCTGGCAGTCTCTGATATCTTCTCCATGGTGGCACTGGCAGGGGTACCTGTGTATGGAGTGAGAGATGGAGTTAAACATTAATCTTTGTGTTTGGTTATCTCTTTATCATATGCATACCGTGGCTTGCCATGATTCCAAGCAATGACAATGACATATGCTCCACAGCATACCATTGGTGGTAGTTAGTGGCCGGTGACCTATGTACCATACTCTATTTAGGTTGGTGTCATTCTGGTTTAGTAACTTTGGCTGTGTGGATGGGTACTGGTACTGTCTGATAGTTCACATGACTGTTCTGCACTGTTAGCTAGTGACTATTCAGGCCTGCTAGTTGTGAGAGGAAATGGCTGGACATTGCAGCATGGTGTCCCAGTGGGAGGAGGGTATGTGGATATGCAAGGTTAAGTGTCCTGTCTGTCCCTGTTGTGCATGGAGTCTGCCATCTTACATTCCATACCATGGTGGGTTAATTTCTGGGTTGTGGATCCTGATTAGTGGACAATTGGATTAGTCACATTGCTGTAGCTGTGTTTGGCCTTGTTTGACATTGTGTTGTGCCACTGCTTTGCTGTCATTGTCATGTGGTGGCCCTCAGTCGTACCATCTAGTTGGTATAGCTAGTCCAATACATACATGCAAAGGATGTGATGTGCACATTCCGGGTATTCACATAGATGGGCTAGTGCACTGTGGGAGCGTTGTGATAGTATTATCCAATGCTATCCCTGCCTTTGCCAAGGGCTGTGTGAGCAGTTGGGCTGGGTGGACGCGTGGCATGCTTGAGAGGGGCATTAGGTGGATATGTGGGATGTGTAGTGAGACATGCAGTACACTAGGGAGTGAGGAAGTATGCAGGACATGACAATTGTGTGACATGGAAGTTGTGGATACTTACCAGAGTCCAGTCCCCCAGGTATTCCAGTCAGGCCCTCAGGATGCAGACTGTCCAAGACCTTCTTCTCCCAAGATGTGAGCGGTGGGGGTACAGGAGGGGGCCCACCAGCAGTCTTGTGCACTGAGATCTGGTATTGTGATGCCATGGAACGCACCTTCCCCCATAGGTCGTTCCACCGCTTCCTGATGTCCTCCCTTGTGCGTGGATGGCTGCCTACTGAGTTGACTATGTCGACTATTCTCTGCCACAACTCCATTTTCCTGGCTATCAAGGTTGGCTGGGCATGCGCTTCCAATAGTTGTGGCTCTACCCTGATGATTTCATCCACCATGACCCTCAACTCGTCGTCTGTGAACAGTGGGTTCTTTTGTTGTGGGGGGCGGAGTTGTGTGTGTAAGGGTGCAGTGTAGGGTGATTGATGGGGTGTGGGTGGTGCATAGAGAGTGATGGATGCTTGTGGTGTGTGTGTATGTGCTTGCTATGTGTGCTTAGTGTTGGGCAGTGTAGTTTTGTTGTGTGTGCTGGCTGAGATGTGTATCTGTGCCTATGGTGTAATGGTGCTACATGACTGTATTTGCCTGCTCTCTGTGTATGTGAAATTTGATTTTGTTGCAAAATTGGGTTGTGTGTGGGGGGGGGAGTTATATAGTGCAGTGAGTAGGTGTGTCTGGTGTGTGTATGTGTGTCAAGTGTAGGATATTTAAACTGTCCAATGTGGTGTTGTGTTCTGACACTAGTGGGTTCTGACCGCGGCGGTTCACACCGCCAATAGTTTTCCGCAGTGAAAGCACAGCTGTGGTGATTTGTGTCTCGTAATCTGGTGGAAGGAACTGTGTCAGGCTGGTAGTGCTGGTGGTGGAACCACCCCTTTCCCACCATCCTGTCTCCTGGCAGTGTAGGTTTTGTGGTTGTTTTTTTGGCAGTCTTCACGGTGTGAGTCAAAATATGCATTTGGATTACTGCCTACATGGCAGTCTCTTGGCAGCTGCCACCGCGGCGGTCTTCTGAAAGGACTGCTACAGTCATAATGAGGGTCTGTGTCTGTACATTATGGATGATTCATCCAACAAAGAGGGTTGTCAGAAAGGCTTAATACACTATGGGGGTCATTCGGACCTCGGCGGTAAAAGGCGCTTACCGCCGGTCAGAAGACCGCCATAACACCGCCGCGGCCGCGGAAAGCCACCACGGTCATTCTGACCCACAACGGCCAAACCTCCAAAAATCCGACCTCCACTGCAGCCCGCCACATCAGCGGGCAGCGATAAACTGGAGATGACCAAACCTCCACCGTCACGCCAACAGAAAAACGCCCATGCCATTACGACCCACGAATCAACGCAGCGGGCTTTCCAACGCGGTATTCCATTGGCGGTACACACCGCCGCGGTCAAAATACACACACAGCACCAAAACACAGGCACATTGGACAATTACAAATACACACACCTGATACACATACACAACCCACTCCCACACAATCAATCAACTATAAAACACACCCCCACATCACCCACAAACCCCTACGACCACAATTACTGAGAGAAGGAGAGAGAGACACAGCAGACAATCCATAGCAATACACACTGAGGCACACTACACCATCACACACACCACATAGTAGCACAAAGCACCACACACCAACATACTCATCATCACATACACCACCCCACACCTCACCCACACCACCCCAAAGGCACCCACGCTTTTCGGACCAAGAACTCCGGGTCATGGTGGAGGAAATCCTAAGAGTGGAACCCCAGCTCTTCGGCTCACAGGTGCAGCACACCAGTATAGCTAGGAAGGCGGAGCTATGGCAGCGGATCGTGGACAGGGTCAACGCGGTGGGACAGCATCCCAGGAATAGGGAGGACATCCGCAAACGATGGAACGACCTACGGAGGAAGGTCCGATCGATGGTCTCCAGGCACAACATCGCGGTCCAGAAGACTGGCGGCGGACCCCCACCCACCCCTCCCGAATTTACATCATGGGAGCAAGAGGTCTTCAACATCCTGCATCCTCAGGGCCTCGCAGGAGTAGCCGGAGGAATGGACTCTGGTAAGTCCAATCTCAACTACTAGATCCCCCCCACCCCACCAGCATGCCAACCCACACCCCCACCCTCACCCCCAACCCCCCAGCACACATCCTCCCTGACAATATCTCACCAGCACAACCCACCCATCCCAACACCAACTCCTGCATGCCAACACAATCCATGGACACCCATCACCCAAGCATGACCACTGCACTTACCCCCCCCCCCCCACTAACTACCCTCACAACACCTCCCTCAAGGGAATGCCTGCACTGGGGGACGAGGGCACCCATAACACGCACGCTATTGCACACACAGAAACAATAACCAAACTCTCTTACCCCATGCAGGACCCGAACGCCAAAACACCAGCCAGGAGGGTCCAGAAATGTCCATCCCACCCCCGGAACAGGCCCACAGTGAGGACAGCAGCTCTGTCGACACTGAACCTGATGACCAGCCTGGACCATCGGGGACCTCTGGGCAGTCGGTTCCCCTCACCCAGACACAGGCCACACCAGACCCGACCCCCTCTGCCAACACCAGCACAGCTCCCACCCAGCGGGCCCATGCCTCTGTCTCTAGGACACGTCAATCAGCGGTGTGTCTGCCACTACAGGGCACCCAGGCTAACCCAACACCCCAACAACAACAGGGACCTGGGGGCAGTGGGAGCGGGCACACCGTCCAGGAGACAGAGGCCGGGGGAAACCGGGCAGCTCGGAGGGCTGCTGTGCGACAGGGGGGGGAGGAGAGGCCCAGGGAACCTACTCTCCAAGAGGCCCTCACCACCATCATGGGGGCCTACCACCACTCCCAAGAGACGATGGCGACGGTACTGGCCAGGTTCACGGAGATCCAGGCACAGCAGGAGGAACGCTACATGGGGTTCAGGGAGGAGCTGAGAATCATCGGGACCGCAATGGGGACCATCGTCCTGGCCCTCAACAGGATAGAAGACGCGTTGCGGGACCATGTGGCACCACACAGGGCCCCTGTCACTAGCCCGGACCAGGAACAGCCTACCACCTCCGCCGGCGCTAATGGACAGGAGGCCCCAACACCACGGCAGGCCACCAGAACCCCACCTCCTGCTGAAGAACAACCACCCCGTAAGAGGAGCCTGAGATCCAAAAAAAAGACAGAGTAGGATGTCAAGACCCCCGCCAGCAGGACATACCCCCTGAACTCTTCCCACTGTCCCACATTGCCACCCTGTCCAACCATGAACTGCCTCTGCTCCATCCTTCCACAGGCAAAAGGACAATGCACCTGTGAGACTGAGAACTGGACTCTGCCATGGACATTACTCCACCCCCACCCATCACCCTTATAATCACATGTACCAATATCTAGCCCTGTAAATAAATCACATATTGCACACAAATCAGTTTGGAGTCATGCTGTATTATTAGCAAATGTATTACATATTACTGTTCAATATCTGTTCTGTCAATTAGTGATGACAACATACCAATGTCAATACGCTGTAGTTCATGGGCAAACCAAGCAGAAGTCAGGCACTGAGTCATACAGCACTGAGAAGGGAAGGGAAAAACAAAAATTACCCAAAAAGATCTGGTGAGAACTACAGAAAGTACAGATGCAGGAGGCTAGAAGCAATTGTGAAATGGCGTGGGTGATTCTTACCTGGGTGTTACTGGAAATACTGTTGTATCACTCTGTCCCTATTGTCTGTGTCGTCCTCTGAGTCTTCCTCCTCTTCACTCTCCACAGGCTCCACGGCTTCTACAACACCACCATCTGGACCATCCTCCTGCAGGAAAGGCACCTGGCGTCGCAAAGCCAGGTTGTGAAGCATACAGCACGCCACGATGATATGGCACACCTTCTTTGGTGAGTACATTAGGGATCCACCTGTCATATGCAGGCACCTAAACCTGGCCTTCAGGAGGCCAAAGGTTCGCTCAATCACCCTCCTAGTACGCCCATGGGCCTCATTGTACCGTTCCTCTGCCCTTGTCCGGGGATTCCTCACTGGGGTCAGTAGCCACGGCAGGTTGGGGTAACCAGAGTCACCTATTAGCCACACACGTTGTCTCTGTAGCTGCTCCATCACATAGGGGATGCTGCTATTTCGCATCACATACGCGTCATGCACTGACCCTGGGAACTTGGCATTTACATGGGAGATGTACTGGTCAGCCAAACAGACCACCTGGACATTCATCGAATGATAACTTTTTCTGTTTCGGTACACCTGCTCATCGTCTTTTGGGGGTACCAAAGCCACATGGGTCCCATCAATGGCACCAATGATGTTGGGGATATGTCCAAGGGCATAGAAATCACCCTTCACTGTAGGCAAGTCACCCTCCTCTGGGAAAATGATGTAGCTCCGCATGAGTTTCATCAGGGCAGACAACACTCTGCTCAAAATCTTAGAAAACATAGGCTGAGACATTCCAGATGACATGGCCACTGTGGTCTGGAATGACCCACTGGCCAAAAAATGGAGGACTGACAAAACCTGCACCAGAGGGGGAATCCCTGTGGGTTGGCGGATGGGGGACATCAGGGCTGGCTCCAGCTGGGCACACAGTTCATGGATAGTGGCACGGTCAAGTCTGTATCGAAGTAATATATGGCGTTCTTCCATTGTCGACAGGTCCACCAGCGGTCGGTACACGCGAGGATTCCTCCTTCTCATCGCAAGTCCCAGCGGATGGTGCCTAGGAAGGACAACATGGAGCACAGAGTCAGCCAAACCACAGGTACGTACAGACAGCTTGCACAGTTAAAGAATGGCAATGGGTTGAAAGGCGTGTATGTGTGGCAATGCAAGGCCTAGGCCTGTGTGTCGCAGTCAAAATTAAGCTATGTAGGCCCTTGAAATGGCGGCTGCCTGACCTGTGAAGTGGGACAATGGGATGTGAGGTCAATGCGCTGGCGGGGCACACCGTGGCGGTAGGCGGTCGAAGACCGCGGCGCAAAGCCGCATTGGTTAACATTGAAGCCTATGGGTTTCAGGAGCCAATGACGAAGTGTGCCGGCGGTCGCGGTACGCACCGCCGCGGTACGCACCGCCGCGGGCGTGACCGCCATTTTCTATCTGCTTAATCACTTGAGACCTGATCATCCACAGGAGAGGACCTATACTGCAAGTGCTGCTGTGACCTCGGTCTGGAAGATACAATGGCTGCTGCGACTGGGGAAAGGGCCCCTGCCTTCACGTCTGAAGAGTTGGAGAAGCTCGTGGATGGGGTCCTCCCCCAGTATGCGCTACTCTACGGTCCTCCAGACCAACAAGTGAGTACACCGGGTGCACATGGAATGGGCTATGCCTGTGTGGATTGGGGTGGATGTAAGTTGGTGGGGTGGGGGGCGAATGAGGAGTGCAACGCCCGACAGATGAGAGCATGTGCCATATGGCAAAGTTGGTGGGGGGGGCCAATCACATCTAACATGCAGGTCATTCATGATTTCCTCCTTTCCACCCTGTACATGTCAAATAGGTCAGCGCCCATCAGAAGATCGAGATTTGGCGTGCCATCGCCAAGGAAGTCCGGAACTTGGGGGTCCACAACAGACGGGGCACCCACTGCCGCAAGAGGTGGGAGGACATCCGCCGCGGAACAAGGAAGACCGCAGAAACACTGCTGGGGATGGCCTCCCAACCTAGGAGGGGTGCCAGTCGCACCATGACCCCCCTGATGTCCCGGATCCTGGCGGTGGCCTTCCCTGAATTGGATGGGCGCTTTAAGACATCACAGCAGACACAAGGGGGTGAGCATCAGCACATTCTCCTATCTTTCTGCGCAGTGGAGGCGTCTGGGTGGGGGAGGAGGGCTGTGGGTGACATTAGGCCAGGGCGCTTTCTGTAGTGTAGTCCTCTCCCTTAGGCATTGCCCTGTGCCCCCGGCCCCCACCTCGGTAGTGTGACAAGTACAGCCATTGAAGGTCCAGCATCTCCCATGTGCGCGTTTGACGTCTCTTGGCCTGTTGTCTTAGTCAGTAGTACTGAGTAGTGTACCCCGAATGCGCGGCTTAGTGCATTAGGCACCTGTGTCTGTCCTCTCCGCCAACGGTGTTGACATTGCATGCACTCAACCTGGTCTTCTTTTTTCTCCCCCCACCCTTTCTCTTCATCTTCTTGTGCATGTGAGCATTAGCATCATCAGGCGGAGGAGATTTGGCATCGGAGCACGAGGGAGCTGCAGGACACAAGGCCCCGGTGGGCCCAGGAACAGACACCGAGGGCACCAGTGATCCGGAGGGCGAGGGGAGCACCACGACGGGGACCGCTGGTGAGAGCAGCGAAAGCGACACGTCCTCGGATGGGAGCTCCCTAGGGGTGGCGGCAACATCCGTGCCCCCCGCCTCTACAGGTACAGCCGCCACCCAGCGCACCAGCCCCGCCCTCCCAGCAGCCCCTCAGTCTTCGCTCCGTGCCGGTTCACCCAGGAAGGCGCGCGTCTCCTTCGCCCCAGGCACCTCAGCCCCTGCCCCTGTTGCCCCTGCTGCCCTCAGTGCGGAGCTCATTGACCTGGTAAGGACGCTCATTGTTGGGCAGACGACCCTTTTGAATGCCATCCAGGGTGTGCAAAGGGAGGTGCAACAGAGCAATGCGTACCTGGAGGGCATTCATTCGGGTCAGGCTGCCCATCAACGAGCGTTCACTGCTCTGGCCTCAGCACTGACGGCAGCCATTGTCCCTGTTTCCAGCCTCCCTCTTCTTACTGCCTCCAGCCTTTCTCTGTCTCCTGTTCCTCAGCCTATCCCATCCACACCATCAGACCAGCCTGCACACACCTCAACACCCAAGAGCAGCTCATCCAAACACAAGCACCACAGATCCCACAAACACTCACCCAAGCAACACCCAGATGCAGACATGCCAACAGCCACTGCCACCCCTGTGTCCCCCTCCTTCTCATCTCCCTCCTCCCTCCCTGTGACGTCTACACTCACACCTGCATGCACCCCAACATCAGCCAGTGCTTCCATCACCACCTCACCCTCCAGTACAGTCCACACTCGTGCAGTCACCACCCCCACTGCCATTTACACGTCCCCTGTGTCCTCTCCCACTGTGTCTGTCACCCCCTCTTCCAAGACACACAAACGTAGGCAGACACCCACCCAACAGCCATCCACCTCACGACAGCCTACAGCACCAGCACCTTCACCCAATGACAGCACACCTGACTCTCCTACAACCACCTCCTCTACCTCCACTTCCATCTCCACTTCTCCTACCCTTTACCTTGGCCCTAAAAAACTTTTCCTGGCTAACCTTAACCTCTTTCCCCCCAATGAGCTCCCCCATCCATCTTCAAAGAGTCCCAAGAGCACCGCAGCCACCACCAGCCCAGCTTCGGGTGTCACTGTTGTGCCTGGGTTCTGGAGCCCACCCTTTGCCAGCAGTGACACATCGATCAGCAGCAAGGACACGTCCAGCCCCCCCCCCGGCAAGAGGACCCGCAAAAACAAGGGCCGCCGTGCGAGGACCGACAGGGCTGCCCCCAAGGAGCAATGTGCGGCCACTTCACCACCCACACTATCTAGGGGAGGAAAGGGCCCGAGAGCCCCATCAAAGGAGCGGAAGGGCAGCAGGAGCGCGGAGAAGGTGGACCCCACATGCCACATCCCAGCTGGGAAGGAGGACACTAAGGAGGCCAGGAGTCCGTCCCCGAAGGGTCCAGAAACGTCACGGTCCGAGGGCGACTGAGCAGGGAGTCCAGGCCAGGTCTGGCTCCCTTGACCTGCTGGATGAGCACCGCTGAACAGGGCCCGCGGTGCAGAAGAGCACCGCTGAACAGGGCCCCGCCGTGGAGAAGAGCACCGCTGAACAGGGCCCCGCCGTGGAGAAGAGCACCGCTGAACAGGGCCCGCCGTGGAGAAGAGCACCGCTGAACAGGGCCCGCCGTGGAGTAGAGCACCGCTGAACAGGGCCCGCGGTGCAGAAGAGCACCGCTGAACAGGGCCCGCCGTGGAGAAGAGCACCGCTGAACAGGGCCCCGCCGTGGAGATAGGCACCGCTGAACAGGGCCCGCGGTGAAGAAGAGCACCGCTGAACAGGGCCCGCCGTGGAGAAGAGCACCGCTGAACAGGGCCCCGCCGTGGAGATAGGCACCGCTGAACAGGGCCCCGCCGTGGACATAGGCACCGCTGAACAGGGCCCGCGGTGCAGAAGAGCAACGCTGAACAGGGCCCGCCGTGGAGAAGAGCACTGCTGAACAGGGCCCGCCGTGGAGTAGAGCACCGCTGAACAGGGCCCGCCGTGGAGTAGAGCACCGCTGAACAGGGCCAGCGGTGCAGAAGAGCACCGCTGAACAGGGCCCGCCGTGGAGAAGAGCACCGCTGAACAGGGCCCCGCCGTGGAGATAGGCACCGCTGAACAGGGCCCGCGGTGAAGAAGAGCACTGCTGAACAGGGCCCGCCGTGGAGAAGAGCACCGCTGAACAGGGCCCCGCCGTGGAGATAGGCACCGCTGAACAGGGCCCCGCCGTGGAGATAGGCACCGCTGAACAGGGCCCGCGGTGCAGAAGAGCACCGCTGAACAGGGCCCGCCGTGAAGAAGAGCACCGCTGAACAGGGCCCCGCCGTGGAGAAGAGCACCGCTGAACAGGGCCCCGCCATCTCAAGCACCGCTCCGCTGGGCCCTTCCTCTCAAGCACCGCTCCGCTGGGCCCTTCATCTCAAGCACCGCTCCGCTGGGCCCTTCCTCTCAAGCACCGCTCCGCTGGGCCCTTCATCTCAAGCACCGCTCCGCTGGGCCCTTCCTCTCAAGCACCGCTCCGCTGGGCCCTTCATCTCAAGCACCGCTCCGCTGGGCCCTTCATCTCAAGCACCGCTCCGCTGGGCCCTTCCTCTCAAGCACCGCTCCGCTGGGCCCTTCCTCTCAAGCACCGCTCTGCTGGGCACCGCCATCTCAAGCACCGCTCCGCTGGGCACCGCCGTCTCAAGCACCGTTTATGGTTCACTGTGCCCACCATGCCTCCTCCTTGACCAGTGGAGACTGTCATCCACCTGATGGACTGTGGCTTTGCACTCCCCAGGATGGTCCAGTGGGCAGCCCACCCACTGTAGAGACATTGAGAGACTGTGGCTTTGCACTCCCCAGGATGGTCCAGTGGGCAGCCCACCCACTGTAGAGACATTGAGAGACTGTGGCTTTGCACTCCCCAGGATGGTCCAGTGGGCAGCCCACCCACTGTAGAGACATTGAGAGACTGTGGCTTTGCACTCCCCAGGATGGTCCAGTGGGCAGCCCACCCACTGTAGACACATTGAGAGACTGTGGCTTTGCACTCCCCAGGATGGTCCAGTGGGCAGCCCACCCACTGTAGAGACATTGAGAGACTGTGGCTTTGTACTCCCCAGGATGGTCCAGTGGGCAGCCCACCCACTGTAGAGACATTGAGAGACTGTGGCTTTGCACTCCCCAGGATGGTCCAGTGGGCATGGTGGCTCCTCGTGGATCTGGCGTCGTGGACTCATGTGGCTGTGGTGCCCCCCCCCTTCCCTTCCCCCTGAGGTGACTGTAGTTTTTACATCTGATGCCCCTGCAGTGTTCTCTCCAAAGGACTCAGGTCTCCTGTGTGGGCTTTGCTCTTATTTCTCAAGACTTTGGCCCACGGACATGCTGAATTCGTAGGATGTGCAGGACTTGGTACTTCAGTTATACACTGATGTGTATGTCATTAGTTTTGTTGTGAATATTTCATGGTTGTACTATAATTTTCTGGAGCTTTTTGGTACATAAATATTTATTCCAAATTTGATTATGTCCTAGCATTTTTCAGGGGTGTTTGGGTGGTGTCACTGTGACTTGGTGCTCTGCATTGGTGAGTACATAGTTGGGGGGGGGGGTCGCATATGTGTGTGCCCGTAACCTTTCGTCCTCCCCCTCCCGTGTGTCGTAGGTGCAGTACTCACCGTTGTCGTCTGCGCCGGACTTCGTACTCGTGGTAGATGAGAAGGTAGACGAGAGCAGGTAGGATGTTTAATTCGGGTTCCATGCTGTCCTCCTTCCTCCTGGAGTGCGTAGTGGTGAGCGTTTTCCCGTCCGTAGTCTGTTTCCGCCGTGTTTTTATCGGCGGTGCTCCCGCCCCGGAAAAGGTGGCGTATTGGTGAGTTGGAATAGTGTGGGCGGTACATTGTCTGTCGCCTGTCTGTTGGCGGTGACCGCTGCGCTGTTTGTTTGTACCGCCGTGGCGGTCGGAGTGTTAAGGTGGCTGTCTGTGTTGGCGGTTCCCGCCAGGCTCAGAATCCCATTTTTTTTACCGCCAGCCTGTTGGCGGGTTGGCCGCCGCTTTAACACCGACCGCCAGGGTTAGAATCACCCCCTATATATTTGAGGTTTTAGATGGTTCAATTTATATTTTTTCTGCTCTCTTTTCACGTATGCTCGTGCACATTTTTCCAAACTCTTTTATAATATACTTTGGAGGAATTTCTTTATGATAAAAATGTATACAGATTTTTTTTATGTTTCTTTTATTAAATTTTTCACATAAAAGCTGCCTTTACTTTTAATACAATAGCTCCGTAAAATGACATTGTATATATGGGGAAAAGACATTAATACCTATCCATACATAGCTCAGCAATATTCCTGTTCACGCAATGTTTATACATATAAGACAGTAAAGGTGGCAAAAGTGAGAAAGAAAGGAAAGAAGAGAGAAGTGAAAGTGCACGTATTCTTCCACGTTACATGCACTAAGCCAGTACCATGTACATTAGGATGGCAATTGGTTAACAACTTGTCTAAAAACACAGTTTTAGTTTCTATCAATATTATCTGTATCTTACTACCAACAGCTAATTCAATCACACAGCCCCAGCACATAAATTGTTCTGTACTTGGACCGCAACCAATGCTGTACTATAATGAAGTGTACTATGCAAAAATGCTCGGTGTTCAGGGAGACCGCTCATTGTTTTTAGCTTCTAGTTTCACATCAAAAGCCTCCCAGCACTCCCCTCCGTTTACTGGCATCCTCTTCAGTTTCATAGTGGAGTAGTAGGCAGCCTCAGCACATGTCCATACCAGAAGCGTTGTCAACCACTCCTTCACCTCAGGAGCAGTCAATGCTTTTCAGTGCATGGCTGTTTGACGTTTAAATAGGATTAAAGCTACGTCAATGAATCTTTGGGTTTGTATTGCCTTTGAGTGACGTATTCGGATCCCCAAAATGCAGGACCCTGGTGTATGTGCCAAAACTTGTTCTGTAAGATCAATAATAGTTCTCACTATTAGCCCAAGCATGTTGGAGAGTAGGCCATTCCCATACCATGCTGTAGAAATTCACCCAGTGGGATGAGCATTGAAGACATATAGGGTTTGCGGCTGGGAACATGCGCGCTGTTCTGTGTGGGGATAAATATGTTTGATGCAAATAGTTGAATTGAGTATATTGGAAGCGTGCATTGCAAGAGACACTTTGTATCTGTCACAACGCTTGTGTCCACTGGGTGTCGGTCAGTGGGGAAGCCAGTACTGTATCCCATCTTACTCGTGCTTGTGTATCTCTTTTAGATGCTGTACCTTGCAAGGCCAGGTAAATAGTAGCAATGGTGTGTGCGCCCAGTGCCCCCATTCGTGAGCAGAGTGATTAGTGGTTGAAAACAATTAGATTCCCTACCCTCCTCTCCCCATTTGATTTATAGCCATCTTTGTAGTGCACAGCTTTTAAAAAAATGACCAATAGGCATCTTAAAGTTGTCGCTGAGTTCTTGAAATGATAAAAGCACACCATCCTTATACAGATCACCTAAAGTCGACACAACCTTTGATGTGCATAGTTCCACCACTGTCCGTCCAGGCATAGTGTGCAAGCCTGGTGTCTTCCACAGGGGAGTTTGGGGGGAGTATTGTGGGGATGTACTGCGTTCCACAACACACTTCGCTCAACACATGCGTGCTACCTTCATCTGTCTGCATTCCTCAATCTGGTGTGGTTTTCAGGAACATTAACCAGAAATACATTGGGGTGCCACTAAGGAGTCTCTAAATCCGGGGTTTCTCCAGGCAATCCTCAGCCACTGCATTGGCCACTGTAATTGGGCCACTGCATAATACCACTCATAATTAGGTGCTCCTAGACCTCCCTCGAGTTGTGGAGTCTGTAGCACAGATAGAGCTACTCGTTGTCTACCACGTCACAGATCAACCCAGTTAGAGCTGCAAAATAATAGAGAAGACGGGGCATGATTAGCATCTTAGCTATTGCAATTCAACCTATTGGGGACAACAGCAAGAGGTCCAAAAGGGTAAGGGTTTATGTATTCCTTTCAAGGCTTTGTTTAAATTACCCTCCCTGAGGTCATCTGGATTACAGTAGAAAGTTTTGTGGCACCAATGTAAGCGGTAATTAGGGAGAAGTATGTGTTCCTGCATTGGGACTGGAGCTAGCGAGAAAATATATGTAGAAAAATCAGGCCCACGTCTATCCATTAAATCCAATTGGTGTAATGAGTCTCTTTATTTCACTTGATAATTCTTATGATTTCACATTCAGTCTGGCCAACACGTGTTTCGTCCGGGACAATCACCCAATGACTTTTTCACAGCTTGTTATGGCTGAAAATTGATTGGAAATATCAATTATCTCATGATATCACTATTGATTACAGTCTAGAAAGTCACACCATGTCAATTTAGTGCTCTTCAATCCAAATGTGGAAACCTCTGATAATATATTCTCATTGTATATCCATATCAATCTTATTATAACAACATACTTTGTGAACAAGTCCCCATAATCGTGAACCTTAAATATATATAACGTTGTGAATACATTTAATTGTTATTTATAATTTCTTAATTTTCATTGATAGACCTATATATGATGTGGGTATGATAACATGCATGCACACACATGCGAAGGGTCTAGTGTATACCTTATAACCCTATAGCCACCTTTAAAGAATATTTTCCTATACCTTGTGTGTAAACCCCCTTATTCCAGAGGTATTCACTTATAATAAGTTGTAATTTTGCTGGTTGATGAAACTCCTATTTCCAAAAGGAAAGAAATGTGAATTTTCAAATATATAGAAATTTGTCCCAAAATCCTGTGCGGTAAACAGAAATATAACCGCTTACCTAATTGTATTTCTCCTCATCGGGATAATCCATATAAAAGTGTCCTAAACGTGGTCTAGTAATCATCCTGAAAACATGAATACAGTATAAATTATGGGTTTGAGCATTTCTCTAACACGAGCTCAGCCTGTCATTACACTACAGTATCAACTTACCAGCCCCTTGGTTGATGTCGAAACACGCAACAACGCCTTATTGCCTTTCATCTTCATCGGCACGCGAGTACGCTAACGTGCTGTGGTTAGCTCTGCCTTTCAAATCTGCTGTAGCGACAGTATCGAAAACGGACTGTCGCTACAGAGCCAGAAAGAAACTGAAAACGGACTACAAGTGAAAGTGTATAGCTATCACTATCTGCGGTTCAGCGCCATTTTAGAGTGTCTATTGCACCTTTCAAAAAAGTGCGTTATAGCGCACAATGATAATATTGTGAGCGCGTGCAATAATATAGTGTATTTTGCTCTAATATTTAAATCCGCTAAAAATCGGTATTAAAGATTGGAAATATTTGAAAAGAAGAAACCATCCAAGGTAGCTGATGCAATTTATAACATGGTCCCTAAACCGTATTCCCTATGTATAAGTACATTTATGTTAATCCTAAACTCGTCAATATAACAATATTAGAGTTAGAGAATTAGAGTGTAAATATGAATCTAATAGTTAAAATCCATGAGAAAAATTATCTATTCTGTATATTAACAAAGTCTTGACTATTTGCAAATGAATAGTTTGTTTTAAGCCAATATGATCTAAACATTTCCAAAATAAATTATTATCCTGTTCGTAGAATTCCAATTCAGATGCATATATGCATATCAAATAGTACACCAATGACAAGTAGCATATTCTCCTGAACAACTTGAACCACAGATGAATAATGAATTTAAAGCCAAAATGATCAAAATGTTTTCAGGAGAAATTAGTATCCTGTTAGTATAAATAAAGTAGAATTCCAACTCACGTGTGTGTACATATCACACAATACACCAATAATGAGTAGCATATTCTCCTGAACATTCAAACGGCAATTCAACAGACGTGTATTAACTTTCACTACGAAAGTATTCCAACTCATGATCAGTATTCAATCCTTTCTCTTGTCATCTCATTACACCAATTGGATTTAATGGTTAGACGTGTGCCTGATTTTTCTACAAATTTGTAACAACCTTAGGCTGTAATTTTTAGGGTTTTTGGTGGTTCCCTTACAGAGCACTGTCAATTGGAAGTCAAGTTTCATACATGTGAACTTCTATTTACTACTGGCACAAGATTGTGAGCTCCATTACCCCACCTAAACACCTTTTCTTAACGAGAAAATATATGATTTATCCTAATTTGTTCGCAATCCTGACAGCTCTCCAAAGCCCTCCATCGAGATCATTGGGCGCGGGACCGTTGATCGAGCATCACGTAGGAATATCAATGCGTCATCCGCATATAGGGAGACCACGTGGGACGCCCCCTGTATTGGAATGCCCCATTGGTCTGCTCGGAGTAACAGTTCATATGCCAGAGGCTCCATAGCGAGTGCAAACAACAGCAGCGACAATGGGCATCCCTGTCTAGTACCCCTGGCAACAAGGAAGGCCTCCGATATGACACTGCCCGCTCCTATCCTCGCCATCAGGGCTCCATATAGTGTTTTGATCCAGCTTATGAATACCGGACCAAAGCCCATCTGTTCAAATGTGGCCCATAGGAATCCCCACTCCAGTGCACTGAAAGCTTTCTCGATGTCCAGGGACACCGCACACATCTCACTAGTGTGCTCAGGCAGCACATCCACAAGATGAAGCAATTGCAGAATATTGATAAAGGTGTTTCAGCCTGAGATGAAGTCCGATTGGTCCGGGTGTATCATCCTATCAATTATGTGAAAAAACCTATTGGATAGTATTTTCCTCAATATTGTACAGTCCAGATTTAATAGGGACAAAGGCCTGTAGGTGCGGACAGCCAGTGGATCTCGGTCAACCTTAAGTAACACCACTATCAGAGCTTCCTGGAGAGTCCTGGGCAACTGACCTGTCTGTTGGGCCTCATGAAAATCCTCTAATAGTTTGGGAGCTGCTGTATTGCCAGTTGGACCTCAGCCAGTTGTAGTGCTGCTTCTCATTCTGCTCTATGTGCTGGTGAAAGTGTAGGAAGTGACAGGACTTTTAAGTATTTGTGTAAATGATCTCCTGAAGGAGGAGGTGTAGCACGACATAGCGACCAATAGTATGCCTTAATCGCAGAATTTATGTCAGTCTACATATTTGTTATCCGTCCATTGTCCAGTCGAATCGCTCCTTTTGGGTACCTAGGTCCATCGTTCTGGATCAGCCAGACTAACAAACCGACCAGAGCGGTCTCCCGTTGCATGTAATGTTGCCAGTCGTCGCCTGTAATCATGTCTCCCTAGTCTTGCATCAGCTTCTTTATATCCCCCTCTTTATTTATGCAATTTCTCCACCGCAACGGCGTGGCCTACCACTCCTGTCTCCGTGATTCTCATCTCTGTTTCTAGTTTAGTCACTTCGGCCCCAAGTAGTCTCTGTACCCCACACATAGCTTCCAAACAGTGGACTCGAACCACAACCTTATGCGCTTCCCATTCTGAACCCCGAGTCATCGCTGTGTTGTGATTTTGCTCAAAGTAAGTGGTCAATAGTGTCAAAAGATTTGCGCTATGAGGAGTATCTAGGAGAGCCTCCAGTAAGAGACACCATGTGGTAACAGCTGATCGCTACTTGCCCCATTGTACCAGGATCATCAGTGGAAAGCGATTGGATAGTGTGTGCGCAAGGTATTGAGCTCCCTCGGTCTTCCCTCCCAGTGAGACACTGCACAGAAAGAAGTCAAGTCTTATGTGAATGTCATGTACCGGTGAGTGATAGGAGTAATCTCTCAACAGATGGTTGCACAATGGCCACACTTTGCAAAGACGACGGTGTGCCATCCAGTCTCACAAGTGGCGTGATATATGAACACACGCCGATCCCTGTAGGGTGGGAACTGATCTATCCATTAGAGTGTCAAGCACACAATTGCAGTCTACCCCCCATATGCCCGGGACCTGGTGGTTTAGTAGTAACACCGGAGTGAGGGTATCCAGAAATGTCATATCCCTGCTATCACTAAAGGAGAGCCATCCACAGATCCCTCCAAGATCACATAATGACCATCTCGGTCAATCCTACCCATTCTCACCACATAGGGCACATTTGGAGCGATACATACCATCACCCCCCAGCGTATGTGGAGGCGGTGGTGCTATATACCTGTCCCCTCCATCTTTTTTGTATTGCAATTAGTATGGGCTGTGTGATATTTGTTTCCTGTAGCACTGCCATGTGTATATGTTGGTGTTTAAGATATGATTGTATCTTACATTGTTTGGTTATTTTAGCCATCCCTCTGACATTCCATGTGAGAAACCTATATCGGGGGATGAAACTAGCTGTACAGTCACCCATGTAGATGTCTAATTGTAGGCGCCTATATTCTTGTTTTAGGATTACTAGGGGGAATGGTTAAAGATCTACCCTCACCTTCAAGCCCCGGAGGCTCCATATCTCTAGGTTCAGAGTGTAGTGCCCTGATCATTATGTCTAACTTGTATTGATAATCCCATGTATCACAACACTTTAAAAGAATTACGGCACACAGATAAGGAAGAGAGTATAGAGCAAACAAATGAAACTGAACAACCCCCTTCGCTGGAGTGACTAAAAGTCTCCAGACTAAAGTACCCCCAAAAACCTTTTCAGTCTGCCCTCCATACATGAAAGCTATTGCCTCAGGCCTGCATGCCCAGCACCCCTCTTGGGCTGTACATGGCCTCTCCATGTTCCCTTTAGATCCAAGAAAGATTAAGGTGTGTGCAGTGTCCCTCTTTAAAAGCAAATCTTCTGCCATACGGGGTGTCAGGTCGGGTCCCCGTAGTTCAGCTTTCAATGAAATCTCTGAGTGATCAATCACTGAGCTGGTCTCCGATAGGTGAGGTGAATCAAGTGGTCCAAATATGTTTGTGCTGATAAGCGTTACCTTCTCCACTGCTTTTGCCTATGCCCTCGCCACTTGTGCCTGGTCTGGTCGGAGTGTTGTTTTTTTGCTCCGGCGACGTCGGGGTTGCAACCACTCCCACTCAGCCCGGTCTGCATTTGTTGTTTACGCTAGGCCTTTGGCATGGAGCCAAGTCCAGGTGTCCTCTGGGGACAAGGAGAAATGCTAGATCCCTCCATGTACAACTTTCACAAAGCCTCTGTTTCACTGTGTTGTAAGAGTAACATTTCTGCACTTGAAATCAGGAAACGCCATTATTGAATCGTTCTTGTAGTTCCATGGTCCCTTATATCAAAACAGTTGTGATATCAGATCCTGGTCTCGATAGTTGGAAAAACGGGCAATCAGTGGGTGAGGGTTGTCTCCTGGTGGAGGTGGTCTAGTGGGATCCAGTGTGTCCTTTCCACTGAGAATAATGTAGGAATTCTGTCTTTTTGTACTGATGTCATCAGCCAATTTATTTTCTAAGAACAGCTAGGTGTTTGGCCACTCTGAGCGTTCCGGGAAACCTAGAAATCAAACATTG
The DNA here is from genome assembly GCF_031143425.1 of Pleurodeles waltl. NCBI lineage: Eukaryota > Metazoa > Chordata > Amphibia > Caudata > Salamandridae > Pleurodeles > Pleurodeles waltl. The sequence continues at coordinate 77,014,921 of NC_090451.1, read as the reverse complement.
TTGCAGCGGGATCGACTTTCCGCATTTTCTGCTTGTCGGTTGAGTATGCCTACTTTCGTTGTAGTTCATGTACTTGTGTCTGTAGTCCTTGTAGAGTGGGTCTCATGGTAGTGAGCGCTGACTTCTGCATCATCCACTCTTTCAGTCAGCTTCTGATGATCTGCTCTGAGGAGGTTAACTTCTATGAAAACGGTGTCAATTTTGGCTTCCAGCGCGTTCTTAGAGTCAGCTATCACCATTATTATCTTTTCAAACTGCGCAGAGTGGCTGCGAAAAGTGGCATCCAATCTATTGAGTGGGTGTTCTGGTCCAGAGCTTTGAGGAGCCCATGTCATGAGCTCCGTAGAGTCTTGACCAATAGTTTTCAGGTTTTTGGGACGCACCATCATGGCGAGTGGCAGGCGGTCCAGTTTGGCAGTGGCAGTTGGGCAATATGCAGATGTGTCCACAGCATTCTGTCTAATTGCAATGGCGTGGTAAGGATTATCGTATTTGAGCTGGCAGTTACAATGGCTGGTTTACGCCAACAACAATACTGATGGGATTAGTAAGGGGAATTGCCCATATCTACTGTTGTGCATAAATACAAGTTTTGTGGGCTTAGCTGGGTATCTTTCCAAGCACAGAGCAGGCCTGACCGCCGTTCCATGACCTTCTGAGATCAAAAAGGTGAAGGCTCAGCTCGATCATGACTTGTTTGCAATTGTGGTCCCTTGGCGGGTTGTTGTACTTACCTCTGTCCAGGTCGTAGCTGCCCTCCCTGGGGTCTTGGGGCCCCTTCTAATCCCAGCGTGCTGTGCCCTCCCATACAAGCTTTAGGAAAATGCCTTCTTTCTTGGCATTGTTATCCCTATTTTCTGCCTGTTGTCAGTGTGTCTGACTGTGTCCACTGGGATCCTGCTAACCAAGACCCCATTGGTTATGCTCTTTCCTTAAAATGTTGGTAACTGTACCTTTTTCTTCCCACATTTGGCATACTGGTCCCCCCATGTAAGTCCCGAGTATTTGCTACCCAGGGCATTGGGGTACCAGGGGATCACTATGGACTGCAGCAGTTATTCTGCCACCCATAAGGAGCCCTTGAAAAGGGGTTCTGCAGGTCTGCCATTGCAGTCTGCGTGAAACGGGTGCATGCACCCATTTTCACTACAGGTCGCTGTACCAAGTCACTGTAAGTCACCCCTATGGTAGGCCCTCTCAACCCAGAGGGCAGGGTGTAGGTACCTGTGTGTGAGGGCTCCAAACTCCAGTTCCATTTTCTTGGACTTCGTGAGTGCGGGACGCCATTTTACGTGTATACTGGACATAGGTTGCTACCTATGTCTGGCTACATAATGGTAACTCTGAACCTGGGCATGTTTGGTATCAACCATGTTGGCATTATACCCCAATACTGTTGCAAGTATTGGAAGTATGATTCCATGCACCCTGGGGGCTCCTTAGAGGACCCCTAACATTGCTACCACATGTTTTACGGGGTTTTACAGGGCACCCTAGCTGCTGCGACCCCTCAGACAGGTTTCTGCCCCCCTTCTGCTAGATCTGATCAAGCTCAAGAAGGCAGAACAAGAGATTTCCTTTGGGAGAGGGAGGTAACACCCTCTCCCTTTGCAAGTAGGTGAGACTGGCTTGGGAGGGGTAACCTCCCCAAGCCTCTGGTATGCTTTGAAGGGTGCATTTGGTGCCCTCCATGCATAAACCAGTCCACACCAGTTCAGGGACCACCAGCCCTGCTCTGGCGCGAAACTGGAAAATGGACAGGGGAGTGACCACTCCCCTGTCCATCTCCACCCCAGGGGTGGTGCTCAGAGCTCCTCCAGAGGGCCCATGGGTTCTACCATCTTGCTTCCAAGGTTAACAGGGAACTCTGGGAGCATCTCAGTGGCCAGACCAGGCAGGTGACGTCAGAGGCACCTTCTGATAGGTGGTCACCTGGCTAGGTGACCAAGCCCACTCTTAGGGCTATTTAAGGTCTTCCTCTGGGGTGGGTCCTCAGATTCAGCTTGCAAGATTCCAGCAGGACTCCTCTGCAACCTCCACTTCGACTTCTAACCACTGAACTGTGACTGGACCCTCCAGGAACCGACAATCTGCATGCACGAAGAAGACTCTTCTTACAACATTTTGTTTCCACGGCTTCTTCCAGCTTCTGCAATATTTCTCCGGCTGTGCATCCTCTGAGGGTGGCACATCTTCAGTCTGCACCAGAAGGAAGAATAATCTTCCCTGGAGTGAAGATGTCACTCCCCTGCATCCGCAGGCACCTACTGCAACGATGACCACCTGCATGGATCTCCTTTCATCCTGGGTTGCTTAGATCCTGCATCACAGGTGGTGGTTTGGAGTAGTCCCCTTGGTTCTCCATGCCAGCTGTCCAACTTTTGTGGAGGTAAGCCCTTGCCTTCCCACCCAGGCCAGTACCCCTGTGAACCGCATCTCTTGCAGCTAACAAGGCTTGTTTGCATCTCTTCCAAGGGAACATCAGGCTACGTGCAGCTCCAGCCCCCAGCGCTCCTTCCTGTGATGCACAGCCCTCTGAGTGTTTTTTTTGCGGCGTGTGTTACCTTTCTGTAGTGCTGCTTGGGCTCCTTCTGAAACTTCTGTGTCCCCGTCCTGTGAGACGCTTGTGGGTGCTGCTTCTGCTCCTGTGGGCCTTCTGTACTGCTGAGGGTCTTCTGTGACTTCCCATCCTGGGTTGAATCCTTCTGGACCTTGCTGGTTCCCAGCATCACCACGTTTCCACTTACCGCAAACTTGCCTTTTGCCAAGGCTTGTTGGTGGAATTCCTGCACCTACACCTGTCTGCAATCTTCACTCCAGCATGGGACATCTTCTGCATCCATCAGGAACTCTTCTTCAACTCCAGGGCTGCAGTGCTGACCTGTTCTTCCTCCTGCAAGTACAGCTGGTTGGGTTGTAGTTCACCTGGACTCCACTCACACTTTTGGACTTGGTCCCCTCTCTCCACAGGTCTTCCTCTCCAGGAATCTACAGCTGGTTTCTTGCAGTCTTGTCTGGGTGTCTTCTTTTCTTCTTTTCCTTCCTTTGGGTAGTTTGGGGAAATTCCAGTGATTTACTGCTGCTTTTCTGGTCGCTGGGGGGTACTGTGTTGCTTACCTCTGTGGTTTTCTGGAACACTCCCAGCTCCTCTTTACACATTCCACTTACCTAGGTGGGGGTTCTGTGTTTGCATTCCATTTTTTTAGTATATAGTTTGGACTCTCCCTAGGGTCACTATTAGACATTGCTATTTTACTGTTTTCTAACATTTTCTGTGCCTATTACTGTTTACTAGTGTATATATTTAGTGCATTACTTACCTCCTATTGGAGGGTTGCCTCTCTAGTATTTTGAGGTATTGTGTTCTAAAAATAAAGTACCTTTATTTTTGTACAACTGAGTGTTTCCTTTCATGTGTTTAAGTGCTGTGTGACTACAGTGGTTTTGCATGAGCTTTGCATGTCTCCTAGAAAAGCCTTGGCTGCTCAATCAGAGCTACCTCTAGAGAGCGTGGTTTCTAGACACTGCCTAAATTGCCAGGTACCTGGACCTGGTATAAGGTGTAAGTACCTTAGGTACCCACCACACATCAGGCCAGGTTCCTTCACAAGCAATGATCACCTCTTTTAAAACACTGCTCTGCAATGCGTCGCAGTAGTTAAGTCCATTAATTCTTCCCCGGGGCTCCTACAAATCAATGCAAGTCACGATCGCGGACTTCGTCTGGTGCACACCATCGTGCATGTCCCCGTCTCAGTAGTCTGATCTCTGCGTCTCGTGGGCCGCACCCCAGGTCGACCAGTGGCGCTACACCAATCGCACCATGTGGCCTGTGGCTTGCCTTCTTCTATTTCCCACCGAAGCAGGTCCACGCAGCCGTAAGCTCCGGGCGGCCCTTCAGTCTCCCCCTCAGTCTTCAGGTGATGCGCCCCAGCACACTCGTAGTGCTGTCCCCCGGCCAATCTCACCTCTTTCGCTCAGTTGGAATCAAGAAGTGCATAGGCCGCCCAACGCCACTGCCAGGCCAGCACCACAGCACTGAAGGCTGTCGAAAGTCCTCTCGGCTCCAGTGGCAGCCGACTCATGCATCCATGAGTTTGGGGAGCACCTCCAGTCACTCTCCTATCTCTGGGGTAGCACCTCGCACCACCCTGGTACCATCGGTGAGGAGCAGCCTGTGAGCCGGCTGGCTCCGCCGCTTCACAGGCCTCTCACTGCGGCTGGGCCCGTGTGGTCATTTCCTCTGGGAGGTCCCCCAGCTTGCGCATCTCCTTCATGCGTGGTGTTTCAGGACATTCACGGTCCTCTCCTCGTCACAGAGAAAGGTCTCCTCCACTTTCGGCCGATAAGGGCATCTGGGCCCGCCAGCTTATTGTATGATCCTGGGCAGGTGGTGCAGAGCTCAGCAACTCACGTCCGTTCCGGCCGCCATGTTGGCCACGCCCCCATATGTATAGTGATATATTCAGCTTTAATACAGTTTTGAATTAATTTCAATTGAGTATCGGTGTTTTTGTGATGTAATGTGTATGTATACTCTTTCTTTTGTGAAAAAATTCATTATTCCCCTCTCCGATTCGGAGTCCGGATAGGCCAGTTTATTTGCTATATCCTGCAATTACTCTTCAGGACCAAATTTTGTATGTATCACACTGTACTCTGGTCCTGCAGTTCATTCAATAAATCAATCAATCAATCAATGGATTTATAAAGCACTCTACGTACCCATGAGGGTTTAAAGGCGCTGGGGGGGGGGGGGGGGGTGCTGTTACTGATCGAAGAGCCAGGCCTTGAGGAGTCTTCTGAAGGTGAGTAGGGCTTGGGTCTGTTGTAGGTTGGTGGGGAGGGTGTTCCAGGTTTTGGCGGAGAGGTATGAGAAGGATCTGCCGCCGGAGGGCTTTCTTCGGATGCGGGGAACGACGGCGAGGGCGAGGTTAGTGGAGCGGAGCTGACGGGTGGGGGTGTAGAAGCTGAGTCTGTTGTTCAGGTAGGCTGGTCCAGTGTTGTGGAGCGCTTTGTGAGTGTGGGTAAGAAGCTTGAAAGTGATCCTCTTGTCCACGGGGAGCCAGTGAAGGTTTCTCAGGTGGTGGGAGATGTGGCTGTGGCGGGGCTGTGGCGGGGTACGTCGAGGATCAGCCGGGCGGAGGCGTTTTGGATGCGTTGGAGGCGTAGTGGGTCTTTTGCTGGGATGCCTGTGTAGAGTGCGTTGCCGTAGTCCAGCCTGCTGCTGACGAGGGCCTGTGCCCCCGTTCTTCTTGTTTCTGTCGGGATCCACTTGTAGAATCTACGGAGCATGCAGAGTGTGTTGTAGCAGGAAAAGGAAACTGCGTTGACCTGTTTAGACAAGGTGAGGGAGGAGTCGAGGATGAAACCCAGGTTGCGAGCGTGGTTGGCCGGTGCCGGTGGGGTTCCTAGTGCGGCAGGCCACCAGGAGTCGTCCCAGGCGGAGGGGGTGGGTCCGAGGATGAGGACCTCCGTCTTGTCCGAGTTAAGTTTCAGACGCCTGCTTCTCATTCATTCGGCGATGGATTTCATTCCCTCGTGGAGGTTGGTTTTGGCGGTGCGCGGGTCTTTGGTGAGTGAAAGGATGAGCTGGGTTTCGGCGGCGTAGGTGAGAATTTTGAGGTTGTGTTGTCGGGCCACTTGTGCGAGGGGGGCCATGTAGATGTTGAACAGCGTCGGGCTGAGGGATGAGCCTTGGGGGACACCGCAGATGATGCTGGTGGCTTCGCAGCGGAAGGGAGGGAGGCGGACTCTCTGGGTTCTGCCGGAGAGGAATGAGATGATCCAGTCGAGGGCTTTTCCTTGAATTCCGATTTCGTGGAGGTGTGATTTCAGGGTGCGGTGGCAGACTGCGTCGAAGGCGGCAGATAGGTCCAGGAGGATGAGCGCTGATGTTTCGCCGTTGTCCATCTGGCGTCTGATGTCGTCTGTGGCGGCGAGAAGGACGGTCTCAGTGCTGTGGTTTCGTCTGAAGCCGGACTGGGAGGGGTCCAGGATGTTGTTGTTTTCGAGGTGGCTAGTTATTTGGTTGTTGACGATTTTTTCAATCACCTTCGCTGGGAAAGGGAGAAGTGAGATGGGTCGGAAGTTCTTGAGGTCGTTGTGGTCTGCTTTGGGCTTCTTGAGGAGGGCGCGGATTTCAGCGTGTTTGAATCTTTCCGAGAATGTCGCTGTTTCGAAGGAGATGTTGATGACCTTCCGTAGTTGGGGGGCGATGGTGGAGTCGGCTTTGTTGTATACGTGGTGGGGGCAGAGGTCTGACGGAGATCCTGAGTGATGGAGTTCATGATCTTGCATGTCTCTCTGTCGTTGACGTTGGTCCAGGAGGTCAGGTGGGTTGTGCAGGTGGAGTGTTCGGGGTGTGGTCTGGCGTGGGAGTGTCGTTGAAGCTGTCGTGGATGTCGGTGATCTTCCGGTGGAAAAAGGTGGACAGTGCGTTGCAGAGTTCTTGGGATGGAGGGATGTCGTTGATGTTGGCACTGGGGTTGGAGAGTTCTTTCACGATGCTGAAGAGCTCTTTGCTGTCGTGTGCGTTGTTGTCCAGGCGGTCTTTGAAGTGGGATCGTTTGGCTTGTCTGATGAGTTGGTGGTGCTTGTGGGTGGCGTCCTTGTGGGCTGTGAGGCTGTCAGGTGTGCGTTTGAGGATCCATTCCTTTTTTAGCTTCCGGCAGTCGCGTTTGGAGTTTAGGAGCTCGTCGGTGAACCAGGTGGCTTTACTTCTGGTTTGGTTGTAGGTGTATTTCTTGAGTGGCGCGAGGGTGTTGGCGCAGTCGTTGATCCACAGAGTGAGGTTGTGGGCGGCGGTGTCTGGGTCGGTGCGGTCGGGGGGGGGGTTCTGGGTGAGGGTGTTGGTAAGCTGGCCTTCCGTAACTTTGCTCCAGTATCGGCGGGGTGGTTGTTGGGTGCAATGGTGCTCAGTATGTTTCTTTTAAGTGAAGTGGATGCAGTGGTGGTCGGTCCAGTGGAGTACGGTGGTATGGTTGAAGGTGATGTGGGCGCTTGAGGAGAATATGAGATCAAGTGTGTGGCCAGCGATGTGGGTGGTGTGTCGACAAGTTGTCTGAGGCCGTGGTTGGTGAGGTTGTCGATCAGAGTGGTGGAGTTGGTGTAGTTGTTGTTCTCCAAGTGGAAATGTAGGTCCCCGAGGAGGATGTAATCCGTTGAGGTGAATGCGTGGGTGCTGGTGAGGTCGGCGAGGGATTCGCTGAATGGTGCTCGTGGTCCGGGGGGTCTGTAGATGAGCGTTCCTCTGAGAGTGGTGTTGGGGTCGGTGTGGATGCGGAAGTGTAGGTGTTCGGCGGTCTTGAGGGAGTCGTCAGTGTGGGTGTCGACCTTGAGGGTGGATTTGTGGGCGATGGCTATTCCTCCTCCGATTCCATTGGTGCGGTCCCTACGGATGATCTTGTAGCCGTCCGGGATAGCTATTGTGATGTCGGGCGCCGAGGAGTCATTCCACCAGGTTTCAGTCAGGAAGGCTACGTCTGGGGCGGTGGAGTCGAGCAGGTCCCAGAGCTCGATGGCGTGCTTCCGTGCAGAGCGGGTGTTTAGGAGTATGCAGTGGAGGTGGTTAGTTTTGGTCTTTGTTGGTTTCGTTGTTCTGTCGCAGGTGAATCTGCAGGTGCGGCATGTGAAGGGTCCGTTGATGTTCCTTGATGAGGACTGGAAGCATGCTGTGATGCGGCCGGGATTGAGGGCGGTGAGTTGGTCGGCCGTGTAGCGGCGTCTGGGGGTGCAGGTGTCTCGTGGGCCAGGGGGTGTGGTGCTGGGCGCGGTCCAGGCGCGGACAGGCGCAGACGGGCTTGCCTCTGGCACGCCTCCGGCGCGTCCGCCACCATTAAGGAGGGAGGGGGGAGGGGGGAGGGAGGAGCAGCTGGGAGGCAGGAGGGAGCGGCGAATGGGAGTGCTAAGGGGGCGGGCCCGCAGGGAGGCAGCGACGGGAAAGACGGCTCAGAGAGAGCCGGCAAGGGGAGCGCACAAGGGGCAAAAAGCGGCAGAAAAAACGGAAAAAAGGCACAGAAGGAGAACTGAGGAATGAACGGCACACTAATTCAAGGCACAGAAAACAAGTCACAATAACATGAACGGCACAATAATTCAAGGCACAGAAAACGAGTCACAATAACTTAAGACGGCACAAAGCACAAGTCTAGTGACGCTTACCAAAGCCCACTAGACACCAGGGATGAGGTCAGGCGGATGCCTGCGGGTGGAGGAGGGCCTCGAACACGCGAACAACAGCGTGTGCGGGTGTCAAGGACAAGGGCACAGCTTGGTGGTGCTGCGGACGTGGGGGAGCGATCTCCTGGCCAAAAGCAGGTCAGAGGTCGCTCACCCTCGACGCATAGCGACTGTCATTAAGAAGGGAGGGGGGAGAGAGGAGCAGCAGGGAGGCGGGAGGGAGCGGCGAATGGGGGCGTGAGGGGGGCGGGGCCGCAAGGAGGCAGCGGAGGGAAAGAGGGCTCAGAGAGAGCCAGCAAGGGGAGCGCACAAGGGGCAAAAAGTGGCAGCAAAAAACGGAGAAAAGGCACAGAAGGAGAACTGAGGAATGAACGGCACACTAATTCAAGGCACAGAAAACGAGTCACAATAACATGAAAGGCACAATAATTCAAGGCATAGAAAACAAGTCACAATAACATGAACGGCACAATAATTCAAGGCACAGAAAACAAGTCACAATAACATGAACGGCACAATAATTCAAGGCACAGAAAACAAGTCACAATAACATGAACAGCACAATAATTCAAGGCACAGAAAACGAGTCACAATAACATGAAGAGCACAATAATTCAAGGCACAGAAAACGAGTCACAATAACATGAACTGCACAATAATTCAAGGCACAGAAAACGAGTCACAATAACTTAAGACGGCACAAAGCACAAGTCTAGTGACGCTTTCCAAAGCCCACTAGACACCAGGGATGAGGCGCAGGCAGACAGCAGCGTGTGCGGGGGTCAAGGACAAGGGCACAGCTTGGTGGGGCTGCGGACGTGGGGGAGCGATCTCCTCCAGTTACCCCATTGCTATGTAATGGCCCACTAAAATTGAATGAATGAACTCAGTTACATATGTTTGAAGGATAGACTGAGGTCAACCCGCCCCTAAAAGTAATATAGTTTGGGTCCCCTTGATTGCATGGCTTGGAGGAGAAGGCAGGTAATAAGACCCATGGGGAAAGTTTTTTTACGGACTCACAAATTACGGTTGGCTTTTGCCTCGCTTCTATGATTACAGCTGTTTGGGTGCCCAGACATGGGTTTCGGGTAGTTATCAGCTCGTGAAAGTCGGTACCTTCTTCCCTGAGAAATCTGCAGCTCTTTGAAGGCTGATCAGTTTGATAGATGGAGATCTAGATGATTAGTTAGAAGTGAGCATGGTAAACGAGGACCAAATAAAATCTGCCGGATCACGTTAAAAAAAGAAAATGGCAGCCGCCATCCTTCTTTCTTAAATATGATCCATGCAGTTGGCCAGTTCACAGGAGTTCCTCCAGGAGGGATCAGAACATTTTTGTTCCCTGCCAGCATTCTGTTGGGCAAGGAATTGAGGTTGATCCCCTGCCTGTGAGAGCCATGGCACTCCCCGGCCTCCTTAAATAAATTAAGAAAAAGAAAATGGCAGCATGGGAGTGGGCTCCCCAAACTGCCGTAGACGGCACAGGAGCGGACTCCCTGTGCTGGTTAAAAAGATACAGAAAAGTACAATGGCAACGTGGAGTGGGCTCCACATGCTGTTAAATTAAAAAAATAAAAGAGAACAGCAGTACAGGAGTAGGTTCCCCGATCTGGCTTTAAAAAACAGGCCATAGCAGTTGGCAAGGAAAACAATAACGTTACTTTCACCTTTGTTTTATTCAGTGACATATATATATATATATATATATATATATATATATATATATATATATACTTACCTACTGGCGATAGCCAGTAGGTAGTTACAGTTAGGACCTAGTTTCAATAGGAAAAGCATTTTTTTTTTTGTTTTCCTTATGACTTTGGCGCCATTGGACAAATCTTCACAGACTTTTCAAAACTAGTATGCCAGTCACTTTAAAGTTTCAGGGTGATTTGTCAAGCGGGGTGTGAGAAAATGTGAGGGTCCCAAAGCATGTTTTACCTATGCCATTACAGTCCCAACCGCTGTAGCGAATTACACCACATATGGCAGAGAGGTAGCTCTTGGTCCAGAAAGAGCCCTTTTTCTTTATTTAGTATAAATCTGTTCAGTAGTTCTGGAGTTATTAAAAGAAAAAGAAACATAGATTTCTAAGGACGTGGACCCTTTGCGGATCCACTTCCAGAGGATCCTCGATCCAGGGGAAACCAAGGCCTTGACTGGTTGGCTGCAACATGAGAGGAAAGTTGCAGCCACCATTTTTCTGTCTCATCAGGCCAGGAGGAGGAAAAAAAACACTAAAAAACGGACACAGGGCTCAAGATACAGGCATCCTGACCCATAGGAGAGATGGAGGGGTCCCTGAGGGACTCTTCATGGGGTCAAATTGGTAAAGTTCTTTATTTTGGCCAATCTGTGGATCCACCGTGGCACCCAGCGTGGCCCCGTGTAAATTACTGTAAACAAAACTTTTTGTTTAAAAACTCACACAGTAAAATTCTATGTCAGGACCGGAGGCTTCGGATTATGCTTTTCTCTCTCTTTACTGCAAAACTCAGCAGCTCTGCCGGCGGGCGCGCTCACGCCTAGCTTTGGAGTCCTTCTGACTCCTAGACCACGGCGCGCGTTAGATGACGAGTCCTCTTTTCTTTTCCATGCGCGCACACGCACCCCTCGTTCTTTCCGATCTGAGGAGAACGGGATGTGTGCTGCACGCCAAACCCGGAGAGAAGGCAATTTTTAGCTTGTTCTCTCGGCCATCCGAATCACTAGAGCCCTAGAACGCCCAACGGGGCGATTGTTACGTAACAGCTTGGCCGAGGGGTTAAGCAGGAGCTCCCTCCACACCTGATTTATTGTTGTGCTATTAATAATAATTTAAACAATTATAAAAAAGAATTGTGTTCAAGTCAATTAAATATTGACCTTTTTTCCTGCTGGGAAAGACAATTCCCCCCCCGTGATCTCCTCCATCTTCCTCTGTGAACATGGCGTACTACGCCGGAGAGGATGATTTCTATCAGGACCAACCTGATTTTACTGATGAACACATGGAGGAAAGACTAGTGGAAGCCCTGGGATATCATGTCCAGGACTCTGTAAATCAGGATCTTATTAATGAGCTAAAACCCTTTGCTCAGCCCTTAAGACGATTTGGGCAGCGTGAACTGAGGGGTCACCCTCTATTAGAAGCTGGTTCGCAACCCGACCAACTACCAGATCTGGCGGTGTCCCAGGGAGCCTTAAAAAGACCTTTAGCGTCAGCTGACATACTAGCGAATATGGCCGCCTCAGTGATGCAAGATCACGGCTATGATGTCTATGCCTCCTTAGAAACATCAGAAGGTAATAGAGAATCCTCGGCTAGGCCGGACGACCTCTCTTCTTCTGCGCAGTCCTCAGCCTCAGATCAGGAACAAGAGGACCCCAAACCATCAGGAAAGCGCAAGCGCAAATCTCACAACACACAAGAGCATAGTTCCTCCTATCGTTTTCAGACACCAGGGATGAGGCGCAGGCGGATGCGATCCAGAAAACAGAATACATCCAAGGTCCACTGAATGGCTTCCATGTGAGGAAGTGGCGCAATATGTTCAAGATCATATCCATAAAGGGTTTGACCGAGAAGTTAGAAACACCCTACGTTCGGAATGCCCGCGCCCCTCGCTCCAGGGCAAGGTAACAGAAACTCCAGACCTTGATCCAAACATGGCGACTTTTATGCGAAAATTCTCACAAGATCCGAAGAAGGGTCTGGATCGTGCCTGGAGGAATTGTCAGGACCAACTTCTTGATATCTCTGGCCCCATCACAAAAATCCTTGAGTTGGTAGTCCAGGCCAAAGAGTCCGAATCGTCTCTTGACCCGCAGACAATTTTAGAATGGGCTCAACGAGCAATCTGTCTACTAGGAAATGCGAACTGCGCCATGTCGACGGAGCGCAGACGCTCCTTTCTCATGAGAATTGACCCGAAACTGACAGATTTAGCCCCCAACGATGCAGGCCCAGCAGCGAATGGCCTTCTTTTCGGTGACAAATTCGTGAAAGAACTGGGGAAATATGTTGCCACCTTTTCCGCTTTGGATAAGGCCCAATCCTCCATGAGGAAAATGTTTAATAGAGGCCTTTTTGCCAGGGCCGGACGCTTCAGAGGCCGAGTGCCAGGCCGTGGCTTCAATCAGGCCTCAGGCAATTACAACCAACAAGGATACTACTCCAGGTCGGGCTTCTAACCCTCCCGAGCCCGCTGAGGCAGAGGCCGCGGTTACTGCAACAGAGGCGGCGCCAACTCCGTCGAAGGGCCATCTACAGGTGAGAATTATTCCCTTTTCAGAAGTTTTCTTGGGAGGGAGATTGAAAGATCACTTAGCAGCTTGGGAACAAATATTTCAAGATCCGTGGATTCTTCAGACTGTTCAAGGTTACAGGATAGAGTTTTATGCTCCGCCGCATCAAGCGAAGTTTCCCCGTCCCCTTGTTTTTTCCCAAACAGACGGTCATTTCATAGACGTCGAGATTGCCCGGTTACTCCAGAAACGTGCCATTTGCCGCTCCGAGCCACACCCAAACGGGTTTGTAAGTTCGATATTCCTGGTTCAGAAAAAAGGAGGTGGCTCTCGGTTAGTCCTCAACCTGAAGGAGTTCAATTCCTGGGTGGTCTATCGACATTTCAAAATGGAGGGCATCCACCTCTTAAGAGACCTTCTGTTAGAGGGGTATTTCCTGGTTCGGTTAGACCTAAAAGACGCTTATCTTTCAGTTCCCATCTTCGAGCCTCACAGACGATTCATCCAATTCAGTTGGCGGGAGGCTTGGTACGAGTTCTCCATCCTCCCCTTCGGTCTTTCTTCCACCCGTGGTGTTTCACCAAACTGTTAAGGCCCGTGGTCCTACTCCTCAGAGAAAGGGGGGCTCGTCTCATTATTTATTTAGACGATATCTTGATCATGGTTTAGTCGGAAGAGTTAGTCCTCCTCTACCTGACATGGACAGTCCAACTCTTGCAAGAATTGGGATTTCTCATCAACGTAGACAAACCAGTCTTAATCCCGTCCAAGGTTGTAGAATTCTTAGGGTTTCAGGTAGACTCCGTCAAAGCACAGTTGTTTTTACCTCTTGCGAAGAGGAAAACTATCAAGAAGGAATTGAGGAGAGCCCTTGCCTCTCAGACTAAATCATTGAAGACCCTAGCACGCCTGGTGGGTCTTTTAGCTTCCTCAATTCAAGCAATCTTCCCAGGGCCCCTCCATTAATGAGCCCTTCAGCGTCTGAAGATTCTTCACCTTCGCAAGGGCCTTTCGTATGCAGAGCAGATTATTCTGACAGACGAGGCCAGGTCGGAAATCAATTGGTGGCTAGAACACATAGATGCCTGGAACGGCAGAGCAATCTTCGCTTCGAATCCAGATATGATTATAGAATCAGATGCCAGCCGGTGGAGCTGGGGAGCCCGCTGCAGCGCTGTTCAAACGGGGGGTCGGTGGTCCCAGGACAAACTAACCCTTCACATCAATTGCCTGGAACTTTTAGTGGGAGCTTTTGCTATTCGTTCCCTGTCTCCCCAACAGGGGAAATGTTGTATTCTACTCAGGATGGACAACATTTCAGTATATCAACCATCTGGGCTGGACCAGGTCCCGGGTACTAGTAGAGATTGCAAAGGAGTTTTGGCAATTTTGTCTTCTCCATCACATATCGGTGAAGGCGGAATACATTACGGGTCGAGCCAATCTCCTTGCGGATTGGAATTCTCGATTCCTCAGAGATGGCAGCGATTGGAGGCTGGATCCTCTGGTATTCAACAAGTTGAACTCTCTTTGGGGTCCTTGTGTGATAGACTCAACACGCAACTGACATGTTTCTTCAGTTGGAGACCAGACCCGTTGGCGGCCGGGACGGATGCATTTCTCCAGTCCTGGGAGTCGGAGATGCTTTATGCGTTTCCCCCATTCATCATGATTCAGAGAGTACTCTCTCAGGCGCAGAGACAGAAGGCAGAATTGATTTCAGTGATGCCCATCTGGAAGGCTCAGCATTGGTTCCCTTTGGCAATGTTGATGTCTTGTGTGCCTCCTGTAACGATTCCCCAGGACCCTCAACTATTGCTAGATCTGCTGGGATCTCCCCATCCACTGATATGGAGGGAACAATTAAATCTCATGGCGTGGGGAATTTCCGGAGACGCTGGCAAGTGCCGGGAGTTTCTGACAATGCAATGTTCTTCTTGTCGCAATCTTGGGCTCCTCCCACTCACAAATGATATCATTCCGCCTGGAAAAGATGGTTGGACTGGTGCAATCAGCGAGATATTGATCCCGTGGGGTCTTCCATTGTTATGATTGTCAATTTTCTTTCAGAATTAGCGACGCAAGGCCTAGCTTATAGAACTATTAACAATTTTAGATCAGCAATCTCAGCAGGACATCCCCATATAGAAGGTAAACCGATTATGGAACACCCGTTAGTGTGTAAGCTCTTACGGGGGATTCGCATAGTGACTCCTCCTCAGCCCAAGTATACTTTCCTGTGGGATGTAGATATTGTTTTAAAATTCTTGAAATCATGGCCGAGCAATGAGGATCTTTTACGCAAACAACTTTCAGCGAAATTGTCTATTTTGCTCTGTTTATTATCATACCGCAGAGTGTCTGATGTACGAGCTCTGGATTTAGCAGGTAGAGTATTTACTCCTTCGGGAGTCTCGTTTACTATTTCTAATCGTACTAAGACTTGTTCTAGAAGTGTTGCATACCCAGCTTTCCCTCACCATCAAAAGCTATGTATTGTAAAATATTTAAAAACTTATGAAGAACGTACTAGAGAAGTACGCCAAAATTTTCAGGGTCAGTTGTTGATTTCCTTACAAAAACCCTTTGGTCCTGTTTCAGCAGCGACGTTAGCACGTTGGGTCCGCTGGGTCCTGCAAGAGGCTGGGATTGATATTTCGCAATTTGAGGCACATTCTGTCAGGGGAGCGATGGCATCTAAGTCATTCTCGTATGGTTCTCGTTTAGAGGACATTATGAGAGCGACTGATTGGTCATCGGATTCTACATTTAAGGTATTTTATCATAAACCAATTGTAGATGTGGTGTCAAATGTTGTGAATCAGCTTTGAACTAGCATAATCCGAAGCCTCCTGTCCTGACATAGAATAAAAAAAAATCTAGCTATTGCGTCAAGAATTTTCAATTCTATTAGGGACACAGAGGCGAGGATTATCCCTCCCATGGTTAAAATATCTATTATATTTCTTATCTGGAAAATAGAAGTTTATTTTACTATTTTAACTTTACAATTGTAACATTCCCACCCTAATGATGTAGACGAAAGACTAAAATTCCATGAATATTATTATGGCATGCTCCTTTTTTTCCTACGTCCGGAAATCAAAGGTGTTTGATCAGGTCTGGATCTTCCATTTGGTTTGGTTGAAGTTCTTATAGCCTGAATGGTGATATTCCCCGTCAAGACGCGGTGTCAACCCAGGAGCGACTTTGGATACAGGTTCAAGAGTGTCCAGTTCGGTTTCGAGTAATCCTATGGTTTATTGGAAAGAAAGAGGCAGGACTATGCTGCAAGGGACAGTTATATGGACAGGTTACTGGTGATTGGTGGATTGGAACTACTGTGTTTATGGGAAACGTAGTTCTTTTGTTTTGTTAAATGTCATTGGCTGCTGAGTTTTGCAGTAAAGAGAGAGAAAAGCATAATTCTCGCCTCTGTGTCCTTAATAGAATTGAAAATTCTTGACGCGATACCTAGACATTTTTTTATTCTCTGCTTGGGGTTGGGTGCAAGTGAGAAGGTTGGACACAGGCCCTACGCCCAACCTTGCTGTGCAGGGCTGAAAGCCGTACATAGTGGTGGTTGTATTAACATGTAGTAATTAGATATTCCTTTATTTTAAAGCAAGCAGGGCCTGCGTCCAACCCTATTGAACACAACAGAAGGCTGAGAAGGGCATTGGTTGCATTAACATGCAATATTTAGATACTACTTAACGTTGATAAAAATGTTTAAAAAACACAGAAATTCACTGAAAACAACAGAGGTTGCAGGGACGTTATAGTTTGGTTCACGTTTCATCTGAAGAAACTATAACTCATGCAGTTACGTAACTTTATGGCAAAAGTTATAGGGGGTCATTACAACCCTGGTGGACGGTGTTAAAGATGCGGTAATACCGCAAACAGGCCGGCGTAGAAAAAAAGGGAATTATGACCGTGGCGGAAACCGCCAACATAGACAGCCACTTTAACACTCCGACCGCCACGGTGGTACAGACAAGCAGCGCGGCGGTGACCGCCAACAGACAGGTGGGAGACAATGTACCGCCCACACTATTACAACAGGCTAATCTGCCACCTTTTCCGGGGCAGATTCACTGTGGATAAAAAAACGTCGGAAACAGCTTTTGCAATGGGAAAACGCTCACCTTAACACACGCCACGAGGAAGGAGGGCACCATGGAGCCCGAACTCCAAATACTCCCTGCTCTTGTCTACCTGCTTTTCTACGAACATCAGCAATGGCGGCACCGAAGACAACGGTGAGTACTGCACCTACGACATAGGGGAGGGGGGAGGCAAAAGTCAGGGACACACACACACGCAACACCCCCACCCCGAACCTCACCCACTACAACACACACACCAATGCATATCCAAACATCACAGGAACAACCCACAACCCCCCCGGAAGAATGCAAAGACAAAAGGGAATCAGTATAACTATTGTAATGAATAAAAATACAGTAAGCTCATATATACAGAAATACATACACATTCCAAATATATACATCACGATTACTAGTGCAGGTGTGCACAATTCAATGTCCGTGGACCACTGGGCCCAAAATGCATGGGCGAGGCCCACACTAGATACCTGTCCACCCACAAACGGAGAGAACACTGCAGCGGCATCAGATAGTAATATAACAGGCACCTCAGGGGGAAGGGAAGGGGGGGGGGCACCTAAGCCGGATGAGTGCAAAGCCAGATCCACAACGGGGCTCCATGCCCATTGATGTATCCTGGGGAGTGCAAACCCACAGTCTCTCAAATCTCTTCAGTGGGTGGTTTGCCCACTGTTACATCCTGGGGAGTGCAAAGACACAGTCTCTCAAGTGGATAACAGTGGGTGGTTTGCCCACTGTTACATCCTGGGGAGTGCAAAGCCACAGTCTCTCAAGTGGATGCAGTTCTCCACTGGTTCTGGAGGGGGACTGGTGCCCAGAGTGCTTCATCCTGTGAAGGATTCAGGTAGTGGATGCAGTGCTCCACTGGTTCTGGAGGGGGACTGGTGCCCAGAGTGCTTCATCCTGTGAAGGATTCAGGTAGTGGATGCAGTTCTCCACTGGTTCTGGAGGGGGACTGGTGCCCAGAGTGCTTCATCCTGTGCAGGACAGACGGAGTGGATGCATGTCTCCACTGGTTCTGGAGGGGGACTGGTGCCCAGAGTGCATCACTCACCCCGTGACGGTCCCTGCTGCGTCACTGCCCCTGCCGCTGATGGGCTAGCGGTGCTTGAGTTGGCGGTCCATGCCCTGTTCAGCGGTGCTTGAGTTGGCAGTCCTTGCCCTGTTCAGTGGTGCTTGCCCTGTTCAGCTGTGCTTGCCTTGGCAGTTCTTGCCCTGTTCAGTGGTGCTTGCCCTGTTCAGCGGTGCTTGCCATGCTGTCTGTGACCTGTGCAGTGGTGTGTGGCATGATGGTCCCTCAGTGTCCAGCGGGGCTGTGGGTGCCGGGGCCCTCCAGGGCACTGACGCTGGCGGTGGTCTCCGGACCAGTGACAACAGTGCTGCCCTCCAGGGCACTGACTCTGGCGGTGGTCTCCGGACCAGTGATGACAGTGCTGCCCTCCAGGACACTGACTCTGGCGGTGGTCTCCGGACCAGTGACGATGGGGCTGGCGGTGGCGTCCTGGCCAGCGGGGAGAATGGCAGCCTTCTCCGCCGTGCTGCTCTTCCCAGACTTTGGAGACTTCTTCTGCCCCTTCACCACCTTGGGAGGGGTCACAGCTGACTCGACACTCCCCCGGGACCCTTGTGGGCGGCTTTGCCGGCAGGAGTCTTCACCCTCTCCCGTCGGGCACTGTCCAACTTCTGGTGCTTTACAGGGGGTGGACTGGCAGTGCTTTGGCTCCGTGTCACACTGGCTGCCCTGGTGGCCGGTGCACTCCACATACCTCTAACACGCACCACTGGTACTGGACTTTTTTTGGCTGAGGTGCTAGTACAGGACCTATGAATTGGAGGGGTAGGGGTGGTGGGACAGAGGTCTAGGTTGCTCAGGAAAAGTTTCTGACGAACACTGGGATGGGTAGCTGGAGGGGGTCTGGGAGTGGAGGAAGAGGAGGTGGTTGTAGGAGGTGTAACTCTAGATGAATTGGGTGCAGGTGCAGGTTCTGGAGGCTGTCGTGAGGTGGATGGATGTTGGGTGTGTGGGTGTCCGCGTTTGTGTACTTTGGGAGGGGGCGTCACAGACACACTGGGAGAGGACACAGGGGACGTGTAAATGGTAGTGGGGGTGGTGAGTGCAGGTGAGCGGGGTGTGGTGCTGGGTGTTCTGGTGCGAGTCCTAGTGGCTGTAGTGGTAGTGCATGCAGGTGAGAGATGACACTGGGGGGGAGGAGGGAGATGACGAGGAAGGGGACACAGTGGAGGCAGTGGATGTTGCTGTGTCTGTATGTGGGTGATGCTTGTGTGAGTGCCTGTGGGATGTGTGGTGCCTCTGTTTGCCTGAGCTGCCCTTGTGTGTTGAGGTGTGTGCAGGCTGGTCTGATGGTGTGCTTGGGATAGGCTGGGGTACAGGGGATTGGGTCTGGGTGGAGGAAGTTGGAGGGGGGAGGCTAGACACAGGGACAATGGCTGCCATCAGTGCTGAGGCCAGAGATTGCAGAGTTCGATGATGGGCAGCCTGACCAGAATGAATGCCCTCCAGGAATGCATTAGTGTGTTGCAACTCCCTTTCCACACCCTGGATGGCATTCACAATGGTAGACTACCCAACAGTGAGTGACCTGAGGAGGTAAAAGGCCTCCTTACTGAGGGCAGCAGGGGTGACAGGGGCAGGGGCTGAGGTGCTTGGGGCGAAGGTGATGCCCACCGTCCTGGGTGAGCGGGCACGGAGCGAAGGCTGAGGGGCTGCTGGGAGGGCGGTGCTGGTAGGGGGGGGGGGTGGCGGCTGTACCTGTAGAAGTGGGGGGCACAGAT
The DNA here is from genome assembly GCF_031143425.1 of Pleurodeles waltl. Classification (NCBI taxonomy): domain Eukaryota; kingdom Metazoa; phylum Chordata; class Amphibia; order Caudata; family Salamandridae; genus Pleurodeles; species Pleurodeles waltl. The sequence continues at coordinate 76,995,581 of NC_090451.1, read as the reverse complement.
GGTGCCGCCACCACAAGGGAGCTCCCATCAGAGGACGAGTCTGTGTCGCTGTTTGCTGATCCGGTCACCGACGTGAAGCTCCCCTCGCCCTCCGTCCCACTGGTGTTTTCCGTGTCCGTGGTGTGGCCCTCCATGGCCATGTAGGATGCAGACCCCTCGTGCTCCGGTGCCACTGTACCTCCGCCTGATGATGCTGATGCACAACAGAACAGGGAGACCACAAAAAAAGGGGTGGGGAAACAGAAGAAAGACAGGTTGAGTGCATGGCTTACCACTACCGTTGGCGGACAATACAGACACAGCCGCCCACTGCACTACGCCGTGCTCTTGGCCTCTACAGATGCAATTCCTGGGATATGGCCTACATGGCTATGAGTGTCATCTACCCATATAGATGACACAGGGGCATGTATACCTGTACTTGGCACTCTACAGAGGTGGGGTGGAGTGGCACATGACCTGGATTCCGGAGGGGCCTAGCCTATGGAACTCGCCCTGGCCTAGGGAAACCCACAGCCCTCCTCCCCCACCCAGACACCTCCACTGCGCGCAAAGTCCTTGTGTCTGCTGTGATGCCCTCATGCGCCCATCCAACTCAGGGCAGGACACCGCCAGGATCCGGAACATCAGGGGGGTCATGGTGCGACGGGCACCCCTCCCACGTTGGGAGGCCATCCCCAGCTGAGCCTCCGCCGTCTTCTTGCTCCAGCGGCGAATGTCCTCCCATCTTTTACGGCAGTGGGTGCTCCGTCTCTGGTGGACCCCCAGGGTCCGGACGTCCTTGGCGATGGCACGCCAAATATTCTTCTTCTGGTGGGCGCTGACCTACATGACATGTACAGGGGAAGAAGAGAAGTCATTGGCAACAGCACCGTCGAAGTGAGTGGCCCACATCCCTGCCCTTGCCATGTGGCACATGCAATCACACTTCTACATGCTCGCAGGACTCTGCCCCCTTCCTACTGACATCCAGCCCTCTCCACCCAGGCATAGCCCATACAACGTTCTCCCTGTGTACTTCCCTGTTGGTCTGGAGGACCGTAGGGTAGCGTGTACTGGGGTAGGACCCCGTCCACGAGCTTCTCCAACTCCTGTGCAGTGAAGGCAGGGGCCCTTTCCCCAGACGCATGAGCCATTGTCTCTTCCAGACCGAGGTCACAGCAGCACTTGCAATGTAGGTCCTCTCCTGTCGAAGATCAGGTATCAAGTGATTGAACAGATAGAAAATGGCGGTCACGTCCGCGGCGGTGCGTATCATCACCGCCGGCGCACTTCGTCATTGGCTCCTGGGACCCATAGGGTCCAATGTTAACCAATGCAGCATTGGGCCGCGGTCTTTGTCCGCCTACCGCGACAGTGTACAACGCCAGCGCAGTTACCTCACTGCCACTGTCCCACTTTAGAGGTCAGGCAGCCGCCATTTCAGGGGCCCACATGGCTTCATTTACAACTGCGTCACACATACCTAGGCCTACACTCAACACACATACAGGAAGGATATTGTATTTAGTGTTGTGTCCTGTGTAGCTGTGGGTACATACCTCAGGATTTGTTGACTCTGTGGTCGCTGTTGTCCTTCCTAGGCACCGTCAGCTAGGACATGTGAGGAGATGGCGGAATTCTCCGGTGTACTGACCGCTGGTGGACCTGTTAACAATGGAGGAGCGACATTTAATCATCACCTACAGGTTTGACCATGCCACAATCCAGGAACTGTGTATCCAGTTGGAGCCAGACCTGATGTCACCAATCCGCCATCCCACAGGAATCCCCCCTCAAGTGCAGGTGCTATCAGTGCTCCATTTCCTAGCAAGTGGGTCATTTCAGACAACAGTGGCCATGGCATCAGGGATGTCCCAGCCTATGTTTTCCAACGTGTTGTCCAGAGTTTAGACATCCAAAAAGAAAAAGGGAGCACACTGCCTTGCATTCAAGCGGAAAATAGCCCCAAGGCATCATGGTAAATGCAGTCATTTAAATATAAATAGCAAGAATTTTTCAAAAAATTATTCACCCTTAGTAGGTGCAGCAAGTGCCGTATCGCTGTAGAAAGTCTTTCACCTAAGGTAGGTGCAGCGAGTGCCGTATCTCTGGACACGTGTTTCTGGCTTTCGGCCGTCATCAGCAGAGAGCGTATGTAACTGAAGGGGTCGCTTGAAATGCCACCAAACGTCTTCACAGGTTTTTGTACCACTCAGTAGGCACACAGGTGCATCGCCAGTGCTCGTCAGCAAGAGGCTCACGGGAGCCGTCATTTAGACATCCAAAAAGAAAAAGGGAGCACACTGCCTTGCATTCAAGCGGAAAATAGCCCCAAGGCATCATGGTAAATGCAGTCATTTAAATATAAATAGCAAGAATTTTTCAAAAAATTATTCACCCTTAGTAGGTGCAGCAAGTGCTGTATCGCTGTAGAAAGTCTTTCACCTAAGGTAGGTGCAGCGAGTGCCGTATCTCTGGACACGTGTTTCTGGCTTTCGGCCGTCATCAGCAGAAAGCGTATGTAACTGAAGGGGTCGCTTGAAATGCCGCCAAACGTCTTCACAGGTTTTTGTACCACTCAGTAGGCACACAGGTGCATCGCCAGTGCTCGTCAGCAAGAGGCTCACGGGAGCCGTCATTTAGACATCCAAAAAGAAAAAGGGAGCACACTGCCTTGCATTCAAGCGGAAAATAGCCCCAAGGCATCATGGTAAATGCAGTCATTTAAATATAAATAGCAAGAATTTTTAAAAAAATTATTCACCCTTAGTAGGTGCAGCAAGTGCCGTATCGCTGTAGAAAGTCTTTCACCTAAGGTAGGTGCAGCGAGTGCCGTATCTCTGGACACGTGTTTCTGGCTTTCGCCCGTCATCAGCAGAGAGCGTATGTAACTGAAGGGGTCGCTTGAAATGCCGCCAAACGTCTTCACAGGTTTTTGTACCACTCAGTAGGCACACAGGTGCATCGCCAGTGCTCGTCAGCAAGAGGCTCACGGGAGCCGTCATTTAGACATCCAAAAAGAAAAAGGGAGCACACTGCCTTGCATTCAAGCGGAAAATAGCCCCAAGGCATCATGGTAAATGCAGTCATTTAAATATAAATAGCAAGAATTTTTCAAAAAATTATTCACCCTTAGTAGGTGCAGCAAGTGCCGTATCGCTGTAGAAAGTCTTTCACCTAAGGTAGGTGCAGCGAGTGCCGTATCTCTGGACACGTGTTTCTGGCTTTCGGCCGTCATCAGCAGAGAGCGTATGTAACTGAAGGGGTCGCTTGAAATGCCGCCAAACGTCTTCACAGGTTTTTGTACCACTCAGTAGGCACACAGGTGCATCGCCAGTGCTCGTCAGCAAGAGGCTCACGGGAGCCGTCATTTAGACATCCAAAAAGAAAAAGGGAGCACACTGCCTTGCATTCAAGCGGAAAATAGCCCCAAGGCATCATGGTAAAAGCAGTCATTTAAATATAAATAGCAAGAATTTTTCAAAAAATTATTCACCCTTAGTAGGTGCAGCAAGTGCCGTATCGCTGTAGAAAGTCTTTCACCTAAGGTAGGTGCAGCGAGTGCCGTATCTCTGGACACGTGTTTCTGGCTTTCGGCCGTCATCAGCAGAGAGCGTATGTAACTGAAGGGGTCGCTTGAAATGCCACCAAACGTCTTCACAGGTTTTTGTACCACTCAGTAGGCACACAGGTGCATCGCCAGTGCTCGTCAGCAAGAGGCTCACGGGAGCCGTCATTTAGACATCCAAAAAGAAAAAGGGAGCACACTGCCTTGCATTCAAGCGGAAAATAGCCCCAAGGCATCATGGTAAATGCAGTCATTTAAATATAAATAGCAAGAATTTTTCAAAAAATTATTCACCCTTAGTAGGTGCAGCAAGTGCCGTATCGCTGTAGAAAGTCTTTCACCTAAGGTAGGTGCAGCGAGTGCCGTATCTCTGGACACGTGTTTCTGGCTTTCGGCCGTCATCAGCAGAAAGCGTATGTAACTGAAGGGGTCGCTTGAAATGCCGCCAAACGTCTTCACAGGTTTTTGTACCACTCAGTAGGCACACAGGTGCATCGCCAGTGCTCGTCAGCAAGAGGCTCACGGGAGCCGTCATTTAGACATCCAAAAAGAAAAAGGGAGCACACTGCCTTGCATTCAAGCGGAAAATAGCCCCAAGGCATCATGGTAAATGCAGTCATTTAAATATAAATAGCAAGAATTTTTCAAAAAATTATTCACCCTTAGTAGGTGCAGCAAGTGCCGTATCGCTGTAGAAAGTCTTTCATCTAAGGTAGGTGCAGCGAGTGCCGTATCTCTGGACACGTGTTTCTGGCTTTCGGCCGTCATCAGCAGAGAGCGTATGTAACTGAAGGGGTCGCTTGAAATGCCGCCAAACGTCTTCACAGGTTTTTGTACCACTCAGTAGGCACACAGGTGCATCGCCAGTGCTCGTCAGCAAGAGGCTCACGGGAGCCGTCATTTAGACATCCAAAAAGAAAAAGGGAGCACACTGCCTTGCATTCAAGCGGAAAATAGCCCCAAGGCATCATGGTAAATGCAGTCATTTAAATATAAATAGCAAGAATTTTTCAAAAAATTATTCACCCTTAGTAGGTGCAGCAAGTGCCGTATCGCTGTAGAAAGTCTTTCACCTAAGGTAGGTGCAGCGAGTGCCGTATCTCTGGACACGTGTTTCTGGCTTTCGGCCGTCATCAGCAGAGAGCGTATGTAACTGAAGGGGTCGCTTGAAATGCCGCCAAACGTCTTCACAGGTTTTTGTACCACTCAGTAGGCACACAGGTGCATCGCCAGTGCTCGTCAGCAAGAGGCTCACGGGAGCCGTCATTTAGACATCCAAAAAGAAAAAGGGAGCACACTGCCTTGCATTCAAGCGGAAAATAGCCCCAAGGCATCATGGTAAATGCAGTCATTTAAATATAAATAGCAAGAATTTTTCAAAAAATTATTCCCCCTTAGTAGGTGCAGCAAGTGCCGTATCGCTGTAGAAAGTCTTTCACCTAAGGTAGGTGCAGCGAGTGCCGTATCGCTGAACACGTGTTTCTGGCTTTCGGCCGTCATCAGCAGAGAGCGTATGTAACTGAAGGGGTTAGCCAGAAACACGTGTCTGAAGATACGGCACTCGCCACACCAACTTATGGTGAAAAACTTTCAAAACTCTATTCAAATTCATGCTAATGACTGCATTTACCATGATGCCTTGGGGTCACAAATGCTGGAATGGAAGACAGGGTGCTCCCCATTTTGACTGTTGTAATTAAGGCTCCCGTGAGCCTCTGAGCTGACGAGCTTGGGTGAAGCACCTGTGCGCCTTCTTGAGTGGTACTTAAACCTGTGAATACTTTCAAGGCGACATTTCAAGCAACCCCGCCAGCTACACGTTGCTCTTCGCTGATGACGGCCAAATAGCCAGAAACACGTGTCCGAAGATACGGCACTCGCCACACCAACTTATGGTGAAAAACTTTCAAAACTCTATTCAAATTCATGCTAATGACTGCATTTACCATGATGCCTTGGGGTCACAAATGCTGGAATGGAAGACAGGGTGCTCCCCATTTTGACTGTTGCAATTAAGGCTCCCGTGAGCCTCTGAGCTGACGAGCTCGGGTGAAGCACCTGTGCGCCTTCTTGAGTGGTACTTAAACCTGTGAATACTTTCAAGGCGACATTTCAAGCAACCCCGCCAGCTACACGTTGCTCTTCGCTGATGACGGCCAAATAGCCAGAAACACGTGTCCGAAGATACGGCACTCGCCACACCAACTTATGGTGAAAAACTTTCAAAACTCTATTCAAATTCATGCTAATGACTGCATTTACCATGATGCCTTGGGGTCACAAATGCTGGAATGGAAGACAGGGTGCTCCCCATTTTGACTGTTGTAATTAAGGCTCCCGTGAGCCTCTGAGCTGACGAGCTCGGGTGAAGCACCTGTGCGCCTTCTTGAGTGGTACTTAAACCTGTGAATACTTTCAAGGCGACATTTCAAGCAACCCCGCCAGCTACACGTTGCTCTTCGCTGATGACGGCCAAATAGCCAGAAACACGTGTCCGAAGATACGGCACTCGCCACACCAACTTATGGTGAAAAACTTTCAAAACTCTATTCAAATTCATGCTAATGACTGCATTTACCATGATGCCTTGGGGTCACAAATGCTGGAATGGAAGACAGGGTGCTCCCCATTTTGACTGTTGTAATTAAGGCTCTCGTGAGCCTCTGAGCTGACGAGCTCGGGTGAAGCACCTGTGCGCCTTCTTGAGTGGTACTTAAACCTGTGAATACTTTCAAGGCGACATTTCAAGCAACCCCGCCAGCTACACGTTGCTCTTCGCTGATGACGGGCAAATAGCCAGAAACACGTGTCCGAAGATACGGCACTCGCCACACCAACTTATGGTGAAAAACTTTCAAAACTCTATTCAAATTCATGCTAATGACTGCATTTACCATGATGCCTTGGGGTCACAAATGCTGGAATGGAAGACAGGGTGCTCCCCATTTTGACTGTTGTAATTAAGGCTCCCGTGAGCCTCTGAGCTGACGAGCTCGGGTGAAGCACCTGTGCGCCTTCTTGAGTGGTACTTAAACCTGTGAATACTTTCAAGGCGACATTTCAAGCAACCCCGCCAGCTACACGTTGCTCTTCGCTGATGACGGCCAAATAGCCAGAAACACGTGTCCGAAGATACGGCACTCGCCACACCAACTTATGGTGAAAAACTTTCAAAACTCTATTCAAATTCATGCTAATGACTGCATTTACCATGATGCCTTGGGGTCACAAATGCTGGAATGGAAGACAGGGTGCTCCCCATTTTGACTGTTGTAATTAAGGCTCCCGTGAGCCTCTGAGCTGACGAGCTCGGGTGAAGCACCTGTGCGCCTTCTTGAGTGGTACTTAAACCTGTGAATACTTTCAAGGTGACATTTCAAGCAGCCCCGCCAGCTACACGTTGCTCTTCGCTGATGACGGCCAAATAGCCAGAAACACGTGTCCGAAGATACGGCACTCGCCACACCAACTTATGGCGAAAAACTTTCAAAACTCTATTCAAATTCATGCTAATGACTGCATTTACCATGATGCCTTGGGGTCACAAATGCTGGAATGGAAGACAGGGTGCTCCCCATTTTGACTGGTGTTGTCCAGAGTGTTGTCTGCCCTGCTGAAACACGTGAGGAGCTACATCGTTTTCCCTCAGGTGGAGGATTTGGCGACAGTTAAAGGTGACTTCTATGCCCTGGGACATATCCCTAACATCATAGGTGCCATTGATGGGACCCATGTGGCTCTGGTCCCCCCCCACAGGAGTGAACAGGTGTACAGGAACCGGAAGAGTTATCATTCGATGAATGTACAGATGATATGTTTGGCAGACCAGTACATCACGCAGGTAAATGCTATGTTCCCTGGCTCAGTGCATGACACCTACATCCTGCGGAATAGCAGCATCCCGTATGTGATAGGTCAACTCCAGAGGCACCGTGTGCGGCTATTAGGGGACTCTGGTTATCCCAACCATATATTTTTTAATATATGTACATGTATACATAAATATATACACATATACATATGAAAATAACATATTACCAACAGGAGCTCACCCAAGGATAACTTGGTAAGACCAGACAGGCAATGGGGAGGCGGGTGGGACCGTGAGGAATCCACAGGTAGCTAGTGTAGCCACCAGAAAAGGCATTACCGAAGGTAAGTAACTCGTTCTTCTGATGGATACAACTACCTGTGGATTCCTCACTCATTGAATAGAGTCCCAAAACAGTACCGCACTCGGTGGAGGGTGCCTGAATGGTCAAACCAAGAAATACTGCAGCACCGACAGTGCAAAATGGCCATCCCTCCTAACCTCCGAATCCAAGCAATAATGCTTTGCAAAAGTGTGGAGGGATGACCAAGTTGCGGCTTTGCAGATGTCAACCACAGGAACACCCCTAGCCAAGGCCGGAGAGGCCGACTTAGCTCTGGTGGAATGAGCTCTTATCCATCAGGGGGTTCTTTCTTTGCCAGAGAATAACACAGCTTAATGCAAAGAATGACCCACCTGGAGAGTGTTCTCTTGTGGACTGCCCTTCCTCTCCTCTTTCCCACGTATCTGATGAAGAGTTGATCCTCCAATCTAAACTCCTTTGTTCTGTCTACGAAGAAGCTCAGCGCTCTTTTCGGGTCCAAACGATGCAGTCTTTCTTCCTCTTTCAAAGGATGAGGTGGAGGATAAAAAGAGGAGAGTAATAGACTGACCTATATGGAAGGGCGAAACAACCTTCGGCAAGAAAGCAGCCTTGGTCCTCAACACCACCTTATCCCCATAGAAGGATGTATACACGGGGCTTAACAGAAAGAGCCTGCAGCTTACTCACTCTTCTAGCTGAAGAAATCGCAACAAGGAAAACAGTCTTTAAAACCAATAACCTTATGGGGCAAGAATGCATCGGCTCAAACAATGAGCCCATAAGAAACGTTAAGACTAGGTTCAAATCCCACTGAGACATAATGAAAGGAGTGGGAGGATATCTATTAGTGAGGCCTTTTAAAAACCTCAATACTAAAGGAGAATTAAAAAAAGAAGGCTGGTCCGGCAGACACAGAAAGGCTGACAGAGCCGACAAATAGCCCTTAACTGTAGCAACTGCACAACCCCTCTGTGCCAGGGACAACACAAAAGACAAGATATCCGATAAGTGGGCACGCAAGGGATCAATTTGCTTCTCTCCACACCAATTCACAAATTTAGCCCACCTGCTAGCGTAGATAGATTTAGTGGAGTGTCGCCTGGCCGATAAAATAACATCCACTACCTCAGGTGGGAGAGAAAAGGAACTCAGGTTGCCCCGTTCAATCTCCAGGCATGAAGGTGCAGGCTCTGGAGGTGGGGGTGAAAGACCTGCCCCAGCGATTGCGAGAGGAGGTCTGCCCTTTGAGGGAGACGGAGTGGAGGGCACAGAGAGAGTTGGAGAAGATCTGAATACCATACCCTCCTTGGCCAATCCGTAGCTATTAATATGACTTGGGCTCGGTCTTGGCGAATTTTCCTCAGAACCCGAGGAATCAAAGGTATGGGGGGAAACACGTAGAGCAACTGGTCGCACCAGGACATCTGAAACGCGCCCCCCAACGTTCCTTGCACCGGATACTGGAGGCTGCAGAACAACGGGCAGTGCGCGTTCTCCCGAGTGGCAAAAAGATCTACCCGAGGGATTCCCCACATCTGGAAGATTTGCCGGACTAGATTTGGATGAAGACGCCACTCGTGATCGGTGGAGAAGTGCCGACTGAGACTGTTCGCATGCACGTTCAAGACTCCGGCCAGATGGTTCGCTACCAATCAAATCCGATGGTCCCTTGCCCAGGACCATAGCCGCAGAGCTTCTCTGCAGAGAAGGTACGACCCTACTCCTCCCTGCTTGTTTATATACCACATTGCGGTAGAGTTGTCCGTCAGGACCTGAACCGACTGACCGCAAAGGGAAGGGAGGAAGGCCTTGAGAGCCAGACGTATCGCCCGCAATTCCAACAGATTTATGTGAAACATCTGTTCCACTGGAGACCAATGACCTTTGACCTCCAGGTCCACCAGATGAGCTCCCCACCCTAGAGTGGAAGCATCTGTTATCACTGTGGTCACTGGAGGAGGCAGCGAGAACGGCCTTCCTTGGGAAAGATTGCCGTCCGCAACCCACCATCTTAGATCCACTGCAGCGTCTCTGGAGATCTTTACCGATCCCTCGAGATCCCCTTTGTGCTGAGTCCACTGCTTTCGGAGGCACCACTGAAGAGCCCTCAGGTGCCAGCAAGCATGAGTGACCAACAGAATGCAAGAAGCGAACAGACTGAGCAGACGAAGGACCTTGAGGACTGGAATAACCGCTCCACTTTGAAACATTGGACACAATGCCTGAATGTCCTGAATCCGCTGAGTTGGAGGAAAGGCTTGATTCAATGTTGTATCCAGCACTGCCCCTATGAATAGGAGGCGCTGAGAGGGCTCTAGGTGAGATTTGGGCACGTTCACCGAAAAGCCCAGATAGAACAACAACTGGGTTGTCGACTGCAGGTGACGCAGCACGAGCTCCGGAGACTTGGCTTTGATCAACCAATCGTCCAGGTAAGGAAATACCGCTATCCCCTTCCTTCTGAGCTCTGCTGCAACCACCGCCATCACCTTCGTGAAGACTAGAGGTGCTGAAGTAAGACCAAACGGAAGGACCGCAAACTGATAGTGCTGCGATCCCACCATAAACCGGAGATACTTCCTGTGCGACTTGAGTATCAGAATATGAAAGTAAGCATCCTGCAAGTCGACAGACACCATCCAATCTCTTTCGTTCAACGCCAAAAGTACCTGAGCCAGGGTCAGCATTTTGAACTTCTCTTTGAGGAACCAATTCAAAATCCTCAGGTCCAGGATTGGTCTCAATCGGCCATCCAACTTGGGGATCAGGAAGTATCTTGAATAACAACCCTGACCCCTCTCCTGCTCCGGAACCAACTCTACTGCACCCTTTGAAAGGAGGACTAGAACCTCCTGTTCTAATAACAGGAGATGTTCTTCTGAACAGAAGGATAGGCGGGGCAGGATGGGGGATGGAAACTCCCGAAAGGGAAGGGCATTTCCCCACAATGCTGGTGACCCAGGAGTCCGATGTTATTGCCTCCCACATGTGGAGAAAGTTCATTAACCTCCCCCCTACAGGAGTGGTATACAAAGGAATTGGTGGATGACTAAGGCTGCTTCCCATGCTGCACCCCTCCAGAGGAAGAGGAAGAGGCAGACTGCTGCTGGGTGGCTCCTCTGGTTCGGACCCTACCCCTTCCCCTGTATGCTCTATAGGGGAGGGCAGTGGTGGCCTGCTGCTGAAATCTGCCCCGAAAGGAAGAGGAGGAGCCACGACCAAACCCCCTAAATCTTCTGAACAGCCTAGAAGAAGCAGAAGAGGAGGCTTGCAAGCCTAATGATTTTGCTGTGGCTCTACTCTCTTTAAATCTTTCAAGGGCTGAGTCCGCCTTCGATCCAAAGAGCTTATCCCCATCAAAGGGAAGATCCAGCAGGGCTGACTGAACATCAGATGAAAATCCAGAAGAACGAAGCCAGGCCTGTCTCCTTGTAGCAACAGTAGTGCCCATAGTTCTGGCCACAGAATCAGTCGTGTCCAGCCCTGTCTGGATTACTCGGGTTGCCGCAGCCTGAGCATCAGAAACAAGGTTCAACACCTCCTGAGGCACTTCTGAATGAGACGACTTGATCTCCTCCATAAGGGCGTAGATGTACCTGCCCAAAATGCATGTGGCATTGGTGGACTTGAGAGCCATACTGCAAGATGAAAATGCTTTCTTGGAAGACTGGTCCATCTTTTTAGAGTCCCTGTCCGAAGGCACACCCGGAAAAGAGCCTGGAGCAGTGCGAGATGAACATGAAGCCTGTACAATCAGGCTTTCTGGAGCCGGGTGCCTCGGATCCGCAGGAGCCACACGAGACCTGCGCGCCACTGTCCTATTAACAGCCGAAGATGACACTGGCTTTTTCCAGATCTCTAGAATCGGGTCCAGAAAAGCCTCATTAAATGGCAGAAGTGGCTCTGCAACTGCTGAAGCAGGATGTAACACCTCCGTCAATAAGTTGGGTTTTGATTCGGACACTGGAAGAGGAAGGTCCAAAAAGTCAGCTGCTTTTCTTATAACAGAGTGGAAAGAAGCAGCCTCCTCTGTATATTCTTCAGGAGATGTTAAATCCCACTCTGGAGAAGTGGCTAAACCACTTGCCGTATCCAAACCCTGGAGATCTCCCAGAGGTTCTTCAATCTCCCCCTCCTCCAGGGCCTGCTTTCGATATTCTTGTTCCTCAAGGAGGCAAAGAGCTAGCCTCCTTGAATGAAGTCTGGCTTCGATCCTCGGCGTCGACAGGGCGTCCGCCGACGTCGATGCCTGACGCCGATCCTCCGATCCATCCGACGCCGGATCCATTGGTGCCGTGGTCTTCTTCAGCGCCGACCGAGGTAAAGGATGTACAGGAGAAGAACTCTCTGGCGCCGGAACAGCAGATCTCATCGGCATCGCAGGTTGTGAAGACAACGCCAAGGGAACCGGCGCCGAACCAGCACCTCCCATAGGAAGGAAGGGCATGAAGGGTGCCAGACGTAAAGGAGCCGGAGCACCCATATTAAAGGCCAATGGCCCCGAAGGACCAGCCGGTCCACCACCTGGAGCCATTTGCTGAACAATGGCAAACATCACATTTAGAAATGCGGAACTGTCAGCACCTGGAGCCGGGAAAGCCGGATACTGCGGAGCTCGAGGTGACAACGGCGCCGGCCCCGGCATCTGAGAAGCAGGTGAGAACTCCTGATCCTGTTGAGGTACCTCAAAAACAGATGGTGGAGTCGTAGGCGAAGTCGGTGATGCGGGAGGCGTCTGCGGCTGAGGAGTGATGGTGGGACTAACCTCCCATGTCTTTCGGCGCCGAACGGAAGGCGACCTCGAGCGTGAACGCTCTCTACTCGACTGGCGCCGAGATTCACGACGGCCCGGGAGTCACGGTGACGCCGGTGAGACTTAGGCGATGATGATCTGCGCCAATGCCGCTTCTCCTTCTTTTTGGACTTTGCCAAAAAGAGCTTCGCCTCCCATTCCTTCAACGCTTTTGGATTCATACGTTGACAGGGATCAGTCAACGTGCAGAAGCTAGGAAGAAAATTTCCGTCGGAAGCTGGCGCAGGGGGAAAATTAAATGAGTGAGGAATCCACAGGTAGTTGTATCCATTAGAATGATTTTTTCTTCACCATGCGCGATATTCGTGACTAATTGAGATTAATCAGAAATAAGCAAAAAAAAGTTTTTAAAAGTCAGACTCATCCATACACTAATTAATTCACTCATACATGCAATCAGAGACTCATGCGCCCACTGACACACCCACTCAGTCACTCATGATGTCACGTTGTAGATGCTCCTCAGACTCGGCGCGATGCAAATAAGGGTCCGCCTCCTGACTCCACCAAGTCACCTATATAAACCACAGTGCATTGGAGTAATCGGGTGAGGGAAGGAAGGGGAAGGAACAGCAGGGACGGGATATCTGTAAAGAGAGGAATACACAGTGTTAATATCACATTGCCTGTCTACTCTCGCAATGTCTCGCTAAAGTACCAACGACTGTACCTGCCCATAACTCATGAGGGCAGAACTAATCCAACACCTATCTGTGCTCCATCTGAATCATAGATGGACGCCCCAAGCCAACAATTAATACTGATGATCTCTAATGGGTTGCTCAACACCCACATTTATACAAGATAGTCACGAAATAATGAGGAGACAGAAACAAAGAGAAAGGGAATAAAATTAACGATGATAAGAACATATCTCGTAGTCCTTTCTATGACTCAGTTAATCCACTAAGCCCCAGGTCATAGTCACGCAATTTGTAGGAATAACCCGGTGTTATTTCATTACGTATCAAAAAGAAAAATCGTCCCGGCAGTTCAATTCCCGCAAAAATAAACATTAACCCCTTGTCGAAGCCAAACATATAATGTTCTCTGGCCCCAAGGATAATCGTGCTTTATTGGTAACTCAAACAAAAGACCGCCGTGCTTCAGAAGTTACCAGTGTCCTTATCGAACTGAAAAAGAAAGGCGAGGGATTCCGGCACCAAATCGTCTCACCGCTACCACTTCTCCTTCGTGGCAGGTTCCTCTGGGAAAATAAACTCGACACTCCCCCTGATATTGGGAAGGTCCCAGGCTCCACGGAAAACCGAAGGAGGAATTAAACCTCCTAAGCAAACAACTCAACCTCGGAAACGCCGTCAGCAAGAGCCCTCGTTGCCCATCCGACTGGTTTCTAGGAAACGAATAACGCACATTACTTCCTGTATGTGCTTGCTTTTTAAGCGACCTCTTCCCCTCTAGGCGTCATGGGATATGTAGTCCAAAAGGACTATGTTATCCCGATCGGCAATGTAGGCGCCGTGGCTAACACCTGACAGTACGCCCGCCTCCAAAGCGCCTCCTAGGACCAGGTTTAGAGGGATGACGGGCATGAAACAGCCGTACTGCCCTAGGGGCATGGACATTGCTTTCCGGCTCCCATGAATCGTCCTCAGCATTGTACCCCTTCCATGAAACCAAGTACCACAGCTGACCCCCCCGTCGTTTGGAATCCAACACTCTGCGCACCTCGTACTCCAGCTGCCCATCTCTGACCACCGGAGGCACCGCCTGCCGGGTCGCTGAAAGAGCCGGTTTCAAAAGGCTGCAATGAAATACCGGATGGATCCTTAAGGAAGCAGGTAAGTTGAGACGGTAAGCCACAGGGTTTATCTGGCGTAACACCTCATAGGTGTACGAGGATGAAAGACGCTACGCATCTTGAAGCGTATATACTTGGTGGAAAGCCACACTCTATCGCCTGGCTGATATGCCGGCCCCTCACGCCGATGTTCATCACCCCACTTTTTATACTGTTCTTTGGCCTTCTCCAGATTGAGTCGTATCTTCTTTTGCACGGATTGCAGATTCTTAATCATGGCATGAACCGTAGGTTGATCCGTGACTTCCCTAGGTATGTTTATGGGCAACATTTCCGCGTGGAACCCCGTGTTAGCACGAAAAGGAGATTCTCGTATCGAGCTATGCCAAGCATTGTTGTATGATAGTTCTGCCAGCCATAGCAACGAAACCCAGGATTCGTGAGCGTCCTTTGCATAGCACCTCAGATATTTTTTCAGGGTTTGATTGAGGCGCTCCGTCTGGCCATCGGTTTGTGGGTGGAAACTGGTGGACAGTGCGGATTCAATGCGCAGCACCTTGCACCACATACGCCAAAACCTAGCAACAAACTGGGGGCCTCTGTCCGAAATAATGGTTCTCGGTAGACCATGTAACCGCACCACTTGAGACAAAATTAGATGGGCGGTTTGACTGGCTGTAGGCAGATTTCTACAAGGGAGAAAATGACCCATCTTGGTAAGGCTATCGATTACCACCATGATAGCGTTGTACCCCTGATCCATTGGTAATCCTACCACAAAATCCACGCTAATGGTTTGCCATGGTTTATCCGGAGTGGGCAAAGGTATCAGTTTGCCCTGGCTCTTCGCGTTTTCTCCCTTGGCCCGTGCACATATCTCACACCGAGCCACCCAGGCCGCAACGTCTTTAGCCCAACCTTCCCACCTGAAATGTCGTCGAACTATTTGCGCCGTTTTGGTGTAACCAGGATGACCAGCCGTTACCGCATCATGACACCAATTAAAGGCTTGCACTCGGAGTTCACGTGTTGGCAAATACAAACGATTACCTTGCAACGGTATTCCATGCTTAAGGGTACGGTCCTGACTTAACTCCGCCCATTTCTTCCACTGAGCAGCAGACTTATGCTTAGAAACCTTTTCTAAGAAATGGGAGATATGAAGGGCACAAAGCACTCTTTCAGGTTTGATGATTGCTTCCTCAGGTCTTGAAGCGATGGTTCTCACGTCCTCTTGTCGAGACAGTGAATCTGCCTTGCGATTGTCAACCCCAGGACGGAAGGTCACCACAAACTCGTATTCTGAAAAAAACAGCATCCACCTCATTTGCCGCTGGGTAAGTTGTCTTGCCTCCTTCATATACTGCAGATTTCGGTGATCCGTATATACCGTGACCGGGTGTTGAGCTCCCCATAGGTAGTGTCGCCATTCTTGGAATGCCTTTTTGATGGCTAACAATTCCTTTTCTGCCACCGTATAGTTAAGTTCCGCAGCCGATAGTTTCCTAGATAAAAACGCAACAGGATGAAGCTGTCCGGTGGTTTTGTTTCTTTGTGATAACACGGCCCCTATCGCTATATCCGAGGCATCCGCTTCGACGATAAAAGGGGCATCCGGCTGGGGATGTTGAAGTATAGGTGCGGAGCAGAAGGCCTGTTTCAAAAAGCAAAAGGCCTCCTCTGCTTCCTCTGACCAAACAAAAGACACCCCCTTTCTTAGTAACCTTGTTATAGGTGACACAATGTGAGAAAAATGAAAGATGAATCTTCTATAGTAATTGGAAAACCCAAGGAAGCATTGCACGTCTCTCACACTAGTGGGTACTGGCCACTCCTGAACAGCCTGTATTTTTCTTGTCGACATGCAAAACCCTTCAGGGCTTAAATCCACCCCCAAGAACTCAACCTTCCGGACATGGAACTCGCATTTGCTCAGTTTGCAAAAAAGACTATGCTGTCGCAATGCTAGGAGTACTAAGGAAACATGGTCAGAGTGGCGCTCCAGGGATGTGGAATACACCAGAATGTCATCTATATAAACGATCACGAAACGGTCTACGTATTCCTTGAGAACATCGTTCAGAAAATACTGGAATGCCGCCGGGGCGTTACACAACCCGAACGGCATTACCAAGTACTCAAACAGACCATAACGGGTTTTAAACGCCGTTTTCCACTCGTCCCCTTCGCGGATTCTGACCAGATGGTAAGCTCCCTTCAGGTCCAACCTTGTATAGATTACCGCCTCTTTCACCTGTTCCAATAACACAGGAATGAGAGGAAGAGGGTATCTATTCCTCACTGTATTCTTGTTCAGCATTCGATAATCGATGCAGGTTCTCAACTCTTTATTAGCTTTAGCTATGAAAAAGAGTGGAGAGGCTGCCGGAGAACAAGATGGTCTAATGAACCCGATCTCCAGGAAGTGATCCAAGTATTTTCTCAAATGCTTGGTTTCTGGGTCTGATAGAGCATATACCCTACAGGAAGGAAGGAGAGCTCCAGGAATCAGATCTATCTTGCAATCATATACACGATGGGGTGGCAATGTCTCAGCCTGACCTTCGTCGAACACATCCTTGAACTCGGCATAAACAGAGGGCAATATCACTGTTTTCTCCATCACTGTGGCCAACTGTAACCCTTGAGCCAATGCTAACATGGGGGATTCGTCATACAAGAAGCAGTTATTCTCACACCTCGAGGACTGAAAACTAACCGTCTTGGTTTGCCAATCTATAACAGGATTGTGTTTTCTTAACCAGGGCATTCCTAAAATAATTTCATACTGAGGAGCCTCTATTATATCCAGTCTAATTCTTTCTTTATGTTCCGGAGATACCCCATTGAAGATCAACCCAACGTCCTCAGTATGTTCTGTAAGGGGCCCAGATTTCAGCGGTGTACCATCAACCGCCAACACTATTTCGGGGTCCTTTCTCGGAATGCTAGGAAGTCCCAATCTCCTAACCACCCCTGCATCTATGAAATTTCCCGTGGCTCTGGAGTCTATCATCGCCCATACTGGAAAATTTCGTTCTTTGGACACCAGCTCCACTGCTAACAAAAGGTGGGACGCCTTTTGCTCCTGTGGAAAAAGGGCTAAGGAAGTTAACCGTAACACCGGTTGGGGTTCTATAACGGGCAATTCCTCTTTCTCCAATGTTTTTCCTGCCGTAACCGCTGCCTTTTGGGTGGGGGAGTAGGAGAATCTCTTACGTGGTTTCTGGGGACACTCTCTTACATAATGACCCTTCCTGCCGCAATACATGCACAACCCCTGTACCCTCCTACTCTCCTTCTCGGACTTCGACAAGGGTGCCCTAACGGCTCCCACGTCCATAGGCTCCCCACCTATATCATTGGGAGTAGAAACAGATCACACTTCCCTTTCTGGAATGCCTGGTCGCCTATCCCCCGCTCTACGCTCTCCCCTTCTTTCTGCTAATCTGTGATTCAGTCTCAGGGTAAGATTCATAAGATCTGTACAAGTGGAAGGCTGCGGGTCTATTTGAGCGAGTATATCCTTCATGTCGTCTCGTAAACCTTGATAGTAGAGAGACATTCTCTTCTCTTCTGGCCACCCTGATTCTGCCACCAATCTATTAAAGGTCGTGAGATAAGAGACCAGATCAGACCTCCCCTGTCTCAACTCCAGTAATTCCCTGTCAGCACTAAAAGTGGTTGTTCTATGATCAAACACCCTCTCGAACGCCGTCCGAAAGGCATTCCAGTCTGATAACAAGGGGTCATCATTCCTGACTAATGGTACGGCCCAATTGGCTGCGTCTCCCGAGAGATAAGAAATAGCGAACATTACCCTGGAAAGGTTAGAGGGAAAAGACGCGGGTCTACAAGAGAATTGTAGAGACAACTGAGTTAGAAAGGCCTGAACTTTCCTGGGGTCCCCTGAATACCGTTCCGGGCTGGCCAAAGGGATAGGAGGGGAGACATTCACGGTTACCTGTGGTGTGGATGCTGAAGCATCGAAGGGATTCCTAGTAAGCCTTTCTACCTTTTCCTTTAACGCTGCTGCCTCCACCCTAGAATTAGCCAACTCTTGTTGCACTACTACTAACGCCTGTAATACATCATCCATAGACGCCATCTTTGTATCACACCGAGCGGGAGGAGCGTTATTCGTGGGTGCGTTATTCTGTCACGTTGTAGATGCTCCTCAGACTCGGCGCGATGCAAATAAGGGTCCGCCTCCTGACTCCACCAAGTCACCTATATAAACCACAGTGCATTGGAGTAATCGGGTGAGGGAAGGAAGGGGAAGGAACAGCAGGGACGGGATATCTGTAAAGAGAGGAATACACAGTGTTAATATCACATTGCCTGTCTACTCTCGCAATGTCTCGCTAAAGTACCAACGACCGTACCTGCCCATAACTCATGAGGGCAGAACTAATCCAACACCTATCTGTGCTCCATCTGAATCATAGATGGATGCCCCAAGCCAACAATTAATACTGATGATCTCTAATGGGTTGCTCAACACCCACATTTATACAAGATAGTCACGAAATAATGAGGAGACAGAAACAAAGAGAAAGGGAATAAAATTAACGATGATAAGAACATATCTCGTAGTCCTTTCTATGACTCAGTTAATCCACTAAGCCCCAGGTCATAGTCACGCAATTTGTAGGAATAACCCGGTGTTATTTCATTACGTATCAAAAAGAAAAATCGTCCCGGCAGTTCAATTCCCGCAAAAATAAACATTAACCCCTTGTCGAAGCCAAACATATAATGTTCTCTGGCCCCAAGGATAATCGTGCTTTATTGGTAACTCAAACAAAAGACCGCCGTGCTTCAGAAGTTACCAGTGTCCTTATCGAACTGAAAAAGAAAGGCGAGGGATTCCGGCACCAAATCGTCTCACCGCTACCACTTCTCCTTCGTGGCAGGTTCCTCTGGGAAAATAAACTCGACACTCCCCCTGATATTGGGAAGGTCCCAGGCTCCACGGAAAACCGAAGGAGGAATTAAACCTCCTAAGCAAACAACTCAACCTCGGAAACGCCGTCAGCAAGAGCCCTCGTTGCCCATCCGACTGGTTTCTAGGAAACGAATAACGCACATTACTTCCTGTATGTGCTTGCTTTTTAAGCGACCTCTTCCCCTCTAGGCGTCATGGGATATGTAGTCCAAAAGGACTATGTTATCCCGATCGGCAATGTAGGCGCCGTGGCTAACACCTGACACATGAACCCACTTAGACCCACTCTTTGACTCCCACACCCACTTTCAGACCCACTCAGACAGTCATGCACCTATTCACAAACCCACTGAGACACTCATGCACCCAATCACAGACCCACTCAGATACTGACGCACCCACTCACAGACCCACTCAGACACGGATGCACTCACAGACCCACTCAGACCCTCACGCACCCACTCACAGACCAACTCAGACACTCACTAAGACCCTCATGCACCTACTCACAGACCCACTCAGACCGTGACACACCCACTCAGACCCTCATGCACCCACTCACAGACCCACTCAGACACTCGGGCACCCACTCACAAACCAACTCAGACCCTCATGCACCCACTCACAAACTCAGACACTGATGCACCCAGTCACAGACCCACTCAGACACTGACACATCCTACTCAGAGCCGCACACACCCTGTCACAGACTCACTCAGACACTCGCACCCACTCACAGACCCACTCAGATCCTCATGCTCCCACTCGCAGACCCACTCAGACACTGACACACCCACTCACAGACCCACTCAGACCCTCTTGCACCCACTCCCAGACCCACTCAGACACTCATGCAACCACTCACAGACCCGCTCAGACCCTTATGCACCCACTCACAAACCACTCAGATCCTCACACACCCACTTTCACACCTAGACAGACACTCTGACACCCAACACCCTCTTACACATATTCTCACAAGAATAGAGACAAACTGTTCAGCTGTGCATGGTGCGGGGTTGGGTGGTTATAGGGGTCGGTCTGCAAAGGCCATGATCAGCGTGGTCTTGGGTTGTTATAGGGGTTGGCAGCCAGGTCCTGCGGCCATCCGTCCGTGTGCGGCAGTGGTTGGATTTACGTATAGCAATGAAAATGACTTCATGTTAAAAAACCTAAGAAATTCACTGAAAAACCAAAGGTTACAGGGACGTTATAGTTACAAAATAGAAATTAAGAAACATTAGAAATTCACTGAAAATACCAAAGGTTACAGGTACATTATGGTTAGATTCTGAATTTACTTCTTGAAAACCATAGAAATTCAGCAATTTTAGTTAGAGTTCTTTCAAGTAACTATAACTCGCACCCTAAGGTAACTATAAATTGCACCCTCGCTATGCACTGCTAATTATCCCAGATATTACAGTAATCATAACAACTTCTATAACATCCTTAAAACTATAAATGAAACATTAGCAGTCACATTTTTTAAGAAAAAGCTGTGGAAGTCAAGGGCGCGAATTATAATTATATGTGTCTGTGTGTGTGTATTTTTTTAAGTTTCTTATGGGGGTGCCCATAAGTGGCAGGACCAATCTGTTACAATTTCTTTTTCATGCTAATGGCACAGGTAGATAGATGTTGTTGGGGGAAGGGGCAGAAAACCTTCCTGTAATAAAGTATAGGAAAAAGTAAAAACGTTTATTAAACTTGAAAGTCAAATAATACAAATATATTTATGTGAATTATTATGGCACATTATCCTATGTATTTATTTTAAATGTGGCACAAAATATATTTTTAAATAAATTGAACATGTCATCTGAACATATTACATTTAATTACACTTATTTTCAGAAGTTTAATTTAAAGAATGAGGTACAGAATTAAGTAGGTGTTTTAATAATATTTTAATAAAATTAATGTTACAATCACTTTTAGATATCACAAAGGATTTGACGGTATGTGAAAATAAAATAGAAAACTATGCTTGAATTTTGTCGCATTAACTTAAAATTAAAGCACTGTTTACCTATTTTAAATAAATTAATTTACGATTTTTTCTTACAGTGTTTTTTTTTTAATTCTCTGTCTATTATTTGCTATAAAGGGCTTGTTGCAGTACTGTGAGTGGCCATATTTGGTTTTGGATTAACTCTGTCTCTGAGCTAGCGCACATTTAGGGACTGATTTTTACTTTTTAGCGCCGCATTTGCGTTATTTTTTGACGCAATAGCGGCGCAACCACACAAAATTCTATTGTATTTTGTAAGTTTGCACTACCTTTGCGTCAAAAAAATTATGCAAATGCAGCACTAAAAACGTATAAATCCGGCCCTTATAATCTTCTACAACTTTAGAAGTTCTGTTTGTCTAGAGGAATAGGGTTACTATTTTGTCAGTGGCTGCACATTTATTTCTAAACTCCTTCCTGACCCTCCATTAACTCTTCCTGATTCCCCCTTAAATACTCACATTTAATGGAAATTATTCCTCAATTTCTAGTCACTCCCACATTTAAAACTAAAATGTATTCGTACGTGCTGGGGGGACTGAGGGGAGTCTCCGCAGTAGGGACAGAGATGTCAGCACAGAAAAATAGGAGAGGTGGAACCTCTGCATATACGTTTGTGAATAGCATTTTGTAGTATGTTAGTAGCACTTTGTAGTACCACTAAACATACACACGCCTCAAAATGCAGTTTGTGAACAGGCCTTAATGAGTTGTACACTGAGAAGTGGCAACATCATTTAGTGAGGTGGAAAATAAATGTTCTCTCTGACAGCCAAAGGACAGCCTTTTGTAGAGGTATTTCATACAAAGTCAAGATACAACTCTCCCTTGGGGAATGAATCTTTACTAGCGCCCAGACACAGTTTAAAATCCACTTCTATCCTAGACAACGGAAATTATCGGTAATGTCATTCCACGTGCTTTTTTGCTTCAAAGTAGCCGCTTGTGGTACAGTAAGGTCATGGGCTGCCCTCTGGTGGACAAAAGTTGGGAAGCATTTCTCTGTCAAAAGACATCAGCGATACAAGCAGTGTTGAGGCAAGTGACTCTTATCATCATCTACGTGGAGGTGCACAGAAAGAAGTACTTTTTAACAATCGGATCACTGATGCGGATTAAAATGTAGGTGACGGAGAGAGAGGATCTCTTCGTGCGTACATGAGGATTCATTCAGTCTTCAGGAAACTTGTGATCTTGACTCAGAGTTTCAAGCACACATAGGCGACGATCAGGGCCACTATAATTATGTGGCAGCGAGGACCATATTATGCGCTTAGGCTGACTGAATTATACGACAATGAAAGGGCAATGATGCAGCAATTGTATTGTATATCACATATGCCCATTAGAAAACAGGTTTGCAGAACACTAGCACTTTTGTGTACTCCATATGCATTATTTACGTGCCTCCTTACGAGATGCAACATATGTTTTAGGTCTGAGGGCCAAGCTGAAAGAACTGCAGCTTTATGAATTGTGTTTGTGATATGAATTTGAATTAATGGTAATAACAAGAGAGAAGGAATCATTCCTCCACCAGCCCCGTTAGAATTACACAGAATATTTCAGGTTTATGTTCTTACTGCAGACAAAATAGCTATCCTCTAGTTAATGTAATCGGGGTTGTTTACACTATCCATGCAACATTGCCCCATAAGTAAATTGCAGTTGCAACAAACAACAGATGTAGGGCCAGATGTAGCAACGTAAAAATTTGCGAGGTGCAAAGTGCGAGTCCATGCGACTCGCAATTTGCACCTCGCAAATTGGTATGCAGTACGGTGTCTCAGACACTGACTGCAACTCGCTATGGGGTCGCAATGACCCACCTCATGAATATTCATGAGGTGGGTCGCAAATTGCGGCCCCATAGCGAGTATAGGCACTCGCAAACATGGAGGCCTGCTGTCGTCAGCAGACCTCCATGTTCGTGACTGCTTTCAATAAAGCAGTTTTTTTTTTTTTTTAAGTGTAGCCCGTTTTCCTTAAAGGAAAACGAGCTGCACTTTAAAAAAAAAGGACAGGGAGTTGTCCCTGGGACCACTCCCTGCCCTGAAAAAATATTTTTGGGTCCATTCACAAAATGGAAGGGGTCCCATGGGGACCCCTTCCAATTTGCGAGTGAGTTACCATCCACTTGAAGTGGATGGTAACTGCGATACCATTTGCGACCGCGTACGCGGTCGCAAATGGTATTGCATACCACTCAGACTCGCAAATAGGAAGGGAACACCCCTTCCTATTTGCGATTCTGAAATGCATATGGCGAGTCAGTACCGACTCGCAATATGCATTTCTGCATTGGGAAACGCGTTTAGCGAGTCGCAAACGGCAATTTTTGCCGTTTGCGACTCGCTAAACGTTTCCTACATCTGGCCCGTAGTCCGCTATTTTAATTTCGTGAAGTGGCTAGGGAGGTTTTGCATGCCGCTTTTGGGGTTTATTTGGGGTTGAGGAGCAATTTTGTTATTGTTTCAAGGACATTCTTGACGTACGTCTTTCAAAAGCCATGATGGAAACCACTGTGGTCAGAAACACTGAAATGAACCAGGAAGATCTCTAACACTAGGCAACCTCTTATATGGTTAGTATAGCTCAAAACCAGAAAAGGTAAATCGGCTTACATTTCTTCAGCTATTACGCCTCGAGGCAAGTGTATCTAGTCAGGTCGCCCGGTGGACTTATGGATTGCAAAGAACTATTTGTGAAGTACATAGTTTTTAATTCTAACGAGTCTCATTTACCTTTGTTCCTGTCGAGATTTGTTATATACTCATCTGAGTAAGAGTCACACTTGTTACAACAGTGCTGCGAGCACCACCTTGTCATTGTTATAGATCAGCGGTTCCCACCCTTTTGACTTCTGTGGACCCCCACAATATCATTACTGGAGCCCGAGGACCCCCACTGAATCTTTATTGGAACCCGGTGTCCCCACCACTGATTCATTCCTGAAAGCTGGGGACCTAAACTTTTAATATTATTTCATTTTCGAAGCAGTTTGAGGAGGCTTCACGGTCTCCGCGCCATAGGCTGGGTAACAAGTTAAATTACAGTTGGAAGTTAATCTACACATGCAATTTACTCCTACACTTTTGAGTAGCTTTACAACTTTTAGCTAGTGAGAAAGTCCAAGTGTAAAGGTATTTGCACTTATCTAAATTTAACTAAAAAAGGGAGTGGAGAGTCAAGAGGTACTACTAAAAAAAGAAGGATTTGCAATGCAACGGGTCCTGCATTATGTCAAGTTAGAGCTATTAGCGTTGTAAACTCCTAATCCGACTTTTCTTGCCACATTAAATGAAAACAAAAAAAAACGAGTGTGATCAAACTGCGACATAAAGAGAAAAAGTAGTACAGAAACCACACGGAAAACATGGAGCTTCGAATGTTTCCAGTAGTTTACCGGTGCTCTCGAGGAGGGCCAACCACTGGGAAAGGCATGACGTATGCATGCCTTTCATGAATGAAAACATGTGGATTTCAAAAGGCAAGCCCACGAACCAATGAAAGTGACTGACGTAACATGGGCTAGTTAAAATCCTCCTAAAGAGAGATTAGAAGAGGGACGGAGCGCTTTGCGCTCATCCCTAACAATAGTAAGTCCAGCACTACACATGGCCAACTGCTTTTAATGCAACCCCCTCCAAAAAAACATAATCAATCAATCAAATAATTTCCTAAGCGCACTACTCACCCAGAAGGGTTTCAAGGCGCTGGGGGGGGGGGGAGGGGGGTGTACCGGTTACTGCTCGAAAAGCCATGTTTTTAGGTGCTTTCTGAAGGTTAGGAGGTCCTGGGTCTTGCGTAGGTTGGTGGGGAGGGAGTTCCAGGTCTTGGCGGCGAGGTGGGAGAAGGATCTGCCGCCAGTGGTGGTGCGTTGGATGCGGGGGACTGTAGCGAAGGCGAGGTCCGCGGAGCAGAGCTGCCGAGTTGGTATGTGGAAGTTGACTCGTTCTTTGAGGTAGGCAGGTCCAGTGTCGTGGAGGGCTTTGTGAGCGTGGACAAGGATTTTGAAAATGATCCTTTTGTCGATGGGCAGCCAGTGTAGGGATCTGAGGTGGGTGGATATGTGTTCGTGGTGAGGGAGGTTGAGGATGAGACGTGCGGCTGCATTCTGGATTAGCTGGAGTTTTCTTTGAAACTTGGCTGTGAGCCCTGCGTAGAGGGCATTGCCGTAGTCCAGTCTGCTGCTTATGAGGGCGTGGGTGACTGTTTTTCTTGTTTCTAAAGGGATGCATTTGAAAGTCTTGCGCAGCATGCAAAGGGTGTTGAAGCAGGAGGATGATATGGCGTTGATTTGCTGGGTCATGGAGAGAGACGAGTCCAGTATGATGCCAAGGTCGCGTGCATGGGTGTTGGGGGTGGTCCAAGTTTGGTGGGCCACCAGGAGTCGTTCCACGCTGTCTTGTTGGGGCCGAAGATGATGATCTCTGTTTTGTCTGAGTTCAATTTAAGGTGGCTTGCTGTCATTCATTTGGCGATGTCGAGGAGTCCGGTGTGCATGGTTGACGGTGGCTGGCTTCCTAGTGAGGGAGATGATGAGCTGGGTGTTGTCAGCGTATGAAATGATGGTGATGCAGTGGGGGCGGAGGATGTTGGCGAGAGGAGCCATGTAGATTTTGAAGAGGGTGGGGCTGAGAGAGGATCCTGGGGGGACCCCACAGAGGATCTTGGTGGCTGTAGACCGGAAAGGAGGGAGGCAAACTCTTTGGGTTCTTTCGGAGAGGAAGGAGGTGAGCCAGTCCAGGGTTTTGTGGCGAATTCCGGCATCGAAAAGGCGTGCACAGAGGGTTTGGTGGCATACAGGGTCAAAAGCTGCAGAGAGGTCTAGGAGGATGAGGGTGACGGTTTCGCGGTGGAAGTAGTTGGAGAGGGAGTTGCAGAGGTCTTGGGAGTGTGGAGGGTCAATGGTGCAGGATTTGGGTTTGGTGAGTTCTTTGATAATGGCAAAGAGTTCCTTGCTGTTGTGTGTGTTGTTGTCTATGCGTTCTTTGTAGAAGGACCGTTTGGTGGGCCGGATGAGTTAGTGGTGTTTTGCGCATGGCTGTTTTGAGGGCAGAGAAGTTGCTCATTGAGGGTTCTTGGCACCAGGCTTTCTCAATTTTTCGGCATTCTTGTTTGGAAGACTGAAGTTCTGTGGTGAACCAGGGGGCGGTCTTGATGGTGTGGGTGTTGTTGTTTGTTTTCAAAGGGGCGAGGGAGTCTGCGCAAGTTTCTAGCCATCGTGTGAGGTTGAGGGCGGCGGTGTTGGGGTCGTTGGAGATGGGAGGTGGACATTGTGCGAGGTTGGAGATCAGGCGTTCTTCGGAGATCTTGTTCCACTTGTGGTAGGGTGTAGTGTTGTTGGTGGTGGGTGGTGGGTTTCATGAAGGAGAAGTGGATGCAGTGGTGGTCAGTACAGTGTAGTTCGGTGGTGTGAGTGAAGATGATGTGGCTGCTGGAGGTGAAGATAGCGTCTAGTGTGTGTCCCATTGAGTGGGTGGGTGAGGTGACCAGTTGCTTGAGGCCGAGGTTCATGAGGGTGTCCAGCAGGGAAGTGGAGTTGCAGTCGTGGGTGCTTTCCAGGTGAAATTTGAGGTCACCAAGTAGTATGTAGTCTGTGGAGGTGAGGGCGTGGGAGCTGATGGTATCGGCGATGGTGTCACAGAATGGGAGGCGGGGTCCTGGTGGTCTGTAGATGAGGGTTCCTCTAAGGGTGTTGTTGGCGTTGGTGTGTGCTTGAAAGTGTAGGTGTTCTGCGTTGTCTAAGGTGTTGTTGGTGTTGGTGGAAATTTTGATGGAGTTTTTGTGTATTATGGCCATACCTCCTCCTGGTTTGTTAGTGCGGTCTCTACAGGTGATTTTGTAACCTTCCGGGATGGCTATGGCGATGTTTTGTTCTGATGAGGAGTTCATCCATGTTTCAGTGAGGAAGGCGATGTCAGGAGAGTTTGTGGTGAGCAGGTCCCAAAGCTCAATAGCGTGCTTGTGGACGGAGCGGGTGTTAAGGAGGATGCAGTTGAGGTGATTGCGGGGTTTGGTGTTGTTGCAGTGCTTGTTGGTGTTGCTGGCATTGGTGTGAGTGCAGGAAAAATGGCATGTGAAAGGTCCGTGTGTGTGTTTGGGATTGGCCTGGGCACAGGCGGGGTGCTGGCCTGGGTTGAGAGCAATTAGCTTTTTGGAGGAGTAGTGGCGCTTTGGGGGGGGGGTCAGAGAATCGTGGAGCAGGGGGGCGGGCGCTCGGCGCGGTCCAGGCGCAGACGGTCTTGTCTCTGGCGCGCCTCTGGCGCACCAGAGGCGCAGCCGCCATTAAGAAGGGGAGGTGGGAGGGAGGAGCAGCTGGGAGGCGGGAGGGAGGGTCCAATGGGGGCGTGAGGGGGGCGGGCGGCAGGGGATGCAGCGGCTGGGTTTAGAGGAACCGGCAAGAGCCGGAAAAGAAAACGGGCACAATTAAAGCGCAAATACAAAGCAGAGCACAAAATGGGCACAGTTTAGGGTAAAAACAGTATGAAAAACGAAAAACCAAATACAAGAAACGAAATACAAGCTATGGAACGAAATACACAGTATTCTAGACATGTCTACCACTAGACACAAGGAATGAGGCGCAGGCAGGTGCCTGCGGGTGGTGGAGGGCCTCAAACTTCTTATGCAGCAAAAACGGTGGGGTCAGGGGCACGGAGGCAGGCTGGTGGAATCGAAGTGTACTCCTGGCCCAAGCAGGTCAGGGGGTCACACAAGGCGCCGCTCAGCGTCTGCCATTAAGAAAGGGAGGTGGGAGGGAGGAGCAGCTGGGAGGCAGGAGGGGGTGTCCAATGGGGGCGCAAGGGGGGGTGGGGCCACAGGGGACACAGCGGCTGGGTTTAGAGGAACCGGCGAGAGCCGGAAAAGAAAACAGGCACAATTAAAGCACAAATACAAAGCGGAGCACAAAATGGGCAGAGTGTAGGGTAAAAACAGTATGAAAAACGAAAAACCAAATACAAGAAACGAAATACGAGCTACGGAACGAATTACACGGTATACTAGACACACCTACCCCTAGGCACCAGGGATGAGGCGCAGGCACAGTTTAGGGTAAAAACAGTATGAAAAACGAAAAACCAAATACAAGAAACTAAATACGAGCTATGGAACGAAATACATGGTATACTAGACACACCTATCACTAGACACCAGGGATGAGGCGCAGGCGGGTGCCTGCGGGTGGTGGAGGGCCTCGAACTTCTTATGCAGCAAAAATGGCAGGGTCACGGAGGCAGGCTGGTGGAGCCGAAGTGTACTCCTGGCCCAAAGCAGGTCATAATGGAGTTAGGAATCTAAAATAAAACCTCACGGGAAATAATGTTAAATAAAATTAAATCATTTGAAAGATGTAAAAATATAAATAAATATAAATGAATGCTAAAAAAAATATGAAAATATTACAGATTAACTTTAATTCAATTATACAATATTTTAGTAACTTTTTGCATTTAGAAATTAATGTAAGAACAATTTGCGTTAAAATATAATTACTTTTAATTAATTCTATCAATCAATTTTACTTTGTGTGAATGTATCATTTACACTAAACTTCAGAAAAATAATGTTAATTTAATTTATTTTATGTACATTAATTGAATGCTTAATTCAAAATTAAGTTAATAGTGCTGTAGCATTTTGGCTGTAGTTCTGTATTTAAACTAAACACTTAAAATAAAGGTACACTGTTATTTGTCATAAAACTATTTATTTTTTTTTGTTTAAAAACATTTATTAATGTTCCCCTTACTTTACCATGCAAAGATCTGTCTTACTATGGTAAAGTATAAGTACAAATTTAAAAGTTTAGTGGACTCGAAAAAAGTATTTGTTGGACAGGGCCCTTTTTGCAGGGTCATCCCCAAACGTGTTGCCTCCTTCCTCCTATTTTTTTCTGACCAGTTTTTGTTGGCTTTAGGACTCTGGGCACTTTACCACTGCTAACCAGTGCTAAAGTGCATATGCTCTCTGTGTAAATTGTATTGGTGATTGGCTTTTCCATGATTGGCATATCTGGTTTACAAGTAGGTCCCAAGCAAAGTGCACTAAAAGTGCCCAGGGTCTGTAAATCAAATGCTGCTAGTTGGCCTGCAGCACTGATTGTGCCACTCATATGAGTAGCCCTGTACACATGGCTCAGACCTGCCACTGCAGTGTCTGTGTGTGCAGTTTTAAACTGCCAAATCGACCTGGCAAGTGTTCCCACTTGCCAGGGCCAAACCTTCCCTTTTGGTACATGTAAGGCACCCCTCAGGTAGGCCCTAGGTAGACAGGGTGCAGTGTACGTTTAAGGCAGGACATTTACTGGTGTGTTTTACATGTCCTAACAGTGAAATACTGCCGAATTTGTTTTTAACTGTTGCAAGGCCTATCTCTCTCACTGGTTATCATGGAGGCTGCCTTTAAATATTTTTAAGGGCAGTTTCCCTTTGGGAGCAGATAGAGATGTGGAGTTGGGGTCTCTGAACTCACAATTTAAGAATACATCTTTTTGTAAAGTTGGTTTTTAGTTTGTCTGTTTGAAAATGCCTTTTTTAGACAGTGGGCATTTTCTCGCTTAAACCATTCTGTGACTCTGCCTGCTTGTGTATTCCCTGTCTGGGTCAGACTGACAGTTGGGATGTTTGTGAATTCCCTTTAGACAGTGACAGTGACACAAAGGGAGCTGAGGTGTAGCCTGCATATCCTGATGGGTCATCTGGGCTAGAGTGAAGGTAGGAGATGACACACCTGAATGGGTAGTGCCTGTCCTCACACAAAGCAGTCTCCAACCCCCTGGTGTGTGTCTGCAGCCAAGCCTGGGCAAAGCAGGACATTGTGAACAACAAAGACTTTCCTTTGATGTTTGCCCACTTCGAAGGCAGAAATGGGTATAAGTAGTGGACCAAAACCCCAGGAGAAGAGCTGAAGAGCTGGAGGAGGAATACTGCCCCTTTGCCTGTACTTTGCTGGGTTGGCCTGCAGTTGCTGCTTCTGCCTCAAAGAGGACAAAGACTGGACTTTGTGGTATATTCCTGCTTGTGAAGTGTCTCCCAGGGCTTGGACTGAAATTTCCTCCTGTTTTGAAGTCTCAGGACCATCAAAGTCTTCCTCTGCCAGCACCTTGTCTTTCTGCTGAGACGCCTACTCTGCCAAGTGTGCCATATCCAGTCCCTGGGCCCTTGAAAGGTGAAGCTGGTGGAACCCAGGTGCAAATCCATGCACAGGAGCCGTGCTGGGAAATTTTTGACAAACCACTTGCAACGCGGCTGTAAAAACAATGAGCCACCTGCATCACGGCTAAAGTTGAAGCACCACCTGCATTGTGGCTGGGAAATCGACGCATCACCTGCATCGCGGCTGGAGAAAGGACGCAACACCTATTTGCGGCTGCGGAAATCAATGCAAACCCCACGCAGCGTGGATTCTCGTCCTTGTGTGTGCTGGATTTCACACGCAACATTGCTGGGCTTCAAAATCGACATGAACCTGCCCAGACCAGAGGTGTCCATCCGGAAATCGGGGCATCACTCTCTTGTGGGAGAGAAAAACAATGCAACGCTTACCCAACTGGAGTAGAAACGACACGCGGCCTCAGTTGCGAGTAAGGAATCGACCCATCGCTGACGTTTTCCAACGCACACTCGCCCATGCGGCTTTATTTTTGACGCAAACCAGGTACTTTGTGTAACATCAAAGCAGCCATTGTTTTTTTATGGAGTAAGACTTTTTAATTAAAAAATTCAGAACTTGACTTGTGTATTTTGGATTTTTGTTGTTTTGGACTTGTTTGATTTAGATAAATATTGGCTATTTTTCTAAACTGGTGTAGTGTCCATTTTGTAGTGTTTTCACTGCATTACTGTGTGTGTTGGTGCACATATTTTACACATTGCCTCTGAGATAAGCCTGACTGCTTATGATAAGCTACCAAGGGAATGAGCAGGGGTTATCCTAGGTGTGTATCTCCCTTGCCCTGACTGGAGTGAGGGTCCCTGCTTGGACAGAGTGCATACTGCCTGACAACTAGAGACCCCATTTCTAACATTATTAGAATATTTTTATGATAAATGTTTATGTAAATTAATGATATATTATAAAAAATGTGCTAATCCTTCTAATTGGTCTTGCAACAGAAATAGCACATTTTTTTAAAGTGTGAAATCTGTGTGGTTGATACAGCTGTGGCTGCCAGCAGAGCTACAATGTTAGAACAACTAAGGATGTGCATTGCCACGGATTCAAACCAGTTCAAGAGCTTGGTCAACAATGGGACCCTCATAAGGTATATGTTCGGTCTTCACCAGGGCAACTGTAGGTTATTTGCTTCATCAATAGGCACTACATTTCTGTGTGAATTCACTGAAATGTTAAGGGTATTGTGATGGAGTACTATGCATGAATCAGAGTTCACATGCTCTTGAGAAGGCTACAGACAGCTCCATATGAAACTGTTGTTGATCATGCAGGTATGTATGTATATATATATTATATATGTATGTGTGTGATAGGTGTATAGCACAAACCTTGCCAAAAGCCAGTATTGTGATATACGGGGTGAAAGGTAAAGATATAGCCAACTAGTGATTGGGGTCTGAGCGATTCAGTGGACTGGTACAGCCTCATGAAGTAAATTTCTTTAAGGAGGTCCAGTTTTAGCTATTTCCTAGATTAAGAGCAGTGTTGGGGTGGTCCAAATGGATATGTGGATTGGGTACCAGATCAGAAATATAAAATAACATGACTTCAGAAGAATTATCTACATTGACTGCACAACTTTAACATGTGGAAGCAAATGTTATAATGAAGTAATTATATATAATGGAAGAGTGAAGTACTGTACAAGCCCTAGTATTTTGCACACCTCTAAAAAGCTACATTTTACTTTCACCAACAGTACGAGAACCTGAAGGGAAGATTAAGCTATATACCAAGGGGGCAGACAGCGTTATTCTTGAACGTCTTCACCCTGATTGCGGTAATGATGACATCACAGAGAAGGCACTTGATGTATGTAAATGTTTACGATCATTCAACTATTCTGTAATTTCTGAGAATTTCAGCCGCCAAAAGTTTGAATAAAGGTAACTTAAAAGAAAAGTAGGAAAAAGCCGAAATACTGTGAGAAAAGAGAATTGCTTATTAAGTATAACATTCGTGAGTCGTAAGTTGGAAAAATTATATTTTGTGCATGTGCTTTGGGATATTTTCTGAATATATAAAAATGATATTACATATATGATTACATAAAAAGGCATATGTGTCCAAAGTGCAAACAAAGCACTAGGGGCCACATGTGCGTATGTTTGGTTTTGCGACCTTAGTCGCAAAACCTTATGCACAACAGTGTCCATGACACTGTTAGCGATTCGCAAGGGGGTCGCAAATGCCCACCTCATGAATATTCATGAGGTGGGTCGCAATTTGCAACCCACTTGAGAATGGCAGCCCTCAC
This sequence comes from Pleurodeles waltl, assembly GCF_031143425.1. Lineage (NCBI taxonomy): Eukaryota > Metazoa > Chordata > Amphibia > Caudata > Salamandridae > Pleurodeles > Pleurodeles waltl. The sequence goes on along the minus strand of NC_090451.1, from coordinate 76,962,918 downwards.
AGGGATGGTGGCCTGCTGCAGACAGCAGACCACCATGTCTGTGACTGCTTTTCAATAAAGCAGTTGTTTTTTTTGTAATGCAGCCCGTTTTCCTTAAAGGAAAACGAGATACATTAAAAAAACAAAAAATGAAACAGGCAGGCAGTGGTCCGTGACATTTTTGAAAAAAAATTGAAAATGTTTTCAGTGACATTCACAACGGGGAAATGGGTGCTAACTGTGATTGTTTTGCAACCGCGTTCGCGGTCACAAAACAATCCTACATTGCACTGCGAGTCGCAATTAGGAAGGGAACACCCCTTCCTAATTGCGAGTCGCACACCCGGTTTGCGATTCGGTAACTAGGTTAACGAATCGCAAAACTGGGTTTGTGCATCGCGATGTGCTTTTTGCACTTCGCAAACAGCGAAATTCGCTGTTTGCGACATGCAAAAAGCTACCTACATGTGGCCCTATATTTTTCTAAAGGGTGCGCTAAGTCCAGGCTTTTAGAATTAGGGACTCATGGATTATGTAAATTCACAAGTGTTCAAAATAATTCTGTTCATTCCACAATGAGCTTTTAAGGATGAGTAAGTCAGTCTACATATACCAAGTGCAGTACTTCAGGTCTTATTACCCTAGGTCAAATGTCTAAACTGAATCGCAAATGGAATGGGTAAGCACAAGGCCCACACACAGCCCTGCATCCTGCTGCTCTATGTGTAAGAAAACCTGAATATTGTGGAGCACTTTATAAAATAAGGAATATGTAATGGGTATTGCGCCATTTTCATCAGAGACTGTACCTGACAAATTGGGCATGAGCAAACTGGAATCAGAACTTCTCCATGAGAATGATTCTGTTTATCTTTAAAGGATCTTCATAGCAACCCTCTGAGCAGAGTGAAGTCATATTGGAGCTTTAAATCCATAATCTATAAAGGGTGAAGACAGATAGGCCCCCTGCATTATGCTGCCACATGCATAACAGAGATAGCTAGGATCTCCACAGCAACACCCTGAGAAGTGTACAGGGCAGTAGAATCTGAGCAATCATTACGAATGAAGAGTGCAGTCTGACAGGAATTCACACCAGTGTACCAAAGAGAGTAAAATACGATATGATCTGTTTTCCATGACTTGAGGAGATGAAACGTATGTACTTTTTTCTATATATCCATGATCCTTGAAGAAATATGTCAAACTGATGTATGAGAGAATCTCCATACATGTCTCAAACAGAAGAGTCAAATAGGAACTCTATGTCAGTGACCTAAGCAGAGCAGAGTTAGACAGTATCTGTTTATCAGTGATACATGCAAGGTATAATAAGATCACTATACTGGAGACCTAGCATGGGGGGGAGACATGATCGCTACATCAATGACCTAAGCAGAGTGGAAACAGAACAACTGTACATTTTAAGAGAAATCATACACCATTTCTCTTACATTAGGAAATGTTGTCATCTAAATGTTGGGGTGTTGCTAGAGGCCATTTCACAAACACATCTCATCTAAGAATTTACAAATCCCCACCTGGCATAACTATTCTCTGTGGTAGTTAAATATGACCAAATGGAGTTTACCAACACATCAAAATCAAGAAACAATTCTAAATTGAAAATCAAGACGGGAAACAAGTATGGAACAAAGGATGGCACACCTACTGTGTTTCCAATTACTACCTATAAGGAGTACTTGGAAACAAAGCAGACAGGAATAATAAATTCCCGTTTGCTTTGTTTCCAAGTACTGCTTCAGTTTGTCACGGGACATACATATCTGTACTTCCTCTACCTTTTAGCTACTGCTGGACCTTTGTCTCATCAATGATCTTGTTGTCTGCCTCCTTGGTAATTGTACTGCACTTGACTCCGTTGTTTGGTACACATTGTGGTTGATTCCTAAAGGTGGCAAAAGGAGAATGGTCCAGCACTCTGCACAACAATGTATGTATTTTTCTCAAGTAAGACTATGATGCCTGTGGCCTTCATCTTCTTATGTGTAGTAATAAGATCTATGAGTTTTGCCCAATATGAGAACTAAATACATTGCTCTTCTTTGCAATGTTTCATACTGAAATGTCCAAACTTGCATTACAGGATTTAGTGCAGCCCTTGTGGGTAAGACGTGACATAACCATGCTATTAATGTCTGTCTTCATTCTTCAGATGTTTGCAACTGAGACACTGCGGACCTTGTGTGTGGCCTGCAAAGAAGTGGAAGAGTCTGTGTACAATGAATGGAGACAGAAGCACCATGAAGCTAGCGTCTCATTACAAAACCGGGCTGAACAGCTTGATGCTATCTATGATGAGATTGAGGGGGATTTACAGGTATGGAAATCCATTCCACCAAAGTTTGGAAACCTACGCAGTGTTTTCTACAGTATGCAACATGTATAATTTGGGGGCAGATTTAAGGAAGTGGCGCTGCACACAGTGCAGCGCCACTTTTCTTGCGCCCCGTAGGGCCCCCCTAACGCCACCATGTGTTCGCTGTATCTAAGATACGGCCACCATGGCGTTAGTTAGGGAACTAGCATCAGAATCTTTTATGCTAGTTCGGAGCTTTGCAGGATTAGCGTAAAAAATTCTGACGATAATCCTGCAAAGCCCATTGTAAACAATGGTGTGCCTCCTTTTAACGCCTGCTCTGAGCAGGCGCTAGAAGTGCAGAAAAAAATGACACAAACAAATCTCTTAGATCTCTTTGCACCATTTTCTGCCCAACCCCCAATGTGGGAAAATCCCCTTTGCATACATATGCATGGCGCAGGCATAATGTAGTGCAATGGGTTACAAATGCATTGCTCCACTTTGTAAATTTGTTGCTGCGATTTTGGCCTCATTGGCCTATATTAGTGTAAAAAAAATGATGCTAATGTGGTGCAAGGAGGCGCTAGGGGCTCTTGAATCTGCCACTTGCTGTTTACCACAATGGATGTTACAACAAAAGTCTTTACAATGGAGGTAAGTACGAGAGCCCTCTTAAATGTTTTACAATGCAGGATTTTACAAAGCTGGTATTTTTTTTAAAAACACATACTTTTACGTCACTTTAAAAAGTGGGTTTTATGTGGTAAGGTATGGGTAGAGGTAAAGGAAGTAAGAATTTTTAGGGTTCAGGGATAAGCATGTACGTTTATCTATAAACACACACTCACCCACACACACATACACACACACACATATGTATTCACTGAAAACAACAAAGGTTAAAGTGGAGTTATATGTAATAAAGGTAGTAAGATTTTTTACTTACATTAAGAAAACCTTAAAATTCACGGAAAAAACAAAGGTTGAGGTAGAGTCATACGTAAGCCTTCTAATTAAAAAAACATTAATATCTGAAAACCAAAGCACCACTGAAATCCATCAGTTATATTTAGTTGACTTAAATGTAACTTGCACTGCTATAGATTTCAGGTGTCATCACTGATGTAATATTTGAGGTAATTAACAGTGTATCAAAGTGGTGCAAATTATACTTATGGCACATATAATCAGTGAATTTTAGTGTTTTGTTTGATTTTAAAATGTTAGCCGTGCCCTCAACCTCTCATAGGCGGCCAATACTCTGTGAGTGGCCAACAGGCAATGAACGCCCACTGCACATTTCCTTTTTTTAAATGTTTTTTTCAAACCACACATGGGGCCTCTCTGTGTTCTGCAGGAGTCCCGCAGGAGCTTTCAAAGGATCCCACCTGGGGACGCACCAATTTTTATTTTTTATTTTGGGCCATTTGGGTTGCCATAGAGGCTCTGAGGTGAGTGCACCCATACGAAGCCCCCATGTCTTGTAAAAGTGGCCACAACGTTTCTCTTCATGTTGCACCAAGCTAATCTGATTCCTTGATACCATGGACTGCTGGGTCCAGTGGTACCAAGACAGCAGAAAGGAAAAAAGCCCTCACAACAAATCAGATCGCTCTATTTTTAAAAATTTGCTGCACTGCAAGATTTCATGGGAACAACTGTCAAGATATGTCTAATTTTTACCTTAATTTTTCAACACTACTTAACAGATGTATACCAAATCATAAAAAGCACTTTTTATGAGTAAAGTACTAACTTTCTGCCAAATTTGCTGTAATTGTATACCATTGTCTAAAATTCCCCATTCAAAAGGTATTTAGAGACACACTCCTTTTTCTCAGCCTCCACTTGATGGATTACCTTGAAACCTTCCTTGTAGGGGCTGAATTTCTTTTTAAGGTTTTGGGAAGATTCATCAAATGGAGCTAAAGTTAACAGCCCTTCCTATGGAAACTCTGGCTCACGTATAAGTACACTGTGTGATCAGTACAATGCATAATATGTTGTTAAAATCCCTGGACAAGCAGGTCTGTAGCTTCAGGGGGTGCTTAGGGGTGTTACACCCTCATACTAAATGTATTGTTTAATAAATAGTTGGGTACAGGAGCTTTCAGTCAGGTATAATAAGGTGAATGTCAGATTTCATCTGGGATTTTTTTTTTAAAACACAAACACAGGAGCCTTTGTTTTGAATGTCTTAAAACATGGTTGTTTTACAAAGTACTGTATTCTAAGTACTCACTCAAAATCCACTTCCTTTCCTCTTACACTGGCCTTTAAGCCCCCCGCATGAGATGCTTCTCATATAATAAACATTATATGCCAGCGTGATTTTCGGAAAATCTGAAGCTCACACCCCCCTCAGTCTTACTGACCAAGCTACGCCCCTGTGAACAAGGCATGCGTTTTAAACAACATGTGTTGTAACAACTGATATATGTTTTCTACATTTTATCGGGCCATTTATAGTTCAGTGAATGGCCTGCTAGCCCGCTGGTGCTGTGTGTAACATGCACCTATCCACCTGGTGCACAACTAAACGCTGAATTTAGAGATTCCTTTGCTCTGGTAGGCAACATTTTGCCAAAAATGCTTACACCAACATGGCTGAGAACTGTTGGAAAAGTTTAATAACCGGCCAGCCATATATGCCACAATGGCTAATCAGTATTAATTTAAATCATGATCAAGCAACCAAATGTTGCTTCTGAAATTAAAATACAGTTCTGATGCACAAGGGTTTTTCTCCACTTGTGTGGGGGTAACATATTTTTCCTCCCCAGGTCTGCTATGCCTTGCAGGCAGGTCCCAAGTTTAAAAAAAACTGCTTTGAAGACCCTCCCTAAATAGAACATGCCTTCTGATGCACCAAAACCAGTGGCCAGTTGGTGGATGAAAAAAGAACAGCAACCGACCATGGGACATTCTCAAAATGGAAAAGACTTTTGGAACCTGTTCACCCGGGGACATTTATTCGCCTTCCAGTGATCACAGAACCTTTAAGAAATAATCTTCGAAAAGAAAGAAAGAAAACCTACAGGTGGTTACTGCGGCACCATGAAATGTGGGAGTTACGCCCACTGCAACAGCGTAGTCACGGGGAACGCGTTCACGCATCCCTATAGAGGAAGCTAAATTCCACTGAAACGCTCTTCAAGTTGCGGCAGAAAGATTTGCATCCATGCCATCAAGTGCCCGTGCGGCTTACTAGATGCTGGAAAATAAAAGAGAAAAATGTAAGCTCGCATAATGGAGCATAAGAGCAATATATGAAATGCTAACGAAATTCAAGTGTGGCTGTGCACTCACTAATCAGAAAATAAGCATAATATCAGCCAGCTACAATTTCAAATTCTGGAAACTGTTGAAAAAAGAGCCGGCTCAGACACTGTATTAAATTACTAAATACACTTCAGCCAAAGGGCATGATTGATCGTTTGGAATGATCATGTTTGCTGTAGTTAATACTTTTAGACTATGTTTATGTTTGTCCCACTGCGACTACACAGACATTTAACACTAAACTATTAGAGCCTAGTTTTGGTGTATTTACTTACTGTGAAGTCCTGTGATTATTCCATTTTCACTCATTCCAGCACAGAGGTCACTCACTGCGCACCAATATTCACACATCTGATGTAGGAGTAGCTGTGTTATTGTGGCACACACGTTCATAAGGTGGTTTTTAGTTTTATATTTTTTATCGTTTTTCTTTGTTTCCTTGGATCTATCAGAATGTATAGACAGTTCAAAATGACACAATTCACTGCATGTTGCAGCATCCGCCATCTTCTGTTTTCACCCCGGTGCATGCTTCACTCATCACAGGCCGAATTACCCTGAGACCCTGCAATGCTTATGAGGGGGTCTCGAGTTTACAGGTGAGGGTGGCACCCGGGTGTTTGAGGTTGTGACAGGCTCACGGAATTGTGAAAATACGATTCGATAAATTCGATACAAATGTTGAATTAAATGTAAAACAACATTGATTGAAGATTGATTAAGCACACTTTCGACGCCTCGTCAGGGGTAGTAAGTAATATATAAATACTATTACAATACTTTCCAGTGTAATTAGTGCTGTTGTACTTTGTGTCTACTTTCCCACTGTTATGAGTGTACCAATGCCCCCTCCTCACCCCGTTTATAGGCCATCAGTCAAGGGTTTCTGAGGATAGACGCAGCTGAGGCTTGCTTAATCTCTGGAAACTTAGGGGCAGATTTATGGAAAGTGGCGCTGCACCGAGTGCAGCGCCACATTCCCTGCGCCTATTAGCACCCCCCTACCTCCACCATGTGTGCACCGTATTTAAAATACGGCGCACCATGGCGCAGGGTAGGGGGCAATACCGTCATTTTTCATGACACTATTGATGTACTCTGCAGGAGTAGCGCCAAAATATTGGCGATACTCCTGCAGCGTACATAGGGCCCCATTCTAAAGAATTGAAGCACCCTTTTAATGCCTACTCTTGAGTAGGCTTTAAAAGTGCCTTACAAAATGGTGCAAGAAAATCTCATAGATTTCCTAGCACCATTTTTTTGGCCCACCTAACGGGGGAGCGCACCCTTTACATACATTATGCCTTGCACAGGCATATAGTAGTGCAAAGGGTTACAGAGTGGCGCAATGCAAGCATTGTGCCACTCTTTAAATACAGGGTGGGGATTTCGGCCTCATTGGGCCACATTAACATTAATGGAACCCAAGGACCCCCATTGAATCATCATTGGAATCCGGAGACCTCCGCCTGAGTCATTACTGGAAGCTAATTACCTAATTTTTCAATATTTGTTAATATGTTTTAATTTTTTAGGCTTTCGTGGACCACCTGAGAAGGCTTTGCGGACCCCAGGGGTCCCCAGACCACAGGTTGGGAGCCACTGCCCTAAGTGATTCCCCTACTCTAAATGAGGCTGGGAAAATGAGTTTGGTGAAGTGAGCAAACCCCCAATTTATCGAGTGATTATCCTGTTCTGCCAGACTAAATTAGCTCTTTTAGACTCCAAATGAATTAATTTGTGTCAAAAGGAGGGCTGTGGTGGTTAAATACATTTATTTTAAAAATTAGGTGACAATTTGAAGCTACCAAATATTATCACATTACCACATTTCAGTAAATAGCCTCTTAAAGGGAAGAAAGGAGGATATATGCCTAACACCAATAGTACCAAACGTCACCCATACAAGGCAACAATTATAATAGCAAAGACCACTTACAGAAGTATCATTGGATAAACAGCAGGAAAGAGAGCAAAATACCAAGCTACTAATTTGCCAGCATTTATAATTAAGCACGAAATGTGCAAGAAAGAAAACATTTTAATCTATGATTTGTATTATTATGTGGCCCTAGGGAAGGGAAGTGCAGGAAATGTACTTAAATACAATTAGCAAACAGTAAATCGCAGACTGTGAAGTATGTAGGATGTTTGGTTATTATCATAATTTAAATTGTGATGACTTCAATTTGCAAACCTGCATTTTTAATGCACTATGTTAGGCACCATGTTTTTGGCTTTTTTTGACACAAACGTAATATTGTACACAACATTACTGCCATGCATGTTTTTTAACTGTATTTGCAAAACGTAATAAATGATAATTGACTTGCTTTGTTCTGTTGTCAGTGCTGTTGTGTCTTATCAGACGTATCGCTCATTATTACAGTTCTGAATCTGCAGGCTCCAGCTCTGGACATAGGTTAAATAATACACATTAAAGAGTTGGTTTGTCCTCTGAATTCCCAAAAGGTTGACATTAAAGAGTTGACATGTCTTCTCAGTAACCAGGAAGTAGAATTCGTAATGGTGGCATTTCTTCTGAATCAATACTCAAGAAGAAGTTGTTTTAAAGAATTAACCTGGTTTCTCATATTTGAGGTAAACATGAAAGAGTTAGTTTATCTTCAGAATACATAAGTGGTAGACTTTAAATAGTTAACCTTTTGTCGGAATACCAAAAGATGTAGATAATGAAGAGGTGTTATGTATTTTAAATTCCCTGCCTGATATTTTTTTAACAATAGATAACATTTTTTTCTCCAAGTTGCTAGGTGCTACAGCAATTGAGGACAAGTTACAAGACGGGGTGCCTGAGACCATTCAACTGCTGAAGAAAGGGAACATCAAAGTGTGGGTGCTTACAGGAGACAAGCAAGGTAGGGCTGATGGCTTTGAGAAATGCATTAGTGTCTGTATTTGGTAATTCAGAGGATTGGCTTGAAGCAGGGCTGACCAACATTAGTCCACAAGGTGTGTTGCGATGCCAGATTTTCAGGATATCCACATGACATAAATGTACAAATAGTTCTTTTAAATAAGAGCCATTTACAAAGTCAATGCTGCATAAAATAGGTAATGGCTCTGGGGCCCTCCTGGATGAATGTTGGACAACCTTGTCATGGATTATGCAAACCATGGTTATTTATCACTCTTCAAACAATATAACGAGTTACACCTACCAAACGGAAAGTCTCCATTTTGTTCAGATTTCTTTGTAAGTGCATTGCCCGTAATCAGAGCCACTGTAAATGTTTTTACATTCCTCTATTTAGACAAATCTTGTGCAATATTATCTATGACCAGGTTACTCTTTTTAACCACTCTTAGCCTTCTCCTCCAAGCAAATGATTTTGCTTTGCATAAAAAACTTTCACTGCAGCAACGTAAATAGGCAGATACAGTTAAAGAGCAGCTGCTGCTTTTGCTGCTTTAATCTCGAATGTATTTAAGGTGGTGCCAATATCGGTGGCAAGACGAGTACAGAGCTTTCTACGCTTTCAACTCGGTAAGAATGTTGTAATGTCAGGCCAAGCTTGCCGCAGTACCTGGGTGTGCACTACAACCTCTGCCGAATACGAATACTGAACAGTTCAACACATTAAGAGAGTTACAAAGTACTAGCCTCCAGCCCTGAGTTCATATCTGGCTTAGATTAGTAATAGTAATCAATCATAAAAATGCCATTAATTATATCTACTTACATAGAGCAGAGTACACACTACATTTTCTTTAACACCCTGAATAACAACTGTAAATTTATCTACCTCAATTATGCTTTCATTTCATCCCCATATGACGATTTGCTCACCGGATCTCATTGTGAACGAGGAGTTTGACACAGAATGATTCAAAGGAGACTTGCTATCTAAGTTGTGCTCATAAATGCGGGACCGCCTTTTGCTACCTAAATCCTCAGAGTTTGCCTGTAATGAAAACATTTTCTTGCCTTCTCCTAAAGAACTTAGAATGTGATGGATGAGTACTATAAGGGTAGCAATTAAAGATGACCAGTTAAGAATGGTTCCTACTACACATCTTGCTGGCCTATGGGGTTTTGACAACTTCTGAACTGTTTTGCAGAAAATGCCATTACAACCTAATTGAATCTTACAAGTGGTCACTGTTGTCTATTGCGCTCTTTGGGTATCAGTAGGTATTATTCTCTAGCCAGTAGAATTCCACCTGCTTTTTTCTGTTGATTATATATAATCCAATGCATAGATCACAGTTGCCACAGCCACATCCAGTAAAATTCATTTGCAGCTAGCCTCCCAAAATTGGTAATAGGCTGTGCCAGTGGCATGTCACTTTGTACTTACCAGGTAACTGATAAAGGGCCTGAGGCGACTACAGCAGGCCCTAGCCCAGTGCTTAAAGAGGGATGAAAAAGGAAGCTACGCTTTAAAATGAATGTGGCTTAAGTAGCGCATCTAAGAAACCACCACAAGAGGGGTGGCCTATGTAACGAAGGACGTGCACTACATAGAAATAAAATCATATATTTGATAAATTCATAAATAGAGTCTTACGGAAAAAAACAAAATCAGCAAGCAGCGTAATATCTAGTAATATTTAGCAGTTTATATAGCACTCTTTTTCTGGACCACAAGTATTAAAACTCCTATAAATGTGAATTTAAAAGAAAGGGATGCCTTGACTTCTAATTATTCCTTACTTTTGAGAATCAAGTGTACAAAGGGGATTACTTTGTTATTCAACTGAAATAAAATAGTTTCTTAGGCCCTGGGACATCAAAGGTGAACACCAATATTTACTGTGTCACTTTGTCCCCAAGTCACTTCCGGTGATGTTGATTTGTGGGTCTGACCTGACAGACATGGTGGCATTGATATTTTATTAAAAAATTCAGCAAAGGTCAGAATAGCTCCACCGGCTATGGTTCTTCAACGTTCAAATGTTTTATATTGCCAGCGCCCTGGCTCCTTAATGCTGCAGCCCAACTAAGATCAAGTCACTCCTTTGTTATTAAAGTGTCTATCTGCAATCTTCCAGGACCAAGAGATCAAACTATATGGTAGACATTGGTTTCATAAAATAATTTAACATAGTACAGGGTAACTTAGCAGATCATTAGACAGGTTAACACTACACACGAAAATCACCAAGATCACTAAAAAGTGTGCCACTGTGTGAGGCAGTGACAAATGACAAACATTTTAACTTGTTGATTGCTCCATCGAAGAGGTCAGCGACTGAATGATCATTGCATCTACATTCTCATCTAGATCACCATAACCTGTCCACAGTTAATGTGAGAAGTTCATTCCTTAACTTCTCCCTCAGCTCAACTTTAAGTGATATAAATCTTGCATGTGCATACAGACACACACAGACACACATAGACACACACACACACGTGTCATTAGGTTATAATTTTAAGAGGTCTCTGTAAGCTGGTGAGAATGGGGTCAATGAAACATGCATGTTTCAGATCTGAGACTTGGGATTAGTTTGGTGGAATGTATAGTTTGGTAGAATGTAGAGACGAATCGTAGACAGCAGAGCCTACGGTGCTTTCCAGACACTTCCTGGGAAAAAAGATTGAGCACTCCTGTTAAAGAAGACGATATACAATCGGGACTGCCGATATCATGATAACTTGTTTGCCTTCAATGTATCAGACAATTTTATTGACTGAAATATTTTGTTGCTTTCGACAATCAGACCAGAGAACCCTCTCTCTGCTTGTCTCTCAACGGTTCAACTACACAAATGTGGAATGCACTTCATTTTGATTAGAGGGGAAATTCAAATGGCCAATGATTTACTAGCATCCATTAGGCGCTAATAAAGATTGTTAAAGATTTGAAGGTTACTTTTTACGGGTTGCCTGCAGAACGTTTCAAGCTATCTGTTGTCAAAAAGATATTGTGGACTATGCTGATACTTACAGTGAGCTGTGGGTCAGTGAACTGCTTACAATTGGTTGGTTTTCTTATTAGTCTCACTTTCTTGATTTTTATTCAATGACTTTTTTTCCTCTTTTGTTTTGTGACTTCCTAGACTTCCTAAGATATAGCTTCAATGCCATCCTTTTGTTTGAATGGATTGAATGCCTTGCATACATGCACTTCGTGCGTTCAGATAACTACTTTGTCCTTTTTCTTTTAGTATTATATGGGGATACATGTGTTTTCTTGCTATGAACCGCATGTGCTGCTTACCCACTCAAATCTCTGCCCCCTTAGCTCCCTGTAGTGCTCACACTAGCTCGTCTGTTAGTTTGTTCTCCCCTCCTTGCTTTTTTATTTTATTTTTCACTCCTCTGTCCAAAAATATCTTCCATTGCTCCCCAAGCCTCCTCCTAAAGCTGCTCCATCTCAGCAAGCAATTGTTTTCTTGTTGCAGATAAAGGGAACACAGCTGCAAAAAAAAACGCTGACAATGCCGAAAGGCTGGGTAACACCAATGAAATGCGAAACATACACTGGCTTTGCCAGAACCTCTGTAAACAGTGGCTCTCACACTTAAATACTCAAGCGCAGTGTTTCCTGTAGTTAGGCATCCTCTTGAGTACAGTAATCTTTTTTGTGCAGATGACCGCTGACATGGCACTTGTTTATTGCAGAGACAGCAGTGAACATTGGCTTCTCATGCCGGCTGCTATCTGAGGACATGGAGATTCTGGATGAGAAGGAGATCTGGTATGGCCTTTGCTTCTTCCAAACATATTTTTCTTATGAAGCTGGGTATGAGTGAATGCCCTTGGTAAAAACATCCACGGAAACTCACGAGGACTTTCATTGTATAATTAAGTTGCTGGACTAATGGGGGATTATCTGATTTGCTGACAGTTACACAGTGTTACACAGTTAGTCAATGTGAAATAATGCAAAGACCAATTTCATCCAGTGGCCTTCATTTTGTTCAATTATCTTGTCATGCAGGGCTGGGCTGGAAAACCAAAAATAGCCCTTTCAAAAAATGTCAAACCAGTCCTTCTCCCTTTAACTCCTTGTGGTATCCCTCACTTTCCATCCATCCATTCTCTCTCTTGTCCCTCTCTCTCTCTTCTGCCTCTGATTCCTTTCTCTCTACCTTCCCTTTCACTCTTCCTCCCTTTCTCTTTCTCTAGAGTCTCCCCATGCCTGCAGCAATTAATCTTGCAGGGCTGGGGAAAGTGGCAGAGGCTCCAGGAGTGGCCCTTGTGCTTTCAAAACCGCCTTCCAGGGCTCCCGCCCACCGGGGAAATGCCCTGTGGAATAAAAAGCCTCACCCACCCTGTTGTCGTGATCCTTATCCTCGTTGTATTGCAAAATGGGACCTCAATCTAAGTTTCAACTGTACAAATGATTACAAACTGAGGAGGGCAGTAGATTACTTTTTGATACATTTATTTACACCATTTACATTCCCTTTTATATTGTGATTTTCAAGACAATGCAGCACTGGCATTGTGCGTATTAAAGAGATTTGTGATATGGTTTTTCGCCCTTGCATAGCTTGCCACTTTGCACAGCGCAGACCTTGGAAGGATGAAGAGATTTGATATATTGGCACTTAAAAGTTTGCAGTGAAAAAACGCTCTACGAAGCTAACTTGTGGCATGCTTTGTGCAGGTTTGTGATCTAACATCGTTCTACTTGTGCCATTGCCTCTTATTTCATCTAGCGATATCCTGGAAGAGTACTGGGAGCAGAATAACAATGTCACTGGCAGTGGGGTGGATCTCCTTTGTAAGAGCGTCTCTCGGAAGCACCGCTTAAGTTTGCAGCACGGGAGGATGGCACTGGTAATCACAGGGGACTTTCTGGTAAGATGAATGTCGTCTTTTTGTGCGAGAAAATGTTCCTGTCTCCATTCATGCTTCTTCATGTTCACTGTTGCCCAGACTGCCTATCTTCTCTCATCAGCAGATGGGATTTCAGGGAATAATGAGAACCATCGACATCACAAATCCTGGAAGACTAATGATGGTGTGTTTGGATACATTTGGGATCTTAAAAGTTTCTTTACCTTCATAAGTGGGCATCGTTTTTTAGGTATTCCATTAAGTCAGAATGAGAAAAACGTACTAGGGACTTATGAAGGCCAATGGCAAGCCAACCACTTACCATGAATCTTACAAGCAATCAAAAGAATGAAAGCAATGCTCTTAACATTCTTACTTCTAATATTACTGTGCATGTATTCCTCAACGAGCGTAGGCACTAATCCACATTCATTCCCATACACATACATTCCTACTCAGTTCCCTAGTATTACCCGGGGCAGCGCACAGTGACCCCGCACTCCCTATTACCTGGGCGAAGGCAAAAATATTTTTAGTATATACAGCAGGTACTGAGATGTCTGAACTGCAATACAACCGGTACTGCACGTAATGTGACTTAGCCAGGGTTCTCAAAAATACTCTTTATGGTAGTTTATATTTTTGAGAGAGGTTTGCAGGTATTTCTCGTGCGTCTTCTATCCACTGTACCATTAGGGTGCTGTTTGATGCTGAGACTCACAACACTCTGAAAAACTCTGGCTGAAACACGCTCCCCGGGTGGTCCACAAGCTGCAAAACAAGACCAGAACCCTAAAACTACTCTCGTCAATACCTATTCAAGGACTAGGGCTGGAGGTTTAAAGCTAACATTATTCTTGGCCATTTATTTTCACTGCATTATAATTTGAAGTGGTTTATTAAATTGTTGCATCTTTTTAACTGATATCTCTGATGGGACAATCATGAGTTTTGCCTTTGTGTCCGAATCAAGCCTCGCATCACTACCCAAGATATAAGCCTTGACAGGGGTAAGTAAAGACAAGGAAGCTCTGGTGGTGCAAATATCAAGTTCAAAACAAGTACCCGGTCATTAAGAAATACATGCTGTGCTACCTTTGAAAGGCTAGTTAGTTTCTTCAACTAGAGTTAAACTGGCTAATCTGGCATCCTAGCATTTCCCCAGTAGTCTGCAGGCTAGAGTCTGCTTTCAGGGTGAGGTGGTTGCGCCGACCCATCCATGCCACCATGGCCCATTCTAGTTACAGTTTCATGGAGAGTCGGAAGGATTGAACAATTTGACAGGGCTGATTTTGTTATACAGTCCAGTCTTGTCTAGAACTTAAGGATCTCGGAAAATTGTTTTCTCACAGTGAGGAGAACACAATATTTAAGAAATCTAAATGTATGTAGAAAAAAGGGCATCAATTTACAAAGGGATTAGAAATTAAAGAAATCCTCCAAACCCTTAGAATTAACCTGCAAAAAAAGAGGCATTTAATTCTCCAGAATAGCCATATTTCCAATAAAGGAAAACCGTAGCAGCAAAGGCTTAAGGCAACAACAAAAGGGGCGTTGAACGGTCCAATAGCTGGAAATAGGGTGAGGCATTTCCAGTCATCTCTAGAGCCATATTCTGCAGATTTCACTTTAAGTATAACAGATTCAGTAACTCTGCTCATGACATTTATCAAGCATTTTGTGGTAGGGATTAATTCAACCTCCACTACAGCATGGAGCCATCACCACCCCCCTCAGAAAAACTCCTCATGCCATGCCCTTCTTGGGCTGTGTTGGAAACGTGCCTATTAGTTGTGTGGCCAGCACAAGTAATAGTTCCTCAATTGCCCTCAGAGAGAACCAAACACCCCATTGTAGTGCTTGACTCTCACAGGGTAGCGAGGCAGAGCAGTCTAAGGCCTACTCAAGGAAGGTGTTGTGGGCTAAGGATCACCAATCACTGGCACACAATAATACCACTCAATAAATGATTGTCAAGTCAGTACTTTTTCTTTAGAAAAGGAGAAGTACATTTATTACACACGCACTACTAACTACTACACAATCATTTTCAAATATACATTGGCTGATGGAACATACCATAGCTCAGATTGTGTGCAACCACTGGTGACCCTCTAGAGGGATCATCCAAACATATCAAGTGTTCAAACAGTCATGGTGTAATAAGGATATTCCTTTGGCATGAATCATGATTGCAATAACGATGGCTCAATAAAACATATGCAATCATACTGTAAACCCAATAAAAACATTTATCAGATATGTGTTTGTACATTCTTTCATACACTTGGCATTAGACTGTAATGATCAGAACAGCCCTCTAGAGAGCACCACACTACAAATAGCATTTTGAAAAGGCATTGGGATGTAACCACATAATCAGCCCGTCGAGGGCATAACCACATGAATACAATATGAGGAAATCCATTACAGTGTAACCATACATCCAGCCCTTAGAGCACCCATCCACATAAAATATCATTACAACTATTGTTACGTACTGCGCTGGACTTCTCACCTCTGGATACCGGGTTGGCGAATACACCAAGTCTTCTACAGGTTCTGGATACACCCAGATAAGGGCGACCCCGTCTAGTAGCCACGGTGCCGCTTGACAGGCTACGCCAAAGCAGACCGTACCCTCCAGAAGGAGTCCCAGAGGGAAAAAAAAACCAACACTGGGGAAAAAACCTCAAACAGGAACTCCTAAAGAAAAACAAGAAAAAACAGGACTCAACAACAGGAAACAAAAATAGGCACAAAATCTCCCAAGGCAAAAGCAGGAACAAAGAACAGGCAAAAATCTCCCAAGGCAAAAAGCAAGAACAAAGAACAGGCAAAAATCTCCCAAGGCAAAAAGCAGGAACAAAGAACAGGCAAAAATCTCCCAAGAAAAGCAGGAACAAAGAACAGGAGCGAACAGCACATCCAGAAGGAAGTGTTTGCAACGCAAGGTGGAACAAGACTGACTGACTTACATACTGAGAAAAGGGAAGTGACATCACAGGAAAAGGAAAGGACACCATCTTGAATTGGGAAGAGCCCATAGATCAGTATAGGAAAAAGAAAGTAGTATAAAAGAAAAACAGAGCATGCTGGGACAAAAACACGAAGAAGACAAGATGGACACAACATGGACAGAAACAGGTAAAAAGACCAGACAAACCACCAAAAACAAAAAGAAGAAAAAAGGGCTACAGGTAAGTGTAGCGGGGCCGGGAGCAAAATATATGCTTCCCAGAATGTGTAGTCAAAAAACGCGGGGAACGGCACTCCGAGTATTGGTAGCGCGTTCCATCCGCGAGGACAGAAAGAGACGCCGCGTCTGAGCGCGGAGTTACAGTAGGTCCCCTCCCAGAGGCACCAGGTTTGTCAGGATGACTGTAAAAAAACAGGCGGACCAAACGGGGAGCATGGACGGAGGAAGCATCCTCCCAAGAACAGTCACTGAGAGGGTATCCTTTCCAATGGACCAAAAACTGTAGTTTGCGTCAAAAAAGTCTGGAGTCACAGATTTCTTGGACTCCATACTCAGGCTGTCCGTTAATAGAAAGAGGAGGCGGACGCTGGAACTGGCGATGGTATGGATCAGGAACAAAGAGTTTTAACTGGGACACATGGAAAACAGGATGAACCCTCCAGGTATGAGGTAAGCGGAGACACACAACTACAGGATTCAGGACTTGCGAAATCCGAAAAGGTCCATAAAAACGTGGCTTGAACTTATTGGTGGAAAACCGGGAAGGTAGGAATCTGGAAGAAAGCCACACCTTGTGGCCCACTTGATACAAAGGTGCGGCTTGTCTATAACAATCCGCCTTTCGTTTCATTGCTTGTTTCGAAGCTAAGAGATTTGTGTGAAGTAGGCCCTGGATTCAACGGATCTGTTGTGAAAAAGAAGTGACACTTTCATTGCTTGTTTCGAAGCTAAGAGAGTTGTGTGAAGTAGGCCCTGGATTCAACGGATCTGTTGTGAAAAAGAAGTGACACTTTCATTGCTTGTTTCGAAGCTAAGAGAGTTGTGTGAAGTAGGCCCTGGATTCAATGGATCTGTTGTGAAAAAGAAGTGACAGCAGGCACAGAAGAGGATGTTCGGGAAACAGTAGTGATAGTCCTCGGATGAAATCCATAGGTACAATAAAAGGGTGTGGTCTTGGTCGCACTATGTATTGTGTTGTTATAGGAGAACTCAGCAAGAGCAAGATACTCCGACCAATTGCTTTGTGTGGCATTGCAGTAACATCTAAGATACTGCTGAAGTTCTTGATTCACTCTTTCAGTTTGCCCATTAGTTTGTGGATGGAAACCAGAGGATAAAGAAATCTCAATGTTAAATAAGGCACAAAAGGCCCTCCAGAAACGTGATACATATTGAGGCCCTCTGTCTGAAATGACCTCTTGCGGAAGATCATGGAGACGAAAAAAATCCTGCAGAAAAATGTGACTCATTTCTAGGGCCGTTGGTAGTTTCTTCAAGGCTGAGAAATGGGCCATCTTGGTGAATGAATCTACGGTCACCATGATTATTTGGTTACCAGAGGAGGTAGGTAGAGAGCATATGAAATCCGTGGATACAGTACACCAAGGAGCGGAAGGAACCAGTAAAGGTCTTAATAAACCTGCCACCTTAGTTTGGGGTGTCTTAGTCTGAGCACAGACTGGGCATGCTGACACATAGGTCTCAGTGTCTGTCTTAAGCGAAGGCCACCAAAAAGATCGCTGAAGCAGCTCCTGGGTCTTCCTGATACCTCAATGACCGGCTATAGGAGAATCATGGCACATTTGAGGAGCTTCTGTCTGCACTTTCTTGGTAGGTAGAAAAAGAGCAAGTTGATGATAGAAGTAGTTGTCCTTCTTCTGCAAAAAAGGAGTCACTCTATCCCATTCTGAAGCAGACAGAAACTGGTACTCGGATTGAACGCGTTCTTGAAAAGATTGAGTAGCTCCGATGATTCTGCTAGACTCAATAACAGGTGGGGAGGAGTTCTGGGCTATGTCAGGATATCTGCGGGATAAGGCATCTGCCACTGAATTCTGGGAACCAGGTATGTACGTGATCATGAAATCGTACTGGCTAAAGAAGAAAGCCCATCGAGCCTGACGACTATTGCGACACTGAAAACTCCGAAGACATTGGAGATTACGATGATCAGTCCTGGCTTCAAAAGGCTCTCTGGAACCCATCAAGAAATGCCTCCATTCTTTACAAGCTACTTTGAGCGCGAGTAGTTCTCGTTCCAGTACAGAGTAATTGCATTCAGCCTCTGATAGGATAGGAGACAGATAAAAGATAGGATGTTCCAGTCCATCGTTGTCCTGTTTTTGTAGTAGAACTGCCCCAATAGCTCTGTCAGAGGCATCAGTCACAACAATAAATTTCTTGGTATTGTCAGGATGACGCAACACAGGTGCTTGGGTAAAGGCTGTCTTCAATTCTTGAAACGCGCTTTCAGCATCCTTGGTCCAAACGAAACCCTTCTTCAGGTTCTCTTTCTTAATTGTTTGTGTAATGAAATTTTGTAGGTGGGCAAAGTTCTGAATAAACTGACGATAAAAGTTTGATAAACCAAGGAAACATTGCGTTTCCTTAATGGACATTGGAGAAGGCCAATCTAATATGGCACTGACCTTGTCAGGATCCATGGATATTCTGTGTTGATTAATACAGAACCCCAAATACTTTACTTCATATTTATGGAACTCACACTTCTCAGGTTTACAAAACAATTGTTTTTTCTTGAGTCTTTCCAGGACTTGCAGGACATGATTTATATGTTGCTCAGGATCACAGGAATATATCAAGATATCATCCAAATAAATGACTACATATTGGTTGAGTACATCAGAGAACACTGAATCCATAAATCATTGAAAAACAGAAGGGGTGTTGGTCAGTCCAAAAGGCATAACATGGTACTCATAGTGCCCAAAAGGGGCACGGGAAGCTGTCTTCCATTCATCTCCTTCCTTGATACGAAGGAGATGATAGGCACCCCGTAAAGTCTAATTTGGTAAATATCTTGGCTCCTTGAATGGCATCTAATATATCTCTGATTAAAGGCAGCGGATATCGATCCTTAATCGTTATTCTGTTGAGTTCACGAAAGTCAACACAAGGACGCAGATCCTTGGTCTTCTTTGGGACGAAGAAAAGAGGAGCCCCAGCCAGGGACGTGGAAGGAGCAATCAAACCGTTGTGCAAGTTATCGTCTAAATATTCCTTTAGCACCTTCTTTTCTTGGTCTGTCAGAGAATACATTCGACCAAAGGGGACGACTTCATCAGGAATTAAAGGAATAGCACAGGCATAACTGCGATGAGGTGGCAAAATAGGATTACTAGGTTTCTGAAAAATCCTGATATATTCCTGATAACAATCTGGAACTCCCTGGATCATATTGATAGAGTTAGTGTTATACTTAGTTGACTGACAGGACCTTTTGGGAGTCCAATAAGAAGTAGTGGAATAACAATTCTGTTGACAAAATGAAGACGTTAGGGATATAGTTCTTGTTTCCCAATTGATATAGGGGTTGTGTCGGGCTAACCAGGGTCTTCCCAAAATCATGATGTGATTTGGTGAGGCTATAACATCAAAGGCAACATGTTCTTGATGCCCCCCAAATGTCAAACAAAGAGTAGGAGTTGAGGCCACCACAGGTCCTGAGGTTAACGGAGAGCCATCCACTGTGTGAACCTGCTCAGGAGTCTCTTTAAGAATGCGGGGAATTCCTTTACTCGTAGCCCAGGTCTCATCCAGATGGAGTCCACTGGCTCCACAATCAAGGAGAGCCAGAAGGTGTGCTTCTTGATCTTGTGAACTTTGTAACTTGACCGAGAGGATAAACAGGGTAGACATGCTTTCTTTGGAGGAACATATTGATGGTACTTCAGCTCCTCCTGTCTCCTTCCTCCTTACAGGGGACGGAGCTGGTGTTTCCCGCAGGCCGTGAGGGACGTACTGGACAGCTACTGATCAGGTGGCCAGCCTTACCACAGTACAGACAAAGTCCATTTCATCGTCGTTCCTCTCTTTCTGACTCCGTCAATGGCCCACGAACCAGATCTATCTGCAAGGGTTCTTCAGGAGGAGTTGGAAGGGCTTCAGATGGAATATCTTCCGTTCGCCGACTGCTAGCACGAAAGGTACCAGACTGGTAGAGAGCTTGCGTTCTACGTCTCTCCATCTTGCACTCTCGAAGTCTATATTCGATACTCATAGATTGATCCATTAATTCCTTCAAAGAACAAGCTGGAGAAGAATGTACAAGCTCATCTTTAATTTCTTCACGCAGGCCTCGGCGGAAAAGTGTTATGAAGGTGCGTTCCACCCAGGAGGTCTCAGCTGCCAGCTGTTTGAAGCGGGTTATATACTGCAGAACATCCTGATTACCCTGCTGAATGTCACATAAGGCTTCTTCAGCTGCTGCTTCTACCCCAGGTCTCTCAAACATTTGTTTGAAAAGAGTCAGGAAAGCGGAATAATTAGCCAGGACTGGGTCTTCTGCAGAAACCAGAGGAGTCGCCCAACCAAGCGCCGGACCAGACAAGGCGCTGATCAGATAGCCCACCTTAGCTTTATCCAAAGAAAACTGGAGTGGACGAAAGGCAAAGAAAACCGTCAGGGCGTCCAAAAATTCCTTCAGCTTTACAGGATCTCCAGAATATCGAGGAGTAGTGGCCGATACGGGTGGTATGTCCATTGATGGGGAAGACAAGACCTGTCGTAGCGCAGTGTTTTCTGCCCGTAACTGTTGTAACTCTTGGGCTTGTTGTTGGACAGTCTGCAACATGGCTTGAGCATTTTCTGACGCCTCTCCCTGTGGATCTTCCATGGCAATCTCGCAACGCGGAATCTTTTGGCGTTGCAATCTGTTACGTACTGCGCTGTACTTCTCACCTCTGGATACCGGTTTGGCGAATACACCAAGGCCCTCATTCCAACCATGGCGGTCTCTGACCGCCAGGGCGGAGGGCAGCGGAAGCACCGCCAACAGGCTGGCGGTGCTTCCAGGGCTATTCTGACCCCGGCGGTAAAGCCGCGGTCAGAAAAGGGGAACCGGCGGTTTCCCAATGGTTTTCCCCTGGCCCAGGGAATCCTCCATGGCGGCGCTGCTTGCAGCGCCGCCATGGGGATTCCGACCCCCTTCCCGCCACCCTGTTTCTGGCGGTTTTCACCGCCAGAAACAGGATGGCGGGAACGGGTGTCGTGGGGCCCCTGGGGGCCCCTGCACTGCCCATGCCATTGGCATGGG
The DNA here is from genome assembly GCF_031143425.1 of Pleurodeles waltl. Taxonomy (NCBI): domain Eukaryota; kingdom Metazoa; phylum Chordata; class Amphibia; order Caudata; family Salamandridae; genus Pleurodeles; species Pleurodeles waltl. The sequence continues at coordinate 76,941,323 of NC_090451.1, read as the reverse complement.
CAGTGCAGGGGCCCCCTAACAGGGCCCCACAAAGATTTTCACTGTCTGCTTAGCCGTCGCGGTCTTTCGGCAGTGACCGCATGGCGGGCGGCGACTGCCGCCCGCCGCGGTCAGAATGACCGCACAAGTCTTCTACAGGTTCTGGATACTCCCAGATAAGGGCGACCCCTTCTAGAAGCCACAGTACCACTTGACAGGCTAATCCAAAGCAGACCGTACCCTCCAGAAGGAGTCCCAGAGGGAAAAAACCCCAACACCTGGGAAAAAACCTCAAACAGGAACTCCTGAAGAAAAACAAGAAAAAACAGGAATAAACAACAGGAAACAAAAATAGGCAAAAAATCTCCCAAGGCAAAAGCAGGAACAAAGAACAGGCAAAAATCTCCCTAGGCAAAAACAACCGGTACTGCACGTAATGTGACTTAGCCAGGGTTCTCAAAAATACTCTTTATGGTAGTTTATATTTTTGAGAGAGGTTTGCAGGTATTTCTCATGCGTCTTCTATCCACTGTACCATTAGGGTGCTGTTTGATGCTGAGACTCACAACACTCTGAAAAACTCTGGCTGAAACACGCTCCCCGGGTGGTCCACAAGCTGCAAAACAAGACCAGAACCCTAAAACTACTCTCGTCAATACCTATTCAAGGACTAGGGCTGGAGGTTTAAAGCTAACATTATTCTTGGCCATTTATTTTCACTGCATTATAATTTGAAGTGGTTTATTAAATTGTTGCATCTTTTTAACTGATATCTCTGATGGGACAATCATGAGTTTTGCCTTTGTGTCCGAATCAAGCCTCACATCACTACCCAAGAGATAAGCCTTGACAGGGGTAAGTAAAGACAAAGAAGCTCTGGTGGTGCAAATATCAAGTTCAAAACAAGTACCCGGTCATTAAGAAATACATGCTGTGCTACCTTTGAAAGGCTAGTTAGTTTCTTCAACTAGAGTTAAACTGGCTAATCTGGCATCCTAGCATTTCCCCAGTAGTCTGCAGGCTAGGGTCTGCTTTCAGCGTGAGGTGGTTGCGCCGACCCATCCATGCCACCATGCCACCATGGCCCATTCTAGTTACAGTTTCCTGGAGAGTCGGAAGGATTGAACAATTTGATAGGGCTGATTTTGTTATACAGTCCAGTCTTGTCTAGAACTTAAGGATCTCGGAAAATTGTTTTCTCACAGTGAGGAGAACACACTATTTAAGAAATCTAAATGTATGTAGAACAAAGGGCATCAACTTACAAAGGGATTAGAAATGAAAGAAATCCTCCAAACCCTTAGAATTAACCTGCAAAAAAAGAGGCATTTCATTCTCCAGAATAGCCATATTTCCAATAAAGGAAAACCGTAGCAGCAAAGGCTTAAGGCAACAACAAAAGGAGCATTGAACGGTCCAATAGCTGGAAATAGGGTGAGGCATTTCCAGTCATCTCTAGAGCCATATGCTGCAGATTTCACTTTAAGTATAACAGATTCAGTAACTCTGCTCATGACATTTATCAAGCATTTTGTAGTAGGGATTAATTCAACCTCCACTACAGCATGGAGCCATCACACCCCCCTCAGAAAAATTCCTCATGCCCTTCTTGGGCTGCGTTGGAAACGTGCCTATTAGTTGTGTGGTCAGCACAAGTAATAGTTCCTCAATTGCCCTCAGAGAGAACCAAACACCCCATTGTAGTGCTTGACTCTCACAGGGTAGCGAGGCAGAGCAGTCTAAGGCCTACTCAAGGAAGGTGTTGTGGGTTAAGGATCACCAATCACTGGCACACAATAATACCACTCAATAAATGATTGTCAAGTCAGTACTTTTTCTTTAGAAAAGGAGAAGTACATTTATTACACACGCACTACTAACTACTACACAACCATTTTCAAATATACATTGGCTGATGGAACATACCATAGCTCAGATTGTGTGCAACCACTGGTGACCCTCTAGAGGGATCATCCAAACATATCAAGTGTTCAAACAGTCATGGTGTAATAAGGATATTCATTTGGCATGAATCATGATTGCAATAATGATGGCTCAATAAAACATATGCAATCATACTGTAAACCCAATAAAAACATTTATCAGAAATGTGTTTGTACATTCTTTCATACACTTGGCATTAGACTGTAATGATCAGAACAGCCCTCTAGAGAGCACCACACTACAAATAGCATTTTGAAAAGGCATTGGGATGTAACCACATGAATACAATATGAGGAAATCCATTACAGTGTAACCATACATCCAGCCCTTAGAGCACCCATCCACATAAAATATCATTACAACTATTGTTACGTACTGCGCTGGACTTCTCACCTCTGGATACCGGGTTGGTGAATACACCAAGTCTTCTACAGGTTCTGGATACACCCAGATAAGGGCGACCCCTTCTAGTAGCCATGGTGCCGCTTGACAGGTGTCTTATCCAGGTGACTGGTTGACACCTGTTCGGTATAAGTCAATAAGGACGCTCAATGAAGGATCACACACCAATTATAAATACAATTTAGCTTTACTAGAATTGCAGGTAAAATGTAGGCATTTAGCACATTAACAATAGTAGAATAAGAATAGCAATGAAAAGCATCTATTTATATATATAAGCAAAGAATTCATTGACAGATATAAGTTTTAATGAACTGTATACTAAAATGCATTGCACTACGATATTTAGGAAGCAGAATATAAATGAGTTGAATACATCAGATAAGCTTTGATTTACTGCACACCAAAATGCATGTTTCAATTACTGCAGCAGGCTCTCACTACGATGTTCAGGAGGCAAAATATAAACAAACTGATATACTTCATTTAAGCTTTGATTTACTGCACACCAAAATGCATGTTTCAGTTATTGAAGCAGTTCACACTAATAGGTTTAGAAAGCAAAATATAAACGAGCTGAATACTTCAGGTTATAAACATAGTGCAGGCATAAATAATCAGTCATAATAATAGAGCAGAGAAACAAAGGTCTTTTATCCCTGTGTGGAAACTTAACTTAATCCACGACATGCTGGGGAGCCCTCTACCGCCTGCTTGGACCTCTCTCCCCCTCAAGCACCACGAGCAAACAAGCAGGCAGCGCTGGGCCATGGCAGCTTCCACAATTCCATCTGCAAGCTTCCAAATCCCTCACACACAGTTCAGTGCTTAAATAACTCGAAGCTTGGATTCTATCTCATTCTGGCATTTTCTAGCTAATGTTATCAGTACTTGGCTGCTCTACTCTGCTCCAGCCTTTGTTTACATTCCATCTTCTCCCTGTACTCTCGTTCTCAAGGTTGAGACGGAGTCTTCTACACAAACAAGCGTGAAAATAATATCATGAACTTATCCACGATGTTTGGGAGGGGGTTTCAACAGGCATTACGCTCATCGACACTGCTCAAGCTAATTAACCCTTCGCGTTACAATGTCTTCCGCATCTTTCCCTAAATACTGCACACTCCACCCCTTAGATGAGCGTGATGCATGTTGAACCAGATATCATTTACTTTGACATTCCGCTAGATAGGTTGCTACTAATACTGGTCAACGTTATTCTAAGCGCTTGCATCTTTAGTATGAAAACTGCTTTGTGCATACATATAGTCTACATAGTATAGTCATTAGCGTAACACAAACAATCAATAACCAAATTAGCTGTTGTAACACTATAGTTAGCGTCTTTATAGCTCCTAGTGCCCAGCCTAAGAAGATGTCATACTGCTCAGTTGTTTGCTGGATGCATGAAGCAGTGTGCATAAGCTGTTTAGTGTTTATGGTCATCAGTATGGCTGTATCCTTGGTGTATTTAGCTGCCATATCAAATTTAGCAAAGGTAACTTGTGCGTAGTGCCTGATTGCCTCTTATCTGGGTAGCTTAACAACAAGCGAATGTTCCACTCTAACTGCGCACGCATTTGCGTCTGTAATGTGGTTATGGTGAACTTGGTCGGTACAAGATGTGAGTGCTTATGTCAATAATGCTGGTAATATTGCGCGTACACATTACTTGCTCTCCGGTGGTTTGTATAAATTCGGTAATAAGTAAGGGATGATTGGTAACGTAACATATGCTCTCTGTTCCTATCAGATATAAGTCTGTGCCATTAATAGTATAAGGTAACCATTCACATTCTCCTGGTATTGGGTGAAGGCATGGGTCTAGCACCCGTCCAGTGTGGGTACATACCCACCCCTTAGACCAATCTGCACATCTAATGGGATCTACGGTGTGATTTGTTTGATCAATCCACTTTTTTGTCAGTGTGAGGTATCCACCATTCTTCACCTATTACTATAGGGAGCAATATAAAGGGGCACCATATTTCAGGAGGAAGATTACTTCTAGCTATATCAAAAAGAGCATAACACATCTCTCCCTCACAATGGAATTGTATAGGCTTTACCCATATTTCCTTAGGCAAATGCAATTGCTGTCTCCAATATTCACCTTGAAGCTGTCCCCATTCCGCTTTGAAGTCTACATGCTGTTGATTAACAATAATTTGCCATAGTATGCACTGAATTCCTTTGGACATTGTTTGGGTGCTTTGAAAGCTTTTTCCAAATTGTTCACAAGTGAAATTATGCCATTGCCAATCACAATACAACCCACGCAGGACTTTCCATACTTCTTGTGAGTGTGTAGGCCCCCATTGAGAAATTGCTTTTATGGCCTCTCCTGTACTATATCCTGTAGAAGATAGCTTGTTCCTAATGGCTTCAACATCAAAAGAATTCAGGGCCCCTACCCCGATTCTGGTGGCCCCAGCTATCAAGGACCCTAGATCTCTTCTATTGCGTAACTTTAGCAAGGGCCATAACTGTGGTATCCATGGTGCACATAATAGATCATATTTTGAGACATTCCCCTTGACAAAATTTATCTGTAACACAATACGATTAATTATGCTTGTATGCAGAACTTGCTTACATCCTATTCTATATCGCATTATAGAAATGTTGCTTAAGTTGTTAACCATGTGTCTTTCGGTTATATAAAACATGATGGCTGGTATTCTATTGTTAATTGTAACAACCACCATGTGTCCTGGTATCACAACATTTACATATCATGTTTAGCATATAATTCAAAGCCTGTACGGTTGCTGGCGTCCCCTGGAACTCGTTTAGTCCGTTGGCATGTCGGATTTGCTGTCCAGTTACCTTCCAGGTCACAGCTTTGGCAGCCATCCACTTGCCTCCAGGTACCTCCACGTTGCAAAGTAAAACATTTCCCTGGTCATCAGTTATGTTAGCTGCTTGAGGTGCACAAGTGACATGACGGACTATATTCAGTCGGACTCATACACTTTTTCCGATTATAATCATGAACCACGTCATCGATGCAGATGTCATCATTTACAACCGTGGGGTAAGTCTCATTGCAAGTACAAACACAGTTACATTTGAGTTCTTTAAAAGTATAATATACGTACTCCCCACCCCTTGACTCAATAGCTCTCCTGCCGCTGGCTTTTTTTTTTTTTTCCTGGATGGTTCACCCATACTTTCCTTCCTGTGCTTCCAAATCCTCCCTCACCTCTCTGGGAGTTATGGGGGGGCAGATCTTTCTTCAATGTGAGGGGTGTACGCTTGTTCACAAATCACTTGTGAAAGTCTATCATGTGCTGATAACTTTTTTAGCTGTTCTTTCAACAATCCGTTATATCTCTCAATCATGCCTACAGCTTGTGGATAATAACTAAGGTGCACAATCCACTGAATTCCTTGTTCCTGCGCCCAGCCCTGCACTGTTTTCCCTGAAAAGTGTGTGCCCCTATATGTTTGGATCTCATCATGTGCCCCATAATGTTTTATCAGGTAGTTTAGCCTTCGCAAAGTGGACTTTTGGTCTGCAGACTTACACGGCATACCGAACATAAGGCCAGAGTAGGTGTCCACCATGGTCAATACGTAGCTTTTTCCTCCTTCCTTTGGTAGCGGCCCGATAAAGTACAATTGCCACACTGTAGTAGCTGCAGTTCCTCTTCTGATATGGCCGCCAGGCTTCTTTTGCAAGGGCATTTGTCTAATCCGGTTGCATGTGGGATACTCCTTTACTGCTTTTTTTTTTTTTGCACTTGTTCTTTAGTGGCTGTGCCCATGCATTAGTGCCATTCTCTCCTGGATGTCCGGATGTTGCATGGGCCCTGTTTGCTAAAGCGGCTTCAGCTTCCTCCTTGATGACCACCGTTCGCGTTTTGGCCATCTGATCTACGGTGTTGTCGAATAGAGATGCAAGTGAGGTGTCCAATGGGCAATGGACGTCCACATGTCCCACATAGATTTGACATTTGTGCCCTTTCTCCCACATCTCTTCCCGTAGCTGCTCGCCTCCCGAAATGGGGGTGCCTTTAATTTTCCATCCATCCTTGCGCCAAGTCGGGGCCCAGCTTGCTAGTCCTTGGTAAGTGGCCCGACTGTCAGTGTACACAAATGTTTTCTCTCTGATGGGGGCTTGTTCGGTCACTGCTGCTACCCCCCGCAGTTCTGCAAGCTGGCTTGATTCATTATCCCCTTCTCGCAGCAACATAGTTTCTGTAGCAGGCTGGAATGCGACTATTTGCCTTTGTCTTTTTCCTTGATAGTACCGGGCGGTACCATCTGTGAACCATACATTTTGTCGTTCTTCTTCGGTGAGTTGTTCAAAAGGCGGGCTGTTTTAAATGGTGAGGACTCCATCTCAGATGGCTCTGGTGAGGGGACCATTGCTTGTAAGTCCACTGCCCCCAGCATATCTTCTTGTAACTTCGATACACCTGCTGGCCCGGTTTTTGCCCTCTGTTGCAGATACCATTTCCACTTCACGATGGCAAACTCCTGCGCTCTGCCTACTTTATTGCCAACCCCTCCTTCTCTTGTTCAACCTAGTAAGGGGACCCATGTTTTTAAAGTGACCGGCCGATCATCAGTTATGCGTTCTAATTCCACTAAGGCCCAATCTTGTGGCACCCTCTTTTTTTCTGCCTCTGCCATAGGCTCCACATCACTACATCATCTACATCATCCTGTACTATCATTTCCAGCTCAAACGGGTCTCCTTCTGTGATGGGACCTAACGTAAAAGGATTCTGTAATGCATCTTCTGCTCCAGTGTCCCACAACCTCACCAACCATTTAAACAAAGGCTCTGCAGGCATCTGCCTTAACATACGGGTTCTCTGCAACAACTCACTCTGCGTATAATCTCTTACCAAACAAGAAATCTGTTTTTGCCCGCCATTCGCTCCCTTTTCACCTTCAATTTCACCTACACGTCCTTCTCCACTTTCAACTCCACCTAGTTCTGTTACACGTACTTCCACCTCATCCTCCCAAGTATGTGGATCCCAATTATTCTTTGTGTACCAATGCCCTCACTTGCACAGTTAAGGGTATTTTAGGCTTCTGCCTACTCTTCTGTTTGTGTATCAGTGCCCTCACTTGCACAGTTGAGGGCATTTTAGGCTTCTGCCTACTCTTCTGTTTGCGTATCAGTGCCCTCACTTGCACAGTTGAGGGCATTTTAGGCTTCTGCCTACTCTTCTGGTTTGCTACTCGTACTGCTAATGCGGTGCACCTTGCCTCCATTTGATCACCCCGAGTCACTGCACTTTCTATGGTCTCTTTCATAAGTAACTGCCTTTCCTGCAAGGCTGCAACCTCATCCCGCAGTCTTATTATCTCTGCATTGTGTGTTAATGTTTTCCTGTATACCGTACGGAGCGCAGACAGGTAAAGCCATCCCACTTGCCCTGCTACTTTCAGCTCCAGCTTTGCCCCTCTTAGCTTCACACTCTCAACCGCATCTTCCACTAAGAGAGGAGTCACTTTCTCATCTAACCACCGGCACTGCCCACCGGTTCAGGAGTCCTGCCACACCAGAGAACAGGTCAGTTGCTAACCACCCGGGAATTAATCTGGCTTCTGCCCCATGCTGCCTTCCGCTCTCTGCCTCACTTTTCTTACGTCCCCAAAGAGGCATTATTGACTTATACCCCACTCCTGGTACCAAATGTCTTATCCAGGTGACTGGTTGACACCTGTTCGGTATAAGTCAATAAGGACGCTCAATGAAGGACCACACGCCAATTATAAATACAATTTAGCTTTACTAGAATTGCAGGTAAAATGTAGGCATTTAGCACATTAACAATAGTAGAATAAGAATAGCAATGAAAAGCATCTATTTATATATATAAGCAAAGAATTCATTGACAGATATGTTTTAATTAACTGTACTGTATACTAAAATGCATTGCACTACGATATTTAGGAAGCAGAATATAAATGAGTTGAATACTTCAGATAAGCTTTGATTTACTGCACACCAAAATGCATGTTTCAATTACTGCATCAGGCTCTCACTACGATGTTCAGGAGGCAAAATATAAACAAACTGAATACTTCATTTAAGATTTGATTTACTGCACACCAAAATGTATGTTTCAGTTATTGAAGCAGTTCACACTAATAGGTTTAGAAAGCAAAATATAAACGAGCTGAATACTTCAGGTTATAAACACAGTGCAGGCATAAATAATCAGTCATAATAATAGAGCAGAGAAACAAAGGTATTTTATCCCTGTGTGGAAACTCAACTTAATCCACGACATGCTGGGGAGCCCTCTACCGCCTGCTTGGACCTCTCTCCCCCTCAAGCACCACGAGCAAACAGGCAGGCAGCGCTGGGCCATGGCAGATTCCACAATTCCATCTGTAAGCTTCCAAATCCCTCACACACAGTTCAGTGCTTAAATAACTCGAAGCTTGGATTCTATCTCATTCTGGCATTTTCTAGCTAATGTTATCAGTCCTTGGCTGCTCTGCTCTGCTCCAGCCTTTGTTTACATTCCATCTTCTCCCTGTACTCTCGTTCTCAAGGTTGAGACGGAGTCTTCTACACAAACAAGCGTGAAAATAATATCATGATCTTTTCCACGATGTTTGGGAGGGGGTTTCAACAGGCATTACGCTCATCTACACTGCTCAAGCTAATTAACCCTTCGCGTTACAATGTCTTCCGCATCTTTCTCTAAATACTGCACAACAGGCTACGCCAAAGCAGACCGTACCCTCCAGAAGGAGTCCCAGAGGGAAAAAACCCCAACACTGGGGAAAAAACCTCAAACAGGAACTCCTGAAGAAAAACAAGAAAAAACAGGACTCAACAACAGGAAACGAAAATAGGCAAAAAATCTCCCAAGGCAAAAGCAGGAACAAAGAACAGGCAAAAATCTCCCAAGGCAAAAAGCAGGAACAAAGAACAGGCAAAAATCTCCCAAGGCAAAAAGCAGGAACAAAGAACAGGAGCGAACAGCACATCCAGAAGGAAGTGTTTGCAACGCAAGGTGGAACAAGACTGACTGATTTATATACTGAGAAAAGGGAAGTGACATCACAGGAAAAGGAAAGGACACCATCTTGAATTGGGAAGAGCCCATAGATCAGTATAGGAAAAAGAAAGTAGTATAAAAGAAAAACAGAGCATGCTGGGACAAAAACACGAAGAAGACAAGATGGACACAACATGGACAGAGACAGGTAAAAAGACCAGACAAACCACCAAAAACGAAAAGAAGAAAAAAGGGCTACAGGTAAGTGTAGCGCGGCCGGGAGCGAAATATATGCTTCCCAGAATGTGTAGTCAAAAAACGCGGGGAACGGCGCTCCGAGTATCAGTAGCGCGTTCCATCCGCGAGGACAGAAAGAGACGCCGCGTGTGAGCGCGGAGTTACAGTAGGTCCCCTCCCAGGGGCACCAGGTTTGTCAGGATGACTGTCAAAAAACAAGCGGACCAAACGGGTAGCATGGACGGAGGAAGCATCCTCCCAAGAACAGTCACTGAGAGGGTATCCTTTCCAATGGACCAAAAACTGTAGTTTGCGTCGAAAAATTCTGGAGTCACAGATTTCTTGGACTCCATACTCAGGCTGTCTGTTAATAGAAAGAGGAGGCGGACGCTGGAACTGGCGATGGTATGGATCAGGAACAAAGAGTTTTAACTGGGACACATGGAAAACAGGATGAACCCTCCAGGTATGAGGTAAGCGGAGACGCACAACTACAGGATTCAGGACTTGCGAAATCCGAAAAGGTCCATAAAAACGTGGCTTGAACTTATTGGTGGAAAACAAGGAAGGTAGGAATCTGGAAGAAAGCCACACCTTGTGGCCCACTTGATACAAAGGTGCGGCTTGTCGATAACGATCCGCCTTTCGTTTCATTGCTTGTTTCGAAGCTAGGAGAGTTGTGTGAAGTAGGCCCTGGATTCAACGGATCTGTTGTGAAAAAGAAGTGACACTTTCATTGCTTGTTTCGAAGCTAAGAGAGTTGTGTGAAGTAGGCCCTGGATTCAACGGATCTGTTGTGAAAAAGAAGTGACAGCAGGCACAGAAGAGGATGTTCGGGAAACAGTAGTGGTAGTGCTCGGATGAAATCCATAGGTACAATAAAAGGGTGTGGTCTTGGTCGCACTATGTATTGTGTTGTTATAGGAGAACTCGGCAAGTGCAAGATACTCCGACCAATTGCTTTGTGTGGCATTATAGTAACATCTAAGATACTGCTGAAGTTCTTGATTCACTCTTTCAGTTTGCCCATTAGTTTGTGGATGGAAACAAGAGGATAAAGAAATCTCAATGTTAAATAAGGCACAAAAGGCCCTCCAGAAACGTGATACATATTGAGGCCCTCTGTCTGAAATGACCTTTTGCGGAAGACCATGGAGACGAAAAATATCCCGCAGAAAAATGCGACTCATTTCTGGGGCCGTTGGTAGTTTCTTCAAGGCTGAGAAATGGGCCATCTTGGTGAATGAATCTACGGTCACCATGATTACTTGGTTACCAGAGGAGGTAGGTAGAGAGCATATGAAATCCGTGGATACAGTACACCAAGGAGCGGAAGGAACCAGTAAAGGTCTTAATAAACCTGCCACCTTAGTTCGGGGTGTCTTAGTCTGAGCACAGACTGGGCATGCTGACACATAGGTCTCAGTGTCTGTCTTAAGCGAAGGCCACCAAAAAGATAGCTGAAGCAGCTCCTGGGTCTTCCTGATACCTCAATGACCGGCTATAGGAGAATCATGGCACATCTGTAGAGCTTCTGTCTGCACTTTCTTGGTAGGTAGAAAACGAGCATGTTGATGATAGAAGTAGTTGTCCTTCTTCTGCAAAAAAGGAGTCACTCTATCCCATTCTGAAGCAGACAGAAACTGGTACTCGGATTGAACGCGTTCTTGAAAAGATTGAGTAGCTCCGATGATTCTGCTAGACTCAATAAGAGGTGGAGAGGAGTTCTGGGCTATGTCAGGATATCTGCGGGATAAGGCATCTGCCACTGAATTCTGGGAACCAGGTATGTACGTGATCACGAAATCGTACTGGCTAAAGAAGAAAGCCCATCGAGCCTGACAACTATTGCGACACTGAAAACTCCGAAGACATTGGAGATTACGATGATCAGTCCTGGCTTCAAAAGGCTCTCTGGAACCCATCAAGAAATGCCTCCATTCTTTACAAGCTACTTTGAGCGCGAGTAGTTCTCGTTCCAGTACAGAGTAATTGCGTCCAGCCTCTGATAGGATAGGAGACAGATAAAAGATAGGATGTTCCCGTCCATCGTTGTCTTGTTTTTGTAGCAGAACTGCCCCAATAGCTCTGTCAGAGGCATCAGTCACAACAATAAATTTCTTGGTATTGTCAGGATGACGCAACACAGGTGCTTGGGTAAAGGCTGTCTTCAATTCTTGAAACGCGCTTTCAGCATCCTTGGTCCAAACGAAACCCTTCTTCAGGTTCTCTTTCTTAATTGTTTGTGTTATGAAACTTTGTAGGTGGGCAAAGTTCAGAATAAACTGACGATAAAAGTTTGATAAACCAAGGAAACATTGCGTTTCCTTAATGGACATTGGAGAAGGCCAATCTAATATGGCACTGACCTTGTCAGGATCCATGGATATTCTGTGTTGATTAATACAGAACCCCAAATACTTTACTTCAGATTTATGGAACTCACACTTCTCAGGTTTACAAAACAATTGTTTTTTCTTGAGCCTTTCCAGGACTTGCAGGACATGATTTATATGGTGCTCAGGATCACAGGAATATATCAAGATATCATCCAAATAAATGACTACATATTGGTTGAGTACATCAGAGAACACTGAATCCATAAATCGTTGAAAAACAGAAGGGGTGTTGGTCAGTCCAAAAGGCATAACACGGTACTCATAGTGCCCAAAAGGGGTACGGGAAGCTGTCTTCCATCGATCTCCTTCCTTGATCCGAAGGAGGTGATAGGCACCCCGTAAGTCTAATTTGGTAAATATCTTGGCTCCTTGAATGGCATCTAATATATCTCTGATTAAAGGCAGCGGATATCGATCCTTAATCGTTATTCTGTTGAGTTCACGAAAGTCAACACAAGGACGCAGATCCTTGGTCTTCTTTGGGACGAAGAAAAGAGGAGCCCCAGCCAGGGACGTGGAAGGAGCAATCAAACCGTTGTGCAAGTTATCGTCTAAATATTCCTTTAGCACCTTCTTTTCTTGGTCTGTCAGAGAATACATTCGACCAAAAGGGACGACTTCATCAGGAATTAAAGGAATAGCACAGTCATAACAGCGATGAGGCGGTAAAATAGGATTACTAGGTTTCTGAAAAATCCTGATATATTCCTGATAACAATCTGGAACTCCCTGGATCATATTGATAGAGTTAGTGTTATCCTTAGTTGACTGACAGGACCTTTTGGGAGTCCAATAAGAAGTAGTGGAATAACAATTATGTTGACAAAATGAAGACGTTAGGGATATAGTTCTTGTTTCCCAATTGATATAGGGGTTGTGTCGGGCTAACCAGGGTATTCCCAAAATCATGATGTGATTTGGTGAGGCTATAACATCAAAGGCAACATGTTCTTGATGCCCCCCAAATGTCAAACAAAGAGTAGGAGTTGAGGCCACCACAGGTCCTGAGGTTAACGGAGAGCCATCCACCGTGTGAACCTGCTCAGGAGTCTCTTTAAGAATGCGGGGAATTCCTTTACTCGTAGCCCAGGTCTCATCCAGATAGAGTACACTGGCTCCACAATCAAGGAGAGCCAGAAGGTGTGCTTCTTGATCTTGTGAACTTTGTAACTTGACCGAGAGGATAAACAGGGTAGACATGCTTTCTTTGGAGGAACATATTGATGGTACTTCAGCTCCTCCCATCTCCTTCCTCCTTACAGGGGACGGGAGCTGGTGTTTCCCGCAGGTTGTGAGGGACGTACCAGACAGCTACGGATCAGGTGGCCAGCCTTACCACAGTACAGACAAAGTCCCTTTCGTCGCCGTTCCTCTCTTTCTGACTCCGTCAATGGCCCACGAACCAGATCTATCTGCAAGGGTTCTTCAGGAGGAGTTGGAAGGGCTTCGGATGGAATATCTTCCGTTCACTGACTGCTAGCACGAAAGGTACCAGACTGGTATGGAGCTTGCGTTCTACGTCTCTCCATCTTGCACTCTCGAAGTCTATATTCGATATTCATAGATTGAGCCATTAATTCCTTCAAAGAACAAGCTGGAGAAGAATGTACAAGCTCATCTTTAATTTCTTCACGCAGGCCTCGGCGGAAAAGTGTTATGAAGGTGTGTTCCATCCAGGAGGTCCCAGCTGCCAGCTGTTTGAAGCGGGTTATATACTGCAGAACATCCTGATTACCCTGCTGAATGTCACATAAGGCTTCTTCAGCTGCTGCTTCTACCCCAGGTCTCTCAAACATTTGTTTGAAAAGAGTCAGGAAAGCGGAATAATTAGCCAGGACTGGGTCTTCTGCAGAAACCAGAGGAGTCGCCCAACCAAGCGCCGGACCAGACAAGGCGCTGATCAGATAGCCCACCTTAGCTTTATCCAAAGAAAACTGGAGTGGACGAAAGGCAAAGAAAACCGTCAGGGCGTCCAAAAATTCCTTCATCTTTAGAGGATCTCCAGAATATCGAGGAGTAGTGGCCGATACGGGTGGTATGTCCATTGATGGGGAAGACAAGACCTGTCGTAGCGCAGTGTTCTCTGCCCGTAACTGTTGTAACTCTTGGGCTTGTTGTTGGACAGTCTGCAACATGGCTTGAGCATTTTCTGACGCCTCTCCCTGTGGATCTTCCATGGCAATCTCGCAACGCGGAATCTTTTGGCGTTGCAATCTGTTACGTACTGCGCTGTACTTCTCACCTCTGGATACCGGGTTGGCGAATACACCAAGTCTTCTATAGGTTCTGGATACTCCCAGATAAGGGCGACCCCTTCTAGTAGCCACAGTACCGCTTGACAGGCTAAGCCAAAGCAGACCGTACCCTTCAGAAGGAGTCCCAGAGGGAAAAAAAACCAACACTGGGGAAAAAACCTCAAACAGGAACTCCTGAAGAAAAAAAAGAAAAAACAGGAATAAACAACAGGAAACAAAAATAGGCAAAAAATCTCCCAAGGCAAAAGCAGAAACAAAGAACCGGCAAAAATCTCCCAAGGCAAAAAGCAGGAACAAAGAACAGGCAAAAATCTCCCAAGGCAAAAAGCAGGAACAAAGAACAGGCAAAAATCTCCCAAGGCAAAAAGCAGGAACAAAGAACAGGAACGAACAGCACATCCAGAAGGAAGTGTTTGCAACGCAAGGAGGAACAAGACTGACTGACTTATATACTGAGAAAAGGGAAGTGACATCACAGGAAAAGGAAAGGACACCATCTTGAATTGGGAAGAGCCCATAGATCAGTATAGGAAAAAGAAAGTAGTATAAAAGAAAAACAGAGCATGCTGGGACAAAAACACGAAGAAGACAAGATGGACACAACATGGACAGAGACAGGTAAAAAGACCAGACAAACCACCAAAAACAAAAAGAAGAAAAAAGGGCTACAGGTAAGTGTAGCGCGGCCGGGAGCGAAATATATGCTTCCCAGAATGTGTAGTCAAAAAACGCGGGGAACGGCGCTCCGAGTATCAGTAGCGCGTTCCACCCGCGAGGACAGAAACAGACGCCGCGTCTGAGCGCGGCGTTACAGTAGGTCCCCTCCCAGGGCCACCAGGTTTGTCAGGATGACTGTCAAAAAACAGGCGGACTAAACGGGGAGCATGGACGGAGGAAGCATCCTCCCAAGATCAGTCACTGAGAGGGTATCCTTTCCAATGGACCAAAAACTGTAGTTTGCGTCGAAAAATTCTGGAGTCACAGATTTCTTGGACTCCATACTCAGGCTGTCCGTTAATAGAAAGAGGAGGCGGACGCTGGAACTGGCGATGGTATGGATCAGGAACAAAGGCCCATTTTTTTTTTTTTTTTGCGCTGCATTTGCGTCGTTTTTTTACGCAAAATCGGCGCAAACTTTCAAAATGCAATTGCATTGTGGAAGTTTGCGCCGATTTTGCGTAAAAAAACGACGCAAATGCGGCGCTAAAAAAGTATAAATACGGGCCAAAGAGTTTTAACTGGGACACATGGAAAACAGGATGAACCCTCCAGGTATGAGGTAAGCGGAGACACACAACTACAGGATTCAGGACTTGCGAAATCCGAAAAGGTCCATAAAAACGTGGCTTGAACTTATTGGTGGAAAACCGGGAAGGTAGGAATCTGGAAGAAAGCCACACCTTGTGGCCCACTTGATATAAAGGTGCGGCTTGTCGATAACGATCCGCCTTTCGTTTCATTGCTTGTTTCGAAGCTAGGAGAGTTGTGTGAAGTAGGCCCTGGATTCAACGGATCTGTTGTGAAAAAGAAGTGACAGCAGGCACAGAAGAGGATGTTCGGGAAACAGTAGTGAAAGTCCTCGGATGAAATCCATAGGTACAATAAAAGGGTGTGGTCTTGGTCGCACTATGTATTGTGTTGTTATAGGAGAACTCGGCAAGAGCAAGATACTCCGACCAATTGCTTTGTGTGGCATTAAAGTAACATCTAAGATACTGCTGAAGTTCTTGATTCACTCTTTCAGTTTGCCCATTAGTTTGTGGATGGAAACCAGAGGATATAGAAATCTCAATGTTAAATAAGGCACAAAAGGCCTTCCAGAAACGTGATACGTATTGAGGCCCTCTGTCTGAAATGACCTCTTGCGGAAGACCATGGAGACGAAAAATATCCCGCAGAAAAATGCGACTCATTTCTGGGGCCGTTGGTAGTTTCTTCAAGGCTGAGAAATGGGCCATCTTGGTGAATTAATCTACGGTCACCATGATTACTTGGTTACCAGAGGAGGTAGGTAGAGAGCATATGAAATCCGTGGATACAGTACACCAAGGAGCGGAAGGAACCAGTAAAGGTCTTAATAAACCTGCCACCTTAGTTCGGGGTGTCTTAGTCTGAGCACAGACTGGGCATGCTGACACATAGGTCTCAGTGTCTGTCTTAAGCGAAGGCCACCAAAAAGATCGCTGAAGCAGCTCCTGGGTCTTCCTGATACCTCAATGACCGGCTATAGGAGAATCATGGCACATTTGTAGAGCTTCTGTCTGCACTTTCTTGGTTGGTAGAAAAAGAGCATGTTGATGATAGAAGTAGTTGTCCTTCTTCTGCAAAAAAGGAGTCACTCTATCCCATTCTGAAGCAGACAGAAACTGGTACTCGGATTGAACGCGTTCTTGAAAAGATTGAGTAGCTCCGATGATTCTGCTAGACTCAATAAGAGGTGGAGAGGAGTTCTGGGTTATGTCAGGATATCTGCGGGATAAGGCATCTGCCACTGAATTCTGGGAACCAGGTATGTACGTGATCACGAAATCGTACTGGCTAAAGAAGAAAGCCCATCGAGCCTGACGACTATTGCGACACTGAAAACTCCGAAGACATTGGAGATTACGATGATCAGTCCTGGCTTCAAAAGGCTCTCTGGAACCCATCAAGAAATGCCTCCATTCTTTACAAGCTACTTTGAGCGCGAGTAGTTCTCGTTCCAGTACAGAGTAATTGCGTCCAGCCTCTGATAGGATAGGAGACAGATAAAAGATAGGATGTTCCCGTCCATCGTTGTCTTGTTTTTGTAGCAGAACTGCCCCAATAGCTCTGTCAGAGGCATCAGTCACAACAATAAATTTCTTGGTATTGTCAGGATGACGCAACACAGGTGCTTGGGTAAAGGCTGTCTTCAATTCTTGAAACGCGCTTTCAGCATCCTTGGTCCAAACGAAACCCTTCTTCAGGTTCTCTTTCTTAATTGTTTGTGTTATGAAACTTTGTAGGTGGGCAAAGTTCAGAATAAACTGACGATAAAAGTTTGATAAACCAAGGAAACATTGCGTTTCCTTAATGGACATTGGAGAAGGCCAATCTAATATGGCACTGACCTTGTCAGGATCCATGGATATTCTGTGTTGATTAATACAGAACCCCAAATACTTTACTTCAGATTTATGGAACTCACACTTCTCAGGTTTACAAAACAATTGTTTTTTCTTGAGCCTTTCCAGGACTTGCAGGACATGATTTATATGGTGCTCAGGATCACAGGAATATATCAAGATATCATCCAAATAAATGACTACATATTGGTTGAGTACATCAGAGAACACTGAATCCATAAATCGTTGAAAAACAGAAGGGGTGTTGGTCAGTCCAAAAGGCATAACACGGTACTCATAGTGCCCACTACGGGAAGCTGTCTTCCATTCATCTCCTTCCTTGATCCGAAGGAGATGATAGGCACCCCGTAAGTCTAATTTGTAAATATCTTGGCTCCTTGAATGGCATCTAATATATCTCTGATTAAAGGCAGCGGATATCGATCCTTAATCGTTATTCTGTTGAGTTCACGAAAGTCAACACAAGGACGCAGATCCTTGGTCTTCTTTGGGACGAAGAAAAGAGGAGCCCCCAGCCAGGGACGTGGAAGGAGCAATCAAACCGTTGTGCAAGTTATCGTCTAAATATTCCTTTAGCACCTTCTTTTCTTGGTCTGTCAGAGAATACATTCGACCAAAAGGGACAACTTCATCAGGAATTAAAGGAATAGCACAGGCATAACTGCGATGAGGCGGTAAAATAGGATTACTAGGTTTCTGAAAAATCCTGATATATTCCTGATAACAATCTGGAACTCCCTGAATCATATTGATAGAGTTAGTGTTATCCTTAGTTGACTGACAGGACCTTTTGGGAGTCCAATAAGAAGTAGTGGAATAACAATTCTGTTGACAAAATGAAGACGTTAGGGATTTAGGGCCAGATGTACGAAAAAACCAAATTGCGAGTTGCAATTTGCGAGTCCTTCCGACTCGCAAATTGCAACTCGCAATTTGGTATGCAGTACGGTGTCTCAGACACCGACTGCAACTCGCTATGGGGTCGCAATGACCCACCTCATGAATATTCATGAGGTGGGTCGCAAATTGCGGCCCCATAGCGAGTATAGGCACTCGCTAACATGGAGGCCTGCTGTAGTCAGCAGGCCTCCATGTTAGCGACCTGCTTTTAAATAAAGCAGTTTTTTTTTTTTTTTAAATGTAGCCCGTTTTCCCTAAGGGAAAACGAGCTGCATTTAAAAAAATCCGAAACCTTTTGTTTCGTTTTTTTCAGGGCAGGGTGTGGTCCCTTGGACCACTCCCTGCCCTGAAAAAATGTTTTGGGGTCCATTCACAAAGGGGAAGGGGTCCCATGGGGACCCCTTCCCGTTTGCGAATGGGTTACCATCCACTTCAAGTGGATGGTAACTGCGACTCCATTTGCGACCGCATACGCGGTCACAAATGGAATTGCATACCATTGCGAATCGCAAATAGGAAGGGAACACCCCTTCCTATTTGCGATTCGGAAATGCATTTTGCGAGTCGGATCCGACTCGCAAAATGCATTTCAACATAGCAAAGTGGCTTTTGCGAGTCGCAAACGGCGTTTTTCGCCGTTTGCGACTCGCAAAACCCTTGCTACATCTGGCCCATAGTTCTTGTTTCCCAATTGATATAGGGGTTGTGTCGGGCTAACCAGGGTATTCCCAAAATCATGATGTGATTTGGTGAGGCTATAACATCAAAGGCAACATGTTCTTGATGCCCCCCAAATGTCAAACAAAGAGTAGGAGTTGAGGCCACCACAGGTCCTGAGGTTAACGGAGAGCCATCCACCGTGTGAACCTGCTCAGGAGTCTCTTTAAGAATGCGGGGAATTCCTTTACTCGTAGCCCAGGTCTCATCCAGATAGAGTCCACAATCCACAATCAAGGAGAACCAGAAGGTGTGCTTCTTGATCTTGTGAACTTTGTAACTTGGCCGGGAGGATAAACAGGGTAGACATGCTTTCTTTGGAGGAACATATTGATGGTACTTCAGCTCCTCCCATCTCCTTCCTCCTTACAGGGGACAGGAGCTGGTGTTTCCCGCAGGTCGTGAGGGATGTACCAGACAGTTACGGATCAGGTGGCCAGCCTTACCACAGTACAGACAAAGTCCCTTTCGTCGTTGTTCCTCTCTTTCTGACTCCGTCAATGGCCCACGAACCAGATCTATCTGCAAGGGTTCTTCAGGAGGAGTTGGAAGGGCTTCGGATGGAATATCTTCCGTTCGCCGACTGCTAGCACGAAAGGTACCAGACTGGTATGGAGCTTGCGTTCTACGTCTCTCCATCTTGCACTCTCGAAGTCTATATTCGATATTCATAGATATTCATAGATTGATCCATTAATTCCTTCAAAGAACAAGCTGGAGAAGAATGTACAAGCTCATCTTTAATTTCTTCACGCAGGCCTCGGCGGAAAAGTGTTATGAAGGTGCGTTCCACCCAGAAGGCCTCAGCTGCCAGCTGTTTGAAGCGGGTTATATACTGCAGAACATCCTGATTACCCTGCTGAATGTCACATAAGGCTTCTTCAGCTGCTGCTTCTACCCCAGGTCTCTCAAACATTTGTTTGAAAAGAGTCAGGAAAGCGGAATAATTAGCCAGGACTGGGTCTTCTGCAGAAACCAGATGAGTCGCCCAACCAAGCACCGGACCAGACAAGGCGTTGATCAGATAGCCCACCTTAGCTTTATCCAAAGAAAACTGGAGTGGACGAAAGGCAAAGAAAACCGTCAGGGCGTCCAAAAATTCCTTCATCTTTAGAGGATCTCCAGAATATCGAGGAGTAGTGGCCGATACGGGTGGTATGTCCATTGATCGGGAAGACAAGACCTGTCGTAGCACAGTGTTCTCTGCCCGTAACTGTTGTAACTCATGGGCTTGTTGTTGGACAGTCTGCAACATGGCTTGAGCATTTTCTGACGCCTCTCCCTGTGGATCTTCCATGGCAATCTCGCAACGCGGAATCTTTTGGCGTTGCAATCTGTTACGTACTGCGCTGTACTTCTCACCTCTGGATACCGGGTTGGCGAATACACCAAGTCTTCTACAGGTTCTGGATACTCCCAGATAAGGGCGACCCCTTCTAGTAGCCACAGTACCGCTTGACAGGCTAAGCCAAAGCAGACCGTACCCTCCAGAAGGAGTCCCAGAGGGAAACAACCCCAACACTGGGCAAAAAACCTCAAACAGGAACTCCTGAAGAAAAACAAGAAAAAACAGGAATAAACAACAGGAAACAAAAATAGGCAAAAAATCTCCCAAGGCAAAAGCAGGAACAAAGAACCGGCAAAAATCTCCCAAGGCAAAAAGCAGGAACAAAGAACAGGAGCGAACAGCACATCCAGAAGGAAGTGTTTGCAACGCAAGGTGGAACAAGACTGACTGGCTTATATACTGAGCAAAGGGAAGTGACATCACAGGAAAAGGAAAGGACACCATCTTGAATTGGGAAGAGCCCATAGATCAGTATAGGAAAAAGAAAGTAGTATAAAAGAAAAACAGAGCATGCTGGGACAAAAACACGAAGAAGACAAGATGGACACAACATGGACAGAGACAGATAAAAGGACCAGACAAACCCACCAAAAACAAAAAGAAGTAAAAAGGGCTACAGGTAAGTGTAGCACGTAACCGGGAGCAAAATATATGCTTCCCAAATGTGTAGTCAAAAAACGCAGGGAACGGCGCTCCGAGTATCAGTAGCGCGTTCCATCCGCGAGGACAGAAAGAGACGCCGCGTCTGAGCGCGGCATTACAACTATTCACATTAAAAGGCATTACAGTGTAACCATATAATCAGCACCTAGAGGGTTGAGTGCAATAGACATTTTAAGGCTCTCCAGGCTTTCTGAAATGTTATCATACTGAAGGCACCCAGAGGGCAGACTATTCCCAGCTGTAAAGCAAAAGCTGCAGTCACTGGACAGCTTGAAAATGCACGTAAACAAGGGAAGGTGATGATTTTGGACCTCCACTGCAACCTAGGGTGGGGACCCAGAAGATGATCCAGAGAGAAAGAGTCACATCATGCTGAACGCTTTGGTGGTGGCCCAATCATCCTAGGTCCACCACAGAGTTATGGACAAAAATGTGAATCAAATGAAAGGCATGCAATGCATTATGGGATGAGTTTCCCAAGTGCAGTGAATATTATAGTAGCGGCTCCCCCGCAGCACCGTGGAGAACTGCAGTGATGTTTTCCTCTTTTCTTTCCTGTAACTGCAACATTGCATCGCGTTTTCCCTTTGGGTGTGGGGGTACCTGGTCCCACTCGGGCCTCCCAGTTGTTGCCTTTGGTGGATCGCAGCTCGAGGAGCCCACCTCTGGCTGCCATCGCTGGCTCCCCATGCTGGCAACACAAACGTGTGTCGCAGCGGGAGCACACAACCTGCATTTGGGTCTGCAGGCGCCCATTCGAGGGTGGCCACCTCCCGTTCCCCCCAGACATGGGGAGTATGGACCATGTGGGGGGTGGTATGGTGGCACTTCCATCATCCTCCTCTTCTTTAGAGGGGCCCTGGGATGTGGTCCTGGGCCCTTCCAGCCTTCCATGGGGGGCCCAATGGCGCTCCCCCCATAGCCCAAAACTCTGGGGAAGCACAATGGTGCTTCCACAAATCACTGCAGCACCTGTGAGTCATGGGATGGGGTGCTGGCTCCAGCACTGAATTTTGCCTGGGGGTGTGGGGTCCACAGGCGAGGAAGCAGAACAGGGAGTGGTCCCACGCATGCCCATTCCCCCAGCCTGATCAACCCCATCTTCTTGGGGCCATCCCCTGGCTCTTGGTCCACCTCGGAGGAGATCACTCACACGGCAGTGGAGCCCCACACGCTCCAAGGGAGGAAATTAGGTCAAAGGTCACCAAACTTTAAAATGCCATTATGCGGGCCCGCCAGGCCAATTAGGACTATCCTGAGCTCATTTCACTCCTGATGGCGGGCTCTATCCACCAGGGGCAATTTTAAGAACCTCCTCACCTCAAAAGCAGTGTAGTCAGCCAAAAGCTGGTCCTCCTGGCTCCCTGTGCCAGTTCCCCTTTATAACTTTGTTGGTGGGTGGAGAAAAGTCCAGGGCTTCCCCAAACTGGTCCTTAGGGGGAATAAGGGGCCAGCCTCACTGGCCCTTGGGGAGACCCACTGGTCCTGGTTCAACTGGACAGAGTCCTGGGTCCTGAGTAGGGGCAGGGGGTTCCTCTCTCCAGTTCTCCATGGCAGTCCCACAGTCAGGCAGCCAAGCCGATACAAAGTTTGCAAGCAAGAACAAGTCTTCCCCTTGTGCACAAGTTTCTAAAGGGGAGAGGAATGTTCCTGAAGACAGGCACCCCTAACAAATCCTGGGCTGCCACATCACCTCTCCACCCCTCATGCACAGCATGTTGGGACAAAATGGGGTCATCAATGAGCCACTGGTCACATCACCTCCAGGAGTCTTAGCTCCACCCCTCACTGACATCACTGCCAGGGACCTGTACACTAGAATTTTCAAAGGCGGCCCGATGGTTTGGCTCCAGCTGTCTGGGCAATCTTCATTGTTCATGGGGCTTGGGCAGACCCATCCTTGATGCAGTGTGACAGCTGAGTGATTGATACAGAGCATTCCGCTGCACCCCTTTTCTTCCTCAGGGTCAAGGAGAAGTAGTGCTAATTGTTCCTTTTAGTATGGGGACGGCCTTTGTTCCTGCTTCTGGAGAAAATGTAATTACTGGACACAGCAGGGTGACAAGAGACCTGGGTCTCTGAGTCAGGAAAATATGAAAACTCTAAGTGACCCACAAGATATACAGTTATAATTTTGGAAGTGGCAAAGTTGATTCTCTCGCTCGGGTTACACTCTAATTCAAGAGGTCAGTGGTCTCTCTAGACCAAGGAGATGGGAAACTACACTCTAAGAAAGTTCCCTCCCTATGTGTATAATGGAGTGCGACTATAGTTAAAACAGTAAAGCACACTGACTTTCCCTAATAGTGTATACTACCCTTATAAGGCCTATCCTAGAGGAATACCTACCCCTGCAGAGCCCACATTTGGCAAGCTACCTGTGCGCTGTTACAAAGCTGTGCACAATAGAAGTCTTCCACACGCAGTCCGCACACGTGCTCATGCATGTGCACACATGTTCATTTGTAACCAGCCAAGTGTACCCTACCCTTGGTATGTCACAGCAGCCTTATCTTAAAAGGCAGACACTGGTGGTAAACAAGTGCAGTCCGTTTACAGTGTGATTACTGTGGGTGAGACACCGGTAGTGAGGCTCACCACAGTAAAAAAATCCCAAAACCGGGTGATGAAAAAAGTGAAAAATCTGAAGGTACTGCAGGGGCACAGCCCAGTGCAACACGCTGGAAAAGTGTGCTACTTGATTCTATAAGGGTTATGTAGTTCTAGGCGCAGCACAGGTATTTACACTCCTTTGATGTTCTCATGGCTTCTCTGCTTGTTTTCAAAATGTTAAAGTTGTATCTCAATTAATGATTTTATTGAATTGTATTTACCTGTTGCATGAAAGGCTTATGTAGCTGAAAGTATCACAATAAACTCTAAACTCATCACTTCCTTGAGACTCAGGTAAAACTGGGTTTCTCGTAGCTCAGGGAGAAACTTTTGCTGGAGTACTTTTCCACACCGATGAAGTCAGAAGGGTTTTGTGTTTGTCTTCTGGGCTGTGCAAGATACCTCTTTTGCCCGCCAGACCAGAAGCATGTCTTTCAGGCTTGGCACAGTAAAGGAATTTCTCAAGTGACTATGACAATCCCCAGCCTCAGTCGAAGCAGTATTTTTCTACACCTTTGTCTTGGTGAGCTCTCCCTATAAGCCTGTCCCGCAGAGTTTCTTCGGAAGTCTGGCCGAATACCAAATACTGAGGGCAGAGGCCCGGTGTTTATAGCAAACATGAAACCACTGCCGGTTGCAATGTCTGCCACCTCCAACAAAGATTCAGCCACAACCATACCGAAGTCTCTCCATAACCTGGCAACCCGGTAGTAGTGACCAAGAATGCAGTCCAGACCCATAGAGCCTAGTAATCTACTGGTTAGGCTACTAAAACAAAGACTACCCACAAAAGACTGTTGGGTTTACTGAAGGAAAACCACAGGACAGTTTGGTAAAATTGCACATGGTTATGTTGAATAGTTGTGCTTTTAGCACAAGAACTTTAATTTATTCAGAGCCTTAGCAGCATTTGACATATAATGTGACCTTTTACGCACAAATACGTAAGCATGCGAGAGTGCTATTTGAGTTCTGCCCTTATCTCTAATGTATCTACTTAATTAGAAAGGGTTCTCATCATTACTTTTAATACTTTTAAAGGGAAAAATTCTAGGTACAAAAGACAAGAAGAAGAAAAGGAAACCATCCATCGTTGAGAGTTGGAGAAGAATGTGTGGTCTGAAGAGGAAAATGCAGCAGGACGATGAAGAAATTCTGAAGGAAAGGGCCTTTGTCGATCTAGCCTCTCGTTGTCAGGCTGTGATCTGTTGCAGAGTTACACCCAAACAGAAAGCGATTGTTGTGCAGCTAGTAAAGAGGCACCAAAAAGCCACAACACTCGCCATTGGGGATGGAGCCAATGATGTCAACATGATCAAAAGTAAGTTTCTACCCAAGGGTGTCTGGTCAGTCTTGAAATGGGTGAGTGGACTGGTCTACTGTATTGTCACACTGTCAAACAAACATCTTAGGGCCCCCATTATAAGCATGACAGTAGTACTGATTTGGCTACATCAGAACTATAGCTCCTACTGGAAAACAAACATTCCTGCTGCCCCTCAAACGCAACCCACAATATTTCATGTGGTAAAACGTAGTGAAATTGCTTGGTGGGAAATCAGGTCAAACTGGACAATCATGTGAAATAACCATGATTCTCACTTTAATCACGTTTTCATTGGATATTTAAGGCCCTATATGTAATTGGAATAAAAGTATGCATCAATTTACTAATACCCATGATACTGGTAATAGTGTTGTGTGAAATTAACAGGGAGGAGGTGGCAGAAAGTAAGTCAGATGAGTGTGAGAAAGACAATAGACAAATATAATTAGTTCTGGGCCAAAATGTGTCACAAGAAACAAACTTCTATGAGTTTTTTTCGAACGAATCTGAAGTGTTCCCTGGGTTTGTTAAATTCTGATTGGCTTTTGGTCATATAGTTAGAATGGGTGGGCCACGCCGCGCCTTCCTGGCTTACTTTGAGATCAAGGAAGGTGTGCTTTTTTAATAAGAGAAGGGTGGACTGCTCGACTAGTGGGTAACCAGCAATGAAGAGAGCCACGTTGCAGCACACCGCTCATCGATTCAGGATTTTCTATCAGGGCACAATCCTGCAACTAACCGAAATGGGAGTAGGATGACTTTGGCATTAGATGTGGGCAGAAACATTTTTTTCTCAATTAAAAATGGTTCTGCTAACATCTACTACCAGACACCTCACTCCTGTTTTTCACTTGACTGCTTCATTATGATCAGTTCCACCCCATACTTCTCATTGCAGTACTTCTGAAATCCCTTTCAGTCTCAGTTTTGTCCTCCTCAAACACCATTGGTCTGCTCTCATCAAACAAACACTCTCTACTGCATTAGACACTGTGGACCATCCTGCTATGTCCACCACCTCGCATATTTTAGTATACAAGGCTTTGACTGAACTGGCATTACCCTAATCTAGCTAATCGCTCCACTTTTGTGTATTGGTGCCCATCCCATTCCCCAGCTGCCCCCTTTACCAATAGGGATCCCCAAGCATTCTTAATCAGTGCCATCTTGTCTCGAGGTTCTTCCCTATGCTGATGGCACACATCATCTTTTTCATTTCATCTCTAAAAACGTTCAGTCTCAAATGTGTCTAGCTTCTTGGTTGGATGGCTCATACAGAGTTTCTCCAAAAGAGAAGTGAATTACTTTTCTGCATTTCCTTCTCTTCCATTCCTACAACGTTTCATCCTCTTTCTTCCTGGCATTCTTTTTGTCACCTTATTTCATACACATGGAAGAATCCATAAAACCTTCACAACCATCCATTTCACTACAGCAAAATAACTCAAAGCCGTGGCTGTTAGCAAGCTGGAACGTAGAAACATCGCCCTGGTCGGCATTTTCAAATTGTCTCAGCCACTAAAACGTCATAATTAATTTTGACAGCTACTCCACATTCGTTGCATCAGCCCTTGCCCTACTACCGCTTACAGACTGTGTGGCTAGCAACGATCACCATGCCATTCACAATTTTCTCACTGACGTGTTCAAAAATGTTCACGGCAACTTCCTTCTAGCTTTTTAACTTACTTTCCAAATACATCCAAACCTGGACTCTGTGCTCTGCTTCTAACCACCTCCTACCTGCCTTGACACCACTTTCGTGCCACATGCCAGTTTTGTGCTTTCCACCCCACCATATTAAAAGTTCTAATATTCAATCTACATTTCTCGCCCACGCACCAAGTTTTCATGAAAATTGTTAAACGCCATTTCTTCCTGCTCACCACCACAAATCCTGATAATCCCTTACCTCTGCAGCCCATCCTATCCCATCCTCTCCATGCAGCAGTAAGCGTGTAAACACGTACAATACTCAGCTTGCATGTTTGTCCATGTCCAGTAGTATCTAGAGCCTGCATCAATCAATCAATCAGAGACTTATTAAGTGCAGCTAATCACCCATAGGGTCTCAAGGTGCTGTAATGAATGTGCTGTTCAGTCGAAGAGCCTGGTCTTGAGGTCCTTCTTGAACTGCTTCAGTGATGTGATCTCTCAGAGGTTGAGAGGCATGTGTTCCATGTCCGGGCTGCCAGGTAGGAGAAGGATCTTCCTCCTGCTGTGCTTTTCCAGATTGTGGGGATGGCTGCGAGGGCAAGCTTGGTGGAGAGGAGATGTCTGTTGGGTTCGTAGAAGGTGAGGCGGTGGGTGAGGTATTCGGGTCCTATGTTATGTAGTGCCTTGTAGATTTTGTATGTGATGGGCTTGTTGACTGGGAGCCTTTGTTGGTCTCTGAGTTGGGAGAAGATGCAGCTGTGTTGGAGGATGCCCAGGATGAGTCCGGCTACTGCGTTCTGGACTCTTTGTAGTCTTGATTGCAGTTTCTTGGTGAAGCTGGCACAGAGTGCATTGCCGTAGTCCAGTTTGCTGGTGACGAGTGTGTGGGTGATTGTCTTTCTCGTGTCAGTAGCTATCCACTTGAACATCTTCCACAGGAGGAAGAGGGTGCGGAAGCATGATGAAGAGACGGCATTGACTTGGTGGGTCATGGATAGAGAGGAGTCCAAGATGATGCCCAGGTTGCATGTGTGAATACTGCGTACTGCATGAGCGAGTGATAGCATGAAGACACTGATATATATGGGTTAAGCCAGAAATGTCATATTGTAAGTGTATCAGAAATGGAATTGGTTAACAATGACAACAGCAACAATATTATGTGGGAATTTGAACCAATACAGAAAGATTTCAGCCTCTCAATGGAAGATGAATAGCTGACCATGTGAGACACTGAGGATAGTGTTTGTTATTCTGCTATTCCATTTGCAGCTGCTGACATCGGAGTTGGCATCAGTGGTCAGGAAGGGACTCAGGCGGTCCAATCGAGTGACTATGCCCTGGCACAATTTAGCTACCTGCAGCGTCTCCTTCTGGTCCATGGTCGGTGGTCGTACCTCCGGATCTGCAAGTTCCTCCGTTACTTCTACTACAAGACATTTGCCAGTGTGCTGGGGCATATTTGGTTTGCCTGCTTCAATGGATTTACAGCTCTGGTGAGTAAAGCTACTATTCTTGGTAATTTCTTTGGAGAGGTGCAGAGCTGATATAGATTGCTCCTGATAGCATATGAGTTTATGTGTTGCTGAATGTGTGTGCATCTCTCTGTGTCTGCGTGTGAATTTGTGTTTGTATGTGTGTAGACCTAGAGGTTATCTACCAGCTACCATCTGATTCCTGCAGAATACCCAGTGGTAGAGTGATGTTTGTGAGTTTTTTGTGAAACACCAAAAGCCAAAATGCACTCCTAAAAATGTTTCTGCGTTGGACCTCAAAAATTAAAAATGGGCTTGCAAGTTTCAGGTGAACAAGAGTTTACTTAAAGAACATGGTTATGTTTTTATGTATCCTACTTTATCAGGAGAGAATTCCAAATCCGAACAGCCTCTACTGCCATCCTTCCGCCAACTAGGACTAAACAGCGTAACCAGGGTTGAGCAAAATGGAATATGCCATTAGTAAGATCACCAGATAAATCCATATCATCAGGGACACGTTTTCCAAGTCTCAGCTTTTTTTTTAACAACCTAAAAACATTGGGGAGTTTATGTCTTTGATCATTTCAAGAAACCAACTGGAAGAACACATATCAAAATAATGATTTATAAAAGCAAAGCCCAGGATCAGGATTAGAGTTTGGTGCCCCTGAAGACATGGACTCGTAAATTTCAGCATAGGTTAGAACCATCAAACAATTTGGTAATCCACCAAATCTTTTATAAAGGTGATAGGCAGCACAATGACCACTTTCTTTATGAACCTAGTCAAAGAGAACTGTCTCTAGACTTTGTTAAACCAGTGAATGGGAAATATAATACATGCTTTGGAGTGATAGGGGAGGTAGTCTTAACAAGGGCTTTCAGGTAATGTACTCCAAATGTCCTACAATGCCAGCTCAGTTCATTTCAATAAGTTTAATTATGTCCCTTTGCAAGTAAGGAACCAACAAAATCATAGGAAAAAAATTACTGAAAACAAAATGAATGGAGGTTGCATGACATAATATTGATCGCAAAAATTATGTGGTACAAAAATATTGGTATAAAAACATGAATCATCCTAATATCGACTTTCATAAAACCTCCATGGCAGTAATAAAAATATACTGTCATTTAAAACACTGGAAAACTACCAGTATCGAAAACTTCAGACTGCCAGACTCACAGTGGCAATCGGACCGCTGCATGTCAGGTGGTCCAACTGCCTACTTATGACCTTGGTGGTCGGACGGCCATCACTGCCAGGAATGTGGTTGCTGATGGGGTGACAGCGATCGGAGTCGTGCTCAGCCACGGCGGTACTGAGTTCAGCGATGCCATGCTGATCACGACTCCACTTTCTGCCAGCCTTTTCATGGTGCTGGGGGCTACAGGGCCCCTGCATGTCATGGACAGTGCAGGAGCCCCCCAGCCCAGCACCCTCGAAATGCACACAGTCTACTTTGGCAGACTGTGTATTCCGAGGGTGCTGGGAGCACCCTCTGTGCGAGGTCATCGGCCTTGGCTCCATGAGGAGGTTTCCACTGGTCAGCCCAGTGGAAACCTTGTAATGGGTTCAGAGAGGGCCCGCCAGCTCCGCAGCGGTCTCCTCTCCACAGGGCTGGTGGGCTCACGGTCAGCCCACCAGCTTCGTAATGCGGGTCATAGTAAGGAGAATGGCATAAGTGGTTTCCTCTGAAGGCACTGTTTGAAAAACCTTACTCTACATCAAAACTGATAAAAAGAGCATAAGTTATCAGAATGTATGATTAAAAAAGGTCTATTGCAACAATTACTCACTTAACTATTCAAACAACTTGGCAAATTCATAATACATTAGCTAAGAAAGGCATACTCTTGCCACACAACCAAGGACTACACTACCTGGAATCAATTGCTTAAACACAACCAATAACTTACCGCACCACAGAAACAAAAAAAAAACATACTAACAAGTAACAGCTAATCAATACAAAACTCCTACATAAGCAAATAACATATTAAAAATAATTTCAATTACAATTTATTTTATACCATTATAAAAATAGTCAAACTATAAAAAGGCAATATCAAATTAAAAATCAGAATAAAATAAATCATAGTTTGTATAACTTGTAAACATATTATAATCCTATTCAAACCACAATTAGATTTATTCAGACATAAAAGACTATAACATGATTGTTAATAATTATTTAAATTAAACCATAATGAAAGATAAAAAGTTATACCAGCATCAATGTAACGCTTCGATGTTACAGCCGGAACAAGCTTTACAAATACAAATACAACATACAGAAGTCAAACCAACAGCTAAAACCACTCTAAACTTTAGCAACATAAAGAAATTACCAACATACCAATTTTAATTTTAAAATATAACTATAGTCCACCCAGCATTTCACTTTTAATAAAATAATGTAAAAATCCATTTCAATTCCTTCAAAATCTGAACATTGTAGAAAGAAACAGTAAATGAAAACCCAAAAAAACAACTAAAGTTGTTTTTAACTTTGAATATAAAAGACTCCAAATCTAAAAAGAAAAAAAGTGCATCCAAAAATCTTCTTTTCAGTAGCCGATGTTACCTGTAAAAACATACATTTCCCTCCACAGACCAAACAATGCCAAAGTCAGGAATACAGAATACATGCAGTGGGACAACTAAAATAATCTAACTACAAAGCAATAACAAAAAAACTCACTACCCATTACAAAGATACTTACAGAGCTTACTATATCAATTTATTTAACCAACTAACAAAACCACTATAACTCAACCCACTAACCTTTGCTATAGACATCCACAACCTAGTACTACTACTTAACAAGCATTTGCAATGCAACGGGTCTCGCATTTCTCCAAGTTAAAGCTATTAGCAGTTGTAAACTCCCAACCGGACTTTTCTTGCCTCATTAAGTGGAAAAAAAGAGCGTGATCGTGCTGCTAAAGGTCACTCGTAGTGAAACCTATCGGCAAAAGTGCAATTAACTATGTAACAGGGTTGATGTCATGCAAAGCGCTCGACTTCTGTCCCAGCGAGATCGAGTTGCGAAAAAAGAGAAAAAGTAGTCCACAAACCGGACCGAAAACAGCGAGCCTCATATGTTTTCAGTACTTGGTCGCTGCGCTCGAGGAGGGCTAACCACCAGAAAAGGCATGACTTATGCATGCCTTCCACTAATGAAAGCAAGCAAATTTTAAAAGGCAAGCCCACAAACCAATGAAAGACACTGACGTGACATGGACGAGGCTCCAAGCCCTTTTCTAACTACTACAGCGTCTCGCTAGCTAGCGCAGGCTCGACCCTAAAAATGAATAACAAAATGCCCTTAACTTGAAGACTTTACAATATTCATCAAATTTGCTATCTCCTGTGACTGACACTGAATACCAAGAAGAAAAATAGTTACAAATACTGTTAGTAGTAAAGAAAATGATGGTGAAATTGAAAAAATACAAACTTTATATTGGAATTTATGAAAATATCATAGAAATAACTGATAAATTAAAAATGTTTACTGAAATGTAAATATTAACACTGGATTAATATATTATAAAGTATATTTGTATTATTTTATTGTTATAATATTTTGCTGACTGTACATAATTGATTTTTTCCTCGTTTTTATCTTAATAAAATTGAAAAGGAAAATTGCATCTGTTAGCATATAAATATGTAACTATTTTTAATAAAAATGACAAACTTAAACAAAATTAATCTAACGTATTAAGGGGGTGATTCTAACCCCGGCGGTCTTAGACCGCCGGGGCCAGGGTCGGCGGGAGCACCGCCGACAGACCGGCGGTGCCCCGCAGGGCATTCTGACCGCGGCGCTTTGGCCGCGGTCAGTGCAGGAAAACCGGCGGTCTCCCGCCGGTTTTCCGCTGCCCGTTGGAATCCTCCAAGGCGGCGCAGCTTGCTGCGCCGCCGAGGGGATTCCGACCCCCCCTACCGCCATCCAGTTCCCGGCGGTCCGCCCGCCTGGAACCGGATGGCGGTAGGGGGGGTCGCGGGGCCCCTGGGGGCCCCTGCAGTGCCCATGCCACTGGCATGGGCACTGCAGGGGCCCCCGTAAGAGGGCCCCTAAATGTATTTCACTGTCTGCTGCGCAGACAGTGAAATACGCGACGGGTGCAACTGCACCCGTCGCACAGCTTCCACTCCGCCGGCTCGATTGCGAGCCGGCTTCATCGTGGAAGCCTCTTTCCCGCTGGGCTGGCGGGCGGCCTGAAGGCCGCCGCCCGCCAAGGTCAGGATGAGGGCCTAAGTGTTGTTTAAGTTTTAATTGATAAATAAGCTTTAAAATTGTGTATATGTTTATTGCAATTTACAACTATTCATATATGTTTACATACATGTTAGTTAGAAATTTAAAAATCAATTATCCAGTTGTAATAATTTTGTTTCATGAACAATTATGATTATTTTAGTTAATCAAAATTTTAGGCAGTTTAAATAATACTCTAACTCCAATCCTACTAGCATTGTGGAAAGTTTAATTTGGGGGAGTTCCTATGTACTATTTTAATTCCCAGATCCCACCTACTGGGGAAAGCTTTTGTTTTAGGGAGCTCAGATTTACTGTTCTAATGCCAAACCCACACAAGTTTGGAAAAAGAGTTACATTTTGGTGAACTTCGATTTAATATTATAACTCCAACACCCTGTTACATGCTACTACCCTTGTAGAAAGTGTTTAATTTTAACGAGTTCAAAATTATTATTCTAAATCCAAACCAATCCTTGTTGGGGAAAGTGTCTAATGTAGGGGGACTAGGTTTAGGAAGCTGGCCTGCTGTGTGGTGAGCACCTATGGTGTTATCACCTTATACCAGGTCCAGGTATCCCTATTAGTGAGGTGTAGGTAGTGTCTAGGAAGCCTGGCTCTCTAGAGGTAGCTGTGGATAAGCATCCAAAACTTATCTAGGAGACACGGAAAGCTTATGCAATACCACTGTAGTCACACAGCACTTACACACATGAAGGAACCACACAGTGTTACAAAAATAAGGTACCTTATTATGGTAACACAAATACCAAACTACTATACAGGTAATATGCCAACTGGTGGTAAGTAAACACACTATTATATACTCACATTGGGAGTCAGTGATTAGCATAAAAGGCAATAGGAATACATGAAAACAATAAGTACTGAAGGCCCTAGGAGGGGACCAAACCATATACTAAGAAAGGAAGTGGAATCAGTAAAGGGGAGCTGGAGGAACTAGGAACCCCAAAAGTTAAGTACCAGAGTGCCCCCCAGTGACCAGGATTAAAAGGAGTAAGTACCTGGTTTTCCCAAATCCACCAAAAGGACTTCAGAAGAGGATTTTGCAGGACCCAGACAAGACTGCAATGAACCAAAGATGGATCCTGGTAGAGGAAGACCTGCAAAGGAAGAGGACCAAGTCCAGTTCACATTGGAGTGTCTCGTGGTGGCAGGAGCCACTATCCACCCGTCTGTGGATGCAGGACCAGGTCGACTATGAATGAAGACAGTCAGCAGTGCAGCACTGGAGCAGCTGAAGAGTTCCTGAAGTGATGCAGTCAACGTCCCACGCTGGAAGAAGGATTGCAGTCAGTCAGTGATGTGGAAAAACCACCAACAAGCCTTGGCAAAGGCAAATGTCACGGAAGAAGAAATGCCGAGCTGCCGGGGACCAGCAAGGTCCAGGAGGATTCAACCCACGAAGGGGAGTCCCGGGTGACCCTCAGCATTGAGGAGAGTCACAGGAAGAGGAGGCAGCCCCTACAGGCGACCCACAGGTAGCAAGCACAGGAGTAGTGGTGAGGCCCACGCAGCACACCTAAAAGAGAGTACCACATCACTAGAGAAGCACGCAGAGAGTTGTGAGTTTCAGGGAGGAGTGCTGGAGGCAGGGGTTACACAGGACCTGAAGATCTCGTGGAGGAGATGCCAACAAGCCTTGGTTACTCCCCTTTCCATTGTCCAATTTCACGCCAGAGCAGGGCAGGGAATAGGGTTTCTGGACTGGTGAAAACCAGTTTATGCAAGGAGGGTACCAAATGTGCCCTTCAAAGCATTCCAGTGGCTTCGGGAGGCTACCCCTCCCAAGCCATGTAACACCTATGTCCAAAGAGAGAGGGTGTTGCCTTCCTCCCCCAAAGAAAAACCTTTGTTCTGCCTTCCTGGGCTTCAGCTGGTCAAGCAGCAGGAGGGCGCTAACCTGTCTGTAGGATGGCAGCCTGGAAAACCCTTCAAACTGGTACGAGTAATGCGAGGGGTCCTCTAAGGAGTCCCCAGAGTGCATGGAATCATACACCCAGTACTGTCAAAAGTATTGGGGTATGATTCTGACATGTTTGATAACAAATCAAACATGTCCAGGTTTGGAGTTACAAATATGTAGCTGGACACATGTAGTGACCACAGAACAGAAACAAACTAGACACATTTTACAATATTTATTTTAATAATATAATAAACCAATGCTTTTTACAACATATAAAAACAATATTCTTATCTTCGAGATTATGTCCTATGATGTTCTGTATACTTCAGTATTTTACAAATGATGTAATAGCCCAGCAATATTCTTGAGTGATTGGGAAGGTGGAACACCAGAATGTATGCCACAAATAAAATGCAAAGACAGATATTAAAACAAAAAAGATAAATGAAGCAGCAACCTCATAGCATCTTCAGCTCTGCTGTTTATGGAGTGTAAATATCACATTTAAAACATGTTAAAGTGCTCTTAGTAGAAACCTCTCTTATAGGGGTAATAGGAACCTGCAACAGTTGAGTCCCCTTTCTTGAATGTCTGGACATGGGTCCATTCAAAGCTTTTATGGCTGATACCCAGCATCAGTTTAGCATCACTTTTCTGTGTTTTTTTCATTTTTAAACGTTTGCCCATTTTATTTTCATCTGCAGTCAAGATTTCTGCAGAGCACTGATGTTACAACAGTAGCTTGCCCGCACTATATGTAAGCCTTCACTAATGATATGCAAAGTTGTGAATGCTTATCGAAAAGGATTTCGCGCTGCCGCATTGCATCTTTTCTATGCTTCGGCAGCGCTAAACGAACTCCATATTTACAAAGCGACACTAGAGGCCTAGTGTCAATTTTTTCACCCAAAACATTCTGGCAACCTGAAGGACAACATGGATTTACACCTTCTACAGCTTGGGGCACCAAAAGACCACTGCACTCCCACCATCACCACCACTTCCACCAGCACTACCACAATCACCACCACACGCACCACAGAGGCAGTGCAGGAGAAAGGAGCGCATCTACCGCCAGCGGACATCCCTGATTGCCCTCAGGGAGTAGAAGGTCATCACCTTCTACTGGCTGCACAGGGAGTCTATCATACAACTGCTCCACCTCATATTGCGCCCTGACTACAGGCAGTGGTCGACAGGGTGGCCAATATACCACCACTGGCTAAGCTCCTTGCTGTGCTACACATGCTTGCGACAGGCTCCTTCTAGACCAGGGCAGCACAAGTGGGCAGAGTATTACAGCCATCTCTGTCAACATTCCTCCCCTCTATCCTGGATGCCATCATCCACCTCACACCCCGCCACATCCTCTTCCCTAATACCCAGCAACTGCAGCAGGAAATTAAACAAGGCTTCTATGCCATAGCTGGATTTCCGCATGTGCTGAGTGTCATGGACTACACACAAGTTCCTCCTCATGCAACTGAACACGTATACAGGAGCCAGAAACATACCCATTCAATGAATGTACGAGCCATTGTTGACCATCATGGATTGATCCTGAATGTGGTGGCCAAATGACTGGGCAATGTCCATGACGGCTACATCTTACAGCAGTCTATTAATAACCAGAGATTCCAGGATGGACAATATGGAAATGGCCTGCTTGTTGGCAAGCAAACAGCAAGTACCTAACAGACACAATAACAAATAGATTTGGGGGACACAATACACTGACAACTGTCTGCCTACAGAGATAGGGACTGCAGGATGAGGCCTGTTACACATACATGCACTATGCTTTAATACACATATCTGTTGCAAATCACTCTGACATTCAGGTGAAGATATCTCTAGCCAGTTTTGCACATGTTGCATGATATAAAGGCACACGGCCATGCATGGCAGCCAGGAAATCTGCTCAACAACTCTGTGTGCAAGGGAGGTGTACCATGTTCACTGGGGGGTGGTCACATGCAACACACATGGGCCATCAGACGTGTCATAGCTCACACATCAGGGACTAGGGATCTTATTTATCAGGCCATAGCCCCACACTGCACCATTGGAGCAACATATTTTGGATGCTCAGGTGGCACAGTGTGTCAGTCCATATTTACAAGGTCATGCAGAGCCACCTTGCATGGCTTTTCATAGCCTTGTAAATATGAACACCTTTCACGCATAAAACTGTGTGAAAGGGGCGTTCAATGGGTGTTGCTTGGGGTACACCCAGGCAACACCCATGAAAGCTGAAGGTATCTGATGCATTCCCCAGATTCAAAAGTCTGGGAATGCAGCCGAATCTCACTCCATCTCAGGGGTGGTGTAGGAGTGAGTCAATGGGGAGAAATACTTTAATTCTCCCCGTATTATCCTCTTCCTATGAGTGCTGCATTCTGCGGCACACACAGAAAGTGGGAAACACCTCTTATTATGGTTTTTGTGCACAAAGGTGTCCCTTCCTGCACAAAAACAATTATGCCCACAATCCAGGCACCCTTGAACCATGGTGCAAGGCTGCCTTCATTAGTGCTAGGCTGTAAATGTGTACGCCAGTGCAGGGGAAGAGGAGAGAAAGGCACCATATCTTGTTGATATGGCTCATATCTGCCCTTCCCAAGGGTGCATGGCAGCACAGCAAGCCACTTGCTGCACCACACTGTGCTATGGGCCTCATAAATGAGGCACTGGGTGCTATGTGACAAAAAACGGCCCATGGGCATGTGACATGCAACTTTGCAATTGAATAATGGTATGTAAAATAACTTCCATTTCACATGTGTGAAGTGTAATGCTACACACATACATCACTCACCATACTTCTGAGGCACAAGCCTTGGCTGGAAAGTGCTCCGGCATACGCACATTCCATTCTGAAAGCAAGGAAGAACACTTACAACCACTGATGCAAGAGTCAACGCTCATTTGCTAGGCAACTTGTGTTTAAGTCTAGTTGTACGAACACCGAATCACCATGATGCCCCAAGTATTGTGTGCCAGCTCCCCTTCTTAGAGATGTAGTACAGTGCAGGAAGTTGTGCAACAGGACTGCAGATGAGCACCAACAACTTTACAGGATACATGAATTGTGTACACAAATTGGGCACAATGCCATCACACATGTACACAATGTTTCCCTACTGTGACATTCAACCATGGATTCGGAAAGGGGAATCGTCACATTATGTCACTCCGGTCGGATGTGTCAGTGCATACTGTGTGGATGGCATCATGTCTACTGGCATGGAAAATATAGAACAATCAAAGGCATGGACAATTGTAATGTATGACAACACCAACATCTGGGGATGAGCATGGACCTAAACATGAGTCTGTGTCAGCCATGTCTAGCATTTCTCCAACAACCTGGGCTGGAGCTACAAAAAATATTCACATCCACTTTCAGTCTCACCACACATGTATACTGAATACACAACACAGAGTGTACTCGAGTGTTGGGAGTCAGCCACCATCAAAATCTGCTGCAGAAATATAACAGTCAGAAAGTTGAATTATATGATGTATCTGCCCATGCACTGCATTTCACATAACATACAGTGAGTGAACTGGCCTCTGGAAACAGCAGTACACTGGCATGATTGACACAGCATGTGGTCATAGTTGGGAGAAGTGCATGATAATAACAATACACATAACACACATGGGTAATACGTACGCAAAAACAGTGATCCAAAACAGTGGCAGTGTTTCTTTTCTTTTACATTTCAGCTGATCAAGGATATGGCATCCAACTGTAGGTCAAGACACCATTTGGAAACCCACAAACGGATGCAGAAAAGGCCTACAACTAGGTGCACAGTCGTATGAGAAACATTGTTGAGTGGGCAATTGGCCTTCTCAAGGGCTGGTTTTGCTGCCTGGATGTTTTGGGGGGAAGGCTCTTGTATTTCCCCTGCTAGCCCTCCTCAGGTCTGCAAGGTAATTTTGGTCTGCGCAATACTGCACATTACTTGTGTCAGGACAAATGTCCCCTGGGATGAAGACCTCGAGGCACCCAGGGAAGAGGAGGATGAGCCACCACATCATCGTGACATCCAGAAAACTGCTGCAGGTGCACGGAGACATGCACACATTGTGCATAACTTCTTTAGTTAAGCACATGTGACTGAAAGCATGACTGCCACACATGTTAATAAATGATTCAATCGAACATATGTCTTGGAGTGTTTGTCACAGTCCCACTTAAAAAAACAAACCCACATCCAGGAAATCATAAGTAGACCACAACAGTTGTCAATCAAGTGTGAACACTGTCATTATCCTCAAAGTACCCGACACAATGCACTGATCTCTGAAAAGTGTGGTGTGTAATATTTGCATTGCCTGTCAAACAAACATGATGAACAGAAAACACTCATATCGTACAATGAACTGTTGGTAGAAAAGGAAAACAATTATATATGAAGTACTATGTGATGCATTAGGGCTAAGCTGTATGCCAAGGTCTGTAAATAGTAGTCATACAACAGTGGATCAGTGTCAGATATGTGTCATCTCAATGGATGTAAGACCCATAACACTGGTGACAACTCACAACATCCACCTCTTTTGCACTCACATGCAAGACAAATAGTAAGTGTATCATAGAAGACAGTACACATGTATGTATAGCACAGTGTCCCAAAAAAAAAGTCAACACTTTGCACATATGCCAATCAGTGTCATAGCACGTCTCATACTGTTGACAATCTGTCTGAGTACATCACAACACCGAATGGCTTGTACATGTATGCGGGGCCATTAGCTGTAATGACCATTCCCCCAAACCACTGCTACTCACTGTGCAGCAGACAGAGGATTAAGGGCCTGATTACGACCTTGGCGGAGGGAATTACTCCATCCCAAATGTGACGGATATCCCATCCGCTGTGTTACAAGTTCTATAGGATATAATGGAACTTGTAATATGGCTGGCGGGATATCCATCACATTTGGGACAGAATAATCCCCTCCGCCAAGGTAGTAATCAGGCCCATAATCTGTAGCTGTGGGTGACTACTCACAAAAACACCCACATGGAAGTTCCAGCTGAAACACAATTATGTCCTAAACAGGGTATGATACATTGTGAAAGGGACTTCAAGAGTACACAAGTATTACTTCAGGAGTCAGGATACCCTAATAGCCACCAATAGCAACAAAACCAATAATAGTGTTCTACATATTGCAGAATACATGTGCAGGCATAATCTCCCATGGCCCAATGAAAATGAGGAGCATGAGGAACTGGACAATGAGGATGGGGAACATGGGGAGCAAGCACAAAATGTGCCAACAATAGCAACAACATTGCTGAGGTAACAAATACTAGTCATGTGTGTGGTACATGTGTGAATGACTCAAATAATGTCAGAAGAGTGTGATAACAAGAAAAAGTATACTGATGTAAAATAGCATATATAATCACAACCACTGTGTAGCCAAATTACCTGCCTAGTCACGGTGTAAAAAAGTCATCCTGTATGCATAGTCAACCAAAGTTGACTGACTGAATATGGTGGTAATTGATCCTGGCTGTATTATGGATCTGCTAACCAGGCCTAGGGCCACTACTCAGAACAAAAGGTATATGCTGAAGTGGTACAAGTACAATTGTGAAGGACAGATTCTTATAAGTTCCTAGTAGATAACAGGGCAAGCGGGAATCAAACTCCATATAAGTCCCCAGTGGATAATAGGGCAAGGGGGGATCAAACTACCTATGAGTCCCTAGTTGATGATCAGGCAAGGGGGAATCAAAGTACCTATATGTCCCTCATAGATAATAGGCAGGGAGGTTAAGACTGTAAGCTGTATGTAAAATGCGGTGCCAGGTGCAGAGGAAACGTGTGTGGTACTGGCAGTGTGTTCCCTGATGTGACATGAGTAAATTGCACCATTCACATGTGTGCACTAGCTATCACAACACTTGCCTGCATTGGAGACTGTAACCCTCCCCACCAGTTGCCTGACAGCCTGCTCTCTGCACTTTGGGACACAGCACATACTGGCAGATGTCTGTGCTGTCCTAGATGTGGGTGTGTGGCCACATTCCAGGGCAGGTCCATGGCATCCCTGATGGTAAACTAAACAATGGACTCAGCTGCCAAAACATAGTTGGCACATGGAGCAGCCCTTCGAAGATGTAGTGTCCACAAAACATAGAAAATGTGCCCTATGTGTAGTCTGATCCTTGTAATGCATGTACTGTTCACCCATGTACACTTGCAAAACATACATTGGACACATGGGAAGAGAGGAGATTGATACGCTATTCACAGGCAACACAGCAATCCATATGACTATAATAAATAATTCCACATGAGACTATACACATATTTCAATCTATGAGACAAAAAAATTGACACCTTGTCCTGTCTTTCAGCCATCACGTATGCCAAAAATTGACGCAGCCCATGGGACGCGTCAGAACTTTCTTATAGGTGCTTCGTCATGCGTCCTCAAAAATCCACACATTGGTCTGAATCGTCATAAAAAAATGACGCATTGAATCAAAATGTACCACATCAGCCTAGGAAGTAATGCAGTGGCTCAGATATGTTGCTAACCAGTAACTGTAAAAATACTTTAACTTTCTCTTACACTCACAGTCTTTGTGTCTGTGCTTGGGATATGTTGTGTGGTGCTGGAGTTGGGCTGAGGAGTTCTGTTTCAGGAGTCTTTTGAGCTGTCTGCTGTCTCTGTTGTGTCCCAGATATCTGTTTTGTTGTGTCTATTTGTATATTGTGTTGTAATTAACTGTGTATTGTCGGATGTTCATCCTTGGGGTAGATTAGTCTGTTGGGGTAGTTAGGGGTAGTTTGAGGTTTTATTTTTTATTAGGTTAATCGTGGGTTTAGGTTGGGGTATGACAGGGAAAGGGAAGGGCCCGTGGAATTAATTTGGAGGAGTTGGGGGCTTCATCTAGCTGGCCACCCACTAATGGCAAATATGGTGGCCATGGGTGGGTGAGTAATCGTGGGGTACAGGACACAGGCACGCAAGCTGAGGTAGGGGAATGTCCAGTTCCACATGCAGTGGATCTTCGAGGTGGAGCATCGATGGGCAGACATCATCTTCCGGGAATGTGACATCCTGGACTACCGTGGGATAGAGGTCGATGGGCAGACATCATCTTCCGGGAATGTGACATCCTGGACTACCGTGGGATAGAGGTCGGTGGAACTGTTGGTAAGTACACAATCTTTGTGAGTGATTCTTGTATCATGTTTGTTATTATATGTCTGCTGGCCGAAGGGCCTCCTTCACTAAGTTAGGACACAGGGCAGAGCTGCGAGTCTTGCTGCTTTGCCAACCAACATCCCTGACAAATACAGCAACGTGCTGTGCATATGACATATGGCACATTCCTGTACTTGTTCCCTAAGATAACCCACAAATTGCTGATGCTCACCAATGCAGGTACAATTGTGTCATTGTGCAAGGGTACATGGTTGCCAGGGACGAGTTTGCATGTGCAGGAAGGGGCACCTTCCTGCGCATACACAATCATCAATGGTGTAGTCTTTTGTCTATATGTGCTGTAGAAAGCAGCACACATAGGTAGCCGGAAATTGTGAATAAATAAGGTATTTTAGTACCCTTGTGCCACTGTGACGCTCCCACTGGGGTGACATATGACTCTGATGCATCACCAGCCTTGTGCTAATGGCCAGCCACACTGTGCCACATAAACCCACCAGACATGTTGATCTGGTGGTACAGGGTGACACTTGGACTGGTAACTGCGGCACATTGTGTCAGTGGTTGACATATGTCAAGGCTCAAATGCCATCACACCCCAAAAAAAGCCATTTCAGAGACAAAGCATGACACAAAGGTTTCTGAATACTGGACTGGCATGCGCCCACACTAAGCAGTGTCCCTAGCATACCTGTCGGACACTTTCCTGTTAGCACTATGGTTCACATGTCACCCGATGTGCTGTGGGCAGCCTGAGGAAGTGTGCACATTTTCAATACATGGCCTGCTGCAGGGCATATGTCAAAAAGTGCCACCATGAAGGATGTCCCTTAGCACTAGCGAACCAATTTGGAGACACTTAAGTGGATCATGTCTCATGTAGATGAGGCATGGTGCATGTGACTCTGTACATAGTGATAACATGTATAATGTCATACACCTGTATATGTCACACACATGTCTGCACTTTAAATTAAAATGTAGTGGTTTGGGGATGGAGAAAACATGCATGTCTGTTTTCTATGACTATGCAGCAATGACATCTAACGATATCTGTTAAATGAGGGGACAAGGATGTCTAACTACTGTTGTATGTTGCATAGTCATGTACATGTGATGACAAGAGTGAGGCAGGAGTACTGGTAGTCATGGCTTAGTGTGTCCTGTGAGTCATGTATGTGTAGAGTACTGTTACACTCAGCTAGTTTTGAATAATCTTGGGGTAATTAAGTCATTTGAAAGCCTTAAACAATGTACCTGAGACATGTATATATGATACCATCACATATGTGTGCATGTCAGCCTGGCCTCCCAATGTATGACATTGAGGGGGTCATTCTGACCCTGGCGGTCCGAGACCGCCAGGGCAAGAATGACAGAAGCAGCGCCAACAGGCTGGCTGTGCTTCCTTCCCTATTCCGACCGCGGCATCCGCCCGCCAAGGTCGGAATGACCCCCTGAGACATGTCTAATGACCTATTTGAGTTGATACAACCATAAGGCTTTTATGACCATTTGCAAGTCATGCGTTATGTGCAATATTTGTCCACAGTGTCCACTGTTCAACATTCAAAGTGTTATGTCTTGCAGGTGGACCCGAGCCGTACACCACAGGAGAGGTGGAAACCTTCAGCAACCCAGATGCTACCAGTGAGTGTCATCCTGTATGTGTAATGGGTAGTGCAAGGATTGTGTGTGATGTTGTATGCTGTGTGCAATGCCATATCCAAAGTACAAGTAAATAAATTAATACTCCATATGCTATACATGTTTATTGACAGTGAGGTAGAGGTTGGGTCCAGGATGTGCATTAGCATCTGACTAATGTCCAGGAGGTTCCGATTGACATCACTGAGGGCCCACAAATTTGATGGAATGTCCAAATAGCAAGGACCACAGTGACAGGGTCTGTGAACGTATGTGTTAGTGGAATCATAAGTGAACATGCCAGGGCACTGCATACCTGAGAAAGGTTTCTCATATGCACAGATAGGCAGTTGTTACTCACTGTGCAATCCACGTCTGATATATCTGGCTAGCCCACACATGGTGTATGAGTCCAAACACAGTGATGACAGTAAGGACATGTGGCAGACATACAGGGTCCTACACATCTATGCAGGGTGGCAATATGTGGTTCACAGAACATGTTCCTGCCTTGTGTGCCACAGGAACATACAGTAGAGCATGTACTTCCAGGACTGGGGACCATGTGAATAGGGCCCTAAGATTAGCAGGACAGTGGTCAACATACCACAGGTGGATC
Source organism: Pleurodeles waltl (assembly GCF_031143425.1). Classification (NCBI taxonomy): domain Eukaryota; kingdom Metazoa; phylum Chordata; class Amphibia; order Caudata; family Salamandridae; genus Pleurodeles; species Pleurodeles waltl. The sequence continues at coordinate 76,897,644 of NC_090451.1, read as the reverse complement.
AGCAGTTGCATTGACCAATCGTGGTGTGATGCCCCATACTCTAGATTGTAGGTATCAGCAGTGCTATCCCCTTTCATCTTCCAAGATCTTGAAATGTGTGTAAGACCAGAGGGATGTCCATACAGCATTGTCATATGACATGCTAATACCCAATCTAGCTCTAGATAGTCCTGGCTCTGATGGTCTACGGGATGTAATGCAAACAGGTCCATACAATGAACAGCATTTGCCATTGCAGTTCCAAGATCCCTGTGCAGATGAGATGTAGGGCATGCATGCACCCACCTAGTAAATGTCTGTGCTGGTGTGCAGCAAGGTGACATGAATTTTGGACACATATGTACAGGCAATGGGCTGCATAGTGGGACACATCCAGTTACTCAGGGAGTATGCTAGGAGTCACAGCACTGCCTTCCATGTACTGACATGAGTGGATATGGGCCTAGTTATATGTATCTCTGTATGATCTGAGTGAGCTATCCCCCCTCCATTCTCACATATGGTACCTGGCACATGTAGCTTCCATATAGCAATGTGTCCAGATATGTGTCCCTGCCACATCAGGCACAAAATGTTGTGAGACATGCCAACTAACTTACAGTCCTTGCTCAAATAACTTTGCTGAATGCCAATGGTTCCAAGGGGAATGGAGTATGCAGATGGGACATTGATTAGCAATATAAAAAGATGAGTTGCTATATCATGGTCACAAAGCAGCATTTTTCATAATGATAGTCAATAATGACATGGTAGTTCAAAGATGTCCCAAGGCGGGCATTGCTAATGTATAACATTAGCGTAGCCTTGGTACTTTGACCATAATCAATATGGAGATGATGGATATTGGGCAGGTGTATGTCCACTTTGCTCTTCAAGATGTTTTTGTGATTTTCGAGGTGCATCATGTGATGTCTGCAGATGGTATGTACATGACATGCTTGATGTTAATTTGCCAGATAAACATTTGTATGACATGAATTCTCTCTGTTTACTCAGGAACCATGCCCCCATCCCAGAGGCGGAATTTTGAGAGGAGGGCCAAACTCTATCGCCTGATCCGTCTGGGGTGGAAGGCATTCAAGAGGATGGGGAAAACGCCTGAGCATGAGAGAGCATCTGGGTCCTGGAGTGCCTTTCCCAAGGGGCTCCAACTATAGAACCAGCTGCCTCCACCTACCATTGAACGGGCAAGGCTCGGGACACAGGCAGGGGTGGGCCTGCATGGGCAGGACCATCCACCTCTACCACCACAATAAATGCCCCATCCACAGCACAGCCCCACCACATGACTTTGGGCAGATGTTGAATGGGACATGCGGCAGGAAGTGACCAGGTACTCATCCTGCTCCAGGAGATCAAGGAAGCCATGACAAGAGGATGAGGAGCAGGATTGCCCAAATGGGCACTTACCACCCTTCCCCTCATATATAATTTCTTTTATTTTTGGGGGTTTTAGATAGACAGTTTTAGGTACATTAGTGTAGTGTAGGTTAGTTGTAGTACATAGTAGTTTTTTTATTAGGGGTGGGTACGTTTTTAGGGGTTTATTTATAAATATACATATATTTGTTTAGGCAAAGATTTTGAGTTAGTCCATTTACACCTATAGTTACTGTTGTCCTTATCCACAGATGTGTTTTAAGAGGGTTGGGGGGGGTATGATGTTTATCATGTGATGTTAAACGTTTAGGTCTTTAAGGTAAGTTAGTTGTAGGTATAACTTAATATTCAGTAGTGTAGGATACATTAGGATAGGTAGGTTGTTTTAGTTAAATATTCATAGTTTTATTAAATCGTGTTGTTTCCTACATTATAGTCTCCATCATGATTTACTGTCTACGAGGTAGCATGTTTGCACAGGTTATGTTCGGTACATGCCTTTGGCTTTGTAAGCAGTGTTTGGAAACATGTGTGACTAGGTGTATTCCCTATGGGCAAGTACCTGCCATGTTGGCAATGGGTTCACAACAGCTATTTATAACCATTGTTGAGAAATGTACGTGACAATCTGGATGTGAATGGATACACATCCCAAGCAGGCATCCATATGCAGTTGCTCTGTGTTGGTAAGTCATGGTACATGTATTAGTGGAATGTTGTTGTTATTGCACTCATCCTAAATCTGGAATTATTTACACATGTATGCCTGTACCTCACAGTCTTACACTTGCATCATTTAGTTTTCACATCAATGTGGACTTGTTGCTACAATTCTTGCTTAGACCAGCCACTTGTGGTGTGTGTTACATCAGCTATCACTATGAATGTATGATACCTGTTGCATGACATGCTTGGGAGCCTCAGAAACTGTTTGTTACTCAGAATACATATCATTTTCATCAATTATGTTCACTTAGTCTCTGTGGCTTTGTCTCTAAATCCAGTCCACACATATCCATTTGGTAAGTAGTCATTGCTTTTGCCTCACACAATGCAACATGTTCATATTGGTCCAGCTTCAGACACACATACAACACAAAGGTTGTAGTAAGTGATTTTATTTACATGTTTAACTTTACATGCAGTACTGATGTACATTCCATTAAACAACACCCCCAACAGATGTATCAAGCCATCGGATGTCCAGACAGAGTCCTTGGGTCAGCCAGGTACTGTTGGAGCCACGAAATGGTGAGGAGGTGCCTCGTATGGAAGCCGAGTTGTCCTTAATTGGACTGGGGCACCTTTGGACTCTCTCTAGGGTACCCTCCACATTCTCCATCCCCACCTGCACCATATCTACCAGCTCCCACTGGATTCCTACTGCAGTTTGTTGGAATGTAAGTCCTGGGTCCAGTGAGTCCAGGGCTCTGAGTGGGCTGGCAGGAGGTGTTTGCTGGATGTTGGGTGGATCATCTGGAGACCCCGCAACACTGTCTAGCCTCCCTACGACCTGAGATGGTGTCTGTATGGCACCTAGGATTTCCTGGAGGGCATCTGGATGTATGGTTTGCAGCTGGTCATCCACATCATCTGAGAATTCCAGGACAAGCAGCTGGCCAGGAGGTATATATTCATCCTCTGCAATGAAATGGAGATATGTTAATGTTGATGTCTGCTAGATTAGATGCTAACATGAGTAATGAGGTTCACAATCAAGGATTCACAAACAGCACTGTCAACATCTTATTTACAATGCCCTGTCAGCACACTGCACAACTGGAGTGTCATTGTATCTGATTCTCCAGTGGCACAGTGTACAGGCTCCTAACGTACATGGCCACACCATGTCACCTTGTGTAGACTGATGGATGTTAGTGCATCATTGCTGAGGAAAGTACAGGGATGTGTTGCATTTTCATACATACAACGCATCCCTATACTTTCAAAATAGTGCAGCACAGAAGAACCAGCTGGCTTGCAGCACTAGGCTGCTTCATTTCCTCATACATGGGGCCCTGAGTTGAAAAGTGATGTGTAGTACACTTGTTGGGCATGCTTACTGCTGCAGTTTCTCAACATTTCTGTTACAGATGGATTGTTCTCACAAGTACTGTGTGCCTGCTCTGAGGGGATGGGCCCTGTCTGATTGGGTAGTTTGGCTCACAAGATTCCCCTCATTACATCCTGATGTGAGTTGTCTATCTGCAGAGTGTCACACGTCATATGACTCAGGCCCAGGAAATTGTATGTTTACAGACTTCCTCTGATTACCCACTTTTGTGTCCTGGTCTACAAGTAAGCGGCACACAGTGCTCCTATCCAAGCCATACATTTATTCTCACATGCCTACGACACCTCTATCATACATGTCCATTTCCAGTGGTACTACATGTTGTTTTGTTATGGACAGCAATTTTTAGGGCCTCACCCCACATGGTAGTAGTGATGTGATTAGTGTCACATCCCTACATCTGACTCCCACATCAGCCTGGGTTATTCCATGGTCTTATCATTTGTGGTGGCTATGAGTTTCTTGGTAGCCCTCGTCAAGTCCCTATTTGACATCCTTCAAATTGTACATGCTCCCTCCTGGTATGTACCACATGCTCCCCCAGTCCACATGACATGTAGGTTGTAGTCCCCCAATGGGCTTTCCTCTGCCATCCCTGCCCAGATGCACCACAAACACTGCACAGTCAGACCCAGTAGTGCATGTATATTTGTGGTGCTACAATGCAGTACCTATGTCCCTTGCCACCTCCCCAGAATGCAGTCTCCACATTCCATAAAGAGGCAATTTTGCCACACAGAGTCAGCACTTACAATGCAGAGCAGTAGCAGTGTCCCACTATGCCCACACATTATCATTGGTTTGTCCACACATGGGGCCAGATGTAGCAAAAATAAAAATTGCGACTCGCATTTTGCGAGTTGATGCGACTCGCAAAATGCGAGTCGCAAATTGGAATGGCAGAAAAAAAAGCAATCCGATTTTGCGACTCGCAGCCGGACTCGCAACGCTGTGTGCGAGTCCGCAGTTTGCGAGGTCGCTGTTTGCGAGTGTGCAAAAACGAACTCGCAATTAGCGAGTGGGTGTCGCAAATTGCGAATACCTTCAAAATTGCTTGCAGATGCAGCAGAACACTCCAGAAAGCATACCAGAACACCCTGGAAACACTTCCTGGCACATGATGATAACATCACAGCCAGGAAGTTAACAAATACACCTGGGAGGAGGGCTCAACAGTGAGCAGTGTCTCTGCCACTCACAGTAGGGTGCTGAGGAGTGGTAGGCACAGCACCATGGACGCAGCAGGGACCAGCCAGGCTGGCAGGTGGGGCAGGAGATCATAGATAACAGCCAGGACAGATTCATGTGGCACATGGCGTTAATGTGCCACATGACTGGTTGGCATTTTCCTGCCCATGGACAATTTCAACTTGTATATAGTTTCTTCATGACATTAATAAAACAGTTATTTTTGTTCCACTTAACAAATGGTTAATAGGTGAGTATGGTGGGAGTTGACACGTACCGTCCAGAATATTGCGTTGCAATGTGGTCCCGTCTCAGTCTGCCTTGATTAGCTAGACTCCTATCCCCATGATGGCGATGTGGTTGTTCTTGCTCTTCATCATCAGGACCTGGGTCTGCAGGGGTGAGAGGTAGCCCACGTCGGGTGGCTATGTTGTGGAGGATGGCGCATGCGACCACAAATTTGAAAGCGGTAATGGGGGTGTATTGGAGGGCGCCTCCGCTGCGGTGGAGGCATCGGAATCTTGCCTTCAGGAGTCCGAAGGTGCGCTCTATGAGGTTCCTGGTCCTCTTATGCGCACTGTTGTATTGCCTCTCTGAATCATTGCTGGGTGTTAAAAATGGAGTCATGATCCATGGCCTTAGAGCATATGCACTGTCACCTGTTGGGCACAAAAGTACACTGTTAGGAAGTCCAGATAGTCGTGCACAGTGACCTGTGTGTATGTATGCAAGGTGTATGCAGCTCTACCTAGGAGGTATCCGTCTCCAAACTCCCCACGTTCCAGGCGTTGATGTATCCCACTATGTCTAAAAATGTATGAGTCATGGGTACTGCCTGGAAACTTAGCTACGATGTCCGTGATGACGTAATGGGCATCACAAACAACCTGTATGTTGAGTGAGTGGGTACACTTTCTGTTGCAGAAAATATGTTCCAGATTAGCGGGGGGCATATTTGAATGTGTGTCCCATCTACACATCCAATGACATGGGGGAAGTGGGCAATGCGGTAAAAGTCCAGCTTCGTGCTGTTAATTTCTGCCTCATTCCTTGGTAAGTATATGAACTGAGACCTGTGCGCTACTAAGGCATCTAGGAATGCCCTGAGGAACCTTGACACTGCACTTTGGGATACCCCACCTGCCACGGCAATGACCCCCTGAAAGCTCCCTGAGGCCAAGAGGTGCAGTGCGCATAGTACTTGCACATGCGTAGGGATGGCGCAGCCACGCAGAGTCTTGTGTTCTAGCTGTGGTTTTAGTAAATCTATTAATTCTAGAATGGCAGCGCTGCTAAGGCGGTATTTATCATAGATCTCCTCTTCAGTTTGCTGGAAAAGGGTCTGCCTTGTTCTATATATCTTCTCCTGTCTGTGGCCCCTCCTCCTCCTCTGCTGGGCTGCGTAGACTCTCCTCCTCACTGCTATCAGGTATATGTCCGCCATCTTGAGTGACCCAGATGCCTTCTGGGTCTCCTTTTATACTTTGGTAATGGTTACCACCTGCTCTGAGTTAGTGGTAAATGCGACTTGCAAACTGGGCTTTTTGCGACTAGTCGCAATTTGCGAGTTGCAATTGCATAAGGTTTGTGACTCGCAAATTGCGACTTGCAATTTGCGGGTCGCAAAATGGGGTCGCAACGGATGCGACTCGCAAACGGGTCCCATCGCTTTTTGCGAGTCGGAAATGGGCTTTTTGCATCCCATTTCCGATTTTGCACTGTCGCAAATTGCGAATCGGCCCGTTTGCGAGTCGCAAACGTTTGCTACATCTGGCCCATGGTCCAGTGGTGTGCATTTCTTATATTATCCCGACCAATTGATTCTTTGTGATCAGAACTTGTTTCTTCCATGGCAGGTGACACGTGTGCAATCACCCTGCTTGCCATGTTGTCTGAATGCAATTTGAGTTTAATGGAGGGTAAAAAAGATATGTCGCCTGCTATATCCCTATGCGTGTAAACCTACCATTGCCCACACCTGCCCCTCCTCGGATGAGTTGTTTGTCCTGTGACACAGCAATTTCATTCTTAGAATTTCCATTCTATACTAGTGTGCATTGGCCCAAGCGAGACCGAGTAGTTACATGGTGCAAGGTTGCCTGCAATTGGAGCTTGGCAGCAGTGTGTGCGTCATCAGTGTGGTATATACAGGGGTGCATTGCATTTCCTTACATGCAACACATCCCTGCACTTTCTAAATGACACAGCGCAGCTCAGCAATCTGTCTGGCTGTGCTGCACTGCATCATTCCCTTATGCATGAGGCACAAGGTTGAGCAAACGTGGACTTATGCTGCACCTCACACAATGATGAAGAGAGTGAGGTGATGGTTCTGGCCTGTGCAAATTGTGGGCTGTCAGTGAACATTACATATCTTAGCTGTTTAACCATAAGTGTGCCAGCATACTACCCTTTGACCTGCAGTCAGTGCGTTTTAACACTGGGACATGGCTGCCTCCCCCTTTTGATGTTGCATAGTTACTACATTGCCCCCCCACTTCAACTTACCCTGTGATTGTTATTGTTCGCCATATGCTGCACTGTCATGTCCTGCAACTCCTGCCACCAACTCCTCAGGGATGACGGCTGCCACCATCTCCTCTAACTCATCCAGGGGCTCCTGTAGTGCTGGACTTCCATTTCCGATCTGCAATGCTGCCTTACTGTTGCTGGACAGCTTCTTCTTTGTTCTGAGCTTGCAATCCTGCCAGTGCTTATTACAGTTGATGATTGTCCTCTTCAATCAATCAACCAGGGAATCTGTTAAGCGCTCTACTCACCCGTGGAGGGGGGCTGCTCTTCCCCTCCGCCACACTGTTGACTTTGTCCACAGTGGACTGCCATTTGGCCTTTTTACTCCCTAGCGGCAATTTTGAGGTGACAAAGAGCTGTTGTTGGTGCTCTGTCACCTCAGCGGTCAGTATGTTGTTCTCCTCACTAAACCTGCACTTCCTCTTCCTCTTCCCCTTCTCCTGGGAGTCTGTCTGGACATCCTGGCTGTTACTAGACTTTTTTGGGCTGTCCTGGGGTGTCTGGTCTCCAGGGGTCTCCGTATCTGCTTCTGCAGTTTCCTGTTTGGCTCATTTTTTTAATTGCAGTGTTTTCTGTCTTTTTTTATGCTTTTAGGTGCAAAAGTGATGCTAGGACAGCTTGCGCCTGATTATGTGCCGCAAATCAGGCGTCACTTTTGCAGCACAAGTGTCATTTTGTTTAGCATCCCGGTGCAAAGGTTAGCGTCATTTTTTTTGACACAGCCCAGATAGTAACGCTAATGTGCGTTTTGTAAGTTTGACGCACACATGGCGTTGGGATCTGTTGTTACACGGCATTAAACATTTTAGTGCATCTCTGCGTTGCAGCAGCGATGTATCATTTCTAGTAAATGAGGCCCTTTTATTTTAACAAAGGCTGTGATTTTACAAAAATAATTATGAGGAAAAATCCCACAGAAGGATTTTTGGGAAACCACCTTTAAAAATAAAAGTATGTGCAATAACCTTTATCTGCAAAACATGTTGTGGTGCAATCTTTAGCCGCAGTCAATGCTGAAAAACTTTGTAAACCACAAAGTGCAAAGTTTGTCAAATGTTTAAAACTGCACGTAAAATTTAAATGTCACATTCACCTTGCCATCGCTCACTCACTTTTTTATTGTTACCGCAAAATGAGAAGTCCCTATTTAAAAAGAGTATTTCACCTCCTACTCAATTTGTCATTTACTCAGAAAACTCTATTCCTGCCATGTTGGCCTCGCAGTTATTACGGCCATGATACAGTCTTCCTTCCAACAGAAAGAGTTTCATGTATTAGTGAAAGGAGTAAACCGTGTGGCTCAAAATTCTAAATACTACTTCGACTAAATACTGACTTCTAATTCGCCAGATGTCATTTACAGCAAAACATTAAGCATATGAGCATTTAGACTTTCGAAACTTGGCATGATTTTCAAAATTGTAAGCATTGAATTCTGTGACGCAGTGGACGCAGAAATATGTCATGCTATTGAAAAAAAAAATATTGCCTGACATAAATATCCTATACATAAATAGGGCTCGGTTAGTTATACATTTTATAGTATTACCTTTAATAAAATACTATAGCGAACTTTTCATAATATTTAGGACCCAGTATGTTTGTCAAGTGACGCTTTGGCCACAATTTTAAGTACCCTATGCAGGCCATAGGTCTTCTCTTCTAATGATTAGTGCATTCTGAGAGCGCTTGTATTTCAGTGCTCAGCACTGTTTTTATTTAAACAGGCAGGTTATGAACATTATTATGTAAAAACGAGAGGCCCGTTGACGAGTGAAAAAAGCACGTAGTGCCCACTGATTTGATTCCTGTCTTAATCTCTTGTTTAGATGGTGTACGACAGTTGGTTCATCACTTTTTATGCTGTGATATTCACTGCTTTTCCAGTTCTCGCCATGGGTCTCTTGGAGCAGGTATGGTCATCAGTGTCAATCCTTCTTCACTTCTAGAGCTAGTGGTAAAGCAGTGCTTCATCAAGATCATGGGTACAGCAACAAGCCAGGAATTGGGCTTGCGATTTCTTCCCTTTGCTCATCAACACTGTCTCTGAAACATTTTCGTGCTACCCTAAGACTATGCCAGGGACACAAGCTATTTTTAGAGATGTAAAAAAATCTGTCCCATATTATTCGAACCTCAAAACCTGTATTACTTTTTTACCTAACGCTGCAGGCATTATTGGCTATTTTAGCCTGACACTTATACAAGCTAACCAATGTAAAATCAAAATTTGAACCAAACGCCCAAACCAAATATAGCATCTTCACCCCAGTTAGTGCATTTATAATTTTAGCACCAGTAGATTGATGCAAAGGTTGGTGTATAGTTATCCTCCAGAGGTGCACTTTTATGTATCTGGATCCCGGAGGTTATCTGAAATACAAATTTAGGGCTATCACACCACCTTCCTTGCTTTGTTGAGACTTAAGACAGATATATGTGGGGACTGCAGTCCGAAGAATGACAGGTTTTACTGTCCACCGAGGAGTTATTTGGGTAATATTTCCTCAGCAGCCGCATCCTCTTTCAGATTCAACCTACCATCATGTTTAGTGAAGCGACCCTACATGTCAAGGATCACTGTCCTCATGACATCACTCGCATTGCGTCATAAAACAAGGAAGGTATTAATAGCAAAATGAGATGTAAGAGAAGACGCTGGCTCCTGATGTATAAAATTTCCATTTGCAAAAATTGGATGTAGATTGAGCACCGACCGATCCTGTGGGTGAAAGCCAGTGACACTTTCACACCTACATTCTTCCAACTAATATGATCTGCATATGTGGCAGACATTCTGTGACATTTAAAGTTGAGATGATAGTCTTTGCTTCAACATTTGCTCATAGCCATGTGAAGTTACTGACTGAGCATCTTTATGTCATTTCTAACACACTTTCACTAATGTGGAAAACTAATGGTTGATGACAGCAATGGATTCTACACACCCCTGAATGAACCATGGAATGCAAAAATGTATTTGTTAGAAATATCTACGATTTCACCACGGTGGCATCATCCAACCACTGCAGGGCGCTGCCAGTGTAAGTGCTACAACAACTGTGTAGTATGGAAGACCAAAATATGTGGTAGGGTTGTCTGAATTATGAAACTAAGGAGTGAAGGTTGATGTCATATTCTCTCACACTGTTGTTTGTATCCATTTGTCCATTTGGGCTGGTGTAAAATATTTTTGAGGTCTACAAATTATATGTCAATGACTACTTGTACAAATAAACATGCAAAATCAAATGTCTCCTGTATGAACTAGAAGAAAGGCAAGTGTCAGTCACACCCAAAATGAACATCAGGGAGCATAAGTAAGACCTATCAACAAAGACCAATACAAATAACAGCAGCTCTGACTACTGACAGATACTTCCTACTCTACTTCAAAGTCCCAAGGAAGAGCACAGTGACTCTTAAACCTGCCATTTCTATAAAGCTTGTCTACTCCTGCATGATACGAAGCCTGACTTTTTCCTTTTATCGTTTCGTTTCTTTTTTATTTTAAGGGTTTGATAAAGCTCGAACATGACCATAGGGCATATGAGAGCTCTACACAAGAAAACCATCAATCCTTGCATCACATATATCCTCACACCGTAGCATCTCAGACATGAAACATCAGGTGCTTCATTCGTGTTTGCTCTCCTAGTAACCAGGTGCAGTACACAAACATAATGTATATTATCAATTCAAACACCAACATAATGATGAATTACTGCCCCAGGTCTCTGTACAAGGGGTATCTACGACATTCCTGTAGTCTGTGTCTGGGCAAGAGGGTAGGCGCGGGAGTCATGCTATCAGGGGGTCGTCTTTGGCCCAGATTGTTAAGGGATGAACCTATTAGTAAAATCCTTTTAACCGCTTTCTTGAAAACTGAGCTTGATTGGTTGGAACAAATCTCTGGATGGAGAGAATTCCCAATTCTCGGACCAGCTCCTGAGAAGGAGCTTGTTTAGGTATTTCTTTTTTACTCCAGGAGGCTCAAGCAGGAGGGAGTTCACACTCTGAAGGGAGAGGCTGCTTTCTGAGATTATGATCTTTTATGCCAACGACCTAGGTTCACCATAGTACAGTACTTTGAGCATTGGGCAAGCTATCTTCAGATAGGTCCCACTGAGAAAATTGAGATAAGGCATCATCTGCTCAAAACATCTGGTGCCTGTTACCAATCTCGCTGCTGAATTGAGTATCACCTTGAGTTATGTTGTCTGTCACTTAGGTAATCCCATTAAGGTCGCACAGCCATATTCTAGTCTGGAAACAGCTATGGATTGTAACACAATCTTGACGACTCGTGTTGGGTTTCACCTTCTTCAGGTGGTTGAGTTGGAGAACCGCACTGCATGTGGCTGTGCTGACGTGTACTTGCATGTTCAGGTTTTCACGTTTTTATCCAAAGTTATTCCAAAGGATTTAGTTGATGATGACAGGTTTGCAATTCAGGGCATCAATGTGGTTTAAGAGTAGGAATATGGTTTTCAGGGAGTTCAATTTGAGGTGGTTTTACAACAGCTGGCTCTGAGTTTTCACTAGTGTCATTATATCAGATGATATCTTCCAGGGAGGACAGCTTTAAGTATTACTGCGCATCATGCAAATACTTGTGGTATGCAAGGTTTGCTTGTTTGAGGATCTCTGTCAGCATGTGCATATAGTGGTTGACGCGTGTGTGGGAGTTGGTGGATCCTTGCTGGACTCCCATTCTCAATGGGATTGCAGTTGATAGCAAGCACCCCAATTTTATTAGTTGTGGTCAGGTTTGTAGAAAAGATGCAAACCAACTGCGGACCCTTCCTGGCGATACTAATCTATTATTGTATTAATTCTAACAGACTGCTGTGACTGACCATGTTGAATACTGAGGAGAGGTCGAGGATGATGAGTAGACAGAAATCGTTACCATCTAGGATTTTTTATAGCATTGTTCGTGATAAGTAGGATGGCAGTTTCTGTGCTTTAACCGGGTCTGAATCCCGACTGGAACTTGTTGAGCAAGCTGAACTGTTCAATGTGGCGAAGGAATCGGTTGTGAACATATTTTTGAAAGTTTTACACGAAAGAGGACGTTTGATACCAACAACATTTATTAAGATCTATCAGGTCTACAACTGTTTTTTTCAGGAGGGGTATCACTTGCCAAATCTTCAGACAGTCTATGATTGTGCCTTGGGGCTGTAATAAGCTTCCAATCGTCACCCAAAGGGAGGAGAAAAGGTGGCTAAAGTCCTTTAGGTTAGCAGAGTGGATTGGGTCATTGAAATGTGAAATCGGTTTCAGAGAAACTATGATCCTGTGGATCCTTTCTTCGTTGAGGGTTTTGTAATCGTTCCAGGATGCCTGATGTTTGGTTTTCATGAGATGATTGAGAAAGTTTAGTCCTTTGATTTTGATGTTCAAGTGCTGTATCCTTTCTCTGTAGATAGTGTCTGACTTTTCGATCTTCATTATTTTCTCCTTGAAAAAGGTTGAGAAAGCTCCACAATTCTCTGTGGAGTTTTTGCTTATCATAGTTGAATTGTTTGTCCTGGTTTGTTGTTTGCCAATTTCAAAGTGTTTTCCTGGTCAATTTCTTGCATTATCAAGTGGTGATCTAAAGAATTATGCTTCCTCATTCCATATGAGCTTTAATAGGTATTTCTTTGCTCCTGTAGCTTTTTTAGATTGATTTTCGATGTTCGTGCCTACATAATCTCTCTGCAAGTCTGAGACGTCTCCTTTCTTCACTTAGATGTTGGCTGCACCACTGATGGTATATTCTGGTTTTGTATATTTTGAGGTGGAGTCGGGCTACTACCTCCATTATGTCTGTCATTGTTTGGTTGTAATGCTCTTTTAATTCACATAGGGTTGTGGTGTTCCTCTGGCATAGAGATGAAAGATCCTCTCTGTTCATATTTCTGGTATCTCTCATCCACTGATTGGGTTTGCTCCCCTTTCCTTCTGCTTTCTGTGCGAGTACTGTGATGTAAAAGAAGAATGAGTTGTGGTCTGGCCAGTAAGTTGGGGGTGAAACAGTCTATGCCCAGGTCTTCTTCCTTGGATATGATCAGATTGAGTGATGCTCTCTTTTTGTGTATCAGGCTTGTGCATGCTTCCAAAAGGTTTTGATCTGTGAGGAAGAGTTTTAGAGTGAAGACCTGTGTATCGCTCCTGTGGTTCCAGTGCATGCTGAAATGCACTAGAAAGATGGCCTTTGGATGTAGCATAGTGTAAACTGTAATTCCCCATTATTTGTTTGATGAACAACTCATTGCCTCATGGAGGGTGATATATGGACTGCAATCTAGCTAGTAATCTACCTGCTGTGAGGATTTCAACTACCATGTATTCATATTAGGACTCAGTCCACTAGGAAGGGATTCACATGAAGGGAGTTTTGTGAATAACTGCAATCTGACCGCCCTATTGCTGCAAGTGATCAAAATCCTTGATGGTGAAGTTAGTAGGTACTAGCAAATCGATAAGGGGGTGGGACTTGAGATAACCACATTTCAGGAATAGCCTATCCAGCTCATGATGAAGGATAGCCTAAGCTATGTCTGCGGCATGTTTGGCTGCCAATCTACAGTTGTGTAACATGCACTTCAGTGCTGACCTTAGTGGGGCCACGGTCTGAGACAAGCTAGATCAAACTCAGGTTTTCATGGTTTACACTTTGTTTTGAAGCATGGCCTTCGTGCGTTTGTGTTGGCAAAGGTTGGTATGTCGTAAGGGTTGGTATGTCATAAATCAGGAGTGGGGATGGCTGTGAAGCTTCCTCATAGGCTTCATTCTACTGAAGTAGGGGTTCATGGCCAAAGGCAGCCTAACTCTGCTTTGGGCAGGCTGGTCCTTACCTTGAGCCACACACAATGCTTGGTGCTGTCCATTTCTAGTCCCTCCTGCACAGCTCGTTTCCTCTGTTGATGGGATGTGAATCCCTTTTTTAGGTAGCACTCTTCTAAAAGCATACTTCAAGTATTCTTTTTGGTAAGCAAGTGAGCTCTTGTCTTTAAGGAACTTAAAACAGCCCTCTTGCAAGATCAGGAATCAAGTTCCGTGCAGAGAATCTAATTACTAGGCAGCTTGGCCATGACTCCATTAAAACAGGTGCTCCTCTGAGGAAGGAAGTCTGCTACCCCCTGGATGCAGAAGGCAGTTTCTTCTTCTTCCAGGCAGTCTTCAGATCTCTTTGCAGGGCGTTGTTTCAGGTTAGTCCCTAACTGCAAACTGAGGCTGGCAGGCAATGATTCCAGCCCTGACACACTGGCAGATCACCAATCAGATCTTCCAAACATTAACTTAAAAATATCTAGGATGCCTCTCAGTGGATGTTTTGGCCCAGTTCGTGAATTTGTGTTTAATAATGACACATCCTTTGTCACCCATGTGAAACAGAATATGTCTGGAGCTAAGAATACTGTGACAGAGAACACGAGGCTAAACAATTAAGGCAATGAACAGGCATCCCTGCCCTCCAGCTGCTATAATCTGTCTATAGGCACATTCCAGGAGAAGGAGCTGAGACCTTCCAATGCTCACTCCCAAAGTGAAACAAAAGACAGAATATTCATTCAAAACTCACCGGCCACCGGAGCCTAGATATAGTAGACATCTCTAGTGGAAGGTTCAGAACATTAGACCTGCCTGCATGTCAAACAAAGGCATTCATGAAGCCTCACCTAAACCCTCTATTTTCTGTAGCCAACCACAGGAAGGAAATCTAATTAATGTCCATATGCCCACATAGTGAAGCACAACATGCACACTCCCTGCTCACCGTACGTCTTATATGGATAGTGAACAAACACTCCACCCATGTCCCACAGGTATAGAGTAGAAGACCGGGTTGAGGGAGACTAGCAGAACTCTAAGTAGAACAAGTCTGTAGGCTTTTCTACTTTGAAGAACATTGGCAAAAGGACCGGTGCATCCATTATAACTCAATACTGCTACCACTGTCAGTCCCTCTCAACTAAACCAGGTGACAGTAGTCACTCTCAAAAGGTGGGACCAACTTTGGCACCCCTTCTTGACATCTCACTTGGAGGTCTTAAGCCATTTCACCCAAACCCTCAGTAAACATGCATACTTGTCATGTTTAATGATGCAAACATCAAAAATGCGCACACATTCCATGACCTACCTAGTAGTCTGACACAGAGCCTTGAAGCATGCCCTCTGGATTCAGTCAGGGGACACTTTCATTACCACTTGTTTTCCCTCCTTGGTCGTTTTAGATTGGGATAATCAATACAAAATTGGCAACTTGCGACAAGGACCTGCTCAACTTAAACTACCTTCTCCCAATCCACCTCCGCACCAAAGAAGAAAAATCCCACTTCTCTCCCAAACCACGGAAAGCTCTAGCTCCTCCTGGTGGCTACACGTAAAACGTATTTTCTTCCCTCCAGAGGAAAGCTGACCCGACTGCTCACAGTGAAGAAGAAAAGACTCACTCCTGTCTCAAAGTTGTCGACAGCTTCTCCTTAAAAGGTACTGTAGGTCCCTCCCTCTTCTCCTTCAGGCTAGTAACAAGCTCCTCCTTCTACCTGTTTGCAAATGCACGTCTACTCCTAATGAGTTTCGAATCCTTCATCCCCCAAACCCTGGGACGTGCAAATGTTCACTTCTCTCTCAGGCCAACAAATGCTTCTCTTCCTCCTTAAAGCTGAATGGAAAGCCGGGCCAACTTAATAGGTCATATGTCTGCAAGAGTTCCGTTTTTTTAATGGGGCTTAAATTTGTAAATGTAAAGTGGACTCCCATTTAGCCTTTGATCGGAGGCCCGCCATCCTGCCATGTCTTTGGATGGAAAGATGGAACCGCTTCCCTGGTGGAGAACGCCCACCATATCTAGAAAACACAGCCTTCCTAGTATGATTTAAAGAGATGTGCATTCATGACCGCTTCCTTCACAGAAGTGGAACTAGAAGAGTGGGTACGATATTTTAAGTACCAGCTCGGCAATTTTTTGTTCAGAGAAAACCACCCCGAAAGCAGGAGCTCTCTTCTCTCAATAATAAGTAAACGGCCCTGATGAGCAGGGAGCTTTTTCCCTGTATGTAGGGACCATTTAACATTTTCCATGCCTGTTCCGTTATGCTTAGCATGGTGGAGTTAGGCACGGAAAGTAAGTGACAGCAGTATCGCTCTCGATGGTAACCCCATGATTCTCCGACCCTAAACAGAGTGCTAAAAAGGTACTCTGATGGAGCTGGACAAAGGCTGGTTAACCGCAATAGAATACGGTTTATTGAGGAGTGGCAGGTTACATGGGTCTCAATAGGAAACCACGCCAGGAGAGTTGTATTTAGTGTGCTAAGCCAACATTTTGCCATGGATAACCCAATCACACAATGACAATGACATGCTTAACATTCTATACCATCGCAACCTAGGGAGAGCAGGGATGGTAACAACAATAAACACAGTTTATAATTCTGTGGCACAGAATATTGGTTAAAGGTAATTTGTTTTCTTGAATGGTTACCCTCTTGTATGCCTTCTCCCCTTTTCTTGCATGCCCTGGAAGGATGTGAGTGCCAAGATGAGCCTGAAATTGCCACAATTGTACAAGGTGGGCCAGAGCTCTTCCCTCTTCACCTACAGGACTTTCCTCTGGTCATTCTTTCAAGGAATTTCCACTTCATTGGCCAGCTTCTTTATACCCTATGGAGCCTTCAAGGACACAGCAGGACCAGAGGGAGTTTGTGACTACCAGACTTTTACAGTAACCATGGCAACAGCAGGTGTACTTGCAGTCACATTTGAGGTAAGATCATGTATTTCAGTTTTTCAGTTGATCTGCTCCCTCTGAAAACTAATTTGCCTGAATGTTGAGATTTGGGGGGGAATCGGATACTATGAAGGCATCATGAAGAATTAGAGCTAGTATTACAGGGGCCACTGGTCACGTAAAACTAAGAGGCAGCTCTTGCCATATGGTATCTAGAGCGTAGTCTAATTGGAAAGAGTAAGTAGGGCATACAATACATGCAACTGAGTTTATTCACATCCTTAATCACCTTTAAAGACAACTGCCTGTCAAACAATGAATCGTCAGCTGTCAACACTGCCAAATGTTTGCTGATCAGTTAAGACATCAAAACTACCATTATCAATAATACTACGGTCCTTGGTAATCTCAGTTGTCAGTTTTTATTTATCCACAGGATGGACTACACAAAAGAATGAGGTGTAAAAATACACTAACTTATGTATCAAGGGCATATAGGCAAATGCATTTTAGAGCTTGAAAAGAAGTACCGGTACTCCAGAGGTATGTAAAGAAGTACTCCAGAAAACTAAATCACATACAACAAAATTCAACTCAAAAGCCTGCAGCCAGGGATCACCATGTCCGCCTGGTGGTGGAGATCTGTGCACACATAAATACAGGATTTAGTAGTAAATGTGGGAGAGTGAAAGTGGGATGCTAATGGAATGGAGAATAATTACTACAAAATGGGCAGGGGAAAGTGAGAATTTAAAGAATGGTTAAGGGGCTGACATGGTAATACAAAATACTCACCCACTTAATAGTAAGATAATTGCTATTGACATAATACAATTCTACTACAGCTGCAATAATAACAAAACAGGCTTTAATGTACTTCAGCCAAGCCCCGGGCTACGTCAAACACTGTACCTGACCTATCTCTGTTACTGCAACACACTCCCATATAAAACAATGGAGGAAGACTAGAACAATAATACTCCATATGAAATATTTAGATAACTGAATCAACTCCCTAAAGGGCTTGACAAGTGCTAAAACACGTAGGTTCGATTTTGCCTAAATAAAACCCACACTTCTGAACCTGACTCCTTGAGTGCACACAAACACACACACACACACACATATATAATATAAATGTGTGTGTGGAGTTGTTTTAAGTTAAAAAGCGTAAGTATAATTTAAGACTACGGGCCTGATTATGAGTGTGGCAGATGGGATTACTCCGTCACAAACGTGACAAATATCCTGTCCGCTATATTGCGATTCCATTACAACCTATGGACATCATATTACGGCGGACTTTAAATCAGGCCCTAAATTGGATTTTATTTTTTAATGATACATTTATTTTGTTTTTAATAAATTAAACTCAAATTTTAATTTAGATTATAAAGTTTAGGAGTGTTAAAAATAATTCAAATAAACTTAGCAACAGGTCTGTTACAAATTAAATAACATAAAATGTTAGCAAGAGTGGATGATTTTAATTTTAAGTATGATTAAAAAGTGTAAACAATACATTGAAATGAAAAGAATGTACAGTTTTATACACTGTTAATGTTAGAAGGCAATGCATTAATTTTAAGTACTCCTATGCTTTTATAACTTGTTTACAAATATTTCACATTTTTACTTTACATTATATTCGTTTTAGATGTTTGTTAAGTAAACTTTATTGCATTTCTTTACATTTTCCAATAGGGACTCTGTGGTTGAGATCCCCAAAAACAGGTGGGAAGTTACTATTTGTATTTTTCCACTTTTAAATTCAGTCACAGGGCCACCACACCCTTCTTTAAGGGAGTGAAGTGTCTTAAGCCTACAGTAAGTCTCCACTCAGAAACGCTGAATAGCAAAACTCTAGAAATGTACAACTAAGTTTAGAAGTAGACTCATACTTGTGTATATAGACACATGCAAAATTACTTTTGTGAGCGAGGCCACTTGTGAGAGAGTGTATGTTTGTGTGGCATCACAGAAAAGGGTAATTTCAAGACAGGATGAAACGCAGAGAGGGAGGGGCACAGCAGGCAACAATGTTCAAGGCCATTCCAGAGTGTAATCCAATTAAAGTGAATTCATTAACGTGGGATGAGCTCAGTGGTACGTATTCCTATGTGCCTTGAGAAGATGAATGGCAAGTGCAGCAGGAGACACAGGTGATGATTTAGGAAGACTAATAATAAAAATTATCTGACTTTTAGAGGAAGTGCTAAATCTGGAGCAGAAGTACCTGGTTATTTCGCCCATCTTACTATTCCAGTGGTGGAAGTAATTCCACCTGTAGAATTGCTTCAAAATGAACTTGACGAGATGCAGAACTCAAAATATGCTCTAAGTCATACAGACAACACCAGAAGTACCAGAGTTAACATACAATATGAGGAGTTCTTTGCCAGATTTAGTGGATGAGAAATGCTTTCTGAGAGCTGATACTGCCAGGCAAGTGTTGCCTTCTCATCCTTCAAAGGGCAGTGTTAGGGCGTTTACTTAGCTCTCTGCTACCTTATAGGCTAATCACAGGGGTTACATTTGCAAGAAGAGCATTTTCTGGGTTTACAAGTTTGGGCGAGACGTGGCTCTTTCGCGGAAATGTGGGCGAGATAAAGAGAAGTTTTGGACATCTCCCTGATTTAAAAGCAGCTGAGGTAGAAAATAATAAAACATTGTGGTATCCGTTTCCTCTTAATGGGGTCGGGATAAGCCACTGAAAGAATAACGAATTGCCCTCCTTTGTTTTTCTGCTGTTTAACAAGTGGCTGCTTGCGAGTTTCGAAAGTGGTGGGGCATAAAAGTTGGGGATAAGTGTAATGTCGCGAGTGAGCAAAGCAAACAGGCCCAGCTGAGAAAATGTGGACAGGAGGCGGTTTGCCCCCATTAATTTGTTGACAATAAAAAGTGGTAATAGAGAGCTGGGAGGAGAGGATAGAGTGTGAAGGAGACATGTTGTCGAGAGAAGGTGCGGCACAGTGAGGAGGAGGCTTTAGAAGAAGGGGAATATAAAGGGGAGATAAAGATGGGAGAAAGCACAAGTGTAAGGATGGGGGTGAGCAGGCGGAGGGATAAGTGTACAAGGTTGAAGTATGTAAGAGAAAGAGACATGGGAGGATGGGGCATTGTAAAAGGGCAAGGAAGGTAGGAGGAAGCAAGCGCATAAAAGGGATGAAAGATATGTTGGAGAGATGGGGGGTCGAATGGCGAGTCAGAGGGATGAAAGAGAGAGATGGGGAAGGGACAGTCGGGATGAAGCAGCAGAGAGATGGAGAGAAGTTAGTGAAAAATGTGACAGAAAGAAGAGGAGCTAGGCAAGTGAAGGGACAGTAGAGAGCGAGTGGAAGTTTGGAGAGCATGCGTGAGAGTAGGGAAGAGCTGGAGTGCAGATGTGGAGAGAGTGGAGGCAGAGGGGGAAGGGAGGCAGCAGTTTCTGGCACATTGCAGTTTATGCAGTTAGTCAAGAAGTGTAAACCAGATGAGCAGCCCCTCTTACTGAACCTCTGTGCATTAGTGAATATTAATTGCACTGTGCGCCCTGACGGCTCAGGTACAGTATTGTGCACATGATCAGCCTCTATGCAGTTTTGTGCACGTGGTCAACCTTGATACAGTATTACACCCACTGCAGGACGTATGAAAACGCGGGTGACAGTCACTCCTTGCATGGTACTGTGCAGTCAGCTATCATAGATCCCACTGTAACTATCATGCCTCTAACAGCACTGCTGCATGACAGTGCGACACTATAAACATTTGGGCCCGTATTTATACTTTTTTTAGCGCCGCATTTGCGCCGCTTTTTGGCGCAAAACGGCGCAAACCTACAAAATACAATGGCATTTTGCAAGTTTGCGCCGTTTTTGCGTCAAAAAACGACGCAAATGAGGCGCAAAAAAAGTATAAATACGGACCTTAGTCCTCACAACATATTTTCATTTTCACTCAGCACACTGTACAAATCTTGTACAGAATGGTGCACACTACCATCCCCATCCTGGCACTGTTTGCGCTGTCAGCCCAAGTACATAACTTTCAAACTCTTACCCGGTTAACATAAACCACCAAGCTACCTTCTCAGGGCTGGTGGCACTCAACCTGCAGTAGGGTGCACAAAGGGTGTCTGTGTGCAACAGTGTCCATACCGTTGGCCATTATACACAATTTGCACACTTTCCACCGTAGCGCAAAAGTTTGAGAATGTTCACCCAGTCAGCCGGGAATTTGCCATCTCGGTCTCACACTCTCATCTTCGTGGCAGCCACCTTGTTGCTCTGGCTGTCGGACTCACTGCTCAGACGCTTGCTCTGCCTCATGTTCAGTGCGAGACTAGAGGCCTATGCATGGCTCCTAGGCCAAACAAGATGCTTCTCCCTTGCTGTTTATGTTTAAACCAGCATGCGAGCAGCCCCAAGATTGGCTAGGGCAGAAATACACAGCCGTCCTTAGGAGACCTAGTGAGCTGTGGCTGTGATCCTCCCCTCAGCAGGCTCATGGCGATGCAGTCTTTCAAGTGCGCAAGTCAACCTGGGCGGTGGAAGGCCCCCGTCCAACCTAACATGGGCACTTCTCTGCAGTGAGTGAGAATGACTCCTGTGGGCCTGTAAAGCCCCACCCCGCTCTAATTTGGGCACCTACTTGAGACTGTAACAAAGCAAAGCCACTGAACAACTAAAATAAAAACATTTTCTTTTTACAATTAATACAGGGATTGGGGAGAAACTAATATGGGGGGCAACGTCCTTTATGCTCTCATAGAGGAACTGCCCCTGTTTTTAACACCACTCCCTCTGCTTCTTACCTCCAGATCATCCTTGATATCTCCTATTGGACTGCGGTGTCTGGCCTTGCTGTCCTGATCAGTCCATTGATGTATTTTCTTGTCTCAACAATGACGCAAAGCTTTCCGCTTTTCAAGGCGGCTCCGGAAATCTTTAGATTTCCAGGTAAGCAAAAAGTAAATATTTTAACTCATTGTTCAGAATGTTGTTTACTAAAGCATGAGTAAGTTCTTATTCGGAGGTTGTTCCTGGTGGGAATCATGCTGCACACTGCAGATTGCAAACCTATGTGGCCTGCGGTGCCCATAAGTACGGCCAGGTTTTCTCTCTTCAGTGATAAATGTTTACCAAGGTACGTAGCTTTCTTTTGTCAATGTCAGAAAATAAATTTTTCTAATTAAATGCTAACTGTTGGCACTGTATTTTCCCAGGCATATGGCGTTCACACAGTTTTCAAGTTTATAATTTACCTTCTTTATATTAGGAATCTGCCAATTTAGTTTACCTTACTTACATACATCCACCAACATTACTCACTAGTGTAAAATACCTTTATGAATAACCCAGATAGTTGAGTTCTAGTGCCATCAATGGTTTGCTAGACATGCTTCAGTAGCTAGATGGTATTACTTGAAAAACCAATGAACATATAGGCCTGCTTCACGACTTTGTCCGGGGTGCGAAGCAATAAGTGATAAGAAGCATTGGCAAAGCCAATAGGTCTCGCCTTTTGTAGCCACTGGCTTTGCCAATGGGTTTTAGCCTTGCTGTGCACCGATCCCAATGCTGTGCAGCATAACTAAAATAAGTAAATATTGAAAAAGTAAAAGTTATATTATGTGCATGCTTGCAGATGAGAGTGTGTTTACATGAGAGAGTGAAAGTGAAGGTCAAAAGGCATGAGATGTCACTTCTTCTCCCTCTGGCATTTTGGTGAATTACCATCCGTGGTCACCAGGCAGAAGGTATTCCAGCACTGTGCTTCCTTTTTATCAGTCATTAATGTCTATGTTTTAAATAACTGAAATCTTTTGAAGTTAATCAGACTGCAGCTTTAAGAACGCATTAATTTGTTAACAGGTAACAACTGCAATATGTAGTTTCCTGGACATTCAGCAAGCCCTAATACTTACTTAGGGAGAGCAGGTGAATAGTGTCCATCGCAAGGATATCTTTAACACATAAATGATAAGTTAAATGTGGGTGACCTGTAGTCATATTGCACGCCTCTGTTTGCAAGGAGCCAGAACGGGGAAACTGCAGAGAGAGGGACATTTCCTTTCATTTCACTACTAGCACCAGAATGTGTACAGATGGAGAGATCAAGAATTACCTACTGAATCCAATAAGTGCATTTTAAATTACCAACAAACTCCTTGCACACTCAGGATGGTTGGCTGAACTGTTTTACGCATCATCTTTGTTAGTGATGCAAAGGGCACCTCAGGGGTGTCAGAAAACATCTCAAAGTTAAGAGAAGCAAATGAAGGCACAAACCCCAGTTAAAAAAAGCAACACAATCAGGGGCAGGGGAAGAGGAAGAGGATATATTAACATGAACCACTGAATAAACAAGAACAACGGGTGGGTGGGGGTAAAGAAACACAAATGGGCGGGTGGTGGTTGATAACGAAACATGACCAACAATAAATAAACACAAACAACAATTAAAAAAGGCAAACAACATAAGAAATATGAACAATGGGCCGATAAGGGGGGATAAATAAAGACGGATAACAATACTGTTTGTACCTGAATCACAGCGCAGTCAGGGGAGGGGCAATAATTAAGATGAATAAATCAGTGCTTTGTCTATGCTCCACAGAAAAAATGGGAAGTGATGCCAAGGTACAGGTTGGCCAAATAAGAAGGCAGCAAAGAGTGATAATTAGGCCAATGAGTGGTAAGCAATTGGTAGAATGGAAGCACCTTATTGTGTGCAATAGTATCTTGCAAGTGAGAGCGCATTCACTAGCACATGTTATTTACAAAGACCCTAGAAACAAATACCAAATAATATGTTAAGGCCCATTTTCCCAGTGTTCTATCTGTGATGTCACGTTCAGTATATGAGAATGGTATGTAGGGGAGAACCACAGCGTCATTTTACATTTACAGAGATTGCAGTAAACGCAGGCATTGCATATTTATAAAAGCGCTATATGCCACCTAACTGAGCCTTCACAGTGCTTTAGAACTTTGCAGGATAATATACACAGCTTACAACACAACTGGATAGTACCAGTATCAATGCATGTTAGAAATAGGGTCTCTGCTTGGCAGCCATGTTGCCCCCTGTCCAAGCAAGGACCCTTACTCTAGTCAGGGCAAAGGAGAGACACACCCGGTTAACCCCCGGTCATCCCTGTGGTAGCTTGGCCCGAGCAGAAAAGGCTTAACACAGAGACAAGGTGTAAAGTATTTGTACCAACACACACACAGTAATGCAGTGAAAAACTACAAAGCGGACACCACACATGTTTAGGAAAATAGTAAATATTTATTTAAATAAAACAACACCAAATACTATAAAAACCCACCATACACAATTAAAAATATGACTTTAGCAATTCAAAACACAAAAATAGTGCCTAGAGGCATGAATGCTGCAATCTGATGTGACGGAGTCGTTTCCCACAATGCGCGCCACTGGCGACGTTTACGGAGTCGGGGAGCTAGCCGTCGCTGGATCCGATACAGCGTCGCTTCCAGTGCTGCGAGGCGAAGTAGTCATGAAGAAGCGTCAGGTCCTTGCTGTGGAGCGGTGGAGGTGAGGCGGTGATGGTTGCGAGGAGTCGGTCCTTGGGGGCCTCCAGCAGATTCAAAGTCCGGTGAAGTCACAAGGCTGCGGAGCGACCTCACAGGGTCGCGAATACGTCACAGGGTCACAGGTGCTGCGATAGGGTCATGAACCTCGGGTGTACAACACTCCAACCCACGAGTTTGTGTGGACATCAGAGGCTGCAGCACTGTTCAGCCTACGTTGACAGTGGGGTCATCGTGCTTCAGAGAGGTCCACGGGTCCAGGTGTAGGCAGCGTCACAGGTTTAGTGCAGCGGCGTTCACAGCGAAGTTGCTCGGTGTCGTCCAACGTCATTTCACAGGACTTCACCAGAAATTCACTTCCAGGGGCCCAGGAACTGGAATGGCACCCTCTGGCAAACTAGAGTCCACATCATGCAGACTCAGAAACTGGTTGGTGAAGCCTTTGTTGTCCCCGAGGCTTCAAAAACAGGAGGCAAGCTCAGTCCAAGCCCTTGGATATACCTCTCAAGCAGGAATGCACAACAATGTCCAGTCTTTGTCCCCTTTCACAGGCAGAAGTAGCAATTGCAGGATATCCCAACAAAGCACAGTCACAGGCAGGGGCAATACTTCTCCTCAGCTCTTCTCCTGGCAGAGGTTCCTCATCAATCCTTGAAGTAATTTGATGTCTGGGGTTTTGGGTCCACTACCTATACCCCTTTCTGCCTTTGAAGTTGCTTAACTTCAAAGAAAAATCTCTGTTGTTTACAGGATCCTGCCTCACCCCGGCCCTGGCTCCAGACCCACATCAGAGACTGCATTGTGTGAGGGTAGGCACAGCCCTTTCCGGTGTAAGTGACCACTCCCCCTCTACTCTAGCCCAGATGGCCCATCAGGGTATGCAGGCTACACCCCTGCACCCTTTGTGTCACTGTCTAGTGGAGATGCACAAACAGCCCAACTGTCAGTCTGACCCAGACAACAAATCCACAAACAGGCAGAGTCACAGAATGGTTTAAGCAAGAAAACACCTGCTTTCTAAAAGTGGCATTTTCGAACTAACAATCTGAAAAACAACTTCACTAAAAGATGCATTTTAAAATTGTGAGTTCAGATACCCCAAACTCCACATTCCTATCTGCTCTCAAAGGGAAACTGCCCTTTAAGGACATTTAAAGGCAGTCCCCATGTTAACCTATGAGAGATATAGGCCTTGCAACAGTGAAAACCATATAGGGCAGTATTTCACCGTTAGGACATGTAAAAACACACAAGTACATGTCCTACCTTTAACATACACTGCACCTTGCCCATGGGGCTACCTTGTGCCTACCTTAAGGGTGCTTTACATGTAAAAAAGGGAAGGTTTAGGCTTGGCAAGTGAGTGCACTGGACAAGTCGAATTGCCAGTTTAAAAACTGCACACACAAACACTGCAGTGGCAGGTCTGAGCCATGTTTACAGGGCTACTCGTGTGGGTGGCACAATCAGTGTTGCAGGCCCACTAGTAGCATTTGATTTACAGGCCCTAGGCACCTTTAGTGCACATGGAAAAGCCAATTACACATACACAATTTACCCCTAGGAAACACTTGCTCTTTAGCACTGGTCAGCAGTAGTAAAGTGCCCAAAGTAACAAAAACAGCAAAAACAGAGTCCAGCACACATCAACAACCTGGGAAGTATAGGCAAAAAGTTAGGGGAGACCAGGTCAAGGATGCCAGGTCTAACAATGCAACAAAGTAAAAAAGGGATTAAAACAAGAAGCATGAATAATAAATAAATATAGGTAACTACAGTTAATACTAAATACAGTTCAAAACACAAACCACAGAGCTCTAACATCTCTCTTTTACTTCGGCTTCTAGCAATGTTTTGACATGGACCAAGAGCTTCACGTGTACTGGTTTATCAGACACGTTATATCTTAATACTGCATCTCAGTCCTTTAGCATAACGAACGTATAAAAATCTTTAAAAATGAAATGACATGGTTGTTTCTAATTTTGAAGCACTGACTGTTGCAATTGTCATGGAAGCGGACTTACTGAGACTTGGTGCCACCATATGATTGGCTTTCATAGACTTTTAAAGTCAAGATCACCTTCTCAACAGTCGATGCTCCACATGGAGCAGAAAATAGAAGATTTGTCTCAATATGGAAAGAACTGATTGCTTGGGGCAGCTTTTGCTCTTTTTACCCTTGCCTTTGAGTCAGTCTAAAAGCTGCTGAATATAATGTAAATAACCACCAGTGAGTGTGTTTCATCCACCCAGAAGCCAATCTAGGACTTACAGCTGCCTGCATTACTGGGTTTTCTGCTTTTCAGTCTAGAACTAAACAACTTAATGTAACACCGTCACAACTCCCTTTCTCTTGAAATGCCTGATGGAACTATGAAATCAAACTCCATCAGCAGTAAACACTTACAATAACAAATGCATAAGAAATATTGCAGGCTACAGAATCCTTGCTAAAACGCCATGTGGAAAATCTATAAACGATCAATCACAAATCTGTCACCAAAAGGAAAAGTAGGTGGACAATATAAAAAAACTGAAATCGAAAAATTTGAGGCTGTGTGTGTGGGGACTGCTCTACTCACAACAAGTGTGGCCTGCAGTTGTTTATTCCAAGGTTGGGGTCCAGCGCCTTCCACCAGGTTCCATGAAAGCGCTAAATAAGACATACAGCGTACATGTCAACAACTGCCCAAGCACTGTGGGACGAAGCCTATCCTGTTTTTGCAGACTTCAGCTCCAAGCTTGACGGGACTTGTAGTTTCACTTTACTCACTGTACATGTGGCCTACAAGCCCAAGGACACAGTAATTACAGACAGCACAAGAAGTGGATAAAATCGAAAGAAAACTTTGGACCAAATATAGCCTACACACTGAATTGTAAATGATAACATAAATGTATTTGTAAGCTAATTACAACGAAAAAGTGCATGTCTGCCTCTCACTCTTACTCCTTAATCACACCGTTCTCTGCTCACTCACACACAGCATAGCACCAAAATGATTCCCATTTAGGGGCTGATTACAAGCAGAGCTTGCACGACACCTTGCCAATTTCAGAGCTACCATTGACAATTCATACTTTTTATATATTAAAAATGTCCAAAATCTGCCACCTAAGTAATTCTTTCATGCTTTGGGTGACAGGTATTAGTCATTTTTAATGTATATAGAATTATTAAACTGTTGTTGTCTTCATCACAAAATTAGGCAACAGTGCTGGCATGTAAGTGGCTGTCATAAGTGCCAGTATTGACAATTAAGTGCCGGTGCTAAGCACTAGAAACCACCAATTTAAGTTAAGCACTGCCAGTGATAAATAACCATATCACGGGGTATGTAATGTACCAGGTGCGATAAATAACACCTATTATGAGTTTATGGGGAATTACGTGTAGATTTTGGTGTTTAATGCACCCAAATCTGCATAATATGGTAAATACTGTATGATTTTCCTTAACTTAACTAGCTTTGAACTACTGAGTGTAACCGATAATTATTGGATGTGTTAAATAAAACCAAACTTGAAGTACTGTCCCGTGCAAGAACAGGCGTTTACGCAGGGGCCGGAATTAACTACCCAACTTGCAATCAGGCCCAAATACAACATTCTTTCAACCAAAGTGTGGTGGGTTACATGAGTGTGACAATAAAATACCATACGACGTGTATATGAGTGTGCACATGTGCAGTGTGTAAAAGTTTGAGTGGTGTGTTGGATGTGTATTTCTGTGTGCGCACGCATGCTTGTGTTCATGTGCTTCTTAAACTCCGGAAGTTCTATGCTTACTTATAATGCAGTAATTCAATGATTCGGCTCTGCTCTATTGGCTCTCAGCCATCAATAACTATGCAAAGAAATCAGATATCGCTGTGTGCTGATACACACATGAATGTGCTGCCAACTTGTAGTACAAAATCAGTAGTTTACACTCTACAAAGTCAAATGCACTTGTTTTGTGTAAATGTTTGCAAAGGCTGCTCTTGGCAAAGTAGACAAAGGGGGTTATTACAACTTTGGGGGAGGTGTTAATCCGTCCCAAAAGTGTCGGTAAAGTGACGGATATACCACCAGCCGTATTACGAGTCCATTATATCCTATGAAACTCGTAATACGGCTGGTGGCATATCCGTCACTTTACCGTCACTTTTGGGACGGATTAACACCTCCTCCAAAGTTGTAATAACCCCCATTGGCTTTGAACCAAGAGCTGGACTTGAATCTGAGCAGAATTTGTAACACCATAAATTACAGACTACCTAATAATCAGTCACGGCTGGCAACTGGGCAAAGTGGCGGGCGGGGGCAGGAGGAATAACACAAAAGCAAATAAATATTTAAAAAAACATACCTGAAGCTCACCGCCACTCTCTGCTGCACTGCAGCCTCCCAGTCTGCCCTGCGGCCAATCATGTCACTGCTCAGAGCAGTGTTATGATTGGCTGGAGCGCCCTGCTTGGGTGCTTCAACGCAGACTGGGAGCTCTCTCCAACCCAGCAACACAGTGCCTGGTTTGAGAGAACCCTGTGCGCATGTGTGTGCGGCTGGCCCGAGACGGCTGGCCAAACATACATGTGCACTGAGGGGAGTGCTCTGCGCACTCCCCTAACTACTCGACATCCCTATGGCCATGCCGCTTTAAAAATAAAACGATAATAAACATTATCATTTTATTTTTAAAGGTTTGCAGCTGCTGGCGGGGGAAGGGGGAGATGCTCCTCCGCCATAGCAGAGGAGCCACCCCTGCTAATAATAATATTATTTTCTGTGCAAAGTGCTGTCAGAACAAAAGAGAATATGCACAGTGAGCATGTTGCTTTATTCTGTAATATCTGCATTAGCGGAGGAATGAGCGCTGTGGTGTATCCTGACCTCAGCACCTGTTGTAAGGAAATGCCTCCTTGGCATGGTTGCCCCCTGACTTTTTGCCTTTGCTGATGCTATGTTTACAATTGAAAGTGTGCTGAGGCCTGCTAACCAGGCCCCAGCACCAGTGTTCTTTCCCTAACCTGTACTTTTGTATCCACAATTGGCAGACCCTGGCATCCAGATAAGTCCCTTGTAACTGGTACTTCTAGTACCAAGGGCCCTGATGCCAAGGAAGGTCTCTAAGGGCTGCAGCATGTCTTATGCCACCCTGGAGACCTCTCACTCAGCACAGACACACTGCTTGCCAGCTTGTGTGTGCTAGTGAGGACAAAACGAGTAAGTCGACATGGCACTCCCCTCAGGGTGCCATGCCAGCCTCTCACTGCCTATGCAGTATAGGTAAGACACCCCTCTAGCAGGCCTTACAGCCCTAAGGCAGGGTGCACTATACCATAGGTGAGGGTACCAGTGCATGAGCATGGTACCCCTACAGTGTCTAAACAAAACCTTAGACATTGTAAGTGCAGGGTAGCCATAAGAGTATATGGTCTGGGAGTCTGTCCAACACGAACTCCACAGCACCATAATGGCTACACTGAAAACTGGGAAGTTTGGTATCAAACTTCTCAGCACAATAAATGCACACTGATGCCAGTGTACATTTTATTGTAAAATACACCCCAGAGGGCACCTTAGAGGTGCCCCCTGAAACCTATCCGACTATCTGTGTAGGCTGACTGGTTCCAGCAGCCTGCCACACTAGAGACATGTTGCTGGCCCCATGGGGAGAGTGCCTTTGTCACTCTGAGGCCAGTAACAAAGCCTGCACTGGGTGGAGATGCTAACACCTCCCCCAGGCAGGAGCTGTAACACCTGGCGGTGAGCCTCAAAGGCTCACCCCTTTGTCACAGCCCAGCAGGGCACTCCAGCTTAGTGGAGTTGCCCGCCCCCTCCGGCCACGGCCCCCACTTTTGGCGGCAAGGCTGGAGGGAACAAAGAAAGCAACAAGGAGGAGTCACTGGCCAGTCAGGACAGCCCCTAAGGTGTCCTGAGCTGAGGTGACTCTGACTTTTAGAAATCCTCCATCTTGCAGATGGAGGATTCCCCCAATAGGGTTAGGATTGTGACCCCCTCCCCTTGGGAGGGGGCACAAAGAGGGTGTACCCACCCTCAGGGCTAGTAGCCATTGGCTACTAACCCCCCAGACCTAAACACGCCCTTAAATTTAGTATTTAAGGGCTCTCCCTGAACCCTAGAAAATTAGATTCCTGCAACTACAAGAAGAAGGACTGCCTAGCTGAAAAACCCCTGCAGAGGAAGACCAGAAGACGACAACTGCCTTGGCTCCAGAAACTCACCGGCCTGTCTCCTGCCTTCCAAAGATCCTGCTCCAGCGACGCCTTCCAAAGGGACCAGCGACCTCGACATCCTCTGAGGACTGCCCCTGCTTCAAAAAGACAAGAAACTCCCGAGGACAGCGGACCTGCTCCAAGAAAAGCTGCAACTTTGTTTCCAGCAGCTTTAAAGAACCCTGCAAGCTCCCCGCAAGAAGCGTGAGACTTGCAACACTGCACCCGGCGACCCCGACTCGGCTGGTGGCGATCCAACACCTCAGGAGGGACCCCAGGACTACTCTAAGACTGTGAGTACAAAAACCTGTCCCCCCTGAGCCCCCACAGCGCCGCCTGCAGAGGGAATCCCGAGGCTTCCCCTGACCGCGACTCTTTGAATCCAAAGTCCCGACACCTGGGAGAGACCCTGCACCCGCAGCCCCCAGGACCTGAAGGACCGGACTTTCACTGGAGGAGTGACCCCCAGGAGTCCCTCTCCCTTGCCCAAGTGGAGGTTTCCCCGAGGAACCCCCCCCTTGCCTGCCAGCAGCGCTGAAGAGATCCCTAGATCTCCCATTGACTTCCATTACAAACCCGACGCTTGTTTCTACACTGCACCCGGCCGCCCCCGCGCTGCTGAGGGTGAAATTTCTGTGTGGGCTTGTGTCCCCCCCGGTGCCCTACAAAACCCCCCTGGTCTGCCCTTCGAAGACGCGGGTACTTACCTGCAAGCAGACCGGAACCGGGGCACCCCCTTCTCTCCATTCTAGCCTATGTGTTTTGGGCACCACTTTGAACTCTGCACCTGACCGGCCCTGAGCTGCTGATGTGGTGACTTTGGGGTTGCTCTGAACCCCCAACGGTGGGCTACCTTGGACCAAGAACTGAACCCTGTAAGTGTCTTACTTACCTGGTAAAACTAACAAAAACTTACCTCCCCTAGGAACTGTGAAAATTGCACTGTGTCCACTTTTAAAACAGCTATTTGTCAATAACTTGAAAAGTATACATGCAATTTTTATGATTTAAAGTTCCTAAAGTACTTACCTGCAATACCTTTCGAATGAGATATTACATGTAGAATTTGAACCTGTGGTTCTTAAAATAAACTAAGAAAATATATTTTTCTATATAAAAACCTATTGGCTGGATTTGTCTCTGAGTGTGTGTACCTCATTTATTGTCTATGTGTATGTACAACAAATGCTTAACACTACTCCTTGGATAAGCCTACTGCTCGACCACACTACCACAAAATAGAGCATTAGTATTATCTATTTTTACCACTATTTTACCTCTAAGGGGAACCCTTGGACTCTGTGCATGCTATTCCTTACTTTGAAATAGCACATACAGAGCCAACTTCCTACATTGGTGGATCAGCGGTGGGGTACAAGACTTTGCATTTGCTGGACTACTCAGCCAATACCTGATCACACGACAAATTCCAAAATTGTCATTAGAAATTGATTTTTGCAATTTGAAAAGTTTTCTAAATTCTTAAAAGACCTGCTAGGGCCTTGTGTTAGATCCTGTTTAGCATTTCTTTTAGAGTTTAAAAGTTTGTAAAAGTTTGAATTAGAACCTAGAACTAGTTGTAGATTCTTAAAAAGTATTCCAACTTTTAGAAGCAAAATGTCTAGCACAGATGTGACTGTGGTGGAACTCGACACCACACCTTACCTCCATCTTAAGATGAGGGAGCTAAGGTCACTCTGTAAAATAAAGAAAATAACAATGGGCCCCAAACCTACCAAAATACAGCTCCAGGAGCTTTTGGCAGAGTTTGAAAAGGCCAACCCCTCTGAGGGTGGCAACTCAGAGGAAGAGGATAGTGACTTGGAGGAAAATTCCCCCCTACCAATCCTATCTAGGGAGAACAGGGTCCCTCAAACCCTGACTCCAAAAATAATAGTCAGAGATGCTGGTTCCCTCACAGGAGAGACCAACACCTCTGAAATCACTGAGGATAGCCCCAGTGAAGAGGACATCCAGTTAGCCAGGATGGCCAAAAGATTGGCTTTGGAAAGACAGATCCTAGCCATAGAGAGGGAGAGACAAGAGATGGGCCTAGGACCCATCAATGGTGGCAGCAACATAAATAGGGTCAGAGATTCTCCTGACATGTTGAAAATCCCTAAAGGGATTGTAACTAAATATGAAGATGGTGATGACATCACCAAATGGTTCACAGCTTTTGAGAGGGCTTGTGTAACCAGAAAAGTGAACAGATCTCACTGGGGTGCTCTCCTTTGGGAAATGTTCACAGGAAAGTGTAGGGATAGACTCCTCACACTCTCTGGACAAGATGCAGAATCTTATGACCTCATGAAGGGTACCCTGATTGAGGGCTTTGGATTCTCCACTGAGGAGTATAGGATTAGATTCAGGGGGGCTCAAAAATCCTCGAGCCAGACCTGGGTTGACTTTGTAGACTACTCAGTGAAAACACTAGATGGTTGGATTCAAGGCAGTGGTGTAAGTAATTATGATGGGCTGTACAATTTATTTGTGAAAGAACACCTGTTAAGTAATTGTTTCAATGATAAACTGCATCAGCATCTGGTAGACCTAGGACCAATTTCTCCCCAAGAATTGGGAAAGAAGGCGGACCATTGGGTCAAGACAAGGGTGTCCAAGACTTCAACAGGGGGTGACCAAAAGAAAGGGGTCACAAAGACTCCCCAGGGGAAGGGTGATGAGACAACCAAAACTAAAAATAGTAAAGAGTCTTCTACAGGCCCCCAAAAACCTGCACAGGAGGGTGGGCCCAGAGCCTCTTCACAAAACAATGGGTACAAGGGTAAAAACTTTGATCCCAAAAAGGCCTGGTGTCATAGCTGTAAACAGCATGGACACCAAACTGGAGACAAGGCCTGTCCCAAGAAAGGTTCCACTCCAAACTCCCATCCAGGTAACACTGGTATGGCTAGTCTCCAAGTGGGATCAACAGTGTGCCCAGAGCAAATCAGGGTCCACACTGAAGCTACTCTAGTTTCTGAGGGTGGGGTGGATTTAGCCACACTAGCTGTCTGGCCGCCTAACATGCAAAAATACAGACAGCAACTCTTGATTAATGGGACTAGAATAGAGGGCCTGAGGGATACAGGTGCCAGTGTCACCATGGTGACAGAAAAACTGGTTTCCCCTGGCCAATACCTGACTGGAAAAACTTACACAGTCACCAACGCTGACAATCAGAGAAAAGTACATCCCATGGCAATGGTTACTTTAGAATGGGGAGGGGTCAATGGCCTGAAACAGGTGGTGGTCTCCTCAAATATCCCAGTGGACTGTCTGCTTGGAAATGACCTGGAGTCCTCAGCATGGGCTGAGGTAGAACTAAAAACCCATGCAGCAATGCTGGGTATCCCTGAACTGGTGTGTGTGAAAACAAGAGCACAATGCAAGGCACAGGGTGAAAAAGTAGAGCTGGAGTCTGGAAAAATGGCCCAGCCTACCAAGAGAACAGGAAAGTCAGTTGGGAAACCAACTGCAACACAGCAAAAGAAAGGGAACCTCTCTTCTCAGGAAGAAGTTCTGCCCTCTGAGGGAACTGAGCCTTTGGAGCTTGAACCTTACCAGGTTGAGCTCTTAGGCCCAGGGGGACACTCAAGGGAGGAGCTGTGTAAGGGACAAGAAACCTGTCCCTCTCTTGAAGGCCTTAGGCAGCAAGCTGCTGAAGAGTCCAAAGGCAAGAAAAATGGAACACATAGGGTCTATTGGGAAGATGGACTCCTGTACACTGAGGCCAGAGACCCCAAACCTGGTGCCACTAGGAGAGTGGTAGTGCCTCAGCTGTTCAGGAAGTTCATCCTAACATTGGCCCATGACATTCCCCTTGCTGGACATTTGGGACAAACCAAGACGTGGGAGAGGTTAGTCAACCACTTCTACTGGCCCAATATGTCCAACATGGTTAAGGAGTTTTGCCTCTCCTGCCCCACCTGTCAAGCCAGTGGTAAGACAGGTGGGCATCCAAAGGCCCCCCTCATTCCACTTCCAGTGGTGGGGGTGCCCTTTGAAAGAGTGGGTGTGGACATAGTTGGTCCACTAGAACCTCCCACAGCCTCAGGAAATATGTATATCCTGGTAGTAGTGGATCATGCTACCAGGTATCCTGAAGCTATTCCCCTTAGGTCGACTACTGCCCCTGCAGTAGCCAAGGCCCTCATTGGTATCTTTACCAGAGTGGGTTTCCCTAAGGAGGTGGTGTCTGACAGAGGTACCAACTTCATGTCAGCATATCTAAAGCACATGTGGAATGAGTGTGGAGTGACTTATAAATTCACTACACCTTACCATCCACAAACTAATGGCTTAGTTGAGAGATTCAACAAGACATTAAAGGGCATGATCATGGGGCTCCCAGAAAAACTCAAAAGGAGATGGGATGTCCTCCTGCCATGTCTGCTCTTCGCTTACAGGGAGGTACCACAGAAGGGAGTAGGGTTCTCACCCTTTGAACTTCTGTTTGGTCATCCTGTAAGGGGACCACTTGCCCTTGTTAAAGAAGGCTGGGAGAGACCTCTCCATGAGCCTAAACAGGACATAGTGGACTATGTACTTGGCCTTCGCTCTAGAATGGCAGAGTACATGGAAAAGGCAACCAAAAACCTTGAGGCCAGCCAACAACTCCAGAAGTTTTGGTATGACCAAAAGGCTGCACTGGTTGAGTTCCAACCAGGGCAGAAAGTCTGGGTTCTGGAGCCTGTGGCTCCCAGGGCACTCCAGGACAAATGGAGTGGCCCTTACCCAGTACTAGAAAGGAAGAGTCAGGTCACCTACCTGGTGGACCTGGGCACAAGCAGGAGCCCCAAGAGGGTGATCCATGTGAACCGCCTTAAGCTCTTCCATGACAGGGCTGATGTGAATCTGTTGATGGTAACAGATGAGGATCAGGAGGCAGAGAGTGAACCTCTCCCTGATCTTCTGTCATCAGACCCAAAAGATGGCACAGTAGATGGAGTGATCTACTCAGACACCCTCTCTGGCCAACAGCAGGCTGATTGTAGGAGAGTCCTACAACAGTTTCCTGAGCTTTTCTCCCTAACCCCTGGTCAGACACACCTGTGTACCCATGATGTGGACACAGGAGACAGCATGCCTGTCAAGAACAAAATCTTCAGACAGTCTGACCATGTTAAGGAAAGCATCAAGGTGGAAGTCCACAAGATGCTGGAATTGGGAGTGATTGAGCGCTCTGACAGCCCCTGGGCTAGCCCAGTGGTCTTAGTCCCCAAACCTCACACCAAAGATGGAAAGAAAGAGATGAGGTTTTGTGTGGACTACAGAGGGCTCAATTCTGTCACCAAGACAGATGCCCATCCAATTCCAAGAGCTGATGAGCTCATTGATAAATTAGGTGCTGCCAAATTTCTAAGTACCTTTGACTTGACAGCAGGGTACTGGCAAATAAAAATGGCACCTGGAGCAAAAGAAAAGACAGCATTCTCCACACCTGATGGGCATTATCAGTTTACTGTTATGCCCTTTGGTTTAAAGAATGCCCCTGCCACCTTCCAAAGGTTGGTGAATCAAGTCCTTGCTGGCTTGGAGTCCTTTAGCACAGCTTATCTTGATGATATTGCTGTCTTTAGCTCCACCTGGCAGGATCACCTGGTCCACCTGAGGAAGGTTTTGAAGGCTCTGCAATCTGCAGGCCTCTCTATCAAGGCATCCAAATGCCAGATAGGGCAGGGAACTGTGGTTTACTTGGGCCACCTTGTAGGTGGAGGCCAAGTTCAGCCACTCCAACCCAAGATCCAGACTATTCTGGACTGGGTAGCTCCAAAAACCCAGACTCAAGTCAGGGCATTCCTTGGCTTGACTGGGTACTACAGGAGGTTTGTGAAGGGATATGGATCCATTGTGACAGCCCTCACTGAACTCACCTCCAAGAAAATGCCCAAGAAAGTGAACTGGACTGTGGAATGCCAACAGGCCTTTGACACCCTGAAACAAGCAATGTGCTCAGCACCAGTTCTAAAAGCTCCAGATTATTCTAAGCAGTTCATTGTGCAGACAGATGCCTCTGAACATGGGATAGGGGCAGTTTTGTCCCAAACAAATGAGGATGGCCTTGACCAGCCTGTTGCTTTCATTAGCAGGAGGTTACTCCCCAGGGAGCAGCGTTGGAGTGCCATTGAGAGGGAGGCCTTTGCTGTGGTTTGGTCCCTGAAGAAGCTGAGACCATACCTCTTTGGGACTCACTTCCTAGTTCAAACTGACCACAGACCTCTCAAATGGCTGATGCAAATGAAAGGTGAAAATCCTAAACTGTTGAGGTGGTCCATCTCCCTACAGGGAATGGACTTTATAGTGGAACACAGACCTGGGACTGCCCATGCCAATGCAGATGGCCTTTCCAGGTTCTTCCACTTAGAAAATGAAGACTCTCTTGGGAAAGGTTAGTCTCATCCTCTTTCGTTTGGGGGGGGGGGTGTGTAAGGAAATGCCTCCTTGGCATGGTTGCCCCCTGACTTTTTGCCTTTGCTGATGCTATGTTTACAATTGAAAGTGTGCTGAGGCCTGCTAACCAGGCCCCAGCACCAGTGTTCTTTCCCTAACCTGTACTTTTGTATCCACAATTGGCAGACCCTGGCATCCAGATAAGTCCCTTGTAACTGGTACTTCTAGTACCAAGGGCCCTGATGCCAAGGAAGGTCTCTAAGGGCTGCAGCATGTCTTATGCCACCCTGGAGACCTCTCACTCAGCACAGACACACTGCTTGCCAGCTTGTGTGTGCTAGTGAGGACAAAACGAGTAAGTC
The DNA here is from genome assembly GCF_031143425.1 of Pleurodeles waltl. NCBI lineage: Eukaryota > Metazoa > Chordata > Amphibia > Caudata > Salamandridae > Pleurodeles > Pleurodeles waltl. The sequence continues at coordinate 76,860,223 of NC_090451.1, read as the reverse complement.
GACATGGCACTCCCCTCAGGGTGCCATGCCAGCCTCTCACTGCCTATGCAGTATAGGTAAGACACCCCTCTAGCAGGCCTTACAGCCCTAAGGCAGGGTGCACTATACCATAGGTGAGGGTACCAGTGCATGAGCATGGTACCCCTACAGTGTCTAAACAAAACCTTAGACATTGTAAGTGCAGGGTAGCCATAAGAGTATATGGTCTGGGAGTCTGTCCAACACGAACTCCACAGCACCATAATGGCTACACTGAAAACTGGGAAGTTTGGTATCAAACTTCTCAGCACAATAAATGCACACTGATGCCAGTGTACATTTTATTGTAAAATACACCCCAGAGGGCACCTTAGAGGTGCCCCCTGAAACCTATCCGACTATCTGTGTAGGCTGACTGGTTCCAGCAGCCTGCCACACTAGAGACATGTTGCTGGCCCCATGGGGAGAGTGCCTTTGTCACTCTGAGGCCAGTAACAAAGCCTGCACTGGGTGGAGATGCTAACACCTCCCCCAGGCAGGAGCTGTAACACCTGGCGGTGAGCCTCAAAGGCTCACCCCTTTGTCACAGCCCAGCAGGGCACTCCAGCTTAGTGGAGTTGCCCGCCCCCTCCGGCCACGGCCCCCACTTTTGGCGGCAAGGCTGGAGGGAACAAAGAAAGCAACAAGGAGGAGTCACTGGCCAGTCAGGACAGCCCCTAAGGTGTCCTGAGCTGAGGTGACTCTGACTTTTAGAAATCCTCCATCTTGCAGATGGAGGATTCCCCCAATAGGGTTAGGATTGTGACCCCCTCCCCTTGGGAGGGGGCACAAAGAGGGTGTACCCACCCTCAGGGCTAGTAGCCATTGGCTACTAACCCCCCAGACCTAAACACGCCCTTAAATTTAGTATTTAAGGGCTCTCCCTGAACCCTAGAAAATTAGATTCCTGCAACTACAAGAAGAAGGACTGCCTAGCTGAAAAACCCCTGCAGAGGAAGACCAGAAGACGACAACTGCCTTGGCTCCAGAAACTCACCGGCCTGTCTCCTGCCTTCCAAAGATCCTGCTCCAGCGACGCCTTCCAAAGGGACCAGCGACCTCGACATCCTCTGAGGACTGCCCCTGCTTCAAAAAGACAAGAAACTCCCGAGGACAGCGGACCTGCTCCAAGAAAAGCTGCAACTTTGTTTCCAGCAGCTTTAAAGAACCCTGCAAGCTCCCCGCAAGAAGCGTGAGACTTGCAACACTGCACCCGGCGACCCCGACTCGGCTGGTGGCGATCCAACACCTCAGGAGGGACCCCAGGACTACTCTAAGACTGTGAGTACAAAAACCTGTCCCCCCTGAGCCCCCACAGCGCCGCCTGCAGAGGGAATCCCGAGGCTTCCCCTGACCGCGACTCTTTGAATCCAAAGTCCCGACACCTGGGAGAGACCCTGCACCCGCAGCCCCCAGGACCTGAAGGACCGGACTTTCACTGGAGGAGTGACCCCCAGGAGTCCCTCTCCCTTGCCCAAGTGGAGGTTTCCCCGAGGAACCCCCCCCTTGCCTGCCAGCAGCGCTGAAGAGATCCCTAGATCTCCCATTGACTTCCATTACAAACCCGACGCTTGTTTCTACACTGCACCCGGCCGCCCCCGCGCTGCTGAGGGTGAAATTTCTGTGTGGCCTTGTGTCCCCCCCGGTGCCCTACAAAACCCCCCTGGTCTGCCCTTCGAAGACGCGGGTACTTACCTGCAAGCAGACCGGAACCGGGGCACCCCCTTCTCTCCATTCTAGCCTATGTGTTTTGGGCACCACTTTGAACTCTGCACCTGACCGGCCCTGAGCTGCTGATGTGGTGACTTTGGGGTTGCTCTGAACCCCCAACGGTGGGCTACATTGGACCAAGAACTGAACCCTGTAAGTGTCTTACTTACCTGGTAAAACTAACAAAAACTTACCTCCCCTAGGAACTGTGAAAATTGCACTGTGTCCACTTTTAAAACAGCTATTTGTCAATAACTTGAAAAGTATACATGCAATTTTTATGATTTAAAGTTCCTAAAGTACTTACCTGCAATACCTTTCGAATGAGATATTACCTGTAGAATTTGAACCTGTGGTTCTTAAAATAAACTAAGAAAATATATTTTTCTATATAAAAACCTATTGGCTGGATTTGTCTCTGAGTGTGTGTACCTCATTTATTGTCTATGTGTATGTACAACAAATGCTTAACACTACTCCTTGGATAAGCCTACTGCTCGACCACACTACCACAAAATAGAGCATTAGTATTATCTATTTTTACCACTATTTTACCTCTAAGGGGAACCCTTGGACTCTGTGCATGCTATTCCTTACTTTGAAATAGCACATACAGAGCCAACTTCCTACATTGGTGGATCAGCGGTGGGGTACAAGACTTTGCATTTGCTGGACTACTCAGCCAATACCTGATCACACGACAAATTCCAAAATTGTCATTAGAAATTGATTTTTGCAATTTGAAAAGTTTTCTAAATTCTTAAAAGACCTGCTAGGGCCTTGTGTTAGATCCTGTTTAGCATTTCTTTTAGAGTTTAAAAGTTTGTAAAAGTTTGAATTAGAACCTAGAACTAGTTGTAGATTCTTAAAAAGTATTCCAACTTTTAGAAGCAAAATGTCTAGCACAGATGTGACTGTGGTGGAACTCGACACCACACCTTACCTCCATCTTAAGATGAGGGAGCTAAGGTCACTCTGTAAAATAAAGAAAATAACAATGGGCCCCAAACCTACCAAAATACAGCTCCAGGAGCTTTTGGCAGAGTTTGAAAAGGCCAACCCCTCTGAGGGTGGCAACTCAGAGGAAGAGGATAGTGACTTGGAGGAAAATTCCCCCCTACCAATCCTATCTAGGGAGAACAGGGTCCCTCAAACCCTGACTCCAAAAATAATAGTCAGAGATGCTGGTTCCCTCACAGGAGAGACCAACACCTCTGAAATCACTGAGGATAGCCCCAGTGAAGAGGACATCCAGTTAGCCAGGATGGCCAAAAGATTGGCTTTGGAAAGACAGATCCTAGCCATAGAGAGGGAGAGACAAGAGATGGGCCTAGGACCCATCAATGGTGGCAGCAACATAAATAGGGTCAGAGATTCTCCTGACATGTTGAAAATCCCTAAAGGGATTGTAACTAAATATGAAGATGGTGATGACATCACCAAATGGTTCACAGCTTTTGAGAGGGCTTGTGTAACCAGAAAAGTGAACAGATCTCACTGGGGTGCTCTCCTTTGGGAAATGTTCACAGGAAAGTGTAGGGATAGACTCCTCACACTCTCTGGACAAGATGCAGAATCTTATGACCTCATGAAGGGTACCCTGATTGAGGGCTTTGGATTCTCCACTGAGGAGTATAGGATTAGATTCAGGGGGGCTCAAAAATCCTCGAGCCAGACCTGGGTTGACTTTGTAGACTACTCAGTGAAAACACTAGATGGTTGGATTCAAGGCAGTGGTGTAAGTAATTATGATGGGCTGTACAATTTATTTGTGAAAGAACACCTGTTAAGTAATTGTTTCAATGATAAACTGCATCAGCATCTGGTAGACCTAGGACCAATTTCTCCCCAAGAATTGGGAAAGAAGGCGGACCATTGGGTCAAGACAAGGGTGTCCAAGACTTCAACAGGGGGTGACCAAAAGAAAGGGGTCACAAAGACTCCCCAGGGGAAGGGTGATGAGACAACCAAAACTAAAAATAGTAAAGAGTCTTCTACAGGCCCCCAAAAACCTGCACAGGAGGGTGGGCCCAGAGCCTCTTCACAAAACAATGGGTACAAGGGTAAAAACTTTGATCCCAAAAAGGCCTGGTGTCATAGCTGTAAACAGCATGGACACCAAACTGGAGACAAGGCCTGTCCCAAGAAAGGTTCCACTCCAAACTCCCATCCAGGTAACACTGGTATGGCTAGTCTCCAAGTGGGATCAACAGTGTGCCCAGAGCAAATCAGGGTCCACACTGAAGCTACTCTAGTTTCTGAGGGTGGGGTGGATTTAGCCACACTAGCTGTCTGGCCGCCTAACATGCAAAAATACAGACAGCAACTCTTGATTAATGGGACTAGAATAGAGGGCCTGAGGGATACAGGTGCCAGTGTCACCATGGTGACAGAAAAACTGGTTTCCCCTGGCCAATACCTGACTGGAAAAACTTACACAGTCACCAACGCTGACAATCAGAGAAAAGTACATCCCATGGCAATGGTTACTTTAGAATGGGGAGGGGTCAATGGCCTGAAACAGGTGGTGGTCTCCTCAAATATCCCAGTGGACTGTCTGCTTGGAAATGACCTGGAGTCCTCAGCATGGGCTGAGGTAGAACTAAAAACCCATGCAGCAATGCTGGGTATCCCTGAACTGGTGTGTGTGAAAACAAGAGCACAATGCAAGGCACAGGGTGAAAAAGTAGAGCTGGAGTCTGGAAAAATGGCCCAGCCTACCAAGAGAACAGGAAAGTCAGTTGGGAAACCAACTGCAACACAGCAAAAGAAAGGGAACCTCTCTTCTCAGGAAGAAGTTCTGCCCTCTGAGGGAACTGAGCCTTTGGAGCTTGAACCTTACCAGGTTGAGCTCTTAGGCCCAGGGGGACACTCAAGGGAGGAGCTGTGTAAGGGACAAGAAACCTGTCCCTCTCTTGAAGGCCTTAGGCAGCAAGCTGCTGAAGAGTCCAAAGGCAAGAAAAATGGAACACATAGGGTCTATTGGGAAGATGGACTCCTGTACACTGAGGCCAGAGACCCCAAACCTGGTGCCACTAGGAGAGTGGTAGTGCCTCAGCTGTTCAGGAAGTTCATCCTAACATTGGCCCATGACATTCCCCTTGCTGGACATTTGGGACAAACCAAGACGTGGGAGAGGTTAGTCAACCACTTCTACTGGCCCAATATGTCCAACATGGTTAAGGAGTTTTGCCTCTCCTGCCCCACCTGTCAAGCCAGTGGTAAGACAGGTGGGCATCCAAAGGCCCCCCTCATTCCACTTCCAGTGGTGGGGGTGCCCTTTGAAAGAGTGGGTGTGGACATAGTTGGTCCACTAGAACCTCCCACAGCCTCAGGAAATATGTATATCCTGGTAGTAGTGGATCATGCTACCAGGTATCCTGAAGCTATTCCCCTTAGGTCGACTACTGCCCCTGCAGTAGCCAAGGCCCTCATTGGTATCTTTACCAGAGTGGGTTTCCCTAAGGAGGTGGTGTCTGACAGAGGTACCAACTTCATGTCAGCATATCTAAAGCACATGTGGAATGAGTGTGGAGTGACTTATAAATTCACTACACCTTACCATCCACAAACTAATGGCTTAGTTGAGAGATTCAACAAGACATTAAAGGGCATGATCATGGGGCTCCCAGAAAAACTCAAAAGGAGATGGGATGTCCTCCTGCCATGTCTGCTCTTCGCTTACAGGGAGGTACCACAGAAGGGAGTAGGGTTCTCACCCTTTGAACTTCTGTTTGGTCATCCTGTAAGGGGACCACTTGCCCTTGTTAAAGAAGGCTGGGAGAGACCTCTCCATGAGCCTAAACAGGACATAGTGGACTATGTACTTGGCCTTCGCTCTAGAATGGCAGAGTACATGGAAAAGGCAACCAAAAACCTTGAGGCCAGCCAACAACTCCAGAAGTTTTGGTATGACCAAAAGGCTGCACTGGTTGAGTTCCAACCAGGGCAGAAAGTCTGGGTTCTGGAGCCTGTGGCTCCCAGGGCACTCCAGGACAAATGGAGTGGCCCTTACCCAGTACTAGAAAGGAAGAGTCAGGTCACCTACCTGGTGGACCTGGGCACAAGCAGGAGCCCCAAGAGGGTGATCCATGTGAACCGCCTTAAGCTCTTCCATGACAGGGCTGATGTGAATCTGTTGATGGTAACAGATGAGGATCAGGAGGCAGAGAGTGAACCTCTCCCTGATCTTCTGTCATCAGACCCAAAAGATGGCACAGTAGATGGAGTGATCTACTCAGACACCCTCTCTGGCCAACAGCAGGCTGATTGTAGGAGAGTCCTACAACAGTTTCCTGAGCTTTTCTCCCTAACCCCTGGTCAGACACACCTGTGTACCCATGATGTGGACACAGGAGACAGCATGCCTGTCAAGAACAAAATCTTCAGACAGTCTGACCATGTTAAGGAAAGCATCAAGGTGGAAGTCCACAAGATGCTGGAATTGGGAGTGATTGAGCGCTCTGACAGCCCCAGGGCTAGCCCAGTGGTCTTAGTCCCCAAACCTCACACCAAAGATGGAAAGAAAGAGATGAGGTTTTGTGTGGACTACAGAGGGCTCAATTCTGTCACCAAGACAGATGCCCATCCAATTCCAAGAGCTGATGAGCTCATTGATAAATTAGGTGCTGCCAAATTTCTAAGTACCTTTGACTTGACAGCAGGGTACTGGCAAATAAAAATGGCACCTGGAGCAAAAGAAAAGACAGCATTCTCCACACCTGATGGGCATTATCAGTTTACTGTTATGCCCTTTGGTTTAAAGAATGCCCCTGCCACCTTCCAAAGGTTGGTGAATCAAGTCCTTGCTGGCTTGGAGTCCTTTAGCACAGCTTATCTTGATGATATTGCTGTCTTTAGCTCCACCTGGCAGGATCACCTGGTCCACCTGAGGAAGGTTTTGAAGGCTCTGCAATCTGCAGGCCTCTCTATCAAGGCATCCAAATGCCAGATAGGGCAGGGAACTGTGGTTTACTTGGGCCACCTTGTAGGTGGAGGCCAAGTTCAGCCACTCCAACCCAAGATCCAGACTATTCTGGACTGGGTAGCTCCAAAAACCCAGACTCAAGTCAGGGCATTCCTTGGCTTGACTGGGTACTACAGGAGGTTTGTGAAGGGATATGGATCCATTGTGACAGCCCTCACTGAACTCACCTCCAAGAAAATGCCCAAGAAAGTGAACTGGACTGTGGAATGCCAACAGGCCTTTGACACCCTGAAACAAGCAATGTGCTCAGCACCAGTTCTAAAAGCTCCAGATTATTCTAAGCAGTTCATTGTGCAGACAGATGCCTCTGAACATGGGATAGGGGCAGTTTTGTCCCAAACAAATGAGGATGGCCTTGACCAGCCTGTTGCTTTCATTAGCAGGAGGTTACTCCCCAGGGAGCAGCGTTGGAGTGCCATTGAGAGGGAGGCCTTTGCTGTGGTTTGGTCCCTGAAGAAGCTGAGACCATACCTCTTTGGGACTCACTTCCTAGTTCAAACTGACCACAGACCTCTCAAATGGCTGATGCAAATGAAAGGTGAAAATCCTAAACTGTTGAGGTGGTCCATCTCCCTACAGGGAATGGACTTTATAGTGGAACACAGACCTGGGACTGCCCATGCCAATGCAGATGGCCTTTCCAGGTTCTTCCACTTAGAAAATGAAGACTCTCTTGGGAAAGGTTAGTCTCATCCTCTTTCGTTTGGGGGGGGGGTGTGTAAGGAAATGCCTCCTTGGCATGGTTGCCCCCTGACTTTTTGCCTTTGCTGATGCTATGTTTACAATTGAAAGTGTGCTGAGGCCTGCTAACCAGGCCCCAGCACCAGTGTTCTTTCCCTAACCTGTACTTTTGTATCCACAATTGGCAGACCCTGGCATCCAGATAAGTCCCTTGTAACTGGTACTTCTAGTACCAAGGGCCCTGATGCCAAGGAAGGTCTCTAAGGGCTGCAGCATGTCTTATGCCACCCTGGAGACCTCTCACTCAGCACAGACACACTGCTTGCCAGCTTGTGTGTGCTAGTGAGGACAAAACGAGTAAGTCGACATGGCACTCCCCTCAGGGTGCCATGCCAGCCTCTCACTGCCTATGCAGTATAGGTAAGACACCCCTCTAGCAGGCCTTACAGCCCTAAGGCAGGGTGCACTATACCATAGGTGAGGGTACCAGTGCATGAGCATGGTACCCCTACAGTGTCTAAACAAAACCTTAGACATTGTAAGTGCAGGGTAGCCATAAGAGTATATGGTCTGGGAGTCTGTCCAACACGAACTCCACAGCACCATAATGGCTACACTGAAAACTGGGAAGTTTGGTATCAAACTTCTCAGCACAATAAATGCACACTGATGCCAGTGTACATTTTATTGTAAAATACACCCCAGAGGGCACCTTAGAGGTGCCCCCTGAAACCTATCCGACTATCTGTGTAGGCTGACTGGTTCCAGCAGCCTGCCACACTAGAGACATGTTGCTGGCCCCATGGGGAGAGTGCCTTTGTCACTCTGAGGCCAGTAACAAAGCCTGCACTGGGTGGAGATGCTAACACCTCCCCCAGGCAGGAGCTGTAACACCTGGCGGTGAGCCTCAAAGGCTCACCCCTTTGTCACAGCCCAGCAGGGCACTCCAGCTTAGTGGAGTTGCCCGCCCCCTCCGGCCACGGCCCCCACTTTTGGCGGCAAGGCTGGAGGGAACAAAGAAAGCAACAAGGAGGAGTCACTGGCCAGTCAGGACAGCCCCTAAGGTGTCCTGAGCTAAGGTGACTCTGACTTTTAGAAATCCTCCATCTTGCAGATGGAGGATTCCCCCAATAGGGTTAGGATTGTGACCCCCTCCCCTTGGGAGGGGGCACAAAGAGGGTGTACCCACCCTCAGGGCTAGTAGCCATTGGCTACTAACCCCCCAGACCTAAACACGCCCTTAAATTTAGTATTTAAGGGCTCTCCCTGAACCCTAGAAAATTAGATTCCTGCAACTACAAGAAGAAGGACTGCCTAGCTGAAAAACCCCTGCAGAGGAAGACCAGAAGACGACAACTGCCTTGGCTCCAGAAACTCACCGGCCTGTCTCCTGCCTTCCAAAGATCCTGCTCCAGCGACGCCTTCCAAAGGGACCAGCGACCTCGACATCCTCTGAGGACTGCCCCTGCTTCAAAAAGACAAGAAACTCCCGAGGACAGCGGACCTGCTCCAAGAAAAGCTGCAACTTTGTTTCCAGCAGCTTTAAAGAACCCTGCAAGCTCCCCGCAAGAAGCGTGAGACTTGCAACACTGCACCCGGCGACCCCGACTCGGCTGGTGGCGATCCAACACCTCAGGAGGGACCCCAGGACTACTCTAAGACTGTGAGTACAAAAACCTGTCCCCCCTGAGCCCCCACAGCGCCGCCTGCAGAGGGAATCCCGAGGCTTCCCCTGACCGCGACTCTTTGAATCCAAAGTCCCGACACCTGGGAGAGACCCTGCACCCGCAGCCCCCAGGACCTGAAGGACCGGACTTTCACTGGAGGAGTGACCCCCAGGAGTCCCTCTCCCTTGCCCAAGTGGAGGTTTCCCCGAGGAACCCCCCCCTTGCCTGCCAGCAGCGCTGAAGAGATCCCTAGATCTCCCATTGACTTCCATTACAAACCCGACGCTTGTTTCTACACTGCACCCGGCCGCCCCCGCGCTGCTGAGGGTGAAATTTCTGTGTGGGCTTGTGTCCCCCCCGGTGCCCTACAAAACCCCCCTGGTCTGCCCTTCGAAGACGCGGGTACTTACCTGCAAGCAGACCGGAACCGGGGCACCCCCTTCTCTCCATTCTAGCCTATGTGTTTTGGGCACCACTTTGAACTCTGCACCTGACCGGCCCTGAGCTGCTGGTGTGGTGACTTTGGGGTTGCTCTGAACCCCCAACGGTGGGCTACCTTGGACCAAGAACTGAACCCTGTAAGTGTCTTACTTACCTGGTAAAACTAACAAAAACTTACCTCCCCTAGGAACTGTGAAAATTGCACTGTGTCCACTTTTAAAACAGCTATTTGTCAATAACTTGAAAAGTATACATGCAATTTTTATGATTTAAAGTTCCTAAAGTACTTACCTGCAATACCTTTCGAATGAGATATTACATGTAGAATTTGAACCTGTGGTTCTTAAAATAAACTAAGAAAAGATATTTTTCTATATAAAAACCTATTGGCTGGATTTGTCTCTGAGTGTGTGTACCTCATTTATTGTCTATGTGTATGTACAACAAATGCTTAACACTACTCCTTGGATAAGCCTACTGCTCGACCACACTACCACAAAATAGAGCATTAGTATTATCTATTTTTACCACTATTTTACCTCTAAGGGGAACCCTTGGACTCTGTGCATGCTATTCCTTACTTTGAAATAGCACATACAGAGCCAACTTCCTACACCTGTGCTCTGGGAGAACCTCCACTGTATAACCTGAGGCGTTAGTGCAGCTGGTGTCTGTCAATTGAACCTACATAATTGCTGTATTTTACTACCCCAAGAGCAGTCAAAGTGGCCATTTAACTTGCTTGCACCAGGACTCATGGCATCTTGCTACTCTACTGTGCATATTCTCCCAATTTCATGATAAATAAGGGGTCTATAGGAGCATTTCCAATCTCTATCTCTCGGACTCCTCCCCATTAAAAGATCTAGCTAAGTATCTCTAGCCACCAGGCTCCAGTTCAATACTTGAGTTATTGAAGAATCTTTAAGGGCCATCGCTCAGAATCGTCATCTATATCTCAGCTATTTGACTATTTCCACTGTCTATGCTTCTAGCTTCTCCTCAAAAAGTGTGATATAAGAGTATTTCTGCTCCTTGTCTGTCATGCTCCGTCTCATCACTGAGATACTGGAGTGTCTACACTAACTATCCTACGAGCTCATTTTCAATAATTGAGTAATGCCAAAATCTTAACTACCTGTCCCTTGGGATGTGCCTCAATATCTATGCAATCGGCACATCTCCACTGTTAACTGAGCAACGGGAGTCTCTGCTCTGTTGATCCCTCTGGCTCCCCTGCAATAACTGAGCAATGGGAGTAGCTTCACCTTTAATTCCTCAAGGCCTCCTCATTAACTTAGCAATGGGAATATATCCATTGTCTATCTCCCTCAACCGCTCCACAATAATCGAGAAATGGGACTTTCTCCATTGTCCATGTTCCCAGTCCCCCTCCTCAAGAACTGTTATGATCGAATCCCAAAAGTCTATAACTCAGGCTCCTTCCCATTGTTTTATTGTTGGATTCCCTCTGCTGTTTTTGCAGCACAGCTGTTAAAAACGTCTGTCCCGTTTCGTCTATACATGACATAATTTGTACCTAATTAAGCATCATTATGTATGCTAGAAATAGGGTCTATAGTTGCCAGTGGTTAGCACACTTTCCAAGTAAGGTCCCTCACTCTAGTCAGGGCAAGGGAGTCACACACCTAAGATAACTCCTGGTCACCCCCTTGGTAGCTTGGCTCAAGCAGTCAGGCTTATCTCAGAGACAATGTGGAAAGTATTTGTACACACACACACACACACACACACACACACACACACACACACAGTAACACAGTACAAACACCACAAAAGTAGTCCACACCAGTTAAGAACAATAGCTAATATTTATCTGATTAAAACAAGATCTAAACAACAAAAATCTAACATATACAAGCAAAGTTATACATTTTTAAAGATTAAACTTCAGTATAGCGCTTAGAAACACAGTAGCTCCAACTGGGGCTATCATGACATCTTGACAGAGTCGTTCTCAACAGTCCAACGCCACTCGCGAGGGAATGCAGGCCGGTCATGGAGTCGCACGGATCCCAGGTACAGTACCTCTGAAAACAATGAAATAAAGATGTTGCACGGAGTCAGGGAGGTGAGACATCGCTGGAGCCGGGGCAGCGTTGGTTCCTCACTGCTACCAGGGAGGTGAAGTGTTGGTTCCTTACTGCTATGCAGGGGAGGTGATGCATCGGTTCCTTACGGTTGCATGGTAGGTGATGCAACATCAGTGGCAAGGCATCAGTTCCTTACGATCTGGCAGGGTCAATGAATCCAGCAGGTCTAGATGGGAGGCGTCAACTTCGTGGTGTTGCGATCACACCACAGGGCCACAGGTGCTGTGGCGGAGTCAGAGTCCGGTGTTCCAGACATGGGACACAGCAATCAGGACTCATGCTGTGGCAGGACTTCAGAGGCACTGCAGCGGCGTTGGGCCTGCGGCATAGGTCGCAGTCGTTGCACTCAGTGGGGACCACAGCGCCGGTGCAGGCAGCGGCGTGGAGTCTGTCAGCAGCACCAGTTCCAAAGTCGCTCAGAAGTCGATGTGCTTATTTCTTCTTGGTTACACCAGAACTCACTTCCAAGGGCCCAGGGACTGGTTGTGGCACCACTAGGCAAGTTAGGACTCTCAGCAAGAAAGCACAGGTGCGGGAAAATGAAGTCTTTGATCTCCCTGAGACTTCTAAAAGGAGGCAAGCTCAGTCCAAACCCTTAGAGAATCTTTGTAAACAGGATGTAGAAAGCAAAGTCCATTTTCCAAGACAGAAGCAGCAAGCAGCAGGCCAGCAAAGCAACAGGCAGAGTGGCAGTCCCTTCTACAGCTTCCAGCTCTTCTTCCTAGCAGAATGTCCTCAGTCCAGAAGGATTCTAAAGTTGTGAGGTCAGGGGTCCAATACTTATACTCATTTCTGCCTCTGAAGTAGGCAAACTTCAAAGGAAAGTATTTGTAGTGCGCAAGACCCTGCCTTTCCTGCCCTGTCCCCAGATTCACTCCTGAAGGTAGGAGACTGCTTTGTATAACGACAGGCACAGCCCTATTCAGGTGCAAGTGTCAGCTCCTCCCACCACTGTAGTCCAGGACGACCCATCAGGATATGCAGGGGACTCCTCTGCTCCCTTCGTGTGACTGTTGTCTAGAGTGAATTCACAAACAGCCCAACTGACATCCTGGCCCAGACATGTATTCCACAGACAGGCTGAGGCACAGAATGGCTAAGCAAGAAAATGCTCACTTTCTAAAAGTTGCATTTTCAAACTTACAATTTAAAAACCAACTTCACCAAAATATGTATTTTTAAATTGTGAGTTCAGAGACCCCAAACGCCAGATCTCCATCTGCTCCCAATGGGAAATTACACTTGAAGGCTATTTCAAGGCAAACTCCATGTTACCCTATGGACGAGATAGGCCTTACAATAGTTAAAACCGAATTTAGCAGTATTTCACTAACAGGACATGTAAAACACACCAGAACATGTCATACCTTTTAAATACACTGCTCCCTGCCCATGCGGCTGCCTTGGGCCTATCATAGGGATGACTTACATGTAGTAAAAGGGAAGGGTTGGGCCTGGCAAGAGGGTGCACTCGCGAGGTTGAAATGGCAGATAAAACTGCACAAAAAGACACTGCAGTGGCAGGTCTGAGACATGTTTACATGGCTACTCATGTGGGTGGCACAATCAGTGCTGCAGGTCCACTTGTAGCATTTTACTTACACGCCATGGGCACACCTAGTGCACTTTACTAGGGACTAATAAATCAAATATGCCAATCATAGATAAACCAATTACAATACAATTTAGACAGAGAACAGTTGCACTTTAGCACTGGTCAGTAGTGCCCAGAGTCCTAAAGCCAACAAAAACAGGTCAGAAAAAATAGGAGGAAGGGGGCAAAAAGTTTGGGGATGACCCTGCGAAAAGGGCCATGTCCAACAATGTAACTATATGTAAGACATTTTGCAACTTGCTGCTAAAACAAGGAAACTAAGGGAGTACATCCAATGTTTGTCCCTCTTGGAGCGCATTAATAACTTGCTAAAGAGCCAATGGATTTAATTTTATCCTCCACTGCCTTTAAGCTTCTCACCAGAGCACTTACCAATGGGCAGTAGCAAAAGCTCCTTGTGTGTATACCTTAAGTTCCTCATCAAAAATGTTTCGATTTGACGTTGTGAAAATGTTCATATTCATCCTTTGCTTAATTTTGGAATAGGGTTGTGTAATGTTTTATTTTAATTCATCATCCGCCTACAGAATTGTTTATATTTTTTAAATGAGTATGACCATCATACCATTCTTTCTATTACTAGTCTGTCATTCCTCGTTTAATTTTATCATGTATGTTTCCATTAAAACAGTTAATCCTTCTGGTATGTTTTTTGGCTAGTTTACTCCATTTTTACCCCATATACACCTCCTGCAAGCATTGTTTGGCTGTAAACATCCACAAGTCTACCTGTCCTACAGATCTACAGATTTTTTCAACGATACAACATAGCAATGGAAACATATTTCAAAGTATTATTTTGGGGGGTTTTAACTTTTAAGTATAGTTTATTTGAAGTTATGATTGTATATGCAGATAAGCACCAAACTTTACCTCTTATGCGTGTACCAACAAACGTGTTCATTAGGGTTATAGACAAGAACGGTTTTCTGTTACTTACGGTTCATAAACAACCTCTATGTTTTTATGCATAAACCTGCTCCTATGAGGTCTGCCCAATAGAAAAGGGATCAGCTTCTCGAATCATTAGAACTTCCCTGAGACACTACAGAAGAGCTAAAGACGCATGCTCCTGCATGACATAATATTTTTTTATCCGCCTTTTCTACTATCCCTAATTGGTGGGAATGTCCTATGACTGCGTTATAGAACACTGGTGCCCAACTCTAGCCACGAATGTGTTTGTCTTTTTTAAGTAATAAGGTATTCACGTTCAAGTGAACTCTCTTATTGGTGTTTATTGCGAGTGGGAGAAAATATGATTTATCTAAAGAAGTTGGAGGGAGAGGAAGAGAGCTTTGTGTTTGCACACATCCTGCCAACTCCCAAACCTTCCAAAATTATAGTATGAAATCTATTTCATCATGGAGCCTCAGTAATGGCCACTGCGAACTCTAAATGAAATCCACATTGACATTGTTCTTTCTTACACTGTGACTGACAAGGTGTTATTTGCTCGGCAGAAGTCAACAAGAATGCCCTCAGCAAGCTCTACATCTGGCTGGTCATTCTGCTGGCAGTTGCAGTCAGCATCCTGCCATCACTGGTTGGCCGCTTCTTTGTGCGCATGATATCAAATTACCCCGTACAGGAAGCGGTAAGTTATGCGCTTTATTAAAGAAGCATTTGATCTTTTCGAAACCTTGCAAAATAGGGGAGGGGGGCTCACAGGTTTACTTTGCTTCTCAAATTGAAATGCTTAGTTTTAGTGTGACTTTCTGCTCATTGACACCTGAGAGAATCAGTACAAACTAAAAGAAGTGGACACAGATTGACCATTTCTAAGGCTTGTACTTAGAAAATATGAAAAATGCTGATCGGGCTGTCATGTTGCCGTTGATTGTATTAATTTGCTTACTTATTTATTGGATTTCTATTGCTCTTTTATCCAAAGCGCTTGGCAATTATTGAAATGATGCAGTACCATTTTTGCACGATGACAATAGAAAGATGGCATGGCTGGCAACCAAGCTAATGTGGCCCGAGTTATCACCAGTGACCGAGATTATTTCAAGCAGTCCTTCTATCGTCCTGTTGGTTTTGCAACTGACCCCCTAACTGCGATGGAAATGGCCAGAAGTGGACCCCATGCTCACTGTGCTGTATGTCTGAACCTAGGTTGATATAAGTCTTCGGATTGCTTGTATTCCCATCTGGACTATTCCTACTGGGGCAGGACCAAGACTGATTTGCATAAGGTGGTTCTCTGTTAAGAGTGGCACAGTGGGCAAAAATTGTAATTGATGGCCTGCAATGCAGCCTGACAGTCACTGATATTAATTAAGGCATTCCGTCCATCATCTTGTTTTTGAGGCAGTGGCATGTGCAATTTAGCCACTCTGTCAGTGGAAAAGTTGTTGGCAAAAAAGCATTCTTGTATGGACTCGGAACGCAAAACATGCCACTTGGCCAGAGAAGGCTGCAGTCTGTCAGTCTGAATGATGTTCTCCCCAGAAGCAAGAATATGTTTACCTTTAAACAGAGGCTATAGTGGATCTCTAGTAAGGCTGTGCAAAATTATAATTCTTCCAGCCAAATTTTGTAAAGGTCACAAAGTGCGCAATTGTTGAAAACTGGGCCTGGTTTTGAAAATTCAAATCCAAAATGTTTTTGAAACTCTCCCATTTTAGAGTAGAACTTTGCTGGAGGAAGGAGATAGGTTTTCTAGGAAGTTTACATTTGTAGGATTTATTTCCTGAAATTTTTATTTGAAACTTTTTTAATGTTTGCTAAATTTTACAACTTTGCCAAGTCAAAAAAAAAAAGACTTCTCAAGTATTACGGAGAACCTTTGCAACTTTGCATTTCCCGTGTCTACTTCGCTGCTGTTCTGCACTCCTATATTTGAACCTTTCAGAAGCTACTTGTCATGAAAGATCTCATTTACTGATGAAAACGACAGAGAACAATACACTGTGAGCACGATACAAACACGCACTGCAAACTGAAACACTCGGACAAAAACATACTGAACATGCGATGTGAAAATACTTCAGTGGCATGTTACATGCATGCACCACATCCTGACAGCTAAGATCTCTGAGTAGAGCGGTACAGCTCAGAGAAACACACAGGTCAAAAGAAATAAAGAGAATTTACAATAGACAAACACTTATGGAAGGGTTTCCAAGCCCAGGGGCATAGTTTATAGTTTCAGGGGATGGTTAGGGTGTTACACGCGTCTAAAAAAGTATTCTGTAGTAAGGTTAGGTACAGGTATTTTCAGTCGGGTATGGTGAGGTGTCTGTTGGATTTCACCGTGGATTTTTACATGCACATGCAGACAAAAAACACAGTCTCTCTCTCTCTCTCTCTCTCTCTCTCTCTGCCTTAAAACTTGGTTAGTTTGAAAACTATTGGGCCCGATTACGACCTTGGCAGATGGACTACTCGATATCCAGACTGCCGTATTACAAGTTCCATTATATCCTATGGAACTTGTAAAACTGCAGGCGAGATATCCGTCATGTTTGTTGTAATCAGACCCTATTGTGTTTTAAGAACCCCAACAAGCCGCACTTCTCTCACTTTCCACTACTTCTTAAGTCCCTCCAGTCTCCTGCTTGTCATAATGAAATTTAACAAGATATGCCAGTGTGATTGTTAGGCAGTCTGAAGCTTCCACCACCTCCCTCTCCCTTCATTTTACCAACAAGCTATGCCCCTGTCAGACACTGACGCGTGACCGGTTCTAGCCCAACCCACCAGCCTCTTCAGGGAAAATGGCCTATCCGTTGGCCTCTAAGTCATGGACACTGATTTCAAAGGACCACAATAAGGTTAATAGTGTAGGGCAGTGGTCTCCAAACTTTTTAATGCCGCAGGCACCCAGCTGAAAAATAGAAATCATTGCCCCCCCCCCAGAATTTTCCACAATTATTTTATAAAGATGTCAATGTTTAAATATGTCTAGACCTATTTAAACATTGCAGTTAAGTACTGTTATATATTTTTAAAATGCAATAACATGCTTCTGCTTAAAACAAAGGCCTGTTATCTGTATAATGCTTCTTTTGGCCAGAGTCTGGCGCCCCCCTGAGATCACTTGAGGCCCCCCCTAGGGGGGCCCGCCCCCAGTTTGAAGACCTCTGGTGTTGGGTGTGCACACCAGCAGGTACACAATTTGCATCAGATTCCCAGTTTCACATCTGGGAATGGGGAATAATGTGACAATATTTGTTCCCGTGCTGAGATGTGCAAACAATGCAAGTGTGCTGTTTTGTCCCGCAATATACTGAAACCTGCCACAAATCGTGGATGCCAATGTCGACAATTGCATTTGAACTGCTAATTTGTTTTTACAGCAATATACCGTTTGTGCCCAAAACGGAGTTGACTGTCCATTCATGACTAAAGAGAAATCCTGAACTCTCATGTGACACTTTTTGAGGTTGGAGTTTCTTCCTGTTGATCAGTTCTTTGGATTGCGGACCTGCAGCTGACAACATAATATGAGTGCTTGGTTCTCAAACCTACTCGAGTGCAATATCGTAGAGACCTGATAGCTACTATCAGCTTTAAACTGAGACTGCTGACGGCTGCAAAAAATCACTTGGTGAAAATAATTGCCATGCATTGCAGATTAAACAAAAAAAAGGTATGGACGTGAAGTGGGACGCCGACTTGAGCTACTTGTGGATGACATGATGGCCATATGGTAGCAGTAAGAAGATCTTTCAATGGAAGAAACTGGTTAACCAGAAATGATTTTTCGCACACTGAGCTTAAAACAGAATGCGGGGGTCAACAAAAATAGCGTGGCGAGTGAGGTGCCAACACATTGTGCAGAGGTGCACAACTTACTGTAATTTGAAGGTATTGCGTACATTCTAAATATAAATGTAAGTTTAGAATTTCTAATCATTATGTACTGAGGGGTGGCAGCAGCTTGGGCTGCCCGAAAAAACCTTTAAGACTTGTAGTAGCAATGCTGGGGGTCCTCTAAGGAGCCCTCAGTTTGTATGGAATCATACTTCCAATACTTGCAACAGTATTAGGGGTATGATTCCGACATGTTTGATATCAAACATGTCCGGGTTTGGAGTTACCATTAAGTGGCTGGACATAGGTAGTGACCTACCTCTAGAACACAAGTAGAATGGTGTCCCCGCACTCACAAAGTCCAGGAAAATGGATGTGGAGTTTGTGAGGGACACCTGCCAGTGCCGGTGACTTACAGTGACCTGGTGCAGTGACCGCTAAGACTGTAATGGCAGGCCTGCAGAACCCTTTGAATGGGCTCCATATGGGTGGCAGAACAACTGCTGCAGCCCATAGGGATCCACCCGGATTCCCAAAGCCCTGGGTACCTAGAGACTTACATGGGGGGACCAGTATGTCACTTGTGGGAAGAAAAAGGCACAGTTTACAGGAGAGAGCATAACTATTGGGGCCCTGGTCAGCTGGACCCCAGTAGACACAGTCAACCAGACTGACAACAGGCAGAAAATGGGGGTAACCATGTCAAGTAAGAGGGTACTTTCCTACAAAACCCCCCAAACAAAGGACATGAAGGCTAACCTTGCCCAGATGAGTCTTCGTAGTGGAAATGTCAGGAGAGTCCGTCTGCATTGGAGTGGTTACTCCCAGGATTATGTTCTGCTGTATAGTCCATTCCCTGTAGGGATATGGACCGCCTCAGAACTTTGGGGTTTTCTCCCTTCATCTGTTTGAGCCATAGAAGGGGCTTGTGGTCTGTTTGATCAATTAAGTAAGTGCCAAACAGGTATGGCCTCAGCTTCTTCAAGGCCGGACCACAGAAAAGGGCCTCCATTTCTATAGCTGACCAACGCCTCTCTCTGGGGTCACCTTCTGCTTATAAAAGCAATTGATTGAGCTGTGAAAGAACTGCCCCTACCCCTACCTCAGAAGCATCAGTCCGAACTATAAATTTCTAGGAGTAGTCAGGGCTTTTTAACACAGGTGCTGAGTACGTGGCCTGTTTGAGGTCCTCAAAAGCTTTTTGACATCTAGCTGTCCATAAGACATTTTAGGCATTCTTTAAGATGAGAGGTCATTAAGAGGGGCTACAATGGAGCCATAATTCTGAATGAATCTCCTGTAGTACCCAGTGAGGCATAAGAAGGCTCTTACCTGGGTCTGTGTAGTGGGGGGATCCAATCTAAGATAGTCTAGATCTTCCCCTGTAGTGGTTGAATCTGGCCTCTACCTACCAGGTGGCCCCTTCCCCTGCCCTACTGGGCACTTAGAGGCCTTAATAGTTAGGCCTGCTTTTTGCAGAGCCTCCAAAACATTTAAGAGGTGTACCAGGTGGTCAGCCCAGGTGGAGCTAAGGACAGCTATATCGTCCAGATACGCTGCACTATAGGCCTCCAAACCTTGGAGGACTGTATTCACCAGCCTCTGAAAAGTGGCAAGTGCATTCTTCAAACCAAAGGGCATAACAGTGAATTGATAATGCCCTGCTATGGTTGAAAATGCAGTTTTCCTTTAGTATCCTCTGATAACTTGATCTGCCAGTACTCTGCAGTCAGATCAAAGGTGCTAAGATACTTGGTAGATGCCATTGTATCTATAAACTCATCAGCCTTAGTAATAGGGTGAGCATCAGTCTTTGTGACTGTGTTGAGCCCTCTGTAATCAACACAGAGTTGAATCTCCCTTTTCCCATTTTGGGAGTGAGGTTTTGGTACCAGCACCAATGGGCTAACCCAGGGGCTGTCAGAGTGCTCAATCACTTCTAGGTCTAGCATCATTTGCACTTCTGCTTTGATTCAATCTCCAACATGGTCAGGTTGCCTGTAGATTTTACTCTTAATAGGCAAACTGTCCCCTGTATCATTGATGTGTTCATACCGTGTTGTCTGACGAGGTGTCAGAGAAAACAGTTCTGAGAACTGCCCTAGGAGATTCCTGCAGTCCTCTTTCTGAGACTCAGAAAGACAGTCTGCTAGGACACCTCGATCCACTAAGCCATCAGCTGCAGTGGTGGAGAAGAGGTCATGGAGAGGGTCGCTCTCTTCTTCCTGTCCCTCATCAGTGGCCATGAGCAGGGTCATATCAACCTTGTCATATTAGGGCTTAAGGCGGTTCACATGAAGAACCCTGAGGGGGCTTCTGGGAGTGCCAGGGTCCACCAAATAGGTGACCTCACCCTTCTTCTCCACTATAGTACTGGGGCCACTCCACTTGTCTTGGAGTGCCCTGGGAGCCACATGCTCCAGTACCCACACTTTCTGCCCTGGCTGATACACAGTTAGGACAGCCTTCTGGTCATGCCACTGCTTTTGCAGCTCTTGGCTAGCCTGAATGTATTTAGTGGCCTTTTTCATGTTCTCTGCCATTCTGGATCTGAGGCCAAGGATATAATCCACAATGTCTTGTTTAGGGGGCTCGAGGGGTTGCTCCCAGCCCTCCCTAACATGGTGTCCAAACAGAAGTTCAGAAGGGCTGTAGCCCACTCACCTCCATGTAGGCAAAAAGGGGGCATGGCAATAGGACATCCCATCTCCTCCCGACTTTTTCACAGAGTCCCATGATCATGCCCTTGAGAGTTTTGTTAAATCTCTCTACCAAACCATTGGTTTGGGGGTGGTAGGGGGTGGTGAACTTGTAAGTTACACCACACTCCTTCCACATGGCCTAAAGGTATGCAGACATGAAGTTTGTACTTTGTCTGATACCACCTCTTTTGGAAAGCCCACCATGGAGAAGATTCCAAGGAGGGCTTTTGCCACTGCAGGAGCTGTAGTGGTCCTTAGAGGTATAGCCTCTGGATACCTGGTGGCATGGTCCACCACCACAGTATAAATCTGTTTCCAGAGGCAGTGGGTGGGTCTAGGGAGCCAACAATATCCACCCCAACTCTCTAAAAGAGAACCCCAACCACTGGCTGTGGAATTAGGGGTGCCTTTGGGGTGCCACCTGTCTTGCCACTGGCTTGACAGGTGACACATGACCGACAAAACTCCTTTGTATCTTCAGACATATGAGGCCAGTGAAAGTGTGGGACAAGTCTGTCCCAAGTCTTGCTTTGCCACATGGTGACCTGCCAGGGATATGTCATGGGCAAGGGTCAACAAAAATTCTCTCTACAGGAGAGGTACTACAAACCTTATGGTGGCATCAGGTTTGGGTTCCCGTGGTTCTGAGTATAAGAGGTTGTCTTCCCAATACACCTTGTGGGTGCCACTGACATCCCCTGCTTCCTGAAGGACAGCTTGCTGTCTTAACCCTTCCAGTGTGGGACAGGTTTTCTATGCCATTGTGTCAAAGTGGTAAGGCAATTGCAAATGCTTATCCCACCGCTGCACCACCAATGTAGGAAACTGGGCTGGTGTGTGGTGGGTACCCAAGGTACTTACACCTTATACCAGGTCCAGGTATCTCCTCTTAGTGAAGTATGGGCACTGTCTAGAGGCCAGGCTCTCTAGAGGTAGCTGTGGATGAGCAGCCAAGGCTTATCTAGGAGACGTGCAAAGCTCATGCAATACCACTGTAGTCACCCAGCACTTACACACATGAAAGAAAGCACTCGGTTGTACAAAAATAAAGGTACTTTATGTTTGGAACACAATACAACAAAATGCTAGAAGGTCAATCCTCCAAGAGGAAGTAAGTAATACAGTAAATATATACATTAGTAATCAGAAATAGGCATAGAAAAGCTTAGAAAACAGTGCAAATAGCAATAACCAATAGTGACCCTAGGGGAAGCACAAACCATGTACTAAAAAGATGGAATGCGAACACAGGACAGGAATGTGAAGAGGGGAGCTGGGGGTACTAGAAACTCCCCTCTAGTAACAACACCCCCTAGCGACCAGGAAAACAAGAGTAAATCACTGGATTTTTCCTAAACCACCCAAAAATGAGGAAAAGAAGAAAAAGAAGACACCCAGAGAAGACTGCAAGAAACCAGCAGTGGATTCCTGTAGAAAAGGACCTGTGGAGAGAGGGGACCAAGTCCTGCAGGAGTCCCACTGGACGGGGACACGTGAGTTGCAGAAGGAGCCCATGCAGCACTGCAAAAGAGGATCCCACGCTGCCGGATAACCACGCAGAAGGCTGTGCTTTGCAGGAAGCAGTGCTGGGGGCTGGAGCTGCATGTCTCCTGAAGATCCCTTGAAGGAGATGCCAACAAGCTTTGGCAACTGCAAAAACAGTGGTGCACAGGGTACAGTACTGTGTGGGAAAGCAAAGGCCTACCTCCACCAAAGTGGGATAGCTGGCAAAGAGGACCAAGAGGACTAATCCGGACCACCATTCTGGATCCAGGATCCACGCAGTTCGAGATGAGGGGAGATCCACGCAGCCGGTCGTCATTTGCTGTAGGTCCCGCAGTTGCGGAGGAGTGACTCCTTCACTCCAAGGGAGATTCCTTCTTCTTCTTGTGCAGGCTGAAGAGTTGCTGTCTTCGGAGGATGCACGGCAGGGGAAATGTTGCAAAGCTGGCAGGAGTTGTGGAAACAAAGTTGCAGAAGAGTCTTGTTAGTTGATTGCAGAGTTTTCCGCTCCTGGATGGTCCAGTCGCAGTTCCAGTGGCCAGAAGTCAAACTGGAGGTTGCAGAGGAATCCTGCTGGAGTCTTGCAAGCCGAATCTGAGGGTCCACCCAAGAGAAAGACCCTAAATAGCCCTGAAAGGGGGATTGGTCACCTAACCAGGTAAGCACCTATCAGGAGGGGGCTGTGACATCACCTGCCTGGACTGGCCACTCAGATGCTCCCAGAGTTCCCTGCCAACCTTGGAAACAAGATGGCAGAACCCAGGGACCCTCTGGAGGAGTTCTGAGCACCACCCCCTGGGGTGGTGATGGACAGGGGAATGGTCACTCCCCTTTCCATTGTCCAGTTTCACACCAGACCAGGGACTGGGGTCCCTGAACCGGTGTCGACTGGTTTATGCATCAAATGTGCCCTTTAAAGCATACCAGCATACCAGTAGCTTGGGGAGGCTACCCCTCCCAAGGCAGTCACACCTATTTCCAAAGGGAGAGGGTGTTACCTCCCTCTCCCAAAGGACTTCCTTTGTTCTGCCTTCCTGGGCTTGATCAGATCAAGCAGCAGGAGGGCAAAAACCTGTCTGAGGGGTGGCAGCAGCTTGGGCTGCCCAGAAAACTCTGTAGGACTGGTAGTAGCAATGCTGGGGGTCCTCTAAGAATACCCCAAAGTGCATGGAATCATACTTCCAATACTTGCAACAGTATTGAGGTATGATTCTGACATGTTTGATAATAAACATGCCCGGTTCAGAGTTACTATTAGTACATGCATAAAATGGCCTCCCCTCTCACACAAAGTCCAGGAAAATGGATTTGGAGTTTGTGGGGGCACCTCTGCTTGTGCAGGGGTGCCCTCACACACAGGTACCTGCACCCTGCCCTCTGGGCTGAGAGGGCCTACCATAGGGGTGACTTACAATGATCTGGTGCAGTGACCTGTGGTGAAAACGGGTGCATGTACCTGTTTCACAAAAACTGCAATGGCAGGCCTGCAGAACCCTTTGCATGGGCTCCCTATGGGTGGCAGAATAACTGCTGCAGCCCATAGGGATCCCCTGCAACCCCAATGCCCTGGGTACCTAGGTACCATATACTAGGGACTTACATGGGGAGACCAGTATGCCAATTATGGGAAGAAAAAGGTACAGTTTACAGGAGAGAGCATACATATTGGGGTCCTGGTTAGCAGGATCCCAGTAGACACAGTCAAACACACTGACAACAGGCAGAAAATGAGGGTAACCATGCCAAGAAAGAAGGTACTTTCCTACAAGCGCCTTGTCAGCGCTGGGGAAGCACTTTGGCCAGAAGAATGAGGTGCGGGAGGCACTCCCCAGCCACTAGGTAGCGTGTGCTTGGCTCTTTCCTGTTCCCTCTGGGGCCGCGGTCCCTCCCACCAGTGGACCATTTCCTCGTGAGGAACGTGTGGAGCGCTTAGGTCAGCAGTGCGAGAGGGGCACGAGAGAGTCATAACCCCCTCACCCACCCCCAGTAGGAGGGGAACCCCGTCCGGCAAGACCGCCGACTTGGTCAGGCTGAGCGTGCCCAGCAGGTGTGGCAGATTTATCACGCCTTCCTTGCAAGCCTTGAAGCCCTGACTTGGGGCCAAAGGCAGCAAAAGTGACCACAGATAGCGGCCGCACTCGTGCCGGGGTCACCTCCATGTGAAAACCATCCTGGCTGAGTGCAGGTGCGTGCTGAGAGTGCAGCCAGGGACCCGAGGGAGTCAGAGTGCCGGGCGCCACGCCCGAGTCTGGAGGCTCGCACCAACCTTACCATATTCCCCCTAGGAGAGGGGCAGCGGCCATCCCTCCCGAGAGGGAGGGCCTGAAGTGGCCCCAGTAGCCTTGATTTATTTTACACGGGAGACCCAGCGAGTTTTCCTCGCCAACGTGGGGGGGTGTGCCCCCCACCACACTTTCCTTTTCACGGATGTGTTCACCAGTGGCCTGACAGGGAGGCAACCTCAAACTAGGTCCCATAACGACAAAGCCCCCTTGAGCTGTAATCCTTGCTAGAAGTTGGCCAATGGGCTGGTATCCAAGACTTGGGGACCAGCTACCAAAAGTTACATATATATATTGTCTATGTGCACTGTTTGCGCAGTGTATTCCGTGTTTAGACTGTCTCGATGTGCTGCTCGTACATTTACTTTTTCTTTAATCCATCTCTCACCAGTCACACCTCTTCTGGTGGGGCTTTAAATGCCCTTGGATTGAACAATGGAATTCCAGAGAAATGTACATATTGAAATCTGCCATTATCACCCATCGACCCGGTGGACATCTTACTTTGCTTCTGATCAAATAATACTGCCTAACTCAATAGTACACAGAAGTCCATTTGAATCCACTATTCTTAAAAGCCCTCCATAAAGGTGCTATTTTTAAGGGATCTGCAGGCAGGAGAACTGGTTTGAAATGGCTTCCATCTTCATTTGCCTCTCTACCCTGTTCTGCAGACTTAGCCTTTGTGTGGAGTGATGTTCCTCACAGTAGGGGAGTCTCCAGCCTGGAGCACCTATAACAGAGGCACAACAAGGCGTGCACTATCTGCACCTTGGTATGAGCAGCCACAAAGACAGTGACCAGGGGTGGTTTACCTAAAAGACCCTTCTCACTCTGAACAACAGAGACTGCAGCCCTCTTGACTCCCACCATACACCACGTGGAAGTCTTAAAGGAAGACTAGTCAAGAACCCCTCTCAGTAAAAAGACCTAATCAATTTTCTATCAGAGCCTTGACTCCTTTGTCACTGTCTAGGTCTCCTTCCTCCTGCATCTCTCCTTATACACTTCTCTGTCCGGGAAAACAACATCTCCCCAATCATGTGCACAGCAACAGGCCAGGGGCTTTCAAAATGGGACCCATCTGCCTCCATCACTCTGCTTCACTTATATGTACAATGCATATCCTACACTGTCCACATACACCAGCTCACACAACATACATTTGGATGGGATTAAATGACAAAACAAGAGTATAGAGCTGACTGGGCACTGGCAAGACACTCTTAGCCAGTGCCAAATATATTTTTTGTTGTGAGTGAGTGAAAAATCTTTAATTACAGAATATGGAGGGAAGATTTTTAAATGAGACCTTTCTTGTTTCAGCACCAACTCTCCTTGTACAGCTTTCAGACCCTGTACCAAGGCTGGAATAGTTCAGACTGTGTTTAAATGGGCTGACCTAGATTGGCATACAACAGCCTATGGCTCTCAATTTTTAAATGATGACTACACTCAGAATCTCATCTTTAAGCTGTGTGCCCCACATATGGAGCACTTTGTATAATGTTGTTTCCTTCCACAGCTTTCATCCTCTGATTGCTCGTTATCTCAGACAAACTTCTCCTACTGTACTCTTAAAATCCTGCATGAAAACTTGGCCTTGACTTAACTCCCCTTAATTCTGCTCATTTCTTTTTCCAGTGGCCCTCTTCTTACCTTCTGCATGCCTTCTATTTATGGGTATAGCCTTTGCTGAGTCCCAGGCCTGCCTGTCTTAATATTTCTAATTGCAATATTGCAATTGAACTCTACCTCATTTCATAGATCACAACCTCTCCTCTTTAAAACCCTATCCCTGTAACCTAACATTAACTAATCTCCGCCAGCCTTTTCATCACACCATCCATTCACCTGAAACCACAGAGCCCCAACTAATCATCAACCTTAAATGTTATTTACATAATTCCATCACAAAGTAACTGGAGTGAATGAATAACATTTTTTCTTGAGAGCACTTGACTAATCACAATAACCACTGGATTAACCACTAACCTTAGGTTCCAGAGTAACATGCTTCAATGCCTCATCAGGGATAGTAAGTGCTATATAAATATAATTACAGTTACAATGCATGTAGCAACTGCCCTGTTGTACAGCACTTCAGTTATTCAAATTGTTTACATTGTAATTAGTTTAGCTGCTAAACGGATGAATATGGTATTTTGTATATATACTGCAATGGATTTTTTGTGCATATGGATAGATAATCTGAGTATGTGATACAGGTAATACATCTTTGCAGGTTGTACCTGACTACTTTAGAGATATATTACTGAACGGGAGCACATTGTCACAGTTCTATTTTTGACAATATTTCCCAAACCTCACCCTACTAATTCATTTCTCTTGAGTTCTGCTCTTGAGCCTAGAAAAATTTGTCAACTGGATTTTCTTTACGTTCAATTATATACAGAGCACTATTGTACAATCCACTTCACTGGCATTTGATAAATATTCAGTAATAGACTTGTCAGAATGGGACCCATGCCTCCCCATTACATGATGTTACAACCATATGGTCAAATAATGTAAATATAGTACTACATGGGAGAGCTGTCTCCTTAAGAACTTTTTTTAAATGCTATGAAACAGAACTATCAGACTTATGAGTTGAGTAATATGATAAATGATGGTTTAAAGCAGTGTAATGGAGTTTTAAACTGGGCCTTTTTGGAATTGCTTTTAACATTCTAGTTGTTGTTAAAATCAAAAGAAAGGTAGCACTATTGCACTATATCACTTTAAATAGTATGTTTGAGGCATATGACACTATGGTCCAGTCAGAGAGTGTTGGCCATCTCTTTTTCTGCACAAAATGCATTTTGTTTTGATGGTGGAGCTCAGGTAAAATTATTGTGGCTCATACTGTTCGTGAATCGACTTCCCTTGTGGTTTTGTCTATTGAGCGAAGAGGATATATATATATATATATATATATATATATATATATATATATATATATATATACCTCTTCACTCCTCTTACCACACGAAAATACAAAAATCCTCGAGTTGAAGGAGAGGTGGCAAAAGAACACAATGTGATTCAAATGATCTGTTTTTTATTTTTTATCTTCATCCACCATCTGTATAAAAGGTGCAGATTAAGCGTTTCGACGATTTGCCTTCAACCGGACCAAGATACATACATATATATATCAAAAACGAAGTTGTCCTCATGTGAAAGCGCACTCCCAACAGGTTATATAAACGGGAAGAAAAAGCAAAGCCAGCAACTCACAGTGAATTCTTTAAGCAGTTTCATTATTCCAGGCCTTAAGTTATAAAATCATCTCTGGACACGTGTTTCAAGGTCAATCCTTTCTTCAGCAGAGAAAAATATAAAAGTGTTTCACCCTCGTAGGTGCAGCCAGTGCTGGAGGTGTTCCAGGCATCTCTTTCTTACTGAAAAGACCGGCATGGCTTCAGCTTGTCTAATTACAGGCACCTGATTAGTCTCTTTAAATACTAGTCCGCCCCAGTGGGCCTCTCAAGTGAGCAGTGCATGCTGGTTGTGGTGGTCCTGCAATTTTTTCATTTTGCCCCAAGTGGGTTGCTGGAGCCAAACGAAATAATGACCCAAGGTGCAAAACCTTTGTAGGCGAATCCAAAGTAAAATTGTCAGATTTGCTGTGAATAACCCAACCTGATTGATATATATATATATATCAGCAAAGTAAATAGATCTAATTAGAGGTCAATAGTTTCTGGACAAAAGTGTTTTATGGATAGAGGAGATACAATCCACTCATAGGGATGTTAGAGAGACTGCATAACAAATTCTTCTGAGATTGGAAAAATTTGGAAGTCTCAAACAATACCACCCCCACACACTCGGCAGAGTTAGAAGTTGTGATCTCATTTATTATTGTGCTGATTTCTTCAGTTGTTCTCTTCTTTTCTTTGCTAGCTGCTGCTGTCTCAAAGATGGGTCTGCTCAAAACATTTTATAATAAGAATAAAAATATGAATTAACAAGTGCCTTTGGTATAGGGTAAAAGATCATTCAGAAGGTATTCTGTAAAGCTGACAGGATTTAAAGTCAGAATTTCTCTTGTTGCTAATCATGAGATGAACGCAGCATCTTGATTAACTGATTTTCTATCTATAATAAATGTTGATATTTTCTCTCCCTTTTCCAGAAGGAGGATCCTTACAGGAATAAAACAGTGGTGGAGAACACAGTGGAACTGAGCACACACTTTAAAAGGAACACTTCCCTTCGGCGATCAGCGTATGCTTTCTCGCATGGCGAAGGCTATGCTGATCTTATTGTCAGGGGCACCAGTATCCGCAAGAAGAAGTCACCAAACCCTACTGTGCAGGTAGACGCAGGTCCATGCTCTGAAGATTAAGCCCTATAACTTACGAAAAACGATGCAGGCTACACTTGTTCAGTATGAAATGGAGTTCAAAGCCACGCCTTAATGGACCACGACTGTCATGCCTTTTCAGGGACATGTAGGGGGAACCAGCAACTTGGCAGAATAAACTTTCTTAAGTACCACGAGCAACTTTGAGAAGAAAAAACATATTTACTGAGAGTACAGTTTCTCTAGACTTGCCTTCTGAAGAGAAACAGAACAGAATGTCAGTGCTTAAATGCATTTCATGTTGGATAGCTATAAAGTCAATATCTGAGAAACGTTTGGACAGACCTGTTTGCTGCCTGGGATTTAGAAACAATTTTCAGGTTACCCCACACAAACTTCAATGAAGATCGTATGCCCTCGATTGTCAGATTCAATTTTGTGTCAAAGGTGGTATCAGAGTGGCTGTGATATTGGAAAGGCAAGAAAATGGTATTGAATAACGTCTGTTAGGTCACAGATACATTAAATCAACTGAAAGGACACCATTCCTAGGCACAAGATTCCAAGACATAAACAATAGGTTATTTCTTGGAATGTGATAAAAGAGGCATAAAAAGTAAGGTGTATTGAAACATACATGGAAATGGCAGTTGGGTAGTAAGGAAAGCATGCAACCAATTTCTGGATATAACATAATAATTCTAGCTAGCCAGTCAATATATTAGAGTATGCCATCTTTCTTTGAACTGTTTTCTTTGGACGCATTGAACATGCACATTCTGGACTGGCAATAACATTCTAGAATGGGAATGTGCTTTTTCTGCAAACAGAGAATCTATCTAGCATTGTGCACCTGGAAGAAACATTATGAAAGAAGCTTAATCCACTCAACTGCAAATTAGTTATTGGAAGAGCTAAAAAATTATACTAGATATGTTCAAGAGGGCCTTCTGTTTCATCACACGAAGCAAGTGGATCCATGTTCCTTAAACTGGAACATTTGTCCAGGAGTAACTGGGAAAGAGGCTAAAAGCAGCTAGATTGCTTTATAATTCAAGCATAATCAGATTGAGCAAATTTGGGAAAGAGGAATATTAACTCATAAAAGGGTGCTATCCAATGCCATCCAAATGAGACAAAATGCTGAAAACTACCAACTTTTTCATTCATAGAAGCCCATTCACGTTGAAAAAATGGGGTAAAATTTAAATCTCAAGTGTGACCTTGAATTCTCCAGTGAACCCTTTTCAGATAATAGTGCACAAACTACTATCACTGATCTACAGAATAATGTTAGCCACAAATATACACAAGGCTGTGGAAACTCACCAGGACAATCCATGACCTTAAGTGAAAGAAGCCTGCCTTTTGCTCTTTTTAAGGTTATTGATAACTATGATCAGCGTCAACAGCCTTTAACATTTAATGCAAATGTTCTGGGTATTGTGTTCAAGCAATACTCGTTGATGCAGAGTGTGTATCTGAATATGATTCCTTGGATGGGGGAGTTGAGGGCTCAGGATGTAGCAAATAGCGCCTAACCTAGCCTGGGCATTATTTCTAAATGGATGCTTTTATAAAGCTGAGCCCATTATAAAGGCTTTTTTGCATTTTAAAATGACAAAAAAGAAACGAATAATACTATTTTGTCTTGCACATCATAAAGTGAACTCTATATTGACATTTTAATACCAAGCTCAAAAGTGCTTATTTTATTGGTATCGGGTGGGTTAAAGTAGACCCTTCCAAAATTGAAACGTATACCCTGGATGCCTATCAATAAGGGACTCAAGATGTAGTGATGTGTTAATCACTATATCGGTTTTAAATGGATGTGAATAGCTTCAAGGATGGTTGCCAGGAGTGAAAGTTATTTTCTATCAGATAATTCCCTTCAATTCCACATCTCTGATCATTCGAAGCACGGAACTTGTTTCTTGTTATTCTTAGACCATGTCCCTACACGTATCAGTGCAAAAAGAAATAACGTCCACACACTCCCCATGCATCTGCCTTCAATCGACCGCATTTTTTTACATCAGGTTCCTCCATATCACTTTCCACCTCATGGTCTATCACAGGCTGTTACATTGTTTGTGTTTATTTCCTCTGTAGCCTATAGTAAATTGAATTCCGTACTATTCATCGACCATAACCTTTGCACTTTACTATGAATTGTATCTTTCATTGTCATAAGGTCATGAAAATGAAAGCTTTATGATACTCTTTAGTGTATTATAATCTGAAACCAGAACTATTTTTGTACACTTTCATTCCATTAAAATGAGTAAGCTCCGAGATATGCAGATGCTGGTATTTTCAGTGAACCCGCACACCGCCTCGCCCCTTGTAACCCCCGTGAGCCGCGACTGTAAATGATCTGGGCCTGCAGAGGTGGACGGCAATAGGAACGGAGGGAAAAGAAAGTAATCGGGGATTTGTGCGTAAATCAGTTGGAGAAAATAGCAGCAGTTGAGTGCAGGAGCAAGAACGAGCAACTGTAGCCAAGGTAGTTATCAGTCTAAAGCAATGTGTGGCACTTTATTTAAGATTATTCAGTGACTAGAACAATTGACACGAGTGAGAAACAAGATCAAGGATTAGCCTACGGTGCAGGAAGGATTTGAGGGCTAGAGGGGGTTATAGCAAAAAACGGGAATCAGAGTCTAGAGGAAGGTCAGAAATCACACATAAAGCTAGAAACTACAGCTAGAACTAGGAATGGCAATCTGAAACTGGGCAAGTGAGAAAGAGGAATACGGGGCTAGAGCAAAGCAATGAACATCAGTCAGGTCTAAACCCATAATTACATTTATCTAGAACTAGAAGCTGCAGTCAAGAAATGCCAGCAATCAGTGGCTAGGGCAAGGGACAGCAATTATGGACTACGGGGAGGAAGAACAATCAGGGATGAAAGGAAATAAGAGCAAGCATGGACCACTGTAACGAACAGCCACCAAGCCAAGTAAAGAACAGAAGTCAGGACCAGAAATCTGGAGCCACTGTAAGGAACAACAATCAAAGACTGTTAGACTTTTCATCCTTGGCGTGGTGTCTCTTAACTTTTTGCCTCTGTTTCTCAGATTGTTTATGTGTGCTGGACTCTGTTTTTGCTGTTTTTGTTACTCTGGGCACTTCACCACTGCTAACCAGTGCTAAAGTGCAAGTGCTCCTTTGCACAATGTGTATTTAATTGGCTTATCCATGATTGGCATATTTGATTTACTAGTAAGCCCCTAGTGAAGTGCACTAAAGGTGCCCAGGGCCTGTAAATCAAATGCTACCAGTGGGCCTGCAGCACTGGTTGTGCCACCCACATGAGTAGCTCTGTAATCATGTCTCAGACCTGCCACTGCAGAGTCTGTGTGTGCAGTTGTAAACTGTAATTTCGACTTGGCAAGTGTACCCACTTGCCAGGCCTAAACCTTCCCTTTTCTTACATGTAAGACACCCCTAAGGTAGGCCCTAGGTAGCCCCAAGGGCAGGGTGCAGTGTATGGTTAAGGTAGGACATATAGGGGGTCATTCCTACCCTGGCGGTCATAGACCGCCAGGGTAGGTGACGGAGGAAGCACCGCCAACAGGCTGGCGGTGCTTCCGGGGGCATTCTGACCACGGCGGTAAAGCCGCGGTCAGAAAAGGGAAGCCGGCGGTTTCCTGCCGGCTTCCCGCTGCCCCAGGGAATCCTCCACGGCGGCGCTGCAAGCAGCGCCGCCATGGGGATTCCGACCCCCTTCCCGCCAGCCTGGTTCTGGCGGTTTTCACCGCCAGAACCTGGCTGGCGGGAACAGGTGTCGTGGGGCCCCTGGGGGCCCCTGCAGTGCCCATGCCACTGGCCCCACATAACAGGGCCCCACATTGATTTTCAGTGTCTGCGTGGCAGACACTGAAAATCGCGACGGGTGCAACCATTCGGAGCCGGCTTCCTCGTTGCTGGTGCTTTCCCGCTGGGCGGGCGGGCGGCCTTTTGGCGGCCGCCCGCCCGCCCAGCGGGAAAGTCAGAATCACTGCGGCGGTCATTTGACCGCGCTGCGGTGTTCTGGCGGGGGAACTTTGGCGGGCGGCCTCCGCCGCCCGCCGAAGTTAGAATGACCCCCATAGTAATGTATTCTATATGTCCTGACAGTGAAGTATTGCTACATTCATTTTTCACTGTTGCAAGGTCTTTCCCTCTCATAGGTTAACTTGGGGGCTACCTTCAAATATGATTAAAGTGTAGATTCCCTTTCGGAGCAGATAGACATGGAGTTTGGGGTCTCTGAGCTCACAATTTAAAAATACATATTTTAATAAAGTTGATTTTAAGATTGTGTGTTTGAAAATGCCACTTTTAGGAAGTGAGCATTTTCTTGCTTATACCATTTCTGTGACTCTGCCTGTTTGTGGATTCCGGGTCTGGGTCAGTTTGACAGTTGGGCTGGTTGCACCTCACACTAGACAGTGACACAAAGGAAGCTAGGGTGTAGTCTGCATTTCCTGATGAGCCATCTGCGCTAGAAGGGAGGGGAGGAGTGGTCACTCACACCTGAAGGGGCTGTGCCTGCCCTCACACAATGCAGTCTCCAACCCCCTGGTGAGTGTCTGGGGCCTGGCCTGGGCAAGGCAGGATTTTCACAATCAAGAGAGACTTTGCTTTGAAGTAGGCCTACTTGAAAGGAGAAAATGGGTATAAGAAGGGCACCCAAAACCACAGAATTTAGAACACTTCTGGAAACCAAGAGGAACCTCTGCCTGGAGAAGAGCTGAAGAGCTGAGGAAGAAGAGCTGCCCTGCCTGTGACTGTGCTTTGTGGAGCTATCCTGCAGTTGCTGCTTCTGCCAGAGTAAGAGGGCAAACCCAAAAGGAAGAAATCCACGCGCTGACCGCTGTGCGAGGGAAAAGATCGACGCAACTCCGATCTGCGGCTGAAAAATCGACGCTCGCCTGCAACGTGACCCGAAGATCGACACCCGGGGCTGGAGAAACGACACACAGCATCGCTGACGGAGGCTGGTGAGATCGCAACCCACGCTGCGTGGTTTTCGGATCATCGTGCGGCTGAATTTCCGACGCAAGTACCGCTGGGCGTGTAAAAACAACGCAAGGCCTGCCCAGACCCGAGAGTGATGACCTGATCGACACATTGCTCTCCTTCTGGGAGAAGAAATGAAGCGCCCGACCCGACAAAAGGAGAAACTATGCAAGGTCTCGCTTGTGAGTGAAATTGACGCATCGCAAGCCCTTTTTGACGCACTCGCCCGAACGGGGTTATTTATTGACGCGCCCAAGGTACATTTTCACGTTAACAGTGTTAGTGTGTGTTTAAAATTACATTAAGACTCTTTTTGCATTTTCAGTGATAACTTTACTTCTGTATTGTGGATGTTTGTCGCTTTGGTCTTGTTTTGTTTAGATAAATATTTCCTATTTTTCTAAGCCTGTGTTGTGTCATTTTGTAGTGTTTTCATTAAGTTACTGTGTGTGTTGGTACAAATCATTTACACCTAGCACTCTGAAGTTAAGACTACTGCTCGTGCCAAGCAACCAAGGGGGTAAGCAGGGGTTAGCTGAGGGTGATTCTCTTTTACCCTGACTAGAGTGAGGGTCCTTTCTTGGACAGGGGGTAATCTGACTGCCAACCAAAGACCCCATTTCTAACAGAGACTATGGCAAAGAATGCCAAACAGGGAACAGAGTAAGGGGCAGCAATCAGGGAAATGAAAAGCTGTCAGCGACTAGGGCCTGGAACAGCAATTAGAGTCTTACAGACAAGCACAAGGAACAACACTGAGAACCTAGGACAAGGAACAAACCAGAAATCTGAGACTATAGAAAGGAAGAGCCAACTGATAGGAGCAAAGCTTGACCTTCAGGAACCAGAGTGTTGAATAATTATCACAAGCTGGATCAGGCAGTAGAAATCGGAGCTAATTCAACAACTTCAATAGAACACTAGTTGTGGAAAACTAATCAGAATTAGAACATTGGAATGTTGGGGGCTCCATTGCAAACAATTGAGTGTTCTGGGCTTTTACTCCCTGGGAAAAGACCAGAGCGTGAACATTCCAATGTTCTTTGTTCACAGCATAATCTGTGAACAAAGCCTCACGGAGCCTGAGGGGATTTTAATGGGGAGTGGGAAGCGGCCCTGGGAAATCGGAAAAAGGATTTGTAATTAAGTTTGTTGGAGTCGCACAGGCGAGATTCAAGAGCCCCGTGGGCTGATTAATACGTTGCGCAATGGGCAGTGAAATTTTTGGTAAACAGGAAGTGGTCCTGTGCCCTTTAGGGCAACATCATTCGCTCCGCCTTAAAAAGAAAGCACTATTTTGATATTCACCAGCCTAGAGGCTCACTAAATTGAGCACACTGCACCTGCCAAACACCCCTGGCAACACCTAAGCATTTATTTGGAGCTTGACTATTAATTACTGATTGCAGCCGATATTACACCTCCTGCCCTGTCATGCAGCTGGGGACAGCCCTGGAAAGGGTGACGCGACCCAGGCTGTACTAAAAACCAAATAACCAGAATACAGCTGGGGACAGCCCGGATAGAGTGATGAGACCCAGGCTGTACTAACAGCCAAAATAACCAAAATATGACTGGGGACCGTCCTGAAAAGGGTGATGCAAGCCAGGCTGCACTAGCAACAAAAGGCTATGAAATGCAGAAGAACCACAAACAGCAGAAGCAGCCACCGCTGGGTGATGTGACTCTTCTGTGCGGATAGCGGAACTATGTATTGGCCTGTAGCTAGAGGACATCGAGGAGATAATAAAAGTGGCAAGAGAAGTAGCGACCATGCACAGCAAAGAATGGCTACTAGCCCAACCGAGAGGAGGGCAGAACAGCCAGAGCAGCCCAGAGGAACCCAGCAACAGTGGCAAAAGTGAGGTAAGAAGGGAGGACCAGCTGGAAGAAAATGGAGAGATGGGGGTGCCAAAGAAGTGCCGTCGCATCGCTGGCAAGGAGGACAAGAAAAAGGGGGCAAAGACAAGCCCAGGGCCCTTCAGGAGGCACCACCCAGCATCAGCAAAAAGGCAAAAGCAGCAAACGGTGAGCAGATAACTGCGATTATGCAAGCTTGTTTAAAACCTTTTGCGCCACTGCTGTTTGCCATTAAGGGAGAGGCAGACATGCAGGGGTGACAAGATAGGGACAGGTGATATGCTTTCAGCCACACAGGTTGCAGGCAGAGCAAGCACTAGCGAGGAAGCTCCATCAACAAGCATCGCACAGCCAGTACCACAGAAGAATAGTGTAGCAGATCTGGGGTCAGACCCCAAGGACAGAAAGGGGGTAGATCAGCGCTGAAGGCTTACAAGAGAGTCACACTGGGTCACCTATACATGTTAACAAGTGCCACAGGTCTAGCTAGCCTGATACCTTTGGCAGTAAAAGAGTGCATCTGGCACAAAGAATTTATAGCTGTTTTCAGGCTGCTAGATACACAAATAGAGGGACTAGATCTTGCGACGTGGGAAAAGAAAGAAGAAGATAGGAGAGAAAGGGCACAAGTAAAAAAAGAGAGGAATTTCAATAACTGGCTGGATGCCTTCAGGATAAAGGCCTGCGTGATAGTTGAGAAATTCCCCCACTGTGCAAAAGATTTATGGTTGTATGAATTAAAGATTCACAAGGCCTATCGGCAGTTTGCGGGACAGGCATGGTTGGATTATGAGAGGAGCTTTAGGATGAAGATGTAGGTGCACCCAGACGAAGAGTGGGATGAGGAAGACGTATCAAGCTACATGCATAAAATGATGGTAGCTAGGGAGGCCAGAACTGGAACAGTAAGGCAGGACCACCCCTTTGAGAAGGGACAGTTAAAGGGGCACCACGAGAAGCAGCAGCACTTCTATAGGCACAATGTAGAAAGCTGGCTCTCTATATACTATATCAAAATGAGATATAGGCCCCCATTATGACTTTGGCAGTCTTTTTAAAAGACGGCCAAAGCCGCGGGTGCCAGAAGAACGCCAGTGCCGGCGATCTTCCGACCACCATATTACAAGTACTGCAGGGTTTCCGCCACATTTTGGGCGGAAATCCGCCAGTAGTCGTGCTGGTGGTCGGAGGCGCTTTGGCGATTCCACCACCGTTGCTGCTGCCAAAAGGACTCCACCAGCCGTATTACAACCTGTAATATGGTCTGGCAGTGTCCTGATGGCGGGGCGCTGCCGGCAATGGAAGCACCCATTCCCTGCTGGGCTACCGCCGCACCGGACAAGGTAAGTTAGGCATCCGACAGGCGAGGGGGTGGAGGATGGGGGTGTTGCGTGTGCATGTGTGAGTGGGTGTTTTCTGCATCTGTGAATGTAAGTGTCTATGCATGTGTGTATGGGTGTTTGTATGTGTGTGTGTATGCGTGTATGAATACGTGAATGATTGTTGAAGTGAGTGTGTGTATGGATGCTTGTAAGTGAGTGCATGTATGAATGCTTGTAAGTGAGTGCATGCATGGATGCTTGTGAGTGAATGCGATTATGTAAGTGTGCGCAAATGTGTGTATGCAGGGTGCGTGAATGAGTGTACGCGGGTTGCGTGAATGAGTGTATGCGGGGTGCATGTGAGTGTCTGTGTGCATGTATGCGGGGAGGGGATGCTGTACTGGTGGGGGCGCTATACTGGTAGGGGGAAGGGGTGCTCTTCTGGTAGTGGGAGAGGGGTCTACTGTGGGAGGAGGGGGGTGCTGTACTGGTAGGGGGGAGGAGGGCACTGTATGGTAGGGGGAAGGGGGGCTCTGGTATGGAAAGGGGGTGGGGGGACATTGGGCTTGCAGTGGGGGTGGGTTAATCATCTTTCCTGTCACCAGTAGCCTTTCCGCCAGGGTTTGCGTGGCAGTGCTACAGCCACAAAAACCATGGTGGAAAGCCTACTCCAAATACTGCCGGCAGTCTTCATTGGACAGCGGGGTCGGAGATGCTGATCTCTGGCCCGGCAGGTCCAACTGCCCTGGTGGTACAGGCGGGGATGTGGGGGGTTTGCAGAGACCAATACGCCACACTCATTATGTGGTGGTCTTCACCGCCAGCCTGTCAGCGGTCAGACCACCACCCTAGGGTCGTAATGAGGGCCATAGTGTGCACAAAGTCCAGGAGTTCCCCAGAGGCTTAACAGAGGCTAACGGGGATAATACTAATGGTCTCTTTTGTGGTAGTGTGGTCGAGCAGTTAGGCTTATCAGAAGGTAGTGCAAAGCATTTGTTGCACACACACAGTCAATAAATGAGGCACACACTCAATGACTAACTCCAGGCCAATGTATTTGAATTAGAAAAATATATTTTTTTACTTTATTTCTAGAACCAAAAGGATCTTGTTGTAGGTAAGTACATTTGCAAGTAAATATCGAACATATGTATCAATAGCACTTTGTTTAGATTTGGCAAAGAAAACAGTTTACAGGCAAGTAAACACATTTCACTTGTAAAAGTTAACACTGCAGTTTTCAAAACAGTCCTTGGGGGAAGTGTTAATGCAGTTTTGAGGTAAGTACAGTTCCAGTCTCCGGGGGTTAGGCTATCCACTGGTCGGGGTTCAGGATGACCCCAAACTTACACCACAAGCAACACGGGCCGGGTGCAGAGGTTAAAGTTGAAGTTGGATTTAGAATGTGATCCTATGGAGACGGGAGGCACTTGGAAACAGATCAGCTACCAGGTAAGTACCCCTGACCTCAGAGGGCAGACCTTGGGGGTTTAGCTGAGCACCCTGGGGGCACAAGTCGGCAGGAAATATACACCCTCAGCGGCACAGGGGCGGCGGGGTGCAGGGTGCAAACACAGTGTCGGGCTCCCAATGCTTTCCAATAGGAGAAGATGGGGGGTCAAAAGTATACCTCAGGCAGGATCCAGGAGGTCGGTTCCAGGAAACCACAGGCTGGACAAGGAGAAGGGCCACCTGCTGAATGTTGCTGGACCGGTGGTCAGATTCCCCAAAGCCAGGGGGCTGCAGGTGCAGGGGTACTTTTAGGCTTTGGGAATCTTTGTCCAGTTCTCTTGCGGTCAGGGGCGTCCTCCAGATTTAGGGGGTCATTCTAAGTCTGGCGGGCGGCAGAGGCCGCCCGCCAGACTTCCCCCACCAAAATACCGCTCCGCGGTCGAAAGACCGCTGAGGGTATTTTGGGATTTGCCCTGGGCTGGCGGGCGACCGCCAAAAGGCCGCCCGCCAGCCCAGGGCAAATCAACCTTCCCACGAGGACGCCGGCTCAGAATTGAGCCGGCGGAGTGGGAAGGTGCGACGGGTGCAGTGGCACCCGTCGCGTATTTCAGTGTCTGCAAAGCAGACACTGAAATACAGAGTGGGGCCCTCTTACGGGGGCCCCTGCAGTGCCCATGCCACTGGCATGGGCACTGCAGGGGCCCCCAGGGGCCCCGCGGCACCCCCTACCGCCATCCTGTTCCTGGCGGGAGACCCGCCAGGAACAGGATGGCGGTAGGGGGTGTCAGAATCCCCATGGCGGCGGAGCGCGCTCCGCCGCCATGGAGGATTCTCAAGGGCAGCGGAAAACCGGCGGGAGACCGCCGGTTTTCCAAATCTGACCGCGGCCAAAGCGCCGCGGTCAGAATGCCCTGCGGGGCACCGCCGGCCTGTCGGCGGTGCTCCCGCCGACCCTGGCCCCGGCGGTCTCAGACCGCCGGGGTCAGAATCAGGGCCTTAGACTTCATTGTGTTGGCCA
This sequence comes from Pleurodeles waltl, assembly GCF_031143425.1. Taxonomy (NCBI): domain Eukaryota; kingdom Metazoa; phylum Chordata; class Amphibia; order Caudata; family Salamandridae; genus Pleurodeles; species Pleurodeles waltl. Next base: position 76,820,765 of record NC_090451.1, on the reverse strand, counting down.
GGAGGGGTCAACCAAGGGTGGACACAAGGTCGGAATCGCCTGGGGACCTGCTCTGAACCGGTGGGCCAGCTGGACACGGCCGTGGGTGTTGGGTACAGAGTGAGCAGGACTCGCAGATCGGGGGCGGTTCTGGAGTCCTTTTGGAGGGTGTATTCTGGACAGGGCTGCTGTCCTGGGGAGCTCTTGGTCCTCTGGTGGGCAGACAGTTCTCTGGGGTTTTGTAGAGGTCGCTGGTCCTGCTGGATGCGTTGCCTTTTATTAGCAGGTCCTTGAAGCTGCAGACAGGCCGGTAGGGCTAGGGCCCAGTCAGTGGTAGTCTAGAGTCTTCACTGCTGGGGATTCAGCTTAGCAGTCCTTCTTCTTTCTTCTTGTTTCTTCTTGTTGAGGTCACCAGGAATCTGTTGAGATAGGTTCAGGGGAGCCCTTAAATCCTATATTTACAGGTGTTGCAGGAGTCAAAGGGCAGTTGCCACTGGCTACTGTCCCTGAGGGTGGCTACACCCTTCCTGTGCCCATTCCCTTTGGAGAGGGGGGCACACTCTTAACCCTAGTCCTCTCTGTCCTCCAAACCAAGATGGAGGATTCTGCAGGGGGTCACTTCAGCTCTGGTCACCATAGGGGAAGTCCTAGCTGGAGTGGTCACTCCTCCCTATTTTACCTAATTTTTCCACCTGACTTGCTGCCAAAAGTGGGGCTTTGTCTGGGGAAGGCGATCTCCACTTAGCTGGAGTGCCCTGGTGCACTATAACAGGAATGCCTGAGCCTTTGAGGCTCACTGCCTAGTTTTATAGTTCCTACAGGTGAGGGGTGTGAAGCACCTCCAGCCTGAGTAGGTTTTGTTTCTGACCTCAGAGAGCACAAAACCTTTCACCCCATGAGTTCAGAAACCTGTCACAGACTGATCAGCCTACACAATAGGGTTGGTTAAAATGCAGGGGCCATCTCTAAGATGCCCTCTGAGTGCAATGTACATTAAATCTAACACTGGCTTTAGAATGGGTCTATTGTGCTGAAACGTGTAATACCAAACTTCCCACCCTTCAGTGAAGCCATAATGGAGCTGTGGAGTTCATGATGACAAAATCCCAGGGTATGTACTTCATATGGCCACACTGCACTTACAATGTCTAAGAATGGGCTTAGACACAGTAGGGGCATATTGCTCATGCAGCTATGCCCTCACCTGTGGTTTAGTGCACCCTGCCTTAGGGCTGTAAGGCCTGCTAGAGGGGTGACTTACTTATGGTACAGGCAGTGGTTGGTGGGCATGGCACCCTGAGAGGGATGCCATGTCGACTTTATCTTTTTCTCCCCACCAGCACACACAAGCTGCAATGGCAGTGTGCATGTGTTTGGTGAGGGACCCCTTTGGGAGGCACAACACATGCTGCAGCCCTTAGGGACCCTCCTTGGTCACAGGGCCCTTGGTACCACTGGTACCTTTTACAAGGTGCCAGGGGTGTGCCAAATGTGGAAGACATTGTACAGTTTTAGGGAAAGAACACTGGTACTGGTGCCAGGTTAGCAGGATCCTAGCACACTCTCAGCCAAGTCAGCATCATTATCAGGCAAAAACTGGGGTGATAACCATGTCAAAAGGGGCATTTTCCTACACCCAAGCATTTCCAAACTTGGAAAGGAGGGACTCAGTGAAGAGCACTACAGCAATATGTTACAGCTACAACAAGGATGAGTGCACTGGGGGTCCAGGTTGCAAATTTAGGCATGTGTGCTCAATCTGTGGGGGAGGGCACCCATCAGTCGACTGCAGAAAAGGTAGGAGCCATAGAGAGAGCGATAGGAAAGACAAAGACAAATTGAGAAACAAGTAGCCCAAAGTGTTAGAGGACAAACAAGGCACTGGGGGTTTTCAGCTAGCACGCCCTTCCATTAACACGTATAGGCTAAAACTGCTGGCAAATCAGTATGAGGATGCAGCGGACGCACAGTTGCTATGCAAAGGATTGGAGAGGGGCTTCAGAATCCCAGTGATAAGACACATTAGGTCAAGGGGAAACCAAGATCAGCCACTCAGCCCTTCAATGCCCAGAAATTGTGCGCAAGAAAATCATGAAAGAAAAAGAGTTGGGCAGGATAGAAGGTCCACTGAGCATGGAGAGTCCAGAATGGCTAGTGATTTCCCCACTTGGGGCGGTACCCAAGAAGGAGCAGGGGCAGTATAGACTGATCCACCATCTATCATTTCCAGAAGGAGAGTCGGTTAATGACGGGATCAGTCCTGAGGACTGCGCAGTGGGTTATGCATCAGTGGAGGATGCAATTGAGCTAGTGCATGTATCGGGATGGGGTCTTTGATGTCAAAGGCAGACATAGAGTCCGCCTTTAGACTGTTACCAGTGCACCCCAATTTTATGGGGGAGACTTACTTCAATAAGGCTCTTCCCATGGGGTGCTCAATATCCTGTGCTTACTTTGAAAAGTTCTCAACATTTCTGAAATTAACCCCTCATAGACGACATCCGCAAGGGGGCAAGTGCCACTCTCTGGAGGATTTCTTATTTGTGGGTGAACCAGAGGGTGAAAAATGTGAGAACCTACTGGTTGTCTTCCAGACACTAGTGGATGAACTGGGAGTGCCACTGGCAGTGGACAAGACAGTGGGACCTACAACCAGGATTGTATTCTTGGGGATATAGCTGGATTCAGTAGCTGGCGCCTCACGGATCCCCAAGGACAAAGTACAGGATATATGAAGCAAGATCAAGGGCCTGATAGGGAAAAACAAAGCCACGCTGGGTGAGTTGCAAGAGCTGATTGGTAAATTGAAATTTGCAGCAAGGGTCATTTCTGTGGTGAGAGTATTCGAAAGAAAACTGACACAACTCACCCAAAAAACTCAAGAAAAAGCACCACCACATCAGATTAAGCACTAGAGCGAAACAGGATTTGAGGACTTAATTATCCTTCCTTAAAGATTTCAATGGGGGCACATCTGGAAGGAAAGATGGGTATCCAGCAAAGAACTAGCTCTACACACTGATGTCGAAGGCAGCCTGGGTTTTGGGGCAATCCTGAGAGACAAGTGGTGTGTGAAGAAGTGGCCCCTGGAGTGGGCAGAGGCAGGAATAATAAGAAACATATTTCTGGAATTGTTTCCCATCATAGTAGCACTATCAATCTGGAGAGCAAGGTTGTGTAATATGAAGCTGACCCTATGATCGGATAATCAAGCAGCAGCGCATGCCATTAATACAGGGGCGGCCTGGTGCCCCCTAGTCCTGAGACTTCTAAGGAACCTGGTGCAGCTGCAACTAGCTAGCGACCTAGAGGTGAGGGCTAGGCACGTGCAAGGGATCAATAATGCTCAAGTGGATGCGCTCTCTCATTTCCAGATGGAGAGGTTTAAAGAATTGTCCCCAAAGCAGAGAGTCATGACACCTTTCTTGGTATAGCTGTGGTCCCTGGTAAATGCGACCTGTCCCAGCTGATAGAGCACGCATTGGCGCCGAAGACAGTGCAGAGGTACGCCGCACACAGAAAAACAATGCAAGTAGTTACAGGGCTGCACTCATTCAAAAATACACAAGACAAGGCGCGAGCAGTTAGTGAGGTGGGTGCAAATCCAGTTAGTGGGCTTTGGCGCACTTGGCGGCATTAGCCCATTTCTCAAAGCTGCCACCAGGGAGGTTTCTACCTCAACTCACTACCTGAGGATGGCTATGAAGTGTTGGCGATGGCTAGAAGGCTCAAAGGTGGACAAATGGAAGCCCGTTGAGTTTGACACCCTGGCATGACTGTGGGAGGTCCTGCCAACGATATGTAAAGATGCTTCTGAGGTTACTTTGTTCAGGGCAGCTTTCACACTCCTTCAGGGCATTCAGGATGAGTGAGCTGGTGACCTTATCGAAGCACAAGGCAGCCAGAGCCTACCTTCAGGCACAAGATATGCAACTTATGTTATTGTTATGTTATTGCGACTTATATAGCGCCAGCTACCCGGAGGCCTCGTAGCGCTGATCAGTTTGGAAAGTTTAGAACATACTGGAGCAATCTCAAACTTCACTGGAGAAGGGGAACTTAGAAGAATTTAGAATAGCCAGGTTTTAAAGGCCTTCCTAAATTCAGTCCCCTGATTCATCATGCAAATGTTTGTGGGCAGAGAGTTCCAAAGTCTGGCTCCCTGTTACTTCAGGGATCTTCCTCCCCATGATGTTCTCTTTACTTTGGGTACCACTACCAGGGCTTTAGAGGCCGATCTCAAAACTCTTGTGGGTGTGTATAGTGAAATTAATGATTTTAGATAATGAGGATCCTTTTTATATAAAGCTCTGTGGAAGAAGCAAAGAGCCTTAAACTTTATCCTTTTTGCCACTGGAAGCCAGTGCAGTTCAATCAGAGCTTTTTTAGCTGATGTGGTCCTAGGCAGATTAAAGAGCAAACGTGCTGCAGCATTTTGTACCACCTGTAGTTTGTTAACCACATAACCTGGAGATCCCAAAAAGAGGCTGTTTCCATAATCTAATCTGGATAAAATTAGGGCTTGTACGGCCAATCTTTCGGCCAATGGCGGAAGCAGACCAATAATCTTCCTTAGTAGTTTAAGAATCCCAAAACAGGTGGCTGACGTTCTCTTGGCTTGATGTTCCATGGTGAGTTTGGGGTCCAACCAAACTCCCAAGGCTTTAATCTGATCTTGGGGGGGGGAGTAAGTAATCTAAGTGTATTACTGGTCCTATATTTTTAGCAGGGTTGGCCAGTTTTCCTAAAAACATAATTTCTGTCTTTTCTTCGTTGAGTTGCAGCCTGCTTTCTGTCATCCAGGCAGCAATCGCTTGGAGACAGGCAGGCAAGGCCAAGTTGTCCGCCTCCTTATTGGGGGAGAAGGAGACCACCAGCTGTGTGTCGTCCGCATACCACACCAGGGATACCCCAAAGGGTTCTATGACTTCTGCTAGGGGGGACATGTAAATGTTGAACAGAGTGGGACTCAAAGATGAGCCCTGGTAACTCCGCATAAAAGTTTCAACTGGGTTGAGCCCATGCAATTGATCATGAGAAGGTAAAAAATCAATCAACAGGGAAAAGGAGCATTGGTAAAGCTGCGGAGCTTGTCAAGAAAGGACGTCTGCAAAGTGCACTGGATGGAGGAATACAGGGCAGTATGCCTGACAGGAGAAGGCCCACTGTTCAAACACAGAAATGGGGAGTGCTTGAGCAGATTTCAATTTGAGGCAGTATTAAAGATGGCTCTCGAAAGAGCTGGTTTGATACCCATTTGTTTCACACTGTGGTGGCAGCCACAGTAGCCAGGTGGGGGCTCTTGGAAAGCAGCATAAAAAAAATAGGAAGATGGTGTTCATTAGCATACAAGCATTATGTAAGACTACCCCAGGGTAGCGAAGCCTAGCACAATGCCAACCACCCCCCCCTAAAAAAATACAAAAAGAAAGAAAGAGAAAGGGGAGGAAGAATGGCCACCAACCTATCACTGTCTTAGTAGGTGTCTAAAGAAGGGAAGTTTGGATGGTTGGACATTCCTTCATGCAGAGAACAGCAAGTTGGTGGGCAAAGGGGGGTGGAGGATCACACAGCTCCCAAAGCCGGTTAACATGAGAATAAGGTGGGCAGGGATACCTGGAATGCATTGGGACCAGTTGGAAGATGTACTGGACAGACTGCGACAGAAATACCCAGGGGATCCTGATTTGTTGGTAGTGCACGTAGGGGGGCATACTGGCTCAACTAGGTACGAAGGAACTACTGGAGAACATCAGGCATGGGCTGATTAGAGCAGCCAGGCCTCTAGGCAGTTCTGGCTTACTATGGTCCAAGATTGTATCCAGGCAGAAAGGGAGAAATCCAGAAACAAGCTAAATTTGGCAGTGACAAAGTTCTGTAGGGCAAATGGTTGGAAAACTATCAGGCACGGCCTGATCAACCTGAAACACCCCAAATATTTAAAAAAGGACAGAGTGCACCTATCAGACGCTCGGCTAGAGGCATTCTGGTTCAACCTATGGGTGGCCATGGCATTAACAGATTGCCAGTGGTATGGACAATGTCTGCAGGGGGAGCTGCCTGACGACATAAGCCTATGTGCAGTGTGGTGTTGAGCTTGACAGTTTTTGAATGGAGCTTAATGGGTTTTGAAAGGCCGCTGCAGAGTGGCAGACCGGTTACTTACCTTGGAGTGCCTCACAGCAGGGTCAGATGGTCAGAGAGGGGAAGGGGCACAGAACACGGCACTCGCAGCCCGGCTTACTGGTTGGCAGAGCACACCAAATAACCAAGGTAGCTATTTGGACCTAAAAATAAGGAGATGGTGGAATATCCCTCCCCTACACAACGGTGAAGCTCCAGCTCAAGGACCTCAGTCATCAGCAATAAACGCTGGACTGATGCAGGCCATTTAGAACTCTACATTCATCATAAAAATGTCTGTATTTATGATTTATGACTTAGTTAACATAATGGAGTGATTTATGAGCAGGTGTCAATACGGTATTTGATTTATGGCTACTGACCTGTTTGAATGATTTATGATTTGATTTATGAACTGGGGTGGTGCAGGAAGCTGGCCTGGTGTGTGGTGGGTACCTATGATATTTACACCTTATTCCAGGTCCAGGGTTCCCCTATCAGTAAAATGTAGGCAGTGTCTAAAAGCCAGGCTCTCTAGAGGTAGCTGTGAATGATCAGCCAAGGCTTATCCAGGAGATATGCAAAGCTCACGCAATACCACTGTAGTCACACAGCACATACACACATGAAAGAAAACACTCAGTGTTACAAAAATAAAGGTTCTTTACTACAGTAACAAAGTACCAAAACACTAGATAGGCATTACTCGAATAGGAGGTAAGTAAACACACTAAATATGTACACTAGTTATCAGAAATAGGCATAAAACGTGATAGAAAACAGTGCAAATGCAAATAGACAATAGTGACCCTACAGGGAGCCCAAACCATATACTAAAAAATGGAATGCGAATGCAGGACCCCCACCGAAGTAACTGGAATGTGTAGAGGGGAGCTGGAGGTACTAGGAAGCCCCAAAGGTAAGTACCACAGTGTCCCCCAGCGACCAGGAAGAAAGGACTAAGTTACTGGATTTTCCCCAAACCACCCAAAAGGAAGGAAAAGAAGAACATGCAACACCCAGACAAGACTGCAAGAAACCAGCGGTGGATTCCTGAAGAGGAAGACCTGTGGAAGAAGGGGACAAAGTCCAGAAGTCACAGAAAAGTCCAGGGGGACCAGGAGCTACTACCCACCCAGCTGTGGATGCAGGAGTTGGTCAACGGTAGGACAAGGACGATCAGGAATGCAACCCTGGACCAGGTGAAGCCTTCCTGGAGGATGCAGTCGACGTCCCACGCCAGATGGAAGGGTGCAGTCGGTCAGTGGCATGGAAAAGTCACCAACAAGCCTTGGAAAAGGCAGAAGTTGTTGAGAAGCAAAAGTGGAGCTGCCGAGGACCAGAAAGGTCCAGGAGGGCTCAACCCATGGTGGGAGTCCAAGGGGGACCCTCAGCAAGGCAGCGAGTCCACAGAAGAAAAGGCAGCCCCACAGGAGACCCACTGGAATATTAACCAGGAGTCGCAAAAGAGCCCAAACAGCACAACTGGAGAAGGGTCCCATGCCGCAGGAGAAGCACGCTACCCCATGGCAGTTGTTGATTTCAGCTGGGGGGTGGGGAGGTTACTAACCCAACGTAAGTCGTCTCCCCAGACCTACCTGTGGAGTGTCTACTAGGGAACGACTTTGAGACTACAGCTTGGGCTGAAGTGGAGTTAGAGGCCCATGCAGCAATGCTGGGCATCCCAGGGCATATCTTTGCCCTGACTAGAGCACAGGCCAAGAGGCAAAAACATCAAGGAAACTTAGAGCCTGGAATAATAACCCCAGAACTCCTAAAACCCTAGGGTAGAAAGGGCAAAAAAGTGCCCGCTACCCCACCGTCCAGCGAAGGTTCCACCTTTGAGGAGGAGGAATCTACTCCCTTGGCAGAACCTACACCTGAGGAGCTGAAAGCTGATACAGCTGAGCTCTTAGGTGCAGGGGGACCTGTCAGGGAGGAATTCAGAATGGCACAAAGGACTTGTCCCACACTATAGGGATTGAGGCAGACTGTGGGGGCAAGAGCTCCGGCGCTCCTATTACTGTAAATAAGTTAACCCCATCAGCACCAGCGAGGCCAGGACCGCCGTCGAGGATCCTCCCCTGGTTGTTTAGTGAGTTAACAAGGGCCCGTCGGGGTCAGGACGTGCACTCTGGACTGAGCCTTTGCCGTACGGCTCCCCACGATGCCTGCGCCTTGATCTCTGGGTGCCCCTCAAAGTGGCCTCGTCTGGCAACTTCTCTTTTCCAGTGCGGGAGACCTGGACTGGTCCCCATGCTCACTCTCTGGTGCACCAGCTGCCCATGACCATGCAGTGCAACTGATTCCTACCAGCCCCCCAACCTTCTCCTGCACGGGCCCCGGGGAGTGAGTCAAGAGCCCTTGAGGGCCCTTTTAACTGCTGCCTTGCCCGAGAGCCCGCTCAGCCCCGGGAAGATCTTCTGTTGATGGGAGCCGTGGGCTGGCTCCTCGGATGCTTTTGCCCGGGCCGCAGTGAAGGGCCTCAGGGGTGAATACCTGCTTGTGCCCAGGGGGCACTAAGAAGTGTGCACTTTATCCGCGCTACTGGGATGATGGCAAACAGCCGCGGCGGCTCTCCTCCTTTCCCTGGACCTTGTCCCCAGTGTGGGAGGGGGCCTAGCAAGCCCTCTGCGTCTGCCGTGCGCTGTTCGTCCCGGGCAACAATTGTGGGAGCACTCCAGCACATAGCACCACAGAGCTTTCTCTGTGCTGGTGTTCAGGGGAGAAAAAGAGCTCTTCATGTACTTTAGAAAAAGACAGAAGTAATTTACAGTGCTCTTCACACACTAGAAAGAAGTCAACAGAGTAGAGCACTCCTCACTCTCCTGGGGCCAAAATGAAGAGCTCTTCATGCGCTTCCACCAAAAGGGGGGTGGGTCACACCACTCAGCCCCTGTATATCACTCAGGAGGCTCCTGGGGGAAAATAAAGCCAGCAGTGGGCCAGTACATCAGGGTTCTTAGGGAAAGCAATAATCCTCCTTGAGACCCAGTAGGCCACAGGTCAGTGACACAGTAGGTCAGTTCTGACGGTGGTTCCTCCTAGCGGCATAGCCGGTCCCTCCGGCAGATCCATGCAGTGTCTACATTTGTGGGGAACAGCCTCCTGTACATATGCTCATTTTGTACAGCCTCCACAAAAGGGGGGGAAAGGGTTCGAACCAGCACCAACCGGTTCCAGGAATGTCCCCTTTCTCCTCCAGCACTGGCTCCAGACATCAGTAGGGGATAAACGAGCCCTTTGTGTGAGGCCAGGGCACAGCCTTTACAGATGCAGGAGTGCCTCGCCCCTACCTCTCTCAGCCCAGGTAGACCATTCAGGATGCAGATGCACTCTTGTGACAGCTCCACCCTCCCTGTGTACAGGCTGTATGAAAAGTATGCACAAAGCCCAGCTGTCACTCTGCCCCAGACATGGATTGGAGTCAAGCTGCAAAACACCAGAGTCATAAGCACAGATAAATGCTTGCCTTCTGAAAGTGACATTTCTATAATGTAATAAAAAAATCCACCTACAACACTAAGCAGCATTTCTCACTACCATTCCAACCATACGAAACATGCCTACGCCATCCCTCATAGATCAGACAATACCAATTAGACATATGATAGGGCATTTCCAAATGCAATCCTATGTCAGAGGCAGCACTCACAGTAGTGAGGAACCAAATAGGCTGTTTGTCACTACTAGGACATGTAGTACAAGACATAAGTCCTACCTTTTACATGCACAGCACCCTGTCCATAGGGATAGCTAGGGCCTGCCTCACGGGTGACCTATATGTAGTAAGGATTAGTTACTTACCTGTAAATCCTAGTTCTCTTCCAGGGGTATCCTCATCAAAGTCATAAACATTGAATATTCCCGCCCTTGTGCGGGGACCCCGGAGCATGTATAAAATACACACATATAAAATATGAAATATGCACGAAAAACTATATATATAGCATTTTTAGTAGACATATCTTTCATACTAAATTCATATATACATGTGTAAAACAGCAATGCAGAATATAATCATAAACAAGCTAAAATGCTTTATTTCTATGGAGTTTTTTTTTTTTTTTTTTTAACATTATAAAATTACAAAAGAGAATAAATATCTACCCAAGCCCCCAAAACTGGGCTTAGGGAAATAAGCAGCAGCAATATCTAGAGAAAAAAGAGAAAAACTACATTGAAAAACAATGGAGCATTCTTAGCCAATAGGCTGCATGCAGGTTAACACAGGAGAACCATAAAAACTTTGGCACCGTGCCTTTAAGACCCTGAGCACCTCCAGTATCCCACCATGCCTCAGGGGTGAAGGAAAGGTGACAGTTGGTTCACAGTTAGGTCAGTACTTTTTTACGGTGACAATCTGTGAAACTGATTCGAAAGACAGTCTGTCCTGCACTTCTAGGAGACGTGCGTCCGGGGAGGAGGGTGGGTTGTTTATGACTTTGATGAGGATACCCCTGGAAGAGAACTAGGATTTACAGGTAAGTAACTAATCCTTCTCTTCCAGGGGATCCTCATCAATAGTCATAAACATTGAATAGATTAGCAAGCCCATCCCTAAACTCTGCGGACTGTCTAATAGAAGTGCAGGAATAGATACGTATTATGCAAATAAATTTCTCAGAGAGGCCTGCCCAACCTGGGCGTCTGCTCTTGCATCTGAATCTAAACAGTAATGTCTAGTAAAAGTATGTACAGACTTCCATGTAGCAACCTTACAAATCTCAGAGATTGGGACATTGTTAAGGAGGGCAGCAGTAGCCGCTTTTCCCCTTGTGGAATGCGCTTTAGGCCTAGCTAGTAATTGTTTATTAGCCAGCTGGTAAGTATTAACAATACAAGAAACTATCCATCTTGATATCGTTCGTTTAGATGCTGCCTCTCCTGTCCTCAAATGACCATAATTTACAAACAAGTGGTTGGAATGTCTAATCGATTTTGTCTTATCCAAATTAAATTTCAGCACTCTTTTCAAGTCGAAGGAGTGCAATGCTTTCTCCGCCAGAGTCTCCGGATTGGGAAAGAAAGTCGGTAAAGATATAGTTTGATTGATGTGGAATTCTGACACCACCTTCGGAAGGAAAGATGGGTGAGTTCGCAGAACCACTCTATTGTCGTGAAAAACTGTGTACGGTTCTTTGGAAGACAAAGTCTGAATCTCACTGACCCTCCTCGCGGAAGTAATGGCTACCAAAAAAGCCGTCTTCCATGTAAGGTGTTGTAAAGAGGCCTTGTGTATAGGTTCGAAAGGAGGGCCCATAAGTTTTGACAGTACTATGTTCAGTTCCCATGGAGGAGAGGGTCTGCGAATGGGCGGAAAAACTTTCTTCAAACCTTCTAAGAAATCCTTGACTACTGGTTTCGTAAAGAAGGATTCCTGAGAAGGTGACTTACGATAGGCTGTAATGGCAGACAAATGTACCTTAATAGATGATACCTGCAGACCGGACTTTGCCAGGTGAAGTAAATAAGACAGTATGACATCCCCCTGAGCCCGTATGGGATTGTGCCCTTGTTGACAGCACCATATGTAGAATCTCTTCCACTTAAAAGTGTAAGAACGCCGCGTGGAAGGCCGTTTGGACTCTTTCAAGATGTTCATACACTCCTGCGAGAGCCCTAGGTGTCCATACTGCAGGAATTCAGGAGCCATGCTGTTAAGCTCAGAGAGGGTAGGTTGGGATGTAGAATCCTGCCCTCCATCCTGCTCAGAAGATCCGGTCTGCACGGCAGCCTCCTGTGAGGTTTTTCCGAAAGGTTGAGGAGATCTGGGTACCAGAATTGACGGGGCCATTGTGGCGCTATGAGAATCATTCTGGTTCTGGATTTGTAAAGTTTGTTGATCACTGCCGGTACGAGGGGAATCGGTGGAAAGGCGTAGAGAAATATCCCTGACCAGTCGATCAACAGGGCATTCCCTCGAGATCCCGGACGGTAGAACCTGGATGCGAAGTCTGGGCATTTCTTGTTTACTTCGTCTGCGAAGAGATCCAATTGAGGTCGACCCCATTGAGCGAAGATGTCCTCGACGACTTCGCCGTGTAGGACCCAATCGTGTGCGTCCTCTAGGTGTCTGCTCAGGAAATCTGCTTCCACGTTTTGTTGACCTGGCAGGTGAACCGCTGTAATTGACATTCCCCTGGCCAGGAGCCAATGCCATATCGTTTGGGACTCTCGAGATAGGGGTAGGGATCTCGTTCCCCCCTGTCTGTTCAAATAATACATTGTGGTTGTATTGTCCGTTTGTATTAGGAGAGATTTCCCCTGAACCAATGGAGAGAAAGACTTGAGAGCCAGATGGACCGCTCTGAGTTCCAGCAGATTGATGTGGTAGTTCCTTTCCTTGTTGGACCACAGGCCCTGAGCTTAGAGGGGACCCAGATGAGCCCCCCATCCCTGAAGAGACGCATCCGTTACCAGAGTGTCGGATGGAACTACCTGGTGAAACGGAGAACCTACTGACAGGTGAGGTCTGTGCATCCACCATTGCAATGACTGAAGTGCCGCTGTCGGTAGCCGCACTCTGTCCTCCCAGCGACCTGTCCTTTGGCTCCAGTTGCTCTCCAATGCCTCTTGAAGGGGCCTCATGTGCAGCCTGGCATTTGGGACAATGAAAATGCATGAAGCCATGGAGCCCAGTAGCGATGTCACCTGACGGGCAGTAGGTGCGTCGGCTTTTAACAGGTCTTGACACTTCCTGTGTATCGATAAAAGTCGTTCCTCCGAAGGATACACTCTTTGGAGCTCTGTGTTTAGTATAGCTCCCAGGTAGTGAAGGTTCTGTGTTGGAATCAAGGTTGACTTTTGGTAGTTGATTTGAAGACCTAGAGACTCGAAAACCCTGAGCACAATGTCCGGATGGCTTCTCGCCTGATCCGGAGAGGAAGCCTTCAGTAACCAGTCATCTAGGTATGGGTAGACGAAGATCTTTTGTTTTCGAAGATGTGCCGCTACCACTGCCACACATTTTGAGAAGACGCGGGGGGCAGATTTCAGGCCGAATGGTAGAACTCTGAACTGATAGTGCTGTGAAGCTATTTGGAAACGCAAGAATTTCCGATGCTTGGGAGCTATTGGGATGTGAAAATATGCATCCTGCAGGTCGATGGAGCACATCCAGTCTCCCTGATGTAGTTGCGGGAAAATCTGGTGAAGGGCTAGCATCCTGAACTTCTGTTTTCTTATGTACTTGTTCAGCAGCCGTAAGTCCAGAATTGGTCTGAAAACGCCCTCTCGGCCCTTTTTCGCCACCAGAAAATAACGGGAGTAAACCCCCTTTCCTCTGTGCGCAGGTGGAACCTTTTCTATTGCTTTCTTTTGTAAGAGGGCGAGAGACTCTTTGCGCAGCAGGCTGAGATGAGATGGAATGCATCTGGCTGGTGGCAAGTGTGGTGGAGGCTGTCTGAAAAGAAGAGAGTAGCCATTTTCGACAATGTTGAGCACCCATTTGTCTTTTGTGATAGAGTGCCACTCGTGAAGATAACCCGTGATACTTCCCCCCACCGGAGTGGTGTACAGTGTCGAGGGAAGCGAGATCTCATTGTTTGGCCGGCGCTTTCGGTGTGTCATAAGGCCTGTACCTCCGCCTGAAATCTTTCTTCCTTTCCAGGCCTACTGCCCTCATGGTGTCCACCTCTGTCTTCATGTGGGCCATCTCTTCATCTGCATGGGTACCGAACAGCGAGTTCCCGCTGAATGGGAGGTTTAGGATGCGCTGCTGTGCTTCCTGCTTTAAACCAGTCAGTCTCAGCCAGGAAGACCTTCTAGCACAGATTCCATGCGCGTACCCATGCGCAGCTAAATCCGCCCAATCCGCCGCCGCGCTGATGACCTGGTTGGATACCAGGCATCCCTCTTGCAGGATTTCTTGAAAGACCTGTCTGTCTTCTCTGGGCAATTTTTCTGTGAATCTGTGGAGGGAGTCCCTGCCCAGGAGTGCAGAAGCGCTGGAGACTTTCATTGCAAATGCCGGCGTACCGCACATCTTTCTCCCCAGAGAGTCTAGATGCCTGCTCTATTTATCCAGGGGGACCGTGGAGGATGATGCCACCGAGTGGGTTTTTCGGGCTGCGGCCAATATAACAGAATCCGGTGGCGGATCCTTTCTTAGGAACAAAGGATGCTGTTCGGGAGCCTTGTATTTTTTTTTTATTCTAGCCGGGGCAGACTTGAGTGTGGCTGGGGTCAGAAAAGTGTCCATGGTTGGCTGCAATAAGCCAGGCCCTAGTGGTAGTAGCTTTTTCGACACTGATCTGTGCTGCAGAGTCTCAAAGATGACTGACGAGGAGGTAGTTGGCTCCGGAACCTCTATACTCAATTTCTGCGCTCCCCTTAACAGCACCTCGTTAAAAGTGGTAATGTCATCTACCGGTGAGATCCTAGAAGGTGGAGAATCTGTTAGGGTGGGGGAGTAACGCCCAACAGATGATCCTGACGACGACCAAGAGGGTGATCTTCTGTGTCGTGATCGTGACCTGGATCTCCGTTGGGAACGAGACCTGCTGCGAGAGGCTGTAACAGAGCGCCCAGGCCTCGTGGTCGGTTGACGAGGAGCAGAACAAGCCCATCCTGCCCGCGCTGTCGGCGATGGTGTTCTCGGGAGAGAGGCAGTAGGAGAGTACATTTGAGAGTATTGTGAATCCGGGGAGGCCGCTGGTCTATTCAGGCTCTCCAACCATCTAGGTGATAAGTTGATGGGAGAAACATGCCCCGATGATGCAGCTCTCGAATGAGATGAGTCGCTCCGTATGGAGACCACTGGAGATGGTGCCTTATCTGTTGGAGGACGATGCTCTACTCCCTGCGAGACAGGTAAAACCTGTGTCGACGTCGACTGCTGTGCCGACGTCGAAGGGCACACTGGTTGGTCCGGTCTCGACGTTGAATGTCTCGACGTTGAGTGCCTCGACGTCGAGCGGCGATCTCTGGACCTTGACCTCCTCGCCGTCGTGTGCCTCGACGTGGAGCGGATGTCGCTCATGCCGTCGTGGCGATTTCGACGTCGTGTCTCTTGACGTCAAGGGGCGTGAAGTCTTCGTCGGCGAACGGGCGCGCCGGTGATGGCTCGACGACGATCGGCAGGCTGCCGTCGACGGAGATATGCCCCTGCGATGACCATGTTCCCTCGACGCCGTATCCTTCGACGTCGGGCGGGTCGCCGTCGACGGCGATCTATGCCGGTGAGACGGTGGCAGCGTCGACGTCGACGGGGAACAAACAGGTACTTTCCTACCTGTTGACGTCGACCTGGCCATTCTCTCCTGAGAATGGCCTGCTGGTTGCCTGGGAAGTGAAGAGGACGATGTCTTTTGCCTCTCATGAAGCCCATGTAGCCTGATCTTCTCTCTGTCCTTCAGAGTCCTCTTTGACATATTCTTGCAGTGCTTGCAAGTGTCAGGGCAGTGACTCTGAGGCAGGCACACAATACAAAGAGAGTGTGGGTCTGACTGGGCTTTCTTCTTCCCACAAGAAGGGCATTTGACAAAAAGTGAAGGCATTTTTCTGTCAGGAAAAAACTGCCAAACTCAGACAAAGATGTTATCTGTCGAGTGAAACAGGAAAAAACGCTGTTTTAAAGGATTTTTCTGAGAAAAACTCAGAAAAACAGAGAGCTCAATGCTCCAGGATCCTCTCAGAAGAAGCCGGAAAAAAGAACTGACCTAACTGTGAACCAACTGTCACCTTTCCTTCACCCCTGAGGCATGGTGGGATACTGGAGGTGCTCAGGGTCTTAAAGGCACGGTGCCAAAGTTTTTATGGTTCTCCTGTGTTAACCTGCATGCAGCCTATTGGCTAAGAATGCTCCATTGTTTTTCAATGTATTTTTTCTCTTTTTTCTCTAGATATTGCTGCTGCTTATTTCCCTAAGCCCAGTTTGGGGGGCTTGGGTAGATATTTATTCTCTTTTGTAATTTTATAATGTTTAAAAAAAAAAAAAAACTCCATAGAAATAAAGCATTTTAGCTTGTTTATGATTATAGTCTGCATTGCTGTTTTACACATGTATATATGAATTTAGTATGAAAGATATGTCTACTAAAAATGCTATAAATATAGTTTTTCGTGCATATTTCATACTTTATATGTGTGTATTTTATATATGCTCCGGGGTCCCCGCACAAGGGCGGGAATATTCAATGTTTATGACTATTGATGAGGATCCCCTGGAAGAGAAAAGGGGAGTTCCATGCCTGGCAAGTAAATTTAGATGCCAGGTCCTTAAGGCAGTAAACTGTGTGTGCTGCTCTGCAGTAGCAAGCCTGAGACAGGTTTCAAAGGCTACTTCTGTGGGTGGCACAGGCTGTGCGGCAGGCCCACTAGAGGCATTTAATTTGTAGGCCCTGGGTATAAGGGATATCATTGTACAAGGGACTTACAGGTAAATTAAATGTGCCAATTAGGTGTAAGCCAATCATACCAAGTTTTAGAAGGGAAGGCACATGCACTTTAGCACTGATCAGCAGTGGTAAAGTGTCCAGAGTCCTAACATCAGCAAAAAGGGTTAGAAAAAAATAGGAGGAGGAAGGCAAAAGGTTTGGGGATGACCCTGTAAAAAGGGCCAGGTCCAACAGCGTATTCAATGGCATTTTGGAGTCGGAGTGGCCGCATGCAAAGTTTATACCTTTTCATTTCCCTTTGGCTCCCTCTCTATGATGGAGCAGCCATTCAACCCAGCAGAATCTCCATATAACTTCGCTCTGAGGCTGTTAATTTTTAGAAGTGTGTCTTTCAAAACAAAATAGAGCAAGCAAAGCCACAATCAAGCACTACTGCCATTTTGATGGTAGTTACAACTCATTGCTTTCTCTCTGTTGTTATTTCTAACAAATGCTTAGCTGGAGGCAGTAATCTGATACTGTAGGTACTCCTCATTCTCCTTCATATGCCTCTTCATATACAAATAAAGGGGATAAAAAATAATTTGAAAAATTACACATCAGCCAAGTGTTCCCGATTTTGTTAAGAGGCATGTTGGCACACATTGCACACTCATCCTCAGTCCTATAGGGTTCCCTTTTATATCAGACCTGTGTCTGACAAAGCCACTGTAGAGACTCCCCCTATTGGTTTCAAAGTGATAACTGTAGCAGGAAATTAGTTATTCTAGTGCCCACATCAAATTTGTTTTAGACATAGCTCTTTATAACTTAGGACCTCATTATGAGGCTGGTGGTCTTAAGCCCGCCAGCCTCGCAGTGGCGGTCAGGACCACAATGCTGTGGTGGCCAGATTAAATGACCGCCAGGGTTCCACCGTCTCCGCTGGGATCAGTAATCCCGATGGGTTGACAGCGGGTGGAGGTTGCAATCCGCCAGGGCAGCGCTGCATGCACCACTGCCCTGCTGATTACGACCTTGTTCTCCGCCAGCCTTTTCATGATGGTAAAACCATCATGAAAAACCTGTCAGAAAACAGGTGCGGGGGCCATAGGAGGGTGGGGGGCCCTGCACTGCCCATGCACCATCGCAATGTTCTCTGTCTGCTGCGCAGACAGTGAAGATTGCGAAGGTGTTGGTACACACTGCAGCGGCAGCATTGCCCCTGGCTCGATTATGAGCCAGAAACAATGCTGCAGCCTGTTTCCCGCTAGGCTGACGGGGAGAAACCTCAGTTTCCACCCATCAGCCTAGCGAGAAACACCTAATAGGTCCGGGGGTGGTCGCCACTACAGCGGCAGCCACCCTGCCGGGAGTTTGGCAGAAGGGCTTCCCCATCTGCCAAACTCAAAATGGGGCTCTTAGGCCTCATTATGACATTGGCGGCAAATGCTGCCTACTGCCACGGCGACGGCCGCCAACATACCGTCACCATGGCTACCAGATGCCAACCACATTATGACCGTAGGCAGAATTCTGTCAGAAGGCTGGCGGAATTCCGTCGACGGTCATGGCGGCAAGGAGGCGCTGCTGCCAGCAGCAGCGCCATGCCAGCAAGGCCCCGCCTACCGGCCTGGCCGTGTTTTGCTGGCGGACGCTGCTGCTGGCAGCAGCGCCGCATCCCGTCTCCTGCCGGAGGACCCCCTGCAAGCAGATAAGCTGACCCCCCTGCAAGCAGGTAAGCTGGGTTCTCCGACAGGAGAGGGGGTGTTGTGTGCATGTGTGGGGGTGTTGTGTGTGTCTGTTTTTGTATGCGTGCATGCGGGTGTACGTCACGTGGAATGCGTGTGTGAATGACTGAATGTGAGTGCACATTTATGTTGTGTGTTGTGAATGCGTGCGTGCGACAATGTATGTTAGTGTGTGTTGCTATGTGTGGGTATGTATGTGTGCATGCGTGGGTGGATGTGGGTATGCGTGTGTGTATGAGTGTGTATGTGTGCGCGTGTGGGTGTATTGATGTTGGGGGGGTCGGGAGGGGAGGGGGACGGTGGGGGAGGACTCTGGGAAGGGGAGAGGGGCAGGGGAGATCCCTATCAGAGCCAGGAGAGGAATTCCCTGGCACTGATAGTGCCTACCGCCATGTTTTTCGTGGTAGTAAGCTTGCCAAGAAAACCATGGCGGTATGCAGGGTCATAATCCTGAGGGTGGGATTGTGACGGGCACCTGGCTACAGACCGAAGTCTACAGCCCGGCGGCTGTTACCACCCTGGCGGACTGAGTGGGACATTGGCGGTTTGGCTTGAGCCAAACCGCCAATGTCATAGTTTGGGTAAAAGGTACCGCCAGCCTGTTGGCAGTAGCTTTCCCCAAATTACCGCTGTCCGCTAGGATCGTAATGAACCCCTAAGTGCCCATCTAGCACCTTTCTCTTTTTTAGTGCATTCTCTCACCCCACCACGTTTTCAGAGTCTATCTCTGAGCAACACTGCTAGGCACTCAGAAAATATAAAAAAGTTTCTCAAGGCCTTTCAGCACACTAGGAATAACAGACAGTGCACATTCTGAGTGTACTGGTGGTGCAGGCAGTGCAGTCTGCATTGGCTTTGGGTCTCCCTTTGAGCTGAGGTCAATGCAGGCTACAATGCCTGCGGCACTAGCCCTGTGGGAAACGTCATAATACGGCCTCCTCACCACGATATTTGCAGTCCAACAATCAAACCACCAATATCATAATCAGGCCCTAAGATACAAAAATACACAGAAGTGATCTTTAAAGAAAGTTCACTTTCCCAAGGGTGTCCTTAGAATGTGGGGACCTGGGTAACTGCCCACTTTGACCATGCCTTAAAATGTCTCTGTGGAAAGGTGCCCCTTTGTCAGCACAGAAACTCCTTTGTGTCTTGGGGGTGCTTGAGGGGAAGGATCAGCATAAACACCCATAGGTTTTGAGAAGAGAAGGAAGAGAGGATCATTGGGTGACAGGAGAAGTAGTAGGATCCCGAGATAGGAAGTGCATTGTTACATTATGTCATTTAGTGTTTTTTAAAATCTCTTTCCTAAAAGAGACTCCTGATGGATGAGTCTCCTGCCACCTTCCAAACTACTGTGAAAAGAGCAATGGAAACTAGTTGCTCACAATCGTGATCAAGAGTGAACAGAGAAGGATGGGGAAAAATGGACTGGAGTTCACTCTCAGACTAGACTAGGCATAGGCCAGGAGTGGTACAGAAGGCCTCACTGATAGGAGTATGGGAGTTTCCCAAACCAGTTGATGCTGTGACCAACCCCCCACAGATCGAGATACTGGGAGAAGGTCACAAAGCAGACAAGAGGAAGCAAGCAAGAGAGAAAGGGTACATAAGATATAACTGAAAACCATGCAGACAACAGTAGGGAGAGGGAAGGGAAACCAAGGACGTGAGGAAACCGAAAGGATAAAAAAATATACACGAGAGATGCAATAACAGGTGTCAACTGGTATGACAGGGACAGCCACAGCAACTAGCAATAAATTGCCAAGTGTTGCCTCTGTGCTGGCTGGACCTTTAAATAAGGCATTAACCCTTTCTTCCCCATAAGTGTGCTTGAGTTTTCACAGATTACATTCCCCATCCTCCAAAGTCTCCAGCCCCAAGCTGTCCTCCAGATTAACCCCTATTTCAAAGCAACAGAATTGTCACAATATGGGGATGTCATTCCAGATTCCTGGTGCATAAACTGTTGCCTTCTTTTTTCATTTCTTCATCTCCAGTCAATATGGGGATGTCATTCCAGATTCCTGGTGCATAAACTGTTGCCTTCTTTTTTCATTTCTTCATCTCCAGTCTGATAGTATCATTGTTGAGAGTGTGTAAGAGGCACTGGAGGTAGCTAGCTTGTAAACCACATAGGCACGGAGCTTTACATAATGACGTCTACAACATTTCATCAACATTAAATGTGCTAAAAAATCATGGACCTCAATATTGAATTTACATACTTACAATGTACAGTACAAAAATATTGTCTACAAAATATCATAGTACTAAACCTAAAGGTTAAAATATATTTACTTACCTATGGAATATCCGTACAAGGGCTATGATATTTTGTAGACAATATGTTTGTACAATATACTGTAAGTATCTAAATACAAAATTTAGGTCCATAATATTTTTCTGTGATTTAAAAAATATATATATATACTTACCTATGACTTACCTATGTAAAATACTTAAAATACTTAAAAGTATATCAACTTGAAAAAATGTATTTAAAAATATCTATAAACATAGATATAAATATTGAAATGTAAAAATAAATGTAATGTTTGTAAAAAATAACACATCGAAAAAATGTAAACAAATATATAATTAACTATATAGAATAAATTCAATTCTTTTTAAAGAATTATTACAAAATGAAAAAAAATGTAAAGAAACACAGCATATAAGTACATAAAAAATGGATACAAGTTGAAACTAAAGATCTAATTATTGAAACATTAAACTTAAAATTAAAAAATACATTAGTAAAATTCATATGCCTTAAGAAAAGTCAAAAACATATATAAAAATATAATTTACACTAAATATACACCACAAAATAAAATCTCAAAACATATACTAAAAAATCTAAATTAAAAAGAAAACATCCCAATTTGTTTTTTTTAAAAACACTCAAATAAAAAAATCTAAGGTAATTAATGGAAATACATACAACTTTATCAAAAAGGGAAACATTGTTTACATTACTATATTCAAACTAAAAAACCTAACAAATGTGAAATAAATATCAATCAAACTCTATTAATACAAAAATATTCAACAAATTCATAAGTAAAACAAAATTAACATTCCAACTTAAAAATTGTTTTAAAAGTAATAATTTGGTGGAATATAATTTATTATTCTCACTACAAACTAAGCAACAGTATGGAAAACATTTTTATATTTACTATTCCCACTTCAAGCTTAGGGCCTGATTACGAGTTTGGCGGGCCGACCGACAGGTCACCAAACCTGCGGGTAGGTGACTGCCGTGAAGCTGGAGGTCTCTCTCCCAGCCGTATTACGATGTTTCCACCGGGCTGACCGGAGGAAGCCTCCATATTAGGAGGTTTCTGCCGGTCAGCCTTGTGGAAATGGCACAGCGGCATGAGCCTAGGCTCCTCATGGAGCCGAGGCCAATGCCATCGCACAGAGGGTGTCCCCTGCACTCTTGAAATACGCACTGTCTGCCGAAGCAGATAGAGCGCACTTCGAGGGTGCTGGGCCAGGGGCCCCTGCAATGCCTTTCTGCCAGCTTTTTCATGGCAGGGACCCCACCACGAAGAAGCTGATGGAAAGCAAAGTTGTGATCAGCACCGCTGTGGCTGACCATTGACTTTGACCGCTGCCAACCCGTCTGGATCTGTGATCCTGGTGGTTGTGGTAGACTACTGGTGGACCATAATCTCCAGGATCGTAATTTGGTGGTTGGACCACCAGGAGTCCAGTGGTTCGATAGACACCGCAAGTTTGGTGGTCTCATGACTACCAAACTTGCAATCAGGCCCTAAGTAACACTAGAAAAAGTAAGGGACATTGGAGAAATCAGATTTAGTAGTCCCATTCCAATCTATGGAACAGTAAGTAAAGCACTGGACTATGGAGGGGTAAGACTTACTATATTTACTCCAACCTAATCAACAGCATGGAAAGCACTGTGCTCTGCAGAGGTCAGATTTAATAGGGTCACTCCAACCTAAGCAACAGTAGAAAAAATTGAACTTTGAGGGGGTCAGAATTAGGGTCTAATTACTAGGTTGGAGGTCTTGACACAGCCAGCCTTGTGGTAGTGGTCAGTACCACTACTGCTGTGGCGGTCTGACTGCCACATTACGACCCTGACGGTCAGACTGCCAGGGTACTGCCATCTCCATCAGGATCGGTGATCCCAATGGGCTGACAGTGGCGGAGGTAGGAAATAGCCAGCGCTGCTCTGCTGATTATGACCTGGTTCTTCGTCACCCTTATCATGGCGGTATCACCACCATGAAAAGGCTGGCAGAGAACAGGTGCAGGGAACCACAGTGGGGCACTGCCCATGCACTCTCCCTGCCCAGCACCCTCACAATGCTTACTGTCTTCTGTGCAGACAGTGAGCATTGCGAGTACAATTCTCATTGTCTACTGTGCAGACAGTGAGCATTGCGAGGACAATGCTTACTGTCTACTGTGCAGACAGTGAGCATTGCGAGGGTGCTGGTGAACCCTGCGGCTGCATTGCCACTGGCTCGATTTCGAGCCAGACACAATGGCTGCTGCCATTTTCCGGCTGGGCTGACAGGCAGAAACCTTGGTTTCTACCCGTCAGCTCAGCGGGAAAGTCGTAATGGGCCTGGCGGGGAGGTAGTCAGCATGGCGGCAACGTACCTGTCAGAAGTTCGGCAGACGAGTCATCCCATCTGCCGAACTCATAGTGAGGCCCTTAATGTTGCCACTCCAACCTAAACAGCAGTATGGTAAGGGCTTGAGAAACAATAAATAATTCCAAAAACTTTTTAAAATAACAATATAAGAAACTCAATTAAAAATACATTAAAATATTTTAAAAAGTAATAATTTTTAACACAGTTTTATAAACAACTAAATACTCCTAATATGCACCTAAACAAATATTTTTTTTAATATATTGGAAAAAGTCATTTGAATATTATTTACTCATTAAAAATACTAAATAAATATAGTTGAAAACACTTTACACCCTACGGCCCTGCAATCTCAACCACCTACAAGAACAATTGAAATAATACTGAACAATGTAAATAAATCAGAAAACAGAACAAATAAGAGATAATACTCAGGCCCTCATTACAACCCCGGTGGACGGCGGTAAAATGGAGAAAAGTACTGCCAACAGCCTGGGGGTACTTTTCCCCATAATATGACATTGGCGGTTTGGCTCAAACCAAACCGCCAATCTACCACTCCGTCCGCCACAGCGGTAACAGCTGCCGGGCTAGAGACTTCAGTCTCCAGCCAGGCGGCCGTCACCAGCCCGCCCGCGGGATTATGACCCCACCTATTGCCATGGTTTTCGCGGCTTCCTTACCGCGACGAAAACCATGGTGGTAGGCACTATCAGTGACAGGAATTCCTTCTGTCACTGATAGGGGTCTTCCCTGACCCCCTTTCCTCCCCCTCCCCAGGTTTCTCCACTCCAGACCCACACCCCCAACATACACGCACCTTCACGCACCATCGTACGCACTCATATACACACTCATATCCACATTCGCCCACGCATGCATACATCCATTCACACACACATCCACACGCTGACATACATACAAGCACACACACATTCACACAACACAACATACACGCACTCACACATCCATACATGCACACACATCCAACACGCAACACACACACGCATTCACACACGTACAAACATTCACACACATACACACCCACACACAACACCCCCCCCATCCCCCTCCCCTGTAGGAGAACCCGATTTACCTGATTTCAGGGGGTCCTCCGGCAGGAGACGGGACAGGGCGCTGCTGCCAGCAGCAGCGTCCGCCAGCAGAGCACCACCAGGCTGTATCATGTGTCATGATATGGTCTGCGGTGGTCTACTGGCGTGGCGCTGCTGCTGGCAGTAGCGTCACCTTACTGCCATCCGCCGCAATGGCTGCAGCCGGAATCCCGCCATCCTTCTGGGAGAATTCTGGCTACGGTCATAATGTGGCGGACAGCTGCTCGCCGCGTCGACGGTCTTTTAGCGGCCGTCGCCGTGGCGGTAGGCAGTTTTTACCACCAATGTTATAATGAGGGCCTCAATCATTAAAATAACAAAAACATAACACAATAAAAAACAAAAAAGAAAATCAACAATTCAAACAATTAACCAATAATCTAACTATCAAAATAAAACATAATTAACAATGTATAAACAATTATCAAATAATATAGTAATTAAGTAATTTACATAAATAATCTAATTAGCCAATTAACTCCTTCGTTGCCAGGCCTTTTCCCCCTCAGGTGCCAGGCCTTTTTTTGGCTAACTGGGGCAGTTTGCACTTAGGCCTGCAAAACGTTTTGTCCACATAAGCTACCCACGCCAAATTTGTGTCCTGTTTTCCCAACATCCTAGGAATTCTAAAAGTACTCACAGTTTGTGGGTTCTCTTGGAGGAGACCAAGAAAATAGCCAAAATACAGCGGAAATTTTGTTTAAAAAAAAAAAAAGGGAAAAAGGGCTGCAAAAGAAGGGTTCTGTTTTTTTTTCCCTGAAAATGGCATTGTAGGAAGTTGGCTCTGTGTATATTATCGCAAAGTGAGAAATAGTGTGCACAGAGTCCAAGGGTTCCCCTTAGAGGTTGACAATGGCAAAATTAGGTGATACTAATGCTCTATTTTGTGGTAGTGTGGTTGAGCAATAGGCTTATCAGAAGGTAGTGTTAAGCACACACAGGCAATAAATGGGAACACACACTCAACGACTAAACTCCAGGCCAATAGCTTTTTACATAGAAAAATATTATTTTCTTAATTTATTTTAGAACCATAAGATTCAGAATTCATTCAAGTAAATACATAAATTGTAAGGTACTTGGCATAGGTAAATATGGAACTTTGAAATAAAACGGTAATGTACACAGTTTTGTCAAAAAAGGCAATAAGCTATTTTAAAAGTGTACACTGCAAAAATCAACAGTTTAGTTAGTTTAGCAGGCAAGTAAAGCACTTATAAGTTCAGTCTCCGGGGCATAGGCAGCCCATCGTTGGGGGTTGAAGTCAACCCCAAACACCCAGCACCAGCAACACAGAGCCGGTCGGATGCAGAGGTCAAAGTAGGGCCCAAATAAAATAGGGGCCTATGGAGACTAGGGGTGCTCCGGTTCAAGTCTGCGAGCAGGTAAGTACCTGCGTTCTCAGGGAGCAGACCAGGGGGGTTTTGTAGAGCACTGGGGGGGGTCACAAACAGGCACACAAAACACACCCTCAGCGGCACAGGGGTGGCTGGGTGCAGTGTGCAAAGTAGGTGTTGGGTTGTGCGTTGAAAGCAATGGAGGGACCCGGGGGTCACTCTGGCGATGCAGGCAGGGGGGCATCTCGGGCCAGCCACAGACTGGGCAACGATGAGGGACGCTTGCTGGTCACTCCTGCACCGGTAGTTGGTTTCTCTCGGGCCTGGGGGCTGCGGGTGCAGTGCTTCTTCCAGGCATCGGGAAGGGGGAGCCTCTGGATTCTCTCTGCAGCTGTTGCCGTGGGGGTGCAGGGAAGTCGTTGCAGGGTGTCCACATCCTGGGAGTCGCCTGGAGGTCTTTGCTGCAGTGTTGGTTTCTCTGGACACGAGCCGGGGGCGTAAGGTGCAGAGTGTTGGGGACTCATGCTTCAGGAGTGAGGCTGGAGTCCCTTTAAAGATGGTTTATTCTTGGATGTTCAGACAGAGCCGTGGTCCTCAGGAGTTTCTTGGTCCTTTGGGTTGCAGGGTACTCCTCTGAGTCGGCAGAGGTCGCTGGTCCCGCTGGATGCATCAGTGTTGCAGGTTCTTTAAGCCTGGAGACAGGCCTGTAGGGCTGGGGCCAAGTCAGTTGTTGTCTCCTTCGTCTCTTCGGGGCTTTCAGGTCAGCAGTCCTTCTTCTTGTTCAGGTCATCAGGAAATCTGTTTTCCAGGGTTCAGGGTTGCTCCTAAATACTCAATTTAGGGGTGTGTTTAGGGCTGGAGAGCAGTAGCAAATGGCTATTGCCCCTGGGGTGGCTACACCCTCCTTGTGCCTCCTCACTCTGGGGAGGGGGGCATATCCATAATCCCATTGGGGGAAATCCTCCAAAACAAGATGGAGGACTTTCTAAGGCAGGGGTCAACTCCGCTCAGGACACCTTCGGGGCTGTCCTACCTGAAGGGTGACTCCTCCTTCTCATTCTCTCCTCCGGACTTGTCGCCAAAAGTGGGGGATGTGTCCGGAGGGGGGCATCTCCACTAGCTGAAGTGCCCTGGGGCGCTGTAACACCAGGCTTGAGCCTTTGAGGCTCACCCACAGGTGTTACAGTTCCTACAGGGGGAGGTGTGAAGCACCTCCACCCAGGACAGGCTTTGTTCCTGGTCACAGAGTGCACAAAGGCACTCACCCCGTGTGGCCAGAAACCCGTCTGGATGTGGCAGGCTGGCAGAAACTAGTCA
Organism: Pleurodeles waltl; assembly: GCF_031143425.1. NCBI lineage: Eukaryota > Metazoa > Chordata > Amphibia > Caudata > Salamandridae > Pleurodeles > Pleurodeles waltl. Next base: position 76,794,181 of record NC_090451.1, on the reverse strand, counting down.
GCCTAGCACTCGTAGTTGGGCTGGTACGCAGGGGGCATCTCTAAGATGCCCTCTGTATGCATTTCTCAATAAATCCCACACTGGCATCAGTGTTGATTTATTGTACTGAGATGTTTGATACCAAACTTCCCAGTATTCAGTGTAGCCATTATGGAACTGTGGAGTTTGTGTATGACAAACTCCCAGACCATATACTCTTTATGGCGACCTTGCACTTACAGTGTCTAAGAATTGGCTTAGACACTGTAGGGGCACAGTGCTCATGCAGCTATGCCCTCATCTGTGGTATGGTGCACCCTGCCTTAGGGCTGTAAGGCCTTCTAGAGGGGTGACTTACCTATGCCACAGGCAGTGGATTGTGGGTATGGCACTCTGAAGGGAGTGCCATGTCGACCTACTCCTTTTCTCCCTACCAGCACACACAAGCTGTGAGGCAGTGTGCATGTGCTGAGTAAGGGGTCCCCAGGGTGGCATAATACATGATGCAGCCCTTAGAGACCTTCCCTGGTCACAGGGCCCTTGGTACCAGGGATACCATTTACAAGGGACTTATCTGTGTGCCAGGGCTGTGCCAATTGTGGAGACAAAGGTACAGTTTTATGGACAGAACACTGGTGCTTGGGCCTGGGTAGCAGGGTACCAGCACACTTTCAATCATAACTAACATCAACAAAAGGCAAAAGGTTAGGTGGTAACCATGCCAACAGTGGCATTTTCCTAAAGGCATCAACAAAGTGTTTTCGGTGCTAAAATCACCATCTTCCCAGCTTTCAGGAACAGGCAGACTTGAATCAGAAAAACACACATTTTTCAACACAATTTTGGCATTTTACTGGGACATACCCCATTTTTAATATTGTTTGTGCTTTTAGCCTCCTTCCAGTTAGTGACAGAAATGGGTGTGAAACCAGTGCTGGATCCCAGAAAGCTAAATATTTCTGAAAAGTAGACAACATTCTCAATTTACCAATGGGTCATTTGTGTAGATCCTACAAGGTTTTCCTACATAAAATAACAGCTGAAATAAAAAATACTGAAATAAAGGTAAAAAAGTCATTTTTCTCCACGTTTTACTCTGTAACTTTTTCCTGCGATGTCAGATTTTCAAAAGTAATATAACGTTACGTCTGCTGGACCCTTTTGGTTGCGGGGATATATTGGGCTTGTAGGTGCATCCAGAACCCTAGGTACCCAGAGCCAATAAAGGAGCTGCACCTTGCAATGGGTTTTCATTGTATACCTGGTATACAGCAATTCATTTGGTGAAATACAAAGAGTGAAAATTAGGTATCAAGGAAACCTTTGTATTTCCAAAATAGGCATGAGATAAGGTGTTGAGAAGCAGTGGTTATTTGCACATCTCCAAATTCCGGCGTGCCCATACTAGCATGTGAATTACAGGGCATTTCTCAAATAGATGCTTTTTACACAGTCTTACATTTGGAAGGAGAAAATGTAGAGACAGACAAGGGGCAATAACAGTTGTTCTGCTATTCTGTGTTCCTCCAAGTCTCCCAGTAAAACAGGAACCTCACTTGCATGGGTAGGCCTACTGCTGGTGGCAGGAAACGCAACATGGACACATCACATTTTTACATTGAAAACTGACGTGTTTTTTGGAAAGTGCCTAGCTGTGGATTTTGATCTCTAACTCAGCCAGCACTTAGGCAAACCTAGCAAACCTGTGCATTTTTGAAAACTGGACCCCTAGGGAAATCCTAGATGGGGTGACTTGTGGGGCTCTCACCAGGTTCTGTTACCCAGACTCCTTTGCAAACCTCAAAATTTGGCAAAAAAACACTTTTTCCTCACATTTCAGTGACAGAGAGTTCTGGAATAGGACAGGAGCAACACATTTCTGGAATCTAAGAGGAGCCACACATTTCCTTCCACCCAGCGTTCCCCCAAGTCTTTGGATAAAAATGGTACCTCACTTGTGTGGGTAGGCCTAGTGCCCGCAACAGGAAATGCCCCAAAACACAACATGGACACGTCACATTTTCCGAAAGAAAACAGAGCTGTTTTTTGCAAAATGCCTAGCTGTGGATTTGTCATCTAGCTCAGCCAGCACCTAAGAAAAACTTTCCAAACCTGTGCATTTTTTAAAACTAGACACCTAGGGGAATCCAAGATGGGGTGACTTGTGGGGCTCTCACCAGGTTCTGTTACCCAGAATCCTTTGCAAACCTCAAAATTTGGCCAAAAACACTTTTTCCTCACATTTCGGTGATAGAAAGTTCTGTAATCTAAGAGGAGCCACACATTTCCTTCCACCCAGCATTCCCCCAAGTCTCCCGATAAAAATGGTACCTCACTTGTGTGGGTAGGCCTAGTGTCCGTGAAAGGAAATGCCCCAAAAGACTATGTAGACACATCAAAATTATCAAATACAAACTACCTGGTTTTTGCGGGGGGCACCTGCGTTTTTGGTCCTGGGCTCAGCAGCCATATAGGGAAACCTACCTACCAAACCCAAACATCCGAGGGAGTCCAGGGAGGTGTGACTTGCGTGCATCCCCCAGTGTTTTCTTACCCAGAATCCTCAGCAAACCTCAAATTTAGCTAAAAAATCACATTTTTCCCACATTTCTGTGTGGGATCACCACACCAGGGCTAATTTCCTACCACCCAGCATTTCTCTCAGTCTCCCGGTAAAAATGATACCTCACTTGTGCAGGTGGGCCAAGTGCCTGTGACAGGGAAGAGCCAAAAACATGTTAAAATTGAGGGGGAACCAAAGCAGGTCCAAAAGGGCAGTTTGAAAAAAACATTTTGAGGCTGACAAGTGGGGCAGAATTTTTATTGGTATAGATGCGACAATGCTGGGTGGTAGGAATTTTGTGGATTCCTGCAGATTCCGGAAGGTTACATCACAAAAATGTGGGAAAAATGTGTGATTTCAAGCAAAGTTGGAGGTTTGCAGGGCAACGTGGGTAAGAAAATGGTCAGGGTGCATGTGAAGCACACCAGCCTGGACTCACCCAGATGTTTAGTTTTCAGATGTGTCTAGGTCTTGTAGATTTTTCTACATGGCAGCGTTCCAGAGTCCAAAAAGTGCAGCCCTCACCATTCCATGTGGGACGATTTTGAGAGTTAGACAAGCTCTTATGCCCCAAATTTAAAACCAAAACCCCAAATAATCAAATGTCCTCTTGCTTGCCTGGGGATAAGATGTTTTAGTGTGCGGGGGAGAGGTGAAAGACTGTTATCCCCTTCAGGTGGGGTGGGGCATAACCATGCCCATACTGGTTGGTAGCCACCACCCCACTATTTCTTTTAAATTCCCTGGCATCTAGTAGGCTTTCTGTCCCCCTCTCCCCCGTCCCCGGGAGTGGATCGGGGGTAATTGCCCCATCTGCCCACCGGTGGGCAGAACAACTTTGGCCCAATTTATTTGGGGTGGGGGTATGGCCATACCTCCACCCTCTTTTTTTTTTAAAAGAAAATCTTCCTTGGTCTCTGGTGGGCTTTCTGCCCCGAAGGGGGGGGCAGATGGGCCTTCCACAAATAGGCTGTCTGCCCCAAAGGGGGGGCAGATATGGCCAACAGTAATGTGTCGCCATAGGGAGCGACCCTTGCCCAAGGGGCTGTACCCCCAAACAAAACACCCACACACCAATCCCAGGAGCCTAAGTGGATTGTGCCCCACCTGTGGGCAGATCGGCCTAATAGAAATAGGCCACTCTGCTCCCACGGGGGGCAGAAATGGCCTAAAAAACAATTCTCCCCCAGGGGAACGACCTTTGCCTAAGGGTCACTCCCCTTGGTTGAAATTGGCACAAAGAAAAAATCCCTGGTGCCTAGTGCTTTCTGCCCCCCTTAGGGGCAGATCGGCCTAATAAAAAATAGGCCAATCTGCCCCGAGGGGGGCAGAAATGGACTAAAATAAATCCCTCCCCCTAGCAACGACCCTCGCCTAAGGGGTTTGCTCCTCTTGCATGAAATTAACAAAAAATTCCCTGGTGTCTAGTGGTTTCTGCCCCCCTTAGGGGCAGATTGGTCTAATAAAAATAGGACAATCTTCCCCCAAGGGGGGCAGAAATGGCCTAAAAAGATTTTTCCCCCCAGGGGAGCGACCCTTGCCTAAGGGGTCGCTCCCCTACTGAAAAAAGAAAAGAAAAGTAAACACTCCTTGGCATCTAGTGGTTTCTGCCCCTGGGAAGGGTGGCAGAAAAGGCCCTAAAAATAATTGCACGCCTAGGGAGCGACGCTTGCCCAAGGGGACGCACCCCTTATTCATAAATAAAAAAAATGTTAAACTCCCTGGTGTCTAGTGGGCATTTCTGCAGCCCGATCGCATCACGATCGGGCTGCAGAAATGCTTGCAGAGACATGAAGGGAAAGAAAAGACCTTTCCTTTCCTTTCATGCCTCTGCCTGACCCCGCCTCCTGGTCGGAAGAGAAATGCTTAGCATTTATCTTAAGAGGTGACCTCTGATGAGGTCAGCTCGCAAGTTGCTCGCTGACGTGATCAGACGTCACTGGGGGGGTGGGGAGTTTGGGGGGGTTGGAGGTGGAAGGGGAAGCAATTCCCCTTCCATCCCTGCCCTTAGGCTCAAGGTGGGAGCGCTAGCGCTCCCCTCACGAGCCGGGTGCAGGACGAGCTGGTCTCATCCTCGGCCACGGTCCACGAGACTAGCTGGTACTGGGCACCCAAGGGGTTAAAAGAAAAATGTACAAAAATATTATTTAAATAATTTACACAATTAATCATTTAATTAAGAAATTAATGCATGCAAATTTTAAAAGTATCAAAAAACCTTTCCACCCTCCTCCACTACAAATACAGCAACACAACAATAATTAAAACAGAAATAGAATAAACTAAAAAACACTGAAAAAATATTACCGAAACATTAAAAAACTAGAAATAAATTACAAACCATTAACAATAAAATAGTAATAGCTTGTAACACACAAAAGCATGAAAAATTACAAAATAATAGAAACTCAATATATTACACAGCTGTAGTTTAAAAAAAAAAATTCTAATCTCTTAAAAACACAATATTCTTACAGTCAATATTTTATCTCGCAAAATTCTAGTCATCATACTTTTTTTACATTTGTGACAGAATATTTTTATACAACATTAACATCATGACCTTATGATGACTTTCAACATGGCCATAGTTAATGAAAAGCTGAAAGAGTCCTTCGAATCTTTTGTCTTTCACAGCACTCTTTACATTCACCATATTCAAGGACCTTTGTCTGCAGATTAAGGATTAAGAAAAAACACTGGCAGGGATACAGCTTGATTAACATGGAAATCCAATGCCACTTTAGGTAGCAAAGGCAGATGTATATCTTTGATAGGTTATATGTCAGAATATTGTAGTCAGACATTTTCTGCCTCATTATGAGTTTGAAGTTCTCGGGGAGGACGCCATATGCGTTCCCACTGGGCTGACTGGCGGGAACAGTGTTAGGATATTGGTTTCGGCTCGTTTAAGGGAACTGAGGCCCATATACTAACACTCCAGCACCCTTGGAATGCGCACTGTCTGCAAAGCAGACAATGCACGTTCCGACGGTGCTGTGCAAGGGGGGTCCTAAGGTAAGGTGCACTATACCACAGGTGAGGGCATAGATGCATGAGCAATATGCCCCTACAGTGTCTAAGTCCATTCTTAGACATTGTAAGTGCAGTGTAGCTATATTAAGTATATGGTCTGGGAGGTTGTCATTACGAACTCCACAGCTCCATATGGCTTCACTGATTACTGTGAAGTTTGATATCCAATTCAATTCAAGTCTTTTTTATTCAGTTATATAATAATAACCATAAATCACATAAATACATAAAACGTTACATACATACATTTAAAGAATAAAACTAATATATTTAAATCATAAAACTTCCAATTCCATTTGCAGTCTTAATTTGAAAGATAAAAATATTAAATACATTTAAATATTTACACTATTCCACAAACATACAGCCCCTTTTAAAAAAGAACCCACCTGACACACCAACACATCAGGGACCATACATAGCCACAAGTAGGCTGGGCGATACTGCACAAAACCCTTTTTCTTCAGTAGGGGAAGTAAAAATCTTTGTCTAAAAAGTGCATAAAAATCAGAAAACAGGGTAAAATTAATTGTGAGGACATCCCATCCACGGGCAAATTTGTATAGATTTTGAATCATACTGGCCAAGCGGGAAGCACAAATTGCTGCTGATTGCCCAAAATCAGAAGCAGGTAATGAGTGACCTTTCCCAGACATTTTGTACCGCCAAAAGATACATCTCAGGACCCATACATCTCAGGACCTGCCTGCAGCTTTAACATTAAAAAATCCCTCACAGTTGGTTTCATTAGTTCCTCTGCCTCTCTGTTTGTTCTCAGATTTTTTTAAAAGTTCTCCTTCACCCACCATTTGTCAGTACGTGTTAAACATGGTGGAGCACTAAACATTTCTGGGAAACCAAGAAATGTGGCGGCCTATTTTATATGCCAATCGTAGGATTCCCAAAACTCAGTCACACGCCAAACAATCACGCAACATCTCCCTATTTAGGGAGGGACAATCATTTGACCACATGGAAATCCACAACAGAAGAGGCACAATCTTAATGCCATCAACCACAAACTCCAAGTTCAATTCCTTGTGTAGGCAAAACCCAGAGATATTTTGCACCACACCCAGTAACATTCTGCAGAAGTGATTTTTCTCTATCTGCGGGGCCATGCTAATCGAATAACCCCAAAGTGGTGCCCCGTACATAAGAACCGGGAGACATTTACTTCTATCTACCTCAAGCATAGGCAATATGGGCGTGTTTCCCACTCTTATTGCAAAATCAAAAGTAGCCCCTTCAGTGGCATTGAATCGTGCACATCGCCTCGCTATGCAGGGCTTCCATGTTAGTTTGTCATCAAAAGTCACACCTAGATAGGGAAACACATACACACAGCTGATGTTTTGACAGTTTATCACCAAAGCCCCTACTTTGCTCAATGGTTTTCCACAGATCATGAAGTGGGTTTTGCTGCTGTTGACCTCTAAATCTAAATCTGACATAAAGTCAGCATATGCCTTAACCGCCTCGCAGAGACCATTCATCGTACGGGCCATAAGCATCACGTCATCCACATATATCAGGGACAGCAAACTATTTTCATTTATTTTAGCAACATCTTTGCATCTATCCACCAAAAAGTTGTGCAAGCCATGTGTATATAAAAGGAACAAAGTGAGGGCCAAAACACACCCCTGTTTCACGCCTCTTTTGTAATGAAAAGATTCCCTGCATTCCCCATGGGTCCCATATCACATTGAAGCATTTGTTCCAGAGTGTAAGTATCGGAACAGCTCGACGATTTGGGACTCCATACCCATCAAGGTTAAACATTCCCATAGTTTACTAGGATTTACTTTATCAAAAGCACAGCTAAGGTCCATGAAGGTAAGATAAAGAGCACCCCTCTTCGCCTGTGTATATTTCCCAATCAACGTAAGCAAGTTCAGACATTGCTCCTGGGTCCCCAACCCTTCCCTAAAACCATACTGCACCTTTCTCAACACATCGTGCTCTCTCACCTATTCATCAATGCGCCATAAGCCAATTCGCACCAAGATTTTCAATAAGGAGTCTAGGAGTGAAATCGGGCGATAGGAATTGGGATCACTGCGGTTTCCCTTTTTATACACGGGAACAATGCACGCAGATTTCCAGGAGGGATGGATATCTACACTCATTGTCACATTTAAGACATTTAGGGGGTCATTCCGACCCCGGCGGGCGGCGGAAGCCGCCCGCCTGGCGGGAACCGCCAGAAGACCGTACCGGCGGCGGTCATTCTGACTTTCCCGCTGGGCCGGCGGGCGACCGCCAGAAGGCCACCCGCTGGCCCAGCGGGAAAGCCCCTTCAACAATGAAGCAGGCTCCGAATGGAGCCGGCGGAGTTGAAGGGGTGCGACGGGTGCAGTGGCACCCGTCGCGATTTTCAGTGTCTGCAAAGCAGACACTGAAAATCTTTGTGGGGCCCTGTTAGGGGGCCCCTGCACTGCCCATGCCAGTGGCATGGGCAGTGCAGGGGCCCCCAGGGGCCCCACGACACCCGTTCCCGCCATCCTGTTCCTGGCGGTATTTACCGCCAGGACCAGGATGGCGGGAAGGGGGTCGGAATCCCCATGGCGGCGCTGCAAGCAGCGCCGCCATGGCGGAGTCCTTGGGCCAGGGGTAAACCGGCGGGAAACCGCCGGTTGCCCTTTTCTGACCGCGGCTTTACCGCCGCGGTCAGATTGGCCCAGGAAGCACCGCCAGCCTGTTGGCGGTGCTTCCGCGACCCCCTTAGCATTTAGGTGCCTATAACTGAGAATAGCTTTTGTACAGGTCCATTGGGATTGCATCAGGACCAGGAGCTTTGTGACTTGAGCTATCCTGCAGAGCCAGCATCACCTCTTCCAGTGTAAATCTGATCGACAGATTTGGCGTATAACCTTCCATTCATTTCATCCATTTTATCCACATGGATCCCTCCCAGGACGCCACTGCAAAAATGACTCACCCACTCCTCAGGGGGACTATTACAGTCCAGCCCTTAAGGTGTTCCTCTCTCAGGGGTACTCCTATTTACTATCTTCCAGAACAGGCTTGAATGTTTGGTGCGCGACTCACTCTTCAAATCTTCCCAAGCCTGCTGCTTGAGCTGCTGTTTTCTCTCCTTCAGAGCAAGCTTATAATGAGCCTGTATGCTACTCACATAGACTTTATCTCTAGGCTGAGCCTTCAGTGCCCTCTTCAGAGTTTTCCACGCCGCGTAAAAGAGTTTATTAAACCATCCGCCCTGATACTTAGAAATGGCCTCTCCATTTTTAGTCAGGATATCTTTGATGGAATCATTTATTTTATTCGCGGCACTAATCACCTCCCCCGGTAAGGGGGATTCAGCCAAAAGAATCCCTACTATCAGGTTTAGATTTTGGCTCACCACCCTCTCCACTACCTGTGGGATGCTTGCCTGTCTCCAACAAATTCTTCGGCTCTGATCTTTTGTTCTCAAGCAAACTGGCCCACCAATCACCGATGTACACTTGTTGCATGGGAAGGTTGTGATCACTAATATTCTGCCTTTGGACCTCCCCATACTGGACCAAATTTCTCACTGGGGGGACACGAAAATATAGTCAATTATAGACCCGACCCCTCTCCCTACAAAAGTTGGTGCCTGATTATCAGAAGCAATTTCCAGGTCAAAGATGTTCAACAAACCCAGGCTCTTCAAGCCCCTTTGTAAGGGTCCTACCACTCGCATCCTGTAAACCCTCATCTGCATACACGCTATGATCCTGCTCAAGAAGAGTTTCAGCAGTGTGATGGCCCCCTATCTTTGTATTAAAACCTCCAGTTAGAATTCCATGGAATTCCATACAGCGGAACTCCAACCTTCCCTTCAATATCTTCAGAGCAGAGAAAAGGGACATAATTTGGCAAGCAGAATCCCATACTGTATTGTAGAAGTTTACCAGGAGTATGTTGTACTTATTTGGGAACACCACCTAGATGATGAGGATGCCCTGGTGGCCACATTTAACCTGATATGCTCTGGAGATTTTAGAGTTGCGAACCAAGGTGACTAGAACCCTTAGAGTGATGGCCAGGCGCCCGTTCGGCCGGATCGGCAAACCTTTGGAATCAACCCCATACCTTGGCTCCTTCTGACCAAGTTTCTTGAAGTAAGATGAAATCATAGCCTGAGCTCAACTTTACCCATTGCGTATCTTGCAGCTCTGCATCATACCCTGCCACATTCCAAGAAATTAGCTGAGACAAAGGAGACGCCTCTCCCAGCCCACCCAGACCTGTGGTTATAGCAGAGGATCCCAAAAGAACCACCTTGTCATTTTCCTCCTATCTTGACAAGTACACCCATCTTGGCAGTCAATCATTTGACTCTAGATCCGAGAGTGCAGTCAATCTATTTTTCACACTAAGCAGTGCAAACCCTCCTGCAAATTGGAAAAGCCCCTGACACAGAAACCTTCTGAGGGCCGGGTGTGCCTATAAAAGAAACCTAAAGGAACCATGCCAATCTTTTCACAAGCCTGGGGGTCAATGTAACATGATAGGAGCAAACGTTGGGCTAAACCTGGGTACCTACAGTTTACTATAATACAGTCCCCTTTCCCTTCCTTTTCCAGGGGACCCACCCAATCCATCTAACAAACAAAATGTCCACTATGTCACTGCAATTAAAATCACAATTTTTACTCAGCCAAGGTCCTGTCTTATTCTTCAGCTGTTCAGTGGATTCAGAGCTAACGGTGGTCCATTTGTAAGTATTACCACATATGGGCACAATCAGGTGGAAGTCCCAATCGGGCAGGTGGGGGACCATTACAAAAGTACACATTTTGACCCCTCCTCCGCTCTTGTACTGGCACTGCTTTCTCTCCAGTCCTACTCAAGGACCTCCCAAAACACCATTTCTATCAGGTTCCCCTACAATCCTGCACAAATGTTTATGGGCCACCATTACATGCTTTCTGGAGTTACCTCTATTAGAATAAGGACGGTGTGAAGGCTGCTGGATATCAGTCTCCTGAGTTGCTAGATTGACCCTCAACGGGATTCCCTTTTCCAGGATGGGGCTATGGCACTCAAGATCCAAAGACCCACGCCCTGGGGCTGTACGGGGCTCATCCCTGGAATGCAGCAAGGAAGAAATAAGTTACTTAGCTGTAACTGTAGTTCTCCAGTATTGGAAGCTTTCATAGATTCACATGCTTGAATACTCCCCCGTCGTCGAGATGGGAGTCCCCGGTGGAATATAAAAACCAGGCCTGAAAATATATGCACACAATACATGGACTAGACCTCAATATAATAACCCATCTTAGTCGTTTTGTAAAATAGACCCAAACTCAAACTTGAACCAATCAGATTGTCTCACCTCTTTAGAACCTCCTGTGAGGAGCTGCCTTACCTCAGATTTTCCGAGCATAAGTGCTGAAATACCCCAGAACTATGAGAAGAAAGAAGGTGGGATCCTCCGGGGAGGCGGGCAAGCCACATGTGAATCTATGAAAGCTTAAGTAACTTATTTCTTACTCCAGTATTGGAACTTTCATAAACTCACATGCTTGAATAAGAGTTGCAAGCAGTAACTAACACATTTTCTGCATCAACAAATACTGTCTATCCAATCATCATAGAACATTGTCATGAGACAGACGTGCAAAGTAATAAAATTAAACCTTTAAAACATACATGAATATGCAAGAAAGGTACGTTAATAATGAACAGAAAATGTGACTGTACCTTTGCTTCCACAGTTAGCACAGCCCTGACACTCAGATAAGTCCCTTGTAATTGGTACCCCTGATGCCAGGGAAGGTCTCTAGGGGCTGCAGCATGTCTTTTGCCACCCTGGGGACCCCTCACTCAGCACATGCACACTCCCTCACACCTTGTGTGCTGGTGGGAAGAAAAAGACTAAGTCGACATGACACTCCCCTCGGAGTGCCATGCCAACCTCAAACTGCCTGTGGCATAGGTAAGTCACCCCTCTAGCAGGTCTTACAGCCCAATGGCAGGGTGCACTATACCACAGGTGAGGGCATATGTGCATGAGCACTATGCCCCTACAGTGTCTAAGCAAAACCTTAGACACTGTAAGTGCAGGAGAGCCATAAGAGTATATGGCCTGAGACTATGTCGGACACCCACTCCACAGTTCCATAATGGCTACACTGAAATCTGGGAAGTCTGGTATCAAACTTCCCAGCACAATAAATGCACACTGATGCCAGTGTGCAATTTATTGTAACATGCACCCAGAGGGCATCTTAGACATGCCCCCTAAATACAAATCCGATTCCTAGTGTAGGCTGACCAGTTCCTGCCAGCCTGCCACAAACCAGACAACTTGCTGGCCACATGGGGAGAGTGCCTTTGTCACTCTGTGGCCAGGAACAAAGCCTGTACTGGGTGGAGGTGCTTAACACCTCCTCTGCAGGAACTGTAACACCTGGCGGTGAGCCTCAAAGGCTCACCCCTTTCGTTACAGCGCCCCAGGGCATCCCAGCTAGTGGAGATGCCCACCCCTACGGCCACTGCCCCCACTTTTGGCGGCAAGGCTGGAGGACATAATGAGAAAAACAAGGAGGAGTCACCCACCAGTCAGGACAGCCCCTAAGATGTCCTGAGCTGAGGTGACCCCTGCCTTTAGAAATCCTCCATCTTAGTTTTGAAGGATTCCCCCAATAGGATTAGGGATGTGCCCCCCTCCCCACAGGAAGGAGGCACAAAGAGGGTGTAGCCACCCTCCAGGACAGTAGCCATTGGCTTCTACCCTCCCAGACCTAAACACACCCCTAAATCTAGTATTTAGGGGCACCCAAGAACCCAGGAAATCAGATTCCTGCAACCTGAACTACGAAGAAGGACTGCTGACCTACAAGCCTGCAGAGACGACGGACGACGACCACTGCTTTGGCCCCAGACCTACCATCCTGTCTCCAGAGTCGAAAACCTGCAACCAGCAACGCATCCAACAGGGACCAACGACCTCTGAAGCCTCAGAGGACTGCACTGACCCCCAGGACCAAGAAACTCCTGTGAGCAGCGGCTCTGTTAAAAAAGAGCTGTATCTTTGCAACAAAGAAGCAACTTCCACAGAACTCACTCTTCTTGCCGGAAACGTGAGACTTCACACTATGCACCCAACGCCCCCGGCTCGAGATCCACTGAACCAATACCACAGGGAGGACTCCCCGGCGACTGCGACCCGGTGAGTAGCCTGAAACGACTCCCCTGGGCCCCCACAGCGACGCTTGCAGAGAGAATCCAGAGGCTCCCCCTGACCGCGACTGCCTGTTACAGGGGACCCGACGCCTGGGCCAAGCAATGCACCTGCAGCCCCCAGGACCATAAGGAACCGAACTTCAGTGCAGGAGTGACCCCCAGGTGACCCTCTGCCTAGCCCAGGTGGTGGCTGTCCCTAGAAGCCCCCGCTGTGCCTGCCTGCACCGCTAGAGGGACCCCCGGGTCCCTCCATTGTTTCCTATCTAAAACCCGACGCCTGCTTAGCACACTGCACCCGGCCGCCACTGTGCCGCTGAGGGTGTGTTTTGTGTGCCTACTTGTGTCCCTCCCAGTGCTCTACAAACCCCCCGGTATGCCCCGCCCGGACGCGGGTATTTACCTGCTGGCAGACTGGAACCGGAGCACCCCTGTTCTCCATTGGCGCCTATGTGTTTTGGGCACCTCTTTGACCTCTGCACCTGACCGGCCCTGAGCTGCTGGTGTGGTAACTTTGGGGTTGCCTAGAACCCCCAATGGTGGGCTACCTATGCCCAGGAAGTGAGACTTGTAAGTGTCTTACTTACCTCACAATCTATCATTTACTTACCTCCCCCAGGAACTGTTGATTTTTGCAGTGTCCAATTTTAAAATAGCTCATTGCCATTTTAACACAGACTGTATATGATATTGCTTTTATTCAAAGTTCCTAACTTACATGTGTGAAGTACCTTGCATTTTATGTGTTTACTTCAAATCTTGAACCTTTGGTTCTTAAAATAAACTAAGAAAATATATTTTTCTATATAAAAACCTATTGGCCTGGAGTAAGTCTTTGAGAGTGTGTTCCTCATTTATTGCCTGTGTGTGTACAACAAATGCTTAACACTACCCTCTGATAAGCCTACTGCTCAACCACACTACCACAAAATAGAGCATTAGAATGATCTAATTTTGCCACTATCTTACCTTTAAGGGGAACACTTGGACTCTGTGCACACTATTTCTTACTTGGAAATATTATATACAGAGCCAACTTCCTACATTGGTGGATCGGCGGTGGGGTCTAAGACTTTGCATTTGCTGGACTACTCAGCCAATACCTAATCACACAACTAAATTCCAAAAATTGTCATTAGAAACGGATTTTTGAAATTTGAGTTATTTTTCTAATTTTTTTTAAGTCCTGCTAGGGTCTTGTGTAAGTCCCTGTTAACATTTCTTTTAGAGTTTAAAAGTTTGTAAAAGTTTGGATTTAAGTTCTAAAAGTAGTTTTTAGATTCTTAAAAAGTTATCCCAACTTTTAGAGAAATAATGTCTAGCACAGATGAGATGGTGGTGGAACTCAACCTCACCCCTTACCTGCATCTAGGGATGTCAGAGCTAAGGACTCTCTGTAAGCTAAAAAATATAAAAACTGGGTCCAACCCTACCAAAGTTAAGCTCCAGTAACTTTTGGCAGAGTTTGCAAAGGACCACCCCTCTGAGGATAATCCTACAGAGGAGGAAGCTGGTGACCAGGAGGATGATTCCCTCCCTCCTGTCCTAGTTAGGGAGAACCAGGTCCCTCAAACCCTGACTCCACAAGTGATAGTCAGAGATACTGGTTCTTCCACAGGGGAGACCATTAACTCTGGAAGCATTGAGGGCAGCCTCAATGAAGATGACCTCCTGTTAGCCAGGATGGTCAAATGATTGGCTTTGGAGAGACAACTCCTAGCCATGGAGAGGGAAAGACAAGAGATGGGTTTAGCTCCCATCCATGGTGGCAGCAACATAAATAGGGTCAGAGAAAATAATGACATGCTAAAAATCCCCAAAGGGATTGTAACAAAATATGAAGATGGTGATGACATCACCAAGTGGTTCACAGCTTTCAAGAGGGCTTGTGCAACCAGAAAAGTAAACAAATCTCACTGGGGTGCTCTCCTTTGGGAAATGTTTACTGTAAAGTGTAGGGATAGACTCCTCACACTCTCTGGTAAGGATGCAGAATCCTATGACCTCATGAAGGCTACCCTGGTTGAGGGCTTTGGATTCTCAACTCAGGAGTACAGGATTAGGTTCAGGAGGGCTCAAAAATCCTCGAGCCAGACCTAGGTTGATTTTGCTGACTTCTCAGTCAAAACACTAGATGGTTGGATTAATGGCAGTAGTGTCAATGATTATGATGGGCTGTATAACGTGTTTATGAAAGAACATCTTTTAAGTAATTGTTTCAATGAGAAACTGCATCAGCATCTGGTAGACCTAGGTCCAATTTGTCCCCAAGAATTGGGAAAGAAAGCAGACCATTAGGTCAAGACTAGGGTGACCAAGACTGTAACGCCGCGCTCAGATGCGGTGTCTCTTTCTGTCCTCGCGGATGGAACGCGCTACCGATACTCGGAGCGCCGTTCCCCGCGTTTTTTGACTACACATTCTGGGAAGCGTATATTTCGCTCCCGGTCGCGCTACACTTACCTGTAGCCCTTTTTTCTTCTTTTTTGTTGTTGGTGGGTTTGTCTGGTCTTTTTACCTGTCTCTGTCCATGTTGTGTCCATCTTGTCTTCTTCTTTTTTTGTCCCAGCATGCTCTGTTTTTCTTTTATACTACTTCCTTTTTCCTATGCTGGTCTATGGGCTCTTCCCAATTCAATGTGGTGTTCTTTCCTTTTCCTGTGATGTCACTTCCCTTTTCTCAGTATATAAGTCAGTCAGTCTTGTTCCACCTTGCGTTGCAAACACTTCCTTCTGGTTGTGCTGTTCGCTCCTGTTCTTTGTTCCTGCTTTTTGCCTTGGGAGATTTTTGCCTGTTCCTTGTTCCTGCTTTTTGTCTTGGGAGATTTTTGCCTGTTTTTTGTTCCTGCTTTTTGCCTTGGGAGATTTTTGCATATTTTTGTTTCCTGTTGTTTAGTCCTGTTTTTTCTTGTTTTTTCTTCAGGAGTTCCTGTTTGAGGTTTTTTCCCCAGTATTGTTTTTTTTTCCCTCTGGGACTCCTTCTGGAGGGTACGGTCTGCTTTGGCGTAGCCTATCAAGCGACACCGTGGCTACTAGAAGGGGTCGCCCTTATCTGGGAATATCCAGAACCTGTAAAAGACTTGGGGGGTCATTCCGACCCCGGCGGGCGGCGGGTGCCGCCCGCCGGGCGGAGACCGCCAAAAGACCACACCGCGGTCAAATGACCGCGGCGGTCATTCTGACTTTCCCGCTGGGCCGGCGGGCGATCTCCAAAAGATCGCCCGCCGGCCCAGCGGGAAAGCCCCTGCAAAGAGGAAGCCGGCTCCGAATGGAGCCGGCGGATTTGCAGGTGTGCGACGGGTGCAGTGGCACCCGTCGCGATTTTCAGTGTCTGCAAAGCAGACACTGAAAATCTTTGTGGGGCCCTGTTAGGGGGCCCCTGCACTGCCCATGCCAGTGGCATGGGCAGTGCAGGGCCCCCCAGGGGCCACATGACACCCGTTCCCGCCATCCTGTTCCTGGCGGTAAAAACCGCCAGGAACAGGATGGCGGGAAGGGGGTCGGAATCCCCATGGCGGCGCTGCAAGCAGCGCCGCCATGGAGGATTCCCTGGGCCAGGGGTAAACCGTCGGGAAACCGCTGGTTCCCCTTTTCTGACCGCGGCTTTACCGCCGCGGTCAGAATGGCCCAGGAAGCACCGCCAGCCTGTTGGCGGTGCTTCCGCGGTCGTTGGCCCTGGCGGTCGGTGACCGCCAGGGTCAGAATGACCCCCTTGGTGTATTCGCCAACCCGGTATCCAGAGGTGAGAAGTCCAGCGCAGTACGTAACAAAGACTTCCACAGGGGGTGACCAAAAGAAAGGGGTCACAAAGCCTCCCCAGGGGAAGAGTGTTGAGACATCCAAGGGAAAAAGTAAAGAGTCTTCTACAGGGCCCCAAAAACCTGCTCAGGAGGATGGGTCCAAAGCCTCTTCACAATCCTCATTTGCGTATAAGGGTAAAAACTTTGATCCCAAAAAGGCCTGGTGTCGCATCTGTACTCAACATGGACACCAAACTGGAGACAAGGCCTGTCCCAAGAAAGGTTCCACAACAAATTCTACTCCAGTTAGCACTGGATTAGCCAGTTTCCAGGTGGGATCAACAGTGTGCCCAGAGCAAATCAGGGTTCACACTGAAGCTACATTAGTCTCAGAGGGTGGGGTGGACATAGCCACACTTGCTGCCTGGCCGCCTAACATGCAAAAATACAGGCAGCAGCTCTTAATTAATGGGACTAGAGTAGAAGCCCTGAGGGATACAGGTGCCAGTGTCACTATGGTGACAGACAAACTGGTTTCCCCAGGACAATACCTGGCTGGACAAACATATCCAGTCACCAGTGCTAACAATCAGACTAAAGTCCATCCCATGGCAATGGTAACTTTAGAATGGGGAGGGGTCACTGGCCTGAAACAGGTGGTAGTCTCTTCTGCTATACCAGTAGAATGTCTGCTTGGAAATGATCTGGAGTCCTCAGCATGGGCTGAGGGAGAACTCAAAACCCATGCAGCCATGCTGGGTATCCCTGAACTGGTGTGTGTCATGACAAGGGCACAGTGCAGTGCTCAGGGTGAAAAAAAAGTGTTGGAGTCTGGAATAATGGCCCAACCTTCCAAGAAAAAAGGAAAGAAGACTGGGGAACCAGCACCAGCAAAGAACAAGAAACAGAACCTCTCTTCCCAGAAAGAAGTTCTATCCCCTGAGGGAACTGAGTCCATGGAGCTGAGACCTTACCAGGTTGAGCTCTTGGGCCCAGGGGGACCATCAAGGGAACAGCTGTGCAAGGGGCAAGAAACATGTCCCTCTCTTGAAGGCCTAAGACAGCAAGCAGCTGAGCAAGCAAAAGGAAATGCTAGTGAAACACACAGGGTCTATTGGGAAGATGGACTCCTTTACACTGAGGCAAGATATCCCAAACCTGGTGCCACTAGGAGAGTGGTAGTGTCTCAGGAGTTTAGGGAGTTCATTCTGACCTTAGCCCATGACATTCCCCTTGCTGGGCATTTGGGACAAACCAAGACATGGGAGAGGTTAGTCAACCATTTCTATTGGCCCAATATGTCCCAGAACGTAAAGGAGTCTTGTACCTCCTGTGTCACCTGTCAAGCAAGTGGTAAGACAGGTGGACATCCAAAGGCCCCCCTCATTCCACTTCCAGTGGTGGGGGTCCCCTTTAAGAGAGTGGGAGTGGATATAGTGGGTCCACTTGAACCTCCCACAGCATCAGGGAACCAATACATCCTATTAGTAGTGGATCATGCTACTAGGTACCCTGAGGCAATTCCCCTTAGGTCCACTACTGCCCCTGCAGTAGCCAAAGCACTCATTGGTATTTTTACCAGAGTTGGATTTCCTAAGGAGGTGGGTTCTGACAGAGGTACCAACTTCATGTCAGCTTACCAAAACATATGTGGAATGAGTGTGGGGTGACTTATAAATTCACCATACCAAACCATCGACAAACCAATGGTCTTGTTGAGAGATTTAACAAGACATTGAAGGGCATGATCATGGGGCTCCCTGAAAAACTCAAAAGGAGATGGGATGTTCTCTTGCCATGCCTGCTTTTTGCCTACTAAGAGGTGCCTCAGAACGGAGTAGGGTTTTCCCCCTTTGAACTTCTGTTTGGCCATCCTGTTAGGGGACTACTAGCTCTTGTAAAAGAAGGCTGGGAGAGACCTCTCCATGAGCCTAAACAAGATGTGGTGGGCTATGTACTAGGCCTACATTCAAGGATGGCAGAGTACATGGAAAAGGCAAGCAAAAACCTTGAGGCCAGCCAACAGCTCCAGAAGATGGGGTATGACCAAAAGGCTGCTATGGTTGAGTTTCAGCCAAGGCAGAAAGTCTGGGTTCTGGAGCCTGTGGCTCCCAGGGCACTTCAGGACAAATGGAGTGGCCCTTACCCAGTGCTAGAGAAGAAGAGTCAGGTCACCTACCTGGTGGACCTAGGCACTAGTAGGACCCCCGAGAGGATGATCCATGTTAACCGTCTGAAACTCTTCCATGATAGGGAAGATGTAAACATGTTAATGGTTACAGATGAGGACCAGGAAGCAGAGAGTGAACCTCTCCCTGATCTCCTCTCCACTGACCCTAAGGATGACACAGTAGATGGGAGTGATCTACTCAGACAGCCTCTCTGGCCAACAGCAGGCTGACTGCAGGCAAGTCCTCCAGCAGCTTGCTGAGCTCTTTTCCCTAACCCTCTGGTCAGACACACCAGTGTACCCATGATGTGGACACAGGAGACAGCATGCCTGTCAAAAACAAAATACAGTCTGACCAAGTTAAGGAAAGTATCGAAGTGGAAGTCCACAAGATGCTGGAGTTGGGAGTGATTGAGCACTCTGACAGTCCCTGGGCTAGCCCAGTGGTCTTGGTCCCCAAACCTCACATAAAAGATGGCAAGAGAGAGATGAGGTTTTGTGTGGACTACAGAGGGCTTAACTCTGTCACCAAGACAGATGCTCACCCCATGCCAAGGGCAGATGGACTAATTGACAAATTGGGTGCTGCCAAATACTTAAGTACCTTTGACTTAACAGCAGGGTACTGGCAAATAAGAATGGCACCAGGAGCAAAAGAGAAAACAGCAATCTCTATACCTGATGGGCACTACCAGTTTGCTGTGATGCCATTTGACTTAAAGAATGCCCCTGCCACCTTCCAAAGGTTGGTGAATCAAGTCCTTGCTGGCTTGGAGTCCTTTAGTGCAGCTTAGCTTGATGATATTGCTATCTTTAGCTCCAACTGGCAGGATCACCTGGTCCACCTGAAGAAGGTTTTGCAGGCCCTGCAAGCAGCAGGCCTCTCTACCAAGGCATCTAAATGTCAGATAGGGCAGGGTACTGTGGTTTATTTGAGTCACCTTGTAGGTGGAGGCCAGGTTCAGCCACTCCAACCCAAGATCCAGACTATTCTGGACTGGGTAGCTCCAAAACCCAGACTCAGGTCAGGGCATCCTTGGCCTGACTGGGTACTATAGGAGGTTTGTGAAGGGATATGGATCAATAGTGACACCCCTCACAGAACTTACCTCCAAGAAAATGCCCAAGAAAGCGAACTGGACCGTGGACTGTCAAAAGGTTTTGACACCCTGAAGCAAGCAATGTGTACAACACCAGTTCTGAAAGCTCCAGATTACTCTAAGCAGTTCATTGTGCAGACAGATGCCTCTGAACATGGGATAGGAGCAATCCTGTCCCAAACAAATGATGATGGCCTTGACCAGCTTGTTGCTTTTATTAGCAGGAGCTTACTCCCCAGGGAGCAGCGTTGGTGTGCCATTGAGAGAGAGGCCTTTGCTGTGGTCTGGTCCCTGAAGAAGTTGAGATATACCTTTTTGGTACTCACTTCATAGTTCAAACTGACCACAGACCTCTCAGATGGCTAATGCAAATGAAAGGAAAAAACCCTAAACTGTTGAGGTGGTCTATATCCCTACAGGGAATTGACTTTATAGTGGAACACAGACCTGGGACTGCACATGTCAATGCTGATGGCCTTTCCAGGTTCTTCCACTTAGACAGTGAAGACTCTCTTGGGAAAGGTTAGTCTCATCCTCTTTCCTTTGGGGGTGAGGGGGTTGAGTAAGGAAATGCCTCCTTGGCATGCTTACCCCCTAACCTTTTGCCTTTGCTGAAGCTAAGTTTTGATTGAAAGTGTGCTGGGACCCTGCTAACCAGGCCCCAGCACAAGTGTTCTTTCCCTAAACAGTACCTTTGCTTCCACAATTGCCACAGCTCTGACACTCAGATAAGTCCCTTGTAACTGGTACCCCTGGTACCAAGGGCCCTGATGCCACGGAAGGTCTCTAAGGGCTGCGGCATGTATTATGCCACCCTGGGGACCCCTCACAGCTTGTGTGTGCTGGTGGGGAAAAAAAGACTAAGTCGACATGGCACTCCCCTCAGAGTGCCATGCCAACCTCACACTGCCTGTGGCATAGGTAAGTCACCCCTCTAGCAGGCCTTACGGTCCTAAAGCAGGGTGCACTATACCACAGGTGAGGGCATATGTGCATGAGCACTATGCCCCATACAGTGTCTAAGCAAAACCTTAGACATTGTAAGTGCAGGGTAGCCATAAGAGTATATGATCTGGGAGTTTATCAAACACAAACTCCACATTTCCATAATGGCTACACTGAAATCTGGGATGTCTGGTATCAAACTTCTCAACACAATAAATGCACACTGATGCCAGTGTGCAATTTATTGTAACATGCACCCAGAGGGCATCTTAGAGATGCCCCCTGAATACCAATCCGACTCATAGTGTAGGCTGACCAGTTCCTGCCAGTCTGCCACAAACCAGACAACTTGCTGGCCACATGGGGAGAGTGCCTTTATCACTCTGTGGCCAGGAACAAAGCCGATACTGGGAGGAGGTGCTTCACACCTCCCCCTGCAGGAACTGCCCTGCCTCAAAGGCTCACCCCTTTTGTTACAGCGTCCCAGGGCATCCGAGCTAGTGGAGATGCCCACCCCTCCAGCCACTGCCCCCAGTTTTGGCCACAAGGCTGGAGGAGATAATGAGAAAAACAAGGAGGAGTCACCCACCAGTCAGGACAGCCCCTAAGGTGTCTTGAGCTGAGGTGACCCCTGCCTTTAGAAATCCTCAATATTAGTTTTGGAAGATTCCCCCAATAGGATTAGGGATGTGCCCCCCTCCCCACAGGGAGGAGGCACAAAGAGGGTGTAGCCACCCTCCAGGACAGTAGCCATTGGCTACTGCCCTCCCAGACCTAAACACACCCCTAAATCTAGTATTTAGGGGCACCAAAGAACCCAGGAAATCAGATTCCTGCAACCTGAACTATGAAGAAGGACTGCTGACCTACACGCCTGCAGAGACGACGGACAACAACAACAATTGCTTTGGCCCCAGCCCTACCAGCATGTCTCCAGAGTCAAAAACCTGCAACCAGCGACGCATCCAACAGGGACCAGCGACCTCTGAAGCCTCAGAGGACTGCCCTGACCCCAGGACCAAGAAACTCCAGTGAACAGCGACTCTGCTCAAAAACAGCTACATCTCTGCAACAAAGAAGCAACTTCCAAAGAGGTCACTCTTCTTGCCGGAAGCGTGAAACTTCACACTCTGCACCCAACACCCCCGGCTTGAGATCCAGAGAACCAACACCACAGGGAGGACTCCCCGGCGACTGCGACCCCGTGAGTAGCCCGAGACAACACCCCTGGATCCCCACAGCTACGCCTGCAGAGAGAATCCAGAGGCTCCCCCTGACCGCGACAGCCTGTAACAAGGGACCCGACGCCTGGACCAAGCACTGCACCTACAGCCCCAAGGACCAGAAGGAACCGAACTTCAGTGCAGGAGTGACCCCCAGGCGACCCTCTGCCTAGCCCAGGTGGTAGCTGTCTCAAGAAGCACCCCCTGTGCCTGCCTGCACCGCTAGAGTGACCCCCGGGTCCCTCCATTGTTTCCTATCTAAAACCCGACATCTGCTTTGCACACTGCACCCGGCCGCCCCTGTGCCGCTGAGGGTGTGTTTTGTGTGCCTATTCGTGTCCTCCCCAGTGCTTTACAAAACCTCACTGGTCTGGCCCCCAAGGACGCGGGTACTTACCTGCTGGCAGACTGGAACTGGAGCACCCCTGTTCTCCAGAGGCGCCTATGTGTTTTGGGCACCTCTTTGACCTCCGCACCTGACCGGCCCTGAGCTGCTGGTGTGGTAACTTTGGAGTTGTCTTGAACCCCAACGATGGGCTGCCTATGCCCAGGAACTGAGACTTGTAAGTGTCTTACTTACCTCACAATCTAACCTTTACTTACCTCCCCCAGGAACTGTTGATTTTTGCACTGTGTCCACTTTTAAAATAGCTTATTGCCATTTCAACAAAGACTGTATATGATATTGCTTTTATTCAAAGTTCCTAATTTACCTGTGTGAAGTACCTTGCATTTTATGTGTTTACTTCAAATCTTGAACCTGTGGTTCTTAAAATAAACTAAGAAAATATATTTTTCTATATAAATAGCTATTGGCCTGGAGTAAGTCTTTGAGTGTGTTTTCCTCATTTATTGCCTGTGTCAGCTCAGGACACCTTAGGGGCTTTCCTGACTGCTGGGTGACTCCTCCTTGTTTTTCTCATTATCTATGGTATTCAGGGGGCATCTCTAAAATGCCCTCTGGGTGTATTTTACAATAAATTCCACACTGGCATCAGTGTGCATTTATTGTGCTGAGAAGTTTGATACCAAACTTCCCAGATTTCAGTGTAGCCATTATGGAACTGTGGAGTTCATGTTTGACAAACTCCCAGACCATATTCTCTTATGGCTACCCTGCACTTACAATGTCTAAGGATTTGCTTAGACACTGTAGGGGCATAGTGTTCATGCACATATGCCCTCACCTGTGACGCAAATAAAGGCAAATGCGCTTTATTCCTTCAAACGGAAGCGCTGTGCCAATGCGTGTTATTCCTGTGAACTGGAGCGCTGTGCAAATACGCGTTATTCCTGTGAACTGAAGCGCTACAATGTCGAGGCCCGAGGTGCCTGATCAAAGTGGCCTGAAGCGCTTTGCACATAAGGCTAGGGGGACGCTTTAACTTAGGAAGAAACAACTCCCTTCTGGGTTGGGCTCATCAGGACCTTGCCGCCACGAGTACGACCTACTCATGTCTGAATTCACCATGGAAACTGGGATCCTTCGAGTTACTGCCAATCTGCTCTGAAGGAATTCTGCTCTTCTTCAGAGGAAGGTCCCTTGAGGTCTGACTGCATCGAAGTCTTCATAATAGTGAGCAACCTGCATGGGTGTGGCTGGGCTTTCTAGGCCTGCCACACCCCAAGATGGCCGCCGCCTCTAAAAACATGGGAAATGAAGTCCCTTCATAGGATAGCACTGATAAATGCATCTTGTCCACCAATGCCCTGAACCTGCAGCTACGTGAGCTTTACTACAGGGCAGACAATGCTGATGGCCATTCTTGGAACAAGCAGGGAGGACCAGTGGTGCACATAAAGCGCCGCAAATCCTCACAGCGGACTTTCGGGTGGGACCTGAACCGTGCACAGCCTTATTCCTGACATTACACCCCTCTCTCAAGCGCGGTCCAAAGCCTAATTTTTCAGGATGGAGGAGATAAAATTGTCACACCAAACGTGGTGCATGGAAAATTTTTGCAGGTTCCCAAGAGTCATTTTCCGTCCGTATCCTTTCCAGGACACCAAGTTCCAAAGTGAAGACCCCCGATATTTGGAGTCTAAGATAGCTCGCACTTCATATTCCCAATGACCTTGGACTAAGAGGGGAGCAGGTTGTGTGACACTTGAGGGCAAAGCGGGTTTAAGAAGTGAAGTGTGAAATACTGGGTGAATTTTCAAAGACGATGGTAATTTTAGTTTATATGTTACTGGATTTACTTGTCGTAGAACTTCATAGGGCCCTATGAATTTTGGATGAAACATTTTTTTTTTTTTAATACAAAGTTTTTTGTGGACAACCAAACTCTATCTTTGTCTGTATATTGAGGACCAGGCTGGTGTTTCTTGTCATATTGCATTTGATATTTTTTCTTTGCTTGATGAAGATTTGTTTGCGATTGTGAATGCACTTTTTTCATATGCGTTAGCATGTCCATAACTGCTGGAGTGGTTTGTGTAGAAACAGTTAACGTGACTGGCAAAATGTGCGGATGACACCCATATAAACCATAGAAAGGAGTTGAGTTTATCGAAGAGTGATGAGAGTTATTATAAGCCAGTTCTGCTAGCCACAAAAGATCCAGCCAGTGTTTAGGAGATTTTGTTGCATAACATCGTAAATATTGTTTCAGAGTTTGGTTTAGTCTCTCTGTTTGACCATCCGTTTGTGGATGATAACTAGTAGATAAGGTTGAATCAATTCGTTAAGCCTTGCACCATTGTTGCCAAAAGCGTGTAGAAAATTGTGTTCCTCTATCAGAGTGGATAACTCTTGGAAGTCCATGAAGGCAAACAATGTTTTTTAAGATGATAGTTGCTAAGGTGTCAGAGGTTGGGAGCCCTTTACAAGCAATGAAATGAGCATATTTAGTAAGACTGTCCACTACCACTAAAATGGTTGTAAATTGCTTTATTTGAGGAAGACCAGTAATGAAGTCCATTGAGATATGTTCCCATGGATGATTGGGAACAGGTAGGGGTATCAGTAGACCTTTGGGCTTGCTTTGTTCACTTTTGCATCTTGCACATACTTCACATGATTGTAGCATTTGCTTAGGATCGTGAACGAATGTAGGCCACCAAAAATATCTCTTCATGAGTTCTATTGTTTTTTGAGGACCTGGATGACCTGCCAGAGGATGACTATGTAACCAATGAAAAGCTGTTTCTCTTAACTCCTTAGTAGGCAGGAATACTCGAGATTCATGTAGAGGTAAACCTTGTTGAATGGACCTTTTGATGTCTTGTCGTAACCACTCTTGCCACTTGGTGATATGAAAATTATTACGAATGAGATCAAAGAATTTCTCGGCTGCTATTAAGCACAATACTCTTAAAGGTGTTATAATAGGCATGGATTTTTGTTCAGTATGTGTGATCGAAGAATCTTGCCTAGACAAAGCATCTGCCTTTCGATTATCTACTCCTGGTCTAAAGGTCACTATGAAATCAAATTCTGCAAAGAATAGCATCCATCTCAGATGTCTGGGAGTCAGTAGTCTGGCACAACTCAAAAATTGTAAATTTCTATGATCAGAATATACAGTTATGGTGTGTTTTGCTCCCAACAGATAATGGGGGTCATTCCGACCCCGGCGGGCGGCGGCGCCGCCCGCCGGGCGGAGATCGCCAAAAGACCGTACCGCGGTCAAATGACCGCGGCGGTCATTTTGACTTTCCAGCTGGGCAGGCGGACGACCGCCAAAAGGCCGCCCGCCCGCCCAGCGGGAAAGCCCCAGCAACGATGAAGCCGGCTCCGAATGGAGCCGGCGGAGTTGCTGGTGTGCGACGGGTGCAGTGGCACCCGTCGCGATTTTCAGTGTCTGCTTTGCAGACACTGAAAATCATAATGGGGCCCTGTTAGGGGGCCCCTGCAGTGCCCATGCCAGTGGCATGGGCACTGCAGGGGCCCCCAGGGGCCCCACGACACCCGTTCCCGCCAGCCTCTTCCTGGCGGTGTAAACCGCCAGGAACAGGCTGGCGGGAAGGGGGTCGGAATCCCCATGGCGGCGCTGCTTGCAGCGCCGCCGTGGAGGATTCCCTGGGGCAGGGGAAAACCTGCGGGAAACCGCTGGTTTCCCTTTTCTGACCGCGGCTTTACCGCCGCGGTCAGAATTGCCCCTGAAGCACCGCCAGCCTGTTGGCGGTGCTTCCTCCGTCCCCGGCCCTGGCAGTCTATGACCGCCAGGGTCGGAATGACCCCCAATGTCTCCACTCCTTGAAAGCATTGCGAATTGCTAGTAATTCTTTTTCAGCTATGGTGTAATTCTGCTCCGCTTCATTCAATTTTCTTGAAGCATATGCAATGGGGTGCAACTGTCCCGTTTCTCTATGACGTGGGACAGGACGGCTCCAACAGCAACATTAGATGCATCGGCTTCCACAATGAATGGTTTCTCCACATTGGGGTGAGCTAAGATGGGAGCTGTAGTAAAGGCCTTTTTTAATTCTTGAAATGCTTCCTCTGTCTCTTGGGACCAGTTGAAGACGGCCTTTTTCCTTAGCAATTTGGTGATTGGAGCCACCTTTTGGGAGAAGTGATGGTTGAAGCGTCGATAAAAATTCGCAAAACCCAAAAAGCATTGAACATCACGTACTGATTTTGGTGTGGGACATTCGGATGCAGCTTGAATTTTTTTTTCAGTCATTTGCATGCCATTGGGTGTTAAGATGACTCCCAGAAATTCAACTTCCTTGGCATGAAATTCGCATTTACTTAATTTGCTGGATAAATTGTGTTTTTGTAGGGTTTGTAACACCTTTTTTACATGTTCTTCATGTATTTCCTCTGAGTTTGAATAAATCAGCATATCGTCTATATAAATGATGACAAAGATATCTAAATATTCTCTCAGAACATCGTTTAGAAAATATTGAAAGGCTGCTCGGGCATTACATAGACCAAACGGCATCACTACATACTCAAAGAGGCCACAACGAGTTTTAAAAGCCGTTTTCCACCCATCGCCCTCTCGAATTCGAACTAGGTGATAAACACCTCGTAAGTCAAGTTTGGTATAGATAACAGTGGATTTTACCTGGTCTAACAAGACTGGTATGAGAGGCAGTGGATATTTATTTTTGACTGTGATCTTATTGATCTATCTAAAGTCAATACAAGGCCTCAAGTCACCATTAGCTTTGGGTAGGAAAAACAGCGGAGAAGCTACTGGAGATCGTGTTGGCCGAATTAGCTTGTTGGCCAAACATTGATCAAGGTATTCTCGTAGGACTTGATTTTCTTTCTCTGATAATGCATAGATTCTACAATTTGGATATTGGCGCCAGGTACTAGGTCGATCTGACAATCATACGGCCTGTGGAGTGGTAAAGAACTCGCTTACTTTTCACTGAAAACATCAGAATATTCTGAATATTGGGATGGCAGATCAATTTCCTTCTCAGCTGCAGTAGCAATAGAATGTTGAAAATCTCCTTCTTTGTTTCTTTTCGGTTGAAAACATCTTTTTGCACGAGAGAAAGAAGAAAAACGCAAGACCTGGTTGCGCCAGTCGATGCATGGATTGTGTAACATTAACCATGGCATTCCTAGGATAAAAACATATTGGGGTGTTTGGATTATATCGAAGCGAATGATCTCACAGTGATTCTGGTTCTCATCATCTTTGCAAATCATTTGGAATATGTGAGGTTTGCTTAGAAACCGGGCCTCCTGCCGATTCACTGCCATCAACTGCATAAACAACTTCGGGAATCTTTTTCTTGACACTGGGTGTATGTAAGTCTAATGCAGTCTGTTGATCCACAAAATTTCCTGTTGCCCCTGAGTCAATTAGAACTTGTACCTTATGTCTTTTTCCCTGCACAGTCATTTGTACTAAAATGTTTGACATAACGATTTGTGAACAAGCACACTGAAGGGATTGTTAATTTGCCCAAGAGGTCCCCTTCATTTTTTCTTGGGCACTTTAGTTTTTATGTGAGTCTTCCAAAGCAACAGCTATCTTTTTCTTGGTTTCGAAAGTTGGATTCTTTTACCTTTGGGTTTGTTTTGGCATTCCTTTATGAAATTACCCTTTTTACCACAATACAGACACTGACCAGTTCTCAGTTGTTTGTCCATTTCCTCTTTGGTCAATGATTGGCGGACAGTTCCAATATCCATTGGTTTTATCATAGGGTCTGAGGACACTTGTAGGTGTCTGGGCCTTTCCATTCGCCAATTAGTTTTTTCCCATCTCTTCCTTACTCCTTTTCTTTCAGAGAGTCTATGGTCTAACCGTAGAGTTAGATTAATTAAATCAGTGCAAGTTTCTGGTTGAGGTTCAATTTGGGCCAATACATCTTTTAGTTAGTCTTTTAGCCCTTGATAAAATATTGCTGACCTTTTTTCCTCAGGCCAAGCGGTTTCCACTACTAACCGGTTGAAGTGGGACAAATACGTTATCAAGTCTTTATTTCCTTGGCGTAATTCTAGTAACTCCTTATCAGCAGACATAGTTATTGCACGTCTATCAAATACTTTTTCAAATTCTTCTACAAAACGACGCCAATTATATAAAAGAGGCCTGTCTACTCGAACTAAAGGCACAGCCCAAATAGTTGCATCACCACTCAGATATGATATCAGAAATGCAATTCTAGATTGTGCGTCCGGAAAAGCACTGGGACGACACGTAAAATGTAATTCCACCTGTGTGAGAAAAATTTGAACCTTATTTGGGTCCCCTGAAACTCTTTCTGGTGCAGCTTGAGGAATCTGTGTTGGCACGTTCACAGCTATGTTAGTAGGTGTGGCAATCGTAGGACGAGAATCAGAATAAGAACCATCCACCTTACTCTGTAACTGGGTTATCTTACTAAGTAAATTAGCTGTGACATTTTTTGAGTCTGTCAAATCTCTTTGCATCTGAGCAACTGCTTGCATAAGGGTGTCTAAGGTGGCCATTTATGTGCAGCTAACGAACAGACCAAGAGGAAAGTATTAATTTGTGGGCTCACTATTCTGTCACTGTGCCTTTTTCTCTGGATCTGCACGCTGCTGAACAAAAAGGCCCACCTCCCGGCGTCACCAACTCAGAAAGCTTTGATAGCACAGAGTTATGATGAAGCCAGGCGGGGGAAGGGAATTAGGGTAGAGAACTGCTGGGAGAGAGATCTGAAAGGAAAAAGTTAGAACAAAAATGCATATACTCATTCATAATAATCTAATTCACCAATAGAGTTCTTGAATACAGGCATCTCCGTAATATCAGATTGAGACTCTTTCTGAATTGGGCATAGCCCCCTCTTTGAATCATGAAACAAAAATGAACTGAGACCTCAGAACCTTGAGAAGACAAGAGCCTTAGATTATGGACACTCTCTGAATATCAATCATGAAACCACTATGCACTGATAAAACTTAAAACGTTAGATCTCAGTCTCAAAAATTCGTAAAGACTTAAATGTGTATCTCACATAGTGTAAAACACCTTAATATGTATCTCACATATTATGCTTCCTAAAAACAATGAAACTGTGATTTGCTTATCTTTGAAACATTTTCACAATTGTTTTTCTGTAAATTAAAGCGCTTTGAGTACTGTGCCAAGGGCGCTTTACTTTCTGTGAACTGAAGCGCTTTTGAATATTGAGGAAAGTGAGCTTTACTCCTTTTGGATTGAAGTGCTTTACTCCTGGGAACTGAAACGCTTAGAATTTTGAGTCACGGACGCTTTGCTTCCGTGAGCTGAAGCGCTTTTGAATATTGAGGCAAATGTGCTTTACTCCTTCGAACTGAAGCGCTGTGCAACTGCGAGTTATTCCTGAGAACTGGAGAGCTGGGGCAAATGCGCTTTATTCCTTTGAACTTAAGCGCTGTGTCAATGAGAGTTATTCCTGTGAACTGGAGCGCTGCGCAAATGCGCGTTATTCCTGTGAACTGAAGCGCTAGGCAAATGCGCTTTATTCCTTTGAACGGAAGCGCTGTGCAACTGTGCGCTATTTCTGTGAACTGGAGCGTTGGGCAAATGCGCTTTATTCCTTTGAACTGAAGCTCTGTGCCAATGCGCATTATTACAGTGAACTGGAGCGCTGTGCAAATGCGCGTTATTCCTGTGAACTGAAGCGCTAGAATGTCGAGGCCCGAAGTGCCTGATCAAAGTGGCCTGAAACGCTTTGCACGTAAGGCTAGGGGGACGCTTTAACTTAGGAAGAAACAACTCCCTGCTGGGTTGGGCTCATCAGAACCTTACCGCCACGAGTACGACCTACTCGTGTCTGAATTCACCATGGAAACTGGGATCCTTCAAGTTACTGCCAATCTGCTCTGAAGGAATTCTGCTCTTCTTCAGAGGAAGGTCCCTCGAGGTCTGACTGCATCAAAGTCTTCAAAATAGTGAGCAAAGTGCTTGGGTGTGGCTGGGCTTTATAGGCCTGCAACACCCCAAGATGGCCGCCGCCTCCAAAAACATGGGAAATGTAGTCCCTTCATAGGATAGAACTGATAAGTGCATCTTGTCCACCAATGCCCTGAACCTGCAGCTACGTGAGCTTTACCGCAGGGCAGACGATGCTGATGGCCATTCTTGGAACAAGCGGGGATGACCAGTGATGCGCATAAAGCACCGCAAATCTTCACAGCTGACTTTCGGGTGGGACCTGGACCATGCACAGCCTTATTCCTGACACCGGGATCCTGGGAAATGCAGTCCTGCCTTGAGCTTTGTGCCTCTAAACGTGTCCCGCGACACGGTGTGCTTCCGTCCTTTTCAAGCGTCCCTAGCCTCATGACCATGACCCTGGGAAATGGAATCCTGCCGTGAACCTGGTGCCGCTAAACACGCCCTGTGCTGCGGTGTGCTTGTGAACTTTTCAAGCTTCCCCCGCCTTCTGACCGGGATGCTGGGAAATGGAGTCCTGTTGTGAGCCTGGTGCTGCTAAACGCGTCTTCACAGTCCTGCACGGTCCAGCTGTTTCACATGCCGGGAGAACTTCCCTGTGTCCCCCACTACAGGGGAAGCAGAAAAAGGGATAATGAGCCGCTTCTCATAACAGGAAACTGGACAGAGACGGAAATCAGCCAATAAGAAAAATGACACCAAGCAGGGAGCCAGTAGGGTCTAGCGGCGCTTCCACCAGCTGGCTCCAGTCTGCCAGCACCACTTCAGTTCATTCCTGTCAACCCTTGATATCAAACTTCTCAGCACAATATATCCCCACTGATACCAAAGTGGGATTTATTGAAAAATGCACCCAGAGGGCATCTTAAAAATGCCCCCTGTATGTTAGCCAAACTGCTAGTGCAGGGCTCACCGGTCTGTGCCAGCCTAACACTTTCAGACAAGTTTCTGACCACACGGGGTGAGAGCCTTTGTACTCTCGGTGGTCAGAAACAAAGCCTGTCCTGGGTGGAGGTGCTTCACACTTCCCCCATAGAGGAACTGTAACACCTGGCAGTAAACATCAAAGGCTCAAGCCTCGGGTTACGGTGCCCCAGGGCAGTCCAACTAGTGCAGTTGCCCGCCCCCCGGAAAAAGCCCCACTTTTGGTGGCAAGTCCGGCCTAAAAATTAGGGAAAACAGGGTGGGGTGACCACCCCAGCTAGGACCACCCCTAAGGTGTCCAGAGTTGAGGTGACCCCCTCCCTGCAGAATCCTCCATCTTGGTTTGGAGGACAGGGACCAATAGGGTTACGTTTGTGCCCCCCTCCCCAAAGGGACTGGGCACAGGAAGGGTGTGTCCACCTTCAGAGATAGTAGCCATTGGCTACTGCCATCTGACCACTAAATGTTGTATTCAAGGGCTTCCCTGAACTCAGCTCACCAGATTCCTGGCGACCTAACAAGAAGAAGAAGGACTGCATAGCTTGAAACCCCCAGCAGAGAAGAAGGAAGACGACAACTGATTTGGCACCACCCCCACCAGCCTTTCTCCTTCTTCAAAGAACCTGCACCAGCCCAGCAACGCATCCAGTTGGACCAGTGACCTCTGCCAAGCTCCAGAGGTCTGCCCTGCACCCAAAATGACCAAGAACTCCTGTGGACAGGGGCCCTGTCCAAAGAAGAAACAACAACTAAGGACTCCAAACCCACTTTGAATGCGCAAGTCCTGACCACTCTGCACTTGATGCCCACAGCCCGTGTCCAGGTGGCCCAACCAGCTAGAGAGGGTCCCCAGATGATTGCGAGCAAGTGCCCACCCTGGGTTGACCTTCTCCATCCACGACGATGCCTGCAGAGGGAATACCGAGGACCCCCCTGACCGCGAAAGCTCTGGACGAAGATATCCGACGCCTAAAGAGACATTGCACCCGCAGCCCCAGGCCTTGGAGAAACCGACCCCCGGTACAGCAACGTTCAGCAGGCAGCACTCCTTCCTGTCCAGCCTGTGGGTTGCCCGAGACGACCTCCTGGACCTCGCCTGAAGCCTCAAAGTGACGTCCGAGGTCCCCTCTCAGAGAATCATTGGAAACCCGATACCTTGTTTGCACCCTGCACCCGGCCACCCCAGTGCCCCTGAGGATGGATGTTTGGTGCCTACTAGTGCCCCCCCCCCCCAATGCTCCTCTAAACACCCCAGGTCTGCCCTCCAAAGACGCGGATACTTACCTGCCTGCAGATCTGAAACCAAGTGCCCCCAGTCTCCATAGGAGCCCATGTTAAATTTGTCTCAAATTTGACCTCTGCACCCGACCTGTCCCGTGCTGCTGGTGGTGAGTGTTTGGGGTTAACTTGAACCCCGACCTGTGGACTTCCTAAAACCTGGGGACTGGAACTGTAAGTTTTGTTCTTACCTGCAAATCGATCTAACTTTTCTTCCCCCCAGGAACTGTTTCTGAAAATTGCAGTGTCAACCTTTATGGATCAAATCTGTTTATTATTTTAAACACTAAAACATGCAGATACAAAATACGAAATTTAAGTACAGGACATCACATTACAATAAATGATATACATCTCTGCTGCAGGAGCTCTAAGTCTACTGACAAGAGTCTTTCTAGACTGTCTCTGATTCTTGCTCAAAGGAGCCTCACTATAAGTCTCTTCTTAGCGACACAGTTAGCATGCGGAGCTCGTTTAAAGGTCTTCCAGACTGCGAGTCCCGCATATAGAACTAAACACACAGACAAATAAAATAAATCATATCAATAATGCTTCCCCTCAGCGTCCGTGTCATCCTCCTGTCTCTCCCCCACTCTATCCCTCCTCCCACCATATTGCCACCCTCTGAAATCTCTCAATCAAGCATTCTAGTCAAGGTTCAGGTCAATCTCAGGACTCTCAAATAAGCCGGGCATGTCAACTCTGTAAATTCTGCAGATAGAATCTGCAGGAATGGCTTCCATAATTCACTCAATTTACCCATCTGCTGCTGCGAGGCCAGTGTGAGTTTCTCATGGCAAGGATAAACCAAAGCTTCTGGAGCCACGCATTACACGTCGGGACCCTATCCGTCCCCCACATAGCTAGGATCAGCTGTAAGGCTGCGTTAAATGCCAGGGCCATCTGTCTCCCTTTTAGCGACCTCAAAGGAAAGGTAAGGGGATTGGGCAGCCCGAGTAAGATATATGATGGAAATCTGGGGATCTTAGTGTGGAACGCTATGTCAATCTCATCAATAATGCCCTCCCAATAGCGATGAAGTTTGGGACAATGCCAAAGCAGATGCACAAGTGTACCCGTGCCCCCGCACCCCCTCCAACAGAGGTCAGACTTAACGGGATCCCATGTGTGAATACGCACCGGGGTGTAATACCAAGAGGAGGCCACCTTGTATGACGTCTCCGTCCCTGCTGCGTTATAGGCTGTGTGATGTGTTCTATAGAAGATACTGTCCCATTCCTCATCCGAGAATTCCCTCTCCAACTCCCTCTCCCATCGCAGCTGCCCTCTAGTTTTAGGCGGGCGCTGTTCCCCCTGCAGAAGCCGATAAAGTTCTGAGATGACTCCTTTATCATCTTTCTTTAACAAGAGCCATTTCTCAAATGGCGTAAGTGGCCTATCTATTAACGCTCTGTTCGCCGGCTGCAGAGCCCAGTACCGTATCTGGTAATACATCAGTCTATCTGCCTCCGTCAAACCATATGCTTCCCTCATCTGATCAAAAGAAAGGACCCCTTGTTCATCAAAGAGGCCTCCCACCCTTTTACAGCCCCCCTCATGCCAACGTCTCAGAGCTTCCAGATGAAGCCCGGGCTCGAATTCACGGTTTGCGCCTATGGGGGGTCATCGGGGACGGAAAGGACGTCAACCCCGATTGACAGGCCACTGTATCCCATATGCGCAGCGTTACCCCTGTAACTGGGGAGGAATAAAGTCCGGTTGCCCTGTGCCGACGTCGAAGCCAAGGCTCCTTCCATATATGCGAGCCCGCCACTGCCTGGTCCATGAAGCACCAATGTTTCTCAGTGAGCGGGCGATTCCACTCCAAAAGAAAGCGCAGCTGTGTCGCCTGAAAGTATCGCAGAAGGCAAGGAATCGCCAAACCTCCCCCTTTCTTAGGGCGGTACAGAACCCGTCGCGAGAGCCGCGCCGGTCGCCCCTCCCATATAAATTTCAGAATCGCCGATTGGAGAGTGGTTATCTTCACCGCCGCCACTCTACCCAGCCAGGACAGTTTATGCCTCCCCCACGATTCCAAGTCCCGCTGTACTTCACGAACTAACGTCGTATAATTCAAACTCGCTGTCTTGGCAGCAGAGGTCGCTAGCTCAACTCCTAAGTAGGAGAGACTCGAGGACGACCAGAGAAAGGGGTATCTAGCTCTCAGGTCTGCCTCATGATCCGGTCTCACCGACAGACCGAGAACCTGAGACTTCTGCATATCAACCCAAAATCCTGAGGCTTGACCAAACTCGGCTATTATCTCCATGAGCGCCGGCAGCAAGGTCGCAGGCTCCGCCAGAGTAAGGATCACATCATCTGCGTAGAGGGTGATGAGGTGGTGGTCTCCACCAAACTTCACACCTTAAACCAAGGGACTGTCCCGTAACCGCTGCGCAAAAGGTTCCATATAGAGCGCAAATAAAAGGGGAGAAAGCGGGCATCCCTGTCTGGTCCCACGCCCAACCGGGAACGGCAGGGAGAGCACGCCATTGACTCGAACCGCCGCCCTGGGAGACCGATAAACACAACTGATCCAGGACCTGAAGATGGGGCCCAGTCCAAATCGCTCCAGTACCTTAAAGAGATAGGGCCAATGAACCCTATCAAACGCTTTTTCAGCATCGATAGAGAGGAAAAGCGCCTCCCTGCAGGAACGATCCATTTTATCCAACAGGTGCAGGAGCCGCTTTGTACTGTCACTGCATTGTCGGTTTGGTATAAAACCTGATTGATCCGGGTCAATAAGACCCGGCATATAGAAATTAAGGCGGCAGGCAAGTATGCCAGTGAACAACTTGGCATCAATATTCAGAAGCGAGATCGGCCTGTATGAGGCACACTCCTCTGGGTCTTTACCCGGTTTATGTATAACTGCAATAGTAGCGTCCAACATGCTAGGTGTCAGGGCTCCTGACGTCTGAAAAGAGTTAAAGCGCTGCACCAGAAGCGGAGCAAGTTCCACGCAGAAAGTCTTATAGAATAAGGCCGTAAACCCATCAGGGCCAGGAGACTTCCCAACTTTTAGTCGAGAAGAACGAGTTACTTACCTTCGGTAACGACTTTTCTGGTGGATACATTAGCTACCTGTGGATTCCTCACCTAATGAATACTCCCATGGCGCCAGCATTCGACGGAAATCTTCTTCCTAGTCTCTGCACGTCGACGAGGACGTCACTCTAGCCCATGCGACGCCGTCTGACGTCATACAGGCAATAAGAGGTCCTCGACAACGTGCCGACGTCAGTACCAACATTTTTTACGTGCATGAGAACAACAACCCAATGCAATGAAAGAGCAAGGCAACATCCCATAACATTGTAAAATACACAACATTGCAATAAAATGTCTGTAAATTTAATATAACTCTCTCTCTTTTTTTTTTTTTTTTTTAAACCAACAAATATATGCAAATCATGTATATACACAAAGATATATACATATATATATACATATAAATATATACAAGTATCCATATATACAACATCTATTGCAACCTTGAAGACCAAGAGGAGCGCACTCAAGGATTACTTGGTAAGACCAGAAAGGCAACGGGGAGGCGGGTGGGACCGTGAGGAATCCACAGGTAGCTAATGTATCCACCAGAAAAGTTGTTACCGAAGGTAAGTAACTCGTTCTTCTGATGGATACAACTACCTGTGGATTCCTCACCTAATGAATAGAGTCCCAAAGCAGTACCACTCCCGGTGGAGGGTGCCTGTATGGTCAAACCAAGAAATCCTGCAGCACTGACCGTGCAAAATGGCCGTCCCTTCTGACCTCAGAGTCCAAACAGTGATGTTTCGCAAAAGTGTGAAGGGACGACCAAGTTGCGGCCTTGCAGATGTCGACCACAGGAACACCTCTGGCCAAGGCCGTAGTGGCCGACTTAGCTCTGGTGGAATGAGCTCTAATGCCATCAGGAGGATCCTTCTTTGCCAAAGAGTAACAGATTTTGATGCAAAGAACAACCCACCTGGAGAGTGTTCTCTTGTGGACTGCCTTTCCTCTCCTCTTGCCCACGTATCCGATGAACAGCTGATCCTCCAGCCTGAAGTCCTTCGTTCTATCAATGTAGAAGCTTAACGCCCTCTTTGGGTCCAATCTATGTAGTCTCTCTTCCTCCTTTGAAGGATGAGGCGGAGGATAGAACATGGACAAAGTAATTGTCTGGGCCAAATGGAAGGGTGAAACAACCTTCGGGAGGAAAGCAGCCTTGGTCCTCAACACCACCTTATCCCCATAAAAAGTTGTATAAGGGGGTTTTACCGATAAGGCCTGTAACTCACTCACTCTCCTTGCAGATGTAATAGCCACCAGGAAGACTGTTTTAATAACCAAATACCTCAAGGGGCAAGAATGCATAGGCTCAAAAGGGGACCCCATAAGGAAAGTGAGGACCAAGGACAAATCCCATTGAGGCATCACAAATGGTTTTGGAGGATATTTATTTAGAAGACCTTTCAAGAATCTGAGAACAATAGGGGATTTAAATAACGATGGTTGATCTGGAAGACAAATGAAGGCTGACAGGGCAGACAAATAACCTTTAATGGTAGCCACTGCACAACCTTTCTGCGCTAGAGACAGAGCAAAAGACAAAACATCTGACAGATGAGCATGTAAGGGATCAATCTGTCTCTCTCCACACCAGATAACAAATTTAGACCACCTATTAGCGTAGATAGATTTAGTGGAGTGTCGCCTGGCCGCTAATATAACATCCACTACATCAGGCGGGAGAGAAAAGGAACTCAGGTTGCCCCGTTCAATCTCCAGGCATGTAGGTGTAGACTCTGGAGGTTGGGGTATAAAACCTGCCCCTGCGACTGCGAGAGGAGGTCTGCCCTGAGAGGGAGACGGAGCGGAGGGCGCAGCGAGAGTTGGAGAAGGTCGAGTACCACACCCTCCTTGGCCAATCCGGAGCTATTAAGATGACTTGGGCCCGGTCTTGGCGAATCTTCCTCAACACTCGAGGAATCAAGGGTATGGGGGAAACGCGTAAAGCAACTGGTCACACCAGGTTATCAGAAACGCGTCCCCCAATGCTCCCTGCACCGGATACTGGAGGCTGCAGAATAACGGACAATGCGCGTTCTCCCGAGTGGCAAACAGATCTATCCGAGGAAACCCCCACATCTGGAAGATTAAACGGACTTGATCTGGATGGAGACGCCACTCGTGGTCGGCCGAGAATTGGCGACTGAGACTGTCCGCACGTACATTCAAGACCCCGGCCAGATGATTTGCTACCAAGCAAATCTGATGGTCCTTTGCCCAGGACCATAGTCGAAGAGCTTCTCTGCAGAGAAGGTACGACCCTACTCCTCCCTGTTTGTTTATGTACCACATCGTGGTAGTATTGTCCGTCAGGACCTGTACCGACTGACCACGAAGGGAAGGGAGGAAGGCCTTGAGAGCCAGACGTACAGCCTGTAACTCTAACAGATTGATATGAAACCTCTGTTCCTCTGGAGACCAAAGTCCTTTGATCTCCAGATCCCCCAGATGAGCTCCCCACCCTAGAGTGGAAGCATCCATTATGACCGTGGCCACTGGTGGCGACTGCACAAACGGCTTTCCTTGCGAAAGATTGTTGCACGCAATCCACCACTTCAAGTCCACAGCAGCATCTCTGGAGATCTTGACCGCACCTTCTAGATCTCCCTTGTGTTGAGACCACTGCCTTCGGAGGCACCACTGAAGAGCCCTCATGTGCCAGCGAGCATGCGTGACCAACAGTATGCAGGAGGCAAACAGACCGAGCAGACGAAGGACCTTGAGGACTGGAACTACCGCTCCATTTTGAAACATTGGAACCAATTCCTGAATATCTTGAACCCGCTGAGGCGGAGGAAAGGCTCGATTCAATATTGTATCCAGTACTGCCCCTATGAACAGGAGGCGCTGAGAGGGCTCCAGGTGAGATTTGGGCACGTTCACCGAAAAGCCCAGGTCGAACAACAACTGGGTTGTTGACTGCAGATGATACGACACAAGCTCCGGGGACTTGGCTTTGATCAACCAGTCGTCCAAGTAAGGGAATACTGCTATCCCCTTCCTTCTGAGCTCTGCCGCAATCACTGACATCACCTTCGTGAAGACTCGAGGTGCTGAAGTAAGACCAAACGGGAGGACCGCAAACTGATAGTGCTGCGACCCTACCACAAACCGGAGATACTTCCTGTGCGACTTGAGTATCGGGATATGAAAATAAGCATCCTGCAAGTCGACAGACACCATCCAATCTTCTTTGTTCAACGCCAAAAGCACCTGTGCTAGGGTCAGCATCTTGAACTTTTCCTGATTGAGGAACCAATTCAAGATCCTCAGATCCAGGATCGGTCTCAACCGACCACCTTTCTTGGGAATCAGGAAGTACCTTGAGTAACAACCTTGACCCCTTTCCTGCTCTGGAACCAACTCCACCGCGCCCTTTGAAAGGAGGACTTGAACCTCCTGTTCTAGCAACAGGAGGTGTTCTTCTGAACAATAAGATGGGCGGGGCGGGAGGGGGGGCGGAAACTCCCGAAAGGGAAGGGTGTAGCCTTTCTCCACAATACTGATAACCCAAGTGTCCGTTGTAATAGTCTCCTACTTGTGGAGAAAATGCCGTAATCTTCCCCCTACAGGAGAGGAGTGAGTGGGAAATGGTGGAAGCCTAAGGCTGCTTTCCCTGCTGCACCCCTCCAGAGGACGAGGAAGAGGCAGAGTGCTGTTGAGAGGCTCCTCTGGTGCGGGCCCTACCTCTCCCTCTAAATGATCTATAGGGGTGAGAAGAGGCGGCTTGCTGGAACCTCCCCCGAAAGGAAGAGGAGGAAGAGCCACGCCCAAATCCACGAAACCTCCTGAAAAATCTGGAAGAGGAAGAAGGAGCTTGCAGCCCTAACGATTTGGCTGTGGCCCTGCTCTCTTTAAATCGCTCCAAGCCGAATCTGCCTTTGCTCCAAACAGTTTGTCCCCATCAAACGGGAGGTCTAATAGGGTCGACTGTACATCTGCAGAAAACCCTGAATTACGGAGCCAGGCCTGTCTCCTTGCCACCACAGCCGTGCCCATCGCCCTAGCCACCGAGTCGGTCGTGTCCAGTCTGGATAATCTGGGTTGCGGCAGCCTGGGCGTCTGAGACAAAATCCAAGAGTCCCTGGGGAAGCTCCGTAAAAGAAGATGAAATATCATCCATAAGAGCATGGACATATCTCCCCAGAATGCAAGTTGCGTTGGTTGCCTTCAACGCCAAACTGCAAGAAGAAAATATTTTCTTGGATTGCGCATCCAGTTTTTTGGAGTCCCTGTCTCCTGGCACCGTCAGGAAGGATCCAGGCGCTGATTTTGAAGAACAGGAGGCTTGTACCACCAAGCTCTCCGGCGTAGGGTGTCTTGAAAGAAAGCCAGGGTCAGATGGTGCAGTCCGATATCTCCTGGCCACAGCCCTATGAACTGCCGAGGAAGATGCAGGCTTCTTCCACACCTCCAACACCGGATCAAGCAAAGCCTCATTAAACTGCAAGAGAGGCTCCGCTGCAGCAGAGGCCGGATGCAGCACCTCCGTCAATAAATTCTGCTTCGCCTCTGCCACCGGCAAAGGCAGGCCCAGAAAATTAGCCGCCTTCCTCACCACCGCGTGAAAGGTAGCAGCCTCCTCCGTATACTCCCCTGGAGATGAAAGGTCCCACTCAGGGGAAGTATCCAGCCCACTGGCCGTATCCAGACCATGCAGTCCATCACCCGAGTCCTCAACCTCTCCTTCCTCCAGGACTCGCTGGTACTCCTGCTCTTCCAACAGACGGAGAGCACGCCTCCTTGAATGTAGTCTCTGCTCAATGCGCGGAGTCGACATGGCCTCTGCCGAGGTCGAAGATCGGCGCCGATCTCCAGAAGCATCCGACGCTGCATCCGGCGCCGCAGACAGCTTCGGCGCCGATGAAGGAACAGGACAAAGGGATCTTGGAGCCGATGGACCCACCGGAGTCACAGGACGAAATCCCGACGTCGACGGGATGGAAACATCCGGAGCCAATCCCTCTGAAGCCACCGGAGCAGCCACCGGAGCGGCCACCAGCGCCGACACCGGCGCCGAGCCCACATTCCCAAAAGGGAGAAAGGGCATAAAGGGTGCCGGCCGAAGAGGCGCAGGATCACCCAATGAAAAGGCCAAAGGCCCCGAAGGACCAGCCGGAGCACCTCCTGGAGCCATCTGCTGAAAGATGGTATACATCGCATTCAGAAATGCGGTACTATCGGCTCCAGGGGCTGGAAAAGCCGGATACTGGGGTGCCTGGGGTGCCTGGATCGAAGGCGACCCCGACGCCGGCCTCAACGTCCGCGACGCCGGAGACATCACAAGAGGCTGCATCACCTCAACCACAGACGCTTGTCCAGGCGAAGTCGGTGACGCCGGAGAGGGCAACGGCGTCGATGGATGCGGCGTGACCGTGGGACTGACCTCCCAAGTCCTCCGACGTCGAGCCGAAGGCGACCTCGAACGAGTCTCCTTGCTTGAATGACGCCGTGAATCTCTACGGCGCCGGGAGTCTCGATGACGCCGATGAGACCTTGGCGAGGAAGACTTCTTGTGATGTTTTTCCTTTCTCTTCGACTTCGCCAGGAATAATTTAGCCTCACGTTCCTTGAGGGCCTTCGGATTCATGTGCTGACATGAATCGCAAGTCACAATGTCGTGATCGGAGCTCAAGCACCAGAGACAGTCGGAGTGAGGATCTGTAACGGACATCTTGCCCCCACACTCTCGACAGGGCTTGAAACCCGACTTTCTCTGAGACATTGTTACCGCAGAGAAGAACTACGCAGCAGAAAACACACTGTAACCACTAAAGTAACAGTAGCTCCCTCAAAGATAACCGTTTCGAATGCATGGAAAAAAGGGAACTGACGTTGGCACGTCGTCGAGGACCTCTTATTGCCTGTATGATGTCAGACGGCGTCGCGTGGGCTAGAGTGACGTCCTCGTCGACGTGCAGAGACTAGGAAGAAGATTTCAGTTGAATGCTGGCGCCATGGGAGTATTCATTAGGTGAGGAATCCACAGGTAGTTGTATCCATCAGAAATTGCCGATATGACCTCTTCCAACCGTATCGGCTGGTCCAACAGAGACGCCTCCTTCTCACCAAGGGGCGTAATTGCTATATCCTCTAAGAATGAATCCGATGCCGCGTCATCCCCCGCATCAGCCGCGTACAAACCCCGGTAGAACTCTGCAAAAGCCTCTGCAATCTGATCGCTCGTACACGCCTCCACTCCAGAAGGCAAATGGATCAATTTAATCGTGGACGCTGCGCTCGCAACCAGTGCGCCAATAGCTTCCCGCACCCATTACTCCCAACGTAGAATTTGTGCTTAAGTCTCACTATCTCATACTCCGCTCTATCCCAATCCAGCCTCTTCAGCTGTTGCCTCACCTTCTCCAATTCCCGCCATATTCGAGGTGCGCCCGCTGACTTGTGGGAACGCTCCAGCACCGCCACCCTCTGCTCCAGCTCCTCCCTTATCTCCCTCCTTGCCTTATTATCTCTCGCGGACAGGGCCATCACCTCGCCCCGCACCACTGCCTTCATAGCCTCCCATACTGTCTCCATTGAGGTGCTACCATCAT
This sequence comes from Pleurodeles waltl, assembly GCF_031143425.1. NCBI lineage: Eukaryota > Metazoa > Chordata > Amphibia > Caudata > Salamandridae > Pleurodeles > Pleurodeles waltl. The sequence continues at coordinate 76,752,104 of NC_090451.1, read as the reverse complement.
CATTAAAGCTAAGGTAGTCCGCGATTGCACGTCGAAGCGACTCTACTGTTGTCTCACTCTGGAGCAGGGAATCCCTAAAGCGCCAGCTCGGGGTGCCCACCCGTCCCACCCCCACAGAAACCTCTGCGGTAATTGGGGGATGATCGGCCAAGGCTCTGGGTTCAATCATGGCCTCCCTGACCCGGGAGGCAAATTCCTGCGAGGCCAGGAAAAGATCAAGCCAAGCGTAAGTCTTGGTTGCCGCCGAGTAAAAGGAGTAATCCCTGAGAGTAGGATGCAACTTTCTCCACACATCCTCCAGCCCACAATCAACCAGCCACTGATGCCAGCCTCCGATAAGGCCCCCGCTTGTCCAAAGCGTTGGCCTGAGTGGTGAAGCTTGTTATCCATCACCAAGTTAAAATCCCCTCCTACCAAAATAGCACTATCTGGTGAGCTAAGTGTTGGGGAGATCGCCTGTCTCAGGAAAGCCTCCTGTTGGGCATTCGGAGCATAAAGAGAAGCAATAGTGAAAGAGAAAGCCCCAAGTCTTATTCTAATGGCCAGGAACCTGCCCTGTACTTCATGTATCCTCCCCACAGAAGGTCCTGGAAAGCAATATCGCCACCCCTGCATGCTTTGTAGTTGCTGAGGACCAAAACTGCCTATGCAATAAATGTGTCTCCTGCAATAAACATATATGACACCCAGATTTCTCCAGACCTGACAGAATCGCTAATTGCTTGGTCGGATTATTTAGCCCATGGACATTTAAACTAAGACACCTAACCGCCATACAGCTAGGGAAAACAGTTGTTCAGGTGGGGAGGAGTTCTACGGAGGGGCCAGGATCCCGAGCAGCTCCTTTGCTGCTCCAACTCACATAACCAAACCTCCGAAACCATCCGTGACCGAGCTCGCAGGGAAGCATTCAAACATATAGCTAAAATGCACAACGGGTGCTCATACCAAAAAAGTCCTCTCTCACACATCCTAAGAGGTAAAAGTCTCCACTGGGCCGTAGAACCACACATATTCATCCACCAGGTCCACCGGCTCCGCCGCCCAGACCCTCTTCACTCAGCCACAGGACCGTGACAAGCGGCCTCCAGCCAACCAGCGGGCTCTCACCACTCTTAATTTAGGCACTTGTCCCAGCTGCCACACTGCTCACTGCCAACTGGCGCTCCGAAATCTGCTCCAACGCAGTTGGGCGTTGCTGTTCCTTTCTTCTTTTCTTCATCCGCCAACACGGGCGTTCCCCGCCGGTCGGTCCCCGCCTGTCGGTCCCTGCTTCGAACCCGAAACCGGGGCATCTTCCTCCAAGCCCAGGATCCGGTTAGCCTCTGATATTGACTTCACTTGGCGAAGCTGATCCTCCCAGCGAAAAACAAGGCAGAACGGGTGGCCCCACGAGTAGGACACCGCCCGCTCACGCAGGTGCTCTGTGATGGGTTTAAACTCCTGTCGCCTTTGCAAAGTCCGAACCGAAAGGTCCTGGTATAGTTGAAGCTGATGTCCTCTAAAATGGACTTGTGGAAGATTGCGCGCCTTTTGCAGTATGCTTTCTTTCAGCCCGAAATTATGGACACATGCCAGTATGTCCGGCGGGCGATCCCCAGCTCCTCCAGGGCGGCCCACGCGGTGGACTCTGTCGAGGGTGATCTCTCGGGACTCCTCAAGCTCCAGAACCGAGCGAAACAATACCACCACAAAGCCTCCAATGTCCTCCTTCTCAGCCCCGCTCGGCACTCCTCTGATACGCATGTTATCTGTGGGACCAGTTCTCCAGGTCCTCCACCGTCATTTGTAGGAGATCCTGCTGCTCCCGCAGGCGTATAACCTCCTGTTGCAGGTCCGCCACCTCCTCGCCGCAGGCAATTTCACCATCCTCGACCTGCGTCATCCGCTCACCCAAGGATGAAAGCTCAACTCTCAACTCCTTCACCTCATGAGATATGTCTTTGCGGAGTTCCTGGAGGTCGCTTCTGAGTGATTCGAACAAGGAGGTAAGAAAGCCCTTAGTAACTGGAGCTGCCTCATCTTCTGTCATCTCCCTTCTTGTCTCCGGGGGCCTCGTGGTCGGCAGCTCCTCCGGAGCCCCTCCTGGCACCTGGCGCCCCCTGTCAGTATATCTCGCACCGTCCGGTCCCGCTTAGGCTTGGAGGTCGCCATCCCCTCTGCCCACTAACTGCAGGTGGTCGAATATCCCAGACTGGCCTTTTACGCAATGTCACTGTAGGCCACGTCTTCCAGGCCTCAGACCGTCACCGGGGTCACCAGCCTTCTGTCACGGGATAGTCCGTGGGCCTCCTCGCAGCCGCGCTCACCTCCGCAACGCTAGACTGCAGCACTGGTCCACTGCGCCTCTCAGGGACCTCAGCACCAGCTCCAATCGATCAGCTCTTTCTCCTCTTTCTCCTCTTTGGGGTACCCCCCGGAAGGCCCAGCAGGGATGCCCCGGGCGTCACCAGCGCCCCGGCTCCAGGCCTCCACCGGGCCTCCAGCGCGGGCCGCACCTCTCCGCGGGGCGCAGCTTTCTCCAAGGGCGACGCCGATCCCCCGGCGCCCAACCAGCGGTCTATCAGGCCCGGGCTTACCATGCGGGCGAGACCGCGGCCCTCCGCGGCCTCCAGCCTCAGGCGCCGACCCAGAGCTCACGGAGCCTCACCCTCGGCAGCACCAGCCTCACGATCTTCGGGCTCGCACAGAGCCCCCAATGCTTCCTCCGGTCCCAGGCGTCATGGCGGGGCACCACCAGACGGCCAGCCCCGCAGCCACATAGCTAATTAAGGGCCCAGGCGGCGGAGCTCGGACCAACACGTCTGCTCACGCTGCCATCTTGGCCACGCCCCCCAGTGTCAACCTTTAAAACAGATTATTGCCAATATTTCAAAAACTGTATAACTTATTGATTTCAAACAAAGCACTATTGATATATGTGTGAAATACGAATCTATTGAAGTACTTACCTGCAGCTTGAATCTTGTGGTTCTAGAAATAAATTAAGACAATATATGTTTGCTATATAAAAACCATGTGTGCTTCTTCTATTATCTTTGCGTGTCCAACAAATGCTTTGCACTACCCTCTGATAAGCCTAACTGCTCAACCACACTACCACAAAAGAGAGCATTAGTATTACCTACTTTAGCCTCTGTTAAGTCTCTGGGGAACCCCTGGACTCTGTGCACACTATGGGGGTCATTACGACCCCGGCGGTCGGTGCTATAGTGGAGGTATTACCGCCAACAGGCTGGCGGTACCTACCTCCACTATTATGACATTGGCGGTTTGGCCAAAGCTAAACAGCCAATTCAACACACCGACTGCCATTTTGACCCCACCCACCACCATGGTTTCCGTGGTTTCTGTACTGCGACGGTAACCATGGCAGTAGGCACTATCAGTGTCAGGGAATTCCTTTTCAGGCACATATAGGGGTCTCCAACCTCCCAAGAGTCCTCCCCCGCCCTCCCCCTCCCAAACCCCCCTCCCCACATATACACACATACACGCACATACATACACACCCATACACACACGCATAAACACATTCACCCACTCATGCATAAATACATACACACTCACAGCAAAAACACACAAACATACATCCAGGCACACACGCAATCACACAACACAACATGCACGTACACACACACCCACTCATGCACACAAGTATTACTAACGCATGCATGCATTCAAACACAGTCATACACACCCCCACACTCGCACACAACACCCCCCAAACCCCTCTCCTATTGGAGAACCCGACTTACCTGCTTGCAGGGGGTCCTCTGGCAGGAGACGGGACGCAGCGCTGCTGCCAGCAGCAGCATCCGCCAGCAAAACACCGCCATGTGGTGTTTTGCTGGTGTGGCGCTGCTGCTGGTAGCAGCGCCACCTTATCGCCGTCCGCAGCTATGACCGTCACTGGAATTCCGCCAGCCTTCTGGCGTAATTCCAGCCACGGTCATAATGGCATGGTCAGTTGGTAGCCACAGTGACGGTATGTTGGCAGCCGTCGCCGTGGCGGTAGGTGGCATTAGCCACCAATGTCATAATGTAGGCCTATATCTTATTTTGATATAAGATCTAGCACCTACAGAGGCCCATTATCTGACACAAATATTGTGTCATAAATGTCAGTTTTAAATAGTGTGACACTGGTTACATTTATGCTATAAATTACTCCACTGGTGCGATGCTTTGGAAACAATAGTTTAAAAAAATTATACCTATGTCACACAGAGTTCTGCTTACGATATTCTGGTAACACGCTGTTCTTTGAAAGAAAGTGTATGGCTCATTGCTGCTTAAAAATTTAGATCTCATGTTAGGAGTGAAAGCAGTAGTCACTAAGAAGGCCATATGCATGATTAGTGTTGCAGAGTAGGCTTATGCTTGGGTTCAAATGGGGCATTTATTAACTTAACTAAGACTTACATGACTCTCAAATGGAGACACATATTTAAGTGGTAGGTACAGTTAGTTTTCTTAGACCTTCCAAGAAACCCTCAACCAATGGCAATCTAAATAATAGTATCTGTATTGAGGATGTTCTATACGCAGGAAAAAATGCTAAATGAATTTTAATATAAGAAAAATTAAGGTCAGACTTTGCAGAGTATAAAAAAGTAGTACTGTACTTTCTGGACATAAAACTGGGTTAAACAGACTTCTCAATCATTTTCAAATTAAAAGCATAAAAGACTGCATTTGGCTTTGAAGACACAGTATTGTACTGAAATGTTGTGTTATTGCCAGAGCCAACTGGCTGATACCACATATTGTATATCAAGATACCAAGGCCAACCATGCAGAATCAGGTCTGGAAGAACAAAAGTTGGAAAGGACAAGGAATGGCAGCATTGTGGCAGCCAGAGTGGGAGCACAGTGGAAGTAGAGGCGAAAGATAAGTCAATTTAAACATTTCGATTGCTGCAGTGGGCGATTATGCTTGCATGTGTGTGTGTGTGTGTGTATCTGTCTATGCCTGTATGTCCCCACTTGTGTGTGTGTGTGTGTGTGTGGGGGGGGGGCGCGCGCAAACCTGCATATGTGTATTGCTTGTATCTTTGTATGGAGTGTGAAAGAATGAGTTTGCTTGGTGGGATATCTCTCCGACCTGACAGTGTCGCTCCATGGTGATCCTTTCATCCATGACAACTTGAACCACTATTGTATCTAGTGGCACTTGCACTGCATAGTAGGTGAATTTTCACATGACTGAGCTGACTCCTGGTATAAAGATTTACGACATATTGTAGGCATGGTTCAGGTACAGGGATGGCAATCACATCATGGCACATTGCGGGATATTCATGGCATAATAGTACATGCCCCTGATGTAATGGGGCCATTCACAGCATATTGACATTTCTGTCATTAAGGAATTATGGGCCACATGTACTAAGCTAAAAAATTGTGAGTCGGAAATAGTGACTCAATGCGAATCGCTATTTCTGACTTGCAAAACGTGATGTAACAAAAAATCGCAAATCAATTTTGCGATTTGGTGCCGAGTCGCATCGCAATTTGCGAAATCACAAATTGCGGTTTCCTAAATTGCACATAGGTGTGTAACAAAATCGCAAATTGCGACTGAGTCGCAATTAGTGAACGGGTGCAGAAAAAAAAGAAGTCGCACTTCCTGGTGCTGGATGATGAACTCAGAACCAGGATGTACCCCCCATGAAAGTGGGAGGAATCTAGCCAGCACATACAGCAGAGAGAAGCAACTGCAGCCATGGCAAGCCAACCTAAGGAGGCAATCACTGCAGGGAGGAAGAGAACGCTCAAATTCTCAGACAAAGAGATGGAGGTCCTCACTGAGGAGTGCTGCCTACACCAGGAGGTCCTGTTTGGGAAGACAGCAATGAGTGTCCCTGACTCACAAAAAAAAGAAGATTTGGCTGGACATACAAAGCAAGATAAATGCCATAGGAGTCAGTCATCGCTCCATCGAGGAGGTGCGCAAAAAGGGTAGCAGAGCGGTGGAAGGAGGTGCATGGAACATGTGGGGGACCATCCACAGTACCACCACCCACAGCAATAGAGAGCACGGTGGAGACCACTCTGGAGGCAGAGGCTGTTGTAGAAATTGGGGACCTGGACAGTTCAGCACCTAGAACCTATAAAAGTAAGTAGCAAATCTAACTTATTTACACTTTTCAAGGCACCATGCACACAACCACAGTCCACAAAAGCATGCATCGTCCAAATTGTTCCATGCCGATATGCCAACTTCAAGTTCAGTGCATTATGGGTAATGTAGTACAGTAGTCCAAATTTCGAGGAATATTTATTTTGAGAAGCCACACATCTGAGAGGCACTGACAGTGTATCCCCTGTGTCCCACAGGTCTCCCTCAAGTAACCACTGATGACCCTAGTGTGGAGGGAGATGACGATGCCACCATGACAGCAGACGAGGCAGTCAGCATTTCCGCAGGGGAGTGTAGGACCACACTGATTGTTCACCATGCACGTGAGACCACAGAGGAGGCAGATGTGGACAATGAGGCAGTAAACCTGACACCGGGGCCACAGATGGGTGAGAGTCAGCCACTGCGAACAGCTGGGTCTGGGTGTAGAAGGTGTCGTCTGACACATGATGCAGGTGTGGAGGATGTCACGACAGAACAATTCCTTGGACTGGAAGCACCCCTACTGAGCAGACACCGCCTGCAAAACAAACAAATGCGGATGATGAACCAGAACCTGCACCAAATGCAACAGACCCTCACACAGGGATTTGGAAATGTTGAGAACCAATTATCCACCATGAACACCAACATGGTCAACCTCACCACTGCCATCAATGACTGGTGTAGGGAAATGGTTGCGGATCGGGCCCATGCAAGGCACAGAGATCGCAACACAGCTGCACGTTAGGACCGGCTCAGTCAGTCCATTGGCCGCCTAGCCACCACAACTACCTGCCTGTCAAGGCGCACTGTCACGCTCCAGGTAGAACTAGGCCATTTTGCTGGTGATGTGGCAAGGGGACAAGGGTGCATGACTGCTGCAGTTAACCTCATACATACCTCCCAGGCAGCAAGAGGTATTGGTGACACCCCTCAGGACAGTGAGGGCATATCAAGCATAAGCAGTGTTTCTGCCTCAGATGCCCGCATCCTGTGTAGTAACAGTGCCCGCCAGACATCAGTGGACCAACCAGGCACAGGCCATGGTGGTCGTAGCCGTAGGAGGGTGTGATGTTGTCTCCTTAGGTTTAGCCTAAGGCACATGAGTTTAAGGTGTCAGACTTTGTTACATTATACTTCTTTACTGCTAGCTACACGCCACTCCTGACATTAAAGGATATTTTTGTTTTGCACAACCTGGCTCTGTGTGTCTTACATTTGTCAGTGCTGTTACGGTTGGCATTTACCTGCCAAAGTAATGAGTTGCTATGTGATCCTGTCTCCGTCTGCCTTCCATTGCGATGCTACCATCCCCAGGCTGTTGTTGTGGTGTCTCTTGCTCCTCATCTTCAGAATCTGTCATCTGGGGTGAGATGTAGCCCACGTCTGGTTGCTATGTTGTGTAGGATGGCACATGTCGCCACAATCTTGCATGCAGTCTCTGGGGCATACTGGAGTGCACCTCCACTTTTGTGCAGGCTTCGAAAACATGACTTCAACATGGCATAGGTCCTCTCAATGACGGTTCTGGTTCGCTGATGTCCAATATTGTAGCGCTTCTCATTCTTATTGACATGTGTTAAGTATGGGGTGAGTATCCATGGCCTCAGAGCATATGCACTGTCACTTGTGTAACAAAACAGCATATATGAGCATGGCTTCACATGGTTATGCACTGAAATGTATTTCTGACATTGGTGTGTACTACACAGTACCTAATAAGTATCCTTCACCAAACTCCCCACGTTCTAGGTGTTGGTGTATCCCACTATGCCTGAATATGTACGCATCATGTGTGCTCCCTGGAAATTTTGCCACTAGATCAGTTATGACATTATGGGCACCACATACCACCTGGATGTTGAGTGAGTGAGTACATTTCCTATTGTGGAACACATATTCCAGATTTGCAGGAGGACATATGGGTATATGTGTCCCGTCCACACACCCTATTACATAGGGAAAGTTTGCAATGTTGTAGAAGTCTAATTTGGTGTTGTGTATTTCCTCCGCATTCCTGGGAAGGTATATGTATTTGGACATGTGTGCGACTATGGTATCTAGGAACCTTCTAAAGAATCGTGACAGGGCACTTTGGGACACCCCACCAGCAACTGCAATCACCCCCTGGTAGCTACCCAAGGCCAAGAGGTGCAGTGAGCACAGCACTTGCACGTGTGTGGGGATGGAGCAGCTGTGCATGGTTTGGCATTCTAGCTGTCGTTTCAGCAGTTCAATGATCTCTAAGATGACTGTGCTGCTCAGTCTATATTTCCCATATATTTCCTCCTCAGTCTGTTGAAATATGGTCTGCCTGGTTCTGTATATCCTCTCCTGTCTCCGCCTCCTCCTCCTCCTCTGCTGGGCAGCCTGGGCTCGCCTCCTCCATGCAATCAGGTAGAGTGCAGCCATTTTGAAAATCCCAGATGCCTTCTGGGTCTGCTTTTATACTTTGGTTCTGGTTACCACCTGTTTGAAATCAGTGCTAATCTGGGTGTGCAAAACGGCCTATTTGCGACTATTCACAATTTGCGACTGCCCTGTACATTCTGTTTGTGACTCGCTAATTGTGATTTCCTAATTGCGAGTCGCAAACTCAAGTCGCAAATATTTGCGATTCGGTAATTGATTGCATCGCTATTTGGGACTCTGAAATGGCATTTGTGCATACCATTTTGCGTTTTGCACGGTCGCAAATAGCGCTGCGACCGATTTGCGAGCCGCAAAACGTACGTACATGAGGCCCTATGAAGCCTATGGCACAGTGCTGAATTAAGCATAGTCGTGACCGTTCTTGATATATTGTGACATTCTTGTTATGGTCTCTTGGTATGGAGGTTCCGGTCTGGCATAATGCTGGCCTTCCTTGGCATATGTTGGGCATCTTTGGTAAGATGGAGATCATCCTTTACATAATACTGGCGCAGGCACAATGGTGGTTATTCTTAAAGTTATTGACTGATATAAAAGGCCAAACCGATTCTAATATTGAATTTGATCTTTTGAAGTTAAATTACTGTGGGCACACCCCATGTTTGTTTGTGTCATGTTAGATGAAGCAAAAACCTTTAAAATGTTCACTTTCTGAATGCTTTTCATTAAATGAAAAAAGTTTAAAACCGAATGGTAAATTCTTATCGCACGCACTAATTGGTTTTCTTGGGGCCCCTTGAGCTGACTTGGAGGCGCTAACTTTTCATAAATCAGGCCCTCAATTTGTATATCCATCCAGGTCACAACCCCGGCCCTCAATGGCACGACCCTTTACAGTGCGTACTTGTAGACATGGTTCTTGAAAATGCCTCTTAGGCAGGATCAAAGGCGGCCCTGTGACCAACGTCCAATACTGAAATGCACCCATCGACATAGCATTCCAAAGAACTAGGCCATACCTCCAATATTGGGACCTGCAAAAATGTAAAGTTTGTGTCAAACGCATTGTATGGTAACTAGGTTATATCCTATCACCTACTATCTTCCTGTGTTTAATTATTACACTGCACTGCAATCTGGTACTTTATTTCAATCGATTGGTTTGAATGGAATTGCATCCACAGCTCTCAGAGGACATTAACTAGTTAAGTAAAAAGCCAAGCCCTTGTGATATAAAATGTGACTGCTCCCAGTCAAGATGAATTTTTGGAGGGCAAGGAATACAATTTAAATTCACTGTTTCAGAAGTAGGACTGTTTCTCTATGAATGAACAGAAACCTATCTGATCGGGTAAAAAGGTTACATTCTGATACTGACCTTAAATATAGATTGGTGATGGCCGGCGTGAATAGATTCTCAGCCCATTACTCAGTGATGGGAAACAATCACACTTGTTAGGTGCTACATCATAACAGGTTTTATTAAAGCCAGTGCGTTTAGCCTGCACTGTTTGAAGAACGCTGGAGAGAGTTACCCAGGTCAGCCATCTTGAGTGGGAGTGCAGTCGGTGGGGCTGGAAGTCTACGGTAAAGAAGCTCGTGCCAGGACACAGGAACTTGCTCCTTTTTTGACATGTATTTGCTGGTTGTGTGCCCTGTAAGGAATTACTTTGCCACACCACCAAAACGATAAAGGAAAGGAGTACCAGCATTCACAACAAGCTTTTGCAATGCACTAGGGTCTCGCATTTGTCGGAGTTACAGCTGTTGTAAACTCCCAACCGGATTTTTCCTGCACTAAAAGAAAAAAACAGCGCAATCGCGCTGTACAGTTCACACAAAGTGCAATTATGAATGTAACCAGCAAAAGTGCAATTTACGAAGCGCTCAACTTCTGCCCAGCGAGATCGCGCTCCAAAAACAGAGAAAAAGTAGTCCACAACCACACCAAGCCTCGCATGTTTTCCGTACTTGGTCGCTGCGCTCGAGGAGGGCTAACCACGGAAAAGGCAAGACGTCTGCGTGCCTTCCACTAATCAAAAGAAGCGGATTGTAACAGGCAAGGCAACTTGCCAATGAAAGACACTGACGTGACGTTGACGGGGCTCCGAGCCCTTTTCTGATACCTAAAGCGTCTCACTAGCGATACGCATGCACGAGCGCATGCGACGCAGGCTCGACCCTAATAAGGAAGGCATCTATATTAACCACGGACCATCTGACTGACCACGTGAGGCCTTGCAAAAGGCCACTATAGTTGCTTCTAGGGAGATGCTAAAAAAAGTACAACTACATGCCATTTCATCTTTTACGCCTTATTTTTTTACACTTTTTTGCTATTTCTGCAGTAATTGCCGAGGTATAGAGGATAAATTCAGAGGTTTAAGTATTAAGTTGTGGGGCGGATAGAAAGACTACCTTGTAAAATACAGAGGAAAGAGGATTAAGTGGTTAAATTGTTACCCATGCCTCATACCACACGCTTGTTACTAGTTAACAAAATGTTTATTTTTAATAATGAATTAGTAATAAGGACATTTATTTTGAAATGGGCAGCCAGTAACAGTAATCGAAACTTAATACGTTTGAATATATAATTACGAAGAATCTCAGAAACCCCTTTACAGGATATTACACTTCAAGGCAAGAGACCCTGTGCTTAAAATGAGGTTCCGAGGGCACTACTGCATCAGCCCTCCCCCCTCTTTCAAGGTTTGTGTGGTTTATGAGCGGGGAAGTTATAGGTTTCCCCACAGTCGCCTGAGCGCTGCTAGGGAGACCCTTGGCTTATTCCTGGAAATGTCTGATTGATTGTAAATGCCGGTTACTGTCATAGGGAGAGGGCGGGGGTGGGGAGAAAGAAAGAAAAGCTCAAGCATCATTTCATAAAAAGAGCATAAGCTCTCTTCGCTCTGGGCTGCCCAAGAGAACGGGTCTTTAGGGAAGGCTACACCACAGGCCCGAGGGTTTCTTTGTTTTCTGTCGTGCTTTCCCTGGAATCGTACTGCTTGAAGTCGTGGCCCAGCAAAAGTGAAGTGCTTCTTAGAACCTTCCGGCAGTCAAGGTCCATGGTTTTTCTGAATAAAAAGGCTCAGCTGTTTCCAGAAATCCTGCTCGCCCTCTCTTCCGCTTCTATGGTCCCGAGAGGAGGCCTTAGACAGAAATCTTTCATTCTTCATATGTTCATCCAGTTAAAGCTGCCTTCTCTCTAAGGCTTGACGCTGAAATGTGATGATCCGAAAGTCACAAACTCGAATCCCAGTCCAGCTCAGTCCTCATCCCGATTCCTTCCGATGGACAATATAGTGAGTCCCATTAATTGGGTAACAGAAACGTATATTGTTTACAGTGCTTTACCACCAGCTTTAACATGGCTGGGTGAAAATTTAGTGCACAAGACGTGATGACTCGACCCCCGCTCTGTCTTTTTGAGGCTGCTTGGAAATGTCTCCATATACATGTAGGCCAGTCTTGCATTAAAAAACAAACACAAAAATAGGCATTGGAATATTGGTCATTTCAGGGTGTCTGCTGAAGGATTCCATTCACACACTGAGTTTTAAAGATGCCCAGGCAGCACACCTCGTCCATGGTATTTACAAAACACCACTATTGACCGTTAAGTAAGTTGTGGTTGATTACATATGTGTTGTGGTGGAAATGATGCTGTTCATAAAGCAGAGGATCCTTCTTGAGGAGAGGAGAACTGAGTGTATATGACTCAGAACCTCTGTTAAGGCCCTGACAGCACGAGATGTGATGGGCCCAGGAGCTGCAATCAGAACTCCCTGCTGAATGCCTTGAATGCATCTGTGACTGTAGTTATCAGCTTCCATCGGAATTAAGATGTCACTCATAATGAGGGATGCGTGGATGTAGCAGGAGTCCATTGCATCCATACCTGGCAATATCATGGAAATCAATGAATAGAATGGATAACTCTTTTCCAGAAAGTGGACTTAGATGGAAGTGGGCAAGTCACAAAATGAATACAGAGTTGAGCCAGGGGTCCTGTTTTTGCTCTGAGAGACAAAGTGCAAGCGGAGCCATCAAAAGACCTATCTTGTAAATCACTCAACGAGGGAATGTAAAAGCCAACAGGTCTGAGATTAATATGCTTACTTATTTAATATTAGAACGTTAGAGCAGGTCACATCAGATGAAACCTAATGCAGTTCAAAGCAAGCAGTGGATCGGAGGAAGAAGGAAATGCTCAAACAGCCAAAGAGCATTAGATGAAAAATTACTACTTCACTGGACTGGGACAATACATGATTAGCAAGGTGGTAGTAAGGGTGAAAGGCGCCGCACATCTAGGCAGTAAAACAATAATTTTAGACAAGTATCAAAGTAACCACAGAGTCTGGTGCAACCTGCCCAGTGCCTTACTACCCGGTAGGCACCAAATCAGAATACCCAAAGACAAAATTGGACAAAATCTATCTCTGTGCTACTCCCAGTTGCTCTTTTTAAGCTGAGAGCACAGGTCTATACCGACCAGTACTCGTTCAAGACAGCTTGTTGCCACACGTTCCTTTGCCTTTTCAGGTAGGCCCTCGCCTTTTTATACCTTTGTCTTTGACTTTCCTTCCTCGTTAGCGGTTCACTTTTTTACTACATGCTAGTCAGCCTATAAACGCTCTAAGCGCTGTTTATTGATTTTCGTACCGCGGTTTCAACTTGCCGCAGTATTTACTTACACTCCTTGCCTCGCCGCTCGTTCGTTTTAAATCAATATTCCCCGCTGTTAATGCGCTGCCCTTTGCACACGGGCTTTTTTCACTTTATACTTTCCCCACCAGCATCAGTGTGCGCCCTTGTTGACGAGTAATATTTTTACCGACAAGAGGTCTCCTCAGGTCTCGGGACCACGCGCAGCTTACTTTAACTTGTGTTACTGATTAGATCACTTGCTCTGTAGTTACTGGCCACTATTTTCCACGTTGTGACGACCTTGCCGCCTTACAGGACTTCACTTCGTTTTAGTTTTCCTCAATTACATTACCGTTCTCACAATTTATTTAGCTTGGTTCGTACATTGTATTTACTTCATGTGCATTTTCCCTCATTTACGTGTAAATAGCTCAGTTTTTTTTTCCCTTTCCCTCATATCCATCACTTATTAGGTTCCGACCACAGGCTTATCAGGGCCTGCCTTCATTTTTCTTACTCAACCACACTCTTATTAGGTCTACTCCAAGAAGGTATGTATTTTTTGTTCCTTTTTCTCTCATCAATCTCTTTATTTACTGTTTATATACCACTCCCCTAGACTTCCTGTTCCTCTTTTTCTTCTTTGTTTCTAATTAAATTTTTTGTTCTTTTCTTCACTCTATTCTTGGTCACTCGATTACCGTTGTCTCTTTTCTCAGTTACCACTGACGTTCCAAAGCCCATTCAACTGATCACGAGGCTCCCTCATTACTTACCTTCGTTACGCACCATCCTGGCCGGCTGGCCCAGGTATGAGCCACACACTTGGCCCTCCCTTTTTTTTTGCTCCTTCTTTGGTCTACTTACTAATCCACCCTGCTTGACCTTTCAAATCCGTTGTTGTGTTCTAATTCTTCTACTTGTCTGATCTTTTTGTCTCAGTCTTTCCGTATGTATTCATTTTTCAAACCTGTCTCCCTTCACCTTACAGTCGTCTCCTACTTATTCCAGAAACGTAGCTGTTTCTATCCACCACATACTCTGTTTTTATACCTTTTAAAACATTATTTCTAGATTACGTAGCACGGTGACTCACACTTTTTCTCATATCTTGCACTTCGGGTCCCAACCACGTATTGTGTTTACCATGTTTTCTAACCCCCCCACCTACCCACCTTTTAAGGCCCAATTAGCTCACACATGGCTCACTGGTTACTAGTATCCAGTTTTGGAGACTTCTTCACATGCTCTCCTACAAGCCCACTCTTGTGCCCATACACTTCTTTATGCCAAAACTCTTGTTTTGATTATTATTTTGCAGCCTTGATAAAGTCACTGTTGTGACGAAACACGTGTTGGCTGTATCTCGCTGATGGCACAATGATTTCTAGTATCTACAAATAAAAGACACCATCTACAAACATGGCTTGAGACTCCATTCAACTTTGCATCCCAGCAACATACTACAAGGGATACCTATCCCTGCCATACTATTGGACTATACTTTCTGTGTGCTGTGGCCATTTTGTCCAATGATTAGCAAGGTGTCCAGTCTGCAAACTGAAACGGCTTGGGCTCTGCAGCATTCTGCAACCTGAATGAGTGGGATCTGTGCTATGTAAGAACAGAAGAAAATGAATAAATAAAGCCATAGAAGGGGCTGGGAGTGTACACTGTACTGTGTTACAGCAGCTCTTCATTTTGCAAGATGATGCATGTTTGTTTTCTTTCATGAAGCTGTATAATCGAAGAGAGAGGACAGTATCTTCACCTGCCTGCAGCTGGTCCATCAATCTGGCCTTAGAGTTGGGCCAGCAAATGCAAAGAGAAACCCAGATCTTTTCAACTGGGGGTGAATGTTTGCATTGTTCAGCATTCCGTCCATCATCTGTTCTTTCTGCTTTTGTCTCCCTAAGTGCACCAGCTATGCCGAGACATGGGTCCTAGGCTCACTATTCCACTGGATTCAAGCTAGCCTGGCTGATGAAGGGTGATACCCTGAAACCGGTCCTGGGATGCTTGTTTCTGGTCCAGGGAGGACCTGGCTTGGCAGTTCGGGCTGGACTGGTCCCCTAGGGAACAGGGTAAAGACTGATTTGCATATAGCTGCGCCCAAACTGGGGTGGAGTGGTGGGGAAAAATGATGGATTAAACCCAGATATTTGCGACTGGGGTTGAATGTTTGCATTGTTCAGCATTCCGTCCATCATCTGTTCTTTTTACTTTTGCTACCCTAAGTGCGCCCAGTATGCCCAGAGGTGGGTCCAGGCTCACTATACCACTGGATTCAAGCTAGTCTGGTTGATGAAGGGTGATACCCTGAAACCCGAATGCTTGCTTCCGGTCCTGGGAGACCTGGCTTGGCAGTTCGGGCTGGACTGTTCCCATGAGGAACAGGGTCAAGACTGATTTGCATATGGCTGGGTCCAAGCTAGGGTGGCGTGGTGAGCATTAAACCCAGATCTTTGCGACTAGGGTGAATGTTTGCATTGTTCAGCATTCCGTACATCATCTGTGCTTTTTGCTTTAGATTTGGGCCAGAGCCTCTTTTCTCTCTCCAGCCAGGCTAAGGCCTGCATTAGCTCATGCACCATTAGACACACATAGCTTCATTTTAATTGAGTTGATCTTAATTCCAAAGAAAGTTCAATCCTGACCAGTCCTACTCCTGACCAACCATGCCTTCACAAAATCGTGCATATGTAGGACATTTTTCTCAATCCAGAAGGACAAAATCTGGAAATCTTTTCCAGCACAAATAATCTGTGACAACCTTGAATTCAGGATAATGATAGACTTTAGAGTTTCAAAAAACATGACTTGCTAAGGCACAAGTCAGACTGGAGGAAGATGGAGCATATTTGCATACCTGACTGCTACACTCCAGCGTATAAGCAACAGGCTGACTCCAATACGATCGGGGCATCCCTTTAAACCTCAAATGTCACTCAGTGCTTCTCACAGAGGGTGTACTAAAAATCTACACCCAAACTACCATGCACAACAAAACTGTTAGTCTTAGCCAACCACGTAGAATGTAGTTTGTGTCTGCAAAACAGCTCTACTTGTCTTACTCCGTATTTAAGCAAGAACAAGACTGTGCTGGTCCGAAATAAGCAGCTCAACTATGAAAATAACACAGGATTTGCTCTTTGCACTATATTAATAAATGTCTGAATCTGTTATTGGTACACCTGCTTTAAAAATAAGTTTTATTGGGCAATGTTTATTTTCACTAGCATGACATAATATAGTTATGGAACAATAACACGTTATTTGGAGCAAGTGTAATAATAAAAACAGATTTAGAAAGTAATTCCTGCAATGAAAAGTCAATCCACTTTCTATTACAACTGGTGGGCTGGATCTGGACAGGTCTCTGGTTTTCCTTTAAGGGCTTTGTTTATAAATTGTGCACATGAAAGAAGAACTTTGCAGCAACCATATATGCTGATGTCAGTAAAGTAAAATGCTACTTATTACTACTGATGAGCGATAGGAGGGGCATCATGACTCACTCGAGGCAATGACTCTCTTGAATCACACCCCTCCCTATTACATGCAACATATATATATATATATATATATATATATATATATATATATATATATATATATATGTATAATGGTATACGTATTATTATTACACAGTGGTTGAGCCACACTGTAGGAAGTTGGCTCTGTATGTGCTATTTCAAAGTAAGGAATAGCATGCACAGAGTCCAAGGGTTCCCCTTAGAGGTAAAATAGTGGTAAAAATAGATAATACTAATGCTCTATTTTGTGGTAGTGTGGTCGAGCAATAGGCTTATCCAAGGAGTAGTGTTAAGCATTTGTTGTACATACACATAGACAATAAATGAGGTACACACACTCAGAGACAAATCCAGCCAATAGGTTTTTATATAGAAAAATATCTTTTCTTAGTTTATTTTAAGAACCACAGGTTCAAATTTTACATGTAATATCTCATTCGAAAGGTATTGCAGGTAAGTACTTTAGGAACTTTAAATCATAAAAATTGCATGTATACTTTTCAAGTTATTGACAAATAGCTGTTTTAAAAGTGGACACTTAGTGCAATTTTCACAGTTCCTAGGGGAGATAAGTTTTGGTTAGTTTTACCAGGTAAGTAAGACACTTACAGGGTTCAGTTCTTGGTCCAAGGTAGCCCACCGTTGGGGGTTCAGAGCAACCCCAAAGTCACCACACCAGCAGCTCAGGGCCGGTCAGGTGCAGAGTTCAAAGTGGTGCCCAAAACACATAGGCTAGAATGGAGAGAAGGGGGTGCCCCGGTTCCGGTCTGCTTACAGGTAAGTACCCGCGTCTTCGGAGGGCAGACCAGGGGGGTTTTGTAGGGCACCGGGGGGGGACACAAGTCCACACAGAAATTTCACCCTCAGCAGCGCGGGGGCGGCCGGGTGCAGTGTAGGAACAGGCGTCGGGTTCGCAATGTTAGTCTATGAGAGATCTCGGGATCTCTTCAGCGCTGCAGGCAGGCAAGGGGGGGATTCCTCGGGGAAACCTCCACTTGGGCAAGGGAGAGGGACTCCTGGGGGTCACTTCTCCAGTGAAAGTCCGGTCCTTCAGGTCCTGGGGGCTGCGGGTGCAGGGTCTCTCCCAGGCGTCGGGACTTTAGGTTCAAAGAGTCGCGGTCAGGGGAAGCCTCGGGATTCCCTCTGCAGGCGGCGCTGTGGGGGCTCCGGGGGGACAGGTTTTGGTACTCACAGTATCAGAGTAGTCCTGGGTCCCTCCTGAGGTGTTGGATCGCCACCAGCCGAGTCGGGGTCGCCGGGTGCAGTGTTGCAAGTCTCACGCTTCTTGCGGGGAGCTTGCAGGGTTCTTTAAAGCTGCTGGAAACAAAGTTGCAGCTTTTCTTGGAGCAGGTCCGCTGTCCTCGGGAGTTTCTTGTCTTTTCGAAGCAGGGGCAGTCCTCAGAGGATGTCGAGGTCGCTGGTCCCTTTGGAAGGCGTCGCTGGAGCAGGATCTTTGGAAGGCAGGAGACAGGCCGGTGAGTTTCTGGAGCCAAGGCAGTTGTCGTCTTCTGGTCTTCCGCTGCAGGGGTTTTCAGCTAGGCAGTCCTTCTTCTTGTAGTTGCAGGAATCTAATTTTCTAGGGTTCAGGGTAGCCCTTAAATACTAAATTTAAGGGCGTGTTTAGGTCTGGGGGGTTAGTAGCCAATGGCTACTAGCCCTGAGGGTGGGTACACCCTCTTTGTGCCTCCTCCCAAGGGGAGGGGGTCACAATCCTAACCCTATTGGGGGAATCCTCCATCTGCAAGATGGAGGATTTCTAAAAGTTAGAGTCACCTCAGCTCAGGACACCTTAGGGGCTGTCCTGACTGGCCAGTGACTCCTCCTTGTTATTCTCATTATTTTCTCCGGCCTTGCCGCCAAAAGTGGGGCCTGGCCGGAGGGGGCGGGCAACTCCACTAGCTGGAGTGTCCTGCTGGGTTGGCACAAAGGAGGTGAGCCTTTGAGGCTCACCGCCAGGTGTGACAATTCCTGCCTGGGGGAGGTGTTAGCATCTCCACCCAGTGCAGGCTTTGTTACTGGCCTCAGAGTGACAAAGGCACTCTCCCCATGGGGCCAGCAACATGTCTCGGTTTGTGGCAGGCTGCTAAAACTAGTCAGCCTACACAGATAGTCGGTTAAGTTTCAGGGGGCACCTCTAAGGTGCCCTCTGTGGTGTATTTTACAATAAAATGTACACTGGCATCAGTGTGCATTTATTGTGCTGAGAAGTTTGATACCAAACTTCCCAGTTTTCAGTGTAGCCATTATGGTGCTGTGGAGTTCGTGTTTGACAGACTCCCAGACCATATACTCTTATGGCTACCCTGCACTTACAATGTCTAAGGTTTTGTTTAGACACTGTAGGGGTACCATGCTCATGCACTGGTACCCTCACCTATGGTATAGTGCACCCTGCCTTAGGGCTGTAAGGCCTGCTAGAGGGGTGTCTTACCTATACTGCATAGGCAGTGAGAGGCTGGCATGGCACCCTGAGGGGAGTGCCATGTCGACTTACTCGTTTTGTCTTCACTAGCACACACAAGCTGGCAAGCAGGGTGTCTGTGCTGAGTGAGAGGTCTCCAGGGTGGCATAAGACATGCTGCAGCCCTTAGAGACCTTCCTTGGCATCAGGGCCCTTGGTACTAGAAGTACCAGTTACAAGGGACTTATCTGGATGCCAGGGTCTGCCAATTGTGGATACAAAAGTACAGGTTAGGGAAAGAACACTGGTGCTGGGGCCTGGTTAGCAGGCCTCAGCACACTTTCAATTGTAAACATAGCATCAGCAAAGGCAAAAAGTCAGGGGGCAACCATGCCAAGGAGGCATTTCCTTACACAACCCCCCCCCAAACGAAAGAGGATGAGACTAACCTTTCCCAAGAGAGTCTTCATTTTCTAAGTGGAAGAACCTGGAAAGGCCATCTGCATTGGCATGGGCAGTCCCAGGTCTGTGTTCCACTATAAAGTCCATTCCCTGTAGGGAGATGGACCACCTCAACAGTTTAGGATTTTCACCTTTCATTTGCATCAGCCATTTGAGAGGTCTGTGGTCAGTTTGAACTAGGAAGTGAGTGCCAAAGAGGTATGGTCTCAGCTTCTTCAGGGACCAAACCACAGCAAAGGCCTCCCTCTCAATGGCACTCCAACGCTGCTCCCTGGGGAGTAACCTCCTGCTAATGAAAGCAACAGGCTGGTCAAGGCCATCATCATTTGTTTGGGACAAAACTGCCCCTATCCCATGTTCAGAGGCATCAGTCTGCACAATGAACTGCTTTGAATAATCTGGAGCTTTGAGAACTGGTGCTGAGCACATTGCCTGTTTCAGGGTGTCAAAGGCCTGTTGGCATTCCACAGTCCAGTTTACTTTCTTGGGCATTTTCTTGGAGGTGAGTTCAGTGAGGGCGGTCACAATGGATCCATATCCCTTCACAAACCTCCTGTAGTACCCAGTCAAGCCAAGGAATGCCCTGACTTGAGTCTGGGTTTTTGGAGCTACCCAGTCCAGAATAGTCTGGATCTTGGGTTGGAGTGGCTGAACTTGGCCTCCACCTACAAGGTGTCCCAAGTAAACCACAGTTCCCTGCCCTATCTGGCATTTGGATGCCTTGATAGAGAGGCCTGCAGATTGCAGAGCCTTCAAAACCTTCCTCAGGTGGACCAGGTGATCCTGCCAGGTGGAGCTAAAGACAGCAATATCATCAAGATAAGCTGTGCTAAAGGACTCCAAGCCAGCAAGGACTTGATTCACCAACCTTTGGAAGGTGGCAGGGGCATTCTTTAAACCAAAGGGCATAACAGTAAACTGATAATGCCCATCAGGTGTGGAGAATGCTGTCTTTTCTTTTGCTCCAGGTGCCATTTTTATTTGCCAGTACCCTGCTGTCAAGTCAAAGGTACTTAGAAATTTGGCAGCACCTAATTTATCAATGAGCTCATCAGCTCTTGGAATTGGATGGGCATCTGTCTTGGTGACAGAATTGAGCCCTCTGTAGTCCACACAAAACCTCATCTCTTTCTTTCCATCTTTGGTGTGAGGTTTGGGGACTAAGACCACTGGGCTAGCCCAGGGGCTGTCAGAGCGCTCAATTACTCCCAATTCCAGCATCTTGTGGACTTCCACCTTGATGCTTTCTTTGACATGGTCAGATTGTCTAAAGATTTTGTTCTTGACAGGCATGCTGTCTCCTGTGTCCACATCATGGGTACACAGGTGTGTCTGACCAGGGGTCAAGGAGAAGAGTTCAGGAAACTGTTGTAGGACTCTCCTACAATCAGCTTGCTGTTGGCCAGAGAGGGTGTCTGAGTAGATCACTCCATCTACTGTGCCATCTTTTGGGTCTGATGACAGAAGATCAGGGAGAGGTTCACTCTCTGCCTCCTGATCCTCATCTGTTACCATCAACAGATTCACATCAGCCCTGTCATGGAAGAGCTTAAGGCGGTTCACATGGATCACCCTCTTGGGGCTCCTGCTTGTGCCCAGGTCCACCAGGTAGGTGACCTGACTCTTCCTTTCTAGTACTGGGTAAGGGCCACTCCATTTGTCCTGGAGTGCCCTGGGAGCCACAGGCTCCAGAACCCAGACTTTCTGCCCTGGTTGGAACTCAACCAGTGCAGCCTTTTGGTCATACCAAAACTTCTGGAGCTGTTGGCTGGCCTCAAGGTTTTTGGTTGCCTTTTCCATGTACTCTGCCATTCTAGAGCGAAGGCCAAGTACATAGTCCACCATGTCTTGTTTAGGCTCATGGAGAGGTCTCTCCCAGCCTTCTTTAACAAGAGCAAGTGGTCCCCTTACAGGATGACCAAACAGAAGTTCAAAGGGTGAGAATCCTACTCCCTTCTGTGGCACCTCTCTGTAAGCGAAAAGCAGACATGGCAAGAGGACATCCCATCTCCTTTTGAGCTTTTCTGGGAGCCCCATGATCATGCCTTTTAATGTCTTGTTGAATCTCTCAACCAAGCCATTAGTTTGTGGATGGTATGGTGTAGTGAATTTATAAGTCACTCCACACTCATTCCACATGTGCTTTAGGTATGCTGACATGAAGTTGGTACCTCTGTCAGACACCACCTCCTTAGGGAAACCCACTCTGGTAAAGATACCAATGAGGGCCTTGGCTACTGCAGGGGCAGTAGTCGACCTAAGGGGAATAGCTTCAGGATACCTGGTAGCATGATCCACTACTACCAGGATATACATATTTCCTGAGGCTGTGGGAGGTTCTAGTGGACCAACTATGTCCACACCCACTCTTTCAAAGGGAACCCCCACCACTGGAAGTGGAATGAGGGGGGCCTTTGGATGCCCACCTGTCTTACCACTGGCTTGACAGGTGGGGCAGGAGAGGCAAAACTCCTTAACCATGTTGGACATATTGGGCCAGTAGAAGTGGTTGACTAACCTCTCCCACGTCTTGGTTTGTCCCAAATGTCCAGCAAGGGGAATGTCATGGGCCAATGTTAGGATGAACTTCCTGAACAGCTGAGGCACTACCACTCTCCTAGTGGCACCAGGTTTGGGGTCTCTGGCCTCAGTGTACTGGAGTCCATCTTCCCAATAGACCCTATGCGTTCCATTTTTCTTGCCTTTGGACTCTTCAGCAGCTTGCTGCCTAAGGCCTTCAAGAGAGGGACAGGTTTCTTGTCCCTTACACAGCTCCTCCCTTGAGGGTCCCCCTGGGCCTAAGAGCTCAACCTGATAAGGTTCAAGCTCCAAAGGCCCAGTTCCCTCAGAGGGCAGAACTTCTTCCTGAGAAGAGAGGTTCCCTTTCTTTTGCTGTGTTGTAGTTGGTTTCCCAACTGACTTTCCTGTTCTCTTGGTAGGCTGGGCCATTCTTCCAGACTCCAGCTCTACTTGTTCACCCTGTGCCTTGCATTGTGCTCTTGTTTTCACACACACCAGTTCAGGGATACCCAGCATTGCTGCATGGGTTTTTAGTTCTACCTCAGCCCATGCTGAGGACTCCAGGTCATTTCCAAGCAGACAGTCCACTGGGATATTTGAGGAGACCACCACCTGTTTCAGGCCATTGACCCCTCCCCATTCTAAAGTAACCATTGCCATGGGATGTACTTTTCTCTGATTGTCAGCGTTGGTGACTGTGTAAGTTTTTCCAGTCAGGTATTGGCCAGGGGAAACCAGTTTCTCTGTCACCATGGTGACACTGGCACCTGTATCCCTCAGGCCCTCTATTCTAGTCCCATTAATTAAGAGTTGCTGTCTGTATTTTTGCATGTTAGGCGGCCAGACAGCTAGTGTGGCTAAATCCACCCCACCCTCAGAAACTAGAGTAGCTTCAGTGTGGACCCTGATTTGCTCTGGGCACACTGTTGATCCCACTTGGAGACTAGCCATACCAGTGTTACCGGGATGGGAGTTTGGAGTGGAACCTTTCTTGGGACAGGCCTTGTCTCCAGTTTGGTGTCCATGCTGTTTACAGCTATGACACCAGGCCTTTTTGGGATCAAAGTTTTTACCCTTGTACCCATTGTTTTGTGAAGAGGCTCTGGGCCCACCCTCCTGTGCAGGTTTTTGGGGGCCTGTAGAAGACTCTTTACTATTTTTAGTTTTGGTTGTCTCATCACCCTTCCCCTGGGGAGTCTTTGTGACCCCTTTCTTTTGGTCACCCCCTGTTGAAGTCTTGGACACCCTTGTCTTGACCCAATGGTCCGCCTTCTTTCCCAATTCTTGGGGAGAAATTGGTCCTAGGTCTACCAGATGCTGATGCAGTTTATCATTGAAACAATTACTTAATAGGTGTTCTTTCACAAATAAATTGTACAGCCCATCATAATTACTTACACCACTGCCTTGAATCCAACCATCTAGTGTTTTCACTGAGTAGTCTACAAAGTCAACCCAGGTCTGGCTCGAGGATTTTTGAGCCCCCCTGAATCTAATCCTATATTCCTCAGTGGAGAATCCAAAGCCCTCAATCAGGGTACCCTTCATGAGGTCATAAGATTCTGCATCTTGTCCAGAGAGTGTGAGGAGTCTATCCCTACACTTTCCTGTGAACATTTCCCAAAGGAGAGCACCCCAGTGAGATCTGTTCACTTTTCTGGTTACACAAGCCCTCTCAAAAGCTGTGAACCATTTGGTGATGTCATCACCATCTTCATATTTAGTTACAATCCCTTTGGGGATTTTCAACATGTCAGGAGAATCTCTGACCCTATTTATGTTGCTGCCACCATTGATGGGTCCTAGGCCCATCTCTTGTCTTTCCCTCTCTATGGCTAGGATCTGTCTTTCCAAAGCCAATCTTTTGGCCATCCTGGCTAACTGGATGTCCTCTTCACTGGGGCTATCCTCAGTGATTTCAGAGGTGTTGGTCTCTCCTGTGAGGGAACCAGCATCTCTGACTATTATTTTTGGAGTCAGGGTTTGAGGGACCCTGTTCTCCCTAGATAGGACTGGTAGGGGGGAATTGTCCTCCAAGTCACTATCCTCTTCCTCTGAGTTGCCACCCTCAGAGGGGTTGGCCTTTTCAAACTCTGCCAAAAGCTCCTGGAGCTGTATTTTGGTAGGTTTGGGGCCCATTGTTATTTTCTTTATTTTACAGAGTGACCTTAGCTCCCTCATCTTAAGATGGAGGTAAGGTGTGGTGTCGAGTTCCACCACAGTCACATCTGTGCTAGACATTTTGCTTCTAAAAGTTGGAATACTTTTTAAGAATCTACAACTGGTTCTAGAATCTAATTCAAACTTTTATAAACTTTTAAACACTAAAAGAAATGCTAAACAGGATCTAACACAAGGCCCTAGCAGGTCTTTTAAGAATTTAGAAAACTTTTCAAATTGCAAAAATCAATTTCTAATGACAATTTTGGAATTTGTCGTGTGATCAGGTATTGGCTGAGTAGTCCAGCAAATGCAAAGTCTTGTACCCCACCGCTGATCCACCAATGTAGGAAGTTGGCTCTGTATGTGCTATTTCAAAGTAAGGAATAGCATGCACAGAGTCCAAGGGTTCCCCTTAGAGGTAAAATAGTGGTAAAAATAGATAATACTAATGCTCTATTTTGTGGTAGTGTGGTCGAGCAATAGGCTTATCCAAGGAGTAGTGTTAAGCATTTGTTGTACATACACATAGACAATAAATGAGGTACACACACTCAGAGACAAATCCAGCCAATAGGTTTTTATATAGAAAAATATCTTTTCTTAGTTTATTTTAAGAACCACAGGTTCAAATTTTACATGTAATATCTCATTCGAAAGGTATTGCAGGTAAGTACTTTAGGAACTTTAAATCATAAAAATTGCATGTATACTTTTCAAGTTATTGACAAATAGCTGTTTTAAAAGTGGACACTTAGTGCAATTTTCACAGTTCCTAGGGGAGATAAGTTTTGGTTAGTTTTACCAGGTAAGTAAGACACTTACAGGGTTCAGTTCTTGGTCCAAGGTAGCCCACCGTTGGGGGTTCAGAGCAACCCCAAAGTCACCACACCAGCAGCTCAGGGCCGGTCAGGTGCAGAGTTCAAAGTGGTGCCCAAAACACATAGGCTAGAATGGAGAGAAGGGGGTGCCCCGGTTCCGGTCTGCTTACAGGTAAGTACCCGCGTCTTCGGAGGGCAGACCAGGGGGGTTTTGTAGGGCACCGGGGGGGGACACAAGTCCACACAGAAATTTCACCCTCAGCAGCGCGGGGGCGGCCGGGTGCAGTGTAGGAACAGGCGTCGGGTTCGCAATGTTAGTCTATGAGAGATCTCGGGATCTCTTCAGCGCTGCAGGCAGGCAAGGGGGGGATTCCTCGGGGAAACCTCCACTTGGGCAAGGGAGAGGGACTCCTGGGGGTCACTTCTCCAGTGAAAGTCCGGTCCTTCAGGTCCTGGGGGCTGCGGGTGCAGGGTCTCTCCCAGGCGTCGGGACTTTAGGTTCAAAGAGTCGCGGTCAGGGGAAGCCTCGGGATTCCCTCTGCAGGCGGCGCTGTGGGGGCTCAGGGGGGACAGGTTTTGGTACTCACAGTATCAGAGTAGTCCTGGGGTCCCTCCTGAGGTGTAGGATCGCCACCAGCCGAGTCGGGGTCGCCGGGTGCAGTGTTGCAAGTCTCACGCTTCTTGCGGGGAGCTTGCAGGGTTCTTTAAAGCTGCTGGAAACAAAGTTGCAGCTTTTCTTGGAGCAGGTCCGCTGTCCTCGGGAGTTTCTTGTCTTTTCGAAGCAGGGGCAGTCCTCAGAGGATGTCGAGGTCGCTGGTCCCTTTGGAAGGCGTCGCTGGAGCAGGATCTTTGGAAGGCAGGAGACAGGCCGGTGAGTTTCTGGAGCCAAGGCAGTTGTCGTCTTCTGGTCTTCCGCTGCAGGGGTTTTCAGCTAGGCAGTCCTTCTTCTTGTAGTTGCAGGAATCTAATTTTCTAGGGTTCAGGGTAGCCCTTAAATACTAAATTTAAGGGCGTGTTTAGGTCTGGGGGGTTAGTAGCCAATGGCTACTAGCCCTGAGGGTGGGTACACCCTCTTTGTGCCTCCTCCCAAGGGGAGGGGGTCACAATCCTAACCCTATTGGGGGAATCCTCCATCTGCAAGATGGAGGATTTCTAAAAGTTAGAGTCACCTCAGCTCAGGACACCTTAGGGGCTGTCCTGACTGGCCAGTGACTCCTCCTTGTTATTCTCATTATTTTCTCCAGCCTTGCCGCCAAAAGTGGGGCCTGGCCGGAGGGGGCGGGCAACTCCACTAGCTGGAGTGTCCTGCTGGGTTGGCACAAAGGAGGTGAGCCTTTGAGGCTCACCGCCAGGTGTGACAATTCCTGCCTGGGGGAGGTGTTAGCATCTCCACCCAGTGCAGGCTTTGTTACTGGCCTCAGAGTGACAAAGGCACTCTCCCCATGGGGCCAGCAACATGTCTCGGTTTGTGGCAGGCTGCTAAAACTAGTCAGCCTACACAGATAGTCGGTTAAGTTTCAGGGGGCACCTCTAAGGTGCCCTCTGTGGTGTATTTTACAATAAAATGTACACTGGCATCAGTGTGCATTTATTGTGCTGAGAAGTTTGATACCAAACTTCCCAGTTTTCAGTGTAGCCATTATGGTGCTGTGGAGTTCGTGTTTGACAGACTCCCAGACCATATACTCTTATGGCTACCCTGCACTTACAATGTCTAAGGTTTTGTTTAGACACTGTAGGGGTACCATGCTCATGCACTGGTACCCTCACCTATGGTATAGTGCACCCTGCCTTAGGGCTGTAAGGCCTGCTAGAGGGGTGTCTTACCTATACTGCATAGGCAGTGAGAGGCTGGCATGGCACCCTGAGGGGAGTGCCATGTCGACTTACTCGTTTTGTCTTCACTAGCACACACAAGCTGGCAAGCAGGGTGTCTGTGCTGAGTGAGAGGTCTCCAGGGTGGCATAAGACATGCTGCAGCCCTTAGAGACCTTCCTTGGCATCAGGGCCCTTGGTACTAGAAGTACCAGTTACAAGGGACTTATCTGGATGCCAGGGTCTGCCAATTGTGGATACAAAAGTACAGGTTAGGGAAAGAACACTGGTGCTGGGGCCTGGTTAGCAGGCCTCAGCACACTTTCAATTGTAAACATAGCATCAGCAAAGGCAAAAAGTCAGGGGGCAACCATGCCAAGGAGGCATTTCCTTACACACACTTTCCATTGAAAAGGCATTTTTTGATTTGCCTTTAGGTTTTGATCCAATTAATGGTGCTGCACCAAATATGGCAGTCAATTGGCATAATCAGTTAGGCACCAGTAAGACAATTTTGATGCTGATCCACGCAGGGAAAAAAAGAGTTAAGAAGGGATGAAACATCAGAACTGATTTACACCAAACCTGATATGAAAGTAGAACAATCCTCAGAGAGAGAGAGTCTTGGTGGAAATGCTGAATATACAACAGAGGTTCTAGGTGAACGAGTATTTGTTAAAAAAATTAATCAATAAAAAGAAATTGAAAATAAACATTAAAAAAAAAATTAAACAAAAAATAAGGTACCCACAAAGCCATTAATAAAACATAGAGCCTGATTTAGATCTTGGCGGTAACGGTCCCACCATCGAGCTTTCGACTGAAAACTCATTGGCTGTCGTGACAGTCCGCACACTATATTTAAATGTTGGTGGTGCTACAGGCGAAAGCCTGCATCCAAAACCACTGTCTCCACCAAGAAACACCGCCTGCGCCGATGGCGAGATAGGGAAAAGCAGCTACCGGCAGGACCCCATCCACTCTTCCAGCGTGCAGATTTGGATGTGCCTTACTGCCATGCAGAATGTGGTGGTCTGACCTTCACTTCTGAGTTGGCGGATTGGGGGCAGAAGGGGTGAAAACTCACCTTTTTTCCTGATTCCACCTCTGTTTTTGACTGGACACAACTGGACAACACCTGCTGTCACTGCTGCCACTGACCCACGGAGAAAACACAACCCTCCCGTGGCCAACGCAAAGGTAGGAATGCCGCCTTGCCAGGGAACATTCAGTGTGCACTGCACGTGAGATCGGGACCACTGCAGGCATATATGTCACAGTAATGTGTTTAAATCACTGTGAAATCCGTATGTCGGAGAGACAATTGTGTCACACATGGCTGGGGACACACTTGCACAACACGCATATTGTACACTTACACCCGTGTCATTGTGGTGTCATTATTCATTGCCAAATTAATGCTGGCACCACAATGACTGCAAAAAGAACAAGTGATGGACAGAATGCTGAACAATGTCAAACATTCACCTAAGTACAGAGATCAGGCCTTAAATCCATCCTTTTTTGCTGCACACGCCATGGCAAAAAAACTATGGCTTAAACCCAGATCTTTGAAACTGGGGGTGAATGTCTGCATTGTTCAGCATCCATCCATCATCTGTTCTTTTTGCTTTTGTCGTCCTAAGTGGGAAGGGTATGCCCAAACGTGGGTCCTGTGCTCACTGCACCACTGGATTCAAGCTAGCCTGGATGATGAGGGGTGATACCCCGAAACCAGTCTCTGGGTGCTTGTTTTTGGTCCAGGGAGGACCCGGCCTGGCAGTTCGGGCTGGACTGTTCCAATGGGGAGCAGGGTCAAGACTGATTTGCTTATGGCTGGGTCCAAACTGTTTGGTGTGGTGGGTAATAAAACAATGGATTAAACCCAGGTCTTTGAGACTGGGGGTGAATGTTTGCATTGTTCAGCATTCTGTCCATCTTTTCTTCTTTTTGTTTTGTCGCCCTAAGTGGGAAGGGTATGCCCAAACGTAGGTCCCGTGCTCTCTGCGCCACTGGATTCAAACTAGCCTGACTGATGAACGGTGATAACCCAAAACTGGTCCCAGGATGCTTGTTTCCAGTTCAGAGAAGTCCTGGCCCGGCAATTCGGGCTGGACTGTTACCATAGAGAGCAAGGTCAAGACTGATTTGCATATGGCTGGGTCCATATTGGGGTGGCACGGTGGGAAAAAAAACAATGGATTAAACCCAGATCTTTGTGACTGGGAGTGAATATTTGCATTGTTTAGCATTCCGTCCATCATCTGTTCTTTTTGCTTTTGTGGCACCACAATGACGGTACAATCACACTTGACAACAGTGACATGTGTGCGCATTGCAAGGGGTCCTGTACTGATAGGTTTGTGCAATCTGTTGTGTATGTGAGTTAATACGTGTGTGTTGGGGGGGATTGGCTGGTTGAGGTGGCGGGAGCAGGAGTAGGGGATGTGGTTGTGTTTGTATGTGTGTCACTTGCATGTGAGATTGATGTTGTTGTGTATGTTCTGCTGCCATGTGACACATTCAGGTGAGTGTTGTTGTGTGGTGGACATTGTTGTGATGTGTGTGCTTGTGTGTCCGTTTGTTTGTGTAGCTGAGTCTGAAGTTGTATTGATTGTTGTGGTTGTGTCGTGTGGAGGGTGCTGTGTCAATGGTGGGCATTTTTTGTGTCATGGATGTATGTCAATGTGTGTTCTTGGCATGTATGGATTGTATTGGACTTGTAAATATGTAATGATGGTGGTGTGTATGTGGTGTGTTGTGTAGTGTGTAGTGTAATGCAGGGGACACCTATGGCTAAGGTACAGTGTGTGTGTGTGTCACTTACCTATACTCCATAGCCCCTGCCACTGTACGAAGTCCACTGAGTTCTGCCACTGTCTCCCTTCATCAGCAATCCGTTGCCAGTCCATCACTTGCAGAGCTTTAACATCTAAATACGATGGGCAGAACACCGCCAACTTAATGGTATTCTCAGGTCCACCACAGACACAGCTTGGCAGTAATACCACCAAGATCTAAATCATGCCCATAATCTGTTATTAGTACAAGAAACAGAAACAAGACACATAAAAAGAATATACAGTACTCAGTGCACAAGTGATGACACAACAAATACACATTGAACAATAATAATAAACAAACTTGCTGAACAAAGTATCAATCCGAATCAGATTGATGCATTGTTCAGAAAGTTTTTTTATTCTGATATCTGAAACAAAGTCTTTTGTGGATCATAATAGAACATCTCTGGATACATACAAAATCATACAGCAACTTATAGAGTTTTTACTTTTCATCCAACCACTTTGATTCATCTCGTTGTTCACAAAAAATGCACAAACAACACACATGAGCACATGAGGTGCACACAACACAAACCCCGAGATCAGTGTGGGCAAAGACCACACCGTAGCATATCATAATAGGTCTTCCCCTTAAACACACAACATAGCACTTGAACATATGGAGTTTCACTTTGCACTAAACACTGGGCCATTTTTGGTTTCACACACAATGGACAAACAACACACACCCAGTAGTTAGCACAGGTTTTGTCAGACCATAATAAAACATCTCAAGAAACACATAAAATCTCACTGAAACAAATGGAATTTCAATTTACACCAAAGCACTTTGCACCATTGGTGTTGTTCTTAAACAGTAGAGATCAGCCAGGCACAGGACACAGAACACATACACTTACATTAGCATGACTGCCACACAACATAACTGACCATAATTACAGATCAAGTGACACACATAACACCACGTCCTGATATATATATTTTCACTTTGCATTCAAAAACTGGATAACATTATCTATGTTTGTGAATAATTTTTAAACAATACACTATCAGCATAGTGTGAGTGAATCCCACCCATTGGTGGACAATAGTCATAAGTCCCTGAAACATAACAACACCTCATTGAAGCACAGAGTTTCACTTTGCACCAAACCACTTTGCAGTTATGTTAGTGTTTGCAAAAAATGGACTACGAAAACACACACAAAGGACATAGAACACACACCCTGAGGCTAGTATGGGTGAAGCCCATTCCTTGCTATGGTGGGCAGCAATCACAAGTCCAGTGACACACACAACAGTTCATTGTGACATATGAAGTTTCCCATTTCTCCAGGCAGCTCACACAAGGGATATACAGCATACACCCCAAGGTCAGCATGGGCAAAGCCAAGTGCTTGCTAGGCTATAATGACACGTCCATTCACACACACAACATCTTGAAGTGAAATATGGAAGTACAATTTGCACTAAATCACTTTCAACCATTCTTATTGTGAACAACAGGCAACATAGAAGTGACAGACAACTTCTGACTAGGGCAAAGCGCGTACCCTGACGTACAAGTTACTTACCTTTGGTAACAATATATCTGATAGAGACATATTCTAGTTGCTGATTCCTTACCTTTGAATTTCCCCAGGCGTCAGACTGTATCCGGAGATTTTTTTCTTCGAGCAGTACCCCTGCGCGCCGTTAGGTGGCGTCAGTCGACTCCGCAGGCGTCGTTGGCGTTGTGGTCACCGTGATGATGTTGCGGTCTTATATAGGCACCACCCTGGTGCGCTGACATCAGTTTCTTTTCACGACTTTCCACGCCAGTAGCGCAGAGCCATGAAGAACACCGAGAATGGTGCACCAAAACTCGGGCCCTTAGAGGGAAGTACCTGTCCCTAGAAATCAGCTCGCAGTGCTGGGAGGAGGGGCGGGTCGGTAAGGAATCTGCAACTATAATATGTCTCTACCAGATATATCGTTACCGAAGGTAAGTAACTTGTACATCTGATAGAGACTTCAAGTTGCAGATTCCTTACCTTTGAATAAATACCCGAGCAATACCATCTCCTGCGGTGGGCTGCAAACTAAGATCACACCAAAAAGTCCTGCAGGACCAAACGGCCAAAATAGCCGTCCCTGTGGACCTGACTTTCCAGGCAGTAGTGCTTGGTGAATGTATGTAAGGATGCCCACGTTGTGGCCTGACAGATATCCAGGACTGGAACTCCACGTGATAACGCTGTGGTAGCAGCAGTTGCTCTGGTTGAATGAGCGCGCAAGCCCTCAGGGGGTTGCTTTTTTGCCAAACCGTAGCACATCTTGATGCAGAGGACTACCCATCGTGAGATGGTCCTCTTCTGCACCGCCTTCCCTTTCTTCGCACCCAAATATCCACAAAGAGTTGATCTGCCTCCTGGAATTCTTTGGTACGATCTACATAGAATGCCAACGCTATTTTTGGATCCAGACGGTGGAGTCTCTCCTCCTCATGAGAGGGATGTGGGGGTGCGTAAAAAGTAGACTGGCCTACATGAACAGGTGTTACCACTTTGGGAAGAAAGGACGCCCTGGTACGAAGCACCACTTTGTCAGGATGCACTGTTAGGACTTGTGGCTTCGAAGAAAGAGCCTGAAGCTCACTTACTCTGCGAGCAATCAAGAAATCTGTTTTAAGGGTTACAAGCCGTAAAGGACAGTTGTGGAGCAGCTTGAAAGGGGCGCACATGAGGTATGTGAGGGCCAAGTTCAAATCCCACTGGGGAATGATGAACGGGACGAGAGGAAACATATGAGTGAGGCCTTTAAGAAACCTCCCAACAATGGGAGCTTTGAAAAGAGAAGGTTGGTCTGCTAGCCTTAAGAAGGCAGAGATGGCAGACAAATATCCCTTGAGGGTGCCCAGAGTAGAGGCCTGCTGGGCAAGAGAGAGAATAAAGAGGAAAACCTCTGAGAGAGGTGCAGAGAATGGATTAACAGATCTGTGGAAACACCATGCCACAAATTTCTTCCAACGTCAGGAGTATACCGTTTTGGTGGAGGGACGCATGGCTGCCAAGATGACATTACAGACTTCGGGTAGAAGGTCAAAAGCCATCAACTGTCACCGCTCAATCTCCACCAAAGGAGGCGAAGACTGGACAGGTTCGGTGGATAACCGTCCCCTCCTGCTGCGACAGAAGATCCTCCCAAAGGGGCAGTCTGATCAGAGGATCGATGGCCATGATCAAGAGCTCGGGATACCAGACTCTTCGTGCCCAGTCCTGAGCCACCAAGATTACTTGGGCCCGGTCTTGCCTGATCTTCTTCAGAACTCTGGGCAGAAGAGGTATTGGCGGGAAGGCGTAAAGGAGGCCTGAGTTCCACTCGTGACAAAAAGCGTCACCAAGCGAGTGCTGCCTTGAAAACTCCAATGCGCAAAACAGCTGACATTGTGCCTTCTCTGCGGAGGCGAACAGATCTAACCAAGGCTCTCCCCACTGCTGAAAGAAACCTTGCGCCACCTCCCGATGGAGATGCCTTTCGTGATCGACTATGCATCGACAGCTGAGTTCGTCTGCTCTGACGTTCAGAGAGCTCGCCAGATGTTCAACCACCAGGGAAATGGCCTGGCGTTCCAGCCATGTCCAGAAGCGAAGAGCCTCTTGACAAAGGGTCCACGATCCCACTCTGCCGTGCTTGTTGCAGTACCACATGGCGGTGGTGTTGTCGCTGAACAATTGCAATACTTTCCTTTTGAGAGAGTGAAGAAATGCTTTCAATGCAAGTCGGATCGCCCGGAGCTCCAATAGGTTGATGTGGAGCTCGGACTCCGACAGAGACCAGAGGCCTCTGATCTCCACCTCTCCTATGGGGCCGCCCCACCCCAGGAGTGATGCATCTGTCACTACTGTGAGATCTGGTTGGGGAAGGGAGAGGGATCTGCCATTGACCCAATCTGGATTCGACAACCACCACTGCAGGTCTTTTACAGTTTTCTCTGAGATCTGAACCATGTTGGCGAGATACCCCTGATGCTGCGCCCACTAGAACTTCAGGTCCCACTGCAGAGCCCGCATATGCCATCTGGCATGTTGGACCAGCAGGATGCAAGAGGCCATGAGGCCCAGCAGCCTCAGAGTCATTCTCACCGAAATCCAGGATAGAGGTTGAAACATCGGTATCATAGCCCGAATATATCCTGGACTCGCTTTTCAGGAGGATAAGCCCGAAACTGCACTGTGTCCATAACAGCTCTGATGAAAGGAGGCGTCTGAGAGGGAGTCAGGGGTGGCTTTGGCACATTGATAGTGAACCCCAGTGAATGCAGGAGGTTTGCGGTAGTATGGAGGTGAGAGACAACTTTCTGGGGCGTGTCCGCCTTCAACAGCCAGTCGTCGAGGTAGGGGAAGACAGGGACCCCTAACCTGCGCAGATTAGCTGCAACCACTACCATCATTTTTGTGAACACCCGAGGCGCACTGGTAAGGCCAAAGGGGAGCACAGTGAACTGAAAATGCCTGTGACCTACCATGAATCATCAGTAACGTCTGTGGGCCGGCAGGACGGGAATATGGAAATAGGCACCCTGCAAGTCCAACGCAACCATCCAGTCTCCAGGGTCCAGGGCAGAAAGGACCTGAGCCACAGTTAACATCTTGAACTTCTTCTTCTGGAGGAAGAGCTTGAGGGACCGGAGGTCTAGGATAGGGTGAAGACCCTTGTCCTTTTTGAGCACTAGAAAGTAGCAGGAATAGCAACCACAACCTACTTCTGGCACAGGGACCCTCTCTATTGCGTCCCTTGGCCAAGAGAGCATTGACTTCCTCACAGAGGAGTGCCAAATGATCCTCCGACAGGTGATCGAATGATGGTGGCATGGCTGAAGGAGAAGTCTCGAAGGGGAGGGAGTAGCCCCGTCGGACGATCTGTAAAACCAACCTGTCCATGGTAATTGCGGGTGCTGCCTGCTTCTGTGAGGGCTCCCTGACTTGCTGGGCGCCCCCTCTGTCTCCTCATCCAAGTGGCGACATCCTGGTCCCTCCTGGGCCACAGCAGCATCCAAAAACCATACCGCGACCCTTGCAGCTAGAAAGACTTGTTTGCGGTCTTTCTGCGTGGGAACACCTCTGCAAGCTTCTTCACGACGTGGGACATCCATCCTCCAAAGGTTCCTAGTCCTCTTCGTTCTTGGTAAACACCAAGCTTCTTCCATCCGGTGGCAGCTTCCTTGCACCCTCAGCTGGCATTTCCTGGGCTCCTGCCCACTCTCGACACTGTTGCGACTCTTGCACTTGGTCCCCTTGTCTTACAGGTACTCAGGTCTGGAAATCCACTGTTGTTGCATTGCTGGTGTTGGTTTTCCTTGCAGAATCCCCCTATCACGACTCCTGTGCTCTCTGGGGGTTGTAGGTGCACTTTACACCTACCTTACAGGGTCTTGGGGTGGGCTATTTTTCTAACCCTCACTGTTTTCTTACAGTCCCAGCGACCCTCTACAAGCTCACATAGGTTTGGGGTCCATTCGTGGTTCGCATTCTACTTTTGGAGTATATGGTTTGTGTTGCCCCTATACCTATGTGCTCCTATTGCAATCTATTGTAACTTTACACTGCTTGCATTACTTCCTTTTGCTATTACTGCATAATTTTGGTATTGTGTACATATATCTTGTGTATATTTCTCATCCTCATACTGAGGGTACTCACTTAGATACTTTTGGCATATTGTCATAAAAATAAAGTACCTTTATTTTTAGTATATCTGTGTATTGTGTTTTCTTATGATATTGTGCATATGACACCAGTGGTATAGTAGGAGCTTTACATGTCTCCTAGTTCAGCCTAAGCTGCTTTGCCATAGCTACCTTCTATCAGCCTTAGCTGCTAGAAACACCTCTTCTACACTAATAAGGGATAACTGGACCTGGCACTACAAGCTAGGCCAGCCTCCTACAGTGAGTCGGTCGTATCCAGTCCACAACGCATCATGAACTTGGCTGCGTCTCTCCCATCTGTCATGTCTTGGGAGAGAATGTTCCAGGCCTCTTCTGGAACTTGAGGCAGCACTTGCGCGACCATATCCCAGAGAGTATGGGAATAGCGGCCCAAAAGGCATGCAGTGTTAACAGACAGCAGCGCTACACTGGCAGAAAAAAACATCTTCTTCCCTAAATTGTCCAGTCTTTTTGATTCCCTGTCCGGGGGAGCAGTAGGGAATGCCCCAGAGGATGAAGAAGCCTGGATGACTAGGCTCGCAGGAGTAAGGTGTTGGGTAAGGAAATTTGGGTCATTCAGCACAGGCTGATGGCGGCGGGCAATCGTCCTATACACAGGAGCCACTGTGCTGGGTTTGGACCAGGTCCCCAGTAGAACGTCTGTAAGTGCTTTGTTGAAGGAAAGAAGGGGTTCCGAGTACGAGGTCCCATGCTGAAGGACTTCACAGAAGTAAGCTTGAGGTTCAAAACCTCAGCCGCCTTTCTCACCACCATAGAATAAGATGCTCCCTCCTCCGTAGCCACGGTACAGGGAGAGAACATGACAGTGTCAGGGGAGGTGTCCAATCCACTGGCATCACCCAAATCCTGTACCCAATCCAGTTCAGGCTCAAGCTGGTCTTCTAAAGGGTCCAGCGACACCTCTACAATATATCCATACCCATAGGATTCAGGATCAACCCTGGGCACAGCAGAGCCCATGGAAAATGGAATCGGTGTTGAATTATGTCATTCCGGCTCCGGGTAATCGGGAATGAGTATAGGGTCGACGTCGATTGTGGGCCAAATCGGCGTCAGGATCATCGACGTCTGACCTGACGCTGGGGAAAGTCGCATTGGCACAACCGGCGTCGTGACTGATGCAGAAGCGGATCCTGAGGTGCCCTCTGGAGTCAGGAATTAAGTCACCGACTTTGAACGCGAGGAGACCCTCACTGACTCCCCTGGGCCCGAAGGCGCGGAGGGTGGGTCGGGATGCCAAAATAAGGCACATGGCCTCACAGAACTCCTTAAGTTGGGCAGGGGTAGCCCTGGCTCCCAGAAATTCAGGGAGACAAGGAGCGGACCCAGTCTGAGGCTCCAAGGACGGAGGCCTAGAGCATAGACACTATTTCTTGCGTTGTGTTGTGCGAACGACGGGGCGAAATCAAAGAACATTTCGCCTTCTTCCACTTCTTCTTCTTACCCAAATATCCAGATGACTTGGACGAAAAAGATTGGTAGTGACTCCGCGATTGGTTTCCTGACCTTCCTCTCGAACAGGACAGGGAACTACGCGGAGTCGAGTGTTGGGCCGCCATGAGCTTCAGGGACCGCTCCCTCAAAGCTT
Organism: Pleurodeles waltl; assembly: GCF_031143425.1. NCBI lineage: Eukaryota > Metazoa > Chordata > Amphibia > Caudata > Salamandridae > Pleurodeles > Pleurodeles waltl. The sequence goes on along the minus strand of NC_090451.1, from coordinate 76,715,131 downwards.
TCGGGTACATGGTCTGACACTTGGAGCACGACTTCGGGACGTGGTCGCGCTCCAAACACCAGAGGCACACGAGGTGCAAATCAATCACCAACATCATGCTGTGACAGGAGTCGCAGGGCTTAAATCCGGTCTTACGGGACATCCCTGGACGCACCAAAACTCGTCAACAATTAATTCGACAAAATGTTGCAGGTAATCCAAAAATGACTGGGGTAGCTCTTCTCCGAATCTGCGCGTGGGCTGGCGTGAAAAGAAAAGAACTGTGGTGCGACGTCATCACGGCAACCACAATGCCAACGACGCCCGCGGAGTCGACCAACGCCACCTAATGGCACACAGGAGTACTGCTCGAAGAAAAAATCTCCAGATCCAGTCTGACGCCTGGGGAAATTCAAAGGTAAGGAATCTGCAACTAGAAGTTTGTATCAGATATACAAAACATCTTACTGCAAGATATAAAGTTTCAATGTGCACCAAACCACTTATTACATACATTGGTGTTTGAAAACTATGGATAAAGAACGTAAACAAGGGTACGCACAATTCAAACCATGCGTCAGTTCTGGGAAAGCCCACATTTTGGCAGATCATAATCACCTATCTCCTGACACAAAAGCACACTCTGAACTATGACGTTTCACTTTCCATCAAACACTGTTCACTATTTTCAGTGTTCATGAACAATGGACAAACCACACACAGATTAACACACTCCACTACCAGGTCAATGTATGCATGGCCAAAACTTGGTAGTTTATTATTACATATCTACTGACACTATCGGATATACGGAGTTTAATTCAATTAATACCTCATGTAATATAGAAAATATGAACCAAGAGTGTGTAATATGGTCCTATATTCCCACTTCAGGGTCAAGGTGAAATGTATAGACCTATGTATGTATGTATATATATATATATACTGAGGTAAATCGGTTGATAGTGTCCAGTACCAGTTGCATTCCTAAAACACAAATCACTTCGCAGGTATTACAAGGTTTAGGAAAAAGGGGCTATTTTGAGGCACTAATTAATGATCTAATTTAAAGCTTATGTGAGCAATCATAAGTATTCCATACAAGACAAAATTATTAAGATTCTTTAGGCAACCATCATATTTCACAGAATCTATTTGACATAATACATTTCTTGTATAAATGCCATATTGTAAACGTGCGTTTCACAAATAGTTATTTCACACAAAAAATCCACAATCTGCTCTATGAAGGCAAACGTAGAAAAGTCCTACGCAAAAATGAATTAAAGAAAAAAAAGAATTTCTAACAATTAGGAACATAATTGGATCTGATTTTTTAAAGTATTGGTACCAAATGTCGAAACGTATTTTTGATCTTTCGTCGTGTGAGGGGGGGTTTCTGTCCAAATTGTGACTATATAACGAGTCAATCAGTTTACATTCTCTTTCTCCGGACATATAGATGCCACTTACCTTCGTTTGTTGAATACTGGTATGTATATCGGATTCTTGAGAGTTATCTACCATCATATGGAATGAAAGCTCTAATTGATCACCTATTTGTTTGTCTATATTTACTAAGAGAATTCCACATGATGAGCTTTGATAAAAATGTTTTTGAAGACAAGATTTTTGGCACTATTTATTACCTTTTTTTATGTGGGGGTGACCATAATTCACAAGAGGCAAAGACAGGAGAGTGTCCTGACTAGGCCTGGACAAGATTAAAACTATGGTGGCAGAATTACGCTTAATGCTTGATTCGCAAAAATCCTGAATTTACTCAGTTATGCCACTTTACATATTTACATGCCATTCACTGTAAAAAGTTTAACGAGAGCACACAAATCTCGGAAAAAAATACTGCAAATCCAAAGGAACCATGGAAGGCAAGCAGCAGTTGTTCCCAGTGCTTCTGCGCCAAAAACTGACACAAGGAGGCATTTTGTGGAAAAATATAGAGCAAAATGACAGATTTGCATTTTTTGGAAAACCCAGGTTGAGGTGACCAAATACTGGCCTGCGCACCACACTGTATGAAGCACAGGATTCATGTTCACTTCCTTGCCTTTATAAGGGATTTTTTGTTAGGGCTAGGTGGCCACATCCTTTTTTGAAGACCCCACTTTTTCAATCCCACTTAAAGCATTGTATATAGCTATCTAGATACAGAACTAGAGCAGCGTTTGAATACATTGTGAAACGATTTATTAGGACTGCAACCATTTTTATGTTTTTGATGCATAATATCGAATTGCATAAACATGAAAGTGTGCATAAACTGGATTTAAAGTTAATATAGTATTATTGATACATAATATTGAGTTATGTATACTGTTTGTAAAAAAAATGCTGTTAAATATGACTGCACGAATCAATGAAGGGATTAGGTTTATGAAGTCCTCTGTGTGATTTTAAATCACTTGATAATTAGGTACATGACAAAATTCAGCTTCTTTAAAAATCAAAAGTGAGTTTGAAAATGTATTATGAGCACTATAACCCAAAAATCGCAAGCCTAGAACTAACCTATGGTCAAGATTAAAACTATGGCGGCATAATTGAAAATGTGTTAATTGTGTACATTTTTGGCACAGACGCACTGGGAACAACTGCTGCTTGCATTCCATTGGTCCTTCGCATTTGCAGTTTTTTTCCGAGAATGGTGGGCTCTCGTTAAAATGTATTATGAGCAGTATAACCTTCAAATCACATGCCTAGAACTAACCTACAGACAAGGTTAAAACTGTGGAGGAAGAATTTCGCTTAATGCTTGATTCGCTAAAATCCTGAAATTACCCAGTTATGCCCTTTATATAGTTACATGCCATTCACTGTAAAATTTTAACGAGAGCACACCATTCTCGGAAAAAAATGACTGCAAATTTAAAGGAACCATGGAATACAAGCAGCAGTTGTTCCTAGGGCTTCTGCGCCAATTTTTGTGGGGGGAAAACACACGTTGTAGCAACCAAATACTGGCCCACGCACCACAATGTATGAAGCACAGGATTCATGTTCACTTCCTTGCATTTATAAAGGATATCTTGTTAGGGCTAGGTGGCCACATCCTTTTGAAGACCCCACTTTTTCAATCCCACTTAAGGCATTGATTATAGCTAACTAGATATATAACTAGGGCAGTGTTTGAATAAATTGTGAAACGATTTATTACGTCTGCAACAATTTATATGTTTTTGATACATAATATTGAATTGCATAAACATGAAAGTGAGCATAAACTGGGTTTAAGATTAATAAAGTATTATTGATACATAATATTAAGTTATGTATACTGTTTGTAAAATAATGCTGTTAAATATGACTGCACGAATCAATGAAGGGATTAGGTTTATGAGGTCCTGAATGTTATTTTAAACCACTTGATTTTAAACCACATCAGTTTGCTCGGGAGTTGGTGGAATATTCGAACAATAATTAGGTACATGGCAAAATTCAGCTTCTTTAAAAATCAAAAATGAATTTGTACGAAGAGCAGTATAACCCAAAAATCACGTTTCAGGATTTCCTTCTCTGCTGGTGCATAACATTCCCTAGGAATGCAGTTGAAAAGGTGGCAGATAAGTTAGTACAACCACTCAGAATGCCCAAAAGCTGCCAGACCAACTCCATTCAACACGTGTCTGTGAGCGTTCAGTTCTTCTGGTAGGCACAGGAACACAACTTTTGCACTCCTCTATTCTAGGTAGGCTCGTTCTTCATCATCTCTTACCAGAAGCACTGACAGCTCCCTTTTATATTCTACCTAGTGTAATCTTAAGATTTTTGGGAGCCCCAAGTAACAGATATGTTGTTGTCCCCTGTTTAGAACAACCTTTCATTTTATTACTCGTTGTCTGCTACATCAAGCCTAGATGTTGCCAAACAATAATGAACTGTAGTTAAGCTTTCAGAAACACAGTCACACAAAAACGGCTGAAATATGTCTTGCCTGGTGGTCTAAAATCCTTAACATGACATCCAGTTAGGAAAGTGTAGGAAAGTGCCACTGTTGGCATGGTTACTCCCCCACCTTTTTCCTAGTGTTGATGCCAACTTTGATTGAAAGTGTACTGGGACCCTGCTAACCAGGCCCCAACACCAGTGTTCTTTCCCTAAAACTGTACCTTTGTTTCGACAATTGGCACACCCCTGCACACAGTTAAGTCCCTTGTAAAAGGTACCCAGGGTACCAAGGGCCCTGTGGCCAGTGAAGGTATCTAAAGGCTGCAGCATGTATTATGCCACCCTAGGGGACCCCTTACACAGCCCATGCACACTGCCTTGCAGCTTGTGTGTGCTGGTGGGGAGAAAAGACATAGTCGACATGGCACCCCTCTGAGGGTGCCATGCCCACATATGCATAGGTAGGTCACCCCTCTAGCAGGCCTTACAGCCCTAAGGCAGGGTGCACTATACCACAGGTGAGGGCATAGCTGAATGAGCAATATGCCCCTGCAGTGTCTAAGTCCAGTCTTAGACATTGTAAGTGCAGAATAGCCATATTGAGTATGTGGTCTAGGAGTTTGTCATTACGAACTCCACAACTCCATAATGGCTTCACTGAATACTGGGAAGATTGGTATCAAACAATAATCCCCCACTGATGCCAGTATGGATCGTACTGAAAAATGCACACAGAGGGCATCTTAGAGATACCCCCTATATGTTAGCCAAACTGCTAGTGTAGGACTGACCGGTCTGTGCCAGCCTGCCACTCCAGTTTCTGACCACATGGGGTGAGTGCCTTTGTGCACTCTGTGGCAAGAAACAAAGTCAGTCCTGGGTGGAGGTGGTTCACACCTCCCCCCTACAGGAACTGTAACACCTGGTGGTGAGCCTCAAAGGCTCAAGCCTCGGGTTACAGTGCCCCAGGGCACTCCAGCTAGTGGAGATGTCCACCCCCTGGACAAAGCCCCATTTTTGGTGGCAATTCCGGCGGGAAAATTAGGGAAAACAGGGAGGAGTGACCACCTCAGCCAGGACCACCCCTAAGGTGTCCCAAGCTGAGGTAACCACCTCCCTAGAGAATCTTCCATCTTGGTTTGGAGGACAGGGACCAATAGGATTAGGTTTATGCCCCCCCAAAGGGAGTGGGCACAAGCAGGGTGTAGCCACCCTTAGGGACAGTAGCCATTGGCTACTTCCCTCTGACCCCTAAAACGCCCCTACATCTAGGATTTAAGGGCCTCCCTGAACCCAGATCACCAGATTCCTGGTGACCTACAAGAAGAAGGACTGCAAAGTTGAAACCCCCAGCAGAGAAGAAGGAAGACGACAACTGCTTTTGTCCCAGCCCTACTGGCCTGGCTTCTGCTTCAAAGAACCTGCAAAAAGACCAGCGACGCATCCAGCGGGCCCAGCGACCTCTGCCAACTCCAGACGACTGTCCTGCACCCAAACGACCAAGAACTCCTGAGGACAGCGGCTCTGTCTAAAGAAACCTACAACCAAGGACTCCCACCTCACTCCAGATGCGTGAGTCTTGACCCCTGTGCACCCGACTCCCACGGCCAGTGTCCTGTTGGTCCACCCAGCAAGTGAGGGTCCCCAGGCGATTGCGAGCAAGTGCCCACCCTGAGTTGACCTCTCCACCCCCCACGACAACGCCTGCAGAGGGAATCCCGAGGAACCCCTGACTGTGAAGCTCCAGACGAAGATATCTGACGCCTAAGAACACACTGGACCCGCAGGCCCCAGGCCTTGGAGAAACCGACCCCGATGCCTCAACGTGCAGGAGGCGTCTCTCCTCCCTGTCAGACCGGTGTTGTGCTCAAGACCTCGCCTGCAGCCTCTGAGTGACCCCCGGGGTCTCCTCATAGACCAGCATAGGAAACCCGATATCCTGTTTGCACCCGGCACCCGGCCGCCCCTGTGCCGCTGAGGGTGTGTGCTTGGTGCCTAGTTGTGGCCCCTCCAGTGCTCTTCTAATCCCCCCTGAACTGCCCTCTGGGTCGCAGGTACTTACCTGCAGGCTGGCCTGATTCCAAGTACCCCCTGTCTCCAAAGGAGCCGATGTTAAATTTGCTCAACTTTGACCTCTGCACCCGGCCGGCCCAGTGTTGCTGGTGGTGGGTGTTTGGGGTTAACTTGAACTTCCTAAAACCCGGAGACTGAAACTGTAAGTTTTATACTTACCTGTAAACCAACCTAACATTTCTTACCCCCAGGAACTGTTCCTGAAAATCGTACTGTGTCCATTTTTAAAACAGATTATTGCCAATAATTCAAAAACTGTATTACTTAACTATTTCAAACAAAGTATTGTTGATACATGTGTGAAATACGAAACCTTTAAGGTACTTACCTGCAACTTTAATCTTGTGGTTCTAAAAACAAATTAAGAATATATATTTTTGTTACATAAAAACCATTGGTCTGGAGTTAAGTCATTGAGTGTGTGCTTCTTCTATTTTCTTTGTGTGTACAACAAATGCTGTGCGCTACCTTCTGATAAGTCTAACTGCTCAACCACACTGCCACAAAATAGAGAATTAGTATTATCTACTTTGGCCTCTGTTAAGCCTATCAGGAACCCCTGGACTCTGTGCACACTATACCTCACTTTGATATAGTTTATACAGAGCCAGCTTCCTACAGAAAGGCAGTCAGGTGAATACCAGGAACATTAGGGGAACATGGCGACCGGCATCGTAGCAGGCCGCGGAGCGTCCGCCTGAGGGGAACAGGATCGAGGGGCAAGAAGAGGAGGGCACATGTGCCGGCTTACCGGTACACAGCATAATCCGAGTGGTGCCGCCGGTGTGGTGCTTTGGAATCTTGCAGCTCTGGAGCTGCGAAAGACGCGCCTTGCTGTGGTGCATTTCCCTCTGCGAGGGAGGGTCAGCGGCGGCAGCAGGAGGAGCGGCAGAGTAAGCACAAGCAATCTGCTGACTCAGCCGATAACCCACGAGGAGACATACGGACTGCCTCTGCCCTGTGAAACCAGAGGCGGCAGCTCGCTTGGTGAAGGGGAGAGGTGGAGGTAGGAAGAGGCTTGGTCAGGAGAAGCCCGGCAGCTTAAAAAGAACTGGCCCTTTTCATGAGGTGAGCCTTGGGGGTAAGACTGGTGGGTGTGGGGCTGTGAGCAGTGATTGCCTAAAGGAGACATCTTTAGAGAACGTTCATAAGGGAAAGCAGTTGGTTAAAAAGGGGAAGATAGACCCCCCGGTCAGTACAAGGCTCAAGATAACCCCCTCGTTGCGGTCCTACTTTAAAATTCTCCCATTACTGGCTTCAGACGACTGTACAAGGCTTATGGGGCTAGAGGAAGGGGCGCAGCCCGCTGTGAATGTGAGGATGGAGGTGGTCCAGATTGAAGGGAGTGTGGGAACGGCAGGCGAAAATGACGGAGGCGAAAAAGATCAGTGTTCGGCCGCAGTGGTGGATCTTAATCTACAGGAGGTTCGGACTGGTGAGCCATCCCAAGTGCTAACGGGAAATGATAATGCTGGGTTGGGTGCTCTGCAGATGTCAAGGACAGAGGAAAGAGGGGGTCTGTTTGTCTCTCTCTCATGGAAGAGATGATTGTGAAACGGACTGGGGAGATCAAAAGAGGTGTCTCGGTGTCTGAGGCAAACCAGGCCAGCATAAAGGAGATGTGTGAGGCATTGGAGAGTAAATTTGACTTGTTGGCAAAAAAAACACAGCTTCTGGAAGATTCTATGGAAACTTTACGGGAAGAAGTTGTATTGATTAAACAGGATCTGGGGAAGTGGAAGGACTCGGAGCAGGACTTACGCGATAAGTTGGAGCGAATTGAGAATACGGCTAGGAGAAATAACCTGAGAATGCTTAATATAACAGAGGGACAGGAAGGGGACAATATTAAGATGTTCTGTGCCTCACTTATCAAGAAATCCCTACAGTTGGAAGAATCTGAAAGGGAGATCGCAGTGGACATACAGAGGATACACAGGGACCCGTTTAGAAGAGATCCTGCCAGGAAGAAACCTCGGAAGATATTGATTAATTTTCTGACCTATGCTTTAAAAGAGAAAATCTTGTTTTTCGCCGTTTGCGAGGTGCAAAAGCCTACCTACATCTGGCCCAAGAAGTATAGGTTGGAAATGAAGGTGTTGTAAAGTAAACTGAATGAGTGTGATTGCGTAGAGACGGGTGGCTTAGAATCCTTAGAGCAGTTAGAGGCTAGGAGATCTCATCTGAAATTGTAACTAGAGGCGTTATTGCAGTCTAGGTTAAAAAAACGATGGGATGTTAGTAAGCTGGCTCATTTCGAATATGGAGAGAATCCCAGTAAACTGTTGGCCTGGAAAGTTAAGACAGATAGGACAAGAAATGGAATCCGAGAGATCCTTGATCAAAAGGGTCAGAGACAGTCTAGTTCTCATGATATTAGGGAGGTTTTTCAATCTTTTTTTTCTGATCTATACAAAGAGAACACTATGGTAACAAACGAAGAGGTTCAAAGTTGGTTGGCGGCGGATACACTTCCTAAAATTTCAGGCACAGAGAAGGAAATGATGAATCAGAAATTTACGATGGAAGAGATTAAGTCAGCAATTATGTCATGCAAGGGGGGGAAAGCTGCGGGCCCTGATGGTATTCCAACTGAATTATATAAAATGTTGGGGGATGCTATCGTCCCGATAATGTTGGCTTTGTTCGAGGAGATATATGACAAGGGGGAGGCACTACCAGAATCATAGAATAGCGCTATAATTACGGTGGTTTTGAAGCCAGGCAAAAGTCCAGTTAGGTGTGAGTCATACAGACCTATTTCTTTATTGAATGCTGATTACAAAGTTTTTGCTAAGGTACTGGCAGAGCGACTAAACAAAGTGGTGGGTGGTCTCATACATAAGGACCAGAAAGGATTTATGAAGGGGAGGTATTTACACGAACTGACAGTGAGTTTAATAGGGACAATTGATATCGCCACTTCATTTAGTCTTCATTTAGCTGCAATAATGTTAGATGCTGCAAAGGCATCTGATAGGGTGAATTGGGTCTTTCTTTTTAATATTTTAAAAGAATACGGTTTTGGGGATAATTTCTGTCGGGCGATGCGTTTAATTTATTCGAAACCTGCGGCTAGGGTTCTGGTAAATGGAAGTTTGACCCCTCTGATCCAGATATCTAGGGGAACAAGACAGGGATGCCCACTTTCGCCACTATTGTTCAACTTATATATTGAACCTCTTGCTAGAAGAATCAGACAGGAGCAGGAAATTCCTTCCTTTGTATACGGAGATTGGGAGAAAAAAGCCTCCCTTTATGCAGATGATTTGTTAGTTTGCACATCGGATTTACAGACGGCTTTACCAGCCGTTTTGGATATAATTAATCATTTCGGTAAGGTATCGGGTAATCAGATAAATGCCGATAAGACAGTAATAATGGCATGGAATCATAGTATGGGGAATCGGACGAGTAAAAACGAAATGAGGTATCTTGGTATTAAGATACTCCAAAATATTGAGTAAATAGCAGAGGTGAATCTCAGCTTGCTAATGAGGGAGTGCTGTAAGCTTATGGAAAATTGGATGCATTTACCTTTATCAATTTTGGGTAGAATTAATTTAGTCAAAATGATAATTTTACCTAAAGTTACTTTCTTATACAACACAATTCCCTTGCTGTTTTGATTGGCAAATTTTAGCAAGAAATAAATTCATTTATATGGGGACAGAAGGGAGTGAGGATTTCTTGGGAAAAGCTGCAGAGGAAAAGGGAAAAAGGTGGATTAGCATTACCGGATTTGCTAGTGTATGGTTGGGTGTTTCAACTTAAGAATGTTAGGATTTTGGGCTCTTCTTTAGGTACCACAAACTTGGGTTGTATGTTCAAGGCTATGTTAGCACAAGTAAGGGAGGGGTTAAGCCATTATTTGTTCAAATGTGGGGATCCCAAATTCTTCAAAAAATCAAGCTTAAACTTCTGAGGGATGCTGCCCAATTATGGTTTAGTGTCAGGTCTCTGTTTGGGATTGATTATTATAGCAAATGGTCACCTATCTGCACGCCAGAATGTTTGAGGGACGTTTTAGCTATCCCAATTACAAAGGCAGGTTTTAATTATTGGGGAGAGCTAGTAAAGGAAGGGGACTTTTTGTTTTGGGAGGAAATGTCGCAGAAGAAGGTGGGGCTTTGTCGAGGCTAAAATATCTCCAATTGAAAGGGTAGATAGCTAAGGATAATAAGAGATGTGGTTGGCAGTCTCAGTTAGAGGATAAAATCTTGGTAGATCCTCTCCCAAAAAAAGTTGTGGCATTGTGGTATTGGGAGTTGGTAGAGGTTGGGGATGGCGAATTTAATCTGCCTAAAGAACTTTGGGGTGATGTTTTTTCAGAGTTACAACTGCGAGAGACTTGGGAGGTGTCTATGCGCACTCTATACCAAGTGGTTAAACCTGCTCCGTTTAGACAAAATCATATATTTACACTACATAGAGCTTTTTTTTCTCCATACAGACTGTCTAAGATGGCGAAAGGTGAGGTGATCAAATGTGGAAAGTGTGGGATGGAAAAGGCGTCGGACGTCCGTATGTTTTTCGAGTGCTCGGCGATACAACTTTTCTGGGACGCAGTGAGACATAAAATGTCGCAAGTGTTGGAGGTTGAGATCGAGATTACCCCACTATTAGTTATTTTTGGTAGATCAGAGCATTTAATAAATGTAAGGGCGGATATGCAGAAGTGGTTACTTTATGCAGTTTTATTAGCTAGAAGATAAATTTGTAGGAAATGGGTGGGTAGTAGTATTCCCTCCTATAAAGAATGGTTGGACCACGTGAAATATGTATTTAAAATGGACAAGGTAATGAGCATCACTAAGTCTAAGAAATTCTGGCTACCTTTTAAAGCCTGGTTGGATGCACTATTGGTGAATGAATACAAATTTTGTCAGATGATTATTTCTTCCCTGTGGTCTCTCAATTTTTCCTCCTTTTCTTCATCGTGAGGAGGATTTGGTGAGAGAGAAAGAGGGAGGCTCCTTTTCCTCCCTGGGCCAAGGACCATGGTTCGGTATAAGAGCGAAGGAAAAGACCTGGTGCCTGGGATGAATGAGGACAAAAAAAAAAAGAAAGGCAGTCAGGTGTACAGGTAGACAGGGAAGAGGAAGAGAGGTTGAGATAGAGTGAAGGTTTGCTTTCACATAGGGCCCCTTGGAAGGTGGTGTCCTTGGGCAATTGTCCACTTTACTCTTGGCTTGAAATGACTGCAAGGATTCTGTCAACTACGCTCTGCTTGAAATCCTGCCCTGCTCCCTCCAGCCCTATTTCAGAGACTGATTGGCACAGTAGTGGTATCAAGCTCTGTCCAAGGCAGCCCTCCTGCCTCACATCATTCAGCCCCATAAATTACAGAGAGACAGGGAGAAAGTAGATTTAATGAGGGGAATGCATGTCCTTCCAAACATAAAGAAACTATAACATACAAACACACACACATCAGCAGAAGAAACTCAATCACAGATCAGTCTTCTGTTCCAAGAACACCCTTGAGGTCCACTGTGACCTATCACTGGGTATTTGCATTTAATCAGGAAAACCCTCAATCATTCATTAGTGTTGAAGAGAGAGGATAACCAGTCATTGTTGCACCCAATCTCATAAGCATGTTCATCAGGCAAAACCTGGGTAACTTATATAACACTGATTGGCAAAGCCAATAAGTTTCATGTTATTAATGATTGTTATTGGTTTTGACAATGCTTTTTGTGTATAAGTGAGAGAATACAGACAAATATCTAAAAATGGATGCTACTAAAAAGGAATGGATTGTTTTCTTTTCTACAGCATATATATTTAGATGTTTTGCCAAGCCACTCATAGTAAAATAGTCTCTCATGCATTCCACTGGAGGCACAAGAGCACCCCTAAACAGCGAGCAGAAATATAGTGACACCAAAATACCCCTGTGGGGTGACCCAAGTTGTCATTGACAATGTTGCAAGGCAATGGCTGGAAGGTCTGTGGTAAATGAGCTAATGCTGAAAGAGGCTAAACCAAAGCCACTTAGGCCGCATGTGAACTACCATATGAGTAAGAGGAAGGGGGCCAAGAAATCACCCATCCAAAGTAGCGATCATGAATAACCAAGGGCTGCCACATAAAGAGGGCTTGACAAATGTCATTGAAAGCCCGGCCAGGAACAGGAGCAGAGAAGGGCACCAAGGTCATAGTTTGATCCAGAATGCCTCCTGATTCATGTGCTACTCAGAAATGTTGGTCCTTGATGGAATTGCCTTTTGTTGATGCCAGTTATGATTGAAAGTGTGCTGGGACCCTGCTAACCAGGCCCCAGCACCAGTGTTCATTCCCTAAACTGTACCTTTGTTCCCACAATTGGCACAGCCCTGGCACCCAGATAAGTCCCTTGTAAATGGTAACCCTGGTACCAAGGGCCCTGATGCCTGGGAAGGCCTCTAAGGGCTGCAGCATGTCTTATGCCACCCTGGGGACCCCTCACTCAGCACATGCACACTGCCTCACAGCTTGTGTATGCTGGTGGGGAGAAAATGACTAAGTCGACATGGCACTCCCCTCAGAGTGCCATGCCCACCTCACACTGCCTGTGGCATAGGTAAGTCACCCCTCTAGCAGGCCTTACTGCCCTAAGGCAGGGTGCACTATACCACAGGTGAGGGCATATGTGCATGAGCACTATGCCCCTACAGTGTCTAAGCAAAACCTTAGACATTGTAAGTGCAGGGTAGCCATAAAGAGTGTATGGTCTGGGAGTTTGTCAAACACAAACTCAACAGTTCCATAATGGCTACACAGCAATCTGGGAAGCTTGGTATCAAACTTCTCAGCACAATAAATGCACACTGATGCCAGTGTGGAACTTACTGTAAAATACACCCATAGGGCATCTTAGAGATACCCCCTGAATACCAGTCTGACTCCTGGTGCTAGGCTGACCAGTCTCTGCCAGCCTGCCACAACCAGACGAGTTTCTGGCCACATGGGGAGAGTGCCTTTGTCACTTTGTGGCCAGGAACAAAGCCTATACTGGATGGAGGTGCTTCTCTCCTCCCCCTGCAGGAACTGTAACCCCTGGAGATGAGCCTCAAAGGCTCATGCTTTTTGTTACAGCACACCAGGACATCCCAGCTAGTGGAGAAGCTTGCCCCTCCGGCCACTGCTCCCACTTTTGGCAGCAAGGCTGGAGGAGATAATGAGAAAAACAAGGAGGAGTCACCCACCAGTCAGGACAGCCCCTAAGGTGTCCTGAGCTGAGGTGACCCCTGCCTTTAGAAATCCTCCATCTTGAGCTTGGAGGATTCCCCCAATAGGATTAGGGATGTGCCCCCCCCCCCTCAGGGGGAGGCACAAAGAGGGTGTAGCCACCCTCCAGGACAGTAGCCATTGGCTACTGCCCCCCTGACTTAAACACATCTAGTATTCAGGGGCACCCCAGAACCCAGGAAATCTGATTCCTGCAACCTACAACAAGAAGAAGAACTGCTGACTTGAAAGCCCTGCATAGACGACGGAGGCGACAACTGCTTGCGCCCCAGCCCTACCGGCCTGTCTCCAGACTCAAAGAACCTCCACAGCGACGCATCAACAGGGACCAGTGACCTCTGAAGCCTCAGAGGACTGCCTTGAACCCGAAGGACTAAGAAACTCCTGAGAACAGCAGCACTGTTCAAAAAAAGCAACAACTTTGCAACTTTCTTGCAACTATTAAAGAACTCACTCTTCCCGCCGGAAGCGTGCGACTTCACACTCTGCAACAAACGCCCCCGGCTCAAGCTCCAGAGAACCAACACTACAGGGAGGATTCCCAGGCGACTGCGACCTCGTGAGTAACCTAAGACGACCCCCCTGTAACCCTACAGTGACGCATGCAGAGAGGATCCAGAGGCTCCCCCTGACCGCGACTGCCTGGAACAAAGAATCCAACGCCTGGACAAAGCACTGCAACCGCAGCCCCCAGGACCAGAAGGAACCGAACTCCAGTGCAGGAGTGACCATCAGGTGACCCTCTGCCTAGCCCAGTAAGTAGCTGGCCCAAGAAGCCCCCCTGTGCCCTGCCTGCACCGCTAGAGTGACCCCCGGGTCCCTCCATTGATTCCTATTGAAAACCCGATGCCGCCTTTGCACACTGCACCGGCTACCTCTGTGCCGCTGAGGGTGTGGTCTGTGTACCTACTTGAATCCCCCCCAGTGCTCTACAAAACCCCCTGGTCTGCCTTCCGAAGACGCAGGTACTTACCTGTTGGCAGACCGGAACCGGAGCACCCCTGTTCTTCATAGGCGCCTATGTGTTTTGGGCCCTCCTCTGACCTATGCACCTCACCTGCCCTGTATTGCTGGTGCGGTGACTTTGGGGTTGCCTTGAACCCCCAACGGTGGGCTGCCTATGTCCAGGAACTTGAACTTGTAAGTGACTTACTAACCTGAAAAACAAACCAATACTTACCTCCCCCAGGAACTGTTGATTTTTGCAATGTGTCCACTTTTCAAATAGCTTAATGCCATTTTAACTAAAACTGTGTTTGTTACTGCTCTAATTCAAAATTCCTTACTTACCTGTGTGGAGTACCTTGCATTTTCTGTATTTACTTCAAATCTTGAATCTTGTGGTTCTAAAATAAATTAAGAAAATATATTTTTCTATATAAAAACAATTGGCCTGGAGTTAAGTCTTCGAGTGTGTGATCCTCATTTATTGCCTGTGTAACTACATCAAATGCTTAACACTACCCTCTGATAAGCCTACTGCTCAACCACACTACCACAAAATAGAGCATTAGAATTATCTAATTTTGCCACTATCATACCTGTAAGGGGAACCCTTGGACTCTGTGCACACTATCTCTTACTTTGAGGTAGTATATACAGAGCCAACTTCCCACATTGGCGGATCAGTGGTGGGGGTCTAAGACTTTGCATTTGCTGGACTACTCAGCCAATACCTGATCACACAACTAAATTCCAAAAATTGTATTACAAAGTGATTTTTGAAATTTGAGCTATTTTTCTAAATTTTTAAAAGTCCTGCCAGGGCCTTGTGTAAGTCCATGTTAACATTTCTTTTAGAGTGTAAAAGTTTGGATTTAAGTTCTAGAAGTAGTTTTTAGATTCTTAAACAGTAATCCCAACTTTTAGAGAAATAATGTCTAGCACAGATGAGATGGTGGTAGAACTCAACCTCACCCCTTACCTGCATCTAGGGATATCAGAGTTAAGGACTCTCTGTAAGCTAAAAAATATAAAGACTGGGTCCAACCCTATCAAAGTAAAGCTCCAGGAGCTTTTGGCAGAGTTTGCAAAAGACCACCACTCTAAGGATAATGCAACAGATGGGGAAGTTAGTGAGCAGGAGGATGATTTACCCCCCTCCTGTCCTAACCAGGGAGAACAGGGGTTCTTAAACCCTGACTCCACAAGTGATAGTCAGAGAGACTGGTTATTCCACAGGGGAGACCAGGACTCTGGAAGCATTGAGGGCAGCCTCAATGAAAATGACCTCCTGTTAGCCAGGATGGCCAAAAGATTGGCTTTGGAGAGACAGCTCCTAGCCATAGAAAGGGAAAGACAAGAGATGGGTTTTGCTCCAATCAACAGTGGCAGAAACTTAAATTGGGTCAGAGAGAATAATGACACCCTAAAAATCCCTAAAGGGATTGTAACAAAATATGAAGAGGGTGATGACATCACCAAATGGTTCACAGCTTTTGAGAAGGCTTGTCTAACCAGAAAAGTAAACAAATCTCACTGGGGTGCTCTCCTTTGGGAAATGTTCACTAGAAAGTGTAGGGCTAGACTCCTCACACTCTCTGGTAAAGATGCAGAATCTTATGACCTCATAAAGGCTACCCTGATTGAGGGCTTTGGATTCTCAACTGAGGAGTGCAGGATTATGTTCAGGGGGGCTCAGAAATCCTCAAGCCAGACCTGGGATGATTTTGTTGACTTCTCAGTCAAAACACTAGATGGTTGGATAACTAGCAGTGGTGTAAATTATTATGATGGGCTGTATAACTTGTTTATGAAGGAACATCTGTAAAGTAATTGTTTTAATGACAAACTGCATCAAAATCCGGTAGACCTAGGTCCAATTTCTCCTCTAGAATTTGGAAAGAAGGCAGACCATTGGGTCAAGACTAGGGTGACCAAGACTTCTACAGGGGGTGACCAAAAGAAAGGGGTCACAAAGCCTCCCCAGGGGAGGAGTGTTGAGACATCCAAGGGAAAAAGTAAAGAGTCTTCTACAGGGCCCCAAAAACGTGCTCAGAAGGGTGGGACCAGAGCCTCTTCACAGTCCTCAAATGGGTATAAGGGTAAAAACTTTGATCCCAAGAAGGCCTGGTGTTGCATCTGTACTCAGCATGGACACCAAACTGGAGACAAGGCCTGTCTCAAGAAAAGTCCCTCAACAAATACTACTCCAGTTAGCACTGGAATAGCCAGTCTCCAGGTGGGATCAACAGTGTGCACAGAGCAAATCAGGGTTCACACTGAAGCTACATTAGTCTCTGAGGGTGGGGTGGATCTAGCCTCACTTGTTGCCTGGCCGCCTAACATGCAAAAATATAGTCAGCAGCTCTTAATCAATGGAACTAGGGTAGAAGCCCTGGGGGATACAGGTGCGAGTGTCACAATGGTGACAGACAAAATGGTTTCCCCAGGACAGTACCTGGCTGGTCAGACATATCCAGTCACTAATGCTGACAATCAAATTAAAGTCCATCCCATGGCAATGGTAACTTTAGAATGGGCCTGGCCTGAAACAGGTGGTAGCTGTCAACACCAGGACAGTGCGCGCTCTACGGGCATCTAGAATGCAAAAAACCAACACTCGCAAGATAATGGAATTTATGCATTGTGATGATATGTTATTGTTTAACCTTGTGCATTGCAGAATTCCATCCAAAAGATTCATTTTTAAGGTGCTTATAAATACTGTACATTTGCAATGTATTGCTGCAGACATTCAGAGTGTGTTAGGGTGTGGTCCTTTTCCAGGGCCTTCTAGAGACTTTCCCTGCAACATGCCTGGGCGTCGTTCTAGGCTGGGCCAAGACTCTATAAAAGAGAGTCAGCCCAACTTCCAGTGCTCACTATTCAGAGGTCCCGGTGCAGAGCAGCAGCTTCTTCCTGAGCTCCTGTCACGGCGGCCTATTTGGATTTTCCAGTCTTCTGCACTCATCTCTCATTGGTGATCACTGTTTCCAGGCGGTAAGACGGTGTTTGGACATTTTCCAACACCGTAATTGAGAATTTTCATATTCTTGATTTTAATTCTTAAATGAATAACAGATTACTTGTGCGCTGCCATTTTTTGACATTTGTATGGTGGTTTGTAAATAGGGAGGACGCGCAATTTATTCCATAAAGATTTGACTTCGTTATTACATTGTTGTTCATTGCGCGCTGATATTTCTTGACATTTACATGATGTTTTACGAGTTGGCAAGACGTGCAACTCGTTTCATGAGCATTTAATTTTGTTGTTCATTGCGCGCTACCTTTTCTTGACATTTACATGGTGGCTCACTTCTCGTGTGTAATTCATGCTGTTCATTGTGCGCTACCATTTTCTGGCATTTACATGGTGGCATTCGAATCGGCAACACGCGCAATTCTTTCCTTGAGTGTTTTTTCATGTTATTCATTCTGCGCTACCATTTCTTGGCATTTGCATGGTGGCATTTGAATCGACAAGAAGCGCGATTTTTTTCCTGAGTGCTTTTCATGTTATTCATTGTGCGCTACCATTTCTTGCCATTTGTATGGTGGCATTTGAATCGGCAAGACGCGCAATTCTTTCCTCGTGTATAAATAATGTAAATTACTGTGCGCTACCATTCTAAGACATTTTCTTGGCAGCATTTCAAGTTGACACGTCGTGTGATTTATTCCTTGAATCTACGTTGTGTGATTTCATGGTGCACAATCCTTTACGGTGTTTAATACTCATATAAAAATCTGCAATGTGCGCAATTCACTTTCCAATGTTTTTTCTGAGATGAACACAACAATACTAGAGTTCTAGATGTAATGCTGTGTGTTCCTGATATGTATTCTTAAAAGGAGATTCATATGGTTGTTTAGAAATTGCTCAGAGTGTTTCCTGATTCTCATGCTAAAGAAAGTACTTGAATCTGAAAGTCCTATTTAACTTTTCCTGTTTCCTCCTCAGGTATTCGGTCATCTAAAGCATAGTCAGTTTTAGGACTATTCTAGGGTTGTTCATGTTTTTTCGGAAAAGACGAATCTTAGAGTTGTAGAATGGTACTGATTTCATGAGATGTAATTTTGATGTTGTGTTTTAATCTTTTGCTTCCTACAGGTCTTCTTCCCAGCTGTTCCCGTCCTAATCCCCTTTTCCCCACTTGGACTCTCTTAGACTCTGTGATAAATCTAATCAGAGTATTGGAGCTGTCTTGTGGTGGAAGTGTTGGGAACGTGCACAGACCCCGAGGATCTGGTGACTGACAGAATAGTGAGCCCACGAATTAATATCCTCCTGGTTTGTGTATGTTCTCAGCATGGCCACACTGGACGAGCTAGTCAAGCCAGCTCCAGTCAGAAGTGGTATCATCAAAGGATTTGACAAATAGTCTAGCTAAGAGGGTGAGTCAGTTACAGAATAAGGTTGAGAAGAAAGAACAAAGTCCCACAGGTGTGTCTTGGCCAGGTACTTCTTCTCAGACTTCTGGAGGTAATCCGACTAACATTTCCCTCAATGTTCCTTCAGCCATTCCTTTAGCTCACCCAGAACGCTTCGCAGGTGATCCCTTGAAAGCGCAATCTTTTCTGGTTCAAGTGGAACTTCACTTCACTTGCAGACCACATACTTTCCCCGATGCCCAGTCTAAAGTAGCTTTCTTGTTGTCATATCTGTCTGGAGATGCAGCTACATGGGCCATTCCTCTTGTGGGTAAAAATAGTCCCCTGTTGTACAACTGGAAAAATGTTGTTCGTGAATTTGAGAGAGTTTCCGATCGTAGAACTGTAACACAGTCAGCAGATCGTGAATTATTAGACTTATGCCAAGGGAATCAGGACTTAGTGTCATATTTAGGCAATTTTAATCGGCTGGTCGCTGAGACATCCTGGCCTGAAGAAAAACAAGTGGCCTTGTTTTACAGGGGACTCAAAGAGGAGCTAAAAGACATCTTAGCGCAAATCGACCCACAACCTGCAAACTGTCAAGATTTAATAAACCTTGTCTTGAGGCTTGATCATCGTTTAAATGAACGAAAAGGAACGCGTAAAAAGACTGAAAAACATTCTTGGCATGCTCATGATAACAAAGACTCAAGAACTCAGAGAGAAAGAACGCCAGAACTGATGGAAATTGGAACCATCAGGAGACCTTTGACCAAAGATGAAAAGGACCTACGCAGAAAAAATGGGCAATGTCTCTATTGTGGGCGGAAAGGTCATTTCGCCAAAGATTGTCCAATCAAAACAAAGAGCAAGCGAGGCCCAGTTCAGAAAGTTGCAACCAATGCATCAGTCGAGTCGGAAAATCTAAAGCACCCAAGTTGCAGAGAAGGGTTGCTCTTGGGTGTCACCGTGGATCCTTCACAATCCAAACATCTAAAATTGGGAATAAGAGTTCAGGTCAAGAAAAAGACCTATTTCAAGAAGGCTCTAGTCGACACTGGGGCTACCGGAAACTTTGTTGACGCCCAATTGGTTCGTGCATGGGGGATCCCATGTATTGAAAAGAAGACCCCAGAAACCATCCAGGCAGTTGATGGAAAACTCTTGACTGGAGTTCGGATAACTCTTCAGACTGCCCCCTTGACAATAATTTGTGAAGGTAAAAATCAAAGAAAGAATCATAGAGAGGAACTCATCCTTGACGTGATCCATGCTCCCCAGTATGGGATCATCTTTGGCTTGCCATGGTTAACTCATCACAATCCAGAGATTAATTGGGCAGAACGAAAGATCGTGTTCTCATCAGTGCTATGTAAAGAACATTGGGCCTGATTACGATTCCGGCGGGCGGCGGAGGCCGCCCGCCAGAATTCCGCCCTCCATAATACCGCTCCGCGGTCAGAAGACCGCGGAGGGTATTATGAGTTTTTCCCTGGGCTGGCGGGCGGTCTCCAAAAGACCGCCCGCCAGCCCAGGGAAAAACTCCCTTCCCACGAGGATGCCGGCTCGTAATAGAGCCGGCGGAGTGGGAAGGTGCGACGGGTGCTGTTGCACCCGTCGCGTATTTCACTGTCTGCAAGGCAGACAGTGAAATACATTTTGGGGCCCTCTTACGGGGGCCCCTGCAGTGCCCATGCCGTTGGCATGGGCACTGCAGGGGCCCCCAGGGGCCCCGCGACTCCCCCTCCCGCCATCCAGTTCCCGGCGGGAGAACCGCCAGGAACTGGATGGCGGGAGGGGGAGTCGGCTTAGAGGATTCCTTGGGGGCAGCGGGAAACCGGCGTGAGACCGCCGGTTTCCCTTCTCTGACCGCGGCTAAGCCGCCGCGGTCAGAATGCCCCGCGGGGCACCGCCGGCCTGTCGGCGGTGCCACCGCGTCCCGCGGCCCTGGCGGAAGTAATCCGCCAGGGTCGTAATGACCACCATTGTCTCCAAAGGACTCAAGAATCGGAAGTTCGCCATTCCTACATAGCTTCCGCCGCAGAGAAAGAAGTTCAATTGCCCAAACAGTATTCGTCTTATGAAGATGTATTTGATGAGAAGGAAGCAGAGAACTTACCTCCTCATAGATCTTATGACTGTCAAATTGATCTAGTTCCAGGGGGGATACTTCCCAACTGTCGTGTGTATGCCCTGTCAGAACATGAAAATCAACATTTACGAAAATACTTGGATCAATTCTTAGAGAATGGTTTCATCCGCCCCTCTAAGTCTCCCACAGCTTCTCCTTTGTTTTTTGTTCCAAAAGCGAACGGAGAGCTTCGAACTTGTATCGACTATAGGGGCTTGAATAAAATCACCATCAAGAACAAATATCCTTTGCCTCTAATTCCGGTCCTACTGGAACAAGTAAAGAAAGCAAAAATCTACACGAAGCTTGATCTTCGAGGTGCTTACCATTTGGTCAGAATGAGAGAGGGTGACGAATGGAAAACGGCATTCAAAACAAGATATGGCCTTTTTGAATACACCGTCATGCCTTTTGGTCTGTGCAATGCTCCAGCAGCATTTCAGTTTTTCTTAAATGACGTTCTTAGAGAGTACCTCGATATCTTTGCCATAGTTTACATTGATGACATTTTGATCTACTCAGACAATGAGAATGAACATGTTCAACATGTCAAGAAAATATTGGCAGCCCTTCGTAAACACCATTTATATTGCAATCTAACCAAGTGTGAGTTTCATGTTACCACAGTTGAGTTTTTAGGGGTTATCCTTACCCCTCAAGGTCTGGTGATGGCAGAAAGGAAAGTAAAAGCCGTATCTGAATGGCCCATCCCAAAGACTGTTCGTGATGTACAATGTTTCCTGGGCTTTGCAAATTTTTATCTGAGGTTCATCAATCATTTCTCCCAGACAGTGGCTCCAATTACTAAGTTATTAAGAAAGAAAGAAAAATTTGTATGGTCCCCAGAAGCAGACCAAGGCTTTTCAACTTTGAAAGAAGCTTTCTCCACTGCCCCAGTCTTGACTCATCCAGATGCGGATCGACCTTTCATAGTGGAAGCTGATGCTTCAGATGTGGCGATAGGAGCAGTCTTGTCACAACGAAACAAAGACACTGGTTAGCTTCATCCTGTAGCTCACATGTCGCGGAAGTTGAACGAAGCCGAACAGAACTATGTCATTGCTGAAAAAGAGCTTCTGGTGATTCGTGACGCCATTAAAAGACTGGAGACAACATGTGTTGGGAGCTAAATATACTGTCACAGTATATACTGATCATCGCAATCTTCAATTAATTAGTTCTGCCAGACTTTTGACTCCTCAGCAATTACGCTGGATGCCGTTTTTTGCCAAGTTTGATTTTGTGGTAACCTTCCGGCCTGGTAAAGATAATCGCAAAGCTGACGCCTTGTCCCGCCAAGAGTCTACCACATTGCCTGCAGTTCAAACCTCCAGAGCTATCATTGCTCCTGACAAGGTCCTATGTATCATAAAAACAGAAGATTTCTTTGAAGACATCCGCAATTCATTCACTGTTGAAAAATGGCAGGCGTGGGCCCAAGCAGATCCGAAAAGATCAATCAAGCAAGGATTACCCTTTCACGATGCTTGTTTGTTCGTGCCCACTACCAAACTTCACAAGATAGTGTTTCATTGGTTGCATGTTATACCTGCCGCACGTCACCATGGTACTCCCAAAACTCTTGAATTAATCCAACGCTATTTTTGGTGGCCTACCTTAACAAAGGATGTAAAAACAATGGTAAACAACTGCGAAGTCTGTGCTCGCACTAAAACAAGTCATTCAAAACCAAAAGGGTTGTTACACCCACTCCCAACCCCAAGTCGTCCGTGGGAACACATCTCTTTAGACTTGATTACAGGTCTGCCAGTGGTTCAACAGCATTCAGTAATTCTGGTGGTAGTAGATAGTCTCACGAAATATGGACATTTCATTGCCTGTAAGAAATTACCCACCTCTAGTGAACTGGCAACTATCTTACTGAAGAGAGTGATTCGTTATCATGGACTGCCAAAAGTGATCCTCTCCGATCGGGGATCGCAATTTGCCTCCAACTTCTGGAAGACGAGGTGTAAAACACTCCGAGTGACATCTACCCTATCTACTAGCCACCATCCTCAAACAGATGGTCAAACGGAGAGACTAAATCAGACTTTGAAGCAATACCTACGTGCTTATGCTAAAAAAGCACTTAATTCATGGACATCAATGCTCTGGTTAGCTGAATTAGCCCACAACAACTCCTTCCACACTTCTACTGGCGTTACACCCTTCTTTGGTTTGTTTGGCTATCATCCTGACACCTTGCCCATCACAATTCCTCAAGAAAGTTCTCTCACTCCAGCTGTGTCAGAAATCATTCAACATTTGCATCAAATTCAGAAATCGATTCAACAACATTTAGAAAAAGCCAAACAAAAATACAAAAAGCATTATGACAAGAAACATTGTGAGGGACCGCAGTATCAACCTGGTGACAAAGTGTGGCTTTCCACAAAACATATAGACTTCCAGAAGAAGCACATGTTCAACCCCAAATTTATAGGTCCTTACACTGTTCTTCAGCAAATCAATCCTGTGACCTATAAACTACAATTGCCAAAATCATTACGGATTCATCCAGTGTTCCATACTTCCCTCTTAAAAAAGGCAGTCCAAAAGGTCCGCCCTCATCCAGCTCCTGTTCTAGTACAGGGGGAAGAAGAATATGAAGTCAAGAAAGTGTTGGACTCTAAACTGAGAGGGCGTAACCTATGGTACTTAATCTCATGGAAAGGTTATGGCCCTGAAAGTAATTCATGGGTTTCCACATCTGATGTTCATGCTCCAGTACTTGTGAGACGCTTTCATCGTCTGAATCCAGGTAAACCAGGCCCTAGAGCGTGCCTGGGAGAGGGGAGTACTGTCAACACCAGGACAGTGCGCGCTCTACGGGCATCTAGAATGCAAAACACCAACACTCGCAAGATAATGTAATTTATGCATTGTGATGATATGTTATTGTTTAACCTTTTGCATTGCAGAATTCCATCCAAAAGATTCATTTTTAAGGTGCTTATAAATACTGTACATTTGCAATGTATTGCTGCAGACATTCAGAGTGTGTTAGGGTGTGGTCCTTTTCCAGGGCCTTCTAGAGACTTTCCCTGCAACATGCCTGGGCGTGGTTCTAGGCTGGACCAAGACTCTATAAAAGAGAGTCAGCCCAACTTCCAGTGCTCACTATTCAGAGGTCCCGGTGCAGAGCAGCAGCTTCTTCCTGAGCTCCTGTCCCGGCGGCCTATTTGGATTTTACAGTCTTCTGCACTCATCTCTCATTGGTGATCACTGTTTCCAGGCGGTAAGACGGTGTTTGGACATTTTCCAACACCATAATTGAGAATTTTCATATTCTTGATTTTAATTCTTAAATGAATAACAGATTACTTGTGCGCTGCCATTTTTTGACATTTGTATGGTGGTTTGCAAATAGGGAGGACGCGCAATTTATTCCATAAAGATTTGACTTCGTTATTACATTGTTGTTCATTGCGCGCTGATATTTCTTGACATTTACATGATGTTTTACGAGTTAGCAAGACGTGCAACTCGTTTCATGAGCATTTAATTTTGTTGTTCATTGCGCGCTACCTTTTCTTGACATTTACATGGTGGCTCACTTCTCGTGTGTAATTCATGCTGTTCATTGTGCGCTGCCATTTTCTGGCATTTACATGGTGGCATTCGAATCGGCAACACGCGCAATTCTTTCCTTGAGTGTTTTTTCATGTTATTCATTCTGCGCTACCATTTCTTGGCATTTGCATGGTGGCATTTGAATCAACAAGACGCGCAATTTTTTTCCTGAGTGCTTTTCATGTTGTTCATTGTGCGCTACCATTTCTTGGCATTTGTATGGTGGCATTTGAATCGGCAAGACGCGCAATTCTTTCCTCATGTATAAATAGTGTAAATTACTGTGCGCTACCATTCTAGGACATTTTCTTGGTAGCATTTCAAGTTGACACGTCGCGTGATTTATTCCTTGAATCTACGTTGTGTGATTTCATGGTGCACAATCCTTTACGGTGTTTAATACTCATATAAAAATCTGCAATGTGCGCAATTCACTTTCCAATGTTTTTTCTGAGATGAACACAACAATACTAGAGTTCTAGATGTAATGCTGTGTGTTCCTGATATGTATTCTTAAAAGGAGATTCATATGGTTGTTTAGAAATTGCTCAGAGTGTTTCCTGATTCTCATGCTAAAGAAAGTACTTGAATCTGAAAGTCCTATTTAACTTTTCCTGTTTCCTCCTCAGGTATTCGGTCATCTAAAGCCTAGTCAGTTTTAGGACTATTCTAGGGTTGTTCATGTTTTTTCGGAAAAGACGAAGCTTAGAGTTGTAGCAAGGTACTGATTTCATGAGATGTAATTTTGATGTTGTGTTTTAGCCTTTTGCTTCCTACAGGTCTTCTTCCCAGCTGTTCCCGTCCTAATCCCCTTTTCCCCACTTGGACTCTCTTAGACTCTGTGATAAATCTAATCAGAGTATTGGAGCTGTCTTGTGGTGGAAGTGTTGGGAATGTGCACAGACCCCGAGGATCTGGTGACTCTGACAGTAGCCTCCTCTGCAATCCCAGTAGAATGTCTGCTAAGAAATGATCTGGAGTCCTCAGCATGGGCTGAGGTAGAGCTCAAGACCCATGCAGCCATGCTGGGTATCCCTGAGCTGGTGTGTGTCAAGACAAGGGCACAGTGCACGGTTCAGGGTGAAAAAGAAGTGTTGGAGTCTGGAATAATGGCCCAACCTTCTAAGAGAAAAAGAAAGAAGACTGGGGAAGCAGCTTCAACACAGCACAAGAAACAGAACCTCTCTTTCCAGGAAGATGTTCTATCCCCTGAGGAAACTGAGTCCATGGAGCTGGGACCTTACCAGGTTGAGCTCTTGGGCCCAGGGGGACCCTCAAGGGAACAGCTGTGTAAGGGGCAAGAAACGTGTCCCTTTCTTGAAGGCCTAAGACAGCAAGCAACTGAGCAAGAAAAAGGAAATGTCAGTGGAACATACAGGGTCTATTGGGAAGATGGACTCCTTTACACTGAGGAAAGAGATCCCAAACCTGGTGCCACTAGGAGAGTGGTAGTGTCTCAGGAGTTTAGGGAGTTCATTCTGACCTTAGCCCATGACATTCCCCTTGCTGGGCATTTGGGACAAACTAAGACATGGGAGAGATTAGTCAACCATTTCTACTGGCCCAATATGTCCCAGAAGGTAAAGGAGTTTTGCACCTTCTGTGTCACCTGTCAAGCCAGTGGTAAGACAGGTGGCCATCCAAAGGCCCCCCTCATTCCACTTCCAGTGGTGGGGGTCCCCTTTGAAAGAGTGGGAGTGGAGATAGTGGGTCCACTTGAACCTCCCACAGACTCAAGGAACCAGTATATCCTAGTAGTAGTGGATCATGCTACTAGGTACCCTGAAGCAATTCCCCTTAGGTCCACTACTGCCCCTGCAGTAGCCAAAGCACTCATTGGTATTTTTACCAGAGTGGGATTTCCTAAGGAGGTGGTTTCTGACAGAGGTACCAACCTACTTCATGTCAGCTTACCTGAAACACATGTGGAATTGTAGTGTAGCCATTTTTAATATAGCTTCATGCACGTTAGTTTAACATACTAGGCCGCTGTGCACTTTGCCCTAGATACATTTTATTCAGCCTCGCACTGTTATTTTACAATAACCAGTTTTACGGTCTTGTTTTAATTTCCTTCTATCACACTGTTTAGCTTAGTTCAGCGCTGTGTTCTCAAATAATGCATTATTGATCGCCCTGTGCTTCAGTCAAGGCTACAGTCTGGTACATTGCCGGTAAACGTGGTAGAAGTTCCACTATTCGTAGAAAATACACATCCTTACGTAGGGACATTTTCTTAGAACATCTGCGTGTTAGTTATAAAAACACTTCCTAGTCCTAGTACACGTCAGAGGGAGATTCCGGCCAGGAACCTACAAATAGATGCTGACTGCCCCGTTGCAGATGCTGATGCAGATTACAGGCCTTTGCTCAGGTATGAGGGTTGATGTCCTCCTGGGGGAACCTGAAAGGCAGGCTTAGAGCTTCACATGCTGTGCCTGAAATATAATTTAGAGAGAACATAATCTAGCGGCACTATGATAGCTTTATTCTTGTGCTTCACTCTCATCGTTACTATTTTAATCCTACTGTGTTGTGTAGTTCTGGTTATTGCAGCTCACGCTTCGCTATCTAAAATGCAGTTGTTTTAATAAACCAATCTTAAAATTTAAAGTGCCTTTGTCATTTCTATGTGAGACTGTACTGTGTATGAGAGAACCGGTTGTGACCTGAGTGACCACGACTTCCCTGGGAAGTGCTAAGATGTCATGCGCTCGGCTGCCCAATTGTCTCTTCCCTTTGGGAGAGATGAGGCACTGCTAGTTAGCCAGAGCAAAACCCGGATTTAGAGTGACAAGGGTCCTTCACCGTGGGTCAGACTTAGTCCCCCACAGTGTGAATGATCTTGGCGCTCAAAATCCAGTAGTCTCATTAGGATGAGGGCCTACGCGACAGAATGAGTGTGGTGTGACTTATAAATTCAACACACCATACCATCCACAAACCAATGTTCTTCTTGAGAGATTCAATAAGATATTGAAGGGCATGATCATGGGGCTCCCTGAAAAACTCAAAAGGAGATGGGATGTCCTCTTGCCAAGTCTGCTTTTCGCCTACAGAGAGGTGCCACAGAAGGGAGTAGGGTTTTCCCCCTTTGAACTTCAGTTTGGCCATCCTGTTAGGGGACCACTAGCACTTGTAAAAGAAGGCTGGGAAAGACTTCTCCACGAGCCTAA
Organism: Pleurodeles waltl; assembly: GCF_031143425.1. Classification (NCBI taxonomy): domain Eukaryota; kingdom Metazoa; phylum Chordata; class Amphibia; order Caudata; family Salamandridae; genus Pleurodeles; species Pleurodeles waltl. The sequence continues at coordinate 76,687,735 of NC_090451.1, read as the reverse complement.
ACAAGATGTGGTGGACTATGTACTAGGCCTACGTTCAAGGATGCCAGAGTACATGGAAAAGGCAAGCAAAAACCTTGAGACCAGCCAACAGCTCCAGAAGATGTGGTATGACCAAAAGGCTGCAATGGTTGAGTTTCAGCCAGGGCAGAAAGTCTGGGTTCTGGAGCCTTTGGCTCCAAGGGCCCTTCAGGACAGATGGAGTGGCCCTTACCCAGTTCTTGGGAAAAAGAGTCAGGTCACCTACCTGGTGGACCTAGGCACTAGCAGGACCCCCAAAAGGGTGATCCATGTGAACCGCCTCAAACTCTTTCCTGATAGGGCAGATGTAAACATGTTAATGGTTACAGATGAGGTCCAGGAAGCAGAGAGTGAACCTCTCCTTGATCTCCTCTCCACTGACCCTAAAGATGGCTCAGTAGATGGAGAGATCTATTCAGACTTCCTCTCTGGCCAACAGCAGGCTGACTGAAGGCAAGTCCTCCAGCAGTTTGCTGAGCTCTTTCCTTAAACCCCTGAACAGACACACCTGTGTACCCATGATGTGGACACAGGAGACAGTTTGCCTGTTAAGAATAAAATATTCAGACAGTCTGACCAAGTTAAAGAAAGCATCAAAGTGGAAGTCCACAAGATGCTGGAGTTGGGAGTGACTGAGCATTCTGACAGTCCCTGGGCTAGCCCAGTGGTCTTGGTCCCCAAACCTCACACAAAAGATGGCAAGAAAGAGATGAGGTTTTGTGTGGACTACAGAGGGCTCAACTCTGTCACCAAGACAGGTGTTCACCCCATTCCAAGGGCAGATGAACTCATAGATAAATTAGGTGCTGCCAAATACTTAAGTACCTTTGATTTAACAGCAGGGTACTGGCAAATAAAAATGGCACCTGGGGCAAAAGAGAAAACAGCATTCTCTACACTTGATGGGCACTACCAGTTTACTGTGATGCCCTTTGGCTTAAAGAATGCCCCTGCCACCTTCCAAAGGTTGGTGAATCAAGTCCTTGCTGACATGGAGTCCTTTAGTGCAGCTTATCTTGATGATATTGCTGTCTTTAGCTCCAACTGGCAGGATCACCTGGTCCACCTGAAGAAGGTTTTGCAGGCCCTGCATGCAGCAGGCCTCTCTATCAAGGCATCTAAATGTCAGATAGGGCAGGGCACTTTGGTTTACTTGGGTCACCTTGTTGGTAGAGGCCAAGTTCAGCCACTCCAACCCAAGATCCAGACTATTCTGGACTGGGAAGCTCCAAAACCCCAGACTCAAGTCAGGGCATTCCTTGTATTGACTGGGTACTATATGAGGTTTGTGAATGGATATGGATCAATAGTGACACCCCTCACGGAACTGACCTCCAAGAAAATGCCCAAGAAAATGAACTGGACCGTGGACTGTCAAAAGGCCTTTGACACCCTGAAGCAAGCAATGTGCACAGCACCAGTTTTGAAAGCTCCAGATTACTCTAAGTAGTTCATTGTGCAGACAGATGCCTCTGAGCATGGGATAGGAGCAGTCCTGTCCCAAACAAATGATGATAGCCTTGACCAGCCTGTTGCTTTTATTAGCAGGAGGTTACTCCCCAGGGAGCAGAATTGGAGTGCCATTGAGAGGGAGGCCTTTGTTGTGGTTTGGTCCCTGAAGAAGTTGAGACCATATCTTTTTGGTACTCACTTCGAAGTTCAAACTGACCACAGACCTCTCAGATGGCTGATGCAAATGAAAGGAGAAAACCATAAACTGTTGAGGTGGCCCATATCCCTACAGGGAAGGGACTTTGTAGTGGAACACAGACTTGGGACTGTCCATGCCAATGTTGATGGCCTTTCCAGGTTCTTCCACTTAGGAAATGAAGACACTCTTGGGAAAGGTTAGTCTCATCCTCTTTCCTTTGGGGGGAGGGGAGGGGAGTTGTGTAAGGAAATGCCTCCTTGGCATGGTTACCCCTGACTATTTGCCTTTTGTTGATGCCAGTTATGATTGAAAGTGTGCTGGGACCCTGCTAACCAGGCCCCAGCACCAGTGTTCTTTCCCTAAACTGTACCTTTGTTCCCACAATTGGCACAGCCCTGGCACCCAGATAAGGCCCTTGTAAATAGTACCCCTGGTACCAAGGGCCCTGATGCCAGGGAAGGTCTCCAAGGATCTGAGGATTCCCCCACTAGGAATAGGGATGTGCCCTCCTCCCTTCCATTGGCTACTGCCGTCCTGACCTAAACACACCCCTAAATGTAGCATTTAGGAGCAACCCAGAACCCAGGAAATCAGATTCCTGCAACCTACAACAAGAAGAAGGACTGCTGACCTGAAAGCCCTGCAGAGACGACAGAGACGACAACTGCTTTGGCCCCAGCCCTACCGGCCTGTCTCCAGACTCAAAGAACCTGCACAGCGACGCATCCAACAGGGACCAGCGACCTCTGAAGCCTCAGAGGACTGCCCTGAACTCGAAGGACCAAGAAACTCCAGAGAACAGCGGCACTGTTCAAAAACAGCAACAACTTTGCAACTTTTAAAGAACTCACTCTTCCCGCCAGAAGCGCAAGACTTCACACTCTGCACCTGAGGACCTTGTCTCGAGCTCCAGAGAACAAACACCACAGGGAGGGCTCCCAGGTGACTGCGACCTTGTGAGTAACCTGAGACGACCCCCTGGATCCCCACAGCAACGCATGCAGAGAGGATCCAGAGGCTTCCTCTGGCTGCGACTGCCTGGAACAAAGAACCCAACGCCTGGACCAAGCACTGCACCCGCAGCCCCCAGGACCAGAAGGAACCGAACTCCAGTGCAGGAGTGACCATAAGGCGACCCTCTGCCTAGCCCAGTCGGTGGCTAGCCCGAGAAGCCCCCCTGTACCCTGCCTGCACTGCTAGAGTGACTCCCAGGTCCCTCAGTTGATTCCTATTGAAAACCTGACGCCTGCTTTGCACACTGCACCCGGCTGCCCCTGTGCCACAGAGGGTGTGTTTTGTGTGCCTAATTGTGTCCCCCCAGTGCTCTACAAAACCCTCCTGTTCTGCCCCCCGAAGACGCAGGTACTTACCTGTTTGCAGACCGGAACCGGAGCACCCCTGTTCTTCACAGGTGCCTATTTTTTTGGGCCCTCCTCTGATCTCTGAACCTGACTAGCCCTGTGTTGCTGGTGCAGTGACTTTGGGGTTGCCTTGAACCCCCAACGGTGGGCTGCCTATGCCCAGGAACTTGAACTTGTAAGTGCCTTGCTTACCTGAAAATCTAACTAATACTAACCTCCCCCAAGAACTGTTGCTTTTTGCACAGTGTCCACTTTTCAAATAGCTTATTGCCATTTTAACTAAAACTGTGTATGTTACTACTCTAATTCAAAGTTCCTTACTTACCTGTGTGGAGTACCTTGAATTTTATGTATTTACTTCAAATCTTGAATCTTGTGGTTCTAAAAAAAATTAAGAAAATATATTTTTCTATTAAAAAACGATTGGCCTGGAGTTAAGTCTTTGAGTGTGTGTTCTTCATTTATTGCCTGTGTGTGTACAACAAATGCTTAACACTACCCTCTGATACGCCTACTGCTCGACCACACTACCACAAAATAGAGCATTAGAATTATCTAATTTTGCCACTATCTTACCTGTAAGGGGAACCCTTGGATTCTGTGCACACTATCTCTTACTTTGGGATAGTATAAAAAGAGCCAACTTCCTACAAGAGCTCTCATTTGCCATCTGGCATGTTTGAGTAATAGGATGCAGGAAACCATGAGTTCCAACAGCCTCAGAGTCTGTCCTCCCGAAATCCAGGATAGAGGCCGAAACGTCGGTATCATAACCTGAATATCCTGGACTCGCTGCTCAGGAGGATAGGCCCGAAACTGGACTGTGTCCAGAACATCTCCGATGAAAGTGAGCTTCTGAGAGGGAGTCAAGTGTGACTTTGGCGCATTTATAGTGAACCCCAGTGAGTGCAAGAGGTTCGCCGTAGTCTGGAGGTGGTTGACGATAGCCTGGGGCGTCGAAGCATTCAACAGCCAGTCATCCAGGTAGGTGAAGACTGAAATCCCTAACCTGCGCAGATGAGCTGCCACCACCGCCATCACTTTCGTGAACACCCGAGGAGCACTGTAAACTGAAAATGCTCGTGGTCCTCCTTGAACCGCAAGTAACGCCTGTGGGCGGGCAGGATCAGGATGTGAAAATACTCATACTCCAAGTCCAACGCTATCATCCAGTCTCCTTGGTCTAGGGCAGACAAGATCTGAGCAAGAGTGAGCATCTTAAATTTCTCCTTTTTGAGGAAGAGATTGACATCCCTTAAATCCAGGATAGGGTGAAGGCCCTTGTTCTTTTTGGGTATCAGAAAGTAGCTGGAATACCAACCTCTGCCTACTACTGACATTGGGACCCTTTCTATGGCTCCCTTGGCCAAGACAGCCGTAACTTCCTCGTGGAGCAAGACCAAATGATCCCCCATCAGCTGTTCTTTTACTGGAGGGATAGAGGGAGAGAAAGACTGGAATGGGAGGGAATAGCCCTTCTGTATGTTCTGCGAGACCCATTTGTCCGATGTGATGGACTGCCAGTGAGGGACATAAAATTGAATCCTCCCTCCAACTGGACGGACATGGTTTGCAGAACCACACTAGGAGGGCTTGGGCGCTGCAGAAGATGGGGTCTGTGTAGTGGCCGACCTCTGGCCAGACCCTCTGGGTCTGACAGTACCATGACCTCGTCCTCGCAGGGGATGCCGTGATGCCGGAGGACGGTGGCTAACCTGTGGCTGGCATGGTACCTCGCCCCTTCCGAATCCTCAAAAGGGACGAAAGACAGACTGCTGACGAGCCGGCACTGAAAGGTCCTAGGATCAGGCCGTAGCTCGAGATTCCTTAAACCTCTAAAGCGCAGAGTCTGCCTTCTCACCAAAAAGGCGAGAGCCATCAAAAGGCAGGTTCATCAAACTCAACTGGACATTCTCTGAAACACCAGTATAACGTAGCAAGGCTTGGCGACAGAGGGCCACTGTCGAAGAAATCGCCCTGCCCAGCGAGTCGGTCGTGTCCAAGCCACACCTAATAGTAAACTTGGCTGCATCTCTCCCATCCTTGACAGCCTGGGTTAGAGTGTCCTGCATGCACTCCGGGACCTGGGGCAACACCTGTGCTACTGTATCCCATAAAGTATGGGAAAACGGCCCAATAGGCAAGAGATGTTTACTGACCTCAATGCCAGGCTGGAGGAAGAAAACAACTTCTTTCCAAGTTGGTCCAGCCTCTTGGATTCCCTATCCAGAGAGGCGGAAGGGAAGGCACCACAGGAAGAGGAGGCTTGGACCACCAAGCACTCCGGGGTAGGGTGTTGGGAAAGGAAACTAAGGTAGTTTAGAGCAGGTCTATGGGGGCGGCCGACTTCCCTATTCACAGGAGCCCCTGTACTGGGTTTGGACCATGTTCCCAGAAGGACATCTGTGAGGGCTTCATTGAAGGGTAACATCGGCTCTGATGTAGCAACCCCCGGCTGAAGCACTGCCGTCAGGAGATTAGTCCTGACTGGCACCGTAGGCAAGTCTAGGTCCAAGATCTCAGCTGTCTACACACTACCATGGCATAAGATGCACCCACCTCCGTAGCCACAGCGGGAGGAGAGAGCATGCCAGCATCTGGAGAAGTATCCAGTCCACTGGCTTCCTATAGATCCTCATACCAGTCCTGCTCATGCTCCAATCCATATTCTAAAGGGTCCTCAGACCTCTCCCATTCCTCTCCTGTGCCTGGTTTATCTGAATAAGCCCCAGGCACTGATTTGGGCTTAATAGGCGCCGTCAAAGTCTGAATCGGCATAGTACAACGTCGTTCCGGCTCATCTGGAATGAGGTTGGGGCTCCCACCACCAGAGGGTGCCAGTGGTGGAGGGAGTGTCAACGTCGGGCCCGGCATCGGAGGAGGTCAACTGTGAGATACCGGTGCCGGTCGGGATCCACTATCGGATCCCGGGCTCCCCAACGGTGCCGAGGCCGAAGCCGCCGATGTCAAATCCGGTGGGGCCCCTGCTGACCCCGCAGGGCCCGAAGAGCAACCGAGGGTGCACCCCACTCAAAAACAAGGCGCATAGCCTTGTAAAGTTCTTTGATTTGAGCGGGGGTTGCTCCAGTCCCCGGAAAAGTGGGAAGACGCAGAGCTGCGCTAGGAACGTCGACATTCCCTGGACGCCTCACCGGCCAAAGGGCGTGGCAAAGTCGAAGTCCACTTGGACTTCTTCTTGTGCTTTTTGCCTGAATGTCCCGAAGACCTTGAATGCGAGGAAGATGACTTGGGGCTCCTGCTAGTGCGGAACCGTGATCTCCTCGGAGCCGCGCTAACCGAAGACGGCTGCCGGGCTGCCAGAAGCTTGAGAGATCTCTCTATCAAGGCCTTCGGAGCCATGGCCAACAGTTGGAACACGACTTCAAATTGTGGTCCTTTTCAAGGCACTAGAGACACACCTGGTGTGAATCCATAACCGACATGGTGCAATGACATGCACCCCACGGTTTGAATCCAGTCTTTCTCGAAGACATAGTTCAGACAATTTGAAAAATCTTCGACAAAACTGTTGAAAAAAGGGTAGCTCTTTCCAGATCTGCACTTAACTGGCGCGGAAAGGAAAACAACTGACGTACACGTGCCGAGGTGGTGCCTATATAGGAAGCTGTGACGTCGCAGACGACTCCAACGACGCTGACGCACCACGCGGAGCCGGATGATGCACGCGGATCCGAACAACGCCACCCAACGGCGTGTGCAGGGTACTGCTCAGCAGAAAAAGTGTGGAAAATTCCGGATTCGATGCTGATGCTACAGAATTCTAAGGTAAGGAATCTGCAGCTAGAAGTCTCTATCAGATAGAACAAGAATGTCACAGATTTCAATCCTTACATAGCTTTTTCACACCATCTCTGCATGGTCGATGCAAATGAATTGTAGCAATTTTGTTAAGAATGGTACCTGCTTTGCAGTGCTATGAAATGGCAGAACCTGTATTATCAAGCGCTATATAAAACAAAAGAAACAAGTTATTCCCAGACTGCCCCAGCACACACCAGACACAAAACCCTAGGGGAGAGGATGTCGCGTAAGGGCCAGAGCTGCCAACTTTGGAGCTGGGGAACATGGTTTGAGTTTCGGCGCCAGATCAACATCCTGTGATTCTGGGCAAATTACTTAATCTCATTGCTATCAAAAATGAATGTGTTCTTTTGTAATATAACCTGTGATCATGTAAAGTGCTATTATACCTTTGCATTGAGTTTGCACTAACTGAACCCTATATGAAGAGGCCGAATAAACATCCAAAGGCTAGATGTTTTTTACTATCAAGCTTGAGGCCATGAATGCTTGGGTCTAGAGTCACGACTCCTTTAACACTATTTTGGAGACAACACCTTACACCATCTTCTTGCCTAGAACTAACCTATGTGGTTGGTTGGTGACCCTCTGGAGGTTATCAAGAGCACGTACTATCGCCTAGCGGTAAGCTTTACTCAAGTCACTTGTTTAATGCAAACACTGAAGAGGTCTTGACAGAATGAGAATGTAACATATAACAATCCTGACATAGCTTTTTTACCTCTTCATCCCTACAAGGTCGATGCAAATGAGATATAGTAATTTTGTTAAGAATGGCACCTTCATTACCAAGCGCTATACTAAAAAAGGTTATTACCAGACTGCCCCAACACATACCAGACAAAGCACCCTAGGGGAAAGGATGTGGTGTAAGGGCAAGAACTGCCGACCTTGGAGCTAGGGAACACGGTTTGATTCTCGTCACCGACTCAACATTACGTGATTCTGGGAAAATCACTTAACCTCCATGTGCTACCAAAAATTAATGTGTTCTTGTGTAATGGAACTGGTGCTCGTGTAAAGCGCTTACTGCCTTTGTATCAGGTTTGCGCTAAATAAAACTGCAAAAAAATAAATAAATAAAGAGCTCCAATACCTTTGTGTTGAATTCACGCTACATAAAACTTTTAAAAAAAGACCCTGCAGACATCAGTAACAAACAGCAAGATGTCCGAAAACAAGGAAGAGGAAGAAACAACATATGGCCATGAAGCACGAAGTGGTGAGGCAAAAAAGAAAAATAGTGTGCCACACTAAGGTACATGGCGATTGTGCAATAATCCATGTAACAGGGTCAGTCTCAAGGGCAGTAACACACCAGCTCCAAGGCGGGACAAACGTAAAGCATTTACCAACAACATCAAGGGATTTTTGAAAGGCAGGTACAGAAACCAATGAAAGTGATGGGCATGAGATGGGTGTGGTTAAAGCCCACAGGACAGATTACAGCATGTCGAGAAGAGCAGTGCTTGCGCGCTGCTATGCTCGACCTAAAAATGAAAAATTTGGCAGCTTCCATATCCTAAAGCTTTGGGAAGGACTAAGGGGCCAGATGTCTGAAAAAAGCCTTTTGCTATTCGGAAATAGCGATTTTTAAGAAATCGCTATTTCTGATTCGTAAAATGCAATGTATCATATTTGCGATTCGGTAATAGCGATTTCTTAAAAATCGCATATGCTATTACCGAATTGCAAATTGCGATACCGACCCCCATTCGCATCTATGGGCCTGTCGACCCTTAATTTGCAAATATTTTGCATGTCCCAAATTGCGAATTCCTAACTGGAATTCGCAATTTTGGGAAATGCACATTCCAGGGTGCTGGGGGCCTAAGGCCCCCTCTGCTGCACCCCAAAACACTTTTTAACAAAATGTAAGGTGCACACATGCCAAAAGGGCATGTATGTTTTACATGTAAATTTTAAAAATGCATTTTAAATGCATTTTTAAAATTTGCACATGGTTACCACCAACTCGAGCATCTCACAGCCAGCCCGCCTGCATCACTTCATGCATTCCTATCCTAGGGAAGAGCGTAGAGCAGCAGGACATCCGAGCTACTCACAGCCACCCCTGTCCCAGGGGCGGGGCTAGGGATGCAGGGCCTCTGAGCTACTCACAGCCAGTCCTCCTGCATCACTTCCTGCACTCCTGTGCTGAAGGAGAAGCTGGAGCTGCAGATCTCTGAGCTTCTCACAGCCAACTCTCCTACATCACTTCCTGCACTCCCGTCGAGAGGACAGGCTGGTGCTGCAGATCTCTGAGCTCCTCACAGCTAGCCCTCCTGCATCAGTCCTTCCAAACCCGTGCGGGGTGAGACTAGAGCTGCAAGAACTCGAGCATCTCACAGCCAGCCCGCCTGCATCACTTCATGCATTCCTATCCTAGGGAAGAGCGTAGAGCAGCAGGACATCCGAGCTACTCACAGCCACTCCTGTCCCAGGGGCGAAGCTAGGGGTGCAGGGCCTCTGAGCTACTCACAGCCAGTCCTCCTGCAACACTTCCTGCACTCCTGTGCTGAAGGAGAAGCTGGAGCTGCAGATCTCTGAGCTTCTCACAGCCACCTCTCCTACATCACTTCCTGCATTCCCGTCGAGGGGAGAGGCTGGTGCTGCAGATCTCTGACCTTCTCACAGCTAGCCCTCCTGCATCACTCCCTATGGATCCGTGCTGGGTTGAGGCTTGAGCTGCATGACCTCTGAGCTTCTCGCAGCCACCCTTCTGCATCACTCCTTGCACTCCCGTCCTAGGGGAGACGCTGGGGCTGCAGGACCTCTTAGCTCTCACAGCCGACGACCCTGCATTACTCCCTACACGTCCGTGCTTGGGTGAGGCTTGAGCTGCAGGTCATTTGAGCTGCTCACAGTTGTTCTCCTGGATCACTCTCTGCTGTTCTCTCCAAGGGAAGTGGCTCGGGATACAGGATCTTTGAGTTTCTTACAGCCAGGCCTTCTGCATCACTCCCTGTACCCCCATGCTGGGGTGAAACTAGAGCTGTAGGAACTATGAGCATCCCACAGCCAGCCCTCGTGCAACACTTCCTGCGGCAGTGTGTAGGTACAGTCTAGGTCGACAGGACGACTGCACTTCTCTCAGGCACCCTTCCTGCATCACGCTTCATGCATTTCTGCCCTACGGAAGAGGATGGAGCTGCAGGACTTCTGAGCAGCTCACAGCAATTTCTGCTGCATCACTTCCTGCACGCATGTCTAGGGGAGAGACTAGGGGTGCAGGACCTCTGAGCTGCTCACAGCCAGTCCTCCTGCATCACTTCCTGCACTCGTGTCCTAAGGAAGAGGCTGCGGCTGCAGATCTCGGAACTTCTCACCACCAGTCCTCCTGCATTACTTCCTGCCCTCGTGTCCTAGGGGAGAGGTTAAGTCTGCAGGGCCTCTTAGCTCTCACAGCCACCCCTCCTGCATCGCTCTACATGCATCCCTGTCCTAGGGGAGCGGGTGGAGCAGCTCACATCAAGCACTCGTGCATCACTTCCTGCATGAGTGTCTTAGGGGAGAGGCTAGGGCTTCAGGACCTCTGAGCTTCTCACAGCCACCTCTCCTGCATCACACTACACGCATCTCTACCCTAGGGGAGAGGGTGGAGCCGCAGGACCTCTGAGCAGCTCACAGCAAGCTCTTCTGCATCACTTCCTGCACACGTATCTTGAAGAGGCTAGGGGTGCAGGACCTCTGAGCTGCTCACAGCCACCCCTTCTGCATCACTTCCTGCCCTCATGCCCTAGGGGTGAGGCTAGGGCTGCATGACCTCCGAGCTTCTCACTGTCACCCCTCCTGCATCACTCTACATGCATCCCTGTCCTAGGGGAGAGAGTGGTTCTGCAGGACCTCTAAGCAGCTCATAGCAAGCTCTCCTCAATCACTTGCTGCACTCGTGTCCCAGGGGAGAGGCTAGGGCTGCAGGGCCTCCGAACTTCTCATAGCCAGTCCTCCTGCATCACTTCCTGCTCTCGTATCCTAGGGGAGGGGCTATGGCTGCAGGACCTCTTAGCTCTCACAGCTAGCCATCCTGCATGGCTCCCTGGACTCCTGCGATAACAAAGACGCTGAGGCTGCCGGACCTCTGACCGCTCACAGTCAGCCATCAAGTATCACTCCATAACTTCTGTGCCGCTGAGACTAGAGCTGCAGGAACTCAAAGCATCTCACACCCAGACCTCCTGCATCACTCCCTGAACTCGTGTCCCGGGGGAGAGGCTAGGGCTGCAGGACCTCGGAGCTTCTCACAGCCAGTCCTCCTGCATCCCTTCCTGCACGTGAGTCCTAAGGAAGAGGCTAGGGCTAGGGGACCTGAGATTATCACAGTCAGTCCTCCTGCATCACTCCCTGCACCCCGTGCCGGGGGGAGGCCAGTTCATCTGGCACGACCTCCAGGTCAGTAGCACTCGTGCCGGCCTGAATTAGGAGTTTAGAATGAGACGCAGCAAACGCACCATATTCAAAAGACTGGAACGTTTGAATGGAAAGGTCACTGTTGGGGGCATGCAGAAAGGTCAAGGGTTGTAAACCTTTGGCAGCAGAGGAGGGCAGCTCCCAGGGGACAGGAAACGCGAACAAAGTAGGACCCGCTGTCGGTCGTCCAAGGCGTGCTCCTTCTGGATGTATCACTGCACCAACCTCAGAGTGGCCAGATGTGCCCGGTGATGTACTGGCAGTTTACAAGAAGCTCCTCTGTGGTTTCTGGTTCACCGATACTGGCATACTGGATTAACCCCACTACATCGCATGTGCTCCAGAATCTTTACTCAAACGATCAATGTTCCTTGGGATGGCTTTGAAAACTTCTTCAAATGATGATACCTTGGGCCAGATGCATCAAGATATTTTGCATTCGTAAACAGTGCGAATCGCAAGATTCCACCGTTTATGAATGCAAAATTGCCTTTCACGATGTATGAAAGGCATTGCAGTGCAATTTTAGGAAGAACACAATTTTTAGCGATTTCCTAAAGCTGCAACTCCCAATAGGGAATCGCAAATAGGAAATTCCTATTTGTGATTTCCTATGCACATGTATCATGCATTTCCTAAATGCAAATTGGGCATTTAGGAAATGCAAAACCATGTGCAATTTTAAAAAGCATTTTTAACAGTGCCATGTAGCGCACACATATCTCTAGGGCATATCTGCAATTTACATGCGCACATTTTTTTTTGCGGGGGGGCATCAAAGGGAGCCTTAGGCCCCCAGCACCCTTGGATTTGCATTACCCAATTTGCGAATTCATAAAAGGAATTCACAAATTAGGAAATGCAAAACCATTCGCACCTATGGACCTTCAGGCCCATAGGAATGAATGGAGTCCCATTAACTAATAGCGATTCCCTAATTGCGATTGTGAATTTTAGGAAATTGCTATTAGGGTTTCGCTATTTTCTTACATACCATTTTGCATTTTTCAAATAGCGATTTCTTAAAATTCGCTATTTAGGAAATGCAAATCGGTATTTTGATGCATCTGGCCTCTTGTTTTTATTACTATACATTGTGCTTGCTGCCAGTTCTACAGTTTACTGACCTCTAGACAGTGGATATTATAAACAAACTCATTTAATTTGGCTCTCGACAGTCGTTTCATAGGGTCACAAAAAATGACAATATGAATAGGCCTACCCGTGGTTTAAACCTGATTGTAAGCGGTGTTGTACAGCAAAAGTATTATCCCACTGAGCTAACACGCCGGTTTCTAAGTAAACCCGCACAGCGGGCGGGGGGTGTCCCTCCCTTCCCACTCTCCTGCCATGCTCTGTCATCTGTTTGTGTAGGTTTGAACAGCAGCGATAAGAAGCCGGTCGCACAACGATGGGTGGAGTGCCTCAGTACTGCAGCAGATGTACATATCATTTGGGGCGAGGGACCGCCATCATGGCAACATGGGGACCGTACCCACAATGCGGCAGGACAGGAGGACTGCCAATGCCCCATGTTTTCAATGACCCTCTTCCCAGTCTTCTTTTTACATTTCTTCGCATTCTCTCTCCCAAGACCATATCTTTCCCTTCACTGTCTCATTTCTTCCTCTCCTTCACAAATTCCCCCCTTCCCAATCTTCATGTCTCTTTGTCGTGTCCTCACCCTTCGGTTTCTCTTATTTTTCACATCTTCTCCTACCCAAGGGCCTTCTGGTGTTAACACTTGCATGTTCCTATCTTCCTCTTTTGACGTCACATTATCCGTTCCCCAGGTGCAATTATCTCTCGCAAATGTTCCTCTTCTCTATTCATGTTACCTCTCTCGAATGTTTCTAAACACCCTACTTATGCCACGCTCCTGCGGCCTCTTTCCTTCCTTTCTTGCCATGTCCACCTGTTCCAACTCCATCAACTGCCTCGTACGTTTTCTCTCTCTCCCTTTCTCCCACATGTAGTGTAGTTCTTCATTCCCACTCGTGTCTTTCTCCTCCATCTCCACTCTCCTCTTCAATGCCCCCCTTCCACATCCTTATTCTAGGTGTCTCCATGCCCCATGTTTGCCCTCGTCCTGTGGAGCAGAGGTATGAATCAAGCAGAATAATCAGGTCAGCCCGGAAGACCCCCACCGCCCCTTCTGCCTCAAACCACAGGCTAAAGCATCCTAGCTGGCTCGCTGACCTCCAGTTCTGACCGGGACTCAGCTTTTTCCGGTGGGGGCTCCCTGGAGACCAGCGGCATCACCCTGGCAACTAACTACAGGGCACACGCTCTGACCTCCGTGCTCCCCGAGGGCGCCCTTTGCCGTCCAGGGTCAGAAAGGTCAAGCAACCTCATTTTCATTCTTAAGATATGTCCTAGGCTGACCAGTTGGAGTAATTAATATAAGGGAGGCGGGAGCCAGAGTGATGACCATGTGGTTACCTGGTGAAAGGTGTTAGACTGTCAGATGTGAAACGTACAAATCAGAAATGTGTCGAATTTTTATAAAAAGGGGAAGTCTTTATAAGAGTTATGACATAACACTTTGTAAAGGCAGGCAGTGACTTATCTGATGTCATGCAGTACTTAATATGCCAGCTACCGGAGAACATGCGTTCTACCCCTGGCGTGTAGGTTTGCGTGTGATCTTGGGCCAACCATTCTGTCTATCAGCGCCTCAGCACCTTCAATCTGGCAAAAATGAGAGATATCAACAACTGACACTAGCCTAGATGTTGACTGACTAAAGTGTCTTTATGGCGTATCTTTTCATAAACACACAGCCCCTCCAAGATCAAATCGCTGCCCACATCACACAATCGTTAGCGATTGGCATTTTAATGAAACTGCAGAGAATAGACCTGCACAGCTCATGAAAGAGTAAGAAAGAGACGAGGAGTCTTCAACATTACGGCCAAAAGACCCACACTATTCCAGGGTACTGCAACACCACAGGACACTTTCACGGGAAATGCCTCCAAACTGGAAATATCACCAGAAAAGGACGAGAAAAGCCACACCTATAATGAGGGTCAGACTGCGACAGAAAATAGGCCTGGGCACCAAATTAAAAGTGTCCTCCATTAGCGAATCGGATAGCTAAAAAAAAGTGGCCTACATTTGAACATCAAGGAAGATTTAACATTTATTATGCATTTGTATTTGCTCCGGAGAATGTTTGTTGCTTATCAGATAAATTAACAGGAAAAGCCAACCCATGAGACCATACAACAGGCTCACAAACAGCCAAAACAAAGGAAAAAACAGCCTATACATTAATGTGTCAGGCCAGCCCTTGGGGGACTTCCGATTGCCCTATCGGCTAGTCCAACACTGGTTATAATATTTGCATTGTTGGCAGCAAAGAGGATCAGAGCCAACCTGGGAATAAGGTGTGCTCACTCAACAGCAGGAAAAACACTTTATTCAATCCTACTTTCACCACTGTAAGCTCCATGGTCTCAAAGGCAAAAATAGGCACTGGTCAATCCCCAGTATTAAAAGCAGTATAAGACACTCTGGCCCTCATTATGACCCTGGCGGTCTCTAGACCGCCAGGATCATGGTTGGACTGCTGCCAAAGCGGCGGTCCGACTGCAATATTAGGACCATGGCGTTACCACCACATTCGGATTGCTGGCACCTCCACATTTCAGCTGCCTGACGGCCTAGAGGTGCTGGCGGTCCCAATCTGCCAGAGCAGCGCTGCCCTGGGGATTACGATCCCTCTCTCTGCCGTCGTTTACATGGCAGTTTCACTGCCATGTAAAGGCTGGCGGAGACAGGGCGGCAGGGGGCAGGTGCAGGCCTGCACTGCCCATGCACTTGGCATCAGCAGTGGGGGAGCCCTCTGGCCAGCCCCATTGCGCAAATCACTGTCTGCTTTGCAGGCAGTGATATGCGTGACGGGTGCTGGTGCACCCGACGCACAACAGCATTGCCACCTTCTCTATTATGAGCTGGCATCAATGTTGTGCGTTTTCAGCTGGGCCAGTGGGCAGAAAGGAATGGTTTCTTACCTGTAACTCCAGTTCTCTCGTAGGGGTATTTCCATGATAGTCATAAGCACTGAATAGTTCTGCGCGCCTGCGGGGACCCCGGAGCACTGATGTGAAGTATATTCTTAAGTGCAAATACCAACCCTTTGAAAAAAGGTTTGTCAAAAAACACTTAAGAATAACACTGTGCAGCCTATGTGAACAGCTACACAGGCCAAATTGTTAAAAGAAAAAACAGTTATAGTGTAAATTCACGTTTAAACATCTATTTATTCTATAAATATATTAACAAATACATTCTCATATTTTATTTACACCTCTCATGAGAATAAAACAATGCAGGGCAGTGTAGCCCATAGGCTGCCATTATACAGAATGAAAATAGAGCTGTGCCTTTAAGAAAGTAAAGTCTTCCTGTTTCCCATCATACACAGCAAAAGGCAGTTGCCTCAGTTCTTTTTTGGAGGCTTGGAACCTGACATGAAGAAACAAAACATTTGTTGGAGTACCAAGCTCGATAATATTCATGTTCTATGTCAACTCCACCGGGGAGGAGGGAGGGTTGCTTATGACTATCATGGAAATACCCCTACGAGAGAACTGGAGTTACAGGTAAGAAACCATTCCTTCTCTCGTAGGGGATTTCCATGTATAGTCATAAGCACTGAATAGAGTAGCAAGCCCATCCCCATAACCGCGGTGGAGTAGACAGAAGAATACTGAGAAAACATGAATCATGCAAATAAATTCTTGAGCAAGGCCTGTCCAACCTGCGCATCTGCCCTAGCGTCTGTGTCAAGGCAGTAATGCTTAGTAAAGGTGTGGACCGACTTCCAAGTGGCAGCCTTGCATATTTCTGCCAAAGGGACATTTCTCATCAAGGCTGCAGTAGCTGCCTTCCCTCTAGTAGAGTGGGCTTTTGGCCTACCACCAAGGGATTTGTTTGCTAACTGATAACATAACATTATACATGAAACAATCCACCTGGATAAAGATTGTTTAGACGTGCCCAACCCTGTTCTAACTGGGCCATAGTTAATAAAAAGCTGTTGTGATTTCCGTAAGCTTTTTGTCCTGTCCAAGTAAAATTTCAAGACTCTCTTTACATCCAGAGAGTGCAGAGTTCTCTCAGCAGGAGTAGTTGGATTTTGAAAGAAAGTCGGTAATGAAATTGTTTGGTTCACATGGAAGTCGGAGACTACCTTAGGTAAAAATTTTGGATGAGTTCTCATTACCACTTTTGCAGAATGAAAAACCGTGTAGGGTTCTTGAGCGCAAAGGGCCTGGATTTCGCTGACCCTACGCGCTGAAGTGATTGCCACTAGAAAAGCAGTTTTCCATGTGAGATGCTGAAGTGATGCCTTATGTATTGGCTCGAATGGAGGTAGCATCAGACGCGATAGGACAACATTCAGTTCCCATGGAGGAGATGGTCTTCTAATGGGAGGAAAAATCTTTTTTAAACCCTCCAGGAAGTCCTTAATAACTGGGATCCGAAAAAAGGAAGTTTGTGAGGGGCTCTTTCTGTATGCTGTTAGAGCCGCCAAATGTACCATTATTGATGACAATTGTAAGCCAGATT
The DNA here is from genome assembly GCF_031143425.1 of Pleurodeles waltl. Classification (NCBI taxonomy): domain Eukaryota; kingdom Metazoa; phylum Chordata; class Amphibia; order Caudata; family Salamandridae; genus Pleurodeles; species Pleurodeles waltl. The sequence goes on along the minus strand of NC_090451.1, from coordinate 76,670,893 downwards.
TTGCCAAACTTAGCAAGTATGGCAGAATAGACTCCTCTCCGCAGGATATCGGGTCAATGTTGTTGTCTAAGCACCACACGCAGAATCTCTTCCACTTGCTTGCATAAGTGGATCGTGTGGAAGGGCGCTTTGCTTCTTTCAGGATTTCCATACAATCCTGAGGTAAGTTCAAGTGTCCATATTGCACTAGCTCAGGAGCCATGCTGCCAAACTCAACGATGAGAGGTTGGGATGGGATATCTGCCCTCTGAACTTCGTGAGCAGGTCCGGACGATAAGGGAGCCTGATGTGTGGTTTGAGTGACCGGTGAAGAAGGTCTGGGAACCACCATTGGCGTGGCCATTCCGGAGCAATCACGATAATTTTGGACTGAGCATTGGATAACTTCTGGAGGACCGCCGGAATCAGGGGAAGCGGCGGAAAGGTGAAAAGAAATGCTCCTGACCAGCTTATCCACAGGGCATTCCCCAGTGTCCCTGAATGGTAATATCTGGAGGCGAAGTTTTGGCATTTTTTGTTTTCTGGGGTTGCGAATAGATCTATAGAGGGGGTACCCCATAGTGCGAAAATGGAATGAACGTCGTCGTCGTGTAGAACCCACTCGTGGTTCTTGTCCATTACGCGGCTGAGAGCATCCGCTTGAACATTCTGGATGCCAGGCAGGTGAGTTGCTACTAGCGACATGTTCCTGGCTAGAAGCCAATGCCAGATTGTCTGAGCCTCTCTGGATAAAATCCTGGACCTGGTGCCTCCTTGTTTGTTTACGTAGTACATAGTGGCCACGTTGTCCGTCTGGAGAAGGAGAGTTTCCGCTCTCAGAGAGGGAAGGAAAGCTTTGAGCGCAAGGTGGACTGCGCGAAGCTCCAGCAGGTTGATATGATAGAGACTCTCTTTCTGTGACCACTTGCCTTGGACTCGAAGATGTTCCATGTGCGCTCCACATCCGAGCAGTGACGCATCTGTTACAATGGTTTGAGCTGGAGGCCGATGTTGGAACGGAATCCCCACCAAGAGATTGTCGGGTAGACACCACCACTTGAGGGACTGTAGGGCGTGGGGAGAAAGGAGGACTTTGCTCTCCCATTCGTTCATTAGTTGACTCCATTGATCCTCCAGGTTTTCCTGTAATGGTCTCATATGGAGGCGAGCATTGGGAATGAGATGGATACAAGACGCCATCGAGCCCAGTAGAGAAGCTATTACTCTTGCAGTGGTCTGTGGAGTCTCTTGCAGTTGTTTGCACTTTTGGAGAATCGATAATCGTCATTCCTCCGAAGGAAACACCTTTCCTAGATTGGTATCTATAATGGCCCCTAAGTAATGCAACCTCTGAACAGGTGTTGCTGTGGATTTCAGGAGATTTACTTGAAGACCGAGCTTCTGCAACAGCTGTAGAGTCCATTTGAAATGTTGTTGTGCCTCTAGATAACTGGAGGCCTTTATGAGCCAATCGTCTAGATAGGGGTAGACAAATATTCGATGTTTCCTCAAGTGGGCGGCTACCACCGCCATGCATTTGGAAAAAGTCCTCGGCGCTGATTTGAGGCCGAAGGGCAGAACCGCAAATTGGTAATGACGTTTTCCGACGGTGAACCTTAGGAATTTTCGATGTTTCTTGGTCACCGGAATATGAAAGTAAGCGTCGCAAAGGTCTATTGCACAGAGCCAGTCGCCCTGACGAAGATGTGGGTAAATTTGGTGCAAGGATAGCATCCTGAATTTCTCTTTGCGAATCCACTTGTTTGCTGTCCTTAGATCTAAAATGGGACGAAACTCTTGCTTGTCTTTTTTGGGCACAAGGAAATACCTCGAATAAATCCCCTTCCCTTGTTGGCTGATCGGGACGGGTTCCATGGCTCTTTTTTGTAATAGAATGGTGACTTCTAACTGAAGAGCTTCGAGGTGTCGGCTGGTTGTTTTGGGTGGAACAGATGGTGGAGGACTGGTGAATCTGAGAACGTAACCATGTCTCACAATATTCAATACCCAGGCGTCTGTTGTGATGCGTAGCCACTCGTCCAGATGATTTGAGATACTTCCCCCTACCGGAGGAGGGGGAAGCGAAGATTCAGGGCTTAGACGCGGGAGCCTGTCGAGTTGCCTTAGTTTGAGGTGTTGAACGACCCCTTGTCGACCTTCGTTGTGTGGAGAAACCCCTATGATGCTGCTGCTGTTGCTGTTGCTGGGGGCGTGAAGACATCCAATGTGGAGTCTGATACCTGTGGGTGAACAGTCTTCGTTGATATGGGCGGAATACCTTTCGCTGTTCTTTCGGTCGTTCCATGCCTACTGCTTTCAGGGTATCCAGCTCATACTTCATTCTGGCCATCTCATCATCGGCATGAGAGCCGAACAAAGTGGAGCCTGAGAAAGGTAAATTTTGTATTCTCTGCTGTGCTTCAGGTTTAAGCGATGTAAGTCGCAGCCATGCATGTCTCCTGAGTGCTATTCCGTGAGCATAGTTATGTGCGGATAGTATCGAAGAATCCGCTGCAGCACTTATAACTTGGTTAGAAACCATAGCTCCCTCGCCCACGACCTCCAGGAAATCTTCCCTTTTGTCCTTAGGAAGATGCTCCGCAAACTGCAGTACAGAGTCCCAGAGGACTCAATCATATCTCCCTAATAAAGCAGTGGCACTGGCTGCTTTCATGGTGATGGATGCAGTAGAGCATACTTTTCTTCCTGCAGCATCGATCTTTCTGCTCTCTTTATCTGGAGGTGAAGAGGAAGACGGTGACGTAGAATGGAATTTCTTTGCTGCCACTATAACCACTGAGTCCGGTACTGGGTCCGACCTCAAGAATAGAGGATCTTGTTCTGGTGGACGGTATTTTTTTATAAGTCGGAAGGAGCAGACTTTGTTGCAGCCGGTGTAAGAAAAATGTCCATTGCCGGTTCAATAAGACCCGGAACCAGTGGAAGCAAAGGTCTTGAAGATGTCCTGTGATGCAAGGTCTCGAAGATTACTGACGTCGATGGAGCCGGCACCGCCAGCGGGATATTCAGATTGGTTGCCCCTCGCACTAAGACCTCCTGGAATGTATTCACATCATCTATGGGGGACACTCTCGGCCACGGTGAGTCCGATAGGGTTGGAGAGTAGTCCAGTGTAGACGAAGAAGAATGTCTATGATGTGAATGCTGAGATCTCTGTCGTGATTCATGACGATGGTGCAGAGAGGAAGAAGAACGTCTAGAAGAATGTCCAGAAGGCCTTACTGATCGCGTTGGAGTCCTCGGAACAGACTCTGAAGGAGGAGCCGGAAGAGGAGCCGTAGGTGTTACCGGTGTCTGCGGCAATGGCGACTGCCGAGGCGAGAGCTGTGGAGACGCTGGAAGCAGGATAAGTGAGGCCGAGGATTCCGATGTTGTATAAACCCTTCTAGGCCTCTTTGATTGTCTTCTCGATGTCGACACACTCCTCGACGTCGAAGAGCGGTGACGGCGACCTCTGGACGTCGATTCCTCTCGCCGTGGAGAACCTCTCGACGACGACCCTCGACGTCGTTGTGGTGACGGCGAACGTCTCCGACGGCGAGTACTCTCTCTCGACATCGACCGTCCTCGCCGTGTCGACGGCGAGCCTGACTTGGATCTCCTCGACATGGAACGTCCTCACGGTGTCGACGGCGACCCAGATCCTTTCGACGTCGGGTGTCCACGTCGTCTCGACGGCGAAATGGTTGTCGACGGCGAACGATGTATTTTCCTCGCCGGCGAACCACTCCTCGACGGCGAACATGTTGGCGCCGTTCCCTGTTTCAACGTCGACGCCCTCGACGTCGTCGGAGACCTGTGCCGTTTTTCAGCAGGTCTGGTAGGAGTTATAGAGGAAACAGATTGAGCCCTGGTAGAAGCCTGACCTTCTCCTCGCTCTGTGGTGGAAGGGCCACTTTTTCTTCTGTCCTCTCTCGCCTGAAGTCGGATTTTCTCCCTGTCACGAAGAGTTCTTCTGGAGAAGGTTTTACAAATGTCACACGACTCTGGTTTGTGGCTGGATGGAAGACAAATTATGCAGACCCTATGTGGATCTGTTTTAGCCTTTTTTCTGCCACAAGAAGGGCATTTGTCAAAAAGTGAAGGCATTTCTAAACTAGAAAAAACTCAAAATTCTGTCAGAATTTAACAGAAACTAGTAGGAAATGATCACTCAATGTTAAAAACGTCGAGTGAAATTGAAATTCAAAAGATTTTAAATGAATTTCTGTCACAAAAAACTTTGTGAGGTAGAGCTCAATGCTTTACTTTCTTAAAGGCACAGCTCTATTTTCATTCTGTATAATGGCAGCCTATGGGCTACACTGCCCTGCATTGTTTTATTCTCATGAGAGGTGTAAATAAAATATGAGAATGTATTTGTTAATATATTTATAGAATAAATAGATGTTTAAACGTGAATTTACACTATAACTGTTTTTACTTTTAACAATTTGGCCTGTGTAGCTGTTCACATAGGCTGCACAGTGTTATTCTTAAGTGTTTTTTGACAAACCTTTTTTCAAAGTGTTGGTATTTGCACTTAAGAATATACTTCACATCAGTGCTCCGGGGTGCAGGCGCGCTGAACTATTCAGTGCTTATGACTATCATGGAAATTCCCCTACGAGAGAACTGTGTTTCTGCCTACTGAACCAGCAGGAAACTCATAATAGGGCCAGCCGGAAGGAGACTGCACTGGCGGTCTTCTGACCACAGGAGTTTGGCAGGCGGCCTTTTCCACCCGCCAAACTCCCAATTAGGGCCTCTGACTCTGATTTCAGGGGACTGGTCTCACCCATGGCAAGTGCAAATGTTTAAAGGCACACTAATCATAAAAATCTACTGCTTACGTAGCAAGACTCATCTCTCATGACTTGATAGCCTCAGGAACTTTAGTTTTCACCTCTAAGACCTAATGCATCAAGAAAAAGAATAGATCGAACAGATTCAGCGATCTATCAACAAATCTAAGACAAAGATTCACAGAAAACTGTTTTTAAAAAGAAGCTTTCGCTCAAATGTCCAAGGAAACATTATATTGTCTGACCATCAAATTGACTTCCACCAAAGTCACTGTGTCACTGAGTCCACCCTGATATTCATCTGTGATGACCTGAAAACGACAATGGACAGAAATTGAGTGACTGCATTACTGCCTCTGAATGTCTCTGCCACCTTCTCTCACCACCAGACTGCACTACTGTTCTAGTCAATTACGCTTGATGAGAAAATGCTTCAAAAAGATGATGCGCTGCAACTCAGCATTACTCCAACCAAGAACTCCTTTCAGTGGAGTATCGAACAAGTTACTTAGCTTCGGTAACGCATTATCTGGTAGAGACACTATCTAGCTGCAGATTCCTTACCTTAGAATTCCCCTGTGTTAGCTTGGAATCCAGAACTTTTGCTGAGCAATACTCTTGGCATGTGCATGGCGTCGTTCAGATCTACATGGCGGCCGCGTTGGAGCCATTTGTGATGTCATAGTCACCTATAAAGGCGCCACCCAGGCGCGCGTACATCAGTTCCTTTTCCACAAACTTCCACACCAGAAGTGCAGAGCCACAGAAAGAACCAACAATTTGTCTGTGCATAAACTAGGGCCCTGAAAGGGACAATCCCTGACCCTATTAGACTTGTCCGCAGAGTGGGGGGGAGGCATGGTTGGGTGTAAGGAATCTGCAGCTAGATAGAGTCTTTACCAGATAATGAGTTCCCGAAGGATAACTTGTTCATCTGATAGAGACTTCTAGCTGCAGATTCCTTAACTTAGACTAGATACCCAATCCATAACCTCTTGGCGGTGGGCTGTGGGCAGATCTTTTTTACACTAGAAAGTCCTGTAGGACCAAACGGGCAAAGTGTCTGTCTCTATGGACCTGATTATCCAGAAAGTAATGTTTTGCAAATGTTTGCAATGAGGCCCATGTTGCTGCCTGACAGATATCCAGGACTTGAACATCTTGTGCTAGCAGCTTTGCCCCTCGTAGAATGAGGCCTCAAGACCTCAGGAGGCTGCTTCTTGGCCAGTGCATAGCAGATCTTAATGCAGAGAATGACCCAGTGCGAAATGGTTAGTTTCTACACTGCCTGACCCTTCTTTGCTCCAATGTACCCCACAAAGAGTTGGTCATCCACCCAGAACTCCTTTGTGCGGTCAAGGCAAAACAACAACACTCTTTTTGGGTCCAGTCGGTGGAGTAGCTCCTCTTCTTTGGAGGGATGCGGTGGAGCAAAGAAGGTGGGCAGGGTGATGTTCTGATCCAGGTGAAATGGGGTCACCACCTTGGGGAGGAAAGAGGCACGAGTCCTGAGTACTACCTTGTCTGGAAACATGGTGAGATACAGTGGTTTGGATGAAAGAGCCTGCATCTCACTCACCCACCTGGCAGCTGTTATTGCCACTAAAAAGGCTGTTTTGATGGTGAACGACAAGAGGGGACAGTTGTGCAGTGGCTCAAAGGGAGCACGCATAAGAAAAGTGAGGACCAGATTAAAGTCTGACTGAGGCATGGCAAAGGACGTAGGGGGAAACATATGTACAAGCCCTTTAAGAAATCTATTTACAATTTGGGATTTGAATAATGAAGGCTGATCACGCAGCCGAAGGAACGCCGATAAGGCGGAAAGATAGCCTTTGAGAGTGCCCAAGGAAGAACCCTGTTGGGCAAGAGATAAGATAAAGAGAAGGATCTCAGAAACAGAAGCAGAAAGTGGATCAATAGATCTTTCTGTACAATAATATACAAAGCGCTTCCAACAGCAGGCGTTTACCGTCTTAGTGGGGGGACGCCTGGCTACCAGAATAACTTTACATACTTCGGGAGGAAGGTCAAAAGCCGCCAACTGTCACTGCTCAATCTCTACGCAAAAAGGAGCAGAGTTGACAGGTTCGGGTGGAGAACCTTCCCCTGCTGCTGCAACAGAAGATCTTCCCGAAGAGGCAGCCTGATTGGAGGATCAATGCTCATTTTCAGAAGCTCGGGATACCAGACTCTCCGTGCCCAGTCTGGAGCCACCAGGATTACTTGGGCCTGGTCGTTCTTGATCTTCTTGAGAACTCTGGGCAGAAGTGGTAACGGTCAAAAGGCGTACAGGAAGCCTGAGCTCAACTTGCGACGAAAAGCATCACCAAGCAATTGCCGCCTTGGCAGCTCCAATGCACAATACTGCTGACATTGCACATTCACTGCGGAGGCAAACAGATCTAACCAAGGCTCTCCCCACTGCTGAAAGAGTCCTTGTGCCACCTCCGGATGGATACACCAGTCGTGATCAGCTAGGCCTCAATGGTCCAGTTTGTCTGCAATGGCTTTCAGAGAACCTGCTAGGTGTTGAACCACCAGAGTTATGCCCTGTTGCTCCAACCATGTCCCGAGACGTAGGGCCTCTTGACAAAGGGTCCGCGACCCTACACCGCCCTGCTTGTTGCAGTACCACATTGTGGTGGTGTTGTTCGTGAACACCTGCACCATCTTCCCTTTTACAACAGGAAGAAATGCTTTGAATGCCAGTCGGATCGCCCAGAGCTCCAATAAGTTGATATGGAGTCCAGATTCTGCTGGAGACCAGAGGCCTCTGATCTCCACCTCTCCCAGACGGCCGCCCAATCCCAGAAGTGATGCATCTGTCACTACTGTGAGATCTGGTTAGGGAAGGAAGAGGAGTCTGTCTCTGACCCAATTGCAGTTCACTAACTACCACTGCAGATCTTTTGCAGTTCCCTTCCAGATCTGAACTGTGTCAGTGAGATTCCCCTGATGCTGTGCCCATTGGAACTTAAGGTCCCACTGCAGAGCCCTCATGTCATCTGGCATACTTGACTAAGAGGATGCAGGAGGCCATGAGGCCACACAGCCTCAGAGTCTGTCTCACCGAAATCCAGGACACTGGCCGAAACATCGGTATCATAACCTGAATATCATGGACTGCTGCTCGGGACGATAAGCCTGAAACTGCACTGTGTCCAGAACAGCTCCGATGAAAGGGAGCTTCTGAGAGGAAGTCAGGTGTGACTTTGGCACGTTTATAGTGAACCCCAGTGAATGCAGGAGGTTCACCGTAGTCTGAAGGCGGGTGACGACAGTCTGGGGCGAAGGAGCCTTCAACAGCCAGTTGTCGAGGTAGGGGAAGACTGAAACCCCTAACCTGCGCAGATGAGCTGCTACCATCACCATCACTTCGGTGAATACCTGAGGGGCACTGGTAAGGCCGAAAAGGAGCACAGTAAACTGAAAATGCTAGTAGCCTACCTTGAACCGCAAGTAGTGCCTGTGGGCAGGCAAGATGGGGATGTGAAAACACGCATCCTGTAAGTCCAATGCTACCATCCAGTCTCCTTGGACTAGAGCAGACAAGACCTGAGCCAGAGTGAGCGTCTTGAATTTCTGCTTTTTGAGGAAGAGATTGATGTCCCGCGAATCCAGAATAGGGCTAAGACCCTTGTTCTTTTTGGGAATCAAAAAGTAGCAGGAATAAGAACCACTGCCTGCTTCTGACATTGGGACCCTTTCTATGGCTCTCTTGGCAAAGAGAGACGTAATTTCCTCACAGAGCAAGACTAAATGATCCTCCATTAGCCATTATTAAAATGGAGGCATAAAGCGAGGGAAAGACTGGAAGGGGAGGGAATAGCCCTTCTGTATGATCTGCAAGACCCATTTGTCCAATGTTATGGACTGCCAGTGAGGGAGATGAAATTGAATAATCCCTCCAACTGGACGTGTGTGGTCTTGTAGAATCACACTAGGAGAACTTGGACGCTGTGGAGGAGGAAGGCTGGGTGGTGGATGACCTCTGGCCAGACCATCTGGGTCTGAAGGTACCACAACCTCGTCCCCGCACAGGATGCTGACCTGACGGTGGACGGTGGCTGTTCTGTGGTTGCATGGTACCCCGCCCCTTCCGAAACCTCAAAAGGGGAGAAAAGCAGGCTGTTGGCAAGAGGTCGCTGAGAGGCCCAAGGATCTGGCCGTAGCCTGAGAATCCTTGAAACACTTCAGTGCCGAATCTGCCTTCTCATCAAAAAGGCGAGACACATCGTAAGGTTTGACTGGACATCCCCCAAAAAGCCAGATTTATGAAGCCAGGCGTAGTGACAAAGGGCCATCATTAATAAAATAGCTCTACCCAGTGAGTCGGTAATGTCAAAAACACACCTAATCATAAACTTGGCTGCATCTCTCCCATCTTTGCTTGTGAGAGAGTGTCCGTATGCCCTTCGGGACCTGAGGCCGCACCTGCACCACCGTATCCCATAAAGTATGGGAAAAACAACCCAATAGGCATAAGGTGTTCACGGACCTCAATACCAGGCTGGGGGAAGAAAACATCTTCTTCCCGTGCTGGTCCAGTCTCTTGGATTCCCTATCCGGGTGAGCTGAAGGGAAGGCACCATGGGGAGTGGAGGCTTGGACCACCAAACTCCCTGGGCTGGGATGTTGCATGAGGAAGCTAGGATCATTTGGAGCTGGGCAATGGTGGCGGTCAAATGTCTTATTTACAGGTGCCCCTGTACTGAGTCTGGACCAGAACATCAGTGAGGGCTTTGTTAAAGGGTAACATCGATTTCTCTGTGATAACCGCCAGCTGAAGCACCTCCGTCAGGAGGTTAGTCCTGACTGGCACCGTAGGCAAATATAGGTCCAAGACCTCAGCTGCCCTATGCACCACCATAGCATAAGACGCTCCCTCTTCCGTAGCCACGGTAGGAGGTGAGAGCATGCCAGCATCTGGAGAGGTGTGCAGTCCACTGGCTTCTCCTAACTCCTCATACCAGTCCATTTGCTCCAATCCATATTCAAGAGGGTCCTGAGACCACTCCCATTCCTCACAAATACCTGGTTGATCATAATAAGACTCAGACACTGATCTGGCCCCTGATGGAGCCGCTGATGCCGTTCTGGCTCCGGATCATCAGGTATGAGGATGGGCTTACACCACCAGTGGGCGACGGTGACGCAGGGAGCCTTGACGTCGGGAACAATGCCGGAGGAGGCCGACTGTGAGGACTCAGCGTCGTTCAGGATCCGATATTGGATCCAAGAGACCCCATCAGCGCGAGGCCAAAGCCGCTGGAATGGAACCTGATGGGGCCTCTGCCAAACCTGCGGGGCCGAAGGCCCACCAGCGGGGCAGCCCACTCAAATATGAGACGCATGGCATCGTAAAACTCCTTGAGTTGAGCAGGGGTTGCTGTGGTTCCCGGAAAAGGTGGGGAAGACTCTAAGTCGGCCATTGCATTGAATCCGCGGAACCGTGCTCAGAACATCTACATTCCCGACTCGCCTCATCAGCCGACGGGCGAGGTGAAGTTGAAGTCTGCTTGGACTTCTTCTTTTTCTTGTGCCTCTTCCCCGAGCGCCCGGAGTATCTCGAGTGAGAAGAAGAGGACTTGGGGCTCCTGGAGAGGTCCCGCGAAGTCCTCCTGGGCTGGGACTGTGACCTCCGAGGAGTCGCACAGACTGACGTTGACTGCTGGGTCGCCATGAGCTTCAGGGACCACTCCCTCAAAGCTTTCGGAGCCATGGCCCGGCAGTCGGAGCACGAGTTTGAGTCGTGGTCTCGGATCAGACACCAGAGACATACCTTATGGGGGTCTGTCACCGACATGGCGCGGTGGCAGGCGCCGCAGGGCTTTAACTCTGTCTTCCTAAATGACATCCTACACAGACTTAGCAAAACATCTTTGACAAAAAGGTCAAAAAAGGCCTGTCAAACAAGACAGAGGGTAGCTTGATTCTGGATCTGCGCTAACCGTCATGGAAGGAAAGTAACTGTCGCACACACGCCTGGGAGGTGCCTTTATAGGCGACCGTGAGGTCATGAATGGCGCCAACACTGAAGCCACGCTGATCTAAACGACGCACCTGACGGCGCATGCAAGAGTATTGCTCAGCAAAAGTTCCCTAATGCCAGGGAACTCTAAGGTAAGGCATCTGCATCTAGAAGTCTCTGTCAGATATACACATCCACAAATGAGCTTGTGTGCTTTTTCAGGGATATAGAGCAATATTTAAATGCAAATACAATTAAAAGATAAACAGTTAATCATATTGGTAAAATTAATTTTGTCCCTAGATTTATTGCATACATCCGTCTGCACTACTCTTCTCCCTAGGGATGGGTTTCAGTGAATGGTGTCTTGTCATTAATTTTCCAGATAGAAAGAGGGACAAGGCAGGGGTGCAGACTTCCGATTTCGACTATGGGCAGGCAGCTGTTTATAAGATGATATAATTTCCCCACTGTAGGGAAATGCCTCCTTGGCATGGTTACCCCCAACGTTTTGCCTTTTGTTGATGCCAGTTATGATTGAAAGTGTGCTGGGACCCTGCTAACCAGGCCCCAGCAACAGAGTGCTTTCCCTAAACTGTATCTTTGTTCTCACAATTGGCACAGACCTGGCACACAGAAGTCCCTTGTAAATGGTACCCTTGGTACCAAGGGCCCTGTGGCCAGGGACGGTCTCTAAGGGCTGCAGCATGTATTATGCCACCCTTGGCACCCCTCACTCAGCACGTGAACACTGCCTCACAGCTTGTGTGTGTTGGTGGGAAGAAAATGACTAAGTCTACATGGCACTCCCCTTAGGGTGCCATGCCCACATCCCACTGCTTGTGGTATAGGGAAGTCACCCCTCTAGCAGGCCTTACAGCCCTAAGGCAGCGTGCACTATACCACAGGTGAGGGCACAGTTGCATGAGCACTATGCCCCTACAGTATCTAAGCCAAACCTTAGACATTGTAAGTGCAGGGTAGCCATAAAGAGTATATGGTCTTGGAGTCTGTCAATTACAAACTCCACTGTTCCATAATGGCTACACTGAAATCTGGGAAGTTTGGTATCAAACTTCTCAGCACAATAAATGCACATTGATGCCAGTGTGGGATTTATTGTAAAATACACCCAGAGGGCATCTTGGGAGATGCCCCCTGAATAGCAGTTCGACTCCTGGTGCTAGGCTGACCAGTTTGTGCCAGCCTGCCACAACCAGACAAGTTTCTGGCCACATGGGGTGAGTGCCTTTGTCACTCTATGGCCAGGAACAAAGCCTGCACTGGGTAGAGGTACTTCTCATCACCAGGTGTTACAGTTCCTGCAGCACCCCAGGACATCCCAGCTAGTAGAGATGTCCGTCCCTCCAGACACAGCCCCCACTTTTGGCGGCAAATCCGGAGGAGATAATGAGAAAAACAAGGAGGAGTCACCTACCAGTCAGGACAGCCCCTAAGGTGCCCTGAGCTGAGATGACCCCTGCCTTTAGAAATCCTCCATCTTGAGTTTGGAGGATTCACGCAATAGGAATAGGGATGCGCCCCCTCCCCTCATGGAGGAGGCACAAGGAGGGTGTAGCCACCCTCAAGGACAGTAGCCATTGGCTACTGCCCCCAGACCTAAACACATCCCTAAATTGAGTATTTAGGGGTGACCCTGAACCCAGGAAATTAGACTCCTGCAACCTGAAGAAAGAAGAAGGACTGCTGACCTGAAAGCCCCGCAGAGATGACAGAGACACCAAATGACTTGGCCCCAGCCCTCCTGGCCGGTCTCCAGACTCAAAGAACCTGCACAGCGACGCATCCAGCGGGACCAGCGACCTCTGAGGACTCAGAGGACTGCCCTGCACCTAAAGGACCAAGAACCTCCTGAGAACAGCGGCACTGTTCAGAAACTGCAACAACTCTGCAACTTTGAAACAACTTTTAAAGAGACTCTCACTTCCCGCCAGAAGCGTGAGTCTTCACACTCTGCACCCGATCCCCCTGGCTCGAGTTCAGGACAACCAACATTGCAGAAAGGATTCCCAGGCGACTCCAACGACGTGGACACCCTGAGTCGACCTCCCTGCACCCCACATCGACACCTGCATAGAGGATCCAGAGGCTCCCCCTGACCGCGACTGCCTGGTAACAAAGGAACCCGATGCCTGGACCAAACACTGCACCCGCAGCCCCCAGGACCGAGAGGAACCACCTACCAGTACAGGAGTGACCAGCAGGCAGCCCTCATCCTACCCCAGACGGTGGCTGGCCTGAGAAGCCCCCCTGTGCCCTGCCTGCATCGCCTAAGTGACCCCCGGGTCCCTCCATTGCTTTCTATAGCAAACCCAACGCCTACTTTGGACATTGCACCCGGCCGCCCCTGTGCCGCTGAGGTTGTGTTTTGTGTGCCTGTGTGTGTGTCCCCCAGTGCTCTACAAAACCCCCCTGGTCTGCTCCCCCGAGGACGCAGGTACTTACCTGTAAGCAGACTAGGACCGGAGGACCCCTGTTCTTCATAGGTGCCTATGTGTTTTGGGCCCTCCTTTGACCTCTGCAGCTGACCGGCCCTGTGTTGCTGGTGCTGTGGCTTTGGGGTTGCCTTGAACCCCCAACGCTGGTCTTCCTATGCCCATGGGACGGACTGTGTAAGTGCTTTACTTACCTGCAAAAATTAACCAAACTTATCTCCCCCAGGAACTGTTGATTTTTGCAGTGTTCACTTTTAAAATAGCTTATTGCCATTTTAACCAAAACTGTGTGTACTACTGTTTTAAATAAAAGTTCTATACTTACCTATGTGACGTACCTTGCATTTTATGTACCTACCTCAAATCTTGAATCTTGTGGTTATAAAATAAATTAAGAAAATATATTTTTCTATTTAAAACCTATTGGCCTGGAGTTAAGTCATAAAAGTGTGTGTCTCTCATTTATTGCCTGTGTGTGTGCAACAAGTGCTTAACACTACCCTCTGATAAGCCTACTGCTCGACCACACTACCACAAAATAGAGTATTAGTATTATCTAATTTTGCCACTATCAACCTCTAAGGGGAACCCTTGGACTCTGTGCATACTATTTCTTACTTTGAAATATTATATACAGAGCCAACTTCCTACACCCACTTACTCTATACCCTCCAAAACTATCCACAACCTTTACCCCCTTCCTTCTTTCTCAATTTACATATTAGTCTCACCTCTTAGTAATGGAATGGGAGCCCCTACGGATAGCATTTAATCAATCTGTTCAATAACCCTTTGATGGGAGAGCTAGATAACCAGTTATATTATTAGGCTCTGAAGATGCTCCCTATTAATGACTGGATTTTCAGTAAAAGAGATGATCCAGCCATTAGACTTGAGTAGATTAGTAGAGAGTGCTGGGGAGGGGTGATGTTTCTAAATGGAAATAAACCATTGGAAAGTATCCATCCTTAAGTTTGTCCTTTGAATGTTGCTATAAGGCCTTGAAATGGACCACATGTATTAAGAAACTAAGGCCCTCATTATGAACACAGCGGTTAACACCACCGTGTTCATGCTGGCGGTCTTTCTATCGACCGCCAGCCCCCCTGGGACCCCGCCGGCCGTATAATAAAGATTCTGCTGGGCCGGCGGGTGGAAACGTTGTTTCTGCCCGCAGGCCCTGCAGAATGCCTGGCCGGGACATTGCCGGCGGCTCCATGCCTCTGTGCGGGGGTGCAGCTGCACCCGTCGCGCAGATCACTGCCGTAAACAGGGCAGTGACCTGCGCAATGGGGCACTGCACAGGGGCCGCTGCACTGCCCATGCCAAGTGCATGGCCAGTGCAGGGGCCCCCAGGGGTGCCCCGGGGCACCCCTTCCGCCAGCCTCTGCCTGGCGGGGAAACCCGCCAGGGAAAGGCTGGAGGAAATGGGATCATTATCCGAGGGGCAGCAGCGCTGCCCTGTCAGATGATGATGCCGTCCACCGTCAGGCTGTCTGTCAGTGGGTCACTTGCTTGATCTCAATCTCTGGACTGAGTGGATTTGAACCTTGGGACAGAATCGATATCTCCACAGTGGGGGATGTTTTAGTGTACTCGCACATCAAATTGTATGCTGAGCTGACTGTTGAATATGATTTGAATAAGACACAATTTTTCCATTTTCTGCTGATACACCATGCTCTCAAGCCATATTAGGAAAGCCTAACCCACATTCTGGAGTTCAACCAAATCGAATATAACCTGTTTTTGAAGGTGACAGAGTGTAAGAGAGTATCAAGACTCTAAGCGGCAAATACACCAGATCCATTTAAGATCCTGAGAGACAGGTGGTCAGCGGACCTGACAGGCTGGATGATGATAACTGGCCTGACACAAAGGTAGCTGCCAGGACACTAGTAATTTCTACCAGGTTGTGTCTGGTTCAATTTAAATATCTTTATTGGATTTACTATATCCCAGAAAGACTGTAAAAAACGAAGAGATTTCATACTGATGTTTGTACAAGATGTTGCTCAGAGACTGGACATTTTTTCATATGATATGGGACTGCCTGTTTATTCAGAGTATGGAGTTTTACAGAGAGTGATTGGTATGCCGATCATGTCTGAACCCAAGTATCCTACTGAGCATAAATCTAGGCTGGGATGTAATGAGCAGAGAAACATTATTGCTGCATGTTGGATTTATGGTGGCAAAAAGAGACATTGCCAGGCATTGGTGGGAGCCTATGGCCTCTAGGCTGGAGGAGTGGCTCTGAGGTATGGACTGCTGTGCTTTAGCTGGGCCGTCTATATGAAAGCACAGGGGTCTATATAAAAAGCATGAGGATGCCTGAGAAATTTCAAGAAAACCTGGATCAAATTGCTGGAATATTTTCTTGGATTTGCTAGCTCTCACTAAGTGATTACTGGAGGCTGAGATAAGGGCTGTATGCATATTTTGCTGATGCCTTTATTCCTACTGTATAGTTGGGTTGTTAATTCAAATGCAATGCTTTTGATATCTCTGATGCTATGTACAGACTACTGTTCTTTTAAAAAAAATAAAAAAGGTTACAAAAACCGTTATGTATATGTTAGGTAAAGAATCCAGGCCAAGGCTGTTGCAAAGAAAGGCTGTGCGCATGAACTGCTGCACAGATATTCCAGGACTGCTGATGTTCGATGGACTATTTTAGAGATAACCGAAGGTTTTGGATCTAGAGGTGGGTGACTGAGTCACTGAAAGATCAAAGCCAGCCTTGATTCACAGTTCTTGCTCTGGCCCAGCTCAAGCTCCTTTTGGAAACCTCAAGCCCAAAAAGAGCTGAGCTTTATGTGAGGTTATGGTGCCAAGTGGCTACAACTGCAGGCTATATAACATTGAAAACCAGGTTTCAATCCTGGGCTCAACTCTGGATCCTGTGAATCCTGACAAATCTCCCAGTGCTGCAAAACCATGTAATGTTGTCTGTTATGTAGCTCTCTTATGTACTCGGGCAGAGGTTACACTAAGTGACACTGAAAAAAATAAAATGTGGATTATGCACATCACCCCCCACTTTAATCTCACCCTGAAAGAATTAAGGTGAAAACCATAAACATTTGATGTCAGACAAAAATACTAATCTAGTGGCTGACCTGCACAGTGCCTGACCAATCTGGGTGATCCTAGGCAAACACATAATTTCACCAAACTTCGTTTTTGTTAGTCATCACAATTGAGAACAGCATCAAACATGAGTTCTGGATGTGTGCTTTATAAAAACAACTATTTTGATTTAATATTTTAAAGCTGAGGGGTGTGGCCAAGCAAAATGGCCAACAGGACGTGCTCCTAGTGAGCTCCCACCATCCCGGCTGAATCGTGTCCTAATCCTGGGGTGCCCTCGATTTTTGGCACCCCCCCCAGCATCGCAGAACGGAGCCCTGAGGGTCTCTTTCGACACTGCCCCATTGACTGCGGCTTTATCCCAGAGCACGGGGTGTTCCCTGGGCTGTGCGCAGGTGGGCGCGAGCCAGTGGCGCTGATTCGCGGTGATGGCCTGTCACCGGTTTTTGCTCCCAGAGGAGGGTTCTCTTCCTCCCTTGTCGAGCCCTGGATTGTCGGCGGCCGGTGGAGGGCTTGGTGTAACCTGCAGGAGTCTCCAGTGAGGAGACGGAACAGCGCGGGCCTGTGTTGTCAGGGGGGCCCGGCCGAGCTTGCACTGTGCTAGGGGGGCCTGGACCTTGTGTGGTCCCCGCACTGGACGGCGGAAGCTCTGAGGGCCCGCTGCAGGGATCGGAGGACTTCGGCTGCAATTTAGGAGTCGCGGCTGGTTGGGGGCCACCCACTGGGCTCTGTGCGGAGGAGGAGGCCTCCTGGACATTGCCTGAGCCTGGCTTGGGCCCATCGAGACGGATGGCGGCTTGAGAGACCTGGGCCCATGGCATGGATGGCATCTGGTCGGGCTGGTGTTTGCCCTGGTGCTGCGGGTGTTGAGTGGCCCTTGCCGAACAGCGGAGGAGCTGGGGAGACATTGGAGGGGAGCGGCTGTTTGCGGTCGACCACATTGGGACACGGCTCGGTGGGGGGGCACCTCGGAGCCACGCAAGACAGAAGAGATTTCCAGGCTGCTGCCTGATGCCTGATTGTGGGCCTCCTGAGACTGAAGGTGGTGGGATTGTGGTGGTGCCTGCGTGGGTGCTTAGCCGTCCCTGGTCCAATGCTACTTACCGGCAGTGGAGTTTGGAGGCGTCCTGAGACTGCGGAGGTGGTCCTCAGGCATCTGATCATGTGAACTGTGGGTGCTTTTTCTGCCTCACCAGGCTCATCAAGAGGAAGATATAGTCTGCTTCTGGGGCTGCTCTGGAATGGGGCAACATTGGCGGACCGATGCCTTGTAGGGGAATACCATGGAACAATATACCACTCCAGTGTCCCTACCGCAGAGCCATGCCTGTCCGGGCGGGTGGGGGGGTCCAACGATAGCCAGTTTGTGGCGACGACCGCTGAGGAGCCATTGTGTGCAGAAATTCTTGCTGCTATTCAGGGTTCGAGGGTGGCTCTTGAAGGCAAGATAGAAACAGTGGAAGTTGAGGTAAACCTCCACAGGGCAGATCTCAGGAAAGTCTCTGACAAGGTCAAGGTGGCGGAAGGTTCTATTGTGGAGCTGCAGATGGAGATGGGGGCCTTGCGTAAGCAGATGGTGCAATCTACCTCCACGTCTGGAAGACTGGAGGCAAGGCTGGAAGATGCTGAGGGACGGTCTCGGCAGAATAAAAAAGATTGCTGGGATTTCTGGAGCGTGCGGAGGGGTCGGCAGGTGAAACCTTTGTGGAAAATTGGATTAAGGATGTTCTGCAGCCGGCAGGCCTCTCCAGAGTGTTTGTGGTGGAGCGTGCTCATAGGGCCCTCATAGCGCCTCCACGGCCTCCGAGGGGTATCATTGCCCGTCTTCTAAACTACAAAGACAGGGACTGTGTTCTGCGGGCAGCCCGCGACTCTGACAGGGCGGTATTTGAGAACGGCAACATTTTTATCTATCCTGATTACACCAACAAGGTACAGAACTCCCGAAAGGGTTTCCTTGAAGTGAAAGCGAAGCTCTGGGCCATGAATCTCAGATATATGCTTCTATATCCTGCGCGCTTAAAGGTGTTTTCTGGAGGCAGGTCTAATTTCTTTGAGCAACCGGAGGAGGTTTAGAGATGGCTGGAGATGTGGGACATGCCACTCTGGTCAGTTTGGTAAGTACAGGTGGAGTGGCCCATCGGGCCTCTGGAGCGGATGGCCCAGACTGGAGCACTCGTGGGGGAAGCCTTTTGGAGGGCACTGTGGCTCAGGGTTCGGCGGTGGACCCTGCCCTCAGGACTGAGATAAAACAGGATGGGGACAATGGTGGTGGTGTCTGCTGGGTCGGCAGATGGGTCCAGTGGAGAGCTGGAACCGGGATTGGGGATGGTCCCCAGGTCTGACTTTGTTGCTGACATTTGGAGCGGACTGTCATGCCCTCTATCGGGGGGCTGTGTCTGAGTAGGAGCAATTGGTCTGCCAGAAGTGGTGCTTTGAGATGATGATCAGGGTTCTGAAGGGCCACTATCTACACTTCGGCTGTATTGGACATTGGGGGGGGGGGGGAGGGGGGCAACGCTATTAACTTTGAGCAATGATGGTTTGCTTTGCGGGCAATAGTATATTGTAGCCGGAGTGGGGGGTGGTCACTCCACATTTGTGGTAGGTCTTTATAACTGGGTAGTTGGGGATTAGGCTGTTGTCCTGGCAGCACTTACAGAATGGATCTGAAGTATGGTGGTTTGTTTTGGTTGTTATACTGTATATCCAGGGTGGGAGTTGAGGATTTGATTGGCAAAGTTCGCCAACAGTTGTTTTCACAGTGCAGGTATAATGGTGAGATATGCATGATGTACCTTCTTTGCCTTCCTAAGGTGCGATGGAAGTCAAGGGGAGGCATTAACGTGGGAGGGATAGCAATTCAGTGCCAATATAGGTCGTAAGATTAACATGTTGACGTGGAATGTCAGGGGGTTGAAGAGCTTCACCAAGCGTTATAGGGTAAACTCTTTTTTAAAGAGACATAAGGTGCATATTACCTGTCTTCAGGAGACGTACATGACGGAGGAAGCACAAAAAGCTGTCCAAAAAATGGCAGGGTCAACTGTTCTCATCCTCCGTTTCCTCTTACGCGAGGGGTGTGACCGTATGGGTGGCTCCAGGGGTTCCTTTCACCCACAAATATAGTGAGGTAGATGTTGGGGGGGAGATATGTTCTGGTCGAGGGTATGTTGGATGGATCATCCATCATTATCCTTAACACTTATGTGCCTAATACTGATGATCACTCCTTTTACACTAAGGGAGATTGTGGATAAGCCTATTGTTTGGGCAGGGGATTACAACTGTATATTGAATGGGGAACTGGATCGCCTTCCGCCGAAGCTGGGGACCAAGCACCTGATGGTGAAATCTCTCGTGGAAGTGATGAGCCAGTTAGGGTTATGGGACAGTTGGAGGGAGTTGCACCCAGAGGGCAAGGAATTTACCTGTCACTCTAGAACACATAATACACATACTCGGTTGGATAGGTTTCTCCTGGCCGGTCTTAACAGCAATCTGTTCCGGAGGTTACACATCTGGGTCGGTTTCTGTCCGATCACGCACCTGTTCTGATGCAATTACAATGGAGGGTAGCGGACACCAGTATAGCGCGTAGTTGGTGTTTGCCTTCGGACTTCCTCATGGATGTGAGGTGCCGGGATGGGGTGGGTGAGGCCATTAATGGTTACATGAACTTGAATTGGAGCACAACATCTAGGGGGCTGGAGCGGGAGGCTATGAAGGCTGTAGTGCGAGGGGTTTGCATTGGGTCGGTATGCGGGATACGCAGACGAATGGAGCAGCAACTTACAGTTTTGGAGGCGAAGTTAGGGGAGCTGCAGCAGCAGTTACCAGACACAAGAATAGCTGAAAGGGAGATTATATAAGGAAGTTAACAGTTGTTGGGATGCCCTGAGTCGGGTCACTCTCAAAGCACACAGGCAGCGCCTGCATCGGGAGGGGGATAAATCTCGCGAACGTTTGGTGTGGATTCTGAAGAGGGAGGTGGAGTCTACTCCTATTCTGCACATTCAGAATGCTAGAGGCGAAACTTACACAAAGCGCATGGATATTCTGCAGGTCTTGGCAGATCATTCACAGAAGGTTTCAAGGGCTGGTGCGGTACCTCCGGAGGAAGGCATGGGGGGGTTTCTGAAGCAGATGCAGCTTCCGCATTTGGAATTGGAAAGTAAGGAGGCCTTGGAAACGGCGATTAATGTAGAGGAGGTGAGCGAGGCAGTGGCTGCAAGGTCCAAGTCTAGGTCCCCGGGTGGTGACGGGTTTCCTGCTGAGTTGTATCAGACGTTCTCTTTGTCGCTGTGGGCTGGAGGTGTTTGAGGAAGCCCGTGTGCATGGTATGTTGCCAGAATCTATGCGTCAGGGCACTGTGTGCTTGATGCTTAAGTGGGGTGGGGACTCCAGTGACCCTTCATCATATCGCCCACTTACCATGTTAAATAGCGATGTCAAGATACTTTGTAAGATCTTGACCACTCAACTACGTGGGGTGATTCGGGGTTTGGTACACGAGGATCGATGTGGGTTTATTCCAGGTCACAGCACGTTTTATAATCTGTGTCGTTTGGCACACGTTTTGCATGAGACCGAGGGCGAGGAAACTGAATTGGCACTGGTGTCCTTGGATCTTGAGGAGGCCTTTGATACGGTTGAGTGGGGCTCTCTGCTGGAGGTTTTGCATGGCATGGGGTTCGGTCCTGGCTTCTGTGCTTGGGTGCGGCTGCTGTACACTGTCCCCACTGCACAGGTTTGGTTGGGGGGCAGCTATTGGACTCCTGGGAGATTGGTACAGGTACAAGGCAGGGGTGCCCGCTCTCGCCTCTCCTCTTTGCTCTTGCTGTGGAGCTACTACCAATCTGGCTTCGAGAGGGGATGGGCCTGTGGCGAGTTTGGGAGGGGCAGACCACCCATGTGGTCTCTCTATATGCGAATGATGCGTTGGTTAAACTCCGGGAACCACGTGTCTCGGTTCCGATGTTGCTACAGAGGATGAATGTGTTTGGGGTTGTTTCTGGTCTCAGGGTAATCCGGAAAAAATTGCTCCTGTTTCCCTTGGTGTCACTCTGCTGTGTTCCCCAGGCTGACTTACCTAAGGCAGGTCTCAAGTGGGAAATTGAGAGTTTTCGATATCTGGGCATTAGGGTCACTCACACTATGGCCGTGCATACCAAGCATAATGTTGAGCGAGTGGTTGTTGGTCTGGAGCGTTCGGTCTCGCTCTGGAATAGATTACCTCTTTCTGTAATGGGCAGGGCTGCTGTGGCAAAGATGGTCTTCTTGCTGCGGTGTCTGTACTTAGTCCAGAACCCGCTATACCCGTTGACCGCTCGGCTCTTCCATCGTCTGGACAGCCTATTGATCTCCTTAGTGTGGGCTGGGCAACGTAGCAGGGTGGCTCTGCCGGTGTTGCAGAAGGATCTCGAGGGTGGAGGGCTGGCGATTCCCAAAATTAGACATTATTATTATTACAAAGCACACCTGCAATACGCTGCCAAGTGGATGACAGATGCAGATAATTGGGAGAAGAGATTATTTACAGGAATGTTGGATGGGCAGGCATTGGTGTGTCTATTGATGTCGGGGGTCGATCTGATCCAGCTGCTCCCTACTTGGTCAGGTCCACTGCCGGGATCTGGGAACAGGCAGTTAAACATGTGCTTCGACGAGCCCCCGTTGACAGAGAGCTGAGAATATGGGATTTAGCAGCCTTTCGGGATATGGAAAAGTTGATGTCTGTGGAAGCCTGGAGACTGGGTGGATGTGAGGTAGCCGGGGATCTTTACCCCAATGGGGAGTTTCTTTCCTTTACTGAAGCTAGGGATTTGTTTGGTTTGAGCTCTGGTCCATTCCTGCAATAGGCTAAAATTGAAGTGTGGCACGTGAGATCTGGAGTGGTTTCCCGGTAGCCCCTAGGGCCTCTGCAGTGCTGAATGGTCTGATGGATTGGGGTGAGGGGATGCACTTGATCACCCGGTTTTATAAAGCCCTTTGGGAGGATCAACCAAGTGTGATAAGTGTGGGGCGCAGGGCGTGGGAGAGGGACCTGGGGGCACTCACAGCAGATGCTGATTGGGATTTGGCCTTATCTATGGTGCGTATGGTGTCATGTAATAATAGATTTAAGTTACTGCATTTTAACTTTGTACACAGAACGTACCTTACACCCAGTCGCCTAAACAAGATTGGCCCGAGACGAAGAGCAGGGTGTCCCAGGTGTGGCACACTGGGTGCTTCCTTCCTGCATCTGGCTTGGACCCCCCGAATGGTAAACAATTTTTGGCATGAAGTAGTAGCGAAAGTGAAGGAGGCGACGGGCCTGGGGTTAGAGGCATTGCCGATGACTTGTCTATTGGGAGTGGTGCAGAGACCGCGGGCAGAGTATTCCATATAAATTAGCACAGCTGGCGCTGATGTTGGCCAGGTGCAGGGTGGCTATTGGGTGGATGAGCACCCGGAATCCATTGACCCCTGATTGGATACAGGACTTATTGGAACGGGGTACGGCTGAGGAACAACATATGCGCCTGACATGTGGGGATGAGAAAGCACTCACTGATTTGGCAGCTTGGGGAACCTTACTGGACCGGTTCACGGGTGTGGAGGATTCAAGATCTGCAAGATAGTACGGAGGATGGGGGGGCATACACATTGAACCTCCTGAACAGGTGACGGACAACTATGGTCTCCACATCTTTCTGTTTTCCACAAGCTATATAATGTCTGGTTTCATGTGGATCTTGTGTGGGATGGGAGGGTTGGAGGACAACTCTACTATAGCAGATGTGACTGGCTCCTAGCTTGGATTTAGCTCAATTACATTTATTTCTACTGTAATGCACTATGACTATTATATCTTGCAATAACCTGCGCTGTACTGTATGTTCATAGTTTATTAAACTCAGTAAACACAGTTTAAAAAAAAAATATTCTAAAGCTATGTTCCAGGTGTAGTGAGAATCTTCGCTACATTAGGGTACACATGTTCCCTTACTTGGCCCTTAGTTCACTAATCGCACTGCCATCAGGGCGCGGTCAGGAATATTTCTCAGTTCATGCTTGAAAACTCACACTTTTAATGAAGGTTTCTCAATGCAGAGGTATATAATCCGCTGTACTAAGGTGAAACACTTCTCTGTGTTAAAGTAAAAGATTTGTTTGAAATGTGAGGACACCGTGTCATATTATAACATGATTTTGCCACATGGTTTACATGCCAAATATTTTTAAAGCTCAGCATGTGCATGGGTTCTTAGAGCCAGAGCTCTTGGCTTGGCTCATGCCCTGCTTTCCCTGCGCATTTGCTGGCTCACCTAACACTGTGTGAATCACTGCACTGGTGTGTGACTTCAGTGTCCGCCAAAGCAGCACCGTGTGCCTTAACTTTCATCACTTGCACTAGGTGCACGATATCTAGTACGGCAGTTTCTCAGATAACTGTACACAAAGCACAGAACTCTGTCCAATTCACAGGTCAAAGATTGAATCCGTTATGTGCTAACTCAGCCTTTCTTCAATCCCGGTTGATAAAATCAATACTATTGATCTTATTTTTTTATTTACATAATTTATAACCCCTGCACTATAAACTTAATCATCTTCAGCGCAGTCCAAATGCAGACAAAGTTAAGAAAAGCATGCCAGGTCTGGAAGACAACTTAGATGAAGAGGGATTCTTTGCTGGCCTTCTTGAAACAAATGGCAAGGACCGGAGGAACAGTGCGAGCAGTGAAAGCTAGCTTCAGACTTTGAATAGGTGTCAGTAATATCTTCAATTAGCTCTATGAGGACTCCTACTTTGGCACTGTGTGAGCACAGTTGCTTTAAAATACAATCTCCTGGCTAGGGATTGGCGGAATATTCTGGACGCAAGCAGAGAGTGGTGTACCCAGAATATTGCATGTCACTCATCTGTCCTTAGAATGTGCTGCATTCCAGCTCCCCAATCCCATTCTCGCAGGTGCGTGTGCCTCAACAATCCGGCTGCGCCAAACACCGATCAGACAATCGCCCATGAAAAAGGTACATCTGAAATTGGTAGCCAGATTACGAAACAATTCTTGACAGGCGCTATTTCATGTTCTTGAAAGTGAGTTGAGGTAGTGCTTGGTGAAAACAACTTTTACCACCGTGTTTACAAAGCAGGGTTCTGTAGATAGCATATCTTAAAACAAAATGTGTGTGCCTGGTTGTTTTGTGGTATTGTGTTGTGCTGGGAATGCATTCTGTTATTTTGTTTTGTGTTGCTGAGTACTTGAGCTGCCTCGTGGCAATGTGCTGTTCTTTGGTATTGCATTCTGTTTTTACAGTAGTGTTTTATGTTAACTTCTTATGTTTTAATTGTGTCATTATGTTGCACTGTACATGGTGTGTTATGTTTTTAACTTTAGATATGTCAAGAAATGCAGCTACATTTTCACCCCCAAAACAGTGGATTTGTTAAAAGTTCCCGTGACAAGTGTCCATTCACTGAGGTATAAAATGACGTTGCTCCAGTTCTTCAACTATTTAAGACAACAGCAGCCAGACAAACAATGTGGCAGAGACTGAGTCTTAAATTAGTGCTCCAAGTGCTCACCTCATGTGATATGGTACAAGGTGTTTCATTTCACGGGACGGAAAACCTTGACATGGTGGTAGTTCCTCTTATGGTCGGTTTCCGAAAACGAGGCCCTTCTACCACTGTGCAAAGCAGGGAGTATTAGATCTGTTACATCCACCTCACATAACAGTTTGGGCTTTATAAAGCTAGTTTTCTAAATCTTGGACTCAGTGCTTTATCACACATTAGGACTTGGACTCGGATGTGGACAGCCAACTCACAATCAATAGAAAGTTGTAGGAGGCAGAATTAGTAGCTGTGCAAAAAACATATTTTACTAGCACAATATAAATATTTATGATGCACATTTTAGAGTAAACTGATACCTAAAATCCCATCATCGTTGTGGGTGATCATGTGTACATTTGTGTTAGGGTGCCAGAGAACTGCAGGCAATACACCAATGAATAAACTGTCTACATTAAAATGGTAAAGTGTTTTGCAAGGTAGAGATGATTATTTTCATTGGGCATTACTTACAAGTACACATTTGCTTGTACCTTATGGTGGATAGAAGCCAAATTTTACTTTATGTGATTCTCAGATTGCCAATGATGTCTGCAATTTCTACGATCCATATTCACAGACAGGAAAATAGCAGGCAAACTGCACCAAGTAAGAAGATTTAAAATGGATTTATACAAAGGTAAATCATTTGCATGCAGATTTAATTAAAGGCATGTACAAAGATCAGCAATTGAATACTAGGGATGAGCGAATCAGCAATATGTTATTTTTGAAACTTTTGAGTATTTTTTGCAAAAACTAGAAAGGAATTAGTGATGGTCATAAAGTTCCACAATTTAGGAATTGCACACATTTCTCGAGCAAAATTAAATATTCTTGATGACCTTGTCTGAATCTAATTTTCGTCCAAAAGCTGAATCTGACTGAACTCATCTAAACATCCCTGAAAGGAACAGTAATTACCCACATGCGCTCGTAAATGGATACAAATGACTGGAAAGGGGAAGGTAAATATTTTGTAAGCGCGATATGCCACCACCACTGGGGCATTTTGAGAAGAAAGTAGTAATTCGGTATTGACTTTCATCCTCTTATCATCATCTGTGTTGTCAATGTATAAAACTACGGTTGTAAATAGATTTATGTGCACACCCTCAAACGTTAATGAGCACAATGCCCCGCATTGTGTATTAATAAAAAAAAACAAGCAGTACACTTCTTATAAATCCAGAAACACTCAGGCATCCACAATAAACAAGAATCTGTGAATAAAGGATGCACATATTCAAACATGTTCACACACTTAGTGGAACTATTTACTTCCTCTCTTCCACTAAACACACATTCATCTATTTTACCTTTCTTATACGTCTCTCTTTTTTCTCTTTTCACCCTCAGCATGAAACTCTGAGTTGATTTTTTTACACGGAAATGAATGGCACCTTTACTCGCTACTAGGTGCTCAATTTCAATAAAACCTGCCACGAACTGACCATTCAGTAAGCCAAGACACTGACGCATGAACTAGGCCGCACTGGCCTAGACCATGGTGATACCCTCCTCTGGGGTCTTATCCACCACATTTTCCACACTCCACTAGTAATGTCCTAACCTTTCCAAAAGGTAACTTCTTTAACCTCCACGTACCAGCTGGCTCAATCTGTATTATCAGTCAAAATACACTCTCCTCGAACTATTGAGCAAAGGAAACATCGTCTCTGCTCCATTGTTGTCTTGCTGAGACCAACTCTTTTTCCACCCCTGTTGTTAACAAATTCTTCATTGCACACAAAATTCCCATGAACGTCCTCAAGACAGAGGAAATTTTGTAGGTCTCACTTAGAGGACCACTTTAGCTGTCTGGTTGCTAAAGGCCTTTTTTGGCCTACTTCAAAGCTTACAGTGGGCTTAGAGCCAGCCCATTGCTGGCATTGGTTAGCTTTATTTTTACTCATATTTTCTTGCTACTGATTCAATGGCTTTCCTTCTCTTCTTGTTTTTGTTCCATTCCGGGGGCATAGCCTCTGTACCATGCTTTTGATTGGCTGACAAAACCTCCCACTGCTCACTTTTAGATACCTACGTTTTTCTTTTTCGTTAAGCTCTCCATGGAGCACATGTATTTTTTCAGCTCTCTCTCTCAGGTGCTTCTCCCCTGGCCAAATATTCGCCTTCCTGCACTTCATGTTGCTCTCTCCATCCTATGCTGTTCTCTCTGTCATGTGTTTCTCCCCGCCATATCCCTCATGCTCCATGCTGCTCTCTTCTTTGCATGCTGCTTTCTCCCTTCATGATCCATTCTACCCCAATCCGGTTTTACTTTTATATAATTCCCCCTCTACCGCTTGGGACTGCTACCCCCATGCTCTTCTCCATTGCTCTCCCACCTTTCGTTGTCATTTTACCTTTTTTTAAATGTTTGACATTTCTAGGATGTCTCGGCGGCTCCCTTTTGCTCCCTGGCCACTCCACTTGATGAGATGTGCTTTAGTGTAATAGAAAATGTATTTTTTATTTACTGTGCCAAGTGGCATCCGCCATCTTGGATTGGTACAGAATACTAAATAAATAAAATAGCACGTGTCATTCAGCAGACATGCACATGTATGGTGATGCATGTGTGCTCATACGTCATCATCCATGTGCAAGCCTACTCAGTGATGTGGCTGCAAGTAGTTTTATGATGCTTTTTTTTGCCAAGGTTGCACAGCAGCAGCAAAAAGCTATTTTCTTTTTACCAATGCTGTACACCATTAGGAAAGCAGTAGCAAAGTCAATAAGTCCCAAAGGCTAGATGTACTGGCTTTGCCAATGCTTGTTTTCTCTAGGCATCCCTCCAGGGCTGACAGCAGCTCTAATATATTCACAATAATAATCAAACTGCACTTCCTTCAGCACTTAGAGCTCCCAACCTACAATACATTCCGACTCCAATCTGTGCAGGACGAATCATGATTAAGATTCCTAGCTTTCATTTTTACTGATTTTCACATACGAATGAGGTTGAAAGTAAATCTGTTTCCCTGTTTATTTATTTTTTAAAACATAAACATATGCAACGTAAATTCTCCTTTTGACTCGCCAGGATGTCTATAATGGCCACCTGGCCAAGAGCTATGCGTATTGTGTGTAGGGTATAAGAGTTTCTAAAAAAGATTGTACAGCTGCAATTGTGCAGATGTGCCATTACTAAACTGTTCATAGTTTCAGAGGAGTGTTTTGTTTTACATTATGTGATTATCAATATATACCCCTACAGACCTTGAAGGCTTGTCGTGCATTTATCTATTAAAGAAATGTAGAACTACATTAATTGTAGCATAAGGATCATCACTTACCAAAAATAAATATGTATACATTCCAGTGACATAAGAAAAAGTAAACAACTGTAACAGCTGTGGTTTCATATAAGGTTTCTTGCCACTCTCAACCTCACATATTGCCTTTTCCATTACATTACATCAGGAAGCTCTTGTGCACTATTGTTGCAATTACGGTGCAGCATTGTAGTTCAAAATATTTTAAATGAATTATTGCAGCTAAAAAGTCTGGTGCAGTTGGCCTTGTGAAGCAACATAAATCAAATAATCACTGATGCATGCTATACAAAAGAAAATAAAGATCGCTTATTGACATATATAATTACAGGAAAAGTAGGACTTGCACATCTTAAAAAATAATATAAAACACAATCAAAACATATACAAAAATCTTATTAATGAAAGCCCATTTTATTGAGGGCACTCCATGGAACATTTTCAATTAGTACATATTGATGATGAATATTACACAATGTGAATAATAAGAAACAAATAAATACACAAAGAGCAATGAACAATTTAAATACTCATCCACAAGGAAAAAGAACCCTAGATATCCCAGGAGATCCTTACACGTGTTGAATAGATGAGTAAGTGAGTTAGTGCACTGAAGCTTGACCATGATGATTATAACTGCACACCCTACAACTAGCCTAGGTTAAGCAGATCACCAATCCCTAATATAGCCCTGAACTGCAAGTAAAACATAAATTCCACTTACCATTCCTCTACTAACTCACTCTTATATTTCCATAATCTCACTGCCTGAAATGACCATATTTTAGGAATATGGGGCTTATGTCAAGACCTCGAGGAAGATCCCCGATGAAAAATAAAGTAACGCTGCAGGAACTCTGCCATCAGTAACAAACACGCTGAAGTGTCAGTGTGTTAAAAACAGTACTTAAACAGGTAATTACATTTACAAACACTATTTAACAACAGCTAGTACTGCGCTGTTTATTTTGTAAGCTGAACATAATAAGAGAGAGAGAGACACTGTACAGAGATGTAAAATTCAAATACTTCATAGACTAGACAACGGAGGCAATCTCATTAGTAGGTGGTAACAAAATAAAAACTATTAGTGAACATATGCAGGATTGATTTATTAAACAGTTCACAGAGCAATTTCACAGTGTGTGTATATATATATATATATATATATATATATATATATATATATATATCACTCACATTCCTCCAATATTTCAGAGAAAGCTGGACACCTGAATTCGATGAAAATTGCTTTATTGTATTAACACAATGTCCCCACCAACATGTGTTTTGGCCATAGCCTTGATCATGGTAGAATGAGGAACCAACCACACTGATCTTTCTTTATCATTCATGCAAGACATAAACGACGGAGTACACCCAAGTGAAAAACAACAAACTACAGCCAAAACGTGTTGGTGGGGACACTGTGTTGATAAAATAAAGTGATTTTCATTGAATCCAGAAGGTGTCCGAGGCTTCCTTTGAAATATTGGAGGAACGTGAGTGACAGTGTTGGAGAACCGTGACCAACTCGATCACCGCATTATGCAGCCTCTGAATGCTGGTTGTAGGATTTTGTGATACATATATATGTGTGTGTGTGTATATATATATATATATATATATATATATATATGTGTGTATATATATATATATATATATGTATACACACACACACACACATATATATAATCTCATAATATTTAATCAAGTAAAAGTAACATCTGTTAACAGCACGACTAACCCAGAATCATTTAAACAAGCTATTATCTTAATAGACTTATAATTATTACTGTGACTACTACTATCACTGCTACTAATAAACGTGTTAGATTTTATGTTAATAATTATTTCACACTCTTTCAGTTATACAGAACAGTGATGAACCTTTGGCTCATACGGGAATGCTTTAGAAGCGTTAGAATGTGTTTCTCTGTATTCTAATTTTACCATCAAGTGGCCCAAAGAACAGGACTAAACTCAGGGTTTTACACTGCAGTCCAAACACTTATGAAGGAAATTGATCTGAATTTAAAACTAATTGAAGAATCAAAATCAATTACTATACATTTGGTGTATTTTTTAAAATAAAAAAGCTGAAGTGTTGCTAGGAAAAACCAAGCAACACGTGAAAAAAATGAAATTAACACTTTGCTGTTAAATGTAATGTTTAAAAATGCAAATCCTGTGAAACAATTTAGACTGTAAGGACTATAAAGCCACGTGGTGAAGCCTACGTTCATCAGCTATTTCTTTCTAGAAGACAAATTGGTCTGACATTGTGATTGACATAAACTTTCTTCTTAGCACAAAAGCCCATTCGCTTTGGCGCTTTGCTTAACAGGAGCATATCGCTGAGCTGTGACCTGATCCAATGCACTGTTGGCCGCTGCTCTTGTCAGATAGAAGGTTGTAGGAGGCTCCCAGTGCCTTACGATCCACACGCACAGCACCGTCTTGGACTGTCTTGCACTACATCTTCCCCGCAGCATTCAAGATTTTGTTATCAGACATTACAATTATCCCGTGTACCACTTTTAATGTAACCCATGTGCAGAGATACCGGTAGAAAATGCTAATCAAATATACAAAGTACAATACAATGATTTGCCTTTCATCTCTAGATGTTGGTGCAGGATTCTTTGGCAGGGGTACAGTTTGCTCACACATCTATTTACAGCCACTAAGGTAGTAAAACAGGGACTGATATGTACGTTTGCCATTTTTTCTTTCCTTGCAGCCTAGCGGCAGAAATGTCCCAAGAACAATTTAAACATTTATTTACATTATTATACTTTATAATATAAACATTTGTTTTCTAGTTCAATCCTTCAACTGTAAATAAAACATGAAAACTTGTTAAACAACTACTGGGTTTCTGTACGCTGTGAATGCTCTCAGACGGAACCACAGTGGTTGGTTTTCCTGGTCGAGTTTTAGTGCTTCCTATATCAATAAATAGCAGAGATAGAGAGGATCGGGTACATAATTAATCTTCAGTACATGTATTTTTATTTTCCTTCCCTGGTCACTGGGATGTTAAACCCAGCAAATTCAGTTTTTCGAGAACCCCGTTACTGACAACTGATCCTCAGGACATCAGCCCAGATCAGGAATCGGCACAGGGCATCCCACATCTGCCAGAGGATGTCCTGAAGCCAACAATTTCTTCCCTCCTTTGACTTATTTCAATAGATTGCCACGCGACTAATCTCACTGCTTGTTTTACCTTTTTTGTTGAATAGGATTCTTCTAGCGTCTACACTGTCAGCGTCACCCCTTTCAGGATTCTTACCGCATACAGAATGGTTGCCAAGGCATAAGAAACAGCATTCACAACGGGTCCCCATGAAACATTCTTGCTATTGCAAACAGTACACTGTGGTTTGAGAGAACACAGCAC
Source organism: Pleurodeles waltl (assembly GCF_031143425.1). Taxonomy (NCBI): domain Eukaryota; kingdom Metazoa; phylum Chordata; class Amphibia; order Caudata; family Salamandridae; genus Pleurodeles; species Pleurodeles waltl. The sequence continues at coordinate 76,639,294 of NC_090451.1, read as the reverse complement.
CGTTGAAAGGAATAGATTGGCATTGTCTTATACACTCCGTTGGCATTCCATAGAATACACAGGCACTAAAAAAGACGTAAGAAATGCATAAACCTAATTGACAAATATTAGCCCACAAATGACCTATAGAGCTGGTGCAACTAATATATGGAGTACATATACATTTAACATAGAACACTGGTGTGAAATATATTTGTTTGACATGTAAGCATGGACCTCACTTGTCAGCAACATGGCATATAGCAATAAATGAATTCAAGATAGCATATGTATTTTACAAAAAGTGAACGAAATACAACAAACATACTGAATAAAAACACGTTTAAAATGGAAATATAAATAAAATGAATTAAAACGAAGGGAATAAAATGGAAAAAATCTGGCAAAACCTCAGTTATTTATGTGAATCATCTTGCAGCTTTCGAAAACATGTACTGCAAAAACAGCTACTCAGAGCACGACAGAAGTATTACAGATCAGGGAGAATTAAAAGATAATTAGAAGAGAATGGTATGCTCAGGGTACAGTGGCTCACATGGCCACACATGTCCTAGTATTTTGTGAGGTTGCAGGAGAGTAGGTTATTGCTCTGCTTTTTGAAAGAGCTTTCCTGGATATGAAAATTGCTGTCACATGCTTAAAGGGTGGAAGACGATACATGACATGATAAAAGAGATACTGGCATGACACCTAGTACAGGAAACGGACTCAAGAAAGAAGTCTCGCAGCCAGGACCGGTGTAGAAACCAAAATCAACTCCACACGACAGGAGGATGCGGTTAGTTAGGGTGGGGCTATGGGGGCCTGGCAGCCAATCCTCCTCTGAAAGAAACCCCCGAGCCCGCAACCTCCTAAAGAAATGCCAGAATGGCACAATGGCCACACCAGCCCTGCTCGCAGCTGTTTGTCGGTTGACATCAATGCCGACAGAAAAGCGTCCCCACTGTCTATTCTTGAGAAAATCATGGGCTGCATAGGGCGACTGCAGTCAACAGATTGAAGAATGTTTTCAAGTATCTTAAAACATGAAGCTGGAACGAGCAAAATAGAACCGATATAGTTATGCATATTTTAAATGGGGGCAAACTATTTTGTTTACAATTGAACTCATTTAAAAAATACTAATTGAAAGGGTAAACAAAATAGAAGAGAAGCACTAGGCTTCCAGAACTAGTGATAAAAGTAATGCCATTCTTGATGGAGAAGTAGAAGACACATTCATGAATTGGAATTTTTGAAGATACTGGAACAAATCGTTGGCATTGTTGTCTGTCGGATTTAACTAGCACAACATGCGATGGCGGACAGTCATGGTGCTGTAGCACGGAAACAGCACTGACAAGATTCGAATACATCAGCAGTTTAGAACAATAAAGAGAACCCCACAGAGTTAATGTACACCATCTGCCATAATACAGAAAGCCACGGTATTGTGAGACACAGCTGAATAGAAGGGTGACATGAAGTGCCACAAAACCAAAAGGACTTCTAGTGCCACCTTTATTTATCTATGAAAAACTCACCTGATTAGTTCTTTATCAAGCCACCTCCAAAACAAAGCACACTTCTCAGTTCCTGCCGTACCTCCTGCCGACCTTATGGAATTTTTCTTTTTTTTCTTTCGATTTAGCAGTGATCTTCCTTTCTTATTTTTTGCATTGTACTTACTTGGAAAATCCTCCATTACCTTGTATTACATGCTACAGACAGTGAAAATAAACACGTTTGCATTAGTGTGCTGACCATATTGGGTGCATATACATACACCTCCATTCCGAGGAAAGCATGCCTTGACAACGTATTTGAAAGCAAGCAACGAAATATTTTTCACTTTGCTTAAATGTTTTAACACTGTGCAATAACAGTTTTTTACATTCTGCAAAGTAAACATGAGCAGTATATCGGATACACAGCTTAGAAAAGTATACTAAATTTCTGTACACATATGTGTGTTGGTTGTGCCTTTTGTTGGATGATCTTTATAGGATTTAAATATAGTTGTATTTTTGTGTGTGTGTGTGCCTGTGCGTAATTGTCATCACCTTTTGCATACAGTAACACCTACATATTAATATGTACATTTTCGAATCATTTATAATATTGAGACTGACATCACTACCAATGTTCATAATTTGCAATGTTAGCTTGTTAAATTATATATCAGTATGCATTTAAAATATTACTTTTTCAAAAATTACACACTACACATTTTCTGGCCATTTAAAATGGTATCTCATTTTCTTATATTGTTTCTGCATTTTTTAATGTTCATTAGTCTTCCTTTAATCCTTTTAAATGCTTCTAAAGGAATGGTAAAAAACACTTTTTTTCCTAGCACTATTTGTATTCCTTTTCTTTTCATAACACATTCTTTTCATAGTAGAGCAATGCATCAGACATGTATCTTTGAGGTCCATAAATATTATATTACATGTATTCAAATCGCCACATCAGTGAGCTGCTTTATTCCTTGCCTTCCTCTAGAATACAAGTGTAATTTTGCTTTGCTCCTTAAAGACTCCTGCATTTGTTGCCGTGAAGACATAGAGCCCATTATTTTTAAATTCTATTTATTTCTATTGCTGCACTCGACATAACGTTATACATTTGTATTTATACGTAGATAGATAGTAGATCTGCAGTTGTGCATATGCCTGTCTCAGTCACTGTATACATGTAGTCCACAGTATGCAATATATATATCTGTATGTGTGTGTGTGTGTATATATATATATATGTGTGTGTGTGTGTGTGTGTGTGTATGTATACACACACACACATATGTATATATATATATATATGATATATATATATATATATATATATATATATATATATATATATATATATATAGACATACATTTATATGATTGCCTATATTTTTACATGGGTTTATGGGTCTGTTTCTGAATTTGCCCACTCATATATGCTCTTCGCTTGTAGTTACCTGGTTACCTGTTGTTGGGAATGTGTTGGTGTGTCTATGTGTCTGTGTGTGCTACGAGGCATGAAGGACAAAATAGTGCAGCAAGGTTATATAAATTATGTGCCAAAACCACAAAGTATGTGCTGTATTTTCGGACAGTATTATTTTCTCCCATTTGAATTTGAAGTAATGTTTTTTTAAATCTGCAAATTGTGCCACATGTGTGGTACATTGGTACATCCGTGACTATCCCGTAAAGGGTGCCTACATCTAACTGCCTAAATCTACTGACCCATACCACTGTCAATTGATTTTTATCAACAATTCATGAAATGTATACAAAGCCCAAGCATTCTAATACTAAACAGTACCCATTACTAGTTGAACTTTGAAGAAAAAAGCTTTTTCAAGCTAACCTCTCCAAAATAAACATGTAAGATAAAAAACACATAACTGACACATGGTTATCCTATAGGCAATCCTATAAACATACAGGCTCTAGTGACAATTATAAACCTCTCATTTTATTATGTAACCAAACCCACTCAATTTAATAATGGAGAATATTACACAGTTACCCATGTATTTATTTGCACATACATATACACAGCAGTCCACCCATCTGCATGTATTTATTTACATGGTACTGCATTTTCTTAAGTGTCTCCAAGCCCACAATCCTAACTGCACCTCAGAATCAGCACCAAAAAGCCCTGGTCTGTAAATGTGTTGAGACTTTGAAAGAGGTAAAAAAGTGCAATAGAAAAAAAAGATATATATATATATATATATATATATATATATATATATATATATATATATATATATATATTTATATATACACACAGTGTCCGTGACACAATTCACTGGTTAATGGTAAGATGAGACTGATTATTAGAAACTGTTGTTTTATTTGTTTAGATTAATAAATCTGAACAACAATTATGTAAACATTTATGTATGTACCTGTTGCTCTCTTTCTCTAAGAAGAGCTTGTCAGCTGTGGCGCAGGTGACGCCACAATGAAGCACCCAAGAACTACTCACTTCTCTTGCAGTTAATTGCTCTACAACTGAAAGCAATACTCAGCAATGATTAACTTTTCTTCTTTCCTTCTTGTTGGCACACTATCAAACGCAATTAGGCAGATCTTCCTTAGAAACGAATTATGTGTTTCAGCATACTAAAGACACATCAGAGAGATGTAGTCCTCAAAACATATCAGCCAAAACTGTGTGTTCACTGAACAACAACAAAAATTGTACCTGGAAGATTACATGGTGCTGTTTTAATTAATTGTCTCAAATGTCAGTATACATGTTGCTGTCTTGACTGTTGTACTGGCACATTCCTGAGTATGAATGCATTTGTAAGTATATGAACAAAGCTCAGAAAACCTATCTGGCTGTATATTTCTCTGCGTGTGTCAAGATATCTGTTCCATTCTGTGGTTGTTTATATATCTGTGTGCTGTCTATGAATATATTATATGTACATGGCTGTATAAATGTGGCATCCTACGTGTAAGGATTTCTTTACATATGTTATGTGCATGTTTTTGTGCTTTGTATGAGTAATTGTGTGTATAGCTGAGGGCTGTTTGAAAATACATACTTACTTCTGTTTCTGTGTAGGCTGTGTATTTTTATATTTATTTATTTACTGCAGTTTTAGATAGCGCAAACTTGACTCAAAGGTACTGCAGAGTTTTACTTGAGCACCAGTTCCATTGCATAAGTTCACATAATTATATTTTTCTCACTGGGAGATTAAGGGCCTGATTACAAGTTTGGCGTTCCTAAAACGGCCAAACTCGAGGTGGTGGTCTGACTACTGCCATCCTGGCAGTCCATTATGATCGTGGGGGTGGGACCACCAGGAGGCCGCCGCCACCGCCACCGCCAGGATCAGTGATCCCAACAGGTTGGTGGCAGTGAAAGTTGTCAGTTCGCCGAGTTCACCACCGTCGTTCTGATCCTGACTTTCCTTTAAACCTGCCTTTTCATGGCAGAGTTGGGGCTATAGGGGTCCCCCCGCACTGCTCACATCAGGGGTAGTGCAGGGCACCCCTGTCAGCACCCTTGGAATGCACACTGTCTGCTTTACAGAGCAGACAGTGCACATTCAGAGGATGCTCCTGAGAGAGCCGAGGCCAATGAGGCCGCACTGTTTCCACCGGTCAGCCCAGCGGAAACATCATAATATGACAGTGGGGAGGCTACCGGCTTGATGGCCACCTCCCCATCTCCATACTGGAGTTCAGGCTTCTCAACCACCAAACTCATAATCAGGCCCTAAGTGTTTTGCACAGAATCACATAATGCTGAGCCTGGCACCGAGACTGGAACTTGGTTCCCCAGTTCCAAAGTCAGCAGCTCTGGCAGAAATGTCACATCCTCTCCCCATACATCTGTAAGTAGATGTACCTACTTACAGGTTTTGTGTGCCTGTATTTGCAAGTCTTTGTTCTGTGAACATAACTTTACTCCTGCCTTTAGATATCTGGAATATGCACCTGTATATGTTTTGGAATTTTAGTTTGTGGTTTTCAGTTTATGCATTTACAATATTTTGTCTGTCGGTTTGTGTCTCTGTGTCTATGGGTGTTTAAGAGAGAGGCATCTATCTGTATTATGTATCCGGGTGGGCAATGTTGCTTTTTTAAATCTGTTTATTTGTAGATGTAATCAATCTGGATATCTAGTTTTGTATGTGAACAGCTGTCTGTTGTTTTTCAATCCTGCCTCTACATTTTAGTTACACCTAGCTTTATGCAGCGTTTTAATCCTTGTGCTTTAGGTACAAGCACGTCAGTGTTTTTGTATGTCAATGAGTATGTTGCCAGTTTCCCTGGAAGTTTATGCATCTGCATTAGTAGCACGTGCACATCTGTATTTCTACGTGTAAATGAGTGAGTCAAGGATCACGTCTTCTTATTGTTTTGGTGTAACGTGCCCTTATAGTAGTAGTATTTTATACATGCCTGATGCTGTTTGTTTCTTACTCCCTGTGTATGCGGTTATTGATATACATATGTATCTGTCGCTGCGTTTATATTTGCAATTATGATCTTACGGTGAACAAACCTTCACTTTCTATATGCGCTATCGTGTTTACACGCCTTGTGCTGCCTGCCACACAGCTGTATTTACGTACAGTACGGGCAATACTGTTATCAGCCATGGAGTGTCAGTGTGCCTCTACCGCATGAAAGAGAAGGCCTCAAGGACCGGAGAAAGCACTCGCAGAAAGGGAAGGACCCCAACCAACGACACGTGCCGGACTTGAAAGGAAATCGACCTCTGACCCCCGTCGGACAAAGTCCACAGAAGGGGTCATCAGGTTTTCGAATGAATGGGAGAGTAGGAGAAAGGGGGTGTAGAGGATGATAGATCTGTCAGCTTTAGAAAGATTGCCAGAGCTTGTCAACTACTTCGCTCGGATAAACCAGCCACAAGCGTGTCAATGCTTCTGTGAGTGTTAAGCGTCTTCGAGAGACGGTTGTTCTTAGATACCCTGATGTTTGATATTTGATTACAGGAGGGCAGTGCAATATGTGTGTTATTCGTGGTAAGTAGATCCTTCGCACTCGCAGTGGAAAGGATTTCCTATCGTTCACTCGCCACAGCATCGCAATGTATCGTATCTGCACCTCTGTTGCTGTGTTTCGCTTAAAGCATATCAAATATTTCAGAAAGATGGGCCCCTAACAAGGACAACCGTTCATGTTATGGATTAAAATGGACTGGAGACCTCTGACAAGACCACGTTTAAAGTGATACTGGTTTCGGATTATAAATAAATATGTATTTGTTTCACATTTCCGTCTGTACATGTATTCAGTTTTTCTTGTAGTTTTGCTATTTGAACGTATTTTTTACATCGGGGAATTGGAGTTATAGCTAGCATATTTCCACACTGATTTAACTGCAGAGAGTCCACTCATACTTTGATGTCTGTGGGATTCAGAATGCTAAGTAGTCCCTTAGAATAAACCAGCCCAATCAGCTGAAAACGTTAGCACTGCGGTGCTAGCATGCATGCAACTATTTAATCTTCTTTCTGAATTTACATATGCTGCAAATAACCTCATCTATTGGCCTGGGGGCTAGGGTGGAGGACAGGAAAAGACACTGCATGTGAAAGCCTAGTTTATCTATTTTTCCTTTTAAAAAAAGATTAACACACACAGGTAAACGGGTTGTTTTCTGTCCTGTCTGTATTTGTATGTAAAAAATAGCCAAAATAGAGGCCTGAGAGAGAGACTGTGTTTTATCATATAGACAATGTGAAGCTGAGAATTAGGGGCCACGTGTACACGGGCCGTTTGTGACAAAAAAAAGCATTTTCCTATGTACAAAACCCTATTTTGCGATTCTGTAACCTATTACTGAATTGCAAAATAGGCTTGTGATGCGCTATCAGGAAGGGGGCATGCCAGTTGTGTCCCTTCCTAATAGCGACTTGCAGGAGGATGTATGATTGTTTTACGACCGGGACTGGTGCTTACCCATTCGCAAACGGGAAGGGGTCCCCAGGGGGCCCCTTCTCCTTTGTGAATAAGGGCACAAATTTTTTTTCAGAAAATGTTCGGAAAAATGAAAAGGGAGCTTTTCTTTTTTTTGTAATAGATCCTGTTTTCTTTTAAGAAAAACAGGTTGCATTTCAGAAAAAATACTGCTTTATTCAAAAAACAGTCAGACCACCTTCCCCATGAGTGCGGTCATTCCCAAACAGGTAGCAAAATGTGACCTGCCTCATGAATATTAATGAGGCAGGTCCCATGCTACCCTTTTGCAAATTGCAAACAGTGTCTGAGACACAGTTGTACATCAGGTTTTGAAATTCACAAATTGCGAGTTGCTAAATCTTGCAACTTGCAAGTCGCAAAACCTGACGTTTGTACATGTGGCCCTAGGTGTTTTCCAAAGAAACAAGTCAAGCTCATGGCTTGGTTTTGGGTTGCAGGGCCAACACGCTGTATACATATATTTATAGGGAATATATTTATGTACTAACTATAGATAGAAATTTGCTGTAGCAAAGTGCAACTAAGCTACTGAGTCTATCCGAGGCTTTTATTAGAATTGCACTTGCACACCTCAATATCCAGCTTTACTCTAGTTTTCTCCCAACAAGTACTACTATTCAATGTTTATTGGTCTTTGAAATTCAGGTACTTTTTGACCAACTCCTTTTTCATCAAGTTCGATATTATTTAAGACCTTTCAAACTTTTCAAAATGGGTTAGTTCTGCCTTAGAACTCAGTGATCCAACTAGCCTCTTAGAATGCACAGTTAAAGTAAAGAGGCCTAACTTGTCAAAAACAAGTCCTATTCGATAAAGGTCCCTTTTAGTAAACGCCTCATAAATCAAATCAACAGAGCAGCACTTGGTATGATGAAAACTTCCAGTAACCCTTCTCTGCCTTCGATAAACAAAGCACCTTGCTTCCAAAAAGGAACCCTCTTAACCTGGCTTGTCACTGTGGAAGGTAGTTGTAGGGACATAACACCTAATAGCTGTAGAGCCACAAGCTTGATTTGCGGTGTTTATGCTTGGTTCATTACATCCCAGGGCTTAGAACTGCAGCATTGATTTGACCATCTTCTCCATGCAGTGCTTGGGGGAAGTCCCTGTCTTTTTGTGTGGGCCAGTGTGGTCTCTGCATGCAATCGCACTTCATATCATGATTTACTAGGTGTCACTGGCTGTAATCTCCCTTCAGGGGTTATTCTGTGTTGATCTCAGGATCACATAATACCAACCCTCAATTAAAGTTCTTTAAACGCTATTTTGGGGGCTTGCCTGACTGAGTGTAAACTGGCTAACGCAGGTAGCATGTAATCCATCCCACGTGCCCAAAAATGTCAAGATCCTAAACAACGCAATGCAGAGTACTCAGGACACAGGCGAAGTGGTGGGCACAGGATCACAAGATGTGTTTACCATGTTGTTATGCTAATACTTGTACTAGACTTTAAAACTATGTTTTCAGCTACAACTAAACTCTTCTTCCCCACAAGGGCTTTCTTTACTTTTTCACTTCCAGCCTCTGGCCTTCTCCTACCCCCTTCCTTAAGAAGCCCTTTAGCCCCCTCCCCAACATTCCACCTCTTCACAACTCATGATGCAGCCTGGTCTTCCTCGTGTGCCAGCTGAATAACGTGAGTCATGAAGCTTTTCTTATAAGGGCCTCCCTCCAGTTCAGGTATACACTCCCATATTTCGGCCTCTCAAATCGTCCCACATTCGCAGCCCCCCACTCTTCCTACTCTGTACCGCCCCACCCCATCCTGTGTCTTGTTTTGCCTCCTCCCCATGCCCTGAACTGCTCGCCTGCCTCAGTCTCCTTCCATGGCCCCTCCTTGCGTCCCAGACAGGCTCTGCCTTTTCTGTGCTCTCTCCCTTTCCAGCCCGCCGATTTCCCTGAGTAAGTAAGTTCGTATGGATGCGGGCAGCATAGGTCCAAAGCACGGACGGAGGGGGCGGGGAGCACAGGAAGGGGAGCGGGAGAAAGCCACTGAGGTGAGGGAGGGAGGCTGGGAGCGGAGCGGCGAGGATCAATGCACAGAGTGTGAAGTGAATTAATGTGAGGCTCAGGGGCTCGCTGACAGGCAGAACGTGGAGACTGCGCAGCTCTACCGGGGCCCGGGCCCGGAGCTACTGCAACAGCTGCCAATACCCAGGCCGCCTAATCTGTGTGTAGAGGGGACGGCGGGGGCGTGGGGCGGACGGGACAGGCCAGAGAAGAGGGCTGAGGGGGGTGGGGAGGGGCAGGGGTAGAGGAGGCAGGCAGGGCTAATGACAAAGGAGGGATAGACAGGGAGGACCAGAGGAAATGTGATGGTGTCAGGGGAGAGGGCATGGTTATAGGAGACGGGGATAGAGAAAGGTGGGGAAGGGAAGATCGGCAGAGCGAATGGAAAGAGAAGATGGGGGACAATTGGCGAGCGACAGAGAAAGAGATGGTCAGAGAGATAACGATAGGTGTGAAAAGAAGGGCAGATAATGTGTCACAAGTCAGAAAACAAGAGACGAGGAGAGGAAGGGAGGTGGAGGAAACGTTAAATGAGAAGGGGGATAGTAAGGATGACAGAGCAGATGTGAAGATGCGGGGTCGGGGGCGAGAGAATATAGTAAGTGGAGACATAAACAGAAGAATCAAAGGAATCAGAAACTATGATAAAGACTGCTAAAAAGAAACAGTGCAGTCAGCTCATAGGGATGGGCTAAAGGGTCACCAGAGGTACATAACAAGCATTTGCAATGCAACGGGTCTCGCGTTTGCTCGAGTTAGAGCTATTAGCGTTGTAAATTACTAACTGGTCTTTTCTTGCGACATAAATTTAAAATGAAAAGTCAAACAGTTGACATAATGAAGTTGATTAAAAGCGCCACGACCGCCATGAGTGTGAGCGTGAAGGAGAGACACAAAAGGAAAAATAAATTGTCTCACAGTCAAACGGATTGGCAAATGTGCAATTATCCATCTAACAGGGCCGGTCCTCAAGGCAGTAAAAAAACCGCCCCAAGGAGGGACAAACGAAAAGCATTTTGAAAGGCATGTCCACGAATGAGTGAAATTGATGGGCGTGAGGTGGGCGTGGTTAAAGCCCACATAGATACCAAGAGGTCAGAAAAGCAGCACTTGCGCGCTGCTTTGCATGCCCTAAAAACCCAGCTAAGAGATGAAAAGTGGATACAATTTACTTAGTTTGTAAATAATCTTTTAGCTCCCTTCCTGAGTTTCATAGCATGCCCAGATTTACAATTAAAGCCAACTGGAAGACGATGTAAAATGTATTTACCAAATATAAATTTGAATGAATGTTGACAGGTGAATGTATACCAATGCATACCTTTGTAAGGAAAAGTACAAAAAAATACGAGGGATTTATAAAGCTGTTAAAATGTAGGTGTACTCAAAGGAAGTATGTAAGTGAATTGTAAATGCATTTGTCTGACAACTGACTGAAGAAAGATGAATTATCTTTGTTCTAAAAGAACAATGTTTCAGATTCATTTGAATAATCTATTTAAAGGTATGTATTTTATGACTGTCTCTTAAAATATTGGTATATGCCGGAAACTGTGTTGTTCAGTCGGGCTAATTCTTCCGCCACCTTGCAAAAGCAGCTACTAGTTAGACAAATGCTGTTTCTCTAGGCTGTCCACAAACCCCTCATCAGCACAGTGCCAAGTCAGAAGGCTACTTCAGAGAATGCTTGTTAAGGGTCACAAATAACAACCTAATATTGGAATTCAGAATTTGTTGCAGATTTGGAAAAAAGACTGATCCATATGATCATCATATCCTGATCCATCATGGTAAGATTTGAATTATATTTGCTCTTAACGTGAATGTTGCTTCGCATTGTTTCAGGTTAATGAAGTGATCAGATGCTTGATATCAAGTGAACAGGAAGCTACTGCATCACTTTGAATAGTATCCCTGGCCTGCCTTTCAAAGCCAGAATATGGAAGCAGCATGTATGGTTTCAGAATTTGGACTGATTCTTTCCTCAGACAGAAATAAACAGCAAGGGTGATAAGTTTTGATGAAGTCGTGCCTGATATGCTCTTTTCTTCGGTTGGTTCTCCTTATGGAATGAGTGAGAGTATTTCAAAGACTCATTTTAAAATTAATTTAACATCCAATTTAGGGTAAAGCTGGATTTTATATTAAAGGACATACCACTTTAAAAAAGTTGTCATTATACTTCCTAAACCTGGAAGCCTTTTCCACCAGTGTCACATTACCCCTAATGCATACATGCCAACTGGCCCGATTCAGGTGAGTGACGCCTGATTTTTGAAGCCAAAAATAGCTTAATTTTGTCTGTCTCCCACCTGCAACTGCCTCTGCTTCAACAGGAGTCAATAGGGGAAATACATTCTCTCAATATATATTTGTTTAAATCTCCTGCTTTCCTCTTTCAAAATGTTGGAATGAATGCTAAGAGCTCCACTGGATGTATGTGTATTGCTCCTAGACTGTGGACAAAGGGTTTTGTGCGTGGGGTGGTGTTCCCCTTCCTTTGGCAGGCTGGCCTGGGGGCTGTACTTCTGATACAAATAACCTCAAAGGAGGCATCTCCTGTCACGGGCACAGCCAGCTAACCCTATGCCTGCACACTCTTTTATCCAGCAAGCTTGTCAATCTCCAAGCACAGTGATGTACTTTTTGGCCTTACAGTGAGAGGCCCGATGGGTGCTTACACAGAACACTTGGGGCACCCTTCAAAGGGACAAGGAGAGGATACCAAAAAAGCTCCAGCATATTCACCGTTTAGCTGCTGAAAGGCCAGCCTTTGTTCTACTAAATATACGCATTTTTTTTCTATAAGGACAAATGCAAGGCAATTCCATGCACTGTTATAGGGAGGGCTTTATAAATGCTTCTCAAAGGATCCAATACTTCAACTTTACTACTATATTGTTATTTACAATTCTCAGTTGGTGGATGATTCACTGTTTTCAAAGGTTGTAACGCATGACAACATCGCAGTCTAAGTCCTCCTTTAGGTCATTATGGCTAAACAAGCTTAGAGTCCATCTACTCAGCACTTTGTTAAAAACACGTAGGGGGTCATTTTGACCTCGGTGGTCTTTTGTCAAGACCGCTGAGGGACCGCCGTGCTGAAGACCGCCAGTGGTGGCGGTTTTCCGCTCGGCGTATTATGACTGTTGGCAGCCCTCCGTCCTTTTTCGGACGGAGAGCCGCCAACAGCCATACTGGGAGTCGGCGGGGAAGTGGAGGTTGCTCCACCTCCACGTCAACAGAACACCGCCCACCGAATCACGTCCAGTGATTCAGCGTGGCGGTGTTCTGTTGACTGTGTGGTGTCGGCGGAGCAGCCCCCATGGATCCCGTTCCCCTCCCGGAGGATCAACGGACCAGGTAAGTTGATCGTCCGTTAGGGGAGGGGGGTGGGGGGGTGTTGTGTGCGTGCATAGGGGTGTGCGTGTGAGTATGTAGTGGAGGTGTGTGAGTGCGTGTATGCTTGCGGGGGTGTTGTGTGTTTGGGAATGAGTGCGTGTATGTCTGTAGGTATGTCTGCATGGATGTGTGCGTGTATGTTTGAATTTGGATGTGCGTGTCTGACTGTGTGTGTGGCTGTTGGCATGAATGTCGGTGTGTGTTCGTGTATGCGTGTCGGGTGTGAATGAGTGATGTGATGTTGGGGGTAGGGGTGCGGAGGGGGGTCCTGCCACCTTTGGGGGGTGGCAGGGGTGGTGGGGGGTGTAGGGGAGGGAGTTGGGCTGGGGGAGACCCCTATCAGTGCCAGGGAAGGAATTCCCTGGCACTGATAGTGCTTACCGCCAGAGATTTCATGGCGGTTCCAAACCGCATGAAATCCATGGCGGTCAGCCGGGTCCAAATACCGCCGGCGGTATAGTGACGACCGCCGGACTGGAGACCCAGGTCTCCAGCCCAGCGGTCGTCTCCGCCCTGGCGGGCGGAACGGTTAAGAGGCGGATGACCATGGCCATGGTCATAATTTCAAAAATTTGACCACCAGCCTGTTGGTGGTCTTATCGCCGCTTCTCCGCCGTCCGCCAGGGTCGTAATAACCCCCTTAGTTCCTCCACAGAGATAGTTAGAAAAGGTGGGAGGGAACAGGCATTTTCACAATCATACACAATAACTTCCCTTGGCTCTGGGTTATTGTGTAAGACTACTGACAGAGCTTCAGGTCCAGTAATGCTAACTTAGACAATGATATCACAATTTCATAATCCCCAAAGTTCTGGATCCTCATGGGCTGGTATCTCAAAATGGTCTTTATCAGGGAAAACATTTTGGTGGACCTCAGGTTCAGTAGATCAGCTGTTAACAGTAAGGTAACACATTATTTCTTCACTATAACACTTTGACTTTGAGGTTCTTCCTGTGGCTGCATGGTCAAAGAAAATGCAAGCAACCAAAGCTCCCAAAGAAGCTTAAGTTAGGACCCAGGGAGATCAATATGTTTCTTAGAAGCTCTTTTAACCCAAATAGTAGGATGTTCCATCCCAGGGCTACAGCACATTGTGGGGGTTGCTGAGGCAGAGGTCGCAGGTTATAGTGTGCAGAAAAAACTTCGTATTGGGATGAGCAAGAGGCCTGTCAAGAGTCAGTGTGTTTAATTCTCTTAGTCATCAATTACTCACCAGGGAGGTTACTTCCTGTGGTGACAATCTTTCTAGTGGATTTACTATCTTACAGTAGATTCATCACCTTTGAATATATCAGGCATGAGACTGTATCTGGAAACCTCTGAAATAGCTCTCCCGGGCCAGCAGAGGGCGCTGACTCCTAGTAACAATCCGGATTGGCCCCACAGTCATGTCACCAGAGGTACAAAATGCCCTGCTAGGCACCCTGGCATCACGTATACTCTGTTTTTTATGTATTGTTTCATACAGGTCAAGAATAATAACATCAGAACGGAGATGAAATGCAACAACTAACTTGACATCTTAAAATATGATAGTACAGTGCCTTCCAAATGGTGGTCTGTGAGGAATCTCGGGTAGATAGCGTAACCACCAGACAGATCATACTGTAGCTAAGTGACTTTTTTTTCTGGTGGATACTTCTACCTGCACATTTTTCACCTCTGAAAATTAATCAATCAGGTGTTATTTGTATAGAGTGGCTTGTCACCTGAGTGGGTATCCAGGCGAATACTGCAGGCGTTTATTCGAAAAGCCAGGTTTTCAGTCCCTTTCTCAAGTGGGTCAGCGAGGGTGCGGTACAGAGGTGGATTTGGAGGGCGTCCAGGCTTTAGCAGAGAAGTGGGAAAAGGAGCATCTTCTGGCGCAGCATATGTGTGGTATCTTTGCAAGTGCAATGTGTGTCAAGCACAGGTTCCTGGTCTGTTGGTGGAGGTGAAGGTGGTGGGTCAGGTAGGTGGGTCCGTGGTTATAGAGGGTTTTGTAGGCATGGATCAGGAGCTTGAAGCGGCATCTCTTCTGGATCGGGAGCCAATGGAGGTCCTTCAGGTGCTGGGGGTCTTTTCATGACTCTAGTGGTGGTGCCTGTGTTCAGTGTGCTGCCGTAGTCCAGTCAGCTGGTGATGAGGGCCTGAGTCACTGTCTTCCTCGTTCCGATGGGGAGCGACTTAAAGATCTTGCAGAGCATGTGGAAGCAGGCTGAGGAAACAGTGTTGACTTGGCATTTCATGGAGAGTTTGCTGTCGACAATGATGCTGAGATTGCAGGTGTGATCTTTCATTTTGGGGGTGGGTCTGAGCTCTGTTGGCCACAAGGAGTCATTCCAGACAGCTGAGTGTCTGCTGATGATCAGAACCTCTGTTTTCTCCATGTTGAGCTTCAGGCAGTTGTCCTTCATCCAGGCTGATACGTTCTTCATACATTTGTGGAAGTTGGTCTTTGTCTTGAGTTCAGAGTGAGAGAATGAGCTGCATATCATCAGCTTAGGAGATGATGGTGAAGTTGTATGATCTCACAATGTCTTTGAGTGGTATCATGTAGACATTGATGAGTGTTATGCTTAGGGAGGAGCCTTAGGGGATGCTGCAGAGAGTGTGCTTGGCCTGTGAGGGGAAGAGGGGGGCAGGTGTACTCTGGGTGTGTCCCATGAGGAAGGATACCATCCATCTGAGCGCATCGACTGTGATCCTAACCTGGTGTAGTCGGTTGATGAGTGTGTGGTGGGGAACCGTGTCAAAGGTGGCGGAGAGGTCGAGGAGGATCAGGGCAGCTGCTTCTCCTCTGTTGAGTAGGGCGTGGATGTCATCTGCTGCAGAGATCAGAGCTGTCTCAGTGCTGTGATTGGCTATGATGCCTGATTGAGAAGGGTCTAGCAGGTTGTTTCAGTCCAGGTGTTTGGTGAGTTGGAGGTTGATGGCCTTCTCCAGGACTTTGGCAGGGAACGGGAGCAGAGCGATTGGGCGGTATTTCTGGTGCTCGCTAGGGCCTACAGGGGGTTTCTTGAGGAGGGTTCTGATCTCTGTATGTTTCCAAGCCTATGGAAAAGTGGCTGAGGTTAATGAGGCGTTGAGGATGGTGGCGAGCTGGCGGCAGATCTTGTTTCTTCTGAGGTTGAAGATCCTGTATGGGCAGGAGGTCAGTGGGTGCTCCCGAGTAGATGAAGCTCATGAGTGTGATCGTGTTCGGTGTGTTGAGTTGACTCCATGCAGTGAGTGGACGGTTGGCAGTGGAGGTTGACGGCATGCTGGCGAGGTCGGAGGGTTGAGGACTGAAGTTACTGTAAATGGTTTCTATCTTTTTGTTGAAGTGGTTGGTGAGGGCATCGCAGGGTTCTTGTGAGTGGGGGATGGAGTTTTCGATGGCTTATGGGCAGGCAAACTCTCTGATGATGGTGAAGAGTTGCTTGGTTTAGATGGAGCTGTTCTCGATCCGGCAGGTCAGGGCCTCTTTTTTTGCAGCTTTGATCTGGCAGTGGTAGTCATTGAGGGCCATTTGAAGGTGGCTCAGTTGCCGTGGTTCTTGCTGGTGCGCCATCTTCTCTCCAGTTATTTGCACCAGCGTTTTGGTTTGCTGAGTTCATGGGTGTACTAGCTGCCTTTTTTGGTGGTTCTGTGGGTCTTGGCTGGTTTGCTCGAGACGACCAGGTCGGTGGCTTTCATGATGAGTCTTTAAAATTATGTACTGCCTCATCCAAGTTGGTGGTGATGCTGGGCTGTGAGGTGCCGAGGGCATCGATCTATTGCTGCTGACTGGCCTTGGTCCAGCCGCAGGAGGGAGCATTGTGGCGAATGGGGAAAATGCACGATGTAGTGGTCCAACCATACAAAACGACATACACAAAAAAGTGATGGATGGAATGCCTGAATTAAATTAATCTCAGCCACTGGTAATTTTTACTATACCAGTTCATTGTTATTTTGCACACAATGCCACTTCAGTTGGACCCATCTATATGAAAACCAGTCTTGACCCTACTCAAATGTAAAAAGAAATCTAGCATAAACTACCAGTGCAGGTCCTCCCTGAACTGGAACAAGAGCAACCCCAGACTGGTTTTGCACTTATTAGCGCTCATCAGTCAGATACAGCTTGGTTCCAGTGGCACGGTGTGCACAGGACCCATGTCTGGGAATATCCATCTCATTTAAGGTATCACACTGAAAAATACAAAAAAGAGATGGATGAAATGGTTAAATTAATCTCAGCACTGTTAAGTACTCACACCACACCCCAGTCTAGTGCAATTTTGAAAACCGTGCACCTCTGTTAGTGGCAACTGTAGTTATACACACATCAAATTAAACACTACTATAGTTGGAAACCGAGGACAAACATGCACACTCCCATGCTCTGAGACAGGCCGTGCATGAAAGATAGTCTTTCCATCTTACAGAGCTGGAGGCGGAATATACAATACTGAAGCTGCTGGTCTCCCAACTTGGCCACGAATCAGCAAAAACACCATTGACTGGGGGTTTACTGCTCTATTGAAGACATGAAAACACTTTCCCTTCTACTCAAAATTTGCCCTACACTTTCTCTTCCGTTTAAGACAATTTAACTAACGACTTCACAGTTTCTGGAAGTCTACTACTGATTGACGAAGAAGAATCCATTTAGATCATATTAGTTGTTTTGAATGAATGCTTAAATGTATCCACAACTGCCTGGCCTTGCTTTTAGTTTTGCAGTTTCCATCTTGAGATGCCATGCGTACGGGAGAACAGCGGGGGAGGGAAGGTGGCCTGGCTCTTTAAGGGACTCAATTCAGAGCTGGTCCAGCGAGTTATTGATTCACGCTCTGGTAACGAATATTAGATTGTGTATAGCTGGAAATGGTTGCAGAGCAGGTCGACTGCTTGGGAAGCACTGCTCCTTCTTGTAAACCCGCTCCCCGAAGGGGGTTTGGGTTAGACAGGCTTTAGTCTGCGTCAGTTAAATATGCACCTGGTAATTACCAGGAGTGGGGGTAAGGAGAGAGTAGATCCAGGATATGGTCTGGGTGAACAAAGGGCCTTGAAGGGGCACAGTCGTGTATTACATGTAGAGTAAGCATAGGGCTTCAGACTTTCAGAGAAACGAAGAGATTTCCTGGAACGTCGGTGTCTCTGAAAGGCTCGACAGGATGGGCAGCATTTCATGTCAGCGATATGAAGAGATTCGCTTGATATTACATTGATTCTGACCCAGCCATGCGAGTCTTTCACGAGCACGGGCTTGTTCTAAAATCTAAAATATGTTTTCATCGTCCCACTGCTTCCCATTGAGGCCCAAATAACATTTCTGATTGTATTGCCATACAAGGAACAAAACACATGCTTGCAAACGTCACCTTTAAACAGATGCAAGATGTTCATAGGTAAGCATATCCGGAGATTACTCAATAACATCAAGTACATATTGCTCCTTTTCTGTACCACAGACCACTGTAATCTGCTAGTTTTGTCTATTTGTTTTAAATCAGGGGTACAGTTACAAGGTTACATTAGGAAATTAAATAGGACGACAGGATTGGAGCACTGTGCTCTTGATGACATGGAGTCATAAGGAAACTTCACATATATGAAAACAAACTTCCCTATCTCTCCATTCTCATGTAGGGCACTGCCACACCGTCACCTAAATACAGAAGGCTGAGTGGAATCACAATATACGTAGTGCTTTAAATGGGCCGGTACTGTTTTTCCATTTCAAGCACTGAATATACGTGTAGTCTTTTCTATATGTTTGGGTCCACCTGAACTCTTGCCTTCCCTTGTTTATAAAACGACGGTGATAATACCTTAAACGATTCAAAGTGAGTCAGCAGCGAGTGAATGGCTGTCCAATCTTCTACTGTTCAGTCGGGTGTCAATGCCACCCTTGCGATTCTTCACCCTTGATTCCAATGGAGCTCAGTTGTTAACTCGGAGGTCATGCCTACGGGCTTCTTACATATTGTCCACACCTTGGGAATCATAATCAGACAGAAGGTATTTGCGCTACCTTAACAATGGCTTACCTCCTGGATCCCTCAATGTAGTGAAAGTCCACTTTTAAATAATAATGTGATCCACCTGAAACAAAATAATGTTGTGTAGATTAGGGTTTACTTTACTCTATCCTTTGTGCTCACACACACATATACTTTCCTTAAATTACTTTGGAGGTGGTTGTTACCAGGGTGACATGACCAGCTGCTCCCCAAGGTCAACGACGTTCTAGGCAGCTCCTTCTTGATCACCAAAACCCGCTTCCAATTCTGCCAAATCAGCTGATGGATTTAGGGGATGAAGGGCCCATCTAACAAAAAAGGACTCAATACTACCAACCCCTAAATTACACTGCGGGCCCAGAAGCAGCTGTGTCTCGAAACTTGAGGGGGTCCGCACAGTACATAGAGGGGAACCCTTCCTACCTGGCCAGCCACCTATCACTTTAACTGAGGGGGCTCCTTGGAGCTCAGCGCACTCCGCACCCTGGGCCCTGCGGGAGCTTTTTTTACATCACTGCCCAGAAGTCAGGAGAGTAACCGGATGGATGAGAGCGTAACTCAAATGACTGACCGGCCTCTCACCTACGGGATCAAGATGGTGGACTTAAGTGTCCATACCTCGCCACCAGAGCAAAACTCTGTAAAGATTTGTAGCAGCCCGGCACTCTGAAGGGTCGGAGACTGCAGGGATTCCCAGACTGAGCAACAATGAGGAGAGCTGAGTGCGACCTTCCAGCACAGGTGAAGTATGGAGTCCAGTATCAACCAAGCAGAGCACAAAAGCCACAGGGTAAGATAGATACACTGAAGTGGTAGAACCCGCCATGCTTCACCCGCACACAGTCGCACAGGTGGTGCTTGGTGCAGGAGTGTGGGCTGAACTGGACCACAAAACAAAGTCCTCTGCATGCCACCTCATCCACAGCGAATCCCTGCAACGTAAGATTGTGGAAATGAAAGGGGGACCTTGGATAAGAGGATGTAACCCTGCTGATGCATTTCCCCTCAAACACACAGAAACACCAGCTGTTAGACCGAATAGTGCAGGGGAGCATAATTTAAACCTTCTTTTCCCCATGTGGACCTTCCAAGGGATCCAATAGGTAACTGCATGGACAGGAAGGAATGGTTTCTTACCTGTAACTCCAGTTCTCTCGTAGGGGTATTTCCATGATAGTCATAAGCACTGAATAGTTCTGAGCGCCTGCGGGGACCCCGGAGACCTGGTGTGAAGTATATTCTTAAGTGCAAATACCAACCCTTTGAAAAAAGGTTTGTCAAAAAACACTTAAGAATAACACTGTACAGCCTATGTGAACAGCTACACAGGCCAAATTGTTAAAAGAAAAAACAGTTATAGTGTAAATTCACGTTTAAACATCTATTTATTTTATAAATATATTAACAAATACATTCTCATATTTTATTTACACCTCTCATGAGAATAAAACAATGCAGGGCAGTGTAGTCCATAGGCTGTCATTATACAGAATGAAAATAGAGCTGTGCCTTTAAGAAAGTAAAGTCTTCCTGTTTCCCATCATGCACAGCAAAAGGCAGTTGCCTCAGTTCTTTTTTGGAGGCTTGTAACCTGACATGAAGAAACAAAACATTTGTTGGAGTACCAACCTCGATAATATTCATGTTCTATGTCAACTCCACCGGGGAGGAGGGAGGGTTGCTTAAATACCCCTATGAGAGAACTGGAGTTACAGGTAAGAAACCATTCCTTCTCTCGTAGGGGATTTCCATGTATAGTCATAAGCATTGAATAGAGTAGCAAGCCTATCCCCATAACCGCGGTGGAGTAGACAGAAGAATACTGAGAAAACATGAATCATGCAAATAAATTCTTGAGCAAGGCCTGTCCAACCTGCGCATCTGCCCTAGCGTCTGTGTCAAGGCAGTAATGCTTAGTAAAGGTATGGACCGACTTCCAAGTGGCAGCCTTGCATATTTCTGCCAAAGGGACATTTCTCATCAAGGCTGCAGTAGCTGCCTTCCCTCTAGTAGAGTGGGCTTTTGGCCTACCCCCAAGGGATTTGTTTGCTAACTGATAACATAACATTATACATGAAACAATCCACCTGGATAAAGATTGTTTAGACGTGCCCAACCCTGTTCTAACTGGGCCATAGTTAATAAAAAGCTGTTGTGATTTCCGTAGGCTTTTTGTCCTGTCCAAGTAAAATTTCAAGACTCTCTTTACATCCAGAGAGTGCAGAGTTCTCTCAGCAGGAGTAGTTGGATTTTGAAAGAAAGTCGGTAATGAAATTGTTTGGTTCACATGGAAGTCGGAGACTACCTTAGGTAAACATTTTGGATGAGTTCTCATTACCACTTTTGCAGATTGAAAAACCGTGCAGGGTTCTTGAGCGCAAATGGCCTGGATTTCGCTGACCCTACGCGCTGAGGTGATTGCCACTAGAAAAGCAGTTTTCCATGTGAGATGCTGAAGTGATGCCTTATGTATTGGCTCGAATGGAGGTAGCATCCGACGCGATAGGACAACATTCAGTTCCCATGGAGGAGATGGTCTTCTAATGGGAGGAAAAACCTTTTTTAAACCCTCCAGGAAGTCCTTAATAACTGGGATTCGAAAAAAGGAAGTTTGTGAGGGGCTCTTTCTGTATGCTGTTAGAGCCGCCAAATGTACCTTTATTGAAGCCCAATTTTGCCAAACTTAACAAGTATGGCAGAATAGACTCCTCTCCGCAGGATATCGGGTCAATGTTGTTGTCTAAGCACCACACGCAGAATCTCTTCCACTTGCTTGCATAAGTGGATCGTGTGGAAGGGCGCTTTGCTTCTTTCAGGATTTCCATACAATCCTGAGGTAAGTTCAAGTGTCCATATTGCACTAGCTCAGGAGCCATGCTGCCAAACTCAACGATGAGAGGTTGGGATGGGACATCTGCCCTCTGAACTTCGTTAGCAGGTCCGGACGATAAGGGAGCCTGATGTGTGGTTTGAGTGACCGGTGAAGAAGGTCTGGGAACCACCATTGGCGTGGCCATTCCGGAGCAATCAGGATCATTTTGGACTGAGCATTGGATAACTTCTGGAGGACCGCCGGAATCAGGGGAAGCGGCGGAGAGGCGGAAAGAAATGCTCCTGACCAGCTTATCCACAGGGCATTCCCCAGTGTCCCTGGATGGTAATATCTGGAGGCGAAGTTTTGGCATTTTTTGTTTTCTGGGGTTGCGAATAGATCTATAGAGGGGGTACCCCATAGTGAGAAAATAGAATGAACGACGTCGTCGTGTAGAACCCACTTGTGGTTCTCGTCCATTACGCGGCTGAGAGCATCCGCTTGAACATTCTGGATGCCCGGCAGGTGAGTTGCTACTAGCGACATGTTCCTGGCTAGAAGCCAATGCCAGATTGTCTGAGCCTCTCTGGATAAAATCCTGGACCTGGTGCCTCCTTGTTTGTTTACGTAGTACATAGTGGCCACGTTGTCCGTCTGGAGAAGGAGAGTTTCCGCTCTCAGAGAGGGAAGGAAAGCTTTGAGCGCAAGGTGGACTGCGCGAAGCTCCAGCAGGTTGATATGATAGAGACTCTCTTTCTGTGACCACTTGCCTTGGACTCGAAGATGTTCCATGTGCGCTCCCCATCCGAGCAGTGATGCATCTGTTACGATGGTTTGAGCTGGAGGCCGATGTTGGAACGGAATCCCCACCAAGAGATTGTCGGGTAGCCACCACCACTTGAGGGACTGTAGGGCGTGGGGAGAAAGGAGGACTTTGCTCTCCCATTCGTTCATTAGTTGACTCCATTGATCCTCCAGGTTTTCCTGTAATGGTCTCATATGGAGGCGAGCATTGGGAACGAGATGGATACAAGACGCCATCGAGCCCAGTAGAGAAGCTATTACTCTTGCAGTGGTCTGTGGAGTCTCTTGCAGTTGTTTGCACTTTTGGAGAATCGATAATCGTCGTTCCTCCGAAGGAAACACCTTTCCTAGATTGGTATCTACAATGGCCCCTAAGTAATGCAACCTCTGAACAGGTGTTGCTGTGGATTTCAGGAGATTTACTTGAGGACCTAGCTTCTGCAACAGCTGTAGAGTCCATTTGAAATGTTGTTGTGCCTCTAGATAACTGGAGGCCTTTATGAGCCAATCGTCTAGATAGGGGTAGACAAATATTCAATGTTTCCTCAAGTGGGCGGCTACCACCGCCATGCATTTGGAAAAAGTCCTCGGCGCTGATTTGAGGCCGAAGGGCAGAACCGCAAATTGGTAATGACGTTTTCCGACGGTGAACCTTAGGAATTTTCGATGTTTCTTGGTCACCGGAATATGAAAGTAAGCGTCGGAAAGGTCTATTACACAGAGCCAGTTGCCCTGACGAAGATGTGGGTAAATTTGATGCAAGGATAGCATCCTGAATTTCTCTTTGCGAATCCACTTGTTTGCTGTCCTTAGATCTAAAATGGGACGGAACTCTTGCTTGTCTTTTTTGGGCACAAGGAAATACCTCGAATAAATCCCCTTCCCTTGTTGGCTGATCGGGACGGGTTCTATGGCTCTTTTTTGTAATAGAATAGTGACTTCTAACTGAAGAGCTTCGAGGTGTCGGCTGGTTGTTTTGGGTGGAACAGATGGTGGAGGACTGGTGAATCTGAGAACGTAACCATGTCTCACAATATTCAATACCCAGGAGTCTGTTGTGATGCGTAGCCACTCGTCCAGATGATTTGAGATACTTCCCCCTACCAGAGTGGATAACGGAGGAGGGGGAAGCGAAGATTCAGGGCTTCGACGCGGGAGCCTGTCGAGTTGCCTGAGTTTGAGGTGTTGAACGACCCCTTGTCGACCTTCGTTGTGTGGAGAAACCCCTATGATGCTGCTGCTGTTGCTGGGGACGTGAAGTCTGATACCTGTGGGTGAACAGTCTTCGTTGATATGGGCGGAATACCTTTCGCTGTTCTTTCGGTCGTTCCATGCCTACTGCTTTCAGGGTATCCAGCTCAGACTTCATTCTGGCCATCTCGTCATCGGCATGAGAGCCGAACAAAGTGGAGCCTGAGAAAGGTAAATTTTGTATTCTCTGCTGTGCTTCAGGTTTAAGCGATGTAAGTCGCAGCCATGCATGTCTTCTGAGCACTATTCCGTGAGCATAGTTATGTGCGGATAGTATCGAAGAATCCGCTGCAACACTTATAACTTGGTTAGAAACCATAGCTCCCTCGCCCACGACCTCCAGGAAATCTTCCCTTTTGTCCTTAGGAAGATGCTCCGCAAACTGCAGTACAGAGTCCCAGAGGGCTCGATCATATCTCCCTAATAGAGCAGTGGCACTGGCTGCTTTCATGGTGATGGATGCAGTAGAGCATACTTTTCTTCCTGCAGCATCGATCTTTCTGCTCTCTTTATCTGGAGGTGAAGAGGAAGACGGTGACGTAGAATGCAATTTCTTTGCTGCCACTATAACCACCGAGTCCGGTACTGGGTCCGACCTCAAGAATAGAGGATCTTGTTCTGGTGGACGGTATTTTTTAATAAGTCTGGAAGGAGCAGACTTTGTTGCAGCCGGTGTAAGAAAAATGTCCATTGCCGGTTCAATAAGACCCAGAACCAGTGGAAGCAAAGGTCTTGAAGATGTCCTGTGATGCAAGGTCTCGAAGATTACTGACGTCGATGGAGCCGGCACCGCCAGCGGGATATTCAGTTTGGTTGCCCCTCGCACCAAGACCTCCTGGAATGTATTCACATCATCTATGGGGGACACTCTCGGGGACGGTGAGTCCGATAGGGTTGGAGAGTAGTCCCGTGTAGACGAAGAAGAATGTCTATGATGTGAATGCTGAGATCTCTGTCGTGATTCATGACGATGGTGCCGAGAGGAAGAAGAACGTCTAGAAGAATGTCCAGAACGCCTTACAGATCACGTTGGAGTCCTTGGAACAGACTCTGAAGGAGGAGCCGGAAGAGGAGCCGTAGGTGTTACCGGTGTCTGCGGCAACGGCGACTGCCGAGGCGAGAGCTGTGGAGACGCTGGAAGCAGGATAAGTGAGGCAGAGGATTCTGATGTTGTATAAACCCTTCTAGGCCTCTTTGATTGTCGTCTCGACGTCGACACACTCCTCGACGTCGAAGAGCGGTGACGGCGACCTCTGGACGTCGATTCCTCTCGCCGTGGAGAACCTCTCGACGACGACCCTCGACGTCATTTTGGTGACGGCGAACGTCTCCGACAGTGAGTACTCTCTCTCGACGTCGATCGTCCTCGCCGTGTCGACGGCGAGCCTGACTCGGATCTCCTCGACGTGGAACGTCCTCGCCGTGTCGACGGCGACCCAGATCCTTTCGACGTTGTGTGTCCACGTCGTCTCGACGGCGAAATGGTAGTCGACGGCGAACAATGTCTTTTCCTCGCCGGCGAACCACTCCTCGACGGCGAACATGTTGGCGCCGTTCCCTGTTTCGACATCGACGCCCTCGACGTCGTCGGAGACCTGTGCCGTTTTTCAGCAGGTCTGGTAGGAGTTATAGAGGAAACAGATTGAGCCCTGGTAGAAGCCTGACCTTCTCCTCGCTCTGTGGTGGAATGGCCACTTTTTCTTCTGTCCTCTCTCGCCTGAAGTCGGATTTTCTCCCTATCACAAAGAATTCTTCTGGAGAAGGTTTTACAGATGTCACACGACTCTGGTTGGTGGCTGGATGGAAGACAAATTATGCAGACCCTATGTGGATCTGTTTTTGCCTTTTTTCTGCTACAAGAAGGACATTTGTCAAAAAGTGAAGGTATTTCTAAACTAGAAAAATCTCAAAATTCTGTCAGAATTTAACAGAAACTAGTAGGAAATGATCACTCAATGTTAAAAACGTCGAGTGAAATTGAAATTCAATAAGATTTTAAATGAATTTCTGTCACAAAAAACTTTGTGAGGTAGAGCTCAATGCTTCAGGGTCCTGTCCGAAGGAGCCGGAAAAAAGAACTGAGGCAACTGCCTTTTGCTGTGCATGATGGGAAACAGGAAGACTTTACTTTCTTAAAGGCACAGCTCTATTTTCATTCTGTATAATGGCAGCCTATGGGCTACACTGCCCTGCATTGTTTTATTCTCATGAGAGGTGTAAATAAAATATGAGAATGTATTTGTTAATATATTTATAAAATAAATAGATGTTTAAACGTGAATTTACACTATAACTGTTTTTTCTTTTAACAATTTGGCCTGTGTAGCTGTTCACATAGGCTGCACAGTGTTATTCTTAAGTGTTTTTTGACAAACCTTTTTTCAAAGGGTTGGTATTTGCACTTAAGAATATACTTCACACCAGTGCTCCGGGGTCCCCGCAGGCGCGCGGAACTATTCAGTGCTTATGACTATACATGGAAATCCCCTACGAGAGAATCTACACCTATAAGTCACTGTGAATTCTCAGCAAAGTGCTTCCTGGTTGTGAACCTATGAGGGTGACAATACCTGGACTTTCAGCAACTGCCCAAGTACTTGGTCTGCGGCCCCGAAAACAACCAGGAGGACACATAAAATGGAGAAGACTAAGACACCAAAAGAACTGGCGATTCAGAAGTGGCCCCAGTCTCCCGAGCCAGGGTCCACTGAGAACTGTCTTGAGCTGAATTCAGCAAAACTGAACGGGCTGTCCAAGGACAGTAGAGTGTACAAACTAGACTCCATTACAGTGTCTAGGAAGGCAATGTAGACTAAGGGCCTCATTACGTGTCTGGCAGTTTTAAAGCCGACAGACCATTGCACTCCTGGCGGTCCAACCGCCATATTACGACCCTGGTGGTCGGGCTGCCAGGGGACTGCCCCCACTGTCAGGAACATGGTTTCCGAGGGGGCGGTTGTAGTCGGAGTCGTGGTCAGCCACGACAATGCTGGCTTCAGCGCCGCCATGCTGATCACGATTTCCCTCGCCACTAGCCTTTTCATTGTGGGGTCCCCGCCATGAGAAGGCTGGTGGAAAGGCAGTGCTGGGGGCTCCCTCTGTGGGACGGCATTGGCCTCAGCTCCATAAGTGGCTGAGGCCATTGGCCCCACATGGTTTCCACTGAGCAGAACGACTGGTGGAAACCACAGTTTTCAGAGGCTTCCACCGGTCAGCACAGTAGAAACCCCGTAATAGGGTCAGAGGGGGCCTGCCAGCCTCGCAGCGGTCTCCTTCCTTCGGGTCTGGCAATCCAGGTTTTGGACCGCCAGACTTGCAGTGCAAGTGGATGTTACTCTATTGAGGGATGACCAGAGGAAGCTGTCGGAGACTTCCCTGAGTTACAGCTGGACACAGAGGCTCTAAGAAAGCAGGTGCTGAAGTAGACTTAAAGTGTATGTGGGGTGTCTATGGTGGAACAACATTCAAGCAGTGGGCCAACCTGAAGGGGTTGAAGGCAATGACATGGTGCATCATCCAAAAGACTACTTGATATCAGTGATTGAGCCACAAAGCCTTCCAAATTATTTTCTCCTGAGAGGACACACACAGTACCACAAACAGGTAAGGCCAGAAACTCCTAATAGTCCACACTATAACAAGACATCCTTTTTCAATGGCTACCTAGCTTTGTTCCCTCGGAAGCAGTCTGTGCCTGATGAAGGTTAATGCGAGCTCCCTGGCTTTGCCCATAAGCTGACACAACTCCTTTCTCTGTGGCATCAATCTACACAATGAAGAATTGACCATCGTCCAGTGTCTTCCATGCAGCCACATAACATAATGCAGCATTCAGGTTCTCAGAGGCCTTCTAAAACTCCACAGTCCTGATTACATTTTTAGGCTGCTGCTTGAATGTCAGAGTCATCAAGGGCACAACTATTTTCTTATAGCTGGCCACAAATTGTTAGTGATATCTGATGAGTCTTTGGAAGGTTCTCACCTGAGCCTCGATCCCATACAGACTGCGTTCATCAAGTGCTGAAAAGTGGAAGGAGCATTCTTAAGCCCACAATTGGTACAATTCTTCTCACACTGGCATAAAGAATCCAGTCTTCTCTTCAGCAGTCTGTATTAATACAATTAGCTATTAGCCACTGGTCAGATTAAAGGTACCCAAGAAGCAAGTAGCACCAAGCCAGTCCACTAGCTCATCATCCTTGGGAATCCGTTATGCATCAGTCTGCATCAGTCTGTGTCAAGTCATTAGGGGCCTGGTAGTCCACACAAATGCAAAGGTCTTTGGATCTTTGTTTGGGCACCAAATGTTTTGGCTTAAGGGCTACGAGAACATCCAATCACAATCAAATACAACATCTTGGCAGTCTCTGCCTTGATACACTCATGGACTCACTCAAACATCCTCTAAGCCGTACTTCCATCACAAACCCTATAGTAATCAGACAGATGCGCCTAAGGGCCTCTCAGCCCTAAATGTATATTGCTACTAGGTTGAGTGTTTCAGGGCCATGTTAGGCCCCTTTACAAATAATCAACCCAACTGGCATGATGGATACAGCTGGTGCACTGTCTTTCACCTGACAGTCCCTTTTGTAGTACCCCTTCTTGTGACCACAATAGGTCATTTGTTTGGATTCGGAAGAAACTACATTCTCCTGTATTCCTAACCTGCAACCAAATTTCCTCTTTTCCTTTGTTCTCCCATTGATCCTTGCGAATATCCCTCACCCACACTTTCTAGTTTGGACCTAGTCTATCAATAGGTCCTCTCTCCCTTAGGCTTACAGTCCTGCTAATGCAGTCCTTTGTTAACCTAATTAGCTACACACATGTTAGATAACACTGCAAGCTTCTCTGGATCATTTACTGTCAGTTCTGACAGATATTGCCTCAAAGGGGTAGGATACTACCTACTCCTCCGTGAGTTGCTCTTTTGCCACCAACTGGTGTAGGGCATGAAAATCCTTTCATTTCCCTCACTTGCACTCACTCATTCAAATTAGGCAATGTACTATGAATCCAAGTTTCAAAAGGAACACCATCTTCATTTTTGCCTTCTTTGAATCTCTTAAGGTACTCAGCTGGCTTCAACCCAAACTGTCTGATCAGAGCTTCCTTCAGTTACTCTTAGTTCATTTGATCAGCAAAAGGTTAACAACCGCTGTGCCTTCTATGGGCAAGCAACTCATTAAAAGTGACTGACTTTGACACATCATTCGAAGCCTGCATGCTACAAGTGATCTTAAAATGCACAAACCATTCCAAAATATGCTAGCCGATCTTAAAACTCACAAACCATTCCAAAATATGCTAGCCTCCCATATGCGTACAAGCTCTTGTGCAACATTTACTCTTGCTGAGTTAGAGGCAGAATCGTCTTTCCCAGATGTAGATGTCTCTGCTGCTTCTGTGAGCTTTTCTTTCTCTGAGGCTCTCCTCTCATCTATTGTCTTATTTCTCTGTTCCATTCCTTCTGTTCCTCCTGCCTCCTTTCTTCTAGTTCTTGGTCAACTAATCACAACTCCTCTCCCTCTCTCTCTGGAGTTCTCCTCTTCCTCAGCCTTAGCTTTCTGGAGTGCCAACTGCAAGTCACAAATCACATAGGAAAATAACTCCTCGAATTGGTAACAGTGGTATATTTGATAACAGGGGTGGGGGAATTGTTTCAGCGAAACCATGGAAAATATGTGTGGTTTCTCTGGGGAAAACATGTGCTAAGGGTCCAAGAGAGCCTTGCACCACAGCACTACCTCCCAGGGTTCCTATTATGGAACTTCATTGGGGTCCATCACAGTTTATTTCCTACTTTCCATTTTCTCTAACAGGTCCTTAACAAAACCTAAAAGGATCTTCCTATCCTAGTTTCTGGAAGTCCTCCACTTTCTCTCCAAACTCAGGTCTCTTAACTGATCTAAAGACAGGGGGCCTGATTACAACTTTGGAGGACGGTGTTAATCCAAATGTGACGGATATACCACCTACCGTATTACCAGTTCCACAGGATATAATGGACTCGTAATAAGGTAGGTGGTATATCCGTCACATTTGGGACGGATTAACACCGTCCTCCAAAGTTGTAATCAGGCCCACAATGTCTAGTTCTACTCCCACCACCCTTGCATCCTATATTGTACCATGCAGATGTTTCAGTGCTTAAGCTGAACTTGTTGTTCTATTAAAGAAAGTTGGAACTGGAACTTGCTGATTTAACAAAACTTGCTGTTGAAGGGCCACAACGAAGTTAAGGTCGCAACTGGCTCCAATTGTGGGAGTTGAGGTCATTTGCCACTGGTGTCCTGAGAATTGTCCTACTTCAGCTCTGCGAACTTGGCCAACTACAACTCTTTCTGCACTTCACTCTCAGGTCAGCAACGGTAAGCAGTCACAGGCTTCTCAGCGGGTAGTGTATTATGTTATTTGTTACATTAGTTGCACTTATAAAGCGCTTGACTACCCGAAGGCCTCGCAGCGCTAAAAGGACAATAACAGTAGCGAAAGGAAGGGAAGACTAGAGTTTAAAAAGCCAGGTTTTAATTGCCTTTCCAAAATTAGGTTCATGACTGGTTAATTGAATACTGCGGGGAGGGAGTTCCAAAGTTTGGCTCCCCAATATTCCAATGTAGCACCACCCCATCTGGCTTTTTTGATTTTAGGTAGTATAGCCAGTGCTGTAGATGCTGATCCAAGGGCTTGTAGAAGGTGGCTAGGGTTTTTAGCAATGTGGGGTGCAAGTGCTCAGAACTCAATAGTCAAACAACAGGGCCAATACAATGGTGTCCTGCCCCCACTTGTCTTTATAGAAAAGAAAGTACTTTTATACTCAGAACAGAACTAAATATATACATTCCAATCAATATGTCATATAGTGTTGTCATACATAGCTTATTAACCATGAGGTACTACACTTCTGCTTCGTTTCCAGGTAGCTGTCATCCCTCAGGGTATGTTTGAGATCCTGTTACTCCTGTCCACACTGTGCTACAGCATAGGCAATGATTAGACTCCGATGCAGATCACTCACAAGTTGTCACAAGTTAATTGTGCAACTCAGTTTAATGTATTTAGCAGGTTTCTATTAAAAAGTCTGAAGGTGGGGCAGCAAATTTGCCTGCACTTCTCATTCTGTCTCTCATCCCCAGGTGCAGGAATGCTCCTCAATTACCTGTTGATGATCAGCTGCTGGTGAGGGTGGCATTCCTGCCCTCAGGGGGTTGACTCGTTTGTAAATCATCACAGCAGGACTTTACAAAAGAGGTATCTGTAGAGCAAGCCACCAGTGCCACAGAGAAAAGGATCTTGTAAGACTACAAATCTCAGAACATGATATGCTGTCACCACTGCTTTATGCAATACACCCATGATAGGCACTGCAGTCCACTGTCTACAATAAGGCTACACTTGGTGCACTCCTCCAGGTCACAGGCCAGGTTCTAGGCCTTATGTAATCAGGGCCAGGCCAAGACCTATGCACTTTTTCTAGATTAGGGCGACACCAGGGCAAAAATAAAAGCCAGCATCATTCCAGTTCCAATGCAGTAAGACATTCAGGGCAGATGTACACACCTGCATACCATGAAGGGTACGGTATATGGACAAAATATCAGGTTGTATATTGGGTATTGTATATAGGAACACAGAAATATTAAAAAAAATATTGTGACACAAAAATATTATGATGCAGAAATATTGTTGTAAAGAATATAGTTTTTTCAGGTAATATAATTTTCAGGAATATCGATGTTGTCAATATCGTTTTCAGTAACACAGTTGTAAAGAATTTTGTTTTAGTTCATACTAATTAAATGTGTTATTATTGTTTGTATATTTGTTATTATTATTTAAATATAGTTTGTAATTTTAAGTGATTTAGAATCTTTAATTTAATTGATAACACTAATTTATATTGTCGTAGTGGGTTGCTTGGATTTTAGGGATATAGGGGGGGAACTTAACTAATTAATCATTAAGTAACAATAAATTGTTAATTCATTATTAATTATCAGAGTAATTAATAATTAAATACATTATGAAACACTGATTTTTTGTTATATTTTTGTTGCAGGTTGTAATTTTAACCCCTCCGGAGTCCATCACTTTCCCTACTGTTGCACAGACTGGAGTGGGAATAGTAAATGTTACCCCTTTGAAGTGCACCGCTTTCCCTACTGTTGCAAAGACTGGAGTGGGAATAGTTAGTTCATTTCACCTCTCTGAAGTCCAATGCTTTCTCTAATGTTGCACAGACTGGAGCGGGAATAGTAAATCTGACCCCTCCGAAGTCCAGCGCTTTCCCTACTGTTGCTTAGACTGGAGTGGGAATAGTAATTTTAACCCCTTCGAAGTCCAGTGCCTTCCATACTGTTGCACAGATTGGAGTGGGAATAGTACATTTAACCCTTTCAAAGTGCAATACTTTCCCTACTGCTGCTAGGACTAGAATGGGAATAGTAATTTTAACCCCTCCGAAGCCCAACGCTTTTCCTACTGTTGCACAGATTGGAGTGGGAATGGTACATTTTACCCCTTTGAAGTCCAACACTTTCTCTACTGTTGATAAACTAGTGTGGTCATAGTGTATGTGTTATTCCCAGATTGAAATACATTTGCTAATATTGGTTAAAGATATTTATGATTAATAATATTTGTGTATAATTTTATGGTATTTTTTATATTTTTATTTGTTTCTAAACTTTTATAATACTTTTTGTAAATGTCTTATTTTTTATTGTATTTTTTATTCATTTGTTTAATGTTTTGGAATTTAATTGTTAATATTTTTTATGTCTCTGATCAAGGAGACTTAAGGCCTGATCAGGAGTTCAGCGGATGGTTTTCACCGCCCGCCGAACTTCTGATGGGGAGGCTGCCACCACATTGGATACCTCCCCGCCGGACCCATTAAGAGTTTCCCGCAAGGATGGCGGGCGGAAACCTAGGTTTCTGCCCGCCAACCTAGTGGGATGCAGGCTACAGCATTGTCTCCGGCTCGTAATCGAACTGGCGGCAATGCTGTAGCCAGCAGGGTGCAGTAGCACCCATGCAATGTTCACTGTCTGCGTAGCAGACAGTGAACATTGCGACGGTGCTGGCCTGGAGGGGCCCTTGCACTACCCATGCCAAGTGCATGAGCAATGCAGGGCCCCCCCATTTGCCCCTGCACCTGTTCTCCACCAGCCATTTCATGGCGGTGCAACCACCATGAAACAGGTGGCAGAGAACGTGGTCATAATCCCCAGGGCAGAACTGCTTACAGCGCTGCCCCAGAGGATCAGCATCACCGCCACCACCAGACCACCGGGATCCAAGATCCTGGCAGAGCCGGCAGTTTCCTGACAGTCTGACCGCCAGAGTTGTAATGTGGCAGTCGGACCTCCACACTAGCAGCGGTCCAGACTGCCACAGCGAGTGTGGCGGTCTATAGACTGCCGCACTCGTAATGAGACCCTCAGTCTCCGAAACACGTCAGGTATACGATTGCTGTTATCAGAATAAAGCTTCACTACTGCAACTTGCTGTGGCCGCAACTATTTTTTGTACACTGGGTCTGCGAGTGTGGCACTTCCAGATGAAAGAAAATGAGGTTACGGGGACGTTATAGTTAGGTTCACGCTTTACCCATGCAAAACCATAGAAAATCAGCAATTATAGTTATACTTATAGTTGTACTTACATTAATAAATTATAACTTGTGGCCTAAAGTTACTATCCAGCGCCGGGTATAGCTTCTTCAGCCTGCTACTAACCCCTCTGCATGCACCCAACCTCATGCTGAGCACGGCACAGTGGTTTGGTGTGTGAGAAGTTGAGGTTTTGTTTTCACTGGGCTTTGGATCTGCAAATCCACTGCAGATTTACACTGGGTGTCACACTGTGTGCCAAAGTGGATCCGTGGATCAGCCCACATTTTTTTTTGCCCATTGAGGGGTCCCTTATAGACTCCTTCATGTGTCCTTTTGGGTCAGGGTACCTCTACCCTGCCCCTTTGTGTGTGTTTTTATTTATTTATATTTTCTTCTGATGGGTCCAGCCAAGAAACAAAATGGTGGCCACAACATTCCTTTCAGGTTGCGGACAGCCAATCATGGCTTTGCTTTTTGCTCAGATCCGCAGGTACCCTTGGATAGACAGAGGATCTGCGTCCCTGTGTATTTTTTCCCTTTAAGAACTTCAAAACTACTGAACAGATTTACATGATCTGCGGACCAAGATCGTGCTTCCTGCGAAATTCGGTGTAATTCCTTTCAGTGGCTCGGGCTTCACCCGGGTCTAAAAATTGCAAAATCCCTTAGACATAAAATGGGGGGAAAAGCATTTTGGGACCCCCTCTTTTTCTCTGCCCCCCGACAAATCACCATGAAACTTTACAGACAGCAGCTAAGCTAACTTGCGTACTAGTCTTGAAGATTTTGTGAAGAGTCGCCAGATATTAGCAAAAGAAAAAAAACACTTCATCTACAGGAAAAGTTGGACCTGGTCCAAACTATAACTTCCTTCTAGCTACTGCCTGTAGGTAATATATATAATATGTATTTATATAAGCATATATTTTATATAGTATTAAATATTAGTAAGATTTATTTAACTTACATTATATAATGGTATATAATAAAATATTTAAGATTTACTCATTTACATTTGAAATACAAGATATTTGTATATTATTAACGATATTAGTGTGAAATTTTGTTTTCAATATTTTTGTACTTACCATTATAAGTTTAGGAAAACAATATTTTTATGAACAATATTTTTTACACAATATTTGTTCCATGATTTTGTTGATTATGTCAGTGATCCCAGGGTACATTAACGCCCCTAAAGGAGCTGTGGATCGTCCAATGTATGTCTGGAGGAGAGCTCTGGATCAAGCAACACGGGGTAGGGGCTGAATTGGGCAAAGCTTTAGAAGAGACTCTAGGGGTAGACAGAATGCATATGGCCACATGATCTCAAATCTTCAGACACAGTATGAAGCACATATGGTTGGTTGGACTAAATACTCTTTTTCCACATGAAACATCAGCAGCATGGTCTCCATGACCAACAGGCTTAAAATGTAGACCAATCTGAGGTGCAAGGTTGTTCAGATTGCATTCCTCTCAAGGAAAGGTGTGCACGCTCAATATGGAACCCACAATACTGGTGGGACAGAATAATAAGGACAAAATATTGAAAAAAATATGGACAATTTAGTTAGTCTAGATTTACTATACCTATACGTACCTATATGGTACATACAGCTTTAAGGTATGCAGATGTGGAGTTAAGAATAGTGAATGTATACTTTCCTATATAAACGTACCTTTCAAAAGTTTGCCACTTGATATTTTGTCCTGAAATTATTTGTACCTTGATATGGTTGGTGGCAGTATTCAGTAGTATAGTTTCTAGGAAGCACTGAACCCAACTAGCTAAAGTGCCAATGAAGGGGCAAAATATATGCAACAAATTATTCTGCTTGCACAAGGGGAGCAGTCTGAACACCTAAGCAGAAGTATCTCAGACCACAACCCCCAGATTACAGGCCTGACCAGGGGACAACAACACACATCTATACAGAATTGGCATATGCAGGCCTCCATGCTTGTGGAGGTGAAATTAGGGAGGAGCGGGGCAATGAAATTCACCATTACCTCAGCATAAATGAGGGCACTACCTTCTGGCAGAGTGCGATGACTTCAAAGTAGTGAGCAGATAACACTTCATTTGATCCATAATGGGAGTCAAGAAAACTTTATTATAAGAACAAAACAAACCTGTCAGGACACTACCTGACATAGAACAGGAAATGGCTTGAGACCCCCTAGGCAAGGATGTTAGAAATGGGTTCTCTAGATGGCAGTCGGTTTGCACCCTGTCCAAGTAGGGACCCTCACTCTAGTCAGGATAAGGGAGATACCCGCTCACATAACCCCTGCTCACCCCCTTGGTAACTTGGCACAAGCAGTCATGTTTATCTCAGAAGCAATGTGTAAAGCATTTGCACATAACACACAGTAATAAGTGAAAACACTACAAACGGACACACACCAGTTTTGGAAAAATAGCCAATATTTATCTATATAAAACAAGACCAAATACGAAACAAATCCAACATACAGTAATAAAAATATGAATTCTGCAAGATTTACTCAAAAATACAGGCGGTCATTCCAACCCTGGCGGTCGGTGATAAAGCGGCGGCCAACCCGCCAACAGGCTGGCGGTCAAAAAAATGGAATTCTGACCCTGGCGGGAACCGCCAACACAGCCCACCACTTTAACACTCCGACCGCCACGGCGGGACAGACAAACAGCGCGGCGGTCACCGCCAACAGGCAGGCGGCAGACAATGTACCGCCCACAGTATCACAACTCACCAATCCACCACCTTTTCCGGGGCGGGAGCCCCGCCGATAAAAACACGGCGGAAACAGACTACGAACGGGAAAACGCTCACCTCTATACACTCCACGAGGACGGAGGACAGCATGGAACCCGAATTAAACATCCTACCAGCTCTTGTCTACCTGCTCATCTACCACGAGTACGAACTCCGGCGCAGAAGACAACGGTGAGTACTGCACCTACGACACAGGGGAGGGGGGAGGACGAAAGGTTACGGGCACACACATACGCCCCCCCCCCCAACTATCAACATACCAATGCAGAGCAACAACTGAGTGACACCCCCAAACCCCCCTGAAAAATGCAAAGACATAATAAAATGTTAATTTAAATTTATGTATAAATTAGGTTCATTGAAGTCATGGAAAATTATCGTTATGAAATATCAAAGCAAGATAGCGGAGCGGTGCTTGAGACGGCGGGGCCCAGCGGAGCCGTGCTTGAGACGGCGGGGCCCAGCGGAGCGGTGCTTGAGACGGCGGGGCCCAGCGGAGCGGTGCTTGACAGGAAGGGCCCAGCGGAGCGGTGCTTGACAGGAAGGGCCCAGTGGAGCGGTGCTTGACAGGAAGGGCCCAGCGGAGCGGTGCTTGACAGGAAGGGCCCAGCGGAGCGGTGCTTGAGAGGGCGGGGCCCAGCGGAGCGGTGCTTGAGACGGCGGGGCCCTGTTCAGCAGTGCCTGTCTTCACGGCGGGGCCCTGTTCAGCGGTGCCAGTCTTCATGGCGGGGCCCTGTTCAGCGGTGCCTGTCTTCACGGCGGGGCCCTGTTCAGCGGTGCCTGTCTTCACGGTGGGGCCCTGTTCAGCAGTGCCAGTCTTCAAGGCGGGGCCCTGTTCAGCGGTGCCTGTCTTCACGGCGGGGCCCTGTTCAGCGGTGCCTGTCTTCACAGCGGGGCCCTGTTCAGCGGTGCCTTTCTTCACGGCGGGGCCCTGTTCAGCAGTGCCTGTCTTCACGGCGGGGCCCTGTTCAGCGGTGCCTTTCTTGTCTATCAAGGGAGCCAGACCTGGCCAGGACTCCCTGCTTAGTCGCCCTCCGACCGTCCAGTTGCTGGACCCTCCTGTGACGGAGTCCTGGGCCCGTGGGTGTCCTCCGTCACACCCGGGATGGGGCTTGTGGGGCCCTCCTGGTCCGCGCCCCTGCTGGCTGACTTCTCCGCCCTGCTGCCCTTGCCCTCCTTCGATGAGGCTCTCTGGCCCTTGATGTTGTGGCAGGTGACGGGCCACGACTTTGCTCCTTGGGGGCAGCCGTGTCAGCCTTCTCACGGCGGGCCTTGGTTTTACGGGTTCTCTTTCCAGGGGGGGGGCTGGCTGTCCCCTTGCTGCTGGCCGATGTATCTGTGCTGTGAAAGGGTGGACTCCAAAACCCGTGCACAATGGTCAGACTTGATGCAGGGCTGGTGGTGGCTGAGGTGCTCTTCGGACTCTTACCAGATGGAGGGGGTGGGTCAGGTGGTGCAAAGAGGTCAAGTTTGGAGAGGAAAAGTTTTTTAGGAGCAATGGGAAGGGTAGGTGCAGTGGGTATGGGAGTGGAGGGAGAGGATGTGGTTGTAGGAGAGTCAGGTGTGCTGTCTATGGGTGCAGGTGCTTGTGATGTAGGCTGTCGTGTGGTGGTTGGCTGTTGTGTGGGTGGCTGCCTGCGTTTGTGTGTTTTGGAAGAGGGGATGACAGACACAGTGGGAGAGGACACAGGGGACGTGTAAATGGCAGTGGGGGTGGTGACTGCACGTGTGCGGACTGTACTGGAGGGTGTGGTGGTGATGGAAGTACTGGCTGATGGTGGTGTGCATGCAGGTGTGAGTGGAGACGTCACAGGGAGGGAGGAGGGAGACAAGGAGGAGGGGGACACAGAGGTGGTAGTGACTGTTGCCATGGCTGCATCTGGATGTTGCTTGGGTGAATGCTTGTGGGATCTGTGGTGCTTATGTCTGGATGAGCTGCCCTTGGGTGTTGAGGTGTGTGCAGGCTGGTCTGATGGTGTGGATGGGATAGGCTGAGGAACAGGAGACTGGGAGACGGTGGAGGCAGTTAGAAGAGGGAGGCTGGACACAGGGACAATGGCTGCCGTCAGTGCTGAGGCCAGAGCATTGAACGATCGTTGATGGGCAGCCTGACCCGAATGAATGCCCTCCAGGTATGCATTGCTCCGATGCACCTCCCTCTCTACCCCCTGGATGGCATTCAAAAGGGTAGACTGCCCAACAATGATGGTCTGTAGGAGGTCAATGACCTCCTCACTGAGGGCAGCAGGGGTAACTGGGGTAGGGCCTGAGGTGCCTGGGGCGAAGGAGATGCCCGCCTTCTTGGGCGAGCGGGCACGGAGCGAAGGCTGAGGAGCTGCTGGGAGGGCGGAGCTGGTGCGCTGGGTGGCGGCTGTACCTGTTGAGGCGGGGGGCACGGATGTTGCCGCCACCGCTAGGGAGCTCCCTTCCGAGGACGTGTCAGTGTCGCTGGTGTCACCACGGGTCCCCGTTGTGGAGCTCCCCTCGCCATCTGTATCACTGGTGACCTCGGTGTCTGTAGCATGGCCCACCGGGGCCTTGTGAGTTGCAGCTCCGCCTGATGACGCTAATGCACACATGCACAAGAAGATAAAGAAAAAGGGTGGGGGAGAAATAAAGACAGGTTGAGTGCATGCATTGTCAACACCGTTGTCGGAGAGGACAGACACAGGAGCCTCCAGCACTACGCCGCGCAATCGGGGTACACTACTCAGTACTTGTGACTAGGCCTACAGGTCTATGGACAACAAATGCACACATGGGTGATGCTGGACCATGGATTGCTGTACTTGGCACCCTACAGAGGTGGGGGGCGGGGGCACAGGGCCATGCCTAAAGGAGGGGACTACACTACAGAAAGCGCCCTGGCCTAATGTCACCCACAGCCCTCCTCCCCCACCCAGACACCTCCACTGCACGTAAAGATAGCAGAATGTGCTGGTACTCACCCCCTTGTGTCTGCTGTGATGTCCTCACGCGCCCATCCAAATCGGGGTAGGCCACCGCCAGGATCCGGGACATCAGGGGGGTCAAGGTACGACTGGCACCCCTCCTACGTTGGGAGGCCATCCCCAGCAGTGACTCGGCGGTCTTCCTGGTTCCGCGGCAGATGTCCTCCCACCTCTTTCGGCAGTGGGTGCCCCGTCTGTTGTGGACCCCCAGGGCCCGGACTTCCTTGGCGATGGCACGCCAAATGTCGACTTTCTGATGGGCGCTGACCTATTTGACATGTACAGGGTGGGAAAGGAAATTTCAACATTTTTCTGCATGTTAGATGTGATTGCCCCCCCCTCCCCAGCCCTGCCATGTGGCACATGCTCTCATCTGTCGTGCCTTGCACTCCTCATTCGCTCCCCACCCCACCATCTTACATCCACCATACACAACCCAGGCATAGCCCATTCAACGTGCACCCAGTGTACTTACCTGTTGGTCTGGAGGACTGTAGAGTAGCGCATACTGGGGCAGGACCCCATCCACAAGTTTCTCCAACTCTTCTGAAGTGAAGGCAGGGGCCCTTACCCCAGTCGCAGCAGCCATTGTCTCTTCCAGACCGAGGTCACAGCAGCACTTGCAGTATAGGTCCTCTCCTGTGGATGATCAGGTCTCGAGTGAT
The DNA here is from genome assembly GCF_031143425.1 of Pleurodeles waltl. Lineage (NCBI taxonomy): Eukaryota > Metazoa > Chordata > Amphibia > Caudata > Salamandridae > Pleurodeles > Pleurodeles waltl. The sequence continues at coordinate 76,599,586 of NC_090451.1, read as the reverse complement.
TAAGCAGATAGAAAATGCCGGTCACGCCCGCGGCGGTGCGTACCGCCGCGGTGCGTACCGCGACCGCCGGCGCACATCGTCATTGGTTCCTGAGACCCATAGGGTGCAATGTTAACCAATGCGCCTTCGCACTGCGGTCTTGGACCGCCTACCGCCACGGTGTGCCACCCCAGCGCGTTGACCTCACATCCCACTGTCACACTTCTCAGGTCAGGCAGCCGCCATTACAAGGGCCCACATGGCTTAATTACTACTGCGTCACACAGGCCTAGGCCTTGCATTGCCACTCATACAAGCCTTTCAATGCATAGCGATTCGTGTACTGTGCAAGCTGGGTGAACGTACCTGTGGGTTGCTTGACTCTGTACTCCATGTTGTCCTTCCTAGGCACTGTCCGCTGGGACTTGCGAGGAGAAGGATGAATCCTCCCGTGTACCGACCGCTGGTGGACCTGTCGACAATGGAAGAACGACATATTATACTTCGATACCGACTTGACCGAGCCACTATACATGAACTGTGTGCCCAGCTGGAGCCAGACCTGATGTCCCCCATCCGCCAACCCACAGGAATTCCCCTCTGGTGCAGCTTCTGTCAGTACTCCATTTTTTGGCAAGTGGGTCTTTTCAGACAACAGTGGCCATGTCATCAGGGATGTCTCAGCCTATGTTTTCTAAGGTTTTGTCCAGAGTGTTGTCTGCCCTGATGAAATACATGCGGAGCTACATTGTTTTCCCTGAGGAGGGTGATTTGGCCACTGTGAAGGGTGATTTCTATGCCCTTGGACATATCCCCAACATCATTGGTGCCATTGATGGGACCCATGTGGCTTTAGTACCCCCAAAAGACAATGAGCAGGTGTACAGAAATAGAAAAAAATACCATTCGATGAATGTCCAGGTGGTCTGTTTGGCTGACCAGTACATCTCCCATCTAAATGCCAAGTTCCCTGGGTCAATGCATGACGCGTATGTCATGCGAAATAGCAGCATCCCTTATGTGATGGAACAGCTACAGAGACACCGTGTGTGGCTAATAGGTGACTCTGGTTACCCCAACCTGCCTTGGCTATTGACCCCAGTGAGGAATCCCTGGACCAGGGCAGAGGAACGGTACAATGAGGCCCATGGGCGAACTAGGAGGATTATAGAACGGACCTTCGGGGTCCTGAAGGCCAGGTTTAGGTGCCTGCATATGACAGGTGGATCCCTAATGTACTCACCAAAGAAGGTGTGTCATATCATCGTGGCCTGCTGTATGCTTCCCAATCTTGCATTGCGACGCCAGGTGCCTTTCCTGCAGGAGGATGGTCCAGATGGTGGTGTTGTAGCAGCTGTGGAGCCTGTGGAGAGTGAAGAGGAGGAAGACGACGGGGACGACACGGACAACAGGGACACAGTTATACAACAGTATTTTCAGTAGCACACAGGTAAGAATCACCCACGCCATTTTACATTTACTTCTGGCCTCCTGCATCTCTACTTTCTGTGTTTCCCCCCAGTTCCTTTTAACTGATTTTTGACTTTCCCTTCCCTTTTCAGAGCTGTATGACCCACAGCGTGACTTCTGCTTTGTTTGCCCATGGACTAATGCTTATTGACATTGGTATGTTGTCATCACAATGTAACTGAACATTATTGCACCGCTATGTGTAATACATTTGTTAAGAATACAAGCAGACTCCTGATTTTTGAAGTGCAATTGGTGATTTATTTTAAGTGCTGCATATAGGTCCATGATAGTAAAACGGTGATGGGTGGGGGTGGAGTAATGTCCATGGCAGAGTCCAGTTCTCAGTCTCACAGGTGCATAGTCCATATGCCTGTGGAAGGATGGAGCAGGGGCTGTTTAAGGTTTGACAGGGTGACAATGTGGGACAGTGGGATGACATCAGGGGGTATCTTATGCTGGCGGGGGTCTTGGCATCCTACTCTGTCTTCTTGTGTGATCTCAGGTTCCGCTTGCGGGGTGGTTGATCTTCAGCAGGAGGTGGGGTTCTGGTGGCTTGTCGTTGTGTGGGGGCCTCCTGTCCACTAGCGCCGGCGGAGGTGGTAGGCTGTTCGTGGTCCGGGCTAGTGACAGGGGCCCTTTGGGGTGCCACATGGTCCCGCAATGTGGTGACTATCTGGTTGAGGGCCAGGACGATGGTCCCCATTGCGGAACCGATGTTCCTGAGTTCGTCTCTGAACCCCATGTACCGTTCTTCCTGCTGTGCCTGGATCTCCTGGAACCTGGCCAGTACCGTCGCCATCGTCTCCTGGGAGTGGTGGTATGCTCCCATGATGGTGGTGAGGGCCTCTTGGAGAGTGGGTTCCCTGGGCCGGTCCACCCCCTCTCGCACAGCAGCCCTGCCAGTTCCCCTGTTTCCCCGGGCCTCTGTCCCCTGGACGGTGTGCCCACTACCACTGCCCCCAGGTCCCTGTTGTTGTTGGGGTGGTGGGTCAGCCTGGGTGCCCTGTAGTGGCGGACACACCGCTGATTGACGCGTCCTGGAGACAGAGGCATGGGCCCGCTGGGTGGGAGCTGTGCTGGTATTCCCAGAGGGGGTTGGGTCTGGTGTGGCCTGTGTCTGTGTGTGGGGAACCGACTGTCCAGAGGTCCCCAATGGTCCAGGCTGGTCATCAGGTTCTAGGTCGACAGAGCTGCTGTCATCACTGGGGGCCTGTTCTGGGGGCGGGATGGACAAATCTGGACCCTCCTGGCCGGTGTGTTGGCGTTCGGGCCCTGCAGGGGTAAAAGAGTATGGTTATTGCTTCTGTGTGTGCCATGGCGTGCGATTTGTGGGTGCCCTTGTCCCCCAGTGCTGGCATTCCCTTGTGGGAGGAGTTGTGAGGGTGGTTTGTGGGGGGGGATGGGTATGTGCAGTGGTCATGCTTAGGTGATGGGTGTCCATGGTTTGTGTTGGCATTCAGGGATTGGTGTTGTGTTGGGTGGGTTGTGCTGGTGAGACATTGGCAGGGAGGATGTGTGCTGGGGGGTTGGGGGTGAGGGTGGGGGTGTGGGTTGGCATGCTGGTGGTTGGGGGGGGTGAAGTAGTTGAGATTAGACTTACCAGAGTCCATTCCTCCGCCTACTCCAGCGAGGCCCTCAGGATGCAGGATGTTCAAGACCTCTTGCTCCCATGCTGTGAATTCGGGTGGAGTGGGTGGGGGTCTGCCGCCAGTCTTCTGCACAGCGATGTTGTGTCTTGACACCATCGACCGCACCTTCCCCCGTAGGTCGTTCCAGCGCTTTCGGATGTCTTCCCGGTTTCTGGGATGCTGTCCCACAGCGTTGACCCTGTCGACGATCCTTTGCCATAGCTCCGCCTTCCTGGCTATTGTGGTGTGCTGCACCTGTGTGCCGAAGAGCTGGGGCTCTACCCTAATTATTTCCTCCACCATGACCCTGAGTTCTTGGTCCGAGAACCTGGGGTGTCTTTGGGGTGCCATGGGGTGGTGTGGATGAGGTGTGGGGTGGTGTTTGTGGTGATGTGAGTGGTGGTGTGTGGTGATGTGTGCGTGGATGTGGTGTGGGTGATGATGTTGGGTTCCTGTGTGTGTTGTGGTTTGCGTTCCCTGTGCTCTCTCTCTGTGTATTGCGCCTTGTCTCAGAATTTCGATTTGGGGGGGTTTGTGGGTGATGTGGGTGTGTGTTTTATATGGTGATGGGTGTGTGGGAGTGGTGTGTGTATGTGTCTCAGGTGTGTGTATTTTGAATTGTCCAATGTGGCTGTGTTTTGTATGGGTGTGTGTATTTTGAGCGCGGCGGTGTGTACCGCCAATGGAATACCGCGGTTGAAAGACCACTGCGTGGATTCGTGGGTCGTAATGGCATGGGCGTGTTTGTGTTGGCGTGACGGTGGAGGTTTGGTCATCTCCAGTTTATCGCTGACCGCTGATGAGGCGTCCTTCCGTGAATGTCGGGTTTTTGGCGGTTTGGCAGTTGTGGGTCAGAATGACCGTGGCGGTTTACCACGGCCGCAGCGGTAGAATGGCGGTCTTCTGACCGGCGGTAAGAGCCTTTTACCGCCGAGGTCAGAATGACCCCCACAGTTCGTTGGAGTGGATAGCTCCACTTGGGGCTAACACGGCGTCGTGATCAACAAAACCAACAGTTCAGGCCGGCCGCGGCGTTGCAGGCCAGCTACAGTGTCGGGAAAACCCACAAACAGTACCTTGGATTTGTTGGGCGTCGTGATCCTCGCGGTGAGCTCTAGATAGTGTTGTCGCTAATGTCGCGGTGTCGGTTCCGGAGTTGGTGCAGGAGTCGTCTGGTCCTTGAGGTCACACGCGTTGCGGATCAGACTCTGGGCTAATGAACTCAGGTGTGCCAGCGTGGATGGCATCAGGGCTGCGGTGCAAAGCGGGATGATGCGATGTGCGGTGCCCACAGGTTGCGGTGCAGGCAGCGGCTTGGTGATGGTGTACAGCAGCGTCGGTGAGACCAGGGCTGCGGTGTGAAGCGGAGCGGGGCGGTGCGACGTGCAGCGTCCACAGGTCACGGAGCGGGCAGCGTCGTTGTCGTTGCTGAAGCACTGTCGTTGGTAGGCCCAAGCCAGCGGTGCGGGACGGGACAGTGCTTCGTGACCCTCACAAGTGGTGTCCACAGGCCACGGTGCAGGCAGGATGCCTGGTGACGACACAGGAGTCAATGGTGCTGGTGCCGGTGTCAGCAGGAGCGGCAGCGTCGGGATGCCCAGGCTGCGATGTGAGCAGGCGATGCCAGAGTGCGGGGCCCACAGGTCACTGTGCAAGCAGCAGCTTGGTGAAGTCATCCGATGACGGCGTTGAGGAGACCAGAGTGGCAGTGCGAAGCGGGGCAATGCGACTCTGTGTGGCGTCAGCAGGTCACGGTGCAGGCCAGCAGCATCGTTGGCGGCGTCGCAGTCGTTTCTCCTCTTGAACAGCACAATACACACAGTTCCCAGTGCTGCAGGTCGAGGAAACTGAAGTCTTTGGTGTCCCTGAGACTTCCAACAGGAGGCAAACTCTACTCCAAGCCCTTGGCGAATTTTCTCAAGCAGGACACACAGCAAAGTTCACCCTTTGCTCTCTTTTCAGGCAGAAGCAGCAACAGCAGGCCAGTCCAGCAAAGCAACACAGCAAAGGGACAGTACTCCTCCTTCAGTTATTCAGCTCTTCTCCTGGGCAGAGGTTCCTCTTGGTTCCAGAAAGATTCTAAAAGTCTGGGGTCTTGGGTCTTCTTCTTATACCCAGTTCTGCCTTTGAAGTTGGCAAACTTCAAAGCAAAGTCTCAAGTGTTTGCAAGATCCTTCCTTGTACAGGCCAGGCCCCAGATGCACACCAGGGGGTCGGAGACTGCATTGTGTGAGGGCAGGCACAGTCCTTTTTAGGTGTGAATGACCACTCCTCCCTCCTCTCTAGCTCAGATGGCTCATCAGGATATGCGGTGCGGGGCGGGACGGTGCTTCGTGACCCTCACAAGCGGTGTCCACAGGCCACGGTGCAGGCAGGATGCCTGGTGACGACACAGGAGTCGATGGTGCTGGCGTCGGTGTCAGCAGGAGCGTTGTTGTCGGGGATGCCCAGGCTGCGGTGTGAGCAGGCGATGCCGGAGTGCAGGGCCCACAGTTCACGGTGTGAGCAGCGGCTTGGTGAAGTCGTCCGATGATTGCATCTGGGAGACCAGGGTCGCGGTGCGAAGCGTGGCAATGTGACTCCGTGTGGCATCGGCAGGTCACGGTGCAGGGCAGAGGCATCGTTGGCAGCGTCACGTCGTAGACTTCCAACAGGAGGCAAACTCTACTCCAAGCCCTTGGAGAATTTTCTCAAGCAGGACACACAGCAAAGTTCACCCTTTGCACTCTTTTCAGGCAGAAGCAGCAACTGCAGGCCAGTCCAGCAAAGCAACACAGCAAAGGGACAGTACTCCTCCTTCAGTTATTCAGCTCTTCTCCTGGGCAGAGGTTCCTCTTGGTTTCAGAAAGGGGTTTTGGGTCTTCTTTCTTATACCCAGTTCTGCCTTTGAAGTTGGCAAACTTCAAAGCAAAGTCTCAAGTGTTTGCAAGATCCTTCCTTGTCCAGGCCAGGCCCCAGACACACACCAGGGGGTCAGAGACTGCATTGTGTGAGGGTAGGCACAGTCCTTTCAGGTGTGAACAACCACTCCTCCCTCCTCTCTAGCTCAGATGGCTCATCAGGATATGCAGGCTACACCCCACCCCATTTTGTGTCACTGTCTAGAGAGGTGCAAAACAGCCCAACTGTAAAACTGACCCAGACAGACAATCCACAAACAGGCAAAGTCACAGAATGGTATAAGCAAGAAAATGCCTACTTTCTGAAAGTGGCATTTTCAAACAGACAATTTAAAAACCAACTTCACTAAAAGATGTATTTTTAAATTGTGTGTTCAGAGACCCTAAACTCCACATTTGTATCTGCTCTCAAAGGGAATCTGCACTTTAAGGATATTTAAAGGCAGCCCACAGGTTAACCTTTTGAGAGGGATAGGCCTTACACAGTGAAAAACGAATTTGGCAGTATTTCACTGTCAGGACATATAAAACACACTGGTATATGTCCTACCTTAAACATACAATGCACCTTGTGCATGGGGCTACCTAGGGCCTACCTTAGGGGTGCCTTACATGTAGTAAAAGGGAAGGTTTAGGCCTGGCAAGTGGGTACACTTGCCAGGTCGAATTGGCAGTTTAAAAGTGCGCACACAGACACTGCAGTGGCAGGTCTGAGCCATGTTTACAGGACTACTACTGTGGGTGGCATAACCAGTTCTGCAGGCCAACTAGTAGCATTTGATTTACAGGCCCTTGGCACCTCTGATGCACTTTACCAGGGACTTACCAGTAAATCAAATATGCCAATTATGGATAAACCAATCCCCAGTACAATTTAGATGGGGAGCACTTGCACTTTAGCACTGATTAGAAGTGGTAAAGTGACCAGAGACAATAAACCAGCAAAAACAGAGTCCAAAACCAGGAGGTCAGAAGGCAAAAAGACAGGAGAGACACGCCAAAAAGCTGCCAGATCTAACACAAGGATCATCTGGCAAATGCAAGGGAGTCTTACTCTACACTGCTGGAAAGAGCGCAATGTCTTAATCACACTGAATGCCTTACACACACCCATTCATAAGCAGACAAGGCAGGACATTGCCTTGCTAGGTTCATTAAACCCAAGAAAAAGGACATACTCATGATACAAGCTAGGCAGGAGCAGGGCACGGAAAAATTGGAATTAACACAGACTTCTTCGACAATTACTCATCTACAAACAGAAATAGCTGAGTAACCAGGTAAAACTGTACATTTATATCTGGATAGAGTTACCTGGCCCAAGTTGCACAATATAACAATGAATCTTTGAAAATGCCCCATAATGGAAATCAAAATTAAAGAAGCCATAAGTGTCATGGGCCAGGATAAGGCACAAGGATCTAACGGCCTCCTTACAGAATTCTATCATGTATATACTGAAATACTAGTATCACGTTTGACCTTAATGTGCTCAGCTGTGTTGCAATTAGGTACTTTCTCCATCACCACCAGAGAAGCAATGATTTACTACCTGCTTTAAACCCAGCAAGATCTACCTGATAGAGCCCACTAAAGATCAATGTTCATTCTTACTTCTGAATACAAAATATTTAGTAAAATCTTACAGATACTTACTACTGCCAAACCTAGTACACTGATCAAAATGACCTCATCCCCAAGCGCAACCCCTCTCTGAACCTATGTCACCTTTTGAGAGCATTAGAAGAAGGCCCTCAAGGCGATCCAAATGCCATTGAGGTGTTGGTCCACCTGGTAAAGGCATTTTATCCAATCAACTGTAGATATTTGCTTGCAGTACTCCACCACAGTGGTTTGAAGGCAATGTACTGTTCCAAATCTCCCCATTACAGAGGAATCCCACAGCCAGCATCAAGATGGCTAGGCTAGATAATACCATCCCCCAGGGTGATATCTATGGGAACAAGACAAGATGCCTGCTAACACCTATGTTATTTGGTTTTGTTGCCTTAGCGATGAAGCCCTCCCCTAATACTGCGAGGAACAAAGGAAACTTGAAGGAGCTGAAGTTGGCCAATGGACTGTATACCATTTCCTTATACTATAGGAGAGATCGGTAACTGGACTTGACTTTACAATCTCTTAATTGAGTTGTGAGTTCCTGGCACACCCTGCTCACCTTTGCAATGGGTAAATCTCTTGCCAAGATGGCTATGACTCCTCATTTTCCACACAATTTCACCAAATTACCAGTCTGGGTGCTTCTGAGAGGTAGAATCCTTACTGATACGAGGCATTAGCAGACACCAGGTCACACTTGCCAAGCTTAAACTGCTGATGAATAAGGGCAGTCTGGGAGCACCGCATTCTGGTCATTACTACACAGCAGCAAAATTACAATGGTCGGCGCAGTAGGTGGCAGGGGTGCTCCTCTAAGAAAGAGGAATGCACGGAGGCGCTATACTTGAGGGACGAGTAACTGCCCTTCTCATGAGAGAGGTGGTAACCCCACCTTCTGGGACAATGGTGGTTGGCTGAGGCACAGCCCTAGCCAAGCAGGTCCTACCACTCCCATCAGGGGTGGGTGATTACACTTGCTGTATAACCTGCACCCAGCCTTGGGTACCTTGGCACTGAGCAGTCAGGCTTATCACAGGTGCAATGTGTAAAGCACTGGCACAGCCCTCTTATGCAATAAATACACAGAGTGTCACTAAAGAGACCCCACCCTAGCAATTAGTCCAATTCAATCCTACACAGTTATGGGTACACCCCGCTTCACAACGATAGCAGCCATGTGTACACACCAATAATTACAGCACTTTTAAATAGCCTTGTGGGCCTAGGCCACACAGGTAAAAACCAATGTCAACCATGATCATTTTTTGGCAAGGAAACAACGTGTACAGCAATGCTGTACGGTGTGCTGATCACAGGCAGTCACACCCACACACTCCCTCCACACTGCTATGCAGTACCAGATATCAGGCAGGCTTGTGTAACATGCACTCTTACACACTTGTTCCCAACACCCTAATGCAGTACACTGATATCCGGCAGGTCAGTTGTCAATGTACTCATAGACCCTATGGGACCAAACCCTCCTCCACCCTGCAACCAACCACTAACATCCTGCTCCATGGGCAGGAGATGAAAGGAACCTTTACCTGGGCACTAGGCCGGTTGTGGCTGGAGTCACATTCATTCAGGGCCCTTGGGGAAAGGTGGGGAAAAAGGACAGATAACAGGCTGATCATGCAGTAATTGACAAATGGAGGTTTGGCCCCCCACTCAGGAAGTTCCCCTAAGAGGTCTATGCACTGTGCATTTCGGCTTGGGACATGTTCTGCCAAGCACATGGAGAGGGTAACTATAGGACACACACCATTGACAATACTGCCAAACTGGGCACTCCAGTACATGAATCCGGTCCTCCATGCCCCCCAGAAATGGGGCACAAAGTCTGGTGTGCGATGACTTGGTCACACCAAACAATTCCGGTCATACATGAAGAGTTACCAATTCCGTAACTCCCTGGAACGAGGCACAACACCTGCTGCGTGATGAATTGAGTTGCAGCAGACAATTCCAGTTCCACAAGAAGAGTTACCAATTCCGTACCTCCCCGGAATGAGGCACAACGTCTGGTGCGCGATGACTTGAGTCGCACCAGACTATTCCAATTACACCTAAGAGTTACCAATTCCATGCCTCCCCAGAATGAGGCAGAACGTCTGGTGTGTGATGACATGAGTCAAATCAGGCAATACCGATTACACACGAAGAGTCACCAATTCCGTACCTCTCTGGACTGAGGCTCAACGTCTGGTGTGCAATGACTTGAGTCACACCAGACAATTCCAGTCAAACAGGGATGCAAGTTTGGTGGTGCCATGCGAGTATGTGAATTGGACACCCCGCGGAATGAGCATGCAGTCGGCGTGTCGCACAAGAGAAATGTGGCATGATCTACCAAGCGGGCCACGTGGGGTCCTACAACTGGTGAATCCGCTCACCACCAACAAGACGCTTATGCGTGTCCAGACCCCACAATAAAGGGCCACATTACATGAATGCGGGCAGTACTTTGAGGGCTCTGCACCAGGCAATCTGGTCTCTAGGCGCCATACTTAGTGCCATGCTCACACCGCTGCTACCAGGTGAAAGAAAATAAGTTTCTTATCTGTAACTGTAGTTCTCGGGTATTGGAATCTTTCATAGATTCGCATGCAAGAATCATTCCTTGTGATCAAGATGGGAGCTTCGGGTAATATACAATAGTCATTCAAAGCTAAATATGCATTAACATACAGTAAGAAGGCACAAGGTTCTTCTATTATGAAACCCATCACCAAACCTATCATCCAGCCAATCAGACTGCAGCAACCTCTAGAACACTCCTCAGAGGATCTCCAATCCCTCAGATTTTCCATAGCACAATTGCAGGAGAACCTTAAAGCACGAGGGAAAGATGAGCTTCCCCGGGGAGGAGGGTGGGTTGCGTGTGAATCGATGAAAGATTCCAATACTGGAGAACTGCAGTTACAGGTAAGTAACTTATTTTCTTACTCCAGTATTGGAACATTCATAGAATCACATGCTTGAATCAGAGTAGAAAGCAGTAATATGAGCACATTGTTCTACGAGATGTGTAACATAACACTCAATTCAACAATTCCCAAGGAAAAAATATACTGAAATATATTAATTAGAACAGAACTCTGTATGTTAGCCATCAAACTTGGTTACACATATAAAGACATACTCCTACTCAATTAAGAAATAGAAGAAATTATATTAGAACTTGAAGCAATGTGCGAGTTAATAAAAAGGATGGTGGGAAGGAAAACGGGTGGCTCACCTTTACTGGAAAAGATGTCTGAGAACTGCTTGACTCACTGCAATATCACTTTTCTGGGTGGCTTCCAAGCAGTAGTGCTGTGTAAAGGTGTGTGTAATCTTCCAGGTGGCTGCGCTAGAAATATCCTGGATTGGTACCCAAGCAAATAGAGCAGTAGACGTTTACACCGACCTTGTGGAGTGGGCATGAACCGAAGTTTCTAGTGGTTTTCCCGCTGCCTGGTGACAATAGATTATCGCTGCAGCTATCTAGTTACAATCTGTTTAGAGAGGGGTTGGCCTTTCCTTGGTGCGCTATATGACACAAATAGTTGGTTAGACCTATGGAAAGACTTTGTTCTGTCTACGTAGAATTTGATGCATCGCTTGATGTCCAAAGAATGCTGAGCTTTTTTTGTCAGCATTGAAGGATTTGGGAGGAAGGTCTTTAAGTTCATAGGTTGACTGAGCAGAGAGTCTAAAGGGACCTTGGGAATAAACTTTGGGTTTGTGCAAATAATTATTCTGTCTTCTCTAAATTGTAGGAAGGGTTCTTGGATAGTCAAAGTCTGTATTTCGCTGACATGTCTAGCTGATGTTAGTGCTACCAGAAGAGCAACCTTTCGAGACAAATTGTAGGAAGTTGGCTCTGTATGTGCTATTTCAAAGTAAGGAATAGCCTGCACAGAGTCCAAGGGTTCCCCTTAGAGGTAAAATAGTGGTAAAAAGAGATAATACTAATGCTCTATTTTGTGGTAGTGTAGTTGAGCAGTAGGCTTATCCAAGGAGTAGTGTTAAGCATTTGTTGTACATACACATAGACAATAAATGAGGTACACACACTCAGAGACAAATCCAGCCAATAGGTTTTGTTATAGAAAAATATATTTTCTTAGTTTATTTTAAGAACCACAGGTTCAAATTTAACATGTAATATCTTGTTTGAAAGGTATTGCAGGTACGTACATTAGGAACTTTGAATCATTTCAATTGCATGTATACTTTTCAAGTTATTCACAAATAGCTATTTAAAAAGTGGACACAGTGCAATTTTCACAGTTCCTGGGGGAGTTAAGTTTTTGTTAGTTTTACCAGGTAAGTAAGACACTTACAGGGTTCAGTTCTTGGTCCAAGGTAGCCCACCGTTGGGGGTTCAGAGCAACCCCAAAGTCACCACACCAGCAGCTCAGGGCCGGTCAGGTGCAGAGTTCAAAGTGGTGCCCAAAACGCATAGGCTGCAATGGAGAGAAGGGGGTGCCCCGGTTCCGGTCTGCTTGCAGGTAAGTACCCGCGTCTTCGGAGGGCAGACCAGGGGGGTTTTGTAGGGCACCGGGGGGGACACAAGCCCACACAGAAATTTCACCCTCAGCAGCGCGGGGCGGCCGGGTGCACTGTAGAAACAAGCGTCGGGTTCGCAATGTTAGTCAATGAGAGATCAACGGATCTCTTCAGCGCTGCAGGCAGGCAAGGGGGGGCTTCCTCGGGGAAACCTCCACTTGGGCAAGGGAGAGGGACTCCTGGGGGTCACTTCTCCAGTGAAAGTCCGGTCCGTCAGGTCCTGGGGGCTGCGGGTGCAGGGTCTTTTCCAGGCGTCGGGACTTAGGTTTCAGAGAGTCGCGGTCAGGGGAAGCCTCGCGATTCCCTCTGCAGGCGGCGCTGTGGGGGCTCAGGGGGGACAGGTTTTGGTACTCACAGTCGGAGAGTAGTCCGGGGGTCCTCCCTGAGGTGATGGTTCTCCACCAGCCGAGTCGGGGTCGCCGGGTGCAGTGTTGCAAGTCTCACACTTCTTGCGGGGAGTTGCAGGGTTCTTTAAAGCTGCTTCTTGAAACAAAGTTGCAGTCTTTTTGGAGCAGGTCCGCTGTCCTCGGGAGTTTCTTGTCGTCGTCGAAGCAGGGCAGTCCTCAGAGGATTCAGAGGTCGCTGGTCCCTTTGGAAGGCGTCGCTGGAGCAGAGTTCTTTGGAAGGCAGGAGACAGGCCGGTGAGTTTCTGGAGCCAAGGCAGTTGTTGTCTTCTGGTCTTCCTCTGCAGGGGTTTTCAGCTGGGCAGTCCTTCTTCTTGTTGTTGCAGGAATCTAATTTTCTAGGGTTCAGGGTAGCCCTTAAATACTAAATTTAAGGGCGTGTTTAGGTCTGGGGGGTTAGTAGCCAATGGCTACTAGCCCTGAGGGTGGGTACACCCTCTTTGTGCCTCCTCCCAAGGGGAGGGGGTCACAATCCTAACCCTATTGGGGGAATCCTCCATCTGCAAGATGGAGGATTTCTAAAAGTTAGAGTCACCTCAGCTCAGGACACCTTAGGGGCTGTCCTGACTGGCCAGTGACTCCTCCTTGTTATTCTCATTATTTTCTCCGGCCTTGCCGCCAAAAGTGGGGGCCGGGGCCGGAGGGGGCGGGCAACTCCACTAGCTGGAGTGTCCTGCGGTGCTGTGACAAAGGGGTGAGCCTTTGAGGCTCACCGCCAGGTGTTACAGCTTCTGCCTGGGGGAGGTGTTAGCATCTCCACCCAGTGCAGGCTTTGTTACTGGCCTCAGAGTGACAAAGGCACTCTCCCCATGGGGCCAGCAACATGTCTCTAGTGTGGCAGGCTGCTGGAACTAGTCAGCCTACACAGATAGTCGGTTAAGTTTCAGGGGGCACCTCTAAGGTGCCCTCTGTGGTGTATTTTGCAATAAAATGTACACTGGCATCAGTGTGCATTTATTGTGCTGAGAAGTTTGATACCAAACTTCCCAGTTTTCAGTGTAGCCATTATGGTGCTGTGGAGTTCGTGTTTGACAGACTCCCAGACCATATACTCTTATGGCTACCCTGCACTTACAATGTCTAAGGTTTTGTTTAGACACTGTAGGGGTACCATGCTCATGCACTGGTACCCTCACCTATGGTATAGTGCACCCTGCCTTAGGGCTGTAAGGCCTGCTAGAGGGGTGACTGACCTATACTTGCATAGGCAGTGAGAGGCTGGCATGGCACCCTGAGGGGAGTGCCATGTCGACTTACTCGTTTTGTTCTCACTAGCACATACAAGCTGGTAAGCAGTGTGTCTGTGCTGAGTGAGAGGTCTCCAGGGTGGCATAAGACATGCTGCAGCCCTTAGAGACCTTCCTTGGCATCAGGGCCCTTGGTACTAGAAGTACCAGTTACAAGGGACTTATCTGGATGCCAGGGTCTGCCAATTGTGGATACAAAAGTACAGGTTAGGGAAAGAACACTGGTGCTGGGGCCTGGTTAGCAGGCCTCAGCACACTTTCAATTGTAAACATAGCATCAGCAAAGGCAAAAAGTCAGGGGGCAACCATGCCAAGGAGGCATTTCCTTACACAAATACTTCAGCTTTGCTCTGTGAAGAGGCTCAAATGGGTGTTTCATGAGCTGTGATAGTACTGTGTTCAGATGCCAAGATGGAGGTGGCGGCCTGAAAGGAGAGAAAATTCTAAATAAGCCCTTAAGAAACTGTTTAATAAGTCTGTAAGACCATAATGAGGGAGATTTGGGTGATCTTCTGAACCAAGCTATCGTGGATAGTTGAACTCTGATTGATGCGTGAGCCAAACTGGAATGTGCTAAATGTAATAGGTATGGCAAAAGTTGTTCTGGCGATAAAGATAGTGGATGCATGCATTCCTGTTGGCACCATAAACACAATCTTTTCCATTTGAGAGAATACGTTTTGTTCGTACTGTCCACTCTAGCCTTGCAAAGTATCTCCCTACATTCAGTTGTGATGTTCAGATGGGCGAATTCATGGTGTTCAGGAGTCAGGACAATAAGTGGAGGGATTGAGGATCCAGGTGTAGGAGCTGGCTGTTGCTCATTGTCAGAACATGAGGAGATACTTCCAGCAGGATGTGAGGTTGCTCCAACAGTAGGAGAAGCTCTGTAAACCAGTGTTGGCGAGCCACAGAGGAGCTATTAGCATTATTCTGCAAGGCTTGTTCTTCATCTCTGTCAGTACCTTTGGAATCAGGGGAATGGGTGGAAAGGCTGTGCAAAGATTTATTACAATGCTATCAAAAACACATTCCCCCAAGATCCCAGATGGTGATGCCAGATTGCAAAGAACCGGCATTTGTTGTTCTGAGGAGTTGCGAAGAGGTCTAGGTTGGGTTTTCCCCACTGCAATAATATGTGGTTGGTTGTGTCCTGACTCATTTCCCACTCGTGGCACGAGGACTGTAGTCTGCTTAGCGTGTACTCTGCAACATCTTCTGCTGTTAGGTGCACTCCACTTTGGATGGACCATTTCAAGATGTCTTGCGACCCTCAAGAGAGTAGAACTGATCTTGTACCTCCCTGTCTGTTTATGTAGTGCATCATTGTGGTGTTGTCCATTCATATGAGAACCACAGAATTCTTGATCCTGGAAGGAAAGTTTGTAAGGCTAGATGTACTGCCTTGAGCTCTAGCAGGTTAATGTGGCAGCTCTTGAGTGGTTTCTGCCATTTGCCACTGACTTGCAAGTCTTGAAGGTACGCTCCCCCACCCTCCAGAGAAGCGTCAGTGGTAATGAGCATCAGAGAGGGTTGAGGGAAGAAAGAAAGGCCCATTGATAGGTGTGTTTCCAGTGTCCACCAAGATGGAGCTTATTTCATAGCAGGAGTGACTTTGGTGAGGTCAGCGAAGGCGCCTGTCGACTGCTTCCACTGGAGGTCCAATTCTTCCTGAAATGGTCGCATTTGAAGATGACAGTACCAAACCACAGAGATGCAAGCCAAAATCATTCCCAAGAGGACTTGCATAGGCATACTGAAAGAAGACTCTCTTTACTGAACCTCTTTTGCCAGGGACATTAGTTTGAGTTATCTCTCTACCGTGGGGCAAGCCTTGTAGTTTACAGTTTTGAGGGTTGATCCCAGGAAGGTTTGGGCCCTTGAAGGCTGAGAATTTGATTTGTTCCAATTCAGAGTGAGGCCCAGATCACTGAACAGGATTACACAGGTTCTGGTAGATTCTTGTACAGATTGTTTGGAGTCTTCTTTTATTAGCCAATCGTCTAAATACGGGAATACTTGATGCTTTGTTTCCGTAGAAAAGCCAATACAGGTGCTAAGCATTTTGTTAATATCTTTGGCGCTGATTTTAGACCTAAAGGAAAAAATCTGAATTGGAAGCGGCTCCCGGCTACAGTACACCTCAGGAATCTTCTGTGAGAAGGATGGATAGGGATGTGAAAATATGCATCCTGCACATCATAGAGTTGGCATATAGTCTCTGTAGTTTAGACAAAGGGTAATATGTTGCAACGTTATATGCGGAACAATTGATTATTTAGGTATTTGTTGAGTTCCCTGAGATCGAGAACGCACCGCCCTTCCTTCTTTTTCTTGTGATTGAAAAAGAAATGTGAGCAGAACCCCTTTCCTTGCTGTATATGAGGGACTCTTTCTATCACTCCTTTCTGCAGCATGGTGTTGATTTCCAACTTGAGAAGATGAAGGTGTTTGGAAATGGAAATAAGCGGTGGTTTTAATGGCGGGATTTGAGTGAACTCTAGTGTGTCCCCAAAGAGAACAAGGTTGAGGACCCATCGGTCCGATGTTATCTCTTGCCATTTTTTTATCAAGTGGGATATCCTTCCATCTATTTTTGGTGGAGGAGTGAGATGAGTAGCTGGGACCAGGGTTAAGTCATTGGTGACGAGCAGGTTATTTTCCTTGCCGGGTGGACCGCCCTGGAGGTGTTGGTCTATTATATGCTGCTTGAGGTGGTGCCCTCTGAGAATATGGAGACCAAAACTGTTGAGAGGTAGAGGTGTAGGAGGGATCTCTGTACTGCTGGAAGCTGTCCCTATATGAAGGTATTCCTCTGACTCCACAAAAGGTCAATTTTTTAAATTGTAGAGTACCCAAGGATTTAGACGTATCTGTGTCCATTTTTATTGACTGTAGTGCCTCATCTATACGTTTACCAAAAGGACGATCCAGAATTTTATTCTGCACTTCAAGTCTAAAGGAAATAGCTTTAAGCCAGCCTTTTCTCCTGAGTATAGCTAATCCTGTCAGTACTCTGAGGGCCGTGGTGGTGATGTCCATAAAGCAGTCAATGACTTCCGCTGAAGTGCGCTCTCCTTCATGCCTCTGCCTTAGCCTCTACTGGGAGGTGGTCTATGTATGGGGCGATGTCTGCCCAAATCTGTCAATCGTACCTTCCCAGAACAGCTAGAGAATTTGCTGCTCTAACTGTTAATTATGACATTAAAGAAAACCTTTTCCCAATATTATCGAGGCGTCGTCCCACTTTGTCCCGAGGTGCTGAAATTGGGGCAGATGGATTTTGGGATTTTCTTTGGCCATCTGCGTGATAACAGAATCAGGCTTTGGCTGACCAATCAGACAAGCCGGGGCATCCTCCGGTGCCTTGTATTTTTTATCAAGGCGTGGAATAACTGCTGTCACAGAAGCCAGATTTTTCATAACCTTAAGGCCCTCTTCCTAGATATAATTTACTATAGGCATGGATCTCACACTTCTTTGGAAGGGTTCCTTAAAGTCATACAAGAAATAGTCTGTCTGTTTAGTAGGCATAGGGAGTCAAATCTCTTAGCTGCCCTTTCCATTAGGTTATGAAAACACCCAATGTCCTCAGGTGTTGAGTCCACTGGAATAAGTGATGGAGAATCCTGAGTAGGTTTGAGATATTCATCCCATTCTGAATTTGCTTCCTGTAATTCTCATCCTCCTTTTCCTCATCTGATGTGTCAGGATTATGTAGAAGGCTGTGCGAGGTGTGCGTCTACTAGGTGTTGGCAAAGATAAAGGTCACTGCGCTGGTGTAGATGGAGAAGGAATGGGACACACAGGAATAGCTGTTGTTTGTTCTTGAGGAGGTGCCTCTGATGGAAAACACTTTCGGTCAGTCTGAAAGCATGAGCTGTAGGTCCGAGATAAGGGATTCTGGCAAAGCGACTATTTGCTCTTGGTATGGTTGCTGGTAATGATCTTGGGAGGTGAAGTAACCCTGTTGATCATACTCCTCCTCATACTGTTCTTCCTCTTCTTGGCACTTAGCATACAACTGAGAGGGGCTATGTGCAATCCCAAAGGGTCGCTCTTCATCAGAGCCTTCTTCCTCTAAAAGATAAGTTGGTATAAGAAGTGTCACCTTGATGGGAGAGGTGTGTTCTGGAGTTATAGTATTGTTTTTTTGTATAGGAGGTATGGTTGACATCGACGGAGTCCTTGATGAGTCCGTCAACGAGGTCGTCGACAGGTGAGTGAGTTTTATCTTGAGTGTCATGGGGGTGCCCTCTGCAATGTCTTCGTCGGCACAGGGATGATCGTCGATGACGGTGTTATCGTCAGTGTCATCAACAAGGAGCTTGATGTCTTTTTTACCGTTGACGGTCTAGTTGCGGAACCTCAACATTCTGTCAGCTTGGAGGAGCTAATGAAGGCTTTGCAAAGGAAGGAGTGACCTTTGGTGGAGGTGAGGCCAGTTCAGAAGAGGGGTACAGAAGCTTTTTTTGAAGAGGTAGGTAGATCTTTTTTCTCCTTTTTTGAAGGGGAGGTTTTAGCTTCCTGCAGAGATTTTAAATGGCTGTGGCCTTTATAAGACCCATGTGTGGGCTGCGCTGAGGAAGTTTTTGAATAAGGTGATCTTTCTCTTTTATGTGATCTCTTAAAAAACCAAGAGGAGTCCTTGCTGTCTGAGTTCGAAACAGGGTTTTTCCTGGACTTAAGTTTTTGCAGCCAGATTAGTAGCCTTCCCTCTCTATCCTTCAACGTTTTAGTTGAAAAGGTACGACATACCTTACATTCCTTGGCAGAATGATCAGGATAGAGGCAATAGATGCAGTCCTTATGTGGTTCCTCTAAGTGAAGCCTCTTCTTTCAACAAGTACAGTAGGCTCTGATCAGATGTTTCTTCTCCTTGTCTGACATATTGAGAAAAGGTCAGCCCAGAATTATCTTGTGAGGAAAAATCTAGGACAAACAAAATATATGAATTCTGCAACAGAATTATTATCCAAAGAGGAAAAAACTGAGCAGAGCTCAGGGGAGACTCCCTAGCACAACGTGCAATACAAAATATGAGGGACTGGAGTTTCTCTCAGGAGTGTTCTGGAGGGTTCTGCATCCTGATTGGCTGGTAGATAGGTTTGGTCTTTTTCTTTAAATAGACTATGATAGGTTGCAAAATAGAATAGCCTGGGGCCTTTTTAGGGTTGAGCCTGCGTAGCATGCGTTAGCGCATGCATATCGCTTGCGAGACACTGTAGTACTTAGAAAAGGGCTCGGAGACCCGCCCATGTCACATCAGTGTCTTTCATTGGTTAGTGGGCTTGCCTTTTAAAATCTGCTTGCTTTCATTAGTGGAAAGCATGCATACATCATGCCTTTTCTGGTGGTTAGCCCTCCTCGAGAGCAGTGACCAAGTACTGAAAACATACGAGGCTCGCTGTTTTCCGTCCGGTTTGTGGACTACTTTTTCTCTTTTTTTCACAGCGTGATCTCCCTTGGCAGAAGTCGAGCGCTTTGCATGACATCGACCCTGTTACACAGTTAATTGCACTTTTGCCGGTCATGCAGATAATTGCACTTTTGCTGATAGGTTTCACTACGAGTGAAACGCAAGACCGTTTACATTTCCATTTGTTAGCAGCGCGATCGCGCTCAGTTTTTTTCCATCTAATGAGGCAAGAAAAGTCCAGCTGGGAGTGTACAACTGCTAATAGCTCTAACTCTGAGAAATGTGAGACCTGTTGCATTGCAAATGCTTGTTTTGTATGGTTATGTCAAATCAGCTTTGGACGGTGGCTCCCATCTCAACGATGGGGAATGATTGAAGCATGTGAATCTATGCAAGTTCCAATACTGGAAGAATCCAGAAGATGATGTGGGCACTTAGAAGGACACCGCTCTCCAGTTGTCACAGGTAAAGGTCTAGATTCCTTGCAGGAGGTCTTTGATGTCCCTGAGACCTCCACCAGAGAACAGAGGGCAAGTCAACAAGCCCTTTGAAAGCACACTTCAGGGTGCCACACAGGAGAAGGCAATCTGCCCAAATCAACCACGATTCAGAAAGGGTGTAGGGTCCCTTCCAAGGGCAGTAAATACTCCTTGTGCCCAATAGATTCCTTTGGCAGTGTGCACCACACAGAACAGTAACTCCAGTCATGTGTCCCCACAAGCGTATCTCTATTTTGCTGCAGTGTGGCACCAGTAGTTATACTGTAGTGGACCTTTGAATTCAGCGGAGGTTCAGAGCGTTCTCCTTTGAACCACAGATGTCCGTCCTACTTTTCAGTCCTGCCTGCCATGGGGCCGTGGAATGCAGATTTTACTCTTCAGTGGAGCCATGATCTGGCCCTGAGAGGCTAAGTGTCAAAACCTCTCCCTCCAATCTATGCAGCCAGGACCTCAAATGGCAGAGGTCTGTCCTTCCATTTGTGTGCCTACAGTTTATAGCTGTCACTGGGGAATGCACAGATGTGCTCCCCCAGCCTTCAGTGTGGATTAGAGTCACATTTCAAAGGCACACAAAAGCGTTTTAGAGCATAGAAATGCCCACTTTTTGGAAGGGACATTTCTAGGTTATTATTGACAAAACCACCTTTACCATAGGAAACGGTTTGACAGGATGATAAGAAACATTATGAGGCTGCTCCACTGCAATCCACTATTGCAGCTAGGAGTAATTGTAAACTTCTCCCATGTTAACCTATGGGCACAGCAGCTCTCATAGGTAGAGAAAACGCACATGGGTATTCTTCACTCCCTGGGCATAAGTGCCCTTTGTGCACACACAAGCCTGCACTGGCAGGCTGGACACGTGTTTAAGAACACCATAGGTGCAAGTGTGCACACACAGGCCAGCTATGACATGCTCAACACTTGTTTGGAACACCAGTGGGCACGAATGCACTCTCTGGCCAACGCCACTTCCTAGCATATGTAGGAAATACGTACACACTTTCACACTGTTCTTACAGTGGGGAAGTGCCCAGGGCCCTATTGCCATGAAGAGAGAATCAGCAAAACCTACAAGAAAAAGCAAAAAAGTTTGGGGAAACACGACCTCAGCATGTCAGGTAACAGACAAGGCTACTTCAAACAAGAGAAGTGCAAGAAGAGAAGTATGACACTGACCACTCTCCAATGAATGAAGTATTCCTTCCCCTTGACTTCTGGAAGCTCATGGTCAAGTTATGATCAAGGAGCTTTAAGCTTGAGCAAGGGCTGGGATAGAGAGGATGGGTGACTGCTACGTGACAGGGATGCTAAAAACACCAGAATAACTTGTGGAGGAGGTCAACCAATCAGCCAGACAATTCTTACTCTATGGCTCAATCACTAGAACTATACATTTATAATGAAGTGATAAGACGGAGGAACCTCAGACTCACGAGCTGTTACATGCCGTGCTTACACTCGATGAGAGTAGACAACAGGTCATGTGTTAGTACAAGGTCATACACTCTGTGACAAATGCTAACATAGATAGAGTGAAATATAAATGGGAACAAGACCACACCAGCACGTTGTTTACAAAGCCTTTTTTGTTGCTACTAAAGTCGGAAACAAATGCCTCTACTACTAGCAAAGAGAGTGATAGCCATGTTTTACCTCTCCTCTTCCGCCGTAGCGCTGGGCTACCAGTAGAGCGAAGTGAAAACTGGGATATGAGTGAAAACCATGCCCTACATCGAGAGGAAAACAGGGGCCTTAGCAAATTAGCAGCAATGGGACGAGGTGCTGTCTGCTTTCAAAGCACTTTGTACACACGCTGCAAAACGTACAGCACTGCTTGCACATAAGGAAGACACCGAGCCCATAAAAATGACCCTGTGCAACATGAAACATGGCAATCTAAGATCTGCTCTCCCACAAAGCTGCCACTTGTGCGACCTGAACCAAAAGCTTCCATAACGAGGCAAAGCTGCAAGTCACTGAACCAAAGGCTGGTGTCTCCAGCAACACATTCTTTCTTATTTGCCAGGTGAATAACAGCGCTGAACCCCTTGCCTACACTGCCACTTCATTTATTCCCTGTAGAACTAACAAGACTTTTTAGCCGTATTTGCTTTGTTCTCTACTTTCATCTGTTTTAAATGGTATATCTTTACCTGTTTGGCACAATCATATCCTGCCTGTAGTGGCGTACTGCTCGCGCTGCAGCGACACTAAAGAATGTACACAGGACACAATTAGCAACTCTGATTCACGTGTCTGTGCAGGCGTGGTCCACACATCTTATTCATCCACTCAGAACTCATGTCCAAGGTCAAACCGTTTGTGCATGTATGCGACGCCACAGTGTACTCCATTCCTTCCAAACTTTCAACAGCAACAATTGAACTATGAATTGTAACAACACACTAAGGCCCTCATTACAACCCTGGCGGTAAATCCAGCTGACGGCCGTCAAGATACCGTGGCCGCGGCAGAAATCCATTACAGGTATTACGACCCACATCTCGTAATCCGCCACAATACAGACACCCACATAAGTCCGCCACACCAAAGGTCAGTGATAAACTGGCGATAGCAAAACCTAAACCGTCACGCCAACAAAACTACGCCCACACTATCACGACCCACGAATCAACGCAGCGGTCATTCAACCGCGGTAATCCATTGGCGGTACACACCGCCGCGCTCAAAATACACACACATTTACAAAACACAACCACATTGGACAATTCTAAATACACACACCTGATACACATACACACACCACACCCACACACTCACAATACTATAAAACACACACCCACATTACCCACAACCCTTACAACAATTTATTTTGAAGAAGCACAGAGAGAGAACAGCAAACACAACACCAGCATCGACAGGCACACAACACCATCACTCATACAACATCCACGCACCTCAAAGAACACACACCAACACAACACATCACACAGCACAATGCACAGCACCTCACACATCACCCACACCACATTATGGCACCTCAAAGACACCCCAGGTTTTCTGAGGAGGAGCTCAGGGTCATGGTGGAGGAAATCATCCAGGTAGAGCCACAGCTTTTCGGATCACAGGTGCAGCCAACCTCCATTGCAAGGAAGATGGAGCTACGGCGGATAATTGTCGACAGGGTCAACGCAGTGGGACAGCATCCCAGAACATGGGATGGCATCAGGAAGAGGTGGAATGACCTACGGGGGAATGTGCATTCTGTGTTATCCAGACACCAGGTAGCAGTACAGAGGACTGGCGGTGGACCCCCACCTCCTCCCCCACAACCAACAACATGGGAGGAGCAAGTCTTGGCAATCATTCATCCTGAGTGCCTTGCAGGAGTAGCAGGAGGACTGGAGTCTGGTAAGTCATATCTTTACTACTATATCCCCCCCACCCTACCTGCATGCCATCACAAACTCCTAGCCCAACCTTCACACCCATCACCCCAACACCCCACAGATACCCCACTGTCACAATTCACACATCCCACAACCAAGGCCCGCATGTCACACCAATGCATGGACACCCATCACCAAAGCATGTCCAGTACAGATACTCACCCAGGCCCCAAAATCACTAATCACACAAGGGCAAAGACAATACGCCAAGCACAGGAGTGGAGGGCAACTCACCCACTGCACAAGATGGCACACACAGATACAATAACCATGCATTTACACCCCAAAAGGACCCATACCCAAAGTCACCGGACAGGAGGTGCCAGACATATCCAGTCCCCCCACAGAAGAGGCCTACAGTGACGACAGCAGCTCTGCACGCCTGGATCAAGAGGACCAGCCCGGCCCACCAGGGACCTCTGGACAGTCGGTTCCCCTGCCACAGTGACAAACCACCATTGAACCTCCCCCCTCAGGAAACACCACCACAGCACCCACCCAGCAGGCCCATCCCTCTGTCCTCAGGACACATCAATCAGCAATGTGTCCACCACTACAGGGACCCCAGGCAAACCCACCAACCCAAGACAATCAGGGACCTGGGGTCAGTGGCAGTGGGCACACGGTTCAGGGGACAGAGGCACAGGATAAAAGGGAAACTGGGAGGACCTCTGTGCGACAGGGGGAGGACAGGCCCAGGGAACCCACTCTCCACGAAGCACTCTCCAACATCATGGGAGCATACCATAATTCCCAGGAGACCATGGGCACTGTACTGGCCAAGTTTCAGGAGACCCAGCGGCTGCAGGAGGAACAGTAACTGGGGATCAGGAAGGACTTGAAGTCCATTAACACTACCCTGGTCACCATTGCAGAGGTGTTGGCAGACATGGCCAACACCATGAGGGACACAGTGGCACACCAACGGGCCCCTAACACTAGCCTGAACAATGAACAGCCCTCCACCTCCGCCGGCGCTAGTGGACAGGAGGTCCAGCCACAGGAACAACAGGCCACCAGCACCCCACTCCTTGCAGAAGGAGAACCAGCCCGCAAACAGTCCCTGAGATCCAGGAACAAGACAGAGAACATTGCCAAGACCCCCGCCACGAAATAGGACTCTCCTGATTGTCACCCTTCTGTCCCACGATGTCATCCTGATAACCTTGAAGTGCATTACTCCGCTTCCTATGCCCCCTTGGACAATGCACCTGTGATACCAATAGACTAGACTCTACCATGGACATTCCTCCACCATCACCCCAGCCCATTGCACAGCCCCCTCCACTTATTAGCACAGAAATAAATACCCTTGAATCACAAATCAATCTGGAGTCAGTCTGTACTTTCACAAATTTGTAATTGCAACCTCTCAGAAAAATAGCAATGTCAATGTTCATTTTCACATACCAATGTTCGACTGTTGTTGGGCATCAGTAAACATAGCAGAAGGCAGAAAGTGGTACCCAGATCTGTAAAATGGAAAGCCGAAGTGAAATGTCAGGGTCCATACACAGGGGTAAAAAGGCAGAATCATGCAATGTCCTACAGTAGTATGATATGAGAGGAGCAGTGCCAGTCTCTTACCTGTGTCTCACTGGAAGTATTGCATGATGATGTTGTTTCGGTTGTCTGTATCTTCTTCTTCTGCCTCCTCTTCTTCACTGTCCACAGGCTCCACAGCTGCCACAAGACCAACATCAGGCCCATCCTCCTGCAGAAAAGGCACCTGGCGTCGCAGAGCCAGGTTGTGCAACATACAGCAAGCCACGATGATCTGGCACACCTTCTTCGGTGAGTAGTATAGGGTGCCACTTGTCAGATGGAGGCACCAGAACCTGGCCTTCAGGAGGCCGAAAGTCCGCTCAATTATCCTCCTAGTTCGCCCATGTACCTCATTGTAGTGTTCCTCTGCCCTTGTCCTGGGATTCCTCACTGGGGTCAGTAGCCATGACAGGTTGGGGTAACCAGAGTCACCTGCAAACATCGAGGGACAACTGTTAGACACACAATAACCCTTAGGGAAAACCCCATACCCAGACACCTATGTCAACTGTGTTGGGACCTTGGGCTCACCTATAAGCCACACACGGTGCCTCTGGAGTTGCCCCATCACATAAGGGATGCTGCTATTCCTCAAAATGTAAGCGTCATGCACTGAGCCAGGATACTTGGCATTCACATGGGAGATGTACTGGTCTGCCAAACACACTATCTGCACATCCATGGAATGGTAGCTTTTGCGGTTTCTGTACATCTGTTCATTCCTGCGGGGGGAGACAAATGCCACATGTGTACCATCAATGGCACCAATGATGTTGGGGATATGTCCCAGGGCATAGAAGCCCCTTTTCACTGTGGGCAAATCCTCCACCTGAGGGAAAACGATGTAGCTGCGCATGTGTTTCAGCAGGGCAGACAACACTCTGGACAACACGTTAGAGAAAATTGGCTGGGACATCCCTGATGCCATTGCCACTGTTGTCTGAAAGGACCCACTGGCCAGGAAATGGAGTACTGACAGGACCTGCACTAGAGGGGGGATTCCTGTGGGATGGCGGATAGCTGACATCAGGTCTGGCTCCAACTGGACACACAGTTCATGGATTGTGACACGATCAAGTCTGTAGGTGATAATGATGTGTCTGTCTTCCATTGTCGACAGGTCCACTAGGGGTCTGTATACCGGAGGATGACGCCATCTCATCATCTGCCCTAGCGGACGTGCCCTATGGAGGAGAACGGTGAGCAGAGGGTCATACACCACATAGCTTGCACAAGTGTGTTTAGAACAATCGTGATGTAATCGGTGTATTGCGCTGTCTGTCCGTATTCCAGACCAAAAGTGCTGTGACGCAGTTAGTTGCCATGCCACGTGCCCCCCTGAAATGGCGGCTGCCTGACCTGTAAGGAGGGACAAGGGGAAATGAGGTAACTGCGCTGGCGTTGTGCAGCGTCGCGGAAGGCGGACGAAGACCGCGGCGCAAATCAGCATTGGTTATCATTGGGCCCTATGGGTTCCAGGAGCCAATGACGATGTACGCCAGAGGTGACGGCACGCACCGCCGCGGACGTGACCGCCATTTTCTATCTGTTCACTCACTTGATACCTGGCCTTCAACAGGAGAGGACCTACACTGCAAGTGCTGCTGTGACCTGAGTCTGGAAGCGACAATGGCTACAGTGTCTGGGGAAAGGGCCCCTGCCTTCAACGCGGAGGAGTTGGACAACCTGGTGGCTTGGGTCCTCCCCCAGTACATGCTACTCTACTGTCCTCCAGACAAACAGGTGAGTGCACTGTGAGCATGATGGATTGGATATGAATGTATGAAGTGCCGTGGATGGAAGATACGTGGGGCAGAGGCCAGCATGTAAGGATGGTCAGTGTATGTGTTTCTGGGCCAGGGTGGGAGGTTGTGGCCAATAAGTAAGAAGAAGCGGACGGGGGAGTAAAATCCATTCTTACTTCACTTTTCCTCTAGGTGAGCGCCCACCAGAAGAAGGGTTTTTGGCGTGCCATCGCCAAGGAAGTGCGGACGCTGGGGGGTCTAGCATAGACGGAGCACCCAGTGCCATAAAAGATGGGAGGACCTGTGCCGCTGGAGCAAGAAGACGGCGGAGGATTACCTGGGGATGGCCTCCCAATGTGGAAGGGGTGCCCGTCACACCATGACCCCCCTGATGTACCGGATCCTGGCGGTGGCATATCCTAAGTTGGATGGGCGCTTGAGGACATCACAGCACCACAAGGGGATGAGTACAGTGTCATTCAGCTGACTCTGTGTGCTTTATGAGGTTTCTGGGTGGGGGAAGCGGGCTCTGGGTTCCCCTAGACCAGGGCAGATGTGCCAGGGTAGATCCATTGTTAGGCAGGCTCAGTGGCAATTCAACCCCAAAAGTGGGTTCCAAGTGTGCATCAAATGGGTCTAGGCACAGTCCCCCATGGGCATGTGATTTTCCCCTGAACTGTTAGTGCATGGCCTAGTGCATAGGGCTGCTCCCTGTGTGTTGTGTCCGCCAACGGTGGTGTTGTTGCAGGCATTTACCATGTGTCTCTTCTGTCTTTCCTTCCCTTTTTATTTTGTCACCCTGTCCTTGTGTGCATTAGCATAATCTGGCGGAGGAGCATTGGCACCGGAGCAGGAGGGAGCTGCAACCCACATGGCCCAGGAGGGTGAATGTACAGAGTCTGAAGGCACCAGTGGGACGGAGGGCGAGAGGAGCTCCACGATGGGGACAGGAGGAGACACCAGCGACAGCGACTCCTCCTCTGATGGGAGCTCCCTTGCGTTGGCGGGCACCTCTGTGTCCACCGCATCAAAAGGTACACCCCCCCCTACCAGCACCGCTCTCCAAGCAGCCCCTCAGCGTGTTTCCTGTGCCTGTTCACCCGGGAGGGTGGGCATCTACTTTGCCCCAGGCACCTCAGGCCCTGCCCCAGTCAGCCCTGCTGCCCTCACTGAGGAAGCTATTGACCTCCTGAGATACCTCACTGTTGGGCAATCAACCATTCTGAATGCCATCCAGGGTGTCGAGAGGCATTTCCAGCAAACAAATGCATACCTGGAGGGCATTCATTCTGGCGTGGCAGCCCAACAGAGAGCATTTAAGGCTCTGGCCTCAGAACTGATGGCAGCCATTGTCCCTGTGTCCAGCCTCCCTCCTCCAACTTCCACTACCCAGACCCAATCCCCTCTACCTCAGCCTATCCCAAGCACACCATCAGACCAGCATGCACACTCATCAACACACAAGAGTGGACATGGCAAACATAAGCACCACACATCCCACAGGCACTCACACAAGCACCATACCCATGCAGACACACCAACATCCACTGCCTCCACTGTGTCCCCCTCCTCCTCCCTCTCAGTCTCGTCTCCACTCACACCTGCATGAACTACATCCTCAGCCACTACGTCCATCACCAGCACGCCCATCACCACACACCGCTCATGTGCAATCACCACCCCCCCTACCATGCACACGTCCCCTGTGTCCTCTCCCAGTGTGTCTGTGAGCCCTCCTCCCAAACTACACAAACGCAGGCACACACCGACTCAACAGCCATCCACCTCACAAAAGCCTCCAGCCCATGCACCCTCACCCAAACTCAGCAGACGTACACCTCCTACAACCACTACCTCTTCCTCCACTCCCAAACCCCCTCCATCTTCCCGTCCCAGTGTGTCTAAAAAACTTATCCTGGCTAACATTGACCTCTTCCCTACACCTCCCCCGCCCCCATCCTTCCCCTAGGGCCAGGATGTCCAGATCCCAGCCCAAATCCTCGAGCACTGTGGTCCCTGCAAGTCCAGTAACATTGCGGGTGGCACTCATCAGGGCTGCCAGTGTGCCACCTAGTGAGGCCAAGGATCACCCTATTCCGCCACCGGACAAGGACAAGAAGGGGCCCACATGCCGTAGGGAAAAGCCGCACCAACCACCCAGCAAGGCCTCATCCAAGACAAAAGAGGACAGTGCCACGGTCCCAGCAGCGACTTACAAGGTGTGGAAGGGACACAAGGCTAAAGGGAAGTCAGCTCAGGGCACGGAGCCTCCGGGTGATGGACTGCAACAGTCCCCAGCATCATTTCCAGTGGGCAGCCGTCCGAGGCTGCAGGAGACGTCCTGCTGTCTCCCTCCACAGGTGCTGACACATGCACCACTGGCAGCATCTCGGCCACAGACACCGCCGCAACCACCACCAACTTCCCCCCGACGTGCTCAGACAGTGCCACCACAGCAAACATGAACATCATTCCCAGTGGGCAGCCATCCGAGGCTGCAGGAGACGTGCTGGACCCTACACAGACTACATGAGGCACCACAACCAGCACTGGTAGTACCAGCAGTTGGCAGGCAATGTCGCCGCAGGGTGGAGTGTGTCTCTGCCTCCATGGAGTATCATGCTACCTGTTCCCAGAAAATCTTGTGGCTCACAAACCCAGGTGAGGGAATGGGCACTGCCACACACCATGTGCAGCACTCTGGGCACCAAGCCCCCTCCAGAACCAGTGGAGAAAAGCATCCACTACCCCAGTCCTTGGCAGGATGACGCACCATGGGCACCATGCCCCTTCCAGAGCCAGTGGAGAAAAGCATCCACTACCCCAGTCCTTGGCAGGATGAAGCACTCTGGGCACCATGCCCCCTCCAGAACCAGTGGAGAAAAGCATCTACTACCCCAGTCCTTGGCAGGATGAAGCACTCTGGGCACAAAGCCCCCTCCAGAACCAGTGGAGAAAAGGATCCACCAGAGAGGCTGTGGCTTTGCACTCCCCAGGACCAATCAGTGGGCAAACCACCCACTTGAGAGACTTGTGAGACTGTGGCTTTGCACTCCCCAGGACCAATCAGTGGGCAAACCACCCACTTGAGAGACTTGTGAAACTGTGGCTTTGCACTCCCCAGGACCAATCTGTGGGTATGGAGCCCCGTCGTGGCGCAGTGGCATCGTCCCATCATCCGGCTGAGGTGCCCCCCTCCCCTTCCCCCTGAGGTGCCTGTTTATTTTTGACCTGATGCCCCTGCAGTGTTCTCTCCGTTTTGAGGCAGGTATCAGGTGTGGGCTTCGCCCATGCATTTTGGGACCACTGGTCCACGGACAATGAATGGAACATTATCTGGACTTGTGTAGTTGCTGTACATATTTGTATATATTGATCTTTTACAGGCCTGTTTCCCTATCTGGATTTCCGATGATTATACTTGTTACAATCATTTCATTTGGTCCTTACATTATTCCAGGGGGTGAAGGCGTGTAAATGTAATGTTGATGCATGTATTTGTGTGTATGGTGTTGTGGGTGAGGGTGGGGGTAGGGGTGTTGCGTGTTGCATGTGTGTGTCACTCTCTTTTTCCTCCCCCTCCCCTGTGTGCTAGGTGCAGTACTCACCGTGGTCGTTGCTGCTGTCTTTGGTGTTCCTGGTAGAAGAGAAGGTAAACCAACACTGGTAACACCTGTATGTTGGGCTCCATAGCGTCCTGGTTCCTCGTTGGGTGTCGAGAGGTGAGTGGTTTCCGTTCCACAGACTGTTTCCGCTGTGCTTTTGATGGCGTTGGTACTGCCCCGGAGAAGCTGGCGGATTGGTGCCTTGTAATACAGTGGGCGGTACATTGTCTTCCGCCTGTCTGTTGGCGGTTACCGCCGCGTTGTTTGTTTCTACCGTTGTGGCGGTCGGAGTGTTGAAGTGGGTGTCTGTGTTGGCGGTTTCCGTCATGGTCGTGATCCCATTTTTTTTTTTACCACCGGTCTGTTAGCGGTATTACCGCCGCTTTAACACCGAGGATTGTAATGAGGGCCTAAGAGTCCTGGAATGGCAGCTACGTGCCCACTGGTGATCACTAACAAATATATTCCTCCAGTCTCTTAGGTCTCCTGATATCTGGTCGTAGCAGGAGCGGGTGTCCTCGA
The DNA here is from genome assembly GCF_031143425.1 of Pleurodeles waltl. Lineage (NCBI taxonomy): Eukaryota > Metazoa > Chordata > Amphibia > Caudata > Salamandridae > Pleurodeles > Pleurodeles waltl. The sequence continues at coordinate 76,569,029 of NC_090451.1, read as the reverse complement.
CTTACTGGGGTGTATCATTTATTCCTGGTGATTTTCGTGGTGCAGCCTCCTCCAGACAGGGTGAAGCACTTTTGGTTGGGTAGTTTGAGGTACTTCGGTATGTTCTTAATATATGCTTCCGATTCACCCAGTGACTGCTGACGCCACATTTCTTGTGTCAGTTATGATTGTACTTAGTGACCATCCCACGCTGCCGTTCTTTTCGAAGACTCAGGGCGTGTCTCGTGAGAGACCCAAAACTTTCCTCTGGGTTGCTGGTTGCTTACTAGAACCCAGACTCCTTTGTGGATGTAAGAGTCTCGGTCTCTTCGGGATACGGTGGCATTTTGGTTGTTCTTGATCAGCCAACATTGGATGGCTTCCCTTATCTATGGGCTCGGATGTCCACAAGTCCGCATTAGGAATGTTGTCTCTCACAGCCCTTCCAAACAGGACGTTGGTTGGTGCTCTTTGGAGTTGTGCTCAGTGTGGTATGTCTGTAGGTTCTGAGGCCTTGTGGATGACATCCTCCAAATCAGCTTGTTGCTCAAACAGATGTGAATCGCTTTGTTGAGTGTATATATGCATTAGTCTTTCAACTGTACCACTGGTTTGGGCTCAGCATGGGGCGATTTTCTTGTGAGTGATTGCAAGGGATCACATGTAGTCCTGGCTTTGGATTGAAGTGTCATTTACACTTTTGATTGGAGGAGGAGGGGGGAGTTGGTCTCCAAACATCGCAAAGATCTTGTCGAGATACTTCTGTATTTGCAAGAAGTTCGTGATTGTTAGTATTTCAACAATGGGGAAGTTGAAAAAGTGTCCGACACTACCAGCAGGTGACATCTATTGGGCAGGGATCCAAAGTCAATACTGATGTCGCACCAGGGACCAGCGCTTGTGCTGTCAGTGGCAACCAGTGCAAACTGGTCTGGAGCCGTGCATACTTGACACCAGTGGCATCAGATAACAAATCACAATGGCATCCACCTTTGAGTGTACAGCAGGAAACCAGACTTTTCTCAGCAGGTGGGCTTTTGTTTTGGTTGAGCCTTGGTGTTCAGTCTTGGCAAGGTGTAATATTACTGGTCGCGGTTGGAGGGAAATGAAAATTTTGTGGCCTCGAAGCAGGATCACTTGTCCAGTGGCACTGATGTCATGCAGAATGTTTCACAGGACAGACACTTTGCTTTGATCTACATCATCATATTTCCCTAAATCTCTGAGGAAATCTATCCATTTGCCACACTTTGGCCCTCATTACAACATTGGCGGTAAAAGCCGCTTACCGCCGTGCAGAAGACCGCCAACACACCGCCGCGGCCGCGGAATTCCGCCACAGCTATTATGACCCACAGCACGGAATCCGCCAAAATTGAGACACACACACAAGTCCGCCACACCAAAGGTCAGTGATAAACTGGCGAAAACAAAACCTCCACCGTCACGCCAACAGAAAAACGCCCACACTATCACGACACATGAATCCACGCGGCGGTCTTTCAACCGCGGTATTCCATTGGCGGTACACACCGCCGCGCTCAAAATACACAGACTATTACAAAACACAGCCACATTGGACAATTCGAAATACACACACCTGATACACATACACACACCACTCCCACACACCCATTACAATATAAAACACACACCCACATCACCCACAAACCCCTATGACAAAAAATTCAGAAAGAAGGCCACAGAGAGACAGCACCAGCAAGAACAACAGCATCCACAGGCCCACAACACCATCACCCACAGAACTTCCATGCACCTCACACAACACACCACTACATATCAGCACACTTATCACCGCACACTCCACCCCACACATCACCTACACCACCCCATGGCACGGCAAAGACACCCCAGGTTCTCGGAGGAGGAGCTCAGGGTCATGGTGGAGGAAATCGTCCGGATAGAGCCACAGCTATTGGGATCACAGGTACAACACACCTCAATTGCAAGGAAGATGGAGCTATGGCGAAGAATAGTGGACAGGGTCAACGCAGTGGGACAGCACCCAAGAAATTGGGAGGACATCAGGAAGAGGTGCAACGACCTAAGGGGGAAGGTGCGTTCCGTGGTCTCAAGACACCACCTGGCGGTTCAGCGGACTGGCGGCGGACCCCCACCTCCTCCCCCACAACTAACAACATGGGAGGAGCAGGTCTTGGTGATTCTGCATCCTGAGGGCCTCGCAGGAGTAGCTGGAGGAATGGACTCTGGTACGACAAATCTTAATTATTACATCCCTCACCCTACCTGCATGCCAGCACATACCCCCACCCTCACCCTCATCCCCAGCACCCCAACTCCTCACATATGTCCCAACATCACAAACCACCCATCCCAACACCAAGCCCTGCATGCAACAACAAAGCATGGACACCCATCACTAAAGCATGTCCACTGCACATACCCATACAACCCCCTAAACCATCACCACACAAGGTCCCACACAGGAATGCAAGCACTGGGGTACACGGTCACCCACCCATTGCACACCATGACACACACAAATGTAATAACCATCCGTTTATACCCCTGCAGGACCCCTACCCAACGTCACCGGACAGGAGGGTCCACACATGTCCACACCACCAACAGAAGAGGCCCACAGTGATGACAGCAGCTCTGTCCAACTGGATCTAGATGACAAGCCCAGCCCATCGGGGACCTCAGGACAGTCGGTTCCCTCACCCAGTCACAGGCCACCACAGACCTTCCCCCCTCTGGAAACACCAGCACAGCACCCACCCAGCGGGCCCAAAACTCCGTCCCCAGGACACGTCAATCAGCTGTGTGTCCACCACTACAGGGAACCCAGGATAACCAACCACCCCAACAACAGGGACCTGGGGGCAGTGGCAGTGGGCACACGTTCCAGGGGACGGAGGCCCAGGAACACAGGGGAACTGGGAGAGCTGCTGTGCGACAGGGGGCGGACAGGCCAAGGGAACCCACTCTCCACAAGGCCCTCTCCTCCATCATGGGAGCCTACCACCACTCCCAGGAGACGATGGCAACGGTACTGGCCAAGTTTCAAGAGACCCAGTGCCTGCAGGAGGAACAGTATATGGGCTTCAGGGAGGAACTCAGAACATCAGCTCCACCCTGGGCACCATCGTAGGGGTGCTGAAGGAAGTACTCAACACCAGGAAGGACACTGTGGCACTACAAGGGCCCCCTGACACTAGCATGGACGATGAACTGCCCACCACCTCCGCCGGCGCTAGTGGGCAGGACGCCCCGCCACAGGACCACCACACCAGCACCCCACCCCCTGCAGAGGGAGAACCACCCCGCAAACGGTCCCTGAGATCCAGGACAAAGACAGAGCACGATGCCAAGACCCCCGCCAAGATGCTGCTATTCCACAGGATGTAGGCATCATGCACTGAGCCAGGGAACATGGCATTCACATGGGAGATGTACTGGTCTGCCAAACATACCATCTCTACATTCATCGAATGATAACTCTTCCGGTTTCTGTACACCTGTTCACTCCTGTGGGGGGGACCAAAGCCACATGGGTCCCATCAATGGCACCTATGATGTTGGGGATGTGTCCCAGGGCATAGAAATCACCTTTCACTGTAGGCAAATCCTCCACCTGAGGAAAAACGATGTAGCTCCGCATGTGTTTCAGAAGGGCAGACAAGACTCTGGACAATACGTTGGAAAACATAGGCTGGGACATTCCTGATGCTATGGCCACTGTTGTTTGAAAAGACCCACTTGCAAGGAAATGGAGCACTTACAGCACCTGCACTTGAGGGGGGGATTCCTGTGGGATGGCGGATAGCTGACATCAGGTCTGGCTCCAGCTGGGTACATAGTTCCTGGATTGTGGCATGGTCAAGCCTGTATGTGATAATCACATGTCACTCCTCAATTGTCGACAGGTCCACCAACGGTCGGTACACCGGAGGATGCCGCCATCTCCTCACATGTCCCAGCGGATGGTGCCTATGAAGGACAACAGCAAGCACAGAGTCAAACAACTCAGAGGAACGTACCCACAGTTTACACAGAACATGATTCATACACAAAAGATGGCCTGTATGTGTGTAGAGTCTAGGCCTAGGTATGTGTGACGCAGTTGAAAATGAAGCCATGTGGGCCCCTGAAATGGCGGCTGCCTGACCTGTTAAGTGGGACAATGTGATGTGAGGTGCGCTGGCGTTGTACACCGTCGAGGTAGGCGGCCGAAGACCGCAGCGCAATGCTGCATTGGTTAACATTGGACCCTATGGGTCCCAGAAGCCAATGACGATGTACGCCGGCGGTGACGGTACGCACCGCCGCGGACATGACCGCCATTTTCTATCTGTTCAATCACTCGATACCTGATCTTCGACAGGAGAGGACCTACACTGCAAGTGCTACTGTGAGCTCGGTCTGGAAAAGACAATGGCTCAAGTGTCTGGGGAAAGGGCCCCTGCCTTCACATCGGAGGAGTTGAAGAAGCTCATGGATGGGGTCCTCCCCCAGTACCCGCTACTCTAGGGTCCTCCAGACAAACAGGTAAGTACACAGGGAGCATGTTGTATGGGCTATGCCTGTGTGGAGAGGGCTGGATGTAAGAAGGAAGGGGGGAGAGTGCTGCGTGCATGAAAGACAGTGAATGCATGTGCCACATGGCAAGGGTAGGGATGGGGGACAATCAGTTTGACGTTGCAGTTGGTAATAACTTCTCTTTTTCCCCTGTACATTTCATGTAGGTCAGCGCCCACCAGAAAAAAGATATTTGGCGTGCCATCGCCAAGGACGTCCGGACCCTGGGGGTCTACCACAGACGGAGCACCCACTGGCGTAAAAGATGGGAGGACATTCGCCGCTGGAGCAAGAAGACGGCGGAGGCTCAGCTGGGGATGGCCTCCCAATGTGGGAGGGGTGCCTGTCACACCATGACCCCCCTGATGTTCAGGATCCTGGCGGTGGCCTACCCGGAGTTGGATGGGCGCTTGAGGGCATCACAGCAGCCACAAGGGGGTGAGTACACTCTCATTCTGCTGACTTTGCGCGCAGTGGAGCTGTATGGGTGGGGGAGGTGAGCTGTGGGTTTCCCTAGGCCAGCGCGAGTTCCGTAGGCAAGGCCCCTCCGTAAGGCAGGCCATGTGGCACCCCAGCCAACCTCTGTAGAGTGCCAAGTACACCTAGTCATGCCCCTGTGTCATCTATGTGTGCAGATGTCGTCCACAGCCTTGTAGGCCATTTCCCAGGAATTGAACAGTGGAGCCCAAGAGCGCGGCGTAGTGCAGGGGGCTACTGTGTCTATCGTGTCCCCCAACGGTAGCGGTAATGCATGCACTCAACATGTCTTTCTTCTGTCGTCGTCCCCCTTTTTGTGGTCTCCCTGTTCTTGTGTGCATTAGCATCATCAGGCGGAGGAGTAGTGGCACCGGAGCACGAGAGAGCTGCATCCCACATGGCCCTGGAGGGCGAGACTACGGACTCAGAGTTCACCAGTGGGACGGAGGGCGAGGGGAGCTCCACGGCGGGGACAGGAGCTGACACCAGCGACAATGACTCGTCCTCTGATGGGAGCTCCCTTGTGGTGGCGGCAACATCTGTGCCCCCGCATCTACAGGTACAGCAGCCACCCCCCCACCAGCACTGCCCTCCCAGCAGCCCCTCAGCCTTTGCCCCATGCCCACTCACGCAGGAGGGTGGGCATCACCTTCGCCCCAGGCACCTCAGGCCCTGCCCCAGTCACCCCTGCTGCCCTCAGTGAGGAGGCCATTGACCTCCTCAGGTCCCTCACTGTTGGGCAGTCTACCATTTTGAATGCCATCCAGGGTGTAGAGAGGCAGTTGCAACAAACAAATGCATTCCTGGAGGGCATTCATTCTGGTCAGGCGGCCCTTCAGCGAGCTTTTCAGACTCTGGCCTCAGCACTGATGACAGCAATTGTCCCCGTCTCTAGCATCCCCACTCCAACTTCCTCCACCCAGACCCAATCCCCTGTACCTCAGCCTATCCCAAGCACACCTACAGACTAGCATGCACACACGTCAACACACAAGGGAAGCTCTGGCAAACATAAGCACCACACATCCCACAGGCACTCACGCAAGCATCACACACATGCAGACACACCAACATCACTGCCTCCACAGTGTCTCCCTCCTCCTTCCCAGTCTTGTCTACACTCACACCTGCATGCACTACCTCTACAGCCACTACGTCCCTCTCCAGCACACCCACCACCACACCCCGCTCACGTGCAATCACCACCCCCACTACCATTCACACATCCCCTGTGTCCTCTCCCAGTGTGTCTGTGACACCCCCTCCCAAGATACACAAGCGCAGGTACACACCCACCCAACAGCCATCCACCTCACGACAGCCTCCAGCGCATGCACCTTCACCCAAAGTCCCCAAACGTACACCTCCTACAACCACCACCTCTTCCTCCACTCCCAAACCCCCTCCAGCTACCCGTCCCAGTGTGTCGAAAAAACTTTTCCTGTCCACCCTTGACCTCTCTCCTACACCTCCCACACCCCGTCCGTCTCCTAGGTCCCGAACTAGCACCTCAGCCACAACATCTCCGGGACCAGTGGTGCCTGTAGTCACCGGAATCTGGAGTGCACCGGCCACCAGGGCAGCCAGTGTGGCACGGAGCCACAGCACAGACAGTCCCCCACCAGTGAAGAATCAGAAGTTGGCGGGAGAGGGAGAAGACTCCAGCCACCAAACCCGCTCCCAGGGGTCCCAGTGGGAGTGTGGAGTCAACTGTGACACCTTCCAAGGTGGGGAAGGGCCACAAGAAACCCGGCAAGTCTGGGAAGAGCAGCACGGCGGAGAAACCGCCATCATCCCCAATGCCCCGGATCCCACCTCCAGCACAAGCCCAGCTGCCCAGGACAGGACCGCCAGCACTAGCCCATCTGCCCAGGAGGCCACCGCCAGCACCAGCCCACCTGCCCAGGAGGCCACCGCCAGCACCAGCCCACCTGTCCAGGAGGCCACCGCCAGCACCAGCCCCGATGGGCCATGAAGGACCGCCAGCACCAGCCCCGCTGGGCAATGAAGGACCGCCAGCAAAAGCCCCGCTGGGCCATGAAGGACTGCCATCAAAAGCCCCGCTGGGCCATGAAGGACGGCCAGCAACAGCCCCGCTGGGCCATGAAGGACCGCCAGCAAAAGCACCGCTGGGCCATGAAGGACCGCCAGCACAAGCCCCGCTGGGCATGAAGGACCGCCAGCAAAAGACCCGCTGGGCCATGAAGGACCGCCAGCAGCTGAGACCCTGCAATGGAGACCACCATCTCAAGCACCGCTGAACAGGGCACCGCCGTCTCAAGCACCGCTGCACAGGGCAACGCCATCTCAAGCACCACTGTACAGGGCACCGCCGTCTCAAGCACCGCTGCACAGGGCACCGCCATCTCAAGCACCGCTGAACAGGGCACCGCCAACTCAAGCACCGCTGAATAGGGCAGCACCGTCTCAAGCACCGTTGCACAGGGCACCGCCATCTCAAGCACCGCTGAACAGGGCACCGCCGCCTCAAGCACCGCTGAACAGGGCACAGCCGTCTCAAGCACCACTGAACAGGGCACGGCCATCTCAAGCACCGCTGAACAGGGCACCACCATCTCAAGCACCGCTGAACAGGGCACCGCCAACTCAAGCACCGCTGAACAGGGCACCGCCAACTCAAGCACCGCTGAACAGGGCACCGCCGTCTCAAGCACCGCTGAACAGGGCGCCACCATCTCAAGCACCGCTGCACAGGGCACTGTCATCTCAAGCACCGCTGGCCCATGAGCGGCAAGGGCACTTACGCAAATGAGTCCGTCACGGGGTGAATGATGCACTCTGGGCACCATGCCCCCTCCAGAACCAGTGGAGACTGTCATCCACTACCTCTGTCCTTAGCAGGATGAAGCACTCTGGGCACCATGCCCCCTCCAGAACCAGTGGAGACTGTTATCTACTACCTCTGTCCTTAGCAGGATGAGCACTCTGTGCACCATGCCGCTTCCAGAACCAGTGGAGGCTGTTATCCACTACCGCTGTCCTGAGCAGGATGAAGCACTCTGGGCACCAGGCCCCCTCCAGAACCAGAGGAGACTGTTATCCACTTGTGAGACTGTGGCTTTGCACTACCCAGGATATGGCAGTGGGCAACCCACCCACTGTAGAGACTTGAGAGACTGTGGCTTTGCACTCCCCAGGATACGGCAGTGGGCAACCCACCCACTGTAGAGACTTGAGAGACTGTGGCTTTGCATTCCCCAGGATATGGCAGTGGGAAAACCACCCACTGTAGAGACTTGAGAGACTGTGGCTTTGCACTCCCCAGAATTGAACAGTGGGCAACCCACCCACTGTTGATATTTGAGAGACTGTGGCTTTGCACTCCCCAGGATTGAACAGTGGGTATGTGGCCCCCTCGTGGATTTGGCGTTGTGCACTCAAGCGGCTGAGGTGCCCCCCCTTCCCCTCCCCCTGAGGTGCCTGTTTAGTTGCTCTCTGATGCCCCTGCAGTGTTCTCTCCATCATGGTCGGGGATCCTGTGTGGGCCTCGCCCATATCGTGTGGTCCCAGTGTTCCACGGACTTTCTTAGAGCACTACCTGGACTACTATGCTTGGTATATATTATGTACATGGTGTATATATATATATATATTTCTGCCTACTTGCTTTTAATATATTACAATGGTTACACTCATTTTCTATTGTCTTTGCATTCTTCCGGGGGGGGGGGGGTTGGCGGGTGTAACTGTGATGTATTGATATGCATTAGTGTGTGTGTTGTAGTGGGTGAGGGTGGGGGTGTTGCGTGTGAGTGTCACTCTCTTTTCCCTCTCCCCTCCCACCGTGGTCTTCGCCGCCGGCATTCGTGCTCCTGGTAGAGGAGAAGGAAGACTATTGCAGGTAGAATTTGGAGTTCCGGGTCCATGGCGTCCTCGTTCCTCGTGGGGTGTGTAGAGGTGAGCGTTTTTCCTTCGGGATTCCTTTTTCCGCCGTGTTTTTATCTGTGGTGAATCCGCCCCGGAAAAGGTGGTGGATTGGTCTGTCATAATAGTGTGGGCGGTACATTGTCTCCCGCCTATCTGTTGGCGGTGACCACCGCGATGTTTGTTTGTACCGCCGTGGCGGTCGGAGTGTTAAAGTGGCTGTCTTTGTTGGCGGTTTCCGCCACTGTCGTAATTGCAAATTGTTTACCGCCGGCCCGTTGGCAGTCTTACCACCACTTTAACACCAACCGCCAGGGTTGTAATGGCCACCTTTGTTGCTTCCAGAGCTTTTTGGAGGAATGTATCCCAGGCGGTTGCTGCAGCAATATGTTGTAGGGTGACTGTTCCTAGGAAGCCAACGTCAGTGATCCAGTGTGTAGCATCTTCCCCAGCCTGGGTTCTAGACAATGACTACACCACACATGGAGCTGTAAATCACACTTCTTTATTTTTCTGCATGTACCTGTGAACTCCAACATTCTAAACCAGGCTTTCATTACACTCTGTTCTACCAATTTTATGTCAAGGCACAGAGGCCAATATTATGCATTAACCTTCACTGCCCCTCATACACAGTAGTAACAATTAATTTAGAAATAAACTGAAATGTTTAACATTCTAAAACAGCTTAGAACATGCAAATAAACCTGGAACCCGCAGCCATCTTCCTTCTCTGTTGCTGCTCATGCACAGATAAGTACACATTTCATATTGTCTTATTGGTGTGTATGAGTAATGATAACTAGTGGGTTGGCGGTCAATGTAAATTGCTGTCTAACAAATGAAAACCTTTATTTAAATACAAATAATGATAGTCATATCGTGTTAAAATAGATTTTTGTAGATAATGTTTGATGAGGAAGCAGTATAAACCCTTTCAGATGGTAGTTTGTTACATGTGAAATGTGAGGATGGGAATTATGTAGTCATTTGTTATAGTTTTTAAAAAAGAACATGAATGCGAGGTTTACAGGAAGCAAGTGACAGTTGACAAATGGGCGTGAGGTTTATAAAGGTAAGCGTTATTAGACATGGGTAGAGTAAGGTTTGTTTGTGGTATCTTCGAGTGAAATTTATATTTTTCTAGTGACAAGCAGTTATCTTTAAATGTTAGCTTTAAAAGAATTCACTCATCTCTTGAATTCAGGAGCGCGACGGTGAGTTCAGTTTCAGTGAGCGCAAGCTGCTCATGCACTCATCTTGCAGCTGACAGCCGCGGGCTTGAGCTCACGGATTGCGGCTCATGCAGGCCTTCAGGCAAGATCAGGAGAGAGGAGTTAACGTGCTACCTTTGTTGTACGCAGTGAGCTCGATTTCTTCGTGCAAGGCTTCAGGCAAGATCAAGAGCACATGGAGTTAATGCACTACCCTGTCGCTGTACATGGCTTGCACATTACTGATTTTTTACCTAATGGGGCTGCCGTACATGTGTGTGTGCAGCCGCCATTTTGATTGATTGGGTTAACATCAATTTGTTAAATGGAAAGTAAGAACACCATATGTTGGGAATTATGTTGAGGCGATCAGTTTGGCATTTAAGAAACAACTGTTAGTGAAGGGAGAAGTAGGTTTTTAGGGTAACAGAACCTTTGTAGCTTTTGGTAGATAATTTGTTCAGATATGTTTGTAAGGTTTAGAGGTTTTTGTTTGTGGATACATTTGAGGGTCATTATTATTGAGTCAGTGGAACATCAAGCTTTTGAGGGAAAGGTCAAAAATTATGTGGGGGCATTTTTAGGAGATTCAGCTGAGAAGTTGTGTAAAAGGATAGATGACTGGAGGCCAGCTTACAGGCCATATGACCTGATCCTGACTTATGTAAATTGAGATGAATACCAATATTAGGATGTTTCTATTAATTGGTGTGATTAAACTGTCACTATTTGTTTTATATCAACCTGAATATACAAGAAATTAATAAAAATGTGTTAAAAAAAAAAAGGATAGATGACTGTTGAAAAACACAGTTAAAAGGGAGACAACTAAGAACGTGATGGAGAAAGAAAAGTATTGGCCGGTGGAAGAGGTTGATACGGTGGCAGATGTTTCTGATATCAGTCCTCTGGAAAAAAAAAAAATACAACAACCCTTATCTCCACTTTGGACACCAGCAGAGTATGTAGCTCACTATATTTTGTTTTGGATAAGACGTGAAATACAGAAGGAGGTAAGGACACGTTTAAGATCAGAGTGTCCAAGTGTCAAAGGCCTATGTTGGATTCCAAGGTGGCATATACACCAGAACTGGATACAAAAATGTTGAGTTTACTAAACAGATCAAGATGTGATCCCAGGAAGGGATTAGACAAGGGTCTCAAGGGATGCTAAGATAGGCTTTTGGATGTTGTAGGTCCACTTGCAAAGGTGTTTAACATGTGAAGAGGTGCATGTGAACAATACAGGTGTGGATATTGCTGATTTGCGCAAATGGATTCAAAGGGCTATATGCCTTTTAGGTAATGCGAATTCAGCTCTTTGTATGGAGAGAAGAAAAAGCATTCTAATGAAAATAGATCCTAAACTAGCAGAATTTGCAAGTAAGGAGTCTACTGTTAAAAGGAATGGAATGCTATTTGGAGAAGATTCCGTAAGAGTTATGTCCAGATATGTAAGGACTTTTAATTCATTGCAAAAAGCACAAAAGGGCCATTAGGAAAGTTTTTGGTGTGAGCAGGAGAATGCAGGGATGATTCTGAGGGCAAGGCATTACTCGTGGGTCCTTCTCACAAGGTTTTAGACCTTCTTGCTATGGATACAAGGGAGATCAGGCTGAATTTTAACCACAAAGGCAAAGATCAAGATCGAGAGGAAGCAGAGGCGAAATGAGACCAAGAGGAGTAGCAGGTATGCTTGCAACAAGACCCTACGAGTATCCGAGTAAAACCTGGCGGCAGACCAGCTCAGTTTGTGTCACAGTGGATGGAAATTACAAAAGATCCGTGGGTTCTGGAAACGGTGCAGGGTTACCATTTAGACTTTATAGGGATACTGGTTTAGGACAGGTGTCCAAGAATGCTAAGATTTTTAAAGGCTCTAGAGAAGTTAGTGACTCTAAAAGTGAAGGAACTTCAAGGAAAAGGTCCTACAGAAAGGGCAAAAGATTAGGCAGGATGCTTTGTAAGCAGCATTTTTCTGGTTGAAAAAAAGGAGAAAGGAATGAGGATGGTAATACATCTGAGGGAATTAAGTGATTGGGTATGTTACAACCATTGCAAGATGGAAGGGATACATATGTTGAGAGATTTGTTATGGAAAGGGGATTGGTTGACAAGACTGGACTTGAAGGATGCTTATTTTACAATCCCAGTTTGTGTGGAATACAGAGATTACCTACAATTTTGGTAGGAAGGAAAGCATTGGTGGTTCAAGAGTCTGCCATTTGGCTTGACCCCGGCTTCATGGTGTTTCACAAAGGTAATGAGACCTGTTTTGGCGTGGTTGAGATCTCGGGGAGTTCACCTTATAGTATACCTGGACAATGTATTGATTATGGCAGAAACCAGGGATTTAGTGACAGAACAGATTACTTAGCTGTGAGAATCTTGGAACTCTTAGGTTTTGTGATAAACACAGAGGAGTCACGTTTAACACTAGTGCATGAGATTACATTTTTCAGTTTTCAAATACAGACCTTGAAGGCAGTGTTGTAATTGCCTAAAGAGAAGGTGAAAATGATTTACAGAGAATTAAAGAAAGTGAAGAAGTCAGCATTGATAGCCTTGAGTCAACTGGCCAGGTTGCTGGGTTTACTGTCAACATCAATTCAGGTGATATTCCCAGCACCCTTACATTACAGGGCACTACAAAGATTGAAAGGACATCATTTGCGTACCAGAGTCAAAGTATTCAGAGAAGATGAGGTTCAGTCAGGAAGCAGTACAGAAGTGAACTGGTGGTTGATGAATATGGATGGGGAGCCAGATGTGTTTTTCTGACGACAGGGGGTCTTTGGACGTAGAACCAGATGGCAATGCATATCAACTACCTAGAGTTGTTGGCAAGGTCTTTTGCAATAGAGTTTTGTGAAGGATCAGGTGATGTGTGTGGTGATGTGTGTGATGTTAAAAATGGACAACATATTGGCAGTAAGGTATGTCAACAAGTTAGGGGAGTCCTCGGTCGAGGGTACTGGCAGAGATGGCAAAGGAATGTTGGAATTTTTGTTTGGAAAGGAATATAATGGTTCAGGCACAGTACATTCAAGAAAGAAGAAAAGGAGTCCCTAAACAAAATAATAACCAATCAATACACCCTTACACTCCAATAACTCATCACAAATATACCACACACAATATAGCCCATTCAGTCACTCCAATGATGAATCTCAAATAAAGGAATCAGTAAAACAACCCAATTTAATTAAATAGTTCCCCAAAAAACGACGTGTGCGCGGCTAATGGTTACTGCATTTGATTTTATGCGGCCTTAAAGTTATAGCCGCTGTTTTGGTTATTTTTTGAATGACCGACCTGAGCGTTTTTTAGTAAAATGTAAAGACATGTGGGAAGGTCTTGATTCTGATTACAAACAATTAAAGAGTGAAGGGGAAGGTAGTGTGTAAGTTACGGATGGGCATAATTGTATCTAGTAAAAAGGATACATATTACGACTGATGTTATCGTTCGGAACTATAAATACTCTTGGTTATGTTTTGATAAGGCGTATGCCCCATCTAATTTAAGAAGAAGCGGTGCTTGGATGGATAAATAAGGGGACTTAGTCAAACCCGGTCAATGTTTTGAACAAATATATATAGAATAGGGGCAGTTAGTATTTTCATCCCCATGTTGATAGAAGTAATGGATGGATAAATGAATTTTAGGAAGTAGTTAATGTATATTTTTCATATATAAACTAAGGACGAATTCCCAATTGGAGATTATTGGATTCCTTATATTATTAGAAAGTTTTTATAAAGAATAAGAAGGTTCCATGGTAAGTCTTTGGATAACATAGGCACAAATATTGGTGGGGGTGTTTTATTAACAGTTTATTAACATAAAAAGCTTTTTTATTTATATTTCTTTAAATTTTTTGGGGGGATACTCGGATAGATTGATATATAATCTATAATAATTAGTGATGAATGGGGAGTTTAATCCATATTGTCATATTCTGTATCTCTTTAAACACACGCTCTAATGGTGAAATATATGGGGTAATTCATGTTGAGGAGATGTCAGAGAAATCAGTATGACAAACTGTCTCTGTCTACATGAGGAAATTGAAATTATTAGGAAATAGAATTTTAATGATCTATTACTTGATTGTGTTCTTGTCTGTATAGAAAAATTCCTTTACTGTTCTGAATATTATGGAGCACAAGGCATAGACTTGAATATGGATTTGTGATTCCTTGTGAGCAGTGATCTGTTTGTTTGATGCTGGATGCAGGTGAGTGTATAGGTATGAGTATGAGTATATTGGCGTTCATTAGTTTACTTGAATGGGGGATACATTGTAGTGATTAATTCTATGAGATGAGATTCTCATTATAAAGGATTTTTTTTTTTTTTTTTTTTAATAATTCAAGGTGGATGGAATTGAGATTTCAATTGGGGTGTATTTGTGACCTGGTGGGTTATAGGATTTATTATGATGTTTCGAAATGTATGGTAAATTCATGTATTTGTTTTGTTTACTTTTGTGTAGATTTGAACGATATACGTTGGGAGTGTATGTATTTTGTTCTGAAGAAGGTGGTGGAAGAACTGTTTTATAACCACCGAAATGCGTCAACGCTAATTGGACTGCTGGACCCATTGGAACGGGCCTAGATTCAATTAAGGACTGTGTGCAGAAATTGATAGGCCTGCATTTACCAAAATTGGTACAGCGTATAGACAATAGATGAAAACGGATGTCTTTTTTGTCTCCCTTATGTCTGTGGTGTTTTTTAATGTGTGTTTTATTTAATATGTTTCTATTTGCTATGAGTAGTATTTTGTAATTTAATGGGAATGTAAAAATCCCCTTTTTTGGGAACTATTTAATTAAATTGTGTTGTTTTACCGATTCCTTTATTTGAGATTCATCACTGGAGTGATTGAGTGGGCTATATTGTGTGTGGTATATTTGTGATGAGTTATTGGAGTCTAAGGGTGTATTGATTGGTTATTATTTTGTTTCGGGACTCCTTGTCTTCTTTCTGAGTCACAGTGCCCTGTCCCCGTTGGGTTATACGGTTAGGAGGGCCCTCTCTCAGTTTCTTTTGACAGTACATAGAAGGGAAGAACAATGTGGAGGCAGACCGGAATTCAAGGTAGTGGAGAGATTCCAGCAATTGGAAGTTGAACAGGGAGATTTTTATGAGTCTGGACAGGAAATGGAGACCACTGGAAATGAATCTGTTTGCGGACAGGTTGAATACACTGATTCCAAAATTTTACAGTTGGAGACCACATCCAGAGAGCATGGCAGTGGACGCATTTATACAGAACTGGGGTAATGAAGGTGAGGAGAGAGAGAGCAGAGTTGTTGTTAATAACACCATTTTGGCAGTCTCAGGTGTGGTTTCCGGATGTGATGAGTCTGTTAGTAGATGATCTGGTGTTGTTACCTTGTTTTCCAGATTTGATAGCGGATGCCCGGGGAGAACCACACAAATTGGTAGAGTCAGGTCAGCTGATGTTGATGAGGTGCAGGATTTCATGAGAGTGTGGCAGATGTCTGGGTTATCAAAAGAAGCTTCAGAACTTATCAAAGATTTGTGAGCACCAGGAACACTGTGTGCATACAGGACAGCATGGAGAAGATTGAATGGTTGGTGTACTACCTGGGGTTTGGATCCCATATCAGCATGTGTAGTGGAAGTAGCAAACTAGATAAATGACAATTATGAAGAAGGTTTTTCTTTTAGTTTAATGAATATAAGTAGGCCAGCAATATTAGCAGTTAATGTTTTAGTGGATGGCATAAGAGTTGGTCAGCATGGTTTGGTGAGGAGAATACTTGGAAGTCTTAGTTTGGATGCTCAACTAAAGGCAAAGTATTCCTCTTTGTGGGATGTGATGTTAGTGTTGAAGGAGATTGAAAATTGGGGGAAAAATGAGACCTTGTCTTTGGAGTTGTTATCTTGGAAGATAGCGGTTTTGCTTGCTTTAGTTTCATTCACAAGGGTGTCTGATGCAAGGGCTCTGGAGGTGATTCAAGACGTTTTTAGCCAGAAGGTGTGTGTTTTGAAGTCAGAAAGCATACAAACACAATGTCTAGAACAATCTTTTATCCATGTATGGAGATTCATGATAGATTATGTGTGGTGATATGCTTAAAGGAATATGAGTAAAGGACTTTGGAGTTGAGAGTTGTAGGATGTACTCAATTGTTAATTTATTTTAGGCAGCCTTTTAGACCAGTGTCTACTTTATGGGTACTTACAAACATTTTCCCAGGAGCCAAAAGCGTTGGTATGTGATGTGTCTGAGGGCCACATCGATGCTAGGTGGGTGTTGGTTGGGCGAGGGAGTTGGGGGGAATAATGTTAAAGTGGGGGTAGGCGAAGCAAAGGATGTACACCTAGTGGCTGAACTGAACAATGGGAAACCAGAAAACCTGGGGTTAATTCAGGCTTTCCCACTTTTACACATTGTGTGATCCTAGGCAATTGCTTAATTACACTTCCCCTCTTTTTACTTCATTATCACATATGAGGACCTCGAAATATAGTTCAGGGAGGGCTCTGTATGAAACCTGCTCCTGTGTTTGATTTAATAAATTATATTGTTGTTCATGTATAATAGGAACCCAGGTCACCCAAAAAGTGCACATAACAACTGATGTGCCTATTTAATTGACTATGGGCGTATTTGTCAGGGTAGAGAGAAGAATTAATGTTTTTAAATTCATGTTTGAAAACTCTCACTTTTAAATTAATACTTCTCAATGCACTGATATAATAAATTTTACTCTGGTGAAAAGGTTCTGCATGTTAACTAAATACATTCTCAGTATTTCGCAGTGACTGCAAGATGTCTTTAAAAATTAATATGTTACTAAAGTGAAGCTCAGGACTCCTTAATTATGGTCAGAGCTGAGTCGAGTAAACAGCATCTCAGTGCTCCTGTCGTCCAAAAGGGCCCCCAGGCTGTGCTTTGAGTATCCATGGTCTACTTCGAATGTGACTAGATGGATTAAGGAGGTCATAATGAAGGCAGGAATTGATGGAGTCACTTTGGTGCTCATTCCACGGGGGAGGGGGTCTATGGCATGTAAAGCATATATGGCAGGCTGTAGTCTAAGTAATATTTTGAAAGCAGCAAATTGGTCCAATGATTCAACTTTTAAAAAGTTTTACTTAAAACCCATGGAAAATGCTGTTGAGAATATTAGGGATGAGCTTTGACCATGCATAACATTGGCCTCCGTGCCTTGCCATAAAATGCAGATTTTCCACAGTTTTAATAGGTAGAAAATCAAGATTTATTAAAGACTCTGAGGCTAATATCATCCCTCACATTTTATATCTAACCCTTGTAATGTTTGGAATGTGTTCTTTTGCCTTTCAGGACAAAATTGAGCAGACAATCATATAGAGTGCATTTTGGATTGTTGGCATTTTATACACAGAGGAGATTTGAGGATCAATTTGGTTTTGAGGACGAGTTTGATTGGACTGAGGAGTATTTCACAGGAAAACACAAAGGAAGATTGCTGCAGGCTCCAGGGTTATATGCATGTTCTAAGCTGTTCTAGAATGTCACAAAGATCTATTGGTTTCTGAATTCATTGTTATTGCTGTGTATGAGTGGCAATAAAGGTTAATGCATAATATTAGCCTCTGTGTTTTTAATAAAATCTTGATCTTCTACCCATTAAAACTGTCGAAAATCTGCATGACTTCAAACTGATACAGAGTGTAGAAAGCTGGCCTGGTGTGTGGTGAGCTCCTATGGTGTTATCACCCTATACCAGGCTCAGGTATTGCCTATTAGTGAGGTGTAGTCAGTGACTAGGAAGCAAGGCTCTCTAGAGGTAGCTGTGGATGAGCAGCCAATGCTTATCTAGGAGACATGGAAATCTCATGCAATACCACTTATAGTCACATAGCACTTACACACATGAAAGAACCACACAGTGTTACAAAAATAAAGGTTCTTTATTTTAGTGACACAAATACTAAAATACTATATAGGCAATACTCTATTAGCAGGTGAGTAAACATACTATTATATACACCTTAGTTATCAGGAATGAGCATAGAAAGTAATAGAAAACAGTGCAATAACAATAGACAAGAGTGACCATAGGTGGAGCCCAAACCATTTACAAACAAAATGGAATGCGAATGATGGACCCCCACCCAGGTAAGTGGAATCTGTAAAGGAGATCTGGAGGAACTAGTAACCCCAAAAGGTAAGTACCAGAGTGCCCCCAGCAACCAGGAGAGAAGAGGTAAGTACCTGGTTTTCCCAAACCCACAGAGAAACGTTTTGAAAGGACTGTGCAAGACTCAAGCAAGACTACAAGAAGCAGAAGATGGATCCAGGCAGAAGAGGACCTGCAAATAAAGGGGACCAAGTCCAGTTCCAATTGGAGCAGGACCCACTACCTGCCCTTCTGGAGATGCAGGACCAGATCGATGGTGAAGACCAGGAGTCGGCTATGCAACACAGCAGCCGAGGAAGAGTTCCAGAAGTAATGCAGTCAATGTCCCACGTTGGAAGAAGAGTTGCAGTCCGTCAGTGGTGTGGAAAAAACACTAACAAGCCTTGACAAGGGCAAGAGTTGCAGAAGAAGGTTTGCAGAGCTGCCGGGGACCAGAAAGATCTGAGGGGGCTCAACCCAAGGAGGGGAGTCCCAGGCAACCCCTAGCAGTCAGGAGATCAAGACGTCATGGATGCAGCCTCCACAGGCAACTCGCAGGCTGCAAGCACAGGAGTCGCAGTGAGGCCCCTCTTAGGACACCACCAAAGGAGTCCCACGTTGCTGGAGCAGCAGGCAGAAGACCGCGCATTGCAGCAAAGAGTGCTGGTGGCCGGGGTTACATGGAGCCTGAAGATCCCTTGGAAAAGGAGCCAACAAGCCTTGGTAGCTGCAAGAGTCGCAGTACACAGGGGTTCCATCCTGCAAGGAGAGGCAAAGACTCACCACCTCCAAAGTTGGAAAGCTGGCAGAGGGGACCAAGGGGACCACTCAAGACCACCACCTGTGTTGCAGGATCCACGCAGAGTTGCAGGAGAGAGGACCCACGCAGCCAGTTGTCGTTGCAGTTCGTTTCAGAGAAAGGGAGCACACTGCCTGCACTCCAGCAACAAAGTATGACCCCAAAGCATCATGGTAAATGCAGTCAAATTCGTAGTCCATTTAAAAAGTAATAAAGTCTTTCACCTCCGTAGTTGCAGCAAGTGCTGTGTATGCTTGTACAAGTGTTTCTGGGTTTAGCCCGTCATCAGCAGGGAGCAGCATGGTATAGGGTCTTGCTTGAAATGCCGCCAAATGTCTTCTCGGGTTTAAGTAGCACTCCTGGCGCACAGGTGCCTCCCAAGGCTCGTCACCTGTGGCTCAAGGGAGCAGTCAATAAGACAGTTTCAAAGAAAGGGAGCACACTGCCTACACTCCAGCAACAAAGTATGACCCCAAAGCATCATGGTAAATGCAGTCAAATTCGTAGTCCATTCAAAATGTAACAAAGTCTTTCACCTCTGTAGGTGCAGCTAGTGCTATATATCCCTGTACACATTTTTCTGGGTTTACCCCGTCATCAGCAAGGAGCAGCAAGGTATAAGGGCTTTCTTGAAATGCCGCCAAATGTCTTCTCGGGTTTAAGTACCACTCATGGCGCACAGGTGCCTCCCAAGGCTCGTCAGCCGTGGCTCAAGGGAGCCATCAATAAGACAGTTTCAAAGAAAGGGAGCCCAATGCCTACACTCCAGTAAACAATTATGACCACAAAGCATCATGGTAAATGCAGTTGAATTCGTAGTCCATTCAAAAAGTAATAAAGTCTTTCACCTCCGCAGCTGCAGCAAGTGCTATATATGAAGGGCTTACCCAGAAACACATGTCCAGAGATTTACAGCACTTGCTGCACCTACTAAGGTGAAAAACTTTAGTTTACTTTATGGATAAAAAAAGAACTTATACTGCATTTACCATGATGCACTGGGGCTGACTGCATGCTGGAGTGTGAGGCAGGGTGCTCCCTTTCTGGTTTTTCTATTTAAGAAGGCTCCCTTGAGCCAACAAGCTGATGAGCTCTGGTTGAAGCACCCGCGTGCCAGTGAGTGGTGAACAAACCTGAGAGGACTTTTGGCAGCATTTCCAGCAACCCCATAGACAAAGCCGCTCTCTGCTGATGAAGGGCTTACCCAGAAATACATGTCCAAAGATTTATAGCACTTGCTGCACTCACTAAGGTAAAAAACGTTAGTTTACGTTATGGATAAAAAACGAACTTGCCCTGCATTTACCATGATGCACTGGGGCTGACTGCATGCTGGAGTGTGAGGCAGGGTGCTCCCTTTCTGGTGTTTCTGTTTAAGTAGACTCCCTTGAGCCAACGAGCTAACGAGCTCTGATTGAAGCACCTGCATGCCAGTGAGTGGTACACAAACCAGAGAGGACTTTTGGTAGCAGCAACCCCACAGACAAAGCCGCTCTCTGCTGATGAAGGGTTTACCCAGAAACACATGTCCACAGATTTACAGCACTTGCTGCACCCACTAAGGTGAAAAACTTTAGCTTACTTGATGGATACAAAATGAACTTGAACTGCATTTACCATGATGCACTGGGGCTGACTGCATGCTGTAGTGTGAGGCAGGGTGCTCCTTTTCTGGTTTTTCTGTTTAAGAAGGCTCCCTTGCGCCAACGAGCTTACGAGCTCTGGTTGAAGCACCTGCATGCCAGTGAGTGGTACACAAAACTAAGAGGACTTTTAGCAGCTTTTCCAGCAACCCCACTGACAAAGCCACTCTCTGCTGATGAAGGGCCTACCCAGAAACACGTGTCCACCGATTTATAGCACTTGCTGCACCTACTAAGGTGAAAAACCTTAGTTTACTTTATGGATAAAAAACGAACTTGTACTGCATTTTCCATGATGCACTGGGGCTGACTGCATGCTGGAGTGTGAGGCAGGGTGCTCCCTTTCTGGTTTTTCTGTTTAAGAAGGCTCTCTTGAGCCAACGAGCTGACAAGCTCTGGTTGAAGCACCTTCGTGTCAGTGAGTGGTACACAAACCTGAGAGGGCTTTTGGCCGCATTTCCAGCAATCCCACAGACAAAGCCGCTTTCTACTGATGAAGGGCTTACCCAGGAACACGTGTCCAGAGATTTACAGCACTTGCTGCAACTACTAAGGTGAAAAACTTTAGTTTACTTTATAGATAAAAAACAAACTTGTACCGCATTCACCATGATTCACTAGGGCTGACTGCATGCTGGAGTATGAGGCAGGGTGCTCCTTTCTGGTTTTTTTCTGTTGTTGCAGTTGGTGCCTGCGGATGCAGCGGAGTGACTCCTTCTTGCTGCAGACTGAAGACTTGCTGCCCTCAGAGGATGCACAGCGGTGAAATGTTGCAGCTGCTGGAAAGAGCCGGAGAAACAATGTTGCAGAGCGAGGTCGTCGCTGGAGCTGCAGGTTGTAGGTTCTTGTGAAGTCCAGCTGTGGTTCTAATGGCCAGAAATCAAAGTAAATGTTGTAGAGGAGTCCTGATTGAATCCTGCACGTCGAATCTGAGGACCCACCCAACAGTGGGACCCTAAATAGCACTGGAAGGGGGATTGGTCACCTAGGAAGGTAACCGCCTATCAGGAGGGGGCTGTGATGTCACCTGCCAGACCTGGCCACCCAGATGCTCCCAGAGGCCTCTGCCCACCTTGGATTCAAGATAGCAGAATCAAGTGGCCACCTGGAGGAGCTCTGGGCACCACCCCTGAGGTGGTGATGAACATGGGAGTGGCAACTCCCCTTTCCATTGTCCATTTTCACGCCAGAGCAGGGACTGGAGGTCCCTGAACTGGTGCAGACTAGTTTATGCAAGGAGGACACCAAATGTGCCCTTCAAAGCATACCAGTGGCTTGGGGAGGCTACCCCAAGCCACGTAACACTTATTTCCAAAAGGAGAGGGTGTTGCTTCCTTCTTCCAAAGGAAATCCTTTGTTCTGCCTTCTTGGGCTTGAGCTGTTAAAGCAGCAGGAGGGCAGACACCCGTCTGTAGGATGACAGCAGCACGGACTGCCCAGGAAAACCCTGCAAACTGGTCGGAGCAAAGCTTGGGGTCCTCTAAGGAGCCCTCAGAGTGCATGGAATCATACAACCAATACTGGCAACAGTATTCGGATATGATTCCGACATGTTTGATACCATACATTTACCGTTATGTAGCTGGACATAGGTAGTGACCTATGTCCAGTACACAGGTAAAATAGCTTCCCCCCACTCACAAAGTCCAGGAAAATGGAGCTGGAGTTCATGGGGGTACCGCTGCTCATGCAGGGGTGCTCACACACACACAGGTAGTTGGGGTGACTTACAGTGGTGATCTGTAGTGAGAAAGATTCATGCACCCTTTCACACATGCTGCAATGGCCAACCTGCAGACAAACTTTGCATTGGCTCTCATAGATGGCATGATACATGTTGTAGCCAATGGGGAACCCCTTGTGCCCCAATGCCCTGCGTACCTGGGTATCATATACTAGGGACTTATATGGGGGCACCAGTATGCCACTGGTGGGGTGTAAAAAGCTAGGGACCACCAAATCCAAAGGGAGAGAGCACAGTTACTGGGATCCTAGTTAGCAGGACCCCACTAAACACAATCAAAACATACTGACATCAGGGAAAACGTGGGGGTAACCATGCCAAAAAGAGGGTACTTTCCTAGACAGAGTCCGCTTGGAGCCAGAAAGGTTCCATCCTAAAACAGGCAAGACACTACGTCCCACATTTCAACCCTGGTGGTCGGTGACCGCCAGGGCAATAGTGGCCTCTATTACGAGCCGGCTGCAATGTTGATGTGACTTTTCCGCTGGGCCCGCAGACGGTAACACCGTTACCGTCCGCTGGCCCAGCGGAAAAGTCAAAATAGGGAGCCAGTAATACCACCAGCACTGGCGGTATACTGGTGCCCGCAGCCTCGGCGGTCTTTGGGAAAGACCGCCAAGGTTGCAATGAGGCCCTACATCTCTCCATCTACTTAATGAAAAACTGTAATTTGTAAAAAAATCTGTAAACATGCACATATATATATATATGCACAACTATATATCTTCAACCAATCTTCCCGGTGCTTTGATCGTACATCCCAATCTGGGTACTGAAAGCTATAAGTTGTTGTCTTCAATGTCAGATATTGCCAAGGATTGTAGAGAGGTAGTAGCAGTCGCTGAGATCTCAGAATCAGTCTTTCTTTCACCATTTTGAGTTGAAGACCAATGAAACACAGGCGTAAAGTGAGAAGAGTCTCTGGTAAAAAGTTTCCCAGGGAGCTGGGCAGTCACCATGTGTCCCTTGGTAGACACCACTTGGAAAGGTTCAGCATCATAGGGAGCATCAGATTTTATTTTGTGTATCTGTATCTGTCAAGCGATCACCAAATCTCTTTTTCTAAACGAGATGTCCTTTGCATGTCACCTCTTGTCTGCATAAGCTTTGTTTTTCTGCGTGCTAATCAAGTTCCTTGTATGAATCATGTTTTCACTTTGGTCTCTCTTGTTGGTCCACTGAGGTAACTTGCTTATCATTGCTCTTCCAAACATCAAAGTTGCAGGACTTTCCCCTGTGGTCAAGTGGAGCACTGAACGAGAAGCTTGTAGAGTAGAATTTAGTACTGAGCTTTTCCAAAGTTGTACGCTGGACTGCTTTCTTTAACATATTCATAAAATGCTCAACAAATCCATTCCTGCAGCCACAAAGGTCTACTCTTTTAATGCTTTATGTTTAGATGCTCCAACAATTGTTGAAATTCTTTACTGTTGAAAGGTGGGCCATTGTCAGACTTCACAATGGCAGGGATGCCCCATGTTGTCAAGTTTTTCAATGACTCTTTTGTGAGTAGTGGATGAGAGATCTTGAACCAATGGGAAACGTGAGTAATCACTTACAGTCACAATTAGATGATGTCCATTGTCAAGTGGAACAAAGAAATTGATGGCTATTCTTTCCCATGCATGTTTAGGGAGTTCTGACATGTTCAAAGTATGTTTTGCATAACATTGGTAGAAAGGCAGTTGCATATATGACAGGACTTGAGTTCCTTTTCAACTCTTTTGTCTAAGTATGGAAAGCAAACTCGGATTTGCAACCCTCACAGTATAACTTCTTCCTGAGGTATGGACAACTTTTGTATTGTATTGTATTTTTGATATTCACCCTTATTGGTGAGAGGTTGAGTGTGTTTGTTCCACAACTGATGTGTAATTATATCCTTTACCTTTAGCATGCCACTATCATGGCTCACGGCGGTTACAATCTGGGCTAACAAAATAACAGCTGCTGTACTTGACTTGACAATAAAATTAATATAGGTGCTAGACCTGGCCCTTTTTGCGGGGTCATCCCCATTTTTGCATCCCTGCTCTTGTTTTTCTGTCCCTTTTTGTTGGCTTTAGGAGCCATCACTTTTGATCAGTGCTAAAGTGCATGTGTCTCTCCTGTAAACTTGGTATGATTGACTTACACCTGATTGGCACATTTAATTGACCTATAAGTCCCTTGTACAGTGGTATCCCTTATACCCAAGGCCCGTACATTTAATACTACTAGTGGGCCAGCAGCCCAGCTTGTGCAACCCACAGAAGTAGCCTTTCAAACCTGTCTCAGGCCTGCCACTGCAGGGCCTGTGTGCACAGTTTACTGCCACATTGGCTTGTCATCTAAATTACTTGCCAGTCCTGGAACTCCCCTTTTACTACATATAGATAACCCCTAAGGTAGGCCCTAGGTAACCCTCTGGGCAGGGTGCTACGTAGGTAAGAGGTAGGACATATGCCTTCATTGTGTGGCATGTCCTGGTAGTGACAAACAACCCGTTTGGTTTCTCACTGCTGTGAGTACTGCCCCTCTTATGGGTTTGCATTAGGAATACCCTAGCATATGTCTAAGTGATATTTTCTGATCTATGAGGAGTTAAGTGGCCATATTTGGTATGTTTTGAATGGTTGTGAGAAATCCTGCTTATTGGTGTAGGTGTTTTTTTTATTACCATTGTGGAAATGCAACTTTTAGAACGTGGGCATTTCACTGTGCTTATGACTCTGGTGCTTTGCAGTCTGACTCCAATCCACATCTGGGGTTGAGTGACAGCTGGGCTTTGTGCATACTTTTCAGACAGCCATCACACAGGGAGAGTGAAGGTGTAACAGGATTACATCATCATACTGAGTGGTCTTCCTGGGCTGGGAGGTGGGGCACATTTACAATTGTATAGGTTGTGTCCTGCCCTCATACAAGAGGGTTGTTTACCCCCTACTGATGTCTGGAGCCAGGGCTGGGATTGAAAGGGGGTGTTGTGCACTTCTGAAGGTCCTTTGAAGAGGCCCTTTAGATCAAATACATTTTGAGTATAAGTACAGGGGTTGTTCCCCAGACACCGCATGGACCTGGAAACAGGTGCTGCTGGAGGGGGCTGTTATGCTACAAGGAACCACCATTGGACTGACTTGTTTTTGTGCTAACCTGTGGCCTGTTAATCCAGAAGAAGGACTACCAAATTGCCTATATGGACCCTAGTGTGCTGGCCTGCTGCTTGCCCTCTGCCTTGTGCTCCACAGTTGTCTCCTGGGCTGGGTGGAGCACTCCGTCCCCCCCCCCCCCCTCCAGTTTCTTACTTTCTAGTGCAGAGTGAGCGCTATAATCTACATCTGCTGGAGCATTTCACTGTTGTCTTCCCCAGCGCATTCGGAGCGCTTTGTGGAATACAAGCACAGTGTTGTGGAGCATGAATAATGCCTGCTGGGTGCTACCCTCTGGTATTTCTGAGACAGGGTGGGTGCTGTGACACTGCCTGGCCCCCCTCCACTGAGGAGTGGTCAGAGAGGAGAAAGTGGTGCAGTGGTGACTGCTGACCGTTGCTGCATACGTAGTGCACACTGTACCATGACACGGGGGCACAAGCCGGCACTCCCTCCTGGAGTAGAGATGCATTACCTGGGGCAACTACATCATAGGGGAGAGCAGTCCCCCTCCCAGTGGGTGCGCCACAGTGGAATCAGGAGTGGGAGGACTGGTTGGAATCCCTCACATTGCCCTGAGTGGTGTGCTTCCCCTCTTCGGAGCCGAGGAATGCACTTAGTGGAAGTTGAGCAGAGGGACTCCACTAAAGGTGGTTGGTAGGCGGGGCAGCCCCAGTAAGATGCTGCCAGCAGTTGTTGGAGCCCTCAGTGCTCCCGAGGACGATGCACCCTGGTCCAAAGAGACCCTGGGGTTCCACGTCATTAGGAATAGCAGCTGCGCTGCAAAGGATGCGGGCAGCTGCGGTTGGAGGATAAACGCAGGGACCGATCCAGGTCTACAGCGAGAAAGCAGGGGTGTGGCCCCTTCTCATGTTGTGGCCGCATACCTCCAGAGGTGGGGCTTTGGTGGCACGAACAGCAGACAGGGCAGCGACCTTCGAAGGAAGCCCTCAATCCCTCTAGGGCTCTGTGGTGCCGTCTTTGCCAAGCTAGGAGCACGGGAGCTCCTGTACTTGATAGGGTGGGTGTGTACCTACTGTCCTCCGTGTTAAAAAGTGCAGATGTGCGGTGACCTTCAGGTAGAAGGTACGTCGGGCTATTACGGGTTATCCTGCAGTCCCAAGGATTTATTGTGCCCTCAGTATGCATACTATGTTCTATGCCCTCATTAATACTGTTATTGTTATCTGGTTATAGCAACCAGCATATTCCAGAATCTGCACTGCGTGCAGAGGGAGGGTGTATTTAGAGTACGAGTAGCAAAGGAAACTATTTCATTTCACATTACTGTAATGTTTGACATGGTGCAGTTGGCTCAGTGATGATGTATGACATAACATGTGCAATGTGAGAATATTTATTTCTAATTGCCCTATGATTGTATGACATTACCAGTTTGGCAAAGTATCACTGATTTATGTTGTTATGGTCTTTATGTGCAGTACAGTTTATTTTTGCATAACCTGTGGTGAAGTCTCTTTTGTACTGTATTTATTATGTCACTGGGTTGTGTGTATTGTGCAAAGGCTTTACACATTACCTCTGGGATAGGCCATGACTGTTTGTGCCAAGCTACCAACAGGGTGAGCAAGGGAGTGAGCAGGGCTTATCTTAGATGTGTAGCTCCCTTGCCCTAACTAGAGTGGTGGTTCCTGCCTGGATTAGGTGCCTACCCTAGCCAACCAGGAACCCCATTTCTAACAGCAGGCTTCAGCCGTCTTGGATGGAATACTATGACCTTGTATCGGTACTCCCAAAAAGTAGTCAGCAAGATTCTAATCTTTTACTAGACAATGCACAATTGTATAATCATACTCCTGAAATCGCAGTCCCCATCATTCAATGCAAGAAGGCATCTTGGCTTTTGGATTGGCAAAGATGGTCAGAAAAGCTTGATGATAGGTTACCTGTAACGCGGCGCCTCTTTTTCCTTCCGCGGTCAGAACACACTGCCGATTCTCAGAGTGCCATTTCCAGCGTTTTCTTGCCATTTTGGCAACGTGTACCGGGAAGCGTATTTTGCGCTCCCGGTCGCATTGCCCTTACCAACTGTAGGGCAATGTTGTCTCCCCTGTCGGTGGTGGTCTTCTTTCTGGTCTTTTTCTTTTCTTTTTCGTTTCTTTTTCTTGCCTCTGTATTCTGCCTTTCTTCGTGTTCATGTTGGTGTCCATATTGTCTTCTTCCTGTTTGCACTTCCCAGCATGCTCTTTTTCTTATATACTACCTATTCTTTTCTATGGGCTTTTTCCCAATTCAAGATGGTGTTCTTTTCATTTCCTGTGATGTCACTTCCCCTTTTTCAGTATATAAGCCACTCAGTCTTGCTCTACCTTGCGTTGCAAACACTTCCTTTTGGTAGTGCTCTTCGCTCCTGTTCATCGTTCCTGTTTTGGTCTTGGTGGTTTTTTTGCCTTGTTTTTTCCTGTTTTCAAGTCCTGTTTTTTCTTCTTTTTAGGAGTTCTTGTTTGAGGTTTTTCCCCAGTTCTTGGTTTTTTTTCCTCTGGGACTCCTTCTGGAGGGTACGGTCTGCTTTGGCGTTCCCTGTCAAGCGGCACCGTGGCTACCAGAAAGGGTCGCCCCTATCTGGGATTATCCAGAACCTGCAGAAGACTGGGTGTGTTCTCCAATCTTGCATCCAGAGGTGAGAAGTCGAGTGCAGTTCGTGACATTACAAGTGTAAAAGGCTTTCTATACAGAAATACATTTAAATGTTCACAAGTCCATACCACAGCCAAGCTTTCTTTCATGTTGTCATTAAGCATGTTCTGTTTGAGACAAACGTCTTCTAGCATAGGCCACAATACCCTGTCGAGCATTTTGGCGTGCACTATGCCGTGCAAGGATAACACCCTACCCGACCCAGATAACATCAACCACAACCTCTGTTTGAAGCTTTAGATTGAAGTATGCCATTTCAGTGGCATTTTCAATGGCGTGTTTGATTCTCTTGAAAGTACTTTCACATTCTGATGACCAACGAAAAGCCTTAAACAAGATCTGGATACTAAGCATAAAGAGATAACTAAATACAGATACTAGAAAAACGAGTTGAAACGGATAACCATCAATTGCCTTTGCTCTGGCAGTATTTATCGCACAATCCAGATATGGGGAAAGCGGAGCAAGGGCAGGCCCGTCTCACTTTTGAATCAAAGAAAACCGCCAGAAACCCACCTCTTGTTCAGACACCCGGTGACATGGATCAGCAGTCTCAGTCTTGGAGCGCACTTGAAATGACACTAGCAGCCATGCAACAAAGCCTAAGCTCAATTGATGACAAGATTGACTCTCAATATTCGACTTGACCATATGGCAGCTGCGCTGGACAAGCAGTCTTCCCACATAACAGATGCTGAGCAATGCATATCAGATGCTAAAGACAGCTTACAGACAGTCTCCCGAAAAAGTAATCAGATGGAAAAGGTCCTAGAGGTGATCTAGGCCAAAAATTAAGACCTTGAGGTGCGGTCACGTGGCAAGAATCTGCGGATAGTATGCGTGCCAGAGTCTACCAATACAGGTCCGATGGAGAAGTATTTGGAGGATATACTCCGTCCGCTCTTTGGAGCAGAAAATGTGTCCAATATGCTGGTAATTGAACATACCCCCCTGCGCCCCATGATCGCCAGGGTACTAAACTACCGGGACCGAGATGTGGTACTCCGCCTGGCCAGGGAAAAAGGCGTCATACAATATCAGAGGAATGCCACTGCCTTTTTTCCAGACTTTACACTGGCACTCCAGCAGGCCAGAAAGGAATTCGCCTTGGCAAAAAAGAAGCTACAGAACCTCAGAATATCATACACAATGATGTATCCTGTCAAACTGTGTATAGAATACCGTGGCAAAACAAAGATATTGACAACTCCTCAGGCAGCCCACGCATATATAAAGACATTAGCATCACCGAGGAGAGACCATGCATCCCCAGAAGCAGAGGACCCGGGAGATTGACATTGTTGCGCCCGGCAGGTCTCCCACAAGACTGCAATTGTGGCTGGGGGACTCTGGAGCAAAATATGGGAACAATGTTAAGCTTTGATGAGGGTGTGTGCAGCAGTGCTGCGTTCTCTGCTGTCCTCTATCGGTAAATGGCACACAACAGCGCCTATACAACGGATCACAGGCGGTGCGTAGAAAACTACAGATTGGCTCTGAATTCGCTACACCTATTGAACTGGATTTATGCCAAGGCAGCACTGGTAACACTGTTCCCAGTCACCCCCTTGGAAATCAGTGTGGGGTTCAGTGTCTTTGCAAACCCACAAAGGGAATACCCTGACAAGTTTACTGTTTAGATAGTAAGATGATATCCATTGTTGTACTTACTAGGTGTTGCACAACATGTTGATATGCAAAGTTAGCATTACTGAGTGGCTTTAGCAAGTTGGGGTGGCTAAAGTGGGTCGGGGGAGGGGAAATAAAAGTTGAGAGATGTGTTTGTTGTACCACCAAAACAGTGTCGCACACCGCACAAATGCCTCACACCAATACACGTTATGTGTTGGAAACTAACAAGCCTTTCTGAATGCGAGATGAAATGGCTCCCGGGATCAGTCATGTGACTTTTTTTACATTTAGGCCCTCATTATGACATTGGCGGTAAATGCCCCCTACCGCCTCGCTGATGGCCGCCAACATACCGCCTTGGTGATGAATATCAGTTTGCTATATTATGACACACATGCACCAATCTGACAGAATACTGCCACATACACAAATCCGCCAGCCCAAAGGTCAGTGCAAAAGTTGCAGTCCCAACAACCATACTGTTACGCCAACAGAACAACGCCCATCACAATATGACCCACGAATCACCACGCCGGGCATTTAACGGCGGTAAACAATTGGCGGTACATACTGCCTCGCTCAGAATTGACACCCACATAGAAAACAACACCACATTGGCCAATATGAAAAACACACACCTGACACCAATACACACACAACACCCACACCACTATAAAACACACAACCACATTACCCACAACCCTTTACGATTACAAATCATAGCCGCCAGACTGACACCAAGACCACTGCAACAACTAGACACAGACCACTTACACCCATACATCCCTCACGCACCCCACTTTACCCACCTCACCACATTACTCAACACACTCTCACCAACACATACCACACAACACCCATGGCACCATAAAGGCACCCCCCTTTCACTGTGGAGGAGTTAAGGGGCATGGTGGAGGAAATTGTCAGGGTAGAGCCACAGCTGTTTGGAGCATAGGTATAGCAGATATCCATTGCAAGGAAGATGGAGCTATGGCGGAGAATCGTGGACAGGTTCAACGCCGAAGGACAGCATCCAAGAACAAGGGACGACATCAGGAAGAGGTGGAACGACCTACAGGGGAAGGTACGTTCCATAGCAGCAAGGCACTAGCTAGCCATACAGACGACTGGTGGTGGACCACCACCTCCTCCTCCACAGCATGAGAGGCGGAAGTCTTGGCATTACTGCATCCTGAGGGACTCGCTGGAGTTGCCGGAGGACTGGACACGGGTAAGTCAACATTTACCACCTATCACAAGTCTACATTTATCACTTATCACCCCCTGACACTCCCTCACCCTCACTCCCATCACTCCGCTCCATCCCACACACAGCACCTACACATATCACTAACCCCAATGCCAAGCCCTCCGTGCAATACCAATGCATGCACAGCCGTCCCAGCCCTGCATGGACGGCCATCAACAAAGCATGCACAGCATAGGGGAACTAAAAATCACAAAATACATCACCATACACAAGCAAAGGTGGCAAGCCAACCCCAACGATAGAGGGGAAGCCAGGGATGTACAATATGTCACACACATTAAGCATAATACATCATTTACATCCCCACAGGTACCCCAGCCAATGTCAGTGGAGAGGAGCTGTCACGACTATCCAGTCCCCCAACAGAAGATGCCCCCAGTGATGACAGTAACTCTTGACTTCGGGATCTGGATGAACTTCCTGGCCCATCAGGGACCACTGGACAGCAGGTCACCCAAACCCATTCAAAGAGCACCACAGAGCCTCCCCCTTCAGTATCCAACACCACAGCACCCACCCAACGTACCCACACCTCTGTCCCTAGGACACGTCAATCAGCAGTGTGCCCACCTGTACAGGGACCCCAAGCCACACCTCTCCCCCAAGACAGTGAGGGACCTGGGGTCAGTGGCAGTGGGCACACCGTTCAGGGGACAGAGGCACAGACCAACAGGGACACTGGGAGGACTGCTGTGCGCCAGGGGGAAGACAGGACCAGGGAACCGACTCTCCAGGAGGCACTCTCCGAGATCCCGGGAGCCTACCAACATTCCCAGGACACTATGGGCCAGAACCTTGACAACGTGCAAGAGAACAGGTGGCTGCAGGAGGGACAGTATCAGGGGATCAGGGAGGACTTTCAGGCCATTAACACCACCCTGATATCCATAGCACGGGTTCTGGCAGATGTGCCCAACAGCACAGCAGCGGGCCCCTACCACTAGCCAGTCCATTAACCAGCCCTCCACCTCCGCTAGTGGGCAGGAGGCCCCGCCACAGGACCCACAGGCCACCAGCACCCTTCCCCCTGGAGAAGGTGAACCACCCCGCAAATGTTCCCCGCGCCCCAGACAGAAGCCAGAGACACTTGCTAAGACCACCACCAGGAAATGAGACTCTCCTGATTGTCCCCCTTGTGTCCCACTCAGTCACCTTGTCCACCTTGAACTGCCGTTGCTCCCCTTCCTATGGCCACCTGGACACTGCACCTGTGCTACAAACAGACTGGAACAATACCCTGGACTTTCCTCCATCATCACCCCCTTCCATTGCACCTTCCCCTAAAATTGTTAGCACTAAAATAAACGCCCTTGAACACAACTTGACTACTTGTATGTCATGTGTTGAAAATGTGTATTCATGTAAACAGTTACATCCATTCCAAATGAACTATAAATTGTGAGAGCATAGAAATAATGACCTGTACTGCCTGTAGTCAGCACATCAGTACACAGTTGTCATAGCACCAACTTCTGTAAAATGACAAACTATAGGTGACAGTAAGTAGAGGTAAAAGGAAGTTAATGCCATCATGCCACAGCAACACAGAATACACCAATAGTCATAGAAATGTGAAGTTGCACTGTCTCACCTGTGTGTCATTGGAAGTACTGACAAATAACTGATGTTCTGTTGTCCTCATCCTTAGCCTCTTCATCCTCACTGTCATCAGGGTCTACTGCTGCCACAGGGGCCATCTCCTGTCTACTCTTCCTGCAGAAAGGGTACATGGCGTGTGAGGGCCAAGTTGTCCAACATGCAGCATGCCACTACTATCTGGAAGACCTTCTCGGGTGAGTAGTACAGGGATCCACCTGTCATATGGATGCACCAGAACCTGGCCTTCAGGAGGCCGAAGGTCCTCTCGATGATCTGTCTGGTTCGCCTCATTATAATGTTCTTCAGCCCTTGTCCTGGCATTCCTCACAGGGGGCTGCAGCCACGATAGGTTTGGGTAGCCAGAGTCACCTGCAGGTATCGAGGGACAACATTTAGCCACACATCATCCTTTGGGGTCAACAGCAGAGGCATACACTAACATACACTGGTTGGGGACAAAGGCTCACCTATTAGCCACACCCCGTGCCTCCGTAGCTGGGCTATCACATTTGGGATGCTGCTATTCCTCAGGACAAAGGCATCATGCACCGACCCAGCATACTTAGTACTGCATGGGAGATGTACTGGTCTGCCAGGCACACTATCTGAACATTCAGTGAGTGGAAACTCTTACGATTCCTATACACCTGTTCAAACACAATATGTGTCCTGTCAATCGCCCCAATAATATTGGGGATATGTCCCATTGCCTAGAATCCTGATTTCACAGTGGCCAAATCTTCCACCTGGGGGAAAGCAATGTAGCTGCACATGTGGTTTATCAGGGCAGACAACACTCTAGCCAGCACGATTGAGAACATTGGCTGTGACATTCCTGCTGCCAAGCCCACTGTCTCTTGGAATGAACCTGTTGCCAGAAAATGGGGCACTGATAGCACTTGCACAAGAGGGGGGATCCCAGTCGGATGACGGATAGATGGGATCAGGTCTGGCTCCAACTCTGCACACAGCTCTGTGATTGTGGCCCTGTCCAGTCTATAGGTGAGGATAATGTACCTGTCCTTGAGTGTAGCTAAGTCCACCAGGGGTATGTACACGGGGGTATGCCTCCACCACCTATTCATCTGCAGCAGTAGGTATCTAAGGGACACAAGAGTGAGTCGGCTGTCACAATTGGAACAACAAAACCACAACAGTAATAAACTTGGTGCACTTATGTATTGGGACAGTGTTAATGGCGAAGTATGTGCCAATCTAATTTGTGACGCAGTAATTGTCGTTGTGCCTGTTCCCCCCCCCCGAAATGGCAACCGCCTGTCCTATATGTAGGGACAGGTGGAAGTGAGGTAACTCCGCCGACGTTTGGCGTCAAGGCGGAAGGCGGCCTTGCACTGCCTTGCAATTCTTCATTGGATAATATGGGGCTCTATGGAGTACAGTGGCCAATGGGGATCTTCGCCGGTGGTGAGGGTGTACACCGCTGCGGACGTGATCGCCATTTTCTATCTGATTCCTCACTAGTTTCCTGACCTTCAACAGGAGAACACCTACACTGCATGTGCTGCTGTGACCTGTGTCTGGAACCTAGCATGGCCTGTGTGACCGGGGAAAGGGCCCCAGCCTTCACTTTGGAGAAGTTGGAGCGACTGGTGGATCGGGTCCTACCCCAGTACGGACAGCTGTATGGGCCTCCAGACCAACAGGGGAGTACACTTTGGGCACGATGCATGTAGGAAGGATGCATGGAGATGTGTGTGCAAGCATTGTGTAAAGGGGGTGAAGGGTGGGGGGAATGTCTTGTGGCAGTGTACATGTTGTGCGCTGGGCTATGTGTGTGCCAATGGTGATTGAAACGGGTATGGTGGGCCATTTATGTGACAGGCTGGACTGTTTGTTTAATGGTGTTCTCCTATCTGTATTGCCTCTGCAGGTCAGCGCCCATCAAAAGAAGGGAATATGGCATGCCATCGCCAAGGACATGCGGACCCTGGGGGTCTATGGCAGGCGGAGCACCCACTGCCAGAAAAGGTGGAAGGACCTGAGACACTGGGCAAGGAAGACCACGGAGGCCCAGCTGGGGATGGCCTCCCAACGAGGAAGGGGTGCCCTTCGGACCCTGACCCCACTGATGGCCCGCATACTGGCAGTGGCCTACCCTGAGCTGGATGGGCACTTGAGGGCATCACAGCAGCCACAAGGGGGTGAGTACAGTGACAGAATACTTTCAGCATAACGCAGAGTCAGGTGACAGTGTATATACAGTATGGGATGCCTTTAAAGCTCATATTAGGGGGATATGCATGGGTCTACAAGCGGGCATCCCGCAAGATAGCCGCACCCAATTACTCCGCACCGAACAGACATTCAAGGGGCTAGAAAACATTTACATGACATCACAAGACCCACAGATACTTGTAGAGATACAGGCACATGTCACAGCATATAATGAAGAGGTAGAGAGAGAGGTGTGCTTCCTGTCCAAGAGACATGTGGCAAGGGCATATGGAGAGGGGGGGAGACCAGGTAAGAACCTGGCACTTAAACTGAGGCCACAGTGCTCACATAGGTATATCACAGAGATATTCACGCCAGATGATACTGAGGCCTATGATACCCCCTCCATATTAGAAGCCTTCAGGATCTACTACTCTAGTCTATATAGTAGTTGCAGCACCATCACAGAAAAAGAAATCGCAGAATATATGGAAGATAGTGGCGTTAGTCTGGCTGTCTGAAGGGCAGCAAGAATATCTAACACAACCACTAACAGTAGAAGATGTGAAGGAAGCTGTAGGAAAACACCCTCTGTCTTGGCATGGTTACCCCAATTTTCTGCCTGTTGTCAGTGTGTTTGACTGTGTCCACTGGGATCCTGTTAACCAGGACCCCAGTGGTTATGCTCTTTCCCTTAAAACTTGTTAACTGTACCTTTTTCTCCCCCTATTTGGCATACTGGTCCCCCCATGTAAGTCCTTAGTATATGGAACCCAGGTACCCAGGGCATTGGGGTACCAGGGGATCCCCGTGGGCTGCTGCATGCGTTATGCCACCCATGGGAAGCCCATGCAAAATGTTCTGCAGGCCTTCCATTGCAGTCTGAGTGAAAGGGTGCATGCACCCTTTTCACTACAGGTCACTCCACCAGATCACTGTAAGTTACCCCTATGGCAGGCCCTCCTAGCGCAGAGGGCAGGGTGTAAATACCTATGTGAGAGGACACCCCTGCACTAGCAGAGGTGCCCCCATGCACTCCAGTTCCATTTTTCTGGACGTTGTGAGTGGAGGGATGCCATTTTATGCGTGTACTGGACATAGGTCACTACCTATGCCCAGCTACATAATGGTAAACTCCGAACCTAGGCAAGTTTGGTATCAAATATGTCAGAATCATACGTGCAAGATTTGGAAGTATGAACCAATGCACCCTGGGGGCTCCTTAGAGGATCCTCAGCATTCTACCACCAGTCGTCCAGGGCTTTCTAGGCAGCCCAAGCTGCTGCCACCCCTCAGACAGGTTTCTGCCCTCCCACTGCTTGATCTGATCAAGCTCAGGAAGACACAACAAAGGTTTTCCTTTGGGAGAAGAAGGTAACACCCCCTCCCTTTAGAAATAGGTGTGACTGGCTTGGGAGGGGTAGCCTCCCCAAGACACTGGTATGCTTTTAAGGGCACATTTAGTGCCCTCCGTGCATAAACCAGTCCACACAAGTTCAGGGAGCCCCAGTCTCTGCTCTGGTGCAAAACTGGACAATGGAACGGAGAGTGACAACTCCCCTGCCAATCACCACCCTAGAGGTGGTGCTCAGATCTCCTCCAGGGGGTCCCTGGGTTCTGCCATGTTGAATCTAAGGTTGGCAGGGACCTCTGGGAGTATGTGAAAGGACAGGCCAGGCAGGTGACGTCAGAGCCCCCTCCTGATAGGTGC
Organism: Pleurodeles waltl; assembly: GCF_031143425.1. Taxonomy (NCBI): domain Eukaryota; kingdom Metazoa; phylum Chordata; class Amphibia; order Caudata; family Salamandridae; genus Pleurodeles; species Pleurodeles waltl. Next base: position 76,532,403 of record NC_090451.1, on the reverse strand, counting down.
TCACAGGCTAGGTGACCAATCCCCCTTTCAGGACTATTTAGGGTCTCTCTCTTGGGTGGGTCCTCAGATTCGGCTTGCAAGATTCCAGCACGACTCCTCTGCAACCGTACTTCAACTTCTAGCCACTGAACCCTCTAGCAACCGACAATCTGCATCCACAAGGAATACTCTTCTTGCAACAATCTTTCCACGGCTCCTTCCAGCTTCCGCAACATTTCCCTGGCTGTGCATCCTCCAGGTGGCAAGTCTTCACCCTGCACGAGAAGGTAGAAGGAAACTTTCCTGGAGTGAAGGAGTCACTTCCCTGCATCCCAGGCCCCTACTGCAACAACGACCGGATGCGTGGAACGTCCCTCATCCTGAGCTGTGTGGATACTGCATCATGGGTGGTGGTCCAGAGTAGTCCTCTTGATCCTCTCTGCCAGCTGTCCAACTTTGGTGGAGGTAAGCCCTTGCCTTCCCACGCAGGACAGTACCCCCGTGCACCGCATCTCTTGCAGCTGCCAAGGCTTGTTTACATCTTCTCCAAGGGAACTTCAGGCTACATGCAGCTCCAGCCCTCAGCACTCCTTCCTGCGACGCACAGCCCTCTGCGTGGGTCTCCTGTGGCGTGGGACCATTCTTATGTGTGGTGCGTGAGTGCTGTGTGACTACAGTGGTCTTACATGAGCTTTGCATGTCTCCTAGATAGGCCTTGGCTGCTCATCCACAGCTACCCCTAGACAGCCTGGCTTCTAGACACTGCCTACACTTCACTAGTAGGGGATACTTGGACCTGGTATAAGGTATAAGTACCTTATGTACCCACCATATACTAGGCCAGCCTCCTATAGAAGCCTTTCACACATTGCCAAATGGAGAAGTCCCAGGGTTAGACAGCTGGTCAAGTGATATGCTAGCCCCTCACTTGCTCACGGTCTACGAGACAGTGTACAGCACAGGGCAGCTGCCCCCTTCTCTCGGGAGGCTCTCATTATCACCCTCCGTAAGCCGGTGAAACCACCCAATAAATGTGAATCATACAGGCCCTTATCCTTAATTAATATAGATGCTAAGATACTAGCCAAAATTATTGCTACCCCTCTGCAACCCCTGCTCCCCAGTATGGTTCTACCAGACCAATCCAGCTTCATTCCGCACCGGTCCACAGCTCATAACTTGCGTGTCATCTTTGCACTGCTTCATCATCTGGATCTAGACATGCAGGCAGCTGTGGTGCTGCTAAATGCAATCAAAGCTTTTGACTCACTAGAATAGACATTTATGTTTGCAGTGCTAGGCCGCATAGGGGTACCGCCGGTGTTCATACGGTGGATCCGCTTATTATATGCTGACCCAACAGCTATGGTAAAAATTAACGGCCACACCTCCCAACCACTGTCTATATATTCAGGGGCATGAGGCGGGCTCCACCCTCTACCCCATATTGTTTGTGCTGGCATTGGAACCACTGGCGTGTATAGTCAGGCAGAGGCATGCAGCAGCTGCTCTTTGCTTCAGTAGTCTCCTCCCCTGGCCATCTCGCTATATGCAGATGGCGGGTCATACGTGAGTATGTGAGATATGAGCAATACTCCAAATTGAGCATTAGTTGAGCGAAATCCACAATACTGCCCCTGACACTAAATACTATTCCACATCATCTAGATTACCCGCTGGAGTAGAGGTAGGATCCAGTCAAGTACTTGGGGATCTGGATACATAGGGACCCAGAACTGGTGCTCCGGTATAACTATGGCACTGCTCTGTCCAGGCTAGATGAGCAAATCTCCAAATGGAGACCAATTCAACTGACACAATCTTTCTTTAAAATGTTAAACACAAAGCTATTAACATTGGTCTGGGCAGGGAAACAGCCAAGGGTAAGGTGGGCAACACTTGCTTTGCCTAACGAGCGAAGCTCTGGATTTCCAGCTTTATTGTCTCTCTGCCCAGGCACAATTTGCACACAGCTGGCTGCACCCCCAGCCTTTTGTGCCCCACATAGCGGTGGAAAAAGAGGTTGCTCATAGTATACCACTTGAGGTGCTATTGCTACACGGCAAACAACAGGCTTGAGAAAGCAAGATAAACACGGTTGAGTGCACAATGGCGGCATGACAATCCCTGGGGGCTAAAGCAGGTAAACTCCTGCTTTATGCACCTGTGCTTCCACTGCAATACCACCCGAACCTGTTAATAATACATGAAAAGCAAGCACTTGACTTACTGCAAGGTCAGGGTATATGTATTCCTAGAAGGCCACTTTATAGAAATGACAGATCTCACGCGGAACCCACCGCCTCCACCATTATTGCTCTTTAAATATTACCGACTCTGGTTGGCTATGAAGACCCACTACCCAATTTTCCAGAAGAACCCCCCACATTGCAGGCTCTCCAATATATACTCACATATATGTCTCTGAAGGCACTGATGTCACAACATATCGCTTTCAGATACCCAAGAAACTGAGACACCAGTGCTACAAAAATGGAATACAGCGCTTACTGACCCTTTGAGCCAGGAGGACTCGGAATGCAGCTGTGTACTCACTGGTATGTTCACACCCAATTGTAATCTTAGAATAATTCATTTGAAATGTTTACAGCAAACATAGTACACTCCTGTGCAATAGATGAGCTGAGATCTGAGGATAACTGTATAAGGTGTGGGGCTGAGAGGGCAGATTTCCTGCATGTTGCCTGGAGCTGTAAGAAAATACATGGTTACTGGATGCATGTGACGCAGATACCCACAAACATGATATTGGAAGAGGTGGAATGCACACCCAAAATGTGCCTGCTTGGAATAGTAAGACACCTACAACCGGGCCATTGCAAAATTGCACCGATCGCCCTGCTGTTGGCAAGGAGAAGAGTGGCAAACCACTGGGGAAGTAAGATGGTTCCATTGATAAGAACTTGGTTAAAAGATGTGTTATTGTCAGGAACAATAAGGGCTCTATGCTGAAGAGCTCCCACAGAAATCAAGACCAAGGGACATATGGGGCCCACTCAAAACATATCTACTGACTAGCCAGAGTCGCAACCCTGTGAACTTGAGCCAGACACAATAATGTAGATTTGTGGAGAAACGCATTGGTATATTGAGGATGTAGTGGGAAATGTGATTATTATCTATTACACTGTGGCGGAGTTTTTTTCTATTTAATTGTACAATTGAGAAAATGCAATATTTTTTTTTTCAAATCGTATGTTTCACTGTCACTACAAATGAACCTTAACCCTTTATAGGTTTCGATGCAGCCAATGTGTATACTTCAGTCTTCAGTGGCGTGAGCCTCGGCAATGGAGATAGTTCATTGTATTTCTCTTCAGTCATTATATTAATCAATGCACCACTGTCGATAATGAAAAGCATTGAACACCCATTTACTTTCAACGTAATCTTTGGACAGTGTTTGGATGATTTTGCTGCTTTGGCAGGTTGACAATCTTTGACTGACATTTTGCTTCACACACAATCAGTCCTAAGTGTGAACGTTTCTCTGAGGTAAACATCGACGTGGCACAATCACTTTCTTCAATGTCACTTATTATTGAGGCAGAAGAACGATGATTTAAATGATGCTCAACTTCGTTTAGTATCTATTTGCCTCAACTGATGTCACCGCTTGACATTGTGGGCGTGTGTAGAACGTTGCTTCTGGAAGGTCCTGGTGGACATTTTGTTTTCGCGCCATGAAACACTTACTTTTTCCTTCGCTTTGCACATCACTACAGCTTTTACATATCTGTTGAATGGTTGGAACACTTTCCTTCATGAAGAAACGCACATCCACATCTAAAACACAACTTAATTTTACAAGTGGACATCACTTTATGTCCTTCAGTCTTCTGCTTCAGATTACTTTTCACACTCACGACTGACTTGTTCTGGTCACCTTCGGCCTCCATGTCAGCAGCTTGTCTCTCAGCATGTTCCTCAGCTCTAGGAGCCATCAACACTCGCTCCAGAACAAGAGTTTCTCTCAGCATCCTTCATCTGAATGAATCCGACAAGCCTCAATCAATAACTCTAAGACACATAGCTTCATCGTTAAATTTATTCAACTTACAGTGTTTGATGAGTGCATCAAGTCTTTTGAAAAATTCATCAATAGTTTCAGCAACTCTTTGATGTTCCTGACTAAAAACATATGGTTCGTAATCAACGTTAGAAAATGGATTGAATTTGAGATTCAAAGCATTTTTAATCTGACTGTACATGACTTCTTTGTCAGTTCTCTGCATTTTATTTATGACTTCTTTCACATCATCACCACCAGGATTTTTGAGATATTTGATAACCTTTCTGTTATCAGTCACTTCAAGTGCATCCAGGAAATCTTCAAATGTCTCTATACTCGTAGTCCATCTGTGGCCAATATTTTGCTTTTTGGCGGTCTCGAAAGGTGGTGGTTTCAGAAAGGCAGCAGAAATTCTAACTGTTCAAGGGAGTGGCTGGCATTGAGGGTAGAGCTAGTTCCGAGGCTGTCATCTGTGTTGTTTGCTGTCCATTAAAATCTGCATCCTCGCTGGGGCCCGGCAATGCATCGGCCTTCGGGTCATCCAAGACAGTCTTTTGGGTTTTGACCACCTTCTTGGTCTCCATCAGACCCCCATCATTTGAGGAGACATTTGAAGTTGTTCTGAACCACCACTTGGCAGCTTTGGTGGTGTGCCCCTTCAGGTATTGGACAGCTCAGTAAACACATCCCCAGTGCTTCTTCTTGGGTCTCCCTGCCCAATTCTGAGGTTGTAATTCTCCACTTCTCAGACTCTGGTAAGTGTAATAACATCATGCTTGCTTTTCATGTATTCTACTAGCCAGTGCTATTATTCGCAATCGTATGTGGTAAATTATAATTGTTGTTCTTGACTGCACTTTGTAAACTTAGTTGTATCCGCCTTCAGCGTTAAAGCTCTGTGCAATGTATACATTTATTTTGTGTGGCAGCGCAGAACCTTTTTGTGAGGTCTTGGTCGTAGCTTCTTGACCACCTATACATAGACTTTTCAGTGAAGCTTTCTTTGTTTTTGACTACTTCACATTGGCTGGAGTTGCGCTTTGACTCCACAAATGCCAACCAGCTACTGCACAAGCAGTTTGCTTGTACCACGGCAAACTCTCCAGGAAAGAACTTTTTTCTTCGGGTTACTTATCCCCTACCTCGTTGCCAGTTGTAGCGTTTTTCCTAGCCTGGGTACCCGCCAATGACTACATCACACACAGAGTTATAAATCATAAGTCTTTATTCCTCTGTGTGTAGCTGTGGAGTTCAACATTCTAAACCAAGCTTTCATTCCACTCTATTCAAACGATTACATCACACTGGTATGGAGTCCGCTTGAAGGCAGAAAGTTTCCGCTCTAAAACATGCAAGACACTACACAGTGGGCATACTTATTTGCACCTGATAGAGATGCTTTGGAGTCACATGGACTTGTCTTAGGTGCCTGGAGAGGCAGTCTGAGGAATTGTTGCATCCAGGTGTGTGTCCTACACACATCTGGTATTCTGGAGGTGAAAGGCCAATTTTTTGATGCTGTGCCCACGAACAGTGGGATGAGTGGCTTGTGGCCAGTGTTGACCTGGAAAGGGTAGCCGTTGAAATACAAATGAAAATGGAGGCACCCCCTCTTGATAACAAGTGCTTCTTTTTTGATGTGGGCATAGCGATTCTCAGTGTCGGTGATGGCTCTGCTGAAAAATGAGATGGGTGTCCAGTGATCACCAACAGTGCGTTGCATCAGAACAGCTCCGAGGCCGATGGAGCTGGCGCCTACACTAGCTTTGAATCCTTGGTGGGTTCAAAGTAGAGCAATGCAGTGTCTTGGAGCATGGTAAACTTTATGGCTTGAAACGGTGTGGGCCTGATTTACAACTCAGCAGATAGGTTACTCCGTGACAAGGGTGAGTGATATCCCGTCTGCCAAAATCGAAATCCCATAGGACATAATGGGATTTAGATTTCGGCAGACAGGATATCTATAAATGTTGTGATATTATAACCCGTTCGGTGAGTTCTAAATCAGGCCCTATGTCTTCGGACTTTTCCCATACCTAGGTGGTCAAGTCTTTGGTAAGGTACCTCAGAGGACCTGCCAACATCGCTAGGTTGGGAATAAACTCCCACACTAGGTTGTGAGAACCAGGAAGCTCCAGACTAGGGTAGGAGATACTGGTGTGAGTGCATCTTTTATGTCTACATACTTAGCCAGATCGATCTTGATGCCAGTGTTTGCAAAGATGTAGCCAAAGAACTACATATCTTGGTTTCGATTGAGGGTGAGTCCTGCTACTAAAATACTCTCAAGGGCTACTAACAGGTGGCAGCAATGGCCCTCATGATGGGGGCATGGGTAAGGATGTCATCACTGACATTGATGACACTGATGACACAATCAAGGTCAGTACTTCCCTTGTTGCGTTTTGGAAAATCTTACCTGCTAGTGAGAGTCCGAAGTCCAGTCTATGGTAGTGATGGAGGCTGACATGGGTGGAAAATGTTGTGATGTACCTGCTAGCCTCGTGTAGTTCAAGCTGATGATATCCGGAGTTCAAATCAGCTTTGAAAACCTCATGGAACCGTTCATGTCATCAATTGTGGGACAGATATGACATTCCCTCTTGATGGCCTTGCTGGGAAGGCATATATCAATACAGATGCAGAGGCATCCAGGTTGCTTGGACTTGCTGGTGACTACTATGGTTGACCTCAACAGGGTGGGTCTAGGCACCTTGTCCATGACCCCAGCATCCTTGAGTTCTGAAGTTCCACGGCGGAGCGAAGATGTAACGGGGTCCTGCGTTATTTTAATGCAACACTTCACACCATAGGGTCAATGTGCAAGGATACAGGGGATCCTTTTACAGGTTCTAGGCCTTTGAACAGATGCAGAAAGTCAGCAACCAGGTGGTCAACACTGGTGTCTTCAATGGCTGTGGTGAAGTGGACGAGCTGGAGATGCTTTGCAGTGTTGCAGCTGAGGAGCATTTCAGAGACAGATTATGTGACAAAGAATCCTGTTGTGCAAGATTGTGCACAGTGACTAAAGGAACAGACAAACACCCCTGCCAGCGGGACAGGTGTTAAGCTCCCATACGCAAAGATCTTGGTGATGCAGGTTGGGGCATAGTTGCAGTATTTGAAACTGCACCAGGCTGGTGGTATTGATGGATGTGCCAGTGTCAATGAGAGATGTGACTGCCAGCTGTCCGATGACCACTTAGCAGGTAGGGCAGGCACTTTCCAGTGGGCGCCAGCGCACAGGAGAGTAGGATGATCTCATCGGCATCTTCTTCAGCGGGAGCACCGCCGTCAGGTGTGAGTGTTGCATTGTCCTCGGAGTGTGTTATGGCGTGTACTACTTGGCGTCGAGGTATACCATTCCCTTGGTAAGTGAATGCTTGCACCAGCCATGGCAGACGTTCACAAAGTGGTTGAGTCGTTGACACACTGTACATGTTTTGCCTCTGGCTGGGCACTCTTGAAGAGAGTGGTGTGAGAGTCCACAGTAGCTGCAGGGCTCCTTGATGTGGTCATTGGAGGGGATGTGTCTGGAGGCTACTTCTCTGGGGGCCTTTTTAGGCAGCAGCTGCCATTTTCCACTTTGATTGGCCTGGGTCCAGGCTCTTGTGGCATGGTATGTTTGTGGAATGCCATTTCAATCTGTTCAGCCCGATCATTGGTAAGTTCATGGGAGCATTGAAGTGTGAGGATTTCATCTAATAGCGTGCCAGAGTGACGTGGAATGTGACGCCTCAAGGTGGCCGAGTGTCAGTGTAGGAAGTTGGCTCTGTATATACTATCTCAAAGTGAGAAATAGTGTGCACAGAGTCCAAGGGTTCCCCTTAGAGGTTGACAGTAGCAATAATAGATAATACTAATGCTCCATATGTGGTAGTGTGGTCAAGCAGTAGGCTTATCAGAGGGTAGTGTTAAGCATTTGTTGTACACACACAGGCGATAAATGGGAACACACACTCAAAGACTTAACTCCAGGCCAATAGGTTTTTGATATAAAAAAAATATTTTCTTGAATTATTTTAGAACCACAAGATTCAGAATTCAACTAAATACATAAATTGTAAGGTACTTGGCATAGATAAGTATGGAACTTTGAAGTAAAACATTAAGATACACAGTTTTGGCAAAAATGGCAATAAGCTATTTCAAAAGTGGACACTGCAAAAATCAACAGTTCCTGGGGGAGGTAAGTAAAAGTTAGTTTAGCAGGTAAGGAAAGCACTTACACGTTCAGTCTCCAGGGCATAGATAGCCCACAGTGTTGGGTTCAAAGCAACCCCAAACACCCAGCACTAGCAACACGGTCAGGTGCAGAGGTCAAAGAGGGGCCAAAATAACATAGGTGCCTATGGAGACTAGGGGTGCTCCGGTTCTAGTCTGCTAGCAGTTAAGTACCTGCGCACTTCGGGAGCAGACCAGGGGGGGTTTGTAGAGCACTGGTGGGGTCACAAACAGGCACACAAAATACACCGGTGCAGTGTGCAAAGTAGGTGTCCGGTTTTGCGTTGAAAGCAATGAAGGGACACGGGGGTCACTCTGGTGATGCAGGCAGGGCACAGGGGGGCTTCGTGGGCCAGCCACCGACTGGGCAACGATGAGGGCCACCTGCTGGTCACTCCTGCACCGGTAGTTGCTTTCTCTTGGGCCTGGGGGCTGCGGGTGCAGTGTTTCTTCCAGGCGTCGGGTTCTTTGTTACAGGGCAGTCATGTTCAGGGGGCACCTCTGGATTCTCTCTGCATGTGTCGCCGTGGGGGTGCAGGAACGTCATCTCAGGGTCTCCACGTAGTGGAAGTCGCCTGGGGGTCCTCGCTGGAGTGTTGGTTTCTCTGGACACGAGCCAGGGGCGTCGGGTACAGAGTGTTGGGGACTCACGCTTCCGGAGTGAGGCTGAAGTCCCTTTAAAGATGGTTTCTTCTTTGTAGATTAGACAGAGCCGCTGTCCACAGGAGTTTCTTGGTCCTCTAGGTTGCAGGGCAGTGCTCTAAGTCGGCAGGGGTCGCTGGTCCCGCTGGATACGTCGCTGTTGCAGGTTCTTTGAGTCTGGAGAGAGGCCGGTAGGGCTGGGGGCAAGTCAGTTGTTGTCTCCGTCATCTATGCAGGACTTTCAGGTCAGCAGTGCTTCTTCTTCAGGTTGGCAGGAAATCTGATTTCCTGGGTTCAGAGACGCCCCTAAATACTAACTTTAGGGGTGTGTTAGGGCTGGAGGGCAGAAGCCAATGGCTACTGTCCCTGAGGGTGGCTACACCCTCCTTGTGCCTCCTCCCTTTTGGGAGGGGGGCACATCCCTATTCCTATTGGGCTTAATCCTCCAAACCAAGATGGAGGATTTTCTAAGGAGGGGGTCACTTCAGCTCTGGTCACCTTAGGGGTGGACCTGGCTGAAGGGGCGACTCCTTGTTTTTCTCATTATCTCCCCAGACTTGCCGCCAGAAGTGGGGGCTGTGTCCGGGGGGCGGGCAACTCCACTAGTTGGAGTGCCCTGAGGCATTGCAGCACGAAGCCCGAGCCTTTGAGGCTCACTGCTAGGTGTTACAGTTCCAGCATGGGGGGAGATGTGAAGCACCTCCACCCAGTGCAGGCTTTGTTTCTGGCCTCAGAGAGCACAAAGGCTCTCACCCCATGAGGTCAAAAACCCATCCCTCAGTGGCAGGCTGGCACAGACCAGTCAGTCCTGCACTGAAGGATTGGGTAAAATACAGGGGGCATCTCTAAGATGCCCTCAGTGTGCATTTTGTAATAAATCCAGCACTGGCATCAGTGTGGGTTTATTATTCTGAGAAGTTTGATACCAAACTTCCCAGTATTCAGTGTAGCCATTAGGGAGCTGTGGAGTTCGTTTTGACAAACTCCCAGACGATATACTTAATATGGCCACATTGTACTTACAATGTCTAAGAATTGACTTAGACACTGTAGGGGCATTTTGCTCATGCAGTTATGCCCTCACTTGTGGTATAGTGCACCGTCCTTAGGGCTTTAAGGCCTGCTAGAGGGGTGATTTACCTATGCCACAGGCAGTATTTTGTATGAATGGCATCCTGAGGGGGATGCCATGTCGACTTCGTCTTTTTCTCCCCACCAACACACACAATCTGCATTGGCAGTGTGCATGTGTTAGACGAAGGGTCCCTCAGGGTGGCACAACACATGCTGCAGCCCTTATGGACCTTCTATGGTCACAGGGCCCTTGGTACTACTGGTACATTTTTACAAGGGACTTATCTGTGTGCCAGGGGTGTGCCAATTGTGGAATCAATGGTACATTTTTAGTGAAAGAACACTGGGGCTGGGGCCTGGTTAGCAGAGTCTCCCAGCACACTTCTCAGTCAAGTCAGCATCAATATCAGGCAAAAGGTGGGGGGTTAACTGCAACAAGGAGCCATTTTCCTACAGACAGCCTTGGATAATTTGTGCACATACCTCTTTCAGGGGGTCATCTTCAGTTCAAGTGCTGGTAAGTTCCCTCATGCAGGCATAGAAAAGGTCAGTGGACTCCACCTTTTGTTGGCGTGCCTGTCAGAACTTGAATCTTTTAAAGTCCAGATTTATCTGGGGCTTGAAGTATGCGTTTAGGGTGCCTATGGCAGCATCATAGACAGCGTCCGCTCTGGTACGAGGATGATTGTGAAATGGTTAGAAGATTCCTTGCCTGCGTGTTCAGGGAGAAAGGGATTGTTTCATTCCTCCCTCAGTTATTTTGGTGGCTCTAAAGTAGTTACTTATTGCATGGCCCAAGTGCACCATCGTGGTGCAGCAGTCGCAAGGTCACTGAGCTTAATGAATGGAGGCAGTGAGTTGGATGCACCCCTAATGGCATGAGCGAGCATGAGGCATTGTGCAGGAGCAACAGCAGCGTGGAGTGGGGGCAGCCTGTTGGTTTGGTGCCGCCTGCGCGCCATCATTTTGTGCAGTGCTCATGATGTATGGTAGACATGAACTACATTACATAGAATGTGGCAAGTGCAGGGGCTTGTGAAGCAGGGTGCACCAACAGTACCTTTGTTAGCAGAACCAGTCAGTCATTTGTGGAGTAGGGGGAATTGCAGGCATGCAGCACCTAGTCTCTGGAGTTGGGATGTAGGCCAAGGTAGGAGCAAGGTGAGCCACAGAGCCTTAGAGGGTGAGGAGAATGCAGAAGATGTTGCTGGGCTCCCACGCTGAGGCAGTGGCATAGTGACAGCCTCTCATTAGTGACATCCCTGTTCTTGAGTGCTGGTGTGTTGATGGCCCGTCAGGTTGATGCAGCATGGTGGTTTTTGAGGGGGCCTGCCCATCCCCCATGTTCATGAGAAGGAACACACGTTGGGTGCAGCGGGCCAGCTCCTCCTCATCGCCACTGTAGTGGCAGTGTTCTCAGTGCAGTGGAATTAAAGAATGTACACCGGACACAGGCAATAACTCTTTGACTCTCTGTACATGGTTCTCTGTGAGCAGTGTCTCCCCTTTTTATTCATCCACCTCTGACCTCGCATCCGAGGTCAGAGTGTCTGTATGTGTTTTATGCCGCTGGGCAGGGCCTAGTGGCCTACTACACTGCCTACACATGTTTTTGATTCAGGGTGCTCGAAATCACTGTAATGTATGCTGACCTGATGACATGCTTGCAGTAACTTTATTATGTAGAAACCACCTGATTTAGTGTTCCATACATGTTTAAGATGCAATTAAGTTGGTTAAAAAAGATGTGCTAATTACCTGAAAACCATATGTCAGAACCTCTTTCAGAGGCTTACAGGGCACGCAGGGGGAACTGGACCCAACTGTGGGGATTGGGGCCTTTTACTCCTGATGTACGAGGGCCCTGGGCCAAGTAGTCCTTCTGCACTTGACTCTAAGGGTATGCATGATCCAACCAGTTCCAGGCTCCCTCATGGGGTGGGATGGCAGCAGGTATGTCGAAAAGGGGAGTGAACACAGACTTACAACTCAAAATGCATGCGGGCAGCAGCAATAAATAATTGTTCAGCCAAATACTCACTTTTATAACAAAAGAGAAGTATTTCATTTTATACCGCTAACCACAGAAAAGAAAAATACAGCACAAACAATTACACAATTCCCTTGAGGTCTGAGCTCAAGTGTTTTTATAGTGTTTTCCTGCTCCACTCACTCCTTGCATTAGTGGTAGTGGTTATTCCCAAGTCACTATAGGTAACATCCAAGGTATGCCTTACCATTAGTCCGAATCACAAAAGTTTACTTTGACTCTCAGTTAAAGAAGTCAACATTGTTCTAGTGCCACAGCACTACTAGCAGTAAGAGTGCCAGCGCAACAGTCTACAGCCTCAAGCCCAAACAGCAAGGTGATACTTTCCACAGCGCCCCTTCTATCATACACAGTTGCCGCTTCACTACCACACAGGGCTACGGCCCCATTCCTCTTGGTAGTCTTTCTCCCACAGCCCCTTCTGGCATACGGGTTTGCTGCCTAGCTACCAGTTACAGGTTCTGGCCCGACTGGCTCAAAACAAAACAGAGCTTAATTCGTGGTTAACCTCTCTTGGCATAAGGGAGTCTCCGGCTTTGTCTGGCACAGGGCAACAACATAATCAGTGCACCAGCTGTTTCCTCACACATCACACAGGGAGTCCACTTGACAAGGCTTCCCACTAGATCTCACTCCCTCCAGCACTTTCTTCTTCCTCACAGGGTACTCTGGTCTTGGCAAGCAGGCAGGCGCTGGAGCTCCAGGCCAGGTGGTTTTGGTTTCCCTGAGTGATGTCCCCTTACCCAGCAGGGAGATTAGAAGGCTTTGGCCCCCAGTCCTGGCCACAGGCAGAAGTGTTGCACAGCTTCCCTCCCTCACACAGCCCATCTGGCTGTTATAGCAGATGGCAATTCTCAAGGTCCAACTTTCCCTTCTTATAATCCATTTCTAGACACCAAATGTGATTTAGGGTCTGAGACTTTGAAGTTTTATGTTGGGGTTCTGCTTCTTTTGAAGTCCATGCTGCTCTGCCCTCTCTTCCTCTCGAAAAACATTTGCCATAGCAGAAGTGTTTCCAAAGCTGATAGTCCCACAATACAAGCCATGGGGGTGACTAGAGTTCACACACGGATATCAGCCACAGTGGTATGTGCATCAAAAGGTTAGCCCACTGTCGCCACTGTATCTTTTATGTATTGTACCACCCACAGGTACACATACAACCAGGATATGCATATATGCATTTAACATACATGCACTGTAACCTTCATGTATTGTCCCACTCACAAGTGCAATACACCCAGCACGTTATTTGACCTGTATGCACCTCACAGCACATCGTTCAGGTACTGCACCACTCATAGGCACATGTATATCCAGCACATCCATACACTATGCACACACTGTTCAGTACAGCACTATTCCTATATTGCACCCTTCCCAGGCACAACTACACCCAGCACAGAAACACCACTTCTGCACTGCGCTGTACAGCACTTCACACCAATCTGATGTAGGCCAAGGGTGAGTTTAGCACACAGAAGCAGAACTTTAAAAGTGAGTGAGTGGGTAGGCCTCACTCCAGTGGCAAAGGTTAAAATGGACCTGTACTCTCCTACTGATCATTACACAATATGCTGCCATCACTGCACTTGTGTTACTTGACTCCTGGGGAAGGCAGTAGCCTTCTACCACTATGAGGGAAGTGGTGTGAATGCTCCTCTGTGGTAATCTAGTGCATTTTACCGTTCTTCAGAATGTTTAGGGATGATTCCACATTCAGCGTTCAGGGCAGAATGTTGATGTTTGAGTACGCAACAGTTATCCTGATGCTGCGTAAATGAAGACATAAATAAAGCCTACTCCTGAATTCATTGACTCAGATTGTGTGTGCTGTCATTATATACACAAAAACTACTACAAACTTGGCGACACGTTGCTGAAATTAACCATATTACGTGTGCCTCGCGCTTTACTTGGAGAGAAGACACGTTGCCTACGCAGTCGATCCTGATTTCGGGAGTAACTGTACTACGGCACATTGGAGCATACTGAGCAAAAGCGTGAGACTCCTTGTACGGAACTAAGTGGAAATACTGCAATCCAGATTATATACTGTGTATTCGGCTGTCGAGTTGTGTGTGTTTAACCTGTTAGGTGCGGGCGTCGGCCACTGGCCGACGCCCACACACCCTCCCTGGTGCGGGTCACGACCAGTGGCCGACACCAGGAAGGGTATCAATAAATCCTCGGGTGCGTCGCACCCGAGGATTTTTTTTTTTTTTTAAACCCCCCCCGGGAGACACGGAAGCTTCCGTGTCTCCCCCCGCCCCCCACCCGCCCCTTTGTGACGTCAGCGCGCCTCGCGGCGCGCTGACGTTGCAAAGGTGTTTTCCCCATCAAAGCAGGAAGCAGCCTTGCGGCCGCTTCCTGCTTTGATGGGGGAAAACGGCCTTTCTCACGTTCGGGAAGGCCTCGTAAGAAAGGGGAGTGTCTCCCCTTTCTTACGAGGCCTTCCTGAAAGTGTTTCCTGGCCCCCGATCGCAGCACAGCTGCGATCGGGGGGCCAGGAAACACTTTGAAAAGGCCTCGTAATAAAGGGGAGACTCTCCCCTTTCTTACGAGGCCTTCTCAAACTGTTTCTGGCCCCCGATCGCAGCTGTGCGGCGCGATCGCCCCCCCCCCCCCAGGGGATTTTTTTTTTTAAAATAATAAAAAAAAAAAAAAAATGACAGGGGGTCGCCCGTGGGCAGGGTGACCCCCTGTGGGGGCATTTTTTTTTTTAGATGTTGTAGGGTTTCCCTGGGGGCCATTTTGGCCCCCAAGGAAACCATACAACAACTAAAAAAAATAGATCTATATATAGATCTATATTTATATATCTATGTAGATAGATATATCTATGTACATGGATATATCTATAGATATATCTATGTACATAGATATATATATATATATAGAGGTAGATCTATATATACCAAAGAGATTTATAAAGTGTGCTACTCACCTGTGAGGGTCTCAAGGCGCTTGGGGGGGGTGCGGGGGGAGGGAAAGGGGCTGGGAGGTTCACTGTTCGAAAAGCCAGGTTTTGAGGCCCTTCCTGAAAAGAAGTAGGTTTTGGGTCTTGCGAAGGTGGGTTGTGAGGGCGTTCCAGGTTTTGGGTGCAAGGTAGGAGAAGGATCTGCCCCCGGTGGTGGTGTGTTTGATGCGGGGGACAGAGGCGAGAGAGAGGTCAGCTGAGCGGACGTTTCGTGTGGGGGTGTGGAAGGTGACTCTCGTTGAGGTAGGCAGGGCCTGTGTTGTGGAGTGATTTGTGTGCGAGGATGAGGATCTTGAAGGTGATCCTTTTGTCAATGGGGAGCCAGTGGAGGGATTTGAGGTGTGGAGAGATGTGTTCGTGTCGGCGGAGGTCGAGGATGAGTCGTGCTGCTGAGTTCTAGATGCGTGTAGTTTGCGCTTGAGTTTTAGAGTGGTGCCGGCGTAGAGGGCGTTTCCGTAATCAAGCCTGCTGCTGATGTGTGCGTGAGTGACAGTTTTTCTGGTCTCTGTGGGGATCCATTTGAATGTTTTTCAGTATACGGAGTGTGTTGAAGCATGAGGAGGTGAGAGCGTTGATTTGTTGGGTCATCGAGAGGGAGGAGTCTAGGATGATGCTGAGGTTGCGTGCGTGGTTGGCGGGGGTGGGTGCAGGGCCTAGCGTGGTGGGCCACCATGAGGGGTCCCAGGTGTTTTTGTGTGGGCCAAAGAGGATTATTTCGGTTTTGCTTGAGTTGAGTTTCAGGTGATTGGCTGTCATATATATATCACTTTTGTCAATATGTGTGTGGTTTCCCTGGGGGGAAAAGGGTCCGACTTGTCTAGTGGCAGTTTTAGTGCCATAAAGAAGCGCAGAAGGTTTATATGCCTACTGCAAAGAGCAAATCTGTATTTTATGTAAATAGCTGAGTACATTAGCAAAGTCTATGGAGAGATGAAGGGCACTTTTGCTGGGTGGTAATGAGGGAATCCGAGGAGGAGGGAGTGGGAGCACCAATAATGATTGTTGGACTGGGCGCAGGAGGTGCTAAAGACTGTGACGAATGGTATGTGACAAGGTGTTTTTTGAGTGTCTTGAAAGTACGTGCTGATTGAGGGAAGAAGCGCAGGTAAGGTGGCCTCTACTGTTGCACGTATCTCACACACCATCGATTTTGTGACTGTCTACGTAGGCTAGTGTTTTAGAGCAACAGTTTAGCCAATAGCAGAGATGGCATCTTGATGGATGACTGCTGCCTACACTCGGGTTATAGAGGACCGCTCTGACATAGGATCAGAGACTGAGACATCAGATACTGAGACAGCATCTGAGGGATAGGACAATGGCGCAGACTCTGGGAGTGATTTTTCAGTCAGAGGAGTCCCATTCGATAACTCCTCTTCCAGTACATTATGAGGGAGGTGATGAGGACAGTCCTGCTGTCCCTTCGCAAGCTGTTTGTGCAACTGGGTAATAGTGGGTTAGGTCAACCCAGAGAGCAGGTGAATGCGGCGGCAAGCAGAGAGAGAGTGCTCTCTTGGGAGCTCCCCAATTTAGTTCAGCCCCAAATTCCACCACCCAAATCATATTGTGGAGACATCAAAATTATCCATGGCAAAACAAACTGGTTTTGTAAGGCAGGCACCTGTGTTTTTGGTCCTGGATTCGGCGGCCATATAGAGAAACACACTAAACCCAAACATTTCTGGAAACTAGACATTCGGGGGAGTCCACAGAGGTGTGACTTGTGTGGCTTCCCCAAAGTTTTCTTACCCAGAATACCCTGCAAAGCTGAAATGTTGAAAAAAAACTAAATTTTTCTCGCATTTCTGTCACACAAACTACAGGAATATGCTGGGATCCACAATATTCCTACCACCCAGTGACTCCTCACCTGTCCTGATAAAAACACTACCCCACTTGAGTGCCTACACCTAGTGTCTGTGTCAGGAATGGATCACCCCAGGGTCAACAGCTGCCTCACGTAAGGACCAACATTGACCGTTGTGTGATCTATTCCTGTCGCAGGCACCAGGCCTAATCACACAAGTGAGGTATCATTTTTATCGGGAGGCTTGGGGGAACGCTGGGTGGAAGGAAATTTGTGGCTCCTCTCAGATTCCAGAACTTTCTGTCACCGAAATGTGAGGAAAACTTGTTTTTTTAGCCACTTTTTGAGGTTTGCAAAGGATTCTGGGTAACAGAACCTGGTCCGAGCCCCGCAAGTCACCCCTCCTTGGATTCCCCTAGGTCTCTAGTTTTCAGAAATGCACAGGTTTGGTAGGTTTCCCTAGGTGCCGGCTGAGCTAGAGGCCAAAATCTACAGGTAGGCACTTTGCAAAAAACAGCTCTGTTTTCTGTGATGTGTCCACGTTGTGTTTTGGGGCATTTCCTGTCGCGGGCGCTAGGCCTACCCACACAAGTGAGGTATCATTTTTATCGGGAGACTTGGGGGGACGCTGGGTGGAAGGAAATTTGAGGCTCCTCTCCGATTCCAGAACTTTCTGTCACCGAAATGTGAGGAAAACTTGTTTTTTTAGCCACTTTTTGAGGTTTGCAAAGGATTCTGGGTAACAGAACCTGGTCCGAGCCCCGCGAGTCACCCCATCTTGGATTCCCCTAGGTCTCTAGTTTTCAGAAATGTACAGGTTTGGTAGGTTTCCCTAGGTGCCGGCTGAGCTAGAGGCCAAAATCTACAGGTAGGCACTTTGCAAAAAACAGCTCTGTTTTCTGTGATGTGTCCACGTTGTGTTTTGGGGCATTTCCTGTCGCGTGCGCTAGGCCTACCCACACAAGTGAGGTATCATTTTTATCGGGAGACTTGGGGGGACGCTGGGTGGAAGGAAATTTGAGGCTCCTCTCCGATTCCAGAACTTTCTGTCACCGAAATGTGAGGAAAACTTGTTTTTTTAGCCACTTTTTGAGGTTTGCAAAGGATTCTGGGTAACAGAACCTGGTCAGAGCCCCGCGAGTCACCCCATCTTGGATTCCCCTAGGTCTCTAGTTTTCAAAAATGTACAGGTTTGGTAGGTTTCTCTAGGTGCCGGCTGAGCTAGAGGCCAAAATCTACAGGTAGGCACTTTGCAAAAAACAGCTCTGTTTTCTGTGATGTGTCCACGTTGTGTTTTGGGGCATTTCCTGTCGCGGGCGCTAGGCCTACCCACACAAGTGAGGTATCATTTTTATCGGGAGACTTGGGGGACGCTGGGTGGAAGGAAATTTGAGGCTCCTCTCCGATTCCAGAACTTTCTGTCACCGAAATGTGAGGAAAACTTGTTTTTTTAGCCACTTTTTGAGGTTTGCAAAGGATTCTGGGTAACAGAACCTGGTCAGAGCCCCGCGAGTCACCCCATCTTGGATTCCCCTAGGTCTCTAGTTTTCAAAAATGTACAGGTTTGGTAGGTTTCCCTAGGTGCCGGCTGAGCTAGAGGCCAAAATCTACAGGTAGGCACTTTGCAAAAAACAGCTCTGTTTTCTGTGATGTGTCCACGTTGTGTTTTGGGGCATTTCCTGTCGCGGGCGCTAGGCCTACCCACACAAGTGAGGTATCATTTTTATCGGGAGACTTGGGGAGACGCTGGGTGGAAGGAAATTTGAGGCTCCTCTCCGATTCCAGAACTTTCTGTCACCGAAATGTGAGGAAAACTTGTTTTTTTAGCCACTTTTTGAGGTTTGCAAAGGATTCTGGGTAACAGAACCTGGTCAGAGCCCCGCGAGTCACCCCATCTTGGATTCCCCTAGGTCTCTAGTTTTCAAAAATGTACAGGTTTGGTAGGTTTCCCTAGGTGCCGGCTGAGCTAGAGGCCAAAATCTACAGGTAGGCACTTTGCAAAAAACAGCTCTGTTTTCTGTGATGTGTCCACGTTGTGTTTTGGGGCATTTCCTGTCGCGGGCGCTAGGCCTACCCACACAAGTGAGGTATCATTTTTATCGGGAGACTTGGGGGGACGCTGGGTGTAAGGAAATTTGAGGCTCCTCTCAGATTCCAGAACTTTCTGTCACCGAAATGTGAGGAAAACTTGTTTTTTTAGCCACTTTTTGAGGTTTGCAAAGGATTCTGGGTAACAGAACCTGGTCAGAGCCCCGCGAGTCACCCCATCTTGGATTCCCCTAGGTCTCTAGTTTTCAAAAATGTACAGGTTTGGTAGGTTTCCCTATGTGCCGGCTGAGCTAGAGGCCATAATCCACAGGTAGGCACTTTGCAAAAAAACAGCTCTGTATTTTGTGAAAAAATGGGATGTGTCCACGTTGTGTTTTGGGGCATTTCCTGTCGCGGGCGCTAGGCCTACCCACACAAGTGAGGTATCATTTTTTTCAGGAGACTTGGGGGAACATAGAATAGCAAAACAAGTGTTATTGCCCCTTATCTTTCTCTACATTTTTTCCTTCCAAATATAAGAGAGTGTGTAAAAAAGACGTCTATTTGAGAAATGCCCTGCAATTCACATGCTAGTATGGGCACCTCGGAATTCAAAGATGTGCAAATAACCACTGCTCCTCAAAACCTTATCTTGATCCCATTTTGGAAATGCAAAGGTTTTCTTGATACCTCTTTTTCACTCCTCATATTTCAGCAAATGAATTGCTGTATACCCAGTATAGAATGAAAACCAACTGCAGGGTGCACCTCATTTATTGGCTCTGGGTACCTAGGGTTCTTGATGAACCTATAAGCCCTTTATATCCCCGCAACCAGAAGAGTCCAGCAGACAAAACGGTATATTGCTTTCAGAAATCTGACATCGCAGGAAAAAGTTACAGAGTAAAACATAAAGAAAAATGGCTGTTGTTTTCAGCTCAATTTCAATATTTTTTTATTTCAGCTGTTATTTTCTGTAGGAAAACCTTGTAGGATCTACACAAATGACCCCTTGCTGAATTCAGAATTTTGTCTAGTTTTCAGAAATGTTTAGCTTTCCGGGATCCAGCATTGGTTTCACACCCATTCCTGTCACTAACTGGAAGGAGGTTGAAAGCACCAAAAATAGTAAAAATGGGGTATGTCCCAGTAAAATGCCAAATTTGTGTTGGAAAATGTGGTTTTCTGATTCAAGTCTGCCCGTTCCTGAAAGGTGGGGAGATAGTGATTTCAGCACCAGAAACCCTTTGTTGATGGCATTTTCAGGGAAAAAACCACAAGCCTTCTTCGGCGGCCCTTTTTTCCCATTTTTTTGGAAAAAACTAAATTTTCACTGTATTTTGGCTATTTTCTTGGTCTCCTCCAGGGTAAACCACAAACTCTGGGTACCATTAGAATCCCTAGGATGTTGGAAAAAAAGGACGCAAATTTGGCGTGGTTAGCTTATGTGGACAAAAAGTTATGAAGCCCTAAGCGCGAACTACCCCAAATAGCCAAAAAAGGGCTCAGCACTGGGGGGGAAAAGGCCCAGCAGCTAAGGGGTTAAAGTAGACGATATCTTCCGGCGCAACGCTCACCGTTTATTGTGGTACATGTTGAAACAGTCCAAGTCGCAAGCAGCGCAGGGTGCGAGGACCTCAACTGGCATGAGCAGAGCTGAGCACGAGGAGGATCGCAAGTCAGTCAGCCACTTGTTTGAGCGTGACCGCATGATGTGTGCACTGCTCTGTTGTCAGCGCGACGTTCAGTGACGCACACACGGTTTGTGGACGGTGTAATTAACCCCTTCCCCGCCACGGACGTAATGGTTACGTCCATGGCAGCGCCCTTGTGGCGCCATGGACGTAACCATTACATCCAGGGACTGGCAGTCGGGGGAAGCGCTAGCGCTTCCCCCGAGGGCCGCCCCCCAACACCCCCAGGCCAGGGCTGAAAGGGGAATTCCTTCCCCTTTCACGCCCACCCCCCCCCCCCACCCCCCCCATGACGTCAGCGCGCGATCGCGCGCTGATTTCATGGAAAGGGGGAATGACGCGCTGGAAGCCATTTGCTTCCAGTGCGTCAAGGGAGAAGGTGAGTATTTCACCTTCCTGCGGGGTGGGGGTGCTCTCAGAGAGGCATCGAGGGAAAGGAAAGGGTTTTCCTTTCCCTCGATGTCTCTTTGAGCATTCCTGCTGCCCGATCGCGATGCGATCGGGCAGCAGGAATGCCCACTAGACACCAGGGATTTCTGTATGTGTGTGTGTGTGTGTGTGAATATTAGTGTAGGGGAGCGACCCCTTGGGCAAGGGTCGCTCCCCTTTGGGGGCACATGCATTTTACGTAGATTCTGCCCCCCCTGGGGGCAGATTGGCCCTATTTTTAGGCCGATCTGCCCCCAAGGGGGGCAGAAAGCCACTAGACACCAGGGATTTTATTGTTGCTTTGTATTTTTTGTGTTGGGGGGCGGCCCCTTGGGCAAGGGTCGCTCCCCTTTGGGGGCACATGTATTTTACGTCGTTTCTGCCCCCCCTGGGGGCAGATTGGCCCTATTTTTAGGCCGATCTGCCCCCAAGGGGGGCAGAAAGCCACTAGACACCAGGGATTTTATTGTTGATGTGTATTTTTTGTGTTGGGGGGCGGCCCCTTGGGCAAGGGTCGCCCCCAGGGGCCCTCATATATTTTTGGGCAGTTCTGCCCCCCTTGGGGGCAGAGAGGCCTATTTTTTTTAGGCCTTTCTGCCCCCAAGGGGGGCAGAATCCCAATAGCGCCAGAAATAGTATGTATGTATGTGTGCTTTGTGTTGGGGGGTGGCCCCTTGGGCAAGGGTCGCTCCCCCCAGGGGCGCAATGTATTTATTGTCGTTTCTGCCCCCCTTGGGGGCAGATTGGCCCTATTTTTAGGCCGATCTGCCCCCAAGGGGGGCAGAAAGCCACTAGACACCAGGGATTTTATTGTTGATTTTTATTTTTTGTGTTGGGGGGTGGCCCCTTGGGCAAGGGTCGCCCCCAGGGGCCCACATGTATTTTTGGGCAGTTCTGCCCCCCTAGGGGGCAGATATGCCTATTTTTTAGGCCTTTCTATCCCCAAGGGGGGCAGAATCCCCATAGCGCCAGGGATACTATGTATGTGTGTGTGTGCTTTGTGTGGGGGTGTGGCACCTTGGGCAAGGGTCGCCCCCCCCCAAAGGGTGCAATGTAATCTGGGCGATTTCTGCCCCCTCCCCTTGGGGGTAGATTGGCCTATTTTTTTTTAGGCCCATCTTCCCCCAAGCAGAGAAGACTAGACACGGGAAAATGAAAAAATGGTTAGTGGCGGAGTGTTTGTCAACTGGCGAAGTATTTACTTTTATGATAATAACAGTTTTTCTCCTTTTTGTTTTAGTTCAAAGCTTTTGCTGACTTTGCTGTGGCTTGTTGCAGTTTTGGCAGTAGTTGTCCTGCGGTTTGCGTAGTTGCATGTTTTAGGTAAGTAAATAAATTTACTCCAAGTGAGTATTGTTGCAATGCATGAATGACATGTTTGTAGGTGGTGTACTGAATGCAGGATTGTGTGTGAAATTGTCCTTAGAGTTATGCACAATGATTATTGTGTTGTCTTATGTCTAATTTGCTTTTTTTTTTCTCTTTTTAGTGGGATATCGTTGGTGATTGCTGTGGCTGTGCAGAGTAGTTGC
This sequence comes from Pleurodeles waltl, assembly GCF_031143425.1. Classification (NCBI taxonomy): domain Eukaryota; kingdom Metazoa; phylum Chordata; class Amphibia; order Caudata; family Salamandridae; genus Pleurodeles; species Pleurodeles waltl. The sequence continues at coordinate 76,509,931 of NC_090451.1, read as the reverse complement.
TGGTGAGTCAAGCTTTTTCAGGCAAGTGAGCAGTATAGTTTTTGAGTTTATAATTCTTAGTGATAAACCTATACTTTGTTACTTATCTTACACAGTGCTGGTTGTTGGTGGTGTATTTGTCCAGTTAATTTTAGTAGGAAGGATCATGGCCAGCCGTAGGATGACCGCTCAGCAGGTTGTTAGTGTGCTTTTTGAGTCATCTTCTGACCATGAATATGAGACTGACTCTGCATCTGAGGCAGAGGAGGAAGTGCAGGATTCTGGAAGTGAATTTTCTGTCAGAGATGAATCATCTGATGATGAAGCCACTCTCAGTGCTGATGAAGGGCCTGTTTTAGAGGAGGACAGTGATGTGCCAATGGTGCAGGAGCCAGCGGCTGAAAGGCTTCCCATTGGAAGACCTGACGCATGGGTTGCACCAAACATGGAGCAGCCACAGTTGCCTGCGTTTACTGGTTTTCCAGGGTGTCGAGTTAATACGGAAAACTTTTTGCCCGTCAACTTTTTTGAGTTGTTTATGGACGATATATTTTTGGAAGAGATTGTTGAGCAGACTAATTTGTATGCAGAGCAGTTTTTGAGGGACAACGCTGCCAGACTTAGGCCACACTCTAGAGCTAGCCGGTGGATTCCCACAAATCTGGAAGAGTTGAAAAAGTTCTTGGGTTTAACTTTTTTGATGGGGCTGATAAGGAAGCCGTCGCTGTCTTCATATTGGTCTACTAGTCCCTTGATGGCAACTGCTATATTTCCTGCCATCATGAGTCGTAACCGGTATGAGCTTCTTCTTCGGATGTTGCATTTTGTAGATAATGCTTTAGCCTTGCCACGAGATCATCCTGATTCTGACCGTCTTTTTAAGATTAGACCTGTCCTTGATCATTTGGTAGATCGGTTTTCAGAGATCTATGTTCCAGGGAAAGAAATATCTGTAGATGAGTCTTTGGTCCTGTTCAAGGGTCGTTTGGTTTTTAGGCAGTACATTCCTAGCAAGAGGGCACGGTATGGAATTAAATTGTATATGCTGTCAGAAAGTAGTACAGGATATGTTTATAATTTCCGGGTCTACACTGGTAGGGATTCCAATATTGACCCCCCTGGTTGTCCTCCCACTTTTGGAGTTAGTGAGAAAATTGTGTGGGAACTTGGTAGACGACTGTTTAACAAAGGTCACCATTTATATGTAGATAACTTCTACACTGGAGTTCGGTTGTTCAAGGAGTTGTTCAGAGTGGACACTGTTGCTTGTGGCACAATCCGCTCTAATCGGAAAGGCTATCCAAAAGAGCTTGTCTGTAAAAAACTTGAGAAGGGACAGTGCAGTGCCTTGCGGAATGATGAGCTGCTAGCTCTGAAATTTGTAGACAAGAGGGATGTATACATGCTAAGCACCATCCATGATGAGAGTACTTCACCTGTGGCTGTTTGGGGTCAGGTTGCCGAAGTGCGCAAACCTGTGTGCATCTTAGACTATAATAAGCACATGGGTGGTGTTGATAGAGTAGATCAGAGGTTAGAACCTTACACTGCTGCTCGTAAGTCTTATGTGTGGTATAAGAAATTAGCGCTTCACTTGTTCCACTTGGCAACTTTTAATGCTTTTGTTGTGTTTAAGGATAGTTCTCCAGAGTCAAGGATGACATTTGTGAAATTTCAGGAGTCTATCATAGCTAGCCTTGTTGTGCTGGAACAGGCAAGAGTTCCTAGAGAAGCAGTGGTGGAGGATGTGGCTAGATTGAAAGATCGTCACTTTGCTGAGCACATTCCTCCCACGGCCAAAAAAAACTTTCCTGCTAAGAGATGTAGAGTCTGTGCTCGAAGAGGTATCAGGAAGGAGACTAGGATGTACTGCCCTGATTGTCCTTCAAAGCCTGGGCTGTGTGTGGGTGGCTGTTTCAGGAGCTACCACACACAGAAGAATTATTGGGAAATTCCGTGAGCGTAAACTGGTGTTTTATATTTTTATATGTTCGGTTTCACGGTTGGCATTAGTCATGTATTCAGTTAGAGCTTTTGTGTTTGTAGTTTTGTACTAATTTATGATTAGTGGTTTCTTTGTTGTTTAAAAACAAAAAAAAGGGGATGGCATGTGTAGAGTGGCGCTTGGCTGGCGGCGTGGGTGTGGTGGCGCTTGGCTGGCGGTGTGTGTGGGGTGGCGCTTGGCTGGCGGTGTGTGTGGGGTGGCGCTTGGCTGGCGGTGTGTGTGGGGTGGCGCTGGGCTGGCGGTGTGTGTGGGGTGGCGCTTGGCTGGTGGTGTGGGTGGGGTGGCGCTTGGCTGGTGGTGTGGTGCTTGGCTGGCAGTGCCGGCCAAACGCCAGTCCACACACTCATCAGCTGGTGTGATTGCTGTATCAGGCATGTGGGCGTATGAAAGTGATGGGCCCTTGACTGGCGCTGTCTGTGGATGCGAGTCTTGTAATGTGCTGGGCCCGTGGCTGGCGGCGTGAATGGTCTAGTGCATGTCATGTATGAAAGGTGTGTGAATGGACTGTAAAGCGGTTGGTGCCTTGTCGTGGCTTTACAGCTCACGAGCTGTGAGTCATTGGTTCAGTTTTTTGGCCTTTCAATTATTACCAGTGCATTTCACTTTTGTGAAATCTCTTGTTAATAAAATTTGATCTACTGAACCATCACTCACCCTCGTGCAAAATCCAACCAGTATGTGTGGTACAAATGACAAAACCTGCTCCGCTGTAATCAGGCGTCGCAGCACACTTGAGACACGCTAGGTGCCTCAGGTGGGACCCCGATGATGAAGCATGCCACCAACTTGGTTGGTGGGTGAGGGGTCTTCTTCACATAACCTAAGTGTGTTTCTTTTCACAATTTTAGTGTTTGGCACATCACGGACGTATGTGCACACATCAAAGTGATATATTCCAAAAATACCTGTGTTTGGGGGGGAGGGCCCACCTATGTTTTTGGTCCTGGGTGCGGCCGTCATGTAGGGAAACCTACAAAACCCAAAAACTTTTTAAAACTAGGCACCCCAAGGAGTCTAGGGAGGTGTGGCTTGTGTGGCTCCCCCAACATTTTCTTACCCAGACTCCTCTGTAAACCTCACAATTTGCATAAAAAAGCATATTTTCCTGATTTTTCTTAGTAGGATCACCGCTCCAGCACAAAATTCCTACTCCCCAGTTTTCCCCTCAGTCTCCCAAGTAAAATGACACCTCACTTATGTGGGTCCCCAAAGCAGAGTCCGTCTAAAGATGTATAAAAGAATATGCCCTTATAAACTTGCTGTGCTATCCCTTCTATCCCTTCAGGTGTTGGGCCTTATTATGTTGCAGGCACCTGGGCCACCCACACAAGTGAGGTATCATTTTTATCGGGAGACTTGGGGGAACGCTGGGTGGAAGGACATTTGTGGCTCCTATCAGATTCCAGAACTTTCTGCCACAGAAATGTGAGGAACATGTGTTTTTTTAGCCAAATTTTGAGGTTTGCAAAGGATTCTGGGTAACAGAACCTGGTCCGAGCCCCGCAAGTCACCCCTCCTTGGATTCCCCTAGGTCTCTAGTTTTCAGAAATGCACTGGTTTGGTAGGTTTCCCTAGGCGCCGGGTGAGCTACAGGCCAAAATCCGCAGGTAGGCACTGTTTTCTCCCAAAATTGTGGATGTGTCCACGTTGCGCTTTGGGGTGTTTCCTGTCGCAGGCGCTAGGCCTACCCACGCAAGTGAGGTATCATTTTTATCGGGAGACTTGGGGGAACGCTGGGTGGAAGGAAATTTGTAGCTCCTCTCAGATTCCAGAACTTTCTGCCACAGAAATGTGAGGAACATGTGTTTTTTTAGCCAAATTTTGAGGTTTGCAAAGGATTCTGGGTAACAGAACCTGGTCCGAGCCCCGCAAGTCACCCCTCCTTGGATCCCCCTAGGTCTCTAGTTTTCAGAAATGCACAGGTTTGGTAGGTTTCCCTAGGTGGCGGCTGAGCTAGAGGCCAAAATCTACAGGTAGTCACTTTGCTAAAAACAGCTCTGTTTTCTGTGATATGTCCACGTTGTGTTTTGGGGCATATCCTGTCGCGGGAGCTAGGCCTACCCACACAAGTGAGGTATCATTTTTATCGGGAGACGTGGGGGAATACTGGGTGGAAGGAAATTTGTGGCTCCTCTCAGATTCCAGAACTTTCTGCCACAGAAATGTGAGGAACATGTGTTTTTTTAGCCAAATTTTGAGGTTTGCAAAGGATTCTGGGTAACAGAACCTGGTCCGAGCCCCGCAAGTCACCCCTCCTTGGATCTCCCTAGGTCTCTAGTTTTCAGAAATGCACAGGTTTGGTAGGTTTCCCTAGGTGGCGGCTGAGCTAGAGGCCAAAATCTACAGGTAGTCACTTTGCTAAAAACAGCTCTGTTTTCTGTGATATGTCCACGTTGTGTTTTGGGGCATATCCTGTCGCGGGAGCTAGGCCTACCCACACAAGTGAGGTATCATTTTTATCGGGAGACGTGGGGGAACACTGGGTGGAAGGAAATTTGTGGCTCCTCTCAGATTCCAGAACTTTCTGCCACAGAAATGTGAGGAACATGTGTTTTTTTAGCCAACTTTTGAGGTTTGCAAAGGATTCTGGGTAACAGAACCTGGTCCGAGCCCCGCGGCTGAGCTAGAGGCCAAAATCTACAGGTAGTCACTTTGCTAAAAACAGCTCTGTTTTCTGTGATATGTCCACGTTGTGTTTTGGGGCATATCCTGTCGCGGGCGCTAGGCCTACCCACACAAGTGAGGTATCATTTTTATCGGGAGACGTGGGGGAACGCTGGGTGGAAGGAAATTTGTAGCTCCTCTCAGATTCCAGAACTTTCTGCCACAGAAATGTGAGGAACATGTGTTATTTTAGCCAAATTTTGAGGTTTGCAAAGGATTCTGGGTAACAGAACCTGGTCCGAGCCCCGCAAGTCACCCCTCCTTGGATCCCCCTAGGTCTCTAGTTTTCAGAAATGCACAGGTTTGGTAGGTTTCCCTAGGTGGCGGCTGAGCTAGTGGCCAAAATCTACAGGTAGTCACTTTGCTAAAAACAGCTCTGTTTTCTGTGATATGTCCACGTTGTGTTTTGGGGCATATCCTGTCGCGGGCGCTAGGCCTACCCACACAAGTGAGGTATCATTTTTATCGGAAGACGTGGGGGAACGCTGGGTGGAAGGAAATTTGTAGCTCCTCTCAGATTCCAGAACTTTCTGCCACAGAAATGTGAGGAACATGTGTTTTTTTAGCCAAATTTTGAGGTTTGCAAAGGATTCTGGGTAACAGAACCTGGTCCGAGCCCCGCAAGTCACCCCTCCTTGGATTCCCCTAGGTCTCTAGTTTTCAGAAATGCACAGGTTTGGTAGGTTTGCCTAGGTGCCGGCTGAGCTAGAGGCCAAAATCTACAGGTAGGCACTTCGCAAAAAACACCTCTGTTTTTTTCCAAAATTTAGGATGTGTCCACGTTGCGCTTTGGGATGTTTCCTGTCGCGGGCGCTAGGCCTACCCACGCAAGTGAGGTATCATTTTTATCGGGAGACTTGGGGGAACGCTGGGTGGAAGGAAATTTGTAGCTCCTCTCAGATTCCAGAACTTTCTGCCACAGAAATGTGAGGAACATGTGTTTTTTTAGCCAAATTTTGAGGTTTGCAAAGGATTCTGGGTAACAGAACCTCGTCCGAGCCACACAAGTCACCCCTCCTTGGATTCCCCTAGGTCTCTAGTTTTCAGAAATGCATAGGTTTGGTAGGTTTCCCTAGGTGGCGGCTGAGCTAGAGGCCAAAATCTACAGGTAGTCACTTTGCTAAAAACAGCTCTGTTTTCTGTGATATGTCCACGTTGTGTTTTGGGGCATATCCTGTCGCGGGCGCTAGGCCTACCCACACAAGTGAGGTATCATTTTTATCGGGAGACGTGGGGGAACGCTGGGTGGAAGGAAATTTGTAGCTCCTCTCAGATTCCAGAACTTTCTGCCACAGAAATGTGAGGAACATGTGTTTTTTTATCCAAATTTTGAGGTTTGCAAAGGATTCTGGGTAACAGAACCTGGTCCGAGCCCCGCAAGTCACCCCTCCTTGGATTCCCCTAGGTCTCTAGTTTTCAGAAATGCACAGGTTTGGTAGGTTTCCCTAGGTGCCGGCTGAGCTAGAGGCCAAAATCTACAGGTAGGCACTTCGCAAAAAACACCTCTGTTTTTTTCCAAAATTTAGGATGTGTCCACGTTGCGCTTTGGGGTGTTTCCTGTCGCCGGCGCTAGGCCTACCCACGCAAGTGAGGTATCATTTTTATCGGGAGACTTGGGGGAACACTGGGTGGAAGGAAATTTGTAGCTCCTCTCAGATTCCAGAACTTTCTGCCACAGAAATGTGAGGAACATGTGTTTTTTTAGCCAAATTTTGAGGTTTGCAAAGGATTCTGGGTAACAGAACCTCGTCCGAGCCACACAAGTCACCCCTCCTTGGATTCCCCTAGGTCTCTAGTTTTCAGAAATGCATAGGTTTGGTAGGTTTCCCTAGTTGGCGGCTGAGCTAGAGGCCAAAATCTACAGGTAGTCACTTTGCTAAAAACAGCTCTGTTTTCTGTGATATGTCCACGTTGTGTTTTGGGGCATATCCTGTCGCGGGCGCTAGGCCTACCCACACAAGTGAGGTATCATTTTTATCGGGAGACGTGGGGGAACACTGGGTGGAAGGAAATTTGTGGCTCCTCTCAGATTCCAGAACTTTCTGCCACAGAAATGTGAGGAACATGTGTTTTTTTAGCCACATTTTGAGGTTTGCAAAGGATTCTGGGTAACAGAACCTGGTCCGAGCCCCGCAAGTCACCCCTCCTTGGATCCCCCTAGGTCTCTAGTTTTCAGAAATGCACAGGTTTGGTAGGTTTCCCTAGGTGGCGGCTGAGCTAGAGGCCAAAATCTACAGGTAGTCACTTTGCTAAAAACAGCTCTGTTTTCTGTGATATGTCCACGTTGTGTTTTGGGGCATATCCTGTCGCGGGCGCTAGGCCTACCCACACAAGTGAGGTATCATTTTTATCGGGAGACGTGGGGGAACGCTAGGTGGAAGGAAATTTGTGGCTCCTCTCAGATTCCAGAACTTTCTGCCACAGAAATGTGAGGAACATGTGTTTTTTTAGCCAAATTTTGAGGTTTGCAAAGGATTCTGGGTAACCGAACCTGGTCCGAGCCACACAAGTCACCCCTCCTTGGATTCCCCTAGGTCTCTAGTTTTCAGAAATGCACAGGTTTGGTAGGTTTCCCTAGGTGGAGGCTGAGCTAGAGGCCAAAATCTACAGGTAGTCACTATGCTAAAAACAGCTCTGTTTTCTGTGATGTGTCCAGGTTGTGTTTTGGGGCATATCCTGTCGCGGGCGCTAGGCCTACCCACACAAGTGAGGTATCATTTTTATCGGGAGACGTGGGGGAATGCTGGGTGGAAGGAAATTTGTCGCTCCTCTCAGATTCCAGAACTTTCTGCCACAGAAATGTGAGGAACATGTGTTTTTTTAGCCAAATGTTGAGGTTTGCAAAGGATTCTGGGTAACAGAACCTGGTCCGAGCCACACAAGTCACCCCTCCTTGGATTCCCCTAGGTCTCTAGTTTTCAGAAATGCACAGGTTTGGTAGGTTTCCCTAGGTGCCGGCTGAGCTAGAGGCCAAAATCTACAGGTAGTCACTTTGCTACAAACAGCTCTGTTTTCTGTGATGTGTCCACGTTGTGCTTTGGGGCATATCCTGTCGCGGGCGCTAGGCCTACCCAAACAAGTGAGGTATCATTTTTATCGGGAGACTTGGGGGAACATAGAATAGCAAAACAAGTGTTATTGCCCCTTGTCTTTCTCTACATTTATTCCTTCCAAATATAGGGGTGTGTGTAAAAAAGACATCTATTTGAGAAATTCCATGTAATTCACGTGCTACTATGGTCACCCCGGAATTCAGAGATGTGCAAATAACCACTGCTCCTCAACACCTTATCTTGTGCCCTTTTTGGAAATGCAAAGGTTTTCTTGATAGCTATTTTTTACTCCTTATATTTCAGCAAATGAATTACTGTATACCCGGTATAGAATGAAAACGCACTGCAGGGTGCAGCTCATTTATTGGCTCTGGGTTCCTCGGGTTCTTGATGAACCTACAAACCCTATATATCCCCGCAACCAGAGGAGTCCAGCAGACGTAACGGTATATTGCTTTCGATAATCTGACATTGCAGGGAAAAGTTACAGAGTAAAAAGTAGAGAAAAATTGATGTTTTTTTCACCTCAATTTCAATATTTTTCTTTTTCAGCTGTTATTTTCTGTAGGAAACCCTTGTAGGATCTACACAAATGACCCCTTGCTGAATTCAGAATTTTGTCTACTTTTCAGAAATGTTTAGGTTTCTGGGATCCAGCATTGGTTTCATGACCATTCCGGTCACTGACTGGAAGGAGGCTGAAAGCACAAAAAATTGCACAAATGGGGTATGCCCCAGTAAAATGCCAAAATTGTGTTGAAAAATTGGGTTTTCGGATTCAAGTCTGCCTGTTCCTGAAAGCTGGGAAGCTGCTGAGTTTAGCACCGCAAACCCTTTGTTGATGCCATTTTCAGGGGAAAAACCACAAGCCTTCTTCTGCAGCCCCTTTTTCCAATTTTTTTGAAAAAAACGAAATTTTCACTGTATTTTGGCCAATTTCTTGGCGTCCTTCAGGGGAACCCACAAAGTCTGGGTACCTTTAGAATCGCTAGGATGTTGGAAAAAAAGGACGCAAATTTGGCTTGGTTAGCTTATGTGGACAAAAAGTTATGAGGGCCTAAGTGCGAACTGCCCCAAATAGGCAAAAAAAGGCCTGGCACAGGAGGGGGAAAAGGCCTGGCAGCGAAGTGGTTAAAAAGGCGGCATTTTGTGGGGGCCATATTTCTTATCCCGAGTCAGCGGGGCCTACAGTTTTATGCGCACATTGACTGTCTACCCAGCGCACCTTTCAGTGACGTGCGCACTGATTAAAAATAGTCTACAAACTCAAGTGGTGCACTACAAAAGCTTGCTGTCACACAAACACAAATTTTTTACAGCGTGACTCTCACTGACGCGGGCACGGTTTAAGGGTTGCTCAACATATGTAACTCATCAAACACTATACAATAAGCGTATTACTCAGTGATACGCACACCTTTCTTAAAATATATGTCAACCTCATTTTTTTTTTGTCAGGAACATCGTATCCGTTTTTTATATATTTGGGTGCAACTGGGGGGAATAGATACTGTCCGGAGAGGAAAAGGCTCTTATTAGAGTACAACTTGTGATTTGAAGGTCAAGCTATTTATAAACATTTACCTCCTTTAACACGTGATAGAGGTGAATATTTTGTTGAGTTGGATGAGTTTCAGGAAGAAGTAGTAAAATTAGAAAAAAAAGTTGACACTCAACCTAGTCTAAAAGTAAATAGGCACAGAGTTTTGTACACGTGAGCAGCACCAGGAAGATTCAATTGATACATATGTTGTAGCTTTATGAATGTTAGCCGCAGACTGTGATTTTGGAGAATGCAATATACAGCTAATAAGAGGTCAACTTGTAGTGAGATGTTGGGACAAAAAGTTCCAAGAGAAGTTACTTACTCTTAAAAAGCCATCTTTGACAGAAATAATTTATATTGTAATAAGTATTGAAATTCCACACAAAGCATCAAAAGAATTGGTCTAGGAAGAAAACATTAAGGAAAACCATACATGGAAACAAGGTAAAACAAGATGGCAACAAACCAGAAAATAAAAACAATCAATTTTTCAAACATAAAAGCGTCTGTTTTTGTTGTGGTTATCCTACTCATGCGTCATCAATATCCAATGAAAAATGTACATTTTGCAAACGTCTGTCATGCCAGTAAAAACAGGGTAGGTGTAGTAACTCAGGATGAAAGGGAGTAAAAGTGGAATGAATTATGTGACAAAACTAAAGATGTGGTCTTAATGGTGAGTGATGGTGATGAGTTGAAATGTGTCGACATGTTTGCTGAAGTAATAGTTGATGGCAAAAAATGTAATCTTTTTGTGGATTCCGAGGCAAAAATGACAATCATCACAGCAGAATTATTTTTTTCTCAAACTTTTTTTATTGCTTTAAACAATTACTAAGTAGCACCTTGCAATGCACCATTTCAAGACTCTTTCGCTCAACAGTAGGCTAATGTACAAATCAGTATTGCATAGAGATTGCACATGGAAAAAATTATCTTATACATTCCGTTAATCATTTGCAGTGCCTCAACATTCAAATAACAAACAGGATATGTACTATAATCTGCCTCCCCTCCTTCACCGTTAATTAGTCATAAAAGAAAAAAATTGAGAAATAAGGGGGGAAGAGTTATATTTGAGACCAGCCTATGATAGTTTCACCAGTACAGATCTCAAAACTAAAAGGAAGACAAACTATAACGGGGGAAAACTGAAATATTGGGTAGTGTTGTGGTTATGTTTTAATTGACACCCTGTAATGGTCGGTCTAGGCTGTGGCAGTGCAGTGGGCGTGGGGTCTCCTATCTGGAACATATGGAGAGCTCCTGTGAAAGTGGGGCAGAAGAATAGAGGGAGGCCCACAGATAGATATCTTACCTACGGGCCCCATATAAATTCAAAATCTTTAGGTATATCTGTAATTTTGTCTGTCAAGCACTCCATGGTGATGCCATAACATTATGATAACAAAGGGGCAGTTCCCTTCCAAGCTGCAGCCATAGCTATATTAGCAGCTCCCAAACAGAGCCACATAATTGATCTGTCCCCTGCCATTTGGTGTTTAAGGGTGTGGTCCTGCACGCCAAGTAGTGTAAATTCTAGCAAGTGTAGCAGAGAGTACCCCAAGATGTCTTTCATCTGAGCAAGTATTTCTGACCAGTAGGCCTCATGGTGGGGCAATCCCACCATATGTGACAGAAGTCTACCAACAGGCCTCAGTCTCTCCAGCATCTATCAGATGAGTCCGGGAAAATCTTATGTAGCTTAGCTGGGTGGAGGTACCAGTCATAGAGGATTTTTTAGTGGGCTTTCCGTGTGCCCAATGATGGATTACATTTCTTAAGATCTCTTGCTAGGGTCTGCCATTGCTCTGTGGATATTTCCCTCCTCAGGAGTTGATCCCAGAGCTTCTTGTATGTTTTAGTGCAGGGGCTGCGCCCGAGGAGGTCAAAAGCGAATATAGGAAAGAAATGGTCCCTTTAGTCCCTCCCTGCCTCCGTACAAACCTATAGAGTGGGAGTTGTTCCATTGTGGCTGCTTGTCTGGTCGTGGGGGCCAGATACACAGTGCATAAGTTGGTTGTAATGATATAGCTCGGTTGCCGGTAGGTTGAAGTTCTGGTGACAGATCTCAAACGTAAGAGTGTCATTGCCGGGAAAGTTCGGAAGTGATAACCCTCCTTCCAATGTGGGTAGAGTCAATAGTTTGTTTGATAACCTGGTCCTCTTCTTCTGCCAGAGAAACACTGTAATCATTGTTCGCAGCATTATAAAAAACTGGCTATCGATTTCCACCGGAAGCCCTTGAAAGAGGTATAGAAGACGTGGCAGGACCTTCATTTTGATAGCATTTATGCACTCTAGCCAGGATATGTATAGGGAGGTTCAAGTCATCAAGTCTTTTTTTAGTTGGTGTAGAAGTGGGGTAGTTGGCTTTATATAGATCTTCTACTCTCGGTGTAAGGATGACCCCTAAGTAAGTAATCTCCTTTTTAGTTATGCAAAAGGGTGTATTATTGATCAGGTTTCCCATTTCCCTAGGTGCAACTGTCAGGTTGAGTAGGAAGGACTTAGTGAGATTAACTTTAAATCCTGCCACTTGTTTAAATTCCTTCAGTTCAGCTTGCGCTGCTGGCAGCAATGTATGGGAGGAAGTTAAAGTAAGGAGCACATTATCTGCAAAAGTTTGAGACTGTATGAGTCAATGACCCAAAAGGTATGCCCTGGATGGCTGGGGACTCTCGAATTCTAGCCGCAAGGGGTTTGATACTTAGTGCAAACAAAAGAGGGGAAAGAGGGCAGCCTTGTCTTGTACCTCGCTTCAGTGAAAACAACTCGCAGGCTTGGCCATTGACAAGGATCCTCGAACAAGGGTTAGTATAAATGGCTTGTATTTGTGTCCTAATTCTTTCACCAAACCCTAACTGTCTCAGCGTCTGGAGCAGGAACGACCAATCAACGCCATCAAAAGCTTTTTCAGCATCCAGGGCCAAGAGTACAGCTGGTATCTTTTTCTTAGTCACTTTTTCTATTAGGTGGATCCCACGCCTAAGGTTGTCATGGGTCTGGCAGCCTTTACTGAAGCCTGACTGGTCTGGGTGGATCTAGCAAAAGGTCCTCAAGTCTATTGGCCAGTATTTTAAAGTCTATTTTAGTGTCTAAGTTAAGTGAGACTATCGGTCTGTAAGAGGAGCATGCCGTCAAGTCCTTACCAGCTTTGGATATCACTATTATTAAAGCCTTGCCCATCGAAGGGGTGCCTGTTCTCGTGTCTGCAAAGGAATTAAAGAGAGTAGTCAAATAAGGGACCAAGTTGGTTCCAAAGGTTTATAAAAATGGGCCATCCGGCCGTTGGGGCTGGGGGATTTGTTAATCTTAAGAGAGTCAATAGCCTTTTGAACCTTGTCCGATCTAATGGGTTCATCAAGCTCTTCCTGTTGTGCTGATGAAAGTTTAGGTAGTGTAGTGTTAGCCAGGTAGTCATGTTGTGTTTGTCTGGATCCCGGATCTTTAGAATACAGCGCCTTGTAAAAAGCTCTAAAGGACTCCGATTTACCCTCTTCTGTATGAATCAGTGTCCGTGGTGTGGCTTGGATTGGCCCAATGTAGTCTTTTTCTTGTTTTGACATAGTTGACGGGCTAAGTGTGTACCTACTTTGTTCCCCTTTTCATATGTGGTCTGTCTGAGGAACAGTAATGTAAGCTCAGGTTTACTGGCATAAATAACTGTGACTTTACCTCTAAGTGCTGTCACTTTCCGTTGTAGGGCAAGGGTAGGAGATTCTTCAAGGGTTTTTTCCACTTTTAGGAGTTCTGCCTCCAGTGTTAAGCGCTCTTTTGCCTTCTGTCTTGTAAGGGTGGTCATCAGTGATCTACATTTCCCTCTTATCACCTCTTTAAAGGCAACCCAGGTATTGGCCAGGGTGGTGTCCTGCAGGTCGTTCTTTTGGAAATATTCCCTGATAGCTAGTTTAAGTTCGTCACGAAGAACCCTCTGCAAAAAGCTGGTGTTGGTCCCAGGCCAGTCTAAGGTGACCTCTACCATTGCATGATCTGAGATTGTAATATCGCGGATTGTGGCTGAGCGGATGTCATGTTGTATTGTTTGGTTAACAAATATATAGTCTATTCGGGAATATGTCCTATGGGAATGGGAGAAATACTTGTAATCTTTAGTGGTGGGTGGGATATACGCCAAGTGCCTAGGAGCCCCAGCTGTGTGACTTCTTGCTGCGGTGATCGAGTGAATATTCCTGTTTGCGACCTCTGTGGATGGGAACTATCTAACTCGGTGTTCAAACTAGATTAAAATCTCCTGGTACTATTTTCTCTCCCTCTGCAAACCCCCCTCTAACTGATTGAGGCAGCAGTTAAAAATTCTGTCTGGTGCACCTTTAGAGCATAGATCACAGCTATGGTACAGCGACCGCCCGAATGGTTCCCTTCACCGTCAACAGCCTTCCCTCTTTATCTGTCTTGACCTGAGACGTGTCAAATGTAAGTGAAGAATGAAACAGAAAGGCTACACCATTGCCCTTAGATGTGGCTGATGATCTATAAATCAAGGGGTAAGTCTTATGTTTTATCCTATGATCGTCTGTTCTTTTTACATGGGCTTCCTGTAAGGCCACTATGTCAAACCTACGATCCAGGATATATTTCCAGAATTTTGTTTGTTTATGGGGGGAATTGAGGCCTTTCAGATTCCAGGTACCTACTGTAACTGCCATAGATAGGTGAAAGGTCTTCCTTCTAAAGTGTAATGGTCTTGTAATTTATGATTTAGGACAGAGGGTCGATCCCATCCACTGCCTCTAACCCTGATCCCCCCAACCCACTCCACAGTCCGCACCTTTTCAGCCCACCGACATGCCATAGTACAAAATATAAAACTTAAGAACTATAATATACTTGGAGCCAAAGCTCCTCCCTAACAGATTAATGTAAGCTTTGTGCTATATTTCTGGGGACTTCAGTCCAGTTCCGCATGTTTACTGCTGAGAACCAAGTAGATGCTGAACAAGACACAGGTTACAGTTAGTAGGGACAACCCAGGTCCAGAGGCAGTCTATACTATAGATCAAATAGAAATAGCTATATGGGACCAACACTGCCTCCTGGGAGCCTCAGCACATAGTTCTGGTAGTGGAGCATAGGGGCTAGTTCCGTCCCTTACCGTTCTGTTTTCTAGTCAGTTGGGATTGATGATCCCCTCTGGGTTAGCCCCCAGCTCTGAATGTCTTGAGAACACTGTCACGTGGATTTCACTCGCCTGTACGTCGTCCTTTACGTTGCTGCCACTGTCCACTTGTTGTTGCTCGTGGTTAATCCATAGGTCGGTCGTTCCTTGTTTCAGTTTCTTCACTGGCGTTTGGGGCATTGATCCCTAAACGAGTTACCGCTTCCACCAGGTCTGTAAAGTGGTGAGATTTATTATGGAGTTCGAAGACTATGCCGAATGGGTATGTCCCTTTGTGCCTTACCCATTCCTTTCTCAGATAATCTATGACAGGCTTAAATCTCATTCTCCTCATCAAAGTGGCAGGTGTCACAACTTGAAATAATGAGCAAGTAGCTCCCTGGAAGGAGACCGAATCTCATTTGCGGGCTTCTAGGAGGATCTTCTCTTTGATCTTGGAGGAGTGTAATTTGGTTAAGACATCCCTGACTCGGCTACCGTCTTTTGTTTTCTGTTGGCCCACCCTGTGGACCTTCTCCACTTTCACTTCTGGCTGTTCTAGCAAGTTTGAAAATAGCCGAACCACGAACGCCTCTAAGTCTGTCCCTTCAGCTCCTTCCTCCAGGCCTCTAATTCAGATGTTATCTTGCCGAGAACGGTTCTCCAAATCTTCACACTTGAGGGTGGCTGTCTGCAGTTGGTTGTGGATCTGTTTGGTGTCCTCTTCCAGTGGGGCCACGCTCTTTTCAAGTTCTGTGTAGTTAGCTTCCAGGTCTAGGGTGCGTGATCCAATTGCATCAATGTCTGTCTGTATCACGGCTAGTCGGGCATTGATACCTGACTTCAGGGTATCTAGAGACATATTCAGATCCAAACGTAGCTCCTCTCTAAGTTTTGTTTTAAACTCCCTGAGGGAGGTTAGAAGGTCCTCTTTTGTCAGTGCCATTACGTGCCCAGTTTCTCGGTTCTGCTCCCATGGCTGGGTAGAGTAACCAGTGACTTTATTAGACTGGCTTTTCTTTGGTGGCATAGGGGTACCCGTTTCAATGACAGTTCCTCAGTTCGTGACTATCACTCTGGGGGCACCATGCCATGTTGCTTTTCCACTTGATAGAGGGTGCCTTGGCGGTTCCTTTGTTCCAATTAGTTGCCCAAGACTCCCATCTTGGAGTCCTTCGGGGAGATCAGGCTTCTCAGGGCTTAGGGGGGGCTCTTTAAGTCTCATCTAAGTCTCAGCGCCAGGGTGCAGTGTGGTTGTAACAGGTCACTCTCTTGTCTACAGCACCTCCTTTATTCCCGTCCTCACCTGGTCATATGCCCCCCGGTGCTCAATGAGGCCATATGTTGAACTGGGCAGCCTTGGATGTATTGTCTGTGCCTGCTCACCACTTATTCCGGCAATACTGTGCTTCATGACTGCTCAACAGGTGGGCTCATGCAGGTCCAGGACTTCAAGGCGTCCACCATGTTAAGGTCAGGCATACTTTTAGCGCTTCGTCCCTCCCCATTTGCATGACCCCTTCTCGCCTCTTTGGATGTTCTTCCCCGCTCTGGATTTGCCGTCCTGCACTTTCGGCTGTCGGGTTACTGCCGGTTTACAGCTGTTTTCCTTTCTCCTGTGGTCGATGCGTTGCTGTGTTCGCCATTGCTCAATTCCGGCCTGCTCGGGCTTCTGTCTCTCATCACTGCCTTTGGAAGTGTTTCAGGCTGTTATAGGCCTTCCCCGGTTTCAAACTCACTGTTCCCAGTCTGCGGGGGGTCACATTTGTGTTCTGGAAGGAGCCTGTTTCTCAGTTTTAGCAGTGTAATGCCGAGCCGCTGTGGATCACGTCCCAGCGGCCATGGTGGTTGGCCATGCCCCCAGCATCTACCTTAGCAGAATCATTTTCAAGAACACGGAAGGAAAAAGAGTTGTTATCTCCTGACAGGTGTCCAGTATCATTTGATGGAAAGAAAATATCATTATTAGGGTATTTTGAGTGTTCTTTACAATTTCAAGACCAGATAATTTCTGGAAAAGTGTATGTCACTAAAGAAAGGTTTAAACATTCTAGGTCTTTACCACCAAGCACTATTTGGAATGAGTCTGACACCTGAAAAAAAATACAAGTGTCTGTTGTGAATGATCTGAAGCAAATGTTTGACAAAAGTATAAATCAAGAAGATTGTGCATGGGTGGAAAATTCAAAGGTGTGTAAGAGTGGATTGGGCAAAAATAAGTTTTTCAAACACAAGATTCGGATGAAAGATGATACTGTACCCATTAAACACAAGATGAGAAATGTACTGTTCAGTATCAGAGAGGGATTAGCAGAGATGCTAAGAAACATGACAAAAGATGTACTGATTGAAACCTTGGTATCCTCATTATGGTTTCACCCTTGGTGATTACAGAAAAATAAATGGGGAGTTGCGAATTTATGTAGATTTGAGAAGTTTAAATAAAGTGATATGGGTCGATTTTCATCCCCTACTACGTATTGAATATATAATTACATGTTTCTCGGCATCTAAGCTGTTTAGTAAGATAGATTTGGCATCAGGGTATCATCAAGTTGAACAGGATCAATCAAGCAGACATCTGACAGCATTTCTTTCACCCATCCCTACATTCTTGTTTAGGAGAATGTCGTTTGGTATGGCTTCAGCTGCATCTGTTTTTCAGCGCATCATGGAGTCAGTCTTACATGGAATTAAAGGTGTAGTCACATTTCAGGATGATATTTTGATAGTGGCAAACATATCACAGAGCATTATAGATTACTACAAATGGTATTTTAAAGGTTGGAAGGAGCAGCTACAGCTGTGAATAGCAAGAAGTGTGTATGTTTGCTAAATCTAGCATGGAGTATTTAGGGCATATAATTTCTTAGGAAGGGGCTGAAGCACGTCCAGGGTTGGTTGATGCCATCAGACAAGCTCTTATTTCCAATACAAAGGAACATGTCTAATCTTTCTTAGGAGTCTGTGAATCCTATTCTAAGTTTCTCAAGGATTTTGCAGAAAGGAAAATACAAAATTTACAAATGTTGCTCTAGAAAAACAAATGTTTTGAGTGTATTGAAGGCTGTAAAGCAGAATTCAATTCATTGAAACAACAAATTGGATCAGCAAAGGTTTTAGCGCCTTTTGATCCTAATGCCCAGTGTTTGATTACAGTAGATGCTAGTAACTATGGTTTAGGTGCAGCTTTGTCACAGCTGTCTCAGAAGGGGGAAAGAACAATTGGTTTTGCATCAAGGGTGTTAAGAGATAACGAGAAAATGTTCTCAGTCATTGAAAAAGAGTTACTGGCATGCTGTTGGGCAGTTCAGCATTTCAAGAATTTTGTTTGGGGATGACAATTAACGTTATTGACAGATCACAAACTATTAGTTAATATATTCGGCGGGGAGGTGATCAGGGATCAGACACCAAGGCTAGCCAAGTTAGGAGTAAACTCCTCCAATATAATTTTGATGTTCAACATATCCCTGGGGGTAAAAACGTGAGGGCAAATTATTTATCTAGAGCACCTCAAGTATATGATGATATAACCCTACTTCAAACTAAAGAGGATTATGAGGAATGTCTCATTGCTGCAACAGATGGGCTCGATTCACATAGGTAAGTTACAAGTAGTAGCTTTACATCTGCACTCGGAGTGTAATCTCCACACCTGGAGTGTACTCTCTGCACCAAGAGTGGGATCTCCGCACTTGTGGCGGATCTATGCCTGAGTGCAGAGATTCTGCCCTGAGTGCAGACGTAAAGATACTACTCGTAACTTACCTTTGTGAATATTGAAAAGTCATAAACTTAGACTTTTGGTCTAACCTTAGACCAAACGTCTACGTTTACCTTTGTGAAACAGACCCGATGTATGTTGCGAGGGTGTGTTTGTTGAAAATGAGTGGTGTGAAGGTTTGATGGTGGATGAAGATCTCATGCTTGTGCAAAAATAGGTGACAGAGGTATGGCCAAAAGAAAAGCAATCACTATCTTCAAATATACAACCATACTTCAAGGTTTCTGGGGAGCTTACATTGGAAAAAGAGAATATGGTGATGAGAGGCAACAAGTTTATCCCACCCAGGAGATTACGCATTTGAATAATATATACTGGTCATGCTGGTCACTTACGACAGACAATGACTAGGAGGAAAATTAGATCAGTATATTGGTGGCCCAGTAAGAATTCTTAAATAGTTCAAGAAGTTGGTGAATGTGTGATATGTGCAACTAGTGATAAGCTGATAAAAAAAAGTGTTCTCCCACTTCATCCGGTCGAGTTACCAGAAGGTCCATGGTCCAAGTTAGCAATAGATTTCATTGGGCCTTTAGGGCATTACCACCAAGTACGAGTTATGCTGTGGTGGTCGTTGACTACTACAGTGGATGGTGGGAGGTTGGGTTTATCCATGAATCTAACAGCAAAGCGGTAATATCCTTTTTGCACAAAATCTTTATTAGAGAAGGTTCCCCAAAGGAATTGGTCCCAGACAACGGGGTGCAATGTGTTTCTAAAGAAATTAAAACGTTATTGGCAACATGTGGTGTTAATCACAACCATGTGGCACTGTATCATCCTCAAGCAAATGTCTAAGTGGAGATCATGAACCGCACACTTGTGAAATGTGAACAATGGGTTGTAAAAAACTGGATGAATGTGAGTAAGGCACATGAGGGGATGTTGTTTTCATTCCGTACAACTCCTAGTGGTGGTATGAACTAAACACCCTTTGATATTTAGCTTCCCTACCAATGTGACCATCATGGTTGAAGCGATGGAGGCCTAAAACAGAACATGAACGGATCACAGAGGTTGACATCTGTTCAAAAGTAGAGCTATACCAAAGGAAAATGAAAATACAGTTTGATAGCAAACATGGAACCAAAAGGGCAAACAATAGAATTCAAGTGGGTGATTGGGTTTGCATCAGAGAACCTATACATGTATTGAAAGGTATGTCTGAGTTTAGAGATCCAGTCAAAGTAGAAGCAGTGAAAGGAAATGCAGCAAGAATAAATGGACATGAGTGGTGGAATCTCAGCCGGGTGTTGAAAGTTGACCATAACTATTCTATTATGGACAATATCAGTATAAACACTAATCAGGAGCAAGAGAGGAAAATGTGGTCACAAGATCAGAAGGCAGCTGTAGGAAGCTGGCCTGGTGTGTGGTGAGCACCTATGGTGTTATCACCTTATACCAGGTCCAGAGATCCCCTATTAGTGAAGTGTAGGCAGGGTCTAGGAAGCTAGGACTCTCTAGAGGCAGCTGTGGATGAGCAGCCAAGACTTATCCAGGAGACATGCAAGGCTTATGCAATACCACTATAGTCACACAGTACACTCACACATGAAAGAACCATACAGTGCTACAAAAATAAAGGTACTTTATTATGGTAACAAAAACACTAGAATAGTACAGACAGTTCCCAGAACTGGAGATAGGTAAACACACTAATTATATACAAAGTAGCAATCAGTAAAGAGCATAAAAAGCAACAAGCATTGGCAATAGTTAGGCCCTCCTTATGAAACTGGTGGCTCGTGGACAGCCAGACTTACGGTGGCGGGCAGGCGGACTGCCGCTGTAGTGCGGTCTGCCCGCCCTATTATGACAGTGGTGAATACGCCACAGTGGAAACGCTGACACCGCCAGGCTCCCTCCACCAGGCAGCCTGGTGACGTTTCAGATCTGACAAGGCAGCGCTGCAAGCAGCGCTGCTCTGCAGATTATGAGTCCATTGCCCCAGGGTTAGCGGAATGGGTGACTTGGGACCCCATTGCACAGCCCCATCACGCATTTCATCACAACGGGTGCTGCTGCACCCGCCGCACTGCGATATTGTCACTGGCTCCATTGGGAGCCGGCATCAATGTAAAGGCCCTGTTTCCTGCTGGGATGGCGGGCAGAAACAGTGTTTCTGCCCGCTGACCCAGTGGGAAAATCATTATAGGGCCAGCGGGGGCTTCGCCTCACTGACGGTCTTCCGTCGACCGTCAGCGCGGCTGTTGGAGGGGTAACCCACCAAGTTCATAATGAGCCCCTTAGTAAAAATAGTCAGGGCCCTAGGGGAGGGTCAAACCATATGCTAAGAAAGTGGAAGGCGAGATACAGTCCACCACCCAAGGATGTGGATTTGTTAGAAGGGAGCTGGAGGAACTAGGAACCCCAAGAAGTGAGTACCAGAGTGAACCCCAGTGACCAGGAGAGCAGAGGTAAGTATCTGGTTTTCCCCCAAACCAACAGGAGGACTTAGGAAAAAGGATTGTGCAAGACCCAAACCAGACTGGGAGAACTCAAATCTTCTAATCTAAAATATACTATCAACCAAAGGCTCTTTAACTGATGCAGAGTCCGAGGCAACCTCCTTAAACCAAATAGCTCTCCTGCAACCACCAATTTCTATGCAACTACCCCTTGTTCTAAAGTAAAGTATCCCTGCAAAGGAAGAGGACCAAGTCCAGTTCACGATGGAGTGTCTGGTCGGGCAGGAGCCACAAGAGAACAAATATTTTTATGCAACCACCCCTTGTTCTAAAGTAAATTATCCCTTTGAAAGGAAGGGGACCAAGTCCAGTTCACAATGGAGTATCTGGTCGGGGCAGGAGTAACTACCCACTCTTCTGTAAATGCAGGACCAGGTCGACGGGGAAGAAGACCAGCTGTGCAGCGCAGGAGATGAAGAGGAGTCCCTGACGTGATGCAGATGGTGTCCCACATTGGCTGTTGGGTTGCAGTGGGGCAGTGGTGCAGGAAAACCACCAACAAGCCTTGTCAAATGCAGGAGATAAAAAAGTTGTTGCACGGCTGAAGAGGACCAGCAAGGTCCAGAAGAGTCAACCCTTGGAGCGGAGTCCGAGGTGACCATCAGCAGTTGAGAGAGTCACCAGAAAAGTATGCAGCCCCCACAGGCAACCCACTGGCAGCAGGCACAGCAAGTTGCAGTGAGGCCCACTCAGCACACCTAAAGAGGAGTCCCACATTGCTGGAGCAGCAGAGAGGAGGCTGTGCTTGGCAGGAAGAAGTGCTGGGGCCGGGCCTACATGGAGCCTGAAGATTTCTTAGAGCAGTAGCAAACAAGCCGTGGTAGCTGCAAGAGTTGTGATGCAAATGGGTACTGTCCAGCAAGGAGAGGCAAGGGTTTACCGTCTCCCAAGTTGGACAGCTGGTAGAGAAGACCAAGGGGATTAAACATTGCCAATTTAATAGAATAATTATGAAAAATTTAGAAGGAGGCCCCAATGCCATAGAAACACCTGCAGAGCTACACAAAGCTGCCAGCTTACTGAAAATACCTCTCGCATTTCTTCATCTACCATCCTGATAAGTAGTGCATTCTATAACATGATGATGATGATGAAAGCAATATGTATCACACACAGCTACTCCAAGGAGTGTCCCAGTGTGTTGCTTAGATTGTGAGAGGTGAAATAGTTTGCATTTATACCTGCACAAAACGCCAGGTTTTTAGCTTTTTTTTAAATGTTGCAACATTACTCCAGGGGTAGCTGATTCCATGCCACTGAGCCAAAGTAGGTAAGAGACCTTCCTCCCGCTCTAGCGCATTGAATTCTGGGAGTCATTGCTAACGGTTTATTAGTGGACCTCAGGTTTCTGGGAGGAGAGTAGAAGCAGAATCTGGTTCTAAGATAAGGAGCCCCAGTTTGGTAACAGCTCGGTGCACTAAAACAAGAGCTTGAACATGATTTTCTTCCTAATGGAAAGCCAGTGGAGAGCACGCAGATAGGGTGAAATCTGCCTTCTAATTGGCAAGTTCAGCAGAAGGCAGGCTGCTGCAATTTGGACCACCTGAAGCCTGTCTATTAGATGTTCCAACAGTCCAAAATAAATGGCATTACCAGAGTCCACCTTAGAGGTTAGCAGGACCTGAACAATTGTTTTTTTGTCGAGAAGGACAGGAAGTGTAATAACTTTTTTAAGGCATGCAATATGCCAAAACAATTGCCTACCAATGCTCTAACTTGAGGTTTAAAGGACAGGTTCTCATCAAATTTAGTGGGTCATTATGAACACGGTGGTAAACACCGTTGACCGCCGTGGTGACGGTGAACAGAAGACCGCCATTGGCGGCGAACAGAAACCCGCCATATAAAGAAGTGAAAATCAGAATCCGACAGGACCTTGTCAGCGTAAATGCAGGACCTCCCACCCCGCCACTGCCGAGCACACAAACTCCCCGCCCTCCAAATAATGATGCACAAATCATAGCGGCGGTCAGTGGAAGCCGAACGACCATTGGCGGTACAGACCGCCATGGCCAGCAAGTGGACCCAACAGTAAGAAATGTACACATTGGCAACTTTGAAACCCACACACCTGACACACATCCACAACACTATAAAACACTCACAGGCATACCCCACAATCCTTTGCAACGACATTAGGACAACTGATACAGAGAACCCCAGAAGCAGACACTGAACGCCACAATACACGATACATACACCCAACCACACAAGAGCACCTTCACCTAGATCCACACAACACACCATTCACAACACATACCTTGGCACCCCCCAAACACCCAGAAATGGAGCTAAGGACCATGGTAGACGAGATACTGAAGGTTGAACCACAATTATTCGGGGCACAGGTCCAGCACACACCCATCGCCAGGAAGATGGAGCTATGGCAGACAATAGTGAACAAGGTCAATGCAGTGGGACACCATCCACGCACGAGGGACGACATCCGCAAGAGATGGAACGACCTGCATGGGAAGGTGAGGTCCATGGCATCCAGGCACAACATTGCAGTCCAGAAGAGTGGGGGAGGACCTCCACCAACACCACCGACTACACTGATTGGGAGGAAAAGGTACTGGCCATTCTGCACCCTGAGGGACTCACTGTATTCACTGGAGGAATGGACTCGGGTAAGTCGTCTCCAATTACCCCATATCCATCACACCTGCAATGCATGCACCACCCCACCCTTCCAACAGCCACCAGGACCACTACACCACCCAGGCCACAATCACTACATCGAGTCACCCTGCATGTCCACAAACCCACTAACAGGCCCACATCCCTCCCCCTGTGCACAGCCACCTACCCCTGAAAGGAATCACAAAGGCACTACACCACCCACAATGCACCTCCACATCCTAAGCAAAATGCAATGGCAACCTCACAAAGGCACTCTGCATGGGCCAAAAGTGGAAAAACCTGCACAAAACAGCCCAGACCTGTGCACCCCATCCGATCATGCAATTGTAACAGACATGTCCATTCCCCCCAACAGGCACCACCACCCATGCCACCCTGATGGACAGGACAAGGAGTGGCAGTGCCCCACAGGGAGACAGAGGCATCACCGATGACACTGGAGATGGAACCCTGGACATTGACGAACACCCTGGCCCCTCACACAGTCCTGGACTGTCACCAGCCAGCAGCCCCACCCAGGACACCACTGACACCCCTACCACCCAGCAAACAACATCAGCCCAGGGCAACCGGCCCCTCACCTGTGTATCCAGGCCACAGACCAAGAAGGCCTAGCTACAGGCCAAGATACAGACCGGGCAGCAACATCAGCAGCAGAAACTGGACTTGTGCCACCATCTCAGGACACACAGGAGACCTGCATCTCAGGCCAACACCAGGCACCCAAATGGTCCGTCAGGCCCAGATATGGGACAGGAACACCTGCCAAGACCAAGGCCCCCTCAAACAAGTGACTCTGGCAAGAACTGTCCTCCAAGTGTGCCACTGAACCAATGACCACACCATGTAAAAACAACTCCAAAAACTGGAAATGATAGATGGACATACCACTACTGCCAACAAATGCTGTGACCATGTAGCCATATTGGACAACCACCAGTAGCCCACTCCCATCACTGTAAACTGCACGATGTAATCCCTGCACCAAATAAAACACCAGTTCACCAATTACAATGTCCCCTGTCATTATGTTGAAAAAAATGGAAGTATGGATACAGTTGTCTTATAAATCATTTATTCTTATTTGAGTAGCAGGAATTGCACCCCACGCATAACATGTGGTTGTGCCAACAGAATTGGCAAACAATTTTATCATAATGTTACATGTCCTATGCAAACCGGGTCACAGTGACAATGTCTATAGACCCAACACCCCCCTAGATGAAAAGGCACACTGACAGTATGCTGCACAGACAACAATCTAATCGAATAGTCCCACATAGTTACTGGAAGTAGAGTTGTATCAGTTGGTTCCTGGAATGCACATCTTCCCCCTCCTCATCATCACCATCACTCTCATCCCCTCTCTGAGGAAGCACGTCTGGATATACAGCACCCTCCTCCTCCAAGAGGGGCATAGAATTCCTCACAGCCACGTCATGCAGCATGCAGCAGGCCACCACTATTCTACACACCTTTTCAGGCTCATAGGCCAAGGATCCACCAGAGATATGTAGGCAACGGAATTTAGCCTTCAGGAGACCTATTGGGCACTCTATCACCCTCCCAGTCCGTCCATGGGCCTCATTGTAATTCCTCTCTGCATCTGTCCTAGGATTCCTCACTGGTGTCAGGAGCCAACACATGTTGGGGTAGCCAGAATCACCTAAAAATGGGGCAAAACAGGACTGTCACTGACAACCCTCAGTGGCAGACAACCTGGCTGTCTGCTATGTGCCAAAAAGTGTCAGACACACCTACCTATGAGCCATCCTCTGTCCCCTTGTAGTTGTTCCATCTTGTGTAGCACACTACTGTTCCTTAGCACAAAGGAATCATGGACTGATCCAGGGAACATGGCATTCACATGTGAGATGTACTGGTCTGCAGTACACACCAATTGAATGTTCATGGAGTGAAAGTTCTTCCTGTTTCTGTACACCTGTTCACTGACTCTTGGGGGGGATGAGAGCAATGTGGGTTCCATCGATGGCACCTATCACATGGGTTTTATTGGCAAAGGCATAGAAGTCTGACTTGATGGCAGGGAGGTCAGCACTTTGGGGAAACCTCACATAGGACCGCAGGTATTGTACAAATGCATTCAGGAATCTGGACAGTATAATTCTAAACATTAGTTGTGAAAAACCTGCACCCATGCCCACTGTCACTTGAAATGAGCCAGTGGCCAGGAAATGGAGTGCAGAGAGCACCTGCACTTCAGTAGGGATGGCATGCTGATTACGATTAGCCGGTCTCAGTGCTGGATCCAGTAATGCACAAAGTTCATGAATAGTAGCACGAGTGAGTGTGTAATTGATAATGATGTGACGCTCCACCATGGTCCGCAAATCAACAAGTGGTCTGTACACCAATGGGGCCCTCCCTCGCCACAAGGGTCTGTACCTTGGAGGAGTATAGAACACATGTGAGGAACACACATACATCTGCCCACAATGTTTCCTATGCAACACAGCTGGCATGACTGTCGATGACACATATGCTTAGTATGTGTGACACTGTAGTAACATGTCCTCAATGATACATCAGGACTGTACAGGTGAGTAAATGTTTATTTGTTCATGCCTATGGGTGTTTGGGGACAATAGGGCCTGCATGGGGCAGATGAGGATTTGACAACTGAGTAGTTAAGGCTAAAATGTCTGCCCCCTGTAATCCAGAAATGTTGTAGTGGAAGTGACCTCATACCGCTAGCGGTTGACATAAAAGCGTAAGGCGGTGTTTACAGCCATGTGCCAATTCATTGTTTAACATGGTTGTCAATAGGGATTCTTAGCGTATCATAATTGCCGCCGGTGGTGATGGTGCACACCGCTGCAGTGCGTACACTAACTCATCACCCCAACTTCACTTGACTCCCGGATCTCGTGCATGCAGGTACTCCACTGAGTATGCTGCTGTGTCCTGCCTCTGGTCATGGAAATGGCACGTGTGGCAGGGGAAAGGGCCCCGGCCTTTACCAGCGAGGAACTGGAGAAGCTCGTGGACAGGGTCCTGCCCCTGTACGCCAAGCTCTACGGTCGGCCAGAGGTACAGGTGAGTAGGAGGATTGGGGGGCATGGATGTGTGTAATGGTGGTAGATGGCTGTAAACATGTGTGCACGTTTGACACTGTATAGTCCAGGGTTCCTGACATGCTGCATGTGTGTGTGCTGTTATGCTGTTATAAATGTCCGTCCCATAGTAGACGTATAGCCAGCTGTATGTAAAGGTCATTGTCTGACCTCTGTGCTCCTGTTTCTGTGTGTCCCATATAGGTCAGCGCCCATCAGAAGAGGAGACTATGCCAGGCCATCACCAGGGAGGTGCGGACCCTGGGGGTCTACAACTGGCAGAACACCCACTGCAGGAAGCGGTGGGAGGACCTGGGTCACTTGGCAAGGAAGATCTGCGAGGTCCAGCTGGGGAAGTCCTTCCAACAAGGAAGGGGTGCCTGTCGCACTGACCCCCCTTATGCGACACATTCAGGTGGTGGCGTACCCAGACCTGGATGGGCGCTTGAAGGCTGCACAGTAGTCACAAGGGGGTGAGTACAGAAACCATACTTTGGCTCCTTGATGGATGTGGGAGTGTGCGGTGGTATGTATGCTGTCTAGTGGCAGGGACTCTGACTGATGTCCATCTACCTAATGGCCCCCGTGGGGAGTAGGGTTATAAGGGTCAGGTCTGCAGCACTTCAGGCCCTTCAGTGCTGTGGGGGATGGCTGTAGAGCAGGGTTGTGCCCAATAGTCAGGGGCATAGCCGTGTGCATAGCGGCAGGTGCTGCATGGTCTAAATGTTGTAGGGTGGGTTTATGTGTGAACCACTTATGTACCTCCATTCAGCTATTTACAATTGTCTCTCCTGTTATGTCTCCCCATCCCTGTTCTCTTGTGTTGTCTGTGTACATCAGCATCATCTGGCAAGGGAGCTGAGGCACCGGCGAGTGGGGATGCAGCGGCCCACAGTTCCATGGAGGCAGAGTCGTCTGACACCAAGGGGACCAGTGGGTTGGAGGGCAAGGGGAGTACCATGGGGGAGGCAACTACCACTGGAGGTAGTGACTCTGATACCTCCTCTGATGGGAGCTCCCTGGCGGTAGCGGACTCTAGTGGACCCACCCATTATGTGTCATCTTCCGCTACCCCCATACCATCACTGCCCTCCCATTTGCTCCCCACTGAGTTGCCCATGCCCGCTCACCCAGAAGGGTGGGCATCTCCTTCGCCCCAGGTACCTCATCCCCTGCCCCAGTCAACCCTGCTGCCCTCATGGAGGAGGCTATTGACCTCCTGAGAACCATCTCTGTAGGGCAGACAACCATCGTCAATGCCCTCCAGGGGCTAGCATCAGAGGTGCAGCATACCAATGCCTATCTGGATGCCATTCACTGTGCCATGTCTGGCCTACAGAGATCTTTTCAGGCTCTGGCCTCCTCTTTGATGGCAGCCAGTGTCCCTGGTCATTCCGTCCCCCCTCCAACAACCTCTACCTCTTCCAGCACCCCACTCCTTTCACCCGTCCAAAGCACACATTCTGACACGCAGGCACACACCTCAACACACAAGAAGCACACTTCAAAACACAAGCACCACAACTCCCACCACAGGCATACACACAGCCAACATACACAGGCACACACACCAACATCCACTTCCCCCAGTGTGTCTGCATCTTCCACCCCCCTGTCTGTCCCCTCTACATGCACACCCACAGGCACTACACCCTCATTCAATGTTGCTGACTCTATTCTTGTAGTCACCACAAAATCAGACATCCATTCATGCACCCCAGACACCACACCTGCACTCACCACAACAACTTTAGTTGAGATGTGCAGCACACTCACCAGACTTGCAGACACCCAGATAACATACGTTTACAGTGCCAGCCTGTCTTGTCCCACTGTGTCCACCCCCTCCTCCCAAGACACTCAAACGCACCAAAACACCCACCCATCACACATCCACCACACCTCAGCATACTGTCCAGTCACCTGCAGCCCTGTCACGCACACCTACACCTGTCACGACAACTCCCTCTACCTCCACTCTCACTGTCCACCCCAATTGCCCCTAAAAAACCTTTCCTATGCCGTGTTGACCTATTCAAACCCACTGGCCCACCCCTTCTCGTCCCTAAACGTGCCCACCTCCTTGCACTGTCCACTCCTCCCACATCACAGCCCGCCCCTGTCCACCCTTCCCATTCCCATGCTACCTCCCCTGTGAGCAAGAGATCCCGTGCTGGCCCTGGAATATGTGCTGCACCCCAAGCCAAGTCCGCTCCACCTGCTTCAAGGTCCAGATCCAAGCCCCCTCCACCTTCTGAGTCGTAAGTCAGGAGAGGGACTCCATCCCCCGGGATCCCTGCTGTATTTCCCGAACACGGACGCTTTTAAGCGTGCCGCGCAACGCGGGCGTGTCTTTCCTGCTGCGGGGGAGGAGAGGGACTCTATCCCCCAGGATCCCTGCTGTATTTCCCGAACGCGGATGCTTTTAAGCATCCAGCGCAACGCGGGCGAGTCTTTCCTGCTGCTGGGGAGGAGAGGGACTCCATCCCCCAGGATCCCTGCTGCATTTCCTGAACACGGATGCTTTTAAGCGTGCCGCGCAACGCGGGCGAGTCTTTCCTGCTGCCGGGGAGGAGAGGGACTCCATCCCCCAGGATCCCTGCTGCATTTTCCGATCGCGGACGAGTCTTTCCTGCTGCCGGGGGAGGAGAGGGACTCCATCCCCCAGGATCCCTGCTGTATTTCCCGAACGCGGACGCTTTAAGTGTGCCGGACAACGTGTCGAGCGGGCCACGCCCGGGCCAAGGGCGGGCCCGTCTGAGCCCGTCAGAGACCGTCCAAGGCCGGGCTGGGCTCCCCCTCTGGGCCCCAAGGTACGGTTTGGTTTTTTTGGTACATCTGTGTTTTTTTTCAAATTGCTTCTATACTGGCGCAGAGATCCTTGCACAGAATGGGGAAACGCAAGGCGAGAGCTATTCCTGAACTGGGCCCTGTCAAATCAAAAATGTCAAAACCCAATAGAGTCACACACCCTCACACCAATTGCGTGTCCAAAGAGATTGATAATTTAATAGAAGAAGTGGAGCTGATTCTTAATATAAAAGAGAGGAATGTCCGGAAGAGGCTGAAATCAGGTACTCTAATACCGTTTTTAACAGCTGGAACTCATTCTTCCACTGACGCCCAGCTTACTAGCGTCCTGCCTCAAGTACCTGTTCCTAAAAGCCCCTCTCGAAATGCTAATTCTCTCTTACACTCTGTACCTAATTCCAACTCGGTAGCCTCAGACACCGATGCAATTATTCGTGATAGCTCTTGCTCAAACCGTTTCTCCATACTGGAACTACAAGACTTGGATAGTGTCCAACAGATCCCCTTGGTTCCATTGCTTTCCAATTGCAATTCCCCTAGAGAAGATCTCTTAGCATTGGTCTCTAGCTTAAAGAGTGAAGTAGGTGAGTTGAAGCATTTATTGTTTGAAGTTCCTAAGCTTCTTAAGAAGTATGACCTACCTCTTCCTCGTGAACCGAAGCCATCGCCTTTGTCAAGTAACCATTCTTCGGCTCCTGTGACCTTGTCAACAGATTTGCCGTCAAATTCTGAGGCTGTTCAGGGTCCCAAACAAAGGACTCATCACAGTAGAGTTGCTGTGTCAACTTCTGCAAAATCCATATCATCTCTTTCTTATTTTGACTCTACCGGGACATTATATCAGTATTTGGCCAGTCTTCTTACATGCCCAATGAAAATCGCATTTATATGTGCAATGTCCCTCCGCTTTCAGCACAATCGCGGGAAGACAAATGTTCTTTAATTAACAAGGTTTGACATTGGATTCGCCATGTCAGAGGCTGTGGCAAATTATTCATGCCGACATCGTATTGGCCAAACGGTTAATTGGCCGATCCGGTGGGCGGGATATTATAAAACCCAACCTCATAAGTTCCCATCTGGTCACGGGCCTACTGCAGATGGAAGCACGCAATTACACGAGGAAGGAATTTGATATATTTTTCAGCTACAGCAGTTCTGCTTTGGGAAGCATGAGACCGTCCTCTCCATCAAACATGACTATGCCGGTATCAAATAATGCCACAGGCCATCATGCTTTTACTGGTCCGACATTCAGCCTAGTCGCTGAGACTGACATGGGTCCCGCTTCCAAACGTATCATTGTATGCGATTCTGATCTCCAGGGGGCTACTTCAGATGTTGACTGACTATGTTTTTCCAGTTTTTGCAACCCTAGTATTAGATTTGATTTACAGACTCCATCATATTCAAAAACAAATTCAGGTTTACGAGTTCACACCCTATGGGATCCTCAAATTGCTTCTACTACGAATCCTAATTTAGCACCACACGACGAGTACATTAACACCTATTTTCCAGTTGTTTTAACTAGTGAACCTATTTTCCGTACTGCACACTTAACAGGGAAGTTTTTGTTCTGGAACGTGGCTGGCATTAAAAGTAAATTAGTTGATTCTGAATGGGAGGCTTATGTTGAAACTTTTGGTATCTGGATGTTTCAGGAAACGTGGGCTACGGAAAGCTTGTATAGGCAGGGGTTCTGTTCCTATACTAAAAACGCTATGCAGTCTTCTATAGGTAGGGCAATAGGGGGACTATGTACCTGGGTTAAGACGACCGAGATGGGTGAAGCAAAGGAGATCTTTGTAGATTCCCCTGATATTTTGGCAATAGTAATACTGCCAAACTCAGGTACTCCAGTTTTATGTAACAACATTTACAACAGACCAGGCCCTTCTAACAATCGGTCTGCTACCATAGATATCCTGAATACCCTAATTTCAGACTTTCGCCCTAAATATTGTATTATTATTGCGGGCGATTTTATTACGCCAATTGAATTCAATTCTGCCTTTATTGAGGCCACGCAGATTGAAGATGAAGTGTTATCTACTGTTTGTAGTAGGGTGCTGCAGATAACAGATCTTATAATACTTCATGGTCTTCGCCTTGGCAATGGCCGCTTTCTAGCTGACATCCCCGCTAGATCAACTTTTTTTAGGGGATCATATAGTAGTACCCTGGATTATGTTATCTTCGATTTAAGGGTATGGCAATCATAATAGATGTGAAGGTGGGCCCACGCCACACTAGTGACCACGCGCCTCTCTAAATTGTATATGACAGAACCCTTTTATCAGGAGCTGTGGGGGTCATTCTAAGTTTGGCTACGCCGCCAAATGACCGCTCCGCGGTCACAAGACCGCGGGGGCCATTCAGACTTTCCCGCTGGCCCAGCGGGAAAGGCCCTGCAACACAGAAGCCCGCTCCGAATGGAGCCGGCGGTGTTGCAGGGGTGCGACGGGTGCAGTTGCACCCGTCGCGATTTTCACTGTCTGCTATGCAGACAGTGAAAATCATGCTGGGGCCCTGTTAGGGGGCCCCTGCACTGCCCATGCCAGTGGCATGGGCAGTGCAGGGGCCCCCAGGGGCCCCAGGACACCCATTCCCGCCATCCTGTTTCTGGCGGTGAAAACCGCCAGAAACAGGCTGGCAGGATGGGGGTCGGAATCCCCATGGCGGCGCTGCTTGCAGCGCCGCCATGGAGGATTCTCCCAGCCGGGGCTAATCCGGCAGGAAACCGCCGGACCCGGCTGGGCGACCGCAGCTTTACAGACGCGGTCGGAATACCCCATGAAGCACCGCCAGCCTGTTGGCGGTGCTTCCGTGGACAGCCACCCTGGCGGTCTATGACCGCCAGGGTTGGAATGAGGGCCTGTGTCTTTTCCTGTTTCCAAAGCTCATGGTGCCTTGAAGCTATCCAGCAACAGGCGTGCTGTGAGATGGGATTTTTTTCAGAAGTCTAATAAGTTACGGGATAAACTTTGTGTCTTAGTTTCCAGACATCAGCCTTTTGACGACCATTTTATATTAACTTCGTTGGAAGTTATGTCCTCTCATGTGGACCTCTTTTCCGCTCTCAAGGAGTTGTTTTCCAAAACTGTCAGGAACCGAAGTAACCACTCCTCTCCA
Organism: Pleurodeles waltl; assembly: GCF_031143425.1. Taxonomy (NCBI): domain Eukaryota; kingdom Metazoa; phylum Chordata; class Amphibia; order Caudata; family Salamandridae; genus Pleurodeles; species Pleurodeles waltl. The sequence goes on along the minus strand of NC_090451.1, from coordinate 76,477,644 downwards.
TCTAGTAGTAAGTGGTTTGATAAGAGGTGCCGAGAGGCTAAAAGTTTTTTGATTAAAGCGTTAAGATCCAAAGATCGGGAAGCTATTGTGAGGGCAAGAAGAATCTATGCCTCCACATGCAAGATGTGCAAACTCGAGCATGAGGAGAGATTATGGGGCAAACTGGCTGAGGCTGCTAGGGCCCATGATGCCAAACTTTTTTGGCTTCTGGTTGCACACAGAGACCCAAACCTCTCATCCAACCCAGAATGCCATATTGCCCCTGACATCTGGTTATCTTATTTTAGGGAGCTGTATGGCTTCACACCTGATTCCGATGCCACCAGTTCTGGAGAGATATCATCACTCTATTCACCGGCGATCCCTTTGCCTCCCTTTACTTTAAAAGAAACCGAGTTGGCAATTGTTGCCCAAAAATCAGGGAAGGCTTCTGGCCCGGATGGAATTCCCTCAGATTTATATAAATCAGACTTGATCAAATGGACTCGGTATATAAATAGGATATTGAATATTGCCGTGTCCAATAGGTCTTATCCTGACTCTTGGAAGGAGGCAATAATTGTGCCCATACACAAGAAAGGCGAGAAAAGCCTTCCAGGGAATTACAGACCTATCAGCCTACTAGATAACTTGCTAAAAATATTCTGCTTTCAGTTGCTAAGTAGGCTTAAGCAATGGATAGTGAATAACCAGGCATTAAGCCACCTTCAGGCAGGGTTTAGAGACAAGGTCAGTACTATCGACCAGGTTTTCCGCTTTACTACTATAAAGTGGAAGACCGTAGATGTGGACTCAGGCCACCTTTTTGTGGCATTTGTTGACCTGAAATCCGCTTTTGACCTTGTCCTGCGCCCTAAACTGTGGGAAGTTATGAGCAAAGCTGGAGTTCCCGGCTCAATGCTTAATATAATTAGAGATCTTTATTCAGGCAATTGTGCCAGAGTACGCTAGGGACTGGCAGGTGAACTGACTTCAGCAATTCCCACAGATCGCGGTGTGAGACAGGGCTGTGTACTTGCGCCCACTCTGTTTCTCTTATTTATCAACAAATGTATTCCCTACCTCTTGGATTGCTCTAGTGATGCCCCTATCATGGGAGGGCAGAAGATTCCATGTCTTTTATTCGCTGATGATACTTTGTTACTTTCCCGAACAGCCATGGGCCTTTCAAGTTTGCTTGCGAGGTTCGTGGAGTTCTGTAAAGATCATGGCCTGGAAATTAACTCATTAAAAACGAAAAATATGGTGTTTAGAGATAAAAAGTACAAAATGAAAAGACCTGTTTGTCTAGAGGGCCCCTTACTGGAAAGAGTGGGCGCTTTTGATTACCTAGGCGTAAAACTAGAAGATTCACACAACTGGCATGCTCACCCCCAGAAATTATTAATGTGCCTGAAGCTAAGTGCGGGTGGCATTGTGAGATTTGGAACCAGACCCCCCAGATCCGGGTATGGTCATCAAACACTCTTATTCCATTTAGATGTGGGCTGTCCAAACTGGTGGGCACTAATTTTAACACCAAAATCAAGTGGTGAGCCTATGTTGAACGGTCCTTATTTCATTTTGGCTTGGGGTCCTTCTGGAAGGATCCCTCTTCTATTCCCCAAAATGCCGCTCAGACCTTGAAGGACGCTTTTTGGTTTAAAGTCCAAACTGTGCAACTAGCTGAAGTTGCGCCCTTTTCCATGACTGATAGTTTTTTGCAATTCAAATGCCATTTGCAATTCAAATGCCATTATGAGTTTGAGCCGTTTATGGATGCAGTACTCTCTCCATTTGCGCGTGCTCTCTTCATTAGATTTAGAATAGGGTCTCTTCCTCTGTGTTTTTTAACTTATAAATGGCCCGATTCTAACATGTCTAAGTTATGTCCGATGGGCTGCAAGAATGAAGAGACTGATTTCCATGTCCTTTTCCAATGTCGTGCATATTGCAAACAGAGGGTTGTTTGGATTATTCCCTTATGTAAACAAATGGGATTTAGGAACTGTTTATCTGCTGTGACAGTACTTAAATCAGATTCATCTGTACAAATAGTCTGCCCTGTGGCAAAAAATTTCGAATCAATTTGGCGTTTTAGATTAGGGATTTTAAAGAATAAGACTTAGTAGCAGATTTTAGAAGCAGGCATTATAGTGTACAGTTGCCGTATTTAAGTGTAAGACCATTAGTTTGATGTTTTAGCTGTGGCTGGATGTTTTTTAAGCATTATATTTATGGAAAAAGGAAAACTTTTTAGCCATTGTTTTATTTTGTTTTAAATATTTCTGTCTTTAGAGCTTGTTATTTATCTTATTTGTACTCTTTTTATAACCTTTTCCTTGGATTGTTATGTACTGTACTTTTATGGTATGTTTTTACCGAAATAAAGTAAAGTGATGATGATGATGGCCAGTGTTGTTTATGGCCCACTCAGGATCTGTGGTTCATTGTTTCTTTGGTTGGGGGTGTTGGGCACATGTGTGTACTTTGGGCAGGTTGGATTTGCCTTGTGTCAGGTAAGTACCTCTTGCTGTGGGGTGTATGGCTTGTGGTGAATTGATGGCAGTCTAGTGCTTCATTATTTGAAGGGCGGATAGGGCCTTTCCGTTGGCCTGTGGGCGGGATCTGCCATCGTTGTCGGCACTCTTCTGCTGGCAGTGAGTAGTTTTCAGGCTGCCTGTTTTTAAGGTGGTTCATAATTTTGGGGTCCAGAGTGCACAACTGTTGGCGGTTGTTACCGCAACCGGTGCGGTGTTTACCGCCATGTTCATAATGAGGGCGTTAATCCCTAGATTTCCGATTATACTTTCCTGGGGGCCAGGATGGAGCGCACCATCAGGCCAGAAATTCTGAAGGAATATTGCCAGAAAAAACGAATTTCTGTTTTCTCCTCATTGCACTTTAGTTGATCTGATGTCAACCAGTGGCAGACTGCAGGTAAGCAGGTTCTGATCTGTGTTCCTGAAATCTCTTCTTCCTTGCCCCAAGAAAACAGCAACTGTGTATCATCCACATAGGAAATAACTTTGGCTCCAAGGGCTTCCGCTGTCTGGCCAGGAAAATAAGATAGATGTTGAATAGGGTTGGACTTAGGGCAGAGCTCTGAGGAACTCCCACGGTCAATTCACGTGGTTTAGCAGAAAAAAGATAAATCCATACTTGTTGACTTCTATGTGCCAAAAAAGAAGCAAGACAGTCCAGGGCTTGCCCTGTTAACCCCACAGACTGGAGATGTGCCAGAAGTCTAGTGTGAGGGACCATATGAAAGGCTGCTGATCTAACATAATCAGCACAGCATATACCCCGGTATCAAGGATGCCTTTGATGTATTTGGAAACCTCCATCAGCGCTTTCTTGCTGGTAAAAAAAGGGCCTAAAGCCAGACTTGCTAGGATGCAGCAAGTTACTGGATTCCAGTTAATGGAAAATTGTTGATTCATGTGTCTTTCAAGTATCTTGGATAAACCTGGCAGCAAAGAGAATGGCCTGTATTTAGATGGAATGCTGGGGTCCAGAGATGTTTTCTTTACTAGAGACAGGATCTTTGCATGTTTCCAAGCATAAGGAATAGTAACTGTTGGGAGTGATGCGATGAGTATCATGTTCGCAAGAGGATTGATAATAAAAGACCCTGAGGAAAACGGATTAGGTGGACACGGGTCACCAGGGAACTCTCCATTGAAACAGGATCAAAACTAACCAGCGTCGCCTTAGAGGAGGGGACCATACTGGCTTAAAGAGTGCTCAGTAGATCTTCGTCCAACCTTGCGCTGGAGGACAAGCTGACCGGTATGCTTGAGATCTTAAAATGGAAGTAGCTGTCCAACAGTTCACACCACTCCAGCGAGGCCTGATGAGATCTGTCACTAGCTATGGGTGACATGAAATTCATAATAATTGAAAAAAATTCACTAGCCTTGTTCCCTGCTCTTTCAATCTTGTCTTCAAGGTATACTTGTTTTGAAATTGTTATTGCAGCGTGATATTGCCTCAGAGCTGGTTTGTTAAGATTCTCTATCCTTTGTATTGTAATCTTTCCTCCATTTCCTTTCTAATACCTTACATCTTCTTGCCTACCTTGTGGCTATCTGAGAACCAGGGGCTAACATGTGAGCCATAACCAGTGCTGGCTTTAGGCTGGTGCGACCGGTGCGGCCGCACCAGGCGCCAAGCTCAGGGAGCACCATCTGCGCTCTGACCACTGAACACTTCTGTCATTAGCTTGTGGAGCAAATGGTGCCCTTGTCAGCGGATAGAAGCTATCAAGAGTACACAAGAAGATAACCTCTACATCACATCACAAGTTGCGAATCAACTGCATGGAGTGGAAGGCTGACACTCCTACACCATGCCATCAGCATTTTCAGACGATCCCATTGGCAACGATTCGCAGACTCCGCAGCAGGAATACCAGGGGCTCTTTAATGGTGTTTGTGTTTTTGTATTATTTAGCATGCAGCTTGTCCTCACTTAGGGGAATTCACATGATATCAACAGTGATGTCACTGCATCTCTAAAGTATGAAAGATTCGTGTAGTGTGGGCCCCCAACAGATGCCAGAGCCGGACTTTTAGAAAAGGTACACCACAGATCATGGCAGCAAGTTAAAGGGAATAGCTGGCCTCAAATGATGTCATACACATTGTGGGTTATTCTAACTTTGGAGGAGGTGTTAATCCGTCCCAAAAGTGACGGAAAAGTGACGGATTTACCACCAGCCGTATTACGAGTCCATTATATCCTATGGAACTCGTAATACGGCTGGTGGTATATCCGTCACTTTACCGTCACTTTTGGGACGGATTAACACTCCTCCAAAGTTAGAATAACCCCCATTGTCTGCTCTCAAACATTTCCTTTAAAGTATTCCATACATTCCTAATCTGACGTGCTGTGTGACCCATCTATACCAAAGTACAGCTGTGGTAAATTCAGTCATTTTTGACTCGGAGGTCGCTGTACCTGGTGTGAGGTATGGTTCAAGTTGCAATCTTTCTCATTATTTCCATGCGCTGACACTTGCCTGTCTTTTACAGCGTACAGCCAGAGAGGTTCTTTCTATTGGTTTTCGATTCATTTTTAATTTATGAATATAAATAAGCCGACTCCACACACTTCTATTTAGTATTTCGAAGTTAAACATAAAATGATTTTGTCTCTGATGTTTCTGGGACCAAGGACTGCCGTTTACAAAGAGATTCAGAGACTTCAAAACGTAGCCACTGCTGGTGACACACAAAACTCAGCAAGGAACCCGTTACCATAGACAGTGGGTGGTACTGATGGAAGACCGTGAGATAGCTCCAAGGGTTTGCACCTGTAGCTGAGATCTGTATGGAATAATAGCTGTGAGATCATACTGACGTCCCTTATAAACAACGATGCCCTTGAGATGCATTGGGTTCATGCTACTGCACTACTGGAACAGCATGCCCATCTCCCGTGCACTGGAATGAGACATAGTGAAGATGCACCTCTACAGAGCTGGTGCTCTTATTCAACTCAAACGAATGACCCGGCACTGGATCCAGTCAGACAGACACAACATGTAACGTCAGGATTGAGTATGCACCTAACCGTGAGGACAGCACCCCATGTAGCATCAAAGGTGAGTATGTGCCTCAGTGTAAGGGAGGCACACCATGTAATCTCAAAATTGAGTGTGCACCTCGCTGTAAGGAAGGCACACCATGTAACCTCAAGATTGAGTATGCACTTCTCTGTAAGGAAGACACACCATGTAACCTCAAAATTGAGTATACACCTCACTGTAAGGAAGGCACACCATAGAATCTCAAGACTGAGTATGCACCTCACTGTAAGGAGGATACACCATGTAACATTAAGACTGAGTATGCACCTAACGGTTAGAAGGACACAGCATGTAATGTCAAGATTGAGTATGCATCTGTAGGAAGCTGGCTCTGTATATACTATATCAAAATGAGATATAGGCCCTCATTACAACCCTGGCGGTCGGCGGAGAAGCAGCGGTCTTACCGCCAACAGGCTGGAGGTAAAAAGTTCGGAATTATTACCTTGGCGGTTACCGCCATGGTCATCCGCCACTTCTCCGATCTGACCGCCAGGGCGGAGACGACCGCTGGGCTAGAGACCTGGGTCTCCAGCCCGGCGGTCGTCACAATACCGCCGGCAGAATCATGACCTGGCTGACCGCCATGGATTTCATGGGGTTTGGATCCGCCATGAATTCCATGGTGGTGAGCACTATCAGTGCCAGGGAATTCCTTCCCTGGCACTGACAGGGGTCTCCCCCACCCGAGTCCTTCCCCTACACCCCCCACCACCCCTGCCATCCCCAAAGGTGGCAGGACCCCCCTTCCCACCCCAACATTACATTACACATTCACACCCGACACGCACGCAGGCACCACCAACACACATACCCGCACACACACCAACATACATGCCAACAGCCACACACAGTCATACGCACACACCCACATTCAGACATACACGCACACATCCATACAGACATACAGACAGACACGTACTCATTTCCAAACACACAACACCCCCGCATGCAAACACGCACTCACACACCCCCTCTACATACACACACGCACACCCCCATGCACGCACACAACACACAACACCCCTCCACCCCCCCTAACGGACGATCAACTTACCTGGTCCGTTGATCCTCCGGGAGGGGACGGGATCCATGGGGGCTGCTCCACCGCCACCACACCGTCAACAGAACAGCGCCACGCCGAATCACAGAACGTGATTCGGTGGGCAGTGTTCTGTTGACATGGCGGTGGAGGTGGAGCAACCTCCACTTCCCCGCCGCCCGCCAGTATGGCTGCTGGCGGCTCTACGTCCGAAAAAGGACGGAGGGCTGCCAGCAGTCATAATACACCGAGCGGAAAACCGCCACCACTGGCGGTCTTCAGCACTGCGGTCCCTCAGCGGTCTTGTCAAAACACCGCCGAGGTCGAAATGACCCCCATAGTGTGCACAGAGTCCAGGGGTTCCTCAAGAGGCTTGACAGAGGCAATAACAGATAAAACTAATGCTCTATTTGTGGTAGTGTGGTCGACCAATTAGGCTTATCAGATGGTAGTGTTAGGCATTTCTTGTACACACACACAAGCAATAAGTGAAAACACACACTCAATGACTTAACTCCAGGCCAATAGATTTTTATATAGAAAAATATGATTTTGTTAATTTATTATTAGAACCACCAAGTTCAGATTACAGGTAAGTACATTCAATGAAAGGTACTTTGCATAGGTATAGTTAGGACTTTTAATCAAAACAGTAATGTACACAGTTTTTCATAAAATGGCAATAAGCTATATTAAAAGTGGACACAGTGCAATTTTCAGCGGTTCTTAGTGGAGATAAGTACAGTTTAGTACTCATGGTAAGTAAAGCACTTACAAGTTCAGTCTCCGGGGCATAGGTAGCCCACTGTTGGGGGTTCAGGTCAACCCCAAACACCCAGCACCAGCAACAAGGGGCTGGTCAGGTGCAGAGGTCAAACAGGAGCCAAGATGACATGGGCGCCTATGGAGACAGGGGGGTGCTCCGGTCTGCTTGCAGGTAAGTACCCGCACCGTCAGAGGGCAGACCAAGGGGGTTTGGTAGAGAACAGGAGGGTCCCCAAGTAGGCACACAACACACACCCTCAGCAGCACAGGGGCGGCTGGGTGCAGTGGGTAAATAGGGTGTTGAGTGTTCAATAGGATTCAATGGAGGAACCCGGGGGCCACTCAGAGCTGCAGGCAGGGCACAAGGGGGCTTCTCTGGCCAGCCACCGACTGGGCACTGATGAGGGCCGCCTGCTGGTCGTTGCTGCACTGGTGGCCGGTTTCTCACAGGCCTGGGGGCTACAGGTGCAGTGCTTCTCCAGGCATTGGATATCTTTGTCCCAGGCAGTCGCGGTCAGGGGGTTCCTCAGGATTCCCTCTGCAGGCGTCGTTGTGGGGTGCAGGGAGGTCAGCCCAGGGTGCACACATCATCGTAGTCGCCTGGAGGTCCTGTCTGGATAGTTAGTTCCCTGGACAAGGGCCGGGGCATCAGGTCAGGGGGGTCCTCAGGATTCCCTCTGCAGGCGTCGTTGTGGGGTGCAGGGAGGTCAGCCCAGGGTGCACACATCATCGGAGTCGCCTGGAGGTCCTGTCTGGATAGTTAGTTCCTCTGGACAGGGGCTGGGGCATCAGGTGCAGAGTGTTGGGGACTCACGCTTCAGGAGTGAGGTGGGATTCCCTTTAAAGATGGTTTCTTCTTTCTTGGTTGGACAGGTCCGCTGTCCACAGGAGTTTGTGATCCTTTTTAGTTGCAGGGCAGTCCTCTGAGTCAGCAGAGTTCGCTGGGCCCACAGGATGCGTTGCTGGTACAGATTCTCTGAAGAAGGAGACAGGCCGGTAGGTCTGGGGCCAAAACAGTTGTTGTCTTCCCTCTTCTTTGCGGGGTTTTTCAGCTAAGCAGTCCTTCTTCTTTGTAGGTCGTCAGGAATCTAAAATCCTAGGTTCAGGGTCGCCCCTAAATACTGAATTTATGGGTGTGTTAGGGTTACAGGGCTGTAGCCAATGGCTACTGTCCTTGAGGGGGCTACACCCTCCTTGTGCTCCCTCCCTCTGGGGAGGGGAGAACATCCCTATCCCTATTGTGCTAAATCCTCCAAAACAAGATGGAGGATTTTCCAAGTAGGGGGTCACTTCAGCTCTTGTCACCTTAGGGGTGGACCTGGCTGAGGGGTTCACTCCTCCTTGTTTTTCTCATTATTTCCCCTGACTTGCCGTCAAAAGTGGGGGCTGTGTCCGGGGGGCGGGCATCTCCACTAGCTGGAGTGCCCTGGGGCATTGTAACACCAGGCTTGAGCCCTTGAGGCTCACCGCCAGGTGTTACAGTTCCTGCAGGGGGAGGTGTGAAGCATCTCCACCCAGGACAGGCTTTGATTCTGACCACAGAGTGCACAAAGGCACTCACCCCATGTAGTCAGAAACTTGTCTGGAAGTGGTAGGCTGGCGCAGACCGGTCAGTCACACACTAACAGTAGAGCTGGCATACAGGGGGTATCTCTAAGATGCCCTCTGTGTGTATTTCTCAATAAATCCAACACTGGCATCAGTGTGGGTTTATTGTTCTGAGGAGTGTGATACCAAACTTCTCAGTATTCAGTGATGCCATTATGGAACTGTGGAGTTAGTTTTTGACAGATTCCCAAACCATATACTCAGTATGGCTACCCTGTACTTACAATGTATAAGAATTGACTTAGACACTGTAGGGGCATAGTGCTCATGCAGCTATGCCCTCACCTGTAGTATAGTGCACCCTGCTTTAGGGCTGTAAGGCCTGCAAAAGGGGTGACTTAACTATGCCACAGGCAGTGGGTTGTGGACATGGCACTCTGAGGGGAGTGCCATGTCGACTTAGGGGGTGATTCTGACCCCGGCGGTCAGAGACCGCCGGGGCCAGGGTCGGCGGGAGCACTGCCGACAGGCCGGCGGTGCCCCGCAGGGCATTGTGACCGCGGCGGTTCGGCCGCGGTCAGATGCGGAAAACCGGCGGTCTCCCGCCGGTTTTCCGCTGCCCATGTGAATCCTCCATGGCGGCGGAGCGCGCTCCGCCGCCATGGGGATTCTGACACCCCCTACCGCCATCCTGTTCCTGGCGGGTCTCCCGCCAGGAACAGGATGGCGGTAGGGGGTGCCACGGGGCCCCTGGGGGCCCCTGCAGTGCCCATGCCAATGGCATGGGCACTGCAGGGGCCCCCATAAGAGGGCCCCACTTAGTATTTCAGTGTCTGCTATGCAGACACTGAAATACGCGACGGGTGCCACTGCACCCGTCGCACCTTCCCACTCCGCCGGCTCAATTCTGAGCCGGCGTCCTCGTGGGAAGGATGATTTGCCCTGGGCTGGCGGGCGGCCTTTTGGCGGTCGCCCGCCAGCCCAGGGCAAATCCCAAAATACCCTCAGCGGTCTTTCGACCGCGGAGCGATATTTTGGTGGGGGAACTCTGGCGGGCGGCCTCCGCCGCCCGTCAGGGTCAGAATGACCCCCTTAGTCTTTTTCGCCCCACCAGCACACACAAGCTTTGAGGCAGTGTGCATGTGCTGAGAGAGGGTTCCCCAGGGTGGCATAATACATGCTGCAGCCCTTAGAAACCTTCCCTGGCCACAGGGCCCTTGGTACCAGGGGTACCTTTTACAAGGGACTTAACTGTGTGCCAGGACTGTGCTAATTGTGGAGACAAAGGTACAGTTTTAGGGAAAGAACACTGGTGCTGGGGCCTGGTTAGCAGGGTCCCAGCGCACTTCCAATCAAAGCTGGCATCAACAAAAGGCAAAGGTTAGGGGGTAACCATGTCAACAGTGGCATTTTCCTACGCAATCCCCCTCTCCCCCAAACGAATGAGGGTGAGACTAACCTTTCCCAAGAGAGTCTTCATTACATAAGTGGAAGAACATGGAAAGGTCATTTGCATTGGCATGGGCAGTCCCAGGTCTCTGTTCCATTACAAAGTCCATTCCCTGTAGGGATATGGACCACCTCAAAAGTTTAGGGTTCTCTCCTTTCATTTGCATGAGCCATCTGAAAGGTCTGTGGTCAGTTTGAACTATAAAGTGAGTACCAAACAAGTATGGTCTCAACTTTTTCTGTGACCAAACAACAGCAAAGGCCTCCCTCTCAATGGCACTCCAACGCTGCTCCCCGAGGAGTAACCTCCTGCCCATCAGGTGTTGAGAATGCTGTTTTCTCTTTTGCTCCAGGTGCCATCCTAATTTGCCAGTACCCTGCAGTTAAGTCAAAGGTACTCAGAACTGTGGCTGCACCTAACTTGTCAATCAGCTCATCTGCTCTGGGAATGGGGTGAGCATCTGTCTTGGTGACAAGATTGATCCCTCTGTGTAGGAAAGTACCATCTTGCCTGGCATGTTACCCCCATATTTCACTGTATGTATGTTGTTTTAGTCCTTGTGTCACTGGGACCCTGCCAACCCCTCAGACAGGTTTCTGCCCTCCTGGGGTCCAGGCAGCCCTGGCCCAAGAAGGCAGAACAAAGGATTTCCTCTGAGAGAGGGTGTTACACCCGCTCCCTTTGGAAATAGGTGTGAAGGGCTGGGGAGGAGTAGCTTCCCCCAGCCTCTGGAAATGCTTTGATGGGCACAGATTGTGCCCATCTCTGCATAAGCCAGTCTACACCGGTTCAGGGATCCCCCAGCCCTGCTCTGGCACGAAACTGGACAAAGCAAAGGGGAGTGACCACTCCCCTGACCAGTACCTCCCAGGGGAGGTGCCCAGAGCTCCTCCAGTATGTCCCAGACCTCTGCCATCTTGGAAACAGAGGTGTTGGGGGCACACTGGACTGCTCTGGGTGGCCAGTGCCAGCAGGTGACGTCAGAGGCTCCTTCTGATAGGCTCTTACCTCTCTTGGTAGCCAATCCTCCTGTCTTGGTAGCCAAACCTCCTTTTCTGGCTATTTAGGGTCTCTGCTTTGGGGAATTCTTCAGATAACGAATGCAAGAGCTCACCAGAGTTCCTCTGCATCTCCCTCTTCGACTTCTACCAAGGATCGACCGCTGATTGCTCCAGGACGCCTGCAAAACCGCAACAAAGTAGGAAGACGACTACCAGCAACATTGTAGCGCCTAATCCTGCCGGCTTTCTTGACTGTTTCCTGGTGGTGCATGCCTTGGGGGTCGCCTGCCTTCACCCTGCACCAGGAGCACAGAAGAAATCTCCTGTGGGTCGACAGAATCTTCCCCCTGCTAACGCAGGCACCAAAAGACTGCATCACTGGTCCTCTGGGTCCCCTCTCATCCTGACGAGCGTAATCCCTGGAACACAGGAACTCTACCCAAGTGACTCCCACAGTCCAGTGGCCCTTCAGTCCAAGCTTGGTGGAGGTAAGTCCTTGCCTCCCCACGCTAGACTGCAAACCTGTGTACTGCGCGATTTGCAGCTGCTCTGGCTTCTGTGCACTCTTCCAGGATTTCCTTCATGCACAGCCTAGCCTGGGTCCCCAGCACTCCGTCCTGCAGTGCTCAACCCGCTGAGTTGGCTTCCGACGTCGTGGGACCCTCTTTTGTAACTCTGCATGGACTCCGGTTCACAAATCTTCCAAGTGCCTGTTCAGGTACTTTTGCAGGTGCTGCCTGCTTCTGTGAGCACTCTCTGAGTTGCTGAGCGCCCCCTCTGTCTCCTCCTCCAAGGGGCCACATCCTGGTCCTTCCTGGTCCTCAGCAGCACCCAAAAACCTGTACCGCAACCCTTGCAGGTAGCAAGGCTTGTTTGCAGTATTTCTGCGTAGGAACACTTCTGCAACTTTCAACGTGATGTGGGACATCTGTCTTCCAAAGGAGAAGTTCCTAGTCCTCTTCGTTCTTGCAGAAATCCAAGCTTCTTCCATCCAGAGGCAGCTTCCTTGCACCTTCATCTGGGGTTTCCTGGACTCCTGCCCCCCCGGACACTGTCGCGACTATTGGACTTGGTCCCCTTGCCTTGCAGGTCCTCAGGTCCGGAAATCCGTTGTTAGTGCACTGCTGGTGTTTGTTGTTCTTCCAGAATCCCCCTATCACGACTATTGTGCTCTTTTGGGGTAGTAGGTGTACTTTACTCCTACTTTTCAGGGTCTTGGGGTGGGGTATCTTGGACACCTTGACTGTTTTCTTACAGTCCCAGCGACCCTCTACAAGCTCCCATAGGTCTGGGGTCCATTCGTGATTCGCATTCCACTTTTGGAGTATATGGTTTGTGTTGCCCCTAGACCTATGCTTGCCTATTGCAACCTATTGTAATTCTACACTGTTTGCATTACTTTTCTGACTCTTACTTACCTATTTTTGGTTTGTGTACATATAACTTGTGTATATTACTTACCTTCTTACTGAGGGTACTCACTGAGATGCTTGTGGCATATTGTCATAAAAATAAAGTACCTTTATTTTTAGTAACTCTGTGTATTGTGTTTTCTTATGATATTGTGCATATGATATAAGTGGTATAGTAGGAGCTTTGCATGTCCCCTAGTTCAGCCTAAACTGCTTTGCCATAGCTACCTTCTATCAGCCTAAGCTGCTAGAAACACCTCTATTCTACTAATAAGGGATAACTGGACCTGGCACAAGGCGTAAGTACCTTTGGTACCCACTACAAGCCAGGCCAGCCTCCTACACTCTGTAGTCCACACAAAACCTCATCTCTCTCTTTCCATCTTTGGTGTGAGGTTTGGGGACCAAGACCACTGGGCTAGCCCAAGGACTGTCAGAGTGTCCTATTACCCCTAACTCCAGCATCTTGTGGACTTCCACTTTGATGCTTTCTTTTACTTGGTCAGACTGTCTGAAGATTTTGTTTTTGACAAGTAAACTGTCTCCTGTGTCCACATCAAGGGTACACAGATGTGTCTGACCAGGGGTCAAAGAAAAGAGCTCAGCATACTGCTGTAGGACTTGCCTGCAGTCAGCGTGCTGTTGAGGCAGAGAGGGTGTCTGAATAGACAACTCCATCTACTGATCCATCCTTAGGGTCAGTTGAGAGGAGGTCAGGAAAGGTTCATTCTCTGCTTCCTGATCCTCATCAGTAACCACCAACATGGTTATGTCTTCCCTGTCATTATAGAGCTTAAGGCGGTTAACGTGAATCACCCTCATGGGTGTCCTGCTAGTGCCCAGGTCTACCAGGTAAGAGACCTGGCACTTTTTCTCAAGCACTGGGTAAGGGCCACTCCATCTGTCCTGGAGTGCCCTGGGAGCCACAGGTTCCAGAACCCAGACGTTCTGTCCTAGTTGGAAATCAACCAGTGCAGCCTTTTGGTCATACCACAACTTCTGGAGTTGTTGGCTGGCCTCAAGGTTTTTGGATGCCTTTTCCATGTACTCGGCCATCCTTGAGTAGAGGCCAGGCACATAGTCCACCACATCTTGTTTAGGCTCTTGGAGAGGTATCTTCCAGCCTTCTTTTACAAGTGCTAGTGGTCCCCTTACAGGATGGCCAAACAGAAGCTCAAAGGGGGAAAACCCTACTCTCTTCTGTGACACATCTCTGTAGGCGAAAAGCAGGCATGGCAGAAAGACATCCCATCTCCTTTTGAGTTTTTCAGGGAGCCCCATGATCATGCCCTTCAATGCCTTGTTAAACCTTTCAACAAGATCATTGGTTTGTGGATGATAAGGTGTGGTGAACTTATAAGTCACCCCACACTCATTGCATATGTGTTTGAGGTAAGCTGACATGAAGCTGGTACCTCTGTCAGAAACTACCTCCTTAGGGAAACACACTCTGGTAAAGATACAAATTAGGCTCTTGGCTACTGCAGTGGCAGTAATTGACCGAAGGGGAATTGCTTAAGGGTGCCTGGTCGCATGATCCACTACTACCAGTATGTATTGGTTCCCTGCGCCAGTGGGCGGTTCAAGTGGACCCACAATGTCCACACCAACCCTTTCAAAATGGACCCCCACCACTGGAAGTGGAATGAGGGGGGATTTGGATGGCCATCTGTCTTGCCACTAGCTTGACAGGTGACACAGGAGCTGCAAAACTCCCTTACCTTCTGGGACATATTAGGCCAATAGAAATAGTTCACTAATCTGTCCCATGTCTTGGGTTGTCCCAAATGCCCAGCTAGGGGAATGTCATGGGCCAAAGTGAGGATACATTCTCTAAACTCCTAAGGCACTACCACTCTCTTAGTGGCACCAGGTTTGGGATTGCTTGCCTCAGTGTAAAGGAGTCCATCCTCCCGAATGACTCTGTGGGATCCATTGTCATTTCCCTTTTCCTGTTCAGTTACTTGATGTCTGAGGCCTTCAAGAGTGGGACAAGTCTTTTGTCCCTGGCACAGCTGTTCCCTTGAGGGTCCCTCTGGGCCCAAGACCTCTACCTGGTAAGGCTCCAGCTCCATGGGGATAAGACATGGGGATAAGACATCTTCCTGGGAAGAGAGGTCCTTTTTCTTTTGCTGTACAGAGGCTGGTCCCCAAGTCCTCTTACCTTTTCATTTGGAAAGTTGGGCCATTATTCCAGGCTCCAACACTTCTTTTTCACCCTGTGCTCTGCTCTGTGCTCTTGTTTTTACACACACCAGTTCAGATATACCCTGCATGGCTGCATGGGTCTTGAGATCTACCTCAGCCAATGCTGAGGACTCCAGATCATTCCCTAGCAAACACTCTACTGGGATTGCAGAAGAGACCACTACCTGTTTCAGGCCAGTAACCCCTCCCCATTCTAAAGTCATCATTGCCATGAGATGGACTTTAGTTTCATTATTAGCATTATTGACTGGATATGTCTGTCCAGCCAGATACTGTCCTGGGGAAACCAGTTTGTCTGTCACCATGGTGACGCTGGCACCTGTATCCGTCAAGGCTTCTACCGTTGCCTCATTTATAAAGAGCTGCTTCCTGTATTTTTGCATGTTAGGCGGCCAGGCAGCTAGTGTGGCTATATCCACCCTACCCTCAGATACTAAAGTAGCTTCAGTATGAACCCCCATTTACTCTGGGCACACTGTGGATCCCACCTCACCTGGAGACTGGCTATTCCAGTGCTATCTGGAGTAGAAGTTGTGGGACTTTTCCTGGGACAGGCCTTGTCTCCAGTTTGGTGTCTATGCTGTCTACAGGTGTGACACCAGGCCATCTTGGGATCAAAGTTTTTACCCTTATACCCATTTGTGGACTGTGAAGAGGCTTGGGGCCCACCCTCCTGAGCAGGTTTTTGGGGCCCTTGAGAAGACTCTTTAGTTTTGTCCTTGGATGTCTCACCACCCTTCCCCTGGGAAGGCTTTGTGACCCTTTTCTTTTGGTAACCCCCTGTGGAAGTCTTGGCCACCCTTGTCTTGAACCAGTGGTCTGCCTTCTTTCCCAATACTTGGGGAGAAATTGGACCTAGGTCTACCAGATGTTGATGCAACTTGTCATTGAAGCAGTTACTTAACAGATGTTCTTTCATAAATAAATTATAAATCCCATCATAGCCATGCACTCCACTGCTAGTTATCCAGCCATGTAGTGTTTTGACTGAGAAGTCAACAAAATCAAACCAGGACTGGCTCGAGGTTTTGTGAGCCCTCTTGAACCTAATTCTATACTCCTCAGTTGAGAATCCAAAGCCCTCAATCAGGGTAGCCTTTGTGAGGTCATAGGATTCTGCATCCTTACCTGAGAGTGTGAGGAGCCTATCCCTACACTTACCAGTGAATATTTCCCATGGGAGAGTTCCCCAGTGAGATCTGCTAACTTTTCTGGTTGCACAAGACCTCTCAAAGGCTGTGAACCATTTGGCGATACCATCACCTTCTTCATATTTTGAAACAATCCCTTTGGGGATTTATAGGATGTCAGTATTCTCTCTGACCCTATTTATAGTGCTGCCACCATTTATGGGTGCTAAACCCATTTCTTGTCTCTCCCTTTCTATAGCTAGGAGCTGTTTCTCTAAAGCTAGTCTTTTAGCCATCCTTTCTAAAAGGATGTCTTCCTTATTGAGGCTGTCCTCAATGTTCACAGAGGGACTGGACTCCCCTGTGGAAGAACCAGAATCTCTGAGTCTGATTTGTGGAGACAGGAGTCTTGGAACCCTGGTCTCGCTGGTTAGGGTAGGAGGGGGGAGTTCTACCTCCAGATCCCCAACTTCTTCCCCATCTGAGGGGAGGTCTTCCCCTTCAGTAGGGTGGTCCCTAGTGTACTCTGCCAAGAACTCCGGGAGCTTGACCTTGGTAGGGTTGGACCAGCTCTGTCATCCCTTGACGCAGGTAAGGGGTGAGGTTGAGTTCCATCACCATCTCCTCTGAGTTACTCATTATGGCCCTCATTACAACCCTGGCGGTCGGTGTTAAAGCAGCAGTAATACCGCAAACAGGCTGGCGAAAAAAAAAATTGAATTACAACGTGGCGGAAACCGCCAACATAGACAGCCACTTTAACACTCCGACCGCCACGGCGGTAGAAACAAACAGCGCGGCCGTCACTGCCAACAGACAGGTGAGAGACAAAGTACCACCCACCCTATTACAAGAGGCCCATCTGCCACCTTTTCCGGGGCGGAACCAACGCTATCAAAAGCATGGCGGAAACAGTACACAGAAGGGAAAACACTCACCTCTCGACACCCAACGAGGAACCAGGACACCATGGAGCCCGAACTTCATGTGTTACCCATGTTGGTTTACCTCCTCTTCTATGAGGAGTACGAACGACGGCGTCAGCGACCACGGTGAGTACTGTGCCTACAACACAGGGGAGGGGGAGGAAACAGAGTGACACACACGCAACACCCCCACCCTCACCACCAAACACAACAACAGACACACAAATACATGCAGCAACATTACATCTACACCCCCCCCACCCCTGGAAGAACGCAACGACAAAAGGAAATTATTGTAACCATTGTAATCAAGAAAAATCCAGTATTCAAAAGTCAAAATTCAGTATATACAAATATGTACACCAACTACACAAGTCCGGATAGTGTACTAATTATTGTCCGTGGACCACTGGGCCCAAAATGCATGGGCGAGGCCCACACATGATACCTGACTCGAAACGGAGAGAACACTGCTGGGGCATCAGATCGAAAATATACAGGCACCTCAGGGGGAGGGAGATGGGGGGCACCTCAGCCTGATGAACGCACAACGCCACTGCTGCATGAGGGGACTCATGCCCATTGATGTATCCTGGGGAGTGCAAAGCCACAGTCTCTCAAGTCTCTCCAGTGGGTGGTTTGCCCACTGCTTTATCCTGGGGAGTGCAAAGCCACAGTCTCTCAAGTCTCTCAAGTGGGTGGTTTGCCCACTGCTGCATCCTGGGGAGTGCAAAGCCACAGTCTCTCAAGTGGGTGGTTTGCCCACTGCTGCATCCTGGGGAGTGCAAAGCCACAGTCTTACAAGTCTTTCCAGTGGGTGGTTTGCCCACTGCTTTATCCTGGGGAGTGCAAAGCCACAGTCTCTCAAGTGGATGTCATTCTCCACTGGTTCTGGAGGGGGCCTGGTGCCCAGAGTGCGTCATCCTGCTAAGGACAGAGGTAGTGGATGTCATTCTCCACTGGTTCTGGAGGGGCCTGGTGCCCAGAGTGCTTCATCCTGCCAAGGACAGAGGTAGTGGATGTCATTCTCCACTGGTTCTGGAGGGGGCCTGGTGCCCAGAGTGCTTCATCCTGCCAAGGACAGAGGTAGTGGATGTCATTCTCCACTGGTTCTGGAGGGGGCCTGGTGCCCAGAGTGCTTCATCCTGCTAAGGAGTGCTCCACGTGCAGTGTGGCCGGTACAATTCCCTCACCTGGGTGCGTGCCACGAGATTTGCGAGGTTCAGGTAGCATGATACGCCATGGAGGCAGCGACATATCCCACTCTGCTGCAGCTGCGCCTTCCACCTGCAGGTGTAAACAGTGATGGAAGAAATGCCTCATGGAAGCTTCCCAGGGTCCCGGAACTCTCCTCCAGCCTCAGATGACTGACCACTGAGGATGGTAGCCATGTCAGCAGTGGTGCCTATGTCCGAGGACGTGCTTGCGGCGGTGTCTGTCGTGGCGGTGCTTGCGGTGGTGTCTGTTGCGGCGGTGCTTGTGGTGGTGTCTGTTGCGGCGGTGCTTGCGGCGGTGCTGCCGGTGGTGCTGCCGGCTGTGCATGGGTCACCACCTGCAGAGGGACACCGCAGGACGTTTCCTGCAGCCTCGGGCGGCTGCCCACTGGGGAAGATGCTGGGGACTGTCGCTGAGGCTGTAGACGTGCCGGGGGTGGTGCAGGTGACGGTGCAGGTGGCGGTTGTGGTTGTGGTTGTGGTGGCGGGGCAGCCAGCGGTGTTCGCCGACGTACAGGTTGGCATGGTCGTGAACAGAAAGTGTGACACTGGCCCTTCAGTTGGTGCCACCATGCCCTCTCCTGACCTGCTCTTCAGCTTTTGGCCCTTCCCCAGCTTTGATGGTGCCGCAGTTGTCTTGCCACTATCCCCTTTGGTTTTTGCTGACCCCTTGGTGGCTGGTACTTTCGGCTTCTCCCTCCCGGATTTGGGCACCTTTTTCACCTTGGCAGGTGGCGGAATGTCCTTGTCCTCGCTACGTGGCACACTGGCAGCCCTGATGGGTGGCGAACTCCATGACAAGTTGCTGGCACCACTGTGCCTGGGGATTTGGTGGCTGAGGTGCTGAGCTGGGACCTGGAAAGCCTGGCCCTAGGGGAAGGACAGGGGGGAGGTGAGGGGAAGAGGTCAATGTTAGCCAGGAAGAGTTTCTTAGACACACTGGGACAGGACGATGGAGGGGGTTTGGGAGTGTAGGTAGAGGTAGTGGTTGTAGGAGGTGTACGGCTGCTGAATTTGGGTGAAGGTTCATGGGCCCGAGGCTGTTGTGAGGTGGGTGGCTGTTGGGTAGGTGTATGCCTGCGTTTGTGTACTTTGGGAGGAGGGCTCAAAGACACGCTGGGAGAGGACACTGGGGATGTGTGCATGGTAGTGGGGGTGGTGAGTGCATGTGAGTGGTGTGTGGTGACGGGCGTGCTGGTGATGGAGGCAGTGGCTGAGGATGTAGTGCATGCAGGTGTGAGTGGAGACAAGACTGGAAGGGAGGAGTAGGACGTGGAGGAGGGGGACACAGTGGAGGCTGTGGATGTTGCTGTGTCTGCATGGGGATGGTGCTTGTGTGAGTGCCTGTGGGATGTGTGGTGCTTATGTTTGCCTGAGCCACTCTTGTGTGTTGATGAGTGTGCATGCTGGTCTGATGGTGTGCTTGGGATAGGCTGAGGTACAGGGGATTGGGTCTGGGTGGAGGAAGTTGGAGGGGGGAGGCTGGACACAGGGACAATGGCTGCCATCAGTGCTGAGGCCAGACCTGAAATGCTCTCTGTTGGGCTTCCTGCCCAGAATGAATGCCCTCCAGGTATGCATTTGTTTGTTGCAAATGCCTCTCGACACCCTGGATGGCATTCACAATGGTAGATTGCCCAACAGTGAGGGATCTCAGGAGGTCAATAGCCTCCTCACTGAGGGCAGCCGGGCTGAGGTGCCTGGGGCGAAGGAGATGCCCACCCTCCTGGGTGAGCGGGCATGGGACACACAATGAGGGTTTGCTGGGAGGGCGGTGCTGGTACAGTAGGGCTGTACCTGTTGATGCGGTGGGCACAGAGGTGCCCACCACCGCAAGGGGGCTCCCATCAGAGGAGGAGTCGCTGTCACTGCTGTCTGCTCCTGTCCCCGCCGTGGAGCTCCCCTCACCCTCCGTTCCACTGGTGGCTTCAGACTCTGTTGTTTCGCCCTCCAGGGGCAAGTGGGTTGCAGCTCCCTCCTGCTCCAGTACCAATGCTCCTCCACCTGATGATGCTGATGCACACAAGAACAGGGAGACCACAAAAGGGGGGGAAGACAGAAGAAAGACATGCTCAGTGCATGCAACACCACTACCGTTGGCGGACACAGCACACATGGAGCAGCCCTCTGCACTATGCCATGCACTAACAATTCCTAGAAATTTCACCTGACCATGGGGTACGAGGCCTAAGACCAATTGCTGCACACCTGGAAGTCACGGGAGCCTGACTAAATGTAGATGGCTCTTACCACTGGTGAGGTTGGGGTGCCACATAGCCTGCCTCACAAGGGACCTTGCCTACAAACTTCGCCCTGGCCTAGGGGAACCCACTAAACCACCTCCCCCACCCAGACACCTCGTAATGCGCGCTGAGTCAGCTGAATGAGAGTGTACTCACCCCCTTGTGGCTGCTGTGATGCCCTCAAGCGCCCATCCAACTCCGGATACGCACCGCCAGGATCCGGAACATTAGGGGGGTCATGGTGCGATGGGCACCCCTTCCACGTTGGGAGGCCATCCCCAGCTGAGCCTCTGCCGTCTTCTTGCTCCAGCAGCGCAGGTCCTCCTATCTTTTACGGGAGTGGGTGCTCCGTCTGTGGTAGACCCCCAGGGTCCGGACGTCCTTGGCGATGGCACGCCAAATATGCTTCTTTTGGTGGGCGCTGACCTAGAGGAATGGTACAGGGGGGAAAGGAAATTACTTACCCGTCCGGACCATCATACTCATTGCCTACCAGTTCCCACCCTTGCCCGATGCACATACATCCCCCATACGCACATGCAGGCCTCAGCCCCCCCCCATGTATCTTCCATTCACACCACTCAAAACGGCCATTGCCCATGCAGCATATTCACAGTGTACTCACTTGTTTGTCTGGAGGACCGTACAGTTGCATGTACTGGGGGAGGACCCCATCCATTAGTTTCTCCAACTCCTCCGAAGTGAAGGCAGGGGCCCTTTCCCCAGACACATGAGCCATCGTCGCTTCCAGACTGAGGTCACAGCAGCACTTGCAGCGTAGGTCCTCTCCTGTTGAAGGTCAGGTATCAAGTGAGTGAACAGACAGAAAATGGCGGTCACGTCTGCGGCGGTGCGTACCGTCACCGCTGGCGTACATCGTTATTGGCTCCTGGGACCCATAGGGCCTTATGCTAACCAATGCTGAATTGCACCGCGGTCTTCGACTGCCCACTGCGACGGTGTAGAACGCCAGCGCAGTTACCTCATATCCCCTTGTCCCACCTTACAGGTCAGGCAGCCGTCATTTCAGGAGGCCACATGGGATGGATGTTAACTGCATCACACCTAGCTAGGCCGGGAATATAGACAGATACCGGCACATTGCGGATTAATTACGTTTCTGAAAATAAAACATTGTGATACCTCAGTGTTGGATGACTCTCTGCTCGCTATTCTCCTCCATAGGGCACGTCCGCTGGGGCAGGTGATGAGATGGCGGCATCCTCCGGTGTACAGACTCCTGGTGGACCTGTCGACAATGGAGGAGAGACACATCCTGGTCACATACAGACTTGATCGTGCAACAATCCAGGAACTGTGTGCCCAGTTGGAGCTGGACCTGATGTCAGCTATCCGCCATCCCACAGGAATCCCCCCTCTAGTGCAGGTCCTGTCTGTACTCCATTTCCTGGTCAGTGGGTCTTTTCAAACAACAGTGGCTATGGCATCAGGGATGTCCCAGCCAATGTTCTCTAACGTATTGTCCAGAGTGTTATCTGCCCTGCTGAAACACATGCGCAGCTACATCGTTTTCCCTCAGGTGGAGGATTTGCCCACAGTGAAAGGTGACTTCTATGCCCTGGGACATATCCCCAACATCATTGGTGCCATTGATGGGACACATGTGGCATTTGTCCCCCCACGCAGAAATGAACAGGTGTACAGAAACCGGAAGAGCTACCATTCGATGAATGTGCAGATTGTGTGTTTGGCAGACCAGTACATCTCCGATGTCAATGCCAAGTATCCTGGCTCTGTGCATGACACTTACATTTTGAGGAAGAGCAGCATCCCTTATGTGATGGGCCAACTCCAGAGGCACCGTGTGTGGCTAATAGGTGAAGTCAAGGTCCCAATACAGTTGACATAGGTGTCTGGGTATGGGGTTGTCCCTAAGGGTTAGTGTGTGTCTAACAGTTGTCCCTTGACATTTGCAGGTGACTCTGGTTACCCCAACCTGTCATGGCTACCGACCCCAGTGAGAAATCCCAGGACAAGGGCAGAGGAACGCTACAATGAGGCACATGGGTGAACTAGGAGGGTGATCGAACGCACCTTTGGCCTCCTGAAGGCCAGATTCCGGTGCCTCCATCTGACAGGTGGATCCCTCTACTACTCACCAAAGGTGTGCCAGATAATCGTGGCCTGCTGTATGCTGCACAACCTGGCTTTGCGACGCCGGGTGCCTTTTCTGCAGGAGGATGGGCCAGATGTTAGTCTTGTGGCAGCTGTGGAGCCTGTAGACAGTGAAGAAGAGGAGGGAGAAGAAGAGGATATCGACAACCAAAACAACATCATCAGGCATTACTTCCAGTGAGACACAGGTAAGAAGATGCCACTGCTTCCCACATCTCATTCTATTGTTGGAACTAGCATAAGTGTGTCATTTTCATTTAGTGTATGGACCCTGACTTGTCACTTTGACTTTCCATTTCACAGATTTGGGTCCCACTTTGTGCCCTCTGCTATGTTTACTGCTGGCCTACAGCTGTGCTACATTGGTATGTGAACAAGTAAATTGACATTGCTATATTCCATAGTTATTGCAATTACACATTTGTGAAAGCACAGACTGACTCCAGATTGTTTTTTGATTGAAGTGTGTTTATTCCTGTGCTAATAAGTGGAGGGGGTTGTAAAATGGGCTGGGGTGATGGTGGAGGAATGTTCATGGCAGAGTCCAGTCTATTTGTTTCACAGGTGCTTTGTCCAAAGGGGCGTACGAAGTTGAGCAATGACAGTTTAAGGATGGTCAGGGTGACATAGTGGGACAGAAGGGTTACATTCAGGGGGGTCTCATTTCCTGGTGGGGGTCTTGGCAATGTTCTCTGTCTTTTTCCTGGATCTCAGGGACTGTTTGCGGGGTGGTTCTCCACCTGCAGGGGGTGGGGTGCTGGTGTCCTGTTGTTCCTGTGGCGGTGCCTCCTGTCCACTAGCGCCGGCGGAGGTGGAGGGCTGTTCATCGTCCAGGCTAGTGTCAGGGGCCCCTTGTTGTGCCACTGTGTCCCTCCTGGTGTTGGTGAGGTCTGCCAGCATCCCTGCAATGGTAACCAGGGTGGTGTTAATGGACTTCAAGTCCTCCCTGATCCCAAGGTAGTGTTCCTCCTGCAGCCGCTGGGTCTCCTGAAACTTGGCCAGTACGGTTGCCATCATCTCCTGGGAATGATGGTAAGCTCCCATGATGTTGGAGAGTGCCTCGTGGAGAGTGGGTTCCCTGGGCCTGTCCTCCCCCTGTCACTCAGCATTCCTCCCAGTTTCCCTGTTATCCTGTGCCTCTGTCCCCTGAACTGTGTGCCCACTGCCACTGCCCCCAGGTCCCTGAGTTTTTGGGTTTGGTGGGTTTGCCTGGGTTCCCTTTAGTAGTGGACACACTGCTGATTGACGTGTCCTGGGGGCAGAGGGATGGGCCCGCTGGGTGGGTGCTGTGCTGGTTTTCCTGAGGGAGGAGGTTCTGTGGTGGCTTGTGTCAGTGTCAGGGGAACCGACTGTCCCGAGGTCCCAGATGGGCCGGACTGGTCATCTTGATCTAGTTGTGCAGAGCTGCTGTCATCACTGTGGGCCTCTTCCGTGGGGGGACTGGATATGTCTGGCACCCCCTGTCCGGTGACGTTGGGTAGGGGTCCTGTTGGGGTGTAAATGCATAATTATTGTATGTGTGTGTGACATTGTGTGCAATGGGTGGTTGATTCTGTACTCCAGTGCTTGCATTATTGGCTTGGTCCTTGTGTGATTGGTGATTTTGGGGCATGAGTGAGTCTCTGTAGTGGACAAGTTTGGGCGATGGGTGTCCATACATTGGTGTCACATGCAGGGCTGTGATGGCATGCAGGTAGAGTGGGATACAGTAGTAAAGATTTGCCTTACCAGAGTCCAGTCCTCCTGCTACTTGTGCGAGGCCCACAGGAAGCAGTATAGCCAAAACACAACCACATTGGACAATTCCAAATACACACACCTGATACACATACACACACCACTCCCACACACCCAATACAATATAAAACACACACCCACATCACCCTCAAACCCTTACGACCACAATTGCGACAGAAGGCCAGAGAGAGACACCACCTGAAAGAACAATAGCATCCACAGGCACCCTACACCATCACTCACACAACATCCACGCACCTCACACAACACACCTCTAAATATCACCCCACACATCACAACACACACCACCCCATGGTCCTGCAAAGACACCCCAGGTTCTCTGAGGAGGAGCTCAGGGTCATGGTGGAGGAAATCATCCGGGTAGAGCCACAGTTATTCGGATCACAGGTGCAGCACACCACCATAGCTAGGAAGATGGAGCTATGGCGCAGAATCGTGGACAGGGTCAACGCAGTGGGACAGCACCCAAGAACTAGGGATGACATCAGGAAGAGGTGGAATGACCTACGGGGGAAGGTGCGTTCCGTGGTCTCAAGACACCACATTGCGGTACAGAGGACTGGCGGCAGACCCCCACCTCCTCCCCCACAACTAACAACATGGGAGGAGCAGGTCTTGGCTATACTGCATCCTGAGGGCCTCGCAGGAGTAGCTGGAGGAATGGACTCTGGTAAGTCAAATCTTTCATTACTTCATCCCCCACCCACCTGCATGCTATCACATACCCCCACCCTCACCCTCACCCCCATCACTCCAACTCCTCACGTATGTCCCAATATCATAAACCACACATCCCAAACCCAAGCCCTGCATGTAACACCAAAGCATGGACACCCATCACCAAAGCATGGCCACTGCACAAACCCATACACCCCCCTAAACCATTATCACACAAGGTCCTACACAGGAATGCAAGCACTGGGCTACAGGGTCACCCACCCATTGTACACCACGGCACACACTGATGCAATAATTATGCCTTTACACCCCTGCAGGACCCCATCCAACGTCACCAGACAGGAAGGTCCAGACATGTCCACTCCACCCACAGAAGAGGCCCACAGTGATGACAGCAGCTCTGTCCAACTGGATCCAGATGACCAGCCCGGCCCATCTGGGTCCTTGGGACAGTCGGTTCCCCTCACACTGGCACAGGCCACCACAGAGCCTATCCCCTCTGGAAACACCAGCACAGCACCCACCCAGCGGGCCCATACCTCTGTCCCCAGGACACCTCAATTAGCAGTGTGTCCACCACTACAGGGAACCCAGGCTAACCCACCACCCCAACAACACCAGGGACCTGGGGGCAGTGGCAGTGGGCACACGGTTCAGGAGACAGAGGCCCAGGGAAACAGGAGAACTGGGAGGGCTGCTGTGCGACAGGGGGAGGACAGGCCCAGGGAACCCACTCTCCAAGAGGCCCTCTCCAACATCATGGGAGCCTACCACCATTCCCAGGAGACAATGGCAACGGTACTGGCCAAGTTTCAGGAGACCCAGCGGCTGCAGGAGGAACAGTATTTGGGGTTCAGGGAGGAACTCAAATCCATCAATTCCACCCTGGGCACCATTGTAGGGGTGCTAAAGGAACACGTCAACACCAGGAGGGGCACTGTGCCACAACAAGGGGACCCTGACACTAGCCTGGACGATGAACTGCCCACCACCTCCGCCGGCGCTAGTGGACAGGAGGCACCGCCACAGGACCACCACACCAACACCCAACCCCCTGCAGATGGAGAACCACCCCGCAAGCGATCCCTGAGATCCAGGACAAAGACAGAGAACAATGCCAAGACCCCCGCCAAGAAATGAGACCACCGTGATTGTCATCCTTCTGTCCCACTTTGTCACCCTGTCCATCCTTAAACTGCCCCAGCTCCACTTCCTATGCCCCTTTGGACAATGCACCTGTGAGACTAATAGACTGGACTCTGCCATGGACATTCCTCCACCATCACCCCTGACCATTTTACAACCCCCTTCACTATTTAGCACTTAAATAAACACCCTTAAATCACAAAACTATCTGGAGTCAGTCTGTGCTTTCGAAAATGTGTATTTGCAATAACTGTGGAAAAATGCTATATCAATTGTATTGTCAACATACCTATGTCACAGAGCTCTAGTCCATGAGGAAACAAAGCAGATGTCATACAGTGGGACCCACATCTGTGAAATCGAAAGGGAAAGTGACAACTCAGGGTCCATACACTGTGCGAAAATGACAGACAGATGAGAGGTAGAAGGATCAAACAGATGTAGCAGGCATTGTTGTCTTCTTACCTGTGTCTCACTGGAAGTACTGTTGGATTACTGTGTTCCTGTTGTCCATGTCCTCTTCTTCTGCTTCCTCGTCTTCACTGTCCACAGGCTCCACAGCTGCCACAACACCTCCATCTGGACCATCCTCCTGCAGAAAAGGCACCTGTCGTCGCAAAGCTAAGTTGTGAAGCATACAGCAGGCCACGATGATCTGGCACACCTTCTTTGGTGAGTAGAATAGGGAACCACCTGTCATATGGAGGCACCGGAACCTGGCCTTCAGGAGGCCGAAGATTGGCTCTATAATCCTCCTAGTTCAAACATGTGCCTCATTGTAGCGTTCCTCTGGGGTCAGTAGCCATGACAGGTTGGGGTAACCAGAGTCACCTGCAAATATCGAGGGACAACTGTTAGACACACACTAACTCTTAGAGACATCCCCAGACACCTAGTCACACTGTATTGGGTCCATGTCCTCACCTAATAGCCACACACGGTGCCTCTGGAGTTGACCCATCACATAAGGGATGCTGCTATTCCTCAGAATGTAAGCGTCATGCACTGAGCCAGGAAATTTGGCATTCACATGGGAGATGTACTGGTCTGCCAAACACACCATCTGCACATTCATCGAATGGTAACTCTTCCGGTTTCTGTACACCTGTTCACTCCTGCGGGGGGGGACCAAGGCCACATGTGTCCCATCAATGGCACCTATGATGTTGGGGATATATCCCAGAGCATAGAAGTCACCTTTCACTGTAGGCAAATCCTCCACCTGAGGGAAAACGATGTAGCTCCGCATGTGTTTGAGCCGGGCAGACAACACTCTGGACAACACGTTGGAAAACATAGGCTGGGACATCCCTGATGCTATGGCCACTGTTGTTTGAAAAGACCCACTTGCCAGGAAATGGAGTACTGACAGCACCTGCACTAGAGGAGGGATTCCTGTGGGATGGCGGATAGCTGACATCAGGTCTGGCTCCAACTGGGCACACAGTTCCTGGATTGTTGCACAATCAAGTCTGTAAGTGATGATCACATGTCGCTCCTCCATTGTCAACAGGTCCACCAGCGGTTTGTACACCGGAGGATGCCGCATCTCCTCACCTGCACCAGCAGACGTGCTCTATGGAGGAGAACAGCGAGCAGAGAGTCAACCAACACTGAGGTACGTAAACACAACTTTATAGGAATTTTTTTCAAAATCGACATATGGCTGTCTTAGTGTATAATCAAGGCCTATATATGTGTGACGCATTTAAAATTAATGCCACGTGGCCCCCTGAAATGGCGGCTGCCTGACCTGTAAGGTGGGACAAGGGGATATGAGGTAATTGCGCTGGCGTTGTACACCGTCGCGGTAGGCGGTCGAAGACCGCGGAGCAAACCTGCATTGGTTAACATTGGACCCTATGGGTCCCAGGAGCTAATGACGATGTACGCCAGCGGTGATGGTACGCACCGCCGCGGACGTGACCGCCATTTTCTCTCTGTTCAATCACTTGATACCTGATCTTCGATAGGAGAGGACCTACACTGCAAGTGCTGCTGTGACCTCAGTCTGGAAGAGACACTGGCTCGTGTGTCTGGGGAAAGGGCCCCTGCCTTCAGCACGGAGGAGTTGGAGAAACTAGTGGATGTGGTCCTCCCCAAGTACACGGTACTCTATGGTCCTCCAGACAAACAAGTGAGTACACTCTGAGCAGGCTGTATGGGCAATGGCTGTTTGGAGTGGTGTGGATGAAAAATGGGGGGGAGAACGAGGCGTGCATGAAACGACGGTGAGTGCATGTGCGACATGGCAAGGGTAGGGATGCGGGCCAATGACTGTGACGGTGCGGGCGCTTATATCTTCTCCTTTTCCCCTGTACTATTCGTGTAGGTCAGCGCCCACCAGAAGAAGGATATTTGGCGTGCCATCGCCAAGGAAGTCCGAACCCTGGGGGTCTACCACAAGACGGAGCACCCGTTGCCGGAAAAGATAGGATATTCGCCGCTGGAGCAAGAAGACGGCGGAGGCCCATTTGGGGATGGCCTCCCAACGTGGGAGGGGTGCCCGTCGCACCAGCGGTTTGTTCCGGATCCTGGCGGTGGTGTACCCAGAGTTGGATGGGAGCTTGAGGGCATCACAGCAGCCACAAGGGGGTGAGTACACTCTCATTCAGCTGATTCAGCGCGCAGTCGAGATGTCTGGGGGGGGAGGTGGGCTGTGGGTTCCCCTAGGCCAGGGCAAGTTTAGTAGGCAGGGTCCCTTCTTAAGGCAGGTCCTGTGGCACCCCACCCCACCTGTGTACAGAGCCAACTACACCTAGTCAGGCTCCTGTGACATCCATGTGTGCAGCAATCGGGCATAGCCTTGTAAACCATGTCCCTGGGATTGATTAGGGAACTCCAAGTGCACAGCATAGTGCAGGGGGCTTCTGTGTCTGTAGTGTCCGCCAACAGTAGCGGTATTGCATGCACTCAACATGTCTTTCTTCTGTTTCCCCCCCCTTTTTGTGGTCTCCCTGTGCTTGTGTGCATTAGCATCATCAGGCGGAGGAGCAGTGGCACCAGAGCAGGAGGGAGCTGGATCCCACATGGCCCTGGAGGGCGAGACAACTGAGTCAGAAGCCACCAGTGGCCCCTCTGTGCCCCCCGCATCTACAGGTACAGCCGCCACCCCCCCACCAGCACCGCCCTCCCAGCAGCCCCTCAGCATTTGCCCCATGGCCGCTCACCCAGGAGGGTGGGCATCTCCTTCGCCCCAGTCACCTCAGCCCCTGCCCCTGTCACCCCAGCTGCCCTCAGTGAGGAGGCCATTGACCTCCTCAGGTCCCTCACTGTTGGGCAGTCTACCATTTTGAATGCCATCGAGGGTGTAAAGAGGCAGTTGCAACAAACCAATGCATACCTGGAGGGCATTCATTCTGGTCAGGCAGACCATCAGAGAGCTTTTCAGACTCTGGCCTCTGCACTGATGGCAGCCATTGTCCCTGTCTCTAGCCTCCCCCCTCCAACTTCCTCCACCCAGACCCAAACCCCTGTACCTCAGCCTATCCCAAGCACACCCTCAGACCAGCATGCACACACCTCAACACACAAGGGAAGCTCAGGCAACCATAAGCACCACACATCCCACAGGCACTCATGCAAGCATCATGCACATGCAGACATACCAACAGACACTGCCTCCACTGTGTCCCCCTCCTCCTCGTCTCCCTCCTCTCTCCCAGTCTCGTCTCCACTCACACCTGCATGCACTACATCGTCGGCCACTACCTCCATCACCAGCACACCCACCTCCACACCCCACTCACGTGCAGTCACCACCCCCACTACCACTCACACATCCCCTGTGTCCTCTCCCAGTGTGTCTGTGAGCCCACCTCCCAAGGTACACAAACGCAGCCACACACCCACCCAACAGACATCCACCTCACGACAGCCTCCAGCCCATGCACCTTCACCCAAAGTTACCAAACGTACACCTCCTACAACCACTACCTCTTCCTCCACTCCCAAACCCCCTCCATCTACCCATCCCAGTGTGTCCAAAAAACTTTACCTGTCCAACCTTGACCTCTTCCCCTCACCTCCCCCACCCCTTCAGTCTCGTAGGGCCCACCTCTCCAGGTCCCAACCCAGCGCCTCAGCCACAACATCAGCAGGAGCAGTGGTGCCCGTAGTGACCGGCTTCTGCAGGGCAGCCAGTGTGTCAAGGAGCCAGAGCATGGACAGTCCCCCACCTCCAAAACACCAAAAGTTGGCCAGTGCCTGGCAGGAGAGAGGAAAAAAATCTTCAAACAAAGCCGCTCCCAGGGGTACAGGTGGGAGTGTGGATCAAGCTGCGCCACCATCCAAGGTGGGGAAGGGGCACACTAAAACTGGCAAGTCTGGGAAAACCTGCACGGCGGACAAGACCGCCATAAGCACCGCTGCCAAGAACACCACTGCCACCAGCACCGCTGCCAAGGACACCGCCGCCACCAGCACCACTGCCAAGAACACTGCCGCCACCAGCACCGCTGAACAGGACACCGCCTCCAACAGCACCGCAGGCCACTGAGCGCCAAAGATTCCGACACTACTGTGGCCGCCATGAGCAGGATGAAGCACTCTGGGCACAAAGCCCCCTCCAGAACCAGTGGAGAATGACATCCACTACCTCTGTCCTTGGCAGGATGAAGCACTCTGGGCACAAAGCCCCCTCCAGAACCAGTGGAGAATGACATCCACTACCTCTAACTCTGTCCTTGGCAGGATGAAGCACTCTGGGCACAAAGCCCCCTCCAGAACCAGTGGAGAATGACATCCACTACCTCTGTCCTTGGGAGGATGAAGCGCTCTGGGCACAAAGCCCCCTCCATACCCACTGGAGACTGTTATCCACTTGAGAGACTGCGGCTTTGCACTCCCCAGGATAAAGCAGTGGGCAAACCACCCACCGTAGAGACTTGAGAGACTGTGGCTTTGCACTCCCCAGGATGCAGCAGTGGGCAAACCACCCACCGTAGAGACTTGAGAGACTGTGGCTTTGCACTCCCCAGGATGCAGCAGTGGGCAAACCACCCACTGTAGAGACTTGAGAGACTGTGGCTTTGCACTCCCCAGGATAAAGCAGTGGGCAACCCACCCACTGTAGAGACTAGAGAGTGTGGCTTTGCACTCCCCATGATACATTATTGGGCATGGAGCCCCCTCGTGGATCTGGCGTCGTGCACTCATCCGGCTGAGGTGCCCCCTCTTCCCTTCCCCCTGAGGTGCCTGTTTTATTTCTATCTGATGCCCCAGCAGTGTTTGGTCCGTCTTGTTCGGGTATCTTGTCTGGGCTTCGCCCATGCATTTTGGGCCCAGTGGTCCACGGACTATGATGGTGGAATCCCTTGGACTTGTATTCTTGGTGTATATATTTGTTTATAGTGTGAATATCTTTATATATGTATATATTTTTGATTCATGTCTTTGAATATATTACAATCATTTGACTCATTTCCTTTTGTCCTTGCATTCTTCCAGGGGGGTTGAGGGGTGTAACTGTAATGTATCATGATGTATTAGTGTGTGTGCTGTAGTGGGTGAGGGTGGGGGTGGGGTGTTGCGTGTGAGTGTCACTCTCTTTTCCCTCCCCCCTCCCCTGTGTCGTAGGTGCAGTACTCACTGTGGTCTTCGCCGCCGACGTTCTTGCTCCTGGTAGAGGAGCAGGAAGACAAAGGCAGGTAGAATCTGAAGTTCAGGTTCCATGGCATCCTGGTTCCTCGTGGGGAGTGTAGAGGTGAGCGTTTTCCCTTCCAAGTCCTGTTTCTGCCATGTTTTTGTTCGCGGTGAATCCGCCCCGGAAAAGGTGGTGGATCGGACTGTTGTAATTCTGTGGGCGGTACATTGCCCTGCGCCTGTCTGTTGGCGGTTACCGCTGCGGTGTTTGTACCGCCTTGGCGGTCAGAGTGTTAAAGTGGCTGTCTATGTTAGCGGTTTCCGCCACGGTCGTGATTCAAAATTTTATCCGCCGGCCTGTTGACGTTTTTACCGCCGCTTTAACACCGACCGCCAAGGTTGTAATGACCACCATTGTGTGCACAAAGTCCAGGGGTTCCCCAAGAGGCTTGACAGAGGCAACATCAGATACATTTAATGCTCTATTTGTGGTAGTTTGGTCGACCAATTAGGCGTATCAGAGGGTAGTGTTAGGCATTTGTTGTACAAATGCTAGCAATAAGTGAAAACACACACTCAATGACTTTACTCCAGGCTAATAGGTTTTTATATAGAAAAATATTATTTTGTTAATTTATTATTAGAACCATCAGGTTCAGATTGCAGGTAAGTACATTCAATGAAAGGTACTTTGCATAGGTATAGTTAGGACTTTGAATCAAAATAGTAATGTACACAGTTTTTCATGTAATGGCAATAAGCTATTTTAAAAGTGGGCACTGCAATTTTCAACAGTTCGTGGGGGAGGTAAGTACAGTTTAGTTATCACGTTAAGTAAAGCGCTTCGAGTGTTCGATAGGATTCAATGGAGGGAGCCGGGGGTCACACAGACGCTGCAGGCAGGGCACAGGGGGACTTCTTGGGCCAGCCACTGACTGAGCACTGATGAGGGCCGCCTGCTGGTCGTTGCTGCACCAGTGGTCTGTTTCTCACGGGCCTGGGGGCGGCGGGTGCAGTGCTTCTCCAGGCGACGGATATCTTCGTCCCAGGTAGTTGCTGTCAGAGGGGTCCTCGGGATTCCCTCTGCAGGCATCGTCGTAGGGGTGCAGGGAGGTCAGCCCAGGGTGGACATGTCGTTGGAGTCACCTGGGGGTCCTCTCTGGATAGTTAGTTCCTCTCAACACGGGGCGTGTCGTCGGGTGCAGAGTTTTGGGGACTCACGCTTCTGGAGTGAGGTGGGAGTCCCTTTACAGATGGTTTCATCTTTCTTGGTTGGACAGGTCCGC
Organism: Pleurodeles waltl; assembly: GCF_031143425.1. Lineage (NCBI taxonomy): Eukaryota > Metazoa > Chordata > Amphibia > Caudata > Salamandridae > Pleurodeles > Pleurodeles waltl. Next base: position 76,444,543 of record NC_090451.1, on the reverse strand, counting down.
TAATCCATGGGAGTTCTAGATCCTTTTTAGTTGCGGGGCAGTCCTCTGAGTTGGCAGAGGTTACTGGGCCTGCAAGATGCATCGCTGGTGCAGGTTTTCTGAAGAAGTGTAGTGAATCCTAGTTCGTTTTAATGGGATAACAGGAGTTAGCTCAGCCTCTGGCTTGCAGACTCGTGCCCCCGTCACCTAGTGACTTTTAACCTACTTAGCTTGCTCTGTCGTAGTCCATTTAATTATTTAATTCTTCTAAGATGGCTGCCTTGTTTATAGTTAGGCCACTTGCTATGATTTACATTATCAGTGTCTCCGCGCTAAGGCGTCAAGATCAAGCAACAAAGACAAACAAACAGCAGGTGTTCACACTTAGGGATTTTCCCTCTCTCTACTTTCGAGGCATTGTTTATATTAATTGCCGTCCCAAGCATGTCTGTTATCTATTGTTTGGGAACACACCTACGTCAGGGGTCCTTGTAGATCTGTATAAATACATCGTACTTTAGACAGATAATCTCTGTTTAACCACGACATTCCCTGAGATGTCTTGTTCTCGAGTCCATGCGTAAAGGCTGCCACAAATCACCTTTTACTATTGTGTTTCTGGTGAGGTGCTGCTAGTGAGCCGGTAAGGTTGGGACAACAGTTGCGATTTGTAGAAGGAAAGGCATAGTCGCCTACAGAAAAAAGTACTGTCATCCTTTAACCAGCAGTCTTGCCCACAGCAAGAGTCCAAACTAAGACATGGCGCCACCAACAATGGTGTTTAGGCACTAATTTACGGATACCCCGACTATCGCTGTCTCACAGGCAACAGGTACCCTAAGTACCGTTATACGGAGACGTCCGTTGTCTTTGGGAAAATCCTCCTCAGCTGAAAAGGTAACACCTGATTAAGCTGTAGGTTGTTCGAGCTCGAACTCATAAAAGGACTTATACTCCACATTTTGGTGTTCCATTTCTCTAAACAAAATGGCTGCTGCCATAGACATTCCTGAAAATGCTAGACATGCACTAACACAACATTTATTAATGCATGGCTTTACAGATGAGGGCGGGGATGTTACTCTTATAATAGAAGCTAATGAAGCATATCAAAAAGAATCATTTTACTGTTGGGTCACCTTTCCTGAGGTAGACCAAAGAACACATACATTCCACACATATAAAATTGCAAACGTACCTTTACGGTACCGAGCATACCAGTATCATGAAATATCGCTCACATACCAAGAGCATCAGAACTGGTTTGAAGGCGCCCTACCACATGTACTACAAAGAGTGAGGTTAGGTCCCTTAAGTAATGACGGACCTACATGGCCCATGTTTGTCACATACACAGCTCACCCAGGCATACAGAATATGCAAATAGCAGATCTGCGAGATTTCTATAATGAATTGGTGACGATTAGTTCAGTTTGAAACATTGAACACAACACCAGCACGTCCAGCACCTACAGCACCTGGTGGTTATCAATTGGCTACTGGGATTAATCCACAAACAGTGCATACTATTATGGGTAAAGTGCCCGCGGAACGGGAAAAAATACCATTCTGGATTGCCCAGAAAACAAATCAACTGGAAGCTGTGTTTCCCCATACGGGACCACAGGAAAAACATAGACTGCTCACTATGTGCTTGCCTTTTGGAATGGTTCCCTCTGTGGATGACTGTGCCACATGGGGTACAGTCTTCGCTGCCATATATACTACCACACATGGTACCCCGACACTAGCCAATTTACCGGAAATATTAAAACAAATACAAAATGAGCATGGGGCTGCACCAGCCCTGGATTTGGGGATGAAATTAATGCGTAACTTTGACACAGTTTCCTCAATAATACTCAGTAACATTAAAGGAGAAGCGGTAGCACTGGCAATACGCCAGTGTCTCCGAGAAACTCCACACCAGGAACAAGAGAGACAGCTACCGAAAATTATATCCGATACCTATACTAGTATAGGGTGGGATAGTTTGGAAGCCAAACCAAAGAAATTGGAGTTACAAGGTACCACCCACAAGGAAGGTACAAAGCAGGCACAAGAGGGCCCTAAGAAGCGCTGGAACAAACAAATAGATTTCAAAGAAAGAAGAAATAAGAGAGCTGATTCTCCACACCCTGAGAACTCCGAAAGGCGATACAATCTCAGAAATAGGGAGAATATTAAAACTCCAGACAGATATACTGATTCATGTCCCTCTCGTTCCTTTCAGGATGCACCGGATAGACGTAGCGAGAGAGGGGGCCGTCAAGGTCGACGTCCTGGATACGTGAAAGAAAAGAAAGACTCGCAGCAGTCTACCATTAAAAAAGAAGAAAAGACTCCTCAGCAAAAGCCACAGTTTAAAAAGAAGAAGGTGGCAGCACTGACAGCTAAAAATGCCAGTATACTTGAGAACACTGTTGAGGAACAAGACGTGGGCAGTGACTCTTTTAGACAGCGCAGCAGATGTCACGATATGTCGCCAGAGTCTGAAAGATCATCTGGATGCGACAGCAACTAGCGATTTCATTGCAGATGAAACAGTGAATGGCCGCATTCTCCCCCCCGATAGGGTTTATGATTTGAAAATTCAGATAGAGGGAGACGTGGAGCGCACTATAAGTGTGATATCTTGGGATGAACTTACTAGTGATATCCTATTGGCTGAAAGAAAATGGCCACCTGAACACGTCCGCAAGCTCCCGCATGGGGAATGTAGGAGGCTGGACTGGCTTGTAGTGAGTACCTAGGGGTACTTGCACCTTGCACCAGGCCCAGTTATCCCTTATTAGTGTATAGGGTGTCTAGCAGCGTAGGCTGATAGATAATGGTAGCTTAGCAGAGCAGCTTAGGCTGAACTAGGAGACGAGTGAAGCTCCTACAGTACCACTTAGTGTCATATGCACAATATCATAAGAAAACACAATACACAGATATACTAAAAATAAAGGTACTTTATTTTTATGACAATATGCCAAAAGTATCTCAGTGAGTACCCTCAGTATGAGGATAGCAAATATACACAAGATATATGTACACAATACCAAAATATGCAGTAATAGTATTAGAAAACAGTGCAAACAATGTATAGTTACAATAGGATGCAATGGGGACACATAGGGATAGGGGCAACACAAACCATATACTCCAAAAGTGGAATGCGAACCACGAATGGACCCCAAACCTATGTGACCTTGTAGAGGGTCGCTGGGACTATTAGAAAATAGTAAGGGTTAGAAAAATAGCCCACCCCAAGACCCTGAAAAGTGAGTGCAAAGTGCACTAAAGTTCCCCAAAGGACATAGAAGTCGTGATAGGGGAATTCTGCAGGAAAGACACAAACCAGCAATGCAACAACAATGGATTTCCAGTCGAGGGTACCTGTGGAACAAGGGGACCAAGTCCAAAAGTCACAAGCAAGTCGGAGATGGGCAGATGCCCAGGAAATGCCAGCTGTGGGTGCAAAGGAGCTGCTACTGGACAGTAGAAGCTTAGGTTTCTGCAGGAACGACAAGGGCTAGAGACTTCCCCTTTGGAGGACGGATCCCACACGCCGCCGTGGAGAGTCGTGCAGAAGTGTTTTCCCGCCAAAAGACTGCCAACAAGCCTTGCTAGCTGCAAATCGTGCAGTTAGTGTTTTTGGATGCTGCTGTGGCCCAGGAGGGACCAGGATGTCGCCAATTGCGTCAGGGGACAGAGGGGGCGTCGAGCAAGACAAGGAGCCCTCTCAGCAGCAGACAGCACCCGCAAAAGTGCCAGAAACAGGCACTACGAGGATGCGTGAAACGGTTCTCACCCAAAGTCGCACAAAGGAGTCCCACGTCGCCGGAGAACAACTTAGGAGGTCGTGCAATGCAGGTTAGAGTGCCGTGGACCCAGGCTGGACTGTGCACAAAGGATTTCCGCCGGAAGTGCACGGAGGCCGGAGTAGCTGCAAAAGTCGTGGTTCTCAGCAATGCAGTCTGGCGTGGGGAGGCAAGGACTTACCTCCACCAAACTTGGACTGAAGAGTCACTGGACTGTGGGAGTCACTTGGACAGAGTTTCTGGATTCAAGGGACCTCGCTCGTCATGCTGAGAGGAGACCCAAGGTACCGGTGATGCAGTTCTTTGGTGCCTGCGGTTGCAGGGGGACGATTCCGTCGACCCACGGGAGATTTCTTCGGAGCTTCTAGTGCAGGGAGGAGGCAGACTACCCCCACAGCATGCACCACCAGGAAAACAGTCGAGAAGGCGGCAGGATCAGCGTTACAGAGTTGCAGTAGTCGTCTTCGCTACTATGTTGCAGTTTTGCAGGCTTCCAGCGCGGTCAGCAGTCGATTCCTTGGCAGAAGGTGAAGAGAGAGATGCAGAGGAACTCGGATGAGCTCTTGCATTCGTTATCTAAGGAATCCCAAGAGACAGAGACCCTAAATAGCCAGAAAAGAGGGTTTGGCTACCTAGGAGAGAGGATAGGCTAGCAACACCTGAAGGAGTCTATCAGAAGGAGTCTCTGACGTCACCTGATGGCACTGGCCACTCAGAGCAGTCCAGTGTGCCAGCAGCACCTCTGTTTCCAAGATGGCAGAGGTCTGGAGCACACTGGAGGAGCTCTGGGCACCTCCCAGGGGAGGTACAGGTCAGGGGAGTGGTCACTCCCCTTCCCTTTGTCCAGTTTCGCGCCAGAGCAGGGCTAAGGGGTCCCTGAACCGGTGTAGACTGGCTTATGCAGAAATGGGCACCATGTGTGCCCATGAAAGCATTTCCAGAGGTTGGGGGAGGCTACTCCTCCCCTGCCTTCACACCATTTTCCAAAGGGAGAGGGTGTAACACCCTCTCTCAGAGGAAGTCCTTTGTTCTGCCATCCTGGGCCAGGCCTGGCTGGACCCCAGGAGGGCAGAAGCCTGTCTGAGGGGTTGGCAGCAGCAGCAGCTGCAGTGAAACCCCGGGAAAGGCAGTTTGGCAGTACCAGGGTCTGTGCTACAGACCACTGGGATCATGGGATTGTGCCAACTATGCCAGGATGGTATAGAGGGGGCAATTCCATGATCATAGACATGTTACATGGCCATATTCGGAGTTAACATTGTGAAGCTACATATAGGTAGTGACCTATATGTAGTGCACGCGTGTAATGGTGTCCCCGCACTCACAAAGTCCGGGGAATTGGCCCTGAACAATGTGGGGGCACCTTGGCTAGTGCCAGGGTGCCCTCACACTAAGTAACTTAGCACCCAACCTTTACCAGGTAAAGGTTAGACATATAGGTGACTTATAAGTTACTTAAGTGCAGTGTAAAATGGCTGTGAAATAACGTGGATGTTATTTCACTCAGGCTGCAGTGGCAGGCCTGTGTAAGAATTGTCAGAGCTCCCTATGGGTGGCAAAAGAAATGCTGCAGCCCATAGGGATCTTCTGGAACCCCAATACCCTGGGTACCTCAGTACCATATACTAGGGAATTATAAGGGTGTTCCAGTAAGCCAATGTAAATTGGTAAAATTGGTCTGTAGCCTGTTAGAGACAATTTGAAAGAAATGAGAGAGCATAACCACTGAGGTTCTGGTTAACAGAGCCTCAGTGAAACAGTTAGTCATAACACAGGTAATACATTCAGGCACACTTATGAGCACTGGGGCCCTGGCTAGCAGGGTCCCAGTGACACATACAACTAAAACAACATATATACAGTGAAAAATGGGGGTAACATGCCAGGCAAGATGGTACTTTCCTACAGGGAAGATGTCATTTTGCCTTCTTTCTCCGATCTTGTTCCGGAAGCAGAAAAATAAGCCTATGCTGCTGAATGGGCTTTAGTGCAGGCACCTGCGCTATATCGCAATCAAGTAGGTTGGGACAAGGAGTCTCCTTGTCATGTTATTCCCGTTAGGTCTACACCCCAACCGCAGCCACAATATCCTGTCAACATGAAGCAAAAGCTCCAGTGAGGGAGATCCTCACCCAACTTGAGTACCAGGGAGTAATTGAGCCCTGTACATCTGCAATGAATAATCCGTTATTCCCCGTTGCAAAGCTGGACCATTCATATAGAATAGTCATTGATTATAGACATTTAAATAGTCATACACGTACATATGCTATACAAAATTCACACAGCACAGCACTAATAAACAATATAGTGCGCAAAAAATATAAAACAACATAGACATATCTAATGGTTTTTTCTGCCAGAATTTAGCACATGTAAGTCGGGACCTGAGTGCATTCTCATTTGGCTCTCTGAAACGCTTTTGTCGTTTACCTCAAGGCTATAAAATAGCCCGGGGCTATTTTCAGCCGTGTAACATCAAGATTACATGATATTGATTCTGAGGCGTTATCCTACGTGGATGACATATATCTCACAGACGACGTCCTTGACATTCATCTTACAAGGGTCGATCAGATCATTTTGGGATTTGCAGACCTCGGTTACAAATTCAACTTTAAGAAAAGCAAGATCATCTTTCTCAGTGTATTATTCCTGGGATATGAGCTATCAAACGAGGGAAAGAGCCTGGCCCCGTACTTTCTGGAAAAATGTACTCAACTGCACCCTCCTAACACACTTAAGAAACTACAGTCATTACTAGGTTTCTTTAACTTTGGCAGAACATACATACCAGATAATGCACAACGTATGAAGCCATTTTATGACTTGGTTCAGCCCAATTTTTCTAGCAGACACTGGACGGTTGAATACACCCACATCCTTAGGGAAATGCAACAGGACCTGCTTGAAGCTAAACACTTGCACACACGTGACAATAAAACAAATTTGGTTATCAGAATAATAGCTGGTGCCATTGGATTTATTTATGTCACCTTCAATGAGGGTGACACGGTACCCATAGCGTATAAATCACATTTATACTCTAATGCAGAACAGCGTTTTGCACCTACAGAAACGATTCTGACGGCAGTTCAGATGGCCGTCATAAAAGAGAGGCCACTTGCCCAGGGGAAACGTATTATTGTTGTCTCCCCAGTGCCGGCCTTAGAGGCTGTTACCAAAGCTTGCGTTCCCAACGCTAAAGCATTACATCCACGTTGGATTCAATGGGCAACGTCTTTGACCGCCACTGATGTCGATTTTATATTCGATCCAAAACTTCAGACACAAGAGTTTCTCCAGTACGCAACAAGAGTACCCCGCTCCTCTAAATATCTTGCCCCTGGACAGATACCATACTGCCATATATACTGATGGGTCAGCACAACCCGCTGTAGGTACTAAACATCAATACTCCGCAGCTTGCGCAGCTGTGAGCGGAGTGATGGAACATGGAGTCTTCCACCAACACAATACCTACACGCAGACCCTAGGGGACTGCACAGCCCAGTTGGCTGAACGTAAGGCTCTTATTCTAGCGCTCGAACATATTGAGCCAGGATGCCAGACTTTAATAGTCTGTGACTCATATTACTGAGTTCAGTCCTACAATGACTATCTCAATCATTGGAAACTGAACGGGTTTAGAGATTCTAAAGGGAACACAATTAAACATAAAATATTGTGGGGGAAGGTGGCTGATCTTAAGGATAAGCTGCAGAGTACACGTTACAGGTAATACATTGGCTGATGAGGCGGCCAAAGCAGCAGTAGCTACGGCTTCTGTGGCTGCAGTGACTTGTTCACAGACGAGATTGGATAATGAAATATTGACTGCAGTTAAAGCTTCGGCTGCAGGCAAGCCCCTTCCGAAAGCATACCCTACAAACTATACTTACCATATCAGTGCGCAGAATGTTGCTTACACAACAATTCCTCGGGTTGGAGATCGAGTGATCCCCAAAGAAGACCAGAGATTAGTCCTAATCAAAGCAGCCCATGAGGGTGTTGCTTCTGCACATGCTGGTATATCGGCCACGATAACACTCCTACAGAAACGCTTCTGGTGGCCTGGTCTATGCAGACAAACAAAACAGTATGTCCTTTGCTGTGACATTTGCCAGCAGATAAAGGGCTCTAATATCAAACGCCCACCGCACACATCCCTCTTAGTGTCCAACAGGCCACTACAGTGTGTGTACCTGGACCATTGTGGTCCCCTACAACCTGATGGTGCATACAAATACATTCTAGTTGCTGTAGATTCTTATTCTAGATTCCTGTGGGTATGGTCACAGCGGTCGGCTGACGCTCGGACTGTTATAAAAGACTTGCTGATCTTTATCGGTACATATGCGGTTGCAGCATTCCATTCGGACCAGGGCCCTGCATTTGCCTCTAAGGCATTCAGGGACACCATGGGGACAAAGGGTGTTGAACTCCATTACTCCTCACCATACCATCCCGAGGGAAATTCGGTCGTGGAGAGGCGGAATCGTGATCTAGAGCAGTACTTAACAGCTCGAGTATTAGGTTCAGGCCGCAGCTGGTTACATCACCTATATGGGGTCCAGAGAGCACTGAATAATCTGCCAAGGTGGTCCTTGGGGGAATACACTCCATATGAGGTTCTCTTTGGGATACCTATGTATGTCCCAGATCTTGATGCCCCTGGTATGGTGGCAACAGAAACACCATTTGACATAAATGAACGTCTCACTGTTTTACAGGAGCTTCAGCAATTTCATGATGATAAATCATCTGCAAGTGCTGCCACTTTAGGAATAAGGGATTTAGCAAAAACTTCGACTGGCTGGATTCCTAAAGTTGGAGATCTGGTTTGTGAGAAGATCGCAGTGAAGAAGGAGTTCGGTCCATCATACAGAGCACCTGTACCGGTCTTGGGAATTCAAGGCACCAGGACTGTCATCTTACCACCGCTGTCTGGCTCTAGAACGGACAGATTAATCTCCATCGATGACATCAAATTACAATATGTGGCCAATCCTTCACAGTAGACAAAAAGATCCCTTGGGTGGATCCCGATCCCCTCTCACTACCCAACAGGACATACATCTACATAGTAGGGTGAACAACAATACTACAGACTATGCATCAATGTCTAATGCTGTTCCAGACACCTCCTCGACCAGGGGGAGGGCGGAAAATGAACTCTTGCTAGTTCCTGTCACTACTTCAGTGACCACCCCAGTCCAAGATTTAGCTGTTTTTTACACAAACACATCACAGACTAATGACACTGTCTACCAAGAGCCTCCACGTGAAGTGGACCAAAGTACAGATGGTGCACTGGCTCTCGTGTTTGCAGAGACTGCCTCTGGCTATTTCATTGACATTGATGATTTTTCTTCAGACTCATCCACTACTGTGATTGACAATGTTTTTTAAAAAAGTAAGCTGTATCAATGGCTTAAAAAGAACTATTTGAAATACCCATGGAACTATTTATGGTTCTGTTTGACATTTTTTGCATTATTTTTATGGATTGGTTTTGTGACTGTTGTCTTTTTGCTTATAAATGGTCACTATGGCCCTCATTACAAATATACAGGCAACTCAGGGAGAGGGAGAGGGGGGCACCTCAGCCTGATGAATGCACAACGCCACTGCTGCACGAGGGGGCTCCATGCCCATTGATGTACCCTGGGGAGTGCAAAGCCACAGTCTCTCAAGTCTCTCAAGTGGGTGGTTTGCCCACTGCTGCATCCTGGGGAGTGCAAAGCCACAGTCTCTCAAGTTTCTCAAGTGGGTGGTTTGCCCACTGCTGCATCCTGGGGAGTGCAAAGCCACAGTCTCTCAAGTGGATGTCATTCTCCACTGGTTCTGGCGGGGGCCTGTTGCCCAGTGTGCTTCATCATGCCAAGGACAGAGGTAGTGGATGTCATTCTCCACTGGTTCTGGAGGGGGCGTGGTGCCCAGAGTGCTTCATCCTGCCCAGGACAGCGGTAGTGGATGTCATTCTCCACTGGTTCTGGAGGGGGCCTGGTGCCCAGAGTGCTTCATCCTGCCAAGGGCGGAGGTAGTGGATGTCATTCTCCACTGGTTCTGGAGGGGGCCTGGTGCCCAGAGGGCTCCACGTACAGTGTGGCCGGTACGATTCCCTCACCTGGGTGTGCGTGCCACGAGATTTACGAGGTTCAGGTAGCATGATACGCCATGGAGGCAGCGACATATCCCACACTGCTGCAGCTGCCCCTTCCACCAGCAGGTGTAAACAGTGATGGAAGAAATGCCTCATGGAAGCTACCCAGGGTCCAGGAACTCTCCTCCAGCCTCAGACGACTGACCACTGGGGATGGTAGCCATGTCAGCTGTGGTGCCTGTGTCCGAGGATGCTGCGGGCTGGTGGCGGTGCTTGTGGCGGTATCTGTTGCGGTGGTGCTTGCGACGGTGTCTGTTGCGGCGGTGCTTGCGGCGGTGTCTGTTGCAGCGGTGCTTGCGGCGGCGTCTGTCGCGGCGGTGCTTGCGGCGGTGTCTGTTGTGGCGGTGCTTGCGGCGGTGTCTGTTGCAGCAGTGCTTGTGGCGGGGGTCTGTTGCGGCGGTGCTTGCGGCGGTGCTGGTGGCGGTGCTGGCGGCGGTGCATGGGTCAGCACCTGCAGAGGGACACAGCAGGACATTTCCTGCAGCCTCGGATGGCTGCCCACTTGGGAAGATGCTGGGGCCTGTTGCTGAGGCAGTAGACGTGCCGGGGGCAGTGCAGGTGACGGTGCAGGTGGCGGTTGTGGTGGCGGGGCAGCTAGTGGTGTTCGCCGCCGTACAGGTTGACCTGGTCGTGGACAGAAAGTGTAACAATGGTCCCTCAGTCGGTGCCACCATGCCCTCTCCTGACCTGCTCTTCAGCTTTTGGCCCTTCCCCAGCTTTGATGGTGCCACAGTTGTCTTGCCACTGTCCCCTTTGGTTTTTGCTGAGCGCTTGGTGGCTGGTACATTCGGCTTCTCCCTCCGGGATGTGGGCACCTTTTTCACCTTGGCAGGTGGCGGAATGTCCTTGCCCTCGCTATGTGGCACACTTGCAGCTCTGATGGGTGGCGCACTCCATGACCCCGCAGTTGCTGGCACCACTGTGCCTGGGGATTTGGTGGCTGAGGTGCTGGGCTGGCACCTGGAAAGCCTGGCCCTAGGGGAAGGACGGGGGGGAAGGTGTAGAGAAGAGGTCAATGTTAGCCAGGAAGAGTTTCTTAGACACACTGGGACGGGAAGATGGAGGGTTTGGGATTGGAGGTAGAGGTAGTGGTTGTAGGTGGTGTACGTCTGCTGAATTTGGGTGAAGGTGCATGGGCCGGAGGCTGTTGTGAGGTGGATGGCTGTTGGGTGGGTGTGTGCCTGCGTTTGTGTACTTTGGGAGGAGGGCTCATAGACACACTAGGAGAGTACACTGGGGATGTGTGCATGGTAGTGGGGGTGGTGAGTGCACGTGAGCGGTGTGTGGTGATGGGCGTGCTGGTGATGGAGGCAGTGGCTGAGGATGTAGTGCATGCAGGTATGAGTGGAGACGAGACTGGGAGGGAGGAGGAGGATGTGGAGGAAGGGGACACAGTGGAGACTGTGGATGTTGCTGTGTCTGCATGGGGATGGTGCTTTATGTGAGTGCCTGTGGGATGTGTGGTGCTTATGTTTGCCTGAGCCACTCGTGTGTTGATGAGTGTGCATGCTGGTCTGATGGTGTGCTTGGGATAGGCTGAGGTACAAGGGATTGGGTCTGGGTGGAGGAAGTTGGAGGGGGAGGCTGGACACAGGGACAATGGCTGCCATCAGTGCTGAGGCCAGAGCCTGAAATGTTCTTTGTTGGGTTGCCTGCCCAGAATGAATACCCTCCAGGTATGCATTTGTTTGTTGCAAATGCCTCTCAACAGCCTGGATGCCATTCACAATGGTAGATTGCCCAACACTGAGGGATCTCAGGAGGTCAATAGCCTCCTCACTGAGGGCAGCAGGCCTGACTGGGGCAGGGCCTGAGGTGCCTGGGGCGAAGGAGATGCCCACCCTCCTGGGTGAGCGGGCACTGGACACACGCTGAGGGGCTGCTGGGAGGGCGGTGCTGGTAGGGGGGGTGGCGGCTGTACCTGTTGATGCGGTGGGCACAGAGGTGCCCGCCACCGCAAGGTAGCTCCCATCAGAGGAGGAGTCGCTGTCACTGCTGTCTGCTTCTGTCCCCGCCGCGGAGCTCCCCTCGTCCTCCGTCCCACTGGTGGCTTCAGACTCCGTTGTTTCGCCCTCCAGGGCCAAGTGGGTTGCAGCTCCCTCCTGCTCCGGTGCCAATGCTCCTCCGCCTGATGTTGCTATTGCACACATGAACAGAGAGTCCACAAAAAGTTGGGGGGGAGACAGAAGAAAGACATGTTCAGTGCATGCAACACCACTACCGTTGGCGGACACAACACACATGGAGCAGCCCTCTGCACTACGCCATACACTAACAGTTCCTAGAAATTTCACCTGACCATGGGGTACGAGGCCTAAGACCAATTGCTGCACACCTGGAAGTCACAGGAGCCTGACTAAATGTAGATGGCTTTTACCACTGGTGGGGTTGGGGTGCCACATAGCCTGACTCACAAGGGACCTTGCCTACAAACTTCGCCCTGGCCTAGGGGAACCCACTAAACCACCTCCCCCACCCAGACACCTCGTAATGCGCGCTGAGTCAGCTGAATGGGAGTGTACTCACCCCCTTGTGGCTGCTGTGATGCCCTCAAGCGCCCATCCAACTCCGGATACGCCACCGCCAGGATCCAGAACATCAGGGGGGTCATGGTGCGATGGGCACCCCTCCCACGTTGGGAGGCCATCCCCAGCTGGGCCTCCGCCATCTTCTTGCTCCAGCGGCGCAGTTCCTCCCATCTTTTACGGCAGTGGGTGCTCCGTCTGTGGTAGACCCCCGGGGTCCGGACGTCCTTGGTGATGGCACGCCAAACACCCTTCTTCTGGTGGGCGCTGACCTAGAGGAATGGTACAGGAGGAAAAGGAAATGACTTACCCGTCCGGACCGTCATACTCATTGCCCACCAGTTCCCACCGTTGCCCTGACGCACATACACTCCCCATCCGCACATGCAGGCCTCAGCCCCACCCCATGTATCTTCCATCCACACCACTTAAAACAGGCATTGCCCATGCAGCATGCTCACAGTGTACTCACTTGTTTGCCTGGAGGACCGTACAGTTGCGTGTACTGGGGAGTACCCCATCCATTCTCGAACTCCTCTGAAGTGAAGGCAGGGGCCCTTTCCCCAGACACATGAGCTATTGTTGCTTCCAGACTGAGGTCACAGCAGCACTTGCAGTGTAGGTCCTCTCCTGTTGAAGGTCAGGTATCAAGTGAGTGAACAGACAGAAAATGGCGGTCACGTCCTCGCCGGTGCGTACCGTCACCGCTTGCGTACATCGTTATTGGCTCCTGGGACCCATAGGGCCCAATGTTAACCAATGCTGAATTGCGCCACGGTCTTCGACCGCCCACCACGATGATATAGAACGCCAGCGCAGTTACCTCATATCCCCTTGTCCCACCTTACAGGTCAGGCAGCCGCCATTTCAGGAGGCCACATGGGATGGATGTTAACTGCGTCACACCTATCTAGGCCGGGAATATAGACAGATATCGGCACATTGCGGATTAATTACATTTCTGAAAATAAAACATTGTGATACCTCAGTGTTGGATGACTCTCTGCTCGCTATTCTCCTCCATAAGGCATGTCCGCTGGGGCAGGTGATGAGATGGCGGCATCCTCCGGTGTACAGACCCCTGGTGAACCTGTCGACAATGGAAGAGAGACACATCCTGGTCACATACAGACTTGATCGTGCAACAATCCAGGAACTGTGTGCCCAGTTTGAGCCGGACCTTATGTCAGCTATCCGCCATCCCACAAGAATCCCCCCTCTAGTGCAGGTCCTGTCTGTACTCCATTTCCTGGCCAGTGGGTCTTTTCAAACAACTGTGGCCATGGCATCGGGGATGTCCCAGCCAATGTTCTCTAACGTATTGTCCAGAGTGTTATCTGCCCTGCTGAAACACATGCGCAGCTACATCATTTTCCCTCAGATGGAGGATTTGCCCACAGTGAAAGGTGACTTCTATGTCCTGTGACATATCCCCAACATCATTGGTGCCATTGATGGGACACATGTGGCATTTGTACCCCCGCAGAAATGAACAGGTGTACAGAAACCGGAAGAGCTACCATTCGATGAATGTGCAGATTGTGTTTGGCAGACCAGTACATCTCCCATGTCAATGGCAAGTATCCTGGCTCTGTGCATGACGCTTACATTTTGATGAATAGCAGCATCCCTTATATGATGGGCCAACTCCAGAGGCACCGTGTGTGGCTAATAGGTGAGGTCAAGGTCCCAATACAGTTGACATAGGTGTCTGGGCATGGGGTTGTCCCTACGGGTTAGTGTGTGTCTAATAGTTGTCCCTCGACATTTGCAGGTGACTCTGGTTACCCCAACCTGTCATGGCTACTGACCCCAGTGAGGAATCCCAGGACAAGGGCAGAGGAACACTACAATGAGGCACATGGGAAAACTAGCAGGGTGATTGAATGCACCTTTGGCCTCCTGAAGGCCAGATTCCGGTGCCTCCATCTGACAGGTGGATCCCTCTACTACTCACCGAAGAGGGTGTGCCAGATAATCGTGTCCTGCTGTATGCTGCACAACCTGGCTTTGCAACACCAGGTGCCTTTTCTGCAGGAGGATGGGCCAGATGGTGGTCTTGTGGCAGCTGTGGAGCCTGTGGACAGTGAAGAAGAGGAGGGAGAAGAGGATATCGACAACCGAAACAACATCATCAGGCAATACTTCCAGGGAGACACAGGTAAGAAGATGCCACTGCTTCCCACATCTCATTCTATTGTTGGAACTAGCATAAGTGTGTCATTTTCATTTAGTGTATGGACCCTGACTTGTCACTTTGACTTTCCATTTCACAGATTTGGGTCCCACTTTGTGCCCTCTGCTATGTTTACTGCTGGCCTACAGCTGTGTTACATTGGTATGTGAACGAGTAAATTGAAATTGCTATATTCCATAGTTATTCCAATTACACATTTGTGAAAGCACAGACTGACTCAAGATTGTTTTGTGATTGAAGTGTGTTTATTCCTGTGCTAATAAGTGGAGGGGTTTGTAAAATGGGCTGGGGTGATGGTGGAGGAATGTCCATGGCAGACTCCAGTCTATTTGTTTCACAGGTGCATTGTCCAAAGGGACATTGGAAGTGGAGCAATGGCAGTTTAAGGATGGACAGGGTGACATAGTGGGACAGAAGGGTGACATTCAGGGAGGTCTCATTTCCTGGCGCGGGTCTTGGCAATGTTCTCTGTCTTGTTCCTGGATCTCAGGGACTGTTTGCGGGGTGGTTCTCCATCTGAAGGGGGTGGGGTGCTGGTGTCCTGTTGTTCCTTTGGTGGCGCCTCCTGTCCACTAGTGCCGGCAGAGGTTGAGGGCTGTTCATTGTCCAGGCTAGTGTCAGGGGCCCCTTGTTGTGCTACTGTGTCCCTCCTGGTGTTGGCGAGGTCTGCCAGCACCCCTGCAATGGTGACCAGGGTGGTGTTAATGGACTTCAAGTCCTCCCTGATCCCAAGTTAGTGTTCCTCCTGCAGCCGCTGGGTCTCCTGAAACTTGGCCAGTACCGTTGCCATAGTCTCCTGGGAATGATGGTAAGCTCCCATGATGTTGAAGAGTGCCTCGTGGAGAGTGGGTTCCCTGGGCCTGTCCTCCCCCAATCGCACAGCATTCCTCCCAGTTTCCCTGTTATCCTGTGCCTCTGTCCCCTGAACCGTGTGCCCACTGCCCCCTGGTCCCTGATTTTCTTGGGTTGGTGGGTTTGCCTGGGTCCCTGTAGTGGTGGACACACTGCTGATTGGCGTGTCCTGGGGACAGAGGGATGGGCCCGCTGGGTGGGTGCTGTGTGGTGTTTCCTGAGGGGGGAGGCTCTGTGGTGACAGTGTCAGGGGAACCGACTGTCCCGATGTCCCAGATGGGCCGGGCTTGTGATCTTGATCCATTTGTGCAGAGCTGCTGTTATCACTTGGGCCTCTTCTGTGGGGGGACTGGATATGTCTGGCACCTCTTGTCTGGTGACGTTGGGTAGGGGTCCCGTTGGGGTGTAAATGCATAATTATTGTATGTGTGTGTGCCATCGTGTGCAATGGGTGGTTGACCCTGTACTCCAGTGCTTGCATTATTGGCTTGGTCCTTGTGTGATTGGTGATTTTGGGGCATGAGTGAGTCTCTGTAGTGGACATGCTTGGGTGATGGGTGTCCATGCAATGATGTCACATGCAGGGCTTGGTTTTGGGATGTGTGGGTTGTGTTGGTGGGGTATCTGTGGGTTGTTGGGGTGATGGGTGTGAGGGTAAGGGTGGGAGTATGTGTTGGCATGCAGGTAGGGTGGGAGGGATATAGTAGTAAAGATTTGCCTTACCAGAGTCCAGTCCTCTTGCTACTCCTGCGAGGCCCTCAGGATGCAGTATAGCCAAGACTCGCTCCTCCAATGTTGTTAGTTGTGGGGGAGGAGGTGGGGGTCCGCCGCCAGTCCTCTGTACAGCAATCTGGTGTCTGGAGACTACGGAACGCACCTTTCCCCGTAGGTCGTTCCACCTCTTTCTGTTGTCATCCCTAGTTCTTGGATGGTGTCCCACTGCGTTGACCCTGTCGACGATTCTGCACCATAGCTCCATCTTCCTTGCAATGGACGTCTGCTGCACCTGTGATCCGAATAGCTGTGGCTCTACCCAGACGATTTCCTCCACCATGATCCTGAGCTCCTCCTCAGAGAACCTGGGGTGTCGTTGAGGTGCCATGATGTGGTGTGAGTGATGTGTGAGGTGGTGTCTGTTGTGATGTGTGAGGGGGGTGTTGGTGTGTGTTGTTTGAGGTGAGTGGAAGTTGTGTAAGTGATGGTGTTGTGTGTCTGTGGATGCTGGTGTTTTTTTGGTAGTGTATCTCTCTGGCGTGGTTTCAAAATTCTGGTAGAAAGGGTTTGTGGGTGATGTGGGTGTGTGCTTTATATTGGATTTGGTGTGTGGGTGTGGTGTGTGTATGTGTATCAGGTGTGTGTATTTCGAATTGTCCAATGTGGTTGTGTATTGTAAATGTGTGTGTATTTTGAGCGCGGCGGTGTGTACCGCCAATGGATTACTGCGGTTGAAAGACCGCCGCGTTGATTCGTGGGTTGTGATAGTGTGGGCGTATTCCTGTTGGTGTGATGGTGTCGGTTTTGTTATCGCCAGTTTATCACTGACCTTTGGTGTGGCGGACTTATGTGAATGTCTGTATTGTGGCGGATTCCGGACTGTGGGTCGTAATACCTGTAGCGGAATTCCGTGGCAGCAGCGGTATATTGGCGGTCTTCTGCACGGAGGTATGCAGGATTTACCGCCAGGGTTGTAATGAGGGCCTATATTCCTGATCGCTCCTCTGTGGAGCCTGTTGATGAATTTTACTCCATATAATTCCTCACATAGGGTCCGAAGAGACTTGTCCGCTGTAAATATTACAGCAATACGTATTTCTGATGGGATTGTGTGGGACAAAGTTCCATTTGATATATACGGGCCCAGAGAAATTATTCAAATACCATACGTGTTCAAAATTTCTATGACAGATGTAATTACACCTGATGTTGTCTCTGATGATTGGGATGTCCAAACAGTTGATTCCATGCTAACTGGAATGAAGGACTATTCAGCTTTTGAAAGTGACGATGTATATGAACATACAATGAATTATGGGGAAACGTTCTGCTATAACAATTGGGGACATTACTACCTACACCGTGCCACTAGATACAGGCCAGTATTAAACTACACACAGTGGGAACACTGTTCTACACCACCGGTGGGGAGCCCAAAGTACTATAGTGATAGATTTACATACTTTTCTGGGCATGACACAAAAGAAGCAGAGTCGTATTATTTTAAAATACCTCCAGCACAAATTAGGAAAATTTTGCTAACTGATACAAAACTGATTTCTTCAGATCCCTTTGTTTCCCGGCTCACAGTTGAAGGTTACGGATACTGGAAGAGCACTATTGATTTGAAAAGTGTATGGGGAACACAAGATTGGCAGATACAGGGTAGGGTGGCTTTATTTCGAACATGCCTGATTCCTGTGCAAATGATTTTCTTAAATGACACAATTCAGCAGACATCCTGTCTGGGGTTAGCAAAAATTAAAGACTTGAACACACCCAATATCCCTACTCCGGAAAGGTTTAAAGATTGGCAATACTTCATTAATATCACTGAGGATAGGCTAGACGCAATGGTTAAGGCTGGTACCTATAATTCTTCACTTTCCAGTCCCGGCGGGTGGTTAATATGGCCCACTGACACAAATAAGTGTCAAGCGCATTTTTTTAACTCTTCAGGGGGTTTTTCAATTAAGAGGCCAGACCCTCGCTTTATGTCGGGTCAACATACAGGTATAGTTACAACATACAGTGTGGGTAAGCTGATCCAGCAATGAGTACAGACCAACACGTTAGCCGCAGTTAAGCAACACCAGAACACCCTTTCCGAAGATATAGATTTGCAGAATTTTCTGCTGGGTCCTAGAAAAAAGTGTTCGAAAAGGTTTTTACATGCTGTGTACAATGAAGTTTGGAAACTTTCACAGATTGAGGCTGCTGCGCGTTTAAGGCAATTGGATAAAGAAAATTTAGAAAAAGCATTAGCAGTTGTCGACAACGGCATGAATACACTGTCCAACAGGATTTATTCACTATCAAATATAGGCCCTCATTACGACCCTGGCGGGCGGCGGAGGCCGCCCGCCAGGATTCCGCCCTCTATAATACCGCTCCGCGGTCAGAAGACCGCGGAGGGTATTATGAGTTTTTCCCTGGGCTGGCGGGCGGTCTCCCAAAGACCGCCCGCCAGCCCAGGGAAAAACTCCCTTCCAACGAGGATGCCGGCTCGTAATCGAGCCGGCGGAGTGGGAAGGTGCGACGGGTGCTACTGCACCCGTCGCGTATTTCACTGTCTGCAAGGCAGACAGTGAAATAAATTTTGGGGCCCTCTTACGGGGGCCCCTGCAGTGCCCATGCTGTTGGCATGGGCACTGCAGGGGCCCCCAGGGGCCCCGCGACTCCCCCTCCCGCCATCCGGTTCCCGGCGGGCGAACCGCCAGGAACTGGATGGCGGGAGGGGGAGTCAGAATCCCCAAGCCCGCGCAGCAAGCAGGGCCGGCTTGGAGGATTCCTTGGGGGCAGCGGGAAACCGGCGGGAGACCGCCGGTTTCCCTTCTCTGACCGCGGCTAAGCCGCCGCGGTCAGAATGCCCCGCGGGGCACCGCCGGCCTGTCGGCGGTGCTCCCGCGTGCCGCGGCCCTGGCGGTTACAAACCGCCAGGGTCGTAATGAGGGCCATAGTGTTGTCTGCTATTGATATCACTCAGACAGACTTGTCCCGGTTATATCATGGACAAACACAGCTACGTAACATCATGCAGCTGGGTTGGACTTTACAGACACTGAAAAATGGCCGCATTCCATGGAAGTATATTAACGGGAGTGAATTCTTCACTGCTTTTAATTTTTCCAGAGAACAACAGACAATGGCTAAAAGGGAGGCTAGTTTCACCATGCTTCATGTAGAAAAGTTAGATAAGTTGCCCTTCACGTTAGCAGAAAGTCCTTCAACTATCTGGCTCTTACATGGCATAATTATTTACCCATTTCGACCTTTCATTTCTCAAGCTGCCTGAAACATCTTGCAGTGGGAAGGTACGAGCGACTAGGAGATATCTATATTAAGAAAGAATGGGAGTTGCCCTTTGATTACAAATGTCTGAAAGGCGAAAAAGAGGTCTTAGCGGAAGCGAATGTGAGACTGCTATTAGTCATTCTATGATATGCAAGCAGGTGTCCCTTCACAGTCTTTGCAATGCGGGGGTCACAAATTTGGCCTGTTTGCTGAAGGGTACTCCCGTCCCTTTGATTCACCCGGTATTTCATGTACTTTCCAATGGACGTTATGTGGTACTGAACGATCAAAGCTGTTGCGGCATGATACCAGGAATTGCCTACGCAATCTCGGTATCGAAGGTCTTTGCATGTTGTGGACCTGTTTTGTTCCCCCACACACGAGAGATAAAAGTATCTGACATGTGGCCCCACATAGATACTATTAAGGTGAACTATGACAAGCTGAGCAGGCTAAAGGCGCTATTGTTTCAAAAACAGGTCGCCTTGACATCCGCAAAGGAGACGTATGCTCTCCAGATTGCGAGATCATCAGCCGAGATACAATCCCTATTAAATACCAACTTCCCCAAGCACTTTGGAGAACTGGTATCCAGAATATTCAATGCCTCGGCACCACTGGGATTGTTCATCTCTTTAAGGCTGTTGGGTCTGGTTTCGTGTCCATCTTCCAGACTGTTTTCGGAGTCATCTCGTCAGCCATCCATTCGCTCTTTTCAAGTGTGTTTGGTAGCTTTCCAATTATTTCGGCTTTGATTGGTGGACTACTAGTGCTATTTCTTCTGATTCGCAGTGGTTGTTTCTTTCCAGCTACACAGAGCAATGGAGCCGCTCCCACCAACTCCACTGTGCCGTGAACGCATCGTTCGATTTTCGGTGCACCCTTGCTGGTGGAATTGGAGCATGACTGGTCGTTGTCATTTCAACCTCTTCTCTGGTGCGTACAACCAGTCTTCCACTGCACATGGTGCCTCTTTGAACATCTGCCTATGGCCTGTCTTGCTGTTGCACCGACGTCTCCTGTGGACCATGAACTGCTGATGTCCCAGATGAGGGTTCATACACGGTCATGCCCCTTGAGACTGAGGTTGCTCCACGAGGCTACCTATGAGTCTTCCGTTTTGAGATCTACCATGGACGAGGGCACTGCAACCAATGACGTCACACCTGAAAGTACTGCTCACTACTGCTCTGTGGATCCGTTTGTCCACCCTGCACTCGATTTAACACCAGATGATATTGACTCATTTTTTTGGTCATTGGTTGGTGACTTCGATGACACTCTTCAAGATCATGCGTACAGCAAATAATTTGATGAATTGACTTGCCATTCCCGGTTCGAAATTATGCATTTAAATTAACTTGCTTTGGCACGTTGTGCTTGTCATGGTTAACATTAACATCTCTGTATGTGTTTGAGCGGAACTGTTTTTATTACCTTTTTAACACATTTTAAATATTTTTTTAGTTGTTTTTTATGCTTTTAGCTTTTTTAGTTCAGAGCAATTTTAGCGTTTGGGTTCCTGTACCTTCGTCAGACCTGTTACCGCACTGGGGAGGGTGTAGTGAATCCTAGTTCGTTTTAATGGGATAACAGGAGTTAGCTCAGCCACATGCTTGCAGACTTGAAAACCTACTAAGCTTGCTCTGTCTTCGCCCATTTAATTATTTAATTCTTCTAAGATGGCTGCCTTGTTTATAGTTAGGCCACTTGTATGATTTACATTATCGGTATCACCGCGCTAAGGCGTCAAGATCAAGCAACAAAGACAAACAAACAGTAGATTTTCACATTTAGGGATTTTCCCTCTCTATACTTTCAAGGGATTGTTTATATTAATTGCCTTCCCAAGCATGTCTGTTATCTATTGTTTGGGAACACACCTACGTCAGGGGTCCTTGTAGATCTGTATAAATACATCGTACTTTAGACAGATAATCAGAGGGATTCAGACCAGAGGGCATTGCCACCATAGCTGATATCGATGCTGCACGTGGTCTTGACGCTGAACCACTCTTCGTGTCCCTGCGGAGTCTGAGATAGAGACTAAGGGCCAGATGTAGCAAGGGTTTTGCGACTCGCAAACGGCCAAAAACGCCGTTTGCGAGTCGCAAAAGCCTCACCGGAATGCAGAAATGCATTTTGCGAGTCGGCTCCGACTCGCAAAATGCATTTCCGACTCGCAAATAGGAAGGGGTGTTCCCTTCCTATTTGCGACTCGCAGTGGGATGCAATTCCATTTGCGACCGCGTACGCGGTCGCAAATGGACTCGCAGTTACCATCCACTTCAAGTGGATGGTAACCCACTTGCAAATTGGAAGGGGTCCCCATGGGACCCCTTCCACTTTGTAAATGGACCCAAAAATATTTTTTCAGGGCAGGGAGTGGTCCAAAGGACCACTCCCTGCCCTGAAAAAATACCGAAACTAAAGGTTTCGTTTTTTTTTTTAAGTGCAGCTCGTTTTCCTTTAAGGAAAACGGGCTACACTTAAAAAAAAAAAAACTGCTTTATTTAAAGCAGTCACGAACACGGAGGTCTGCTGACTACAGCAGGCCTCCATGTTTGCGAGTGCCTATACTCGCAATGGGGCCGCAATTTACGACCCACCTCATGAATATTGATGAGGTGGGTCATTGCGACCCCATTGCGAGTCGCAGTCGGTGTCTGAGACACCGTACTGCATAGCAAATTGCGACTTGCAATTTGCGAGTCGGATGGACTCGCAAATTGCAAGTCGCAATTTTGCATTTTGCTACATCTGGCCCCTAATTTCAAGGTAACGAGGGTTGGGGGCTCCTCTCATGAACATGGCATTGGCAGATTAGGTTTATCAAACCCAGCTCTCCTTTAGGTAGGAGGTTAGGCCTCTAACATTAGGGTATTAGGGCACATTACATCTTGTATGTCTTTCTTATGCATTACAAGATGTTGGGGGTCTTTGTAATAATGACTCTCGTCTTCACAATTCTGTTTCTTGCATTATTCAGTATCCTAATCATTGCAGCCCATGCAACTTATCGCAAATTGCAGTTATGTTAAATAAAACTATTGAAACTTTACTGCATCTTTGTCATTGCCTGTGTTTGTACGAGACACAATATATCTGTGAGAAAGGGGTAATCTCTGTTTAACCACGACATTCCCTGAGATGTCTTGTTCTCGAGTCCATGCGTAAAGGCTGCCACAAATCACCTTTTACTATTGTGTTTCTGGTGAGGTGCTGCTAGTGAGCTGGTAAGGTTGGGACTACAGTTGCGATTTGTTGTAGGAAAGGCATAGTCGCCTACAGACAAAAGTACTGTCATCCTTTAACCAGCAGTCTTGCCCAGAGCAAGAGTCCAAACTATGACAGAAGGAGAGAGGCCGGTATGGCTGGGGCCAAAGCAGTTGTCATCTTCCTTCTTCTCTGTGGGGTTTTTCAGCTAAGCAGTCCTTCTTCTTTGTAGGTTGTCAGGAATTTAAAATCCTGGGTTCAGGGTCGCCCCTAAATACTGAATTTATGGGTGTGTTAGGGTTACAGGGCAGTAGCTAATGGCTACTGTCCTTGAGGGTGGCTACACCCTCCTTGTACTCTCTCCTTCTGGGGAGGGGAGCACATCCCTATCCCTATTGGGCTAAATCCTCCAAAACAAGATGGAGGTTTTTCCAAGGAGGGGGGTCATCAGCTCTGGTCACCTTAAGGGTGGACCTGGCTGAGGGGGTGACTCCTCCTTGTTTTTCTAATTATCTCCCCGGACTTGCCACCAAAAGTGGGAGCTGTGTCCGGAGGGCGGGCATCTCAACTAGCTGCAGTGTCCTGGGGCGTTGTAACACCAGGCTTGAGCCTTTGAGACTCACCGCCAGGTGTTACAGTTCCTGCAGGGGGAGGTGTGAAGCACCTCCACCCAGGACAGGCTTGGTTTCTGACCACAGAGTGCACAAGGGCACTCACCCTATGTAGTCAGAAACTCGCCTGGAAGTGGCAGGCTGGCACAGACCGGTCAGTCACACACTAACAGTAGAGCTGGCATACAGGGGGCATCTCTAAGATTTCTCAAAAATACCACACTGGCATCAAGGTGGGTTTATTGTACTGAGAAGTTTGATACCAAACTTCTCAGTATTCAGTGTAGCCATTATGGAACTGTGGAGTTTGTTTTTGACAAACTCCCAGACCGTATACTCAGTATGGCTATCCTGCACTTACAACGTCTAAGAATTGACTTAGACACTGTAGGGGCATAGTGCTCATGCAGCTATGCCCTCACCTGCAGTATAGTGCACCCTGCCTTAGGGCTGAAAGTCCTGCTAAAGGGGTGACTTACCTATGCCACAGGCAGGGGGTAGTGGGCATGGCACTCTGAAGGAGTGCCATGTTGACTTAGTCTTTTTCTCCCCACCAGCACACACAAGCTGTAAGACAGTATGCATGTGCTGAGTGAGGGGTCCCCAGGGTGGCATAATACATGCTGCAGCCCTTAGAGACCTTCCCTGGCCACAGGGTCCTTGGTACCAGGGGTACCTTTTACAAGGGACTTAACTGTGTGCCAGGACCATGCCAATTGTGGAGACAAAGGTACAGTTTTAGGGAAAGAACACTGGTGCTGGGGCCTGATTAGCAGGGTCCCAGCACACTTCCAATCAAAGCTGGCATCAACAAAAGGCAAAAGGTTAAGAGGTAACCATGCCAACAGTGGCATTTTCCTATAGCACCTCACTGTTAGGAAGACACACCATGTATTGTCAAGATTCAGAATGCATCTAATGTACATTCTCGAAGAAGGGTAAAGTAATCCATGTTTTGCTAATAGGTTTGCGCGACTTCACACACACAAAATGTAGTGTAGTATGGTTTCTTGACGTGAACAAACTTGCCCCATTTGAACATCATACTTTGAAAAAGTAGAGTACTTTCTGACCCGTTTGTGTGCCCCTCCTTTGTTATCGACAATTTCTGCAGTGGGAAATCTGTCTTAATATTTTCTTTGCTTTCAGTTATATTACTGTGTCACTTTGTATTTATTTTATAACAGAAGTAATACCCTGACAATGTACAGTGCTTACTGTCTTAGTTAGGTGGCTTCATGTTGTACTGATTCCCACGTGCAAATGCTTTTTATGTAGCAGTAAGGACAAGTTAATTACCTTCGGTAACACATTATCTGGTAGAGAATCTATCTAGCTGCAAATTCCTTACCTTTGAATTCCCTGGCGCCAGCTTTGAATCCAGAATCTTTTTGCTGAGCAAGACGCTGCGCACGCTGTCGGGTGACGTCATTCAGATCCGCGTGCATCGTCTGGCTCTGCATAGCTTTGTCAGCGTCATTGGAGCCGTCTGTGATGCCAGTGTCGTCTATAAAGGAACCACCCCTGCATGCGTACGTCAGTTCTTTTTATCCTCAAAACTTCCATGCCATAAGTGCAGAGTCCTGGATAAAACTGATAATTTGTCTGTGCAAAACTGAAACCCTAACCCTACTAGATATGTCCGCAGAGCGGGGAGTCCTGGGTGGGTGTAAGAAATCTGCAGCTAGGTAAAGTCTCTACCAGATAATGCGTTAACAAAGATAAGTAACTTGTTCATCTGATAGAGACTTCTAGCTGCAGATTCCTTACCTTTGAATAGATACCAAAGCCATAACCCCCTGGCGGTTGGCAATGGATTCTAGGGCCAGATGTAGCAAAGGATTTGCGCGTCGCAAACGGCGAAAATCGCCGTTTGCGAGGCGCAAATGCCTCTTTGCTATGCAGAAATGCATTTTGCGAGTCGGAACCGACTCGCAAAATGCATTTCCGACTCGCAAATAGGAAGGGGTGTTCCCTTCCTATTTGCGAGTCTGAGTGGTATGCAATACCATTTGCTACCGCGGACGCGGTCGCAAATCGTATCGCAGTTACCATCCACTTCAAGTGGATGGTAACCCACTCGCAAATTGGAAGGGGTCCCCATGGGACCCCTTCCACTTTGTGAATGGACCCAAAAATATTTTTTCAGGGCAGGGAGTGGTCCCAGGGACCACTCCCTGCCCTGAAAAAAATACCAAAACTAAAGGTTTCGGTTTTTTTTTAAGTGCAGCTCGTTTTCCTTTAAGGAAAACGGGCTACACTTTAAAAAAAAAAAACTGCTTTGTTGAAAGCAGTCACGAACATGGAGGTCTGCTGACGACAGCAGGCCTCCATGTTTGCGAGTGCCTATACTCGCTATGGGGCCGCACTTTGCGACCCACCTCATGAATATTGATGAGGTGGGTCATTGCGACCCCATAGCGAGTTGCAGTCGGTGTCTGAGACACCGTACTGCATACCAATTTGCGAGTTGCAAATTGCGAGTCGCATGGACTCGCACTTTGCAACTCGCAAATTTTTTATTTGCTACATCTGGCCCTTACTCCTTACACTAAGAAGTCCTGTAGGACTGAACAAGCAAAGTCCCTGCCTCTTCGTACCTGACTATCCAGGCAGTAATGTTTTGCAAATGTGTGCAAAGATGCCCACGTTACCGCCTGACAGATCTCCAGGACTGGTACGCCTCGTGCCAGCGCAGTGATAGCAGCTTTGCCCCTGGCAGAATGAGCTCACAAGCCCTCAGGAGGCTGCTTCTTGGCCAATGCGTAGCAGATTTTGATGGAGAGAATGACCCAGCGTGAAATGGTTCACTTCTGCACTGTCCGGCCCTTCTTTGCTCCAACATACTCCACAAAGAGTTGGTCATCCACCTGGAAATCTATTGTGCGTTCAAGGTAGAACAACAACACTCTTTTTGGGTCCAGTTGATGGAGTCTCTCCTATTCTTTAGAGGGATGCGGAGGAGCAAAAAAGGTGGGCAGGGTGATGTTTCTGACCCAGATGAAACGGGGTCACCACTTTGGGTAGGAAAGAGGCACGAGTTCTGAGAACCACCTTGTCTGGGTAGATAGTAAGATACAGTGGCTTTGATGACAGGACTTGCATCTCACTCACCCTCCTGGCAGATGTTATTGCCACTAAGAAGACTATCTTGATGGTGAGCAGCCGGAGGGGACAATTGTGCAAAGGCTCAAAGGGAGCACACATCAGAAATGTGAGGACCAGATTTAAGTCCCATTGGGGCATAACAAAGGGCGTAGGGGGAAAGCTCTTGGAGGAATCTATGTACAATGGGGGATTTAAAAGAGAAGGCTGATCAGGCAGCCGAAGAAATGCTGATAAGCAGAAAGATAGCCCTTGAGAGTCCCGAGGGCAGAACCCTGCTGGGCTAAGGAAAGAATGAAGAGAAGAATATCAGAACGAAAAGCAGAAAGAAAGTCAATAAACCTTTCGGTACAATAATATTCAAAGCATTTCCAAGGGCAGACGTATACCGTTTTAGTGGAGGGGCGCCTGGCTGCCAAAATAACTTTACAGGCTTCGGGAGGAAGGTCAAAAGCCATCACCTGCCACCGCTCAATCCCACGCGTGAAGGCACAGAGTTGACAGGTTTGGCAGGAGTGGTATGGGCAGAAAAGCGTACAGGAGACCTGAACTCCACTCGGGCCGAAAAGCGTCGCTGAGCGATTGCTGCTTTGGAAACTCCAACGTGCAATACTCCTGACATTGCCCATTCTCTGCAGAGGCGAACAGATCCAAGCAAGGCTCTCCCCACTGCTGAAAGAGTCCTTGCACTACCTCTGGATGGAGATAGCACTCGTAATCCACTAGGCATCGACGGCTGAGTTTGTCCGCCCTGGCGTGCAGAGAACCTGCCAGGTGTTTAACCACCAGGGTTATGCCTTGCTGTTCCAGCCATGTCCAGGCAGGGACTCAGAGCCTCTTGACAAAGGGTCCATGACCCCACCCCGCCCTGCTTGTTGCAGTACACGTTGCAGTGGTGTTGTCCGTGAACACCTGCACTATATTCCCTTTCACAACAGGAAGAAATGCTTTCAATACCAGCCGGGTTGCCCGGAGCTCCAACAAGTTGATATGGAGTCTGGATTCTGCCGGAGACCAGAGGCCCCTGATCTCCGCCCCTCCCAGATGGCCACCCCATCCCAGAAGTGATGTATCTGTAACTACTGTGAGATCTGGTTGGGGAAAGGAGAGGAGTCTTCCTTTGACCCAATCGCAGTTCACTAACCACCACTGCAGGTCTTTTGCAGTACCCTCCGAGATCTGAACTGTGCCAGTAAGATTTCCCTGATGCTGTGCCCACTGGAATTTCAGGTCCCACTGCAGAGCCCTCATATGCCATCTGGCATTTTTGACTAGCAGGATGCAGGACGCCATGAGTCCCAACAGCCTCAGAGTCTGTCTCACCAAAATCCAGGATAGAAACCGAAACATCAGTATCATAACCTGAATATCCTGGACTCGCTGCTCGTTAGGATAAACCCGAAACTGCACGGTATCCAGAACAGCTCTGATGAAGGGGAGCTTCTGAGAGGGAGTCAGGTGTGACTTTGGCATGTTTATAGTGAACCCCAGCGAATGCAGGAGGTCTCCTGTAGTCTGAAGGTAGGTGAAGAGAGACTCAGGAGTAGGAGCCTTCAACAGCCAGTCATCAAGGAAGGGGAGGACTGAAATCCCCAGCCTGCGAAGATGAGCTGCTACCACCTCCATCATCTTGGCGAACACCTGAGGGGCACTGGTGAGACCGAAAGGGAGCACGGTAAACTGAAAGTGCTCATGGCCCACCTTGAACCGCAAGGTGGGCGGACAGGATGGGGATGTGAAAATACGCATCCTGCAAGTTCAATGATACTATCCAGTCTCCTTGGTCTAGAGCAGACAATACCTGAGCTAGAGTGAGCATCTTGAATTTCTCCTTTTTGAGGAAGAGATTGATGTCCCTTAAATCCAAGATAAGTCGAAGACCCTTGTTCTTTTTGGGAATCAGAAAATAGCGGGAGTAACAACCACTGCCTACTTCTGACATCGGGATCCTTTCTATGGCTCCCTTGGGCAAGAGAGCTGTAACTTCCTCGCGGAGCAAGATTAATGATCTGCCATCAGCTGTTCTTTCAATGGAGGGATAGAGGGACTGAAAAGGGAGGGAATAGCCCTTCTGTATGATCTGCAAGACCCATTTGTTTGATGTTATGGATCGCCAGTGAGGAAGATGAACTCGAATCCTCCCTCCGACTGGACGAACATGGTCTTGCAGAACCATACTAGGAGGGTTTGGGCGTTGCGGAAGAGAGGGGCTCGGTGGTGGCTGACCTCTGGCTAGACTCTCTGGGTCTGAAGGTACCACAACCTCGTCCTCGCACTTTGTGCTGTGAAGCTGGAGGACTGTGGCTGACTTGTGGTTGGCATGGTACCCCGCCCCTCCCGAAGCCTCGAAAGAGGTAATAGGCAGACTGCTGGCGAACGGGTGCCGAAGGATCCGGCCGTGGCTCGGGAGTCCTTGAACTGCTCAAGCGCCAATTCTGCCTTCTCACCAAAAAGGCGAGAGCCATCGAAGGGCATCAGATTTGCCAGGACATACCCCGAAAAGCCAGTGGTATGCAGCCAGATGCAGCGACAAAGGGCGACTATCGAAGAAATCGTCCTGCCCGAGTTAGTCATGTCCAAGTCACACCGAATGGTAAACCTGGCTACATCTCTCCCATCCTTGACAGCTTGAGTAAAAGTGTCCCGTTTGCCCTCCCGGACCTGAGGCAGCACCTGTGCCACCGTATCCCATAAATTATGGGAAAAATGGCCCAATAGGCATGAGGACCTCAATGCCAGACTGGAGGAAGAAAACATCTTCTTCCCAAGTTGGACCAGCCTCTTGGATTCCCTATCTGGGGGAACGGAAGGGAAGACACCACGGGATGTGGAGGTTTGGACCACCAAGCTCTCCGGGGTGGGGTGTTGGGTGAGGAAACTAGGGCCTGTAGGAGCTGGACGATGACAGCGGCCAATTGGCCTAGTCACAGGAGCCCCTGTGCTGGGTTTGCACCACGTCCCCAGCAGGACATCAGTAAGGGCCTCATTAAAGGGTAACATTGGCTCTGATGTAGCATCCCCTGGCTGAAGCACCTCTGTCAGGATGTTAGGCCTGACCGGCACTGTAGGCAACTCCAGGTGCAACACCTCAGTCGCTCTATGCACCACCATAGCGTATGATGCCCCCTCCTATGTAGCCACAGAAGGAGGTGAGACCATATCAGCATCTGGAGAAGTATCCAGTCCATTGGCTTCCCCTACATCCTCATACCAGTACTGCTTCTCTAATCCATATTCCAAAGGGTCCTCAGACCCCTCCCACTCCTCACCTGTGCCTGGCTGATCAAAATAAGCCGTCTAAGTTGGAATGAGGATGGGGCTTCCACCACCCATGGGCACCGGTGGTGGGGGGAGCGTCGACATCGGGCCCAGGGCCGGAGGAGGCTGACTGTGAGGAACCAGTGCCGGTACGGATCCAATATCAGATATCCAACCGCGCCGAGGCTGAAGCTGCCGGTGTCGAACCCGATGGGGCCCCTGCTGACCCCGTGGAGTCCAACGACCCATCCATGGGGACAGCCCGCCCAAAAACAAGGCTCATGGCTTTGTGAAAGTCTTTTATTGAGCGGGGGTCGCTCCGGCTCACAGATAAGGGGGAAGACGCAAAGTCCGCCCTGGCAACTGCTCCGCGGAACTGTTCTTGGAACCTTGACGTTCCTGAGACGCCTCGTCGGCCGACGGGCATGCCAAAATCAAAGCCCGCTTGGACTTCTTCTTCTTCTTGTGCCTCTTCCCCGAGTGCCCCGAGGACCTCGAGTGGGAAGAAGAGGACTTGGGGCTCCTGGAGTTGTCCCGCGACCTACTCCTTGAGCAGGACTGAGACGTCTGAGGAGTCATGCTGACCAAAGTCAACTTTCGGGCTGCCATGAGCTTTAGAGACCACTCTCTCAAAGCCTTTGGGCCATGGCCGGCAGTAGGAGCACGACTTTGAGTCGTGGTCCCTGTTGAGGCACCAGAGACATACCTGGTGGGGGTCCATCACCGACATGGTGCAATGACAGGCGCCACACAGCTTCAACCCCGTCTTCCTAGATGACATCTTCCTTGCACAGACGAAAAAATTATTCGAATAAAGGTAAAAAAAAAGGCTTACAAAAAAAGGCAAAGGGTAGCTCGATCCCGGACCTGCACCTAACCGGCGCGGAAGGAAAAGAACTGGCGTACACACGCTGGGGTGGTGCCTTTATAGGTGACTGTGATGTCATAGACTGCTCCAACGATGCTGGCGAAGCCATGCCGAGCCAGACCACGCACGTGGATCCAAACAGCGCCACCCGACAGCACACGCAGGGTATTGCTCAGCAAAAAAAATCCGGATTCGAAGCTGACACCAGGGAATTCAAGGGTAAGGAATCTGCAGCTAGAAGTCTCTATCAGATACACTTTTACATTTCAGTGGTGCTAAGTTAGAGTTTGTCTCTTGGGTTCAAACATGTCTCTACAGGCTGCCCAGTTCACACAGATGCTGCAGCAAGAGCCCTCCTAGGCACCAATGGGACATAACTACGAATTCCAGCATCAAAGACTCAACTTTCCATCCTTCTGAAATCGAAAAAACGTGTGCCATTAGGTTAGGTAAAGTTATTCAAGTAATCTTATTTATAAATAGAACAACAATTATATTTGAAGCAGTTACATAAGACATCGATGTTTCTAAGTAGCTTCTGCTACCAAGGTAAACTACATCATTTGAGACCTGAAATGTGTTTTACATATCAGTTTTCTTTTATATCAAACATGGTCAGGAGCAGAGCTAAAACTAAAGCCCCACCAGAAACATGTGAATTCTACCAGTTATATATATATATATCTGTCATGGCCCGGCCCACTAGTGACGAAGATGACTTTTGCTGGTCTGAAAAGATTGTAACACATGGTCTGCCATGGCATACATAAAATTGTATATCTCCCAGAGGGGTATTGTTTGACACAGGCCATGGGAACTGAAAGGGGAGAAGGCAAA
This sequence comes from Pleurodeles waltl, assembly GCF_031143425.1. Taxonomy (NCBI): domain Eukaryota; kingdom Metazoa; phylum Chordata; class Amphibia; order Caudata; family Salamandridae; genus Pleurodeles; species Pleurodeles waltl. The sequence goes on along the minus strand of NC_090451.1, from coordinate 76,413,112 downwards.
CTAAGAATGCTACGGAATCAAAACATTGTAGTAGTACAGGGTTATTATAAAAAGTAGCACCAGTTTATGCAAGGAAGCAGTCAGATCACCCATGGCCCAGAAGATAACCAGGAGGTGGAGGATGGAGATGCATGAGCTTCAGAAATGGAAGAGACAAATGCTCTTCCTCTCCCAAGACGTATGAGTGAGCTGCATATATACTGAAAGGTATAGGTTTAGAATCTTATTGATTTTTTCTGAAACCTGTTTTATTCTAAGGTTGCTAAAGAGGGTTTTGTTAGGGAGTAATGACATCTTTTTAGTAAAGAGTGACTACTCCAATCGCTGTGTTACATTGTAAATCTGGAGTTTGTGATTCTCCAGACCAGTACTCTTAACATATAGGCCCTAATATAAGATTGGCGGTAAATGCCACCTACCGGCGTGGTGACGGCCGCCAAAAGACTGTTGCTGCGGCTAACATCTGCCCGCCATATTATGATCACAGCCAGATTTCCGCCACAATAAGGGCGGAAATCCAGCTGTGGCCATACTGGCGGATGGTGTTAAGGTGGCGCTGCTACCACCAGCAGCGATATGGCAGTAGACCGCCGCCAGCCGTATTATGACAAATAATATGGCCTGGCGGTGTTCTGTGGCGGGTGCTGCTGGTGATAGCAGCACCCCGTCCCCTGCCGGAAGACCCCTGGATGCAGGTAAGTCACGTTTCCGACAGGGGAGGGGGATGTTGTGTGTGTGTGTGTGTGTGTGTGTGTGCGTGAATGCGAATGTGTGTGTAGTGTTGTATGCGTGTGTATGCATGTGTGAGAATGTGTGTATGAATGGAAATGGAAATGTGTGTTTGCGTGTCAGTGTGAATGTGTGTACAGATGTGTGCGAAAATGAATGGATGCATGCGTGAATGAATGCGTGCATGTCTGTGTGAGTGAGTGTGTGTATGCGTGGTGTGTGTCTGCCAGTGTGCGTGAATGGGGGGTGGTGGAACGGAAGCAGCTGGAGCTTGGATGGAGGGGGGGTGAGGGGCGTCTGGGGAGTGTTTAGGGGTGGGTGAGCCTCCTACCAGTGACAGGGAAGGAATTCCTGGTAGGGCCTACCGCCATGGTTTTCATGGCGTTACGAACATAAAGTGCATTTGCATAGAATGCAGTAGAGTGGCATAGAGTTGAGTGGTGCAGAGTAGAGTGCAGTGATGCAAAGTAGTGCCATTGAGTTCAGTTGTGAAGAGTGCAGTCTTGCAAAGTAGAGTGTCATAAAGTGCACTGGCACAAGGTGCAGTGGCATAGAGTGCATGGGCTTATAGTAGAGTGGTGCAGAGTACAGTGGCGTAGTGCAGTGGTGCATAGTAGAGGGGGTAGAGTGCACTGGCATGAAGTAGAGTGGTGCAAAGTAGAGAGGCATAGAGTGAAGTGGTGTTCAGTGCAGTGTCATATAGTGCAGTGTTGCACAGTAGATTAGTGGTGTATAGTGAATTGGAGTACAGTGTAGTGGTGTAGAGTGTAGTAGCACAGGGTGCTTTGGCACAGAGTGCAGTAGAGTGGTGTACAGTAGAGTGGTGCAGAGTAGAGTGGCATAGTGTGCTTTAGTGTGGAGTGCAGTGGTGCAGAGTGGTGCAGAGTAAAGTGATGTTGAGTAGGGTGTTGAAGAGTAGAGTGTAGTGGCATAAAGTGCAGTGGTGCAGGGTAGATTGGAGTAGAGTGCAATGGCGTAGAGTATTAGTTTTAAGTAGAGTAGTATAGAGAGCATTGGCATAGAGTACAGTGGTGTAGAGTGCAGTGGCGTAGAATAGACTGACAGAGTGCAGTGGGAGACAGTAGTGTGGAGGGGAGCAGGGTAGATTGCAGCGGCGTAGGGTGGAGTGGTGTGAAGTAGATTGTTTCAAAGTAGAGTGAAGTGTGTTGAGTGCAGTGGTGCAGTGGGCCTAAAAGTGGATCGGCAAACAGTGCACTGGTGCATAGTAGAGTAGTGTGGATAAGAGTGCATTGGCATAGAGCAGAGTGGTGCAGAGTACAGAGGCATTGAGTGACTTGGCTTAGAGTGGAGAGGTGCAGAGTAGAGTGCAGTGATGCGGTATGGAGAGGAATAGTGTGCAGAGTGGAGTGTTGTGGCATGGAGTGGTGCAGAATAGACTGGAGTCGCATGGTGTGGTAGCACAGTCCGATTATAGACAACACACCTTCAATTGAAATGACCATTACATTTGTAAACACATAACGTTTTACTGATAAAAATATACAGAACGCAAACAATAATGTGTGGAAATGTCATCACCCAGTGTATTGATTTGTTTTGATCATATTAAAATATTTGTTTCCACCAAACTTCAGAATTAACAGAAATGTGCTTAATTTATGCTTTCCATATCCTGAAATATCTGTACAGTTCATTTACAGACATATACATTTTGTGTTATAAAACAAATAACATTGTACAGCCTTCTGTCCAGCACACCCCGAGTAGCTAGCATGATTGTTACTTAAATCCTCTCACTTTGAAGTCATAGAAAGAAAAGTAAACACCAAGCTCTCTCTGAAGACAGAGCCCCGCATCTGACCTCTAGCTTTAAATGTACAGCAAATGTGACAAGATGAGAACGTGATTTAAAGGCCTGTTTACAGAAATTCAGTACTGATGGATGAATAGCGTAAATAGGGTTTGGGTAAGGAAAGGGGCAAATTCAAGCTGGACAGCCTAAAACAAACAGAGCCAGTAAATAGAATGTAAGCAAATGTGAGTTACAAACCACAACATTCAATGGTAAGTAACAGGTAGAATGCATTCCAGGGGAATTTTTCCAAATTTCCTCAAGATGTAGTTCGCACAGACAGCTGTGATGTCTGGTAGGCATTGACCTAAAAAAGAGCAGCAATGGGTCATGAAAGCAATATTACCAATGTCTTTGGTCTAGCTAGAATTTTTAGTGCAGACTAAAACATTAAACAAGCCTGCTGCAGTGAAAACCGAAACAAGATTTGTTTCTGTATTTAATTCATAAATAAAATGAATAATTTAATGTGAGATGATTCAGAGCAAATTCGAAATGTAAACTGCCACTCGTGCATTGCAATGCAAGGAGTGAACAGGAGCTCGAATGATACACCAAACATTCAATAGTACAAGGAGAGAAGGAAATACTCCTCTGGGCAGAGCCAAAGCCCACTGTGGGCCAGATGTAGGAAAGCATTTGCGAGTCGCAAACGGCAAAAATTGCCGTTTGCGACTCGCAAATCGCATTTTCATATTCAGAAATGCATATTGCGAGTCGGGACCGACTCGCAAAATGCATTTCAGAATCGCAAATAGGAAGGGGTGTTCCCTTCCTATTTGCGATTCGGAGTGGTATGCAATATCATTTGCGACCGCATATGCGGTCGCAAATGGTGTCGCAGTTACCATCCACTTGAAGTGGATGGTAACCCACTCGCAAATTGAAAGGGGTCCCCATGGGACCCCTTCCCCTTTGTGAATGGACCCAAAACTATTTTTTCAGGGCAGGCAGTGGTCCAACGGACCACTACCTGCCCTGAAAAAATACCGAAACTAAAGGTTTCGGTTCTTTTTAAGTGCAGCTCGTTTTCCTTTAAGGAAAACGGGCTACACTTAAAAAAAAAAAACTGCTTTATTTAAAAGCAGTCACGAACATGGAGGTCTGCTGACTACAGCAGGCCTCCATGTTTGCGAGTGCCTATAGTCGGTATGGGGCCACAATTTGCGACCCACCTCATTAATATTAATGAGGTGGGTCTCTGTGACTCGCAGACGGTGTCTGAGACACTGTTCTGCATTGCAAATTGCGACTTGCAATTTGCGAGTCGGAAGGACTCGCAAATTGCAGGTCGCAATTTGAAATTTTCCTACATCTGGCCCTGTATGTTTTACAGAACTGGTAACTATAGGTTTTTCAGACAGCTGCGCTTTCGAGACAGATGTAAAAACAGAGATTGGCCCACTGCATTAAAAGAAAACAGTAGCTTAAGGACTCCCACACACCCATCCACAAAAAATAGAGAAGACAGCAATCGTAACAAAATTGGTGTATGGCATGGTATGTTTTTTTAATCATCCACACACATAGAAGCTTACTGTAAAAGGCTAAGCATTGTAGAAAGCAAGCAGTTCCCCCACTGGTGTTCTACCACTTCGCGAGGGAGGGGGTTGATTGTTGTGAAGCGGCAATAAATAGTGTTGCACTCTCCTTCGGGCTGCTGCAGAATGAAAGGAGGGCCTAAACTGTTCGTGCCACTTAATGGTACTGTATATTACAAAGCAGGTAAAAGGGTTATTGTGCAAATCATGAGGATTATTGATTAGGTGAGATCCTCAGGGTTGCTGTATAATGCGAGAGGCAGCTGTAAGTATTATCGCAAAAAAGATGCCGGCGAGTTTCTGCAATGCCGGTCGCAGAGACTGAACAGATTAAAATGCACAATTTGTGATATTCAAATATCGTACCAAAATTGGGCCACTCTTAACCCAGCATGATCCTAGTTATTGCTTTGGATATTTGATGGCGGCAACACCAGTGTCCTCGGCAGTTTGATGGTGTCTATTACTTTGTTTTCAATCAGAAAATGTGAAGAAAGCATTGTGTAGTCTGCCAACTGCCAAGTATTAGAGATCATTCTATTTTCACAAAATACATCCTAAGACATTAGAACATTGTAGGATTTTTAACTATAGTACGTAGATCCTAAGACTGCATATGAAAATATAGGCTGAAAATAACAGAGAGCCTTAATTAAGGTGTTGTGGGCTGTCAATATGCTAAGGAGGAGGTTGCACCACTCCCACCAGCCTATATGTGTCAGCTTGACATATCTAAATTTACCCACTGTGTTGGCGATGTTTTTTGTTGCCAAATATGCAGTCTACCAGCATGTCAGGAATATTTTGGGTGAAAAGAAACAATGCCAGCAAGTCTGCCATGCAGTGGTGTCATATGCAAAAACAACAGATGATGGACGGAATGCAGAGCGAATCAAATATTCACCCCCAGTCACAGATCTGGGTTTAATCCATTAGTTTTTTTGCCTGCCATGCAATTCCAGTTTGGACCAAGCCATATGCAAATCAGTCTTGACCCTGTTCTCCATGGGAACAGTCCAACCCGAACTGCCAGGCCAGGTCCTTCCTGGACCAGAAAAAAAGCATCCTCGGACCAGTTTCAGGGTATCACCCTTCATCAGCCAGGCTAGCTTGAATCTGGTGGCATAGCAAGCACGGGACCCACGTCTGGGCATACCCTTCCCATTTGGGGCGACAAATGTAAAAACAACAAATGATGGACGGAATGCAGAGCAAATCAAACATTCACCCCCAGTCACAGATCTGGGTTTAATCCATCAGTTTCATTGCTTGCCATGCCATTCCAGTGTGGTCCAAGCCATATTCAAATCAGTCTTGACCCTGTTCCCCATGGGAACAGTCCAGCCTGAACTGCCAGGCCCATGTGATGGTATCATGGCAGCTGGCTGGCAGTTTATTAGGTTTTCCAAAGCCGAAGACAACACCCACAACATTTTTGGAATATAAAAATTGGTGTTTCTCAAGGCAAGACTTTTCTTCCAATATGTAGGAGACATTTTTAGTTTTTTTTCATTAGTTAGTTCTGCTATATTAGTTAGTGGTACATTGCTGGTGCAGGTGCTTCTGACAACATAGTAGATATTATCTCTGCAGTACACAACCTACACCACTTCTAAAATGAGGCAGGGCAAACAAGTGTCGGGCTGGCGAAATGGATATCCCAGAACACCCATCACTTCATCTTTTACACGTCACCATTGTGTAGTTATACATTTATATCTTACATTACATTTACTGTCTGCCTTAATGTTATTAATGTGTGTGAAACACTTAAAAGCCTTAACGAAATGTAACCATTGTAGAGACTACAGATTTATACATGTGTGCACTAATGTTCAGTTGAAATGTACTTACGTGTATTTTTGTTCACGTCTTACACTCACATCTCAAGTTATATATATATATATATGTATATATATATATATATATATATTTTTTTTTTTCAGTTTCAAGTTTATTTATTTATTATGTTACGGAACTCCGGTGGAGGTCCACATAAAATAATACATATTTATAAAAAAATCATAGTGAAAATAAAAAGATTAAACTTTAGTAAACAAGTTGATTAACTAGTACAAAGAAACACTTAGAATAAATAAAAACTCTAGCACAAAACATTTCATTAGGCAGGATGAGGAGGGCTTGCAATAAATTGGAAGCAGTACTAAAAGAAAAAGTAAAACAAATAGAGCGCAGCCACCTGAGGCAATGAAGCAATAAGGCCGGGCAGATTAAAGCAACATGTTCCAAATCTTGGATGCCAGTATAGCAAAGATTACAAATAGTGGAGGAACAAAACCATCTGGCTTGTAATGTATTAAGGGGAAGCTGCCCCTGTCGCAGCAGGAGCCAGTATCTTCTCACCCCATGAGACATGTTCCAGATGGGGTAGGGCAGTGAGACCCTTGGCCTTAAGGAATCGGATATTATGTGACTGTGTGTGCAGGCCTGGCTGTCCTGGCGGAAACTCGCTTCCCAAGTTGCTTTCCCGAGTGTGGATTTGAGCAGTGCTGGAGAGAGAGTAAAAATTGCAGAAGGATCTAATTGTAGATGATCCATGGCATATAGAAAATTCCTACAGATGGTATATTTTGCTCTGTGACCAGCTAATATTTATTTTTTTAGCAGTGACCGCAAAGAGTCATCACTGCACATCATCAGGTTAAACATCCAGTGAATTACCGCAGCAAGGCCTTGAGTAAAAGAACTGCGCAAGCCCAACTCAAGTCTTAATATTGGTGCCGAAAAGGCAGAGTTTACAGTTAAAATATTCCTTAATCGAGTTTATCGAGAAAGATCCCATTTATTACCGCAATATGCTCTATACCATACAGTAGAGACGGAGGTATCTTCACTCGATATATCTCTAAGAGGTGTTTCAATGGCCTTCTGCCCGTTGCCCTATATAAGGCATTCAGACTGTTAGCTTGGGATTGGGACTTCCTTTGGTTGTGCTCGATGTACTCTCTGTCTTTAAGGCTTCCACAGACGATTTTACCCAAAAAAGCGTAAGAGGTTACTCTTTTGAGGTGTTGAGCTCCCAAGGTCCAGCAAGAGTTGCTGTACTTAAATCTTTTATTCCCATGAAAGCACAAAATTTAGCTTTTAGAGCAATTTACCTTTAAAAAGTGGGCTTCAGTGTATTGTTCGAGGGCTTGAAGACGATTATTAAGCACCTTTGGAGTGTGATCTAAAATAATTATGTCATCTGCATAAAGTAGACAACATAACGGTCTACCTCCTAATTTAGGGGCAAAACCCTCACACTGAGTCAAATGTGCAGGTAAGTCTGAAAGACACAGGGAAAATAACAATGGGGCCAACATACACCCTTGTTTTAGGCTGTTTTTGGTTGGAATGGCATGAGATACACCTCGTTCACCCCCTAGCAAAGCTCTGCACCAGATGGAGGAGTGAAGGTCAAAGAGAATGCCACAAGGTCAAAGAGAATGCCAGGCATGCCTAGTCTTAGGAGCTTCTTCCATAACAAGACACGACCTACCTTATCAAATGCTGTGGAGAAGTCTATAAAGGCTGTGTAGAGATCACTTCCCCCCTCAGAGAGACATATTTTTCGTTAGGTACTTGCAAAACTGATATATTGTCAATTGTGCCATGATTTCTCCTGAAGCCTGACTGCTCCAAGGGGATAATTTTATACCTTTTTGCCCAATCATTAATCTGTGACAGCAAAAATTTGGTAAAACTTTTTCTGACCGTATCCAAAAGTGCAATTTGTCAGTAATTCCCAGGGAAACTTTGATTCCCTTTTTTATACAAAAGGGACAATCATGCTACCCTTCCAGGATTGAGGGACATTCCTAGCTTCGTAGCAATGTTGATACACCTGGAATAAAATCCTACACCAGGAGGATATGTTTTGTTTTATTAACTGTATTGGGATTTCATCTGGGCCCATCACAGCAGAACTACGCATTCCTCCTATAGCAGCCTCAATTTCTTTTAAAGTGGGATGTGAATAGGAGGAATCGAATCTGGTTTGGGGGAATTCCACTGTAGTCCCATTAGAAGCATAAAGGTCAGATAGAAAAGCCGACCAGCTTAATTCGTTGATGGACTTTGGGAGGGGCCTGGTTTTTGTACCACACCCCTCTGCGATCAGAGACCAAAACAGCCTAGTGTGGCCGAAAGAGGCTGTTTCTCTTACTGCAACCCAGAATCTATCTGTAGCATCCTTTTTTAGGTGCACTCTTAACCTCCTTCTCCTTCTTTTTAAGATGCCTAGCTGGGATAGCCTCACAGATATATGGTCCCTATACTGTTTACGAATAGGAGCGTTAATTTCTTTTTTCAATAATAGTAGGACGCAGGATTTTGCTATATGATTATTCTGGAGCTTCTGGCGGGGGATCGAAACAACCAATTGCATAAAAACAGTAAAACTCTCCATTACTTTTCCAACCTAGCTGCCGAGATCATTTAGGTTACTTTCTAGGATACCCTTGAGCCCCTTGAAACTACCCAATATGTTCTTCCCTGTTTTGACATTAAGCTGGGGGTGCTGCCCAGTAAAACTCCATGAATCGTCAGATTGCGCATTCAAGTCGAGAGATATAACCAAAATATTATGATCACTAAGGGTAGTCTGGAATACTATTATATCCTTTAACAAGGAAAAAGACCGATAGCTTGATACCACGTAGTCCAGGATTGCAGCCCCCTAGGTGATTTATGTGTAAAATGGGCTGGGGAGTCAGATGGGAGTCTACCGTTAGCAACAATACAATCATTCTCTCTCAGATACTCGAGAAAGAGCTTCCCGCGCTTATCAGGTATTTTGTGAGGGAAAATACAAGGAGGCAGTCTAAATGCTTCCTCCTTTTCCTCATCCCAAAAGGATGCAAGCCCCTGGTTAGAAATCTTACAATTTAGATCTCCTACCATAATGACTTGGGTTCCTGGATCCATGCTGCAAAGTTCCTTAATGTAATAAAATACCTTGACTAAAAGGTTATTATAAGGGACTCCAGGGGGGACATCAGAGTTAATCAAAGTAAGGGAGGTTACCTTGTCTCCAACTCCAATGCAGTGTAAGGTTACAGCTAAAAACAGGTTACTGGGGTTTCTAAAACATTCATGCTGCTAATGCAGCCCATTCGACAACAAACATGCAACCCCTCCCTTGGCGTGACCCCTTGTTGAGGGGGTGGCCTTGCACCAAAAAGAGTAATACTTTTTAAACTGCAACTCCCCAATAGACCAGGTTTCTTGGAGGCAAATTAAAACAGGATTTAAAGAGTCTTGAAAGTTAATTTGTTCTCCTTTAGACTTTACACCTGCCGCATTCCAAGATATAAGGGTAAGCTCATTGCTACATTGATGGAACTGTTAGCTGGGAAGTTGTAGCAGAACTACTTAATACTGCCTGTAGCCAATTCCAAGAATGGGGATTAGTGCTTAAATCAGGAGGCAGACAAACAGGGAGGTCCCTAAATAATACTTCTCGGCCATGCGCCCCCAAAGTCCTGATAGGTATGAAAATTAGTGTCAGGGTTAGCAAAAGGGATGACTGGGGAGGTAGGTTTCCATGCCCCATCAGGAAACTGGAGCTCCCACTTGGCTAACCTTAAACCCTTCTCGCTCAAGACAGGAACTACATCGATACCTTTGCATTGTAGAGACTCTAAATTACTTAAGATTTTGTTGACAATCAATTTGGAGAAAAAGGATACTCGAGACAAGGGACCAAAATCAGAGTCCTTCAGAGAGACCAAGTGTACATCTCTACTTTCAATCAGTCTAAGAGGTTCAATGTCAGAAAAGCATTTAAACAATTGGGATCTGTTAAAAAAGAGATCATTAACAAATGAAAGCATGACGTCTAAAGTCAATGTGTCCTCGGGGTAACAACCCTGTACCCTCATGATGGATTGCAGCCAAGTCTGGGCAGGCATGAGTCCTGAAGTTGCTCCAAAGGATTGTGCAGAGGGATTTAAGGATGACCTAATTGGTTGAGAAATAGTCAGCTCACAAGCCGAAATTGTGTCGACCATTTCAGGGTTGCTGATAGGTCGATGAGGTTCGGACATTGACTGGGAAACGGTAGGTGTAAGGTGAGAATGTAAAAACTGGAACCTCCTGGTCTAAGGGATCTTGCGGGCCAGATTGATATTCGGAAAATCGTATCTTTCTCTGACCTTTTTTAGGATGTTTCGGATTTATTTTTTTGACCTTTTGACTTTTTTCCTTTTACGTATTGGAGTTTGTACTAGGGTACCTGAGGTACTGGTCAAGATATTTGCCTTTGGTCGAGTTTTGAAGATTGGAAACATCACCAGCTCAGAGTTTTGACAGACTGGATACGGGTCTTTCTCTGATGAAAAGTCACTTAATACGAATCTAATGGAGTTGACTGGGCTCTCAATGGGAGTGGGATTCATAGGGGATAGTCCCACCTGCGGTGCACCAGCCTGAGAGCAAAAATCAATACCAAGGGATGTTTCGTTGTTTGCGATAATATGATGCTGTGCTAAAAGGTCATTACAATGTTGCGTGAAAAATTCAGGATTTACTCCATTGCCAGCTGTCATTTCTTTTAGAATGGCCGTAACAGAATCAAAAATGCAGTCAGAACCTCCAACCAATTTTTCTAGAAGGTTCAAAATAGAAGATAAAAGACACTCTAAGCTTAAGAGCGAAGAGGAGACCAAAATGTTTTGATCAGGGTCACTGTTTTAAGGGTTAACATTTAGACTCAGGTTGGGTGTCGTTGAAAGGTGAGAACATAGTGAGGAATGGTTGGAGGATGTGCTACTAAAAAGCTGCAAACCCATGGATGGAGGTAAAGGAGATGGCAGGGGAGATTTTGCTTCCTGGTAGGACTCATATCTTGGAAGGAGTTCTAAATCGAGATCAGGGAGGGTAAAGTCCACAGGAAGATATCCTGGGCCAGCGCGTGGAAAAGGAGCGTCAATGCCAAGTTCAAGAGATGAAATTTCCTTTACAAAGGCCAGGCTGGTTAAATCATGATTTAATGGAGGGGTTGTACTTGGAGAAGCCAAAGAAGCTTTACAGAAAGCCAAAGGCTCAAGGATAAAGGAAGATGTGTGAGATGTGACTGGGCTCCTGTTTGGATCTGCCAGAACGTGAGGGAGGACTGAATCCTTGGGATAAGCACAAGAAGGAAGGGGTTCTTCTGATGGAGGAAAGACCTTGCAGTATGGAGGACCAGGCTTTGAAGGATTGGGGTGGGCTTCTCTTTGTCCCATAAGGAAAAAAATTGATTTTGGCAATTTAGGCCTAAAGTATTTGTGGCTTTATTGCGTAAAGGATTGGATTTTGTTTTGGAACAGGATCTCCCCAGAAGCAATCAGGCGGATCTCAATTTTTTTGCAGTCATTGTGCCTCACAATACAATGTTGGGTGTTTCACTTGTTTTAAAATGGAGAAGAAAATGTTCTGTTAGATAATGAGAACTTCCAAAGATGATTAGAGCAGAGGGGGTGGCCAGGTGAGAGGAGAGAATAATTGGGGTGGTGCTTTAGGAGATCAACAGTACCTTGTGGCTCCTGCGGCACCCCTGCAACCTCTCTGGCTATGGGCGTCCCTGCAATCTCTCCAGAGCGCCCTGTTCTGTTAGATGATGAGGCCTTCCAACAATGATTAGAGCAGAGAGGGTGACCATATGAGGGGAAAAAATAATTGGAGTGGTGTTTAAAAAGACCAACAGTACTTTGTAGCTCCTGCTGTATCTCTAGAACCACTCTGGGCGCCTGGTGACTCTACTCTTGCAAAGCGGGCCCGGGATGACAGTCAGGGGTGGAAAAGCATCCGGGGGCCCTCAGGGGCAGAACACTCAACCTGGCAGTCCGGTTGGGGGAAAGGGTGCCTGCCCCAACTCCCCGAAGATGAAGGATCAGTGAACGCAGGCAGAAATTAAGGGGCCAGCAGTGGGCAAGTGAATCCTATGGTGGGGCAACGAGCCAGCCCCCTGTGGGGGCAAATGTACCAGGGGTTGCGGCCTGTACCACTCACAGCCTGCCGCACCTGCAGCCTGCGGCCGAGCGCTGTCCCAGGATGTCACCGCCGGTGTCCTGGCGATGTCACCAATTCTTCTTTGCGGCCTTCGACCCGGCGGGTCCCGCTGAAAAAGAAGGGGCCAGCACCTGCATATTGCACCCCAGCCCCCTCTGCACCGTGCCTCTCCCAAGGGTCTCCCAAGGCCTCCGCGACTCCTGAGCTGGTAGGTCCGAGGGGCTCCAATTTGCTGCGCTTGTGGTCGCGCTTGGTGCCGCAGCTCAAGCGCTTCCCCTGCAGCCTCTGTGGGTTCCTAGGAATTTCCTTGCCTGCGGCAAGGCGGGAAGACAGCCCCCGGCTAGGAGCTGCAATTTGCCGCATTAATAGACGCGGCTGCCGTCCGCCACCGTCTGCCACCCGTCTGCCGTTCTTGCTCCTCAACGAAGCGTAGCGTGGTGTGGCGTCAGGCATCAGCGGCTTGTCAGACTTCCTAAAAAAAAATCTCTCCCTTAATTCTACAGCCATGCCCACCTTGACTATCAGCATCCCCTCAAGTTGTATATGCATATGTAAACATGTATTCCTTTCATTAATGTTTGCATTTATTTTGAAACTGACACGTGCATAAACATGTATTCAAGTTCATATTAAATGCTACTTTAATTTAGTTAAATGCATTTCCGTTGAGACCTGCAATTTACCTTGCCATAGTGTTCTTTCTTTCTTTGGAGGACTTTTATCATGATTTCCATTAGCTAGAGAAAGGGCTGTTGTATACATTAGATGGCTAATAGGGAGGTTTTGAGAAGAGAACATGGCAAAGAGGTGTGGAAACTAATGGTGAGAAGAAGTCTCCTGTTCCTTGTGCACCAGGAATGAGAGATGTTCAAGGTTGCAGTTTCAATGTGATGGGAAACCTAAATGATTTTGCAAATGCACAAGTAATAAATTGATTGGATCCTGGTGGTGTGGGAGAAATTATGAATGTTGTTGAAGCTCTATTGTTTTAACTGGCGTTCACACAGTTAGTAGTTAGGCAGATTCACTTTAGACTTTGAGAAGTACAGACCTCTCTGCTTTCCTTTATTCTTGCAAGTATGAACATTCATGCTGAACACATATTCCTTTTCTTGAAGACTTTCTACTGAAGTCTTCGCTATGCTGACACCTTCCTAACTCCCAAATTAGAGACCTGATTAGATGATTCTATAACTGCCTTATGATTAGGAGAGAGAGCAGAAGTTTCTTTGTGGAACACCTATTTATTATGCTCAGTTTCTGAATTGCTGTGGCTGTGACTATTCTGTCCCTTATTTTGCTAGGGCTGAACCTATTGAGATATTTATTCTTGCCAGCTGTATTGCTGTATCTATTGAATATATTCCTGGCATGTTTATGTACTTGATTGATTAATAATCTGAAATAAATCCTCGTTAACTTCATTTGGCTATTCCTGATCCTTATTTTAGAGTCACATTGGCTTCACAAGATAGAAATGCATCTTGGATGTTTACTCCCTTTCTATGCTTCATGCCAACTAACAAAGGTCCATACGTCCAACGGGGAAAAGTGTTTGACGACTTCACTAAGAAACTGCAGTACACCTCACTAAGCGCTCTCCCAAACCTCCAAACAACTATTCAGAAATATAATCTGACAAATTTCAACCGTACATAGAGATTTACCTGTAAACTTTTTGACCAGTTTAATATTTCTAAATTCAGATAAACTCATTGTATACCTTTTCTAGGACAGGTTAAAGTACTAAGATAATTATTTTAGGTCGAGATTTTGGCAATCTATACTCTTGGATAGCTACTTTTATAACCTTTATTTTTCAATATATTTACACATACCATCAATTGTATCATAATTGCAAACAATTTCAAACTACAGTAAAAATCTTTTCCCCGAAAATCGCCTGCTGTGGCAAAATCGGTCTACGTTTTTCAACTTGTCACAGGAGTTTATCACCGCTACGTTTTTCTGCTCATGGAACCAAAACACCATATCTGTTTTCCAGCTGTAGAATTTTCCACCCAGGAAGAGCGTAAAATCCTACAGCTTGAAAACAGTTGTAAACTGAAAGACATGGTAGGCGACGGGAGAAGGGCATGGGGAAGGATTTATGGAGAAGGAGTACAAGGATGGTCAGCGAGTTTACCACAGTATAACGTCATGGGAAGAGAGGGAGGTAAGAGAGCTAAAGCAGTAAGGGATGATACACTAGTCCACTTGCTGTAGAGTAAATAGTTTCTTTGTTTTAAAATAGTTTATTTAAAAAAAAAAACATTGACGCTCATGAATTAAAAAATAAATTGCACAGTGCAAGCCACTGAACTCCACAACTTGGCGTACTCCTAGAGTATTTACCCCTTTCAATTGCAAGTAAATGCCTGTGTGGATTGCATTTTCTTCAAAATAAGCTAGTTGTAGAATAAGGCTTTGGAACAAATATGAAATGTGCCTACAATTCAAACTTAGCTAAAGTAGTGTTAGGGTGTTGCTCAAGCATCCAAATGTCTGGAAATGTGATCGTGTAACACAAGCTACTGCTTCGTGCTAAGTTTGGGCGATGACCTCAGAAAATGCATCACACAACACCACAAGAAAAGGCAAACACTGTTCTCATCGTATATGCTAATACACATGCTTCATCACTGACATCCATCACAGCACAAATCCCTGAAGAAATTTTAAACAACTCTGAAACTCCTGGGTTTGCTTGCAAAATACAAAGGGGTAATAGCATGAAACATAACAGCTATCGTGCACAGAAGGGGGTAAATGCAATCATCATGCTTTATGAATATAAGACGCCAGGCGGACAATGATTTATACTAAAAGACGAATATTTTTTTTTCAGGCCTTTAAATGAGATGGCCTATTACATTTGCATTGCACGAGTCTTTAAGAAGAAAACATTACCAGCAGTCACTCAGAACGTAAAAATTACGAGCAGTCATAAGCATGAAAAGCACGAAGTGAAAATACAAAGTGCAGCCCCAAAAACGTGATGCCCAGAAGTGTAGAAGTTGTAAATTAAAAAAAAAAAGCAGCAACTGGAGTAAACTAGAGATGCCCGGTGAAAACAAGTTAAGAGTTATTTACTTCTCAGGTAATCATGAGTCACATACAGGAAATAAAAACATTCTTGGTGAAAAATCCGAGAAAAAACGAAAAGTATGAAAAGGCAATCTGTGATGCAAAATGAGACAGCTCTGTCTTGCACATGACTTTATTCAAATTAAAATTTAAAGACAACATATGTAAACCCCCTCTTCAAAGTTTTTGCTGATTCGAATTTAGATCAATGATGGAACTGCTGTTTTGGCCCATAACCCACTGGTTGCGGCACTTCGGTGGGGTGCAACACGCCCCCCAATTCCTGGAGGCTTCAACCCTCCTTGCGGAAGGACCAGGTGCTCCGTACAATTGTTACTATTCCAAGGCAGTATGTGTCGGCGGTGGTTGGGCTCGAGGAGGGCTAAAGGCAGAGTTGAACGCCAGTGAAGAGTCCCTTCTTGGTTTGGAAACTGGAGCAGCAGCCCCTCTTGACTGCATGCGCAAAACATACTGGGCCAGATGTAGGAAAAAAGCAATTTGCGACTTGCAAATTGCGAGTCCCTGCGACTCGCAATTTGCAAGTCGCAAATTGCTATGCAGTACGGTGTCTCAGACACCGACTGCAACTCGCAATGGGGTCGCAATGACCCACCTCATGAATATTCATGAGGTGGGTCGCAAATTGCGGCCCCATTGCGAGTATAGGCACTCGCTAACATGGAGGCCTGCTGACGTCAGCAGACCTCCATGTTAGCGACCTGCTTTTAAATAAAACAGTTTTTTTTTTTTGAAGTGTAGCCCGTTTTCCCTAAGGGAACCCGAAAATATTTTGGGCTCCAGTCACAAACTGGAAGGGGTCCCATGGGGACCCCTTCCAATTTGCGATTGGGTTACCATCCACTTGAAGTGGATGGTAACTGCGATGCCATTTGCGACCGCATATGCGGTCGCAAATGGTATTGCATCCCAATGCGACTCGCAAATAGGAAGGGAACACCCCTTCCTATTTGCGAGTCTGAAATGCATTTTGCGAGTCGGTAACGACTCGCAAAATGCATTTCTGCATTGGGATACGCGTTTTGCGACTCGCAAACGGCAAATTTTGCCGTTTGCGAGTCGCAAAACGTTTGCTACATCTGGCCCACTGACCTACTTGTACTTGAGCGACTGCGATGCATTAACTTGCAGCGCAACATAACGCACAAGGAGGCGGATAAACCTGGGGTCCTTCTCGCATGGTTAATCAAGCATGACACATCTCGTATTCCCATCCCGCCCACCCGAATAACTTAATGCAGACTTGCAGACCATCAGCCTGAAACACACAATACTTTCGTTGACCACTACTCAACTCGATTCGCCGCAGTTCAACCCTACCGCTGATAGGTCAGCTTTCTTGACAGATCTCTCCCTGCTTAAGATTACCCGAGAACAGAACCAAGATCTTGCTCTTCCTATCACCGCTACTGAAATAAAAGAAGCCAAAAGGCCATTGGCCACCAAAAAAACCCAGGTCCGGATGGACGCCATGTAGAGTTATATAGTAGTTTATCTGACCTTTTAGCTCCCCGGGTGGCACAAAGATATGAATCACCACTGGATAAGGTATCCTTCCTGCTTCTATGCCCAAGGCTATGCTATTTCTATGCCAAAGCCGGGCAAGGACAACACAGATCTCTCTTCATACAGTCCATTGACGATTTGGAACACCAACTATAACATTTTGAGGAAGGTGTTGGTGTAACTTTAACTGCCACTTATTCCGCAATGAGTGCGCCCTGAGCAAAATAGTGTAGTGCTGGGCAGAAGCACATTGCTCAATGTACAAAGACTCTTATATAAAAGAGGCTATGGTCCTCGACCTCTAAAAGCAGTGACGGCCGGCAGCTTTAGGAGGGATGGGGGCGGGCGGGGCACACACACACACACTCATTCTTTTCACACACAGACACGCACGCACATCCATTAACAACACTCAAACCATTCAAACATGCACGCACGCACCAAACATTTGTTTTAAAACATCACACACACTCATTCTTTCACACACACACGCACGCACATCCATTAACAACATTCATACCATTCAAACATGCACGCACGCACCAAACATTCAATTCGAAACATCACACACATACACACACACACTTACCTTCGGCCTCCAGGTTCCAGGAGGGTTGGGACTGCTGCCTTCCCTCATTGGCTGACCTTAGGTCAGCCAATGAGGGAAGGCAGCAGTCCCAGCCTCGTCACAGAGTGGGATGGGGTCAGTGAGACTGCTGACCCCACCCCACTCTGCTGATGAAGTGTCACTGATTGACACTCGCCCTGGGCACTTCAGGGCTTAAACCTGAAGCGCCCAGGGAGAGTGTCAATTGGTGACGCTTTCCTCCTCACCCAGGGGAGGGCCTCGAGGCACCTTTGCTGGGCTGAGGAGGTCACGCCCATAGGAGCTGTGACCTCCTCAGCCCAGCAAGGTTAATCTCAGGCAACCAGGAGTCTGCGCAAATCGCGCATGTCTGCTCCTGGCTGCCTGGCCTGAACATGAAGAGTGTCTGTCAGGCTGACCTTTGTCAGTCTGACAGACACTCTTCATGGGGGGCAAAAGGTGGGGGGGCGTGTCCCCTCCGCCCTAAAGGACGGGCCGCCACTGTCTAAAAGGTTTAGTTTCCCTAAGATGGTCGTACTGGTTTCAGTTGTTGGAGTCTGGGTCGGGGAATCGAGAACAAGGTGTGCCTTTTGTATACGCCCCTGTCTGCGCGAGTTTGTACTGGCAAAATAGTGTTTGAGGAAATAGTAGTTCACAGGGGTGCTAAGCATGGTTGCCCGCTCCCTCCCTCTCCTATTCACACTGGCAATGAAGCTGTTGACTATTACTCTGCGGCATTGATGGTGCAGTTGTGGTAGCGAAGGATCATGGCGATATTGCTGATATGCTCAATTCCTTTGCTGAGAACTTGGGCCTCAGAGTCAAATGGATAAAATCTAGGGCCAGATGTACAAAACTTTTTGCACGTCGCAAACAGCTAATGTTGCTAACAGCCGAAGGTGGTGGTAGGACCTCCTGATAGGTAAATGGTATGGAGGTTTCTGGATAAATTCTAGGGTGTGTCCATATATATTAATGTCTAAGACCCATTTATCGGAAGAGATGGACTTCCAGTTTTCATAATAGCTGCAAAGGGTGTCCCTGAAATTCAAGGGAGGTGAACCGTCGAGGCCACTGGCGTCACTATTATGTCACTGTCTCCTGGAGGACTCCTGTCCTTTGCCTGTGGTTGCAGTTCTTCTCCTACCTGATTGTCTGGGGAAAGTTGTTGTCTGTGCAGGTCTATATTGCTGAGAGAACTGTTGACAATATCCCTGCGACTTTTGTTGATGCGGCTGATATCGATAAGGTTGGTATTCCCCTCTAAATGCATATTGTGTTCTGCTTCTACCACCTTGAAAGGATCAAAATCTTCTCTGCTGCAGTTCTCCCAAAGATCTTGCAGTCTCCGTGTTGACTTTAATCTATTGTAAGACGTCCTCAATGTGTTTTACAAAGAAAGCTTCTCTGTTGTAGGGCATGTCCAAAATCTTTGACTGCAATTTGTGTCTGAATGATGTGGCCTTCAGCCATCCCTGCCTTCTCAAGACCGCTACTCTGAACATTTGTCTGAAACCAGTGAGGGCTTTGTGTAGGAAGGTGGCCTGGTGTGCGGTGAGCACCTCTAGTGTTATCACCCTATACCAGGTCCAGGTATCCCCTTATTAGGGAGGTGTAGTCAGTGTCGAGGAAGCCAGGCTCTCTAGCCCCTTCGCTGCCAGGCCTTTTCCCCCTCAGGTCCCAAGCCTTTTTTGGGCTGTTTGGGGCAATTCGCGCTTAGGCCCTCATAACTTATTGTCCACATAAGCTACCCACGCCAAATTTGTCTCCTTTTTTCCAACATCCTAGGGATTCTAGAGGTACCCATACTTTGTGGGTTCCTGTAAGGAAATGCCTCCTTGGCATGGTTACCCCCTAACCTTTTGTCTTTGCTGATGCTAAGTTTTGATTGAAAGTGTGCTGGGACCCTGCTAACCAGGCCCCAGCACCAGTGTTCTTTCCCTAAACTGTACCCTTGCTTCTACAATTGGCACAGACCTGGCACTCAGATAAATCCCTTGCATAAATCAGGATGCTAGGGAAGGTTTCTAAGGGCTGCAGCATGTCTTATGCCACCCTGGAGACCCCCCCCCCACTCAGCACATACACACTGCCTCGCAGCTTGTGTGCGCTAGTGGGGAGAAAATGACTAAGTCGACGTGGCACTCCCCTCAGAGTGCCATGCCAACCTCACACTGCCTGTGGCATAGGTAAGTCACCCCTCTAGCAGGCCTTACAGCCCTAAGGCAGGGCGCACTATACCACAGGTGAGGGCATATATGCATGAGCACTATGCCCCTACAGTGTCTAAGCAAAACCTTAGACTTTGTAAGCGTAGGGTAGCCATAAGAGTATATGGTCTGGGAGTTTGTCAAACATGAACTCCACAGTTCCATAATGGCTACACTGAAATCTGGGAAGTTTGGTATCAAACTTTTCAGCACAATAAATGCTCACTGATGCTAGTGTGCAATTTATTGTAACATGCACCCAGAGGGCATCTTGGAGATGCCCCCTGAATACCAACTCGACTTGTAGTGTCGGGCTGACCAGTTTCTGCCAGCCTGCCACAACTAGACAAGTTGCTGGCCACATGGGGAGAGTGCCTTTGTCACTCCGTGGCCAGGAACAAAGCCTGTATTGGGTGGAGGTGCTTCACACCTCCCCCTGCAGGAACTGTAACACCTGGCGGTGAGCCTCAAAGGCTCACCCCCTTTGTTAAAGCGCCCCAGGGCATCCCAGCTAGTGGAGATGCCCGCCCCTCCGTCCACTGCCCCCAATTTTGGCGACAAGGCTGGAGGAGATAATTAGAAAAACAAGGAGGAGTCACTCACCAGTCCGGACAGCCCCTAAGGTGCCCTGAGCTGAGGTGGCCCCTGCCTTTAGAAATCCTCCATCTTAGTTTTGGAGGATTCCTTCAATAGGATTAGGGATGTACCTCCCTCCCCACAGGGAGGAGGCTCAAAGAGGGTGTAGCCACCCTCTAGGACAGTAGCCATTGGCTACTGCCCTCCCAGACCTAAACACACCCCTAAATTTAGTATTTAGGGGCACCCCAGAACCCAGGAAATCAGATTCCTGCAACCTGAACTACAAAGAAGGACTGCTGACCTACAAGCCTGCAGAGACGACAGACGACGACAAACTGCTTTGGCCCAGCCCTACCGGACTGTCTCCAGATACGAAAACCTGCAACCAGCGACGCATCCACCAGGGACATCTGAAGCCTCAGGGGGCTGCCCTGACCCCCAGGACCAAGAAACTCCTGTGAGCAGCAGCTCTGCTCAACAACAGCTACATCTTTGCAACAAAGAAGAAACTTTCAAAGAACTCACCCTTCCTGCTGGAAGCGTGAGACTTCACACTCTGCACCCGATGCCCCCGGCTCAAGATCCAGAGAACCAACACCACATGGAGGACTCCCCGGCGACTGCGATCCCATGAGTAGCCCGAGATGACCCCACCCTGGACCCCCACAGCGACACCTGCAGAGAGAATCCAGAGGCTCCCCCGGACCACCACTGCCTGTAACAAGGGACCCGACACCTGGACCAAGCACTGCACCCGCACCCCCAAGGACCTGAAGGAACTGATCCTCAGTGCAGGAGTGACCCACAGGAGACCCTCTGCCTAGCCCAGGTGGTGGCTGTCCCGAGAAGCCCCCGTGCCTGCCTGCACCACTAGAGTGACCCCCGGGTCCCTCCATTGAATCCTATCTAAAACGCGACGCCTGCTTTGCACACTGCACCCGGCCGCCCCTGTGCCGCTGAGGGTGTGTTTTGTGTGTCTACTTGTGTCACTGGCCTGAAACAGGTGGTCGTCTCTTCTGCTATACCAGTAGAATGTCTGCTTGGAAATGATCTGGAGTCCCCAGCATGGGCTGAGGTAGAACTCAAAACCCATGCAGCTGTGCTTGGTATCCCTGAACTAATGTGTGTCAAGACAAGGGCACAGTGCAGCGTTCAGAGTGAAAAATAAGTGTTAGGAGTCTAGAATAATGGCCCAACCTTCCAAGAGAAAAGGAAAGAAGACTGGGGATCCAGCTTCAGCACAGAACAAGAAACAGAACCTCTCTTACCAGGAAGAAGTTCTATCCCCTGAGGGAACTGAACACATGGAGCTGGCACTTTACCAGGTTGAGCTCTTGGGTCTAGGGGGACCCTCAAGGGAACAGCCGTGCAAGGGGCAAGAAACTTGTCCCTCTCTTGAAGGCCTAAGACAGCAAGCAGCTGAGCAAGAAAAAGGAAATGTCAGTGGAACACACAGGGTCTATTGGGAAGATGGACTCCTTTACAGTGAGGCAAGAGATCCCAAACCTGGTGCCACTAGTGGTAGTTGCTCAGGAGTTTAGGGAGTTCATTCTGACCTTAGCCCACGACATTCCCATTGCTGGGCATTTGGGACAAACCAATACATGGAAGAGGTTAGTCAACCATTTCTATTGGCCCATTATGTCCCAGAAGGTGAAGGAGTTTAGCACCTCCTGTGTCACCTATCAAGCCAGTGGTAAGACAGGTGGCCATCCAAAGGCCCCCCTCATTCCACTTCCAGTGGTGGGTGTCCCCTTTGAAAGAGTGGGAGTGGATATAGTGGGTCCACTTGAACCTCCCACAGCATCAGGGAATCAGTATATCCTAGTAGTAGTAGCTACTAGGTACCCTGAAGCAATTCCCCTTAGGTCCACTACTGCCCCTGCAGTAGCCAAGGCACTCATTGGTATATTTATCAGAGTGGGATTTCCTAAGGAGGTGGTTTCTGACAGAGGTACCAACTTCATGTCAGCTTACCTGAAACATATGTGGAATGAGTGTGGGGTGACTTATAAATTCACCACACCATACCATCCACAAACCAATAGTCTTGTTGAGAGATTTAACAAGACATTGAAGGGCATGATCATGGGGCTCCCTGAAAAACTCAAAAGGAGATGGGATGTCCTTCTGCCATGCCTGCTTTTCACCTACAGAGAGGTGCCTCAGAAGGAAGTAGGGTTTTCCCCCTTTGAAATTCTGTTTGGCCATCCTGTTAGGGGACCACTAGCTCTTGTAAAAGATTGCTGGGAGAGACCTCTCCATGAGCCTAAACAAGATGTGGTGGACTATGTACTAGGCCTACATTCAAGGATGGCGGAGTACATGGAAAAGGCAAGCACAAACCTTGAGGCCAGCCAACAACTCTAGAAGATGTGGTGTGACCAAAAGGCTGCTATGTTTGAGTTTCAGCCAGGGTAGAAAGTCTGGGTTCTGGAGCCTGTGACTCCAAGGGCACTTCAGGACAAATGGAGTGGCCCTTACCCAGTGCTAGGAAAGAAGAGTCAGGTCACCTACCTGGTGGACCCAGGCACTAGCAGGACCCCCAAGAGGATGATCCATGTTAACCGCCTCAAACTCTTCCATGATAGGGCAGATGTAAACATGTTAATGGTTACAGATGAGGACCAGGAAGCAAGCAAAGAGTGAACCTCTCCCTCATCTCCTCTCCACTGACCCTAAGGATGGCACAGTTTATGGAGTGATCTATTCAGACACCCTCTCTGGCCAACAGCAGGCTGACTGCATGCAAGTCCTCCAGCAGTTTGCTGAGCTCTTTTCCCTAACCCCTGGTCAGATACACCTTTGTACCCATGAAGTGGACACAGGAGACAACATGCCTGTCAAAAACAAAATATTTAGACAGTCTGACCAAGTTAAGGAAATCATAAAAGTGGAAGTCCACAAGATGCTGGAGTTGGGAGTGATTGAGCACTCTGACAGTCCCTGGGATAGCCCAGTGGTCTTGGTCCCCAAACCTCACACAAAAGATGGCAAGAGAGATGGGGTTTTGTGTGGACTACAGAGGGCTTAAGTCTGTCACCAAGACAGATGCTCATCCCATTCCAAGGGCAGATGAAATTATAGACAAATTGGGGGCTGCCAAATACTTAAGTACCTTTGACTTAACAGCAGGGTACTGGGAAATAAAAATGGCACCAGGAGCAAAAGAGAAAACAGCATTCTCTACACCTGATGGGCACTATCAGTTTACTGTGATGCCCTTTGGCTTACAGAATGCCCCTGCCACCTTCCAAAGGTTGGTGAATCAAGTCCTTGCTGGCTTGGAGTCCTTTAGTGCAGCTTATCTAGATGATATTGCTGTCTTTAGCTCCAGCTGGCAGGATCACCTGGTCCACCTGAGGAAGGTCCTGCAGGCCCTGCAAGCAGCAGGCCTCTATATCAAGGCATCTAAATGTCAGATAGGGGCAGGGTACTGTGGTTTACTTGGGTCACCTTGTAGTTGGAGGCCAAGTTCAGCCACTCCAACCCAAGATCCAGACTATTCTGGACTGTGTAGCTCCAAAAACCCAGACTCAAGTCAGGGAATTCCTTGGCTTGACTGGGTACTATAGGAGGTTTGTGAAGGGTTATGGATCAATAGTGACACCCCTCACAGAACGTACCTCCAAGAAAATGCCCAAGAAAGTGAACTGGACCGTGGACTGTCAAAAGGCCTTTGACACCCTGAAGCAAGCAATGTGTACAGCACCAGTTTTTAAGGCTCCAGATTACTCTGAGCAGTTCAATGTGCAGACAGATGTCTCTGAACATGGGATAGGAGCAGTCCTGTGCCAATCAAATGATGATGGCCTTGACCAGCCTATTGCATTTATTAGCAGGAGTTTACTCCCCAGGGAGCAGCGCTAGAGTGCCACTGAGAGGGATGCCTTTGCTGTGGTCTGGTCCCTGAAGAAGTTGAGACCATACCTTTTTGGTACTCACTTCATAGTTCAAACTGACCACAGGCCTCTCAGATGGCTGATGCAAATGAAAGGAGAAAACCCTAAACTGTTGAGGTGGTCCATAACCCTACAGGGAATGGACTTTGTAGTGGAACACAGACCTGGGACTGCCCATGCCAATGCTGATGGCCTTTCCAGATTCTTCCACTTAGAAAATGAAGACTGTCTTGGGAAAGGTTAGTCTCATCCTCTTTCGTTTGGGGAGGGGTGTGTGTAAGGAAATGCCTCCTTGGCATGGTTACCCCCTAACATTTTGCCTTTGCTGATGCTAAGTTTTGATTGAAAGTGTGCTGGGACCCTGCTAACCAGGCCCCAGCACCAGTGTTCTTTCCCTAAACTGTACCCTTGCTTCCACAATTGGCACAGCCCTGTCACTCAGATAAGTCCCTTGTAACTGGTACCCCTGGTACCAAGGGCCCTGATGCCTGGGAAGGTCTCTAAGGGCTGCAGCATGTCTTATTTCACCCTGGAGACCCTTCACTCAGCCCAAACACACTGCCTCACAGCGTGTGTGTGCTAGTGGGGAGAAAATGACTAAGTCGACGTGGCACTCCCTTCAGAGTGCCATGCCAACCTCACACTGCCTGTGGAAAGGTAAGTCACCCCTCTAGCAGGCCTTACAGCCCTAAGGCAGGGCGCACTATACCACAGGTGAGGGCATATATGCATGAGCACTATGCCCCTACAGTGTCTAAGCAAAACCTTAGACATTGTAAGTGTAGGATAGCCATAAAAGTATATGGTCTGGGAGTTTGTCAAACATGAACTCCACAGTTCCATAATGGCTACACTGAAATCTGGGAAGTTTGGTATCAAACTTTTCAGCACAATAAATGCACACTGATGCTAGTGTGCAATTTATTGTAACATGCACCCAGAGGGCATCTTGGAGATGCCCCCTGAATACCAACCCGACTTGCAGTGTGGGGCTGACCAGTTTCTGCCAGCCTGCCACAACTAGACAAGTTGCTGGCCACATGGGGAGAGTGCCTTTGTCACTCTGTGGCCAGGAACAAAGCCTGTACTGAGTGGAGGTGCTTCACACCTCCCCCTGCAGGAACTGTAACACCTGGTGGTGAGCCTCAAAGGCTCACCCCCTTTGTTACAGCGCGCCAGGGCATCCCAGCTAGTGGAGATTCCCGCCCCTCCGGCCACTGCCCCCACTTTTGGCGGCAAGGCTGGAGGAGATAATTAGAAAAACAAGGAGGAGTCACCCACCAGTCAGAACAGCCCCTAAGGTGTCCTGAGCTGAGGTGGCCCCTGCCTTTAGAAATCCTCCATCTTAGTTTTGGAGGATTCCCCCAATAGGATTAGGGATGTGCCTCCCTCCCCACAGGGAGGAGGCTCAAAGAGGGTGTAGCCACCCTCTAGGACAGTAGCCATTGGCTACTGTCCTCCCAGACCTCAACACACCCCTAAATTTAGTATTTAGGGGCACCCCAGAACCCAGGAAATCAGATTCCTGCAACCTGAACTACAAAGAAGGACTGCTGACCTACAAGCCTGCAGAGACGACGGACGACGACAAACTGCTTTGGTCCCAGCCCTACCGGCCTGTCTCCAGAGTCGAAAACTGCAACCAGTGACGCATCCAACAGGGACCAGCGACTTCTGAAGCTTTAGGGGGCTGCCCTGACCCCCAGGACCAAGAAACTCCTGTGAGCAGCAGCTCTGCTCAACAACTACATCTTTGCAACAAAGAAGCAACTTTCAAAGAACTCACCCTTCCAGCCGGAAGCGTGAGTCTTCACACTCTGCACCCGACGCCCCCGGCTCGAGATCCAGAGAACCAACACCACAGGGAGGACTCCTCGGCAACTGCGACCCCGTGAGTAGCCCGAGACGGCCTCCTGGACCCCTATAGTGACGCCTGCAGAGAGAATCCAGAGGCTTCCCCTGACCGCGACTGCCTGTAACAAGAGACCCGATGCCTGGACCAAGCACTGCACCCGGAGCCCCCAGGACCTGAAGGAACCGAACCTCAGTGCAGGGGTACCCCCAGGAGACCCTCTGCCTATCCCTGGTGGTGGCTGTCCCGAGAAGCCCCCCCTGTACCTGCCTGCACCGCTAGAATGACCCCCGGGTCCCTCCATTGAATCCTATCTAAAACCTGATGCCTACTTTGCACACTGCACCCGGCCGCCCCTGTGCTGCTGAGGGTGTGTTTTGTGTGCCTACTTGTGTCCCCCCCAGTGCTCTACAAAGCTCCCCTGGTCTGCCCCCGAGGACGTGGGTACTTACCTGCTGACAGATTGGAACCGGAGCACCCCAGTTCCCCATAGGCACCCTTGTGTTTTGGGCACCTCTTTGACCTCTGCACCTGACCGGCCCTGAGCTGCTGGTGTGGTAACTTTGGGGTTGCCCTGAACCCCCAACGGTGCGCTTCCACCAGGGATAGGCAGAGGGTCTCCTGGGGGTACCCCTGCACTGAGGTACGGTTCCTTCAGGTCCTGGGGGCTCCGGGTGCAGTGCTTGGTCCAGGCGTCGGGACACCCTTGTCCTCAGGGTCAGTTTAGCAGAGAGTTCACAAATCAGACGGAGTCACCAACTGGAGGAATAAAGAGAAGTTTATTACATGAATTATAGCTCGAGCTAATACAGAGTCCCAGGACAGTCAAGTGACTATCCTACGGAGGCTGCCCCTTCACTCTGGGGCACCCAGCCTTATATACACACAAAACTGCTTAGTGAGAGGACAACTCCACCCCTAGCGCATTCAAGGTCCTCTACGGCCTTCAGAATATTTCAGGGATACACGTGTGGTGGGAGAAGGTACAGATGCAGCTGGCAGGAGGTGGCAACGACCTGTACAAACTTGTTCTGGCAGTTACTGATTAAGCACGACAATTCTCGGAACTGTAATTGGAAAAAGTAAATGGCAGCGATAAGTAGATTGCAGCCCAAGGCTGCGAGCACAAGGTCAATCATCAAAGTTCAAGAGGTTTGTCGAGCACATGGCAACATAATAAAGATAAACAGATGCCTAGCAGCTATGGTGTATGATTAACTTTATGTACATTTTCTCACCTCCACTTCAAAATCCACATCACCGCCAACAACACACTCAGAGGAACACTGGTCTACAGACCCCCTGGACCCAGACCGCAGTTCTGCAATGACATCGCCAATGCCATCAGCTCCCAAGCCCTCGCCTCAACAGACTACATCCTCCTTGGTGACCTAAACTTCCACCTAGAAAATAACAACAATATTAACACCACCAACCTAATCGACAACCTCGCCAACTTCGGCCTCAAGCAACTCATCACTACACCCACCCACTCCGCAGGCCACACACTAGACCCCATCTTCTCAGCCAGCAACCATGTCTCTTTCAGCCACAGCACCAAACTCAGCTGGACAGACCACCGCTGCATCCACTTTTCCTACCAGAAACCAGTCACTCACCACCACCGCACACAACCTCCCCGACGCAACTGGAGCAAAATATCAACGGATCAACTGATCTCCACTCTCACCCAGGCCCCACCCCCTGGGACCCCGGACCCCAACACAGCCACCACCAACCTGCATCGCTGGATAGAAGATTGCGCCAAAACCCTCGCACCGCTCAAAAAAAACCCAAACACCTCCCATAGAATCAAGGCCAGCTGGTTCACCCCAGAACTACAGGAATCTAAACGGCTATGTCGCAGAATGGAAAAAACCTGGCACCTTGACCCTACCAACTCCAACCACATCGCTTTCAAGGATGCCCTACGCAAACATCACCAACTGATCCGCACCACCAAAAGGACCCACTTCAAAAACCGCATCGACGCCAACGCTCACAACAGTAAAGAGCTCTTTGGCATCGTTAATGAGCTCTCCACCCCCAGGACCTGCTCCAACGAACCCCTGCCATCACAGGAGTTCTGCAACTCACTGGCAACCCACTTCCGTCGGAATGTAGAAGAAATCCACAATAGCTTCAAACCCCAGACCCACCAGCTGAATACAAACACCCAAGAACCCAACGCTCCAAGCAACACCCACCTCCTCCACACCTGGACCCCCGTCAACATAGAGGACACCGCTACCACCATGGCCTCCATCCACTCCGGATCACCATCGGACCCCTGCCCACACCATATCTTCAATAAGGCAAACATCATCATCGCCCCTCACCTCTGCAAAACCATCAACAGCTCCTTTGAGTTAGCCACCTTCCCAGAAAGATGGAAGCACGCAGAAATTAACGCCCTGCTGAAGAAACCAAAGACAGACCCAGACGACCCCAAGAACTACTGGCCGATCTCCCTCCTCCGCTTCCCAGCCAAGGTCATTGAAAAAATCGTAAACAGCCAACTATCCCGGTTCCTGGAAGACAGCAAGGTACTCAACACCTCCCAATCCGGACTCCGCAGAAACCACAGCACCGAGACTGCACTCATTGCTGCCACAGACGACATTAGGACCATGCTCGACGAAGGAGAAACAGTAGCTCTCATCCTCCTGGACCTCTCTGCAGCCTTCGACACGGTATGTCATCACACTCTCCGCACACGCCTCCACAACGCTGGAATCCGTGACAAGGCACTCGACTGGATCTCGTCATTTCTCTCAGGCAGAACCCAGAGAGTCCACCTCCCACCGTTCCTGTCAGAAGCCTCCAGAATCATCTGTGGTGTTCCCCAAGGATCTTCACTCAGCCCCACGCTCTTTAATGTTTACATGGCCCCCCTTGCCAACATCGCACAAACCCACCACATCAACATAGTTTCCTACGCAGACGACACTCAGCTCATCCTCTCCCTCACGAAAGACCCTACAACTGCCAAGAACAACCTTCACAACGGACTTCACGCCATCGCCAGCTGGATGGAATCAAGCCACCTCAAGTTAAACACAGACAAGACAGAAATCCTCATCTTTGGCACCAACCCCTCAACTTGGAATGACTCCTGGTGGCCCACCTCCCTAGGAACTGCGCCCTCACCCACCACCCACGCACGCAACCTAGGCTTCATCTTGGACTCCACACTCAGCATGACTCAGCAGGTCAATGCCATCTCCTCTTTCTGCTACAACACTCTCCGCATGCTCCTCAAAATCTTCAAGTGGATTCCCGTCAAAACCAGGAAAACTGTCACCCACGCCGTGGTCAGCAGCCGATTGGACTACGGAAACGCCCTATATGCAGGAATAACAGCCAAACTCCTAACAAAGCTGCAAAAAATCCAGAACACATCCGCCTGCCTCATTCTGGACATCCCACGCCGCAACCACATTTCCCCCTACCTCAGAGACCTTCACTGGCTACCAGTATCAAAGAGGATCACCTTCAAACTCCTCATCCACGCACACAAGGCCCTCCAGGACACAGGCCCAGCCTACCTCAACGACAGACTCACCTTCCACACCCCCACCCGCAATCTTCGCTCCGCCAGCCTCGCCCTCGCCTCAATCCCCCGCATCCGCTGCACCACTGCCGGAGGAAGATCCTTCTCTCACCTAGCCACCAAGACCTGGAACTCCCTACCGCTCCACCTTCGCCAGACCCAAGATGTCTTGACATTCAGGAAACGCCTCAAGACATGGCTTTACGACCAGTAGCTCCCCCCCCCAGCGCCTTGAGACCCTAACCGGTGATTGGTGCGCACTATAAATCCTTGATTGATTAATTGATTGATTGGACGCCTGGATCTCGATGACCAACCTGGCTCATCAGGGATCTCCTGACCTTCAGTAACCCAAGCACAGTCCCATACCACCACACAGCCTCCCCCCTCAGGAAACACCAGCATAGTACCCACCTAGCGGGCCCATACCTCCCAGGACACATCAATCAGCAGTGTGTCCACCACTTCAGGGACCCCAGGCAACTCCACAAATACAGGACGATCAGGAACCTGGGGTCAGTGGCAATGGGCACACGGTTCAGGAGACAGAGGCACAGGAGAACAGGGAAGCTGGGAGGACTGCTGTGTGACGGGGGAGGGCCGGCCCAGGGAACCAATTCTCCAGGAGGCACTCACCAAGATCCTGGGAGCATACCACCATTCCCAGGAGACAATGCCCAGATACTGGACAAAATGCAGGAGAACCAGCAACCTCAGGGGGGACAGTTCCTGGGGATCGGGGAGGACTTGAAGAACATCAACACCATAGGGGTGCTGGCAGACATGGCCAACACCATGAGGGAGGAAGTGGTACACCACCGGGCCCCTACCACTAGCCAAACCGATGAACAACCCTCCACCTCCTCTGCCGCTAGTGGACAGGAGGCCCCACCACAGGACCAACAGGCCACCAGCACCCATTCCCCTGCAAACGGTCCCTGCAATCCAGGCAGAAGCCAGAGACTATTGCCAAGACCCCTGCCAGGAAATAAGACTCTCCTGATTGTCACCCTTGTGTCCCACCCTTTCACCCTGTCCACGTTGAACTGCCATTGCTCCCCTTCCTATGCACCCTTGGACAATGCACCTGTGATCCACATAAACTGGACTCTATCCTAGCCTTTCCTCCACCATCACCCCAGCCCATTGCACATCCCCCTCTACTTATTAGCACTTAAATAAGCACCATTTGAAAAAGTCTGTCAAATGATTGAACTATGTATTTGTTTAACAAGCTGTAAATGGAGCTGGATGGGCGCATGGGGGCATCACAGCAGCCACAAGGGGGTGAGTACAGTGCCCCAATATACTACTTGCGCGTGGTGGAGTGGCATCCAGGTGGTGGATGTGGGCCTGTGGGTACCCCTAGGCCAGGCCGAACATTGCACAGTAGGTCCCATGTTGGGCAGGATCTGATGTGAACTTCCTCCAACCGAGCTACTAGGCATCCACCACTGGGTCTGTGGGTCTCAGGTATGCTGCAATTGGCGTTAGGTATCCCTGTCCATGGGCTGGTGACTGGCATTGTGACTGTTAGTGCATTGCTTAGTGCGTAGGGCTATTCCCTGTGTGTGTGTGTGTCGTGTACGCCAACGGTGGTGTTGGTGCCGCCATTGACCAAGTGTATCCTTTGTCTCTCCCCCCCCTTTTTCTTTTGTCACCCTGTCCTTATGTGCATTAGCATCATCTGGCAGAGGAGCAGAGGCTCTGGCGACGGGGAGAGCTGCAACCCACAGGGCCCAGAAGGCCAAATCCACAGAGGGTGAGGGCATCAGTGGGACGGAGGGGACAGTTCTGACAGTGATACCTCCTCCGATGGAAGCTCCCTGGTGGCGGCGGACACCTCTCTGGCCACCCCAACTACAGGTACAGCTGCCACCCCTGTACCAGCACCCCCCTCCCAGCAGCCCCTCAGCGTGTTTACCGTGCCCACTCACCCAGGAGGGTGGGCATCTCCTTCGCCCCAGGCACTTCAAGCCCTGCCCCAGTTAGCCCTGCTGCCCTGAGTGAGGAGGCTATTGACCTCCTGCGATCCATCTCTGTTGGGCAGTCAACCATTGTGAATGTCATCCAGGGGCTGGCAGCCCATCGGCAACAGACAAATGCATTCCTGGAGGGCATTCATTCTGGCATGGTGGCCCAACAGAGATCAATCCAGGCTCTGGCCTCCTCCCTGATGGCAGCCATTGTCCCTGTTTCTAGCCCCCTGCCTCCAACTTCCTCTACCCAATCCCATTCCCTCAACCCTAACCTATCCCAAGCACACAGGCATACCAGCATGCACACAGGACAACACACAGGAGTGGTTCAGGCAAACACAAGCACCACACATCATCCCACAGGCACTCACACAAACACCATCCAGATGCAGACATACCAACATGCGCTGCCTCTGTGTCCCCCTCCTCCTCCTCATCCACCTCCCTCCCAGTAGCGTCTACACTCACACCTGCATGCACTACATCCTCATCCACTACCACCATCACGCCTATCACTACACACCCCTCAATGGCAGTCACCACTCCCACATCCATGCACACATCCCCTGTGTCCTCTCCCACTGTGTCTGTGCCCCCTCATCCCAAAGTACCCAGATGCAAGCACTCAGAGACCCAACAGCCATCCACCTCACAACAGCATCCAGCCCATGCACCTGCACCCAAAATCAGCAGATACCTCCTACAACCACTTCCTCTTCCGCCATTCCTGAACCTTCACCCTCTTCCTGCCCCAATGTCCCTAAGGAGCTTTTCCTCTCCACCGTTGATCTCTTTCCTACCACCACCCCCCATCCTTCACATCAGACCAGGGTGGTCAGAACCCAGGCGTGCACCTCAGCCACCCAGTCCACGGCCACAGTACTGTCGACAGCTACTGCAGGTGGGAGAGGATCCCGGGCACCAGGCAGCCACACTGAAAGGGTGCCTGCACCAGGTGCTTCAAGGAAGGGCAAGGAGGCACCACCAGCTGCGTCTAGGAAGGGCAAGGAGGCACCACCAGCTGCTACAGGGAAGGGCAAAGAGGCACCCCCAGCTGCTACAGGGAGGGCCAAGGAAGCACCCCCAGCTGCTATAGGAAAGTGCAAGGGGCAAACCCCGGCTGCTGACAGGAAGGGCAAGAGGCCTGCACTAGCAGGCAGGAAGGACAGGTGGCATGGTGCTGGGACTCATTCGGAGCCCCCACCACCAACCATGGTGATTCAGCTATTCGAAGCTGCAAAGAAAGGGCTGGAGCCTCCCCCCACCACTGGCAGCACCACCACTAGCACCGCCACCAGCACCACCTCCAAGCCCGCCACCAGCACCACTGCCAGCAGCAGCAGCCCCAGTGGGCAGCCGTCTGAGGCTGCAGGGGAAGGGCTGCAGCCTCCCCCCCCCCACTGCCAGCACCGCCACCAGCACCACTGCCAGCAGCAGCAGCCCCAGTGGGCAGCCATCCGAGGCTGCAGTGGAAGGGCTGTAGCCTCCCTACACCACTGCCAGCACTGCCACCAGCACTGCCACCACTGAGCAGCCGTCACCGTAGGTGGGCAGTGTGTAGTCCTGCATCCATGGGCTGTTGTGCGGCCTGGGCCCTGCAAATCCTGTGGGTCTGACACCCAGGTGAGAGACTGTGACCTTGCACTCCCCAAGATCTGCATCACAGGACACAAACCCCACTCCAGAACCAGTGAAAGAAGCCATCCACTCACCCCATTCTTCCCAGGATGAAGCACACTGGGCACAAAGCCCCCTCCAGAACCAGTGGAAGAAGCCATCCACTCACCCCATCCTTCCCGGGATGAAGCAGACTGGGCACAAAGCCCCATCCAGAACCAGTGGAAGAAGCCATCCACTCACCCCATCCTTCCCAGGATGAAGCACACTGGGCACAACGCCCCCTCCAGAACCAGTGGAGAAGCCATCCACTTGAGAGACTGTGGCCTTGCACTCCCCGGGACAGAGTAATGGGCATGTTGGCCCCTCAAGGACCAGTGGTGTTGTACCATCTTTCGGCTGAGGTGCCCCCCATTCCCTGTCCCCCAGAGGTGCCTGACTATTTTCGAACTGATGCCCCTGAAGTGTTCTCTCCGTGTTGTTGCAGGATTGAGGTGGGGCCTTGGCCTATGTGTTGTGGCCCTGGGGCCCACGGACATTGAGGACTGGGCAGTGTTCCTACATTTGTAAATATGTATATACATTTGTATTTTGATGCACTTATTCATAGTATTTTATCGTATTACACTCACTTTCTTAAAATCATTTTGTCCTTGCATTATTCCTGAGGGGTACGGGGTGAATATGCAATGTTATTGCATCTGCTTGTGTATATGGTGTTGGGGGTGTTGCATGTTGCGTATGTGTGTCACTCTCTTTTTCCTCCCCCTTCCCTTGTGTGCTAGACGGCAGTACTCACTGTGGTCGTCTTTGCCGGCATTGATGTTCATAATGCAGCAGAATGTAGACGAGCATGGGGAATATGTGCAGCTCGGGCTCCATGGCATCGTGGTTGTTCCCAGAGTCTCCAGAGGTGAGTCCTTTAACTTCTGAGTTCTGTTTCCACCATGCTTTTGATGTCATTGGTACCGCCCCGGAAAAGGTGGGGGATAGGCTGGTCATAATAGAGTGGGCAGTAAATTGTCTTCCCCCTGGCTGTTGGCGGTTACCGCTGTGGTGCTTGTTGATTCCGCTGTGGCGGTCGGAGTGTTAAAGTGTCTGTCCCATTTCTGTTAGCACCGGCCTGTTGGTGGTATTACCGCTGCTTTATCAACAACCACCAGGGTTGTAATGAGGGCCAAGGTATTGTGAAGCAGTGGTTATATGCACATCTTTGCATTCCGGGGTGCCCATACTAGCATGTGAATTACAGGGCATTTCTCAAATAGATTTCTTTTTTACACACTGTCTTACATTTGGAAGGACAAAATGAAGAGAAAGACAATGGGTAGTAACACTTAGTTTGATATTCTGTTTTCCCCAAGTCTCCCGATAAAAATGGTACCTCACTTGCGTGGGTAGGACTAATGCTTGCGACAGGAAATGGAACATGGACACATCACATTTTTACATTGAAATCTGACGTGTTTTTTGCAAAGTGCCTAGCTGTAGATTTCGGCCTCTTGCTCAGCCGGCACCCAGGGATCCTACCAAACCTAAGCATTTTTTTAAACTAGACACCTAGGGGAATCCAAGATGGGGTGACTTGTGGGGCTCTCACCAGGTTCTGGTACCTAGAATCCTTTGCAAATCTCAAAATTTGGCCAAAAAAAACAGTTTTTCCTCACATTTCGGTGACAGAAAGTTCTGGAATCCACAAATGTGGAGCCACAAATGCCTTTCCACCCAGCGTTCCCCCAAGTTTCCTGATAAAAATGGTACCTAACTTGTGTGGGTAGGCCTAGTGCCTGTGAAAGGAAATGCCCCAAAACACTATCTGGACAAATCAAAATTATCAAATACAAAACTACCTGTTTTTGCGGGGCGGCACCTGCGTTTTTGGTCCAGGGCTCAGCAGCCATCTAGGGAAACCTACCAAGCCCAGACACTTCTGAAAACTAGACACCCGAGGGAGTCCAAGGAGGTGTGACTTGCGTGGATCCCCCAATGTTTTCTTACCCAGAATCCTCAGCAAACTTCAAATTTAGCTAAAAAATCACATTTTTCCCACATTTCTCTGTGGGATCACCGCACCGGGACAAATTTCCTACCACCCATGTTCCCCTCAGTCTCCCGGTAAAAATGATATCTCACTTGTGTAGGTGGGCCAAGTGCCTGTGACAGGGAAGAGCCAAAAACATGTCAAAATTGAGGGGGAACCAAAGCGGGTGCAAAAGGGCAGTTTGAAAAAAAACAGTTTTAGGCGGACAAGTGCAGCAGAATTTTTATCGGTATAGATGAGACAATGATGGGTGGTAGGAATTTTGTGGATTCCTGCAGATTCCGGAAGGTTCCATCACAAAAATGTGGGAAAAATGTGTGATTTCCAGCAAAGTTGGAGGTTTGCAGGGCATTGTAAGAGAATGGTGCGGGGTGCATGTGAAGCACACCACCCTAGAATCACCCAGATGTTTAGTTTTCAGATGTGTCTAGGTCTTGTGGATTTTTCTACATGGCAGCGTCCCAAAATCCAAAAAGTGCAGCCCTCACCATTCCAAGTGGAACGATTTTGAGAGTTAGCCAGGCTCTCATGGCCCAAACGTAAAATCAAGACCCAAAATAATCAAATGTCCTCTTGCTTGCCATAGGATAAGATGTTTTACTGTGCGGGGGAGAGCTGAAAGACTATTACCCCCTTCAGTTGGGGTGGGGGCATAACCAGGCCCATACTGGTTGGTAGCCACCACCCCACTATGTTTTAAAAAAAAATAATTCTATGGCATCTAGTAGACTTACTGCCCCCCCTGGGTGTGGATCGGGGGTAATTGCCCCATCTGCCCACTGGTGGGCAGAACAACTTTGGCCCCATTTATTTGGGGTGGGGGTATGACCATACCCCCACTCTCTTATTTTGAAAAAAAAGATCTACCCTGTTCTCTGGTGGGTTTTCTGCCCCCCATGGTGGCAGTTGTGCCTTCCAAAAATAGGCCAATCTGCCCCAAGTGGGGCAGGGATGGCCAACAGTAATGTGCCCCCATGGGGAGTGACCCTTGCCCACGGGGCTGCCCCCCCAAACAAAACACACACATACACACACACCAATCGCTGGTGCCTAAGTGGTTTCTGCTCCCCACCCGGGGGGCAGATCAGCCTACCGATCTGCCCCTAGGGGAACAGAAATGGCCTAAAATAAATCCCCCCCCCAGGGGAGTGACCCTTGCCTAAGGGGTCGCTCCCCTTGAGTGAAATTGGTGCAAAAAAAAATCCCCGGTGCCAAGTGGTTTCTGCCCCCCTTGGGGGCAGAAATGGCCTAAAATAAATTTGACCCCCAGGGGATCGACCCTTGCCTAAGGGGTTGCTCCCCTTGTGTGAAATTGACACAAAAAAAAAAAAATCCCTGGTGTCTAGTGGTTTCTGCCCCCCTTGGGGGCAGATTTGCCTAACAAAAATAGGCTGATCTACCCCCAAGGGGGGGCAGAAATGGCCTAAGTACAATTTGCCCCTCCAGGGGAGCGACCCTTGCCTAAGGGGTCTCTCCCCATATATAAAAGACAAAAGTAAACATAAAGAATATATATCCCTGGTGTCTAGGGGTTTCTACCCCCCCCAGGGGCCGATCAGCCTAATTATAATAGGCCTATCTGCCCCCAGGGGGGGCAGAAAAGACCTACATATATTTTGCCCCCCTGGGGAGCAGCCCTTGCCCAAGGGGCTGCTCACCTCATGCACAAGTATAAAAAAAAAATGACTGGTGTCTAGTGGTTTTTGCCCCCTTGGGGGCAGATTGGCCTAATACAAATAGGCCGATCTGCCCCCAAGGGGGGCAGAAATGGCCTAAATACAATTTGCCCCCCAGGGGAGCGAACCTTGCCTAAGGGGTCACTCCCCATACATAAAAACATAAATTAAATACAAATAAAATATATATATCCCTGGTGTCTAGAGGTTTCTGCCCCCCCCCCGGGGGCAGAGCAGCCTAATTATAATAGGCTGATCTGCCCACGGGGGGGCAGAAAAGGCCTAAAAATATTTTGCCCCCTGGGGAGCAGCCCTTGTCCTTATGCGTAAGTATAAAAAAAAGAAAATCCCAGGTGTCTAGTGGTTTTGGCCTCATAAAAATAGGCCGATCTGCCCCCAAGGTGACACAAATGGCCTAAAAATAATTTTGCCCCCTGGGGAGCGACCCTTGCCTAAGGTGTTGCTCCCCACATATAAAAAAATAAAAAATAAACAAAAAAATGTATCCCTTGTGTCTAGGGCATTTCTGCCCCCGAAATGGCAGAAATGGCCTAAAAATAATTTGCCCCCCTGGGGAGCAGCCCTTGCCCAAGGGGCCACTCCCCTTATGAGTATCAAAAAAATAAATTCCCTGGTGTCTAGTGGGCATTTCTGCTGCCCGATTGCATTGCGATCGGGCAGCAGAAATGCTTGCAGAGACATGAAAGGAAAGGCCTTTCCTTTCCTTTCATGCCTCTGCTTGCCCCCTCCTCCTGAGGGTAAGAGAAAGGCTGGGCATTTCTCTTCCGCATCGCAATGGGAGGTGACCTCTGATGAGGTCAGCACGCGATCGTTTGCTGACGTCATCAGACGTCACTGGGGGGTCGGGTGCTCGGGGATGGAAGGGGAAGCGATTCCTTTTCCAGCCCTGCTCTGGGGGGGTGGGGGAGAGGCCCTCGGGGGAGCGCAAGTGCTTCCCCCGAGGGCCTATACTAGGATGTAGTGGTTACGTCCATGGCGCCTCAGCACCGTGCCACCAGACGTAACCACTATGTCCTTGGTGGGGAAGGGGCTAGAGGTAGCTGCGGATGAGCAGCCAAGGCTTATCTAGGAGACATGTAAAGCTCATGCTATACCACTAATAGTCACACAGCACTTACACACATGAAAGAACCACACAGTGTTGCAAAATTAAAGGTACTTTATTTTAGGGACACAAATACTGAAATACTATATAGGCAATACTCTACTAGCAGGTGAGTAAACATACTATTATATACATCTTAGTTGTCAGGAATGAGCATAGAATGTAACAGAAATAAGTACAAAAACAACAGACAATGGTGACCATAGAGGGAGCCCAAACCATATACTAAAACCATGGAATGCGAATGATGGACCCCCACCCAGGTAAGTGGAGTCTGTAGAGGGGAGGTGGAGGAACTAGGAACCCCAAAAGGTTAAATACCAGAGTGCCCCCCAGTGACAGAAGAGGACAGGAGAGGAGAGGTAAGTACCTGTTTTTTTACCAAACCCACAGAGAAACTTTGTGAAAGGTCTGTGCAAGACCCAAGCAAGAATGCAAGAAACAGAAGATGGATCCAGACAGAAGAGGACCTACAAATGAAGGGGACAAAGTCCTGTTCCAGTTGGAGTGTCTGGTTAGGGCAGGAGCCACTACCCACCCTTCTGGATATGCAGGACCAGGTCAATGGTGAAGACCAGGAGTCGGCTATGCAGCACAGCAGCCGAGGAAAAGTTCCAGAAGTAATGCAGTTGATGTCCCACATCAGAAGAAGAGTTGCAGTCCGTCAGAGGTGTGGAAAAACCACCAACAAGCCTTGGCAAAGGCAAGAGCTGCAAAGGAGAAGTTGCAGAGCTACTGGGGACCAGGAAGGTCCGAGGGGACTCAACCCAAGGAGGGGAGTCCCAGGCATCCCCCAGCAGTCAGCCATTTTTTTTAATCGTTGATCCTGTTTCATAGCATATGAACTGAAAGTGAAGAATGCTAATGAATATCATATGCGGGAAACTTTCTGTGCCTGTGAACACTCCTCATGACAACACTCCATAATTCAGCACAGGCAGCAGGCACAGGAGTCGCAGTGGGCTCACTCAGCACACCTGTAAAGGAGTCCCACATCGCTGGAGCAGCAGGCAGAAGACCACACATTGCAGAGAAGCGTGCTGGAGGCAGATGCTGGAAGGGCCCAGAGAAACAAAGTTGCAGAGTGAAGTTGTCACTGGAGCTGCAGATTGTAGGTTCTTG
This sequence comes from Pleurodeles waltl, assembly GCF_031143425.1. Classification (NCBI taxonomy): domain Eukaryota; kingdom Metazoa; phylum Chordata; class Amphibia; order Caudata; family Salamandridae; genus Pleurodeles; species Pleurodeles waltl. The sequence goes on along the minus strand of NC_090451.1, from coordinate 76,374,180 downwards.
TGAAGTCCAGTTGCGGTTCCAATGGCCAGAAGTTGAAGTAAACGTTGCAGAGGAGTCCTGCTGGAATCTTGCATGTCGAATCTGAGGACCCACCGAAGAGGGAGACCCTAAATAGTCCTGGAAGGGGAACCTATTAGGATGGGGCTGTGATGCACTTGTCTGACCTGGCCACTCAGATGCTCAGAGAGGCCTCTGCCAACCTTGGATTCAAGATGGCAGAATCAAGTGGCCACCTTGAGGAGCTCTGGGCACCACCCCTGGGTTGATGATGTACAGGGGAGTAGTAACTCCCCTTTCCATTGTCCAGTTTTGCACCAGAGCAGGGACTGGAGGTCCCTGAGCTGGTGTAGACTGGTTTATGCAAGGAGGGCACCAAAGGCCCCCTTCAAAGCAAACCAGTGGCTTGGGGAGGCTATAGCTCCCGAGCCATGTAACACCTATTTACAAAAGGAGAGGGTGTTGCCGCTCTCTCCTAAAGGAAATCCTTTGTTCAGCCTTCCTGGGCTTGAGCTGTTCAAGCAGCAGGAGGGCAGAAGCCAGTCTGTAGGATGGCAGAAGCGCGGGCTGCACAGGAAACCCCCAAATCTGGTAGGAGCAAAGCTGGGGGTCCTCTAAGGAGCCCTGAAAGTGCACAGAATCATACGACCAATACTGGTAACAGTATTGGGGTGTGATTCCAAAATGTTTGATAAAAAATATGCCTAGGTTCGGAGTTACCATTATGTATCTGGACATAGGTAGTGACCTATGTACAGTACATGGCTAAAATGGCTTCCCCGCACTCACAAGGTCCAGGAAAATTGAGCTGGAGTTCGTGGGGGCACTTCTGCTCATGCAGGGGTACCCTCACACACAGGTATTTGCACCCTGCCGTCTGGGCTACGAGGGCCTGCCATAGGGGTGACTTACAGTGATCTGGTGCAGCGACCTGTAGTGAAGAGGGTGCATGCACCCTTTCACGCAGGCTGCAATGGCAGGCCTGCAGACACACTTTGCATGGGCTCCCATGTGTGGCATAATACATGCTGCAGCCCATGGGGAACCCCTGGTGCCCCAGTGCTCTGGGTACCTGGGTACTATTTACTAGGGACTTATATGGCGGCGCCAGTATGCCAAATGTAGGGTGTAAAACGTTAGGGACAATCAAATCCAAAGGGAGAGAGCACAGTTACTGGGGTCCTGGTTAGCAGGATCCCAGTAAACGCAGTAAAAACATAATGACATCATGCAAAAAGTGGGGGTAAACATGCCAAAAAGAGGGTACTTTCCTACACTAAGTCCATTCCCAAACCTTATTTCTGAGTATGTCTTTTCCCATCTTAGAGGATAGCCCTAGCTTCCTGTTTTTTATCTTCTGGGAGTGACTCTAGTACTTGATTTAGATCTGACCATATTTGAAGGTCATACCTACCCAGTATAGCCAGGGCACTGGATGACCTTAAGGTGATCGTGCCATGGCAGAGAAACGCTTCCCTATGTTGTCCAATCTCCTATCCTCCTTATCCAGAGGAAATGAACTTTTCGACCTCCCCTGCGCCGCCTTCATAATGACTGAATTAGGCTTCGGATGACCAATCAGGCAAGCTTGAGAATTCTCAGGGGCCTTGTATTTTTTATCAGGCCTCGGTATTACCGCTGCTACTGCAGTGGGGTTCTTCATGACCTTGAGTTTCTCAGCCGAGATGTAGTCAACAATTGGTATGGCTCTTACAGATTTCTTATTTGACTCTTTAAACTTGTATAAGAAACATACTGTTTGTTGAACAGAGGCTGGGAGATATAATCACTTGGTAGCTCTCTCAAGAAGTGCATGGAATCTCCCTATATTATCAGGCGGTGAACTAGGCACTGGAGGTGTTTGTGAGGCCGAAACAGGGGTCACATAGTCATCCCATTTTCTACCGCTGGTAGTTATCTGATCTTGTGGTATCTCACCCTCTTCAGGCTCATCTTTGTCATATCCATGGTTAATGAAGTCATCATGAATAGTGATACTCTATAGCTGACATGGTTGCAAAATGTGTTTTCGCTGGACTAACGGGGATGCCTGTTGTGACAAATTCTCAACTTGTGGCATCCCAGCTTTAACTTGCTTTGAAGGTGCGGCTTCTTTTTCAGGAAATCTTTTATAATAATCCTATAACATTATATGGAGATCTGTCACTAGGGCCACAGAGACTTGCATCATAAGTTTTTGGTCTGATTTTTCAGGTATACCTTCCTCAAAAGGATCAAACTCCAGGAATTCTTCATATGTTTTCTCCCCCTGCTGTCTGTACTTAAATGAAAAGTTGCCCTGTAAATATTCAGGATCTCCTTTGACTTCATCCTCAGAGGAGTCTTGACATTTGATGTGTAATTATGATGGATTTGTGGCATCTCCAAAAGGGCCTCCATCATCTTCTTCCTCCAGTCCTCCGATTTCCAAAAGGCAAGCAGGTGCTAAAGGTCAAACTTTGTTAGGGAAAGTTGATTCCAGCTGTAGGACTGGGTCAGTAGTGACCATTGACGCGCCCATTGATGTAGCCGTTGCCAAGGGCAGTGTCATCTTCGATGGTCTGATCTTCACTGTCATCATTGTACCTGGTGTCAAGGGCAGCAGACAGCACGTCCATTGACGATATCGACAACAGCACAACAGTGTTTGGCATCAATTAGGAGATTGATGTAGACAATCTTGCAGTCAACGATGACATCACTGCCACAAATCTTACCTTCAACGAAGCCGTGGACACAGTCGAAGTTGATGTCACCGGCGTAGCCATCATTGCTGTCGCCGAGCTGTAGACGCACTTGTCAATGATTTAACAAGTGACTTGCCTGACTTTCCTGAGGTAGTCGTTCTGGTGTCAGCAGAAGCTAATGCTCTTTCAAAGGGTGTTGATGGCTCAGATACTGATGCCTTTAGCTTCCTTGAGACTTGAGGTGCTGAGGTAGTCAGCGTTTCCATTTCTAGCTTCTTCTTGTCTGCCGTTTTTAGTCTTTTTAAGCGGTTCACTTATATCCTTTCCAGGTCTTTCCTTCTTCATTGTTTCCTTCCCCTCAGGGAAAGATCCTTCATCTCCAGAGGCTTGAGTTTCTGAGGTTTTCTTTTTCTGCAGCTATAACAGCAGTCTTGTCTCTCATTTATCTAAAGTGTTTGCTAAAAATGCATTGCAGTATTTGCAGTCCTTGGGTTTGTGATGAGGGTGCAAAAAGTATGGGCACTCATTGTTAGGGTCTTCAGAGAAGAGCCTCATTTTCCCACAAGTCCAGGTCAATGGAAGTTTACTACTAATTATAATTACCATGGGACTCCCACCTCGATGACGGGGAAGATTCAAGCATGTGAAACTATGAAAGATTCAACACTGGAGAACAACTGATACTTTGGTACTACCTGGAGGTGTTATTGCACTACCTTCCATGCCCTATATTGCGGGACACACTCCTCTGGCATTATCCCCTGCCTACTAGTTAGGCACTATACTGTGGTAACTTGTACCTACACCACGAAGCGATTTCCCCCACCCTTCCCTCGCTCGCATGTAATTCCCCACATCCTTTTGTTAGTACCTGAATCAATGTCTTTGTAAGTGCCGGTGCCTGGAATATAAACCTATTGTTTTTATGGTCTGTGAAATGGAAATGCGTTTGTACCTGCATCTACACCCCATACTAATTTGCTGTGTGCCCTGCTATATATTTATGTTCTAATACAGTGCCCAGTTTCCATAATTGTTTTAATGTTATTACTTTTCCACTGAACTAAATGATGTCGCAGTATCAAGTGGACCCCCTTGTCTGATGATGTATCTGCAAAATATTGTTTCTGTTACTTGATGTTGTTGCAGGCAACTAAAATTGGTGTGACCTCACTGTCCTTAGCAGTGTTCCGGCGATACTCTGTATATATACTTGATATAAACATGTTTGAAACCAAAATGAAGAAATGTTAAACAAACAAAATCAATGATGCAGCTGCTGATTTTATACTGGATGTGATCACTGATGCCTACTGTGTTGTGATGCAATGTGCCATCAGTAATGATAACAAGCACTGGCAAAGCGAATAACCCTCATCTTTCTAAAGTGAGTGCCAAACGTTTGGCTTTCATAATGCTTTTTTTTAATTTTTCAAAACAGTACAAGAAAACTCATTTGAAAATACTGGGGGAAAAAGCAAACACATATCTTAAGGTATCTCAAAACATTCCACTGAATTCAGTATATTCATTTTTTTGTAAATGGTATGCTTTGATTTTCAAAATATTTTCACTCAGGAAATGCTCAACAAAATATAAAAATAATACTCAAGTTTGAAGTAAAACACTTACCAAGGCTTAGTTTACTTTTCACAGGGCTCAGAACTGAAATATACTCCAGACCGTTGGTCGTCTGCAATAGCCAGGGAGCTGATTTGTGGCCCTCCTGGAGAATAGACAGATCCTTTTCAGCCTTGCTAATGACACCCCCAGCAAAAAAGCCCGCTGAGTGGGTGCAGCAGCGGGTTCTTCCCACAGAACCATAAAAAAATGTATTCCAAAGCCTGACCTTTTGTGCAATATGCGGAATGCATAAGATAAAACCAAAATAACCATTACAGTCTGCACTTTAGTCATATGCTGGCAAATTATCAAAGATGTCATGAGTATTGCAGTATTTGGGGTAAGTAGTAGAGCATGGCAAGGGCACGATTTATAATTATCTTACAACACTAGTTATAGTTACTTGAAATAACTCTAACTATAACAGGTGAATTTCAAATTTTTTTGCACGTTTAAAATGTGAACTTAACTATAACGTCCCTGTAACCTTTGATTTTTTAAGTGAATTTCTATGTTTTTTTAATTTTGTTTCCTAACTATAATGTGTAGGAGGAGGCTGGCCTGGTTTGTAGTGGGTACCTTTGTGTAGGAAAGTACCATCTTGCCTGGCATGTTACCCCCATTTTTACATGTATGTCAGTTTGTTTTTGCCTGTCTCACTGGGATCCTGCTAGCCTGGACCCCAGTGCTCATAGTTTGTGGCCTGAATGTGTATACCTGTGTAGTGACTAACTGTGACACTGAGGCTCTGCTAACCAGAACCTCAGTGCTTATGCTCTCTCTACCTTTAAATTTGTCACTATAGGCTAGTGACCACTTTTACCAATTTCAATTGGCACCCTGGAACACCCTTATAATTCCCTAGTATATGGTACCTCGGTACCCAGGGTATTGGGGTTCCAGGAGATCCCTATAGGCTGCAGCATTTATTTTGCCACCCATAGGGAGCTCAGACAAACCTTTAGACAGGACTGCCACTGCAGCCTGAGTGAAAAAACGCACACCTTATTTCACAGCCATTTTCACTGCACTTAAGTTACTTATAAGTCACCTATATGTCTAACCTTCACTTGCTGAAGGTTAGGTGCAAAGATACTAAGTGTGAGAGCACCCTTGCACTAGCAAAGGTCCCCCCACATAGTTCAGGGCCATTTCCCCGGACTTTGTGAGTGCAGGGACACCATTATATGTGTGCACTACATATAGGTCAATACCTATATGTAGCTTCACAATGGTAACTCCGAACATGGCCATGTAACATGTCTAAGCTCATGGAATTGTCCCCACATGCCAAATCTGGTATTGGGGACACAATTCCATGCATCCCCGGAGCTCCATTATGGACCCCAGGTACTGCCAAACCAGCTCTCTGGGATTTTCTCTGCAGCTACAGCTGCTGCCACCCCACAGACAGGGTTCTGCCCTCCTGGGGTCTGGGCAGCCCAGTCCCAGGAAGGCAGAACAAAGAATTTCCTCTGAGAGAGGGTTTTACACCCTCTCCCTTTGGAAATAGGTGTGAAAGGCTTGGGAGTGGTAGCCTCTCCCAGCCTCTGGAAATGCTTTGAAGGGCACAGATAGTGCCCTCCTTGCATAAGCCAGTCTACACGGGTTTAGGGAACCCCCAGTCCCTGCTCTGGTGCGAAACTGGACAAAGGAAAGGGGAGTGACCACTCCCCTGTCCATCACCACCCCAGGGGTGGTGCCCAAAGCTCCTCCAGTGTGTCCCAGACCTCTGCCATCTTGGATCCAGAGATGTGAGGGCACTCTGGAGGCCACTGAGTGGCCAATGCCAGCAGGTGACGTCAGAGACCCCTCCTGATAGGTGCTTACCTGACTAGGTGGCCAATCCTCCTCTGAGGGCTATTTAGGGTCTCTCCAGTGGGCTTTTACTCAGATAACGACTTTCAAGAATTCACCAGAGTTCCTCTGCACCTCTCTCTTTGACTTCTGCCAAGGATCGACCACTGACTGCTCCAGGACCCCAGCAAAACTGCAACAAAGTAGCAAGAAGACTACCAGCGACATTGTAGCGCCTAATCCTGCTGGCTTTCTTGACTGTTTCCTGGTGGTGCATGGTTTGGGGGCTGCCTGCCTTCATCCTGCACTGGAAGCCATGAAGAAATCTCCTGTGGGTTGATGGAATCTCCCCCCTGCTTCAGCAGGCACCAAACTTTAGCATCAATGGTACCCTGGGACCCATCATGACGAGCGTGGCCCCTGGAACACAGGTGGTGGACCCAAGTGACCCAGACTGTCCAGTGGTCCAACTGTCTAAATTTGGAGCAGGTAAGTCCTTGCCTTCCTCTCCAGACAGTAATCCTGTACACTGCGTGAACTGCAGCAACAAGGGCTTCTGTGCACATTTCCACAAAATCCTGCATGCACAGCCAAGCCTAGGTTCCCCGCACTCTGTCCTGCGATGCTCAGCTCCCTGAGTTGATCTCCGGTGTCGTGGGACCCTCTTTTGCATTGTTGAGAAGACCGCTGTGTTCAGACTTCTTGAACCAGTGTTCAAGGACTTCTGTGGGTGCTACCTCCTTGTGCATGGGCTCTCTACGTTGCTGAGGGCCCCCTCTGTCTCCTCTCCCAAGTGGTGACATCTGGTCCTTCCTGGGCCCGGGCAGCACCCTTTTTCTTCAACCTCGACTCTTGCCGCTAGCAAGGCTTGTTTGGGGTATTTTGCCAAGGAAACAACTTTGCATCCTCCAGCACTCCGTGGGGCATCTTCTGCACAAAGGAGAAGTTCCTAGCGCCTTTCATTGTTGCAGAATCTTCATCTTCTTCCATCCAGAGGCAGCCATTTTGCACCTTTATCTGGGGTTTAGTGGGCTCCTGCCCCCTCTAGACACTTTCACGACTCTTGGACTTGGTCCCATTCCTTTGCAAGTCCTCAGGTGAGGAATCCGTCTTCAGTGCTTTGCAGTCTGTTGTGGTCTTTGCAAAATCCTTTATCACAACTTTAGTGTGTTTCTGGGGAAATAGTAGTACTTTACTCCTATTTTCCAGGGTCTTGGGATGGGGTATCTTGGACACCCTTAGTGTTTTCTTACACTCCCAGCGACCCTCTACACACTACACTAGCCTAGGGGTCCATTCGTGGTTCGCATTCCACTTTCTTAGTACATGGTTTGTGTTGCGGCCTATTGCATCCTATTGTATTCTACAGTGTTTGCACTACTTTCTGACTGTTTTACTTACCTGATTTTGGTTTGTGTGTATATTTTGTGTATTTTACTTACCTCCTAATGGAGTATATCCTCTGAGATATTTTTGCCACATTGTCACTAAAATAAAGTACCTTTATATTTAGAAACTCTGAGTATTGTCTTTCTTATGATATAGTACCTATATGATATAGGATAACTGGACATTGCACAAGGTGTAAGTACCATTGGTACCCACTATAAGCCAGGCCAGCCTCCTACATTTGTGGTGCAGCGGTGGGATAAGTACTTGTAACTGCTTTACCACTTTGTCATTGGTGCTTTTCAGAAGAAAACCATATTCTAAATACTAAGAAATATACACAGGTAACCTTAACAGTCTTACATTCTTTCTAAAAACTTTCAGAAAAGTTTGAAAAAGTTTTTCTCTTTTCTTTAAAAGTTTTCTAAACCTTTTCTTACTTCCCTAAACTCTTTCTTTCAACTATGTCTGTAGTAGAAGCCACTCCCAAAGTTGTGCTGACAACTTATAACAATTTAAGCTTTAAACGTTTGAGGGGTCTGTGTATAGAAAGGATTTTAGGGATTGGTAAGAACCTTACCAAAGATCTCCTTCTTAGCCTTCTCCTTGAAAGTGACTAGAATCAGACTGGTCAAACCCAGGAACAGGAGGTAGAGGAGGGGGGTACCCAGGTAGAATTAGGGGAGGCCCATGAGGACTCTGGGAAGGGTACTTCCAAAGACCTTCCAGTTATCAGGCCACCTAGTGAAGCTGGTAGTGGGAGGGGGTCACACATCAGTAGGGCACCTTTCACTCCAAAAGGCCAGGTCACTAGGTTTCAGGTAGTTAGAGAAAGGTCCACGTCTGCTAATTCTCACATTACCTCTGTGTCAGAGAATTCCCAAACCTCCCACCCTGAGGATAACACCCTAGAGTGGTAACTCAGAAAGCTGAGGTTGGAAGAGGCCAGACTGAAGCTAAGACAGCAGCAGTTGACCTTAGACAGGGAACCCCTAGATGTAGAGAGGGAAAGACAGAAGTTGGGGTTAGTTCCCCATGGTGGCGGCAGCAGCAATCTTGATAGCCATCCTGTTAGAGAAACAGATTCAAGAAACCTGCAGAAGATTGCCCCCCCTTACAAGGAGGGGGATGGCATAAACAAGTGGTTTTCTGCACTTGAGAGGGCCTGTATGGTACAGTTGGTCCCTCAAAGGCAGTGGGATGCTATCTTGTGGCTATCTTTCACTGGCAAAGGTAGGGACAGGCTCCTTACTGTCAGCGAGAGTGATGCCAACAACTACAAAGTTTTGAAAGATGCGCTCTTAGATGGATTTGGCTTAACCACTGAACAATACAGGATAAAGTTCAGTGATACCAGAAAAGAGTCCTCTCAAGACTGTTCAGTGAAGGCCTTAGAGGGATGGTTACATGGCAGTAAGGTGACTGACTATGAAAGCCTATATAATCTTATTTTGAGAGATCATATTTTGAATAATTGTGTATCTGACTTGTTGCATCAGTACTTGGTAGACTCAGAACTGACCTCTCCCCAAGAATTAGGAAAAAAGGCAGACAAATGGGTCAGAACAAGAGTGAGCAGAAAAGTTCCTACAGGTAATGACAAGGATGACAAGCAGAAGGATGGTAGGTCTTCTGACAAGGCTGGGGACCAAGACAAAAATAATTCTGAGTCTTCATCAGGCCCACAAAAATCATCTGGGGGAGATGGGTCCAAATCCTCTTCAAACAATCAAAATAAGCCATGGTGTTATTTATGTAAAAGTAAAGGCCATTGGGCAAGTGATTCCACTAGTCCAAAGAAAAACACCAAGGTTCCCACTACCACAACCCCAACTGTGCCCTCTAGTGCCCCTAGTAATACCAGTGGTGGTGGGAAGTCTACTACAAATAGCCAATCAATCGGTGTAGCTGGGCTCACCATTGGTAATGTAGTTGGGGTTGGTCTTGTTAGGGAGACCACAGAGGCTGTTTTAGTCTCTGATGGTGGTATTGATGTTGCCACCTTGATTGTTTGTCCCCTTAACATGGGTAAGTACAAGCAACTACCCCTAATAAATGGTGTTGAGGTTGAGGCCTACATGGATACAGGAGCCAGTGTCACTATGGTGATTGCGAAACTGGTTGCCCCTGAACAACACCTACTTGGTCAGCAGTACCAAGTGACTGATGCTCATAACAACACTCTTAGCCACCCCATGGCTGTTGTGAATCTCAACTGGGGGGGAGTTACTGATCCAAAGAAAGTTGTGATAGCCACTGATTTAACTGTAGACTGCTTACTAGGAAATGATTTGGAAACATCAGCTTGGGATGAAGTGGAGTTAGAGGCTCATGCAGCAATGCTAGGCATTACAGGGCATATCTTTGCTCTCACAAGGGCTCAGGCCCAGAAGCAAGGAGGACAGGGAAACTTGGATCCTGGAAAAATGGACCAAGTGCTCCTAAAAGCTAGGGGTAGAAAGGGTAAATCCTTGCCCACTATCCCTCCCTCTCCAGAAGATTCCCCTTTTGAGGAAGAGGAATCCTCTCCCTGTGCAGAACCTACACCAGATGACTGAGCTTTTGGGTGCAGGGGGGCCTGCAAGGGAAGAGCTGAGTGTGGCACCGCAGACCTGACCCACACTAGAGGGTTTAAGACAGCAAGCTGTCAAACAGCAGAATGGGGATATCACTGATAGCCATAAAGGGGGTCATTACAACATTGGCGGTAAAAGCCGCTTACCGCCGTGCAGAAGATCGCTAACACACCGCCGCGGCAGCGGAATTCCGCCACGGTCATTATGACCCACTGCTCGGAATCCGCCAAAATTCAGACACCCACACAAGTCCGCCACACCAAAGGTCAGTGATAAACTGGCGATAACAAAACCTCCACCGTCACGCCAACAGAAATACGCCCACACTATCACAACACACGAATCCACGTGGCGGTCTTTCAACCGTGGTATTCCATTGGCGGTACACACCGCCGCGCTCTAAATACACACACTCTTACAAAACACATCCACATTGGGCAATTCAAAATACACACACCTGATACACATACACACACCACTCCCACACACCCATTACAATATAAAACACACACCCACATCACCCACAAACCCCTACGACAAAATTACAGAGAGAAGGCTAGAGAGAGACACTACAAACAACTACCAAGCATCCACAGGCACACAATACCATCACCCACATAACTTCCACGCACCTCACACAACACACCACTAAATATCACCCCACTTATCACTACACACACCACCCCACACATCACCCACACCACCCCATGGCACGGCAAAGACACCCCAGGTTCTCTGAGGAGGAGCTCAGGGTCATGGTGGAGGAAATTGTCCGGGTAGAGCTACAGCTATTCGAATCACAGGTGCAGCACACCTCCATAGCTAGGAAGATGGAGCTATGGCGCAGAATAGTGGACAGGGTTAACGCAGTGGGACAGCACCCAAGAAATAGGGATGACATCAGGAAGAGGTGGAACGACCTACGGGGGAAGGTGCTTTCTGTGGTTTCAAGACACCACCTTGCGGTTCAGTGGACTGGCGGCGGACCCCCACCTCCTCCCCCACAACTAACAACATGGAAGGAGCAAGTCTTGGCGATTCTGCATCCTGAGGGCCTCGCAAGAGAAGATGGAGGAATGGACTCTGGTAAGTCAAATCTTCACTATTACATCCCCCACCCTACTTGCATGCTATCACATACCCCTACCCTCACCCCCATCACTCCAACTCCTCACAAATGTCCCAACATCACAAACTACACATCCTAACACCAAGCCCTGCATGCAACAACAAAGCATGGACACCCATCACCAAAGCATGGCCACTGCACATACCCATACACCCCCCTAAACCACCATCACACAAGGACCCACACAGGAATGCAAGCACTGGGGTACACGGTCATCCACCCATTGCACACCATGGCACACACAGGTGTAATAAACATCCTTTTATACCCCTGCAGGACCCCTACCCAACGTCACCGGACAGGAGGGTCCACACATGTCCACACCACCAACAGAAGAGGCCCACAGTGATGACAGCAGCTCTGTCTAACTGGATCTAGATGAACAGCCTGGCCCATCGGGGACCTCTGGACAGTCGGTTCCCTTGACACAGTCACAGGCCACCACAGAGCTTCTCCCCTCTGGAAACACCAGCACAGCGCCCACCCACGGGCCCATACATCTGTCCCCAGGACACGTCAATCAGCAGTGTGTCCACCACTACAGGGAACCTAGGCTAACCCACCACCCCAACAACAGGGACCTGGGGGCAGTGGCAGTGGGCACACGGTCCAGGGGACAGAGGCCCAGGAACACAGGGGAACTGGGAGGGCTGCTGTGCGACAGGGGGAGGACAGGCCAAGGGAACCCACTCTCCACGAGGCCCTCTCCAACATCATGGGAGCCTACCACCATTCCCAGGAGATGATGGCAACGGTACTGGCCAAATTTCAGGAGACCCAGCGCCTACAGGAGGAACAGTATTTGGGCTTCAGGGAGGAACTCAGATCCATCAATTCCACCCTGGGCACCATTGTAGGGGTGCTGAAGGAAGTCCTCAACACCAGGAGGGACACTGTTTCACAACAAGGGGCCCCTGACACTAGCCTGGACAATGAACTGCCCACCACCTCTGCCGGCGCTAGTGGACAGGAGGCACCACCACAGGACCACCACACCAGCACCCCACCCCCTGCAGAGGGAGAACCACCCCGCAAACGGTCCCTGAGATCCAGGACAAAGACAGAGAACGATGCCAAGACCCCCGCCAAGAAATGAGACCACCCTGAATGTCATCCTTCTATCCCACTTTGTCACCCTGTCCATCCTCAAACTGCCCCAGCTCCACTTCCTATGCCCATTCGGGCAATGCACCTGTGAGACTAATAGACTGGACTCTGCCATGGACATTCCTCCACCATCAGCCCTCACCATTTTACAACCCCCTCCAATCTTGAGCACATAAATTAACACCCTTAAAGCACAAAACAATCTGGAGTCTGTCTGTGATTTCGAAATAGTGTATTAGCAATTACAGTAAAAAAAATTATCTTTCAAATGTAATGTCAACATACCTATGTCACACAGCTCTAGTCCATGAGGAAACAAAGCAGATGTCACACAGTGGGACCCACATCTGTGAAATTGTAAGGGAAAGTGACAACTCAGTGACCATACACTGGGTGAAAACGACAGACAGTAGACAGGTAGTAGTGTTAAAGTACATGTAGTAGGCAGGTTTGTACACTTACCTGTGTCTCACTGGAAATATTGCAGGATAACTGAGTTCCTGTTGTCGATGTCCTCTTCTTCTGCTTCCTCGTCTTCACTGTCCACAGGCTCCACAGCTGCACAACACCGCCATCTGGACCATCCTTCAGCAGAAAAGGCACCTGTCGTCACAAAGCTAAGTTGTGAATCATACAGCAGGCCACGATGATCTGGCACACCTTCTTTGGTGAGTAGAATAGGGATCCACCTGTCATATGGAGGCACCTGAACCTGGCCTTCAGGAGGCCGAAGGTTCGCTCTATAATCCGCCGAGTTCGCCCACGGCTCTCATTGTAGCGTTCCTCTGCCCTTGTCCTGGGATTCCTCACTGGGGTCAGTAGCCATGACAGGTTGGGGTAGCCAGAGTCACCGGCAAATGGCGACAGACAACTGTTAGACACACACTAACCTGTAGGGATATCCCCAGACCCAGACAACCATTCCCACTGACTTGCTATCAGGTGCTCATCTAATAGCCACACAAGGTGCCGCTGGAGTTGACCCATCACATAAGGGATGCTGCTATTCCGCAGGATGTAAGCGTCATGCACTGAGCCAGGGAATTTGGCATTCACATGGGAGATGTACTGGTCTGCCAAACACACCATCTGCACATTCATGGAATGACAACTCTTCCGGTTTCTGTACACCTGTTCACTCCTGCGGGGGGGTACCAAAGCCACATGTGTCCCATCAATGGCACCTCTGATGTTGGGGATATGTCCCAGGGCATAGAAGTCACCTTTCACTGTACGCAAATCCTCCACCTGAGGGAAAACGATGTAGCTCCGCTTGTGTTTCAGCAGGGCAGACAACACTCTGGACAACACGTTGGAAAACATAGGCTGGGACATCCCTGATGCTATGGCCACTGTTGTTTGAAATGATCCACTTGCAAGGAAATGGAGTACTGACAGCAGCTGCACTACAGGGGGGATTCCTGTGGGATGGCGGATAGCTGACATCAGGTCTGGCTCCAGCTGGGCACACAGTTCCAGGATTGTGCCATGATCAAGCCTGTAGGTGATGATCACATGTCTTTCCTCCATTGTCGACAGGTCCACCAGGGGTCTGTACACCAGAGGATGCCGCCATCTCCTCACATGTCCCAGCGGACGGTGCCTATGAAGGACAACAGCGAGCACAGAGTCAACCAACTCAGAGGTACATACCCACAGCTTACACAGAACACGAATCATAATCCAAAATTTGCCCTGTATGAGTGTTGAGGCAAGGCCTAGGTATGTTTGACGCAGTGAAAAATTAAGCCATGTGGGCCTCTGAAATGGCGGCTGCCTGACCTGTAAAGTGGGACAATGGGATGTGAGGTAACTGCGCTGGCGTTGTACACCGTTGCGGTAGGCGGTCGAAGACCACGACGCAATTCTGCATTGGTTAACATTGGAACCTATGGGTCCCAGGAGCCAATGACGATGTACACCGGCAGTGACGGTACGCACCGCTGCGGACGTGACTGCCATTTTCTATCTGTTCAATCACTCGATACCTGATCTTCGACAGGAGAGGACTTACACTGCAAGTGCTGCTGTGACCTCGGTCTGGAAGAGATAATGGCTAGTGCGTCTGGGGAAAGGGCCCCTGCCTTCACATCGGAGGAGTTGGAGAAACTCGTGGATGGGGTCCTCCCCCAATACACGCTACTCTACGGTCCTCCAGACAAACAGGTTAGTACACTGGGAGCATGCTGTATGGGCTATGCCTGTTTGGAGTGTGGTGGATGAAAGATAGGGGGGGGAGATTGAGGTGTGCATGAAACGATGGTGAGTGCATGTGCCACATGGCAAGGGTAGGGAAGGGGGCCAATGACTGTGATGGTGCGGGCGGTTACTTCTTCTCCTTTTCCCCTGTACTACTTCTGTAGGTCAGCGCCCACCAGAAGAAGGATATTTGGTGTGCCATCGCCAAGGAAGTCCGGACCCTGGGGGTCTACCACAGACGGAGCACCCACTGCCGAAAAAGATGGGAGGACATTTGCCGCTGGAGAAAGAAGACGGCGGAGGCCCAGCTGGGGATGGCCTCCCAACGTGGGAGGGGTGCCCGTCGCACCATGACCCCCATGATGTTCAGGATCCTGGCGGTGGCGTACCCGGAGTTGGAAGGGCGTTTGAGGGCATCACAGCAGCCGCAAAGGGGTGAGTACACTCTCATTCTGCTGATTTTGCGCGCAGTGGAGGTGTCAGGGTGGGGGAGGTGGGCTGTGGGTTTCCGTAGGCCAGGGCGAGTGTGCTAGTTAGGTCCTCTTGTTCTGGCAGACCCTGTGGCACCCCACCACACCTGTGTACAGTGCCAACTACACCAAGGCAGGCTCCTGTGACATCCATGTGTGCAGATGTCGGCCATAGCCTTGTAGGCCATGTCCCAGGGATTGAACAGTGGATCCCAAGTGCGCGGCGTAGCGCAGGGGGCTTCTGTGTCTGTCGGGTCCGCCAACGGTAGCGGTAATGCATGCACTCAACATGTCTTTCTTCTGTCGTCCCCCCCTTTTTGTGGTCTCCCTTTTCTTGTGTGCATTAGCATCAACAGGCGGAGGAGCAGTGTCACCGGAGCAGGAGGGAGCTGCATCCCACATGGCCCTGGAGGGCGAGACTATGGACTTGGAATTCACCAGTGGGACGGAGGGCGAGGGGAGCTCCACGGCGGGGACAGGAGCTGACACCAGTGATACGGACTCGTCCTCTGATGGGATCTCCCTTGTGGTGGTGGCCACATCTGTGCCCCCCGCATCTACAGGTACAGCTGCCACCCCCCCTACCAGCACCGCCCTCCCAGCAGCCCCTCAGCCTTTGCCCCGTGCCCGCTCACCCAGGAGGGTGGGCATCACTTTCGCCCCAGGCACCTCAGGCCCTGCCCCAGTCACCCCGGATGCCCTCAGTGAGGAGGCCATTGACCTCCTCAGGTCCCTCACTCTTGGGCAGTCTACCATTTTGAATGCCATCCAGGGTGTAGAAAGGCAGTTGCAACAAACAAATGCATTCCTGGAGGGCATTCATTCTGGTCAGGCGGCCCTTCATCAAGCTTTTCAGACTCTGGCCTCAGCACTGATGGCAGCTATGGTCCCTGTCTCTGACCTCCCCCCTCCTACTTCCTCCACCAAGACCCAATCCCCTCTACCTCAGCCTATCCCAAGCACACCTTCAGACCTGCATGCACACACGTCAACACACAAGGGAAGCTCTGGCAAACATAAGCACCACACATCCCACAGGCACTCACGCAAGCATCACACACATGCAGACACACCAACATCCACTGCCTCCACTGTGTCCCCCTCCTCCTCATCTCCCTCCTCCCTCCCAGTCTCGTCTACACTCACACCTGCATGCACTACATCTACAGCCACTACTTCCATCACCAGCACACCCACCACCACACCCCACTCACGTGCAGTCACCACCCCCACTACCATTCACACGTCCCCTGTGTCCTCTCCCAGTGTGTCTGTGACGCCACCTCCCAAGATACACAAACGCAGCCACACACCCACCCAACAGCCATCCACCTCATGACAGCCTACAGCGCATGCACCTTCACCCAAAGTCACCAAATGAACACCTACAACCACAACCTCTTCCTCCACTCCCAAACCCCCTCCAGCTACCCGTCCCAGTGTTCCCAAGAAACTTTTCCTGTCCACCCTTGACCTCTTTCCCTCACCTCCCCCACCCCGTCAGTCTCCTAGGGCCCGACTCTTCAGGTCCCAACCTAGGACCTCAGCCACAACATCTCCGGGACCAGTGGTGCCTGTAGTCACCGGAATCTGGAGTGCTCCGGGCAGCAGGGCACCCAGTGTGGCACGGAGCCGCAGCACGGACAGTCCCCCACCTGTCAAGCATCAAAAGTTGGCCAGTGCCCGGCGGGAGAGGGGGAAGACTCCAGCCACCAAAGCCTCTCCCAGGGGTACAGGTGGGAGTGTGGAGTCAGCTGCGACACCTTCCAAGGGGGGGAAGGGGCACAAGAAACTCAGCAAGTCTGAGAAGAGCAGCACGGCGGAGAAGACCGCCATCATCCCCGCTGCCCAGGAGGCCACCGCCATCATCCCCGCTGCCCAGGAGGCCACCGCCAGCACCAGCCCTGCTGCCCAGGAGGCCACCGCGATCATCCCTGCTGCCGAGGAGGCCATCGCCATCATCCCCGCTGCCCAAGAGGCAACGCCATCATCCCCGCTGCCCAGGAGGCCACCGCCAGCACCAGCCCTGCTGCCCAGGAGGCCACCGCCAGCACCAGCCCTGCTGCCCAGGAGGCCACCGCCAGCACCAGCCCAGCTGCCCAGGACAGGACCGCCAGCACCAGCCCAGCTGCCCAGGAGGCCACAGCCAGCACCAGCCCTGCTGCCCAGGAGGCCAGCACCAGCCCAGCTGCACAGGACAGGACTGCCAGCACCAGCCCAGCTGCCCAGGACAGGACCACCAGCACCAGCCCAGCTGCCCAGGACTGCCAGCACCAGCCCCCCTGGGCCACAAGGGACCACCAGCACCAGCCCCGCTGGGCCATGAAGGACCGCCAGCACCAGCCCCGCTGGACCGGACAGGACCACCAGCAGCTGAGTCACTGCCAAGGACCCCGCCGCCACAAGCACCGCTGAACAGGACACTGCCGCCACAAGTACAGCTGAACAGGACACCACCGCCACAAGCACCGCTGAACAGGACACTGCTGCCACAAGCACCACTGAACAGGACACCGCCGCCACAAGCACCGCTGGCCCATGAGCACTAAGGGCACTGACGCTACTGAGTCCGTCACGAGCAGGATGAAACACTCTGGGCACAAGGCCCCCTCCAGAAGCAGTGGAGAGATACATCCACTACCTCAGTCCTTGGCAGGATGAAGCACTCTGGGCACAAGGCCCCCTCCAGAACCAGTGGAGTAAGGCATCCATTACCTCAGTCCTTGGCAGGATGAAGCACTCTGGGCACAAGGCCCCCTCCAGAACCAGTGGAGAGAAACATCCACTACCTCAGTCCTTGGCAGGATGAAGCACTCTGGGCACAAAGCCCTCTCTAGAACCAGTGGAGACTGTTATCCACTTGAGAGACTGTGGCTTTTCACTCCCCAGGATGATACAGTGGGCAACCCACCCTCTTGTGAGACTTGAGAAACTGTGGCTTTGCACTCCCCAGGATTGAACAGTGGGCAACCCACCCACTGTAGAGACTTGAGAGACTGTGGCTTTGCATTCCCCAGGATGGTACAGTGGGCAACCCACCCACTGTAGAGACTTGAGAGACTGTGGCTTTTCACTCCCCAGGATGGTACAGTGGGCAACCCACCCACTGTAGAGACTTGAGAGACTGTGGCTTTGCACTCCCCAGGATGGTACAGTGGGCAACCCACCCACTGTAGAGACTTGAGAGACTGTGGCTTTGCACTCCCCAGGATTTAACAGTGGGCAACCCACCCACTGTAGAGACTTGAGAGACTGTGGCTTTGCACTCCCCAGGATTTAACAGTGGGCATGTGGCCCCCTCGTGGATTTGGCGTTGTGCACTCAACCGGCTGAGGTGCCCCCCCTTTTCCCTTCCCCTTCCCCCTGAGGTGCCTGTTTTATTGCTATCTGATGCCCCTGCAGTGTTCTCTCCATCATGTTCGGGGATTGAGTGTGGGCCTCGCCCATGCCGTGTGGGCCCAGTGTTCCACAGACTTCAATGGAGCAATACCTGGACTACTATTCTTGGTGTATGTATTTGTTTATAGTGTATATATATTTTAGCACACTGGATTTTAATGTATTATAATGGTTACACTCATTTCCTTTTGTCTTTGCATTCTTCCGGGGGGGTTGGGGGGTGTAACTGTAATGTATCATGCTGTATTAATGTGTGTGTTGTAGTGGGTGAGGGTGGGGGTGGGGGTGTTGTGTGTCCCTGTTTTTTCCCTCCCCCCTCCCCTGTGTCGTAGGTGCAGTACTCACCGTGGTCTTCGCCGCCGGCGTTCGTGCTCCTGGTAGAGAAGCAAGAAGATAAGGGCTGGCAGGATCTGGAGCTCGGGTTCCATGGCGTCCGGATTCCTCGTGGGGTGTGTAGAGGTGAGCGTTTTCCCTTCGAAGTCCTGTTTCCGCCGTGTTTTTGTTCGCTGTGAATCCGCCCCGGAAAAGGTGGCGGATTGGTAGGCTGTGATACTGTGGTCGGTACATTGTCCTCCGCCTGTCTGTTGGCGGTGACCGCCAAGCTGTTTGTTTGTACCACCGTGGCGGTCGGACTGTTAAAGTGGCTGTCTTTGTTGGTGGTTTCTGCCACGTCGTTTTTCCAATTTATTTACCGCCGGCCTGTTGGTGGTCTTACCGCCGCTTTAACACCGACTGCCAGGGTTGTAATGACCACCAAAGTCTTTTGGGAAGACAACCTGCTCTATACTGAGTCATGGGGCCCTAAACCTGGAGCTGCCAGGAGATTGGTCATCCCTTTGCAGTATAGGGAGTTCCTTCTGACTTTGGCTCATGATATTCCTTTGGCTGGGCATTTGGGCCAAAGTAAGACTTGGGACAGACTTGTTCCATTGTTTCACTGGCCCCATATGTCAGAGGACACCAAGGAGTTTTGTAGCTCCTTTGTGACTTGCCAAGCCAGTGGCAAGACTGGTGGCACCCCTAAGGCCCCCTTAATCCCACTACCAGTGGTTGGGGTGCCCTTTGAAAAGGTAGGGGTTGACATTGTTGGTCCCTTTGACCCGCCAACAGCTTCAGGAAATAGATTTATCCTTGTGGTAGTGGATCATGCCACTAGGTATCCTGAAGCTATATCCTTAAGGACCACTACAGCTCCTGCAGTGGCAAAAGCCCTCCTGGGAATATTTTCCAGAGTGGGTTTCCCTAAGGAAGTGGTACCAGACAGAGGTAGTAACTTCATGTCTGCATACCTGAAAGCTATGTGGAAGGAGTGTGGTGTAACTTACAAGTTCACTACTCGTTATCATCCACAGACAAATGGACTGGTTGAGAGGTTTAATAAAACTCTCAAAGGCGTGATCATGGGACTCCCTGAAAAACTCAGGAGATGGGATGTCCTGTTGCCATGCCTCCCTTTTGCTTATAGGGAGGTACCCCAGAAAGGAGTGGGCTTCAGCCCCTTTGAACTCCTCTTTGAACACCCTGTAAGAGGTCCCCTTGCTCTTGTGAAGGAGGGTTGGGAACAACCTTTAAAAGCTTCCAAACAGGACATTGTGGATTATGTACTTGGCCTTAGATCACTGATGGCTGAGTACATGAAAAAGGCCAGTAAAAACCTTCAGGCCAGCCAAGAGCTCTAAAAGCAATGGCATGAACAGAAGGCTGCCCTGACTCAGTACCAACCAGGACAGAAGGTGTGGGTATTGGAGCCTGTGGCCCCAAGAGCACTCCAGGACAAATGGAGTGGATCCCATCTCATTGTGGAGAAAAAAGGTGAGGTCACCTATTTGGTAGACCTGGGCACTGCCAGAAGCCCCCTCAGGGTGCTTCATGTCAATCGCCTGAAATCTTACTAAGACAGGGCTGACTTTACCCTGCTCATGGCCACTGATGAGGGGCAGGAGGAAGAAAGTGACCCTCTCCCTGACCTCTTTTCCACTACTGAAGCTGATGCCTTAGTGGAGGGGATTGCGTTAGCAGATTGCCTTAATGCTGAGTTCTCTGACCTCTTCTCACTGATTCCAGGAACAACTACCTGATGTGAGCATCCAATTGATATTAGAGACAGTTTACCTGTCAAAGGTAACATTTATAGACAGCCTGACCATGTCAGAGACTGTATTAAACAAGAGGTACAGAAAATTTTGGATCTGGGAGTAATTGAACCTTCTGAAAGTCCATGGGCTAGCTCAGTGGTGCTTGTCCCAAACCTCGCAATAAAGATGGAAAAAAGGAAATGAGGTTTTGTGTGGACTATAGGGGTCTCAATTAAGTAACCAAGACTGATGCTCACCCTATACCCAGGGCAGATGAGCTGATAGATACACTGGCTTCTGCCAAGAATCTAAGCACTTTTGACTTAGCTGCAGGGTATTGGGAGATTAAGTTGTCAGAAGATGCTAAACCTAAAACAGCATTTTTAACCATTGGAGGGTGAACAGAGGGCACTATCAGTTCACTGTTATGCACTTTGGATTGAAAATGCACCTGCCACTTTTCAGATGTTGGTGAATACAGACCTCCAAAGATTGGAAGGTTTTAGTGCAGCATATCTAGATGAGGTAGCTGTCTTTCGCTCCACCTGGGATGATCACCTGGTCCAACTGTGGAAAGTTTTAGAGGTCCTGCAAAAGGCAGGCCTCACTATCAAGGCTTCAAAGTGCCAGATGGGGCAGGGGGAAGTGGTTTATCTGGGCCACCTGGTAGGTGGGGAACAGATTGCACCACTGCAGGGGAAGATCCAAACCATTATGGAATGGGACCCCCCTACAACTCAAACCCAAGTGAGAGCCTTCCTAGGCCTCACAAGTTACTATAGGAGGTTCATTAAGAATTATGGCACTATAGCTGCTCCTCTTAATGACCTCACATCCAAAAAGATTCCTAACAAGATATTATGGACAGCTAGCTGTCAAAAGGCTTTTGATGAGCTCTGCACCTGTCCTAAAAAGCCCTTGTTACTCTAAGAAATTCATAGTTCAAACTGATGCTTCTGAATTAGGGGTAGGGGCAGTTCTATCACAGCTTAACACTGGGGTCCAGGATCAACCTGTTGCTTTTATCAGCAGGAGGTTGACCCCTAGAGAAAAACGTTGGTCTGCCATAGAGAGGGAGGCCTTTGCTGTGGTCTGGGCCCTGAAAAAGTTGAGACCACTCTTTGGTACTCACTTTATTGTTCACAAACCTCTATTATGGCTTAAACAAATGAAAGGTGAAAACCCTAAATTGTTGAGGTGTTCCATTTCCCTACAGGGAATGGACTATACAGTGGAACATAGACCTAAGGGTACCCACTCCAATGCAGATGGACTCTCCAGATATTTCCACTTAGAAAATGAAGGCTCATCTGGGCAAGGTTAGCCTTATTGTCCCTCGTTTGGGGGGGGGGGTTGTGTAGGAAAGTACCATCTTGCCTGGCATGTTACCCCCGTTTTTAAATGTATGTCAGTTTGTTTTTGCCTGTCTCACTGAGATCCTGCTAGCCAGGACCCCAGTGCTCAATGTTTGTGGCCTGAATGTGTATACTTGTGTAGTGACTAACTGTGTCACTGAGGCTCTGCTAACCAGAACCTCAGTGCTTATGATCTCTCTGCCTTTTAATTTGTCACAATAGGCTAGTGACCACTTTTACCAATTTCAACTGGCACACTGGAACACCCTTATAATTCCCTAGTATATGGTACCTAGGTACTCAGGGTATTGGGGTTCCAGGAGATCCCTATGGGCTGCAGCATTTACTTTGCCACCCATAGGGAGCTCAGACAAACCTTTACAGAGGACTGCCACTGTACCACACGTTATTTCACAGCCATTTTCACTGCACTTAAGTAACTTTTTAAATCACCTATGTCTAACCTTCACTTGCTGAAGGTTAGGTGCAAAGTTACTAAGTGTGAGGGCATCCTTGCACTAGCAAAGGTGCCCTCACATAGTTCATGGCCATTTCCCCGGACTTTGTGAGTGCGGGGACACCATCACATTGCATCACATTGTAGTGGTACCCACTATAAGCCAGGCCAGCCTCCTACACTTGGGTACTTACACCTTATACCAGGTCCAATTATCCCTTATTAGTGAAGTAGTAGTGTTCTTGCAGCTTAGGCTGATAGAGGTAGCTATAGAACAGGAGCTTAGGCTGAACTAGGAGACATGCAAAGCTCATGCAATACCACTGATAGTTACACAGTACTTATACACAAGTAAAGACAATACTCAGTGTTACCAAAAATAAAGGCAGTTTATTTGGGTGACACAGTACCAAAAATATCTTAGAGGCAATACTACTTCTGGAGGTAAGTATTATACACAATATATACACTAGACACCAAAATAAGGTAAGTAATTAGACATACGATAGTGCAAACAATAGGAAATGCTATAGAATGTAATGGAAGAAAATAGGTCTAGGGGCAACACAAACCATATACTAAGAAAGTCTAATACGAGTCACCAATTCCCCCCTAGACAAGTGTAGTGTGTGCAGAATTTCTGAGAGAGTAAGAATGCAGTAAAGGTAAGTAAATTACCCCACCCCAGAGCCCAGAAAAGCAGGAGTTAAGTACTGTAAGTTTCCTTAGGACACACTACACCTCGTGATTGGGACTGTGCAGTAACCAACCAAGTCTACAAACAACAACTGCTCGATTCCTGGACCTGGAGATCTGCAAAAGAAGGGGACCAAGTCCAGAAGTCGAAAGAATTTCCAGGAAGGGCAGGAGCCCATGCCAACCCAGAAGAGGGTGCAAAAGAAGAGTCCCTACTTAGTTGAAGACTGCATGAATGCACCCTAGGAAGATGCCAGTGGGTTCTTGCATGATGCAAAGGATGTCCCACAACGTGAAGATGGATGCAGACGTGATTTTGTGTTGGAAGTCCCCAACAAGTCTTGGTTATGACAAAAATGCATTTTGTGTCAAAATGGCGCTGGATGACCTGGGGGGATCTGGGGGCCTCAACTCTGTGTGAGGAGGAAGAGGGGGCTCTCAGCACTTCAGAGAGCCCTCAGTATGCCAGACAGCACCCACAGGAGTCCCAGGACATGAGGACAAAGGACGTGCAAAACGCAGTTGGTGCAGCACTACAAAGGAAGGTCCCACACCGCCGGAGAACAACTCAGCGTTTTGAGCATCACAGGATGGAGTGCTGGGGACCTGGGCCAGGATGTGCATGAAGGAATTTTGCAAATAGTGCACAGAGGCCTCAGGAGGTGACGAAGATGCAGTACACAGCGGTACCGTCGCTCTCAGGGAAGGCAAGGTCTTACCTCCTCCAAATAGACGACAGTCTATTTCGATGGGGTCCACCCTCTGTGTCCTTAGGAGCACGCTCGTCGCTGTGAGAGGGCTCCAAGGGTACCGGTCGTCGTCTTGGAAGGTGAGCAGGGGAGTGACTCCGTCACCCCACGGGAGACTTCTTAGGTCCTTCTGGTGCAGGATGAAGACAGGGAGGCCTTAGAGCGTGCACACCGTGGAAACTGTTGCAGTTGCTGGCTGGAGCTGAAGTCGCAGAGGAAAAGTATCCCTTGTGGATACTTTGTTGCTGTTACAGCGGTTCCTGGAGCAGGCTGCGGTTTATCCGAGGTCAGAGATTGAAGTAGTAGTTGCAGTGGATTGCTGAAGGAAACTTGCAAGCAGAATCTGAAGAGAACCCACAGGAGAGACCCTAAATAGCCTTGAGAGGGGGATTGGCTACCTTATCAGGTAAGGACCTATCAGGGGGGTTCTTTGACGTCACCTGCTGGCACTGGCCACTCAGAGCACTCTAGAGTGCCCCCACACTTTGCAAAGCAAGATTGCTGAAGTCTGGGACACACTGGAGGAGCTCTGGGCACCACCCCTCGGATGGTGATGGACAGGGGAGTGGTCACTCCCCTTTCCTTTGTCCAGTTTCGCGCCAGAGCAGGGGACAACGGGTCCCTGAACCAGTGTAGACTGGCTTATGCAAGGAAGGAACCATCTGTGCCTTTCAAAGCATTTCCAGAGGCTGGTGGAGACTATCCCGCCCCAGCCTGTAACACCTATTTTCAAAGGGAGAGGGTGTAACACCCTGCTCTCAGAGGAAATGCTTTGTTCTGCCTTCCTGGGGCTGGGATGCCCAGACCCCAGGAGGGCAGAACCCTGTCTGTGAGTTGGCAGCACCTGTAGCTGCAGTGCAAGCCTCAAAGAGCTGGTTTGGCAGTACTGGGGGTCCATAGTGGAGCCCCCAGGATGCATGAAAGTGGCTCCCCAATACCAGATTTGGAATGGGGGGACAATTCCATGATCTTAGACATGTTACATGACCATATTCGGAGTTACCATTGTGAAGCTACATATAGGTATTGACCTATATGTAGTGTACGCGTGTAATGGCGTCCCCGCACTCACAAAGTCCGGGGAAATGGCCATGAACTATGTGGGGCACCTTTGCTAGTGCAAGGGTGACCTCACACTTAGTAACTTTGCACCTAACCTTCAGCAAGTGAAGGTTAGACATATAGGTGACTTATAAGTTACTTAGGTGCAGTGAAAATGGCTGTGAAATAACATGTGCGTTATTTCACGCAGGCTGCAATGGCAGGCCTGTGTAAGGGTTTGTCTGAGCTCACTATGGGTGGCAAAAGAGATGCTGCAGCCCATATGGATCACCTGGAACCCCAATGCCCTGGGTACCTAGGTACCATATACTAGGGACTTATAAGGGGGGTCCAGTGGGCGAACTGAAACTGGTAAATGAAGTCACTAGCCAATTTAAAAGCAGGGCTAGCATAAGCACTGAGTTTCTGGTTAGCAGAGCCTCAGTGACACAGTCAAGCACTATACAGACACACACATTAGGCCATAAACTATGAGCAGGATCCCAGTGAGACAGGCAAAAACATACTGACATACAGGTAAAAATGGGGGTAACATGCCAAGGAAGATGGTACTTTCCTACACAACCCCCCCTCCTCAACGAGGGACAATGAGGCTACCCTTGCCCAAATGAGTCTTCATTGTCTAAGTGGAAATATCTAGAGAATCCATCTGCATTGGAGTGGGTACTCCCAGGTCTATGTTCCACTGTATAGTCCATCCCCTGTAGGGAATTGGACCACCTCAACAATTTAGGGTTTTCACCTTTCATTTGTTAAAGCTTGCGGTCTGTCTGAACAATGAAGTGAGTCCCAAACAAGTAGGGTCTCAGCTTCTTCAGTGCCCAGACCACAGCAAAGGCCTCCCTCTCTATGGCAGACCAACGCTTTTCTCTAGGGGTTAACCTCCTGCTAATAAAAGCAACAGGTTGATCCTGGCCCTCTGAGTTTAGTTGTGATAGTACAGCCCCTACCCCTAAGTCAGAAGCATCTGTTTGAACAATTACATTTTTGGAGTAGTTTGGGCTGTTTAAGACAGGTGCAGAGCACAATGCCTGCTTAAGCTCCTCAAAAGCTTTCCGATAGCTAGCTGTCCACAATACCTTTTTAGGCATTTTCTTACTGGCGAGGTCATTAAGAGGTGCTGCAATGGAGCCATAGTTCTTAATGAACCTCCTGTAATAACCAGTGAGACCTAAGAAGGCTCTGACCTGGGTCTGAGTAGTCCCAGTCCATAATGGTCTGAATCTTCCCCTGCAGTGGTGCAATCTGTTCTCCACCTACCAGGTGGCCCAGATAAACCACTTTGCCCTGCCCTATCTGGCACTTTGAAGCCTTGATAGTTAGGCTTGCCTTTTGCAGGGCCTCCAAAACATTCTAGGGATGGACCAGGTGTCCTCCCAGGTGGAGCTAAAGACAGCAATATTGTCTAGATTTGCTGCACTAAAAGCTTTCAAACCTTGGAGGACTGTATTCACCAGCCTCTGAAAAGTGGCAGGTGCATTTTTCAAACCAAAGGGCATCACTGTGAAGTGATAATGCCCTCCTATGGTAGAAAATGCAGTTTTTACTTTAGCATCTTCTGACATTTTGATCTGCCAATGCCCTGCAGTCAAGTCAAAAGTGCTTAGATTCTTGGCAGATGCCAGTGTGTCTATTAGCTCATCTGGCCTGGGTATAGGGAGAGCATCTGTTTTGGTTACTGTATTGAGACCCCTATAGTGCACTCAAAACCAGATTTCTCTCTTTTCTTCTTTGCTATGTGGTTTGGGGACAAGCACCACTGGGCTGGCCCAGGGGCTATCAGAAGGCTCATGAACTCCAAGGTCTAACATTTTCTGAACTTTAGCTTGTATGCAATCTCTGACATGGTCAGGTTGCCTGTAAATTTTACTTTTGACAAGTAAACTGTCTCCAGTGTCAATTGTATGTTCACACCAAGTAGTTGTCCAGGTGTGAGTGAGAAGAGTTCAGAAAACTGATCAAGGCGATTTTTACAGTCTTCCTTCCGCTCAGCAGTAAGACAGTCTGCCAGAACCACTCCTTCCACTAAGCCATCAGCTTCAGTGTTGGAGAAGAGATCAGGGAGAGGGTCACTGTCTTCTTCCTGTCCCTCATCTGTACCCATGAGCAGGGTTAAGTCAGCCCTGTCATAGTAAGGCTTTAGGTGATTGACATGAAGCACCCTACGGGGGCTTCTGGCTGTGCCCAGGTCCACCAGGTAGGTGACCTCCCCTTTCTTTTCTACAATTAGATGGGGTCCACTCCATTTGTCCTGGAGTGCTCTTGGGGCCACAGGCTCCAATACCCACACCTTCTGTCCTGGGTGGTACTCTGTCAGGACAGCCTTGGATGGATACAAACTACCTGTAGATTCCTCACCTCATGAATTCACCCGTGCGCCAGCATCTGATGGAATATCTTCTTTCCAGCTCTCCACGTCGACGAGGACGTCACAATTGCACGGCTCCATGTGACTCCACCTGACGTCACCGTGCCAATAAGAGGTCCTCGCCGGCGTGCTGACGTCAGTTCCCTTTTTTCCGTGCCTTAGACGCTAACGGTTTTCTCCTACCTCTCGCTTCTGCTGGAGGTGTTCCATCTTGTTGCTATCTGACTTTTTTGTTACAATGTCTCCTCCTAGGAAGTCCGGTTTCAAGCCATGCCGAGAGTGTGGGGGTCACATGTCGGTCACTGACCCTCATGACGATAGTCTTTGGTGTCTTAGCTCTGAGCATGACGTTGAGGAGTGTGTGTCTTGTCAGAGCATGAATCCAAAGGCATTGAAGGAAAGGGAGGCCAAACTCTTTTTGGCCAAGGCGAAGAAGGGTTATAAGAGCCATCTTAGATCTTCTTCCCATGCTTCTTCGAAGAAGCATCAGAAACGGCGTAGTCACAACTCTCGGCGTTGTTCAGCTCAGAGGAAGGCTGTGTTGTCGCCTGCTGTGAATAGATCTGTAGCACGGAGATACAGAGTGGCGCCTGGTGATCCGGGGTATTTATCGAGACACCCTACCCCGGAGAGTCTAGTGGTTCAGGCCTCGTGCTCTACACAGTCTGCTTCAGGCTCCTTCCCTGTGAATCCATCAGACAGGGAATCCAAACGGATGGAGCAATCCGCAAAGAAGACTTTCTCGTTTTGCAGCATGGCTCTCAAGGCTGCAAACGCTACCTGTGTGCTGGGTAGATATGTCCACGCCCTCATGGACTCAGCGAAGGACATGGTTCCTGACCTGCCGCAGGATGTACAGAGACCATTCGGTGAACTCCTAGCTGATGCGCAGGCAGCGGCAAAACTAATAATCCAGTCGGGTCTGGACTCTACGGACTCGGTGGCCAGGGCAATGGGTACATCTATTGCTACCAGGAGGCTTGCTTGGTTGAGGTCCTCTGGGTTTTCTTTGAATGTACAGACCACTTTATTGGATTTGCCCTTTGATGGAGAAAAGCTGTTTGGAGATAAAGCGGACTCTGCCCTAGAGCGCTTTAAAGATAGTCGGGCCACGGTGAAGTCCTTGGGTCTGCAAGCCTCCTCTGCTACCCCTTTCAGGTCCTTTCGGAGGTTCAGGGGTTGTGGGCATGGAGCCGATTAAGGAGGGAGACCCGAATCCTCGGTCCAGCAGCCTACCAGCCTTCCATATCGGTCCTTTAGAGGGCGGGGGATGGTTAGGACAAGAGGGGCCACCCAGCAGCACCCTGCATCATCCTCTTCCTCTGGGGGACAACAGCAAGGGAAGTAGCCCTAGTTTTCTCCCCTTTGTCGACCATACTTCTCCTGTAGGGGGAAGATTACGTCTTTTTCTCCACGAGTTGGAGTTAGTTACATCAGACTCATGGGTTCTAAACATTGTGAGAAAAGGATATGCTCTCCCCTTTCAGGAGTTTCCTCCTCCCATCCCTCCCCGTCCCTCATTTTGTTCAGAAGACCATCTCCTGTTGTTACAGCAGGAGGTTCAGATCCTATTGTCAAAAGATGCGGTGGAGTTGGTTCCAGAGCAGGAAAAGGGTCAGGGTTGTTATTCAAGATACTTCCTGATCCCCAAGAAGGATGGTCGTTTGAGACCAATCCTAAATCTGAGGATTTTGATTTGGTTCCTCAAACAGGAAAAATTCAAGATGCTGACTCTGGCACAGGTACTTCTGGCATTGAACAAAAAGGATTGGATGGTGTCTGTCGACTTGCAGGATGCTTACTTTCATATCCCTATACTCAAGTCGCACAGGAAGCATCTCCGGTTTGAGGTGGGGTCGCAACCCTACCAGTTTGCGGTCCTCCTGTTTGGTCTTACTTCAGCACCTCGAGTCTTCACAAAGGTGATGGCAGTGGTGGCAGCAAGTCTCAGAAGGAAGGGGATATTGGTATTCCCTTACCTGGACGATTGGTTGATCAAAGCCAAGTCTCCAGAGCTTGTGTTGCATCACTTGCAGATGAGAACTCAGTTGTTGTTCAGGCTGGGTATTTCGATAAATGTACCCAAATCTCACCTGGAGCCCTCTCAACACCTCCTGTTCATAGGGGCAGTACTGGATACAACATGGAATCGGGCCTATCCCCCACCTCAGCAGATTCAGGACATTCAGGTGTTGATTCCAGTGTTTCAAAATGGAGCGGTTGTTCCAGTCCTCAAGGTCCTACGCCTGCTCAGTCTGTTCGCTTCTTGCATTCTGTTGGTCACTCATGCACATTGGCACATGAGGGCTCTCCAATAATGCCTCCGCAAGCAGTGGTATCAAAACAAAGGGGATCTCAAAGAGTCGATAACGATCTCCAGAGACGCTCCAGCGGATCTACGATGGTGCGCTGTGGATGGCAACCTTTCTCAAGGAAGGCAATTTTCACTGCCGCCTCCGGTGGCCACAGTCATGACGGATGCTTCCACTCTAGGGTGGAGAGCTCATGTGGGGGACCTGGAGATCAAGGGTCGTTGGTCTCCAGTGGAACAGACTTTTCATATAAATATTAGAATTGCGGGCGATACGTTTGGCTCTCAAGGCCTTCCTCCCGTCGCTTCGTGGTCAGTCTGTTCAGGTCCTGACGGACAATACTACCGCAATGTGGTATATAAACAAGCAGGGAGGGGTAGGGACGTATCTTCTCTGCAGAGAAGCTTTGCATCTCTGGTCCTGGCTTCAGGACCATCGGATTTGCTTGATAGCAGATCATCTGGCTGGAGTGCTCAACGTACGTGCGGACACTCTCAGTCGACATTTTTCAGCAGATCACGAGTGGCGTCTCCATCCGGATCTGGTTCTGCAGGGGTTCTCCAGTGATAGATGTGTTTGCCACTCGGGAGAACACGCACTGCCCGTCATTCTGCAGCCTCCAGTATCTGATGCAAGAAGCTTTGGGGGATGCGTTTCAGATCTCTTGGTGCAACCAGTTTCTTTATGCGTTTCCCCCAATACCTTTGATTCCTCGGGTTCTGAGGAAGATTCGCCAAGATCGGGCCCAAGTCATTTTAATAGCCCCAGATTGGCCATGAAGGGTGTGGTACACGGACTTTCTCCAACTCTCGCTGTGGCCTCGACTCCGTCTCCCTCTCAGGGCAGACCTCCTCTCGCAGTCGCAGGGGCAGGTTCTACACCCCCACCTCCAGGGGCAGGTTCTACAGCCCCACCTCCAGAGCCTGCACCTTCATGCCTGGAGATTGAACGAGGCAACCGGAGTTCCTTTTTTTCCCCCACCAGATGTAATGGATGTTATTTTATTGGCCAGGCGACACTCCACTAAGACTATTTATGCTGGTAGGTGGGCAAAATTCATGGCTTGGTGTGGAGAAAGACAAATTGATCTTTTGAAGGCCCACCTTTCTGATATTTTATTATTTGCTTTAGATTTAGCAAAGAAGGGTTGTGCAGTGGCTACGGTTAAGGGCTATTTAGCTGCTGTGTCAGCCTTTCTTTGCCTCCCAGGTCAGTCCTCATTGTTTAAATCACATATTGTGGTTAGGTTTCTTAAGGGTTTACCTAATAAGTTTCTCCCACTCCTTTTCATGTGCCTCAGTGGGACTTAAATCTTGTTTTAACCTTTTTAAAGGGGTCACCTTTTGAGCCCATGCACTCTTGCCCCTTAAGGTTTTTAGTGCTTAAAACAGTTTTTCGCGTTGCTATAACCTCGGCCAGGTGAGTTAGTAAGTTTCAAGCTTTTTTTGTTAAACCCCCCTTTACCTTGTTTATTCCAGATAAAGTGGTGTTGAAAACCAGGGCGGCTTTCCTGCCAAAAGTTGTCACTCCTTTTTATATAGGACAGACCATCACCCTTCCATCTTTCTACCCACCTCCTCACCCCTCAAAGGAGGAAGAAAGGCTCCACCGTTTGGACCCTAAAAGGGCGCTTAGCTTTTGACTTTTGCCTGGAGGATCAGCTGTTCGTGGGGTATATTGGACAGAGAAAGGGCAGGGCAGTCCATAAAAGAACAATCTCCAGGTGGGTCATTCTTTGTATCAAGATCTGCTACTCGTTGGTGAAAAAGGTTCCCCCAGAGGGTATCAGAGTCCACTCCACCAGGGCTAAGTCCGCTACTTCGGCCCTGGCAAGGGGGGTTCCAGTGGTGGATATTTGCAAGGCATCAACTTGGGCGTCCCTCCACACCTTCGCAAAGCATTATTGCTTGGACTCTGAGGTTCGGAGGGACGGACATTTTGCACGATCTGTGTTGCAGGAGTGCGGTACTGCTTTGGGTCTCTAATCATAAGGTGAGGAATCCACAGGTAGTTTGTATCCATCAGAAGAACAAGTTACTGTCGGTAACAATTTTTCTGGTGGATACAATAGCTTCCTGTGGATTCCTCCCAGTCCCACCCGCCTCCCCGTTGCCTGTCTGATTACACTAGGATATGTGATTGTATAGATGTATGTACATATTGAAGTTTTTTCTGTACATATTAATGATGATTTTGATTATATTTCATCATGGGAGTTTGATGTATTTATGTATCTATTGGAGTTATTGTGGGGTCGATTCTCACCTGTTCGCCTCAAAGGCACGTAAGAAATGGGTGAAACTGACATCAGCATGCAGGCGAGGACCTCTTATTGGCACAGTGACGTCAGACGGAGTCGCGTGGAGCCGTGCAATTGTGATGTCCTCGTCGACGTGGAGAGCTGGGAAGAAGGTTTTCCATCGGATGCTGGCGCATGGGTGAATTCCTAAGGTGAGGAATCCACAGGTAGCTATTGTATCTACCAGAAAAAGCGTTACCGAAGGCAAGTAGCTTGTTCTTCTGGATAAACCATTGCTTTTGGAGCTCTTGGCTGGCCTGAAGGTTTATGCTTCCCTTTTTCATGTACTCAGCCATTCTACTTCTCAGGCCAAGTACATAGTCCACTATGTCCTGTTTTGGAGCTTTTAAAGGTTGTTCCCAATCCTCCTTAACAAGAGTAAGGGGACCCCTAACAGGGTGACCAAATAGGAGCTCACAGGGGCTGTAGCCCACTCATTTTTGGGGTACCTCCCTGTAGGCGAAAAGGAGGCATGGTAATAGGACATGCCATCTCCTTCTAAGTTTTTCAGAGAGTCCCATATCATACCTTTGAGAGTTTTATTAAACCTTTGAACTAGTCCATTAGTTTGTGGATGATAAGAGGTAGTGAACTTGTAGGTAACACCACACTCCTTCCACATTGCTTTTAGGTATGCAGACATGAAGTTACTACCTCTGTCTGACACCACTTCCTTAGGGAAGCCCACCCTGGAAAAGATTCCCAGGAGGGCCTTTGCCACTGCATGAGCTGTATGTAGTGGTCCTTAATGGGATAGCTTCTGGGTACCTTGTGGCATGGTCCACCACCACAAGGATAAATCTATTGCCAGAAGCTGTTGGAGGGTCAAGGGGGCCAACAATATCAACCCCTACCCTTTCAAAGGGTACCCCAACCACTGGCAGTGGGATCAAGGGGGCCTTTGGGGTGCCACCAGTCTTGCCACTGGCTTGGCAGGTGACACAGGAGTGACAAAACCCCTTTGTGTCTTCTGACATATAGGGCCAGTGAAAACGTGGAACAAGTCGGTCCCGTGTTTTACTCTGGCCTAAATGCCCAGCTAAAGGGATGTCATGAGCCAGAGGTAGGAGGAATTCCCTGTACTGAAAGGGGATGACCAGTCTTCTGGTAGCACCAGGTTTAGGGTCCCTTGCTTCAGTATAAAGGAGATTATTCTCCCAATAAACTGTGTGTGTGTCAGTGACATCACCATTTTGCTGCTTGACAGCTTGCTGTCTGAGGCCCTCCAATGTGGGACAGGTTTGTTGTAGCACACTCAGCTCTTCCCTGGCAGGCCCTCCTGCACCCAAAAGCTCAGCTGTATCAGCTTCCAGCTCCTCTGGTGTAGGTTCTGCACAGGGAGAGAATCCCTCTTCCTCAAAAGGGGAATCATCTGTGGAGGGAGGGATAGTGGACAAAGGTTTGCCCATCTTACCCCTAGTTTTTGGGAGCACTTGGTCCATTATTCCAGGATCCAGGTTTTTCTGTCCTCATTGCTTCTTAGCCTGAGCTCTGGTAAGAGCAAAGTTATGCCCAAGAATGCCCAGCATTGCTGCATGGGCCTCCAACTCCAGCTGGTCTCCAAATCATTGCCTAGCAGACATTCTACAGGTAAATCAGTGGCTACTACAACTTTCTTTGGACCAGTAACCCCTCCCCCCAGTTGAGATTCACAACAGACATGGGGTGGCTTACAGTGTTGCTATGGACGTCTCTCACTTGGTACTGGTGACCAAGTAGGTGCTGCTCATGGGCAAACAGTTTTTCCATCACCATGGTGACATTGGCACCTGTGTACCTGTAGGTCTTAACCTGAACACCATTAATCAGTGGTAGCTGCTTGTGCTTATCCATATTAAGGGGACAAGCAACTAAAGTGGCTAGGTCAATGCCACCATCAGAGACTAAAACAGCCTCAGTGATCTCCCTAACTAGACCAACCCCAACTACATTACCAATGGTGAGCCCAGCTACACCCTTTGATTGGCTATTAGTAGTGCTTTTCCCACCACCACTGCTATTACTAGGGGCACTAGTGGTTGCAGTTGGGGTTGTGGTGGCGGGAGGTTTGGTGTTTTTCTTTGGACAATGACTGTCAGTTGCCCAATGGCCTTTGGCTCTACACAGATAACACCAAGGCTTCTTATCTTTGTGAGAAGAGGATTTGGACCCACTACCCCCAGAGGATTTTTGTGGGCCTGGTGAAGACTATCTTTGTCCCCACCCTTATCATGTGACTTACCATTCTTCTTCTTGCCATCCGTGTCACCTCCTGTATGAACGTTACTGTTCACCCTTGTTCTGACCCATTTGTCTGCCTTCTTTCCCAATTCTTGGGGAGAGGTCAGATCTGAGTCCACAAGATACTGATGTAGCAAATCAGACACACAATTATTCAAGATATGCTCTCTCAGAATCAAGTTATATAGGCTTTCATAGTCAGTCACCTTACTGCCATTTAACCAACCTTCTAGGGCCTTCACAGAACAGTCTACAAAGTCTGTCCAGTCCTGTGATGACTCCTTTCTGGTCTCTCTGAACTTAAGTCTGTACTGTTCAGTGGTTAAGCCCAGACCATCTAAGAGTGCACCTTTAAGAATTTGGTAATTATCTGCATCATCCTCTCTGACAATAAGAAGTCTGTCTCTCCCCTTGCCAGAGAAGGATAACCAAAGGATAGCAGCCCACTGTACACGAGGGACTCTCTGAACTTTACAGGCCCTCTCAAGTACAGCAAACCACTTGTAGATGTCATCACCATCCTTGTAAGGAGGGACAACTTTGTGCAAATTTCTAGAATCAAATGAAGGTTCCCTAACATTTGAGTTTCTAAAACTGCTGCTGCCACCATGGGGAACTAACCCCCAACCCTGCCTCTCTTTCTCCACAGCCAGGGATTCCCTGTCTAAGGGCAACTGTTGCTGCATTAGCCTCAGTCTGGCCTCCTCCAACCTCAGCTTTCTGAATTCCCTATCTAGGGACTGGTCCTCAAGGTTAGAATTGTGTGAAGCCTCAGAAACAGAGGTAACATGAGAGTATGCAGAGGTAGATCTATCTCTAACAGGGGCCACTCTAGTAACCTGGCCTCAAGGGGTGAAGGGAGCACTACTTGTGTGTGAACCCTTCCCAGCACCAGTTATACTAGGGGGCTAATTGACAGATAGATCTGTGGAAGGACCCTCCCCAGGATTGTCAGTTTGCTCCTCCGAGCACTCCTGGTTGGGGTCATCCTCTACCTCTTCCCCTTTCTGATGTGGACAGGTGCTGAGTCCCTGGTGATTTTGGAGGAGAAGATTTAAGAGGAACTCCTTATTGGGGTTCTTCCCAATCCCCAAACTTCTTTCAATGGAGAGACCCCTCAAACTTTTAAAATTAAGATTTTCATATGTTGTTTTCACAACTCTAGGGGTAGCATCTACAGAAGACATATTGAAAGAAAACAGTTTAGGAAAAGTGAGTAATAAGTTAGTAGAATAACAGAGCTAACTTTTTAGAGAAAAGAAGAAAGCTTTTCAAGACTTTTTAAGAACTGTTGCAAAGTTAAACAGAAGTTTTAGAAAGTTAGAAAATTACTTCTAGGTATATATTATATATGTTCTAAGTATTGGAGCAAGCTTTTCTTGTGATTAGCACAGGTAACAAAGTGGTAAAGCAATTGCAAGTAATTATCCCACCGCTGCACCACCAATGTAGGAGGCCGGCCTGGTTTGTAGTGGGTACCTTCGGTACTTACACCTTATACCAGGTCCAGTTATCCCTTATTAGTGAAGTAGTAGTGTTCTAGCAGCTTAGGCTGATAGAGGTAGCTATAGCAGAGCAGCTTAGGCTGAACCAGGATACATGCAAAGCTCATGCAATACACTTATCGTTACACAGTGCTTATACACAAGTAAAGACAATACTCAGTGTTACCAAAAATATCTTAGAAGCAATACTCCTTCTGGAGGTAAGTATTATACACAATATATACACTAGACACCAAAATAAGGTAAGTAATTAGACATAGGATAGTGCAAACAATAGGAAATGCTATAGAATGCAATGGGAGAAAATAGGTCTAGGGGCAACACCAACCATATACTAAGAAAGTGGAATGTGACTCACAAATTCCCCCCTAGACAAGTGTAGTGTGTGCAGAATTGCTGGGAGAGTAAGAATACAGTAAAGGTAAGTAAATTACCCCACCACAGAGCCCAGAAAAGCAGGAGTAAAGTACTACAAGTTTCCTTAGGACACACTACACCTCGTGATTGGGATTTTTCAGTAACCAACCAAGTCTACAAACAACAACTGCTGGATTCCTGGACCTGAAGACCTGCAAAAGAAGGGAACCAATTCCAGAAGTCGAAAGAAGTTCCAGGAAGGGCAGGAGCCCCTGACAACCCAGAAGAGGGAGCAAAAGAAGAGTCCCCAGTTAGTTAAAGATTGCAGGAATGCACCCTAGGAAGAGGCCAGTGGGTTCCTGCATGATACAAAGGATGTCCCACGATGTGAAGATAGGTGCAGACATGATTTTGTGTTGGAAGTCACCAACAAGCCTTGGTTACGACAAAAGTGCATTTTGCGTCAAAATGGCGCTGGATGAACCCAGTGGGGACCTGGGGGCCTCAACTCTGTGTGAGGAGGAAGAGGGGGCTCTCAGCCCTTTAGAGAGCCCTCAGGATGCCAGACATCACACATGGGAGTCCCAGGACATGGGTGCAAAGGAGGTGCAAAATGCGGTTGGTGGAGCACAACAAAGGAAGGTCCCTCACCGCTGGAGAACAACTCTGTGAGTTGAGTGTCGCAGGATGGAGTGCTGGGCACCTGGGCCAGGCTGTGCACGAAGGAATTTTGCAAATAGTGCACAGAGGCCTCAGGAAGTGAAGAAGACGCAGTACACAGGGGTACTGTCGCTCTCAGGGAAGGCAAGGTCTTACCTCCTCGAAATTGTGTTCCACTCTTCCAGGTGTTTGGTGATACTCCTCACAGGAGCGGGTTACAGAGAAGGGGGAAGTGAGGACTCATTTTATGATAGGTAGTTTTTGTAGAGGATGCAGGTTGATATTGAGATCCTCTTCCTCTGGCTGTTCTTCGAAAATGGTAGTTGGACCAGGCCTGTTGCTGTTGTTGTTGAGCTCAGTGAGGGGTTTGAACCCTCTGCTGACAGTAACCTCTTTCGGAACTCATTCCTTTTCTCGAGACCTACAGCCTTAGGAGCGTCCAGCTCATATTTCACTTTCGACATTTCATCGTCTTCATGAGAACCAAACAATTAATTCCTTGTAAATGGTAGATTCATGACCCTGCACTGGGCCTCTGGTTTTAGGCATGTGAGACAAAGCAAGGAAGACCTTCTGATGCAGATGCCATGAGAATATCCATGGGCTGCAAGATCTGAGACATCCGCGGCTGCGCTTATTATTTGATTGGATACTAATCTACCTTCATGTAGGACTTCCTGGAAGTACTATCTTACTTCCTTTGGTAGCTTTGCTGTGAATCTAATCAGAGAGTCACATAATGCTCTATCATTCATTCCCAGTAAGGCAGAAGCACTGTCCACTTTAATGACTTTAGCAGATGTTTCGCACATATTCTTGCCTATGGTCTCTAGTTGGTGCTGTCCTTATCTGGGGAACTGATGATGACAAGGCCACAGAATGTGTTTTGCGAACAGTGGCTCTTATGACTGAATCTGGTGGGGAATCAGTCCTCAGGAATAACGGGTCCTGGTCCGGAGACTTATATTTCTTAAGGATCCATAATGTAGCTGCTCTTAGAGAGGCTGGATGTAAGAAGAGTTGCATGGCCAGCTCTAAAAGGCCTGGGACTAGAGGTAAACGTGGTCTCGATACTGCTCTATGATGAAGAGTTTTGAAAATGACTGACAACAGTGTTGCAGGTGTGGGAATATCTATATGGAGTTTTGATACACCTCTAACCAACACGTCATTAGATGTTATATTGTCATCTGTAGAAGAAACTCTTGCACGCTGTGTATCTGTCAGTGTCGGTAATAATCTCTCGCTGAAGAGCAAGAGGTGGTGGACAAGCTGGGTGATCAATGTCTTCACATTAATCTAGAACGATGAGATCTCTGAGAACTTGAAGTTGATCAGGTGTTGGAAGTTGACCTTTATCTGTGCCTTAGAGGAGACCTAGATCTTTGCGGAGATCTAAGCGCCACATGCCTCTCCTGAAGGGTTGATGGAGAGCCCAGTGAGAAAGCAGGTGGAGGAGTACGTTTAGGTGACTGGGTATGCGGGGTAACCCTGGAAGGGGAATACGTCCACAAATAGTCTGAGTCTGGACTATGAGGCACAGATTCGCACACACTTTCCAGCCAAAGTGGAGAAATCTTCAGGACGGGTAGCTGGTGAACTCGCTCTTGGTTCCATTGATTCAGATAGTAGAAGTTGTGCCTTGGGTAACATTGAATGACCTCATGACCTCGAAGGGACTCTAGATGTAGACATTGCTTTGGACATCAACTGTGAGTGTTTTGGCTGTTTTGGTGGATGCATTCTCAACTTCAATGAACACCCTGTCTCCCTTGATGGTGTAACATTCCTCAACGTTGATGGCTGCTGTCTCTTGGGCATTGACAGTGATGCTGGTGAGATCCTCAATGGCCATCTCATTGCTGATGAGTGCTTCAACGACGATGAATGCCTCGATGTCGAGTGACAATGTGGCTTCAATGTCTTTGAGCGCAGAGTGTGTTCAGGCACCACTTATGACCGCTTTTGAGGCTGACAGTGAACAAACAGGTATTTTTTCCGATTTCAATTTCCTATCTGTCAACGCCAATCAGGGTTGCCGTTTCTGATTTCCCTCATGGGCTCTTTGAGAATGAGAGGAGGGCTCTTTGGAGGTAGATTCAGACTTCCCAAGGCCTCTTAAAAATCCTGTCTTTCCTTTCTCCTAAAGCCTATGCCGTCTTATTTTCTTTCTGTCTTTAAGAGTTCTCCTGGACAGTTTCAGGCAATGATGACAGGAGTCTGGAACATGGGACTCGGGAAGACGCATGATACAGACTGAGTGGGGATCAATCTACGCCTTCTTTTTACCACAAAAAGAGCTTTCACAAAGAGTATATGTATTGTAGCAGAAACAAATATATTTACTATTAAAAAAGTACCCCGTACTCTAGGTACTTAAAACTATCAGATAAAGCTGAAAACCCGAGTACTTGAATAGATTTTCTGACAAATAAAGGCTGTAAAATCATTTTATGGTTTGTTTTCAGCTTTTCACAGAAATATCAGAGATATCTTGGCAATTTTTGGGTATTGTGAAATGACAACTCAATGTAAGTTGGACATTTTTAGCCTATGTCATAGACTGCAGTTATATATGTGTGTGTATGTATATATATAGGTTATATATATGTTTAAAGTACTGCATTTTCTAGTTTGCTTATATATATATATATATCTATATATACATTATATATATATATATATATGTATATATATAATGTGCGAACAAAAAAACACATTCAATATTCAATCTTGCAGAGGGCTGAATGAAAAGGAAAATATTTGTTCCCTAAATGTGAGCAGTAGAAGAATAAAGGTTTGCATAGAAAATTACTGTGACAAAGCTATGCTCCAGTGGAGGGGCAAATTGAATAGGAAGGCAAGCAACTGGATAAGAAGCAAAGTGAGGAGCAATGAAGTCAACCAATGGTAAGCAATGGACAGGCTGTAAGCCCACTGTACATCTTTATTATTGCCCACCAGAGTCTTTTGCCTAGAGATGGTTAAAGGATGTGGTAGGTGAGATCTAAATGGTATGAAATTTGCCCTACTCTTTAACATTTAAATTTCAAATGTTTGAATATATGAAAATGTTAACATTATTAAATGACATCAATTGTAAACTAAAAGGATATTGCAATTCAGTGACGAGCGCCCAGTCCTAATGAGGCATATGTCCAGAATACATATCAAATAACTCTGATGAGACTACCCTCTAGTGATCATGTATTTGTTGTCTGTAATTTGTTTCTTTTAATATGTAGACTATCAATTCAAGATATTTCGATACCTATTAAAAGTGTGATAAACACCCTCATAATTACATACTTCAATGGCAAAGCTTTTTTTAACAAGAATCAGTGTTAGGTTGGTCAGCAAATGCACCTCTTTGGTCTATTTGCACACTCATACAGCTAATATTTTCTTCCACACATTCAGGGCTATGTATTAGCACAAACTGTGCATCACTATTTCATTACAGCTTAAAAATATAATAAAAAATTTAAAAATATTTTACTTTTTTCAATAATTTGCTCACTATTTTATTGTACTTCTCAAATGAACAAACATAAATCCTGGAACTCTAACCAAGGAAATGTTGCCCGAATGCCTAAATCTGTGAGTTTTCCTATAAAATGCAATCTGCACAATCATTAAGGTAATATTAACATACAGATTTGAAGCCGAATCACTGTTTATGGTGCACTGTTCATTTATTGCCAGTTATTAAAGTCAATACTATATAGAAAGTATAAAAACTATACATTTCCTAATTCTGTAAGACCCAAGGTCTCTATTGGTGGAACTCAGACCTCCTTTGCCCTGACTGGCTGGCCGGTGGAACATTCTGAATAAGACATTTGTCATATATTTAGCATGTCTTCCAAAACATTGTAATTCCCTCCAGTCTCCCTTGCACAGGAACATATCCCTGCCAAGGGTTGACCCGCAAATGTATTCCTCTGGGCCTCTTGATCATGGTGGTATCAGACTTGTTTAGGGTTTCAATAATTTCATGGTGGCAATAGGTGATAAACAAGGTGCAGTGTATTTTGGAAATGTGGTTGGCAGTAGCAAATGTCAATTAAGGCTACATGTCTTTTGCTCACAGGTATCACTTCTAGACATGATGTTTGCAGGATTGTTAGCATTTTATTTCCAAAACATAATAATTCCCTCTAGTCTGCCTTGTGCAGAATCATATCCCT
The DNA here is from genome assembly GCF_031143425.1 of Pleurodeles waltl. NCBI lineage: Eukaryota > Metazoa > Chordata > Amphibia > Caudata > Salamandridae > Pleurodeles > Pleurodeles waltl. Next base: position 76,333,502 of record NC_090451.1, on the reverse strand, counting down.
GCCAAGACCTGAAGCTCAACTTTTTTACTCCAGGTCTACTGAGTCTGGAGGTACGAGGCATGTATGGATTTTTTATGGACTCTGAGTGCATACAGGGGATGACTGGGTGCAACACATTTTTGAAAATTTGGAAAGCAGTTTCAAGCAAACTTCCAGTATATGGTACCTGCCTTTTTCCAGATATCACCCTGGAATGTGAGGAAACACAAAACAACTATACACTTTCAACATTTACACATTACAAGGACGGTTTCACTGGGTGCTCAGCCTGATTGGGTGGCCAAAACAATGTGTCAAACATGATATGTTTTAGATTTCCAACCTTTGTGCCCAATACAACTGTTGTTTCCTTCCATCTATCACACAGGAACATGATCCCTTCAAATGTTGACCCAAATCTGTGCTCTCATAGGCTTTGTGGAGTTATCAGACTTGGGTGAGTCATCCATATGTTTGAGCAAGGTTTCCACACAAAAGGGATCAGGAAATGTTTCTGATTTGGGTGATTCTTTGGGGAATGTCACTGGTGGAGAGTCAGCCAGAACCGAGGAGGAACCTTTTGATCCAAGCCATTTCTGAAAACTAGAGCCACAGGGTAAGCATTTGTGATGTGGCATCTAAGAATCTCAGCATGTTTTATTACTCAAAATCCCCATGCAAATGCCAAAGGGTACAGTAAAAAAAAAACAAATCATGGAATTTTTATGACTGTAAGATCGTCCAGGAAATATTGCAAGTACTTCCCTACACAGTTTCCACACTTCTCCCAATAATAATTTTACCCCACATGTGTGGGTGGGTCTATTACGCGTGACAGGAATAGGTCAGGATTATGACGATGATTATGACTATTAAGCTCACACAGTCACATGTTTGACATTTTCCTCTCAGTTATGATAGACCCACCTACTCATGTGATGTACTGGTGTTATTAGCAGAATTCTGTGTGTGTGTGTGTGCCTCAACTAAGAGCCAAGGATGTGTGTATTTTTTCTGTTCTGTTTCTGTTTCTAAGAAAAAAAAAAAAACAATATCCAGGCTCATTAATGGGATGCAAACGGGTGTGTGCACTGAAGGCAGGTGCTGTCTATATTTTTCCTCTGGATAACAAAAAAAAACCTTAACAGCATCTAGGCTCCCCCACTGAGACACGGACACATATGTGTCAGTACCCAGTGAGGATCCAGCTGCTGTTTGAGTTTTTTCTGTAGCGGTGAAGAACAAGTTACTTGCTTTCTGTAATGCCTTATCTGGTGGAGACAATATCTATCCTTAGATTCCTTTCCTTTGAATATCTCAGATGTCAGACTGGATCCAGCAGATTTTTTCGTGAGCAGTAGTCCTGCGCACCACTGTTAGGTGGTGTCGATCTGCTCCACGCGGTGGCGTCAATGTCATTAAGTAGGGAGGATTGGATGATAAAAAGACTGCAGCTCTGGGCGGATGTTCCTGTCTCGAGAAACGCTGTTTTGAGCATGAGCAGCCAGAGGGGACACCTGTATAGAGGCTTGAAAGGAGCACACATTAAAAATGTCAGAACCAAATCAAGGTTCCACTGAGGCATAATAAAAGGCGAAGTGGGGAACATATGTACAATACCTTTGATGAATCTATTTACAATAGGGTACTTAAATAAGGACATTTGGTCATCAGGCACCCGCAAAACGGCAGACAGAGCAGAAAAGTAACCTGTCAGAGTACCCAAGCAGAGCACCGCTGGACTAGGGTAAGAATAAAAAGAAGGACATCAGAGAGGGAAGCAGAGAGCGGGTTGAAACATTTTGCTGTAAACAAAAATAATTTTAAAAAATTCCATCGGCATGCATATATTGTCTTGATAGAGGGACACTTGGCTGCTAGAATGACATTACAGACTTCGGGAGGAAGTCGAAAGCTCTTAACTGTTGCTGTTCAATCTTCATGCAAGAAGGTGGAGAGTTGGCAGGTTCGTGTGGAGGACTCTCCCCTGCTGCTGCGACAGAAGATCCTCCTGATGGGGCAGTCTGATTGTCGGATCGATGCTCAAGTGCAGAAGCTCAGGATACCAGACTCTCCATGCCCAGTCCAGAGCCAAAAGGATGACTCAGGCCCGGTCGTTAAAGATCTTCTTGAGAAGTCTGGGCAGCAGTGGTATGGGTGGAAAGGCATACAGGAGGCCTGAGCTCCACTCAAGATGAAAAGCATCCACAAGCGATAGCACCTTAGAAACTTCAGTGAGCAAAACTGCTTACATTGTGCCTTCTCTTTAGGAGGTGAACCAATCTACCCAAGACTCTCCCCACTGCTGAAAGAGACACTTCAACACAAAAGGATGATGGATGGAGTGCTGAACAATGCAAACACTCACCCCTGGTCACAGATCTGGGTTTAATCCATCGTTCTTTTGCTCACCATGCCACCCCAGTTTGGACACAGCCATATGCAGATCAGTCTTGACCCTGCTCCTCATGGGAACAGTCCAGCCCGAACTGCCAGGCCAGGTCCTCCCTGGACCGGAAACAAGCATCCGGAGACCGGTTTCAGGTTATCACCCTTCATGGAATGGATTTGGTAGCGTACACTCCGCTGTAAAGTTTGGATGACACATATTTATCAATTATTTGGGGGTTATTAATGGACTTCCAATGACCATGTAGCAGATACTCTGTGCAAGAGAGTAGTGAATGGATTCTTTTGGAAACTTTGGCAAGAAGGGTTTTTGTTTGAATTGACTCAATCAGTGGAGCCTTGATGAAGTCAATGTGAGGATTGGTCGTGTGACAAAACACGTGTTTGCTGCTGTGGATGTGTTTGGAGAAGGAAGCTACACACAATAATTTGTCATCTATGGATCTGTGGACTGCTGTCATTTAACACATATGTGTGCCTTGGACATTTTTCTGTTTTGTTTTCCTTGGGGAAAATTTGGGGGAGAGGGGTGTTTCTTCCCCTCCAGGAGCACCATAATTTAACAATTGGTGATTGTTATTTGGGTGAGATATTTGTGAGCGCCGTTCCTCATTTGTTTAACACCCGTCTTGATTGTTTATCACCCTTCATCAGCCAGGCTAGCTTGAATCCAGTGGCACAGTGAGCACGGGACCCATGTCTGGGCATACCCGTCCCACTTAGGGCAACTTTAGCAACACAAAAGGATAATGGACGGAGTGCTGAACAATGCAAACACTCACCCCCAGTCACAGATCTGGGTTTAATCCATCGTTCTTTTGCTTACCATGCTACCCCAGTTTGGACCCAGCCATACGCAATCAGTCTTGACCCTATTCCTCGTGGGAACAGTCCAGCCCGAACTGCCAGGCCAGGTCCTCCCAGGACCAGAAACAAGCATCCTGGGACCGTTTTCAGAGTATCACCCTTCATCAGCCAGGCTAGCTTGAATCCAGTGACACAGTGAGCACAGGACTCATGTCTGGGCATACCCGTCCCACTTGGGGCAACTTTAGCAACACAAAAGGATGATGGACGGAGTGCTGAACAATGCAAACACTCAGCCCCAGTCACAGATCTGGGTTTAATGCATCGTTCTTTTGCTCACCATGCCACCCCAGTTTGGACCCAGCCATATGCATTGTTCAGCACACCGTCCCTCATCCTTTTGTGTTGCGAAAAAGACACTGCATCACCTCCGGATGGTCCGCTAGGCATCAGCGGGTGAGTTTGTCCGCTCTGGCATTCAGAGAACCACCAGGGATATGCCCTGCTGTTCCAGCCATGTCCAGAGATGCAGGGCCTCTTGATAAAGGGTCCATGGCACCACCCCACCCTGTTTGTTGCAGTACCACCTGGCGGTTGTGTTGTTTGTGAACACCTGCAGTAGCTTTCCCTTGATAGAGGATAGGAAGGCTTCCAATGCCTGTCGGATTGCTCAGTGCTCCAGCAACTTGATTTGGAATCCTGATTGCACTGGAAATCAGAGTCACCTGACCTCCACCTCTCCCAGATGGCCACTCACCCCAGGAGTGACACATCTGACACAACTGTGAGATCAGGTTGCGGAAGTGAGAGGGGTCTGCTTCTGATCAATCACAGTTCGTTAACTAGATCTTTTGCAGTTCCCTCTGAGATCTGGACCATGTCGGAGAGATTCTCCTGATGCTGCAGCACTGGAAGTTCAGGACCCACTACAGAGCCCACATATGCCATCTGGCATGAGTTACTAGCAGGATGCAGAAGGCCATGAGGCCATCATCCTCAGAGTCATTCTCACTAAAATCCGGGACAGAGGCTGAAACATCGTTATCATAGCCTGAATATCCTGTACTCACTGCTCAGGAGGATAACTGTGCTGCGTCCAGAACAGCTCCATTGAAAAGGAGCATCTGAGAGGGAGTCAGGTGTGACTTCGGCCTTAGTCCAGAGGTAGGAGATGACAGCCTGGGGTAACTCCACCTTCAACAGCTAGTCATTGAGATAGGGGACGATTGGTAGCCCTGATCTCCACAGATGAGTTCTGACCAACGCCATCACCTTGGTGAACTCTGGTAAGGCCAAAGGGAAGCACAGTAAACTGAAAATGCTTGTGACCTACAGCAAACCGCAGGTAACGTCTGTTGGCAGGCAGGATGGGAATATGTAAATACGCATCTTGCAAGTCCAACGCTACCATCCAGTCTCCTTGGTCTAGAGCAGACAAGACCTGAGCCAATATGAGCATCTTGAATTTCTCCTTCTTGAAGAAGAGATTGAGGGTTTGCAGACCTAAAATAGGCTGAAGACCTTTGTATCAGAAAGTAGCGAGAATAGCAACCACTGCCTACGTTTGACATCAGAACTCTCTCTATGGTCCCCTTGGCCGGAAGAGCCATGACTTCCTTGAGGAGCAAGGACATATGATCCCCCGGCAGCCAATCATGGGATGAAGGTATAGGAGGAGGGGAGGATTCGTGGGGGGGTAGCCCTCCGAATGATCTGTAAAACCCACCTGTCCAATTTTATGGACTGCCAGTGGTGGAGATGATGGCTAATTTTGCTACCAACTAGAAACCATTTATCTTGTAGAGCAAGATTAAGAGTGCTTATGGGCTGCGGCTTCTGGGAGGTAGTGGTTCTAGCAGACTTCTGACTACTTGACCCACAGGGTGAGTATGAACCACACTCTCATCCATGCAGAGGCTGGGCAGCTTGCAGGGGCCGGTGGCTGGGATATTGTTGGTGCAGTTGATAGCCCCGTCCAATGCAACAAAAGAAGTGAAAGGCAGACTGGGGGTGATGTGGGGCAGCTGAAATGCCCACAGACTTGGTTGTAGCCCACGAGTCCTTAAATCGTTCCAGTGCTGAGTCTGCCTTGTCTCCAAAGAGGCGATTGTCATCAAAGGGCATGTCCATAAAGGATGCCTTATTATCCCTTGAAAAGCCAGATGTTCTCAGCCAGACGTGGCGTCGAAGTGCTCTGCCTAGCTAGTCAGTCATGTCTAAACCACACCTAATGGTGAACTTTGCTGCATCTCTCCCTTCCTTATCCGCTTGTGGGAGAATGGCCTGGCCTCCTCTGAGACCTGTGGCAGCACTTGTGCAGCCGTGTTCCACAAAGTGTGGGAAGAGCAACCCAATAAGCATGCTGTGTTCACAGACCTCAATGCCAGGCTGGTGGAAGAAAACATCTTCTTACCAAAGCTATCCAAGCTCTTGGATTCCCTCTCCGGGGTTGTGGCAGAGAACACGCCATGGGAGGTAGAGGCTTGGACTACCAAGCTATCAGGGGTGGGGTGTTGGGTGAGGAAGTTTGGGTCCCAGGTGTGGGGCAGTGGCGGTGGGCAATTGTCCTATTCACAGGAGCCCTGGTGCTGGGTTTGGACCAGGTTCCCAGTAGGACATCAGTTAGTGCTTCAGCGAAAGGAAGCACCTTTGGAAGAGTGTTTGGAAGAGGTAGCTCCAGACTGTAGCACTACCATCAAGATGTTTATCCTGACTACCACCGAAGGCAACTCAAGATTCAGGACATCAGCCACCCTCTACACCACCATAGCATATGTTGCTCCCTCCTCCGTAACCACAGTAGGGGGAGAAAGCACACCAGCATCTGGAGACGTATACAGTCAGCTGGCATCACCCAGTTCCTCATACCAGTCCATGTTTTCCTGTCCTTCTAACTGGTATTCTAAAGGGCCCAGTGACCCCTCCCATTCTTCCCCAGGACTAACCCTTCAGAATAGGTCTCAGACGTGACCCAGGACACATGGGTCATGTCTGCACCAGAATAGGAATTGGTCAACTCCGTTCCGCTGTGTCGGATTTGGGGATCCAAATGGGACAGGCACTACAAGTGAGTTCCGGTGGCACTAGAGGCCTCAGCGTAGAGATCGGCGTTAGAGAATATCATGGTGGCACTACCGGCGGCAGTTCCGATCCATGATCGGATCCATGGGGGCCCATCGGAACCAGGGCTGAAGCTGCCGGTGCAGAACCTAATGTGGCCCCTGCCAACCCAGTGGAGCCTGAGGGCACTCTGGAGGTGTCAACCCATTAAAATACGCGGTGCATGGCCTCGTAAAATTCCTTTACCTGAGAAGGGGTCGCTCCTGGAAAAGCGGGGAGGAGTGAAGTCGACCCTGGCTACGGCTCTGCAGAACTGTGCCTCGATCACCGATGTTCTGTTGTCGCGTCTGCTGACGGATGAGAAGTTGAAGCACACTTTAACTTTTGTGTTTCTTATGCCTCTTTCCCAATGACTTGGAGTGGGAAGAAGAGGACTTAGGGCTCCTGGAGTGGCCCGCAACCTTCCACTCAAACAGGACCAACACCTCCTAGGATTTGCGTGGCACAACGTCACCTGCTGGGCCACTAGCAGCTTTAGGGACCATTCCCTCAAAGTCTTCGGTGCTATACACTGGCAGTCCAAGCACGACTTGGAGTCGTGGTCATGCTTGAGACCACACAAACACACCAGGTGTGGATTCATAACTGACATGGCACGGTGACATGTGCCAGGTGGTTTAAACCCTGTCTTTCTCCAAGGCATCCTCAACACACCAGGAGAGAAACCTCAGAAATGAAGTTGACAAAATGTCGAAAAAAGCCTATCAAAAAATGACAGAGGGTTAGCTCTTCTCCGGTTCAGCACTAGTTGGCTCAGAAAGAAAAGAACTGACATCAGCGCGTAAGTGGTGCCTTTATAGGTGATGCAGAAGTTACTTCCAGCACCGATGCTGCCAATGCGGGGAGCCAATCACTGCCAACTACCAGCGTGCAGGGGCACTGCTCATGAAAAATATTCCAGATCCGTATGGCAAATTCAAAGGTAAGAAATCTGCATTGAGAAGTTTCTATCAGATAAAGTTAAACAGCGACCAGGCTCTTCACTGGGGTGCTAACGTATATGTGTGTCTGTGCTTCATTGAGGAGTCAGGCACACTTTGGAGTTTTTCTGTGGCTATGAAAAACCAAACCGCGTTTGTGCTTCTCTCTGGGGCTCAGACCTGTGTGTGTCTGCGCTCCAGTGAGGAGAAAAGAGCTGTCTGTATTTTTTCTGGTGATAAGAAAAAGTCCAAAAAGTATGTAGGCTCCTTGCTTTGGCATAGATATGTGTGTGTGTGCAGTTGCAAAAGGAGCCAGACACTGTTTGGATTTTTTTAGGCTAAAGAAAATTCAAATAGTGTCTGGCTAATTGCTGGGGCACAAACACACAGTTCCTTCTTCTCACAGTGCTTCTTTCGCACAGAGAAGTATTGAGAGAGGAAGCAGCTGTCTGAAACTGAATAGTGAATAGAAACTGGAAGGGAAGAGCTAGGAAAATTCCTAGTCTATTCCCTTCCAATGCAAAGCTCCTGGTTCATTTATGCTCCTGTAGAGTCTGACAAAGGGAGATGGTTGGGATTAAAGGTTGCCACATGGAACAGGCATTTTTAGACATTAACGCTGGCAGGGTGTGGGGGGGGGCTACGGGCTTCGGTCTGGTTCTAGAGGGACCTACCCCTGTCATTGATGGGTAGAATTGCCCTATTTAAAAAGGTTGAGCTGTATCAGTGCCTGTGCACCTTGCAAGGCACATTTTACAAAATACCCCATCGATATTTCACTGAAATTGACAGTCTTATCATAGACTTTGCTATGGGTGGATAGGTGTTCAAGGGATCATGGGTAAACAGGGGCCTAGAAGTCCCAAATATGGAGTTGTATTGCACTGCTGTGCGCTTACAGCCTGCTGTCCACTGGCTCTACCCAACGATGATTGGGAAGAAGGGCTACCGTGAAGCTCCAATGGTGTAACATTGCTGCCTGTCTTGCTGATGGGGGGAGTGAGCGTACCACTGGGCATACCATATATCATATGTCGGGTGTGTAGGATTTCGGAAATGGCAGTTACGTGAGTGGTACGCCGAGCCCTGTATACACCAGATATGTTGATATGGCCCCAGCAACCATTCATTAAGATAGGTGGGGCTCTCTCAGATCAAAAATAGAAGGATGGAGGTTGCAATTCGTAGGGTAACCTATACCCTGACAAAAAGTTTATCACGAGAGAGGATGCTATTGTGTCCTTTTTATTGGAGACTCGTCAATACCTACAATATGTGAAGATCTCTGCCATGGCATGCAAGCTGTGGACGTGCTTCCCGGACGCACCACTGCACTCCCAAATGCTGACGGTGCTCCTAACCCTGGCGGTGGTGGTTGGGAGTGGGGTGGAAATTAATATCCAATGTTTATCAAGCTTTGAGGGAGTGGTTGAGGACCACATGATTGCCAGACACGGACGCTCATGAAGAGGTGAGGATTATTTTTTTTTATAAAGATTTTATTACAGTTTTTGAATAAAACAATAACATTAACGCAAAGGTGCTTAAATTACTGTTCCCCCCTCCCTCCCCTCATGCTACAGATTATACAAAAGTTATTCACAGTTGGCAGGTCTCAATAGGGTTAGTTGTTACAGTCCTCGCCTGCAGAGCCTTAGGATTCCTGTGTTGTGTTTGAGTCTGTATCTGAGTCCGTAGTGGTTCTGTTTGCTTCTTTGGAGAATGCATTTGGTGATTTTAGTTTTTCCAGGATTAATTCCCATTGGGATGCGTCGTCTCTTGGTCTGAGTTTGCGTAATGCCTCGCGAAGCAGTGTCGTTCCTTCTGCTTCTGCCCACTTCTCTAAAGAGTTTTGCCATCTGGATATTTGTGGGCCCGTTGGTGATTTCCAGTTTGTGGTTATTTCCCGTCTTGCCAGGATTAGAGCAAGGTCTATAAATTTGTTGGAGATTTTAAAGGCTATTGGGCGTGGAAAGTCCCCCAGTAGCGCCACTGCCGGGGATTTAATTAAAGATCTATCAGTGCAGGCTGAGGTTTTTGCAAAAGTCTCTTCCCAGAATGTGTTAAGTTGGGGGCAGCTCCATAGCAGATGTATGAGGTTGGCTGCAGGTTCCGTACATCTGGGACAGCTTGTGGAGTTTGTTCTGTAGATTTTGGAGATCATGTGTGGGGTCATGTAAGCTCTGTGAAAGATGTATAGGTTTATTAATTTGAACCTGGCATTTCTGGATACTGGATAGATATGAGAGACGATCCGATCCCATTGCTTTTCATCCCAAGCGACATCTAAGTCCGATTGCCATTTGGTTTTAAGTTTTGCTAGGGGTGGGCATGTGCTAGTTTGTAGCGCTTTGTAGATTCCGGATACTACACCTTTTAGATCACCAATGGAGCAAATGGTATTGCAGCTATTATGAGTGGGGGGTTCAAGGTTTCCAGTTCTCCAGGTTTTTTGAGCGATTTTAATGATGGCGTTATGGGTAATGAATAAACCGGGGGGGAGGTTATATTGTGTTTGTAGCTCAGTGTAGGTGAGGAGTTTCCCTCCACCGTATAGTTTCCGTCCACCGTATAGGTCTCCTAGTTTAGTAATATTATGCGATATCAGTTTATTGAGGCCTGGGATATTTTGCTTCCCTGAAATATGGATCATGCAGGACAGTGGGGCCTCCGGGGCGTAAGGAGTGTTAATGCGGGAGCGTTTCAGATGTTGGGACCAACAGTGTCTAGCAGTCTCCCATTCTTTCAGGAGCAGTTGCTTGGTTTTCCGGGTGTTCAGTAGTATGCCCAGTATCCTGTCTATGGGGCAGTTTAAGGGAAGGCGTAGTTCGGCGTCAGTTGGAGGGCTGCATAATAATTTTGCGACCCATTGAAGTTGTCCTGCCCAGTTGTATATCTCCATATCCGGGGCGGCTAGGCCACCCTCAGCTGTAGGTCTGTGGAGTGTTCTTAGTGCCATTCTATGTCTCCTCTGACCCCAAATGAAGTTTGTAGACATGGACTCTATCTCTTTGAATACTGCTTTCGGGATTATGAGTGGGATGGTTGAAAAATAGTACAACAGTCTGGGTAGCACTATCATTTTAAGAAGAGCAACTCTGCCTGTGACTGTTAGTGGTAGTGTTTCCTAGAAGCGCATACTGGCTCTGATCGCTCTGAGTGCTCCTTGTATGTTTCCTTCTAGTAGGTCATTTACTGAGTGGTAAATCTTTACTCCTAAGTATTTGATTAGGTGACCAGGGAAGGCCTCTTGTGTCATTTGGTTCTGGGGTTTCTTTGTGCAGTGGGAAGATGGTGGACTTTCTCCAATTAATCCGAAGTCCGGAGGCAGTTCCGTAACTATCCATCATTCCCATGGCCCCAGGTAAGTCTGATTCTAAGTTTTGTAGGAAGAGCAACATGTCATCTGTGTATAATGCAAGCTTTTGCCCAGAACAATAGGTAGGCAGCTCTGAGTCTCTGGGTTAGCAGTTACATTTACAGGGCAACTCGTGGCAGGAAACATGAACAAAGTGAGGATTGACCAGGGAAGAAAGTTTCTCCATTGGTGAGTTTTTTTCTTGTGCCAACCAACTGTGCCTTTCTGCCACTGTCCTGAGTCACCTGACTGTGAATGGCTCTGCTATCTATTGCTTCGGGACAGTGAGACAAAGGGAGCTTAGGTGTGGCCAGGATGGTCCATCCTGACCGGATGGTTGGGGAGGGGCTCTGCCCAACCTTAGTTACTCTTCAAAGGGATTTGCCTACAGAACAAGCAAATGTCACCAGAGACAGGAAAACCAGGATAGGTCAGATGAATGTCCCCATACAAATGCTGACAACAGATATAAAAAGAAGACCTTCAGAACCACACTTCAGAACACTCCTGGACCTGTGGAAGATTCAGGAGAAGGACTGCCTGCTGCCAGAAGGACTGTCCTGCTGCCAGAAAGACTGCCCTGTTGCTTGAAGGACTGCCTTGCTGTTTGAAGAAGGAAGTCTGGACCTGCTTGCTTTGATCTCAGGATGCCCAAAGTGACTCCAAGGGTCAGTTAGCTGACCTCCAATGTGCGCTACAGGGAAACAACAATCTTCCAGAGGCCTCCCTGCAATGGCCTAGCTCAGTGGTTCCCAACTTTTTGACTCCTGTGGACCCCTACGTTATCATTACTAGAACCGGGGAAACACTGAGGGGGTGATTCTCACCCTGGCGGGCGGCGGAGGCCGCCCGCCAGAGTTCCCCCCTCCAAAATACCGCTCTGCGGTCGTGAGACCGCTGAGGGTATTCTGACTTTTGCACTGGGCTGGCGGGCGGCCGCCAAAAGGCCGCCCGCCAGCCCAGTGCAAAAGAGCCTTCCCACGAGGACGCCGGCTCAGAATTGAGCTGGCGGAGTGGAAAGGTGCGACGGGTGCAGTGGCACCCGTCGCGTATTTCAGTGTCTGCAAAGCAGACACTGAAATACAAAGTGGGGCCCTCTTACGGGGGCCCCTGCAGTGCCCATGCCATTGGCATCGGCACTGCAGGGGCCCCCAGGGGCCCCACGACAACCCATACCGCTATCCTGTTCCTGGCGGGAGAACCGCCAGGAACAGGATGGCGGAATGGGCTGTCAGAATCCCCATGGCGGCGCAGCGAGGTGCGCCGCCATGGAGGATTCTAAAGGGCAGCGGAAAACCGGCGGGAGACCGCCGGTTTTCCGCATCTGACCGCGGCAAAACCGCTGCGGTCAGAATGCCCTGCGGGGCACCGCCAGCCTGTTGGCGGTGCTCCCGCCAACCCTGGCCCCGGCGGTCCATGTCCGCCGGGGTCAGAATGACCCCCTGAATCATTAATAGAATTTAAGGACCCCGGACTTGGGGCCAGATGTAGGTAGGTAGAAATTTGCGACTTGCAATTTGCGAGTCATAGCGACTCGCAAATTGCAACTCGCAAAACGAAATGCAGAAAGGTGTCTCAGACACCTTCTGCGACTCGCTATGGGGTCGCAAAGACCCACCTCATGAATATTAATGAGGTGGGTCGCAGTTTGCGATCCCATAGCGAGTCCATGCACTCACAGGGATGGTGGCCTGCTGGAGACAGCAGACCACCATGTCTGTGACTGCTTTTTTAATAAAGCAGTTTTTTTTTCTTTGCAGCCCGTTTTTCTTAAAGAAAAACGAGCTGCAAAAAAGAAAACTTCCAAAACCATTTGGTTTCGGTTTTTTCAGAGTATGCAGTGGTCCATAGGACCACTGCCTGCTCTGAAAAATTATTTTTTGGGGCATTCACAATGGGGACCCCTTCCCTTTTGCGAATGAGTTACCATCCACTTCAAGTGGATGGTAACTGCGAGTTGGTTTGCGACCGCATTCGTGGTCACAAAGCAACTCAGCATGGCAATGCGGTTGCAGATAGGAAGGGAACACCCCTTCCTATTTGCGAGTCGCAGCCTCAAATTGCGAGTCGGTACTGACTCGCAATGTGCGGTTGTGCATCACGCTTGGCCTTTTGCGAAAAATGCAGTTTGCGACGTGCAAAAGGCTACCTACATCTGGCCCTAAGTCATTACTGAAAGCTGGGGACCTAATCTGTTAATATTATTTATTTTTTAAACAGTCGTGGCCCCCCTGATAAGGCTTTGACTCCCCCACTTGTCCCCGGTCCACAGATTGGGAACCATTGGCCTAACTGACCAGCTGCAACTGAACTTGCCTAAGCTCCGCCACTGGCTGCGGCTAGAGTGTGTCCTGATTCTCAAGTGGTGCCCCCCTCTCCCCCTGTTTTGCTTTCCTTATCTTATGATCGAGCTTACAAAACTTCTCTGGAATGCACTTCTTAGTTTAAAGAGGACATTTATTATTATTACTTCACCACGAGGTTCCTGAAAGACGAGATTAGTAGGTTGGAAGCACACGTTTAAAAGTAGTCACAGCAATGAAAGCAAAATATATCAAAGTACTTCTCAATTACAATGTACACTGCAAATACATGTGATTATATTATAGCACAACTTCAAAGCAAAGAATAAAAGTCACAATTTCATCACCGTAGGGCCTATCACTGCTCGTCATCCTTCTCATGTCTGCCAGTTGATGACTCCTGTTCAACTGCAAGAAGGAGATTTTCCACCCAAACGGGAGGCCAGGTAGCTGACGTCCGCTCCTGACTGAAGTCCTGGAGAATCTCCCCTTGCTGCTGCCCAGGGCCACCGTTAAAAGCAAAAATGCTGGCTCAGTGTGGGAACCGAACAAGTTTGGAGAGTGGCCAAGTCTCCAAACTTCACTCGTTCCCAGGCTGGATTGAGAGGTACACACAAAATCTATGCTCTCTTATCAGCTAGGGTTTGGTGTGAATTCAATACGAAAAACACAGCTTGGTCTACAATGTGGAAAAACACAGCTTGGAAAAACACAGCTCATCTGCAATGTCTAACTCCGCGTTAAAGCCAATAGGCAGCTAACCTAAATACCAAATGTAATGTCTAATGCTATGTTAAAGCCAATAGGCAGCTAAATTGAATACAGAATGTAATGTCTAATGCCATGTTAAAGCCAATAGGCAGCTAACCTAAATACCAAATGTAATGTTTAATGCCACGTTAAAGCCAATAGGCAGCTAACCTAAATACCAAATGTAATGTCTAATGCCATGTTGAAGCCAATAGGCAGCTAAACTGAATACAGAATGTAATGTGCTCCTGATGAACATTGAACAACTAATATGCGCAGTGGTGAAACACAAAGTCATTGGTCAAACACAATTAATGGCATACCACCCCCCCCCCCCCCAGGTCCTGGACCCTTGGCTGGCATCAGTTAGATCTCTTTCTAAGGAAAAAGATAAATATCCTGAAGTTTGGGCTCTTCTTGATTTATTAACATTTACTCTATTTTTCTGAGTTGGTTTGGGATTTTTCTTGTGTTGTATTCTCACTTTATTACTGTTTGTGTGCTGGATAAATACTTTACACATTGCCTACAAGTTAAGCCTGACTACTTTGTACCAAGCTACCAGACAGTTAAGTTCAGGTTGAGTTAGTGACTTTTGTGACTCACCCTGACAAAGATTGTGTTTTTTGCGGTGACAGGGGCTACTACCTCTGTAAACTAACAACCCAATTTCTCAAAGGAGGTGGTGCAGAGAATTGTGGGTTGATTACCCTTCCACCCTGTGTAAGCATCTTCTTGACAAGAATCATAAACCAAGTAAAACCAAGCAGAAATCAAGAAAATCTATTTTAATAATAACTACTACTGAAAGGTGTTGGACAGTCTGCAATATACTGAGGTGCTTTCTCCTGCACTACTGTCTTTTCTATTTGTGTCCTCCTTCATTCCTTTGCTTTTTTCTTTCGATATTGGGTGTTGGATCTTCTTTTCAGTTTCTTATTTATTTGCTACTTCTTATTTCTTATCATATAGTTTCAGTCGAGTCTCAGTGTAATTGTACACTTACTGAATGCCTATGATATATTTGAAGCATTAATTTTTTTTTTTATTTTGTTCTAAGCAATAAATAAGGGGTGCTAGTTTCTAATTATAGTGTCATATCTGCATAACTGTTGATGATGACTTTTAAAGATATTTACTGTATTTATACATTTACCTTATTCGTTAATACATTATTCAACACAAACAAGCATCAGGCCTTAAAATAACAGCATTTCAAATAGCATAAGGTCAGTGAGGACAATATGTTCTATTAACTCTACAACTTGTAGTTGACTGGGAGGAGAAGGCAGATCAAGTAGTTTGTTTTAGATTCTTCCTTACTTCCATGTATCTAGGCAAAAAAGAGAGGCTTCTAAAAGTGACAGTTAGTTTATGACACTGCATACAATGTTGAAACATGCTACAGGCTCTCACGCAATTGTATATTTTTTTATTGTGTTTATATTTTTGTAGTTCACAGTATTCACAGTGTCCTGAAGGATTTTGGGGCGGTCATTAGGAGGCACGTTATACTTGTACAAAACACCAACAAAATAATAATTCATTCAATAATTGCTGTTCAAGCATTAGCAATATTATTATGTGTGAAAAAGTTTTACTGACAGTTTACATGCTATTCCTTTTACCATTGCTAGCCAGGGGAGTAGCTTGGACAGTAAGATTGAAGTGGTGATCAGGTCGATGAGCGGAGAGCCCCATAGTTTGAAGATTTCTTGCATAACGTCATCATGACTCATTTATAGTTTTCTTGCTGAGGGCATCTGCCTGCACATTTTGTGCACATGGGAGGTAAGCTGCCATGATCCGCAGGTTTCTGGCTTAGCCATTTCCAAACTGCTTGCGCTTTCAATCAATCAATCAATCAGGATTTATAAAGCGCAGCTAATCACCCAATAGGGTATCCAGGCGCATTGTGGGATTATAGGGCTGGACCTTGTTCCCCCCTGCTTATTGAGGTAGTAATGGTGGGTGTATTGTCCATCTGAAGAAGCAGAAACTGGGACTTGAATGAAGGGTGAAAGGCTTTTAACCCTAGGTGGACTGCCTGGCACTTGAGAAGATAGATGTGACATGTCATCTCCCTCAGAGACCATGGGCCAGATGTAGGTAGCCTTTTGCACGTCGCAAACTGCGAAAAACGCAGTTTGTGACCTGCAAAAGGCCAAACGCGATGCACAACCGCAAATTGCGAGTCGGTACCGACTCGCAACTTGAGGCTGCGACTCGCAAATAGGAAGGGGTGTTCCCTTCTATTTGCGACCGCATCGCCATGCTGAGTTGCTTTGTGACCGCGAATGCGGTCGCAAACCAACTCGCAGTTACCATCTACTTGAAGTGGATGGTAACTCATTCGCAAAAGGGAAGGGGTCCCCATGGGACCCCTTCCCCTTTGTGAATGCCAAAAAAAATAGTTTTTCAGAGCAGGCAGTGGTCCTATGGACCACTGCCTACTCTGAAAAAAACGAAACCAAATGGTTTCGGAAGTTTTTCTTTTTGCAGCTCGTTTTCCTTTAAGGAAAACGGGCTGCAAAAAGAAAAAAAAAAACTGCTTTATTAAAAAAGCAGTCACAGACATGGTGGTCTGCTGTCTCCAGCAGGCCACCATCCCTGTGAGTGCATGGACTCGCTATGGGGTCGCAAACTGCGACCCACCTCATTAATATTCATGAGGTGGGTCTTTGCGACCCCATAGCGAGTCGCAGAAGGTGTCTGAGACACCTTTCTGCATTTCGTTTTGCAAGTTGCAATTTGCGAGTCGCTATGACTCGCAAATTGCAAGTTGCATATTTCTACCTACCTACATCTGGCCCCATGTACCTTGAATCTGGAGAGGATTCATGTGGGCTCCCCACCCTAGTAGTAATGCATTTATCACTATGGTCTGAGAGGCAACTTGTTGGTAAAATGGCAGTCCCTGAAGTGGGTTGGCTGGAGAACACCACCATGTCACAGACTGTTTTGCATGCAAGGAGAGAGTGATATTGTCCTGCCAGTTGCCTGTTGCTTGGTCTCACTGATCCTTGAGACAGTCCTGAAGGGGATGCATGTGTTTGGAGAGAAGAAGAAACATGAGGCCATAGAGCCTGGAGGAAATGACACTGAACTCACAGTAGGAGAAGAGACTTTCATTAGAGAGTGAACTTTTTAACTGATCACTGAACGTCTCTCCTCTGAAAGACACACTGTTGCCTGTATGGTTTTGATGGTATCCCCTAAATATTGCAGAGTATAAACCGGAGTGGAAATTGACTTGTAGTTGATGTGAAGGCCCGTCATTAAAGGACCTCACATGTTCATCTGTATAGCCTCTGGGCTTCTTGTGAAGTTGACACCTTTATTAACCAATAGTTAGGTAGGGGTAGACGAAGATTTGGTGACTCTTGAGGTAGGCAGCAACAACTGCCATGTACTTCGAGAAAGTTCCGGGAACTGACTTGAGGTCAAATGGAAGAACCTGGTATTGATAGTGGTTCTGTTCCTCTACAAACATCAAGAACTTGCTGTGTTTTTTGGCGATGGGTACATGAGGAAGGCATCTTGGAGGTCAATGGAGCAGAGCCAATCACCCTGGTGTAAGTGAGGATAGATCTGATGTAAATCCAGCATCCAAAACTTTTCTCAACTAATCCATTTGTTGGCTATTTTTAGGGCGAAAATGGTCTGAATTTGTTTTCGTCTTTTTTTGTTTATCAGAAACGTATATGGAGTAGATGTCTGTACCCCAGTGCTTGTGGGGAACGATCTCCACCATATGCTTCTGCAGCAAGATATTGACTTCCTCCTGAAGCCTGTTCAGATGTTGATTGGATGGGTTTGGTGGAATTGTCGGTGGAGGACTGGTGAATCTGAGACAATACCCATTTTTAGAACCCAGGTGTCTTTTGTTATTTTTTGACACTCTGACAGAAAATGAGAGATGCTTACTCCTACGGGAGTGGGTAATGAAGGAGGGGAAAGGGAATACTCATTGCTTGGTCTCTGTCACATGTTTACCCCCTTTGGTAGACTGCTGGGAAGATTACCCTCCAGACTGCCTTCGCTGATGCTGCTGCTGCTTCTAATGTCATTGCTGTTGTGTCTGCTGGTGACCCTCATACCAATGAGGGAATTGAATCCTCTGAGAGTAAAAACAGCACTGGTAGGGCCTGAATGAACACCGTTGTTCTTCTGGCCTTTCTAGGTCAACCACCTTAAGAGTCTCCATCCCAGACTTCATGTGAGCTATCTCATCATCTGTGTGGCTGCCAAAGAGGGTAGAACCTGAAAAAAGGAAGATTCGGAAACCTTTGCTGAGACACTAGCTTGAGGGATGTTAGCCAGAGCCAAAAATGTCTTCTCAAGGCTATCCATGAAAATACTCATGCGCTGCCAACAAGAAGGATTCCGCTGCAGCCCTGATGTCTTGGCTGGACACAATTAGGCCCTCATTAACTATTTAAACAACGGACTCCCCCTACAACACAAACCCAGGTGAGAGCCTTCTTAGGCCTCAATGGGTAATACAGGAGGTTCATCAAGAATTATGGCTCCATTGTAGCCCCTCTTATTGACCTCACATCCAAAAGGATGCCAAAGAAAGTTTTATGGGCAGCTAACTGTCAAAAAGCTTTTGAGGACCTTACACAGGCCATGTGCTATGCACTAGTGTTAAAAAGCCCTGATTACTCCAAGACATTAATTGTCCAAACTGATGCTTCGGAGGTGGGGATGGGGGCAGTTCTTTCTCAGCCCAACACTGAGGGCCAGGATCAACCAGTTGCTTTTATCAGCAGGAGGTTGACCCCTAGAGAGAAGCGTTGGTCTGCTATAGAAAGGGAGGCCTTTGCTGTGATCTGGGCCTTGAAGAAGCTGAGGCCATACCTGTTTGGCACTCACTTAATTGTTCAAACAGACCAAAAGCCCCTTCTATGGCTCCAACAAATGAAGGGAGAAAACCCCAAATTGTTGAGGTGTCCATATCCCTACAGAGAACAGACTATACAGTGGAACATAGACCTGGGAGTGACCATCCCAATGCAGGTGGACTTTCCAAATATTTCCACTTAGACAATGAAGACACACCTGGGCAAGGTTAGCCTTCTTGTCCTTCATTTGAGGAGGGGTTGTGTAGGAAAGTAGCCTCTTTCTAGGCATGGTTATCCCCATTTTCTGCCTGTTGTCAGTATCTTTGTCTGTGTCTACTGGGTTCCTGCTAACCAGGACCCCAGTAGTTTTGCTCTTTCCTCTAAACTGTACCTTTTTCTTCCCACAATTGTCACACTGGTCCCCCTATGTAAGTCCCTAGCATACCTAGGGCAATGGGGCTCCAGGGGATCCCTACGGGCTGCAGCGGTAATTCCGCCTCCCATAGGGAGCCCAGACAATGGGTTCTGCAAGTCTGCCATTACAGTATGTACTTCACCAGGTCACTATAAGTAACCCCTATGATAGGCCCTGGTAGGGTGCAGGTACCTGTGTGTGAGGGCACCCCTGCACTAGCAGAGGTGCCCCCACAAACTCCAGATCCATTTTACTGGACTTTGAGAGTGCGGGGACGCCACTTTACGTGTGTACTGGACATAGGTCACTACCTATGTCGGCTACAGAATGGTAACTCTGAACCTTGGCATGTTTGGTATCAAACACGTCAGAATCAT
The DNA here is from genome assembly GCF_031143425.1 of Pleurodeles waltl. Classification (NCBI taxonomy): domain Eukaryota; kingdom Metazoa; phylum Chordata; class Amphibia; order Caudata; family Salamandridae; genus Pleurodeles; species Pleurodeles waltl. The sequence continues at coordinate 76,314,217 of NC_090451.1, read as the reverse complement.
ACACCGATACTCTTGCAAGTATTGGAAAGTATTATCCCATGCACTCTGGGGGCTCCTTAGAAGATACCCAGCTTTGCCACCACCAGTCTTACAGGGTTTTCGAGGCAGCCCAGCTGCTATCACCTCTCAGACAGGTTTCTGCCCTCCTGCTGTTTGATCTGATCAAACCCAGCAAGGCAGAACAAAGGATTTTCTTTGGGAGAGGGAGGTAACACACTCTCCCTTTGGAAATAGGTATGACTGGCTTGGTATGGGTAGCCACCCCAAGCCACTGGTTTGCTTTGAAGGGCACATTTGGTGCCCTCCGTGCATAAACACTGGTTTTGCGACCCCCAGTCCCTGTTCTGGTGCAAAAAAGGACAATGGAAAGGGGAGTGAAGGGGAGTCACCACTCCCATGTCCATCACCACCCCAGGGGTGGTGCCCAGAGCTCCTCCAGAGAGACCCTGGGTTCTGTCATCTTGTTTCCAAGGTTGGCAGGAAACTCTGAGAGCATCTGAGTGGCCAGGCCTGGCAGGTGACGTCAGAGCCCCCTCCTGATAGGTGCTTAACTGGTTAGGAGACCAATCCCCCTTTCAGGGCTATTTAGGTTCTCCCTCTTGGGTGGGTCCTCAGATTTGGCTTGCAAGATTCCAGCAGGACTCCTCCGCAACCTCTGCTTTGATTTCTGGCCTCCGGGACCATGACTGAAAACTCCAGGACCCAACAGGCTGCATCCAAGAAGAAAGGTCTCTTCAGCAACATTGTTTCCAGGGCTTTCCCCCCAGCTGAGCAACATTTCCCTTGCAGTGCATCCTCAGAAGACTGCAACTCTTCAGTCTGCACAACAACAAGAAGGAATCTCCCTTGGGGTGAAGGTGTCACTTCCCTGCAACCACAGGAACCTACAACAAGCAACGACTGACTGCGTGGATCCCCTCTCCTGCTGAGCTGAGTGGATCCTGCATCACGGGTTGTGGCCCGGAGTAGTCCTCTTGGTCCTGTCTGCCAGCTGTCCAACTTTGGTGGAGGTAAGCCTTTGTCTTCCTATGCAGGACATTACCCTCGTGCACTGCTTCTCTCACAGCTGCCATGGCTTGTTTGCATCTCCTCCAAGGGATCTTCAGGTGCGTGTAGCTCCCGTCCCCAGCACCCCATCCTGCAAAGCACAGACTCCTGCGTGGTTCTCCTGTGACGTGGGAGCTGCATGGGCTCCTTCTGCGACTCCTGTGTCCCCGTCCTTTGGGACTCCTGTGGGTGCTGCCTCTGTTCCTGTGGACTCTCTGCTACACTGAGGGTCCCATGTGACTCCCCCTCCTGGGTTGAGTCCTCCAGGGCCTTGCTGGCCCCTGGCAGCACCTCTTTTCCACTAACCGCAACCGTGGAAATCCTGTACTGACACCCATCTGCAATCTTCCTTCCGATGTGGGACATCTTCTGCATCCATCAGGAACTGTTCTCCGGCTCCTGGGCTGCAGTGCTGACCTGTTCTTCGTTACGGTTGACCAACTCCTGCATCCACAGCTGGGTGGGTAGTACCTCCTACTCCTCGTGGACTCCACTGTGACTCTTGGACTTGGTCCCCTCTCTCCACACATCTTCTTTCGTCAGTAATCCACCGCTGGTTTTCTTGCATTCTTCTCTGTGTATCTTCTTTTACTTCTTTTCCTCCTTTTGGGTGGTTTGGGGAAAATCCAGTGTTTTACTCCTGCATTCCTGGTTGCTGGGGGTACTGTGCTACTTACCTCTGTGGTTTTCCAGTACTCCCAGCTCCCCTCTACACATTCTACTTACCTAGGTGGGGGTACCTTGTTTGCATTCAATTTTTTTAGTATATGGTTTGGGCTCCCCCTAGGGTCACTACTGGTTCTTACTATTTGCACTGATTTCTAATCTTTTCTATGCCTGTTTCTGATTTCTACTGTGTATATATTTAGTGTATTACTTACCTCCTAAAGGTGGATTACCTGTCTAGTATTTTGTGGTGATTCGCTCCAAAAATAAAGTGCCTTTATTTGTGTACAACTGAGTGTTTTCTTTCATGGGTGTAAGTGCTGTGTGACTACAGTAGTTTTGCATGAGCTTTGCAAGTCTCCTAGATAAGCCTTTGTTGCTCATTCACAGCTACGTCTAGAGAGCCTGGCTTCTAGACACTCCCTACACTTCACTAAGAGGGGATACCTGGTATATGGTGTAAGTAACATACATACCCACCACACACCAGGCCAGCATCCTACATTGGTGGTGCAGCAGTGGGATCAGAACTTGCAATTGCCACTGTGTCACTTGGTACTTTCCACAGGAAAGACCACTTACTAGCTAGGGAAATACACATACACATAGGCCCTCATTACAATATTGGTGGTAAATCCCGCTTACCGCCGTGCAGAAGACCGCCAACACACCGCTGCGGCCGTGGAAATCCGCAACAACTATTACGACCCACAGCTCAGAATCCACCAAAATCTAGACACCCACACAAGTCCGCTACACCAAACGTCAGTGATAAACTGGCGATAACCAAACCTCCACCGTCACGCCAACAGGAATACGCCCACACTATCACGACCCACAAATCCATGCGGCGGTCTTTCAACCGCGGTACTCCATTGGCGGTACACACTGCTGCGCTCAAAATACATACACATTTACAAAACACTACCACATTGGACAATTTCAAATACACACACCTGATACACTTACACACACCACTCTCACACACCCAATAGAATATAAAACACCCACCCACAAACCCTTACAATCAAAAATTTGGCAGAAGCAGAGAGAGAGCAAAGCAAAGACCACACCAGCATATAGAGGCACACAACACCATCACACATACACATCCACACACAAAACACTACACACCCCTAAACATCACCCCACACATCACAACACACACCACCTCATACATCGCCCACACCACCCCATGCCACTGCAAAGACACCCAAGGTTTTCTGAGGAGGAGCTCAGGGTCATGGTGGAGGAAATCATCCGGGTAGAGCAACAGCTATTCGGATCACAGGTGTAGCACACCACCATAGCTAGGAAGATGGAACTATGGCGCAGAATCGTGAACAGGGTCAACGCAGTGGGACAGCATCCAAGAACACGGGATGACATCAGGAAGAGGTGGAACGACCTACAGGGGAAGGTGCGTTCTGTGGTCTCAAGACACCGCATTGCGGTTCAGAGGACTGGTGGCGGACCCCCACCTCCTCCCCCACAACTAACAACATGGGAGGAGCAGGTCTTGGCTATACTGCCTCCTGAGGGCCTCGCAGGAGTAGCTGGAGGAATGGACTCTGGTAAGTCAAATCTTAAGTACTTCATCCCCCACCCTACCTGTATGCTATCATGTACCCCCACCCTCGCCCTCACCCCATCGATCCAACCCCACACAAATGTCCCACTATCACAAACCACACATCCCAACACCAAGCCCTGCATGCAACAACAAAGTATGTACACCCATCACCAATGCATGTCCACTACACATACCCACACAGACCCCTAAACAATTAACACACAAGGTCCTACACAAGAATTTAAGCACTGGGGTACAGGGTCACCCACCCATTGCACACGATGGCACACACAGATGCAATAATCATGCCTTTACACCTCTGCAGGACCCTACCCAACGTCACCGGACAGGAGGTTCCAGACATGTCCACTCCCCCCACAGAAGAGGCCCACAGCAGCTCTGTCCAACTGGATCTAGATGACCAGGCCGGCCCATCTGGGACCTCGGGACAGTCGGTTCCCCTCACACAGTCACAGGCCACCACAGAGCCTCCCCCCTCAGGAAACACCAGCACAGCACCCACCCAGCAGGCCCATACCTCTGTCCCCAGGACACGTCAAGCAGCAGTGTGTCCACCACTACAGGGAACCCAGGCTAACCCACCACCCCAAGAACAACAGGGAACTGGGGGCAGTGGCAGTGGGCACACGGTTCAGGGGACAGAGGGCCAGGAAAACCGGGGAACTGGGAGGTCTGCTGTGCGACAGGGGGAGGACAGGCCCAGGGAACCCACTCTCCACGAGACCCTCTCCAACATCATGGGAGCGTACCATCATTCCCAGGAGACGATGGCAACGGTACAGGCCAAGTTTCAGGAGACCCAGGGGCTGCAGGAGGAACAGTATTTGGGGTTCAGGGAGGAACTCAAAACCATCAATACCACCCTGGTCACCATTGTAGGGGTGCAGAAGGACCTCGTGAACACCAGGAGGGACACTGTGGCGCAACAAGGGGTCCTGACACTAGCCTGGATGATGAACTGCCCACCACCTCCGCTGGCGCTAGTGGACAGGAGGCACCGCCACAGGACCACGACACCAGCACCCCACCCCCTGCAGATGGAGAACCACCCCACAAGCCGTCCCTGAGTTCCAGGACAAAGACAGAGAACAATGCCAAGACCCCCGCCAAGAAATGAGACCACCCTGAATGTCATCATTCTGTCCCACTTTGTCACCCTGTCCATCCTTAAACTGCCCTAGCTCCACTTCCTATGCCCCTTTGGACAATGCACCTATGAGACCAGTAGACTGGACTATGCCATGGACATTCCTCCACCATCACCCCTGACCATTTTACAACCCCCTCCACTATTTAGCACTTAAATAAACACCCTTGAACCACAAAACAATCTGGAGTCTGTGCTTTCACAAATGTGTATTTGCAATAACTGCGGGAAACAGCAATGTCCATTCTATTGTCAACATACCTATGTCACACAGCTCTAGTCCATGAGGTAACATAGCAGAGGTCACACAGTGGGACCCACATCTGTGAAATCGAATGGGAAAGTGACAAATTAGGGTCCATACACTGGGTAAAAGTAAGAGACAGATGAGAGGTCGAACAATTTTATCAGATGTAGGAGGCAGTGATGTCTTCTTACCTGTGTCTCACTGGAAGTATTGTTGGATCACAGTGTTTCTGTTGTCTATGTCCTCTTCGTCTGCCTCCTCTTCTTCACTGTCCACAGGCTCCACAGCTGCCACAACACCTCCTTCAGGACCATCCTCCTGCAGAAAAGGCACCTGTCATCGCAAAGCCAAGTTGTGCAGCATACAGCAGGCTACGATGATCTGGCACACCTTCTTTGGTGAGTAGTAAAGGGAACCACCTGTCAGATGGAGGCACCGGAACCTGGCCTTCAGGAGGCCGAAGGTCCTCTCTATAACCTTCCTAGTTCGCCCATGTGCCTCATTGTAGCGTTCCTCTGCCCTTGTCCTGGGATTCCTCACTGGGGTCAGTAGCCATGACAGGTTGGGGTAGCCAGAGTCACCTGCAAATGTCGAGGGACAACTGTTAGACACACACTAACCATTAGGGACAACCCCAGACCCAGACAACTATTCACACTGTATAGGGTCCTTGTCCTCACCTAATAGCCACACACGGTGCCTCTGGAGTTGCCCCATCACATAATGGATGCTGTTATTCCTCAGAATGTAAGTCATGCACTGAGCCAAGAAACTTGGTATTCACATGGGAGATGTACTGGTCAGCCAAACACACCATCTGCACATTCATAGAATGGTAGCTCTTCCGGTTTCCGTACACTTGTTCACTCCTGCGGGGGGGGTACCAAGGCCACATGTGTCCCATCAATGGCACCTATTGTCGCATAGGCTCTCATTATCCTAATGAGACTACTGGATTTTTGGGTAGCTGGGTCGTTCACGGTGTGGGGGACTCAGTCTAACCCATGGCAAAGGACCCCTGTCACCCTCAATCCGGTTTTGCTATGGCTAACTAGCAGTGCCTCATCTCTCCCATAGGGAAGATATGATTGGGCAGCCGAGCACATGACATCCTAGTGCTTCTCAGGGAAGTCGTGGTCACTCAGATCCCAACCAGTTCTCTCATACAAAGTGCGGTCTCATATATGAATGACAAAGGCAGTTTGAGTTTTAAAGATTGGTTTAATAAAACTACTGCATTTTAGATAACAAAGCGTGAGCCGCAATAACCAGAACCATACAACACAGTAGGATTGAAATAGTAACAAGGAGAGTGAAACAAAAGAATAACGCTATCATAGTGCTACTAGATTACATTCTCTCTTCTAAGTTCTATTTTGAGCACAGCATGTTAAGCTCTAAGCCTGCCTTTTAGGTTCCCCCGGGAGGACATCAACCCTCATACCTGAGCAAAGGCCTGTGATCTGGATCAGTATCTGCAACAGGGCAGTCAGCATCTAGTTGTGGTTCCCTGGTCGGAATCTCCCTCTTACGTGTACCAGGACTAGGAAGTGTTTTTATAACTAACACGCCAGTGTTCTAAGAAACGTCCCTACGTAAGAATGTGTACTTTCTACAAACCCTAAAGACTAAACTTCTACCATGTCTATCGGCAATGTACCAGACTGTATCCTTGACTGAAGCACAGAGCGAGCAAGAATGTATTGTTTGAGAACTCCGGTGCTGAAGTAAGCTAAACAGTGTGATAGAAGAAAATAAAACAAGACCGTGAAACTGGTTATTGAAAAATAACAGTGCGAGGCTAAATAAAATGCATCTAGAACAAAGTGCACAGAGGCCTAATGCTTTAAGCAAACGCGCGAAGGCTATATTAAAAATGGCTACACTACACTATGATGTTGGGGATATGTCCCAGGGCATAGAAGTCACCTTTCACTGTAGGCAAATCCTCCACCTGAGGGAAAACGATGTAGCTGCGCATGTGTTTCAGCAGGGCAGACAACACTCTGGGCAAGTCGTTTTAGTACCTATGCTGGGACATCCCTGATGCTGTGGCCACTGTTGTTTGAAAAGACCCACTTGCCAGGAAATGGAGTACTGAAAGGACCTGCACTAGAAGGGGGATTCCTGTGGGATGGCGGATAGCTGACATCAGGTCTGGCTCCAACTGGGCACACAGTTCCTGGATTGTGGCACAATCAAGTCTGTAGGTGACTATTACATGTCACTCTTCCATTGTCGACAGGTCCACCAGCGGTCTGTACACCGGAGGATGCAGCCATCTCCTCACCTGCCCCAGCGGATGTGCTCTATGGATGAGAACAGCGATCAGAGGGTCAGCCAACACTGAGGTACAAAAACAACAACTTTTTTGCACAAATTTTTCAATTCGCTATGTGCCTGTCTTAGTGTGTATGCAAGGCCTAGATATAAGTGACACATTTTTAATTAATGCCATGTGGCCCCCTGAAATGGCAGCTGCCTGACCTGTAAGGTGGGACAAGGGGATATGAGGTAACTGCACTGGCGTTGTACACCGTCGCGGTAGGCGGTCGAAGACCGCGGCGCAATCCTGCATTGGTTAACATTGGACCCTATGGGTCCCAGGAGCCAATGACGATGTACGCCGGCAGTGACGGTACGCACCGCCGCGGACGTGACTGCCATTTTCTTTCTGTTCACTCACTTGATACCTGATCTTCGACAGGAGAGGACCTACACTGCAAGTGCTGCTGTGACCTCAGTCTGGAAGCGACAATGGCTCGTGTGTCTTGGGAAAGGGCCCCTGCCTTCACATCAGAGGAGTTGGAGAAACTAGTGGATGGGGTCCTCCCCCAGTACACACCACTCTACGGTCCTTCAGACAAACAGGTGAGTACACTGTAAGCATGCTGTTTGGGCAATGCCTGTTTGGAGTGGTGTGGATGGGAGATGGGGGGGATGAGGCGTCCATGATACAAAGGTGAGTGTATGTGCGTCAGGGCAAGGGTGGGAACGTGGGCCAATGACTGTGACGGTCAGGATGGGTAATGTTTTACCTTTTCCCCTGTACCATTCCTATAGGTCAGCGCCCACCAGAAGAAGGATATTTGGCGTGCCATTGCCAAGGACGTCCGGGCCCTGAGGGTCCACCACAGATGGAGCACCCACTGCCGTAAAAGATGGGAGGACATTCGCCGCTGGAGCAAGAAGACGGCGGAGGCCCAGCTGGGGATGGCCTCCCAACGTAGGAGGGGTGCCCGTTGCACCATGACCCCCTGATGTTCCGGATCCTGGCGGTGGCGTATCCGGAGTTGGATGGGCGCTTGAGGGCATCACAGCAGCCACAAGGGGGTGAGTACAGTCACATCCATCTGACTCTGTGCGCATTACGAGGTGTCTGGGTTGGGGAGGTGGGCTGTGGGTTCCCCTAGGCTAGGGTGAGCCTTGTAGGCAAGGACCCTTTGTGAGGCAGGCTAAGTGGCGCCCCAGCCCCACCAGTAGTAAGAGCCATCTACACCGAGTCAGGCTCCTGTGACTTCCATGTGTGCAGCAATCGGGCATAGGCCATGTAACCCATGTCCCTGTGATAAATTAGGAAACTCTAAGTTCATGGCGTAGTGCAGAGGGCTGCTGTGTCTGTAGTGTCCGCCAACGGTAGCGGTGTTGCATGCACTGAACATGTCTTTCTACTTTCTTTCCCCCACCCTTTCTGTGGTCTCCCTGTTCTTGTGTGCATTAGCATCATCAGGCGGAGGAGCTGTGCCACCGGAGCAGGAGGGAGCTGCATCCCACATGGCCCTGGAGGGCGAGACTACAGAGTCAGAATTCACCAGTGGGACGGAGGGCGAGGGCAGCTAAATGGTGGGGACAGGAGTAGAGACCAGCGACACCGACTCCTCCTCTGATAGGAGCTCCCTTGCCGTAGCAGGCCCCTCTGTGCCCCCTCATCTACAGGTACAGCCGCCACCCCCCCACCAGCACCGCCCTCCCAGCAGCCCCTCAGCGTGTGCCCCGTGGCCGCTCACACAGGAGGGTGGGCATCTCCTTCACCCCAGGCACCTCAGGGCCTGCCCCAGTCAGCCCTGCTACCCTCAGTGAGGAGGCCATTGACCTCCTCAGATCCCTCACTGTTGGGCACTCTACCATTCTGAATGCCATCCAGGGTGTAGAGAGGCAGTTGTAACAGACAAATGCATATCTGGAGGGCATTCATTCTGGCCAGGCAGCCCAACAGCAAGCATTTCAGACTTTGGCCTCAGCACTGATGGCAGCCGTTGTCCCTGTGTCCAGCCTTCCCCCTCCAACTTCCTCCACCCAGACCCAATCCCCAGTACCTCAGCCTATCCGAAGCACACCATCAGACCAGCTTGACACACCTCAACACACAAGGGTAGCTCTGGCAAACATAAGCACCACACATCCCTCAGGCACTCACACAAGCATCATACCCATGCACACATACCAACCTCCACTGCCTCCACTGTGTCCCCCTCCTCCACGTCTCCCTCCTCCCTCCCTGTCACGTCTCCACTCACACCTGCATGCACTACATCTTCAGCCACTACCTCCATCACCAGCACGCCCATCACCACACACCGCTCACGTGCAGTCACCACCCCCACTACCATTCACACATCCCCTGTGCCCTCTACCAGTGAGTCAGTGAGCCCTCCTCCCAAAGTACACAAACGCAGTCACACACCTACGCAACAGCCATCCACCTCACGACAGCCTCCAGCCCATGCACCTTCACCCAAAGTCAGCAACCGGACACCTCCTACAACCACTACCTCTTCCTCCACTCCCAAACCCCCTCCATCTACCCGTCCCAGTGTGTCTAAAAAACTATTCCTGTCAAACCTTGACCTCTTCCCTTCACCTCCCCCACCCCTTCCGTCCCCTAAGACCCACCTTTCCAGGTCCCAACCCAGCACCTCAGCCACCACATCACCGGGCACAGTGGTGCCAGCAGTAACCGGCTTCTGGAGTGCGCCAGGCAGCAGGGCTGCCAGTGTCCCAAGGAGCGAGGCCAAGGACATTCCCCCACCTCCAAAACAGAAGATGTTGCCCACATCCCGGAGGGAGAAGGCCAAAACACCTGCCACCAAGGGCTCAGCCAAGATAACAGTTGGGAGTGGCAAGACAGCTGCGCCACCATCCAAGGTGGGGAAGGGCCTGAAAAAGAAAGGCAAGTCGCCGTCAACCTGCATGGAGGACAAGACCGCCACCGGCACTGCCACACGCACCACCGCCACGGCCACCGCCGCCAGCACCCAAGATACTGAGCCCTTCAACAGCACCGCAGACACTGTGCCCTTCAGCAGCACTTAGGTCAATGAGCCCGCCACCAGCACCGCCGCTCATGACACCGTCGCCAGCACCGAGGTCAGCGAGCCCCCCACCAGCACCGCCGCTCATGACACCGGCGCCAGCACCGAGGTCAGTGAGCCCCCCATCAGCATCGCCGCTCATGACACCGCCGCCAGCACCGAGGTCAGTGAGCCCCCCACCAGCACCGCCGCTCATGACACCGCCGCCAGCACCGAGGTCAGTGAGCCCCCCACCAGCACCGCTGCCCAATGACCACCGCAAACACCGCCGCTACTGAGCCAGCCGCCAGCACCGCCAGCAGCCACGCCACATCCTGAGCCAGTGGCACCACTGCAGACATGGCTGCCATCCCCAGTGGTCATTCGTACGAGGCTGGTGGTCAGGTCCAGGGGCCTGGGCAGCTTCCACGTTGCCCCACCGTCAGTGGAGTATCACATCCACTATCTCAGTCGTTGGCAGGATGAAGCACTCTGGGCACAAAGCCCGCCCCAGAACCAGTGGAGAAAGGCATCCACTACCTCAGTCCTTGGCAGGATGAAGCACTCTGGGCACAAAGCCCCCTCCAGAACCAGTGGAGTATCACATCCACCTCCTCACTCCTTGGCAGGATGAAGCACTCTGGGCACAAAGCCCCCTACAGAACCAGTGGAGAAAGGCATCCACTACCTCAGTCCTTGGCAGGATGAAGCACTCTGGGCACAAAGCCCCCTACAGAACCAGTGGAGAAAGGCATACACTACCTCAGTCCTTGGCAGGATGAAGCACTCTGGGCACAAAGCCCCCTCCAGAACCAGTGGAGTATCACATCCACTACCTCAGTCCTTGGCAGGATGAAGCACTCTGGGCACAAAGCCCCCTCCAGAATCAGTGGAGAAAGGCATCCACTACCTCAGTCCTTGGCAGGATGAAGCACTCTGGGCACAAAGTCCCCTCCAGAACCAGAGGCGTATCACATCCACCTCCTCAGTCCTTGGCAGGATGAAGCACTCTGGGCACAAAGCCCCCTACAGAACCAGCGGAGAAAGGCATCCTCTAACTCAGTCCTTGGCAGGATGAAGCACTCTGGGCACAAAGCCCCCTACAGAACCAGTGGAGAAAGGCATCCACTACCTCAATCCTTGGCAGGATGAAGCACTCTGGGCACAAAGCCCCCTCCAGAACCAGTGGAGAAAGGCACCCACTACCTCAGTCCTTGGCAGGATGAAGCACTCTGGGCACAAAGACCCCTCCAGAACCAGTGGAGAGATACATCCATTACCTCAGTCCTTGGCAGGATGAAGCACTCTGGGCACAAAGCCCCCTCCAGAACCAGTGACGTATCACATCCACTGCCTCTGTCCTTGGCAGGATGAAGCACTCTGGGCACAAAGTCCTCTCCAGAACCAGTGGAGAAAGGCATCCACTACCTCAGTCCTTGGCAGGATGAAGCACTCTGGGCACAAAGCTCCCTCCAGAACCAGTGGAGACTGTTATCCTCTTGGGAGACTGTGGCTTTGCACTCCCCCGGATGCAGCAGTGGGCAAACCACCCACTGGAGAGACTTGAGAGACTGTGGCTTTGCACTCCCCAGGACAAAGCAGTGGGCAAGCCACCCACTGGAGAGACTTGAGATACTGTGGCTTTGCACTCCCCAGGATAAAGCCGTGGGCAAACCACCCACTGGAGAGACTTGAGAGACTGTGGCTTTGCACTCCCCAGGATGCAGCAGTGTGCAAACCACCCACTGGAGAGACTTGAGAGACTGTGGCTTTGCACTCCCCCGGATGCAGCAGTGGGCAAACCACCCACTGGAGAGACTTGAGAGACTGTGGCTTTGCACTCCCAAGGATAAAGCAGTGGGCAAACTGTCCACTGGAGAGACTTGAGAGACTGTGGCTTTGCACTACCCAGGATAAAGCAGTGGGCAACCCACCCACTGGAGAGACTTGAGGGACTGTGGCTTTGCACTCCCCAGGATACATCAATGGGCATGGAGCCCTCTCGTGGAGCTGGCGTCATGCACTCATCCGGCTGAGGTGCCCCCCCTCCCTTCTCCCTGAGGTGCCTGTTTTATTTCGATCTGATGCCCCTGCAGTGTTCTCTCCGTTTGGATCGGGTATCTTGTGTGGGCCTCGCCCATGCATTTTGGGCACAGTGGTCCACGGACTATATAGGTGCAGTACCTGGGCTTGAATTCTTGGTGTACATATTTGTTAATAGTGGATGTACATTTTTGAGTAATGGATTTTCCTTGATTACATTCCTTCAAATCATTTCCTTTTGTCCTTGCGTTCTTCCAGGAGGGGATGGGGGGGAAATGTAACGTTTCAGCATGTATTTGTGTGTGTGTTGATGTGGGTGAGGGTGGGGGTGTTGCATGTTGCGTGTGTGTGTCACTCTCTTTTCCCTCCCCCTCCCCTGTCTTGCAGGTGCTGTACTCACCATGGTCGTCGCCGCCGTCGGTCGTGCTCCTGGTAGAGGAGCAGGAAGACAATCGCAGGGAGGATTTGAAGTTCCAGCTCCATGGTGTCCTGGTTCCTCGTGGGGTGTGTAGAGGTGAGAGTTTTCCCTTCCAAGTCCTGTTTCTGCCATGTTTTTGTTTGCGTTGAATCAGCCCCGGAAAAGGTGGCGGATTGGCCTGTCATAATAGTGTGGGCGGTACATTGTCTTCCGCCTGTCTGTTGGCTGTGTACCGCCGTGGTGGTCGGAGTGTTAAAGTGGCTGTCTCTGTTGGCGGTTTCCGCCACGGTCGTGATTCCATTTTTTTTTCCGCCAGCCTGTTGGTGGTCTTACTGCCGCTTTACCACCGACCGCCAGTGTTGTAATGAGGGCCATAGTGTCAGGACATAGGCCCTCATTATCACATTGGCGGTAAATTCCGAATTCCGCCGCAGTGACTGCTGTCAACATACTGCCAGATTATGACACACATACACAAAACCGACAGAAAACAGCCACAACCACAAATCCGCCAGACCCACTGAACGCGATAAACTGATGGAACTACCACCCATACAGTTAGGCCACCAATACTACGCCCTCCAAATAATGACCCACGAATCACCACACAGCGGATATTGCCACACAATACAAAACAAGACAACATTGGGCAGAACAAAAAATCCACACCTGACAAAAATACACACACCTTCCAACAGCACTACAAAACACACACCTACACTACCCATAGTCCTTTGCTAACACAAAAAGACCGCAACAGCTAGCCACGCAAATCACAGAGACAACTCTACACACACACACCCCAACTACCCATTCATCCGTCACGCACCACACACCTCACCACGTTACTCGACACCCTCTGCACAACACACACACCACACAACACCCATGTCCCCATAGAGGCACCCCTTTTCACTGATGAGGGGTTGCGGGTCATGGTTGAGGAAATAGTCAGGGCAGAGCCACAGCTGTTTGGAGCACAGATGCAGCAGATGTCCATTGCCAGGAAGATGGAGCTATGGTGGAGGTTTGTGGACAGGGTGAACGCCATGGGACAGCATCCATGAACAAGGGACGACATCAGGAAGAGGTGGAACAACCTACGGGGGAAGGTGCGTTCCATAGCAGCAAGGCACCAGCTCGCCATCAGGAGGACTGGTGGTGGACCCCCACCTCCTCCCCCACAGCTGACAGCATGGAAGGAGCATGTCTTTGCAATTCTGCATCCTGAGGGACTCACTGGAGTTGCCTGAGGACTGGACACTGGTGAGCCAACATTTAATATCTATCACCCCCATACCTGCATGCCACCACCACTCCTCACCCTGACACCCATCACCCTACTCCATCCCACACAGTGCACCACCACAATTAACAAACCTAAATGTGAAGCCCTGCATGCCATACCCAATGCATGCACATCCCTTCCAGCCCTGCATGTACACACACCACCAATGCATTCACAGCATGGATAACTAACAATCACGCAATCCATCACCATACACAAACAAAGGTGGCAGGGCAAAACCAATAACATAGGGGAAGCTAGGGATGCAGAATATGTCACGTACATGTAGCATAATACATCACTTACATCCCCACAGGTGCCCCACCCATCTCAGCGGCGAGGAGGTGCCACGGCTACCCAGTCCCCCACCAGAAGATACCCCCAGTGATGACAGCAGCCCGGAGTTCTGGATCTGGATGAACTCCCTGGCCCATCAGGGACCACTGGTCAGGCGGCTAACCCAGCCCACACCCAGTCCACCACAGAGCCTCCCCCCTCAGTATCCAACACCACAGCAGCCACCCAAGATCCCTGTCCCCAGGATACGTCAATCAGCAGTATGCCCACCTGTACAGGGACCCCAGTGCACACCTCACAGGCAAGACAATGAGAGTCCTGGGGTCAGTGGCAGTGGGCACACCGTTCAAGGGATACAGGCAAAGGAGGCCAGGGACGGTCGGAGGACAGCTGTGTGCCAGGGGGAGAACAGGCCCAAGGAAGCGACTTCCCAGGAGGCACTCACTAATGTCCTGAGGGCTTATCAACAATCCCAGGACAAGATGGGTCAGGTGATAAACATCATGCAGGAGAACCAGCGGCTGCAGGAGGAACACCACCAGGAGATCAAGAAAGAATTACAGATCCTGAACACCAGCATGGTCTCCATTGCAGGGGTTCTGGGTGATATGGTCAACATCATAAGGGACTACACATCACACAAGTGGGCCTCTTCCACTAGCCAGTCTACTGACCAGCCCTCCACATCTGCTTCAGCTTCAGGACCCGCAGGTCACCAGCACTCCTCCCCTTGCAGAATGTGATCCACCCCGCAAACGGTCCCTGCGACCCAGTCAGACACCAGAGACACTTACCAAGACAAAGACCACCGCCAGGAAATGAGGCCCTCCAGAATGCCCCCCTTGTGTTCCACTGTGTCACCTTGTCATCTTTGAAGTGCCATTGCTCCCCTTCGTATGGCCCCTTGGACACTGGACCTGTGCTACAAACAGACTGGCCCACTACACTGGACTATTCCCTACCATCACCCCACTCTATTGCACTTCCCATTGTATACCAATTTTCAATAAACACCCTTGGACACAACTTGAGTAATAGTGCTTTATCTACAGGTAATGTACAATGTATTGAACTGTAATGAATGGCATGATCCTGTGTAAACGTCCAGTAACATGTTGATCCATCCAACAAATGTGTCTCAGCAGTCTGTAAATATCACAGCAGTACACTGTTGGAACAACACCAACATCTGCAATAAAGGAAGGTATAGGTGACAGTCGAGTGGGATGCAAATGTAATTACTTGCATTATGCTGCAGTCACACAGCACTAAAATGTAGAATTTTTTAGTTCAACAGTCTTACCTGAGTGTCATTGGAAGTCCTGCAGGATCAAATGTGACCTGTTGTCCACATCCTCCTCCTCACTGTCCTCAGTGTCCACTGCTGCCACAGCTGCATTGTCACCCCCCTCCTCCTGCAGATAGGGTAAATGCCGTCTTGAGTGCCAAATTGTGCAACACACAGCACACAATGATTCTACAGATCTTCTCATGGGAGTAGCATAGGGATCCACCTATCAGATGGAGGCACCTGAACCTAGCCTTCGGGAGCCCAAAGTTCCTTTCTACAATCCTCCTGGTACACCCATGAGCATCATTGTACCTATTGTACCTTCTTGCAGGAAACACCTGCAAGAAGTAAGGGACACACATTAGCCCTGCACAGTGGGATGGCCTATAACCCCTGAAGGCATACACTGACATACATTGGGTGGGGACTCAGGCTCATCTATTAGCCACACTATGGCCCTCATTACAACCCTGGCAGTAAATTCCACTTACCGTCGTGCAGAAGACCGCCAACATACCGCTGCGGCTGCGGAATTCCGCTACAGGTATTACGACCCACAGCTCGGAATCCGCCACAATACAGACACCCACACAAGTCAGCCACACCAAAGGTCAGTGATAAACTGGCGATAACAAAACCAACACCGTCACGCCAACAAGAATACGCCCACATTATCACGACCCACGAATCAACGCGGCGGACTTTCAAACCGCGGTAAACAATTGGCGGTACACACCGCTGCGATCAAAATACACACACACATACAAAACACCACCACATTGGACAATTCGAAATACACACACCTGATACACATACACACACCACACCCACACACCCAATCCAATATAAATTACACACCCACATTACCCACAAACCATTACTACCAGAAATTTGAAAGAAGGCCAGAGAGAGACACTACCTTAAACCCACAAACCATTACTACCAGAAATTTGAAAGAAGGCCAGAGAGAGACACTACCTTAAACAACACCAGCATCCACAGACACACAACACCATCACTTACACTACATCCACGCACCTCAAACCACACACACCAACACATCCCCTCACACATCACAACACACATCATCTCACATATCACCCACACCACATCATGGCACCTCAACGACACCCCAGGTTCTCTGAGGAGACACTCAGGGTCATGGTGGAGGAAATCGTCTGGGTAGAGCCACAGCTATTCGGATCACAGGTGCAGCACACCTCCATTTCAAAGAAGATGGAGCTATGACGGAGAATTGTCGACAGGGTCAACGCAGTGGGACAGCATCCAAGAACACGGGATGACATCAGGAAGAGGTGGAACGACCTACAGGGGAAGGTGCGTTCCGTGGTCTCCAGACACCAGATTGCAGTACAGAGGACTGGCGGTGGACCCCCACCTCCTCCCCCACAACTAACAACATGGGAGGAGCAAGTCTTGGCAATACTGCATCCTGAGGGCCTCGCAGGAGTAGCAGGAGGGCTGGACTCTGGTAAGGCAAATCTTTACTACTTTATCCCCCACCCGACCTGCGTGCCATCACATACCCCACCCTTACCCTCACACCCATCACCCAACAACCCACAGATACCACACCAACACAACCCACACATCCCAAAAACAAGCCCTGCATGTAACACCAATGCATGGACATCCATCACCAAAGCAGGTCCAGTACAGATACCCACACAGACCCCAAACCAACTATCACACAAGGACCAAGCCAAGAATGCAAGCACTGGAGTAGAGGGTCACTCACCCATTGCACATTGATGGCACACACAGATGCAATAATCATGCTTTTACACCCCTACAGGACCCCTACCCAACGTCACCGGACAGGAGGTGCCAGATGTAAGGAAATGCCTCCTTGGCATGGTTACCCCCTGACCTTTTGCCTTTGCTGATGCCAAGTTATGATTTGAAA
The DNA here is from genome assembly GCF_031143425.1 of Pleurodeles waltl. Classification (NCBI taxonomy): domain Eukaryota; kingdom Metazoa; phylum Chordata; class Amphibia; order Caudata; family Salamandridae; genus Pleurodeles; species Pleurodeles waltl. The sequence goes on along the minus strand of NC_090451.1, from coordinate 76,296,961 downwards.
GTGTGCTGAGGCCTGCTAACCAGGCCCCAGCACCAGTGTTCTTTCCCTAACCTGTACCTTTGTTTCCACAATTGGCACACCCTGGCATCCAGGTAAGTCCCTTGTAACTGGTACCCCTGGTACCAAGGGCCCTGATGCCAGGGAAGGTCTCTAAGGGCTGCAGCATGTCTTGTGCCACCCTGGGGACCCCTCACCCAGCACAGACACACTGCTTGCCAGCTTGTGTGTGCTAGTGGGGATAAAATGACTAAGTCGACATGGCATTCCCCTCAGGGTGCCATGCCAACCTCACACTGCCTATAGGTATAGGTAAGTCACCCCTCTAGCAGGCCTTACAGCCCTAAGGCAGGGTTCACTATACCATAGGTGAGGGCATAAGTGCATGAGCACTATGCCCCTACAGTGTCTAAGCAAAACCTTAGACATTGTAAGTGCAGGGTAGCCATACGAGTATATGGTCTGGGAGTCTGTCATGCACGAACTCCACAGCACCATAATGGCTACACTGAAAACTGTGAAGTTTGGTATCAAACTTCTCAGCACAATAAATGCACACTGATGCCAGTGTACATTTTATTGTAACATACACCCCAGAGGGCACCTTAGAGGTGCCCCCTGAAACCTTAACCGACTACCAGTGTGGGCTGACTAGTTTTAGCAGCCTGCCACACACCAGACATGTTGCTGGCAACATGGGGAGAGTGCCTTTGTCACTCTGTGGCTAGTAACAAAGCCTGTACTGGGTGGAGGTGCTTCTCACCTCCCCCTGCAGGAACTGTAACAGCTGGCGGTGAGCCTCAAAGGCTCACCCCCTTTGTTACAGCACCCCAGGGCACTCCAGCTAGTGGAGTTGCCCGCCCCCTCCGGCCACGGCCCCACTTTTGGCAGCAAGGCCGGAGGAGATAATGAGAAAAACAAGGAGTCGTCACTGGCCAGTCAGGACAGCCCCTAAGGTGTCCTGAGCTGAGGTGACTCTGACTTTTAGAAATCCTCCATCTTGCAGATGGAGGATTCCCCCAATAGGATTAGGGATGTGCCCCCCTCCCCTCAGGGAGGAGACATAAAGAGGGTGTAGCCACCCTCAGGGCTAGTAGCCATTGGCTACTAACCCCCCAGAACTAAACACACCCCTAAATTGAGTATTTAGGGGCTCCTAGAACACAGCAAGAGAGATTCCTGAAACCTAAGAAGAAGAAGGACTGCTGAGCTGAAAACCTGCAGAGAAGACGGAGACACCAACTGCTTTGGCCCCAGCTCTACCGGCCTGTCTCCCCACTTCTAAAGACACTGCTCCAGCGACGCGTTCCACAGGGTCCAGCGACCTCTGAAGCCTCAGAGGACTACCCTGCATCTAGAAGGACCAAGAACTCCCGAGGACAGCGGCTCTGTTCCACAAAGACTGCAACTTTGCAACAAAGAAGCAACTTTGAAACAATACATGTTTCCTGCCGGAAGCGTGAGACTTTGCACTCTGCACCCGACGCCCCCGGCTCGACTTGTGGAGAACAAACACCACAGGGAGGACTCCCCGGCGACTACGAGACAGTGAGTAGCCAGAGTTGACCCCCCTGAACCCCCACAGCGACGCCTGCAGAGGGAATCCCGAGGCTCCCCCTGACCGCGACTGCCTGCTTCAAAGACCCGACGCCTGGTAAAGACACTGCACCCGCAGCCCCCAGGACCGGAAGGATCCGACCTCCAGTGCAGGAGCAACCCCCAGGTGGCCCTCTCCCTTGCCCAGGTGGTGGCTACCCCGAGGAGCCCCCCCCCCCTTGCCTGCCTGCATCGCTGAAGAGACCCCTTGGTCTCCCATTGAAACCTATTGCGAACCCGACGCTTGTTTGCACATTGCACCCGGCCGCCCCCGTGCCGCTGAGGGTGTACTTTTTGTGCTGACTTGTGTCCCCCCCCGGTGCCCTACAAAACCCCCCTGGTCTGCCCTCCGAAGACGCAGGTACTTACCTGCTGGCAGACTGGAACCGGGGCACCCCCTTCTCCATTGAAGCCTATGTGTTTTGGGCACCACTTTGACCTATGCACCTGACCGCCCCTGAGTGCTGGTGTGGTATCTTTGGGGTTGCTCTGAAGACCCAACGGTGGGCTACCTTGGACCCAACTTTGAACCCCGTAGGTGGTTTACTTACCTGCAAACTAACAAACACTTACCTCCCCCAGGAACTGTTGAAAATTGCACTGTCTAGTTTTAAAATAGCTATATGCCATTTGCGTGAAAACTGTATATGCTATTTTGCTAATTCAAAGTTCCTAAAGTTCCTAAGTGAAGTACCTTTCATTTAAAGTATTGTTTGTAAATCTTGAACCTGAGGTTCTTAAAATAAACTAAGAAAATATATTTTTCTATATAAAAACCTAATGGCCTGGAATTGTCTCTGAGTGTGTGTTCCTTATTTATTGCCTGTGTGTGTACAACAAATGCTTAACACTACCCTCTGATAAGCCTACTGCTCGACCACACTACCACAAAATAGAGCATTAGAATTATCTCTTTTTACCGCTATCTTACCTCTAAGGGGAACCCTTGGACTCTGTGCATACTATTCCTTACTTTGAAATAGTGCATACAGAGCCAACTTCCTACACCAGACATATCCAGTCCCCCTACAGAAGAGACTCACAGTGATGACAGCAGCTCTGCATAACTGGATCAAGATGACCAGCCCGGCCCATCTGGGACCTCGGGACAGTCGGTTCCCCTGACACAGTCAAAAGTCACCACAGAGCCTCCCCCCTCAGGAAATACCAACACAGCACCCACCCAGTGGGCCCATCCCTCTGTCCCCAGGACACGTCAATCAGCAGTGTGTCCACCACTACAGGAAACCCAGGCAACCCCACTAACACAGGACGATCAGGGACCTGGGGGCAGTGGGCACACGGTTCAAGGGACAGAGGCACAGAGGCACAGGATAACAGGGAAGCTGGGAGGACTGCTGTGCGACAGGGGGAGGAGAGGCCCAGGGAACCCACTCTCCACGAGGCACTCTCCAACATCATGGGAGCTTACCATCATTCCCAGGAGACGATGGCAACGGTACTGGCCAAGTTTCAGGAGACTCAACGGCTGCAGGAGGAACACTACCTTGGGATCAGGGAGGACTTGAAGTCCATTAACAACACCCTGGTCTCCATTGCAGGGGTGCTGCAAGACCTTGTGAACACCAGGAGGGCCACAGTGGCACAGCAAGGGGCCCCTGACACTAGCCTGGATGATGAACAGCCCTCCACCTCCGCCGGCGCTAGTGGACAGGAGGCACCGCCACAGGAACACGACACTAGCACCCCACCCCCTGCAGTTGGAGAACTATGCCACAAACGGTCCCTGAGATCCAGTAACAAGACAGAGAACATTGCCAAGACCCCTGCCAGAAAATGAGACCCCCCTGAATGTCACCCTTCTCTCCCACTTTGTCACCCTGTCCATCCTTCAACTGCCATTGCTCCACTTCCTATGCCCCTTTGGACAATACACCTGTGAAACAAATAGACTGGACTCTGCCATGGACATTCCTCCACCATCAACCCACCCCATTTTACAACCCCCTCCACTTATTTGCACAGAAATAAACACACTTCAATCACAAAACAATCTGGAGTCAGTCTCTGCTTTCACAAATGTGTAATTGCAATAACCATGGAATATAGCAATGTCAATTTACTTGTGCACATACCGATCTAACACAGCTGTAGGCCAGGAGGAAATATAGCAGAGAGCAGAAAGTGGGACCCACATCTGTGAAATGGAAAGGCAAAGTGACAAGTCAGGGTCCATACACTGAGTGAAAATGACAGACTTATGCTAGCTTCAACAACTGTATGAGATGTGGGAGGCAGTGACATCTTCTTACCTGTGTCTCACTGGAAGTATTGCATGATTATGTTGTGTCGGTTGTCAATATCCTCTTCTTCTGCCTCCTCTTCTTCACTGTCCACAGGCTCCACAGCTGCCACAAGACCACCAGCTGGCCTATCCTCCTGTAGAAAAAGGCACCTGCCGTCGCAAAGCCAGGTTGTGCAGCATACCTCAGGCCACGATGATCTGGCACACCTTCTTTGGTGAGTAGCATGGGGAACGACCTGTCATATGGAGGCACCGGAACCTGGCCTTCAGGAGGCCGAAGGTGCGTTCAATCACCCTCCTTGTTCGCCCATGTGCCTCACTGTAGCGTTCCTCTGCCCTTGTCCAGGGATTGCTCACTGGGGGCAGTAGCCATGACAGATTTGGGTAACCAGAGTCACCTGCAAATATCGAGGGACAACTGTTAGACACACAGTAACCCTTAGGGACAACCCCATACCCAGACACCTATTCACACTGTATTGGGTCCTTGGCCTCACCTAATAGCCACACACGGTGCCTCTGGAGTTGCCATAAGGGATGCTGCTATTCCTCAAAATGTAAGCGTCATGCACTGAGCCAGGAAACTTGGCATTCACATGGGAGATGTACTGGTCTGCCAAACACACCATCTGCACATTCATCGAATGGTAGCTCTTCCGGTTTCTGTATACCTGTTCACTCCTGCATGGGGGTACTAATGCCACATGTCCCATCAACGGCACCAATGATGTTGGGGATATGTCCCAGGGCATAGAAGTCACCTTTCACTGTGGGCAAATCCTCCACCTGAGGGAACACGATGTAGCTGCGCATGTGTTTCAGCAGGGCAGATAACACTCTGGACAACACGTTAGAGAACATTGGCTGGGACATCCCTGATGCAATGGCCACTGTTGTTTGAAAGGAACCACTTGCTAGGAAATGGAGTACTGACAGGACCTGCACTAGAGGGGGTATCCCTGTGGGATGGCAGATAGCTGACATCAGGTCTGGCTCCAACTGGGCACACAGTTCCTGGATTGTTGCACGATCAAGTCTGTATGTGACTATGATGTGTCTCTCTTCCATTGTCGACAGGTCCACCAGGGGTCTGTACACCGGAAGATGCCGCCATCTCATCACCTGCCCCAGCAGACGTGCCCTATGGAGGAGAACAGTGAGCAGAGAGTCAGCCGACACTGAGGTATCACAAAATGTAATTTGCAGAAATGTATTAATCCGCAATGTGCCGGTAACTGTGTGTATTCCAGGCCTAGATAGGTGTGACACAGTTATTATTAATGCCATGTGGCCCCCTGAAATGGCGGCTGCCTGACCTGTAAGGTGAGACAAGGGGATATGAGGTAACTGTGCTGGCGTTGTACACCGTCGCGGTGGGCGGTCGAAGACCTCGGCGCAATTCAGCATTGGTTAACATTGGGCCCTATGGGTCCGAGGAGCCAATGACGATGTACGCCGGCGGTGACGGTACGGACCGCTGCAGACGTGACCGCCATTTTCTGTCTGTTCACTCACTTGATACCTGACCTTCAACAGGAGAGGACCTACACTGCAAGTGCTGCTGTGACCTGTGTCTGGAAGCAACAATGGCTCATGTGTCTGGGGAAAGGGCCCCTGCCTTCACCTCGGAGGAGTTGGAGAAACTAGTGGATGGGGTCCTCCCCCAGTACATGCAACTGTACGGTCCTCCAGACAAACAGGTGAGTACACTGTGAGCATGCTGAATGGGCAATGCCTGCTTTGACTGGTGTGGCCGGGAGATACATGGGGGGGCTGAGGCCTACATGTGCGGATGGTGAGTGTCTGTGCGTCATGGCATGGGTGGGAACTGGTGGGCAATTAGTATGATGGTCCGGCTGGGTGTGTAATGTCCTTTCCCCCTGTACCATTCCTTTAGGTTAGCGCCCACCAGAAGAAGGCTATTTGGCGTGCCATCGCCAAGGACGTCGGGACCCTGGGGGTCTACCACAGACAGAGCACCCACTGCTGTAAAAGATGGGAGGACCTGCGCCGCCGGAGCAAGAAGACGGCGGAGGCTGAGCTGGGGATGGCCTCCCAACGTGGGAGGGGTGCCCGTCGCACCATGACCCCCCTAATGTTCCGGATCTTGGCGGTGGCCAGTCCGGAGTTGGATGGGCGCTTGAGGGCATCACAGCAGCCACAAGGGGGTGAGTACACTCTCATTCAGCTGACTCTGCGCTCATTACGAGGTGTCTGGGCGGGGGAGGTGGGCAGTGGGTTCCCCTAGGCCAGGGCGATCTTGGTAGGCAAGGTCCCTTGTGAGGCAGGCTATGTGGCAGCCCAACCCCACTAGTGGTAAGAGCCATCTACACCTAGTCAGGCTCCTGTGACTTCCAGGTTTGCAGCAATTGGGCTTAGGCCTTGTACCCCAGGGGCATATGAAAAATCTAGGAACTATAAGTGCATGGCGTAGTGCAGAGGGCTGCTCACTTTCTGTTGTGTCCGCCAACGGTAGTGGTGTTGCATGCACTGAACATGTCTTTCTTCTGTCTCCCCCCCCCTTTTTGTGGTCTTCCTGTTCTTGTGTGCAATAGCATCATCAGGCGGAGGAGCATTGGCACCGGAGCAGGAGGGAGCCGCATCCCACTTGGTCCTGGAGGGTGAAGCAACGGAGTCAACGGAGTCTGAAGCCACCAGTGGGACGGAGGGCAAGGGGATCTCCACGACGGGGACAGGAGCAGAGACCAGCGACAGCGACTCCTCCTCTGATGGGAGCTCCCTTGCGGTGGCGGGCCCCTCTGTGTCCATTGCATCAACAGGTACAGCCGCCACCCCCCTACCAGCACCGTCCTCCCAGCAGCCCCTCAGCATGTGTCCCGTGCCCGCTCACCCTGGAGGGTGGGCATCTCCTTCACCCCAGGCACCTCAGGCCCTGCCCCAGTCAGCCCTGCTGCCCTCAGTGAGGAGGCTATTGACCTCCTGAGAACCCTCACTGTTGGGCAGTCTACCATTCTGAATGCCATCCAGGGTATTGAGAGGCATTTGCAACAAACAAATGCATACCTGGAGGGCATTCCTTCTGGCCAGGCAGCCCAACAGACAGCATTTCAGGCTCTGGTCTCAGCACTGATGGCAGCCATTGTCCCTGTGTCCAGTCTCCCCCTTCCAACATCCTCCACCCAAACCCAATCCCCTGTACCTCTGCCAATTCCAAGCACAGCATGCACACACATCAACACACAAGAGTGGCTCAGGCAAACATAAGCACCACACATCCCACAGGCACTCACACAAGCAACATACCCATGCACACATACCAACATCCACTGTCTCCACTGTGTCCCCATCCTCCACGTCTCCCTCCTCCCTCCCAGTCTCGTCTCCACTCACACCTGCATGCACTACATCCTCAGCCACTACCTCCATCACCAGCACGCCCATCACCACACACCGGTCATGTGCAATCACCACCCCCACTACCATTCACACATCCCCTGTATCCTCACGCAGTGTGTCAGTGAACCCTCCTCCCAAAGTACAAAAACGCAGGCACACACCAACGCAACAGCCATCCACCTCACAACAGCCTCCAGCCCATGCACCTTCACCCAAATTCAGCAGACGTACACCTCCTACAACCACTACCTCTTCCTCCACTCCCAAACCCCCTTCCAGTGTGTCTAAAAAACCTTTCCTGATTAACATTGACCTCTTCCCTACACCTTCCCCCGTCATTCCCCTAGGGCCAGGCTTTCCAGATCCCAGCCCAGCACCTCAGCCACCACATCCCCAGGCACAGTGGTGCCAGCAACTGCGGGGTCATGGAGTGAGCCAACCATCAGGGATGCCAGTGTGCCATGTAGAGAGGGCAAGGACATTCCCCCACCTGCCAAGGTGAAAAAGGTGCCCCCATCCCAGAGGGAGAAGCCGAAACCACCAGCCACCAAGGGGTCAGCTAAAACGAAAGGGGATAGTGGCAAGACAACTGTTCCACCATCAAAGGTAGGGAAGGGCCAAAAACAGAAGGGCAAGTCAGGAGAGGGCATGGTGGCACAGACTGAGGGACCAGTGTCACACCTTCTGTCCATGTCCACGCCAACCTGTATGGCGGCGAACACCGCCACCTGCACCGCCACCTGCACCGCCTCTGGCACGTCTACAGCTGCTGCGACAGTCCCCAGCCTCTTCCCCGGTAGGCAGCCGCCCGAGGCTACAGGAGACATCCTGCTTTCTCCCTCAGCAGGTGCTGACACATGCCTTGCCGCCAGCCCCGCCGCCACAGACCCCGCCGCCAGCACCGCCCCCACAGACGCCGCCACCACAGACCCCGCCGCCAGCACCGCCACCACAGATACCGCCGCCAGCACCGCCACCACAGACACCGCCGCAAGCACCCCCAGCAGCCCCACGACATCCTCGGACAGTGGCACCACTGCTAACATGCCTACCATCCCTAGTGGTCAGTCGTCCGAGGCTGGTGGTGAGTTCCAGGACCCTTGGCAGCTTCCATGAAGCATTACTGTCATCACTGTTGGCACCTGCAGGTGGAATGCGAAGCCGCAGCAGTGTGGGGTATGTCGCTGCCTCCATGGCGTATCATGCTACCTGTACCTCGCCAATGTTGTGCAACGCGCACCCAGGTGAGTGAATTGTACCGGCCACACTGCACGTGGAGCACTCTGGGCACCAGGCCCCCTCCAGAACCAGTGGAGAATCACATCCACTACCTCAGTCCTTGGCAGGATGAAGCACTCTGGCCACCAGGCCCCCTTCAGAACCAGTGGAGAATCACATCCACTACCTCAGTCCTTGGCAGGATGAAGCACTCTGGGCACCAGGCCCCCTCCAGAACCAGTGGAGAATCACATCCACTACCTCAGTCCTTGGCAGGATGAAGCACTCTGGCCACCAGGCCCCCTTCAGAACCAGTGGAGAATCACATCCACTACCTCAGTCCTTGGCAGGATGAAGCACTCTGGGCACCAGGCCCCCTCCAGAACCAGTGGAGAACCATATCCACTACCTCAGTCCTTGGCAGGATGAAGCACTCTGGCCACCACGCCCCCTCCAGAACCAGTGGAGAATCACATCCACTACCTCAGTCCTTAGCAGGGTGAAGCACTCTGGGCACCAGGCCCCCTCCAGAACCAGTGGAGACTGTTATCCACTTGAGAGACTGTGGCTTTGCACTCCCCAGGATAACGCAGTGGGCAAACCACCCACTGGAAAGACTTGTGAGACTGTGACTTTGCACTCCCCAGGATAAAGCAGTGGGCAAACCACCCACTGGAAAGACTTGTGAGACTGTGGCTTTGCACTCCCCAGGATAAAGCAGTGGGCAAACCACCCACTGGAGAGACTTGAGAGACTGTGGCTTTGCACTCCCCAGGATACAGCAATGGGCATGGAGCCCCCTCGTGCAGCAGTAGCGTCGTGCGTTCATCTGGCTGAGGTGCCCCCTCCCCCTGAGGTGCCTGTTTCATTTCGATCTGATGCTCCTCCAGTGTTCTCTCCGTTTCCAGTCAGGTATCTAGTGTGGGCTTCGCCCATGCATTTGGGGCCCAGTGGTCCACGGACAATGATTGGTGCACTATCCGGACTTGTGTAGTTGGTGTACATAGTTGTATTTACTGGATTATGAACTTTGATAATGAGCTTTCACATGATTACATTCGTTCAAATAATTTCCTTTTGTTCTTGCATTCTTCCCGGGGGTGGGGGAGGTGTATGTGTAATGTTGCTGCATGTATTTGTGTGTATGGTGTTGTGGGTGAGGGTAGGGGTGTTGCGTGTTGCGTGTGTGTGTGTCACTCTCTTTTCCCTCCCCTGTGTTGTAGGTGCAGTACTCACCGTGGTTGTCGCCGCCATCTTTGCTGCTCCTGATAGAAGAGAAGGAAGACCAGCATCGGCAGTATCTGCAATTCGGGCTCCATGGCATCCTGTTTCCTCGTGGGGTGTGGAGAGGTGAGTGTTTTCCCTTCTGTGTACTATTTCTACCATGTTTTTGTTCGCATTGGTTCTGCCCCGGAAAAGGTGTCGGATAGGCCTCTTGTGATACGGTGGGCGGTACATTGTCTTCTGCCTGTCTGTTGGCGGTTACCGCTGCGGTGTTTGTTTCTACCGCTGTAGAGGTATTAAAGTGTCTGTCTATGTTGGCAGTTTTCGCCATGGTCATGATTCAATTTTTTTTTCTGCCGGACTGTTTGCGGTATTACCGCCGCTTTAACACCGACCGCCAGGGTTGTAATGAGGGCCTCTGTGCTTCTATAGTTGTGCCATCAGCTGTGGGACACTGCTATTCCTCAGGACAAAGGCATCCTGCACCAACCCTGGATACTTGGCAGTGACGTGGGAGATGTACTGGTCAGCAAGGCACACCATCTGGACACTGAGAGAGTGGTAACTCTTCTGATTCCTGTACACTTGTTCATTGGCCCTATGGGGGACTAAGGCAATATAATGGTCCCGTCGTTGGCCCCAATAACATGTGGTATATGTCCCATTGCATTGAATCCAGCCTTCACAGTGGGTAAATCATCTAACTGGGAGAATGCGATGAAGATGCACATGTGTTTGAGCAAGGCTGCCAAAACCTTTGCAAGCACAATAGAGAACATTGGCTGTGACATCCCTGCAGCCAAGCCCACTGTCACCTGGAAAGATGCAGTTGCCAGGAAATGGAGCACTGAGAGTATCTGCACAAGAGAGGGGATTGCTGTGGCGTTACGGATAGCAGGTATCAGATCAGGCTCCAATTATTCACACAACTCTGTAACTGTGGCCCTGTCCAGACGACAGGTGAGTGTGATGTGCCAGTCCCCAAGTGTAGCTAAGTCCACAAGGGGTCTGTACACAAGTGTTTGCATCCTCCTATTCCTCCGCAGTGGGTAATACCTAAGGGACCCAAATGTAAGAAAGGAGTGACGACAGGAACCATGAACAAACGACAGCACTGTACACAGAGCATGCTTGTATGTTGGACATAGGAATTGTGTGGGTGAGTACATTCAACTACAATGACGTACTTATCAATCTGTACTGTGCACCAGCATTAGAAAATGGCACCCACCTGTCCTGTATTCATGGACAGGTGGAAGTGACCTCACTCTGCTGGCATTCGTGTCATGTCGGGAGGCGGTCTGCACCGCTGTGCAATTCTTCATTGGCGAAAATGGCCCTCTATGGCGAATGGGAACCATTGATTATCAACCCCGTGGTGATGGTGTTCACCGCCGCGGACATGACTGCCATTTCCTTTCTACCACTCCACTTGATTCCTGACTTTCCACAGGACAACATCTCCACTGCGTGTGCTGCTGTGACCTGTGTCTGGAACCTGCCATGGCTCATGCAACAGGGGAAAGAGCCCCAGCCTTCATGTCGGAGGAGTTGGAGAGCCTCGCAGATGGGGTCCCACCCCAGTATGGGCAGTTGTATGGGTCTCCAGACCAACAGGTGAGTACACCATGGGTACGTCGCATGCGACATGGCTGCATGGAGATGTGTGCGTGTGCTAGCAGTGTTTCAGATGGGGGGTATGGCTGGTGGCACACTAGTACAGGGGTATGGGTCATGATGAGGCGATAATGCTTTTTGTGGGCCATATGTGTGACAGGCTGGATTGTCTAGTGTATGGTGTCCCACCTTCCGTGTTTCCTCTTCAGGTAAGCACCCATCAGAAGGGGTTGTGGCATGCCGTTGCCAAGGACGTGTGTACCCTGGGGGTCTATAGCAGGTGTGCACCCTCTGCAGGGAACAGTGGGAGGACCTGAGATGCTGGGTGTGGAAGAATGTGGAGGTCCAGCTGGGGACGGCCTCCCAATGGAGGAGGGGTACCCACTGGAACGTGACCCCCCTGATGGCACGCATACTGGCAGTGGCTTACTCAGAGCTAGATGGGTGCTTGAGGGCATCACAGCAGCCACAAGGGGGTGAGTACATTGTGTTTGTCAACCAACTCTGTTGCCTGGCATGGGATTTGGGTGCAGGGTACTAGTCAGTGGGTGCCCTAATATGCCAGTTCAGACATTGCTGCGTGGTCCAGCTAAGGTTAATAGGGTGGAAAGCATGTATTAGGTAGCTAGGTAGATTGGCTTCCCATCTCAGACTGGGCTTAGCTGGTCCCAGTTGGTGTGTAGCTCGCAGTGTTTGGCTCCTACCTGCTGTGGTAATTAGCCAATGGTGTGCCAGTGTGGTCCATGCTGCCCATTCTCAGTCTCAGTGTGTGACAGTGATATGTCTGCCATCTGTGCAGTTAGTGGTGAGATTGACCCTGTGCTCCCTTTCTCTCTCTCCTTTTGTCTACCTATCCTTGCGTGCATTAGCATCATCTGTCGAAGGAGCAGGGGCACCAACGAGTGAGGGAGCAGCAGCCCACAGGACCCAGGAGGCAGAGTCCACTGACGGGGAGGGACCAGTGGGATGGAGGGTGAGGGGAGCACCACGGCGGGGACAGGAGGTGATACCACTGACTCTGATTCGTCCTCCGATGGGAGCTCTCTGGTGGTGGGGGACCCCTCTGGGACAACCCAACTACAGGTTTTACTGCCGCCCCCCTGTACCAGCACTGCCTTCCCAGTTGCCCCCACCGAGTTGCTTGTGCCCACTCACCCAGGAGGGTGGGTGTCTCCTTCGCCCTAGGCACCTCAGGTCCTGCCCCAGTCAACCATGCTGCCCTCAGTGAGGACGCTATTGACCGCCTGAGATCCATCTCTGTAGGGCAGTCAACCATACCGAATGCCATCCAGGGGTTGGCGTCCCAAATGCAGCAATGCAATGCCTTCCTAGAGGGTATCCACGTTGGCTTGGGGACCCTACAGAGATCGTTTCAGGCTCTAGCCTCTTCACCGACGGCAGCCAGTGTCCCTTTTTCATCTGTTCCCCCTCCAAGTACCACTACCCAGTTCCATTCTCCTCACCCCCAACCCATCCCATGCACACATTCTGACAAGCATGCACCCAGAACAACACACAAGACTCGCAGCGACAAACACAGGCAGCACTTTAGTCCACAAGCACTCACACAGCCAACACACAGATGCACACACAACATCATCCACTGCCTCCACTGTGTTCCCCTCCTCCTCCTCCCTCACAGTCACATACTCACTCACACCTGCATGCACTGGATCAACAGTCCCAGAACCTGCCACTTGCACAGCCTTGCCCACAGTCACCACAACAGCAGACCCGCAGACATGCACCCCACACACCACATGCGCAGTCACCACCAACTCATGCAGCACACCCATCCCACTTGCAGACACCACCACAACATCCATCCACACATCCTGTTTGTCTTCCCCCACCCTGTCTGCCCCCCCAGAGACACACACACAATCGCACTCAGAACCTCAACAGCCATCCACCACATACACACACACTGGCCATGCACCTGCACCCAAGTCCAGCACACCTCCTTCTCCTACAACTACTCCCTCTACCTCCACTCCCATTCCTCCTCCCACACACCCCCATTGGCCCTAAGAAGCTTTTCCTTACCCCCCTAGACCTCTTCCCCCCCGTCCTGCCCATAAGAGGAAGGTCCCACCACCCTTGCCCAGTACCTCAAGCACCCAGTCTGACACAGCTCCGCGCCCAAAGTCTCCAGCTGCCACTAAGGGGCACATGAGTGCGATGCCAGCCCCCCGCACCAAGGATACTCCTCTCCCCCCAAAACGGAGGGCTAAAGTGCCGCCCCCTCCCAAACAGACTGGCAAGACCATGGGGCCACCGCCAAAACCTAGGGCCAAGGAGGCCCCACACAAATCCCAGGACAAGGAGGCTCCAACCAAATCCAAGGCCAAGGACGCCACACCCAAATCCCCGGCCAAGGAGGTCCCACCAAAATCCAAGGCCAAGGAGGCCCAACCCAAATACCAGGCCAAGAAGGCCACACCCAAATCCAAGGCCAAAGAGGGCCCAACCACATCCAAGGCCAAGGAGGGCTCAACCACATCTAAGGCCAAAGAGGCCACACCAAAATCCAAGGCAAAGGAAGACCCAACGAAATTCAAGGCCAAGGAAGCCAAATCCCAGGCAAAGAAGGCCCCACCAAAATCCCAGGCCAAGAAGGCCACACCAAAATCCCAGGCCAAGGAGGCCACACCAAAATCATAGGCCAAGAAGGCCCCGCTCAAAACTGTGCCCAAGGAGCCCCATCCGGAACCAGAGGCCAAGGAGCACCATCCCGAACCAGAGGCCTTGGGGCACTCTCCCGAACCAGAGGCCATGGAGCAGCATTCCGAACCAGAGACCAAGGAGCAGCATCCCGAACCAGAGACCATGGATCAGCATCCCAAACCAGAGACCGTGGAGCAGCATCCCGAACCAGAGGCCATGGAGCACCATCCCAAGCCAGAGGCCATGGAGCACCATCAATAACCCTTCAGAACCAGTGGGTAGGCAGCCCCCTCCAGAACCAGTGGACAGGAAGCCCTCTCCAGAACCAGTGGGCAGGAAGCCCCCTCCAGAACCAGTAGGCAGGAAGCCCCTCCAGAACCAGTGGGCAGGAAGCCCCCTCCAGAACCAGTGGGTAGGAAGCCCTCTCCCAATGAGTGCCCCCCAACCCCCCGCACCCTGAGATGCCTGACCATTTCCAACATGATGCCCCAGAACAGTGGAATCCTGTTGTTGTCAGGAGTCATGTTGGGGCTTGGACTTTGCCCTGTGGGCATTTGTGACTTTGGACTGGCCTTTGGGCCTGCATGTATTTATTTCTGCAGTTGTGTATGTTTTTGCATTTTACATATTCATACAACAGGAACATGGTGGTTGGAACTGTGTATGTGTCCTGGGTTTCTTTACTCCAGGGTTCTGATACTGTTATTTTCCTCTGCATCTGGTTCTGGGTGTGTGGTGTGTGTATGGTGTGTGTTGTGCATGTGTGTGTCACTCTCCCCCCTTCCCTCCCTTGTGTGCTAGGCATCTGTACTCACCGTCTCCGTCTTCGTCGGCATTGGTGCTCCAGGACGGACATGGGGTGGTACAGCATCGGGAAGACTTGCAGTCCAGGTTCCATGGCGGCCGCAGACTCCTCTTTGTCCCTGGAGGTGAGTGTCTCCTTTTATATGATGTGTTTCTGCCAGGCTTTTGGTGGCGTTGGTACCGCCCCGGAAATCCTGGCGGTGTTCTATGTCATAATATGGTGGGCGGATCCTTGTCTTCCGCCTGCCTGTAGGTGGCTACCGCTGTGTACAGTGTTCGGACCACACTGGTGGTTGGTGTGGTATATTGGCTGCCTATGGGAGGGCACACTGCCATAGTCATTATTTGGCGGTCATTGCCGCCATCCTGTTGGCGGTGATACCGCCACAATAACCTTGGCGGACAGAAGACTGCCAGGGTCATAATGACCACCATAGTCTTTGGGTTTGGTGGAGAGAGGTCTAGGCATGGTCCTTATGCCAAACTTCTGCAAGAGAGACTAGAAGTTAAGGAGCTTAGGCACACCCTACACCACCCTAACATGTCTTCAGTACTTAGCACATCTCAGAACATGGGTTCTCACTATGATTACCTCAATTTTCAGGAACTGAGGGAAGTGTGTAAGAGTAGGAAACTGAAGACAGGGAGGAACCCTAATAAGAGTATACTCTTATAACTTCTCCTCCAGGATGACCACGCTCAAGCTGGTAGCCAGGAGGAGAGACACTAACCCCCCAGTGTTAGAAAGACATGATCCAGATGCTGAGGATGGTCAGGAGGGTCCCTCCCTCAGAGGATCACAAGGTTTCTAGTAAGCCCCTAGTGTACCTGGGAGCACTACAGGTAGTGCCAAGGTAGGCCCCCCTTTGTTCCCAGGGGACGAGATCAGAGGGTTACTAAGCCTAGGGACAGATCCTCCTCTTGCCACTCTCATGTCACCTCTGTATCAGAGGGGACAAACTGATCAGCTCCAGAAGATGACTCCTTAGATAGGGAGCTTAGGAAACTGAACCTGGAGGAGGCCAAGCTGAGGCTGCAGCAGCGACAGCTAGCCCTAGACAGCGAGGCCTTGGCAGTGGAGAGAGAGAGGCAGGGATTAGGATTATCACCCCATGGCAGCAGCAGCTTTGGTTTCAGGGAACCTAGGGTCAGGGAGGAATCTTTTGATTCCAGAAATCTTAGCAAGGTTGTCCCCCATACAAGGTGGGGGATGACATCCATAAGTCGTTCTCTGTTCTGGAGAGGGCCTGGATTTGGTCTTACCACTGAACTGAACAGAATTAAGTTCAGGGAGACCAGGAAAGAGTCCTCCCAAGATTGGGTTAATTTTGTAGACTGCTCTGTGAGGGCCTTGGAGGGCTGGTTACATGGTAGCAAAGTGAGTGATTATGAGGGCTTATACAATCTGATTTTAAGAGAGTATATACTGAACAATTGTGTGTCTGATTTGTTGCACTAGTACTTGCTAGACTCAGATCTGAACTCTCCCCAAGAATTGGGAAAGAAGGCAGACAAGGGGGTCAGAACAAGGATGAGAAGAAAAGCTCATACTGGCGGTGACAAGGACAAGAAAAAGGAAGCAGGTAAGTAGCAGGACAAGGGTGGGGACAAAACTAAAACTACAGAGTCTTTATCAGGTCCACAAAATTCCTCTGGGGGTGGGTCCAAATCCTCTTCCTCTTCCCATAACAAAAAGCCTTGGGGCTATGTCTGTAGTAACAAGGGTCTTTACCTGGAGACAGCTCCTGCCCTAAAGAAAGCACCAAACCACCCACCACTACAACCCCACCTCTACCACTAGTGCCCCTAGTAATAACAGTAGTGGTGGGTCAGGCAGTAATAGCCATTCCAAGGGTGTAGCTGGGCTCACTTTAGGAACTGTGGTGGGGGCTGGGTTAGTTAGGGAAACTATGGAGGTTTTTTTTGTCTCAGATGGGGGCATTGATTTTGCCACCATTGCTGCCTGTCCCCTTAACATGGATAAGTGCAGGCAGCTGCCCTTGAAAATGGTGTTCAGGCAGAGGCCTACAGGGACACAGATGACTGAAAAACAGGTGTCCCCTGAGCAACACCTACTTGGTCATCAGTACCATGTGACTTACGCCCAGAACAACACTATGGCCCTCATTACAACATTGGCGGTATTGACCGCCTACCACCACAGCGACGGGCGCCAAGAAGGCTGGCGGAATTCCATAGACGGTCATTGCGGCGGGTGGCGGTAAGGTGGCGCTGCTGCCAGCAGCAGCGCCACACCATCAAAACTCCGCCTACCGTATAATTTTCCATAATACGGCCTGGCAGTGTTTTGCTTGCGAATGTTGTTGCTGGCAGCAGTGCCACGTCCCGTCTTCTGCCGGAGGACCCACTGCAAGCAGGTAAGTCGGGTTCTCTGACAGGAGGAGGGGTGGGGGGTGTTGTGTGTGGTGGTGTGTGTGACTGTGAGTGAATGTGTGCATGGGGGTGTAATGCGTGTGTGCATGAGTGGGTGTATGTGTACGTGCATGTTGTGTCGTGTGATTGCGTGTGTGCTTGGATGTATGTTTGTGAGTATGGATGTGCGAGTGTATGTATGTATGAATGCGTGAGTGAATGTGTGTATGCATGTGTGTATGGGTGTGTATGTATGTGCGTGAATGTGTGTATCTGAAGGGGGGGTCGGGAGGAGGAGGACTCTGGGGTGGGGAGGGGGCACGATAGACCCCTTTCAGTGCCAGGGAAGGAATTCCCTGGCACTGAAAGTGCCTACCACCATGGTTTTCTTGGCAGTATGGAAGCCATGAAAACCATGGCGGTAGGCGTGGTCATAATCCTGAGGGTAGGACAGTGACGGCTGCCTGGCTGGAGACCGAAGTCTACAACCCGGCGGCTGTTACTGCCCTGGCGGACGGAGTGGTACATTGGCAGTTTGGCTTGTCATGTCATATTTTGGGGAAGAGTACCGCCAGCCTGTGGGAAATTCTCTTCTCCAAAATACCACCATCCACCAGGGTCGTAATGAGGGCCTACATGTTACCACATGGCAGTTTTTGATTTCAGCTGGGGGGTATTAGCCCAAAGAAGGTTGTAATGTCCACAGACTCACCTGTAGAGTGTCTCATGGGAAATGACATGGAGACTTCAGCTTGGGCTCAAGTGGAGTTGGAGGCCCATGCAGTAATGCTGGGCATCCCAGGGCATACTTTTGCTTTGACCAGGGCTCAGGCCAAGAAGCAAAAAGAAAAATGAATCTTGGAACCTGGAACAAAGGCCCAAATGGCTCTCAAAGTCAAGGGTAGGAAAGGCAAAAAGTTCCCCCCTGCCCCATCCCCTTTGAGGAAGAGGAATCCACTACCTTGGTAGAACCTACACCTGAAGAGTTGAAAGCTGATACAGCTGAACTTGAAGGTGCAGGGGGGCCTGCCAGGGAGGAGTTCAGTAGGGCACAGAACCCCTGTCCCACACTGGAAGGGTTAAGACACCAAGCTGTCCTTCAGGAAGTAGGGGATTTCAGTGGCACCCACACGGTGTATTGGGAGGACAACATCTTATACTCAGAAGGAAGGAGCCAAACCTGGTGCCATCGTGAGGGTGATGGTACCTCTACAGTATAGAGAATTTGTGTTGACCCTTGCACATGACATACCCCTGGTAGGTCACCTGGGGTAAAGCAAAACTTGGGACACGCTTGTCCCACACTTTTCACTGGTCCCATATGTCTGAAGATACCAAGGAGTTTTGTCACTCCTGTGTCACCTACCAAGCCAGTGGCAAGACAGGTGGCACCCCAAAGGCCCCCCTAATTCCACTACCAGTAGTTGGGGTGCCCTTTGAGAGGGTTGTGGTGGATATTGTTGCCCCCCTAGACCCGCCCACTGTCTCTGGAAACAGATTCATACTGGTGGTGGTGGACCAGGCCACCAGGTATCCAGAAGCTATACCTCTAAGGACCACTACAGCTCCTGCAGTGGCAAAGACCCTCCTGGGAATCTTCTCCAGGGTGGGCTTTCTAAAAGAGGTGGTATAAAACAGAGGTACAAACTTCATGTCTGCATACCTTAAGGCCATGTGGAAGGAATGTGGTATAACATACAAGTTCACCACCCCCTAACATCCCCAAACCACTGGTTTGGTTGAGAGATTTAATAAAACTCTCAAAGGCATGATTATGGGACTCTCTGAAGGGAATGGGCTACAGCCCCTTTGAAATTCAGTTTGGACAGCCTGTCAAGGGTCCACTTGCACTTGGAAGGGAAGGATGGGAGCAACCCCTCTAGCCCCCTAAACAAGACATTGTGAATTATGTTCTTGGCCTCAGATCCAGGATTGCTGAGTACATGAAAAAGACCACAAAAAACCTTCAGGCCAGCCAAGAACTGCAAAAGCAGTGGCATGATCAGAGGGCTGTCCTAACTGTGTACCAGCCAGGACAGAAAGTGTGGGCCTTGGAGCCTGTGGCTCCCAGGGCACTACAAGACAAATGGAGTGCTCCCCACACTATATTGGAGAAAAGGGGAGATATCACCTATTTTGTGGACCTGGGAAACTCCCAGAAGCCCCTTTGGGGTGCTTCATGTGAACCGCCTTAAGCCCTACTATGAGAGGGCTGATCTGTCCCTGCTCATGGCAACTGATGGACAAGAAGAAGAGAGTGACCCTCTCTGTGACCTCTTCTCCACCACTGCAGCTGATGGCTCAGTGGATGGAGTGGTCATAGTAGAGTGCCTTCTGAGTCTCAGAAAAAGGACTGCAGGAACCTCCCAGGCCAGTTCTCTGAACTGTTTTCTCTGTTCTCTAACACCTGGTCAGACAACATGGTGTCAACATACCATTGACACAGGGGACAGTTTGCCTGTTAAAAGTAAAATGTACAGGCAACCTTATCATGTTAGGGATTGCATCAAAGCTGAAGTGCACAAGGTGTTTGACCTAGGAGTGATTGAGCACTCTGACAGCCCTTGGGCTAGCCCAGTGGTGCTGGTATAAAAACCTCACTCCCAAAATAGGAAAAAGGAGATGAGGTTCTGTGTAATTTATAGAGGGCTCAACATTGTCACAAAGACTGATGCTCATCCTATTACTAGGGCAGATGAGCTGATAGATACAATGGCATCTGCTAAGTATGTAAGCACTTTTGACTTGACTGCAGGGTATTGGCAGATCAAATTGTCACAGGATGCAAAACCAAAAACTGCATTCTCAACCATTGCAGGGCATTATCAATTTACTGTTATGGCCTTTGGTCTGAAGAATGCACTTGGCACTTTTCAGAGGCAGGTGAATACAGTCCTCCAAGGTTTGGAAGCCTATCGTGCAGCCTATCTTGATGACATAGCTGTCTTTAGCTCCACCTGGGATGACCACTTGGTCCACCTCTGGAATGTTTTGGAGGCCCTGTAGAAGGCAGGCCTCACTATCAAGGACTCTAAGTGCCAGATAAGGCAGGGGAAGGTTGTACATCTAATCCACCTGGTAGGTGGAGGCCAAATTTAACCATTGCAGGGGAAGATCCAGACTGTCTTAGAATGGACTCCCTCTACAACACAAACCCAGGTGAGAGCCTTCCTAGGCCTCACTGGGTACTACGGGAAGTTCGTCACGAATTATGGCTCCATTGTAGCCCCTCTTAATGACCTTACATCCAAAAGGATGCCAAATAATGTTTTATGGATAGCTAGCTGTCAAAAAGCTTTTGAGGACCTTAAACGGGTCATGTGCTCTGCACCAGTGTTAAAAAGTCCTGATTACTCCAAGACATTCATGCCCTCATTATAACCGTGGCGGTAAAGGCCGCCAACATACCGTGCCTGCAGCAGTATTCCGCCATGGGTATTATGACCCACACTGAGAATTCCGCCACTATACAGACACCCACACAAGTCCGCCAGACCAAAGGTCAGTGATAAACTGGCGATAGCAAAACCCACACCGTTACGCCAACAGGAATACGCCCACAGTATCACGACCCACAAATCACTGCGGCAGTCTTTCAACCGTGGTAAACCATTGGCGGTACACACCGCCACCCTCAGAATACACACACACTTCCAAAACTACAACACATTGGACAATTCAAACTACACACACCTGACACATATACACAAACCACACCCACACACTCACACCACTATAAAACACACACCCACATTACCCACAACCCCTTAAAGTGAAAAAATAGATATCAAGCAGAGAGACAAGCCGGGAGCACCCACTCAATCAGAGCCACAGAACCCCATCACCCATACACCATTCACGCACATCACAACATACACCCCAACACATCACCCACACATCACTCCACACATCCTCACACATATCACTCGCACCACATCCATGGCACCCCAAAGACACCCCAGGTTTTCTGAGGAGGAGCTAAGGGTCATGGTAGAGGAAATCATCCAGGTAGACCCACAGCTATTCGGATCACAGGAGAAACAGACGTCCATTGCAAGGAAGATGGAGCTATCGTGGAGAATTGTGGACAGTGCAACGCCGTGGGACAGCACCCAAGAACCAGGGATGACATCAGGAAGGGGTGAAACGACCTATGGGGGAAGGCGCGTTCCGTGGTAGCAAGACACCAGATAGCTATACAGAGGACTGGCGGTGGACCCCTGCCTCCTCCCCCACAACTAACAACATAGGAGGAGCAAGTCTTGGCGATCATGCATCCTGAGGGTCTCGCAGGAGTAGCAGGAGGACTGGATTCTGGTAAGTCAAATCTTAACTACTTTGTCCCCCTCCACCCTACCTGCATGCCATCACAAACTCCTACCCTTACCCCCATCACTCCACCACCTCACATATACCCCACAGACACAACCCACCCATCCCAATACCAAGCCCTACATGCAACAACAATGCGTGAACACCCATCACAGACCTGCATGAACATCCATCACCACAGCATGCCCAATAGAGAGACTGACCCAGCCCACAATATCGCCACTCACACAAGGCAAAGCTGACAGGGAAATCACAATCATACAGGGAAACACACCCATGCACAAGATGGCACACGCAGGCACGTTAATGTATTTGCATTCCCACAGGACCCATACTCCAGGTCACCGGAGAGGAGATGCCAGCCACATCCAGTCCCCCACCTGAAGAGGCCCACAGTGACGACAGCAGCTCTGCACGCCTGGATCAGGATGACCAACCTGGCCCATCCGGAACCTCCGGACAGTTGGTTCCCCTGCCACAGTCCCAACCAACCACAGAGTCTCCCCCCTCAGGAAACACCAGCACAGCACCCACCCAGCGGGCCAATGCCACTGTCCCCAGGACCTCCAGCAACCCCACAAACAGGACGATTAGGGACCTGGAATCAGTGGCAGTGGGCACACGGTTCAGGGGACAGAGGCACAGGACAACAGGGAAGCTGGGAGGACTGCTGTGCGAGGGGGGGGGGACTGGCCCAGGGAACCCACTCTCCACGAGGCACTCTCCAATATCCTGGGAGCATACCACCATTCCCAGGAGACGATGGGCCAGATACTGGCCAAGTTGCAGGAGACCCAGCGGCTGCAGGAGGGACAGTACCAGGGGATCAGGGATGACCTAACAAAAATATACACCATCCTGGTCACCATTGCAGGGGTGCTGGCTGACATGGGCAGGACCATGAAGGAGGCAGTGGCACAACTACGGGCGCCTGACACTAGCCAAATCGAGGAACAGCCTTCCACCTCCGCCGGACAGGGGGCCCCACCAGAGAACCAACAGACCACCAGCACCCCACCCTCTGCAGAAGGAGAACCACCCCACAAACGGTCCCTGCGATCCAGGCAGAAGCCAGAGAACATTGCCAAGACCCCTGACAGGAAATAAGACTCTCCTGATTGTCACCCTTCTGTCCCACTCTGTTACCCTGTCCACCTTGAACTGCCATTACTCCCTATGTCCCACTGGACAATGCACCTGTGATACCAAGAGACTGGACTCTTCCCTGGACTTTCCTCCACCATCACCCCGGCCCCTTGCACATCCCCCTCTACTAATGAGCGCCTAAATAAACACCCTTGGAACAAATACCAATCTGGAGTATGTCAAATGATTCACAAATGTATTAGTACAACATTAACAAAGCATTGAAACTCAAATGTACAGTGAAATATACTTTAGAATGACCTTTGTTGGGCAGCAGTACACATAACAGGAGCCAGAGGGGGGCACAGAGATCTGAAAATAGAGATTTAAAAGGGAACAGTCACTGGCCATAAATATAGGGAAAGAGGCTGCCTTGTACAATGTCCAACAGATAACTGAAATGTAAAGTGGAGTTACAGTGTCTTACCTGTGTTTCACTGGAAGTACTGCTGAGTAATATTGGTTCTGTTGTCCACATCATCTTCCTCTGCCTCCTCTTCCTCACTGTCCACAGGCTCTACCGCTGCCACAAGACCATCTCCAGGCACATCCTCCTGAAGAAAAGGCACCTGGCGTCTCAAGGCCAGGTTGTGCAACATGCAATATGCAACTATGATCTGGCACACCTTCTTGGGTGAGTAGTACAGGTATCCACCTGCCGGATGGAGGCACTGGACCCTGGGCTTCAGGAGGCTGAAGGTCCTTTCTATAATCCTCCTTGTACGCCCATGTGCCTCATTGTAACGTTCCTCTGCCTTTGTCCTGGCATTCCTCACTGGGGTCAGTAGCCATGAGAGGTTGGGGTAACCAGAGTCACCTGCAAATATTCGAGGAATACCTGTTAACCACACACTCACCCTTAGAGACAACCCCTAACCCATACACCAATTCATATTGGGTGGGGACCTTGGGCTCACCTATTAGCCTCTGGAGTTGGCCCATCACATATGGGATGTTGCTATTCCTCATGATAAAGGTATCATGCACAGAGCCAGGATATTTGGCATCCACATGGGAGATGTACTGGTCCGCCAAACATACCATCTGCACATCCAGCGAGTGATAGCTTTTTGTGTTCCTGTAAACCTGTTCATTTCTCCAAGGGGTGGGGGGGACGAATGCCAGATGTGTACCAGCAATGGCGCCAATGATTTTGGGGACATGTCCTAGAGAATAAAAGTCAGCCTTCACTGTGGCCAAATCCTCCACCTGTGGGAACACGATGTAGCTGCACATGTGTTTCGGGAGGGCAGACAACACTCTGGTCAACACGTTAGAGAACATTGGCTGAGACTTTCCTGATGCCATGGCCACTGTTGTTTGGAAGGAACCACTTGCCAGGAAGTGGAGCACTGACAGGACCTGCACTAGAGGGGGGATTCCTGTGGGCTGCCGGATGGCTGACATCAGGTCTGGCTCCAATTGGGCACACAGGTCTTGGATTGTGGCACGATCAAGTCTGTAGGTAATGATAATGTGTCGGTCCTCCATAGTCGCAAGGTCCACCAGGGGTCTGTACACCGCAGGATGGCGCCATCTCACATTTTCTGCCTCAGCAGTTGAAGCCTATGGAAGAGAACGGTGAGCAGAGGGTGATATTCACACATCTATTGCAATAATAATGATGATTTGTTTACTTTACAGAAACAGTATGTGAACTTGAGAGTCAGTTGATGTGCCAATGTCTACCATGACGCAGTTAGGTGCCATGCCCTGTGCCCCACTGAAATGGCGGCTGTGAGGAGGGACAAGTGAAAATGAGGTAATTGCGCTCGCGTTGTGCGCTGTAGTGGTAGGCAGTCGATGACCGCAGCGCAAAATCACATGGGTTATCATTGGGCCCTATGGGTTCCATGAGCCAATGGCGATGTACACCGGCGGTGACGGTATGCACCACCGAGGCCGTCACCGCCATTTTCTATCTATTCACTCACTTACTACCTGACCTTCAACAGGAGAGGAGCTACACTGCAAGTGCTGTTGAGACCTGTGTCTGGAACTGACCATGGCTCATGTGTCTGGGGAAAGGGCCCCTGCCTTCAGTGCGGAGGAGTTGGAGAAACTGGTGGATGGGGTCCTACTCCAGTACACGTTACTCTACGGTCCTCCACACAAACAGGTGAGTACACTGTGAGCATGATGCGTGGGCCATGAATGTAGGGACTGCTGTGTGTGTAAGCCACATGTGGGGGGCAGAGGCGTCCTGGCTTGAGTACAGCATGTAAAGTGGTCAATGTATGTGCATCAGGGGGTGGGTGGGATCTGGTGGACAATGAGTCTGACAGTCCAGACGGGTAAATAATGACCTTTTCTGCTGTCTTTTCCCTCCAGGTCAGTGCCCACCAGAAAAAGGGTATTTGACGTGCCATCGCCAAGGAGGTGCGGACCCTGGGGGTCTTTGACAGGCGGAGCACCCACTGCCACAAGAGATGGGAGGACCTGCGCAGCTGGGCAAAGAAGACGGCGGATGCCCTCCCAACGAGGAGGGGGTGCCCGTCGCACCGTGATCCCCCTGATGTTCCGCATCCTGGCGGTGGCCTATCCGGAGTTGGATGGGTGCTTGAAGGCATCACAGCAGCCACAAGGGGGTGAGTACAGCTTCTGAAACCTGACTTTGCGCACGTTAGGATGTACCTGGGTGGGGGATGTGGGCTGTGGATGCCCCTAGGCCAGGGCCAACATGGCTGGGTAGGTCCCTTGTTGGGCAGGCTCTGGAGCACTCCTACTCCAATAGTGTAAGTGGGCATCTACTACTGGGCAGGGTCCTGTGGGTTTCTAGTGTGCAGATGATGGTGTTAGGCATTGTACCACATGGGCTGCTGACTGTCTTAGTAAATGGTTGGGCATGGCCTAGTGCATAGGGCTTCTCCCTGTATTCTGTGTACGCCAACGGTAGTGGTGTTGCTGGAATTGACCAAGTGTTTCCTCTGTCTCTCCCCCCCCCCTTTTTGTTTTGTCACCTTGTCCTCATGTGCATTAGCATAATCTGGAGTAGAAGCAGATGCACCGGCGACGGAGGGAGCTGCATCCCACATGGGCCTGGAGGCCAAATCCACCGAGGGTGAGGGCACCAGTGGGACGGAGGGCGAGGGGAGCACCACGACGGGGACAGGAGAGGAGACCACAGACAGCGACTCCTCCTCCAATGGGAGCTCCCTGGCGGTGGTGGACACCTCTGTGCCCACCCTAACAAAAGGTACAGCCGCCACCCCCCTACCAGCACCGCCCTCCCAGAAGCCCCTCAGCATGTTTCCCATGCCAGCTCACCCAGGATGGTGGGCAACTCCTTCACCGCAGGCACCTCAGGCCCTGCCCCATTCAGCCCTTCTGCCCTCAGTGAGGAGGCTACTGACCTCCTGAGATCCCTCACTGTTGGGCAGTCAACCATACTGAATGCCATCCTGGGTATCGAGAGGCATTTGCAACAAACAAATGCATACCTGGAGGGCATTCACTCTGGCGTGGCGGCTCAGCAGAGAGCATTTCAGGCTCTGGCCTCAGCACTGATGGCAGCCCTTGTCCCTGAGTCTAGCCTCCCCCCTCCAACTTCCTCTACCCAGACCCAATCCCCTCAACGCCAGCCTATCCCAAGCACACCTTCAGACCAGCATTCACCCAAATCACCACACAAAAGTCGCTCAGTCAAACATAAGCACAACACTTCATCTCACAGGCACTCACACAAGCACCATACCCATGCACACACGCCAACATCCATTGCCTCCACTGTGTCCCCCTCCTCCTCTTCGTCCACATCACTCCCAGTAGCGTCTACACTCACACCTGCATGCACTACATCTTTATCCACTACCTCCATCACCAGCACGCCCATCACTACACACCCCTCACGAGCAGTCACCACCCCCACAACCATGCACACGTCCCCTGTGTCCGCTCCCGCTGTGTCTGTGACCCCTCCTCCCAAAGTAAACAAATGCAAGCAACCACCCACCCATCAGCCATCCACCTCACAACAGCATCCAGCCCATGCACCTTCACCCAAACTCAGCAGACAGACACCTCCTACAACCACTCCCTCTTCCTCCACTCCCAAACCCTCTCCATCTTCCTGTCCCAGTGTGTCTAAATAACTTGTCCTGGCAAACATTGACCTGTTCCCTACCCCTCCCCCCCATCCTTCACCTCGGGCCAGGGTGTCCAGAACCCATGCCAACACCTCATCCACCAAGTTGCGTCCGCTGTGGTACCTGCAGCTCCCAGAGGATCAAAGGGGGCACCCGTCAGGCCAGCCAGTGTGCCACCAACCCCTGCAAAGGACCATACCATTCCACCACCTGCCAAGGTGAAGAAGGGGACAGCATGCAGCAAGGGCAAGGAGCACGACCCACCCAGCAAGGCCTCCTCCAAATCTCCAGCTGCCAGAGCCAAGGTCCCAGCAGCATCTGCCAAGGTGAGGAAGGGGCAGAAAAGCCAAGCCAAGGCACTTTAGGCCTCAGAGGCTCCAGCTGAGGGCCTGGTGTCCACCGTCAGAACCAACAGCCCCGCTGCCTGTACCGCAGCCAGCACCGCCAGCATCACCGCCCCAAGCACCGCCACCTGTACCGCCATCCAAACCGCCGCTGCCACCACTACTGTTAGGAGCAACATCCCCAGTGGGCAGCTGTCCGAGACTGCAGGAGACGGGCTGGTACCTCCCTCCAACACTGGCAGCACCGGCACCTGCACCATGGGCAGCACAGCCAGCATCCCTGCCGCAAGCACCTCCGCAAGCACCGCCACCTGCACCGCTGACAGTAGGACCACTACCAGAAGCAGCAGCCCCAGTGTGCGTCCGTCCGAAGCTGCAGGAGATGGCCTGGAGCTTCCCACCACCACTGGCAGCATCCCCACCAGCCCCGGCACTACCACCAATTACGCCACAGGATGGAGTCTGGCCCTGCCTCCATGGAGTATCATGCTACATCATCCCTGCAAATTTTGTGCCTCAGACACCCAGGTGAGGGAATGTGAACTGCCACACCCCAAGTGCTGCATCACTGGGCAGAAAGACCCCCCCCAGAACCAGTGGAGGTATGCATCCACTCACTCTACCCTTGGCAGGATGAAGCACACTGGGCACCCAGCCCCCTCCAGAACCAGTGGACATATGCATCCACTCACTCTATCCTTGGCAGGATGAAGCACACTGGGCACAAAGCCCCCTCCAGAACCAGTGAAGATATGCAGCCACTCACCCTATCCTTGGCAGGATGAAGCACACTGGGCACACAGCCCCCTCCTGAACCAGTGGAGATATGCATCCACTCACCCTATCTTGGGCAGGATGAAGCACACTGGGCACAAAGCCCCCTCCGGAACCTGTGGAGAAGCCATCCACGTGAGAGACTGTGGCCTTGCACTCCCCAGGACCAAGCAGCGGGCAAACCACCCACTTGAGAGACTCTGGCTTTGCAGTCCCCAGGACATCGCTGTGGGCATGGAGCCCCCTCCAGGAGCAGTGGCGTTGTTCCATCTTCCGGCTGAGGTGCCCCCCTTCCCCGTCCCCCTGAGGTGCCTGTGTGTTTACGACCTGATGTCCCTGCAGTGTTCTCTCCGTATTGAGGCAGGAGTCAAGTGTTGGCTTGGCCCATGATTTTTGGCCCAGTGGCCCACGGACATTTGCAAAGGACAATGTACAGCCTTCTGTACATATTGTAAATATTTATATATACTGTTTTTATTTTCGTTACGTATATCTGCTTATTTCTCATTTATCACTGATTGGACTCTATTCCTTTATTCCTTGCGTCCTTTCAGGGGGTGTAAATGTACTGTTGCTGCATGTGTTTGTGTGTATGGTGTTGTGGGTGAGGGTTGGGGTGTTGCGTTTTGCATGTGTGTGTCACTCTCTTTTTCCTTCCCCCCTCCCCTGTGTGCTAGGTGCAGTATTCACCATGGTCGTCGCCGCCGTCTTTGATATTCCTCGTGAATGAAGAAGTAGACCATCATGG
Organism: Pleurodeles waltl; assembly: GCF_031143425.1. Lineage (NCBI taxonomy): Eukaryota > Metazoa > Chordata > Amphibia > Caudata > Salamandridae > Pleurodeles > Pleurodeles waltl. The sequence goes on along the minus strand of NC_090451.1, from coordinate 76,268,413 downwards.
GCAGGACCTGGGCAGAACCTGTAACTCGGGCTCCATGGTGTCCGGGTTCTTCGTTGAGTGTCGAGAGGTGAGTGGTTTCCCTTCCAAACACTGTTTCTGCCATGCTTTTGATGGCATTGGTGTCACCCCGGAAAAGCTGGCGGATTGTAATGGGGTGGGCGGTACATTGTCTTTCGCCTGTTTGTTGGCAGTGACCGCCGTGGTGTTTGTTGCTACCGCCGTGGCGTTCGGTGTGTTAAAGTGGCTGGCTATGTCGGCGGTTTCCACTGTGGTCGTGATCCTCTTTTTCTTACCGCTGCTTTAAGACTGACCGCCAGGGTTGCAATGAGGGCCTCATTGTCCAAACTGATGCTTCGGAGGTTGGGGTGGGGGCAGTTCTTTCTCAGCTCAACATAGAGGGCCAGGATCAACCAGTTGCTTTTATCAGCAGAAGTTTGACCCCTAGAGAGAAGCGTTGGTCAGCTATAGAAAAGGTGGCCTTTGCTGTGGTCTGGGCCTTGAAGAAGCTGAGGCCATACCTGTTTGACACTCACTTCATTGTTCAAACAGACCCCAAGCCCCCTCTATGGCTCAAACAAATGAAGGGAGAAAACCCCAAATTGCTAAGGTGGTCCATATCCTTTCAGGGAATGTACTATACAGTGGAACACAGACCTGGAGTAACCACTCCTATGCAGATGGACTCTACAGATATTTCCATGTAGACAATGAAGACTCATCTGGGCAAGGTTAGCATTCTTGTCTTTCATTTGGAGGGGGATGGTTGAGTAGGAAAGTACCCTCTTTCTTGGCATGGTTACCCCCCATTTTCTGCCTGTTGTCAGTATGTTTGACTGTGTCTACTGGGTTCCTGCTAACCAGGACCCCAGTAGTTTTGCTCTCTCCTCTAAATTGTACCTTTTTCTTCCCACAGTTGTTATACTGGTCCCCCAATATAAGAGTAATAGAGTAATATTCTCTATGTAGAACCCTCAACTGTATGAGATGGAAACGGGCCCTTATAGCTACCTTCCCAGGGCTCTGAACCGCCTCCACCCAATCCTCATCCTTAAGTGCTCAAAGATCACAATCCCAGGCAGCCCACAAGGTTTTTCAAAGGGTCTGGGGAGTTATTCATAATTTTCTTATAGGTCTGGGAGATGGCCTTCCTCATCAAGGGCTCCGTCAGCAGTCTATCTTCCAGGGGCGATGACTCTGGTAGCTGTTCCCCCTCCAACATGTGTCTGTGGAGCACGTGCCCAAGCTGCAACAGCCTATAGCGTTCTGACTGCCCCATCTCATACTCCCACTCAAGGTCCTCAAATGTCAGAAGCGCCTCCCATCCATACATCCCCCAGGCATTCTATCCCAATGATCTCCCATTTCTGAACTCCTGGAGTGTCCTGACTCCCTGCAGCAGTGTACTGTCCCATAGTGGAGTTCTATTTGTAAGCTTTCCTTCCCAACTCAAAAATCTGTTGGTCACCCTCCAGACTCTCACCACTGATTGTGTATGAAATAGCAGTGGCTCCAAACGCCCGCCACGTTCAATATTACGGGGTAGCCCCGGGTTCCCATTGCCTCTTGGTCCACTCAAAATGCCAGGTCATCTCCTGCTGCAAACACCTAGTCATTAATTATACACAGTTGTGCTGCCCAATAATATGTACGTATGTCCGGGACCACCAGTACTCCTTCAAACACTCCCCTCTGGAGTATAACCAGGAAGATGTGCAAGTGACCCCTGTCCCATAGAAGTTTCCTCAGTTCATTATTAATATTTTGGAACACCCCGGGTGGCACCCTGTAAGGGGTATTTTGGAGACAATATAGCAGCCGCAGTAGAGCAATCATCTTGAATAGTACAGTGCGTCCCATCAGGGACACTGGGAGACTCCGCCAGTGGGAGACATCAGTCTGAAGGCGTCGCAGCTGCGCTAGTACATTTTCTTCCAGGAATCTCTGCACGTTTCGTGTGACATAAATACCTAATATCGGAACCCCTCCGTTGCCAACGGGGCAACACCAGGGCACCTCTTGTCAGAGGGTAGACCAACGATTTGTCCCGGTTAATCTGGTACCCAGAGCAACTGCCGAAAATTTGAAAGATAAGGAGCAAACTATCCACCGTGACTCCCGGTCGTGAGCCACATAGCAGAATATCATCTGCATACAAGCAGATACTTTCCTCTCATCCTCCACTTCCTACTATCCCGTACACCAGAGGGTCCTGTCTTAACCAAGCAGTCAGTGGTTCCAGCGCCAGTGCGAAAATCAGGGGGGGCAGGGGACATCCCTGCCTCGTCCCTCTATATAGAGTAAAAAGGTGAGACAATGCCTCATTTACCCGCACTCTCGCCAGGGGGGATTGATGGAGGAGTTGTATCCATTCACTGAATCCCAGCCTAGTCAGGGCCGCAAACAAATACGGTCATTCTATACTATTGAATGCTATCCTGGCATCTAGCGATAGCACCACCGCTTCCTCATGATCTGCAGAGTTCGTCATATGCAGAACTCCATACAGGCGTCAGAGGTTAAGTCAAGACCCTGCTTGGTCTGGGTGAATCAACGTTGTCATTATCTCAGTCTATTGGCTAGGATGTTTGCCAAGAGCTTAACCTCAACATTTAACAAGATGGGCCTGTATGAACTGTAGGTCTCTGGGTTTTTTACCTTCTTTGGAATTACTCCTATAATGGCTATTCTCTGGTCCTATGGCAGGATCCCCTTCGCCTTATCTGTCTTGAATATTTGTAACATATACTTTGCCGCATCCTTGGTCCACACACTTGTACAATTCGACCGGTATGCAATTCGACCCGGTTGCCTTTCTGGACTGTAACTCCCAAAGGGCCTGCCCGACCTCTTCTTCTGACAGTTCCTCCTCCAACTCCCTGCGGTCCTCGGGGAAGAGGGTCCGCAAGGAAACATTCCTTAGGAGGTTTGCACATTCCAACCTGGAAAATCCAACCCTGGACTCGTGCAGCCTCTCACAGTACTCCGCAAACGCTTCAGCAATGTCCCCACTGGTCGTGCATGCCTTCCCTCTCGCATCTCGGACTGTCACCACCTAATTTCTCCTCCATCTCTCATTGCAAGCCAGGCTATTAATTTGTTGTCCTTATCCCCAACATCATAGAGTCGCAGCTGAGTTGTGAACGCGTGTGCTCTCGCCCTATTACCAGATCCCTCAAATCTTGCTGGCAGAGCCTAAGTCGGTGACACCGCTCAGGACACGGCCGGCAACTCTGCACGGCTGCCACCTCGAGAGCCCTGATTTCTGTTTCAAGCCCCTCTGCCTTGATGGATTGCCCCTTTCTAGACCGGCCTATCAATGCCTGCACCTGGCCTCGGATTACTGCTTTGTATGCCTCCAGTAGGATAACTGGCGAGGACACCGACCCGTCATTATCTTAGAAGTACAAAGTGGTCTGGTCTCTTTCCCTGTCCCTGAATGTGGGATCTGTGAAGTACCAAGGGGGCAGCCCGATCCGCACTCGGACCACTGATCGCCACCATCACTGGGGAGGGATCAGAGATCCCCCTCGCAAGATGAGTTGCCCTGTGAAACTGTCCCGTCTGGGGGTGCAGCGCGAAGAAGTAGTCTATTTGTGAAAAACTGTTGTGTGCTGTCTGTCGAGAAATATGTATGTTGGTTCCACCCCCGGATTATGTTTCCTCCAGAGGTCCACCAGTCCCATTGCCTCCACAAACATCTTGAGGGGACTCTCACTTCCCCCCACCCTTTTGGACCCTGGTAGCCTATCCCTGCTGGCATTCATAATATCATTCATATCGCCACCCAGGATCAAGATGCCTTTGGGAAGCCCTAGAAGCTCCCGCCCCAACTCTAGGAACATGTTGCTATGCAGCCTGGGCAGTATGTAGAGCGAGAAGATGTTTATCGTTTGACCCTCTCACGTACCTGTCTGCGCGTGTCACCTTGGGTATATGCCACCGTTGTGTTGACCAATATTCCTACCCCCCCTGAATTAGTTGTATAGCCTGCTTGTGCAACCAGGGAGTAACCATTCAATCTAACGCCTTATATCTGTTCCCTTTCAAATGAGTTTCCTGAAGCAGGATAATGTCTTGTGTATGTCGCCAGATGTATTGTAAGACTACAGTACGCTTAATTGTATTGGCCATTGACGTTCCAGGTCATTACCCTGGCCTCTGTTTTACCCTTTCCTGACATGGTGCATTCAGGTGTGCCACCCTTTCCCGATCTGTAGCCGTGTGCCCACCTTTTGAGCGTTGTGTAGCTGAGCTGAAACAAGAACTTTCTAAAAGGATGGGAACTGTTGCTGAATAACCGAATAACCTCCCCCAGCACCCCCCCCTTCCTGCTACATTGTGGACCTGAACCTGCCCACCACTCCAACTTGCAGCGCCCCTGTCGCCCTAGAACGATCTAACTAGTAAAGGACTGGGTGGCATCACCAATCAACTTTTGAATAGTATACATGTGATCCCTACACCCCTTGTCTGACACAATTAACCATACATCTTCTTTATCTAACTTCCAATTAAGCCCTGTTTAGTTCGTAGTAGGATGACTGTCTCCTGACAGTCCTCCATCGGTGCTCACCGGCTATCTGAGTCAAATATAGTTCTGGACCAACTGCCTCACGTATGTTCTTATTCACTCTTTGGCTCTTGATTATCTAAGCTCAATTTCTGCCGGAACACCCTTGTCTTCTCAGTGCCCATCCCAAAATCCCCCCCAGTCCTCGGCCGGGTTCTGGTCCGATGTGGTCGGTACCGATTGTACCGTTGTGTCCCTGGATTGTTGGTCTGTGGTCCCGACTGACTTCCCACTCCTTGGGGGAACGCTTTCCCACCGGGCGCTATCCCTCGATCCAGTCCTGCGCTTCCGCTGGCGTGGCAAAGAAGCAGGATTTGCCCTTCGCCTGTAGTCTGGCCAGGAAAAGCATCATATCTCCCCTCTACACTACCTTTTTCTTCCCAGGATTGGCATATTGGTCCCCCAAATAAGTCCCTAGTGTAGGAAAGTACCATCTTGCCTGGCATGTTACCCCCATTTTTACTTGTGTGTCAGTTTGTTTTTGCCTGTCTCACTGGGGTCCTGCTAGCCAGGACCCCAGTGTTCAAAGTTTGTGGCCTAAATGTGTTCCCTGTGTGGTGCCTAGCTGTGTCACTGAGGCTCTGCTAACCAGAACATCAGTGTTTAGGCTCTCTCTGCTTTTAAAACTGCAGGCTAGTGACCATTTTTACCAATTCTGATTGGCACACTGGAACACCCTTATAATGCTCCAGCATATGGTACCTAGGTACCCAGGGCATTAGGGTTCCAGGAGATCCCTATGGGCTGCAGCATTTCTTTAGCCACCCATAGGGAGCTCAGACAATTCTTACACAGGACTGCCACTGCAGCCTGAGTGAAATAACATCCACGTTATTTCACAGCCATTTTACACTGCACTTAAGTAACTTATAAGTCACCTATATGTCTAGCCCTCACTTGGTGAAGGTTAGGTGCAAAGTTAATATGTATAAGGGCACCCTGGCACTAGCCAAGGTGCCCCCACATTGTTCAGGGCTATTTCCCCGGACTTTGTGAGTGTGGGGACACCATTACACGCGTGCACTACATATAGGTCAATACCTATATGTAGCTTCACAATGGTAACTCCGAACATGGCCATGTGACATGTCTAAGACCATGGAATTGTCCCCCCATGCCAAGTGTGGTATTGGGGTGCCAATCCCATGCATTCCCGGGGCTCCAGCATGGACCCCGGGTACTGCCAAACTAGCTCTTTGGGGTTTTTACTGCAGCTACTGCTGCTGCCAACCCTCGGACAGGTTTCTGCCCTCCTGTGGTCTGGGCAGCCCAGTCCCAGAAATACAGAACAAAGGATTTCCTCTGAGAGAGGGTGTTACATCCGCTCCCTTTGAAAATAGGTGTTAAGGGCCTGAGAGGAGTAGCCTCTTCTGGCCTATGGAAATGCTTTGAAGGGCACAGATGGTGCCCTCCTTGCACAAACCAGTCTACACCGGTTCAGGGATCCCCCAGCCCCTGCTTTGGCACGAAACTGGACAAAGGAAAGGGGAGTGACCACTCCCCTGTCCATCACCACCCCAGGGGTGGTGCCCAGAGCTCCTCCAGTGTGTCCCAGACCTCTGCCATCTTGAATACAGAGGTGTGAGGGCACAATGGAGGCCTCTGAGTGGCCAGTGCCAGCAGGTGACGTCAGAGACCCCTCCTGATAGGTTCTTACCTGGTTAGGTAGCCATTCCTCCTCTGAGGGCTATTTAGGGTCTCTCCTGTGGGTTTCTCGTCAGATAACGAATTCAAGAGCTCACCAGAGTTCCTCTGCATCTCTCTCTTCAACTTCTGCCAAGGATCAACCGCTGACTGCTCGAGGATGCCTGCAAAACCGCAACAAAGTACCAAGACGACTACCAGCAACATTGTAGCACCTAATCCTGCCGGCTTTCCCGACTGTTTCCTGGTGGTGCATGCTCCGAGGGCTGTCTGCCGTCACCCTGCACTGGAAGCCAAGAAGAAATCTCCTGTGGGTCGACGGAATCTTCCCCCTGCTAACGCAGGCACCAAACATCTGCATCACGGGTCCTCTGGGTCCCCTCTCATCTCGACGAGCATGGTCCCTGGAACACAGGAGCTGGATCTAAGTGACCCCGACAGTCCAGAGGTCCTTCTGTCCAAATTTGGTGGAGGTAAGTCCTTGCCTCCCCACGCCAGACAGTAATCCTGTATACTGCGTGAACTGCAGATGCTAGGGCTTCTGTGCACTTTTGCAAGGAATCTTTCATGTACAGCATAGCCCAGGTCCCCAGCACTCCATCCTGCATTGCTCAACTCGCTGAGTTAACCACCGGCTTCGTGGGACCCTCTTTTGTAGTTTTGAGATGACCGCCCTGCTCAGATTTCTTGAATGCCTGTTCAAGTGCTTCTGTGGGTGCTGCCTGCTTCTGCATGGGCTCTCTGTGCTGCTGAGTGCCCCCTCTGTCTCCTCCTCCACGGGTCGACCTCCTGGTCCTTCCTGGGCCCGGGCAGCACCCATTTTCTTCAACCGCGACCTTTGCAGCTAGCAGGGCTTGTTTGCAGTCTTTCTGCGTGGAAACAACTCTGCATCCTCCAGCACGCCGTGAGACATCTTCTGTGCAAAGGAGAAGTTCCTGGCATCTTCCATTGTTGCAGAATCTTCAGCTTCTTCCACCCAGAAGCAGCCCTTTTGCACCTTCATCCGGGATTTAGTGGGCTCCTGCCCCCCCCGGACACTTGCATGACTCTGGGACTTGGTCCCCTTCCTTTACAGGTCCTCAGGTTCAGGAATCCGTCTTCAGTGCTTTGCAGTCAGTTGTTGTCTTTGCAGAATCTCCTATCACAACTTTAGTGTGTTTCTGGGGAAGTAGGGTAACTTTACTCCTACTTTTCAGGGTCTTGGGGTGGGGTATCTTGGACACCTTTAGTGTGTTCTTACACTCTCAGTGACCCTCTACACACTACACTAGGCCTGGGGTCCCTTCGGGTTCGCATTCCACTTTTGGAGTATATGGTTTGTGTTGCCACTAGGCCTATTGCATCCTATTGTATTTTACAGTGTTTGCACTACTTTTCTAACTTTTTACTTACCTGATTTTGGTTTGTGTGTATATTTTGTGTATTTTACTTAGCTCCAAAGGGAGTATATCCTCTGAGATATTTTTGGCACATTGTCACTAAAATAGAGTACCTTTATTTTTAGTAACTCTGAGTATTGTGATTCTTATGATATAGTGCTATATGATATAAGTGGTATAGTTGGATCTTTGCATGTCTCCTAGTTCAGCCTAAGATGCTCTGCTATAGCTACCTCTATTAGCCTAAGCTGCTAGAACACTACTAATCTACTAATAAGGAATAACTGGACCTGGCCCACAAGGTGTAAGTATCATCAGGTACCCACTATAAGCCATGCCAGCCTCCTACATCTAGTATATGGTACCTAGGTACCCAGGGCATTGGGGTTTCAGGGGATCCCTATGGGCTGCAGCAGTTATTCTGCCACCTATAGGGAACCCATACAAAGGGTTCTGCAGGCCTGCCATTCCTGAGTGAAATGGGTGCATGCACTTGTTTTCACTACAGGTCACTACACCAGGTCACTGACACCTCAGACCCCAACACCAACCATCTTGCAGAAGCTGGGAAAAAATCACCGATGACCAGCTCACCACTACCCTCGCTAACTCCGCCCCCTCCATTGCACACAACAACGGCCCGAACACCACAGCACGCACCTTCCACAAATGGATCACTGACTGCCCCAACAACATAGCCCCCCTCAAGAAAAACAACAGCCCGACGCCAAGAAAACCAGCTGGTTCACCGCAGAACTCAGAGAATCCAGACGCATCTGTTGTTGCCTCGAGAAAATCTGGAGAAACACAAAATCCACAGAAGCTCAAAACATCTTCAGAGCCACCACCACCACACATTCCAACTCATCAGAAGCACCAAAAAAAAGCAATACAAGACAGAATCTCCCCACACGCACACAACAGCAAGGAACTCTTCAGCATCATCAAAGAGTTCGCCCAACCCAACAGTGAAACAACAGACATCCCACCCTCACAGGACCTCTGCGACAGACTCTACCTATTTCCACCACAAAATCAAGACCAGCTATGACAACTTCAATGAGGACATCCTATGTGCAGAACCCCCTCCACCGGAACCCGAAACCAACCAACCAACGATCACCAACTGAACCCCCCCTCACCACCGAAGCCACTCTGAAGATGATGAAGTCCATACACTCCGGGTCCCCCACTGACTCATGCCCCCACGACATCTCCAACAGAGCCGCTGACATCATTGCCCCCAAGCTCCGCCTCACCATCAACTGCTCCCCAGCTGATGCCTCGGCAGACCCTACCAACGTCAAAAACTTCAGACCCATCTCTCTGCTCCCTTTTCCAGTGAAAGTCATCGAGAAAGCCATCAACACCCAACATGCCACTTTGATTGAACACCACAACATCCTCGACGCCTCCTAATTCGGATTCAATAAAAACAATAGCACCGAAACAGCCCTCCTGGCCGCAACCGACGACATCCGCTCCCTGCTGGACAAAGGAGAGACGATGGCACTCATCCTGGTAGACTTTTCGGCGACCTTCGATGCAGTCTCCCACCACACCCTGATAGGCAGACTTCATGAAGCCTGCATCAGAGACAAGGCTCTCAACTGGATCCATTCCTTCCTCTCTGGCAGAACCCAACAAGTGAGACTCGCCCCCTTCATCTCAGGCCCCACACCGACCACCTGTGGAGTTCCCCAGGGATCCTCTTTCAGCCCCACTCTGTTCAACGTTTACATGGCCCTGCTGGCCGCCATCGTCAGGAGCCTTGGAATCAACATCGTCTCCTACGCCGACACCCAACTCATTCTCTCCCTATCCAATGAACCCAACACAGCCAGACACAATTTCCGCAAAGGCATGGGAGCAGTAGCCAACTAGATGAAAAACAGCTGCCTACAACTCAACGCAAACAAGACAGAGGTTCTCATCATGGGACCCTGATGCGTGGAACGACTCATGGTGGCCACCCACCCTCAGAAACCCGCCCACCCCCACGAACCAAGCCAGAAACCTTGGGATCATCCTGGACTACAGACTCAGCATGGACAGCCAAATCAGCTTTGTCACATCCATCTGCTTCCACACCCTCCGCCTCCTACGCAAGACCTTCAAATGGATCCCCCTTGAACACAGAAAGACCGTCACACAAGCCTTCATCACCAGCAGACTGGACTACGGCAACGTGCTCTACGCTGGGATCAACAAGAAACTCACCGCAAACTACAGAACATCCAGAACGCCATCACCAGTCTGGTCCTCGACCTGCCCCGACACTGCTACATCTCTCAAAGCCTGTGAACACTTCATTGGCTTCCAATAGAAAAAGATCCTCATCCACGCACACAAAGCCCTACATGACACCGGACCAGCCTACCTGAACAGACAACTCAACTTCCACGTGCCCCAAAGGACCCTTCGATCAGCCCAGCTCTCTCTCGCTGAAGTACCCAGCATCAGGAAAACAAGAAAAGGGGGACGCTCCCCCCACATCACAGCCACAGCCTGGAACGCCCTCCTGCTACACCTCAGACAGACTACGCCCTCCTTAACTTCACAAAGCAGCTGAAGACATGGCTTTTTGAAGAACCACCTCATTGATGGACACTACACTCCCCTTGCCTTCAGTGCCTAGAGACCCTTACGAGTGAGTAGACGCGCTCAATAAACCCTAATTGATTGATTGAATTGATTGTAAGTCATCCTTATGGTAGGCCCTCTCAGCCCAGAGGACAGGGTGCAGGTACCTGTGTCTGAGGGCACCCCTGCACTAGCAGAGGTACCCCCACAAGCTCCAGATCCATTTTACTGGACTTTGTGAGTATGGGGATGCCATTTTAAATGTGTACTGGACATAGGTCACTACCTATGTTCAGCTACATAATGGTAACTCCAAACCTGGGCATGTTTGGTATCAAACATGTTGGAATCATACCCCAATATTGTTGCAAGTATTGGAAGTATGATTCCATGTACTCTGGCCGCTCCTTCGAGGAGCCCCAGTATTGCTACCAACAGTCTTACAGGGTTTTCCGGGCAGCCCGGCTGCTACCACCCCTCAGAAGGGTTTCTGCCCTTATGCTGCTTGATCTGGTCAAGCCCAGGACGTTAGAGCAAAGGATTTCCTTTGGGAGAGGGAGGTAACACCCTCTCTCTCAGGAAATAGGTGTGACTAGCTTGGGAGGGGTAGCCTCCCCAAGCCACTGATTTGCTTTGAAGTGCACATTTGGTGCTCTCAATGCATAAACCAGTCCACACCAGTTCTGGGACCCCCAGTCCCTGCTATAGCACGAAACTGGACAGTATAAAGGGGAGTGACCACTCCCCTGTCCATCAACACCCCAGAGGTGGTGCCCAGAGCTCCTCCAGAGGGCCCCTGGGTTCTGCCATCTTGTTTCCAAGGTTGGCAGGAAACTCTGAGAGCATCTGAGTGGCCAGGCCAAGCAGGTGACGTCAGAGCCCCTCCTTATAGGTGCTTACCTGGTTTGGTGAACAAACCCCCTTTCAAGGCTATTTAGGGTCTCTCTCTTCGGTGGGTCCCCAGATTCAGCTTGCAAGATTCCAGCAGGACTCCTCTGCAACCTCTGCTGCGAATTCTAGCCTCCGGGACCACGACTGAACCCTTCAGGGCCCGACAAGCTGCTTCCAAGAAGAAAGGACTCTTCAGCAACATTGTTTCCAGGGCTCCTGCCAGCTTTGCAACTTTTCCCTCACCGTTCATTCTCAGAAGACAGCAACTCTTCAGCCTGCACAAGAAGAAGAAGGAATCTCCCTTGGAGTGAAGTAGTCACGCCCCGGCAACTGCAGGCACCTACAACAAGCGTCGACTGGCTACGTGGATCTCCTATCCTGCTGATCTGCGTGGATACTGCATCACGTGTGGTGGTCCTGAGTAGTCCTCTTGATCCTCTCTGCCAGCTGTCCAACTTTGGTGGAGGTAAGCCTTTACCTTCCCACGCAGGACAGTTCCCCATGCACTGCGTCTCTTGCAGCAGCCAAGGCTTGTTTGCACCTCCACCAAGGGATCTTCAGGCGAGGTGTAGCTCCAGCACCCAGCACTCCATCCTGCAAAGCACAGGCTCCTGCGTGGTTTTTCTGTGGCGTGGGAGCCTCTTTTGTGCATGGGCTCCTTCTGCAACTCCTGTGTCCCCGTCCTGTGGGACTCCTGTGGGTGCTCTCTCCGCTCCTGTGGACTTTCTGCGAGACCCCTCCTGGGTTGAGTTCTCCTGGGCCTTGCTGGTCCCCGGCATCACCTCTTTTCCACTAACCGCAAGTTTGCCTTTGCCAAGGCGTGTTGGTGGAAATCCTGCACCAACACCCATCCGCAATCTTCCTTCTGGCGTGGAACATCTGCACCCATCAGGAACTCTTCTCTGGCTCTTGGGCTGCAGTGCTGACCTATTCTTCATTACCATCGACCAACTCCTGCATCTACCGCTGGCTGGGTAGAACCTCCTTCTCCTCCTGGACTCCACTGTGACTCTTGGACTTGGTTCCCTCTCCCCACAGGTCTTCTTTCTTTAGGAATCCACCGCTGGTTTTCTTGGAGTCTTCTCTGGGTGTCTTCCTTTTCTTCTTTTCCTCCTTTTGGGTGGTGTGGGGAAAATCCAGTAGTTTGCTCCTGCATTCCTGGTCGCTGGGGGGGTACTGTGTTACTTCGCTCTGTGGTTTCCTAGGAATCACAACTCCCCTCTACACATTCTACTTACCTAGATGGGGGTACCTTGTCCATATTTCATTTTTTTAGAGTATGGTTTGTGCTCCCGCTAGGGTCACTACTGGTTATTGCTAGTTGCACTGTTTTCTAACCTTTTCTATGTCTGTTTCTGATTTCCAGTGTATATATTAAGTGTATTACTTACCTCCTAAGATGAGGTTACCTTCTAGTATTTTGTGGTGATTTGTTCCAAAAGTAAAGTACCTTTATGTTTGTTCAACTGAGTGTTTTCTTTCATGTATGTAAGTGCTGTGTGACTACAGTGGCATTGCATGAGCTTTGCATGTCTCCTGAATAAGCCTTGGCTGCTCATCCACAGCCACCCCTAGAGAACCTGACTTCTAGACACTGCCTACACTTCACTAAGAGAGCATAACAGGACCTGGTATAAGGTGTAAGTACCGTAGGTACCCACCACACACCAGGCCAGATTCCTACACCCTGGAAAGAGAGCCTGCACTTTGTTGGATAGAGTCCCAGAGCGCTCTATTGTATCTACCTAAGAGGGTAGTAATACTGGCCACTTTCACAGTGGTAGCAGCTGTGTCGTACACTTTGCGACCCACAGCGTCCAGTTTTTTACTCTCCTTATCCGGAGGAACTAAAGAAGCCAGACTGCTAGTATGATGCTTCTTGGCAGTTAGTATGACCACCAAGTCAGGAGGAGGATCCGATCGGAGGAAAAGTGGATCTCATTCGGGAGGCCTATATTTTTTTTGTAGCCATGAGGAGCCGTCTTGGCTGAAGCTGGGGTCAGAAGAACGAGTTACTTACCTTCGGTAACGACTTTTCTGGTGGACACATTAGCTACCTGTGGATTCCTCACCTAATGAATACTCCCATTGCGCCAGCATTCAACGGAAATCTTCTTCCTAGCTTCTGCACGTTGACGAGGACGTCACATTTGCCCACGCGACGCCGTCTGACATCATACAGGCAATAAGAAGTCCTCGCCGACGTGCCGACGTCAGTACCAACATTTTTTACGTGCCTGAGAACAACAATCTAATGCGATGAAAGACAAAAGCAACATCTCATAACATTGCAAACCACACATCATTGCAAGAAGATGGCTATAAATTTAATATATATATATATATATATATATATATATATATATATATATATATATATATATATATATATATATTGTTTTTTAAATAAATAAATATATACACTAAAAATATATATATATATACAAATATAAATATATATACACATATAAACATATACATATGTCCATATATACATAATCTATTGCAGTCCTCAAGACCAAGAGGAGCACACTCAAGAATTACTTGGTGAGACCAAAAAGGCAACGGGGAGGCGGGTGACACCGTGAGGAATCCACAGGTAGCTAATGTATCCACCAGAAAAGTCGTTACCGAAGGTAAGTAACTCGTTCTTCTGATGGATACAACTACCTGTGGATTCCTCACCTAATGAATAGAGTCCCAAAGCAGTACCGCGCCCAGTGGTGGGTGCCTGTATGGTCAAACCAAGAAATCCTGCAGCACTGACCGTGCAAAATGGCCGTCCCTTCTGACCTCAGAGTCCAAGCACTAATGCTTTGCAAAAGTGTGAAGGGACGACCAAGTTTCGGCCTTGCAGATGTCGACCACAGGAACACCTCTAGCCAAGGCCGAAGTGGCCGACTTAGCCCTGGTGGAATGAGCTCTAAAACCATCAGGAGGATCCTTCTTTGCTAAAGAGTAACACATTTTAATGCAAAGAACAACCCACCTGGAGAGTGTTCTCTTGTGGACTGCCTTTCCTCTCCTCTTGCCCACGTATCCGATGAAAAGCTGATCCTCCAGCCTGAAAACCTTCGTTCTGTCTATGTAAAAGCTTAACGCCCTCTTTGGGTCCAAGCGATGTAGTCTCTCTTCTTCCTTTGAAGGATGAGGCGAAGGATAGAACGTGGACAGAGTAATTGACTGGGCCAAATGGAAGGGTGAAACAACCTTCGGAAGGAAAGCCGCCTTGGTCCTGAACACCACCTTATCCCCGTAAAAAGTTGTATAAGGGGGTTTCACTGACAAAGCCTGCAACTCACTCACTCTCCTTGCAGATGTTATAGCAACCAGGAAGACTGTTTTAAGAACTAACAATCTTAAGGGGCAAGAATGCATAAGTTCAAAAGAGGACCCCATAAGGAAAGTTAGGACCAAGGACAAATCCCATTGAGGCATAACGAAAGGATTTGGAGGATATTTATTCATAAGGCCCTTCAAGAATCTAAGTACTATAGGAGATTTAAATAACGAAGGTTGGTCTGGAAGACAAATGAAGGCTGACAAGGCAGACAAGTAACCTTTAATAGTAGGCACTGCACAACCCCTCTGTGCTAAAGACAAAGGCAAAGCAAAAGATAAAACATCTGACAAATGAGCACGTAAGGGATCAATCTGTCTCTCTTCACACCATACCACAAATTTAGACCACCTATTAGCGTAGATAGATTTAGTGGAGTGTCGCCTGGCCGCTAAGATAACATCCACTACATCAGGCGGGAGAGAGAAGGAACTCAGGTTGCCCCGTTCAATCTCCAGGCATGAAGGTGCAGACTCTGGAGGTTGGGGTGTAAAACCTGCCCCTGCGACTGCGAGAGGAGGTCTGCCCTGAGAGGGAGACGGAGCAGAGGGCACAGTGAGAGTTGGAAAAGGTCGGAATACCACACCCTCCTTGGCCAATCTGGAGCTATTAAGATTACCTGGGCCCGGTCTTGGCGAATTTTCCTCAATACTCGAGGAATCAAGGGTATGGGGGGAAACGCGTAAAGCAACTGGTCGCACCAAGTTCTCTGAAACGCGTCCCCCAAAGCTCCCTGCACCGGATACTGGAGGCTGCAGAATAACGGACAGTGCGAGTTCTCCCGGGTGGCAAACAGATCTATCCGAGGAAACCCCCACATCTGGAAGATTAGACGGACTTGATCTGGATGGAGATGCCACTCGTGGTCGGCCGAGAAATGGCGACAGACTGTCCGCACGTACATTCAAGACTCCGGCCAGATGATTTGCTACCAAGCAAATCTGATGGTCCTTCACTCAGGACCATAGCCGAAGAGCTTCTCTGCAGAGAAGGTACGACCCCACTCCTCCCTGTTTGTTTATATACCACATTGAGGTAGTATTGTCCGTCAGGACCTGAACCGACTGACTGCGAAGGGATGGGAGGAAGGCCTTGAGAGCCAGACGTACAGCCCGTAACTCTAACAGATTGATATGAAAAATCTGTTCCTCTGGAGACCAAAGCCCTTTGATCTCCAGGTCCCCCAGATGAGCTCCCCACCCTAGAGTGGAAGCATCCGTTATGACCGTGGTCACTGGTGGAGGCTGCGTGAACGGCCTTCCTTGGGAAAGATTGTCGTCCGCAACCCACCACTTCAAATCCATGGCAGCATCTCTGGAGATCCTGACAGAACCTTCAAGATCTCCTCTGTGTTGAGACCACTGCCTTCGGAGGCACCACTGAAGAGCCCTCATGTGCCAGCGAGCATGCGTGACCAACAGTATGCAGGAGGCAAACAGACCGAGCAGACGAAGGACCTTGAGGACTGGAATGACCGCTCTACTTCGAAACATTGGAACCAACTCCTGAATATCTTGAATCCGCTGAGGCGGAGGAAAGGCTTGATCCAATGTTGTATCCAGTACTGCCCCTATGAACAGGAGACGTTGAGAGGGCTCTAGGTGAGATTTGGGCACGTTCACCGAAAAGCCCAGGTCGAACAACAACTGGGTTGTCGACTGCAGATGATGCAACACAAGCTCCGGGGACTTGGCTTTGATCAACCAGTCGTCCAGGTAAGGGAATACTGCTATCCCCTTCCTTCTGAGCTCTGCCGCAACCACCGACATCACCTTCGTGAAGACTCGAGGTGCTGAAGTAAGACCAAACGGGAGGACCGCAAACTGATAGTGCTGCGACCCCACCACAAACCAGAGATACTTCCTGTGCGACTTGAGTATCGGGATATGAAAGTAAGCATCCTGCAAGTCGACAGACACCATCCAATCTCCCTTGTTCAATGCCAAAAGCACCTGAGCTAGGGTCAGCATCTTGAACTTTTCCTGTTTGAGGAACCAATTCAAAATCCTCAGGTCCAGGATTGGTCTCAACCGACCATCCTTCTTGGGAATCAGGAAGTACCTTGAGTAACAACCTTGACCCTTTTCCTGCTCTGGAACCAACTCCACCGCGCCCTTTGAAAGGAGGACTTGAACCTCCTGTTCTAACAACAGGAGGTGTTCTTCTGAACAATAAGATGGGCGGGGCGGGATGGGGGGCGGAAACTCCCGAAAGGGAAGGGTGTAGCCTTTTCCCACAATGCTGGTAACCCAGGTGTCCGATGTGATGACCTCCCACTTGTGAAGAAAATGCAGTAACCTTCCCCCTACAGGAGAGGAGTGAGTGGGAATTGGTGGAAGCCTAAGGCTGCTTCCCCTGCTGCACCCCTCCAGAGGACGAGGAAGAGGCAGAGTGCTGCTGAGAGGCTCCTCTGGTACGGACCCTACCCCTCCCTCTAAATGATCTAAAGGTGAGAGAGGAGGTAGGTTGTTGGAATTTTCCCCGAAAGGAAGAGGAGGACGAGCCACGACCAAATCCTCGAAACCTCCTAAAAAATCTGGAGGAGGCAGAAGAAGCGGCTTGCAGTCCTAACGACTTGGCCGTGGCCCTGCTTTCCTTAAACCTCTCCAAGGCCGAATCTGCCTTGGCACCAAAAAGTTTGTCCCCATCAAACGGGAGGTCCAACAGGGTCGACTGCACATCCGAAGAGAACCCTGAGTTGCGAAGCCAAGCCTGTCTTCTTGCAACCACCGCCGTGCCCATCGCTCTAGCCACAGAGTCAATTGTATCCAACCCAGATTGGATAACCTGGGTTGCAGCAGCCTGAGCATCAGACACGAGATTCAAGAGTCCTTGAGGAAGCTCTGTATGCGAAGATGTTATCTCGTCCATCAGAGCATAGATGTACCTCCCCAAGATACACGTAGCGTTGGTGGACTTTAACGCCATGCTACGGGATGAAAACACTTTCTTCGACTGTGAGTCCATCTTTTTGGAGTCTCTGTTCGCCGGCACTGTTGGAAAAGATCCAGGCACAGATCTTGCAGAACAGGAAGCCTGGACCACCAAGCTTTCCGGCGTAGGGTGTCTGGAAAAAAAGCCAGGGTCAGATGGTGCAGCCCGATACCTCCTGGCCACAGACCTATTGACAGCCGAGGAAGATACCGGCTTCTTCCAGACCTCCAATACCGGTTCAAGCAGCGCCTCGTTAAATGGCATAAGAAGCTCTGCCGATGTAGAGGCCGGATTTAAGACCTCAGTCAGTAAATTTTGTTTCGCCTCAGCCACCGGCAAAGGCAGTTCGAGGAAGTTAGCTGCCTTCCTTATCACAGCATGAAAAGTGGCTGCCTCTTCAGTATACTCCCCTGGAGATGACAAGTCCCACTCAGGGGAAGTATCAAGGCCACTAGCTGTATCCAGACCATGAAGACCTTCGCCCGAATCCTCAATTTCTCCTTCGTCCAGGACCCGTTGATATTCTTGTTCCTCCAAGAGACGGAGAGCACGTCTCCTCGAATGTAACCTTTCCTCAATTCTCGGCGTCGACATGGCGTCTGCAGAAGTCGAGGAACAACGCCGATCCCCGGATCCGTCCGACGCCAGGTCAGGCACCACAGGAAGCTTTGACGCCGAGCCAGGAGTCGGATGAAGAGAAGTGTATCTCGGAGTCTTTGAAGGCCCTGCCGGGGTTCACTGGCCGAAACCCCGAAGCCGATGGAGCCGAAACCTCCGGGGCCGAAACCTCTGGAGCCACCGGAGCCGACACCGGCGCCGAGCCCACATTCCCCAAGGGGAGAAAGGGCATGTAGGGTGCTGGCCGTAGCGGCGCCGGAGCTCCCAAGCTGAAAGCCAACGGACCCGAAGTACCAGTCGGAGCACCGCCTGGAGCCATCTGCTGGAAGATGGTAAACATTGCATTTAAAAATGCGGTATTACCGGCTCCAGGGGCTGGGAAAGCCGGATACTGGGGTGCCTGGATCGAAGGCGACCCCGACGCCGGCCTCGACGTCCGCGACGTCGGTGAGAACACCTGAGGCTGTGGCACCTCAAACACTGAAGACGTCTGCCCCGGCGAAGTCGGTGAAGCCGGAGAAGGCAACGGCGTCGATGGATGAGGAGTGACTGTGGGACTGACCTCCCAAGTCTTCCGACGCCGAGCCGATGGCGACCTCGATCGAGACCTCTCCTTGCTCGAATGGTGCCGTGAGTCCCGACGGCGCCGGGAGTCTCGATGACGTCGATGAGACTTCGGCGAGGATGATTTTCTATGGTGTCTCTTCTCCTTTCTCTTCGACTTCGCCATAAAGAGTTTGGCCTCTCGCTCCTTCAGGGCTTTCGGATTCATGTGTTGGCATGAATCACACGTGGCCACATCGTGGTCGGAACTCAAACACCACAAGCAGTCCGAATGTGGGTCAGTAACCGACATTTTGCCCCCACACTCTCGAAAGGGCTTGAAACCAGACTTCCTCTGAGACATAGTAACCTCAGAGAAAAAACACGCAGCAGAAAAACACACTGTAACTCGAAAAGCAACAGTAGCTCCCTCGAAGATAACCGTTTCGAATGGCACGGAAAAAAGGGAACTGACGTCGGCACGTCGGCGAGGACTTCTTATTGCCTGTATGACGTCAGACAGCGTCGCGTGGGCAAATGTGACGTCCTCGTCGACGTGCAGAAGCTAGGAAGAAGATTTCCGTTGAATGCTGGCGCCATGGGAGAATTCATTAGGTGAGGAATCCACAGGTAGTTGTATCCATCAGAAAAGGCTCCATTGCTGGCTCCTAAAGTCCTGGTACCAATGGAAGCAGTGGTCTTGATGTTGACCAACCGCTGGTGGAGCACCTCAAATGTAACAGATGTGGTAGGTGTAGGAACCAACATCTGTATATTCAGTTTTGCCGTACCTCTCACCAGAACCTCTTGGAAGGTGGTGATGTCATCCACTGGAGAGATGCGAGAAGGTAGAGAAACTGACAACGTCAGTGAATATCATCCTGTTGATGAAGATGATGACATAGTGTAACTTCAACGATGCCTGGAAGTCCTTGTTCATGGCCTGGATCTGTGGCTTCAATGGCAAGAGTGCCTAGAAGATGATAAAATCCTGGAATGACGTCTGTGATGATGTGTAAGAAAATGCGTCCTTGGCATGGTTACCTCCTGACTTTTTGCCTTTTGTTGATGACAGTTATGATTAAAAGTGTGCTGGGACACTGCTAACCAGGCCCCAGCACCAGTGTTTTTTCCCTAAATTGTACCTTTGTTCCCACAATTGGCACAGCCCTGGCACCCAGATAAGTCCCTTGCAAATGATACCCCTGGTAACAAGGGCCCTGATGCCAGGGAAGGTCTCTAAGGGCTGCAGCATGTCTTATGCCACCCTGGGGACCCCTCACTCTGCACATGCATACTGCCTCACAGCTTGTGTGTGCTGTTGGGGAGAAAATGACTAAGTCGACATGAACTCCCCTCAGAGTGCCATGCCCACCTCACACTGCCTGTGGCATAGGTAAGTCACCCCTCTAGCAGGCCTTACAGCCCTAAGACAGGGTGCACTATACCACGGGTGAGGGTATAAGTGCATGAGCACTATGCCCCTACAGTGTCTAAGCAAAACCTTAGACATTGTAAGTGCAGGGTAGCTGTAAGGAAATGCCTCCTTGGCATGGTTACCCCCTGAAGTTTTGCCTTTGCTGGTGCTAAGTTTTGATTGAAAGTGTGCTGGCACCCTGCTAACCAGGCCCCAGCACCAGTGTTCTTTCCCTAAACTGTACCTTTGCTTTCACAATTGGCACAGCCCTGGCACTCAGATAAGTCCATTGTAACTGGTACCCAAGGTACCAAGGACCCTGATGCCAGGGAAGGCCTTTAAGGGCTGCAGCATGTCTTATGCCACCCTGGGGACCCCTCACTCAGCACATGCACACTGCTTCTCAGCTTGTGTGTGCTGGTGGGGAGAAAATGACTAAGTTGACATTGCACTACCCTCAGAGTGCCATGCCAACCTCACACTGCTTGTGGCATAGGTAAGTCTCCCCTCTAGCAGGCCTTACAGCCCTAAGGAAGGGTGCACTGTACCACAGGTGAGGGCATATGCGCATGAGCACTTTGCCCCTACAGTGTCTAAGCAAAACCTTAGACATTGTAAGTGCAGGGTAGCCATAAGAGTATATGGTCTGGGAGTTTGTCAAACATGAACTCCACAGTTCCATAATGGCTACACTGAAATCTGGGAAGTTTGGTATCAAACTTCCCAGCACAATAAATGCACACTGATGCCAGTGTGGAATTTACTGTAACATGCACCCAGAGGGCATCTTAGAGATGCCCCTTGAATACCAACCCGACTTCTAGTGTGGGGCTGACCAGTTTCTGCCAGCCTGCCACAATCAGACGAGTAGCTGGCCACATGGGGAGAGTGCCTTTGTCACTCTGTGGCCAGGAACAAAGCCTGCACTGGGTGGAGGTGCTTCACACCTCCACCTACAGGAACTGTAACACCTGGCGGTGAGCTTCAAAGGCTCACCCCCTTTGTTACAGCACCCCAGGGCCCTTCCGGCCACTGCCCCCACTTTTGGCGGCAAGGCTGGAGGACATAATTAGAAAAACAAGGAGGAGTCACCCACCAGTCAGGACAGGCCCCTAAGGTGCCCTGAGCTGAGGTGACCCCTGCCTTTAGAAATCCTCCATCTTAGTTTTGGAGGATTCCCCCAACAGGATTAGGGATGTGCCCCTTTCCCACAGGGAGGAGGCACAAAGAGGGTGTTGGCTACTGCCATCCCAGACCTAAACACACCCCTAAATCTAGTATTTAGGGGCACCCCTGAACCCAGGAAATCAGATTCCTGCAACCTGACCTAAAGAAGAAGGACTGCTGACCTACAAGCTTGCAGAGGCGACGGAAGACGACAACTGCTTTGGCCCCAGCCCTACCGGCCTGTCTCCTGACTCGAAAACGTGCAACCAGTGACGCATCCGACAGGGACCAGCGACCTCTGAAGCCTCAGAGGACTGCCCTGGACCAAAGGACCAAGAAACTCCTGTGAGCAGCGGCTCTGCTCAACTTCAACACCAACTTTGCAACTTTCTTGCAACTTTAAAGAACTTCACTCTTCCTGCCGGAAGCGTGAGACTTCACACTATGCACCCGATGCCCCCGGCTCGAGATCCAGAAAACAAACACCACAGGGAGGACTGCCGGTGACTGCGCCCCCATGAGTAGCCCGAGATGACCTACCTGGACACCCACAGCGATGTCTGCAGAGAGAATCCAGAGGCTCCCCCTGACTGCGACTGCCTGTAATAAGGGACCCAATGCCTTGACCAAGCACTGCACCCGCAGCCCCCAGGACCTGAAGGAACCGAACCTCAGTCCAGGAGTGACCCCCAGGCGACCCTCTGCCTAGCCCAGATGGTGGCTGGCCCGAGAAGCCCTCCCCCCGTGCCTGTCTGCACCGCTAGAGTGACCCTCTGGTCCCTCCATTGAAACCAATTCAAAACCTGACGCCTGCTTTGCACACTGCTCCTGGCCGACCCTGTGCCGATGAGGGTGTGTTTTGTGTGCGTACTTGTGTCCCCCCCAGTGCTCTACAAAACCCCCCTGGTCTGCCCTAAAGGTCGCGGGTACTTACCTGCTGGCAGACTGGAACCGGAGCACCCCTGTTCTCCATAGGCGCCTATGTGTTTTGGGCACCTCTTTGACCTCTGCACCTGACTGGCCCTGAGCTGCTGGTGTGGTAACTTTGGGGTTGCCTTGAACCCCCAACGGTGGTCTGCCTATGCCCAGGAACTGAACTTGTAAGTGCTTTACTTACCTCAGAAACTTAACCTTACTTAACCCCCCCCAGGAACGGTTGATTTTTGCAGTGTCCACTTTTAAAATAGTTTTTGCCATTTTAACCTATACTGTGTATGTAACTGCTCTAATTCCAAGTTCCTTACTTACCTATGTGGAGTACCTTGCATTTTATGTATTTACTTCAAATCTTGAAACTTGTGGTTCTAAAATAAATTAAAAACATATATTTTTCTATATAAAAACTATTGGCCTGGAGTTACGTCTTTGAGTGTGTGTTCCTCATTTATTGCCTGTGTGTGTACAACAAATGCTTAACACTACCCTTTGATAAGCCTACTGCTCGACCACACTACCACAAAATAGAGCATTAGAATTATCTAATTTTGCCACTATCAACCTCTAAGGGGAACCCTTGGACTCTGTGCAAACTATCTCTCAGTTTGAGATAGTATATACAGAGCCAACTTCCTACATGATGTGACCGGTGGTGGGATCTGGAGTGCAATCTAGGCCTTTGCAGTTCCATAGGCGGAGGAATTGGTGCTGGAGGAATGGGCGCAAGTGGAGGAGGAGGAGTCGTGGTAGAGACAGAGGAGGAAATTGAAGAGGTGGAGTAGGAGGTGGAAGAGGCGGTGTTAGAGAGTCCAGTAGTGCTATCGGAACAATGGGGAGTATGCCCTTGAGTACTCTGAATACAAAGAAGAATATATTTGCCTCCTTTTTCTCCTCAATGGCAATCTGCTCCTCAACTGTGATCTCCTCTGATGTCTCGGTGTTGAAGTGCTCCTCAGCGTCAATGGTTCTGTCTGCCTCGATCTCAATACACTGCTCAACATCAACCTTACCATGTGTGTCGACAGTATATAAGTGTACCTTGCCTCGGATGGTTATCTGCATCTCTTCCTCAACGTCCAACCAGTCCTTGACGGTGAGCAAGTTGGTGCCAGTCCTGGTCTCAAACATCGACCCCCTCAACGTCAACTGGGAAAGATTAAGTTTTTGGGCTGGCAACCTCTTTTTGGACCTCCCATGTCCTATCGAAGCAGATGCAAGAGCCTTTGTAGAAGACTGACCCTCTCTTTGTTCTGAAGTCTTACCTCCAGACTGAACTTGCTGTCTGCGCCATTCCTTTATGCCATGAAGGCAAATTTTCTCTTTCTCTCATGGTGCGTCACAAAAACTTCTTGCAGTGTTTGCACTGCTCTTGAACATGAGTAGGTGGAAGGCAGAGTATACTGACGTTGTGGGGGTCTGATTTGACCTTTCTCGCACAGGAAGGCAGGGCACTTGTCAACTAGAGAAGGCATATTAAATGACAAAATTCCTCAAATTTCTGTCAGAAAAGCCTAAAATAGGGAGAGAATGATTAAAGACGTCAAAATAGTTTTTTAAAAATCCAGAGGGAATTTTGAGGGAAAAAAGCCTAAAAGGCCTAGCTCAGGGCTCCAAGATCCTGTCACCAGATGCCGGAAAAAAGAACTGAGTCAACTGCCACCTGCTGAACAAGATGGGATACTGGTGGTCTCTGCATCCTTAAAGGCACAGTCACTATTTTAAATTCACATAATAGCAGCCTGTGCGGCTACACTGTCTTCCTATCCTTCACCTCTTACAGTTACAGAAAAGTAAAGAAAATTTGAGCTGTTTTATAAAACATTTACCTCAAATTATTCATTTATATTGGTACTTTGACCTTTTTCTGAGCACACTCGAAAGACTTTCACAACTGTAACCTGTGTTCTAGGCTGCATATTATGTTCTTTTTTAAATGTTTCTACAGGCCTTCCTGAAGAAAGGCAAACGTCTACACTTAAGAAGATATTTTACAAAGAAGTGCTCTGGGATTCCCACATGTGGGTGGAACTATTCAAATGCTTATGACTATCAGTGGCGATCCTCCAAGAGAGAACTCAGCTGTACAGTTGTGCTGTGTCAACCCACCAGAGGCTTCATGGCCTTAGACATAAAACAGCCCCTTAGTGAGGATCACAGGTTCAGATTGCTAAACTAGAATTATGTTTGTTCTATTTATAATACATTAGCTGCTACCTTCAGATCCCTGTT
Organism: Pleurodeles waltl; assembly: GCF_031143425.1. Lineage (NCBI taxonomy): Eukaryota > Metazoa > Chordata > Amphibia > Caudata > Salamandridae > Pleurodeles > Pleurodeles waltl. The sequence goes on along the minus strand of NC_090451.1, from coordinate 76,244,162 downwards.
CTATTGTTACCATTTCATGTTTAGTGACTGCTTAATTAAATCCGTTCTTTATTTTCTGACAGATTATTTTCTTCAGGAAGTTTCTTATGCACCTTTGTGTATGTATCTAACCCACTCTTTATTTATTAGTAGTGAGGGTGTATACACAGTTGTGTGGTTTTTGACATCCCAATTCCCAAGCGTCTAGGAAATATTGTGATCAAAGTATGTTGTATTTGATTTGCCATCACCTGTCTTTTCCAGTGCAGTATGGACACAAAACCATTTTTAATGAGGTACATAAAGACTGGCTTAGTATAGTCAAATAAAATTGTACGTTTATGATTTCACCAGTCAATATTAAATTTGCTGATTACAGAACCAAAATAGGTATTATTTTCCCTGGGATTTAGTGCTTCCATATAGGTACATGTCTTAATATAAACCGTGATTAAAATAAATGCAATTCTTGAGCCTGGCCCTCTACATTTCATGGCCTCCGTTGCTAATCTCTCAAGTTATACAAAAGTCCTCTACTAGTGCCTGGATTGTGAGACATGACCTATTTTGCAGTTTATGTTGTGTCACATTTACATGCCAGATTTAGATGTGCATTGGAACTTCCCTGTGTACCCTCAATTGTGCCATTTGGACCACTGCATGGTAACTATTCATTCCTGAATTAAACATAGAGTCAGAATCCATTACATATACTTTGGTGTAGAGTACTCTAAATGATTGTATTACTCACTTGTGTTCCATTTTAATAATACTGAAACACTGGTGGATTTTGGGGGATTTAATTAGCTAGAAGCATGAAAGGATTGGTTTCAATTATTTTGGGGGAAATGGTGTCACAATACTCCAAACTATAGCCTGAAATTAATTTATGAAACATCTATTTTGGGCTTTTGAGGTTTGCTATATGAATTAATTACTAATATGCATACTAAAGGCCTTCTTAAATGTCAGTAGTTTTGGTATGTATTGGGTGGGCTTATGGTAAGTGACAAAGGAATTTCAAGACAGAGTTTTTCAGCTGCATGCACAATAGTGTGTGCATGTACCCCATCAACTGGTATGCTGCAAGACCGATATCTGAACACTACAGTGAATGATATAAAAATAAGAAACAAATGTATGTTGATGGAGTAGTTGCATTGCCTATTTGCTCAGGGTGGACTGGGCGCCAGAGTCGGCAGATGAATGTGCAACAACAGGCATAGCAGTGCTTCCAAGGTCTAATCTCCTCGTTATTACAATTATTAAATGAGCTGGATTAGCAAATAATGTTGAGAAGGTGGTGTCAGAGATATCACAAAGCACTCTTACAATTATCTGAAGGCTGCACAAGTTTATCTAGCAAAACAAGTATTATATTTTTATGAAAAGCAGCAGCCAGCAATTAGCTAAAAGTAAACCATCACTAATTTGCATGACTTTTAGAAGTTTTCTACGTATCTTGCTTCAAATGAGAATACACGAGATAGGAACTTAAACTCCAATTTCAGCTGCACCTCGTTTTTATGGGAAGAGCCCGAGTGGACCTCAATATGAGATAGCAAATTTGTAAACTTCCAAATGCAGAGCAGTTGTTTGTAAACCGTCGCTGAGTGGAGCTAAACATGTGGGTGAAACCGAGAACATGTGGAACAAAAGTGCAGTAAGGGCTAAGTGTTACATGGGTACAAATAGGAAAAGCAGAATGTTAGTGAATGAATCAATATGGTATCGGCTACTACGTTGATTAAAAGCAATTTTTCGGTCAGTCCCTCGGAGGCTAAAAGAACACAGTAACACCCGTCCTAAAGAAAAATATGTGCCAGAATATAAATGCGAACAAACTATTTAGTGTGTTGCACTCATGATACACAGCCCATTACGAAGATAACACGCCCAACAATGAGATACCTACAACCCTTTATAGTCATTTTGTACTGCTATCAAGGCCCATAAATAAGATGTACGAAATTAAAAGAAAGCAGCAAACAAGTGATAAACGTACAGGGCGTAGGAGCGAGAGGCTTAGCCCCCCCAGCGAGTCTCACTTCGGCGTCTCTTCATTGATCGTCAAAAAGGCAGCTTACAAGCTTTCCTCTCGGCACCTCTTTTTTCCTACAAAGGAGTCTTGTCCATTAACAGCCTGTGCCTGAAGTGGAGGACAGCCTTTCAGGGATGATACGGCCCCTGTTAGCCCCCTCCTGCCGCCTTCCCCTTTTTACCACTCCACCCACGCCCCTATGTCCTTCCTATCTGTTGTCTCCTTGCAGCCTCGACTGTGAAAAGAAAATGGCCTCTGTCTTTCAGGTGATGCCTCAGTCACCTGTGCGCGACCGCGTGCTTTGTGTTGTGTGCACTACAGGGTGGGCGGGAAGAGTGTGTTTATAGGAAGGGGGTGGGAGTTATAATTAGAGGTTGCTGTGAAAGCCCCTGACCTTGCTAACAATAGGTGCCTTCTGCAGCAGCAGCGCGCCACTTTACTTCCCTGTGTGTGCGGAGAATCAATATTTTTTTTCAGAAGTACTAACCATCGGGAGTACGGCACAAGAATAGAATAGGCGGTGGTCTGAAGAAAGAAGAGAATGGGCCCCGAGGAGAGGGCTAAAATGGAAAAAAAGAAAGAAGTGGTCAGAAGGGGCTTGATACAAAAAAGACCATACGGCGGGCACTAAACTGGCCAGATGCAAAGCCACTGAATTGGGGCATTGAAAAGCCAAGCCTAAGATTAAAATGCTCGGGTCTCCAGTCTCGTCACCCAGACAGAGACACCCCACAGACTCGCTACACAGGCAGGCACTAAAACTAAAGTTTCTAATTGCGGTATTTACACAGTAGGGTATTTGACACCATTCTAAGTGATGCACAGAAGGACACTGTTTCTGGGTATAAGTACAACAACGAGGATTCTACATACACAGCTTCTGCCAATATGAATTATGAAAACAACCTCTGTTTATATCCCGATTGGAAATGTAGTATGTGACTGAATCTAACTTGCTCACTGACTAATCCCATGAGCAGTGATTTCACAATTTTGGTGAGGGGAAGGGGTAGTCGTAAATTCCTAGTTTGACTCCGTATATAACAGTAAACCACTGAGGAACGCGGCATGTCTTGCAGTGTTGGACTCCTTGTGTTGTGCCTAGATGGTAGGCAGAAAGGAAGCAATCTCCTATTAATTTCAAGTCAATGTTCTGTTTGGTTGGCAATATGCTCTAGTGCTCGTGTGACTTTCACTGACAATTAGTGAGACGTTATCCTGACACTACCGCACCTGCTATTAAACTGCTTAGCTTTAGATAGGTAGTAGAACAGACAGCGTGTTTCCCCTTTCAGCACCGTATCAGTCAAAGTATGTCAGCTATATTAAGTCACAGGACGGCAACCTGTCTTTTGGCATTATTAAAAGATTTTCTACCAACGCTCTTACAAACTTGAAAGCTAACAACATTTGGAAAGTATGCCCATTTAAGATACATTTTGAATCAAAATCTATATATCTATGGAGAGAAGAGCAATGCTAAACAGCGCAATAGATTCTCTGTATAGACAAACCATTACTTGCAATGCAAACTTTACGTGTTTTGGGAAGAAGTAGTAGCCAGAGCAACACACTCCTTCCACCTATGATTTTATGATTCAATGAACTTTGACACATTACTGTGGCCAGATATTTATATGTTTTTGAAGGGAACAATCGTAGACAGAGTAACAGAGCACTGAACAAGGACAGGAAACCATGTGTTCTGAATCCTTTGTGTGGAGATGTAGGGTTTTTAATGAGTTGAACCTTTGGCTCCTTTCTGAGTTGCAGCAGAGTTGGGGCAGTTTCATGTTGATGGAACGCTGTTCCAGTTAACAGGAACCAAGACATACAAAGCTTGTCCTCTGTTTTCTCTTTTTCAGGGTTTTTCTGTTTCCAGTCTGGCAATATCGTGGCTTCTGATATGGTGCGGGCCAGGTCGTTAGATTTCACTGCGAGGTAGGGAGGGGCTCCTTGAATGTAACTTAATGTATCTTGATAATCCGAGTTTGGAGGGGGAGCCAGTGTAATTCCATCAAAGTTGTGATGATACACTCATACATCTTTAGGTCTTAGATGTGATGACCAGTCACATGTAGGATACTTTTAAGGAGAGTAAATGTGGTGTCAGGGTAACTGCAGAGCAAGGTGTTGCTTCCATGGCTTTTAATGTGGTTTCTTCCCTTTGGTAAGCATTGGAAGGTCACCCTGGGCTGCACAAAAGAGACACACAGTGTATTACTTCTTTCCTGTTTGTCCCAATGTGTAGCAACTACCAGACACTTTCTTTTGCCTAAACACTTTCAGAATGAATGGAGGCTAAGAACACTGTTATTGTTCAGTCAGAGAATCACTTCAGTTGTGAAGAACACTAACCTCCAATTGATGAGTCTAAGAATGGCACTCCTGCTACATCATTTAAACCACATGAGTAAACAAACCGGAGTCATCTCCCTCTTAAAGCTAAAGCAATGTAATACAGTTGGCATCAACATTCCAGAGAAACATATTCCGAAACTCCAGAGAATTCAAAAATAAGCACTGAGGTCCTTTAAATTTAAGGAGAAGAGATCACATCAGCCCAGCCCTGAAACAAGTGCACTCAAAATAATGTGTACTTTAGTCAGGTCAGTTTGTGGAGTTAGTCCTTTCTGTCTCTAGAAATTAACCCCTCAATACATACAAGGAGGCAACCGCAGGAACACGCAGTACTAGAATGATCACTACATGAAACTACACAAGGGATAAACACAGAGGGAAAACAGTGAAAGTTCAGGGCATTTCTCTTTGGAATCCTTTGAGCCCTATCCTGTGAACTCAGCCCCATTTACTACCTCTTAAAAATATTTGAAGAAAACACTATTCAAAGAAATCTTCAGTACATAATCAGGCTAATTCAGGACTACCTCCCAACTCCCTTTATTCAGCGAGGACCCCATATTCCAGTAGTAGCCTGCAATTTAACTTGTCATCTATTCCAAGTTCAGCTTGAGTAAGAATAGCTAATCGCCAATAAACGTTTCCTTGCTATACAGACATTACTTAATCCACTGTAAAGTGGCAAAGGCAACATGTGGGTGCATTACAAATTAAAGAGATGCACCAGCACGTCATTTGTGGCAGAATATAACTGGCAAACAAACAAGCATAACGTCGAATGTTCCTTATTAAATGTAATGCATCTAGTAGAAACAATACGTAAATACACCTTGTACTGTGTTGCTCCCCTTGAAAGGATTTGTAATATAAGGTTAAAATAATGATAGTGTTACTAAAAAGTGCTAACTTAAAAACTACAAAGCTTTAAAAGGCATATGTAAAAAGACATCTAGGAAGAAAAATTGAGATATTTATGAAGTTAAGCTTAAAAAAACAAAAACAGAATGTGCACACCACCATGTTACAATTGCTGCCACGTACCAGTATGATCAGTATGAACAAACGCGGGTGGGAGGTGTTAAGACACTGGAGTAAAACAGTGACAACACAAAGTATATGAGGAGCAACCACATCAACTATACTTGACCTGAATAATTGTTTGTGTGTGAGAGACTGACTTATTAGGCTGTGAAAGAAGGCATCCTGAATGTCCATGGACACAATGTATCTCGTTCTTTAAAAATGTGTCCAGGAAATGAAGAAAATGGAGGTCAAAGATGAGGCACAATACCCTACTTCATTTGGAGTCAGAAGATATATCTGGAATAACAAATTTATATTCAGAGAGGGTTGAACTAACTTTTTGGCGCCCATATCCAAGGTGTTAATGTAGGAGGCCGCTGGAGGTCTCATCTAGAAAGGCAGGGTATAACATTTGTATAGATTCTGCTAGGTCTACTGCTCCAACATGATATCCGGTCTTTGCAAAACAAACATCTACATCGAACCGCAAATAGACATCAAACACTCTAACTTCTGAAAGGAATCAGAGTGTTTTTCTCTCTCTTGAGGTAGAAGAGCAGAAGTAGTGACCTTCCCTACCTTTACCCGATCTCGTCCTCTAAAAGGCTGTAAAAATCCTAGGTTGTTGTTATAAACGTTGACTTCTAAACTGGTTGCAATATCCCCTAAATTATAATTTTTTACCTTTGGAACATTTTTTCTAAGGCTCTTTCTGTAGCACTGCTTTATATAAATGGCTGCAAGGACGCAGCTACTTCCCCCCTAAAAGAAGATGGCTGTAAAAAGGCACGATGATACTTTGCAAATGCACATCATTTAGGAATCCAGTTGTTCTCATCCATGTAAGCATATGGTGAACAATTCCACATACCTGTGAGTGAGCTACTTCATCCATAGCGCCAAGACTGGCTTCCAATGCATGTTTTGAGGTATCCATTCTATTTTGGAGAAGGTCGTTAGACCATGCTCTGAGATTGTCAGGCAAACTGTTAATTGACAGGGTTGCTATCTGGCTAGTAACCAAGTTGTTTGAGGGTCAAAGTCCCCAATTAAAAATCTTTCTAGGAAGTGAATCTAAGTTCTTGGATTCTATATCTGAGAGGCTAAGCTGGGAATTTTACTTTAACTTGCCTGAAGAAGCTAAAATTGTCAGGGCTATCAAGGGAAGGATGAGCAGAGCTGTGTTGTTGGAGTCTGACCTCAACAATGTAGGTATAGATTGCTGCTTGGCTCAAGTGATCTGGCCCTGAACCTTTAAAGCCTCATTTAAGAGAATCTCATCCACTGATTGTTTCTGTTGCTCTGCATATAGCAAACTGCTAAGCGTGTCTTTTGCCGTCTTAACCACATCGGCATAATGATCCTGTTCTGCTGTTGGAGGGCTCTTAGTGACAGTAAATTATCTCTCAGGATAAATGTCAAGCCTGCTTTAATGCTGGAGTTCCACAAAAAGGAGCGTATTAAATTCCGGAGGTGGCAAGACTTCATCCTCATCCATCTCTTTGAGCCAAAAGAGGCAATGGAGTTGAGATTAAAGTCTTCAATTGCTGGCGGTGAGTGTTGATGTACAATTTACTTACCCTTGGTAACAAAATATCTGGTAGAGACATATTCTAGTTGCAGATTCATTGCCTTTGAATTTCCCCAGGCGTTAAACTGGATCCAGAGATTTTTCTTCTAGCAGTACCTCTGTGTGCCGTCAGGTGGTGTCGGTCGATTCCGCAGGCGTCATTGCCGTTGTGCTCGGCATGATGACATCGCAGTCGTATATAGGCACCACCCCGGGGCGCTGATGTCAGTTTCTTTTTATGACTTTCCACACCAGTAGCGCAGAGCCATGAAGAACACTGAGAGTGGTGCGTCAAAACTAAGGCCCTCAATGGAAAGTTCCTGTCCCTAGAAATCAGTTTGCAGTGCCGGGAGGATGGGTGGGTCGGTAAGGAATCTGCAACTAGAATATGTCTCTACCAGATATTTCATTACCGAAGGTAAGTAACTTGTACATCTGATAGAGACTTCTAGTTGCAGATTCCTTACCTTTGAATAGATACCCCAGCAATACCATCCCTGGTGGTGGGCCTGCAAACTAAGATCACACCAAAAAGTCCTGCAGGACTGAACGGCCAAAGTAGCCGTCCCTTCGGACATGATTGTCCAGGCAGTTGTGCTTGGTAAAAGTGTGTAGAGATGCCCACGATGCCCACGTTGCTGCCTGACAAATATCCAGGACTGGAACGCCCTGTGCTAGCGCTGTGGTAGCAGCAGTAGCTCTGGTGGAGTGAGCTCACAAACCTTCAGGAGGTTGCTTTCTAGCCAGAGCGTAACACATTTTGATGCATAAGAGTACCCATTTTTAAATGGCTCTCTTCTGCACCGCCTTCCCCTTCTTTGCACCCACATATCCCACAAAGAGTTGATCATCCACCCGGAAGTCTTTGGTACGATGAAGATAGAACGCCAACGCTCTTTTTGGGTTCAGACGGTGGAGTGTCTCCTCTTCATGAGAGGGATATGGGGGTACATTAAAGGTAGGCAAGGTGATGGACTGTCCAACATGGAAGGGTGTCACTTTCTTAGGTAGAAAAGAAGCCCTCGTGCAAAGCACCACTTTGTCAGAATGTATGGCAAGAAAGGGTGGCTTTGATGACAGAGCATGGAGTTTGTTAACTCTGCGGGCAGAAGTAATGGCAACTAGAAAGACAGTCTTTATAGTTAAGAGCCTTAGAGGACAGTTGTGAAGTGGTACAAACGGGGTACACATAAGGTAAGTTAAGACCAGGTTGAGATCCCACTGGGGCATGATGTATGAGATAGGAGGAAAGAGATGTGTGAGTCCTTTAAGAAACCTCCCAACTATGGGAGATTTAAATAAGGAAGGCTGATCAGGTAACCTTAAGAAAGCAGAGATAGCAGAGAGATATCACTTAAGAGTGCCCAAGGTGGAACCCTGCTGGGCAAGGGAAAGAATAAAGAAAAGAACTTGAGCGAGAGGAGCAGATAGAGGATCAACAGAATTGTCGATGCACCACGCCACAAATTTCTTCCAATGACAGGCGTATACAGTTTTGGTTGAGGGATGCCTGGCTGCTAAGATAACGTCACAGACTTCGGGTGGAAAGTTGAAAGACGTCAACTGTCACCGCTCAATCTCCATGCAAGAAGTTGCAGAGTTGACAGGTTTGGGTGGAAGACCTTCCCCTGCTGGGGCGACAGAAGATCCTCCCGAAGAGGAAGTCTGATCGGAGGAGCTATGGCCATGTTCAAAAGCTCGGGATACCAGACTCTTCGTGCCTAGTCTGGAGCCACCAGTGTTACTTGGGCACAGTCTTGCCTGATCTTCTTCAGAACTCTGGGCAGAAGTGGTATTGGCGGGAAGGCGTACAGGAGGCCTGAGTTCCACTCGCAACGAAAAGCGTCACAGAGCGAGTGCCGCCTTGGAAACTCCAACGTGCAAAACAGCTGTCATTGCACGTTCTCTACGAAAGTGAACAAGTCTAACCAAGGTACTCCCCACTGCAGGAAGAGACCTTGCCCCACCTCTGGATGGAGATGCCATTCGTAGTCGACCATGCATCGTCGGCTGAGTTTGTCTGCTCTGGCATTCAAGGAGCCTGCCAGGTGTTGAACCACCAGGGAAATGCCCTGATGTTCTAGCCAAGTCCAGAGACGAAGGACCTCTTGACAAAGAGTCCGCAACCCCACTCCGCCTTGTTTGTAGCAAAACCACATGGCAGTGGTGTCTGTGAACACCTGCACTGCTTTCCCCTTGAGGGAGGAAAGAAAAGCTTTCAATGCTAGTCAAATTGCTCGGAGCTCCAGATGATTGGTATGGATTCTGGTTTCCGCCGGAGACCAGATGCCTCTGATATCTGCCTCTCCCATGTCGCCACCCCATCCCAGGAGTGACGCATCTGTCACGACCGTAAGATCTGGTTGGGGAAAGGAGAGGGATCTGCTTTCGACCCAATCCTGATTCATGCAGGTCTTTCGCAGTCCCTTCCGGGAGCTGGACCTTGTCGGAGAGATTTACCTGATGCTGCGCCCACTGTAACTTCAGGTCCCACTGCAGAGCCTGCATATGCCATTTTGAACCATCAGGAAGCAGGAGGCCATGAGGCCCAGCAGTCTCAGAGTCATTCTCACTGACATCCAGGACAGAGGCTGAAACATCGGTATCATAGCCCGAATATCCTGGACTCGCTTTTCGGGAGAATATTCCCGAAACTGCACTGTATCCAGAATAGCTCAGATGAAAGGGAGCATCTGAGAAGGAGTCAGGTGTGACTTCAGAACGTTGATAGTGAACCCCAGCAAATGCAAAAGGTTTGCCATAGTCTGGAGGTGGAAGACGACTGTCTGGGGCGATTTCTCCTTCAACAGCCAATCGTCGAGTTGGGGGAAGACTGGGACCCCTAACCTGTGCAGATGAGCTGCCACCACTACCATCACCTTCGTGAACACCCGAGGGGCACTGGTAAGGCCAAAGGGGAGCACGGTAAAGTGCTCATGACCTACCATGAATCGTAGGTAACACCGGTGGGCCGGCAAGACGGGAATGTGGAAGTATGCGTCTTGTAAGTCCAACGCTACCTTCCAGTCTCCGGGATCCAGGGCAGATAGGACCTGAGCCAATGTCAACATTTTGAACTTCTCCTTTTTAGGAAGAGTTTGAGGGACTGAAGATCTAATCTAGGTCGAAGACCTTTGTCCTTTTTTGGAACCAGAAAGTAGCGGGAATAGCAACCACGACCTACTTATGGCAACAGAACCCTCTCAATAGCTCTTTTGGCCAAAAGGGCTTGGACTACCTCGCGGAAAAGCGCCAAATGATCCTCCGATATCTGACTTTATGAAGGTGGCATGGCTGGAGGAGATGTCTCGAAGGGGAGGGAGTAGCCCCTTTGGACAATTTGGAGTACCCACCTGTCCGAGGTAATGGCTTGCCATTGGGGCAGGTGATGGCGTATCCTGCCACCTACTGGCTCCTGATGTACCTGCGGACTAGGAAGGCTTTGAGGCTGAGGAGGGGGCGGAGTGGACTGGGCGACCCGCTGGCTCCCTGATCCCCGGGGACGTGGGATCCCGCTTCTGCGGCCGTGCAGGGGCTGTACAGCATGCGCAGGTCTGTGGCCAGGTAGAAAAGGTCACGGTTGGGTGCCCCTTCCATAGCCACAAAAGAGGCGAAAGGCGGATTGCTGGGGTCTAGATGCGGGCGCGAGGCCAAGGGACCAGGCCGTGGCTCTGGAATCCTTAAAGCACTAGAGCGCCGAGTCCGCCTTGTCTCCGAAGAGACGTGTGCCATCAAAGGGCATGTCCATCAAGGATTGCTGGACATCCCCCGAAAAGCCAGACGTTCTCAGTCAGGCGTGGCGTCTCAATGCCACCGTCGATGCAAATGATCTGCCCAGCGAGTCGGTCAGTTCCAACCCACTACGAATCATGAACTTAGCTGCATCCCTCCCATCTGTTACGGTTTGAGACAGGACAGTCCGGGCCTCCTTCGGAACTGCAGACAGCACTTGCACGACAGTATCCCAGAGAGTATGGGAATAGCGGCCCAAAAGGCATGTGGTGTTCATGTACCGCAGCGTTAAACTCTTGGAAGAAAACAACTTCTTCCCCAAACTATCCAGTCTTTTTGATTCCCTACCCAGGGGTGCGGCAGGGAATGCGCCAGATGAAGAGGAAGCCTGGATGACAAGGCTCTCAGGCGTGGGGTGTTGGGTCAGGAATTTCAGGTCTGACGGCGCAGGCCGATGGCAGCTGGCAATCGTCCTATTCACAGGAGCCCGTGTGCTGGGTCTGGACCAAGTACCCAAAAGGACGTCTGTCAGTGCTTCATTAAAGGGTAAATGGGGCTCGGAAGAGGAAGATCCCGGCTGAAGTACGTCAGTTAGGATGTTAGGCCTAACCTCCACAGAAAAAAGCTCGAGGTGCAGGACTTCAGCCGCCCTTCTCACCACCATAGAGTAAGAAGCACCCTCCTCCGTAGCCATGCTAGGAGGAGAGATCATACCACTGTCAGGGGAGGTGTCTAGTCCACTGGCATCACCCAAATCCTGCACCCAGTCCATTTGTGGGTCATGCTGATATTCTAAAGGGTCCAGCGACCCCTCCATACTCTCCCCATATCCATACCCACAAGAATAAGGGTTTGGATCAACCCTGGGCCCAGGAGAGCCCACAGAGAACGGAATCAGCATCGATTGATGTTGTTCTGGCTCCAGGTCGTCGGTATGAGGATGGGATCAATGTCGATTGTGGGCCCAACCAACGTAGGGAGCGTTGACGTCTGACCCAACGCCGGGGAAGGTCTCTGTGGCACGACAAGCATCAGGACGGATCTTCAATTGGATCCAGAGGGTCCCTCCGGAGCCGAGGCCAAAGCCGACGGCTTTGAAACCGAAGGGACCCCAACCGACTCAACTGTGCCCGAAGGCTCCGAAGGTTTGTCGGACCGCCTTTAAATGAGGCGCATGGCCTTGTAAAATTCTTTGAGCTGGGCGGTGGTGGCTCTGGCTCCTGGGAAGTCGGGGAAGCGCGGAGCCGACCCAGAAGAAGGCCCCCGTTGACGGAACCCTAGAGCGTTGACGCTCTTTCTGTGTCGTATCATCCGATCGACGGGGTGAAGTCAAAGAACGCTTGTCTTTCTTTGACTTCTTCTTTTTTTGACCCGAATGTCCCGATGACTTGGAGGACAAAGAGTGGTGGTGACTCCGCAGCCGGTCTCTAGACCTTCCTCTCGAACAGAACCGTGAGCGCTGCGGAGTCGAGGGTCGGGCTGCCATGAGCCTTCGGGTTCATGGCCCGACACTTGGAGCACGACTTTGGGTCGTGATCGCGCTCCAGACACCCTAGGAACACGAGGTGCGGATCCGTCACCGACATAGTTCGGTGACAGGAGTGGCAGGGCTTGAATCCCTCGACGCATCCCAGGACATCCCTCGACGCATCCACTAACTCGTCAAAGATAAAACAAAAATGACGACGTAGTAAAAAAATTACCTGGCTCTTCTCCGGATCTGCGTGTAGGCTGGAAAAGAACTTACATCAGCGCGCTGGGGTGGCGCCTATATACGACGGCGGCATCATCACGGCGAACATGACGCCAACAACACCCGCAGAGTCAACCGACGCCACCTGACGGCACGCAGAGGTACTGCTCAAAGAAAAATCCCCAGATCCAGTCTGACGCCTGGGGAAATTCAAAGGTAAGGAATCTGCAACTAGAAGTCTCTATCAGATAAATCTATTTGGGAGCCAATGGACAAATCCCAAAAAGAACAGACGCAAAGATATCCATCATTGTTTTTTGAATTCCTAAATGTGTTTAACTGAAGCTCCTGACTTAAAGAAAGTGTATATTGAGCGTGGCTTTTAACAAGTGCTTGATTACTGGAGAGTCGAGAATAGCAACTACATGATTATGGTTTTATTAATGTAATCACAGATTTGATCACTGCTGGAAAATGCTCAGATTACTTTCCTGTCATCTTCATTACACTGAGTCCTACTCTTCCTCGTAACAGTCCTTCTCTATGTGGGTGACCTAACACCCCAGCAGCAGATACCATTTTTCTAAGCATAGCTAGTCTCTCTCAATTGGAGGAGTGTAAGTGGGTCAACCTTCCCTGAGAAGTCCTGCAACAGCAAGCAGAAATGTAAGTCAATGCACAAACAGTTAGAGGTGCACTGATTAAACAGCCACATCAGACACACTATACACTCTTACCCCTAATACCACCAGTCTAAATGTCAGTCCCATCAATAACAATGTGCTGGGAGCAAGATGCCCCATTCTCAGCACACTGTAGAAGGACTGGGTAACCAATGGACACAAAGGTGTAGTAGCCCCAGGAAGATGTACAACACCAACAATACCTAGGCAACTGTCAACAATGAGAGGAGCATCACAGCATAGTTGGGATAGAAGAAACACAGGAGGAAAGTGTCCCTGACAGAAACAATCTACATCTGTTCGCAAGGGACAGGGGATTACAGCAGGCAGTGGCACCGTCCAGAAATGCAGGACTGGAACACTGCAAATTGTAAAAAACACCATAATGTCCAGATAGTAGCATGAACTACAACCCCTGAACACATCTAATGGAAATGAAAGACAACAGAGGCTCAGCTGTATCAGCAGGAAAGCCAATGACCAACTTGTGTTTAAGGAAATAAAGATGGGTACTCAATTCAAGGGTAGGCCAAACCACCCTTTGGTCTAGGAAAGTGAAGTCCTTGATAAAAGACCAGCAGAAGGGAAAAGGACACTTGAAGGCACTAGAAAGGTAAACCTACAGGCAGAATCCAAAGCCGAGACACAAGAGTTATACAAAATATCCAGAATGGCCTAGAAAGGGAACACAGTGCCAACCAATGCAGAAAGAGGATCTGGAAACCGACCGATGTAGGAGGTCGACCAGCTCTGGCAGCCCAACAATCGGTCAAGATTTACAGCAAGCATCTCTACAGGTGGGAGGGAGGATGGCTGGCAATGATTCACAGGAGGAAAACACCAGGAACAACTTCAAAAGGGTCCAAGGAAGAAAAGGAGCAAAGTGAAAGTAAAACCGTACACAGTAAATAGGAAAAATAATACTCATGACCAAGGACACGGGAGTCGCAACAACCAGATAATACAGAGAAACATATCTTCCTTCTAAGCAGTAGAAAAGGACCAAGTGTGAAGAAGTGATGAAGCTTCTTCTTGTCGGAAAAAGATCATACACATAAAACCACCTGAGAACCCCATGAGTTAGACCCAAATGGGGCACCCTTGGTCTTAAAGGCCAGAGGTACAGAGGCCAGGAGGCCAGATAAGCCATTAAGGCATGATGAACTGACATAAATAGAAGCAGGCTAATACCAAGGCAGCACGGTGCAAGGCATATAATAGCCATAATCTAGGAACACAGTGAGGCGCACAAATGTCACAAGGATGAAGCGACCATAACAAGCCAAAAGAAACATCATGGCCAGTGTCACAATGCAGTCAAATATTGCTGAAAAGCTGAATTCCTCCATGATTTCCTCTCTGTCAGTGACTTTAGGAAATAGCTCAAAAGGTAAAGGCTGAAAAGGCATAGAGGTCAAGGACCCAAACGTAGAAAGTGAGGAAAGTGACACAGCCTGAACAAAGACCTGGAGATATATCACAGACACAGTCCTAAAAAGAGTGGCGGATACTAAAGCGTGAATTGTAAAATACATTAAACTGTCTCATAGAACTCACAGAACCACAGTTATCAACCAAGCAGCAGGTGCATTGGTATTGGTGCACATGGTTGTGAGTGGTCCAATTTACCTCAATTAGAGGCGGCTTTCAACTAACAAATCTGATACTGGAGACCCAGTTTACTTGATTTCATAAGAGGCAATCGTGCCACGGAGAGATCACCAAACGGACCCGTCACAGGCGAGCTCAGGTTCACCGAAGAGGTACAGTCCATAGCGGTCTACCGTACTCAACCAGGCAGACATGAATCAACAAACTTTGATTCATCCAGCTACATAAACGTGGAGCTAAGCAGCATACACAGAATCAACGCCACACGTGATACTAACTGACAGCAGTGTTCAAGCATAAATATGCAACATCAATGAATTTCACGAATGTACCAACCAGTTGAGGGTGTTTTACCTCTCAAACAAAATAAGTAGGCTGCTGTGCATGTGCCTATGGCAAATTTGCTACCATCATCTTTGTTTTGTGTCCAAAGAAGTAAAGGAACACAGATTATAAGTAATAATTCCATACTTAGGCCCTCATTACAACCCTGGCGGTCAGTGGTAAAGCGGCGGTAAAACCGCCAACAGGCCGGCGGAAAAAAAATAGAATTATGACCATTGCGGAAACCGCCAACATAGACAGTCACTTTAACAGTCCGACCGCCACGGCAGTAAAAAACAAACAGCATGGCGGTCACCGCCAACAGACCGGCGGAAGACAATGTACGCCCACACTATTATGACAGGCCAATCCGCCACCTTTTCCGGGGCGGATTCAACACGAACAAAAACAAGGGGGAAACAGGACTTGGAAGGGAAAACACTCACCTCTACACACCCCACGAGGAACCCGGACGCCATGGAGCCTGAACTCCAAATACTCCCTGCAATAGTCTTTCTGCTCCTCTACCAGGAGCATGACCGACGGCGGCGAAGACCACGGTGAGTACTGCACCTACAACACAGGGGAGGGGGGAGGGAAAAGAGTGTGACACACGCACGCCACACGTAACACCCCCACCCTCACCCACAACAACACACACACCAATACATGCTGAAACATTATACTTACACCCCCCAACCCTCCCTGGAAGAACACAATGACAAAAGGAAATGATTTGAACGATTGTAATCATGTAAAATCCATTCGTCAAAACTTTATATACACTATCAAAAAATATGTACACCAAGAATTCAAGTCCAGGTACTGCACCTATATAGTCCGTGGACCACTGGGCCCAAAATGCATGGGTGAGGCCCACACTCGATACCCAATCGAAACGGAGAGAACACTGCAGGGGCATCTGATTGAAATAAAACAGGCACCTCAGGGGGAGGGGAAGGGGGGGCTCCTCAGCCGGATGAGTGCACGACACCAGCAGAACGAGGGGGCTCCATGCCCATTGATGCATCCTGGGGAGTGCAAAGCCACAGTCTCTCAAGTCTCTCCAGTGGGTGGGTTGCCCACTGCTTTATCCTGGGGAGTGCAAAGGCACAGTCTCTCAAGTCTCTCCAGTGGGTGGGTTGCACACTGCTGCATCCTGGGGAGTGCAAAGCCACAGTCTCTCAAGTCTCTCTAGTGGGTGGGTTGCCCACTGCTTTATCCCGGGGAGTGCAAAGCCGCAGTCTCTCAAGTCTCTCCAGTGGGTGGGTTGCCCACTGCTGTATCCCGGGGAGTGCAAAGCCACAGTCTCTCAAGTCTCTCCAGTGGGTGGGTTGCCCACTGCTGTATCCCGGGGAGTGCAAAGCCACAGTCTCTCAAGTCTCTCCAGTGGGTGGGTTGCCCACTGTTTTATCCTGGGGAGTGCAAAGCCACAGTCTCTCAAGTCTCTCCAGTGGGTGGGTTGCCCACTGCTGTTTCCTGGGGAGTGCAAAGCCACGGTCTCGCAGGTGGATGCCTTTCTCCACTGGTTCTGGAGCGGCCTTGTGCCCAGCGTGCTTCATCCTGCCAAGAACTGAGGTAGTGGATGTGATTCTCCACTGGTTCTGGAGGGGGCATGTGCCCAGAGTGCTTCATCCTGCCAAGGACTGAGGTAATGGATGTGAATCTCCACTGGTTCTGGAGGGAGCCTTGTGCCCAGAGTGCTTCATCCTGCCAAGGACTGAGGTAGCGGATGTGACACTCCAGTGATGGTGTGGCAACATCGAAGCTGCCGAGGCCCCTGGAACTGACCACCAGCCTCGTACAAATTACCACTGGGGATGACAGCCATGTCTGCGGTGGTGCCACTGGCTCAGGATGTCGCGTGGCCGCTGGCGGTGCTTGCGTTGGTGCTAGCGGCAGTCATTGGGGCGGCAGTGCTTGTGGCGGTCATTGGGCTGGCGGTGCTGGTGGCGGCCTCACTGACTGCGGTGCAGGTGGCTGGCTCACTGACTGCCGTGCTGGTGGCTGGCTCACTGACTGCCGTGCTGGTGGCTGGCTCAATGACTGTCATGCTGGCAGCAGTGTGAGTAGCAGCGGTGCTGGTGGCGGGCTCATAGACTGCGGTGCTGGTGGCGGTGTGAGTAGCAGCAGTGCTGGTGGCGGGCTCCCTGACAGCGGTGCTGCTGAAGGGCACAGTGTCTGTGGTGCTGGTGAAGGGCTCAGTATCTGGGTGCTGGCGGCAGTGTCCGTGGTGGCGGTGCCGGTGGCAGTCTTGTCCGTCATGCAGGTTGGCGGCGACGTTGATTTGCCTTTCTTTTTCAGGCCCTTCCCCACCTTGGATAGTGGCGCAGCTGTCTTGCCACTCCCAACTATTGTCTTGGCTGAGCCCTTGGTGGCAGGTGTTTTGGCCTTCTCCCTCTGGGATGTGGGCAACTTCTTCTGTTTTGGAGCTGGGGGAATGTCCTTAGACACTGGGAGCCCTGTTGCTTGGCGTACTCCAGAATCCGGATATTACTGGCACCACTGTGCCCGGTGATGTGGTGACTGAGGTGCTGGGTTGGGACCTGGAAAGGCGGGCCTTAGGGGACGGACGGGGGGGAGGTGTAGGGAAGAGGTCAACATTTGATAGGAAAAGCTTTTTTGACACACTGGGACGGGTAGATGGAGGGGGGTTGGGAGTGGAGGAAGAGGTAGTGGCTGTAGGAGGTGTTCGTATGCTGACTTTGGGTGAAGGTGCATGGGCTGGAGGCTGTCATGAGGTGGATGGCTGTTGGGTGGGTGTGTGACTGCGTTTGTGTAGTTTGGGAGGAGGGCTCACAGACACACTGGGAGAGGACACAGGGGATGTGTGAATGGTAGTGGGGGTGTTGAGTGCACGTGAGCGGTGTGTGGTGATGGGCGTGCTGGTGATGGAGGTAGTGGCTGAAGATGTAGTGCATGCAGGTGTGAGAGGAGACGAGACAGGGAGGGAGGAGGGAGACATGGAGGAGGGGGATACAGTGGAGGCAGTGGATGTTGGTATGTGTGCATGGGTATGATGCTTGTGTGAGTGCTTGTGGGATGTGTGGTGCTTATGTTTGCCAGAGCCACCCTTGTGTGTTGAGGTGTGTGCATGCTGGTCTGATGGTGTGCTTGGGATAGGCTGAGGTACTGGGGATTGGGTCTGGGTGGAGGAAGTTAGAGGGGGGGAGGCTGGACACAGGGACAATGGCTGCCATCAGTGCAGAGGCCAGAGCCTGAAATGCTCGCTGTTGGGCTGCCTGGCCAGAATGAATGCCCTCCAGGTATGCATTTGTCTGTTGCAACTGCCTCTCTACACCCTGGATGGCATTCAGAATGGTAGACTGCCAAACAGTGAGGTCAATAGCCTCCTCACTGAGGGCAGCAGGGCTGACTGGGACAGGGCCTGAGGTGCCTGGGGCGAAGGAGGTGCCCACCCACCTGGGTGAGCGGCCACAGGACACACGCTGAGGGGCTGCTGGGAGGGCGGTGCTGGTAGGGGGGTGGCGGCTGTACCTGTAGATGCGGTGGGCATAGAGGGGCCCGCCACCGCAAGGGAGCTCCCATCAGAGGAAGAGTCGGTGTCGCTGGTCTCAGCTCCTGTCCCTGCCGTGGAGATCCCCTTGCCCTCCGTCCCACTGGTGAACTCAGACTCCGTTGTCTCAACCTCCAGGGCCACGTGGGATGCACCTCCCTCCTGCTCCGGTGGCACTGCTACTCCGCCTGATGATGCTAATGCACACAAGAACAGGGAGACCACAAAAAGGGGGGGGAAGAAAGAAGAAAGACATGTTCAGTGCATACAATACCGCTACCGTCGGCGGACACTACAGACACAGCAGCCCTCTGCACTACGCCATGCACTTAGAGTTCCCTAATTAATCACAAGGACATGGGGTACATGGCCTATGCCCGATTGCTGCACACATGGAAGTCACAGGAGCCTGACTAGGTGTAGATGGCTCTTACCACTGGTGGGGATGGGGTGCCACTTAGCCTGCCTCACAAAGGGTCCTTGCCTACAATGCTCGCCCTAGCCTAGGGTAACCCACTGCCCACCTCCCCCACCCAGACAAATCCAATGCCCCCAGGGTCCGGGCGTCCTTGGCGATGGCATGCCAAATATCCTTCTTCTGGTGGGCGCTGACCTAGAGGAATAGTACAGGGGAAAATGTAAAACTTTTACTGTCCGGACCGTCACAGTCATTGTCCCACGTTCCCATCCTTGCCCTGACGCACATACACTCACCATCCGATCATGCAGGCCTCATCTCCCCCCCTATCTTCCATCCACACCACTCCAAACAGGCATTGCCCATACAGTATGCTCACAATGTACTCACCTGTTTGTCTGGAGGACCATAGAGTAGCGTGTACTGGGGAGGACCCCTTCCACTAGTTTATCCAACTCCTCTGATGTGAAGGCAGGGGCCCTTTCCCCAGACACATGAGCCATCGTCGCTTCCAGACTGAGGTCAAAGCAGCACTTGCAGTGTAGGTCCTCTCCTGTCGAAGATCAGCTATCAAGTGAGTGAACAGACAGAAAATGGTGGTCACGTCCACGGCGGTGCGTACCGTCACCGCCGGCGTACATCATCATTGGCTCCTGGAACCCATAGGGCCCAATGTTAACCAATGCAGGATTGCGCTGCGGTCTTCGACAGCCTACCGCGACGGTGTACAACGCCAGCGCAGTTACCTCATATCCCCTTGTCCCACATTACAGGTCAGGCAGCCGCCATTTCAGGGGGCCACATGGCATCAATTTTTAATGCGTCACACATATATAGGCCTTGTATATACACAGAGACAGGCACATAGCGTATTGACAAATGTGTGCAATAAAATTATTTTTTTACTAACTCAATGTTGGCTGACTCTGTACTCGCTGTTCTCATCCATAGGGCACGTCCGCTGGGGCAGGTGAGGAGATGGCGGCATCCTCCGGTGTACAGACCGCTTGTGGACCTGTCGACAATGGAAGAGAGACATGTAGTAGTCACCTACAGACTTGATCGTGCCACAATTCAGGAACTGTGTGCCCAGTTGGAGCCAGACCTGATGTCAGCTATCTGCCATCCCACAGGAATCCCCCCTCTAGTGCAGGTCCTGTCAGTACTCCATTTCCTGGCAAGTGGGTCTTTTCAAACAACAGTGGCCATAGCATTAGGGATGTCCCAGCCTATGCTCTCCAGCGCGTTACCCAGAGTGTTATCTGCCCTGCTGAAACACATGTGCAGCTACATCGTGTTCCCTCAGCTGGAGGATTTGCCTACAGTGAAAGGTGAATTCTATGCCCTGGGACATATCCCCAACATCATAGGTGCCATTGAAGGGACACATGTAGCCTTGGTCCCCCCACAGAGGAGTGAACGGGTGTACAGAAACCGGAAGAGCTACCATTCTGTGAATGTGCAGATGGTGTGTTTGGCCGACCAGTACATCTCCCATGTGAACACCAAGTTTCCTGGCTCAGTGCATGACGCTTACATTCTGAGGAATAGCAGCATCCCTTTACGTGATGGGGCAAGTCCAGAGGCACTGTGTGTGGCTAATAGGTGAGGACAAGGACCCTATACTCTGTGAATAGTTGTCCGGGTCTGGGGTTGTCCCTAAGAGTTAGTGTGTGTCTAACAGATTTTCCTCGACATTTGCAGGTGACTCTGGTTACCCCAACCTGTCATGGCTACTGACCCCAGTGAGAAATCCCAGGACAAGGGCAGAGGAACACTAGAATGAGGCACATGGGCGAACTAGGAGAGTGATTAAAAGGACCTTCGGCCTCCTGAAGGCCAGATTACGGTGCCTCCATATGACAGGTGGTTCCCTATACTACTCACCAAAGAAGGTGTGCCAGATCATTGTGGCCTGCTGTATGCTGCACAACTTGGCTTTGCGACCACAGGTGCCTTTTCTGCAGGAGGATGGTCCAGAAGGAGGTCTTGTGGCAGCTGTGGAGCCTGTGGACAGTGAGGAAGAGGAGGCAGAAGAAGAGGACATAGACTACAGAAACAACATAATCCAGCAATACTTTCAGTTAGACACAGGTAAGAAGACATCACTGCCTCCTACATCTGATAAAATTGTTAGACCTATCATCTGTCTGTCACTTTCACCCAGTGTATGGACCCTGAATTGTCACTTTGCCTTCCCATTTCACAGATGTGGCTCCCACTGTGTGACCTCTGCTATGTTACCTCATGGACTAGAGCTGTGTGACATAGGTATGTTGACAATAGAATGGACATTGCTATATTCCATAGTTATTGCAAATACACATTTGTGAAAGCACAGACTGACTCCAGATTGTTTTGAGATTCAAGGATGTTTATTTAAGTGCTAAATAGTGGAGGGGGTTGTAAAATGGTCAGGGGTGATGGTAGAGGAATGTCCACTGCAGAGTCCAGTTATTAGTCTCACAGGTGCATTGTCCAAAGGGGCATAGGAAGTGGAGCTAGGGCAGTTTAAGGATGGACAGGGTGACAAAGTGGGACAGAAGGATGACATTCAGGGTGGTCTAATTTCTTGGCGGGGTCTTGGCATTGTTCTCTGTCTTTGTCCTGGATTTCAGGGACCGCTTGCGGGGTGGTTCTCCATCTGCAGGGGGTGGGGTGCTGGTGTCGTGGTCCTGTGGCGGTGCCTCCTGTCCACTAGTGCCGGCAGAGGTGGTGGGCAGTTCATCGTCCAGGCTAGTGTCAGGGGCCACTTGTTGTGCCACAGTGTCCCTCCTGGTGTTCACAAGGTCCTTCAGCACCCCTACAATGGTGCCCAGGGTGGTATTTATTGACTTGAGCTCCTCCCTGAACCCCAAATACTGTTCCTCCTGCAGCCGCAGGGTCTACTGAAACTTGGTCAGTACCGTTGCCATTGTCTCCTGGGAAAGATGGTACGCTCCCATGATGTTGGACAGGGCCTCGTGGAGAGTGGGTTCCCTGGGCCTGTCCTCCCCCTTTCGCACAGCAGACCTCCCAGTTCCCCGGTTTTCCTGGGCCTCTGTCCCCTGAACTGTGTGCCCACTGCCACTGCCCCCAGGTCCATGCTGTTCTTGGGTTTGTGGGTTTGCCTGGGTTCCCTGTAGTGGTGGACACACTGCTGCTTGACGTGTCCTGGGGACAGAGGTATGGGCCCGCTGGGTGGGTGCTGTGCTGGTGTTTCCTGGGGGGGGAGGCTCTGTGTTGGCCTGTGACTGTGTCAGGGGAACCGACTGTCCCGAGGTCCCGGATGGGCCGGGCTGGTCATCTAGATCCAGTTGGACAGAGCTGCTCTCATCACTGTGGGCCTCTTCTGTGGGGGGGGGGGGTGGACATGTCTGGAACGTCCTGTCTGGTGATGTTGGGTAGGGGTCCTGCAGGGGTGTAAAGGCATGATTATTGCATCTGTGTGTGCCATGGTGTGCAATGGGTGGGTGACCCTGTACCCCAGTGCTTACATTCTTGTGTAGGACCTTGTGTGATAATTGTTTTGGGGTCTGTGTGGGTATGTGTAGTGGACATGCTTTGGTGATGTGTGTCCATGCTTTGTTGTTGCATGCAGGGCTTGGTGTTGAGATGTGTGGTTTGTGATAATAGGACATATGTGAGGAGCTGGAGGGAGTTCGAGTGATGGGGGTGAGGGCGAGGGTGGGGGTATGTGTTGGCATGCAGGTAGGGTGGGGGATATGGTAGTTAAAGATTTGACTTACCAGAGTCCATTCCTCCAGCTACTCCTGCGAGGCCCTCAGGATGCAGTACAGCCAAGACCTGCTCCTCCCAAGTTGTTAGTTGTGGGGGAGGAGGCGGGGGTCCGCCGCCAGTCCTCTGAACTGCAATGTGGTGTCTTGAGACCACGGAACGCACCTTCCCCCGTAGGTCGTTCAACCTCTTCCTGATGTCATCCCGTGTTTTTGGATGCTGCCCCACTGCGTTGACCTTGTCCACGATTCTGCGTCATAGCTCCATCTTCCTAGCTATGGAGGTGTGCTGCACCTGTGATCCGAATAGCTGTGGCTCTACTCGGATGATTTCCTCCACCATGACCCTGAGCTCCTCCTCAGAAAACCTGGGGTGTCTTTGCAGTGCCATGGGGTGCTGTGGGTGATGTGTGAGGTAGTGTGTGTTGTGATGTGTGGGGGGATGTGTTTGTGTGTGTTGTGTGAGGTGCGTGGATGTTGTGTGGGTGATGGTGTTGAGTGCCTGTGGATGCTAATTTGTTGATGGTGGTGCCTCTCTCTGGCCTTCTGTCGCAATTCTGGTCATAAGGGTTTGTGGGTGATGTGGGGGTGTGTTTTATATTGTATTGGGTGTGTGGGAGTGGTGTGTGTATGTGTATCAGGTGTGTGTATTTCGAATTGTCCAATGTGGTTGTGTTTTGAAAGAGTGTGTGTATTTTGAGCGCGGCGGTGTGTACCGCCAATGGTTTACAGCGGTTGAAAGACTGCTGCATGGATTCGTGGGTCGTGATAGTGTGGGCGTATTCCTGTTGGCATGACGGTGGAGGTTTTGTTATCGCCAGTTTATCACTGACTTTTGGTGTGGCGGACTTGTGTGGGTGTCTGGATTGTTGCGGATTCCGAACTGTGGGTCGTAATAGCTGTAGCTGAATTCCGTGGCCGTGGTGGTGTGTTCTAATTGGATGACAAGGCTCTCAGGCATGGGGTGTTGGGTCAGGAATTTCGGGTCTGATGGCGCAGGCTGATGGCGGGTGGCAGTCGTCCTATTCACAGGAGCCCGTATGCTGGGTCTGGACCAAGTACCCAAAAGAACGTCTGTCAGTGCTTCATTAAAGGGTAAATGGGGCTCGGAAGAGGAAGACCCCAGCTGAAGTACGTCAGTTAGGATGTTAGGCCTAACCTCCACAGAAGAAAGCTCGAGGTGCAGGACTTCAGCCGCCTTTCTCACCACCATAGAATAAGAAGCACCCTCCTCCGTAGCCACGCTAGGAGGAGAGATCATACCACTGTCAGGGGAGGTTTCTAGTCCACTGGCATCACCCAAATCCTGCACCCAGTCCATTTGTGGGTCATGCTGATATTCTAAAGGGTCCAGCGACCCCTCCATACTCCACCCATATCCATACCCACAAGAATAAGGGTTTGGATCAATCCTGGGCCCAGGAGAGCCCACAGAGAACGAAAAAGGCGTCCATTGACGTTGTTCTGTCTCCAGGTTGTCGGGTATGAGGATGGGATCAATGTTGATTGTGGGCCCAACCAACGTCGGGAGCGTCGACGTCTGACCCAACGCCGGGGAAGGTCTCTGTGGCACGACCAGTGTCAGGATGGATCTGCAATTGGATCCAGAGGGGCCCTCCGGAGCCGAGGCCGAAGCCGACGGCTTTGAAACCGCCTTTAAATGAGGCGCATGGCCTTGTAAAATTCTTTGAGCTGGGCGGTGGTGGCTCTTGCTCCTGGGAAGTCGAAGAAGCGCGAAGCCGACCCAGAATATGGCCCCGTTGACAGAACCCTAGAGCGTTGATGCTCTTTCTGTGTCGTATCATCCGATCGACGGGGTGAAGTCAAAGAACGCTTGTCTTTCTTTGACTTCTTCTTTTTTTGACCCGAATGTCCCGATGACTTGGAGGACAAAGAGTGGTGGTGACTCCGCAGCCGGTCTCTAGACCTTCCTCTTGAACAGAACCGTGAGCGCTGCGGAGTCGAGGGTCGGGCTGCCATGAGCCTTCGGGTTCATGGGCCGACACTTGGAGCACGACTTTGGGTCGTGATCGCGCTCCAGACACCCTAGGAACACGAGGTGCGGATCCGTCACAGACATAGTTCGGTGACAGGAGTGGCAGGGCTTGAATCCCTCGACGCATCCCAGGACATCCCTCGACGCATCCACAAGCTCATCAAAGATAAAACAAAAATGACGACGTAGTCAAAAAATTACCTGGCTCTTCTCCGGATCTGCGCGTAGGCTGGAAAAGAACTGACATCAGCGCGCTGGGGTGGCGCCTATATACGACCGCGGCATCATCACGGCGAACATGACGCCAACAACACCCGCAGAGTCAACCGACGCCACCTGACGGCACGCAGAGGTACTGCTCAAAGAAAAATCCCCAGATCCAGTCTGACGCCTGGGGAAATTCACAGGGTAAGGAATCTGCAACTAGAAGTCTCTATCAGATAAATCTATTTGGGAGCCAATGGACATATCCCCAAAAGAACGGACGCAAAGATATCCATCATTGTTTTTTGAATTCCTAAATGTGTTTAACTGAAGCTCCTGACTTAAAGAAAGTGTATATTGAACGTGGCTTTTAACAAGTGCTTGATTACTGGAGAGTCGAGAATAGCAACTACATGATTATGGTTTTATTAATGTAATCACAGATTTAATCACTGCTGGAAAATGCTCAGATTACTTTCCTGTCATCTTCATTACACTGAGTCCTACTCTTCCTCGTAACAGTCCTTCTCTATGTGGGTGACCTAACACTCCAGCAGCAGATACCATTTTTCTAAGCATAGCTAGTCTCTCTCAATTGGAGGAGTGTAAGTGGGTCAACCTTCCCCGAGAAGTCTTGCAACAGCAAGCAGAAATGTAAGTCAATGCACAAACAGTTAGAGGTGCACTGATTAAACAGCCACACCAGACAAACTATACACTCTTACCCCTAATACCACCAGTCTAAATGTCAGTCCCATCAATAACAATGTGCTGGGAGCAAGAAGCCCCATTCTCAGCACACTGTAGAAGGACTGGGTAACCAATGGACACAAAGGTGTAGTAGCCCCAGGAAGATGTACAACACCAACAATACCTAGGCAACTGTGAACAATGAGAGGAGCATCACAGCATAGTTGGGATAGAAGAAATACAGGAGGAAAGTGTCCTTGACAGAAACAATCTACATCTGTTCGCAAGGGACAGGGGATTACAGAAGGCAGTGGCACCGTCCAGAAATGCAGGACTGGAACACTGCAAATTGTAAAAAACACCATAATGTCCAGATAGTAGCACGAACTACAACCCCTGAACACATCTAATGGAAATGAAAGACAACAGAGGCTCAGCTGTATCAGCAGGAAAGCCAATGACCAACTTGTCTTTAAGGAAATAAAGATGGGTACTCAATTCAAGGGTAGGCCAAACCACCCTTTGGTCTAGGAAAGTGAAGTCCTTGATAAAAGACCATCAGAAGGGAAAAGGACACTTGAAGGCACTAGAAAGGTAAACCTACAGGCAGAATCCAAAGCCAAGACACAAGAGTTATACAAAATATCCAGAATGGCCTAGAAAGGGAACACAGTGCCAACCAATGCAGCAAGAGGATCTGGAAACCGACCAATGTAGGAGGTCGACCAGCTCTGGCAGCCCAACAATCGGTCAAGATTTACAGCAAGCATCTCTACAGGTGGGAGGGAAGATGGCTGGCAATGATTCAGAGGAGGAAAACACCAGGGACAACTTCAAAAGGGACCAAGGAAGAAAAGGAGCAAAGTGAAAGTAAAACCGTACACAGTAAATAGGAAAAATAATACTCATGACCAAGGACACGGGAGTCGCAACAACCAGATAATACAGAGAAACATATCTTCCTTCTAAGCAGTAGAAAAGGACCAAGTGTGAAGAAGTGATGAAGCTTCTTCCTGTCGGAAAAAGATCATACACATAAAACCACCTGAGAACCCCATGAGTTAGACCCAAATGGGGCACCCTTGGTCTTAAAATCCAGAGGTACAGAGGCCAGGAGGCCAGATAAGCCATTAAGGCATGATGAACTGACATAAATAGAAGCAGGCTAAGACCAAGGCAGCACGGTGCAAGGCATATAATAGCCATAATCTAGGAACACAGTGAGGCACACAAATGTCACAAGGATGAAGCGACCATAACAAGCCAAAAGAGACATCATGGCCAGTGTCACAATGCAGTCAAATATTGCTGAAAAGCTGAATTCCTCCATGATTTCCTCTCTGTCAGTGACTTTAGGAAATAGCTCAAAAGGTATAGGCTGAAAAGGCATAGAGGTCAAGGACCCAAACGTAGAAAGTGAGGAAAGTGACACAGCCTGAACAAAGACCTGGAGATATATCACAGACACAGTCCTAAAAAGAGTGGCGGATACTAAAGCGTGAATTGTAAAATACATTAAACTGTCTCATAGAGCTCACAGAACCACAGTTATCAACCAAGCAGCAGGTGCATTGGTATTGGGGCACATGGTTGTGAGTGGTCCAATTTACCTCAATTAGAGGCGGCTTTCAACTAACAAATCTGATACTGGAGACCCAGTTTACTTGATTTCATAAGAGGCAATCGTGCCACGGAGAGATCACCAAACGGACCCGTCACAGGCGAGCTTAGGTTCACCGAAGAGGTACAGTCCATAGCGGTCTATCGTACTCAACCAGGCAGACATGAATCAACAAACTTTGATTCATCCAGCTACATAAACGTGGAGCTAAGCAGCATACACAGAATCAACGCCACACGTGATACTAATTGACAGCAGTGTTCAAGCATAAATATGCAACATCAATGAATTTCACGAATGTACCAACCAGTTGAGGGTGTTTTACCTCTCAAACAAAATAAGGAGGCTGCTGTGCATGTGCCTATGGCAAATTTGATACCATCATCTTTGTTTTGTGTCCAAAGAAGTAAAGGAACACAGATTATAAGTAATAATTCCATACTTAGGCCCTCATTACAACCCTGGCAGTCAGTGGTAAAGCGGCGGTAAAACCGCCAACAGGCCGGCGGAAAAAAAATGGAATTATGACCATGGCGGAAACCACCAACATAGACAGTCACTTTAACAGTCCGACCGCCACAGCGGTACAAACAAACAGCATGGCGGTCACCACCAAGAGACCGGCGGAAGACAATGTACGCCCACACTATTATGACAGGCCAATCCGCCACCTTTTCTGGGGTGGATTCAACGCGAACAAATACAAGGGGGAAACAGGACTTGGAAGGGAAAATACTCACCTCTACACACCCCACGAGGAACCCGGACGCCATGGAGCCTGAACTCCAAATACTCCCTGCAATAGTCTTTCTGCTCCTCTACCAGGAGCATGACCGACAGCGGCGACGACCACGGTGAGTACTGCACCTACAACACAGGTGAGGGGGAGGGAAAAGAGTGTGACACACGCACGCCACACGTAACACCCCCACCCCCACCCTCACCCACAACAACACACACACCAATACATGCTGAAATATTATATTTACATCCCCCAACCCTCCCTGGAAGAACACAATGACAAAAGGAAATGATTTGAATGATTGTAATCATGTAAAATCCATTAGTCAAAACTTTATATACACTATAAACAAATATGTACACCAAGAATTCAAGTCCAGGTACTGCACCTATATAGTCCGTGGACCACTGGGCCCAAAATGCATGGGCGAGGCCCACACTCGATACCCAATCGAAACGGAGAGAACACTGCAGGGGCATCAGATCAAAATAAAACAGGCACCTCAGGGGGAGGGGAAGGGGGGCACCTCAGCCGGATGAGTGCACGACACCAGCAGAACGAGGGGGCTCCATGCCCATTGATGCATCCTGGGGAGTGCAAAGCCACAGTCTCTCAAGTCTCTCCAGTGGGTGGGTTGCCCACTGCTTTATCCTGGGGAGTGCAAAGGCACAGTCTCTCAATTCTCTCCAGTGGGTGGGTTGCACACTGCTGTATCCTGGGGAGTGCAAAGCCACAGTCTCTCAAGTCTCTCTAGTGGGTGGGTTGCCCACTGCTTTATCCCGGGGAGTGCAAAGCCGCAGTCTCTCAAGTCTCTCCAGTGGGTGGGTTGCCCACTGCTGTATCCCGGGGAGTGCAAAGCCACAGTCTCTCCAATGGGTGGGTTGCCCACTGCTGTATCCTGGGGAGTGCAAAGCCACAGTCTCTCAAGTCTCTCCAGTGGGTGGGTTGCCCACTGCTTTATCCTGGGGAGTGCAAAGCCACAGTCTCTCCAGTGGGTGGGTTGCCCACTGCTGTATCCTGGGGAGTGCAAAGCCACAGTCTCTCAAGTCTCTCCAGTGGGTGGGTTGCCCACTGCTTTATCCTGGGGAGTGCAAAGGCACAGTCTCTCAATTCTCTCCAGTGGGTGGGTTGCACACTGCTGTATCCTGGGGAGTGCAAAGCCACAGTCTCTCAAGTCTCTCTAGTGGGTGGGTTGCCCACTGCTTTATCCCGGGGAGTGCAAAGCCGCAGTCTCTCAAGTCTCTCCAGTGGGTGGGTTGCCCACTGCTTTATCCCGGGGAGTGCAAAGCCACAGTCTCTCCAATGGGTGGGTTGCCCACTGCTGTATCCTGGGGAGTGCAAAGCCACAGTCTCTCAAGTCTCTCCAGTGGGTGGGTTGCCCACTGCTTTATCCTGGGGAGTGCAAAGCCACAGTCTCTCCAGTGGGTGGGTTGCCCACTGCTGTATCCTGGGGAGTGCAAAGCCACAGTCTCTCAAGTCTCTCCAGTGGGTGGGTTGCCCACTGCTGTATCCTGGGGAGTGCAAAGCCACGGTCTCACAGGTGGATGCCTTTCTCCACTTGTTCTGGAGGGGGCCTTGTGCCCAGAGTGCTTCATCCTGCCAAAGACTGAGGTAGTGGATGTGATTCTCCACTGGTTCTGGAGGGGGCCATGTGCCCAGAGTGCTTCATCCTGCCAAGGACTGAGGTAATGGATGTGAATCTCCACTGGTTCTGGAGGGAGCCTTGTGCCCAGAGTGCTTCATCCTGCCAAGGACTGAGGTAGTGGATGTGACACTCCACTGATGGTGTGGCAACATCGAAGCTGCCCAGGCCCCTGGAACTGACCACCAGCCTCGTACAAATTACCACTGGGGATGACAGCCATGTCTGTGGTGGTGCCACTGGCTCAGGATGTCGCGTGGCCGCTGGCGGTGCTTGCGGCGGTGCTAGCGGCAGTCATTGGGGCAGCGGTGCTCGTGGCGGTCATTGGGCTGGCGGTGCTGGTGGCGGCCTCACTGACTGCGGTGCAGGTGGCTGGCTCACTGACTGCCGTGCTGGTGGCTGGCTTACTGACTGCTGTGCTGGTGGCTGGCTCAATGACTGTCATGCTGGCAGCAGTGTGAGTAGCGGCGGTGCTGGTGGCGGACTCATAGACTGCGGTGCTGGTGGCGGTGTGAGTAGCAGCAGTGCTGGTGGCGGGCTCCCTGACAGCAGTGCTGCTGAAGGGCACAGTGTCTGCGATGCTGGTGAAGGGCTCAGTATCTGGGGTGCTGGCGGCAGTGTCCGTGGTGGCGGTGCCGGTGGCAGTCTTGTCCGCCGTGCAGGTTGGCGGCGACGTTGACTTGCCTTTCTTTTTCAGGCCCTTCCCCACCTTGGATAGTGGCGCAGCTGTCTTGCCACTCCCAACTATTGTCTTGGCTGAGCCCTTGGTGGCAGGTGTTTTGGCCTTCTCCCTCTGGGATGTGGGCAACTTCTTCTGTTTTGGAGCTGGGGGAATGTCCTTAGACACTGGGAGCCCTGTTGCTTGGCGTACTCCAGAATCCGGATATTACTGGCACCACTGTGCCCGGTGATGTGGTGACTGAGGTGCTGGGTTGGGACCTGGAAAGGCGGGCCCTAGGGGACGGATGGGGGGGAGGTGTAGGGAAGAGGTCATCATTTGATAGGAAAAGCTTTTTTGACACACTGGGACGGGTAGATGGAGGGGGTTTGGGAGTGGAGGAAGAGGTAGTGGTTGTAGGAGGTGTTTGTATGCTGACTTTGGGTGAAGGTGCATGGGCTGGAGGCTGTCATGAGGTGGATGGCTGTTAGGTGGGTGTGTGACTGTGTTTGTGTAGTTTGGGAGGAGGGCTCACAGACACACTGGGAGAGGACACAGGGGATGTGTGAATGGTAGTGGGGGTGGTGAATGCACGTGAGCGGTGTGTGGTGATGGGCGTGCTGGTGATGGAGGTAGTGGCTGAAGATGTAGTGCATGCAGGTGTGAGTGGAGACGAGACAGGGAGGGAGGAGGGAGACGAGGAGGAGAGGGACACAGTGGAGGCAGTGGATGTTGGTATGTGTGCATGGGTATGATGCTTGTGTGAGTGCTTGTGGGATGTGTGGTGCTTATGTTTGCCAGAGCCACCCTTGTGTGTTGAGGTGTGTGCATGCTGGTCTGATGGTGTGCTTGGGATAGGCTGAGGTACTGGGGATTGGGTCTGGGTGGAGGAAGTTGGAGGGGGGGAGGCTGGACACAGGGACAATGGCTGCCATCAGAGCAGAGGCCAGAGCCTGAAATGCTCGCTGTTGGGCTGCCTGGCCAGAATGAATGCCCTCCAGGTATGCATTTGTCTGTTGCAACTGCCTCTCTACACCCTGGATGGCATTCAGAATGGTAGATTGCCAAACAGTGAGGGATCTCAGGAGGTCAATAGCCTCCTCACTGAGGGCAGCAGGGCTGACTGGGCCAGGGCCTGAGGTGCCTGGGGCGAAGGAGGTACCCACCCTCCTGGGTGAGCGGCCACAGGACACACGCTGAGGGGCTGCTGGGAGGGCGGTGCTGGTAGGGGGGTGGCGGCTGTACCTGTAGATGCGTTGGCATAGAGGGGCCCGCCACCGCAAGGGAGCTCCCATCAGAGGAAGAGTCGGTGTCGCTGGTCTCAGCTCCTGTCCCCGCCGTGGAGCTCCCCTTGCTCTCTGTCCCACTGGTGAATTCAGACTCCGTTGTCTGGACCTCCAGGGCCATGTGGGATGCACCTCCCTCCTGCTCCGGTGGCACTGCTCCTCCGCCTGATGATGCTAATGCACACAAGAATAGGGAGACCACAAAAAGGGGAGGGAAGAAAGAAGAAAGACATGTTCAGTGCATACAATACCGCTACCGTCGGCAGATACTACAGACACAGCAGCCATGCACTTAGAGTTCCCTAATTAATCACAAGGACATGGGGTACATGGCCTATGCCCGATTGCTGCACACATGGAAGTCACAGGAGCCTGACTAGGTGTAGATGGCTCTTACCACTGGTGGGGATGGGGTGCCACTTAGCCTGCCTCACAGAGGGTCCTTGCCTACAATGCTCGCCCTAGCCTAGGGTAACCCACTGCCCACCTCCCCCACCCAGACAACTCCAATGCGCGCCGAGTCAGCTGAATGAGAGTGTACTCACCCCCTAGTGGCTTCTGTGATGCTCTCAAGCGCCCATCCAACTCCGGATACGCCACCGTCAGGATCCAGAACATCAGGGGGGTCATGGTGCGACGGGCACCCCTCCCCCATTGGGAGGCCATCCCCAGCTGGGCCTCTGCCGTCTTCTTGCTCCAGCGACGAAGGTCCTCCCATCTTATACGGCAGTGGATGCTCCATCTGTGGTGGACCCCCAGAGTCCGGGCGTCCTTGGCGATGGCATGCCAAATATCCATCTTCTGGTGGGCGCTGACCTAGAGGAATAGTACAGGGGAAAATGTAAAACTTTTACCATCCGGACCGTCACAGTCATTGTCCCACGTTCCCACCCTTGCCCTGACGCACATACACTCACCATCCGATCATGCAGGCCTCATCTCCCCCCCTATCTTCCATTCACACCACTCCAAACAGGCATTGCCCATACAGTATGCTCACAATGTACTCACCTGTTTGTCTGGAGGACCATAGAGTAGCGTGTACTGGGGAGGACCCCTTCCACTAGTTTATCCAACTCCTCTGATGTGAAGGCAGGGGCCCTTTCCCCAGACACATGAGCCATCGTCGCTTCCAGACTGAGGTCATAGCAGCACTTGCAGTGTAGGTCCTCTCCTGTCGAAGATCAGGTATCAAGTGAGTGAACAGACAGAAAATGGTGGTCACGTCCACGGCGGTGCGTACCGTCACCGCCGGCGTACATCATCATTGGCTCCTGGAACCCATAGGGCCCAATGTTAACCAATGCAGGATTGCGCCGCGGTCTTCGACCGCCTACCGCGACGGTGTACAACTCCAGCGCAGTTACCTCATATCCCCTTGTCCCACATTACAGGTCAGGCAGCCGCCATTTCAGGGGGCCACATGGCATACATTTTTAATGCGTCACACATATATAGGCCTTGTATATACACAGAGACAGGCACATAGCGTATTGACAAATGTGTGCAATAAAATTATTTTTTTACTAACTCAATGTTGGCTGACTCTGTAATCGCTGTTCTCATCCATAGGGCACGTCCGCTGGGGCAGGTGAGGAGATGGCGGCATCCTCTGGTGTACAGACCGCTTGTGGACCTGTCGACAATGGAAGAGAGACATGTAGTAGTCACCTACAGACTTGATCGTGCCACAATTCAGGAACTGTGTGCCCAGTTGGAGCCAGACCTGATGTCAGCTATCCGCCATCCCACAGGAATCCCCCCTCTAGTGCAGGTCCTGTCAGTACTCCATTTCCTGGCAAGTGGGTCTTTTCAAACAACAGTGGCCATAGCATTAGGGATGTCCCAGCCTATGCTCTCCAGCGCGTTACCCAGAGTGTTATCTGCCCTGCTGAAACACACGTGCAGCTACATCGTGTTCCCTCAGCTGGAGGATTTGCCTACAGTGAAAGGTGAATTCTATGCCCTGGGACATATCCCCAACATCATAGGTGCCATTGATGGGACACATGTGGCCTTGGTCCCCCCACAGAGGAGTGAACGGGTGTACAGAAACCGGAAGAGCTACCATTCTGTGAATGTGCAGATGGTGTGTTTGGCCGACCAGTACATCTCCCATGTGAACACCAAGTTTCCTGGCTCAGTGCATGACGCTTACATTCTGAGGAATAGCAGCATCCCTTTACGTGATGGGGCAAGTCCAGAGGCACCGTGTGTGGCTAATAGGTGAGGACAAGGACCCTATACTCTGTGAATAGTTGTCCGGGTCTGGGGTTGTCCCTAAGAGTTAGTGTGTGTCTAACAGATTTCCCTCGACATTTGCAGGTGACTCTGGTTACCCCAACCTGTCATGGCTACTGACCCCAGTGAGAAATCCCAGGACAAGGGCAGAGGAACATTAGAATGAGGCACATGGGCGAACTAGGAGAGTGATTAAAAGGACCTTCGGCCTCCTGAAGGCCAGATTACGGTGCCTCCATATGACAGGTGGTTCCCTAAACTACTCACCAAAGAAGGTGTGCCAGATCATCGTGGCCTGCTGTATGCTGCACAACTTGGCTTTGCGACGACAGGTGCCTTTTCTGCAGGAGGATGGTCCAGAAGGAGGTCTTGTGACAGCTGTGGAGCCTGAAGAGGAGGCAGAAGAAGAGGACATAGACTACAGAAACAACATAATCCAGCAATACTTCCAGTTAGACACAGGTAAGAAGACATCACTGCCTCCTACATCTGATAAAATTGTTAGACCTATCATCTGTCTGTCACTTTCACCCAGTGTATGGACCCTGAATTGTCACTTTGCCTTCCCATTTCACAGATGTGGCTCCCACTGTGTGACCTCTGCTATGTTACCTCATGGACTAGAGCTGTGTGACATAGGTATGTTGACAATAGAATGGACATTGCTATATTCCATAGTTATTTGTGAAAGCACAGACTGACTCCAGATTGTTATGAGATTCAAGGATGTTTATTTAAGTGCTAAATAGTGGAGGGGGTTGTACAATGGTCAGGGGTGATGGTGGAGGAATGTCCACTGCAGAGTCCAGTTATTAGTCTCACAGGTGCATTGTCCAAAGGGGCATAGGAAGTGGAGCTATGGCAGTTTAAGGATGGACAGGGTGACAAAGTGGGACAGAAGGATGACATTCAGGGTGGTCTAATTTCTTGGCGGGGGTCTTGGCATTGTTCTCTGTCTTTGTCCTGGATCTCAGGGACCGCTTGCGGGGTGGTTCTCCATCTGCAGGGGGTGGGGTGCTGGTGTCGTGGTCCTGTGGCGGTGCCTCCTGTCCACTAGTGCCGGCGGAGGTGGTGGGCAGTTCATCATCCAGGCTACTGTCAGGGGCCACTTGTTGTGCCACAGTGTCCCTCCTGGTGTTCACAAGGTCCTTCAGCACCCCTACAATGGTGCCCAGGGTGGTATTTATGGACTTGAGCTCCTCCCTGAACCCCAAATACTGTTTCTCCTGCAGCCGCTGGGTCTCCTGAAACTTGGCCAGTACCGTTGCCATTGTCTCCTGGGAATGATGGTACGCTCCCATGATGTTGGAGAGGGCCTCGTGGAGAGTGGGTTCCCTGGGCCTGTCCTCCCCCTTTCGCACAGCAGACCTCCCAGTTCCCCGGTTTTCCTGGGCCTCTATCCTCTGAACCGTGTGCCCACTGCCACTGCCCCCAGGTCCCTGCTGTTCTTGGGTTTGTGGGTTTGCCTGGGTTCCCTGTAGTGGTGGACACACACTGCTTTACGTGTCCTGGGGACAGAGGTATGGGCCCGCTGGGTGGGTGCTGTGCTGGTGTTTCCTGGGGGGGGAAGCTCTGTGGTGGCCTGTGACTGTGTCAGGGGAACCGACTGTCCCGGATGGGCCGGGCTGGTCATCTAGATCCAGTTGGACAGAGCTGCTGTCATCACTGTGGGCCTCTTCTGTGGGGGGGGTGGACATGTCTGGAACGTCCTGTCTGGTGACGTTGGGTAGGGGTCCTGCAGGGGTGTAAAGGCATGATTATTGCATCTGTGTGTGCCATGGTGTGCAATGGGTGGGTGACCCTGTACCCCAGTGCTTACATTCTTGTGTAGGACCTTGTGTGATAATTGTTTTGGGGTCTGTGTGGGTATGTGTAGTGGACATGCTTTGGTGATGTGTTTCCATGCTTTGTTGTTGCATGCAGGGCTTGGTGTTGAGATGTGTGGTTTGTGATAATAGGACATATGTGAGCAGCTGGAGGGAGTTGGAGTGATGGGGTGAGGGCGAGGGTGGGGGTATGTGTTGGCATGCAGGTAGGGTGGGGGATATGGTAGTTAAAGATTTGACTTACCAGAGTCCATTCCTCCAGCTACTCCTGCGAGGCCCTCAGGATGCAGTATAGCCAGGACCTGCTCCTCCCAAGCTGTTAGTTGTGGGGGAGGAGGCGGGGGTCCGCCGCCAGTCCTCTGAACTGCAATGTGGTGTCTTGAGACCACGGAACGCACCTTCACCCGTAGGTCGTTCAACCTCTTCCTGATGTCATCCCGTGTTTTTGGATGCTGTCCCACTGCGTTGACCCTGTCCACGATTCGGCGTCATAGCTCCATCTTCCTAGCTATGGAGGTGTGCTGCACCTGTGATCCGAATAGCTGTGGCTCTACTCGGATGATTTCCTCCACCATGACCCTGAGCTCCTCCTCAGAAAACCTGGGGTGTCTTTGCGGTGCCATGGGGTGCTGTGGGTGATGTGTGAGGTAGTGTGTGTTGTGATGTGTGGGGGATGTGTTTGTGTGTGTTGTGTGAGGTGCGTGGATGTTGTGTGGGTGATGGTGTTGAGTGCCTGTGGATGCTAATTTGTTGATGGTGGTGCTTCTCTCTGGCCTTCTGTCGCAATTCTGGTCGTAAGGGTTTGTGGGTGATGTGGGGGTGTGTTTTATATTGTATTGGGTGTGTGGGAGTGGTGTGTGTATGTGTATCAGGTGTGTGTATTTCGAATTGTCCAATGTGGTTGTGTTTTGTAAGAGTGTGTGTATTTTGAGCGCGGCGGTGTGTACCGCCAATGGTTTACCGCGGTTGAAACACCGCTGCATGGATTCGTGGGTCGTGATAGTGTGGGCGTTTTCCTGTTGGCATGACGGTGGAGGTTTTGTTATCGCCAGTTTATCACTGACTTTTGGTGTGGCGGACTTGTGTGGGTGTCTGGATTGTTGCGGATTCCGAACTGTGGGTCGTAATAGCTGTAGCTAAATTCCGTGGCCGTGGTGGTGTGTTCTAATTGGATGACAAGGCTCTCAGGCGTGGGGTGTTGGGCCAGGAATTTCGGGTCTGACGGCGCAGGCTGATGGCGGCTGGCAGTCGTCCTATTCACAGGAGCCCGTGTGCTGGGTCTGGACCAAGTACCCAAAAGGACCTCTGTCAGTGCTTCATTAAAGGGTAAATGGGGCTCGGAAGAGGAAGACCCCGGCTGAAGTACGTCAGTTAGGATGTTAGGCCTAACCTCCACAGAAGAAAGCTCGAGGTGCAGGACTTCAGCTGCCCTTCTCACCACCATAGAGTAAGAAGCACCCTCCTCCGTAGCCACGCTAGGAGGAGAGATCATACCAGTGTCAGGGGAGGTGTCTAGTCCACTGGCATCACCCAAATCCTGCACCCAGTCCATTTGTGGGTCATGCTGATATTCTAAAGGGTCCAGCGACCCCTCCATACTCTCCCCATATCCATACCCTCAAGAATAAGGGTTTGGATCAACCCTGGGCCCAGGAGAGCCCACAGAGAACGAAAAAGGCGTCCATTGACGTTGTTCTGTCTCCAGGTTGTTGGGTATGAGGATGGGATCAATGTTGATTGTGGGCCCAACCAACGTCGGGAGCGTTGATGTCTGACCCAATGCCGGGGAAGGTCTCTGTGGCACGACCAGCGTCAGGATGGATCCGCAATTGGATCCAGAGGGGCCCTCCGGAGCCGAGGCCGAAGCCGACGGCTTTGAAACCGCCTTTAAATGAGGCGCATGGCCTTGTAAAATTCTTTGAGTTGGGCGGTGGTGGCTCTGGCTCCTGGGAAGTTGGGGAAGCGCGAAGCCGACCCAGAAGATGGCCCCCGTTGACAGAACCCTAGAGCGTTGACGCTCTCTCTGCGTCGCATCATCCGATCGACGGGGTGAAGTCGAAGAACGCTTGTCTTTCTTTGACTTCTTCTTTTTTTGACCCAAATTTCCCAATGACTTGGAGGACGAAGAGTGGTGGTGACTCCGCAGCCAGTCTCTAGACCTTCCTCTCGAACAGAACCATGAGCGCCGCGGAGTCGAGTGTCGGGCTGCCATGAGCCTTTGGGTTCATGGCCCGACACTTGGAGCACGACTTCGGGTCGTGATCGCGCTCCAGACACCCTAGGAACACGAGGTGCGGATCTGTCACCGACATCGCTCGGTGACAGGAGTGGCAGGGCTTGAATCCGGTCTTGCAGGATATCCCTTCACGCATCCACAAACTCGTCAAAGATAAAACAAAAATGATGACGTAGTCAATAAATGACCTGGCTCTTCTCCGGATCTGCGCATAGGCTGGAAAAGAACTGACGTCAGCGCACTGGGGTGGCGCCTAAATACAACCGCGGCATCATCACGGCGAACATGACGCCAACAACACCCGCGGAGTCGACCAAGGCCACCTGACGGCACGCAGAGGTACTGCTCAAAGAAAAATCCCCAGATCCAGTATGACGACTGGGGAAATTCAAAGGTAAGGAATCTGCAACTAGAAGTCTCAATCAGATAAATCTATTTGGAGTGAATGGACTAATCCCAAAAAGAACAGACGCAAAGATATCCATCATTGTTTTTTGAATTCCTAAATGCGTTTAACTGAAGCTCCTGACTTAAAGAAAGTGTATATTGAGCGTGGCTTTTAACAAGTGTTTGATTACTGGAGAGTCGAGAATAGCAACTACATGATTATGGTTTTATTAATGTAATCACAGATTTCATCACTGCTGGAAAATGCTCATATTACTTTCCTGGCATCTTCATTACACTGAGTCCTACTCTTCCTCGTAACAGTCCTTCTCTATGTGGGTGACCTAACACCACAGCAGCAAATACCATTTTTCTAAGCATAGCTAGTCTCTCTCAATTGGAGGAGTGTAAGTGGGTCAACCTTCCCCGAGAGGTCCTGCAACCGCAAGCAGAAATGTAAGTCAATGCACAATGGTTGATGAACTGGAAGCAGAACTGTGATGAGGAAGTGTAGGACTCAGCGTAATGAGAAAGGGATTTGAGCATTATCACTCTGTCCATCTTCCTCATCACAGTCCTTATCTATGAGGACACAACAAACAGTTAGAGGTGCACTGATTAAACAGCCACATCAGACAAACTATACACTCTTACCCCCTAATACCACCAGTCTAAATGTCAGTCCCATCAATAACAATGTGCTGGGAGCAAGAAGCCCCATTCTCAGCACACTATAGAAGGGCTGGGTAACCAATGGACACAAAGGTGTAGTAGCCCTAGGAAGATGTACAACACCAACAATACCTAGGCAACTATCAACAATGAGAGGAGCATCACAGCATTGTTGGGATAGAAGGAACACAGGAGGAAAGTGTCCCTGACAGAAACAATCTACATCTGTTCGCAAGGGGCAGGGGATTACAGCAAGCAATGGCACCGTCCAGAAATGCAGGACTGGAACACTGCAAATTGTAAAAAACACCATAATGTCCAGATAGTAGCACTAACTACAACCCCTGAACTAATGGAAATGAAAGACAACAGAGGCACAGCTGTATCAGCAGGAAAGCCAATGACCAACTTGTCTTTAAGGAAATAAAGATGGGTACTCAATTCAAGGGTAGGCCAAACCACCCTTTGGTCTAGGAAAGTGAAGTCCTTGATAAAAGACCAGCAGAAGGGAAAAGGACACGTGAAGGCACTAGAAAGGGAAACCTACAGGCAGAATCCAAAGCCGAGACACAAGAGTTACAAAATATCCAGAATGGCCTAGAAAGGGAACACTGTGCCAACCAATGCAGCAAGAGGATCTGGAAACCGACCGATGTAGGAGGTCGACTAGCTCTGGCAGCACAACAATCGGTCAAGATTTACAGCAAGCATCTCTACAAGTGGGAGGGAGGATGGATGGCAATGATTCACAGGAGGAAAACACCAGGGACAACTTCAAAAGGGTCCAAGAAAGAAAAGGAGCAAAGTGAAAGTAAAACCGTACACAGTAAATAGGAAAAATAATACTCATGACCGAGGACACAGGAGTCGCAACAACCAGATATTACAGAGAAACATATCTTCCTTCTAAGCAATAGAAAAGGACCAAGTGTGAAGAAGTGATGAAGCTTCTTCCTGTCGGAAAAAGATCATACACATAAAACCACCTGAGAACCCCATGAGTTAGACTCAAATGGGGCACCCTTGGTCTTAAAGGCCAGAGGTACAGAGGCCAGGAGGCCAGATAAGCCATTAAGGCATGATGAACTGACATAAATAGAAGCAGGCTAAGACCAAGGCAGCACGGTGCAAGGCATATAATAGCCATAATCTAGGAACACAGTGAGGCACACAAATGTCACAAAGATGAAGCGACCATAACAAGCCAAAAGAGATATCATGGCCAGTGTCACAACGCAGTCAAATATTGCTGAAAAGCTGAATTCCTCCATGTTTTCCTCTCTGTCAGTGACTTTAGGAAATAGCTCAAAGGGTATAGGCTGAAAGGGCATAGAGGTCAAGGACCCAAACGTAGAAAGTGAGGAAAGTTACACAGCCTGAACAAAGACCTGGAGACATATCACAGACACAGTCCTAAAAAGAGTGGCGGATACTAAAGCGTGAATTGTAAAATACATTAAACTGTCTCATAGAGCTCACAGAACCACAGTTATCAACCAAGCAGCAGGTGCATTGGTATTGGGGCACATGGTGCATAGCACACGCTGGGATGCATGCCATGAGTTTTTACTTGATAGATCAATAGTAGAGGAAAGAGAGTGTACTCTACGCAATAAGCAACATGAGCTCTTTTGATAAAGACAATCTATGCGTCAAGACCCCTCACTGACATTTACTTTGTATTTCCATTTTTTTCACGTGCCTGATCGATGTAATCGAATTATCCGAAAATATTATTGTTAAGCTGGCCACTTACCTGCATAAATAAATCCAAAAATACAAAAGTATTCACCAGTCACGTGAAGCTACAAAGGTTTCTCTCTGCAAACTTTAAGATTTTTTTCGAAACCTCCATGAAGTTTTTCACACCCTAGAACACAGGCCAGGATGCGAAGCCGGACCTAAGGAAAGCCTGCGGAGAACACCTTGTGGTAGTGGGAACCAGGAGGCGGGGCCAGGAAGCCCATGCAGAAAGCCCACGAATGGGCTTAATGCAGGTTGGTGGCGTTTTTTAAACCTTCCTATCAAATCGCAGGCTGCACAAAAGGGTCAGCGGAGGAGTGCAATCAGCCGCGAAACATAGTGCTCAATAGATGAGGAAGTACCCTAATAGCTCCTCTGGGATGCCTGACGGCAGGGGCGGTGAGGGGCAAACAAGACTAAGTAAAAGGGGCAGTGGTACGCTGGCACAGCATTTGCAGCCCGGACAAGGTCAGGATCGCCCACAAAGACTTGTCAGCAAAGAAACCCTAGCCGCCGGCACAACTGGGACCCCGATAAGTATAACATACAACAGCTGATGAAAAGACAGTACTAGCGCAGGTGTTTTAATAAAAATTATTAATGAGTATTCATTTATTCTGAGTAATGGATTTGTGTAGAAAATATAACGCAGAAAAATAATGCACGTATCTGAAAATGTGATTACGATGAGTGGCGCCAGTGTTCACAAAGTGTACTTATTGATAGTCTAATACTATGAAATGTGGAGCACATGATTGTTTAATGTAGTAATATGTCATATTAATCCTTATGCATTTTGTATTAGCTTTATTAGTTGTAGACCTTAACTTAGCGAAGGTCTTGGCCTAGTTGCCAGGCCTAATGTCAAGCTGTATTTATTAATGTTTTAATAAATGGCTGTCCTAGAGAGTTAAACTGTGATTTTCCATTGTATTGTTTAAATGTGCTCGTAGCTGAGAAGTTTTCTCATGAGATCAGACTGCTAGAAGATGCTGTTCTTGCTAAATGTAACATTTTGTGTGCAATGTGTGTAAGACTGACTTTCTCAGGAGGAGAACAATGGCAACACTGACTGGAGTAGAAGTTGCAACAATATTGTTACCTGATGAGCCGGATGATGAGGACATTGTAGGACAACTAATCAACGTCATGTGAAAGGAGTAATAGTAGAATTCATAGATTTGGAGTTTTAGTTTTATTGGACAGTGTGAACATGAGATCCCTTGATTAATAGGGATTTGGGAAATAGTTTTAGTGAGATCAACTTAATGAGACTGCACTGAGAAGAAAATAGCATTCTGCATTTTGCATTTTTGCCTTAAGCATTCCGTATTTGCCATTAGCTCATTTTGCGTCTTGACAAAAGACGTGTTTAACTTTATTGCTTAAAGTCTTTGCGTTTTCTGAACTTTGATGCTGAATCCTGATGCCTAGCCGATCGACTGATGTCCAGAGGACGAAGATTGACTCGGCTTGCTGATCCATACTGAGGATAGGTATTATGAATTAGAATGTTGATTACCATGCATATTTGCTTTTTCTTTCTGGGTATCAACTACACTGTTTTGATAGAGCCATAGGTAGATGTTTTTCCAAATTCGTGTTACTAAATTGTTTTGCATGAAGCCCAACATGCTGATGCTAATCTGATGTTAGTCAAGGATCCTCACTAATGAAATTCTGCTAATAGGGAATAATGCTTGATGAATTTCTCTGCTGAACCTGAATGTATGTGATCACATTGACCCAGCTGACCTTGCTAGTAATTTGAACCATAACCTTAGAGTGTGTCGTAGTTCAAGCTTTGATTAGATTGCACTTCTTCTGCTGCTTTGGACAGCCAGTATTGTTTCTGCATGTGTTTCATTTGAGTTTGAGATCAATCTACATGACCTTAGCATTTCTGTTGCTGTCTGGCTACTAGCTCCCAAAAATGGGATCAGTAACTACACATGCCATGTTAGGGCAACGGTTACGAGGGGCACAGGGGCAACAAGCTTTCTCTCTAATAGGTTGGTTGATGGAAGGAGTGAAGCAATTGTGTCGAACTGCTATAGATGTGGAAGAGAGTTGGGGCCCTTGGCATACAATTTCAGAGGCAAATTAACAACTATGAGAAATGGCGATGCAGAACGCAGTGTATTCCCAACAATTTTTAGGGCCTGACGTTGAACCTGTGACAGCAGGGATCAGGGCACGACTAATCAGGAATGCCCCTCCGCATATGAAAGGTGCCTTGTTGGCTCTTCTAGGACCCGCTCAGGGAAGACCAGTGGGGGATGTGGTATTATTAATGGCACAATTGGAAGGGCTTGACAGGCAAAAATCAGCAAGAGCTGTGGGGCAAGACAATAAGTATAAGGGAGGAGAGTCTACAATAGAAGTGACCAGACAGGTGTGGATAGATTTATTGAATGCTGGGGTGAAGAAAGAGGAGATAGACAGGAAGCCTACCCCTTATCTGCTTAATAGATGGAAAGCATTGCAGCATAGACTAAAAGAAAAGGAGGTATTCGATGAAAAGCAGCCCTCAGCACCACCAATGGAAGAGTCTGAGAAAGAAAAAACAGAGTCAGGGAAAAGTAGGAAGGTGCCTGTCTCAACTCTATATCCCGACTTGTCCAGCGATGGCTGGAAAGTCCCAGACCCCTTATTATGAAGGTCAGGCCAAACCCTGGGAGTCAGAGCAGTGCAAGAGGTAAGCCCCGGGGACAGGCGTCATATGTACCTCTTATTACTTATTGGCAAAAAGGAACACAACATGTTATGGCACTGCTCGATACAGGTGCAGAAGTAACTCTGATAAATGGGAACCCTAAGAGGCTGCCAGGAAAGGGTGTGATCATTAATGATTACGGGGGTACTGAGACAGAGGCCATACCCATTAAACTCAAATTGTCAATTGGTAAAGGACCCCCATTCTCGGCAGAGGTATTAATAGCTGAAGTACCAGAATACATTATTGGCATGGATTTGTTACTAGGCAAAACTATTGATACGAAATGGGGAACATTTACTTTCGGTGTAAGGAACGCACATATAAAGAAATCTATTACAGTTCTGATTGGGCATGCAAAGTGGAGCCCATTACATGTGCCTCCATGTCATGAACTAATAGCCAGAGATTTCGCCAACTTCTCGGCAGGGAACACCCGACTTGCACATTACATTGATGACATCATGATCACTAGGGAAACCAAAGAACAAGTCTCAGACACACTGGAAAGGTTAATTGAGTACTTACAGCAGAGAGGATGGGCTATTAAACCGAAAAAGGTCCAAGGCCCTGCACAAGAGGTGACATTCCTGGGCGCTATTTGGTCAGGGCCGGTGAAAAGAATACCACAGAAAGTGATTGATACGGTACAGCAGCTAAAGATTCCTACAACTAAGGCAGAAGCACAACGATTTATTGGTTTGATAGGATTCTGGAGACAACATATCCCTCACTTAGGATTAATACTGAGACCATTATATCAAGTCACACGAAAAAAGCATGCTTTCCAATGGGGACCTGAACAGCAAGAGGCCTTTGAGGGGCCAAAAGATGCATTACAGAACTATTTTGCATTAGGTCCCATCACAGAAGGAGACCCGTTTGAGCTGGAAATTATAGTACAGGATGATGTAGTGATGTGGAGCCTATGGCAGAGGCAAGGGAAAAAGAGGGTGCCACAAGGATTCTGGTCAAAGAGATTAACACCATCCATGAGCAATTACACCCCGTTAGAGAAAGAACTAGCAGGGGCATATTGGGCAATAGTGGAAACGGAACGCATAACTGGTGACCGGACGGTTACCTTAAGAACACGGGTCCCCTTACTAGGCTGGATAAGAGAAGGAGGGGTTGGCACTAAAGTAGGGAGGGTGCAGGAGTCTACCATCGTAAAGTGGAAATGGTACCTGCAGCAGAGAGCAAAGTCGGGGCCAGCAGGAGTGTCGAAGTTATAAGAAGATATGCTAGGGGCAGTGGACTTGCAGGCAATGGCCCCCTCACCAGAACCTTCTGAAATGGAAGATTCACCGTTTAAAACAGCCCCACCTTTTGAACAACTTACTTAAGAGGAACAACAAAATGCATGGTTCACGGATGGCACTGTCCAGTACCATCAAGGAAAAAGACAATGGCAAACAGTTGCATTC
Source organism: Pleurodeles waltl (assembly GCF_031143425.1). NCBI lineage: Eukaryota > Metazoa > Chordata > Amphibia > Caudata > Salamandridae > Pleurodeles > Pleurodeles waltl. The sequence goes on along the minus strand of NC_090451.1, from coordinate 76,199,407 downwards.
CAGCCTGCTACAGAAACGCTGTTGCTGAGAGGAGGAGATAATGGATCAAGCCAGCTTGCAGAACTGCAGGGGGTAGCAGCAGTGATCGAACAGGCCCCCATTGGAGAGAAAACATTTGTGTACACTGACAGTTGGGCCACTTACCAAGGACTAGTAAGCTGGGCCCGACTTGGCGCAAAGATGGATGGAAAATTAAAGGCACCCCCATCTGGGGAGGCGAGCAGCTATGGGAAGAGATGTGGGAGAAAGGGCAAAAATGTCAAATCTATGTGGGACATGTGGATGCCCATTGCCCATCGGACACCTCGCTTGCACCTCTATTCAACAATACTGCGGATCAGATGGCCAAAACACGAACAGTGCTCATCAATGAGGAAGCTGAAGCTGCTTTAGCAGCCGGACATCTAGGAGAAAATGGCACTTAAGCATGGGCACAACAACAACAAATTCCAATTATTAAAGAACAAGTGCAACAAGCAGTAATGGAGTGCCCCACATGCAACCAGATTAGACAAATGCCCCTGCAAAAGAAGCCTAGCAGCCATATCAGAAGAGGAACTGCAGCTGCTACGGTGTGGCAATTGGACTATATTGGGCCGCTACCAAAAGAAGGAGGAAAAAACTACGTATTGACCATGGTGGATACCTACTCTGGCCTTATGTTGGGTATGCCTTGTAAGTCTGCAGACCAGAAGCCTACTTTGCGAGGGCTAAACTACCTGATAAAACATTATGTGGTACCTGATGAGATCCAAACAGATAGGGGCACACATTTTTCAGGGAAAGCAGTGCAGGACTGGGCTCAGGAACAGGGAAATCGGTGGATATTACACCCTAGTTATTATCCACAAGCTGTAGGCATGATTGAGAGATATAACGGATTGTTGAAAGAACAGCTAAAAAAGCATAGCAGACTCTAAAAGGGTGGAGTAGTAATTTAGACAAGGCCTTATTCAAATTGAGCAACAGACCAGTTGGGCAGCAGACTCCTTTCATTCGGATGACAGGGCATGATAGAGAAACCACACATACAATGATTGTCTGGAAAAATGACTCTAGAGCTCGATTACCTTTGCAGGCTACTTCTGGCAGTATAGGACTGGACCTGTTTGCTCCAGAAGATGAAGAAGTACCTGTAGGACAGGTGGAAACTGTTCCCTTAGGAATAGGAGTAAGAGTACCACAAGGAACATATGGTAGAATTGCCCCTCAATCCAGCCTAGCCATCAAGGGAGTGTCGGTACTTGGGGGAGTCATAGACCCAGATTACAGAGGAGAAGTTAAATTAATATTGTTGAACCAAGGAAATGATGCTGTATCACATCAAGCACATGAAAGACTTGCACAATTGATTTGTGAACAAGTGTACACCCTCCATTTTGAAGAAAGATCTGCCCCCCGATAACACCCAGAGAGGTGAGGGAGGACTTGGAAGCACAGGAAGAAAAGTATGGGTGCGTCATCCAGGAAAAAAGCCAGAGGCAGGAGAGATATTGAGTCAAGGGGTGGGGAGTACGTATATTGTACTTTTAAAGAACTCTAATGTACCTGTGTTTGTACCTGCAGTGAGACTTACCCCACGGTTGTAAATGATGACATCTGAGTCGATGACGTGGTTCCTGTTTGTGGTCATAATTGCGACCGAAAGAGGTGTTTGGGTTTGACCGAATGTAGCAGAGAATGTCGTTACCGACCTTCATGCCACTTGAGCACCTCAAGCCGCTAACGTAACTGATGACCAGGGAAAGATTTCACTTTGCAACGTAAAGGTACCTGGAGGCAAGTGGATGGCTGCCAAAGCTGTGACCTGGAAAGTAACCGCACAGTAAATCTGACATGCTAACAGACTAAGGGGGTCATTACGACCCTGGCGGCCGGCGGTAAGGTGGCAGTAACACCGCCAACAGGCTGGCGGTGTTTCGCCAGCAATTATGACCGTGGCGGAATTGCCATGGCCATACCGCCAGCCCCTCCAATTTCCCGCCAGGATTCCGCCTGGCGGTCATAATCCCCAGGGCAGCGGTGCAAGCACTGCTGCCCTGGGGATTATGAGTCCCCGACCGCCAGCCTGTCTGTGGCGGTAAACACTGCAATTGAAAGGCTGGCGGTAAGGGGACTTGGGGTGCCCCTGGGGGACCCTGCACTGCCCATGCACTTGGCATGGGCAGTGCAGGGGCCCCCAGGCATAGCCCCGTCGCGCATTTCACTGCCCGAATTTCAGGCAGTGAAATGCACGACGGGTGCTACTGCACCCGCTGCACATCAGCATTGCCGCCAACAATGTTGATGTGACATTTCCGCTGGGCCAGCGGACGGTAACACTGTTACCGTCCGCTGGCCCAGCGGAAATGTCATAATAGGGAGCCAGGAATACCGCCGGCAATGGCGGTATTCTGTCTCCAGCGGCCTCGGCGGTCTTGTAAAAAGACCGCTGAGGCCGCGTATTGACCCCCTAAATGAGTTGCAAGGGACGCCAACAACAGTACAGGCTTTGAATTATACCCTGAACAGGATATGTAAATATTGTGATACCATTGTACCTTTTACACCAGCACAGGCATATCCGTGCAAACCCTCTGATTGTTCTGACAAACAAAGTATTTTACCAGGACATATGGTGGTTGTTACAATGAACAATGGAACCAAAGGAGCTCGATATTCCAAACCACCAGCCTTCATGTTTTATGTAGCTGAAAGACGCATGGTTAGCAACTTAGGCAATGTTTCCATAGTTAGATATAGAATAGGATGTAAGCAAGCTTTGCATGCAAGCATAATTAACCGTATTGTGTTACAGATAAATATTGCTAAGGGGAATGTCTCAAAGTATGATTCATTATGCACACCATGGACACCACAGTTATGGCCCTTGCCAAAGCTACATATTAGAAGAGATCTAGGATCCTTGATAGCCGGGGCCACTGGAATAGGGGTAGGGGCCCTGAAATCTTTTGATATTGAAGCCATTAGGAGTAAGTTATCCTCTACAGGATATAGTACAGGAGAGGCCATAAAAGTAATTTCTCAATGGGGGCCCACACACTCACAAGAAGTATGGAAGATCCTACGAGGGTCGTATCATGATTGGCAATGGCATAACTTCACTTATGAGCAATTTGGAAAAAGCTTTCAAAACACACAAACAGTGTCCAAGGGCATCCAGTGCATACTATGGCAAAGTATTGTTAATCAACAATATGCAGACTTTAAAGCGGAATGGGGACAGCTCCAGGGTGAATATTGGAGACAACAATTGCATTTGCCCGAGGAAACATGGGTAAAGCCCATACAGTTTCATTGTGAAATAGAAATGTGTTATGCTAATTTTGATATTGTAATTGTAATTGTAATCGTATTTATATAGCGCTTACTACCCCTGACGAGGCGTCGAAGCGCTTTTCGATGAGTAGCACGCTACTCCGGTACCCAACAAGAATTAGTGATGGATTAGTATAATTTAATAAGGAGTACAGTTTTAGTATTATTATGAGTTAATTTGAGTTGCGGATATGAGAGTTTGTTAGTTAGATTGACTGGAGTAATGGAGGGGTGGAGGAGGAAAGAAATCCAGAAGTGTTAATTGGGAGTTTATCCTTCATTTACTCAATCCAAAGGCTTGAGATGAATAAAAGGGGGGCGGAGGGGAAAGAGGATGTGGAAGGGTTAGGGAGAGCATAGTAGCAGGGTGAGATGAATGCAGGAGAATTTAGTAGGGTTGTGTGGGAGGTCACAGAGGTAGAGTGAGGTTTGGTGAGTTAGATGTGGGGGTGGAGGGATGAGCTTAGGCAGAGATATTTAGGAGATGAAAGTGGTCGAAGGGATTTGGGATGAGTCCGAGTGAGAATGGAGGATAGTTTGATAGAGACATGACATAAGAGCGATGAGTAGATAAGTGTGATAAAAAGAGAGCAGAAATTCATAGAAACATGCCAGGCACAGAAACAACATATACACATACATACACATATATATATATTTATACACACACACACATGACTATACACACACATCTGCACATACAATACATAATTAGAATCATGGGTAAAAAATACTTAGTCGTCCATCCATCATCCTGGTAAAAAGGCGGGAACTCCCCCACCTACCTCGAGGGTGGACGGGGCGTGGCCCAGCGGGCGGAGCCCACAGGTGCTCCACAAAGGGAGAAACCCTCCACTCTGTGTCTCCAGCAGAGGAAGACAGAAACCGCGCGTCCCAGTCAGACACAGACCACGCTCCAGCACATCATCAGCTCACCTCCAGGAAGGATTCCAGATCCCCTCCGCCATGGGATCTCTGAGCGCACAGCCCCGCCCCGCCCCATCCCTGCTAAGCCCAAGAGCCAGGGTGGGCCGTCCTTTCCAGAAGGTGAGCTTCAACCGCGGCATCTGCCGCGTCCACATTGTACACTAGGGTACGTGATGGGCCACGGGGGCAAAACGTCTTCAGCAACCTTGTGTGCCCCCGGCAATGTCATTGCCACTAGTGCGTCCCCGCGGAGATGTCCTCGCGCCCCTGCGCATCAACAACGCACCACGCGAGTCGGCGGCAAACGCAGTGGGGTCGCCTTGGAAAGCTGTCCATCATCCTGGCAAGAGGCGGGAATTCCCCTACCTACTTCGAGGGTGGACGGGGCGTGGCTCAGCGGGCGGAGCTTACAGGTGCTTCATAAAGGGAGAACCTTCTACTCTGTGTCTCCAGGAGAGGAAGATAGAACCTGCGTGTCACAGTCAGACACAGACCACGCTCCAGCACACCATCAGTTCACCTCCAGGAAGGACTCCAGATCTTCCTCTGCTATGGGATCTCTGAGCGCACAGCCGTGCTTCATCCTTGCCAAGCCCAAGAGCCAGGGTGGCTTGTCCTTTCCAGAAGCTGAGCTTCGACTGCGGCACCTGCTACGTTTATATTGGTAAGTGCTTCCTGTTGAGGTTTAGTTTCTGTAAAATGAGCATCGTGACCGAACCAACCGGAGTATTTTCTACGAGTATGTCAGTAAGCGTTACCTAGCATGTTTTATACGCCCCGTTTATATTGTACACTAGGGGTACCTGATGGGCCACGGGGTAAACGTCTCCAGCAACCTTGTGTGCCTTTGGCAATGTTATTGTTACTAGTGCGTCTCTGTGGAGATGTCCTCGTGCTTCTGTGCATCAACAACGCACCACCGGAATCGGCGGTAAACGCAGTGGGGTCGTTTTGGAAAGCTGTCCATCATCCTGGTAAAAGGCGGGAATTCCTTTACCTACTTCGATGGTGGACGGGGCGTGGCTCAGCGGGCGGAGCTTACAGGTGCTTCATAAAGGGAGAACCTTCTACTCTGTGCCTCCAGGAGAGGAAGATAGAACCCGCGCGTCACAGTCAGATACTGATTACGCTCCAGTACATCATCAGTTCACCTCCAGGAAGGATTCTAGATCTTTTCTGCTATGGGATCTCTGAGCGCAGAGCCTTCCTTCATCTTTGCCCAGCCCAAGAGTTACGGTGGCTTGTCCTTTCCAGAAGCTGAGCTTCAACTGCGGCACCTGCTACGTTTATATTTGGAAGTGCTTCTTTTGAGGTTTAGTTTCTGTAAAAATGCGCATCGTCGCCTACCCAACCGGGGTATTTTCTACGAGTATGTCAGTAAGCGTTACCTAGCATGTTTTATACCCCCCATTTATATTGTACACTAAGGTTACGTGATGGGCCACGGGGTAAACGTCTCCAGCAACCTTGTGTGCCTTTGGCAATGTGATTGTTACTAGTGCTTCTTTGTGGAGATGTCCTCCTGCTTCTGCGCATCTACAACGCACCACCGGAATCGGCGGTAAACGCAGTGGGGTCGTTTTGGGAAAGCTGTCCATCATCCTGGTAAGAGGCGGGAATTCCTTTACCTACTTCGAGGGTGGACGGGGCGTGGCTCAGCGGGCGGATATTACAGGTGCTTTATGAAGGGAGAACCTTCTACTCTGTGTCTCCAGGAGAGGAAGATAGAACCCGCGCGTCACAGTCAGATACTGATTACGCTCCAGTACATCATCAGTTCACCTCCAGGAAGGATTCTAGATCATTTCTGCTATGGGATCTCTGAGCGCACAGCCGTGCTTTATCTTTGCCAAGCCCAAGAGTTAGGGTGGCTTGTCCTTTCCTGAAGCTGAGCTTCAACTGCGGCACCTGCTACGATTATAATTGCAAGTGCTTCCTTTGAGGTTTAGCCTCTGTAAAATGAGCATCGTGGCCTACCCAACCAGAGTATTTTCTACGAGTATGTTAGTAAGCGTAACCTAGCATGTTTTATACGCCCAGTTTATATTGTACACTAAGGGTACGTGATGGGCCACGGGGAAAAACGTCTCCAGCAACCTTGTGTTCCTTTGGCAATGTGATTGTTACTAGTGCGTCTTTGTGGAGATGTCCTCGTGCTTCTGAGCATTAACAACGCACCACCGGAAACGGCGGTAAACGCATTGGGGTCGTTTTGGAAAGCTGTCCATCATCCTGGTAAAAGGCGGGAATTCCTTTACCTACTTCGAGGGTGGACGGGCGTGGCTCAGCGGGCGGAGCTTACAGGTGCTTTATAAAGGGAGAACCTTCTACTCTGTGTCTCCAGGAGAGGGAGAAAGAACCCGCGCGTCACAGTCAGATACAGATTACGCTCCAGTACATCATCAGTTCACCTCCAGGAAGGATTCTAGATCTTTTTCTGCTATGGGATCTCTGGGCGCACAGCCTTGCTTTAGTTTCCAAAGAAACTATAAATCAATAGAAATATACATATTATCTGGGAAAAAAAAAAAAATTATCCCCATAGGCATATGCAGTTCATAGTTGTTTGAAAAAGGTGGTTATGAAGGAAAGAGCCAACTCTTGAGTAGTTTCCTGAAAACAAGAAAGTTATCTGTGGCTCTTATAGTTGGGGGTAATGAATTCCATAGTTTGGCTGCTTGGACGGAGAAGGATGTACCACCTACAGTCTTTTTCTTGTATGGTGGTGTTCTAAGGCGGGGTGCCAGTCTTGAGCGGAGGGTTCTTTGTTGGATGTATTTGGTAATTTTCTTTCTGATGAAAAGCGGTCCTGTTCCATGTATAGCTTTGTGGGTGATACAAAGCAGCTTGAAAGTGCATCTTCTGGCAACGGGTAGCCAGTGTAGTGCTCTCAAGGCAGGGGAGATGTGGGCTTGCGGCTTTATATGTAGTAGTAGCCTGGCTGCGGAATTCTGGATACGTTGTCGTTTTTTCATAACAGATAGAGATGATCCATGGTAGAGGCTATTGGCATAATCCAGTTTGATATTATTTTCAAGCTTGTTTGTGTAGAAGACTCCGTCTCAACCTTGAGAACGAGAGTACAGGGAGAAGATGGAATGAAAACAAAGGCTGGGGAAGGGCAGAGCAGCCAAGCGCTGATAACATAGCTAGAAAATGCCAGAATGAGATAGAATCCAAGCTTCAAGTTATTTAAGCACTGAAGTGTGGGTGAGGGATTGGAAGCTCGCAGATGGAGTTGTGGAAGCTGCCATGGCCCAGCGCTGCCTCCCTGTTTGCTGACCGTGATGCTTGAGGGGGGAGAGAGGTCCAAGCAGGCTGTAGAGGGCTTCCCAGCATTTTGTGGACTAGGTTAAGTTCCACACAGGGATGAAAGGCCTTTATTTCTCTGCTCTATTATTATGACTGATTATTTATGCTTGCACTGTGTTTATAACCTGAAGTATTCAGTTCGTTTATATTTTGCCTCCTAAACATCTTAGTGAGAGTCTGCTGCAGTAATTGAAACATGCATTTTGGTGTGCCGTAAATCAAAGCTTATCTGCAGTATTCAACTCATTTATATTCTGCTTCCTGAACATCGTAGTGTGATGCATTTTGGTATACAGTTAAGCTTATATCTGTCAATGAAATATATATATATATATATATATATATATATATATATATATATATATATATATATATGGAAAATGTCACTTACCCAGTGTACATCTGTTCGTGGCATGAGACGCTGCAGATTCACATGCTGTGCACATCCCGCCATCTAGTGTTGGGCTCGGAGTGTTACAAGTTGTTTTTCCTCAAAGAAGCATCCTCGAGCCACAAGACCGGCTCCATTGCGCATGGGCGTCGACTCCATCCCAGATGGCCTTCCCCACAGAGGGTGAGGTAGGAGTTGTGTATATAGTAATAGTGCCCATGCAATGGAGTAAGTATGTATGTACATAATGTGACTAAAAGTGACATATTTACAGATTTACAAATGTACAAGTTTAATTGTTTTGTCAACTTCGAACGGCTACAGACTCCTGGGGAGGTGGGAGGGCGCATGTGAATCTGCAGCGTCTCATGCCACGAACAGATGTACACTGGGTAAGTGACATTTTCCGTTCAATGGCATGTGTAGCTGCAGATACACATGCTATGCATAGACTAGTAAGCAGTTACCTCCCCAAAAGCGGTGGTTTAGCCTGTAGGGGTTGAAGTTGTTTGAAATAATGTTCTTAATACTGCTTGTCCTACTGTGGCTTGTTGTGTTGTAAACACATCCACGCAGTAATGCTTGGTAAATGTATGAGGCGTAGACCATGTGGCTGCCTTACAGATTTCAGTCATTGGAATGTTTCCTAGAAAAGCCATCGTGGCACCTTTCTTTCTAGTGGAGTGTGCCCTTGGTGTAATAGGCAGTTCTCTTTTTGCTTTTATATAACAGGTTTGAATACATTTAACTATCCATCTGGCAATGCCTTGTTTGGATATTGGATTCCCTGTATGAGGTTTTTGGAAAGCAACAATTGTTTTGTTTTGCAAATTTGTTTGGTTCTATCAATGTAGTACATTAGTGCCCTTTTGATGTCTAATGTATGTAATGCTCTCTCAGCTACAGAATCTGGTTCTGGAAAGAACACTGGGAGTTCTACTGTTTGATTTAAGTGGAACGGTGAAATGACTTTAGGTAAGAATTTTGGATTTGTGCGTAGAACCACTTTATGTTTGTGTATTTGTATAAAGGGTTCTTGTATGGTAAACGCTTGTATTTCACTTACTCTTCTGAGAGATGTGATAGCTATTAGAAAGGCTACTTTCCATGTTAAGTACTGTATCTCACATGAGTGCATGGGTTCAAATGGTGGACCCATGAGTCGTGTTAATACGATGTTAAGGTTCCACGAAGGAACTGGTGGTGTTCTTGGTGGGATAAAGCAAGAAGTGATCTTCCTCCTGAAATATGGTGCCCCTTTATATTACTCCCCATAGTGATAGGTAAAGAGTGGTGGATACCCTCATACTGACAAAAAGTGGATTGATCAAACAAATCACACTGTAGATCCTACTAGATGTGCAGATTGGCCAAAGGGGTGGGTATGTACCCACACTGGACGGGGGCTAGATCCATGCCTTCACCCAATACCAGGAGAATGTGAATGGTTACCTTATCCTATTAATGTCACAGACTTATATCAGATCGGGACAGAGATTATATGTTACGTTACTAATCATCCCTTACTCATTAACGGATTTGTTCAAACCACCGGATAGCAAGTAATGTGTATGTGCAATATTACCAGCATTATTGACATAAGTACTCACATCCTATACTGACCGACTAAGTTCACCACAACCACATTACAGACGCAAATGTGAGCACATTTAGAATGGAACATCCCGCTTGTTGTTAAGCTACCCAGACTATAAGCAATCAGGCACTACACACAAGTCATATTTGCTAACTTTCATATGGCAGCTAAATACACCAAGGATACCGCCATACAGATGACCATAGACGCCAAACAGCTTATGCACACTGCTTCACGCATCCAGCAAGTAACTGAGCACCACCGGTATGATATTTTCTTGGGCTGGGCACCAGGAGCTACAAAGACGTTGAATATAATGTTACATCCTTAAATTTGGTTATTGATTGTTTGTGTTACGTTAATGACTATACTATGTAGACTATATGTACGCACAAAACAGCTTTATACAAAAATGCAAGCGCTTAGAATAATGCTGACAAGTATTCGTAGCAACCTAGCTAGCGAAACATAAAAATAAATGATTTTGTTTCTGATGCATCGCGCTCATCTAAGGGGTGGAGTGATCAGTATAGGGAAAGGTGCGGAAGACATTGTGACGGGAAGGGTTAATTAGTATGAACAGTGTAGATGAGCGTGATGCCTGCCGAAACCCGGAACAACGTGGAAAAGTCCACAATGTCGTTTTCAAGCTTGTTTTCCAACATTCCATAGATAAAATTATCCGCAGCTGCATGTGTAAGAAGCAGGATGTGTAGGAGAGAGAAACGAAGGTCGTTCTATACCTGAGAAAGGGAGTACAGGAAAAGGACAGAAAAAGCAATGGCTAGGGAACGGCAGAGCAGCCAAGGGACATGTGCTGATAACATAGCTAGAAGATGCGAGAAAGGGATAGAATCCAAGCTTCAGGTTATTTAAGCACTGAAGCGTGGGTGAGGGGATTGAAGCTCGCAGATGGGGTTGTGTAAGCTGCCATTGCCCAGCCCACAAAGCTGCCTCCCTGGTTTTGCTGTTCAGAGACTGTGACGCTCGAGGGGGAGAGAGGTCCAAGCAGACGGTAGAGGGCTTCACAACATTTGTGGATAAAGTTAAGTTCCACCCAGGGATGAAAGGCCTTTTTTTCTCTGCTCTATTATGATTGATTATTATGCTTGCATTATGTTTATAATCTGAAGTATTCTGCTCATTTATATTTTGTTTCCTGAACGTCTTAATGTGAGCATGCTGCAGTAATTGAGATATGCGTTTCGAATACAGTTAACCAAAGCTTATCTCTGTCAATGATGCTCATATATAAATAGATGCTCTTTATTGTTGGTTTTCATTCTACTTCGTTGATGTGCCAAATGCATACATTGTCCTGAAATTCTAGTAAAGCTAAATTGTGTTCATAATTGGCGTGTGGTCCTTCATTGACTTATATCGAACAGATCAGGTGTCAATCAGTCACCTCGATAAAACAGAGACTTTGCACAGAATCATGGGCTAGATGTATCATGAAGGCCTTTTGCAATTCGGAAATAGCGATTTTTAAGAAATCGCTATTTCTGACTCGCAAAATGCCATGTATCACATTTGTGAATCGGTAATAGCGATTTCTTAAAAATCGCAAATGCTATTACCGAATCGCAAATTGCGATACCGGCACCAATCGCACCTATGGCCCTGTTGGCCCATATCTGCGAATGTTTTGCATTTCCAAAATTGCGATTTCTTAACTAGAAATCGCAATTTTGGAAATGCAAAACCCCAGGGTGCTGGGGGCCTAAGGCCCCCTCTGCTGCACCCCAAAACACTTTTGGGGGACATGTAAGGTGCATGTGTGCTTTACATGTACATTTTAAAAATGCATTTTAAATGCATTTTTTAATTTTGCACATGGTTACCACCAAGTTCAACTTGGTGGTAATTAGCGATTCCTAAATGCCCAAATCGCCTTTAGGAATTGCTTCATACATGTGCTAAGGAATCGCAAATAAGGAATCCTTATTTGCGATTTCTAATTTAGAGAGTCGCAATTTGCGACTCTCTAAACAGGGCGCAACTTTAAGGAATCGCTATTTTAGTGATTCCTTAAAATTGCGTTCAGAATGTCTTTCATACATTCTGAAAGGGCTTTTTGCATTTGCAAACGGGCATTTGCACCGTTTGCGAATGCAAAAAACCATGATACATCTGGCCCCAAGTTGTTTCCGAAGGAAGGAAGGAAAGCTACTAGAAAGACTAACAGAAGTCTGTCCGAAAGTAGGGAGGTTAGAAAGTCTTCAACAGTGGAGGAAGAATCAGATGATGTGTTTATTTTACAGTTATTGAGAAATCGCCCACCACCATATACAGCACATGAGAGTGGACTGAGCACTAGCAATAGTGCTGATCCCACAGCTCCGGCCCAGGTTAATGGGACAATGAGTCCCATGCAGGTTAATGCTTGCCTGACACATAATGCAATGTAGGGTGGTCTTAATGTGCCTACTACTCCTGTAGTGCAAAATCAGGTGCAACCGCCACAGGTTCAGAGAATTTACCCTGATGTGTCCATTATGAGAACAACTTCAAATGTAATAGTGCCTAGGGGACAGGTTTTCCCTAGACCGATGTTAGTTCAGACTGAACCAACTCTATTTTTACTGCCCCAAGTGCAGCCACAGGTAATGCCAAGATTCACTCCAGTAACAGGGACACAGTCAGATATGTCTTTAATGATGAATCAGAACAGGGGAGTTACTCTCCCAAAGAGCGTATGTGCCAGACCAACCCCAGATGCTATATCGCTACCTATTACTGTTGATCCAGCAGTATCCTTATTTGCGCAGAAAAAACCTACTGTATGTGAACAGGGAGCAATGTCCCAGAATATAATGAGGGGAGGACATAATGAAAATGCTTGGGTAGTCTCTCCTGTGGGACAGACTTTTGATGGATCAAGATCATTGTTAGACCTTATTCCATTTTTAGTACTGACAGATACTGTGGTAGGGTCAAATGTTAGCCAGAGTTATTGACACCGCAGACCCCGAATGCAGTTGCACAACAGGTGCCACGAGTCCAAGCCAGTAACATTTTGTTACAAGGTTTGACAGCTCAGCAGTTGACTGAATGGTTAGAAAAGTTGAATACCCCACAGAGTGCTCCTAAGGGAGAGGAGTGTTTGAATTATGCTAGGCTAAGCATGGAAGCGGGTGAACTCATTGAGGGAACTATAGGGGTGAACAGGTTAGAATTCTACACAGAGGCATAGATGTGATATTTGTGGCCGAAGATTACGAGGGAAGTGAGCAATGTGCATCAGAAACTATCAGAGAAATACGGCGTAGAAATAGAGAAAACAAAGCATCTGAAAAGGAGTTACAGATTAGAATTTGAGGCTAATGATTTTGAACACATGAGATCTGCCAGAATGAAGGCACACCTTAAGGAATTGGTTCAATGTGCCCAAACATGGGGAGCATTAGACAAATGGGAAGGCAGATAGGTAAAGAAAAGAGACAAAAGAAAAAGGGATTCTGTGGAGCTAACTGCAAATGTGCAGCAAGGCCAAGATCCAGTAAAATTTTTACCAATGAGAGAGATTCCAGGAGTACATTTTATTCATGTCCCTTGGAGCAGAAGTGACATTCTATCGTTTACAAATGATAATCCAAAATTGAGAGAGAAGCCAGTAGAGTTGTATCAGCAAACAGAAAAGTTTGTGAAACTTGCGAAGTGCCTGTGGGAGGATTTGAACACGTTCCTAGAGATATGGTTCCATATGATCTGTGGATAGAGTGTAAGAGGAGTATAGATTGGCCAACAGGTGAACCAGAGAGAGACAAAAATACAGGTGCACCATCTCCTGAGGTAATGAAATATTACTATAAGGTGATTGAATTTTTTTAAACGAGAATTTCGCCCAAGAATATTGATTGGTAGAGGATTGACACGACAGCTCAGGAAGCAAAGGAGTCGATACATGCGTATTATGAGAGATTGTTGCAAGCGTTCAAGCATTACAGTGGTACAGAGACAATTGAGGCGAGAGACATGATTCATTTTGTGTTCCGATTTGTGAAAGGATTGAGACCTGAAATTAGCCAAATGGTTAAGAGTCATTTGATTTGCTGGCAAGCAAAGCCGATTGATGTGGTGTTGCAGTATGCAAAATACTGTAGAGATGACACTGAAATAAAGCAGAAAAAGTTGAAAGAGAAGGCGATGGTGATGAAGATTCAAGCTGCTCAAATGGGAATGCAAGAGAAGTTTCCACAACAGTTACCGCAGCAGCAGCAGCAGGGAAATATGATGTTTCAGCCCCAGATGAAAGGAAGAGGTCGCAGAGGTAATGTGAATCGTAGTCCAGATTTGGGTACTGTAGGGGTTCAGAATGATGTGCAGGTAATGAAGAAAATATTGCCATGTCACGTTTGAGGAGTCGTTGGACATTGGAAATGGGACTGTCCGATGATGGTGCAGGAATGTGTCGTTCAGCAAAGTAATTACATCAATTTGTTCCAGAACATGAGAGGGCCAAGAGTGAGAGGTCATAATCCAAATTTTCAAAATAACGTGAATCAAATGCAGAATTTTGAACCAATGCAGCAGGTACAATTGACACGTGTACAAATGACACCGTTGCAGCCAATGCAACAGCAGGTTCCCATGGTACCTAGTCAGCAAATTTAAATACCTCAAGCCCCAATGGAACAGCAACAGATGATGCTTTCTCAACAGTGCACGGGTCAGAGGCTTAACCAAAGTAATAACACAGTGCACCAATTCCCATTACACAGTGAGAATGGAATAAATGATGATTGGATGAGCGACAGTTCAGATGAGGAGCCATGTGTGCTAGCAGCTGTCTTAGAAGTAGATCAAAGAGGCCCCTATGTGAAGGGAAAGGCTATGGATCACAGAGTTTCATTCTTGGTTGACACGGGAGCTACACGCTCTACAGTGAGCAGGTCAGAAGTTCCAAACTTGCCCCTTTCAGGTAGAACAGTTCAGATTGTGGGAGTGGCAAATCAATAGTTGACCAATCCAATTACAGAACCAGCTCAGGTTAAAATTAGTAACTTTCAGGGATTGCACCAATTTGTAGTCTGCGATTCAAGTCCGGTATCCCTACTGGGAAGAGACTTGCTGTGTAAAACAAAATGTTCGATTACTTGTTCAAATTATGGAATTGAGATTCAGATGAATAGTGATGATGAAGATGACCAAGCCCCAGAGTTAGAAGGTAAAACTACAAATGAGGAGCACCCTCTGATTGAATTTTTCCCGATGTTCACAATGAAGGTGCTTCCTCCTGATTTGCAGGGAACGGTTAAGGAGAAAGTGTGGGATTTGACAGGAAAAGAAGTAGGTCTGATAAAGGGAGTTGAGCCAGTTAAAGTTACTGTAAAGTCAAATGCAGTTTTTCCTCAACTTCTGCAGTACCACATGCCGCAAGATGTCCTTATGAAGGTCGCCCAAATAATTGCAGACTTTGTAAAGCAAGGAGTTTTGAAGGAAGTATTGAGCAGCCCATGTAATTCACCAATAATGGGTTTGCAAAAGCTCTGTGGGAAAGTTAGAATTGTCCAAGACTTGAGAAAAATAAATGAGATTGTGGTCAAATGTTGTCCCGTGGTACCAAATCAATCTGTGATATTGTTTCAGATTCCATGTGATGCTGAGTGGTTCACTGTCATTGATTTGTCGCAAGCCTTCTTTTCTGTGCCTCTTCATGAGGATAGCCAATTTCTCTTTTGTTTCAAATTTCTGGATCATGTTTATTGTTGGTGCAGAATTCCTCAAGGGTTTTCAGAGTCACCTTCCATATTCAATCAGATCGTGAAAAAGAATTTGGAGCTGTTGGAATTGCCTATCCAATCGACCCTGGTGCAGTACATTGACGACTTGCTGATTGCATCTAAAACAAAAGATGATTGCAAATATGATACGATTTCCTTACTGAACCATTTGGGAAAGAATGGTCACAAAGTGTCTCCGGTTAAATTGCATTACTGAAAAAAAGTTGTGAAATATTTGGGTCACCAGATTGAGAAGGGATCAAGAAAGATATCCAGAGAAAGGATTACAGTCATATTGCAGATAAATTCCCCAACCACGCAGACAGATATCAGAATGTTTTTAGGGATGGTAGGCTACTGTCACCAGTGGATTCCAAATTTTTCAGTCATTTCAAGACCATTGCAGAAGCTAACTCATAAGGAAGTTACTGATCCCATGGTGTTAGACCAATCTGGAATGAAAGTGTTCACTGAGTTGAGAGAGAGTCTGTGCAAGGCTCCAGCTTTGGGTATGCCTGAAAACACGATACCTTTCACATTGTTTTGTCATGAGCATGATGCATGTTCTTTGTCTGTCTTGACACAGGTCCTTGGATGTGTAAACTGCCCCATAGCATATTTTTCAGCTACTTTGGATCCAGTTGCAGCAGCCTTACCAGTTTGTTTGTGCGCAGTTGCAGCGGTTGGGCAAAGCCTTACACAGTGTGAAGGCATTGTGATGGGACAGCCCCTGACTATAATGGTCCCTTACTCTATTGAGATTTTACTTACATGGACGAAAACCCAACATTTGACTAGTGTGAGGTTGACCAGATATGAAACGAGTATTCTAGGGTCACCAAATGTGCCATTGAAAATATGTACAGTGCTGAACCTGGCAACCTTACGCCCAAATGAAAATGTTGAAATTGAAAAGATGGAAGATGTTGAGAATGATTGTCTTTAAGTAACTGACTTGTGCACAAAACCAAGACCTGACATTAGACATACCTGATTGGAAGAGAATGACCAAATTATCTTTGTTGATGGTTCCTGTCTGAGAGACAATGCAGGGACACTGAGAGCAGGATATGCCGTGTGCACAATTACTGGTATTTTGGAAGCTTTTTGGCTTCGAGGAGTATATTCTGCCCAAGTAGCGGAACTGGTAGCCCTTACTGGGGCGTGCCAAGTTTCTGCTCAGCGGAAAGTTACAATCTACACGGATGGCCAGTATGGATTTGTAATAGTCCATGATTTTGGTCAGTTGTGGTCACAGAGAGGTTTCATGACCTCTTCTGGTTAACCAGTGAGAAATGGTGAAAGGATTAAAGAACTGTTACATGCTATTCAAATGCCTGAAAAGGTTGCCATGGTGAAATGCAGTGCATATCTGAAGTTGTAGGACTTTGTATCATTGGGAAATGGATATGCGGAACAAGTCGCAAGGTTTTGCACATTGAACTGTATATCGTTTAAAGATAAGTGGGAACCGTTACCTGAAGAAGACTAAGGTGGTCATTACAACCCTGGCGGTCGATGTTAAAGCGGCGGTAAAACCGCCAACAGGCCGGCGGTAAAAAAAATGGAATCACGACGTGGCAGAAACCGCCAACATAGACAGCCACTATAACACTTCGACCGTCACGGCGGTACAACCAAACAGCATGGCGGTCACCGCCAACAGACAGGTGCAACACAATGTACCGCCCACAGTATTACAACACGCCAATCCGCCACCTTTTCCGGGGCGGATTCACTGCGAACAAAAACACAGCGGAAACAGGACTTGGAAAGGAAAACACTCACCTCTACACACCCCACGAGGAACCAGGACGCCATGGAACTGGAACTCTAGATTCTCCCTGCCTTTGTCTTCCTGCTCCTCTACAAGGAGCACGAACGCTGGTGATGACGACCATGGTGAGTACTGCACCTACGACACAGGGGAGGGGGAGGGGAAAAAGAGTGACACACACACGCAACACCCCCACCCACACCCTCACCCTCACCCACTACAACACACACACTAATACATATTGATACATTACAGTTACACCCCCCAACCCCCCCCCTCTGGAAGAATGCAAAGACAAAAGGAAATGATTTGAACGTTTGTAATCTATTAAAATCCAGTACTCAAAAATATATATACACTACAAACAAATATATACACCAAGAATACAAGTCCAGGTATTGCATCATTAAAGTCTGTGGACCACTGGGCCCAAAATGCAAGGGCAAGGCCCACACAAGATACCCGATCAAAATGCAGAGAATACTGCTGGGGCATCAGATCGAAATAAAACAGGCACCTCAGGGGGAAGGGAAGGGGGTGCACCTCAGCCGGATGAGTGCACGATGCCAGATCTAAAAGGGGGCTCCATGCCCACTGCTGTATCATGGGGAGTGCAAAGCCACAGTCTCTCCAGTGGGTGGGTTGCCTACTGCTTTATCCTGGGGAGTGCAAAGCCACAGTCTCACAAGTCTTTTCAGTGGGTGGGTTGCCCACTGCTGTATCATGAAGAGTGCAAAGCCACAGTCTCACAAGTCTCTCCAGTGGGTGGGTTGCCCACTGCTTTATCCTGGGGAGTGCAAAGCCACAGTCTCACAAGTCTTTTCAGTGGGTGGGTTGCCCACTGCTTTATCCTGGGGAGTGCAAAGCTACAGTCTCTCAAGTCTCTCCAGTGGGTGGGTTGCCCACTGCTTTATCCTGGGGAGTGCAAAGCCACAGTCTCTCAAGTCTCTCCAGTCGGTGGTTTGCCCACTGCTTTATCCTGGGGAGTGCAAAGCCACAGTCTCTCAAGTGGATAACAGTCTCCAATGGTTCTGGGGGGGGCTTTGTGCCCAGAGTGCTTCATCCTGCCAAGGACAGAGGTAGTGGATGTCTTTCTCCACTGGTTCTGGAGGGGGCTTTGTGCCCAGAGTGCTTCATCCTGCCAAAGACTGAGGTAGTGGATGCCTTTCTCCACTGGTTCTGGAGGGGGCTTTGTGCCCAGAGTGCTTCATCCTGCCAACGACAGAGGTAGTGGATGTCTTTCTCCACTGATTCTGGAGGGGGCTTTGTGCCCAGAATGCTTCATCCTGCCAAGGACAGAGGTAGTGGATGTCTTTCTCCACTGGTTCTGGAGGGGGCTTTGTGCCCAGAGTGCTTCATCCTGCCAAGGACAGAGGTAGTGGATGTCTTTCTCCACTGGTTCTGGAGGGGGCTTTGTGCCCAGAGTGCTACAACCTGCTCGTGGTGGACTCAGTAGCGTCAGAGCTTTCTGCGCTCATTGACCTGCAGTGCTGGTGGCGGCGGTGTCCTGTGAAGCAGTGCTGGTGGCGGCGGTGTCCTGTGAAGCGGTGCTGGTGGCGGCGGTGTCCTTGGCAGTGGTGCTGGTGACGGTAGTGTCCTTGGCAGCGGTGCTGGTGGCTGCGGTGTCCTTGGCAGCGGTGCTGGTGGTGGCGGTGTCCTTAGCAGCGGTGCTGGTAGTGTCGGTGTCCCTGGCAGCAGTGCTGGTGGCGGTCTTGTCCGCCGTGCAGGTTTGCGCCAACTTGCCTTTCTTTCTGTGCCCCTTCTCCACCTTGGATGGTGGCGCAGCTGTCTTCCCACTCCCAACCTTATTCCTGGGAGAGCCTTTGGTGCCAGATGTCTTGCCTTTCTCCCGCCGGGCAGTGGCCAACTTTTTATGCTTCTGAGGTGGGGGACTGTCCGTGGTCTGGCTCCTTGGCCCACTGGCTGCCCTGCTGCTTGGCACACTCCAGAAGCCGGTTACTGCTGGCACCACTGTTCCCGGTGATGTGGTGGCTGAGGTACTGGGTTGGGACCTGGGAAGGCGGGCCCTAGGGGACTGAAGGGGTTGGGGAGGTGAGGGGAAGAGGTCAAGGTTGGACAGGAAATGTTTTTGGGACACACTGGGACGGGTAGATGGAGGGGGTTTGGGAGTGGAGGAACAGGTAGTGGTTGTAGGAGGTGTACGTTTGGTGACTTTGGGTGAAGGTGCATAGGCTGGAGGCTGTCGTGAGGTGGATGGTTGTTGGGTGGGTGTGTGCCTGCGTTTGTGTAGTTTGGGAGGTGGACTCACAGACACACTGGGAGAGGACACAGGGGATGTGTGAATGGTAGTGGGGGTGATGGATGCACGTGAGCAGGGTGTGGTGATGGGCGTGCTGGTGATGGACTTAGTGGCTGAAGATGTAGTGCATGCAGGTGTGAGTGGAGACGAGACAGGGAGGGAGGAGGGAGACGAGGAGGAGGGGGACACAGTGGAGGCAGTGGATGTTGGTTTGTGTGCATGGGTATGATGCTTGTGGGAGTGCCTGTGGGATGTGTGGTGCTTATGTTTGCCAGAGCTTCCCTTGTGTGTTGATGTGTGTGCATGCTGGTCTGATGGTGTGCTTGGGATAGGCTGAGGTACAGGGGATAGGGGCTGGGTGGAGGAAGTTGGAGGGGGGCGGCTGGACACAGGGACAATGGCTGCCATCAGTGCTGAGTCCAGAGTCTGAAAAGCTCGCTGTTGGGCTGCCTGGCCAGAATGAATGCCCTCCAGGTATGCATTGGTATGTTGCAACTGCCTCTCTACACCCTGGATGTCCTTCAAAATGGTAGACTGCCAAACAGTGAGGGATCTGAGGAGGTCAATGGCCTCCTCACTGAGGGCACCAGGGCTGACAGGGGCAGGGGCTGAGGTGCCTGGGGCGAAGGAGATGCCCACCCTCCTGGGTGAGCGGCCATGGGGCATACGCTGAGGGGCTGCTGGGAGGGCTGTGCTGTTGGGGGGGTGGCGGCTGTACCTGTAGATGCGGGGGCACAGAGGGTCCCGCCACCGCAAGGGAGCTCCCATCAGAGGAGGAGTCCGTGTCGCTGGTCTCAGCTCCCGTCCCCGCCGTGGAGCTCCCCTCACCCTCAGTCCCACTGGTGGCTTCAGACTCCGTTGTGTCACCCTCCAGGGCCATGTGGGATGCAGCTCCCTGCTGCTCCGGTGGCACAGCTCCACCACCTGATGATGCTAATGCACACAAGAACAGGGAGACCACAAAAAGGGGGGGAAGACAGAAGAAAGACATGTTCAGTGCATGCAATACCGCTACTGTCGGCGGACACTACAGACACAGAAGCCCCCTGCACTACGCCGTGCACTTTGAGTACTCTAATTAATCACAGGGACATGGGTTACAAGGCCTATGCCCGATTGCTGCACACATGGAAGTCACAGGAGCCTGACTGGGTGTCGTTGCCTCTGAACACAGGTGGGGTAGGGTGCCACATAGCCTGCCTTATGAAGGGACCTTGCCTACTAAACACACCCTGGCTTAGGGGAACCCACAGCCCACCTCCCCTACCCAGACACCTCCAATGCGTGCTGAATCAGCCAAATGAGAGTGTACTCACCCCCTTGTGGCTGCTGTGATGCCCTCAAGCACCCATCCAACTCCAGATACGCCACCGCCAGGATCCGGAACATCAGGGGGGTCATGGTGCTACGGGCACCCCTCCCACTTTTGGAGGCCATCCCCAGCTGGGCCTCCGCCGTCTTCTTGCTCCAGCGACGAATGTCCTCCCATCTTTTCCGGCAGTGGGTGCTCCGTCTGTGGTGGACCCCAGGGGTCCGGACTTCCTTGGCGATGGCATGCCAAATATCCTTCTTCTGGTGTGCGCTGACCTACAGGAATAGTACAGGGGAAAAGGAGAAGATATAACCGTCCGCACCATCACAGTCATTGGCCCGCATCCCTACCCTTGCCATGACGCACATCCACTCACTGTCGTTTCATGCATGCCTCATTCTCACCCCCGCATCTTCCCTCCACACCACTCCACACAGGCATTGCCCATACAGCATGCTCACAGTGTACTTACCTGTTTGTCTGGAGGACCGTAGAGTAGCGTGTACTGGGGTAGGACCCCATCCACTAGTTTCTCCAACTCCTCTGTGCTGAAGGCAGGGGCCCTTTCCCCAGACACATGAGCCATTGTCTCTTCCAGACTGAGGTCACAGCAGCACTTGCAGTGTAGGTCCTCTCCTGTCGAAGATCAGGTATCAAGTGAGTGAACAGAGAGAAAATGGCGTTCACGTCCGCGGCGGTGCGTACCGTCACCGCCGGCGTACATCGTCATTGGCTCCTGGGACCCATAGGGTCCAATGTTAACCAATGCAGGATTGCGCCCCGGTCTTCGACTGCCTACCGCAACGGTATACAACGCCAGCGCAGTTACCTCATATCCCCTTGTCCTACATTACAGGTCAGGCAGCCGCCATTTCAGGGGGCCACATGGCATTAATTTTAAATGCGTCACACATATCTAGGCCTTGCATACACATTAAGACAGGCACATAGCGGATTTTAAAATTTGTGGAATAAAGTTGTGTTTTCTTACCTCAGTGTTGGCTGACTCTCTGCTCGCTGTTCTCCTCCATAGAGCACGTCCGCTGGGGCAGGTGAGGAGTTGGCGGCATCCTCCGGTGTACAGACCGCTGGTGGACCTGTCGACAATGGAAGAGAGACATGTAATTGTCACCTACAGACTGGACCGTGCCCCAATCCAGGAACTTTGTGCCCAGTTGGAGCCAGACCTGATGTCAGCTATCCGCCATCCCACAGGAATCCCCCCTCTAGTGCAGGTGCTGTCAGTACTTCATTTCCTGGCAAGTGGGTCTTTTCAAACAACAGAGGCCTTAGCATCAGGGATGTCCCAGCCTATGTTCTCCAACGTGTTGTCCAGAGTGTTGTCTGCCCTGCTGAAACACATGCGCAGCTACATCGTTTTCCCGCAGGTGGAGGATTTGCCTACAGTGAAAGGTGACTTCTATGCCCTTGGTGCCATTGATGGGACACATGTGGCCTTGGTCCCCCCGCAGGAGTGAACAGGTGTACAGAAACCGCAAGAGTTACCATTCGATGAATGTGCAGATGGTGTGTTTGGCCGACCAGTACATCTCCCATGTGGATGCCACGTTTCCTGGTTCAGTGCATGACGCTTACATTCTGAGGAATAGCAGCATCCCTTATGTGATGGGGCAACTCCAGAGGCACCGTGTATGGCTATTAGGTGAGGACATGGACCCTATACAGTGTGACTAGGTGTCTGGGTCTGGGGATATCCCTAAGAGTTAGTGTGTGTCTAACAGATTTCCCTCAACGTTTGCAGGTGACTCTGGTTACCCCAACCTGTCATGGCTACTGACCCCAGTGAAGAATCCCAGGACAAGGGCAGAGGATAGCTACAATGAGGCCAATGGGTGAAATAGGAGGGATATCGAGAGGACCTTCGGCCTCCTGAAGGCCAGTTTCAGGTGCCTCCATCTGACAGGTGGTTCCCTATTCTACTCACCAAAGAAGGTGTGCCAGATCATCGTGGCCTGTTGCATGCTTCACAACTTGGCTTTGCGACGACAGGTGCCCTTTCTGCAGGAGGATGGTCAAGATGGAGGTCTTGCGGCAGCTGTGGAGCCTGTGGACAGTGAAGACGAGGAAGCAGAAGAAGAGGATATCGACAACAGAAACACGCTGATTCATCAATATTTCCAGTGAGACACAGGTAAGAAGACATCACTGCCTGCTGCATCTGATACCCTTGTTCTACCTCTCATCTGTCTGTCACTTTCACCCAGTGTATGGACCCTGAGTTGTCACTTTCCCTTTCAATTTCACAGATGTGGGTCCCACTGTGTGACATCTGCTTTGTTTCCTCATGGACTAGAGCTGTGTGGCATAGGTATGTTGACAATACAATGGATATAGCAGTTTTCCACAGTTATTGCAAATACACATTTTGGAAAGCACAGACTGACTCCAGATAGTTTTATAATTTAAGGGTGTTTATTTAAGTGCTAAATAGTGGAGGGGGTTGTAAAATGGTCAGGGGTGATGGTGGAGAAATGTCCATGGCAGAGTCCAGTCTATTAGTCTCACAGGTGCATTGTCCAAAGGGGCATAGGAAGTGGAGCTGGGGCAGTTTAAGGATGGACAGGGTGACAAAGTGGGACAGAAGGATGACAATCAGGGTGGTCTCATTTTTTGGCAGGGGTCTTGGCATTGATCTCTGACTTTGTCCTGGATCTCAGGGACCGCTTGCGGGGTGGTTCTCCATCTGCAGGGGGTGGGGTGCTGGTGTCATGGTCCTGTGGGGGTGCCTCCTGTCCACTAGCGCCGGCGGAGGTGGTGGGCAGTTCATCGTCCAGGCTAGTGTCAGGGGCCCATTGTTGTGCCACAGTGTCCCTCCCGGTGTTGACGAGTTCCTTCAGCACCCCTAGAATGGTGCCCAGGGTGGTATTGATGGATTTGAGTCCCTCCCTGAACCCCAAATACTGTTCCTCCTGCAGCAGCTGGGTCTCCTGAAACTTGGCCAGTACCGTTGCCATCGTCTCCTGGGAATGGTGGTAGGCTCTCATGATGTTGGAGAGGTCCTTGTGGAGAGTGGATTCCCTGGGCCTGTCCTCCCCCTGTCGCACAGCAGCCCTCCCACTTCCCCTGTGTTCCTGGGCCTCTGTCCCCTGAACCGTGTGCCCACTGCCACTGCTCCCAGGTCCCTGGTGTTGTTGGGATGGTGGGTTAGCCTGGGTTCCCTGTAGTGGTGGACACACTGCTGCTTGACGTGTCCTGGGGACAGAGGTGTGGGCCCGCTGGGTGGGTGCTGTGCTGGTGTTTCCAGAGGGGGGAGGCTCTGTGGTGGCCTGTGCCAGTGTGAGGGGAACCGACTGTCCCGAGGTCCAAGATGGGCTGGGCTGGCCATCTAGATCCAGTTGGACAGAGCTGCTGTCATCACTGTGGGGCTCTTCTGTGGGTGGAGTGGACATGTCTGGACCCCCCTGTCCGGTGACGTTGGGTAGGGGTCCTGCAGGGGTGTAAAGGCATGATTATTGCATCTGTGTGTGCCATGGTGTGCAATGGGTGGGTGACCCTGTACTCCAGTGCCTGCATTCTCGTGTAGGACCTTGTGTGCTAAATGTTTAGGGGTGTGTGTGGGTATGTGCAGTGGCCATGCATTGGTGATGGGTATTCATGCTTTGTTGTTGCATGCAGGGCTTGGTGTTGGGATGTGTGCTTTGTGATAGTGGGACATGTGTGAGGAGTAGGAGTGATGGGGGTGAGGGCGAGGGTGGGGGTATGTGATAGCATACAGGTAGGGTGGGGGATGAAGTATTGAAAGATTTGCCTTACCAGAGTCCATTCCTCCAGCTACTCCTGCAAGGCCCTCAGGATGCAGTATAGCCAAGACCTGCTCCTCCCATGTTGTTAGTTCTGGGGGAGGAGGTGGGGGTCTGCTGCCAGTCCTCTGAGGTGCAATCTGGTGTCTTGAGACCATGGAATGTACCTTCCCCCGTAGGTCGTTCCACCTCTTCCTGATGTCATCCCTAGTTCTTGGGTGCTGTCCCACTGCATTGACCCTGTCCACGATTCTGTGCCATAGCTCCATCTTCCTATCTATGGTGGTGTGCTGCACCAGTGATCCGAATAGCTGTGGCTCTACCTGGATGATTTCCTCCACCATGACCCTGAGCTCCCCCTCAGAAAACCTGGGGTGTCTTTGCGGTGCCAACCCCTCCTTCTCTTGTCCAACCTAGTAAGGGGACCCATGTTCTTAAGGTGACCGGCCGATCATCAGTTATGCGTTCTGTTTCCATTAATGCCCAATATGCCCCTGCTAGTTCTTTTCCTAACAGGGTGTAATTGCTCATGGATGGTGTTAATCTCTCGGACCAAAATCCTTGTGGCACCCTCTTTTTTCCCTGCCTCTGCCATAGGCTCCACATCACTACATCATCTACATCATCCTGTACTATCATTTCCAGCTCAAACGGGTCTCCTTCTGTGATGGGACCTAACGTAAAAGGATTCTGCAATGCATCTTTTGCTCCAGTGTCCCACAATCTCACCAACCATTTAAACAAAGGCTCTGCAGGCATCTGCCTAAACATACGGGTTATCTCCAACAACTCACTCTGCGTATAATCTCTCACCAAACGAGAATTCTGTATTTGCCCACCATTCACTCCCTTTGATTTGTTTTGCACGAGTGGGCGAACCTTCATTACACCTCCTCTTCCACCTTCAACTTCACCTACACTTCTTTCTCCACTTTCAACTCCACCTCGTTCTGTTACACATAATTCCACCTCATCCTCCCAATTCCAGTCATCATTATCTGAGACTGTTCCATCCCAAGTATATGGATCCCAATTTTCTTTGCGTACCCATGCCCTCACTTGCACAGTTGAGGGTATTTTAGGCTTCTGCCTACTCTTCTGTTTGCGTACTAGTGCCCTCACTTGCACAGTTGAGGGCATTTTAGGCTTCTGCCTACTCTTCTGTTTTGCTACTCGTACTGCTAATGCGGTGCACCTTGCCTCCATTTGATCACCCTGAGTCACTGCACTTTCTATGGTCTCTTTCATAAGTAACGGCCTTTCCTGCAAAGCTGCAACCTCATCCCGCAGTTTTGTCTTCCTGTATACCATACGGAGCGCAGACAGGAAAAGCCATCCCACTTGCCCAGCTGCTTTCAGCTCCAGCTTCGCCCCTCTTAGTTTCACACTCTCGACCGCATCTTCCACTAAGAGAGGAGTCACTTTCTCAGCTAGTGCTTCCCATAAAACCGGCGCTTGCCCACCAGTTTAGGAGTCCTGCCAGACCAGAGAACGGGTCAGTTGCTAACCACCCGGGAATGGATCTGGCTTCTGCCCCATGCTGCCTTATGCTCTCTGCCCCATTTTTCTTACGTCCCCAAAGAGGCATTATTGACATATACCCCACTTCTGGTACCAAAATGTCTTATCCAGGTGACTGGTTGACACCTGTTCGGTATAAGTCAATAAGGACGCTCAATGAAGGACCACACGCCAATTATGAATACAATTTAGCTTTACTAGAATTTCAGGTAAATGTATGCATTTAGCACATCAACAATGGTAGAATAAGAATAGCAATGAAGAGCATCTATTTATATATGAGTACACTACAAAGAGCATCTATGTATATATATGAGCAAAGAGTTCATTGACAGATATAAGCTTTGATTAACTGTATACCAAAATGAATAAGCAAAATATAAACAAGTTGAATACTTCAGATTAGCTTTGATTAACTGCATACCAAAATGCATGTTTCAATTACTGCAGCAGGCTCACACTATGATGTTCAGAAAGCAAAATATAAACAATCTGAATACTTCAGATTAGCTTTGATTAACTGCATACCAAAATGCATGTTTCAATTACTGCAGCAAGCTCACACTACGATGGTCAGAAAGCAAAATATAAACGAGCTGAATACTTCAGATTATAAACACAGTGCAAGCATAATAATCAATCCTAATAATAGAGCAGAGAAACAAAGGCCTTTCATCCCTGTGTGGAACTTAACTTAGTCCACGAAATGCTGGGAAGCCCTCTCCCAATCGCTTGGACCTTTCTCCCTCTCAAGCATCACATTCTCTGAACAGCTAGCAGGGAGGCAGCACTGGGTCTGGAGATGGCAGCTTTCACACCCCCATCTGCGAGCTTCAAATCCCTCACCCGCACTTCAGTGCTTAAATAACTCAAAGCTTGGATTCTATCCCCTTCTGGCATTTTCTAGCTATGTTATCAGCACTTGTCTCTTGGCTGCTCTGCCCTTCCCCAGCCATTGTTTTCATTCCATCTTCTCCCTGTACTCTCGTTCTCAAGGTTGATACGGCGTCTCCTACACACAAACAAGCTTGAAACTAATATCGTGAACTTTTCCACGTTGTTTGGGTTTCAGCAGGCATCACGCTCATCTACACTGCTCAAGCTAATTAACCCTTCGCGTCACAATGTCTTCCGCACCTTTCCCTTTACTGATCACTCCACCCCTTAGATGAGCGCGATGCATGCGAAACAGATATAATTTATTTTGACATTCCGCTAGCTAGGTTGCTACGAATACTTGTCAGCGTTATTCTAAGCGCCTGCATCCTAGTATAAAGCTGTTTTGTGTGTACATATAGTCTACATAGTATCGTCATTAGCGTAACACAAACAATCAATAACCAAATTAGTGGATGTAACACTATATTTAGCGTCTTCGTAGCTCCTGGTGCCCAGCCTAAGAAGATGTCATACCAATGATGCTCAGTTACTTGCTGGATGCGTGAAGCAGTGTGCATAAGCTGTTTAGCGTCTATGGTCATCTGTATAGCTGTATTCTTGGTGTATTTAGCTGCCATATCAAATTCAGCAAAGGTAACTTGTGCGTAGTGCCTGATTGCCTCTAATCTGGGTAGCTTAACAACAAGCGAGATGTTCCACTCTAACTGCGCTCGCGTTTGCGTCTGTAATGTGGTTATGGTGAACTTAGTCGGTCGGTACAAGATGCGAGTGCTTATGTCAATAATGCTGGTAATATTGCACATACACATTACTTGCTCTCTGGTGGTTTGTATAAATCCGTTAATAAGTAAGGGATGATTAGTGACATAACATATGCTCTCTGTCCCTATCTGATATAAGTCTGTGCCATTAATAGGATAAGATAACCATTCACATTCTCCTGGTATTGTGTGAAGACATGGATCTAGCACCCGTCCAGTGTGGGTAAATACCCACCCCTTAGACCAATCTGCACATCTAGTGGGATCTACAGTGTGATTTGTTTGATCAATCCACTTTTGTCAGTGTGAGGTATCCACCATTCTTTATCTATCACTACGGGGAGCAATATAAAGGGGCATCATATGTCAGGAGGAAGATCACTTCTTGCTATATCAAAAAAGGCATTTCTTCCTCCCAGTGAAACTGTATGGGCTTTACCCATATTTCCTCAGACAAATGTAATTGTTGTCTCCATTATTCACCCTGAAGCTGTCCCCATTCTGCTTTAAAGTCTACATACTGTTGATTAACAATGCTTTGCCATAGTATGCACTGGATGCCCTTAGTCACGGTTTTTGTGTTTTGAAAGCTTTTTCTGAATTGTTCATAGGTGAAATTATGCCATTGCCAATCGCAATACAACCCACGCAGGACTTTCCATACTTCTTGTGAGTGTGTGGGCCCCCATTGAGAAATTACTTTTACGGCCTCTCCTGTACTATATCCTGTAGAAGATAGCTTATTCCTAATGGCTTCAACATCAAAAGAATTCAGGGCCCCTACCCCGATTCCGGTGGCCCCAGCTATCAAGGACCCTAGATCTCTTCTAATGCGTAACTTTGGCAAGGGCCAGAACTGTGGTGTCCATGGTGCACATAATAGATCATACTTTGAGACATTCCCCTTGGCAATATTTATCTGTAACACAATACGATTAATTATGCTTGCATGCAGAGCTTGCTTACCTCCTATTCTATATTGAACTATGGAAACGTTGCCTAAGTTGCTGACAATGCGTCTTTCGGTTACATAAAACATGAAGGCTGGTGGTTTGGAGTATCAAACTCCTTTGGTTCCATTGTTCATTGTAACAACCACCATATGTCCTGGTAGAATAATTTGTTTGTCAGAGCAATCATAAGGTTTACACGGGTATGCCTGTGCTGGTGTAAAAGGTACAATGGTATCACAATATTTACATATCATGTTTAGCATATAACTCAAAGCCTATACTCTTGCTGGCATCCCCTGCAACTCATTCAGTCCGTTGGCATGTCGGATTTGCTGTACAGTTACCTTCCAGGTCACAGCTTTGGCAGCCATCCACTTCCCTCCAGGTACCTTCACTATGCAAAGTGAAACATTTCCCTGGTCATCAGTTACGTTAGCGGCTTGAGGTGCACAATTGACATGAAGGTCCAAAACGACATTCTCTGCTATATTCAATGGGACCTGAACACCCCTTCCAGTTGTAATTATGACCGCAAACAGGAACCACGTAATTGACGCAGATGTTATCGTTTATGACCGTGGGGTAAGTCTCACTGCAGGTTCAAATACAGGTACATAAGAGTTCTTTAAAAGTACAATATACGTACTCCCCACCCCTTGACTCAATATCTCTCCTGCCTCTGGCTTTTTCCCTGGATGGTTCACCCATAGTTTTCTTCCTGTGCTTCCAAATCCTCCCTCACCTCTCTGGGTGTTATCGGGGGGGGGGCAGATCTTTCTTCAATGTGGGGGGTGTACGCTTGTTCACAAATCAATTGTGCAAGTCTGTCATGTGCTGGTAACTTTTTTAGCTATTCTTTCACCAATCCGTTATATCTCTTAATCATGCCTGCAGCTTGTGGATAATAACTAAGATGCAAAATCCACCAAATTCCCTGTTCCTGCACCCAGCCCTGAACTGTTTTCCCTGAAAAGTGTGTGCCCCTATCTGTTTGGATCTCATCAGGTGCCCCATAATGTTTTATCAGGTAGTTTAGCCCTCGCAAAGTAGACTTTTGATCTGCAGACTTACAGGGCATACCCAACATAAGACCAGAGTAGGTATCCACCATTGTCAATACGTAGCTTTTTCCTCCTTCTTTTGGTAGCGGCCTGATATACTCCAATTGCCACACTGTAGCAGCTGCAGTTCCTCTTCTGATATGGCCGCTAGGCTTCTTTTGCAGGGGCATGTGTCTAATCTGGTTGCATGTGGGGCACTCCTTTACCACTTGTTGCACTTGTTCTTTAGTAACTGGAATTTGTTGTTGCTGTGCCCATGCATAAGTGCCATTCTCTCCAAGATGTCCGGATGTTGCATGGGCCCTGTTTGCTAAAGCAGCTTCCTCCTTGATGGCCACTGTTCGTGTTTTGGCCATTTGATCTGCGGTGTTGTTGAATAGAGATGCAAGTGAGGTATCCGATGGGCAATGGGCATCCACATGTCCCACATAGATTAGACATTTTTGCCCTTTCTCCCACATCTCTTCCCATAGCTGCTTGTCTCCCGAAATGGGGGTGCCTTTAATTTTCCATCCATCTGTGCGCCAAGTCGGGGCCCAGCTTACTAGTCCTTGCTAAGTGGCCCAACTGTCAGTGTACACAAATGTTTTCTCTCCTATGGGGGCTTGTTCGATCACTGCTGCTACCCCCTGCAGTTCTGCAAGCTGGCTTGATCCATTATCCCCTCCTCGCAGCAACATCGTTTCTGTAGGAAGCTGGAATGCGACTGTTTGCCATTATCTTTTTCCTTGATAGTACCGGGCGGTATCATCTGTGAACCATGCATTTTGCTGTTCTTCTTCAGTGAGTCGTTCAAAAGGCGGGGCTGTCTTAAATGGTGAGGATTCCATTTCAGAGGGCTCTGGCGCAGGGGCCATTGCCTGCAAGTCCACTGCCCCTAGCGTATCTTCTTGTAACTTCGACACTCCTGCTGGTCCCGGTTTTGCCCTCTGCTGCAGATACCATTTCCACTTCACGATGGTAAACTCCTGTCCCCTGCCTACTTTAGTGCCAACCCCTCCTTCTCTTGTCCAACCTAGTAAGGGGACCCATGTTCTTAAGGTGACCGGCCGATCATCAGTTATGCGTTCTGTTTCCACTAAAACCCAATATGCCCCTGCTAGTTCTTTTCCTAACGGGGTGTAATTGCTCATGGATGGTGTTAATCTCTTTGACCAAAATCCTTGTGGTACCCTCTTTTTTCCCTGCCTCTGCCATAGGCTCCACATCACTACATCATCTACATCATCCTGTACTATCATTTCCAGCTCAAACGGGTCTCCTTCTGTGATGGGACCTAATGTAAAAGGATTCTGCTCCAGTGTCCCACAATCTCACCAACCATTTAAACAAAGGCTCTGCAGGCCTCTGCCTAAACATACGGGTTATCTCCAACAACTCACTCTGCGTATAATCTCTCACCAAACGAGAATTCTGTATTTGCCCACCATTCACTCCCTTTGATTTGTTTTGCACGAGTGGGTGAACCTCCATTACACCTCCTCTTCCACCTTCAACTTCACCTACACTTCTTTCTCCACTTTCAACTCCACCAAGTTCTGTTACACATACTTCCACCTCATCCTTCCAATTTCAGTCATCATTATCTGAGACTGTTCCATCCCAAGTATATGGATCCCAATTTTCTTTGCGTACCCATGCCCTCACTTGCACAGTTGAGGGTATTTTAGGCTTCTGCCTACTCTTCTGTTTGAGTACCAGTGCCCTCACTTGCACAGTTGAGGGCATTTTAGGCTTCTGCATACTCTTCTGTTTTGCTACTCGTACTGCTAATGCGGTGCACCTTGCCTCCATTTGATCACCCTGAGTCACTGCACTTTCTATGATCTCTTTCATAAGTAACTGCCTTTCCTGCAAGGCTGCAACCTCATCCTGCAGTTTTGTCTTCCTGTATACCATACGGAGCGCAGATAGGAAAAGCCATCCCACTTGCCCTGCCGCTTTCAGCTCCAGCTTCGCCCCTCTTAGTTTCACACTCTCGACCGCATCTTCCACTAAGAGAGGAGTCACTTTCTCATCTAGTGCTTCCCATAAAACCTGCGCTGCCCACCGGTTCAGGAGTCCTGCCACACCAGGGACTACTGCAAAGGTCTGGCTGATGTAGTTCGCTATTTCTCTCAGCAGTTGGAAGCCACCGATCCATGACCCTGGGCACAACCTGAGAGCCAGAGACTGGGTTTTGGTCCAAAAGCACATGAGGAAGCACATTTTTGGAGCCTCGTTGGAAAGGACCATTCCAGGTAGTTCTGACAACTACCACAACTGTTAAGTGCGCTGGAATTCCGAATTGTATTCATGCCAGCCACACAAAGAAAGTGGTCTGTCCACTGGTTCATGAGGAAGAAGAGTTGTTGAGAGTACTAACAACAGCAAAACAAGCCTCAGGGCCAGAAAGAGAACAAAGAGGAACTGAGACCAGATCTGAGACTGTTGAGGATGGTTCAGTCGCTCCTGTGAGAGACGAGGGAGAAGAGCTCCAGGAGGGTGACGGAGAGCCTATCTCAATTGAGGCAAGAGGAGAGCCTTGTCAGAGGAGGGCTTTCCCAGAAGCAGATGATCCTGAGAGACAAACAGAGCAATTGCCAGACCCAGAGGGTAAAGGAGCTGATGTGGATCAAAGTCACTGTTGTAGGAGGCTGGTCTGGCTTGTAGTGAGTACCAAGGGGTACTTGCACCTTGCACCAGGCCCAGTTATCCCTTATTAGTGTATAGGGTGTCTAGCAGCTTAGGCTGATAGATAATGGTAGCTTAGCAGAGCAGCTTAGGCTGAACTAGGAGACATGTGAAGCTACTACAGTACCACAAGTGTCACTTGCACAATATCATAAGAAAACACAATACACAGTTATACTAAAAATAAAGGTATAGTCTTGGAAAACAGTGCAAACAATGTATAGTTACAATAGGATGCACTGGGGGCACATAGGGATAGGGGCAACACAAACCATATACTCCAAAAGTGGAATGTGAACCACGAATGGACCCCAAACCTATGTGACCTTGTGGAGGGTCGCTGGGACTATTAGAAAATAGTGAGGGTTAGAAAAATAGCCCATCCCAAGACCCTGAAAAGTGAGTGCAAAGTGCACTAAAGTTCCCCAAAGGACAAAGAAGTCGTGATAGGGGAATAAGGCAGGAAAGACACAAACCAACAATGCAACAACGCTGGATTTCCAATCTGGGGTACCTGTGGAACAAGGGGACCAAGTCCAAAAGTCACAAGCAAGTCGGAGATGGGCAGATGCCCAGGAAATGCCAGCTGCGGGTGCAAAGAAGCTTCTACTGGACAGAAGAAGCTGCAGTTTCTGCAGGAGCGCAAAGGGCTAGAGACTTTCTCTTTGGAGGACAAATCCCTCTCGCCTTGTAGAGTTGTGCTGAAGTGTTTTCCCGCCGAAAGAATGCCAACAAGCCTTGCTAGCTGCAAATCGTGCGGTTAGCGTTTTTGGACGCTGCTGTGGCCCAGGAGGGACCAGGAGGTCGCAAATTGGACCAGGAGGTAGAGGGGACGTCGAGCAAGACAAGGAGCCCTCTTAGCAGCAGGTAGCACCCAGAGAACTTCCAGAAACAGGCACTACAAGGATGCGTGAAATGGTGCTCACCCGAAGTCGCACAAAGGAGTCCCACATCGCCGGAGACCAACTTAGAAAGTCGTGCAATGCAGGTTAGAGTGCCGTGGACCCAGGCTTGGCTGTGCACAAAGGATTTCCGCCGGAAGTGCACAGGGGCCGGAGTAGCTGCAAAAGTTGTGGTTCCCAGCAATGCAGTCTAGCGAGGTGAGGCAAGGACTTACCTCCACCAAACTTGGACTGAAGAGTCACTGGACTGTGGGAGTCACTTGGACAGAGTTGCTGGATTCGAGGGACCTCGCTCGTCGTGCTGAGAGGAGACCCAAGGGACTGGTAATGCAGCTTTTTGGTGCCTGCGGTTGCAGGGGGAAGATTCCGTCGACCCACGGGAGATTTCTTCGGAGCTTCTAGTGCAGAGAGGAGGCAGACTACCCCCACAGCATGCACCACCAGGAAAACAGTCGAGAAGGCGGCAGGATCAGCGTTACAGAGTTGCAGTAGTCGTCTTAGCTACTATGTTGCAGTTTTGCAGGCTTCCAGCGCGGTCAGCAGTCGATTCCTTGGCAGAAGGTGAAGAGAGAGATGCAGAGGAACTCGGATGAGCTCTTGCATTCGTTATCTGAGGAATCCCAAGAGACAGAGACCCTAAATAGCCAGAAAAGAGGGTTTGGCTACTTAGGAGAGAGGATAGGCTAGCAACACCTGAAGGAGCCTATCACAAGGAGTCTCTGACGTCACCTGGTGGCACTGGCCACTCAGAGCAGTCCAGTGTGCCAGCAGCACCTCTGTTTCCAAGATGGCAGAGGTCTGGAGCACACTGGAGGAGCTCTGGGCACCTCCCAGGTTAGGTACAGGTCAGGGGAGTGGTCACTCCCCTTTCCTTTGTCCAGTTTCACACCAGAGCAGGGCTAAGGGGTCCCTGAACCGGTGTAGACTGGCTTATGCAGAATTGGGCACATCTGTGCCCAAGAAAGCATTTCCAGAGGCTGGGGGAGGCTACTCCTCCCCTGCCTTCACACCATTTTCCAAAGGGAGAGGGTGTAACACCCTCTCTCAGAGGAAGTTCTTTGTTCTGCCATCCTGGGCCAGGCCTGGCTGGACCCCAGGAGGGCAGATGCCTGTCTGAGGGGTTGGCAGCAGCAGCAGCTGCAGTGAAACCCCGGGAAAGGCAGTTTGGCAGTACCAGGGTCTGTGCTACAGACCACTGGGATCATGGGATTGTGCCAACTATGCCAGGATGGTATAGAGGGGGCAATTCCATGATCATAGACATATTACATGGCCATATTCGGAGTTACCATTGTGAAGCTACATATAGGTAGTGACCTATATGTAGTGCACGCGTGTAATGGTGTCCCCGCACTCACAAAGTCCGGGGAATTGGCCCTGAACAATGTGGGGGCACCTTGGCTAGTGCCAGGGTGCCCTCACACTAAGTAACTTAGCACCCAACCTTTACCAGGTAAAGGTTAGACATATAGGTGACTTATAAGTTACTTAAGTGCAGTGTAAAATGGCTGTGAAATAACGTGGACGTTATTTCACTCAGGCTGCAGTGGCAGGCCTGTGTAAGAATTGTCAGAGCTCCCTATGGGTGGCAAAAGAAATGCTGCAGCCCATAGGGATCTCCTGGAACCCCAATACCCTGGGTACCTCAGTACCATATACTAGGGAATTATAAGGGTGTTCCAGTAAGCCAATGTAAATTGGTAAAATTGGTCACTAGCCTGTTAGTGACAATTTGTAAAGAGAGAGCATAACCACTGAGGTTCTGGTTAGCAGAGCCTCAGTGAGACAGTTAGGCATCACACAGGGAACACATACCTATAGGTCACAAACTTATGAGCACTGGGGTCCTGACTAGCAGGGTCCCAGTGACACATAACAAACATACTGAAAACATAGGGTTTTCACTATGAGCACTGGGCCCTGGCTAGCAGGATCCCAGTGAGACAGTGAAAACACCCTGACACACTCACAAACAGGCCAAAAGTGGGGGTAACAAGGCTAGAAAGAGGCTACTTTCTCACACAACCCCCCCCCCCCCCAAACGAAGGACAATAAGGCTAACCTTGGCCAGTTGAGACTTTATTGTCTAAGTGGTGATAAGTAGAGAGTAGCTCTGCAATAGACTGGTTACTCCCTTTATCATCCACTATATGGTTACTTCCCTGTGGGGATGTAAACCACCCTGTTTGAAGTTTTTTAGCTAAGCAACAATGTGAAGATGTATTTTCAGAGTTTCTATCAGTAAGTTTTAGTTTAGAGCAGTGGGAATTGTCCACTGAACCTATTTGTAGTGATGGAAATGCCAGACAGGGATGCTGTCTCAGAAAAGCCATAGCTGGGCAAAAACTTTGTCCATATGGCTGGAAGAGAGAACAGGGATGCTGTTTCTCTTGAGTTGGAGCAGGGCAGGGATGCTGTCCTATGAGCTCCACACTAGGGCAGGGATGCTGTCCTAAGTGTTGTGAGGCAGTGCAGGGTTTCTGCACTAAAGTTTCTCTGGGAGGGTTGGAGGGATGCTCCATGTTAACTAAAATGGTGCTCTTTTTCTCACCAATGTTAGTTATCCCACAGAGAGGTACTTCTACCTCAGGGAGTACAGCTTTGCCCGCTGATGTTTCCCTTGGAACAGGTGCCACCCCAGGAGAGGTTTCTCCCACCACAGGAATGGTATCCTGAATGGTAGGGTGGTTAGGGGATACTGTGATACCCTTTTTACCTGTTGATGGAGAGGGATCCTGAGTTTTCAGGCCTTCTCTCCTTTGCTTTTTCATTTCAATAGAAATGAGAGGGAACAATTCCTCTGGGATGCCCAGCATGGCTGCATGGGCATAAAACTCTACATCAGCCCAACCTGAGGCCTCTAGGTCATTACCTAAGAGACAGTCTACAGGTAAGCTAGGTGATACCACCACCTGCTTAGGGCCAGTAACTCCACCCCAACTAAACTGAATTATAGCTAAGGGAAGAAACTTTGTGGAGTTATGGACATCAATAATCTTATACTGTTGTCCAATGATGTGTTGATTAGGGTGCACTAGGTTTTCAGTCACCAAAGTGATACTGGCACCTGTGTCCCTGTAGGCCAAGGCCTCAACACCATTTATTGAAACTGTCTGCCTGTACTTATCCATTGTAAGGGGACAAGCAGCCAGTGTGGCAAGGCCAATGCCACTAGGTGTGACAGAAACTGTCTTGGGACTGACTACCCCAGTTTCTATGATGGACCAATAAGTGAACCCAACTACACCCTTTGCTTGACTGTTGCCAGCAGTCCCACCACTAGTACCACTACTGCTAGGGGCACTAGAGCTTGATGTATTAGTGGTGGTAGGCTCAGGGGGTTTACCTGGACAGGACTTATCCCCTGGCCTATGGCCTCTGTTTTTACACA
Organism: Pleurodeles waltl; assembly: GCF_031143425.1. NCBI lineage: Eukaryota > Metazoa > Chordata > Amphibia > Caudata > Salamandridae > Pleurodeles > Pleurodeles waltl. Next base: position 76,162,864 of record NC_090451.1, on the reverse strand, counting down.
CAAAGCACCAAGGTTTTTTAATGTGTGCAGGTTGAGAAGAAGAGGAAGAATTAGTTTTATCCCCACCCTCTGAAGAGTGTTTAAGATTTGAAGTGGGATCTTTGGTTTTACCCTTATCCCCATGCTTATCTTGAGATTTTTCACCATCTTTCTTCTTATTGCCATCTTTGTCACCCCCTGTATGAACTTTTCTGTTCACCCTTGTTCTGACCCATTTGTCTGCCTTCTTTCCCAATTCTTGGGGAGAGGTCAGATCAGAGTCTACCAGGTACTGGTGCAACAAATCAGACACACAATTATTAAGAATATGCTCTCTCAGGATCAAGTTATACAGGCTGTCACAATCAGTAACTTTACTGCCATGTAACCACCCCTCCAAGGCCTTCACTGAATGGTCAATGAAATCAACCCAGTCTTGTGAAGACTCCTTTTTGGTCTCTCTGAACTTTATCCTGTATTGTTCAGTGGTTAAGCCATAACCATCCAGGAGTGCATTCTTAAGAACTGTAAAATTATTGGCATCACTTTCTTTCACAGTACGGAGCCTATCCCTACCTTTTCCAATAAATGATAGCCATAGGATAGCAGCCCACTGCCTTTGAGGGACATCCTGTACAACACAGGCCCTCTCAAGTGCAGCAAACCACTTGTTAATGTCATCCCCCTCCTTATAAGGGGGAACTATCTTATGCAGATTCCTGGAATCATGCTCTTTTGCAGGATGACTATGGGGAATACTGCTGCTGCCACCATGGGTTTCTAAACCCAACTTCTGTCTTTCCTTCTCTAATTCTAATGACTGTCTATCCAAATCCAGCTGTTGCTTTTTAAGCTTCAGTCTGGGTTGTTCCACCCTCAACTTATTGAGTTCCCTCTCTAACAATCTGTCATCAGGGTTGGTGGGAGGGACATTCCTAGATACAGAGGTATGATGGGAATGAACAGAAGGAGACCTGTCCCTTACAGAGGGCACCCTAACAGCTTGGCTAACAGAAACATCAGTACCACTGTGGTGAGAATAAATGCTTTTGCTATGATGTGAGACAACACTATTAGTATGGTGGGGCTCTTCATCATTACCAACTATGCTAGACTGTCTAGTAATGGGCAGGCTAGGAAGTTTCTTTCCTGAACTTTTTCCTGGGGGAGTCCCTGGATCAGATTGTGAACCATTAGCTACTTTTTCAACAGATGGGGCACTTTTAGCCTTATCTTGTTCTCTAAGCATGTTAAGTAACAGTTCCAAGGAAGGATTCTTCCCTACACTCAAACCTCTCTCTATGCAGAGACTCCTTGCTCCTTTCCAGCTAAGGTGATCATATGCAAGTTTGGACAGATCAACATTTTGGCCTGTGCCAGACATTTTTAGAGAGAGTTAAAGTGATAGACAAAGAAAAAAAGTTTTCAGAACTTTTTAGAAAGACAGAAAAAACTTTAAAAACTTTTTAGAACTTTTTAGAAAGTTTTAGGAGTACTTTTCAGCACTTAGAAAAGAGTGAAAAGAGGAAATGCAAAACTTTTTGGCTATGTGTATATACACTGAACTTGTTTTGTATATTTTTCTCTTATGAAAAGTACAATGACAAGAGTGGTAAGTAGTCTCAAAGCACTTATCCCACCGCTGCACAACCAATGTACGAGGCTGGTCTGGCTTGTAGTGAGTACCAAGGGGTACTTGCACCTTGCACCAGGCCCAGTTATCCCTTATTAGTGTATAGGGTGTCTAGCAGCTTAGGCTGATAGATAATGGTAGCTTAGCAGAGCAGCTTAGGCTGAACTAGGAGACGTGTGAAGCTACTACAGTACCACAAGTGTCACTTGCACAATATCATAAGAAAACACAATACACAGTTATACTAAAAATAAAGGTACTTTATTTTTATGACAATATGCCAAAGTATCTCAGAGTGTACCCTCAGTGAGAGGATAGGAAATATACACAAGATATATATACACAATACCAGAAATATGCAGTATAGTCTTAGAAAACAGTGCAAACAATGTATAGTTACAATAGGATGCAATGGGGGCACATAGGGATAGGGGCAACACAAACCATATACTCCAAAAGTGGAATGCGAACCACGAATGGACCCCAAACCTATGTGACCTTGTAGAGGGTCGCTGGGACTATTAGAAAATAGTGAGGGTTAGAAAAATAGCCCACCCCAAGACCCTGAAAAGTGAGTGCAAAGTGCACTAAAGTTCCCCAAAGGACAAAGAAGTCGTGATAGGGGAATAAGGCAGGAAAAACACAAACCAACAATGCAACAACACTGGATTTCCAATCTGGGGTACCTGTGGAACAAGGGGACCGAGTCCAAAAGTCACAAGCAAGTCGGAGATGGGCAGATGCCCAGGAAATGCCAGCTGCGGGTGCAAAGAAGCTTCTACTGGACAGAAGAAGCTGCGGTTTCTGCAGGAGCGCAAAAGGCTAGAGACTTCCCCTTTGGAGGACGGATCTCTCTCGCCTTGTAGAGTTGTGCTGAAGTGTTTTCCCGCCGAAAGAACACCAACAAGCCTTGCTAGCTGCAAATCGTGTGGTTAGCGTTTTTGGACGCTGCTGTGGCCCAGGAGGGACCAGGAGGTCGCAAATTAGACCAGGAGGTAGAGGGGACGTCGAGCAAGACAAAGAGCCCTCTTAGCAGCAGGTAGCACCCAGAGAAGTGCCAGAAACAGGCACTACGAGGATGTGTGAAACAGTGCTCACCCGAAGTCGCACAAAGGAGTCCCACGTCACCGGAGACCAACTTAGAAAGTCGTGCAATGCAGGTTAGAGTGCCGTGGACCCAGGCTTGGCTGTGCACAAAGGATTTCCGACGGAAGTGCACAGGGGCCGGAGTAGCTGCAAAAGTTGTGGTTCCCAGCAATGCAGTCTAGCGAGGTGAGACAAGGACTTACCTCCACCAAACTTGGACTGAAGAGTCACTGGACTGTGGGAGTCACTTGGACAGAGTTGCTGGATTCGAGGGACCTCGCTCGTCGTGCTGAGAGGAGACCCAAGGGACTGGTAATGCAGCTTTTTGGTGCCTGCGGTTGCAGGGGGAAGATTCCGTCGACCCACAGGAGATTTCTTCGGAGCTTCTAGTGCAGAGAGGAGGCAGACTACCCCCACAGCATGCACCACCAGGAAAACAGTCGAGAAGGCGGCAGGATCAGCGTTACAGAGTTGCAGTAGTCGTCTTAGCTACTATGTTGCAGTTTTGCAGGCTTCTAGCGCGGTCAGCAGTCGATTCCTTGGCAGAAGGTGAAGAGAGAGATGCAGAGGAACTCGGATGAGCTCTTGCATTCGTTATCTGAGGAATCCCAAGAGACAGAGACCCTAAATAGCCAGAAAAGAGGGTTTGGCTACTTAGGAGAGAGGATAGGCTAGCATCACCTGAAGGAGCCTATCACAAGGAGTCTCTGAGGTCACCTGGTGGCACTGGCCACTCAGAGCAGTCCAGTGTGCCAGCAGCACCTCTGTTTCCAAGATGGCAGAGGTCTGGAGCACACTGGAGGAGCTCTGGGCACCTCCCAGGGGAGGTACAGGTCAGGGGAGTGGTCACTCCCCTTTCCTTTGTCCAGTTTCGCGCCAGAGCAGGGCTAAGGGGTCCCTGAACCGGTGTGGACTGGCTTATGCAGAATTGGGCACATCTGTGCCCAAGAAAGCATTTCCAGAGGCTGGGGGAGGCTACTCCTCCCCTGCCTTCACACCATTTTCCAAAGGGAGAGGGTGTAACACCCTCTCTCAGAGGAAGTTCTTTGTTCTGCCATCCTGGGCCAGGCCTGGCTGGACCCCAGGAGGGCAGATGCCTGTCTGAGGGGTTGGCAGCAGCAGCAGCTGCAGTGAAACCCCGGGAAAGGCAGTTTGGCAGTACCAGGGTCTGTGCTACAGACCACTGGGATCATGGGATTGTGCCAACTATGCCAGGATGGTATAGAGGGGGCAATTCCATGATCATAGACATATTACATGGCCATATTCGGAGTTACCATTGTGAAGCTACATATAGGTAGTGACCTATATGTAGTGCACGCGTGTAATGGTGTCCCCGCACTCACAAAGTCTGGGGAATTGCCCCTGAACAATGTGGGGGCACCTTGGCTAGTGCCAGGGTGCCCTCACACTAAGTAACTTAGCACCCAACCTTTACAAGGTAAAGGTTAGACATATAGGTGACTTATAAGTTACTTAAGTGCAGTGTAAAATGACTGTGAAATAACGTGGACGTTATTTCACTCAGGCTGCAGTGGCAGGCCTGTGTAAGAATTGTCAGAGCTCCCTATGGGTGGCAAAAGAAATGCTGCAGCCCATAGGGATCTCCTGGAACCCCAATACCCTGGGTACCTCAGTACCATATACTAGGGAATTATAAGGGTGTTCCAGTAAGCCAATGTAAATTGGTAAAATTGGTCACTAGCCTGTTAGTGACAATTTGTAAAGAGAGAGCATAACCACTGAGGTTCTGGTTAGCAGAGCCTCAGTGAGACAGTTAGGCATCACACAGGGAACACATACCTATAGGTCCCAAACTTATGAGCACTGGGGTCCTGACTAGCAGGGTCCCAGTGACACATAACAAACATACTGAAAACATAGGGTTTTCACTATGAGCACTGGGCCCTGGCTAGCAGGATCCCAATGAGACAGTGAAAACACCCTGACATACACTCACAAACAGGCCAAAAGTGGGGGTAACAAGGCTAGAAAGAGGCTACTTTCTCACAACTGTGATCTGACTCCTCCTGAACCTGTTGCAGGTTCGTCAAGAGAAAACACTGCAGAACAAGGGAAAGTTTCAAGTTTGACTCTGAAGAGAACACTGACAAAAGGTCCACTGAAAGGAGATAAGTGGCAGGAGTCACAAGGAAAGGGAAAGGAAGTAGTTGATGAGGCAACAATCGAGGAAGAAGTAAATACAACAAGGAGAGAAGATCTAAGTGAAGGAGAATTGAATGGCGATCAAAAGTTGAAAAGAAAGATAATAGCAAGTCAAAGATACGCAGGTCTGAATGTGCGTATGCAACTACAAGTGAATGGCAGCAAGAATGTTTGTTTTTTTGTTTTGATAGAGACATTCCGGGTTAGCATTTTGGCACTTGAAGGAAGCTGATGAACTGAACAGCTGAAACCAACTGAGAGAACATTTTTGAGAAAGAAACTGTTGAAAGTAACCGGAAGAGGCATTGATAACCTGATTTGACTTTTGAAACCTGATTTTGACAAGCTGCTTACCGATTTTCACAAGGGATCCTGGAAGTGAGACGGAAAGCTGTAAATAACTGCTGAAAGAAGAGTTGTTTGTTTTTGATTTTGCTGCAGTTTTTCTAAATTTTCTTCTGCTTTCTGATTCTTTACAGATCATGAGTAACATTAGACAGCAGGGTCTGAATACTAGGTGCTGTAAATATATGAGTATTGGTTTGGGAAATTATGTTTGGGATACTGTTTGTGGTGCTGATTGTGGGTTGTTCTTGATAAGAGTGAAGCCAACCATACTTCTGCTTTTGAGGCAACTACTGCACTAACAGCAATAAAGAAGTTTAGGTTAGATGAGAAGTATTTGAATGAAGATATTAATGCGCAAGGAAAACTTTCTTCTAATGTCTTCTATCTTGTTGAGTGAGTATGTTGAGACGATGGATGCGAGGAATTGTTATGTGTGTGCGCAGATTCCTTTGTCAGCTGGGGAAAAGGTTACGTGCAATAGTCTGCCTTTAACATATGGAATAAGTTGTAGTCTGCTACTAACAAGATTCTATAACCAGGGGTACATCCAGTACTTTTATTCGAATCATGATGTTGTGTTTTCGTTTGTCCCTATAATTAGGTATTTGAGTAGAGTAGCTAAAGATAATGACATAGTATTAGTTAGAGGTTTCTTTGAACCTACATTGACGTTTGGCACAGCTTAGGCTCACATGAATAATCTGACATGCTTGCTTACAACTTTAGAGAAAAGCTTCTTAGATCACACAGATGACAGGAGAAAGGCATTAAAAGAGAAGTTAGAAAAAGGCTTAGAGAAAAGGACTTACAGGAATGCTTATGCTTATAGTACGATTAAAACGCAAGGGAAATTAGCTTTAGATGCGCAACACGTAGGGAAACCTTTTATATATAGACCTAAATCACGCACTGGCACTTTATTTGTGGGAACGAGTGAATGTAAGCATGTGTTTTTGTTTCAGAGTAAATGGACGTTCATGTTGAATGGACAGGAACCAGCGATTCCTGGCATATAATATATCTGTGGTCTTAATACTTATTACCAAGGATGGTATGGGACATGTTATTTGGGGATAGTTTTCTCATAGATTTATCAAATGGATGATTTGAAGAAGTTTCTGGAAGTGACTGAATTACATCATATGACACAGAGGAGGAAATCTCCTTCTGGTATAGTGGGAGATATAATTGGAGCAATGATTCCTTCAGGAGTCATTCTGAATTCTATAAAATGTGAAAGCTGTCTACTATTGTGGATAACATGCTGACAAATTTTTCAGGGGCCATACTCCTGATGGATACTGAATTAGCTGCTGAAAGAGCTATGACTCTTTGGAATCGTCTTGCTTAAGACATTCTCTTAGCGAAGGTTGGCGGAGTTTGTAGAATGATTAATTCTAGGCATTGTTGTTCGTATATTCCTAATAATTGTAAAGAAATTAGAGGCTTAATTGCTAATTTGACTAATGAAAGTGCTGATTTGAAAGAATTGGAAGAACCAGGTATTTGGAAAAAGATTGGCAAAGGTTTTGCTTCAGTGGTAAATTGGCTCAGCAACATTTGGAATGGGATACTATTGAAAATCTTGCGGGGATATTCATTATTGTGGTTTGCCTAATTGGAATATGGGGATTGTATAAACTACGCAAAATAATGAAATTGAAAAGGTCGAAGAATAATCAGAGGGAAGAAAAGAAAAGGGAAAAATTGTACAGGGAAAATTCAAAAGGGTAACAAAGGAAAGAAGGGATTAAATTGACAGAATTTTAGCTGATGCGAACATTTGTGGGTGGTAATTAGTGTGATGACACATTTAGTCATCAGAGGAGGGATTGCCAGCGCAAGTGTTTTAATAAAAATTATTAATGAGTATCCCTGTATTCTGAATAATGGATTTGTGTAGAAAATATAATAACGTAGAAAAATAATACACGCATCTGAAAATGTGATTACGATGAGTGGCTGCCAGTGTTCACAAAGTGTACTTATTAATAGTCTAATACTATGAAATGTGGAGCATATGATTGACTAATGTAATAATATGTCATATTAAGGGTTAACATTTTGTATTAGCCTTATGAGTTGTAGGCCTTTACTTAGCGAAGGTCTTGCCCTGGTTGTCAGGCCTCATGTCAAGTTGTATTTCGTAACGTTTTAATAAATGGCTGTCCTAGAGAATTAAACTGTGGTTTTCCATTGAATTGTTTAAATGTGCTGGTAGCTGAGAAGTTCTCATGAGAACCGACTGCTAGAAGATGCTGTTCTTGCTAAATGTAACATTTTGTGTGTAATGTGTATAAGACTGACTTTCTCAGGAGGAGAACAATGGAGACACTGACTGGAGTAGAAGCTGCAACAATATTGTTGCCTGACAAGCCGGATGATGAGGACATTGTAGGACAACCAATCAACGACATGTGAACGGAGTAATAGTACAATTCATAGATTTGGAGTTTTAGTTTTATTGGACAAAGCGTGAACATGCGATCCCTTGACCAATAGGGATTTGGGAAATAGTTTTAGTGAGTTCAACTTAATGAGACTGCACTGAGAAGAAATCAGCATTCTGCATTTCGCATTTTTGCCTTAAGCATTCCGCATTTGCCATTAGCTCATTTGCGTCTTGACAAGAGACATGTTCAACTTTATTGCTTAAAAACTTTGGGGTTCATTACAACATTGGCGGTAAATCCCACTTATCACCGTGCAGAAGACCGCCAACACACTGTCACAGCTGTGGAATTCCGCTACAGCTATTACGACCCACAGCTTAGAATCCGCCAAAATTTAGACACCCACACAAGTCCGCTACACCAAAAGTCAGTGATAAACTGGCGAGAACAAAACCTCCACTGTCACGCCAACAGGAATATGCCCACACTATCACGACCAACGAATCCACGCGGCGGTCTTTCAACCGCGGTAAACCATTGACGGTACACACCGCCGCACTCAAAATACACACACTCTTACAAAACACTACCACATTGGACAATTCGAAATACATACACCTGGTACACATACACACACCACTCCCACACACCCACACCACTATAAAACAACTGCCCACATCACCTACAAACCCTTACTACCTAAAATATTGACGAAGGCCAGAGGGATAGCACAGCAAAGACAACATCACCATACAGAGGCACACAACACCATCACACCTACACATCCATGCACAAAACACCACACACCCCTAAACATCACCCCACACATCACAACACACACCACCTCACACATTACCCGCACCACCCCATGGCACCGCAAAGACACCCCAGGTTTTCTGAGGAGGAGCTCAGGGTCATGGTGGAGGAAATCATCCGGGTACAGCCACAGCTATTCGGATCAAAGGTGCAGCACACCACCATAGCTAGGAAGATGGAGCTACGGCGAAGAATCGTGGACAGGGTCAACGCAGTGGGACAACACCCAAGAACATGGGATGATATCAGGAAGAGGTGGAACGACCTACGGGGGAATGTGCGTTCCGTGGTATCCAGACACCACATCGCAGTTCAGAGGACTGGCGGCGGACCCCTACCTCCTCCCCCACAACTAACAACATGGGAGGACCAAGTCTTGGCTATACTGCATCCTGAGGGGCTCGCAGGAGTAGCAGGAGGAATGGACTCTGGTAAGTCAAATCTTAACTATTACATCCCCCACCCTACCTGCATGCTAACACATATCCCCACCCTTACCCTCACCCCCATCACTCCAACTCCTCACTTATATCCCACTATCACAAACCACACATCCCAACACCAAGACCTGCATGCAACACCAATGCATGGACACCCATCACCAATGCATGTCCACTGCACATACCCACACAGAGCCCTAAACAATTAGCACACAAGGTCTTACACAGGAATGCAACCACTGGGGCATGGGGTCACCCACCCATTGCACACCATGGCACACACAGATACTAAAACTATGCCTTTACACCCCTGCAGGACCCCTACCCAACGTCACCGGACAGGAGGTTCCAAACATGTCCACTCGCCCCACAGAAGAGGCCCACAGTGATGACAGCAGCTCTTGTCCAACTGGATCTTGATGACCAGCCCAGCCCATCTGGGACCTCGGGACAGTCGGTTCCCCTCACACTGCCACAAGCCACAACAGAACCTCCCCCCTCTGGAAACACCAGCACAGCACCCACCCAGCGGGACCATACCTCTGTACCCAGGACACGTCAAGCAGCAGTGTGTCCACCACTACAGGGAACCCAGGCTAACGCACCACCCCAAGAACAGCAGGGACCTGGGGGCAGTGGCAGTGGGCACACGGTTCAGGGGACAGAAGCCCAGGAACACAGGGGAACTGGGAGGGCTGCTGTGCGACAGGGGGAGGACAGGCCCAGGGAACCCACTCTCCACGAGGCCCTCTCCAATATCATGGGAGCCTACCACCATTCCCAGGACACAATGGCAACGGTACTGGCCAAGATTCAGGAGGCCCAGCGGTTGCAAGAGGAACAGTATTTGGGGTTCAGGGAGGAACTCAAATCCATCAGTACCACCCTGGGCACCATTGTAGGGGTGCTGAAGGAACTCGTGAACACCAGGAGGGACACTGTGGCAGCACAAGGGGCCCCTGACACTAGCCTGGACGATGAACTGCCCACTACCTCCGCAGGCGCTAGTGGACAGGAGGCACCGCCACAGGACCACGACACCAGCACCCCACCCCCTGCAGGTGGAGAACCACCCAGCAAGCGATCCCTGAGATCCAGGACAAAGACAGAGAGCAATGCCAAGACCCCCACCAAGAAAAGAGACCACCCTGATTGTCATCCTTCTGTCATCCTTCTGTCCCACTTTGTCACTCTGTCCATCCATCAACTGCCCCAGCTCCACTTCCTATGCCCCTTTGGACAATGCACCTGAGAGACAAATAGACTGGACTCTGCCATGGGCATACCTCCACCATCACCCTGACCATTTTACAACCCCCTCCACTATTTAGCACTTAAATAAACACCCTTAAATCACAAAACTATCTGGAGTCAGTCTGTGCTTTCACAAATGTGTATTTGCAATAACTGAGGGAAATAGCAATATCCATTGTATTGTCAACATACCTATGTCACACAGCTCTAGTCCATGAGGAAACATAGCAAAGGACACACAGTGGGAGCCACATCTGTGAAATCGAAAGGGAAAGTGACAAATCAGGGTCCATACACTGGGTGAAAGTGACAGACAGATGAGAGGTAGTGTATCAGATGTAGCAGGCAGTGATGTCTTCTTACCTGTGTCTCATTGGAAGTATTGATGAATCACGGTGTTTCTGTTGTCGATATCCTCTTCTTCTGCTTCCTCTTCTTCACTGTCCACAGGCTCCACAGCTGCCACAACACCTCCTTCTGGACCATCCTCCTGCAGAAAAGGCACCTGTCGTCGCAAACCCAAGTTGTGCAGCATACAGCAGGCCATGATGATCTGGCACACCTTCTTTGGTGAGTAGAATAGGGAACCACCCGTCATATGGAGGCACCTGAACCTGGCCTTCAGGAGGCCGAAGGTCCTCTCTATAACCCTCCTAGTTTGCCCATGTGCCTCATTGTAGCGTTCCTCTGCCCTTGTCCTGGGATTCCTCACTGGGCTCAGTAGCCATGACAGGTTGGGGTAGCCAGAGTCACCTGCAAATGTTGAGGGACAACTGTTAGACACACACTAACCCTTAGGGACAACCCCAGACCCAGACAACTATTCATACTGTATAGGGCCTATGTCCTCACCTAATAGCCACACACTGTGCCTCTGGAGTTGCCCCATCACATAAGGTATGCTGCTATTCCTCAGAATGTAAGCGTCATGCACTGAGCCAGGAAATTTGGCATTCACATGGGAGATGTACTGGTCGGCCAAACACACCATCTGCACATTCGTAGAATGGTAACTCTTCCGGTTTCTGTACACCTGTTCACTCCTGCGGGGGGGCCAAGGCCACATGTGTCCCATCAATGACACCTATTATGTTGGGGATATGTCCCAGGGTATAGAAGTCACCTTTCCCTGTAGGCAAATCCTCCACCTGAGGGAACAATATGTAGCTGCGCATGTGTTTCAGCAGGGCAGACAACACTCTGGACAACACGTTGGAGAACATAGGCTGGGACATCCCTGATGCTATGGCCACTGTCGTCTGAAAAGACCCACTTGTCAGGAAATGGAGTACTGACAGCACCTGCACTAGAGGGGGTATCCCTGTGGGATGGCGGATAGCTGACATCAGGTCCGACTCCAACTTGCACACAGTTCATGGATTGTGGCCCGGTCCAGTCTGTAGGTGACAATTACATGTCGCTCTTCCATTGTCGAAAGGTCCACCAGCGGTCTGTACACCGGAAGATGCCGCCATCTCCTCACCTGCCCCAGCGGACGTGCTCTATGGAGGAGAACAGCGAGCAGAGGGTCAGCCAACATTAAGGTACGAAAACACAACTTCATTGCACAAATTTTTCAATCCGCTATTGGCCTGTCTTAGTGTGTATGCAAGGCCTAGATATGTGTGACGCAATTAAAAATTATGCCATGAGGCCCCCTGAAATGGCGGCTGCCTGACCTGTAAGGTGGGACAATGGGATGTGAGGTAACTGCGCTGGCGTTGTATACCGTTGCGGTAGGTGGTCGAAGACCGTGGCGCAATCCTGCATTGGTTAACATTGAGGCCTATGGGTCCCAGGAGCCAATGACGATGTACTCCGGCGGTGACGGTACGCACCGCCGCGGACGTGACCGCCATTTTTTATCTATTCACTCACTTGATACCTGATCTTCGACAGGAGAGGACCTACACTGCAAGTGCTACTGTGACCTCAGTCTGGAAGCGACGATGGCTCATGTGTCTGGGGAAAGGGTCCCTGCCTTCACGACGGAGGAGTTGGAGAAACCAGTGGATGGGGTCCTCCCCCAGTACAGGCTACTCTACGGTCCTCCAGACAAACAGGTAAGTACACTGTGAGCATGCTGTATGGGCACTGCCTGTGTGGAGTGGTGTGGATGTAAGATACGGGGAGGGAGAATGAGGCATGCATGAAACGACGGTGAGTGTATGTGCGTCATGGCAAGGGTAGGAACACACGCCAATGACTGTGACGGTCCGGACGGTTATATCTTCTCCTTTTCCCCTGTACTATTCCTGTAGGTCAACGCTCACCAGAAGAAGGATATTTGGCGTGTTATCGCCAAGGAAGTCCGGACCCTGAGGGTCCACCACAGACGGAGCACCCACTGCCGGAAAATATGGGAGGACATTCGCCGCTGGAGCAAGAAGACGGCGGAGGCCCAGCTGGGGATGGCCTCCCAACGTGGGAGGGGTGCCCGTCGCACCATCACCCCCCTGATGTTCCAGATCCTGGCGGTGGCGTACCCGGAGTTGGATGGGCGCTTGAGAGCATCACAGCAGCCACGAGGGGGTGAGTACACTCTCATTCAGCTGAATCAGCGCGCATTGGAGGTGTCTGGGTGGGGGAGGTGGGCTGTGGGTACCCGTAGGCCAGGGCGAGTTTTGTAGGCAAGGTCCCTTCGTAAGGGAGGCCATGTGGCACCCCACCCCACCAGTGTTAAGAGCCAACTACACCTAGTCAGGATCCTGTGACGTCCATGTGTGCAGCAATCGAGCATAGGCCTTGTATCCCATGGCCCTGTGATTAATGAGGGAACTCTAAGTGCATGGCGTAGTGCAGAGGGCTGCTGTGTCTGTAGTGTCCGCCAACGGTAGCGGTATTGCATGCATTGAACATGTCTTTCTTCTGTCTTCCCCCCCCTTTATGTGGTCTCCCTGTTCTTGTGTGCAATAGCATCATCAGGTCGAAGGAGCAGTGACACCGGAGCAGGAGGGAGCTGCACCCCACATGGCCCTGGAGGGCGAGACAATTGCCTCCGAATTCACCAGTGGGATGGAGGGGAGGGGAACTCCACGACAGATACAGGAGCTGAGACCAGCGACACGGACTCCTCCTCTGATGGGAGCTCCCTTGCAGTGGCGGGACCCTCTGTGCCCCCCGCATCTACAGGTACAGCCGCCACCCCCCCTACCAGCACCGCCCTCTCACCAGCTCCTCAGCTTGTGCCCTGTGGCCGCTCACCGAGGAGGGTGGGTATCTCCTTCGCCCCAGGGACCTCAGCCCCTGCCAGCCCTGCTGCCCTCAGGGAGGAGGCCATTGACCTCCTGAGATCCCTCAATGTTGGGCAGTCTACCATTCTGAATGCCATCCAGGGTGTAGAGAGGCAGTTGCAACAGACAAATGCATACCTGGAGTACATTCATTCTGGTCAGGCAGCCCAACAGCGAGTATTTCAGACTCTGGCCTCAGCACTGATGGCAGCCATTGTCCCTGTGTCCAGCCTCCCCCCTCCAACTTCCTCCACCCAGCCCCAATCCCCTTTACCTCAGCCTATCCCAAGCACACCATCAGACCAGCATGCACACACCTCAATACACAAGGGTAGCTCTGGCAAACATAAGCACCACACATCCCACAGGCACTCACACTAGCATCATGCCCATTCACACATACCAACATCCACTGCCTCCACTGTGTCCCCCTCCTCCTCGTCTCCCTCCTCCCTCCCTGTCACGTCTCCACTCACACCTGCATGCACTACATCTTCAGCCACTACGTCCATCACCAGCACGCCCATCACCACACACCGCTCACATGCACTCACCACCCCCACTACCATTCACACATCCCGTGTCCTCTCCCAGTGTGTCTGTGAGCCCACCTCCCAAAGTACACAAACGCAGTCACACACCCACCCAACAGCTTCCAGCCCATGCACCTTCACCCAAAGTCAGCAGACGTACACCTTCTACAACCACTACCTCTTCCTCCACTCCCAAACACCCTCCATCTACCCGTCCCAGTGTGTCTAAAAAACTATTCCTCTGACCTCTTCCCTACACCTCCCCCACCCCTTCCATCCCCTAGGGCACGCCTTTCCAGGTCCCAACCCAGTACCTCAGCCACCACATCACCGGGAACAGTGGTGCCAGCAGTAACCGGCTTCTGGAGTGCGCCAAGCAGCAGGGCAGCCAGTGTGCCAAGGAGCCAGACCACGGACAGTCCCGACATCAGAAACATAAGAAGTCGGCCACAGCCCGGAGGGAGAAGGGCAAAACACCTACCACCAAGGCCTCTCCCAGGACTACAGCTGGGAGTGGCAAGACAGCTGCACCACCATCCAAGGTGAGGAAGGGGCAGAGAAAGAAAGGGAAGTCGCAGCCAACCTGCACGGCGGACAAGACCGCCACCAGCACCGCTTTCCAGGACACCGCCGCCACCAGCACCGCTGCCAAGGACACCGCCGCCACCAGCACGCTCACTGAGCAACCCACCAGCACCGCAGGCCCATGAGCACCGCAAGCAACGCCGCTACTGAGGCCACCGCAAGCACCGCCAGCGGCCACGCCACATCATGTGCCAGTGGCACCACTGCAGACATGGCTGCCATCCCCAGTGGTCAGTCGTACGAAGCTGGTGGTCAGTTTCAGGGTCCTGGACAGCTTCCATGTAGGACCACCGTCAGTAGAGAAAGGCATCCACTACCTCTGTCCTTGGCAGGATGAAGCACTCTGGGCACAGAGCCCCCTCCAGAACCAGTGGAGAAAGGCATCCACTACCTCTGTCCTTGGCAGGATGAAGCACTCTGGGCACAAAGCACACTGCAGAACCAGTGGAGAAAGGCATCCACTACCTCTGTCCTTGGCAGGATGAAGCACTCTGGGCACAAAGCCCCCTCCAGAACCAGTGGAGAAAGGCATCCACTACCTCAGTCCTTGGCAGGACGAAGCACTCTGGGCACAAAGCCCCCTCCAGAACCAGTGGAGAAAGGCATCCACTACCTCTGTCCTCGGCAGAATGAAGCACTCTGGGCACAAAGCCCCCTCCAGAATCAGTGGAGAAAGGCATCCACTACCTCAGTCCTTGGCAGGATGAAGCACTCTGGGCACAATGCCCCCTCCAGAACCAGTGGAGACTCTTATCCACTTGAGAGACTGTGGCTTTGCACTCCCCAGGATAAAGAAGTGGGCAAACCACCCACTGGAGAGACTTGAGAGACTGTGGCTTTGCACTCCCCAGGATAAAGCAGTGGCCAAACCACGCACTGGAGAGACTTGAGAGACTGTGGCTTTGCACTCCCCAGGATGCAGCAGTGGCCAACCCACCCACTGTAAAGACTTGTGAGACTGTGGCTTTGCACTCCCCAGGATGCAGCAGTGGGCAACCTACCCACTGTAAAGACTTGTGAGACTGTGGGTTTGCACTCCCCAGGATGCAGCAGTGGGCACACCACCCACTGTAAAGACTTGTGAGACTGTGGCTTTGCACTCCCCAGGATACAACAATGGGCGTGGAGCCTCCTTGTGGATCTGGCGTCATGAACTCATCCGGCTGAGGTGCCCCCCATCCCTTCCCCCTGAGGTGCCTGTTTTATTTCAATCTGATGCCCCTGCAGTGTTCTCTCCGTTTTGGTCGGGTATGTTGTGTGGGCCTCGCCAATGCATTTTGGGCTCAGTGGTCCACAGACTATGTATGTACGGTACATGGACTTGAATTCTTGGTGTATATATTTATTAATAGCGTATGTATATTTTATGAGTACTGGATTTTTATTGATTACAGTCGTTCAACTAATTTCCTTTTGTCCTTGCATTCTTCCGGGGGGGTTGGGAGGTGTAAATGTAATGTATCAACATGTACTTGTGTGTGTGTTGTAGTGGGTGAGGGGTTTTGCGTGTTGCGTGTGTGTGTCACTCTCTTTTCCCTCCCTCCTCCCCCTCCCCTGTGTCGTAGGTGCAGTACTCACCGTGGTCTTCGCCGCTGGCGTTTGTGCTCCTGGTAGAGGAGCAGGAAGACAATGGCAGGTTCCGGCTCAATGGCATCCTGGTTCCTCATGGGGTGTGTAGAGGTGAGCGTTTCCCCTTCCAAGTCCTGTTTCCGCTGTGTTTTTGTTTGCTGTGAATCCGTCCCGGAAAAGGTGGTGGATTGGCCTCTCATGATACTGTGGGCGGTACATTGTCTTCCGCCTGTCTGATGGCGGTGACCGCCATGCTGTTTGTTTATACCGCCATGGCGGTCGGAGTGTTAAAGTGGCTGTCTATGTTGGCGGTTTCCTCCATGGTCATAATTCCATTTTTTTCCCCTCCCGCCTGTTGGTGGTTTTACCGCCGCTTTACCACCGACCGCCAGGGTCGTAATGAGGGCCTTTGCGTTTTCTGAACTTTGATGCTGAATCCTGATGCCTTGCTGATCGACTGATGTTCTGAGGATGAAGACTGACTCGGCATGCTGATCCATACTGAGGATAGGTATTATGAATTAGAATGTTGATTACCATGCATATTTGCTTTTTCTTTCTAGGTACGAACCGCACTGTTTTGATAGAGCCTTAGGTAGATGTTTTTCCAAATTCGTGTTACTAAATTGTGTTGCATGAAGCCCAACATGCTGATGCTAATCTGATGTTAGTCAAGGATCCTCACTAATGAAATTCTGCTAATAGGGAATAATGCTTGATGAATTTCTCTGCTGAACCTGAAGGTATGTGATCACATTGACCCAACTGACCTTGCTAGTAATTTGCACCATAACCTTAGAGTGTGTCGTAGTTCAAGCTTTGATTAGATTGCATTTCTTCTGCTGCTTTGGACAGCCAGTATTGTTTCTGTATGTGTTTCATTTGATTTGAGATTAATCTACATGACCTTAGCATTGTTAATATCGGGAAATAAATATTCTACCTTTTATTAAGAGGTGTGGTTATTCATGACTGAAAGGTCATGGTGCGTGACAATTACTGACTCTATTTATTATTACTGTTATTGATTATTATTAATTGTTGATATTGTGTATTGGTTATTGATTAATGATCGGCATGTACTGGAATTATGTTGGGAACATCTTAATTGCGAGTCAAAAGGTCCATCGACCTATTCGGGTCCAGTTGTAAGTTTACTTATTAAGGTCAGATGCGCTAACAGTGATGGTAGCAGAGATAATGGTTTGTCTCCTTAGGAGCTCACTATAGACGTCCGGTACAGAGAGAGTAACAGAGGTGAAGGGTTTGTCTCCGTAAGAGCCCATCATAGAGGTTCAGAGATGGTAACATAGGTACCACCATCTCTGGTAGCTTGATGATTTGGTCCTTTGAGAGTTCAGTATTGCTGAGATTTGGATTTACTTGTAGAATACAAATTTCAGAGATGATAGGGGGACATTTTCCTTATGTCCAGAAATTACTTTCCCAGAATCATGGATCATGCTAATGGTTGTTTGGGGATGTTCTCGGCGTTCAAGGGCAGAGTGAATGAAGTAGGTTGTGCTTGCACAGCTTATGCAAATCACAGGTGAATTGTGAGGGTTGTGAGGGTTTAGGGAGTCTGCGTACTCCAATTGAAGGTGTAGAAGGAGAGTGCATACTCAGCAGTGTGAGAGTAGGGAAGTCGTCGAACTTCACATGTGTGTGGCGCTTTGTGCTCAAACATTGTTCACGTGGTTGTTGATGAACGGACACTGCATGGTCTAAGACTCCTGAGTATATCAAAAAATGTATGAGACACTTGGGTTTATGTTGTAATTTGTCTGGTTTAGTAGGTTGATCGGGCATGGTCGACAAGTCAGAGCGTGAGTCAAAGTGAGTGAAAGAAAATTTCGACTGCCATTTGGCGAGTCCTATGTGCACCAGGACAGACCCACTGATCAGTTGAGAGTAAAATTTGTGGGTTGAATTTTGCTTGCAAATCTGGGAGACTGAGAAAGAAGGAGTAGCTGTTAGTGCGGGAAGAGTCGTCAGTGAAAAATCTGTAAAGTTTCTGAAGCAATTGTGTTACCTTTCCTGTACTGTACTTAACTTTATTGCTTAAAGACTTTGCGTTTTCTGAACTTTGATGCTGAATCCTGATGCGTAGCTGATCGACTGATGTCCAGAGGACAAAGATTGACTCGGCTTGCTGATCCATACTGAGGATAGGTATTATGAATTAGAATGTTGATTACCATGCATATTTGCTTTTTCTTTCTAGGTATCAACCGCACTGTTTCGAAAGAGCCATAGGTAGATGTTTTTCCAAATTCGTGTTACTAAATTGTTTTGCATGAAGCCCAACATGCTGATGCTAATCTGATGTTAGTCAAGGATCCTCACTAATGAACTTGAATGTTTGTGATCAAATTGACACAGTTGACCTTGCTATTAATTTGCACTGTATCCTTAGAGTGTGTTGTAGTTCAAGCTTTGATTAGATTGCATTTCTTCCACCGCATTGGACAGCCAGTGTTGTTTCTGTATGTGTTTCATTTGATTTTGAGATTAATCTACCTGACCTTAGCTCTGTTAATATGGGGAAATACATATTCTAACTTTTATTAAGAGGTGTGGTTATTGATGACTGAAACGTCATGGTGCGTGACAATTACTGACTCTATTGATTATTACTGTTGTACAAGTTACTTACCTTTGGTAACTAAATATCTGGTAGAGACATATTTTAGTTGCAGATTCCTTACCTTAGAATTTTCCCCCAGGCTTCAGACTGGATCCGGAGATTTTTTCTTCGAGCAATACCCTTGCACGTCGGTAGGTGGCGTCGGTTGACTCCGCAGGCGTCGTAGTCGCCATGATGACGTCGGGGGTAGTACATAGACGCCGCCCTCGTGTATTGGTTATTGATTATTGATCTGCATATACTGGAATTATGGTGGGAACATCTTAATTGCGAGTTAAAAGGTCCATCTGCCTATTCACATCCCCTTGTAAGTTTACTTATTAAGATCAGACAACAGTTACATGGGTCATTTGTGTGACTGACATTTTGTGTGTTGTTAAATTGGTATGTGTTTAATAAAAAACTGCATTCGTATGTAGTCAACAATTCCTCCTTTGTGATGTATTTGGATTGGGGGAAAAAAAGTACAGCCGTGAGGGGAGTGATTTCTCGCACGTCTGGGAGTGGTTATCCACTAACCCAGTAAAAGTTGATGGTGCATGCAAAAAAATCCCAGCAAAATTTCTAGCAAGTCATATTTTAGTAGGAGAATTCTCTATCAAAAAAGATTTTGCAGGAAACATCTGCAAAAAAACTTTTTACAGGAATTTTTAATTTGAAAGTTTTAGGAAGTTGGAAAACTGCAATATTTGCAAAGCTAAAATTTACACACTTGCATATTTACTCTTTGCCCGTTAGTCTCACTCCTCTTTCTTAGGGGACATCACTAGAATTTCCAACTGTTTGCTGATTCCTCTCTTTACTGAAATTGACAAACTGACAAACGTGTTCGCTGTTATGAATTAGACATAACCATTGGTTTTGCTTGGAAGAAATGGTGGGAATACATGTCTTTCAGGTATTGGCTTCTTTATACTTCATCCCCGCAATATGTTGTCCACAGTCCACCGTGCTTCGCCTCGTCTGGGTTTCTAGCAAAAATAAATACAATTTGAGTTTTACTTTATGGAAAATAAAGACTGGAATCAACCAGTTCTGATGATGTGCACCAAGACAGGCAGCACCTTCTCTAAATATGAGAATCACTCTAAAAATACCATATATATATATATATATATATATATATATATATATATATATATATATATGAAAATATGACTATCACTGTACATGTGTGTTTGAGTGTCTTTGTATCTATAAGTATGAATGTCACTATACATATATTTCTCTGAATGTTGTTGCATCTGTATGTATTGGTGCCACTGTACATACTGTTCTTTGATTCTCTGTTTACTCATAATTTTGAACATTACTATACATATAATTCCGTGATTGTCGTTGTATCCGTATCTGAGTATCACTATAAGTATACATCATTGAATGTCTGTGTATACGTAATAAGTATAAGAATCACTATAAGTATAGTTTTTTGAGTGTCTTTGCAGCTGCAAGTTTGAGTATTACTATACAAATACTTCTCTGAGTGTCTCTGCATCTGTAAGTATAGTATCACTGTACATATACTTCTTCGAGGGCCTCATTATAAGTAGGGCTTGTTTTGAGTTCATAATTATTATTTTCAATATTAATACAACACCAAGATGTTCAGAAATGATCAGATGTGCTACTTCTGTCATATTCTGAGATTTTGAGAAATAACATGAGTATTTTGGTGAGGTAAATACCAGGCATTTTCTACTTGTTAAATTCTAACAGATTTGACCTGCTAAAATTGAACAAAAGATGTGACCTTTAAAGCATCTGTAATTACTGGGTGCAATAAATACTGCACCACTACTATTTGATTTGCTTGCACAGGGATTGGAATTAACAGGCCACTTGTAATCAGGCTTAGGCCCTCATTATGATCTTGGCAGTAAATCCCACTTACCGCCATGCTGACTGCCGCCAACATACCGCAGCTGCAGCAGATTACCGCCACCCATGTTATGACCCACACACATCAATCCGTCACTATACAGCCACACACACAAGTCCCCCAGCCCAAATGTCAGTGATAAACTGGCAGTAGCAAAACTCACACCGTTACGCCAACAGAACTACGCCTACAGCATTATGACCCACGAATCACCGACATTCAATGGTGCTAAACAATTGGCAGTACATACTAGCGCGCTCAAAATACACACACACTAACAAAACAACACCACATTGGACAATTCAAACTACACACACCTGACACACATACACACACCACACCCACACACCCATACCACTATAAAACACACACCCTCATTACCCACAACCCTTTACCATTACAAACAAGTGCCACAAGAGAGATAGCAAGACCACAGACAAGACCACAGACACACACCACCATCACCTATACATCATCCACGCACCCCACATCACACACCCCAACACAGCACCCCATACACCCTCACCCACACCACTTACAATACACCCATGGCACCGCAACGACACCCCATGTTCTCTGAGGAGGAGCTAAGGGTCATGGTGGAGGAAATCATCCGGGTAGAGCCACAGCTATTCGGATCACAGGTGCAGCAGACGTCTATTGCAAGGAAGATGGAGCTATGGCGGAGAATCGTGGACAGGGTCAACACCATGGGACAGCACCACAGGAAGAGGTGGAATGACCTACGGGGGAAGGTACGTTCCACAGAGGCAAGACACCAAATAGCTGTACAGAGGACTGGCGGTGGACCCTCACCTCCTCCCCCATAACTAACAACATGGGAGGAGCAAGTCTTGATGATCATGCATCCTGAGGGCCTGGCAGGAGTAGGAGGAGAACTGGACTCTGGTAAGTGAAATCTCTATTACTATCACCCCCCTACCTGCATGCCATCACAAACTCCCACCCCTACCCTCAATCCCATCACTTTACCACCTCCCACTTACCCCACCATCACAACCCACTCATCCCAATACCAAGCCCTGCATGGAACACCAATGCATGGACAACCACTCACAGACCTGCATGGGCAACTATCACCACTGCATGCACACTGGAGAGAATCACCTAGCCCATCAAACAGCTACTCACTCAAATGCAAATCTGCCAGGGCAATACCAACCATACAGGGCAACATACCCATGCACAAGATGACACAAACAGAAACAATAACACTGCATGTACATCCCCACAGGTCCCTCAACCAACGTCACCGGAGAGGAGGTGCCAGCAACTTCCAGTCCACCCCCAGAAGAGGCCCACAGTGATGACAGCAGCTTTGGACGCCTGGACCTGGATGACCAACCTGGCCCATCAGGGATCTCTGGACAGTCGGTTACCCAGGAACAGCCCCATACCACCACAGAGCCTCCCCCCTCAGGAAACACCACCACAGTACCCACTCAGCGGGCCCATACCTCTGTCCACAGGACACGTCAATCAGCAGTGAGTCCACCACTACAAGGACCCCAGGCCACCTCACAAACACAGGACGATCAGGGACCTGGGGTTAGTAGCAGTGGGCACACGGTACAGGGGACAGAGGCATAGGATAACAGGGAAGCTGGGAGGACTGCTGTGCGACAGGGGGAGGACAGGCCCAGGGAACCGACTCTCCATGAGGCACTTACCAACATCCTGGGAGTATACCACCATTCCCAGGAGACGATGGGCCAGATACTGGACAAGTTGCAGGAGACCCAGAGGCTGCAGGAGGGACAGTACCTGGGAATCAGGGAGGACTTGAAGGATATAAACACCACCCTGTTCACCATTACAGGGGTGCTGGCT
The DNA here is from genome assembly GCF_031143425.1 of Pleurodeles waltl. NCBI lineage: Eukaryota > Metazoa > Chordata > Amphibia > Caudata > Salamandridae > Pleurodeles > Pleurodeles waltl. The sequence continues at coordinate 76,140,452 of NC_090451.1, read as the reverse complement.
GAAATGACCAACACCTTGAGGGAGGTAGTGGCACACCACCGGGCCCCTGACACTAACCAAACCGATGAACAGCCTTCCACCTCCGCTGCTGCTAGTGGAGAGGAGGCCCGCCACAGGAACAACAGGCCGCCAACACCTCACCCCCTGCAGAAGGAGAACCACCCTGCAAACAGTCCCTGCGATCCAGGCCGAAGCCAGAGAACATTGCCAAGACCCACACCAGGAAATAAGACTCTCCTGAATGTCACCTTTGAGTCCCACTCTGTTACCCTGTCCACCTTGAACTGCCATTGCTCCCCTTCCTATGCCCCCTTGGACAATGCACCTGTGATACAAATAGACTGGACTACAACCTGGACTTTCCTCCATCATCACCTCAACCCATTGCACATCCCCCTCTAATCATTAGCAGTTAAATAAACACCATTTGAAAAAATACATGTATGGAGTCTGTCAAATCATTTAACCATGTATTTGTTTAACAAGCTTTAAACACTGCAATATAACTGTACAGTATTGTATACATAGGAATGACCTGTAGTTGGCTGCAGTCAACACACCAGGAGCGATAGTGGGACACAAATATCTGAAAATAGAGATGTCAAAGGTTACAGTGAGTGGGCATAACATTTTTAAAATTAGCCTGCCAGTGACAATGTCAAATACAAAACTGTCAATGTAAAGTGTAATTACAGTGTCTTACCTGTGTGTCATTGGAAGTACTGTCTTATAATAGCACTTCTGTTGTCCTCATGCTCATCCTCTGCCTCCGCATCTTTACTGTCCACAGGGTCCACTGCTGCCACATGCCCATCTCCAGCCTCATCCTCCTGCAGAAAAGGCACCTGGTGACATAAGGCAAGGTTGTACAACCTGCAGCATGCCACGATGATCTGGCACACCTTTTTGGGTGAGTAGTACAGGGATCCACCTGTTAGATGGAGACTACGAAACCTGGTCTTCAGGAGGCCGAATATCCTTTCTATTATTCTTCTTGTTCGCCCATGTGCCTCATTGTAACATTCCTCTGGCCTTGTCCTGGGATTCCTCACAGGGATCAGTAGCCATGAGAGGTTGGGGTAACCAGAGTCACCTGCAAATATCGAGGGACAACTGTTACACACACACTAACCCTTAGGGCCCACACCATACACCAACATCCACTGGGTGGGAACCAGGGCTCACCTATTAGCCACACCCGGTGCCTCTGGAGTTGAGCCATCACATATGGGATGCTGCTATTCCTCAGGATAAAGGCATCATGTACAGACCCAGGATACTTTGCGTTGACATGGGAGATGTACTGGTCCGCCAGGCACACTACCTGTACATTCATGGAGTGAAAGCTCTTTTGATTTCTGAACACCTGTTAATTTCTCCGGGGGGGTGGGGGCAAATGCAATATGTGTACCATCAATAGCCCCAAAAATGTTGGGGATATGTCCCATTGCATAGAAATCAGCTTTCAGTGTGGCCAAATCCTCCACCTGGGGGAAAACGATGTAGCTGTGCATGTGTTTAATAAGGGCAGACAAAACTCTGGTCAGCACTATTGAGAACATTGGCTGAGACATTCCTGCTGCCAAGCCCACTGTCACTTGGAAGGAGCCACTTGCCAGGAAATGGAGCACAGATAGGACTTGCACAAGAGGGTGGATCCCGGTGGGCTGATCGATAGCAGATATAAGGTCAGGTTCCAATTGGACACACAGCTCTGTGAGTGTGGCCCTGTCCAGTCTATAGGTGAGGATAATGCGCCTGTCCTCCACTGTTGCCAAGTCCGCCGCGATGGAGGGAGCTGCATCCCAAAGGGGCCAGGAGGCCGAATCCACCGACGGTGAGCGCACCAGTGGGACGGAGGGAGAGGGGAGCACCACCGCGGAGACAGGAGGGGACAGTTCGGACAGTGATACCTCCTCCGATAGAAGTTCCCTGGTGGTGTCGGACACCTCTGTGGCCACCCCAACTACAGGTACAACCCCTACCCCACATACCAGCACCGCCCTCCCAGCAGCCCCTCAGCGAGTTTCCCATGCCCACTCACCCAGGAGGGTGGGCATCTCCTTCGCCCCATGAACCTCAGACCCTGCCCCAGTTAGCCCTGCTGCCCTGAGTGAGGAGGCTATTGATCTCCTGAGATCCATCTCTGTTGGGCAGTCAACCATTATGAATGCCATCCAGGGGCTGGCAGGCCATTTGCAACAAACAAATGCATTCCTGGAGGGCATTCACTCTGGCATGGCGGCCCAACAGAGATCAATCCAGGCTCTGGTTTCCTCTCTGATGGCAGCCATTGTCCCTGTTTCTAGCCTCCCCCCTCCAACTTCCTCTACCCAGTCCCATTTCCCTAAACCCAAACCTATCCCAAGCACACAGGCAGACCAGGATGAACCCAGGACAACACACTGGAGTGGTTCAGGCAAACATATGCACCACACATAATCCCACAGCCACTCACACAAACACTATCCAGATACAGACATACCAACATCCACTGCCTCCACTGCGTCCCCCTCCTCGTCGTCGTCTACCTCCCTCCCAGTAGCGTCTACACACACACACACACCTGTATGCACTGTATCCTCATCTACTACCTCCATCACCAGCACACCTATCACTAGAAACCCCTCACTGGCAGTCACCACCCCCACAACAATGCACACATCCCCGGTGTCTTCTCCCACTGTGTCTGTGCCCCCTCCTCCCAAAGTACAGAAATGCAAGCACTCAGACACCCAACAGCCATCCACCTCACAACAGCATCCAGCCCATGCACCTGCACCCAAACACAGCAGACAGACACCTCCTACAACCACTTCCTCTTCCTACACTCTCAAACCTTCACCCTCTTTCCGCCCCAATGTCCCTAAGAAGCTTTTCCTCTCCACCATAGACCTCTTCCCTACACCTCCCCCCATCCTTCATGTCGGGCCAGTGTAGTCAGAACCCAGGCGAGCACCTCAGCCACCCAGTCCACGGCCACAGTAATGTCGACAGCTACTGCAGGTGGGAGTGGATCCCAGGAACCAGCCAGCAGTACTGGAAGTGTGCATGCACCAGGTGCATCAAGGAAGGGCAAGGAGGCACCACCAACTGCGAAAGGGAAGGGCAAGGAGGCACCACCAGCTGCCAAAGGGAAGGGCAAGGAGGCACCACCAGCTGCCAAAGGGAAGGGCAAGGAGGCACCACCAGCTGCAAAAGTGAAGGGCAAGGGGCCAGCATCAGCAGGCAGGAAGGACAGGAGGCCTGGTGCTGGGACTCATTCGGATCCCCCACCACCAACCAAGGCAATTCAGCAGTCTGAGGCTGCAGAGGGAAGAACTGGAGCCTCCCACCAAATGCCAGCCCGCCATCAGCACCGCCACTAACACCGCCACCATCGCCCCCACCATCACCCCCACCAGCACCACCACCAGTACCACTGCCAGAAGCAGCAGCCCCAGTGGGCAGCCATCCGAGGCTACAGGGGAAGGGCTGGAGCCTCCCCCACCACTGTCAGCACTGCCACCAGCAGCGCTGCCAGCACCGCCACCAGCAGCAGCCCCAGTGGGTAGCTGTCCGAGGCTGCAGGGGAAGGGCTGGAGCCTCCCCCCACCACTGCCAGCACCGCCACCAGCACCGCCGCCAGCACCAACACCTGCACCGCCACCAGTAGCAGCAGCCCCAGTGGGCAGCCATCCGAGGCTGCAGGAGATGGGCTGGAGCCTCCCCCCACCACTACCAGCCCCGACACCAGCCCCGCCACTGCCACCACTGAGCAGACGTCACCGCCGGTGGACAGTGTGTAGTCCTACCTCCATGGGCTGTAGTGCATTCTGGACCCTGCAAATCCTGTACGTGTGACACCCAGGTGGGAGACTGTGACCTTGCACTCCCCAAGATCTGCATCACAGGGCACAATGCCCCCTCCAGAACCAGTGGAGGAAGCCATCCACTCACCCCATCCTTCCCAGGATGAAGCACACTGGGCACAAGGCCCTCTCCAGAACCAGTGGAAGAAGCCATCCACTCACCCCATCCTTCCCAGGGTGAAGCACACTGGGCACAAGGCCCCTCCCAGAACCAGTAGAAGAAGCCATCCACTCACCCCATCCTTCCCAGGATGACGCACACTGGGCACAAGGCCCCCTCCAGAACCAGTGGAAGAAGCCATCCACTCACCCCATCCTTCCCAGGATGAAGCACACTGGGCACAATGCCCCCTCCAGAACCAGTGGAAGAAGCCATCCACTCATCCCATCCTTCCCGGGATGAAGCACACTGGGCACAGTGCCCCCTCCAGCACCAGTGGTGAAGCCATCCATTAGAGAGAATGTGGCCTTGAACTCCCCAGGACCAAGCAGTGGGCAATCCACCCACTTGTGAGACTGTGGCCGTGCACTCCCCAGGACCAAGCACAGGGCATGTTGCACCGTCCAGAGCATGTGGACAAACCACCCACTTGGGAGACTGTGGCCTTGCACTCCCCAGGACCAAGCACAGGGCATGTTGCCCCCTCAGAGCACGTGGGCAAACCACCCACTTGAGAGACTGTTGCCTTGCACTCCCCAGGACCAAGCAGTGGGCAAACCACCCACTTGAGAGACTGTGGCCTTGCACTCCCCAGGACCAAGCAGTGGGCAAACTACCCACTTGAGAGACTGTGGCCTTGCACTCCCAAGGACCAAGCAGTGGGCAAACCACCCACTTGAGAGACTGGGGCCTTGCTCTCCCCAGGACCAAGCAGAGGGCAAACCACCCACTTGGGAGATTGTGGCCTTGCACTCCCCAGGACATCGCACAGGGCATGTAGCCCCCTCTAGGACCAGTGGCATTGTACCATCTTCCGGCTGAGGTGTCCCTCCATTCCCTGTCCCCCTGAGGTGCCTGTGTGTTTTCGACCTGATGTCACTGCAGTGTTCTCTCCGTGTTGTTGCAGGAGTGAGGTGGGGCCTTGGCCCATGTGTTGTGGCACTGTGGCCCACGGACATTGAGGACTGGGCAGTGTCCCTCCATTTGTAAATATGTATATATGTTTGTATTTTGATACACATATTCATGTTATTTTACTGTATTACACTCACTTTCTTCCAATCTTTTTGTCCTTCCATTATTCCTGAGGGGTAGTGGGTGAATATGTAATGTTACTGTATCTGGTTGTGTGTATGGTGTTGGTGGTGGGGGTGTTGCGTGTTGCGTGTGTGTCACTCTTGTTTTCATCCCCCCTCCCTTGTGTGCTAGGCGACAGTACTCATCGTGGTCGTCTTCGCCGGTGTTTCTGCTCATAATGCAGGAAGAGGTAGGCGAGCATGGGGAAAATGTTCAACTCGGGCTCTGTGGCGTTGTGGTTGTTCCCTGAGTGTCCAGAGGTGAGTCCTTTGACTTCTGTGTTCTGTTTCCGCTGTGCTTTTGATGTTGTTGGTACTGCCCTAGAAAAGGTGGCGGATAGGCCTGTCTTAATACAGTGGGCGGTACGTTGTCTTCCGCCTGGATGTTGGCGGTTAACGCTGTGGTGCTTGTTGCTACCGCTGTGGCACTCAGAGTGTTAAAGTGGCTGTCTCTGCAAGCTGCCTTTACGAGTGACACTGTACTTATGTAACTATGTTTATAGGACTCTGTGTAAATCTATGAATATCTCCTACAGCGTTTATATTCTTGTCTGGGTTACTGTGTCAGTACTTGTGTCCATACGTTGCTCCATGACTGTGTTCCTGTGCAAATGCATGTATGCATCTTTGAATCTATTTCTCTTTCCTTGACGCTCTCTATTTATGCCTACCTATATGAATGAATATTAATGTGTGTATCTTGGAGCATGCACATCTGTCAGTAAATGTACTTATGTATGGTGATAAGTGGTTCTATCTGCTGTATCAGTTTTGCCAAGGAGCCACCTTGTCTTAATCGCCATAAACGTGTAGTGGCAGAACTAGACCACAGCAACGGACCATGACATACAGAAAAAATGGTGTAATAGTCAATAATCAAAGCCTTAATGTCTGTCTAGAGGGAACAGTGCCTTGTCTGACCATCATTCTTTATTCCACTTTTTCTTTGGAGGTGGAAGTTCCATTCCTGGGTCCCATTGCTTAAACAGATCAAGTATGCAACTAAGAAAGGACAGGGCCAGTGTAGGGGCTTGAGTCATTAGTTTACCGCCTAATTAAATATGCTACCCTTGGAAATCATGGACATATTGGAGAACACTGGCATCCTGGCCATGACAGGCCATCTAAAGAGCACTGTAGGTCAGTGCATACTTCCAGGACACAAAATTGGCTAGGAGTCAAGTAAGAATGGTAAATCTGTCCACATAAAGCAATGACAAACTAGTTACCTTTCTTAACTTAGAATCCTCCCTAGTATATCGTGGCGTCGGCAGAGGGCATTGCGTGACTATGTAATGACTTTGTCTGGCAGATGTGACATCAACGGAGTCCATTTAATCCGCCTGCCAACGGGCTGATGTCAGTTTCTTCCGTAACTATTTTCTGCGCTCAAAATGTGGAGTCCCAATAGCAACTGGCAATGGAAACAGTGTGCTTCAAATAAAAGACCTAGGTGTAGATTTCCAATAGAAAATCTATGGAGACCACAGAGGAGTTCAGTTCGCGGAGTGGGGAAGATGGAGGGTCGTTAAGGAATCTGCAGCTAGGTCTACCAGATACATTATTCCCAAAAGTAAGTAACTTGTTCATTTGATAGAGACATCTAGCCTCAGATTCCTTAACTTAGAATCAGATACCAAAACATAAAAACCCCAGAGGAGGGGTTGTGAACTGAGACCCTCAAAAGCCTCTAAGTGTTAATAAACTGGTGGGGAACAAGAGTAAAATTCCAGAGAAGAATAAAAATAAGGGAGAATAATAACATATTTTACGACATCTCAAACTGCGGTGTAAGCACAGGTGAATAACACCAAAAAACAGGAGAGTATAGAAAGGAGCTCATCCATGTTAGAGCATAGAATAAACTCATCCACGTTAGCATGGCAATCATGTGTCTTAAGCGACTTCACCACAGTGAAAGCCTTTTATCCAGCAAGAACACTGATTTAGTACTGGAGAAAAAGACTAAGGCCCTCATTAAGACCCTGGCGGTGGGTGATAAAGTGGCGGTTAATCGGCAGTAGCCACCAACAGCCAGGCGGAAGTCAAAGTTATGCCCTCCATATTGACTAGACACTCCTCCACCTTTTCTGGAGCAGTACCAATGCCATCAAAAGCCTGGTGAAAACAGAGCTCAGGAGTCAAAGGACTCGCCATTAGAGAAACAGGGAAGAACCACGCCACCATGAAGCCCGAACTGCAAGTATTTCCGATGATCTTCTACGTTATGCTCCACCACGAGCACCAATGCCGGCCAAGACGACGATGGTGAGTACAGCCACCTAGCACGCAAGGGAGAAGGGGAGGAAAACGAGAGTGACACACACACGCACCATACACACCCCAGACACACACACCATACACACAACTAGCTGCACCAATAAACAATTTAACCCCGTAAATCAGCTGAATAATGCAAGGACAACAGGAATTGACTAAAGTGATTGTAATAAGATAAACAAAAAATTAATAATATGATTTGCCAATGCAACAGATATGTACAAATGTACAAAAAAGGGACACTGCCCAGTCCTCAGTTCACAGGGGCCACATGTCCACAGGGCAAAGTCCAAGGCCCCACTCGTTACCTGCACCAATACGGTGAAAACACTGCAGAAGCATCAGTTGGCAAATAGGCAGGCACCTCAGGGGGAGGGGGGCACCTCAGCCAGATGCGGAAACAAGACCACTAGTTCTGGAGGGGGCAACATGCCCATTGCTATGTCCTGGGGAGTGCAAGGCCACAGTCTCTCAAGTGGGTGTCTTCCCCACTGGTTCTGGAGGGGGCAACATGCCTATTGATCTGTCCTGGGGAGTGCAAGGCCGCAGTCTCTCAAGTGGGTGACTTGCCCACTGGAGGCTGGATCACATGGCGTCTGCCGGCGGTGACGGCTGCACTGTGGTGGTGGTAGTAGGAGCCTCCTGCTCAGCCCCTGCACCCTGTGTTGCCGTTAAGCACCCATCCAGCTCTGGATAGGCCACCGCCAGTATGCGGGCCATCAGGGGAGTCAGGGTTCTACGGGCATCCCTTCCTCATTGGGAGTCCATTCCCGGTTGGGCCTCCACGGTTTTCCATGCCCAGCGTCTCAGGTCCTCCCATCGTTTCCGACAGTGGGTGCTCCGCCAGCCATAGACCCCCAAGGTCCGCACCTCCTTGGCGATGGCACACCATATACCCTTCTTTTGAGGGGCGCTGACCTGCAGAGGCAATACAGACAGGAGAACAGCATTAGATGAACAGTCCAGCCAGTTACACAAATGGCCCATTGTAGGAAAATGGCTCCCTGTTGTAGTTTTTTTTTATAACAAATTTTTATTGATTTTGCAATAAAATAAAGTAATACAAAACAAACAATACAATTATATGCTAAAAATAAAGTAACAAGGCGCCAATGGGCACCAAACAGTGGTCAGCTCCGAAGCCCCAGACAGCACCTTGAGTAAATAGACGGTACATGTCAATACCAACGTGCCACGTATGTGTCTCATTTCCCTCCAAGGGAGTTGGAGGAGTGTGTGAGGGTTCTTCTTTCCACTGTGTCGGTCCGCATCCCAGGGGGTTAAAATGTCATTCCGTCCCACTTCCCCCAGATCTTGTTATACTTACTCGGGCACCCTCTAACCTCATATACGAGCTTTTCACATTGGGCACACCAGTCCATTCCCCTCCTCCATTTGGTCAGGGCCGGAGCCATAGTGGCTTTCCAGTCCGCCACAATGTCTCTTTTGGCCACTAGGCATGCCACCCCCAGCCAGGTACGTTCTGCTCTACGTAGTCCCGATTCTCCCATAACTCCTAACAGGGATGTCAATGGTGTCAGCGCCACGTCTACTTGCAGAATCAACGAGACCTCACGCGAGATCATCTTCCAATATGTACTGATAACCGAGCATGACCACACCATATGGAAAAAATCAGCTTTAGGGCTCATACAACGGGGACAATCAGCCGTAGGCCGGAGTCCTGCTCTGTGCAATCTGGAGGGTGCAAGGTAAGCAGTATGAAGATAATATGTCTGTACTAGTCGGAGACGTGTCGTCATAGTCAGGGAGTGGGGAGCTGCCAAAGCTTCAGTCCAGTCCTCCTCTTCAAGAGGGCCCACCCATCCCTCCCATTTCCGACGAAGTTCCTCCAGGGAGCAGGCCGTAGTAGAGATTAATGTGCGATATACCTGGGAGACGCCTCCCCTGCCCAGATTCCCCATCAGAGCCCTTCTCTCCATAGGACTTTCTTACGGGTATGCTATTCCCTGACTGGACCTGCGTCAGAAGGGCATGTCGTACTGGGAGATACTTGTGGAACTGTGTCTTATTTAGTGCAAAGATTTCTTGGAGATCCTCAAAGGAACGCATGCTCGTGCCCTCCCATACATCACCCAGAGTAGAGATGCCTATAATATCCCATTTCTGGAATCCCTCAAGACCCACAACTTCGCCCAAGCAGGTCCCCTGCCACAGTGGGGTCTGATGAGTAAGGCGTCCCCACCATCCCGAGATCTTTTGAGCCGTCCGCCATCCCTGCAGCACCACCCCTGTCACCCCAGGGGTCTCACGAGTGATCTTACCACCATATAGGGCGTCAAAGATCTTGGGGTAGGTCAATGTCTGGAGTTCCAGACGGTACGCCGGATCTGTCCAACCCCCCCCAACCAGTCGTTAATCACTAGTAGTTGCGTCGCCAGGTGGTAGTAATGGACATTAGACATTCCCAAGCCCCCTTCATTAACATCTCTCTGACAGGTTTTAAGCGCTAGCCGGGGACGGGTACCACTCCATAGAAATTGGCGTGCTAGCGAGTCCATGTCTCTAAACCATTTCATGGGGATAGGGTTAGGATAGTTTTGAAGGAGGTAGAGAAGTCTGGGAAGGGCCATCATCTTATAGAGTGCGATTCTTCCCAGCAAATTAAGAGGAAGGTCCTTCCAACGTTGAAGATCGTCATTGATTCTTCTGGTTAAAGGTGTGACATTGAGCTCCCATGCTAATTCAGGGAGCATTGCGACCTGCACCCCCAGGTATTTAAAGCTATTTCTTCGCACTGGAATACTTTGTTGCCATTCTATACAATCTCTAGATTGATGGAGCGGAACCAACAAGGATTTTTGGGGGTTTAGGGCGAGACCCGATGCCTCCGAGAAGACATCCAGAATTTGCATGATACGGGGACCGCTCCTGGCCGGATTAGCTATGTATAATAGGACATCGTCCGCATAAAGTGCCACACGGTCTTCTGGACACACTGGCCAAGACCAGCCTTCCATCAGAGGATCCTCTCGAAATAACTTCGCCAGGGGTTCTATTATTAATGCAAAGAGTAAGGGGGATAATGGACATCCTTGTCGGGTACCACGCCCGATCGGGAACACCCCTGAGACCACTCCGTTTACTTGGACCTGAGCCGTCGGATTAGAGTAGAGCAGTCCCACAAGACCTCGGAACTTGGGTCCAAGCCCGTTTTTTATAAGTACTTGTTCAAGATAGGACCAATCCACTGTATCAAAGGCCTTCTCGAAATCAAGTAGGAGCAGCGCTAGAGGGGGGGGTGGCAGGATTTTACGGTGTGCTAAGGCTAAGTGTAGACGCCTAATACAGTGTCTGGTGCTCCGCGTAGGCATGAAGCCGCATTGGTCAGGGTGCACCAAGACGGGCATTGCCTCTTTTAATCTATTGGCGAGGATCAAGGCTAGCACCTTGATCTCAGTGTTGAGGAGGGAAATAGGCCGATAAGCCGAGCAATTTGGCGATGGGGGCTGGGTCTTCGGGATTACTACTATTGTAGCAAGGTCAATCCCTGAGGGGAAGTGACCTTTCTGCTCGGCTTCTCTATACATCTCAAGTAAGTGTGGGGCCAGAATGTCACTACATTTCTTGTACAGTTCCGCAGGAAACCCATCTGGACCTGGTGTCTTGCTTGAAGCCAGACTGGCAATCGCACTCGTTACTTCCGCTAGGTCAAGTGCTTCGTCCAGCCTGTCCCTAGTCGCCTGAGACACTCTAGCGAGTGTTATGTCGTTCAAGAGGGGGGAAGCTTTTTCAACCGTAGGCCGGGGGTGTTCTGCGTATAGGCATGCATAATAGGAAGCAAAACTCTGTGCAATCTCGATGGGTGTCTTGTGAAGGGTACCTGTGTTATCTCTAATTTCGGGAATGATTCTGTTAGCTAAGGGTCGAGTGGCCAACCAGTGTAAGAGCTTCCCATTTTTGTCCCCCCAGCCATAAATTCGGGCGGACGATGCCCTCCACATATGCTTCGCTGACTCAAGTGTTAGGTGTTTAATTTCCTCTCGGACCCTGGTGAGCTGCCTCAATGTGGAGATTTCGGATAAGACTGCTTGCTGGCGTTCCAGTTTTAACGCTACCGCTTCTAACTCGGACACACGTGACTCACGAATGCGCTCACGTGCTCGCAAGAGGCACTTAGCCTGCCCTCTTAAGGTAGCCTTGTAGGCAGCCCATAGCGTGCCTGACGACTGGACTGTTCCCACATTCAGTTCAAAGTACTGCGCAAGACGATCTCTAATCTCGAGGACACAATCTTCATCTTGCAAGAGCCAAGCATTTAAGCGCCATACCGGGCGCCTGGTGAGGTCTACTCCGCCCAGTCGGACTCGCACCGGTGCGTGATCCGACACCCCACGGGACAGTATCTCTGCTCCCGTGACACCAGAGAAGTCCATGGCCAGCATAAATATTAGATCAATTCTAGAGTGTGTCTGATGGGCAGCAGATGTGTGTGTATATTGACGCTCCATAGGGTGCCAAGTTCTCCACACTTCACATAGGCCTAGGCTGTCTGCCCAACTCTTAAGGCCTGTGGCTCGGGCAGACCTGCCCGCTGTGACATCTCCTGATACATCTAATCTAGGGTCTAGAACCGCATTAAAGTCTCCTCCTACTATTGTGGTTCCTTGGGGGAGTCCCGCCACCACCTGTCGAAGTGAACATAAGAAGGTGTCAAATCCCGCTGGGGGGGCATATACGCATACAAGATTCAATGTCACGCCACGAAGTAGTCCTGAGACTACTATGAATCTGCCTTGTGGATCGGATCTCGTAGATGTTACCACCATGGGCAGTGAGCGATGAAGCAGGATACCTACCCCTCTTGATCCCCTAGAGAAGCCTGCGTGATAGACCCTATCAAATCCCCCTCGGGCCAACATAGGGCATTTAGTTCCCATGAGGTGTGTTTCCTGCAATAGGGCTACCAATGGGGAATATCTACGGAGAGTGTTAATTACTGCAGATCTCTTGATCTTATCTAGCAGCCCGTTCACATTCCAAGAAATGATTTGTGTCAATGTGGACCAGACGTGGGTTGCGTAGAAGTCTTACAGCTTTGGATGCCAGTCAGTGGGCAAAGGAATGACCAATTAAAACTTAATAACGCAATACTCAAAATACATCTATCTAACCCTAACTTAACCTTCCTCCCCCAAAACCTCCCCCCACCCCATACTCCCACCCAGGAAGCATCTGTCGCCCTAACCGTCAACCAAAACAAGACAGCCATAAGGACTGCCATAGGAGTGGAGTGATGGACCCCTCCATTAAGACGGATCATTTACAATTATTCACTAGAAGTCAAGCCATATTTTACAGTACTTGAGGGGAGTCTGTATCCCCGCCGCAGCCCATCACGGGTTTCTTCAAGGTGGACCAGACTCTCCAAACCTCCCCATGCGCTCCATTCGGGGCCCCATGGAACACGTCAGCCAAGCGCTGGGGATTGACTCAGACGGCCTTCCTCCTCGGCCCGCGCCTGAATCTGTCCCTTCGGAGACTCAACGGGCGACCCTCCCATCTGTGGGCCAGCCTCTCCCACCGCCTCTCCGTTCACAGAAGTGTCCAAGTGTCCTCGTCTTCCTCTTCGAGACCTAGTACGTTTACGACCCCTCCAGGGCCCACCAGCGGGGGGACGACCCACCCGGAAGGGCTCCCCTCTCCGCGCCGCCGGGCCCCTCCGAGCCCCGACGCCCTCCTCAGTCAGCCAGTCCCATGCCTCTTCCGGGGAATCGAAGAAGTACGCCTTGTCTGCCATAATAACTTTGAGTCTCGCAGGAAAAAGGAGCATGTACGAAAGCTGCATCGCCCTAAGTTTTTGTTTCACTTGCTCATATGAGCGGCGGCGGACCTGGACCTCCCGGGTATAGTCTGGAAATACTAAGACTTTGTAGTTGTCCCACTGAAGATTTTCAGAGCGCCTCGCCTCTTTGAGGATATTGTCACGATCTCTAAAGTTGAGGATTCGGGCAATCATCGGCCGTTTTGGACCGCCCGGAGGGGGGCGAGGACCAAGGGGCCTGTGCGCACGTTCCACTGCAAACCAAGGTGAAAGAGATTGGTCTGGCATCCAGCTTTTGATCCATTGCTCTAAAAATTCTGTGGCTTTATCCTCTTCCGCGCCTTCCGGGAATCCTACAAAACGTAGGTTGTTTCGTCTCGATCGATTTTCCGCATCTTCTGCCCGGCTATGTAATTCTGCTGTTCGAGTTTGCAACTGGGCCACCTTGGTTCTAAGGTCAGCTAGTTCGTCTTCGTTGCAAGAGACTCTGCCCTCCACGTTAGTGATCCGATTTGCCGCATTTCTGAGGTCCTGCCTGATAAGGCCCATCTTCTCACGCACCTCTCCGATTTTAGTCTCTACAGCTGATTGCGAAGACTGGATTGCCAGGAGGATGGCATTCACTCCGTCTGGTGTTGGGTCCCCCGCGGTTGTCTCTCCGCCCCCTCTCGGACCTGTTGGCGTTGCAAATTGATCAATCTTTGGTTGAGAGGGTGGAGGGTGTTTACTTGCTCTGTCTTTCCCCATGTTATCTCGGAGGGAGGGGATGGAGAACCCAGATCGAATTATGCAGCTCTTCCGTCCAAATTCAGCACCCTAAGCGCATCTACAAGGAAGACACAGCAGTCGGGCCCCAACAGGGTGTGCCAGCGAGATATGTCAAGGACCTTTGAGTTTGTTGGCTTCCACTCAATCATGTGTAGCTGGATTGCCCCGTGACCGGTTTCTTCTCCTATCAGACAGTTTTGGAAAGACGGGAAGTCGTGGGGCTCAATGACCTTCCGCGAGCCCCAGCGCGTCGTAATTAAATTCCCACCTCCGAGGTTATTGGCGTGCTTTATCAAAATTGCGGCTGTGGAATAGGGGCAAGCCTTTGGGGAGTCTCTTTAAAATTAAGGATTGTGAATCGCAGGGCACAGCCTTAATGTTCAGGCCCGCTGCGCCCTACTGAGTTCCCGTTACGCTGCTTACTTATGGGGAGGGGGGCCCCGATCTCTCTTCTCCCCTCCTCCTCTCCTCTCTGGCGTGAGGGGCAACTGCGCTCCCGCGCGGGCAGACCAGGGGGGGCCGCGGGCGTCCACTTCACCCCGGTCGCCCAGGATCAGCGGCCGTGCCGCACAGTCACGTCCCCTTAGCCGCACAGCTCACCTCCTCCACATCGTCCTCGCTACTCTCCCCTCGCATAGGCAGGGTATCTCAAGCCGGCCTGTGGGCTCCGGACTGCAGAATCCGGTCCAGACGCCCTCCGTAGGACACTCCGCGCGGTCTTCTTAGCGGGCGAGCCCCTGTCCAGGGGCCCGACCACGTCCACTCGAGTCAGGCAGGGGAGCCCCTCTCCCGGGGCTCACTCTCTCCGGGCCTCTCCCCGGGCCCTCGGGTCCAGCACCTCATATTCCGGCCCTCCGAGGACCAACGGAGATCGCCGGCTTCGTCGCTCTCCCCTCCCCCGGGGGCACCAGGCCTCAGCTCACTCCAGGCGCTCCAGCCCCGCACACGGCGCCCGCGCCGGAGGAGGCCCCGTCAGCGGGCGGGCTCCAACGCCGAGGCACATCCCGGCGCCGCCAGCCCGGCCGCCATCTTAGGAGACCCACCGACCCGGTCGCATCCAGCCTTCACAGCTCTCACGGCTCGGACTGAGCCAGCGCCAGCGCCGGAGGCCCCCCCGAGGCCCGGGAGCCCACGGGGGCGGCCAGGGCAGCACGGTAGACCTCTCAATGGCGGCTTCTGAGGGCGGATGACGGAGGGGTCCAGAGCACTCTCAGAGTGCGACCGCCATCTTGACGCCCGAAGCCACGCCCTCCCTGTTGTAGTTACCCCCCACCTTTTTGCCGGATAATGATGCTGACTTGACTAAGAAGTGTGCTGGGACCCTACTAACCAGGCCCCAGCACCAGTGTTCTTTCACTAAAACTGTACCATTGTTTCCACAATTGGCACACCCCTGGCACACAGATAAGTCCCTTGTAAAAGGTACCAGTGGTACCAAGGGCCCTGTGACCAGGGAAGGTCCCTAGGGGCTGCAGCATATGTTATGCCACCCTAAGGGACCCCTCACCTAACACCTGCACACTGCTGATTGTGTGTGTTGGTAGGGAGAAAAAGGAAAAGTGGACATGGCATCCCCCTCAGGATGCCATGCACCCAAAATACTGCCTGTGGCATAGGTAAGTCACCCCTCTAGCAGGCCTTAAAGCCCTAAGGCAGAGTGCACTATACCACAGGTGAGGGCATACCTGCATGAGCAAAATGCCCTACAATGTCTAAGTCCATTCTTAGACATTGTAAGTACAGTGTGGTACTGCCCTAGAAAAAAATGCACACAGATGGCATCTTAGAGATGACCCCTGTATTTTACCCAATCCTTCAGTGCAGGACTGACTGGTCTGTGCCAGCCTGCCACTGAGATGAGTTTCTGACCCCATGGGGTGAGAGCCTTTGTGCTCTCTGAGGCCAGAAACAAAGCCTGCAGTGGTTGAAGGTGCTTCACACCTCCCCCCTGCAGGAACTGTAACACCTAGCAGTGAGCCTCAAAGGGTCAGGCTTTGTGTTACAATGCCCCAGGGCACTCCATCTAGTGGAGATGCCCGCCCCCCCCGTATATAGCCCCCCCTTTTGGCAGCAAATCCGGAGGAGATAATGAGAAAAACAAGGAGGAGTCACCCTCCAGCCAGGACAGCCCCTAAGGTGTCCTGAGCTGAGGTGACCCCTGCCTTAGGAAATCCTCCATCTTGTTTTGGAGGATTCCCCCCAATAGGATTAGGTATGTGCTCCCCTCCCCACAGGGATGAGGCACAAAGAGGGTGTAGCCACCCTCAAGGACAGTAGCCATTGGCTATTGCCCCCCATACCTAAACACCCCCCTAAATGGAGTATTTAGGGGGGACCTTGAACCCAGGAAATCAGATTCCTGCAACCTGAAGAAAGAAGAAGGACTGCTGACCTGAAAGCCCCGCAGAGATGACAACTGACTTGGCCCCAGCCCTACCGGCCTTCTCCGGACTCAAAGAACCTGCACAGCGACGCATCCAGCGGGACCAGCGACCTCTGAGGACTCAGAGGACTGACCTGCACCTAAAGGACCAAGAACCTCCAGAGGACAGCGGCTCTGTCCAGAAACAACCACCAAGAAAGAAACTTTAAAGAGACTCCAACTTCCCGCCAGAAGCATGAGACTTCCCAATCTGCACCCGACACCCCCTGCTCGAGTTCAAGACAACCAACACGGTAGAGAGGACTCCCAGGCGACTCCAATGACGTGGACACCCTGAGTAGACCTCCCTGAGACCCCAGGGAGACACCTGCAGAGAGGATCCAGAGGTTCCCCCTGACCGCAACTGCCTGGTAACAAAGGAACCCGACACCTGGACCAAGCACTGCACCCGAAGCCCCCAGGACTGAGAGGAACCACCTACCAGTGCAGGAGTGACCAGCAGGCGGCCCTCATCCTAGCCCAGTCAGTGGCTGGCCCAAGAAACCCACCTGTACCCTTCCTGCAACGCCAGAGTGACCCCCGGGTCCATCCATTGTTTTCAATGACAAACCTGACACTTACTTTGCACACTGCACCCTGCCGCTCCTGTGCCGCTGATGGTGTATTTTGTGTGCCTGTGTGTGTCGCCCCCCAGTGCTCTACAAAACCCCCCTGGTCTGCTCCCCGAGGACGCAGGTACTTACCTGCTAGAAGACTGGAACCGGAGCACCCCTATTCTTCATAGGCGCCTACGTTATTTGGGCCCTCCTTTGGCCTCTGCACCTGACCGGCCCTGTGTTGCTGGTGCTGAGGGTTTGGGGGTGCCTTGAACCCCCAACTGTGGGCTGCCTATGCCCAGGAGACTGAACTTGTAAGTGCTTTACTTACCTGAGAAACTAACCAATACTTACCTCCCCAGGAACTGTTGATTTTTGCACTGTGTCTACTTTTAAAATATCTTATTGCCATTTTTGCCAAAACTGTGTATACTACTGTTTTAAATCAAAGTTCTATACTTACCTGTGTGAAGTACCTTACAATTTATGTACTTACCTAATTCTGAATCTTGTGGTTCTAAAATAAATTAAGAAAATAATATTTTTCTATTTAAAACCTATTGGCTTGGAGTTAAGTATTTGAGTGAGTGTTCTCATTTATTGCCTGTGTGTACACAACAAATGCTTAACACTAGCCTTTGATAAGCCTACTGCTTGACCACACTACCACAAAATAGAGCATTAGTATTATCTTTTATTGCCACTATCAACCTCTAGGGGGAAGCCTTGGACTCTGTGCACACTATCTCTCACTTTGAGATAGTATATACAGAACCAACTTCCTACACCTACCATACTCGTTTACAGCACTATTGGCACACACATAGCCCAGCACTTAGGGGGTCATTACAACATTGGCAGTAAAAGGCGCTTACCGCCGTGCAGAAGACCGCCAATACACCAGCGCGGCCGCGGAATTCCGCCACAGCTATTATGACCCACATCTCGGAACCCGCCAAAATTCAGACACCCACACAAGTCCGCCACACCAAAGGTCAGTGATAAACTGGCGAAAACAAAACCTCCACCGTCACTCCAACAGAAACACGCCCATGCTATTACGACCCACAAATCCACGCGGCGGTCTTTCAACCGCGATATTCCATTGGCGGTACACACCGCCGCGCTCAAAATACACACACATCTCCAAAACACCGCCACATTGGACAATTCAAAATACACACACCTGATACACATACAAACACCACTCCCACACACCCAACACAATATAAAACACACACCCACATCACCCACAAACCCCTACGACTAAATATCAAAGACGAAGGCCAGAGAGACACTACAGCAATAGACAACCCCACCACACAGAGGCACACAACACCATCACCCATACAACATCCACGTTCAAAACAACCCACAACACCACACAAGACCACACTCATCAACACATACACCACCCCACACATCACCTACACCACCCCATGTCACGCCAAAGACACCCCAGGTTTTCCGAGGAGGAGCTCAGGGTCATGGTGGAGGAAATCCTACAGGTAGAGCCACAGCTATTTGGAGCACAGGTGCAGCACACCTCCATAGCCAGGAAGATGGAGCTATGGCGAAGAATCGTCGACAGGGTCAACGCTGTGGGACAGCATCCAAGAAATCGGGAAGACATCCGGAAAAGGTGGAACGACCCACGGGGAAGGTGCGTTCAGTGGTCTCCAGGCACAACATCGCGATTCAGCGGACTGGCGGCGGACCCCCACCTCCTCCCCCACAACTAACAACATGGGAGGATCAGGTCTTTACCATCATTCATCCTGAGGGTCTCGGAGGAGTCGGTGGACGAATGGACACTGGTAAGTCAAATCTCAACTATCATATCCCACACCCTACCTGCATGCTATCACAGACCCCCACCCTCACCCCCTCCCCTATCACTCCAAATCCTCACTAATGTACTAATAACACAAACCACACATCCCAACACCAAGCCCTGCATGACACAACTAAGCATAGACACCCCTCACTAAAGCATGCTCACTGCACATACCCACAACATCCCCCCAACCATCATCATACAAGCCCCCACACAGGAATGCTTGCACTAGGGTACACGCACACCCACCCATTGCACACCATGACACACACACATGCAATAATCATGCTGTTATACCCCTGCAGGACCACTACGTAACATCACCACACAGGAGGGTCCAGAAATCTCCACTCCACCCACAGAAGAGGCCCACAGTGACAACAGCAGCTCTGGCCAACTGGATCAAGATGACCAGCCCGGACCATCGTGGGCCTCTGGACAGTCGGTTCCCCTTGCACAGGCACAGCCCAACACTGACCTACCACCCTCTGGTAACACCAGCACAGCACCCACCCAGCGGGCCCATACCTCCGTACCCAGGACACGTCAATCAGCTGTGTGTCCACCACTACAGGGAACCCAGGGTAACCCACCACCCCAACAACAACAGGGGCCTGGGGGCAGTGGTAGTGGGCACACGGTCCAGGGGACGGAGGCACAGGAACACAGGGGAACTGGGAGGGCAGCTGTGCGACATGGGGCGGACAGGCCAAGGGAACCAACCCTCCACGAGGCCCTCTCCTCCATCATGGGAGCATACCACCACTCACAGGAGACGATGGCTACGGTCCTGGCCAAGTTTCAGGAGACCCAGCGCCTGCAGGACGAACAGTATTTGGGGTTCAGGGAGGAGCTCAGAACCATCAGCTCCACCCTGGGCACCATCGTAGGGGTGCTGAAGGACATACAAAAGACCATGAAGGACACCATGGCACTCCATGGGGCCCCTGACACTAGCATGGACGATGAACTGCCCACCACCTCCACCGGCGCTAGTGGACAGGACGCCCCGCCACAGGACCACCACACCAGCACCCCACCCCCTGCAGACAGACAACCACCCCGCAAGCGGTCCCTGAGATCCAGGAACAGGACAGAGCAAGATGGCAAGACTCCCGCCAGGAAATGAGACCACCCTGATTGTCCTCCCACTGTCCCACTTTGTTACCCTGTCCAGATTGGAACTGCCCCAGCTCCACTTCCCATGCCCATATGGGCAGTGCACCTGTGAGACTCATAGACTAGACTCTGCCATGGACATTCCTCCACCATCACCCATCACCATTTTGCCACCCCCTCCAATAATTAGCACTTCAATAAACACCCTTGAACCACAAAACAATCTGGAGTCAGTCTGTGATTTTGAAAATGTGTATTAGCAATGACAGTGACAAAATGCGTTTTCTAATGTAATGCCAACATACCTATGTCACACATCACAAGTCCATGAAGGATGCAAGCAGATGACACACGTTGGTAACCACACCTGTGAAACCGTAATGCAAATGTACAACTCAGTTAACAAATACTGCTACTAATTGACAGACAGGATAGAGGTAGAAGTGTGAAAGTGAATGTAATAGTAAAAAAATTGTTCTCACCTGTGTGTCACTGGAAATATTGCTGTATGACTGACTCCCTGTTGTCTATGTCTTCTTTCTCAGCTTCCTCCTCATCACTGTCCACAGGCTCCACAGGCTCCACAGCTGCCACAACACCGTCATCTGGACCATCTTCCTGCAGAAAAGGCACCTGGCGTCGCAAAGCAAGATTGTGAAGCATCGAGCAGGCGATGATGATCTGGCACACCTTCCTTGGTGAGTAGAATAGGGAACCACCTGTCATATGGAGGCACCTGAACCTGGCCTTCAGGAGGCCAAAGGTGCGTTCGATCACCCTCCTAGTCCTCCCATGGGCCTCATTGTAGCGTTCCTCTGCCCTGGTCCTGGGATTCCTCACTGGGGTCAATAGCCAGGACAGGTTGGGGTAACCAGAGTCCCCTAATAGCCACACACGATGCCTCTGGAGTTGACCCATCACATACGGGATGCTGCTATTCCGCAGGATGTAGGTGTCATGCACTGAGCCAGGGAACATAGCATTTACCTGGGAGATGTACTGGTCTGCCAAACATACCATCTGTACATTCATGGAATGATAACTCTTCCGGTTCCTGTACACCTGTTCACTCCTGTGGGGGGGGACCAGAGCTACATGGGTGTCATCAATAGCACCTATGATGTTGGGGATATGTCCCAGGGCATAGAAGTCACCTTTAACAGTAGCCAAATCCTCCACCTGAGGGAAAACGATGTAGCTCCTTACGTGTTTTAGCAGGGCAGACAACACTCTGGACAACACGTTGGAAAACATAGGCTGGGACATCCCTGATGCCATGGCCACTGTTGTTTGAAATGATCCACTTGCAAGGAAATGGAGCACTGATAGCACCTGCACTTCAGGGGGTATTCCTGTGGGATGGCGGATTGGTGACATCAAGTCTGACTTCAACTGGGTACACAGTTCCTGGATTGTGGCACGGTCAAACCTGTAGGTAATGATCAAATGTTGCTCCTCCATTGTTAACAGATCCACCAGCGGTCTGTACACCGGAGGATTTCGCCATCTCCTCAAATGTCCCAGCTGACGGTGCCTAAGAAGGACAACAGCGACCACAGAGTCAACAAATTCCCAGGTATGTTCCCACAGCTACACAGAACACAACACCAAATACAAAACTCTTCCTGTATGTGTGTGGAGTGTAGGCCTAGGTATGTGTGACGCAGTAGTAAATGAAGCCATGTGGGCCCCTGAAATGGCGGCTGCCTGACCTCTAAAGTGGGACAATGGGATGTGAGGTATCTGCGCTGGCGTTGTACACCGTCGCGGTAGGCGGTCGTAGACCGCGGCGCAATGCTGCATTGGTTAACATTGGACCCTATGGGTCCCAGGAGCCAATGACGAAGTGCACCGGTGGTGATGATACGCACCGCCGCGGACGTGACCGCCATTTTCTATCTGTTCAATCACTCGATACCTGATCTTCGACAGGAGAGGACCTACACTGCAAGTGCTGCTGTGACCTCGGTCTGGAAGAGACAATGGCTGCTGCGTCTGGGGAAAGGGCCCCTGCCTTCACTGCTCAGGAGCTGGAGAAGCTAGTCGACGGGGTCCTCCCCCAGTACACGCTACTCTACGGTCCTCCCGACCAACAGGTAAGTACACAGGGAGCATGTTGTATGGGCTATGCTGGGTGGAGAGGGCTGGATGTCAGTAGGAAGGGGGCAGAGTTCAGCGACCAAGAAGGACTGTGAATGCATGTGCCACATGGCAAGGGTAGGGATGGGGGCCACTCACATCGACGGTGCAGTTGGTAATGACTTCTCTTCTTCCCCTGTACATGTCATGTAGGTCAGCGCCCACCAGAAGAAGGACATTTGGCGTGCCATCGCCAAGGATGTCCGGACCCTGGGGGTCCACCAGAGACGGGGCACCCACTGCCGTAAAAGATGGGAGGACATTCGCCGCTGGAGCAAGAAGACGGCGGAGGCTCAGCTGGGGATGGCCTCCCAACGTGGGAGGGGTGCCCGTCGCACCATGACCCCCCTGATGTTCCGGAACCTGGCGGTGGCCTACCCTGAGTTGGATGGGCACTTGAGGGCATCACAGCAGACACAAGGGGGTGAGTACAACATCATTCAGCGGACTTTGGACGCAGTGGAGGGGTCTGGGTGGGGGAGGAGGGCTGTGGGTTTCCCTAGGCCAGGGCGAGTTACGTAGGCTAGGCCCCTCCGTAATGCAGGCCATGTGGCACCCCACCTCTGTAGAGTGCCAAGTACAGGTATTAATGCCCCTGTGTCATCTATGTGTGCAGATATCCACCATAGCCATGTAGGCCATATCCCAGGAATTGCATCTGTAGAGGCCAAGAGCACGGCCTCTACAGTGCCTCTGCTGTGTCTGTATTGTCCGCCAACGGTAAGGGTAAGCCATGCACTCAACCTGTCTTTCTTCTGTCGTCCCCCCCCTTTTTGTGCTGTCCCTGTTCTTTTGTGCATCAGCATCATCAGGAGGAGGTACAGTGGCACTGGGGCATGAGGGAGCTGCATCTCACATGGCCATGGAGGGCCACACCACAGACTCTGAATACACCAGTGGGACGGAGGGCGAGGGGAGCTTCACGTCGGTCACCGGATCACCATAGAGCGACACAGACTCGTCCGCCGATGGGAGCTCCCTTGTAGTGGCGGCACCATCTGTGCCCCCCACTTCTACAGGTACAGCCGCCACCCCCCCTACCAGCACTGCCCTCCCAGCAGCCCCTCAGCCTTCGCTCCGTGCCCACTCACCCAGGAAGGTGGGCATCACCTTCGCCCCAGGCACCTCAGCCCCTGCCCCTGTCACCCCTGCTGCCCTCAGTGAGGAGGCCATTGACCTCCTCAGGTCAATCACTGTTGGGCAGTCTACCATTGTGAATGCCATCCAGGGTGTAGAAAGGGAGTTGCAACCCGGTAATGCATTCCTGGAGGGCATTCATTCTGGTCAGGCTGCCCTTCATCGAACCCTGCAATCTCTGGCCTCAGCACTGATGGCAGCCATTGTCCCTGTGTCTAGCCTCCCCCCTCCAACTTCCTCCACCCAGACCCAGTCCCCTGTACCCCAGCCTATCCCAAGCACACCATCAGACAAGCATGCACACACCTCAACACCCAAAAGTAGCTCAGGCAAACATAAGCACCACACAACCCACAGGCACTCACACAAGCATCATCCCACATACAGACACAGCAACATCCACTGCCTCCATTGTGTCCCCCTCCTTGTCGTCTCCCTCCTCCCTCCCAGTGTCGTCTACACTCTCACCTGCATGCACTACATCTACAGGCACTAGGACTCGCACCAGAACACCCAGCACCACACCCCGCTCACCTGCACTCACCACCCCCACTACCATTTACACGTCCCCTGTGTCCACTCCCAGTGTGTCTGTGACGCCCCCCTCCCAAAGTACACAAACGCGGGCACCCACACACCCAACATCCATCCACCTCACGACAGCCTCCTGTACCTGCACCTGCACCCAAATCACCTAAAGTTACACCTCCTAAAACCACCTCCTCTTCCTCCACTCCCAGACCCCCTCCCGCTACCCATCCCAGTGTTCGTCAGAAACTCTTCCTCAGCAACGTTGACCTCTTTACCACCACCCCCACCCCTCCAATTCATAGGTCCCGTAGTAGCACCTCAGCCAAAAAAAGTCAGGTACCAGTGGTGCGTGTTAAAGGTGTGTGGAGTGCACCGGCCACCAAGGCAGCCAGTGTGACACGGAGCCAAAGCACTTCCAGTCCACCCCATGTAAAGCACCTTAAGTTGGAAAGTGGCCGACGGGAGAGGGTGAAGACTCCTGCCGGAAAAACAGCTCACAAAGGTCCCGGGGGGAGTGCCGAGTCAGCTGTGATGCCTACCAAGGTGGTGAAGGGGCAGAAGAAGTCTCCAAAGTCTGGTAAGAGCAGCACGGCGGAGAAGGCCGCCATCCTCCCCGCCGGCCGGGACGCCACCGCCAGCACTGTCGTCACAGGTCCGGAGACCACCGCCAGAGTCAGTGCCCTGGAGGGCAGCAGTATCGTCACTGTCCGGAGACCACCGCCAGAGTCAGTGCCCTGGAGGGAAGCAGTATCATCACTGGTCCGGAGACCACCGCCAGAGTCAGTGCCCTGGAGGGCAGCAGTATCGTCACAGGTCCGGAGGCCACCGCCAGAGTCAGGGCCCTGGAGGGCAGCAGTATCGTCACAGGTCCGGAGACCACCGCCAGAGTCAGTGCCCTGGAGGGCAGCAGCATCGTCACTGGTCCGGAGACCACCGCCAGAGTCAGTGCCCTGGTGGGCAGCAGTATTGTCACAGGTCCGGAGACCACCGCCAGAGTCAGTGCCCTGGAGGGCAGCAGAATCGTCACTGGTCCGGAGAACACCGCCAGCGTCAGTGCCATGGAGGGCCCCGGCAGCCACAGCCCCGCTGGGCACTGAGGGACCGTAATGCCACACACTGCTGAACAGGTCAGAGACAGCAGAGGCAAGCACCGCTGAACAGGGCAAAGCACCGCCATGGTGAAGACCGCTGAACAGGGCAAAGCACAGCTGAACAGGCCAGAGACTGCCATGGCAAAGCACTGATGAACAGGCCAGAGACCGCCATGGCAAAGCACCGCTGAACAGGCCAGAGACCGCCATGGCAAAGCACCGCTGAACAGGTCAGAGACAGCAAAGGCAAGCACCGCTGAATAGGGCAAAGACCGCCATGGTGAAGACCGCTGAACAGGGCAAAGCACCGCTGAACAGGTCAGAGACAGCAAAGGCAAGCACCGCTGAACAGGGCAAAGCACCGCCATGGTGAAGACCGCTGAACAGGGCAAAGACCGCCAAATCAAGCATCGTTAGCTTATGTGCAGCTGGGACAGTGACAGAACTGGGACCGTCACGGGGAGCGTGATGCACTCTGGGCACCAGTCCCCCTCCAGAACCAGTGGAGACCTGCATCCACTCTGTCTGTCCTTCCCAGGATGAAGCACTCTGTGCACCAGTCCCCCTACAGAACCAGTGGTGACCTGCATCCACTTGAGAGACTGTGGCTTTGCACTCCCCAGGATGGTACAGTGGGCAAACCACCCACTTGTGAGACTTGAGAGACTGTGGCTTTGCACTCCCCAGGATAAAGCAGTGGACAACCCACCCACTGTAGAGACTTGAGAGACTGTGGCTTTGCACTCCCCAGGATGGTACAGTGGGCAAACCACCCACTGTAGAGACTTGAGAGACTGTGGCATTGCACTCCCAGGATGGTACAGTGGGCAACCCACCCACTGTAGAGACTTGAGAGACTGTGGCTTTGCACTCCCCAGGATACATCAATGGGCATGGAGCCCGTCGTTGATCTGGCGTGGTGCTGTGATCCGGCTGAGGTGCCCCCCCTTCCCTTCCCCCTGAGGTGCCTGTTGTATTTTTATCTGATGCCCCTGCAGTGTTCTCTCCGTTTGTGGACAGGTATCTAGTGTGGGCCTCGCCCATGCATTTTGGGCCCAGTGGTCCACGGACATTGATATGTGCATACCTGCAGTACTACTCCTGATGAATGATTTTCGATTGTTTATATATATCTGTATATATTTGGTTACTCTATTTTAATACATTCCAATGTTTGGACTGATTTCCTTTTGTCTTTGCATTCTTCCGGGGGGGGTTGTGGGTTGTTACTCTGCTGTTGGGAAATGCATTGGTGTGTGTATTGTAGTGGGTGAGGGTCGGGTTGGGGGTGGGGATGTTGCGTGTGTGTCCCCCTGACTTTTGCCTCCCCCCTCCCCTATGTCGTAGGTGCAGTACTCACCGTTGTCTTCAGCGCCTATGTTGCTGATGTTCGTAGAAGAGCAGATAGACAAGCGCAGGGAGTATTTGGAGTTCGGGCTCCATGGTGGCCTCCTTTCTCGTGCCGTGTGTTAAGGTGAGAGTTTTCCCATTGAAATGGCTGTTTCCGCCGTGTTTTTATCCACGGTGAATCCGTCCCGGAAAAGGTGGCGGATTGGCGGGTTGTAATACTGTGGGCGGTACTTTGTCTTCCGCCTGTCTGTTGGCGGTGACCGCCGTGCTGCTTGTCTGTACCGCTGTGGCAGTCGGAGTGTTAAAGTGGCTGTCTATGTTGGCGGTTTCCGCCACGGTCATAATTCCCTTTTTTGGTCCGCCGGCCTGTTTGCAGTATTAACGCAGCTTTAACACCGTCCGCCAGGGTTGTAATGACCCCCTTAGTGTGTACCCAGCCAGGAGGACATCCCTCCTCCCTTACACGATGCCTTCACACACACCTCCATACATGCATGCCACATGCATCGTGCCCACAGTGTACTCACCTGCTGGTCTGGAGGCCCATACAGCAGTCCATATTGGGATAGGACCCCATCCACCAGTCCCTCCAACTCCTCCGATGTAAAGGCTGGAGCCCTTTCCTCGGTCACAGGGCCATGGTAGGTTCCAGACACAGGTCACAGCAGCACATGCAGTGTAGGTCCTCTCCTATCAAAGGTCAGGAAACAATTAAGGAATATGATAGAAAATGGCGGTCACGTCCACGGCGGTGCATACCATCACCGCCAGCATAGATCACCATTGGCTACTGTACCCCATAGGGCCCAATATTAACCAATAAGGAATTGCACAGCGGTTCCCGACCGCCTGCCACCACAGTGCACACAGCAGCGGAATTACCTCACTTCCACCTGCCCCTACACACAGGACAGGCGGACGCCATTTCTTCAGGCCTATGGAATAATACTGCGTCACAGGAGAAATAGGCACATACTGGAGAAATCACACTGACCTATTACATGTTTACAGATTGCAAATTACTGTTGTGGCTCCTTTGTTCAGTTTGTGACAGGCTCCTCACTCTTTTGTCCCTTAGATTCCTACTGCTGCGGATGAATAGGAGATGGAGTCATACCCCCGTGTACAGACCCTTAGTGGACTTAGCTACACTGGAGGACGGGCACGTAATACTCACCTATGGACTGGGCAGGGCCACAATCACAGAGCTGTGTGTCCAATTGGAGCCTGACCCGATATCTGCTATCCGTCACCCCACTGGGATCCCCCATCTTGTGCAAGTTCTATCAGTGCTCCATTTCCTGGCAACTGGTTCTTTCCAAGTGACTGAGGGCTAGGCAGCAGAAATGTCACAGCCAATGTTCTGAGTAGTGCTGACAAGAATATTGTCTGCCCTTATAAAACACATGTGCAGCTACATTGCTTTCCCCCAGGTTGAGGATTTGGCCATTGTGAAGGCCGAGTTTTATGCAATGGGACATATCCGCAATATAATTGGGGCGATTGACAGAACACATATTGCATTTGTCCCCTCCTCCCCCGCCAGAATGAACAGGTGTTCAGGAATCATAAGAGTTTCCACTCCATAAATTTGCAGATGGTGTGCTTGGTGGACCAGTACAACTCCCACGTCATTGCTAAGTATCCAGGGTTGGTGCATGATGCCTTTGTCCGGGGGAATAGCAGCATCCAAATTTGGATGGCTCAACTACAGAGGCACAGGGTGTGGCTATTCGTTGAGCCCTGGTTCCCACCCAGTATATGTTGGTGTATGGGTATGGTGTGGGCCATAAAAGATAGTGTGTGGCTAAATGTTGTCCCTCAATATTTGCAGGTGACTCTGGTTACCCAAACCTATCATGGCTGCTGCCCCTGTGAGGAATGCCAGGATAAGGGCAGAAGAACATTATAATGAGGCACATGGACGAACCAGAAGGATTATTGAGAGAACTTTGGCCTCCTGAAGGACAGGTTCCGGTGCCTCTATCAAACAGGTGGATCCCTGTGCTACTCACCCAAGAAGGTCTGCTAGATAGTAGTGGCAGGCTGCATGTTACACAACCTGGCCCTCAGACGACATGTGCCTTTTCTGCAGGAGGAGGAGACTGGAGATGCCCCTGTGGCAGCAGTTGACCCTGTGGACAGTGAGCATGAGGAGGCAGATGACGAGGATGAGCACAACAGAACAAGAGTAATCCATCAGTACTTCCAATGACACACAGGTGAGACAGTGTAAATTTACATATCAATGACTTTGGTTGTATTCTGTGTGGCATTGGCATGCTGATATTTCCCAATTCAATGCCCACTTACTGTTCCCTCTGGCTATTCATTTTGCAGATGTTGGTGATATGACAGATACTCCTGGTGTGATCACTACAACCAGCTACAGGTCATTAATTCTATGTTCATTCTATGTACAGTTCATTTGAACTGGTTGTCCCTGTTTCAGTCAATACATATTTGAAATACATGACATACTCGAAATCCATTGTATACCAAGGGTGTTTATTGAAGTGCTAACATATCGTGGGTAAGTGCAATGGGATGGGGTGATGATGGAGGAAAGTCCAGGGTATTGTTCCAGTCTGTTTGTAGCACAAGTGCAGTGTCCATGGGAACATAGGAAGGGGAGCAATGGCAGTTCATGGTGGACAAGGTGACTGAGTGGGACACAAGGGGGACAATCTGGAAAATCTAATTTCCTGGTGGGGGTCTTGGATAGCGCCTCTGGCTTCTGTCTGGATTGCAGGGAACGCTTGCAGGGTGGTTCACCTTCTGCAGGGGAAGGGGTGCTGGTGGCCTGTGGGTCCTGTGGCGGGACCTCCTGGCCAGTAGCGGCAGCAGAAGTGGGAGGCTGTTCAGATGACTGGCTAGTTGCAGGGCCCTCTGGTGTGAGACTGCCTCCCTCATAATGTTGGCCATGTCTGCCAGCACCCCTGCTATGGAGATTGGGGTGTTGTTGATGACCTGCAAGTCCTCCCTGATCCTCTGGTACTGTCCCTCTTGTAGCCGCCTGTTATCCTGCATGTTGTCCAGGATCCTGCCCATCTTGTCCTGGGAATGTTGGTAGGCTCCCAGGATCTTGGAGAGTGCCTCCTGGAGAGTCGGTTCCCTGGGCCTGTCCTCCCCCTGGCTCACAGTAGTCCTCCCAGTGTCCCTGTTGGCCTGAGCCTCTGTCCCCTGAACCGTGTGCCCACTGCCACTGACCTCATGCCCCTGATTGTCTTGGGTGTGAGGTGTAGCCTGGGGTCCTGATTGATGTGTCCTGGGGACAGAGGTTTGGGTACGCTGGGTGGGTGCTGTGGTGTTGTTTTCTGATGGGGGAGGCTCTGTGGTGGTCTGTGATTGGGCTTGTGTAACCGGCTGTCCAGTGGTCCCACGTGGGCCAGGTAGATCGTCCAGATCCTGAAGACCAGAGTTACTGTCATCACAGTAGGCCTCTTCTGTTGGGGGACTGGATAGTGCTGGCACCTCCTCTCCGGTGACATTGGCAGGGGTACTTGTGAGGATGTAAATGATGTGTTATGGTTAATGTGTATGGCATATTGTACATCCCTGGCTTCCCCTCTATGGTTGGTGTTGACCTCGCAGCTTTTACTTGTATATGTTGGTGTATGGGGGGATTGTTAGTTTCCCTATGCTGTACTTGCTTTAGTGATGAGTGTCCATGCAGGGCTGTGAGGGGTGTCCATGCATTGGTACAGCAGGCAGGGCTTAGCATTGGGATTGTAGAGATGTGATGGTGGAGTGTGTAGGATGGAGTGTAGTGATGTGAGTGAAGGTGAGGGTATGTGATGGCATACAGGTATGGGGGGGTGATAATTGTTGAAAGTTGACTTACCAGAGTCCAGTCCTCCTCTGACTCTGGCCAGGCCCTCAGGATGCAGTATTGCCAAGACTTGCTCCTCCCATGCTGTGAGTTGTGGGGAGGAGGCGGGGGGTCCACCGCCAGTCCTCTGTATAGCGATCTGGTGTCTTGCTGCTATAGAACATACCTTCCCCCGTAGGTCGTTCCACCTCTTCCTGATGTCATCCCTTGTTGTGGGGTGCTGTCCCACGGCATTGACCCTGTCCGCGATTCTCCGCCATAGCTCCATCTTCCTTGCTATTGATATCTGCTGCACCTGGGCTCCACATAGCGGTGGCTCTACCCTGACAATTTCCTCCACCATGACCCTTACCTCCTCCTCTGTGAAACAGGATGTTTTTGTTGTGCCATGGGTGTTGTGTTAGGTGTGTTGGTGAGGGTGTGTTGGGTAATGTTTTGGGGTGTGTGATGTGTAGTGCGTGAGTGGTGTATGGGTGTGAGTGGTGTGTGGCTCTAGTTGGCTAAGTGGTCTTGGTGTCAGTCTTGTGCCAATGAATTGTATTCGTAAGGGGTTGTGGGTGATGTGGGTTTGTGTTTTATAGTGATGTGTGTGGCTGTGGTGCGTGTATGGATGTCAGGTGTGTGTTGTTTGAATTGTCCAATGTGGTGTTGTTTTGTCTGTGGGTGTCCATTATGAGCGCAGTGGTTTGTACCGCCAATGGTTTACTGCCGTTGAATGTCCGCCGTGGTGATTCGTGGGTCATAATGTGGTGGGCGTTGCTCTGTTGGTGTAACGGTGTGGGTTTTGATACCGTCACTTTATCACTGACCTTTGGTCTGGCGGATTTGTGTCTGTGGCTGTATTCTGTTGGATTGGTGTGTGTGTGTCATAATATGGTGAATGGATATCCGCCGCCACTGCGGTAAGTTGGTGGCCGTCAGCATGGTGGTAAGCAGGATTTACCGCCAGGGTCATAATGAGGGCCTAAGTACTCAAAAAAATACTAATGAGGAAGAACACCCTCATTAACAAAAAGAATTGGTGAAAAGACAACTGTAAGAAAAGGGATACAAAAACAGTAAGAACCCGGGTAAAAACTCACCCATGACCGCACAATTAAAATTATGCTTGATACCCTCAAAATGATGTTCTGAGAACAAAAACTGTCTAGAAAAATGTGAAAAGACAGACATACAGAAGAAGGTATGTGAGCTGTAACATATTGCACTACGAAGAACTCCACAGAGGAATTACTGATCAGGAGTCAGGAACCATTAAAAAGTGGAATGAAGAAAGCTATGTGAACATGAATAAACAGTTTTAATGGCAAACAGCTGTACCTAAGATAAAGCTACTCACTCCGCTAAAGGAGTGAAAACCTATGTACAAACCATTCGGTAAGATAATGGAAATGACCACGGCATTGTGATCATGAAGACAAGAAAAAGTGGAGAAGAAAGACTACCCGCTGAGCTAGTGGATATACATATGTTCATTCCTAGAAGTAGACCTTAATTGCAGGTTCCAAGCTATTGGAACACAGAGCAGCATAACTAGTTTTAGAACAGAACCTATCACCATGGAAAAGTATATCACAATCAGACCTACATCAAAAGGCAAACATAATAGAGTATCTTGTGCAAAGAAAATAGAGAGTTGTCCCCAGTGAAGAGAACAAGACCAATCATTTGGTATATTAAATAATTTACCCCCAGGAAAAGTAGCAAATACTGTATAATAAAAACATAATCAAGATGTGTACAATGCACATCTATTGACATAGTAGGGGAGAACCAACACCTATGTAGTACCAAGCTCATATGTATATATGAAAACATGTGCCTACATACATACATATATATATATAACATCCATAGGTATGTATATATATTCGTCACTTAATGTGATTTAACTTTTTTTTTTTAAAGAACGGCCTTGGAGAGATGTTGAAACAGAGGCCGATATAGGATCAAATGATGTAAAATAATACACCTCAAAGATGAAAACTATAAAACTAACTTGATTCTTAGGAAAATAATCATCCCAAATATAATGAATATATCCAATCACAACTCACCCCCCAAGTGTGACAATAAAGTTATGTAAAATGATAGCAATTGTACCTATATGAGGTTTCAATAATAAACCTTATCAAATATGAGAGATATGATATCCTCATAGAGAAGGAGTACCCCTGAAAAGGGGCTATATCCTTCCAAAAGGAAAGAAGTATTGCATACAAGTGCAACAAATGTAAAATAACCCCAAAAGAGTTCAATAACTAGAAGTCTACACAAGAATTGATAAAGAGATACATCTCGATGAAGGCCTATTATGGACTGACCAAAGTCAGGGAAAGAAATAAAAGTCTACACCAGAGTGTAGAAAATACGTAAATTGCAAGGAATATGTAATAGAACCCTATAAGACCAAAACAAGGAAGGTCTGAAAATCCTGAAGAAGAGAGTGATATCACAGGAAAAAGAAAAATGTACCCGTCAAAAAGTTAAGCGCCACAGTTAACCTGTTTGACAGTACAAGGGGACATAATAACCAATACTCTCAGTGGTATAGAAAACCCAAAGAGCTGGTAATGTCCTCAGTTCCCTATAAGGGATACTAGTGAATTGGCATAAATGCAAAAGTTATAAAAACTGTCTGCCATGGGAGAAATGGGGCCCACCCCCCATTAAAGGGGAAATCAGATATAAATACTCTTTACTATGGTAGCATAGGATGTACATACTCCACTTAGAGTATCATATATGCCAGACAGGTAATGACACTTAAGTATAAGCTTGTCTTACATCAGGTGTGCTATCAGTGATAACATCTAATTGAGTAACACTGATAAAACTTGAAGCAAAATTCATTACCTTACATCAAGTAATAATGATAAAGAAAGAAGCCTTAAACATTAGGCATGAAAAAGTCCATAGGGTGTCAGACCACCACATTATTGCACTGACAAGTCAGGGAAACTCAACACCTAGCAAGAAGAAATATGCACTGGGCATTCTGATGAAGCATAACGGGATAACTGAAAGGCTCATGGCCCTGCAGAAGCAAGACTGGTGTGAGAAACATTGAAGGACAAGTAACATCACAGTAGAGATGAAATGCCAAAGGATGGAAGGAGATAAACAAAGTTAACTTGTTGCTCTACCCCTACTGTCTCAAAAACGTGTCAAGGCTAAGTCAGCCTGGGCACCCAAAAAAATGAGCACCATCAAATAGCATGTCTAGTAATGTAGGTTGGATTGGCAGTGAAACCCCTGAGATATGTAACCAGGCACAGCAACAATGTGCAACTGAAGAAGTCATAGCTCGACCCACAGAGTCAGTGGAAAGCATGCAGCAGTGAATGATTAATCTAGCTGCATTCCACCCGTCCTGAATTATAGGAGTTAGAGTACTCTTGACTACATCTGGAAACAAGGGTAAACTGTTCGCTAAAGAGTCCCATAATGAATAAGAGAAAAGTCCAAGAACACAAGACGTATTCACAGAATGTAGAGCAGAACTTGTGGAGGAAAAATATGTCTGCCACAAACATCTAGGGCCCTGGACTCTCAATCAGGATGAGCATGGGGAAGGGACCCTATGTCAGGGAAATTTAAAGTGGTCTGTGCCACAAAAACTGAGAGGGGTAGGATATCTGAGCACAAAAAGTGGATATATCCCAGTCAACAGGGGGCCCTGTAGCAGGCTTAGCCCTAGTACTCAACAAGACATCATATAGTGCTTCGCTATAAGGAAGCACCGGCTCAACCCCAGTCTGGATTTGATAGAGTATATCAATTTAAGGATCTGAAGTCAACTCCATTAAGGGAAGGTCTAGACCTAACACCGCCACAATCCTCTTTAGTATGTCCACAAAGGAGGAGCTCGCTTACATAGCAAGTCCAGGAGGGGAAAAGAGGCATTAGGCCGGAGAAGAATCCAAGCCACTAGCAGTAGCCAGATCAGACAACCGGCTGTCCTCTCTAGGAGGCCCTGACTCCAGTACCACCTCTCCACCATCTCCTGCAGCAGGAACAACAGGAATGGAGTCTTATGAAGGAAGGACTGGCACTGTTCCTGACGTCACAGAAAACACTAGCTGTGTACGATGTTCGCACCTCCTATACATATGTATATTGTAATCAAACCAACACAGTCAATATGTTACAAACAAGTAACACAATGGGTGTCCAACTGGTAAGCATCCAGCCACAGAGAATGCAGATAGCATCATTTGAAGTTCAAATGATACTGGAAAGTTCATAAGTATGTACCAAGGTACACCATATACATCCAATTCTTCCTGTTGTATCAGTGAAGATTCCAATTCAAAATTGATATGTAGTAGCGTTTGTATTCATCCAATTGTTCCATATGGTGATATCCATCATACATCCAGAGAAACAACAGCCAACACGTGTTTTGTCAACATGACTTCCTCAAGGCAAAGGAAAATGAGTTTCCAAGTATCAAATGTTTCGAAGAAGTAAACTCATTAGCACCAAAGCGTCCCATTGGTGCAATTCTTGAGATCATTAGGTAGGAGTTAGGTAGATTAATCTTTGTAGCCTTGGTACATACTTATGAACTGTTCCTGACGTCGACCGGATTGGGAAAGGCGATGCTCCGACATCAACATCAGAGGGGGAGTCCACTTCGATCGGCACCACAAGCAAAGTTGCAGAAGTCGGCTGATCGAATATTAGCTCCAAAAGTTGGCACCCTGAAGGGCTGTGCAGTGCATCACAGGAATTGCGTCAAAGGACGCTGTAGGCCTAACTGAACCTGAGGGCGAACCCACTGGCCTGGGCACAGTCGAGGCACTGCATACCACCTTGGGACCAACAGACGCTCTAGAGGAAGGTTGCTGACCAAAGATGACATGCAGGGAAGAATAATATGCATGCATCTGGTCTACAGTCACCCCATGTGCCAGAAAGGGAGGAAGGTGTAGGACAGACCCTGACCTTGTCTCCTCAACTGAGGAATGATGGAAGGTCGAGTACGGTGAGGTCAGTAAATGCTGATGTCTATGCAACTTACCTTTAGATGTTGATGGAGACTGGGATCCACAAGAGTGACTCTTCAAGCGGCTCCATGAACGGATATCTGACCAAGAAGGAGACTCCATGCAATGGGAAGACCCAGACTCCGTTATCCACGCCGCTACAAGCTTCTTCCTATGCTCGTGAAGAGCCTTCAGCCAAAGTCGCTGATAGGAGCTGCAGTCCTTGGTGTCATGGTGCTCACCCAGGCACCACATGCGCACTGAATGGGGATCCTTAGCCGACATCTGCTGTCCACAGGACCCACATCCTTTAAATCCAAAGACATAACAAGCACACTGTTTGGAATACAACAAAAATGTCGAAGGAGGCTGAAAAAATAGCCAGAACAACCGTCTCTGGATCCACTTTGCATGCGTGGAAAAGATGGAACTTATGTTAGCGTGTCGGCGGGGGGGGTTATATTGGCTCCGTTGACGTCACATATGGCGGACGATATCATTACTGAGTCACGTGACGCCCTCTGTCTAAGGCCCAGACATACTAAAGGTAAAAAGATTCCAGATCCAGGCTGGCGCTTGTGGAAGATTCTAAGTTAAGGAATCTGTGGCTAGATGTCTCTATCAGATAAGACAAGTTAATTACTGAGGTTGCATTTACAGTCAGTTTGAAGTTGGGCATAAGGCAGTTACAAAGTTATTCTAAACAGGCTTTTGCTGAACGTTTTTTAATCTAAATTTAAAAGATATGACAGTCAATTTTGACCGAAACGTTTCTCACTAAGGGCCAGATGTACGACCCTGAGTTTTGTGAGTCACAATTTGAGACTCATTTGCGTGTCGCAAATTGTGAGTCGCAAAATCAAATGTAAAACAGTGTAATGCACACTGTTTGCGATTCCCAGTAGGGTTGCAAATAACCTATCTCATCAATATTCATGAGATAGGTTGCAATTTGCAACCCAATTTAGAATGGCTGCACTCATAGGGATGGTGGTCTGGTGGGGACAGCAGACCACCATGTCTGTGACTGTTTTTCAATAAAGCATTTTTTTTTTCTGAAGTGCAGCCCGTCTTCCTTAAAGGAAAACGGGATGCATTTCAAAAAGAAAAATGCAAAGATTTCTTTTCATTTTTTCAGAATAGGCAGTGGTCCATGGGATCACTACCTGCTCTGAAAAAACATTTCCGCTACCATTCACAAAGGGCAAGGGGGTCCCATTGAGACCCCTTCCCATCTGCAAATGGGTTAACACCAATTTCAAATTGGTGTTAACTGCGATTGTTTTGCAACGCATTCACGTTCACTAAAAATTAAACATCCCCGGGCGAGTCACAATTAAGAAGGGATGCCCCCGAAATGCCGCTTCCTAATAGCGAAATCGCAGACCCTGTTTTCCGAGTTGGTAACTGCATACCAACTGGCAAAATAGGGATTTGTACATAGCGAAATGCTTTTTGTTGGTCGTAAACGGGGCGATTCTGCAAATTGGCCAGTTAGCGACAAACAACAAACTACGTAATTGGGACCCTAAATGTTTTACAGTAAGACCTCATTTACTGTTAGGCAGGCAACTCAGGGCAGTGTACGCTCTGTCAACCTAGCTGAAGGCAGACAGAAAAAAGTACAAATGGCAAGTCATATTCGAAGAAATTACATCCACTGACATAGCAGAAGCACTTTTGGAGAAACTACTTGTTGCCAACCAACAATGGCTGCCAAGGTGGCATCTGTTTAGTTTTTCAAAGTCTAAATTAGGATCTCTGTCTCGATTTTGGTGAGTACGCTTTTCTGTGAATGTGTGCATGCGTGTGAATCTTTCTGTATGAATGAGGACGTGATGTGTTTGTTAGTTTCCCCGGGTCTTTCCAAGTGTGTGACCATCTGCGCATCTCTGAATGCCTCATTTAGTGTGATCGTATTTTCATGTAATGAAGGGGACTTTCAGTGATTACACGCATTGATCTATGTTTCTGTGGATATGTGCATTGGTCTTTCTCTGATTTTGTATTGTTGTCTGTTGAGATATGGGCCTCTGTCAATGTGTGCATCGGTTTGTGTTTCAGAGGACATGTGGATGTCACTGTGAGGTTGTGCTTTTGCATCTCTCGCCCAGACTATGGCCCTCATTTTGACTTTTGCTATCTTTTGCAAAGACCGCCAAAGCCGTGTGCGCCAGAAGACCGCCAATGCTGGTGGTCTTCTGTCTACCATATTACGAGTACTGAAGGATTTCTGCCTCATTTTTGGCAGAAATCCTCCAGTAGTCGTGCTGACGGTCAGAAGCGCATGGGTGGTTCCACCACCGGCCCCACCCTGCCAAAAGGACTCCACCAGCCGTATTACTAGCAGTAATATGACCTAGCGGTGTCCCGAGGGCGGGGTGCTGCTGGCGGTAAAGTGCCCATTCCTGTTCCCTGAAAGCTGACCTCCTCACTGGAAAAGGTAAGTCGGGCGTCCGATGGGGAAGGGGGTGGTCGGGTGGGTGTTGTTGTTGCGTATGTGCATGTATGTGTGTTTGGGTGCATGTGTGCATGTGTGCATGTCTGTGTGTATGCGTGTGGGCATGTATGTGTGTATGCATGTGTGTATGCGTGCGTGTATGGGTGTGTGATGCATGTGTGTATGGGTGTGTGTATGCGTGTGTGAATGTATGTGTGTATGTGTGGTTGAATGCGTGTAGGAATGTGGAAGTGAGTGCGTGTATGGATGTGGAAGTGAGTGCATGTATGAATGTGGAAGTGAGTGCATGTATGGATGCTTGTGAGTGTATGTGAGTATGGATGCTTGCGAGTGTATGCGAGTATGGATGCTTGTGAGTGAAAGCGTGTATGTCAGTGTTGGTGTATGAGTGTATGCGGGGTGCGTGAATGAGTGTATGCGGGTTGCGTGTGGGTGTCTGTGTGCGTACATGCAGGGGTGCTGTACTAGAGGAGGAGGGGGAGGGGTGAGGGGCACTGTACTAGAGGGGGTTGGGGGCAATGTTCTGGTAGGGGGTGGGGGTTCTGGTATGGAAAGGGGGTGGGGGTATTGGGCTTGCAGGGGGTGGGGGAGTCGTCTGCCAGTGACAGGAAAGAAAATTCCTGTCAGTGGTAGCCTTTCAGCCAGGGTTTTTGTGGCACTGCTACCGCCGGGGAAACCCTAGTGGAAAGCCGGCTCCTAATACTGCCAGCGGTCTTCATTGGACTGCCGGGTTCGAGATGCTAATCTCCGGCCCAGAAGGTCCAGCTGCCCTGGCAGTACAGGCAGGGATGTGATGGGTTGGCAGAGGCTAACCCTCCACATCTTCACCACCAGCCCGTCGGCGGTGAAACAGCCAACGTGGCCCTGGTGGTCAGAAGACCGCCAGGGTCATAATGAGGGCCTATGTCCCAGCACGTATGTAGATGGGGCTATCATACATTTAACTCACTATGAGCCTGATTTAAATTTCGGCAGATGGGTTACACCCTCACAAAGGTGACGGATATACCTCCTGCCGAAATATAAATCTCATTATTTCCGATGGGATTTATAGTTCGACAGATGCAATATTTGTTACCGTTGTGACAGAGTAACCGGTCCGCCAAATCTAAACCAGGTCCCATATCTTTGTTAGTGTCTTTGCTTGTGGAAATGTGATAAACGAACATGGTGTGTGTTTTGCTTTTCCTGAGTCCTCACCCCTTTACTCTGAATAAACAACTCTGCAGCTTTTGTGTGTCTGTTATAAAGGGCCAGCAGATGTCTGTGCATCTGTGGCCTAGCAATGAGCCAAATGTGATGTGGATTGTTTCTGAGGCTAAGAAACAATCCAAACGGTGTCCAGATTCCTCAGTGGGGGACAGATGAGTGTGTGTTTGTATGCATCCCAGCAAGGAGCCAGGTGCTGTTTGGATTGTTTCTGAGGCAAAAAAAAATCCAAACAGTGTAAGGGCTCCTCACTTGTAGACATGCATGTGTGTCTACATTTCAACATGGAGCAAGGTGGCGCTCGGATGTTTTACAACGCTCAGAAAAAATACACACATTGTCCAGCCTCCTTATTGGGTAGCAGATGTATGCATCTATACCACAGCAATGAGCCAGGATTTGTTTGGATTTTTCCCTAGGATAAGGAAAAATCCAAACAGGATCTGATTCCTTTACTGGGGGGTGAAACTGCGTGTCTGTGTCCCAGAAAGGAGTCAGGCAGTGTTTGGATTTTTTCTTAAGGGAGCTGAATGAAGGAAGTAGGCTGGCAATATCAAATTCCAAATATCACAGGGCAGAATATTGTTACAACAATACTGAGGGATAAAGGCCCTCATTACAACCCTGGCGGTCGGTGATAAAGTGGCAGTAATACCGCCAACAGGCCGGCGGTAAGAAAAATTGAATTTTGACCACGGCGGAAACAGCCAACACATACAGCCACTGTAACACTCCGACCGCCACGGCGGTAGCAACAAGCACTGTGGTGATAACCGCCAACAGCCAGGTGGAAGACAATGTACCGCCCACTGTATTATGACACACCAATCCGCCACCTTTTACACAGAAGGGAAATGACTCACCTCTCGACACTCAAGGAAGAACAACGACGCCATGGAGCCCGAACTGCACATATTTCCAATGCTGCTCTACCTCCTCATACACCAGGAACACCAACGGCAGCAAAGATGACCACGGTGAGTACCGCACCTAGCACACAAGGGGGGAGGAAAAAGAGAGTGACACACACATGCAACATGCAACACCCCCAACACCATACACAAAAACAGATGCAACAACATCACATATACACCCCGTAACCCTCAGGAATAACGCAAGGACAAAAGGAATTGATTAAAGTGAGTGTAATATTAAAAATGTAGATAAATACGTCCTTAACCCCTTGGGTGCCGCGGACGAGGAGGACGAGACCACCTCGTCCGGCTATGGGCCCCCGGGGGGAGTGCTAGCTCTCCCCCGATGGCTGAGCACCCCCTTCCCCTGGGCAGAGATGGAAGGGGAATCGCTTCCCCTTCCACCCTCGCCCCCCGTGACCCCCCCGTGGCATCTGATGACGTCAGCGTGATTTCGCGCGCTGACCTCATCAGAGGCCTTCCCCCTGGTGCTGGAAGCTCAGCTTCCAGCGCCGATCGAAGTAGAAATGCAAAAGCATTTCTCCTCTGATCACGTGGGGGGGGGCAGAGAGGCATGAAAGGAGAGGAAAGGCCTTTCCTCTCCTTTCATGTCTCTCTGAGCATTTCTGCTGCCCGATAGCGATGCGATCGGGCAGCAGAAATGCCACTAGACACCAGGGAATTCTTTTTTTTTTACATTTACTGATAAGGAGAGCGGACCCTTGGGCAAGGGCTGCTCTCCAGGGGGCAATTTATTTCAGGCTATTTCTGCACCCCCCTGGGGCAGATCGGCCTAAAATTATTATCCACTAGACACCAGGGATCATTTTATTTATTGTTTTTTTTTTAATGTTTGGGGAGCGACCCCTTGGGAAAGGGTCACTCCCACGGGGACAAATTATTATTAGGCCATTTCTGCCCCCCTGGAGGCAGAAACCACTAGACACCAGGAATTTCTATTTTTACTTGTGCATAAGGGGAGTGGCCCCTTGGGCGAGGGCTGCTCCCCAGGGGGGCAAATGACTTTTAGGCCATTTCTGTCCCACCTGGGGGCAGAAATCCACTAGACACCAGGGATCATTTTATTTATAGAATTTTTTTTTTTATGTATGGAGAGCGACCCCTTGGGCAAGGGTCGCTCCTGGGGGGGGGACAAATTATTATTAGGGCATTTCTGCCCCCCCCCCCCCCCGGGGCAGAAACCACTAGACACCAGGGATTTTTTTTTGTACTTGTGCAATAAGGGGAGTGGCCCCTTGGGCAAGGGCCACTCCACGGGGGGAATGACTTTTAGGCCATTTCTGCCCCCCCTGGGGCCAGATCGGCCTAAAATTATTAGGCCGACCTGCCCCCAGGGGGGGGGGGCAGAAAACCACTAGACACCAGGGATAATTGTTTTTTGTTTATTGTTATTTTTTTTATGTTTGGGGAGCGACCCCATGGGCAAGGGTGGCTCCCCGGGGGGGGGGGAATTATTATTAGGCCATTTCTGACCCCCGGGGGCAGATCGGCCTATTTTTGTTAGGCCAATCTGCCCCCAAAGGGGGCAGAAACCTCTAGACACCATGGATTGGTGTGTATGTATGTGTGTGTTCTGCCTTGGGGGGACAGCCCCTTGGGCAAGGGTCGCTCCCCATGGGGGCACATTACTGTTGGCCATAACTGTCCCCCTTGGGGGCAGATTGGCCTATGTTTGGAAGGCCCATCTGCCCCCAAGGGGGGTAGAAAGCCCACCAGAGACCAGGGAAGATTATTTTTTTCAAAATAAGAGGTTGGGGGTATGGCCTTACCCCCACCCCAAATAAATGGGGCCAAAGTTGTTCTGCCCACCAGTGGGCAGATTGGGCAATTACCCCCGATCCACACCCCGGGGGGTCAGAAAGTCTACTAGATGCCAGGGAATAAAAACAAAAAAAGAAAATAGTGGGGTGGTGGCTACCAACCAGTATGGGCCTGGTTATGCCCCCACCCGAACTGAAGGGGCTAACAGTCATTCATCTCTCCCCCGCACACTAAAACAACTCATCCCATGGCAAGCAAGAGGACATTTGATTATTTTTGTTTTTTGTTTTACATTTGGGCCATGAGAGCTTGGTAACTCTCAAAATCGTCCCACTTGGAATGATAAGGGCTGCACTTTTTTTTTCCTTTGGGACGCTGCCTAGTAGAAAAATCCATAAGACCTAGACACATCTGAGAACTAAACATCTAGTTGATTCCAGGGTGGTGTGCTTCACATGCACCCCGCACCATTTCCTTACCCACAATGCCCTGCAAACCTGCAACTTTGCTGGAAAGCACACATTTTTCCAACTTTTTGTGATGGAACCTTCCGGAACCTGCAGGAATCCACAAAATTGCTACCACCCAGCATTGTCTCATCTATACCGATAATATTTCTGCTGCACTTGTCAGCCTAAAAATGTTTTTTTTCAAACTGCCCTTTTGGACCCACTTTGGTTCTCCCTCAATTTTGACGGGTTTTGGCTCTTCCCTGTCACAAACACTTGGCCCACCCACATAAGTGAGGTACCATTTTTATCGGGAGACTTGGGGGAATGCTGGGTGGAAGGAAATTTGTGGCTCCTCTCAGATTCCGAAACCTTCTGTCACCGAAATGTGATGAAAAAGTGTTTTTTAGCCACATTTTGAGGTTTGCAAAGGATTCTGGGTAACAGAACGAAGTGAGAGCCCGACAAGTCACCCCGTCTTGGATTCCCCTAGGTCTCTAGTTCTCAAAAATTCACAGGTTTGGTAGGTTTCCGTAGGTGGCGGCTGAGCTAGAGGCCTAAATCCACAGGTAGGCACTTTGCAAAAAACACCTCTGTTTTCTTTGAGAAAATGCGATGTGTCCACTTTGTGTTCTGGGGCATTTCCTGTCGCAGGCACTAGGCCTACCCACACAAGTGTGGTACCATTTTTATCGGGAGACTTCGGGGAACGCTGGGTAGAAGGAAATTTGTGGCTCCTCTCAGATTCCAGAACTTTCTGTCACCGAAATGTGAGGAAAAAGTGTTTTTTTGGCCACATTTTGAGGTTTGCCAAGGATTCTGGGTAACAGAACCTGGTCAGAGCCCCACAAGTCACCCCATCTTGGATTCCCCTAGGTGTCTAGTTTTCAGAAATGCGCTGGTTTGCTAGGTTGCCCTAAGTGCCGGCTGAGCTAGAGGCCAAAATCCACAGGTAGGCAGTTTGTAAAAAACACCTCTA
Organism: Pleurodeles waltl; assembly: GCF_031143425.1. Lineage (NCBI taxonomy): Eukaryota > Metazoa > Chordata > Amphibia > Caudata > Salamandridae > Pleurodeles > Pleurodeles waltl. The sequence continues at coordinate 76,097,732 of NC_090451.1, read as the reverse complement.
TTTTCTGTGGAAAAATGTGATGCGTCCACGTTGTGTTTTGGGGCATTTCCTGTCGCGGGCGCTAGGCCTACCCTCACAAGTGAGGTACCATTTTTATTGGGAGACTTGAGGGAATGCTGGGTGGAAGGACATTTGTGGCTCCCCTCAGATTCCAGAACTTTCTGTCACCAAAATGAGAGGAAAAAGTGTTTTTGGGCCAAATTTGGAGGTTTGCAAAGGATTCTGGGTAACAGAACCTGGTCAGAGCCCCACAAGTCACCCCATCTTGGATTCCCCTAGGTCTCTAGTTTTCAACAATGCACAGGTTTGGTAGGTTTCCTTAGGTGGCGGCTGAGCTGGAGGCCAAAATCCACAGGTAGGCACTTTACAAAAAAAACCTCTGTTTTCTCTGAGAAAATGTGATGTGTCCACTTTGTGTTTTGGAGCATTTCCGTTCACGGGCACTAGGCCTACCCACACAAGTGAGGTACCATTTTTATCGGGAGACGTGGGGGAACATAGAATACTAAAACAAGTGTTATTGCACCTTGTCTTTCTCTACATTTTTTCCTTCCAAACATAAGACAGTGTGTAAAAAAGACGTCTATTTGAGAAATGCCCTGTAATTCACATGCTAGTATGGGCACCCCAGAATTCAGAGATGTGCAAATAACCACTGCTCCTCAACACCTTACCTTGTGCCCATTTTGGAAATACAATGGTTTTCTTGATACCTATTTTTGACTCTTTATATTTCAGCAAATTAATTGCTGTATACCCAGTATAGAATGAAAACCCACTGCAAGGTGCAGCTCATTTATTGGCTCTGGGTACCTAGGGTTCTTGATGAACCTACAAGCCTATATGTAACCGCAACCATAAGAATCCAGCAGACGTAACGGTATATTGCTTTAAAGAATCTGACATTGCAGGAAAAAGTTACAGAGTAAAACATAGAGAAAAATTGCTGTTTTTTTCACCTCAATTTCAATCTTTTTTTATTTCAGTTGTTATTTTCCATAGGAAACCCTTGTAGGATCTACACTAATTACCCATTGCTGAATTCAGAATTTTGTCTACTTTTCAGAAATGTTTAGGTTTCTGGGATCCAGCATTGGTTTCAGACCCATTTCTGTCACTGACTGGAAGGAGGCTGAAAGCACAAAAAATCGTTAAAATGGGGTATGTCCCAGTAAAATGGCAAAATTGTGTTGAAAAATTGGGTTTTCTGATTTAAGTCTGTGTGTTCCTGAAAGCTGGGAAGCTGGTGATTTTAGCACTGGAAACCCTTTGTTGATGCCGATTTCAGGGACAAAATCACAAGCCTTCTTCTGCAGCCCTTTTTTCCAATAAAAAAAAAAAATGAAATTATCACTGTATTTTGGCTACTTTCTTGGTCTCCCTCAGGGGAACCCACAAAGTCTGGGTACCTCTAGAATCCCTAGGATGTTGGAAAAAAAGGACACAAATTTGGTGCAGGTAGCTCATGTGGACAAAACGTTATGAGGGCCTAAGCACGCCCTGCCCCAAATAGCCAAAAAAAGGCTTGGCACCTAAGGGGGAAAAGGCCTGGCAGCGAAGAGGTTAAAGCACTAAACACGGTAAACAATATATACAAATGGAGAGACAATGCCTACTCCAAAATGTCTGTGGCCCACAGGGCCATAACACATAGGCCAAGGCCACACTTGACTCCTGCCTCAATATGGATAGTACAGTGCAGGGGCATCAGGTCGAAAACACACAGGCACCTCAGGGGGACAGGGAATGGGGGGCACCTCAGCCAGATGATGGTACAACGCCACTTCTCCTGGAGGGGGCTACATGCCCTCTGCGATATCCTGGGGAGTGCAAGGCCACAATCTCTCTAGTGGGTGGTTTGCCCACTGCTTGGTCCTGGGGAGTGCAAAGCCACAGTCTCTCAAGTGGGTGGTTTGCCCACTTCTTGGTCCTGGGGAGTGTAAGGCCACAGTCTCTGTAGTGGGTGGTTTGCCCACTGCTTGGTCATGGGGAGTGCAAGGCCACAGTCTCTCTAGTGGGTGGTTTGCCCACTGCTTGGTCCTGGGGAGTGCAAAGCCACAGTCTCTCAAGTGGGTGGTTTGCCCACTTCTTGGTCCTGGGGAGTGCAAGGCCACAGTCTCTCAAGTGGGTGGTTTGCACACTGCTTGGTCCTGGGGAGTGAAAGGCCACAGTCTCTCAAGTGGATGCCTTCTTCCACTGGTTCTGGAGGGGGTCTTGTGCCCAGTGTGCTTCATCCTGGCAAGGAGGGGGTGAGTGGATGTCTTCTTCCACTGGTTCTGGAGGGGGGCTTGTGCCCTTTGATGCTGATCCTGGATGGTGCAAAGTCACAGACTCTCACCTGTGTGTCACACCTACAGGTGTTGCAGGGGCCAGGACGCACTACAGCCCATGTAGTCACAACTACACACTGCTCGCTGGCGGTGATGGCTGCTCAGTGGATGGCAGTTGCGGGGCTGGCGACGGTGTTGTCAGTGGTGGGGGAAGGCTCCAGCCCTTCCCCTGCAGCCTCGGACGGCTGCCCACTGGGGCTGCTGCTGCTGGCAGTGGTGCTACTGGTGGTTCAGCTGGCAGTGGTGGTGCAGGTGGCGGTGCTGTCAGTGGTGGGGGGAGGCTGCAGCCCTTCCCCTGCAGCCTCAGACGGCTGAAGTGCCATGGATGGTTTTCTTTGCCCAGATGCTGCTCCAGCCCCAAGCATCAGATACATCCTGCCTGAGGAGTCTGTCAGTGGTGGGGGGAGGCTCCAGCCCTTCCCCTGCAGCCTCAGACGGCTGAAGTGCCATGGATGGTTTTCTTTGCCCAGATGCTGCTCCAGCCCCAAGCATCAGATCCATCCTGCCTGCAGGGTCTGTTCCTTTTACATTGGCCTTAGCAGCTGCTGTCCCCTTCCTGCCTATGGCAGATGGTGGTGCCTCCTTGCTTCTGCCACCGGCATTCCCTTCCTGCCCTTGCTGGCTGGTGTTACCTCCTTCCCCTTGCTGGCTGGTGGTGCCTCCTTCCCCTTGCTGGCTGGTGTTCCCTCCTTCCCCTTGCTGGCTGGTGGTGCCTCCTTCCCCTTGCTGGCTGGTGGTGCCTCCTTCCCCTTGCTGGCTGGTGTCCCCTTCCTGTTCTTGCTAGCTGGCAGCCCCTTCTTGCCCTTGGCAGGTGGTGCAGGCACACTGGCTGTGCTGACGGGTGCCTCCTTGGAGCCTGTCACACCTGCAGTAGCTGCAGAAACAACAGTGGCTGTGGACTGGGTGGCTGAGATGCTGGGCTGGGTTCTGCCCACCCTGGCCTAAAGTGAAGGACGGGGGAGGGGCAGGGAATAGATCAAGGGTGGAGAGGAAAAGACTTTTAGGGACACTGGGGCTGGAAGAGGGTGAAGGTTTGGGAGTGGAGGAAGAGGGAGTTGTTGTAGGAGGTGTCTGTCTGCTGTGTTTGGGGGCAGGTGCATGGGCTGGATGCTATTCTGAGGTGGATGGCTGTTGGGTGTCTGAGTGCTTGCGTTTGTGTACTTTGGGAGGAGGGGGCACAGACACAGTGGGATCGGACACAGGGGACGTGTGCATGGATGTGGGGGTGGTGACTGCTAGTGAGGGGCCTGTTGTGATAGGCGTGCTGGTGATGGAGGTAGTGGATGAGGATGTAGTGCATGCAGGTGTGAGTGGAGATGCAACTTGGAGGGAGGTGGATGACGAGGATGAGGGGGACACAGTGGAGGCAGTGGATGTTGGTGTGTCTGCATCTGGATGGTGCTTGTGTGAGTGCCTATGGGATGAAGTGTGATGCTTGTTTTTGCCTGAGCCACTTCTTTGTGTTGATTTGGGTGCATGCAGGTCTAAAGGTGTGCTTGGGATAGGCAGGGGTTGAGGGGAATGGGACTGGGTAGAGGAAGTTGGGGGGGCTAGAGACAGGGATAATGGCTGCCATCAGTGAGTTGGCCAGAGCCTAGAATGATCTCTGTTGGGCCGCCACGCCAGAGTGAATACCCTCCAGGAATGCATTTGTTTGTTGCAAATGCCCTGCTAAACCCTGGATGGCATTTAGGGGGTCATTCTGACCCTGGCGGTCGGTGATAAAGCGGCGGCCAACCCGCAAACAGGCCGGCGGTCCAAAAAATGGAATTCTAACCCTGGCGGGAACCGCCAACACAGGCCGCCACTTTAACACTCCGACCGCCACGGCGGGAACGACAAACAGCGCGGCGGTCACCGCCAACAGGCAGGCGGCAGACAATGTACCGCCCACCCTATCACAACTCACCAATCCGCCACCTTTTCCGGGGCGGGAGCCCCGCCGATAAAAACACGGTGGAAACAGACTACGAACGGGAAAACGCTCACCTCTACACACTCCACGAGGAAGGAGGACAGCATGGAGCCCGAATTACACATCCTACCAGCTATTGTCTACCTGCTCATCTACCAGGAGTACGAACGCCGGCGCAGACGACAACGGTGAGTACTGCACCTACGACACAGGCGAGGGGGGAGGAGGAAAGCTTACGGGCACACACATGCGCCATACACCCACCCCCCCACCACAAATACCTACACCCCAATGCCGAGCAACAAGTCAGAGTGACACCGCACAAACCCCCCGGAATAATGCAAGGACACAATTTAAATGATCTATAAAATATATGTATAAATAGCTCCATTGAAGGAATGGCAAATATGCCATATAAAAGATACAAAAATAAGGAATGAACATAGTCAACAATATATCCTTGGTCAAAAAGTCCTGCACATTCCGTCAAAGTTCCATAGTACGTGGGCCAATGTGCACAAACACATGGGCAAAGCCCACACAGGAGACCAGATACCATTGGAGAGAACACTGCAGGGGCATCAGATGATAAAACTACAGGCACCTCAGGGGGAAGGGAAGGGGGGGCACCTCAGCCACATGAGTCCACGACGCCAGATCCACGAGGGGCCTCCATGCCCACTGTCCCATCCTGGGGAGTGCAAAGCCACAGTCTCACAAGTCCCTACAGTGGGAGGCTTGCCCACTGTCCCATCCTGGGGAGTGCAAAGCCACAGTCTCACAAGTCCCTACAGTGGGAGGCTTGCCCACTGTCCCATCCTGGGGAGTGCAAAGCCACAGTCTCACAAGTCCCTACAGTGGGAGGCTTGCCCACTGTACCATCCTGGGGAGTGCAAAGCCACAGTCTCTCAAGTGTCTACAGTGGGAGGCTTGGCCACTGGACCATCCTGGGGAGTGCAAAGCCACAGTCTCTCAAGTGTCTACAGTGGGAGGCTTGCCCACTGAACCATCCTGGGGAGTGCAAAGCCACAGTCCATCAGATGGATTACCGACTCCACTGTTATTGGAGGAGACATGGTGCCCAGAGTGCTTCCTGAAGCCCTGCTCGACACAGAACCGGCACTGTCAATGGGCCAGCGGTGCTTGAGATGAAGGGCCCAGCGGAGCGGTGATTGAGACGGCGGGGCCCAGCGGTGCGGTGCTTGAGATGAAGGGCCCAGCGGAGCGGTGCTTGAGGCGGCGGGGCCCAGCGGAGCGGTGCTAGAGACGGCAGGGCCCAGCGGAGCAGTGCTTGAGATGAAGGGCCCAGCGGTGCGGTGCTTGAGATGAAGGGCCCAGCGGAGCGGTGCTTGACAGGAAGGGCCCAGCGGAGCGGTGCTTGAGATGAAGGGCCCAGCTGAGCGGTGCTTGAGACGGCGGGGCCCAGCGGTGCAGTGCTTGAGACGGCGGGGCCTAGCGGTGCAGTGCTTGAGATGAAGGGCCCAGCGGAGCGGTGCTTGAGACGGCGGGGCCCAGCGGTGCAGTGCTTGAGATGAAGGGCCCAGCGGAGCGGTGCTTGACAGGAAGGGCCCAGCGGAGCGGTGCTTGACAGGAAGGGCCCAGCGGTGCGGTTCTTGACAGGAAGGGCCCAGCGGAGCGGTGCTTGAGATGAAGGGCCCAGCGGAGCGGTGCTTGAGACGGCGGGCCCAGCGGTGCGGTGCTTGAGATGAAGAGCCCAGCGGAGCGGTGCTTGACAGGAAGGGCCCAGCGGAGCGGTGCTTGACAGGAAGGGCCCAGCGGAGCGGTGCTTGACAGGAAGGGCCCAGCGGTGCGGTGCTTGACAGGAAGGGCCCAGCGGTGCGGTTCTTGTCCCGGCGGGGCCCTGTTCAGCGGTTCTTGTCCCGGTGGGGCCCTGTTCAGCGGTGCTCCTCCCGGCGGGGCCCTGTTCAGCGGTGCTACTCCCGGCGGGGCCCTGTTCAGCGGTGCTCCTCCCAGCGGGGCCCAGCGGAGCGGTGCTTGAGACGGCGGGGCCCAGCGGAGCGGTGCTTGAGATGAAGGGCCCAGCGGAGCGGTGCTTGAGACGGCGGGGCCCAGCGGAGCGGTGCTTGAGATGAAGGGCCCAGCGGTGCGGTGCTTGAGATGAAAGGCCCAGCGCAGCGGTGCTTGACAGGAAGGGCCCAGCGGAGCGGTGCTTGAGATGAAGGGCCCAGCTGAGCGGTGCTTGAGACGGCGGGGCCCAGCGGTGCAGTGCTTGAGATGAAGGGCCCAGCGGAGCGGTGCTTGAGACGGCGGGGCCCAGCGGTGCAGTGCTTGAGATGAAGGGCCCAGCGGAGCGGTGCTTGACAGGAAGGGCCCAGCGGAGCGGTGCTTGACAGGAAGGGCCCAGCGGTGCGGTTCTTGACAGGAAGGGCCCAGCGGAGCGGTGCTTGAGATGAAGGGCCCAGCGGAGCGGTGCTTGAGACGGCGGGCCCAGCGGTGCGGTGCTTGAGATGAAGAGCCCAGCGGAGCGGTGCTTGACAGGAAGGGCCCAGCGGAGCGGTGCTTGACAGGAAGGGCCCAGCGGAGCGGTGCTTGACAGGAAGGGCCCAGCGGTGCGGTGCTTGACAGGAAGGGCCCAGCGGTGCGGTTCTTGTCCCGGCGGGGCCCTGTTCAGCGGTTCTTGTCCCGGCGGGGCCCTGTTCAGCGGTGCTCCTCCCGGCGGGGCCCTGTTCAGCGGTGCTACTCCCGGCGGGGCCCTGTTCAGCGGTGCTCCTCCCAGCGGGGCCCTGTTCAGCGGTGCTCCTCCCGGCGGGGCCCGTTCAGTGGTTCTTGTCCCGGCGGGGCCCTGTTCAGCTGTGCTCCTCCCGGCAGGGCCCTGTTCAGCGGTGCTCCTCCCGGCGGGCCCTGTTCAGCGGTGCTTGTCCTGTGTGTCTAGGGAGCCAGACCTGGGCAAGACTTCCCGCTCATTCACCATCCGAACTTGCGGTCGCGGCGCCCTCCTGTGATGGAGTCCTGGGCCTGTGGGTGTCGTCCGTCACACCCGGAATGCGGCTGGTGGGGCCCTCCTGGGAAGCTCGCCTGCTGCCTGACTTCTCCGCCCTGCTGCCCTTGCCCTCCTTCGCTGGAGCTCTGTGGCCCTTGCCTCCCTTGGATGATGTGGCAGGTGACAGGGCAATGCTACTGTCCTTGGTGGCAGCCGTCTCAGGCTTGTCGCGCCGGGCCTTCTTCTTTTTTGTCCTCTTCCCGGGGGGGGGGCTGGCTGTCCCCTTGCTGCTGGCCGATGTTCCTGCCCTAGGATCTGGTGGACTCCAATAGCCCTGCACTATGGTCACAGTAGATGCAGGGCTGGTGGTGGCTGAGGTGCTTTTTTTACTCTTACCAGATGGAGGGGGTGGGTCAGGGATTGGAATGAGCTCAAGGTTGGAAAGGAAAACGACTTGGGAAGGACAGGGACGGGTAGCTGTAGTGGGTATGGGAGTGGAGGAAGAGGATGTGGTTGTAGGAGAGTCAAGTGTGCTGTCTTTGGGTGCAGGTGCTTGTGACGGAGGCTGTCGTGAGGTGGATGGCTGTTGGGTGGGTGGCTGCCTGCGTTTGTGTGCTTTGGAAGAGGGGGTGACAGACACACTGGGAGAGGACACAGGGGACGTGTAAATGGCAGTGGGTGTGGTGACTGCACGTGTGCGGACTGTAATGGAGGGTGTGCTGGTGATGGAAGTACTGGCTGATGGTGGTGTGCATGCAGGTGTGAGTGGAGACGTCACTGGGAGGGAGGAGGGAGATGAGGAGGTGGGGGACACAGAGGTGGTAGTGACTGTTGGCATGTCTGCATCTGGATGTTGCTTGGGTGAATGCTTGTGGGATCTGTGGTGCTTATGTCTGGATGAGCTGGCCTTGGGTGTAGAGGTGTGTGCAGGCTGGTCTGATGGTGTGGATGGGATAGGCAGAGGAACAGGAGACTGGGACTGGGTGGAGGGAGTCAGAAGAGGGAGGCTGGAGACAGGGACAATGGCTGCCGTCAGTGCTGAGGCCAGAGCGTTGAACGATCGCTGATGGGCAGCCTGACCCGAATGAATGCCTCCAGGTATGCATTGCTCCGATGCACCTCCCTTTCTACACCCTGGATGGCATTCAAAAGGGTAGACTGCCCAACAATGAGTGTCCTGAGGAGGTCAATGACCTCCTCACTGAGGGCAGCAGGGGTAAGTGGGGCAGGGCCTGAGGTGCCTGGGGCGAAGGAGATGCCCGCCTTCCTGGGCGAGCGGGCACGGAGCGAAGGCTGAGAGGCTGCTGGGAGGGCGGGGCTGGTGCGCTGGGTGGCGGCTGTACCTGTTGTGGCGGTGGGCACGGATGTTGCCGCCACCGCTAGGGAGCTCCCTTCCGAGGACGTGTCGGTGTCGCTGACGTCTCCACGGGTCCCCGTTGTGGAGCTCCACTCGCCCTCCGTCTCACTGGTGTACTCGGAGTCTGTTGTATGGCCCTCTGGGCCATGTGAGATGCAGCTCCCTCGTGCGCCGATGCCACTTCTCCTCCGCCTGATGATGCTAATGCACACATGAACAGGAAGACAAAGAAAATGGGGGGGGGAGAAATGAAGACAGGTTGAGTGCATGCATTGGCAACACCGTTGGCGGAGAGGACAGACACAGAAGCCCCCTGAACTAGGCCGCGCAATGGGGGTACACTACTCAGTTATTGTGACTAGGCCTATGGGTCTATGGACGACAAATGCACACATGGGTGGGGCCGGACCATGGCTAGCTGTACTTGGCACCCTACAGAGGTGGGGGGCGGGGGCACAGGGCCGTGTCTAACGGAGGGGCCTAGCCTACAGAAGGCGCCCTGGCCTGGAGATAGCCACAGCCCTCCTCCCCCACCCAGACACCTTCACTGCGCGCAAAGATAGCAGAATGTGCTGATACTCACCCCCTTGTGTCTGCTGTGATGTCCTCACCCGCCCATCCAAATCGGGGTAGGCCACCGCCAGGATCCGGGACATCAGGGGGGTCAATTGGCGGCTGGCACCCCTCCTACGTTGGGAGGCCATCCCCAGCAGAGACTCGGCGGTCTTTCTGGTCCCGCGGCGGATGTCCTCCCACCTCTTTCGGCAGTGGGTGCCCCGTCTGTTGTGGACCCCTAGGGCCCGGACGTCCTTGGCGAAGGCACGCCAAATGTCGATCTTCTGATGGGCGCTGACCTATGTGACATGTACAGGGTGGTAAAGGAAATCGCATCAGTTTTCTGCCTGGTTAATGTGAGTGGCCCCCCCCTCCCCAACCTTGCCATTTGGCACATGCTCTCATCTTTCGTGCGTTGCACTCCTCATTCGCTCCCCTCCCCAGCATCTTACATACACCCCACTCAACACAGGCATAGCCCATTCAACGTGCACCCTGTGTACTAACCTGTTGGTCTGGAGGACCGTAGAGTAGCGCATACTGGGGGAGGACCCCATCAACAAGTTTCTCCAATTCTTCGGCAGTGAAGGCAGGGGCCCTTTCCCCAGTCGCAGCAGCCATTGTATCTCCCAGACCGAGGTCACAGCAGCACTTGCAGTATAGGTCCTCTCCTGTGGATGATCAGGTCTCGAGTGATTAATCAGATAGAAAATGGCGGCCACGCCCGCGGCGGTGCGTACCGCGACCGCCGGCGCACATCGTCATTGGCTCCTGAGACCCATAGGGTTCAATGTTAACCAATGCTGCTTTGCGCCGCGGTCTTCGACCGCCTACCGCCACGGTGTGCCACGCCAGCGCAGTGACCTCACATCCCACTGTCACACTTCACAGGTCAGGCAGCCGCCATTTCAAGGGCCCACATGGCATGATTTCTACTGCGTCACACAGGCCTAGGCCTTGCATTGCCACTCATACAAGCCGTTCCATGCATAGCGATTCGTGTACTGTGCAAGCTGTGTGAACTAACCTGTGGGTTGCTTGACTCTGTGCTCCATGTTGTCCTTCCTAGGCACCGTCCGCTGGGACTTGCGAGAAAAAGGATGAATCCTCCTGTGTACCGACCGCTGGTGGACCTGTCGACAATGGAAGAACGACATATCATACTTACATACCGGCTTGACAGAGCAACTATACATGAACTATGTGCCCAGCTGGAGCCAGACCTGATGTCCCCCATCCGCCAACCCACAGGGATTCCCCCTCTGGTGCAGGTTCTGTCAGTACTCCATTTTTTGGCAAGTGGGTCTTTCCAGACAACAGTAGCCATATCATCTGGGATGTCTCAGCCTATGTTTTCTAAGGTTTTGTCCAGAGTGTTGTCTGCCCTGATGAAATACATGCGGAGCTACATTATTTTCCCTGAGGTGGGCGAATTGGCTACAGTGAAGGGTGATTTCTATGCCCTTGGACATATCCCCAACATCATTGGTGCCATTGATGGGACCCATGTGGCTTTGGCTCCCCCCAAAGAAAGTGAGCAGGTGTACCGAAACAGAAAAAGTTATCATTCGATGAATGTCCAGGTGGTCTGTTTGGCTGACCAGTACATCTCCCATGTAAATGCCAAGTTCCCTGGGTCAGTGCATGACACGTATGTCATGCGAAATAGCAGCATCCCTTATGTGATGGAACAGCTACAGAGACACCGTGTGTGGCTAATTGGTGACTCTGGTTACCCCAACCTGTCGTGGCTACTGACCCCAGAGAGGAATCCCCGGACCAGGGCAGAGGAACGGTACAATGAGGCCCATGGGCGATCTAGGAGGATCATAGAAAGGACCTTCGGGGTCCTGAAGGCCAGGTTTAGGTGCCTGCATATGACAGGGGGATCCCTCATGTACTCACCAAAGAAGGTGTGCCAGATCATCGTGGCCTGCTGTATGCTTCACAATCTTGCATTGCGACGCCAGGTGCCTTTTCTGCAGGAGGATGGTCCAGATGGTGGTGTTGTTGCAGCTGTGGAGCCTGTGGAGAGTGAAGAGGAGGAAGACGACGGGGACGACACGGACAACAGGGATACAGTCATACAACAATACTTTCAGTAGCACACAGGTAAGAAACAGCCACCCCAATTTACATTTACTTGAGGCCTCATGCGTCTCCACTGTCTGTGTTTCCCCCCAGTTCCTGTTAACTGATTTGTGACTTTCCCTTCCCTTTTCAGAGCTGTATGACCCACTGCCTGACTTCAGCTTTGTTTGCCCATGGACTAAAGCTTATTGAAATTGGTATGTTGTCATCACAAAGTAACTGGACATTATTGAACCGTTATGTGTAATACATTTGTTAAGAATACAAGCAGACTCCTGTTTATTTAAGTGGAATAAGTGATTTATTTTAAGTGCTACATATAGGTAAATGATTGGGAAGCGGGGATGGGTGGGGGTGGAGTAATGTCCATGGCAGAGTCCAGTTCTCAGTCGCACAGGTGCATTGTCTATATGCCTGTGGAAGGATGGAGCAGGGGCAGTTCAAGGTTGGACAGGGTGACAATGTGGGACAGTGGGATGACATCAGGGGGTATCTTAGGCTGGCGGGGGTCTTGCAATCCTACTCTGTCTTCTTGTGAGATCTCAGGTTCCGCTTGCGGGGTGGTTCTTCTTCTGCAGGAGGTGGGGTTCTGGTGGCCTGTCGTTGTGTGGGGGCCTCCTGTCCACTAGCGCCGGCGGAGGTGGTAGGCTGTTCCTGGCCTGGGCTAGTGACAGGGGCCCTTTGGGGTGCCACATGGTCCCGCAATGTGGTGACGATCTGGGTAAGGGCCAGGACGATGGTCCCCATTGCGGAACCGATGTTCCTCAGTTCCTCCCTGAACCCCATGTACCGTTCCTCCTGCAGTTCCTGGATCTCCTGCAACCGGGCCAGTACCGTCGCCATCGTCTCCTGGGAGCGGTGGTATGCTCCCATGATGGAGGAGAGGGCCTCTTGGAGAGTCGGTTCCCCGGGCCTGTCCCCCCCTGTCGCACAGCAGCCCTCCCAGTTCCCCTGTGTTCCTGGGCCTCTGTCCCCTGGACGGTGTGCCCACTACCACTGCCCCCAGGTCCCTGTTGTTGTTGGGGTGGTGGGTCAACCTGGGTGCCCTGTAGTGGTGGACACACCGCTGATTTACATGCCCTGGAGACAGAGGCATGGGCCCGCTGGGTGGGAGCTGTGCTGGTGTTCCCAGAGAGGTTGAGTCTGGTGTAGCCTGTGGCTGTCTGTGGGGAACCGACTGTCCAGAGGTCCCCGATGGGCCGGGCTGGTCGTCTGGCTCCAGGGAGACAGAGCTGCTGTCATCGCTGGGGGCCTCTTCTGGGGGTGGGATGGACATCTCTGGACCCTCCGTGGCGGTGTGGTGGCGTTCGGGTCCTGCAGGGGTATAAAGGTATGGTTATTGCTTCTGTGTGTGGCATTTCGTGTGATGGGTGGGTGTCCGTGTACCCATGTGCAGGCATTTCCTTGTGGGGACTTTTGTGAGGGTGGCTTGTGGGGGTGATGTGTGTGTGCAGTGGGCATGCTTTGGTGATGGGTGTCCATGCTTTGGGGTCGCATGCAGGGCTTGGTGTTGGGATGGGTGGGTTGTGATGGTGAGCCTTTTGCTAGGGGTTGGTGTGATGGGGGAGGGGGTAAGGGTGGGGGAATGATTTGGCATGCAGGTGGGGTGGGGGTGGGAAGCAGTAGTGAAGATTTGCCTTACTAGAGTCCATTCCTCCGCCTACTCCTGCGAGGCCCTCAGGATGCAGGATGTGCAAGACTTCCTCCTCCCACGCAGTAAATTCTGGGGGAGTAGGTAGGGGTCCGCCGCCAGTCTTCTGCACCGCAATGTTGTGCCTTGATACCATGGAACGCACCTTCCCCCGTAGGTCGTTCCATCTCTTCCTGATGTCCTCCCGATTGCGTGGATGCTGTCCCACCGCGTTAACCCTGTCCACTATCCTTTGCCATAGCTCCATCTTCCTGGCAATTGTGGTGTGCTGCACCTGTGCCCCGAAGAGCTGGGGCTCTACACGGACTATTTCCTCCACCATGACCCTGAGTTTGGCGTCACTGAACCTGGGGTGTCTTTGGGGTGCCATGGGGTGGTGTGGTTGAGGTGTGGGGTGGCGTTTGTGGTGATGAGTGTGGTGCGTGTGGTGGTGTGTGGTGTTTGGTGCGTGGATTCTGTGTGGGTGATGGTGTTGTGTGCCTCTGTGTTGTGGGATTCTCTATTCTGTGCTCTGTCTCTAGCCTTCGTCAATGATTTCGGGTCCTAGGGGCTTGTGGGTGATGTGGGTGTGTGTTTTATATTGTGTTGGGTGTGTGGGAGTGGTGTTAGTATGTGTATCAGGTGTGTGTATTTCGAACTGACCAATGTGGCTGAGTTTTCTGTGGGTGTGTGTATTTTGACCGCGGCGGTGTGTACCGCCAATGGAATACCGCGTTTGAAAGACCGCCGCGTGGATTTGTGGGTCGGAATGGTATGGGCGTATTTCTGTTGGCGTGACGGTGGAGGTTTGGTCAGCGCCATTTTTTCGCTGACCTTTGGTGTGGCGGATTTTTGAGGATGTCGGGTTTTTGGCGGTTTGCCAGTTGCGGGTCAGAATGACCGTGGCGGTTTACCGCGGCGGTGTTATGGCGGCCTTCTGGCCGGCGGTAAGCGACTTTTACCGCCGAGGTCAGAATGACCCCCTTAGTCTGGTTGACTGCCCAACAGAGGGGGATCTCAGGAGGTCAATAGCCTCCTCACTAAGGGCAGCAGGGCTGACTGGGGCAGGGCCTGAGGTGCCTGGGGCAAAGGAGATGCCCACCCTCCTGGGTGAGCGGGCATGGGAAACTCACTGAGGGGCTGCTGGGAGGGCGGTGCTGGAACGGGGGGTTGTGGCTGTACCTGTAGTTGGGGTGGGCACAGAGGTGTTTCCGCCAGGGAGCTTCCATCGGAGGAGGTGTCGCTGTCAGAACTGTCCCCTCCTGTCTCCATTGTGGTGCTCCCCTCGCCCTCCCTCCCACTGGTGCCCTCACTGTCGGTGGATTCGGCCTCCAAGCCCATGTGGGATGCAGCTCCCTCCGTCACAAAAAGGGGGGGAGAGACAGAGGATACACTTGGTCATGCCAGCAACAACACTGCCGTTGGCGTACACAACTCACAGGGAACAGCCCTATGCACTAGGCCATGCTCTACCAGTTACAATGCTAGTCCCCAGGCCATGGGGTACAATGGTACCATTAGGTGCCCACCTGAAACCTACAGGACCCTGCCCAGTAGTAGATGCCCACTAGCATTATTGGGGTTGGAGTGCATCTGAGCTTGCCCATCATGGAACCTACCCTGCCATGTTCGCCCTGGCCTAGGGGCACCCACAGACCCACATCCCCCACCCAGGTAACACCTTAATGCGCGCAACTTCATGATTCTGAATCTGTACTCACCCCCTTGTGGCTGCTGTGATGCTTTCAAGCGCCCATCCAACTCCGGATAGGCCACCGCCAGGATGCGGAACATCAGGGGGTCAGGGTACGACGGGCACCCCTTCCTCGTTGGGAGGCCAGCGCCAGCTGGGCTGCCGCCATCTTCCTTGCACAGCGACGCAGGTCCTCCCATCATTTGCGACTGTTGGTGTGCTGCATGTCAAAGCCCCCCAGGGTCCGCACCTCCTTGGCGCTGGCACGCAAAAATACAGTTTTTCTGATGGCCGCTGACCTGCAGAAAAAGATACCTAAGAATAGGTATGATTCATACTGTCTGACTGTTACACTCATGGCCCACCATATCACTCCCATCACCTTACGCACAGACATTGCCCACCAAACATGCAGCACTCTGCCCAGGACCCCTCAGCCCCCCTACATGAGGTTTACACATACAGCACTCCATACATTCATGCCTCACGCATCGTGCTCACAGTGTACCCACCTGTTTGTCTGGAGGACCATAAAGTAAAGGGTACTGGGGTAGGACCCTCAACCACTAGTCTCTCCAACTCCTCGGAAGTGAAGGCAGGGGCCCTATCCACAGACTCTCAACCCATGGTCGCTTCCAGACACAGGTCACAGCAGCACTTGCAGTGTAGGTCCTCTCCTGTTGAAGGTCAGGTAGCAAGTGAATGAATAGATAGAAAATGGCGGTCACATCCGCAGCGGTGCGTACCGTCATTGCCGGAGTACATCACCATTGGCTCCTGGAACCCTTACGCCCCAGTGATAACCAATGATGTGGTGCACGGCGGTCATCGACCGCCTCCCGCAACGGCGCACAACGTCAGGGGAATTAACTCATTTCCACTTGTCCCTCCTCACAGGTCAGGCGGCCACCATTTGAGGGAGGCACAGGCCATGGCACTTAACTGCGTCACAGCAGACATAGGCACATCAACGGGCCTACACGTTCACACTAAGTTTCTGTAAAAAAATGCAAGGCATATTAATCTGAGTATATGTTTGAATATGACTATCTGCTCACCGTTTTTCACCCTAGAGTTAAACCCCTGGGGATGAATAGGAGATGGAGACATACCCCCGTGTACAGAACCCTGGTGGACCTGGCGACAATGGAGGACAGGCACATTATCCTAACCTACAGACTTGATAGGGCCAAAATCCAGGAGCTGTGTGCCCAATTGGAGCCAGACCTGATTTAAGCTATCCGCCACCCCACAGGTATCCTCCCTCTAGTGCAGGTCCTGTCAGTGCTCCATTTCTTGGCAAGTGGTTCCTTCCAAGCGACAGTGGCCATGGCATCAGGGATGTCACAGCCTATGTTCTCAAACGTGCTGACCAGAGTGTTGTCTGCCCTGATGAAACACATGCACAGCTACATCCTATTCCCCCAGGTGGAGGATTTGGCCACAGTGAAGGCTCACTTCTATGCAATGGGACATATCCCCAACATCATTGGTGCTGTTGATGGTACACATATTGCCTTTGTCCCCTTACGGAGAAATGAACAGGTGTTCAGAAATCGAAAGAGCTTCCACTCTCTGAATGTGTAGATAGTGTGCCTGGCGGACCAGTACATCTCCCATGCCAATGCAAACTATCCTGGCTCTGTGCATGATGCCTTTATCTTGAGGAATAGCAGCATCCCATATATGATGTCTCAACTTCAGAGGCACAGGGTGTGGATAATAGGTGAGCCCTTGGTCCCCACCCAGTGTCTGGTGGTACATGGCTGTGGGGTTGGCTCTAAGGGTGAGTGTCTGGCTAACAGGTATTCTTCGATATTTACAGGTGACTCTGGTTACCCCAACCTCTCATGGCTACTGACCCCAGCGAGGAATGCCAGGACAAAGGCAGAGGAACATGGGCGAACAAGGAGGATCATTGAGCGCATCTTTGGCCTCCTGAAGGCCAGATTCTGGTGCCTCCATCTGACAGGTGGATCCCTGTGCTACTCACCCAAGAAGGTCGGGTCTGCCAGATCATTGTTGCATGTCGCATGTTGCACAACCTGGCCTTGAGAGGCCAGGTGCCTTTTCTGCAGGAGGATGAGGCTGGAGATGGTCGTGTGGTTGTGTGGCAACGGTGGAGCCTGTGGACAGTGACGAAGAGGAGGAAGAGGAAGAGGATGTGGACAACAGAACTACTATAATTCAACAGTACTTTCAGTGACACATAGGTAAGACACTGTAACTTCACCTTCCATTGCAGCTTTGTGTTGGACATTGTACATGGCAGCCTGGTTTTCCAAAATCTATGGCCACTTACTGTACCCTTTGGCACAGTATTCATTCTCTATTTTCATATATCTGTGCCCCACTCTGGCTCCTGGTGTGTTTACTGATGCCCATTCCAGGTCATACCTATGTACATGTAACTTTATATTTGAATTGCAATGTTTACAGCTTGTTAAACTAATACATATTTCAATCAATTGTCAGACTCCACACTTGTATTAGTTCCAAGGGGTTATTTCTGTGATAATAAGTGTAGGGGTTATTGCAAGGGGCTGGATTGATGGTGGTGGAATGTCCAAGATAGAGTCCAGTATATTTGTACAACAGGTGCATTGTCCAAGGGGGCAGAGGAAGTGGAGCAATGGCAGTTCAAGGTGGACAGGGTGACAGAGTGGGACACAAGGGTGACATTCAGGGGAGTCTTATATCCTGGCGGGTCTTGGCAATATTCTCTGGCTTCTGCCTGGATCGCAGGGACCTTTTGCGTAGTAGTTCTCCTTCTGCAGGGGAGGGGTGCTGGTGGCCTGTTGTTCCTGTGGTGGGGCCTCCTGTCCACTAGCGGCAGCAGGGGTGGAGGGCTGTTCATCGGTGTGGTTAGTGTCAGGGGCCCATTGGTGTGCCACTGCCTCCCTCATGGTGTTGGCCATGTCTGCTAGCACCCCTGCAATGGTGACCAGGGTGGTGTGGATGTCCCTCAGGTCCTCCCTGATCGCCAGGTACTGTCCCACGTGCAGCCACTGGGTCTCCCGCTACTTGGGCAGTATCTGGCCCATCGTCTCCTGGGAATGGTGGTATGCTCCCAGGATGTTGGTGAGTGCCTTGTGGAGAGTCGGTTCCTTGGGCATGTCCTCCCCCTGTTGCACAGCAGTCATCCCAGCTTCCCTGTGGTCCCGTGCCTCTGTCCCCTGAACCGTGTGCCCACTGCCACTGACCCCAGGTCCCTGACCGTCCTGTGTTTGTGGGGTCGCCTGGGGTACCTGTAGTGGTGGACACACTGCTGATTGACGTGTCCTGTGGACAGAGGTATGGGCCCGCTGGGTGGGTGCTGTGGTGGTGTTTCCTGAGCAGGGAGGCTCTGTGGTGGTTTGGGACTGTGGCTGGGTCACTGACTGTCCAGAGGTCCCTGATGGGCCAAGTTGGTCATCCTGATCCAGGCGTGCAGAGCTGCTGTCATCACTGTGGTCCTCTTCTGGGGGGGGGGGCTGGATGTTGCTGGAACCTCCTCTCCGGTGACGTTGTGTGGGGGCCCTGTGGGGATGTAAATGCAGTGTGATTGTTTCAGCGTGTGACATCTTGTGCATGGGTATGTTCCCCTCTATGGTTGTTATTACCAAGGCAGCTTTGGCTTGTGTGAGTTGTGATTTGGTTGGCTAAGTGATTGTCACTAGTGTGCATGCGGTGGTGATGGGGGTCCATGCAGGTCTGTGATGGGGTCCATGCATTGGTGTTGCATGCAGGGATTGGTATTGGGATGGATGGGTTGTGATGGTGGGGTATATGTGAGGTGGTGGAGTGATGGGGGTGAGGGTAGGGGTGGGGGTTTGTGATGGCATGCAGGTAGGGGGTGTGAAAGTAGTAAAGGTTTGACTTACCAGAGTCCAGTCCTCCTGCTACTCCTGCCAGGCCCTCAGGATGCATGATCATCAAGACTTGCTCCTCCCATGTTGTTAGTTGTGGGGGAGGAGGCGTCCACCGCCAGCCCTCTGTACAGCTATCTGGTGTTTTGCAACCAAGGTACGCACCTTCCCCCGTAGGTCGTTCCACCTCTTCCTGATGTCATCCCGTGTTCTGGGGTGCTGTCCCACGGCATTGACCCTGTCCACGACTCTCCGCCATATCTCCATCTTCCTAACAATGGACGTCTGCTGCACCTGTGATCCGAATAGCTGTGGCTCTACCCGGATGATTTCCTCCACCATGACCCTTAGCTCCTCCTCAGAGAACCTGGGGTGTCTTTGTGGTGCCATGGGTGTAGTGTGAGTGGTGTGTGTGAGGGTGTGTGGGGTGATGTGTTGGGTTGTGTGCTGTGAGGTGCATGGGTGGTGTATGGGCGATGGTGTTCTGTGGCTCTGATTCTGTGGGTGCTCCTGGCGTGCCTCTCCCTCGGTTGTCAATTTTCTTGAGTTGTAAGGGGTTGTGGGTAATGTGTGTGTGTGTTTTACAATGGTGTGGGTGTGGTGTGTGTATGTGTGTCAGGTGTGTGTAGTTTAAATTGTCCAATGTGGTGTTGTTTTGTTAGTGTGTGTGTATTTTGAGCGCGGCTGTATGTACTGCCAATGGTTTATCGTGGTTGAATGTCCGCCACGTTGATTCGTGGGTCATAATGCTGTGGGAGTATTTCTGTTGGCGTAACGGTATGGGTTTTGGTACCGCCATTTTATCACTGACCTTTCGGCTGGCGGACTTGTGTGTGTGTCTGTATAGTGGCGGATTTCTATGTGTGGGTCATAATACGTGTGGCGGTATACCGCCAAGGTCGTGGTATGTTGGCAGCAGTCAGCATGGCGGTAAGCGGCACTTACCTCCAATGTCATAATGAGGGCCAAAATGTCAAAAGGTAAGTTTCTACACATTTTCTATGCCTAACTCTAAATATACGTACCTTGGTGGGATATATATATATATACATATATATATATATATCCAACAGTCATCTCCATCGACAGGGGCCTCCAACCCTGCAGGGCGGCTTCAGCGCCGGGATGGAGCTTCCCTTAGAAACAGTTTGAACAGAGGAAAGCTGAAGCCCAACTCCTGAGAACATGCATTGTTTATTTTCGTAATTACTAGCTGGCACCAACATCTCTATCCTAACGTGTTTTTGTGGATCCATTGCAGCCTTGATCACTGGTGTGCAAATTCATAATGCATAGTATCCATATGCTTATATAGCCATGCCAACACGTGACAAAATGACAAAAGCTCAACAAGTACAAGAATGCACCTGTAATGCATTCTCAGTTATTCTTTATACTGCAATGCATGTTTTCAGGAGTTGGGCTTCAGCTTACCTCTCTCCAAATATATATATATACCTCACTTACCCAGTGTACATTTGTTCGTGGCATGAGACGCTGCAGATTCACATGCTGTGCATATCCCGCCATCTAGTGTTGGGCTCGGAGTGTTACAAGTTGTTTTTCTTCGAAGAAGTCTTTTCGAGTCACGAGATCGAGGGACTCCTCCCATTTCGGCTCCATTGCGCATGGGCGTTGACTCCATCTTAGATTGTTTTCCCCACAGAGGGTGAGGTAGGAGTTGTGTATACAGTAATAATGCCCATGCAATGGAGTAAGTATGTTCACCTAATGTGACTAAAAGTATTATATTTACAAATTTACAAATGTACAAGTTTAATTTTGATCAACTTACACCAGCTACAGGCTCCCGGGGAGGTGGGAGGGCGCATGTGAATCTGCAGCGTCTCATGCCACGAACAGATGTACACTGGGTAAGTGACATTTTCCGTTCGATGGCATGTGTAGCTGCAGATACACATGCTGTGCATAGACTAGTAAGCAGTTATCTGCCCAAAAGCGGTGGTTTAGCCTGTAGGAGTTGAAGTTGTTTGAAATAAAGTTCTTAGTACTGCTTGTCCTACTGTGGCTTGTTGTGTTGTTAACACATCCACGCAGTAATGTTTAGTGAATGTATGAGGCGTAGACCATGTGGCTGCCTTACATATTTCTGTCATTGGTATATTTCCTAGAAAGGCCATTGTGGTGCCTTTCTTTCTAGTGGAGTGTGCCTTTGGTGTAATAGGCAGTTCTCTCTTAGCTTTGACATAACAGGTTTGAATACATTTCACTATCCATCTGGCAATGCCTTGTTTGGATATTAGATTTCCTGTATGAGGTTTTTGGTAAGCTACAAACAATTGTTTTGTTTTGCGAAACTGTTTGGTTCTATCAATGTAGTACATTAGAGCTCTTTTTATGTCTAATGTATGTAATGCTCTTTCAGATACAGAGTCTGGTTGTGGAAAAAACACTGGGAGTTCCACAGTTTGGTTTAAGTGGAACGGTGATATAACTTTTGGCAAAAATTTGGGATTTGTACGTAGAACCACTTTATACTTGTGTATTTGTATAAAGGGTTCCTGTATGGTAAAGGCTTGTATTTCACTTACTCTTCTGAGATGTGATAGCGATTAGGAAGGCTACTTTCCAAGTTAAGTATTGCATTTCACAAGAGTGCATGGGTTCGAATGGTGGACCCATGAGTCTCGTTAATACAATATTGAGGTTCCACGAAGGAACTGGTGGTGTTCTCGGTGGAATGATCCTTTTTAGACCCTCCATAAAAGCTTTTATGACTGGGATCCTAAATAGTGAAGTTGAATGGGGAATTTTGCAGATAAGCTGAAATTGCCGTGAGAAGTATTTTAATGGATGAAAAAGCTAACTTAGATTTTTGTAAGTGTAGTAAGTAGCTTACAATGTGTGTAGCGGACGCGTGTATTGGTTGAATTTGATTATTATGACAGTAATAAACAAATCGTTTCCATTTATTTGCGTAGCAATGTCTTGTAGTAGGTTTTCTAGCCTGCTTGATGACCTCCATACATTCCTGTGTGAGGTTTAGATGTCCGAATTCTAAGACTTCAGGAGCCAGATTGCTAGATTGAGTGATGCTGGATTCGGGTGTCTGATCTGATGTTTGTGTTGAGTTAACAGATCTGGTCTGTTTGGTAGTTTGATATGAGGCACTACTGACAGGTCTAGTAGTGTTGTGTACCAAGGTTGTCGTGCCCAAGTTGGTGCTATTAGTATTAGTTTGAGTTTGTTTTGACTCAGTTTGTTTACTAGATACGGAATGAGTGGGAGAGGGGGAAAAGCGTAAGCAAAGATCCCTGACCAACTTATCCATAACGCATTGCCCTTGGAGTGAGGCTGTGGGTACCTGGATGCGAAGTTTTGGCATTTTGCGTTTTATTTTGTTGCAAATAGGTCTATTTGCGGTGTTCCCCAGTCTTTGAAGTAGGTTTGTAGTATCTGGGGATGAATCTCCCATTTGTGGATCTGTTGGTGATCTCGACTGAGATTGTCTGCCAACTGGTTTTGAATTCCTGGGATGTATTGCGCCGTTAGGTGAATGTGATTGTGATTCGCCCAATGCCAAATTTTTTGTGTTAAGAGACACAGTTGTGATGAGTGTGTGCCTCCCTGTTTGTTTAAGTAATACATTGTTGTCATGTTGTCTGTTTTGACAAGAATGTGTTTGTGGGCTATTAGCGGTTGAAATGCTTTCAACGCTAGAAACACTGCTAGTAGTTCTAGCTGATTTATGTGAAGTTGTTTCTGCTGTGTGTCCCATTGTCCCTGGATGCTGTACTGGTTGAGGTGTGCTCCCCACCCTACCATAGAAGCATCTGTTGTGATCACGTATTGAGGCACTGGGTCCTGGAAAAGCCGCCCTTGATTTAAATTTATATGATTCCACCATTGTAGCGAGGTGTGTGTTTGGCGGTCTATCAACACTAGATCTTGTAGTTGACCCTGTGCTTGTGTCCATTGTGTTGCTAGGCACTGTTGCAAGGGCCGCATGTGTAATCTTGCGTTTGGGACAATGGCTATGCATGAGGACATCATGCCTAGTAGTTTCATCACTAATTTTACCTGATACTTCTGGTTTGGGTGCATGCTTTGTATTACGTTTTGGAATGTTTGTACCCTTTGTGGACTTGGAGTGCCAATCCCTTTTTTTGTGTTGATTGTTGCTCCTAAGTATTGTTGTATTTGACACAGCTGTAGGTGTGATTTTTGGTAGTTTATTGAGAAACCTAGTTTGTGAAGGGTTTCTATGACTTTTTTGTGTGTGTTGAAAACACTGTTCTTGTGTGTTGGTTTTGATTAACCAATCGTCTAGATTTGGGAACACGTGTATGTGCTGTCTTCTGATATGTGCCGCTACTACTGCAAGGCATTTTGTAAATACCCTTGGTGCTGTTGTTATTCTGAATGGTAACACTTTGAACTGGTAATGTACTCCTTGGATTACAAACCTTAAGTATTTCCTGTGTGAAGGATGTATGGGTATATGGAAGTACACATCTTTGAGATCTAATGTCGTCATGTAGTCTTGTTGTTTGAGCAAGGGGATTACGTCTTGAAGTGTTACCATGTGAAAGTGATCTGATTTGATGTAAAGATTTAGGGGGTCATTCTGACCTCGGCGGTAAAAGGCGCTTACCGCCGGTCAGAAGACCGCCATAACACCGCCGCGGGCGCGGGAAACCGCCACGGTCATTCTGACCCGCAACAGGCAAACCGCCAAAAACCCGACATCCACAAAAGTCCGCCACACCAACGGCCAGCAAGAAACTGGCGATGACCAAACCTCCACCGTCACGCCAACAGAAATACGCCCATTCCATTACGACCCACGAATCCATCGGTCAAAATACACACACAGCTCCAAAACACTGCCACATTGGTCATTTTGAAACACACACACCTGATACACATACAAACACCACTGCCACACACCCAACACAATATAAAACACACACCCACATCACCCACAAACCCCTACGACCACCATTTATTGACTAAGGCCAGAGAGAGACACCACCAGCTAGTACAGAGCATTCACAGGCACATAACACCATCACTCACACAACATCCACGCACAAAACACCACACACCACCACACTCACCACACTCATCACCACAAACGCCACCCCACACCTCATCCACACCACCCCATGGCACCCCAAAGACACCCCAGGTTTTCAGACGCTGAACTCAGGGTCATGGTGGAGGAAATAGTTTGGGTAGAGCCCCAGCTCTTCGGGGCACAGGTGCAGCACACCACCATTGCCAGGAAGATGGAGCTATGGCAAAGAATAGTGGACAGGGTCAACGCTGTGGGACAGCATCCACGAAATCGGGACAACATCAGGAAGCGGTGGAACGACCTACAGGGGAAGGTGCGTTCCATGGTATCCAGACACAACATCGCGGTGCAGAAGACTGGCGGCGGACCCCCACCTCAACCCCCAGAATTCACAACATGGGAGGAACAGGTCTTGGCGATCCTGCATCCTGAGGGCCTTGCAGGAGTAGGCGGAGGAATGGACTCTGGTAAGTCTAATCTCAACTACTTCATCCCCCCCACCCACTGGCATGCCAAATCATACCCCCACCCTCCCCCCCCACCCCCATCACACATCCTCCTTGCTAATGTCTCACCATCACAACCCACCCATCCCAACACCAAGCCCTGCATGCGACCAGAAACCATGGACACCCCTCACCTAAGCATGCCCACTGCACATACCCATCCCCCCCCAAACCACCGTCACAACAGCCCCCACAAGGGAATGCCAGCACTGGGGTACACGGGCACCCACCCATTGCACACTATGGCACACACAGAAGCAATAACCATACTCTTATACCCCTGCAGGACCCGAATGCCACGACACCGCCCAGGAGGGTCCAGAAATGTCCATTCCACCCCCAGAAGAGGCCCACAGTGATGACAGCAGCTCTGTCTCCTTGGACCCAGATGACCAGCCCGGCCCATCGGGGACCTCAGGACAGTCGGTTCCCTCAGACAGCCACAGGCCACAGCAGACCTACCCCCCTCTGGGAACACCAGCACAGCATCCACCCAGCGGGCCCATGCCTCTGTCTCCAGGACACGTCAATCAGCGGTGTGTCCACCACTACAGGGCACCCAGGTTAACCCACCACCCCAACAACAACAGGGACCTGGGGGCAGTGGTAGTGGGCACACGGTCCAGGGGACAGAGGCCCAGGGAAACAGGGCAACTGGGAGGGCTACTGTGCGACAGGGGGAGGACAGGCCAAGGGAACCCACTCTCCACGAGGCCCTATCCTCCATCATGGGAGCATACCACCGCTCCCAGGAGACGATGGCGACGGTCCTGGCCAGGTTCCAGGAGATCCAGGTACTGCAGGAGGAACAGTTTATGGGGTTCAGGGAAGAACTCAGAAATATCAGTTCCGCAATGGGCACCATCGTTGTGGCTCTCAATCAGATTGTCAGCACATTGCGGGACCATGTGGCACGACAAAGGGCCCCTGTCACTAGCATGGACCAAGAACAGGCTACCACCTCCGCCGGCGCTAGTGGACAGGAGGCCCCGACACAAGAACAACAGGCCACCAGAACCCCACCCCCTGCAGAAGGAGAACCACCCCGCAAGCGGTGCCTGAGATCTAGGAAGAAGACAGAGTAGGATGCCAAGACCCCCGCCAGGAAAGGATACCCCCTGATTGTCATCCCACTGTCCCACATTGTCACCCTGTCCAACCTTAAACTGCCCCTGCTCCACCTTCCACAGGCATATGGACAATGCACCTGTGAGACTGAAAATCTGGACTCTGCCATGGACATTCCTCCACCATCACCCATCACCGAATTTCAACCATTACCCAAAATTGAGCACTTTAATAAACACACTTATTGCACAAAAATAATCTGGAGTCTGCCTGTATTTTTGAACAAATGTATTACACAGAACCATGCCAAAATTTCCAGTTCCATTGTGATGACAACATACCACTGTCACACAGCTGTAGTCCATGGGGAAACAAAGCAGAGGTCACGGAGTGGGGCCCACATCTCTGAAATTGGAAGGGAAAGTCACAACTCAGTTAACATACACTGGGGGGAAACTCAGACAGTAGAGAGGCAGGAGACATTAAGTAAATGTAAAATGCCGGTGTTGATTCTTACCTGTATGTCATTGAAAATAATGCTGTATCACTGTGTCCCTGTTGTCTGTGTCGTCCTCTTCGTCTTCCTCCTCTTCACTCTCCGCAGGCTCCACAGCTGCCACAACACCACCATCTGGACCATCCTCCTGTAGGAAAGGCACCTGGCGTCGCAAAGCCAGGTTGTGAAGCATACAGCAGGCCACGATGATATGGCACACCTTCTTTGGTGAGTTCATTAGGGATCCACCTGTCATATGGAGGCACCTAAACCTGGCCTTCAGGAGGCCGAAGGTCCGCTCGATCACCCTCCTAGTACGTCCATGTGCCTCATTGTACCGTTCCTCTGCCCTGGTCCTGGGATTCCTCACTGGGGTCAGTAGCCAGGACAGGTTGGGGTAACCAGAGTCACCAATTAGCCACACACGGTATCTCTGGAGTAGTCCCATCACGTAAGGGATGCTGCTATTTCGCATGATGTATGCATCATGCACTGACCCAGGGAACTTGGCATTTAAATGGGAGATGTACTGGTCAGCCAAACAGACCACCTGGACATTCATGGAATGATAACTTTTCCTGTTCCTGTACACCTGTTCACTTTCTCTGGGGGGTACCAAAGCGACATGGGTCCCATCAATGGCACCTATGATGTTGGGGATATGTCCAAGGGCATAGAAGTCACCCTTCACTGTAGGCAAATCCCCCACCTCAGGGAAAACGATGTAGCTCCGCATGTGTTTGAGCAGGGCAGACAACACTCTGGACAACACCTTGGAAAACATAGGCTGAGACATCCCTGATGAAATGGCCACTGTTGTTTGAAATGACCCACTTGCCAAAAAATGGAGTACTGACAGCACCTGCACTAGAGGGGGGGATCCCTGTGGGTTGGCGGATGGGTGACATCAGGTCTGGCTCCAGCTGGGCACACAGTTCCTGTATAGTGGCTCTGTGAAGCCTGTATGTCAGTATGACATGTCTTTCTTCCATTGTCGACAGGTCCACCAGCGGTCTGTACACGGGAAGATTCCTCCATCTCCTCGCAAGTCCCAGCGGACGGTGCCTAAGAAGGACAACATGGAGCACAGAGTCAATCAACCCACAGGTACGTTCCCACAGCTTGCACAGTACACGATCCTCAATGCATTGAATGGCTTGTATGAGTGTTGATGCAAGGCCTAGGTATGTGTGACGCAGTAGAAATTAAGATATGGGGGCCCTTGAAATGGCGGCTGCCTGACCTGTGAAGTGCGACAGTGGGATGTGAGGTCAATGCGCTGGCGTGGCACACCGTGGTGGTAGGCGGTCGAAGACCGCGGCGCAAAGCCGCATTGGTTAACATTGAACCCTATGGGTTTCAGGAGCCAATGAGGATGTGCGCCGGCGGTCGCGGTACGCACCGCCGCGGTACGCACCGCCGCGGGCGTGACCGCCATTTTCTATCTGCTTAATCACTCGATACCTGATCATCCACAGGAGAGGACCTATACTGCAAGTGCTGCTGTGACCTAGGTCTGGAAGAGACAATGGCTGCTGCGACTGGGGAAAGGGCCCCTGCCTTCACTTCTGAAGAATTGGAGAAACTCGTGGATGGGGTCCTCCCCCAGTATGCGCTACTCTACGGTCCTCCAGACCAATAGGTAAGTACACTGGGACCATGGTTTGTGGCCAATGCCTGGGTTGAGTGGGGTGAATGAAAGATGGTGGGGAGGGGAGCGAATGAGGCATGCATCGAACGAAAGATGAGAGCATGTGCCACATGGCAAGGGTGGGGTTGGGGGGCCACTCACATCGAGCATGCAGAAGGTGATGTTTGTTTCATTTTCTCCCCCTGCAAATGTCACATAGGTCAGCGCCCATCAGAAAATCGACATTTGGCGTGCCATTGCCAACGACATCCGGACCCTGGGGGTCCACAACAGACGGGGCACCCACTGCCGGAAGAGGTGGGAGGACATCCGCCGCGGGAGCAGGAAGACCGCGGAGGCTCTGCTGGGGATGGCCTCCCAACGTAGGAGGGGTGCCAGTCGTGATTTGACCCCCCTGATGTCCCGGATCCTGGCGGTGGCCTACCCCGATTTGGATGGGCGCGTGAGGACATCACAGCAGACACAAGGGGGTGAGTACAAGCACATTCTGCTGATTTTGCGCACATTGGAGGTGTCTGGGTGTGGAGGAGGGCTGTGGGTATCCCTAGGCCAGGGCGTTTTCTGTAGGCTAGGCCCCTCTGTTAGGCATGGCCCTGTACCCCCGCCCCCCACCTCTGTAGGTTGCCTAGTACAGCTAATCATGGCCCTGTGTCACCTATGTGTGGAGTAGTCGTCCATAGGCTTGTAGGCCATGTCCCACGGATTGAGTAGTGTACCCCAAGTGCGCGGCGTAGTGCAGGGGGCTTCTGTGTCTGTCCTCTCCGCCAACAGTAGCGGTAATCCATGCACTCAACATGTCTTTCTTTCTCCCCCTCCCCTTTTTTGTGGTCTTCCTGTTCATGTGTGCATTAGCATCATCAGGCGGAGGAGAAGTGGCATCGGAGCACGAGGGAGCTGCATCTCACATGGCCATGGAGGGCCATGCAACTGACTCTGATTTCACCAGTGAGACGGAGGGTGAGGGGAGCTCCACAGCGGGGACACGTGGTGACACCAGCGACACAGACACGTCCTCGGAAGGGAGCTCCCTTGTGGTGGAGGCAACATCCGTGCCCACTGCAACAACAGCTACAGCCGCCACCCAGCGCGACAGCTCCGCCCTCCCAGCAGCCCCTCAGCCTTCGCCCCGTTCCCGCTCACCCAGGAAGGTGGGCATCTCCTTCGCCCCAGGCACCTCAGGCCCTGCCCCAGTTACCCCTGCTGCCCTCAGTGAGGAGGTCATTGACCTCCTGAGGACGCTCATTGTTGGGCAGTCTAACCTTTTGAATGCCATTCAGGGTGTAGAAAGGGAAGTGCACCGGAGTAATGCATACCTGGAGGGCATTAATTCGGGTCAGGCTGCCCATCAGCGATCGTTCAACGCTCTGGCCTCAGCACTGACGCCAGCCATTGTCCCTGTCTCCTGCCTCCCTCCTCCAACTTCCTCAACCCAGTTCCACTCCCCTGTACCTCTGCCTATCCCAGACACACCATCAGACCAGCCTGCACACACCTCAACACCCAAGAGAAGCTCATCCAGACATAAGCACCACATATCACACAAGCATTCACACAAGCAACATCCACATGCAGACATGCCAACAGCCACTGCCTCCTCTGTGTCCCCCTCCTCCTCGTCTCCCTCCTCCCTCCCTGTGACGTCTCCACTCACACTTGCATGCACAACATCTTCAGCCACTACGTCCATCACCAGCACACCCACCAGAACACTCCGCACACGTGCAGTCACCACCCCCACTACCATTTACACGTCCCCTGTGTCCTCTCCCAGTGTGTCTGTCACCCCCTCTTCCAAACCACACAAACGCAGGCAGTCACCCACCCAACAGCCATCCACCTCACGACAGCCTCCAGCACAAGCACCTGCACCCCAAGACACCAGACTTCACTCTCCTACAACCACATCCTCTTCCTCCACTCCCATACCCACTACAACTACCCGTCCCTGTCTTTCTAAATTGATTTTCCTTTCCAACCTTGACCTCTTTCCATCAACTGACCACCCCCCTCCATCTCATAAGGCTCCAATCAGCACCTCAGCCACCACAAAACCTGGACCTACTAAGAAAATAGTCCAAGGATTTTGGAGTCCACCACCTTCAAGCCCAGCTACTTCGGTTGGGAGTAAAGAGACGGCCAGCCCACCCCCTGCAAAAAAAGCAAAAAAAGCCAGTGCCCGGCGCGAGAGGCCAAAGACAGCAGGCTCCACAAGCACTACCCTGGCACCGTCAGGGAGTAGGGTGCCACCTGGCACACCGGCAAAGGGAGGAAAGGGCCACAGACGAGCAGGGAAGGGTGGCAAGGGCAGCACGCCCGACAAGTCCGGCAGCAGGCGAGCTGCCCAGGAGGGCCCCGCCAGCCCCAGCCATGCTGCCCAGGAGGGCCCCGCCAGCCCCAGCCAAGCTGCCCAGGAGGGCCCCGCCAGCCCCAGCCAAGCTGCCCAGGAGGGCCCCGCCAGCCCCAGCCCAGCTGCCCAGGAGGGCCCCGCCAGCCCCAGCCCAGCTGCCCAGGAGGGCCCCGCCAGCCCCAGCCCAGATGCCCAGGAGGGCCCCGCCAGCCACAGCCCAGCTGGGCAATGAAGGAGCGCCAACTCAAGCAACGCTGAACATGGCAAGGACTGCCAAGGCAAGCACCGCTGAACAGGGCACCGCCATCTCAAGCACCGCTGAACAGGGCACCGCCATCTCAAGCACCGCTGAACAGGGCCCTTCAAGTCAAGAACCGCTGAACAGGGCCCTTCAAGTCAAGCACCGCTGAACAGGGCCCTTCAAGTCAAGAACCGCTGAACAGGGCCCTTCAAGTCAAGAACCGCTGAACAGGGCCCTTCAAGTCAAGAACCGCTGAACAGGGCCCTTCAAGTCAAGAACCGCTGAACAGGGCCCTTCAACTCAAGCACCGCTGAACAGGGCCCTTCAAGTCAAGAACCGCTCCACAGGGCACCGCCATCTCAAGCACCGCTCCGCTGGGCCCTTCAACTCAAGCACCGCTCCGCTGGGCCCTTCATCTCAAGCACCACTGAACTGGGCCCTTCATCTCAAGCACCGCTCCGCTGGGCCCTTCAACTCAAGCACCGCTCCGCTGGGCCCTTCAACTCAAGCACCGCTCCGCTGGGCACCGCCGTCTCAAGCACCGCCCCGCTGGGCACCGCCGTCTCAAGCACCGCTCCGCTGGGCCCTTCAACTCAAGCACCGCTCCGCTGGGCACTGCTGTCTCAAGCACCGCCCCGCTGGGCACCGCCGTCTCAAGCACCGCCCCGCTGGGCACCGCCGTCTCAAGCACTGCTCCGCTGGGCCCTTCAACTCAAGCACCGCTCCGCTGGGCACCGCCGTCTCAAGCACCGCCCCCTGGGCCCTTCAACTCAAGCACCGCTCCGCTGGGCACCGCCGTCTCAAGCACTGCTGGCCCATTGGCAGAAGGGGCAGGCCCGCAACTGTGTCGGGCAGGGCTGCACGAAGCACTCTGGGCACCATGCCTCCTCCAGAACCAGTGGAGTCTGCAATCCACTTGTGAGACTGTGGCTTTGCACTCCCCAGGATGGCACAGTGGGCAATCCACCCACTGTAGAGACTTGTGAGACTGTGGCTTTGCACTCACCAGGATGGCACAGTGGGCAATCCACCCACTGTAGAGACTTGTGAGACTGTGGCTTTGCACTCCCCAGGATGGCACAGTGGGCAACCCACCCACTGTAGAGACTTGTGAGACTGTGGCTTTGCACTCCCCAGGATGGCACAGTGGGCAACCCACCCACTGTAGAGACTGGTGAGACTGTGGCTTTGCACTCCCCAGGATGGCACAGTGGGCAACCCACCCACTGTAGAGACTTGTGAGACTGTGGCTTTGCACTCCCCAGGATGGCACAGTGGGCAACCCACCCACTGTAGAGACTTGTGAGACTGTGGCTTTGCACTCCCCAGGATTGAACAGTGGCCAGGGAGGCCCCTCGTGGATCTGGCGTCGTTGACTCATCTGGCTGAGGTGCCCCCCCTTCCCTTCCCCCTGAGGTGCCTGTAGTTTTGCTATCTGATGCCCCTGCAGTGTTCTCTCCATTGGAGCCGGGTATCGTGTGTGGGCTTTGCCCATGTGTTTCGGCCCATTGGCCCACGAACAAAGGCTGATACCCAATTTGGACTGGACAATTTACATATGTAAATATAGTTAGAGATGTTTGATATATTTTTTTACTTAGCCGTACAATATACTTCAAATTTCATGATCATTTATTTTTGTCTTTGCATTCTTCCGGGGGGTTTGGGGGTGTCACTCTGAGTTGTTGCTCTGCATTGATGTGTATGTAGTTGTGGGTGAGGGTGAGGGTGGGTGTGTCGCGTATGTGTGTCCCCGTAATTTTTTGCCTCCCCCCTCCCCTGTGTCGTAGGTGCAGTACTCACCGTTGTCTTCTGCGGCGGCGTTCGTGCTCCTAGTAGAGGAGCAGGAAGACAATAGCTGGTAGGATGTGTAGTTCGGGTTCCATGCTGTCCAGATTCCTCGTGGAGTGTGTAGAGGTGAGCGTTTTCCGTTCGTAATGTCTGTTTCCGCCGTGTTTTTATCGGCGGGGCAACCGCCCCGGAAAAGGTGGCGGATTGGTCGGTTGTGATAGGGTGGGCGGTACATTGTCTCCCGCCTGTCTGTTGGCGGTCACCGCCGTGCTGTTTATTTGTCCCGCCGTGGCGGTCGGAGTGTTAAAGTGGCGGTCTCTGTTGGCGGTTCCCGCCAGGGTCAGAATTCCATTTTTTTTACCGCCTGCCTGTTGGCGGGTTGGCCGCCGCTTTAACACCGACCGCCAGGGTTGGAATGACCCCCTTAGTGTCCTGAGATCTAATATGGGTCTTGGAGTTTTGTCCTTTTTGGGTATGAGAAAGTACAGGGAGTAAACCCCTGTTCCTTTCTGATGATTGGGTACTAGTTCTATTGCGACTTTTTGTAACAACGCTTGGACTTCCATCTGTAATAGATCCATGTGTTGTTTGGACATGTTGTGTGTTTTTGGAGGCACATTTGGTGGTAATTGTAGGAATTCTATGCAATAGCCATGTTGGATGATGGCTAGGACCCACGAGTCTGTTGTTATTTCCTCCCAGTTGTGGTAAAAATCTGTTAGTCTCCCCCCCACTGGTGTTATGTGTTGGGGATTTGTGACACTGAAGTCACTGTTTGTTTTGAGGGGTCTTTGGACTTTGGAACTTCCCTCTAGTCTTAGGGAACTGTCCATCTCTGTATTGTCCCCAAAAGCCTCCTCTCTGATACTGGCTCTGGTATGTGGGCCTGGTTTGTGAGGTTGTGGGTTCTGTAGTTTGTCCCCGAAACCCCCCTCTAAATTGTGTCTTCCTAAAAGTGCCTCTGCTCTGTGGGGAGTAGAGCGCGCCCATGGCCTTGGCCGTATCTGTATCTTTTTTCAGCTTCTCGATAGCTGTGTCCACTTCCGGCCCAAACAACTGCTGTCCATTAAAGGGCATATTAAGCACAGCCTGTTGGATTTCGGGCTTGAATCCTGAGGTGCGCAGCCATGCGTGTCTGCGAATTGTGACCGCTGTATTTACAGTTCTTGCAGCTGTGTCTGCTGCGTCCATTGCTGAAAGTATCTGGTTATTTGAGATACTTTGGCCCTCTTCTACCACTTGTTGTCCACGTTTTTGGAATTCTTTGGGCAGATGTTCAATAAAGTGTTGCATTTCATCCCAGTGGGCTCTGTCATATCTTGACAGCAAAGCCTGTGAATTTGCAATGCGCCATTGATTGGCTGCTTGTGCTGCCACTCTTTTTCCCGCTGCGTCGAACTTGCGACTTTCTTTGTTGGGTGGTGGTGCATCTCCGGAGGTGTGAGAATTCGCCCTTTTACGTGCTGCGCCAACTACTACTGAGTCCGGTGTCAGTTGCTGCGTGATGTACATAGGGTCTGTTGGTGGAGGCTTGTACTTTTTCTCCACCCTAGGAGTGATGGCCCTGCCTTTTACGGGTTCTTGCAATACTTGCTTTGCATGTTTCAACATTCCCGGTAGCATCGGTAGACTCTGGTACTGACTATGTGTGGACGACAGAGTATTAAATAAAAAGTCATCTTCGATAGGTTCAGCGTGCAGTGTCACGTTGTGAAAAGCAGCTGCTCTGGACACCACCTGTGTGTAAGCAGTACTGTCTTCAGGTTGTGATGGTCTTGCTGGGTAACAGTCGGGACTGTTATCTGACACAGGCGCATCATAAGGATCCCATGCATCTGGGTCATCTTGGCTCATGCCTGTGTGCGTTGGAGACTGCACCATAGTTGGGCTAGCAATTGGTGATGATTGCGGTGAGCGTTGTGGTGATGGTGGCAGAGTTACTTGTCTTGCCACCTTTGTTTGTGGTTGTTTATCCTTCTCTTGGAAAGCCAGTTTCCTTTTCATCCTTATAGGAGGGAGAGTTCTTATCTTCCCTGTCTCCTTTTGGATATGGAGCCTTCTCTGTGTATAATCTGGCTCCCCTGCTTCTAGCTCTTGCCCGAATTTATGGCTTTGCATTTGTGTGGAAAGCCCTTGCTCCTCGGTGTAGGAACTTGTTTTCGGCTCCGAAGCCGGATGTTTCGGTATCGAAACCTTTTCAACCGTCTTTTTCAGCTCCGAAGCCACTTTTTTGAGTTTCGGTGTTCCGATCTCTCAGTGCCGACTCCTCTCGGTGCCGGAATCTCTATGTCGAGATTGTTCTGAACCAGTGTCTCGGGCCGAGTCTTTTCTGTGCCGGTATCTCGACCGGAGTCGGATGACTTCGACACATGTGTGCCCTTTTTCGGTGCCTATGGACGGTCACCGATTTTTTGGGTTAAGCCATGGCCTGCCGGCGGTGGCGTCCTCTGGGCTTTGGTGATTTTTACGTGAGTTTTGGTCGGGGCTGTTTTACTCACGGTTTTCGGCACCTGTTCTGTTTCGGCCTCGTTGGAGTCCGAGTCAGCGATGGAGAAGGTTTCTTCTTCCTCCAAGTCGTGGTGTCCTGACGGCGCCGACGGCATTTGAAGCCTTCTCGCTCTCCGGTCCCTCAGCGTTTTCCTCGACCGAAACACTCGACAGGCCTCACAGGTATCCTCTTTGTGTTCGGGAGACACCCGAAGGGCCACCGGAGCTCTTCAAAATTCGGTGTCGATCTGTGTTAACTAACCCGATACCGAACGCAAACAATACCGTCAAATTTTCCAATATCTAACTAACTTTCTGAACCGAAACACGGAGCGAAGAGGAACACGTCCGAACCCGATGGCGGAAAGAAAACAATCTAAGATGGAGTCGACGCCCATGCGCAATGGAGCCGAAATGGGAGGAGTCCCTCGATCTCGTGACTCGAAAAGGCTTCTTCGAAGAAAAACAACTTGTAACACTCCGAGCCCAACACTAGATGGCGGGATATGCACAGCATGTGTATCTGCAGCTACACATGCCATCGAACATATATATATATATAAGCTCTATATATGTAAGTTAAGAAAAGTAAATCCTTACCTCCCTCTGAGCACTTATCTTTTGATATTTTGTCTCTGGGTATTGTTGGTAACGATCTTCTGTCCCATAGGTATTTGGTATTCAGTACTCCCTTCTGAAATCTGAATGAAGGGCAGCGAATAAGAGCAATCTCCGACCAAAACCAGAACCTTGGTTTTGGCTCCATTTATGCAAAGGTAGCTCTCCTTAGACCTTGTTTTGCTCAAGCAATTGAATCCAAATAGCATCTGGCTCCTTGATGGGGCATCAACACACACCTCGGTCCTCTTGCAATGCTTCTCTAGGACAGAGTAGCCCTAGGAGCTAAAGGAGCAGTCTGAAATTGACTCAGTAAATGGGGATTGGATATGTAGGGTCTATAAACAGACCCCACCTCCTGGTTTGTTTCTTCTGTTGAAGGAGTAATAGGAGTGGTGGGACAGAGGGTGGTAGTAGCTGGACTGCTCATCCTGCCCTCTCTCCCACCTCCCTCTCCCCCACTAACAGAAAAAAGTTGCTCCAGCACAAGAGTATGGCTAGCGAGGAGAAGAAGGCAATAACAGCTGCCTCTAGTTCCTCCTGAGCAGGGAGGCATGGCTAGAAAGAAGTTGAGAGCAATATTAGCTGCCCTTAGGCCCGCTCATAGCTTAAACCAAAAACTTGATTTTTAGATGGACCTATGAGAGGCTAGGGAATCCTTTCCAGGCCCATCTGAAATGTGTGCGATGTCACTCATTACATTTTGCATTTATCAATGAGGCAGTGTGGAAGTGAGCAGCGGGCCGCCTCATTAGGACGTTTGCTGGTGCCAATAAAGAAGGAGTGGGCACTTCTAAACCCCATGCCCCCACCCCACAGGCTAGGAAGACGTTTCCCGCCGTTTGGGAGTGGGGAGGACAATTTTTAGAATATGGCTAAAAAAGGCTTCTGGGCCCTTGGTTCTGATTGACGTGCATATACTTCATAAGTGTCTAGTCGTCACCCTTTCATGAGGCATACATACTTGTCAATAGAGCAACTAAGGGATTAAGTTGAAACATATGAACTAGTAATCATCGCCCTAAGGTATTCTGAGGCTGGGGGTGTCAACTAAGCCTGTGGAAAATGTTAATTACAATGGTGAAATTCACAACTTTTACGGTACATTAAATTTCTCAAATGTTGCTTTACAAAATTTCACTTTACCTTTTTTCCCCAAGCACACACTTCGTGTTAAAAAAAAAAAGTCTCACGCATGAACAGCTGGAGGATGGTTCACAAAGAAAATGTCAGGCTGGGAGATGTTTTATGCTGAAATCAGTCTCCTACTGGTAGCTCGTAAGACATATTCAATGGGAAGTGCGAGCTTGGGTAAAACAAGTGAAGCGAGATAACGCAGCCCACATTCCTCTACAAAAGCATAATTTATCAAAACTTTCATGCAATTTCAAAAGAGAAAATCATTGATTTCACACACTCATCGTATCAATCTTACTTCTAGCACCCGAGACCCGTCATTTATGGCAGGGTTGCTCCCAGACATTTCCAATGAGTAAAAAGTACTCCATCCTTTCCGAACTCTCATCCCTTTCATCTCACCATCATCTTTTAACGCTGCAGTGATTTTATCCCATCAGATCTATCCATTTTCCATGCAACAAACTTCTGCCTCCCCTTCCAAGAGCTCCCACTCATTACACTTTCTCCTACCTTCTCACTCACAGCATGCCTCATCACACTTTCAATCCAAATTGTGCACGAGTATGTACAAATGTATACCTTGTCCAGGACCTTGTTCACATAACAGAGTAGATAGGTAGGCAGTCACTGTCGACCTCTTATATGGCTTTGCTGAGGTTTGATCAGTTGAGCAAATTGTGGCGTGGAAACAAAAGGCTCTGGAAAAGCGGCCTGTCAGCTATTGAGGTCCAAACGCTTTCAGGCAATTATTGCCAATTGGTCATTGGTAATTTAAGTGACATCAAATTGTTCTGTTATTGATCACAGTGTTGGAGCGTTTAGTATTTCAGTGCCGCGCTTCACGCTGGGAACACACGCACACCGTGAAATAAAAGCGAGACATACTGAGAGAGAATGAGATTGGTCCTGAAATACCTTGAGATAAAGCCCTCCGCCGCAACAGCACACTGTTGTGTGTTCTACACCCGCCCCCGCACGCAGATCCCACTGCCGACATGAGTATTTTTTTATATAGAGGGCTATGTGAATTTATGTGCTTGACATCTACTGCATTCATATCACTAGAGTCGAGTCTAGTCCATTCCTAAAACCTCCTGGTTCGTTTCTTCTGTCCATGAAGTCATGGGAGATATGGGATGGATAGTGGGAGTACCTGCACTGCTCCTCTT
The DNA here is from genome assembly GCF_031143425.1 of Pleurodeles waltl. NCBI lineage: Eukaryota > Metazoa > Chordata > Amphibia > Caudata > Salamandridae > Pleurodeles > Pleurodeles waltl. Next base: position 76,060,817 of record NC_090451.1, on the reverse strand, counting down.
GCCCTGTGACCCACCTCCATCTCTCCCACTAACAAAAACAAGCATTGGCATAGCCAATAGGTCTTGCCTTTAGGACTATATAAGTGTTTAATCATGCAGCACATTATTCTGGGTGCTCTGCTGCCAGGGATTGAAGAGCTATACAATTGCTACACACAACCCTAAAAAAACGCCAATTGTCTTGGAGAGAGGATGTGGCATAATATGTAGAGCTGCCGACTTTGGAACAGAGAAGCGGGTCCGAGTCTCGGCGGCGGCACTCCCCGTGCGTTAAAAAAAAATATAGAAAACTTAAGTTTCAATCTAATTGAAAATGTACAATAATATGAAACATGAAGCATGGCGCCAAACCATGTGGGCTCCAAAAGTGTATCAGAAATTAAAGTCTGTTTACACATGCGTATGCAGCTACCTACATTCTGGTTGGCAAATGTCGTCAGCTGAGTGCGTTTCCCAGACACGAGCCACGTCCCCGAAATAAACCATTGTGGAAACAGAGCAGAACACAAGCAGGAAATTAACAAAACAAACCGAGGCAAAAAAAAGTAGTGCGCCGGCACTAATATATATTTCGCCGACTGTGCAATTATCTATGTAAAAGGGTCAGTCTCCTTCAGTCTCCACAGCAGGAACAAAACAGCCAAAAGGCAGGACAAAAGTAAAGCATTTACTAAAGAAGCCAAAAGAATTTTAAAAGGCAGGCCAAGGAATGAAATAAAGTTATGGGTGTGGTGAAAACTCACAGAAGTAGATTACAGCATGTTGAGAGACAGCAAATGTGTGCTGCCTAGGGTCAACCTAAAAAGTGTCTCAGGCTGAAGAGTATATAGTTAGCAAGGAACTGAAGGCATCAACAGCTGCCCTTAGCCCTTATTGAGCTGGTGTACATGGCTAGGGCGGACCTGAGGTTAGTAATACTTGCCTTCAGGCCCTCTCCTAGAACTGCCCACGAGCTCAATCCTTGGATGGACATTCGGAGGGGCTACGGAATCCATTCCACGCTCCTCCGGTATGTCTGTGATATTACTAGTGACAATACACATATTAATTATGCAGCCTTGAAGTACGAAGCTGCTGAGCGTGGGTTACCTCATACGAAGTTTGTCAGGACCCAGAAGGGATCTGGCACTGGCAAACCATACCCATACCCCTGGTTTGAAAAATATTTGTTCTTAATTGAGGGGACATTTTTTTAAACGACCACCAGAGGCTTGAATGTCCAAGGCTGTGATTGACATACATATACTTCATAAGGTTGTCCTACGGATAACCTTTTATGACACATATAGTCATGTCAACAAAGCAGGCACAGATGGATGCACCAACATCTCCGAGCTGAATGAAGAACAATGAATTGGGGTCATCACCTTTCAACACCAGAATCTAAGTTTTAGCTCCATATATGCACAGAGAGCTCTCCTTTATCTAGTGAAACAAGTGGTCGATGTATGCAATGATGTTGAAGTCATCTTGAACATTTAGGTGTCATTGGTTTATGTTTGGAACATGACCTCTATTGCTCAAGCAGTTGAATCACAGATTCAATGTTGTTTAATGAGGATGACACCTCTGTTTTTGTAGTAGTCTTGTTACCTATCTTTCCATGGTTTTACAGAGGTGTGATAGGTTACCGAATGGCTGCTACTTCGACAGTATCTTTGAATCTATTCACTTTTTTTTAGCATTGGGGTAAGTATGGCATATTTCAGAAAGTAGCGAAGGACTTATTTAAGAAGGAATGCATACTTGTGATGCACATGAGTAAGCAGCTTACTTGTTTCATGAACGCAGCTAAGCTTTATGACAAGGGTTTCTTACACACTTTTGTCTTGACAGCTTGTTTTCTGCACTTTATCGATCTACAAGTATCTGAATGAAGTAGAAGTGGATTTAAGTATAGGCCAGGAGGTGGGAGAGAAGCATGGCGGTATTTACCTGACAGAGTTGGGCTCATAGATGTTAGCTATTTTGGGCTTGAAGAACTCCAAAATAACCTCACATTGTTGTGATGTAGTCATTGTCATTTAGGTAGTTTGCGTTAGGCAGCTACTGGAAAATGTTGAAGATTTCCCTCACTTTACTGGGGGTAGACACTAATTCATTTTGTGAAGTAGACCTTTTTGACTCTTTTAATGCGATTCTGGTAGTCTCTCCTGTGCCTCCTGTAGTGGAATGTGTCCTCTTGAGTCAGTGACTTGCACCATTGTCTTTCTAGGTTGTGGCTGAAATGTTTCAGGCCTGCTAGGTCTAAACTGAACCATTTGCTTGTGGGTTTAATGCCCAGCTTTAAATTCCATGCTTTTGCTGGGGCTAGCATGCTGCCTCAACCTCAAACTACTGTATGATTTCTGCAAGTCTGAGAAAAATAGGTGGTCAGTTACTTCTATGGCTGTTTTAGGTTTGAAAAGTTAATGAAGAGGAAAGAATGGTCTGAATTAGGCCCCAATTTAAATGTTGGCTGACAGGGACCTCTGCCGCAACAGCATTGGAGTTCCCTCTCTGATAACATTATGGTCAGCCTGCTCAATCTTGATTTGGGCATATCATAGCTTGTGACAGTGAAGATTACTTGGTCTCCACCATGGACAAACTCTTCCGACTGGCCGACAGAGTAACAGCCATCAGAGTTTTGGCTGAATGACCCCAACCTAATTTAAATGAGTGGAGACACAGCCATTTTTTAATGCCCGTCACAAATAGGAAGGAAAAACCTGGCGGTAAGGGGTACTGAAAAGTGTTCATTACTCCCTTTGCCAACGGAAGACACTCACATAGCGAGGGGGCATTTGAAAAAAAAAAAATTTTCCAAAAGAAATTTCCGCTTTGGCATTTTCTTTTTCAAATGTAAAAAAAGTTGTAAATTTGCTGTACAGTTATGTCATATTGACGAAGCCGTTCATCAAACTTACAATGCACTGATTGGAACAGCAGTGATGCCGGTTTCTGACAATGCTAGAAATGTTTGCTGGGCCAGCCGACATTTTCAAATTTGGCAGGCAGAGACTCCATCAGTGAAATGGAGTAATGTACTCCGTCGCCCTGATGGAGTTAACCCCGTCAGCAAAATATAAATTAGACCCTAAGTTTGTGTATGTGTATTTCGCTTTCTGGGTACTGCTGCACTGATTGAAGCTCAACCCCTGCATGTTTTCATGTAGATCTGGTACTATACTAGAATGTGTTTTTTTAACTCACTAAAATTCACCTGTGATAATGATTTTCTTGGCTAAGATGCAACTATTTGGTAATTCTGACTGAATTTGGAGGGTGATACACAACTAAAATGAGTTATGTGCTATTAAGCTTGATAGTGCATCAAGTGACTGTGTACTCAATGAAGAGTACACAGTACTGAGTACTTCCATGCATGGAATTAATTCAATATTGTGGACTTAAGCTACCCTTTCCTTTCTTAGGGGCCTATTCTAATAGGTTAATTTACATAAGTAAACTCACACGTGTAAATGTACTCTTGTATTTTGCAGTGAATGTACTACTTTTGGCTACTCACCGATTTCAATCTTAAACTTACTACAAAGTGTAACCCTAAATGTCTCCATCCACTGAAACAGGGTTCTGGAGTATGTCCAGCACCACACGTGGCAAACTATTGGTACCTTCCCACAGAAGATAATGGAGGCAGGGACTGGAAACAGAAACCTATGGCAAAAATGTTACATTAGGAAAAGTTGTTTATCTGTAATCCCAGTTCTCTTCCAGAGGAATCCTCACCAAAGTCATAAGCACTGAATAGACCCTCCCACGTAGGGGGACCCCGGAACACTCAATTCATTTTTTAATATATGTAATAAACTTTGTACGCAGTACCTTACATATATATCTGCAGCCTAAAGAAAGGCTAAAATGGCCAGAATACATTGAATTTTCCTTTTTAAAAGAATCCAATTACATAGAAACATGTCATTAATAAAAAATGACTATAGAAAATAATTCACAAACCTTTTTTACGAGGAAAGGGAATATAAGGCATTGTTAGCCAATAGGCCTCCATTCAAATAATGGTAGAGAAAATTGGCACTGTGCCTTTAAGAACCTCACAGTAGCCCCTGTATCCCATCACGCCTGACAGGTGACAGTTAGGTCAGATCATTTTTACAGAGATTAGGAATCCTGGGTGAAGTAATTGTTGAGAGCTGTAACAGTTTCTGTCCGGGAAGGTGGGAAGGTTGCTTATGACTTTGAAGAGGATTCCCCTGGAGGAGAACTAGGATTACACATAATCACATTATCTTTCTCTTCCAAGGGATCTTCATTAATAGTCATAAGCATGGAATAGAATAGCAAGCCCATCCCACAAAATGGAAACATGAAATAAAAAGAGCTCCAAAAATCACCTGAATTGATTCCTCAAAAAGCCTACCCTACTTGAGTATCTACTTTAGAAGTCCACTAATCAAGATATTTTAAAGATCCCACGTATTCGCACTGCCAGATTCAGTGGGGCTGGGGGTGTTTTTTCTCCTATCTTGCCCCATTCCACTTGAACAGACTCCCTCTTCACATATGTTCTTGTCCGGACCTCTCCAATTTAAAAAATGTACAAAATACTTGGCTGTTTTAATTGCTCTGTGTGGCCGCTGAGTAGCAAGCGCTGAGATACTCTTGAGAGTGAGTCACTGCACTATGTAACAGCAGATAACGTAACAGAATCTGAATCTAAACAATAATGTCTAGTAAAGGTATGTACAGGTCTCCATGTAGCAGCTGTACATATTTCTGAAATGGGAACATTTTAAAGAAGAGCTGCAGTTTGAGCCTTCCACCTTGTGGAATGCGCTTTAGGTCTACTTGTCGAGGCTTTTTTAGCTAGTTGGTATGAGAGAAGTATACAGGTGACTATTCACCTAGAGATAGTTTCTTTTGATGATGCAAAGACAGTTCTTAGTAATGAAGAAAAGTGAGATGATTTTCTTAGGACTTTCATTTTATCTAGGTGAGATTTTAGAACTGTTTTCACATCAAGAGGGTGTAAAGACTTTTCAGAAGCAGTGAATGGATTAGGAAAAAGTTGGTAATGAGATGGTTTGATTAATATGAAATTCTGAAACCACCCTGGGAATAAAACTGGTATTAGTTCTCATCATAACTCTATTACTAGGAAATACTGTGCATGGTTCTAAGACATTAATGCTTGAATTTCACTCACTCTGCATGCTGATGTAATGGCTTCCAGCAAAGCAGCTTACCATATAAGATGTCATAAGGAGGCTTTATGAATGTATTCAAATGGGGGACCCATTAATTTGGAGAGAACAATGTTAAGTTTCCAAGGAGAAGATAGTGACGTAAGTGGAGGGAATAATTTGTTAGCTTCTTCTAAGAAGTCATTAGTTACAGGTATTTTAAAGAAAGAAGTTTGTGACAGAGATTTTCCCATGCATGTCTCCTCTATTAGGGCAGAGGAGCGACGCCCCTCCTAATTAAAATGCCTCCTGAAAATGCCCCAAAGATTAAAAATAAAATGGTAATACACCTAATTTATTACCATTTTATTTTTCTCTAATCCCTGTCCCGAGCCGTGTGTCAGGACAGGGTGGGCCATTGCTGCTGAGTAGCAGCAGCAGGGAGGAGTGGTGAGCTTGGCACTTTTGTTTAAAGTGCTCATGCCCCTTTGGTCGGCCATCTTGCATGACCAGCCACGCAAGCGCACTTTAAACATCTCTAACCCAGACAGCTGGGTTTAGAGCAATCACAGTGTCAGGATTGGTAAGGGGGGTTGGCTCAGGCGTGTTCTTGAGAGAGAGGAACACCAGGGCCGGAGCGAACCGCGGAGGATTTGCAGCAATGTAAGTACCTATTTTATTTAACTTGTTTGTATGCATGGAGTCACGTGGCTATTTTAAGTGAACTTGTGAACACTTCATTGAAGGCGACTGAAATAGGAGCCTAGAACACAGTATGGGGTGAAGCTACCCTACCTGCTGTCTGAGTTTAACCACTTTTAAACGTACCTTGATGAGCTGCTCTTATTAAGAAGCACTCGTACGTTTGTCCACAACCGTCCTACCTCCGGGAGACCGTGATTTGTCTAAGCAATGTGCAGACTGAGAACTATTTCTCTGTATAACAATCCGAATTTTTGTAGCCTTATTTTTTAGCATGGTCGATGTTGGCAGTAGTTTCTGCGTTTTTGCTTCAGGTTTTGCTTTATTTCGCTTCATGGTGACGGTAGACCTTATAATAAACCAACATATGCACGATCAGCCATACACCTAAAACATGTAGCCATGTCTGTATATTGTCAAGTAGACCTCGGCCCATGCACACTAGTTACTTTTCCCTTGTTATCAGTTGTACGTAAAACGTTTACAAACACAACATTAAAGCGATATACCCATCAATAAAATGTAAAAACGTTCTCAATTTTGTGCATTTTACAGCCTATTTTTTCCAGGGGACGGTGATTGACCAAAATCACATGTCCATAGAGCAAGAAACCTGTTAAATATAGGGCTTTATTCTGTTTTACATTCAATTACAGCTCAATGTACATTTTGCGCACATTCCCCAGCCTGCCTTCGGCAGCTAGACAATGCAAGAAAACTCGGCTAATGTAGGGTCATGCTGGAAAGATTGTCACAAGTGCACCTCGAGAGGAAAATGCCTGTTCTCATTATACCTCCACGCATCGTTGGTTGTATGTAAAAAGGAAACGGCAAGTTTACACGTAGCACTTGATATAAATATGTATACCATTAAATGCTGAAGTTGGTAATTAAGGTCAACAAGTGTACCCCGATATACAAATAGGAACGCCTTTATTGAATACACCAAAATGGTGAAAAATGATTGTACCTGTGGAAAATGACAGAATGATAGACATGGCATGAGAGTAATAGGCAAACTGCCTTGTGTGAGCCCAAGTACAAACGACACGAGTGGATTTCATCTTGCCCCTGTTTAATTCCATATACCTAAAATATATGATTATAAGAGAAAAGGTACTTATTAGCAACAACTAAAATAATAAAATAATATCAATAATGATAATTCAATTGAACGTATTTAATGTCTGTGCTGATGTGCACTCATTTGCCGACAAGCATTACAATGCCATTTTAAAGTTGAACATTTTAACTTTAAAGTGATAATGTAGTGCATGTCGGAAATGATTTTTATGTAATTGAGCTTGCATGCTTCAGCACCCACTGCCCGCCCCACCACTCTCCGTAGCTGGAAGCCGCCACTGGATTTTCCATAGCCTGTTATAGCCGCAAGCTGCACTGTAAAAGAAGAAAGCTGCAAACCAGTCCCTGACAAATGAAAAAGGTGTGCCTGTTTTAAATGCCCTGCTTCCTGACACAAGATTGGATTGTGTCTGTTTTGAATGCACCATAAGTACAACCTATTCGACTGAAAAGCATACGATTTTCTTGTGGAAGGTGTTTTAGCCACTATTATAATGTTCATACAGTCTTGTGGAAGTCCTAAATGACCACACTGGTTTAATTCAGGAGCCGAGGTGTCAAGTTCAGTGATGGAAGATTGGGGTGCTGTATCTGTCTGCTGAACATGTACAGGAGATCCTGTCTGCATGGCAATATCTTGCTTAGTCGTTCTGACAGGTGAAGAAGATCTGTGAACCATCAATGACAAGGCCATTCTGGTGCTATCATTAGCATCCTGGTCTTGGGCCTGTAGAGCTCGATGATAACTGTTGGTATAAGAGGAATTAGAGGAAATGCATAGAGAAATTTCCCTCAACAGTTTATCAAAATGGCATTCCTGTTTGACCTTGGTTGGAAGAATCTGGATGCATAGTCTCTGCATTTTTTGTTATTTGTGTCCTCAAATTTATTTGCGGATATATCTAGTCTTGGAAAATGTCTTTTAAGACTTCACCATTTAGAATCCAATCATGATTTTCCTGAAATAACCAACTATGTGAATCTGCCTCTATATTCTGAACCCCTGGAAGATGAATAGCCGTTATGGTAAGGTTTCTGGCTATTAACCATTTCCATTTAGTTTGAGGTTCGAGAGATAGGGATTGAGAGTGAGTCCCTTCTTGCTTGTTCACATAATGCATTGTTGTTGTATTGTCAGTGTAGGATATTGCCCTTCATAGGGAATTTACCTGAAATTTGTTGCTTTTTCCTCGCTGTCTTCTGATGTCTCTCTTTGAGTGACCTTAGGTTTCTGGGCACTTTCTCACTGTACTGCAGTGGAAAAGTCTGTGTGCCCTGCCGAAGCATGCTAGGAGAGGGCACTTACGTGATTGGTTCAGGTGCTGTACCCTGGAGTAGCCTGTAAAATGGTACACCACATACTCTGGGCAAGTACAGCCCTAGCTACTAGTGGGACGTTGCGCTGAGTGTGCCACACACTAGAATAGCCTATGAGGCATGTAGCGAGCCTGCCAATGCAGGCCTGTGGAGGTGCATTTGCACATGGGCTTAGGTTGGCACTACTAATGTTACAGACACTCCTGAAGGGACCCTCAGCTACTCCTAGATCCCCCCATTAATGGGAAGGGCAGGTGGTAGACTGGAGGCTGGGCAGGTACAGATGCATGGTAGGGAAGAAACCCCATGTGGGCTCTCCCTACTTAGAGGGGTCAACTCTTCTGTGTGTGCACACTAGCACCTATGGTGCTTTAAACCTGTATCCAGCCTGTTGTAGCAGGCCTGTGCATGCACACTAGGATCTATGGTGTTTTAAACATGTAACTCACCTGACTTAGCAGACCTGTGTGCGCACTTGCTCCTTTTGTGCTTTTCAACATCTGTCCAGCCTACCAATGCTGGCTTGTATGTACGCAGAGAGTGAAGAATACTCATGTGCATTTTCATTGCATAGGAGAGCTGCTCTGCCCATAGGTTAACATGGGAGAAGTGTTAAAATTACAACTAGCTGCACCAGTGAATTGCAGCAGAGCAGCCTCATGTGGTGTACTATCATTGGATTCTTCTTGACAAACCCCTTTCTATGGTAAAGGTGGTTTTGTCAATAATCATGGAGAAATGCCACTTCTAGAAAGTGGACATTTCTATGCCCTAAAATGGTTCTGTGCCTTTTAATTTGACTTGAGCCCACACTAGGGGATGGAGAAGCACATCTGTGCATTCCCCAAGGACAGCTATAAAACATGGGCACACAACTGGAAGGAAGACCTCTGCTATTTGTGGGACTGGCTGGATAGATTAGAGGGAGAGATTCTGACACTTCGCCTCTCAAAGCCAGATCATGGCCCCACTAAAGTTTAAGATCTGCATTCGAGAGCCTCATGGCAGACAAAACTGAAACTTAGGGGAGACATCTATGGTTCAAAGGGGAACCCTCTGAATCTCCCTCATCTTCAAAGGCACACTACAGTATAACTACTGGTGCCCCGCTGCAGCAAAGTAGAGCTACACTGGCAGGAATGTGGGGCACCCTGCCAGAAGAATCTGTTGTGCACAAAGAGTAATTACTGCCCTAGGAAGGGACCACGCACCCTTCCTGCAGCGTGGCTGACCTCAGCAAACTGTTTGCTGCTGTGTGGCACTCTGAAGTGTGCTCTCCAAGGGCTTGTTGGCTTGCCCCCTTTCTTTTGTGGAGGACTCAGAGACATCAATGACCTCCTGCGAGGGATCTGCACCTTCTACCTGTGTCATCTGGACAGCAGTGCACTCTTAAGTGCCTACATCGTCTGATGGACGCCACCTAGTTGCAACGGTGCAGGCGTAGAACTAAGTATTGCGTATTGTGATTGTGACACTTCGGATTGATTGCTAATAACTTCTCCTCTGAAGGATACACTTTTGCGGATTGAGTATCCACTACTGCTCCAAGGTATTGTATTTATTGAACTGGACAGCTTTTAGAATTTCTGAGGTTTACTTGCAGATCCAGATTGCTTACCGTCTTGAGACACAACTTATAGTGTTTCTTTGTCTCTGCTGGTGACGTACCCTTTATTAATCAGTCATCCAGGGAAGGATAAATGAAGATCTTTTCTTTTCTTAGATGAGCTATGACAATGGCCATACATTTTACAAATGTTTGTGCAGCTGATTTAAGTCCAACAGGTAGGACCTTGTATTGGTAATGATGAGATCCGACTTTGAATTGAAAAATGTTTGCTTTGTTGATATTGGGATGTAAAAGTATGAATTTTAGTGGTCTACTGAACACATCCAGTCTCCTTAATGTAGCTGCAGATAAATCTGGTATAATGTCAACATTCTAAATGTTCCTTTCTTTATGTTACTTGTTTAGAACTCAAAGATATAAAATGGGTCTGAATTCTTCTTTTGGTCCTTTCTTTCACGCCTAAAAATATTGGGAATAAATCCCGGTACCTCTCTGGTGATGAGGAATCTCCTCCACAGTATGATTCTTCAATAGAGTGTTGACTTCTTTTTGTAGTAGGTTTTTTCTGAGAAACCAATGTTTTGATTGGTGGAATTGATGGAGGAGGAGTCCTGATTTTGAAGAGAATATCAATTTTCAACTAAAACAATATTTAATACCTATTTGTCTGTTGTTACTAAGCACCTCTGTTCCAGATGCTTGGTATTACTCCCCACTCCACAGAGAAGGGTGAAGTAACAGCTTATTGTTTAGCCAGAGGTTTTCCTGTCAATGCAAACTGCTTCTGAGTTCCTTTACCTCTTGATGGTTTTCAAGTGTGAAAGTGCTGCTTTGCAGGTGTTGTGAGACCAGTGAGGGATTTAAACCCATTGAGAAAAAAATCTTATATCATAGTGTCTGTACCTCCTATGATATTCTTTTCACTTCTCCAGACCAACAGCCTTCAAAGTGTCCATCGCTGATTTAATTCTGGGCATCTTGTCATTTGCATGAGACGCAAAAAGAGTGTTCCTGGAAACTGTTAATTCAAAATGTGGTGTTATGCTTCTGGCTTAAGTCCAGTTATCCGAGCCAAGATGATCTACATGCACAGATGCTAGGACAGTATCCACAAGTACCAAGATCCAATGTATCACACTTATTATCTGGTTCAACACCGGGCCACCTTCATTCGAGATATATTGGAAATCTTGTCTATCCTCTTTTGGGAGTTTCTTCGACTTCAATGGGTGGTGGGCTGTCAACTTCTGCGGGGACTTTGTTGCCAATGTGTGTTTTGACAGTAAACACCAAGGATGCTGCTATGGCGTACCTGTCGACAGTGAGCACACCGGTAGATGTTCTGTCCTCGACATCATATTTTTTGATGTTGACTGGAACATCTTATCTGGTGTTGATGACTCTCTCTGGCTCTCCCTCTCTGAGAGTCCTTTCGGGGAGAGGAGGACTTGTTGTAAGAAGACAGACCTTCCCCAAGGCCTCTTGATGAACCAGTTGTAGCAGCCTGCCTTCTTCCTTGGAGACCATGTAGACTGATATTTTCTCTGTCCTTTAAAGTATGCTTGAAGAACTTATGACAGTGGCCACAAGTCTCAGGATGATGATACTCCAGAAGTCAAACAATACAGACAGACTGACGGTCTGTCGGAGTCTTTTTCTTTACACAGGAAGGCCTCTTCACAAAAAATGAAGGCACTCTTGAAAGTAAAATGAACTATTTTCTGACAGTAAAATGTCCATCTGCACTCCAAGTGCTGAAGAATGTCAAATGACTTTTAAAATAAAAAGGTTTTTGGAAAGTTTTTCCAATATTTTCTACCAAAAAAGGTAGAGCTCAATGCTTAACAATCCTGTCTCCAGGACCTAACTATCACCTGTCAGGCATGATAGGATACAGGGGGTACTGTGAGTTTCCTATAGTCACAGTGTCAGTTTTCGCTACTATTCTTTGAATGGCAGCCAATTGGCTAGCAATGTCTCATATTCCCTTTCCTTTTCCTTTCAAAAAATGTTTGTGAAAGATTTTCTAGTCATTTTTTATTAGACATTTTTCTATGTAAATAGGGTCCAGATGTAGTCGCAAAGTGGAATGTAGGATGGTGTCCCTGACACCATCTGCGACCCGCAAGGGGGTCGCAAAGGCCAACCTCATTAATATTAAGGAGGTGGGTCGCAATTTGTGACCCCCTTGCGAGTGGCGGCATTCACAGGGATGGTGGCCTGCTGCGGAAAGCAGACCACCACGTCTGTGGCTGCTTTTTAATAAAGCAGGTTTTTTTTTTTGTAATGCAGCCCGTTTTTCTTAAAGGAAAACGAGATGCATTACAAAAACGAAAAATGAAATAGGACCACTGTCTGCTCTGAAAAAATGTTTGCAGTTCCATTCACAAAGGGGAAGGGGTCCCCATCCCCTTTTGCGAATGGGTTACTACCCATTTCAAATGGGTACAAACTGCGATTGCTTTGCGACCGCGGTCACAAAGCAATCTGGCATTGCACTGTGACTCGCAATTAGGAAGGGGACTCCCCTTCCTAATTGCGACTCGCAAACTCGTTTTGAGATTCTGTAACCAGGTTACCGAATCGCAAAATGGGTTTTGTGGATTGCAAAGTGCAGTTTGCTCGTCGCAAACAGCATAATTCGCTGTTTGCGATGTGCAAACTGTTTGCTACATCTGGCCCTAGGTTTTTAAAACTGAAATTAAATGTAATCTGGCCATTTTTAGCCTTTCTTTAGGCTGAGAATATACATCTAAGGCACTACGTGCAAAGTTTATTATATAAATAAAGAAAATGTTAAGAGTGCTCAAGAATCTATGCACCTAGGAGGGACTATTCAGTGCTTATGACTATTGATGAGGATCCCCTGGAAGAAAATGTTTATTTATTTTGACACAATAAAACAGGCATAAATTTAATTTAATGTTATGGAAAAATTACAAATAAGAAAAAAAATGTTTAGTTAAAAAATGTAATTTATTTTTAAAAAGATAATTAAATTAATTTAAGTTCATTCTATACATGACTTTTCAATTTTTTTAGTGCATAATAAGTAAATACATACATTGTGCTTTCACAGGCATTTTTTAAATAAATCTTTAAACATTCATTTTAATTGAATTTAATATATTTAAAGTACCTAAATACTTATTTGAAAATGATGTTCATAGTGTGAAGTTACTATTAATAACTTCTGACAGAAAAGCTCTTCGCCACCAGGTCAGAGAGCTCTCTATGGTAAGGTACAGGAAAAATATTAAGCGTTTATAAAAATTTCTTAAGGGGTCTATTTTAAGTCCTGGCAATCATTATAGTCTATGGGATAGTGTTGCAGTACCAGTGGTTGGCCGTTTGCCATACTGCACCTACTCCACACCTGAGCTGGAGGACATTTACTACTGTTTTGGGTCCTTTTGTAGGTCTCGCCTACACAACGCATGTGCTGTGCTGCAAGATGTTTTGTTCACAACTGAGTGGGCTCACAACCCACCCACCTCATACCATTAGTTGTTTTTGTTGGCATCTCATTTTTATTGTTTCAATTGCTTAGCTCCTTTCCTTCCTTTGTTGTTTTAGCTCCTTTCTGAAACATGGACTAGGACATGTGCTCTTCCTCATCTTTGTTCGTCCACATGTATGTGCAACACACTAGTTTTTTTCAATTTATAGGCATATCAGTATGATTCCTGGATGTGGAATGTGCTTTCTTACTTATAGCGAGCCGCGGCTCGCGACAAATAGAAGGGGTAGGGCAGCGTACGCGTGCAGGGAGGAGGTGTAAATAAAAATTAAATTAAAAAATGAAAACAAAAACACTTATCTCCTCTACCACGCGCCGCTGCTCTGTCCCTCGTCGGTCCATGCTGCAGTCACAGGCTCCAAGCCTGCCCTGCGGCCAATCCTGATGCTTTTCAAAGCAGCATCAGAATTGGCTGGGAGCGCCTAGCCAGGGAGCTCCCAGGCAGACTTGGAGCCTGTGCAGGCTCTCTCAAGCCCGGCGAGAGAGCCTACTGCGCATGTGTGTTTGGCCAGCCCGAGACGGCCAGCCAAACATACATGCGCAGTGAGGGGCAGTGCTGAGCACTCCCCATCGCTGCTCTTCACCCCGTGGCCTGCCCCTTTAAAAGAAAAGGATAATAAACAAAGTTTATCATCCTTTTCTTTAAAAGGTTTGCAGCTGCCGCTGCTGGTGGGCGGCACTCCTCCGCCACAATGGAGGAGCCGCCCCTGCTTTTAGCACAGGCATACTGCTTATTATTTATGTTGCTTTAAATATGCTTTAGTTCCTTACCTTCACAATGCTGTACTACTCTACACCACTCTGCCCTGTTGTACGCCACTCTATGCCACTCTACACCATTCCATTCTATGCCACTCTATGCCACTCCACTTTATGGTGCTCTATGCCACTCCATTCTAAGCCACTCTATGCTATTTTATCCGACTGTACCCTATGCCACTTCACTCTACCCCACCCCATTCTACTCTATGGCACAATATGCCACTCCATTCTACGCCACTCCACTCTACACCACTCCAATCTACGCCAGTCTACTCCTTGCCACAATACTCATTGCTATTCTACACCATTCTGCTCTACGCCACTCTATTCTATACCATACTGCTTCACTCAATGCCACTCCACACTACTCCACTCTACTCTACGCCTCTCCACTGTACGCCAATCCACTCTACAGCACTTCACTCCACAACACTCTATTCTGCGTCACTCCACTCCACTATTCCCAGTTCTATGCCACTCCACTCTACATCACTCTACTCTTTGCCACTCTACTCTATGCTACTCCACTCTAGACCACTCAACTCTACTTTATACTGCTGCACTCTGCTCTACACTACTCACTCAACCTCATTTCACTTTACACCACTCTACTGTACAACACTCTACCCTCTGCCATTCCACTCTACTTTACGCAACTCCATGCCATTCTACAACTCTCTACTCTAAGCCACTCCACTCTACTCCATGCAACTCTATTCCACTCCACCCCACTTCATGCCACTATATGCCACTCTACTCTGCACCACTCCACTGTACCATATGACACTCTCTTCTATGTCATTCCACTCCATGCCATTCCACTGTATGCCACTCTACTTCACGCTACTCTACACTATGCCACTCTACTCTACACCACTAATGGCATTCCAGTCTTTAGCAATCTAATCTATGCCACTCTACTCTATGCCACGCTATGCCACTCCACTCCACTCTAATTCACTCCAGGATACGACACTTTACGCCACTCCACTCCATTCTACACTACTCCACACCACCCCAATCCACTCCACAAATGTCATTCTTTGCCACTCCACTCTACACCAGCCTACTCTACGCCACTTTACTCTACTCTATGTCACTCTAACCTACGCCACTGTAGTCTACACCACACTTCACTCTACTATACAGCACTCTACTCTGTTCCAATGGTTGGGAACAGGGCTATGTCCAAACCATGTTTCATTGAGGCCAACTTGGAGGCACATGTTGTCCGAGTTAAGTTTGAGAGTTTCCAGAATGTGTTTCAGGATGTTACTGAGGCAGAAGAGATTCACAAGCAGACCTCCAGATCCATGCATACGCACTA
Organism: Pleurodeles waltl; assembly: GCF_031143425.1. Lineage (NCBI taxonomy): Eukaryota > Metazoa > Chordata > Amphibia > Caudata > Salamandridae > Pleurodeles > Pleurodeles waltl. Next base: position 76,045,392 of record NC_090451.1, on the reverse strand, counting down.
GTACTGGCTTTTGTGAAGAGACTGCCAACAGTGAAAAGTACAGTATGAAGTTACAAGCAGGAACCAGCAATCAACATGAAAATGGATTGGTAATAGGTGAAAAACTCTGTCCTCTGTAGTTTTGGTGGAATGAATATTCTTGACAGAATCCTCGCATTCTCTAAGTCCCGGTGCCCTTTTGTAACTTCATGCCAAGCTTTTTAATATTGTAAGCAGGATAGGCTGAGCACATTCTCACCTGCACCTTGTGAGTTTGGATGCATGGCACATTTGGCTGCTTTTGCTGAACTTAAGAGATTGCCAACAGCTTCTTGGCAATCTCTTAGTTACAGCGAAAATAGCTGAATATATGCCCTGTATCCAAACTCAGGGGGTGCAGGTGTCTATAGTGTTGATAGATTTGTACAGCACAGCATGGGATTGTATTGGAATTACATTTATATAACACTTACTGCTCATGATGAGGCGCTGAAGTGCTTTATGCTTAAGTAGTATGCTACTTTTGAAACCCAAGATCAGAAGATAATCTATTAACTACTGTTGCTTATTGTTGGTTATTGTGATTAGTCTTGTGCTTTCAATGAAACTATGTTTATGCATTTACTCCAGTTTCTTTGTGGTAGTTGAAGTTAACTTAAGTTAGATTTGATCATTAGTGTGAGTTCATGCAAATGGTTTGTGAGATGAGTAAACGAGATACAGGTTAAATTTTGTTTGATTGCAGGGATATGATTTAAAAAAATAGATTGTGCCCTAAGGGGTGAGATGTGAGACGTTTGCTGAAATACAATAGTAGAGAGACAGGTATTTGGCAGAACAGCTACATTCAGAGGGAGTAATGCATGCAGAAGATGGAGGACGCAGAAGAAAAGATTTATTCTGCAGCGAGGAGTGGAGAGAACATTTAATAATTTTGACTCAAAGTCAAGAAAATATTGGCGAAGGAGGCTTTTTTGGAACACTATGCACTCTGAGGATGTAAAACTGTAGAAGGAGTGATGTGTGCCACATTTAGGTAGCTGCTACATGTTTAGCATCTTTGGTGTTCTGTTTTGTAGTCAAAGGTGTTGAAACTTTGTTATTTTGATAGGTAACATAAACAGTGAAGATTATTCACATTTCTAGCAAAGGCTAAGAAAGATATTGGCCCTCATTATGACATTGGTGGTAAATTCCACTTACCGCCATGCTGACTGCCGCCAACATACCGCAGCGGTGACGGATATTCGCTAACCATATTATGACACACACACATCAATCCGTCACTATTCAGACACACACAAATCCGCCAGCCCAAAGGTCAGTGATAAAGTGGCGGTAGCAAAACCCACACCGTTATGCCAACAGAACAACGACCATCACATTATGACCCACGAATCACCACAGCGGCCATTCAGTGGCAGTAAACCATTGGGGGTGCATACCGCCGCACTCAAAATACACACCCACAAACAAAACAGCACCACATTGGACAATTCAAACTACACACACCTGACACCCATACACACAACACACCCACGCACTCACACCACTATAAAACACACACCCACATTATCCACAACCCTTTTTAAACTTCAAACCATTGCCAACAGAGTGACATCACAACTACAGACAAGACCAGACCCACACACCACCATCACCTATACACCATCCACGCACTTTACAACACACAACCCAACACATCACCCTACACACACTCACACACACCACTCACACTACACTCATGGCACCACAACGACACCCCAGATTCTCTGAGGAGGAGCTCAGGGCAATGGTGGAGGAAGTCATCCGGGTAGAGCCACAGCTATTTGGGTCACAGGTGCAGCAGATATCCATTGCTAGGAAGATGGGGCTATGGCGGAGAATCATGGACAGGGTCAACGCCATGGGACAGCACCCCAGAACAAGGGATGATATCAGGAAGAGGTGTAACGACCTACATGGGAAGGAACGTTCCATTGCAGCAAGACACCAAATAGCTGTACAGAGGACTGGAGGTGGACCCCCACCTCCTCCCCCGCAACTAACAACATGGGAGGAGCAAATCTTGGCAATCATGCATCCTGAGGGCCTGGCAGGAGTAGCAGGAGGACTGGACTCTGGTAAGTCAACTCTATACTACTATCACCCCCCTACCTGCATGCCATCACATACCCCCACCCCACCCTCACTCCCATCACTCCACCACCTCCCACACACCTCACCATCACATTTCACTCATCCCAATGCCAAGCCCTGCATGCACTACCAAAGCATGGACACCTATCACTACAGCATGCACACTATAGAGAGAATCAGCTAGCCCACCAAATAACAACTCACACAAGGCAAAGCTGCAGGGCAATAACAACCATAGAGGGCAACCCACCCATGCACAAGATGTCACACAGGGCAACAATAACACTGTATTTACATCCCCACAGGTATCCCAGCCAATGTCACCGGAGAAGAGGTGCCAGCAACATCCAGTCCCCCCACAGAAGAGGCCCACAGTGATGACAGCAGCTCTGCTCACCTGGATCTGGATGACCAACCTGGCCCATCAGGGAACTCCGGACAGTCGGTTACCCAGGTATAGTCTCACACCACCACAGAGCCTCCCCCCTCAGGAAACACCACCACAGCACCCACCCAGCAGGCCCATACCTCTGTCCCCAGGACACGTCAATCAGCAGTGTGTCCACCACTGCAGGGACCCCAGGGCACACTACAAACCCAGGACAATCACGGACCTGGGGTAAGTGGCAGTGGGCACACGTTCAGGGGACAGAGGCACAGGACAACAGGGAAGCTGGGAGGACTGCTGTGTGACGGGGGAGGACAGGCCCAGGGAACCGACCCTCCAGGAGGCACTCACTGCGATCCTGGGAGCCGACCAACATTCCTAGGATACGCTGGGCCAGATTCTGGACAAGATGCAGGAGAAAATGCAGCTGCAGGAGGGACAGTACCTGGGGATCAGGGAGGACTTGAAGTCCATTAACACCACCATGGTCTCCATTGCAGGGGTGCTGGCAGACATGGCCAACAGTATGAGGGAGGCAGTGGCACACCACCGGGTCCCTGACACTAGCCTGACTACTGAACAGCCCTCCACCTCCGCTGCCGCTAGTAGACAGGAGGGCCCGCCACAGGACCAACAGGCCACCAGCACCCTTCCCCTTGCAGAAGGTGAACCACCACGCAAACGTTCCCTGCGATCTAGTCAGAAGCCAGAGACTTCTGTCAAAGACCCTGCCAGGAAATAAGACTCTACTCATTGTCACCATTGTGTCCCACTCTGTCACCCTGTCCACCTTGAACTCCCATTGCTCCCCTTCCTATGCCCCCTTTGACACTGCATCTGTGATACAAATAGAATGGACTCTACCCTGGACTTTCCTCCATCATCAACCCAGCCCATTGCACTAACCCCTCTTCTTCAGAGCACTGCAATAAACACACTTAGAAAAAATACAAGTATGGTGTATGTCAAATGATTTCCAAATGTATTTGTTTAATAAGGTTCAACCAGTGCAGTTCAACTGTACAGTAATGTTTACATAGGAAAGACCTGTAGTTGGCTGCACTGAACACACCAGAAGCAATAGTGGATCACAAACATCTGCAGAAAGAGATGCCGAAGGGTACAGTGAGTGGGCATAGAAATAGGAATTCACAGCCTGCCAGTGACAATGCCACACATCAAACTGTAAATGAAATGTGAAATAACACTGTCTTACCTGTCTGTCATTGGAAGTATTGATGAATGACTGCGCTTCTGTTGTCCTCATCCTCTGCCTCCTCACTCTCACTGTCCACAGGGTCCACTGCTGCCACACGGCCATCTCCAGTCTCCTCTTTCTGCGGGAAAAGGCACATAGTGGCGCAAGGCAAGGTTGTGCAACATACAGCATGCCACGATGATCTGGCAGACCTTCTTGGGTGAGTAGCACAGGGATTCACCAGTTAGATGGAGGCAACGAAATCTGGCCTTCAGGAGGCCGAATGTCCTTTCTATTATCCTTCTTGTTCGCCCATGTGCCTCATTGTAACGTTCCTCAGCCCTTGTCCTGGGATTCCTCACAGGGGTCAGTAGCCATGAGAGATTGGGGTAACCAGAGTCACCTGCAAATATCGAGGGACAACTGTTAGCCCCACACTCACGTTAGGGCCCACAATATACCCACACACCAACATCCACTGGGTGGGAACCAGGGCTCACCAATTAGCTACACCCTGTGCCTCTGGAGTTGGGCTATCACATTTGGGATGCTGCTATTTCACAGGATAAAGGCATCATGCACAGACCCAGGATACTTTGCATTGACGTGGGAGATGTACTGGTCCACCAGGCACACCATCTGGACATTCAAGGAGTGAAAACTATTTCAATTTCTGAACACCTGTTCATTCTGCCGGGGGGAGACAAATGCAATATGTGTTCCATCAGATGCCCCAGTGATGTTGGGGATATATCACATTGCATAGAAGTCAACTTTCACTGTGGCCAAATCCTCCACCTGGTGGAAAACAACTTAGCTGCAGCCAACACTCTGGTCAGCACTATTGAGAACATTGGCTGTGACATTGCTGCTGCCAAGCCCACTGTCACTTGGAAAGAGCCAGTTGCCAGGAAATGGAGCACAGATAGCACTTGCACAAGAGGGGGGATCCTGTGGGGTGATGGAAAGCAGATATTAGGTCAGGCTCCAGTTGGGCACACAGCTCTGTGATTGTGGCCCTGTCAAGTTTATAGGTGAGAATAATGTGCCTGTCCTCCATTGTTGCCAAGTCCACCAGCGTCTGTACACTGGGGGATGTCTCCATCTCCTATTCATCCGCAGCGGTTGCAATCTATGTGGCAAAAGAGTGAGCAGCTGGTCATTATCTGTACATTGCAACCACTACAGCTCTATGCATATTGTGATTGTTACATTATTTAGGTGTGATAGGTCCAAAATGTGAATTTGTGTACTGTGACGCAGTTAGGATCCATGGCCTGCAACCCCCCCTGAAATGGCGCCCGCCTGTCCAGTATGGAGGGACAGGTGGAAGTGAGGTAATTCCGCTGACATTGAGTGCTGTTGCGGGAGGCGTCGAGAACCGCTGTGCAAATCCTCATTGGTTGTCATTGGGCCCTATGGGGTACAGTGACCAATGGTGATGTACGCCGGCAGTGACGTGACCACCATTTTCTATCTGTTCACACACTTACTACCTGACCTTCAACAGGAGAGGACCTACACTGCATGTGCTGCTGTGACCTGTGTCTGGAACCGACCATGGCTAGTGTGACTGGGGAAAGGGCCCCTGCCTTCACCTCGGCGGAGTTGGAGAGACTGGTGGATGGGGTCCTACCCCAGTACCGACTGCTGTATGGACCTCCAGACCAACAGGTGAATACACTGTGAGTACAATGCATGGGCCATGAATGCATTGAGTGCTGTGTGTGAAGGCCTCGTGTGAGGGGGGTTGGTGGATGGGCCATGGGCAGCGTGCAGCATGTATGCTGGGCAAAACACAAATGATGAACGGAATGCGGAACCAATCAAACATTCATCCCCAGTCCCAGATCTGGGTTTAATCCATCGTTCTTTTGCTCACCATGCCACCCCAGTTTAGACAAAGCCATATGCAAATCAGTCTTTACCCTGTTCCTCATGGGAACAGTCCAGCCGGAACTGCCGGGCCCTCCCTGGACCGGAAACAAGCATCCTGGGACTGGTTTCAGGGTTTCACCCTTCGTCAGCCAGGCTAGCTTGAATCCAGTGGCAAAGTAAGCTCGGGACCCACGTCTGGGCATACCCGGCGCACTTAAGGTAGCAAAAGCAAAGCAAAACACAATGATGGACGTAATGTAGAACCAATCAAACATTAACCCCTAGTCACAGATCTGGGTTTAATCCATCGTACTTTTGCTCACCATGCCACCCCAGTTTAGACCCAGCCATATGCAAATCAGTCTTGACCATGTTCCTCATGGGAACAGTCCAGCCCGAACTGCCAGGCCAGGTCCTCCCTGAACCGGAAACAAGCATACTCGTACCGGTTTCAGGGTTTCACCCTTCATCAGCCAGGCTAGCTTGAATCCAGTGGCATAGTGAGCCCGGGACCCAAGTCTGAGCATACCCGGCACACTTATGGCGGCAAAGGCAAAGCAAAGCACGAATGATGGACGGAATGTGGAACCAATCAAACATTCACCCCCAGTCACAGATCTGGGTTTAATCCATTGTTCTTTTGCTCACCATGCCACCCCAGTTTAGACCCAGCCATATGCAAATCAGTCTTGACCCTGTTTCTCATGGGAACAGTCCAGCCCAAACTGCCAGGCCAGGTCTTCCCTGGACCGGAAACAAGCATCCTGGGTCCGGTTTCAGGGTTTCACCCTTCATCAGCCAGGCTAGCTTGAATCCAGTGACATAGTGAGCCCGGGACCCACGTCTGAGCATACCCGGCGCACTTATAGCGGCAAAAGCGAAGCAAAACAAAAATGATGGACGGAATGTGGAACCAATCAAACATTCACCTCCAGTCACAGATCTGGTTTTAATCCATCGTTCTTTTGCTCACCATGCCACCCCAATTTAGACCCAGCCATATGCAAATCAGTCTTGACCCTGTTCCTCATAGGAACAGTCCAGTCTGAACTGCCATGCCAGGTCCTTCCTGAACCGAAAACAAGTATCCTGGGACCGGTTTCAGGGTTTCACCCTTAACCAGCCAGGCTAACTTGAATCCAGTGGCATAGTGAGCCCGGGACCCACGTCTGGGCATACCCGGCGCACCTATGGCGGCAAAAGCAAATCAAAACACAAATGATGGACGGAATGCAGAACCAATCAAACATTCACCCCCAGTCACAGATCTGGGTTTAATCCATCGTTCTTTTGCTCACCATGCCACCCCAGTTTAGACCCAGCCATATGCAAATCAGTCTTGACCCGGTTTCTCATGGGAACAGTCCAGCCCGAACTGCCAGGCCACGTCCTCCCTTGACCGGAAACAAGCATCCTGGGTCAGGATTCAGGGTTTCACCCTTCATAAGCCAGGCTAGCTTGAATCCAGTGACATAGTGAGCTCGGGACCCACGTCTGGGCATACCCGGTGCACTTATGGCAGCAAAAGCAAAGCAAAACACAAATGATGGACGGAATGCGGAACCAATCAAACATTCACCCCCAGTCACAGATCTGGGTTTAATCCATCGTTCTTTTGCTCACCATGCCACCCCAGTTTAGACCCAGCCATATGCAAATCAGTCTTGACCCTGTTCCTCATGGGAAACATCCAGCCTGAACTGCCAGGCCAGGTCCTTCCTGGACCGGAAACAAGCATCCTGGGACCAGTTTCAGGGTTTCACCCTTCATCGGCTAGGCTAGCTTGAATCCAGTGGCATTGTGAGCCCGGGACCCACGCCTGGGCATACCCGGCGCACTTATGGCAGCAAAAGCAAAGCAAAACACAAATGATGGACGGAATGCGGAACCAATCAAACATTCAACCCCAGTCACAGATCTGGGGTAATTCATCGTTCTTTTGCTCACCATGCCACCCCAGTTTAGACCCAGCCATATGCAAATCAGTGTTGACCCTGTTCCTCATGGGAGCAGTCCAGCCCGAACAACCAGGCCAGGTCCTCCCTAGACCGGAAGCAAGCATCCTGGGACCGGTTTCAGGGTTTCACCCTTCATCAGCCAGGCTAGCTTGAATCCAGTGGCATAGTGAGCCCGGGACCCACGTCTGGGCATACCCGGTGCACTTATGGCAGCAAAAGCAAAGCAAAACACAAATGATGGACGGAATGCGGAACCAATCAAACATTCACCCCCAGTCACAGATCTGGGTTTAATCCATCGTTCTTTTGCTCACCATGCCACCCCAGTTTAGACCCAGCCATATGCAAATCAGTCTTGACCCTGTTCCTCATGGGAAACGTCCAGCCTGAACTGCCAGGCCAGGTCCTTCCTGGACCGGAAACAAGCATCCTGGGACCAGTTTCAGGGTTTCACCCTTCATCGGCTAGGCTAGCGCCCGGGACCCACGCCTGGGCATACCCGGCGCACTTATGGCAGCAAAAGCAAAGCAAAACACAAATGATGGACGGAATGCGGAACCAATCAAACATTCAACCCCAGTCACAGATCTGGGTTAATCCATCGTTCTTTTGCTCACCATGCCACCCCAGTTTAGACCCAGCCATATGCAAATCAGTCTTGACCCTGTTCCTCATGGGAGAAGTCCAGCCCGAACAACCAGGCCAGGTCCTCCCTGGACCGGAAGCAAGCATCCTGGGACCGGTTTCAGGGTTTCACCCTTCATCAGCCAGGCTAGCTTGAATCCAGTGGCATAGTGAGCCCGGGACCCACGTCTGGGAATACCCGGCACACTTATGGTAGCAAAAGCAAAGCAAAACACAAATGTTGGACGGAATGCAGAACCAATCAAACATTCACCCCCAGTCACAGATCTGGGTTTAATCCATTGTTCTTTTGCTCACCATGCCACCCCAGTTTAGACCCAGCCATATGCAAAACAGTCTTTTTTCTTTTTTTTTTTAAATATTTTTATTGATTTTATATTTAAAAAAATAATACAAATTGTTCAATTTGCAACCACAGGATAAACCAATACAATAACTAATATCTAGATCATTTAACAATCACACACCCCCCCAATATGCACTTCACGGAACACTTCTAGTTTTACAGTATCATTCCTGGCTGCACCCTCCATAGATTTATCCTTTATTGTTTACTTTATACAGGCATTCGCTCGTGACCAGTGTGGGCCTTGTTTGCATGCATGAGTTCCCTGGCTGCCTGAGGAGGGCGCCATCCGGATTGGTATATGCTGATAGCTACCCTGGTTTTCTGCTCCTCACGTGTTGCTGGGACTGTGGTAACGAAAATTTGATGGACAATTATTTCTAGAGAGATGGGAGAAAATGAAGTGTGTGCGCTATGATGCCTGGGTGCCCTATGAATTTTGTTACCGTAATGGGTGATGCAGGGGAATTTATGTCGTGATTATCGCGAGTATATATGCCCCGATTCAAGGAGGCTTCTCATCGTTTTTGGCCTCCAATTTTGTTACCAAATCATCCCAAGTTGAGCATTCTGTGTGTTGTCGCCCTTCGCGCACCATTCTTTTTAGTACCTGGTATTCAGTGCGAGCCCAGCGTATTATTAGAGAGTACCAGGATTTCAGATCAGGAGCCTTAGGGGCTTTCCAATGCATTGCTATTAATCTTTTGTACATTAAAAAGGCCAAGTCTATAAATTTGTGCAGGTGTCTTTGTTTTTTTGGTCTCTTCCTCAGTCCCAGCAGGCAGGACCCAGGGTCTGCTAACAGTGCAAGTCCCGTTAGCCCAGATACCTCCCCTACCACCTCCGCCCAGGCCTTTTGTATATTAGGGCAATCCCATACCATGTGGTAGAAGGGTGCTGACGGTATTTTGCATCTGGGGCATGTTGGTTCTGAATCAGGGAACATGCGCTTTATTCTGGCTGGGGAAAGATATGTTTGGTGCGTGTAATTGAATTGGGTGTATCTAAATCTGGGATTCCTTGACACACCTCTGATGTGAGACAAGGCCTTGGGCCAGTCTTCCAGTGGGATCGGGGTGGGGAGTACCGCATTCCATCTACTCCATGCTTTCCCTGCCTGTGCATCAGGAGTCTTATTGAGGATTCTATATAGATTGGATATTATTTTTGTTTGATCATTGTATTGTAGAAGCTGGTGGAGCACTGGGGAGTTCTCTGGTTCCAAAGTGCCCATTCCCCATATTTTTCTAATTTCATGACATACGGCATGATATGTCAGGAACTGACCCGAATTTATCTCTGTGAGGGCCTGGAGAGCCTTGAACGTCATTAATTTGCCGTCTTCAAAGCAATCCCCTACTGTCTGTAGTCCTGCTTCATTCCACAGCTTTACAGCTTGCGTTCCAGCTGCAGTCCCCGCCAATAGATAATTTAGCGGTATGTGTGGGGAGTAAGGAAGCTTATCCGCTCCTCTTTGCACATATTTAACCCAACACGCATGCGCGGCTGCAAGCAAAGGGTTAACCAGTACCGCTTTGGGGGGCTTTGATGTCAGCCAATTTAAAAGGGGGGTCCCGTTCCGCCGAGGCTCTAGGCTCATGGGTTCCGCTTGCTCTGGTCTGTGGATCCAATATTGGACCCACTGAAGTTGTGCGGCAGCATAGTATCTTTCGAAATTCGGAGTTCCCAGGCCACCGTTATCCAACGGGCATTGCAATGTGGATAGCGCCACTCGCGCTCCACCCCCTCCCCAAATGAGCTGCAGTAATGCTGTGTTTAAGTTGCCGAAGAAACTTATGGGAATGGTTATCGGCAGGGCCGCAAAATAATATAGGAGCCGAGGTAGAATCAACATGTTAGCTATCGCCACCTTACCGGGCAGCGAGAGCGGGAGCTTGTTCCAAAATTGTAGGGAGCCTTTTATGGAAGTTAGCACCTTCCCCAGGTTCCAGTCTCTTAAGTCTTCTGTGGCATGATATATATTTATCCCAAGATATTTAAATGTTGTAGGGCACCACTTTAGGTGCCCTACCTCTGGGGGGTCTTGGTTGTTGGGGGCCCTTTTTGCCAGGGGGAACACACAGGACTTCTCCCAGTTTACCACAAGGCCAGACAGGCCTCCAAATTCAGCTAATAAGGACATCACAGGTGGGATAGCTGCACAACCGTTCCTGATATATATCAAAGCATCATCTGCATATAATGAAATCGTGTGATGTAACCCGTTCCTAATAATTCCCCATTCGTGCTCCATGAGGCGTACTTTTGCCGCTAACGGTTCCATTGCTATGGCAAACAGTAGCGGGGATAAGGGACATCCCTGCCGTGTCCCCCTGGAAATCGGGAAACTATCAGAAATCACCCCGCCTGTCTTCACCCTCGCGCTTGGATTAGAATACAATGTCCGAACCCAACAAATGTAATTAGAGCCTATTCCCATACGGGCCATCGTAGCCATCAGGAAGTCCCATTCCAGCGTATCAAAGGCCTTTTCTATGTCTAGTGAGAGCACCATTTCCTCCTGTGCAATCTTGGGGGTGTCTCCTATTATACTCAGCAATCTGCGAATATTTAGGAAGGTGTTACGCTTTGGGATGAAGCCATTTTGATCTGCATGAATCAATAAGTGCATGAGGGGGGCTAACCTATTAGCCAGTATTTTGCCTAATATTTTGCAGTCTGTATTTAACAGCGATAGTGGTCTATAAGATTTAACATCCGTGTGGTCTCGACCCTGTTTAGGGAGTACCACTATCATAGCTTCCCTTTGAGATATAGGTAAGCTTTCTTTAGTCCACGCCTCCTGGAACACTCCTAACAGATGGGATTTTAGGCTGGGTAAATAGGCTTTATAATACTCCGAGGGGAGGCCGTCTGCGCCTGGCGCTTTGTTCCTGGGTAGCTGTGCAAGGGCTAGTTCTATTTCTTCTGTTGTTATGGGGATTTCAATTCCATCTCTATCTGTTTGTGGTAGTTGGGGTAGGCAGGAGTCCGCCAGGAAGGCCTCAAGTTGTGTAGCTGTGCACGAGGTACGTTTAGTGTATAAGTTTGAGTAGTAATTCCTAAACGTCTCGTTTATTTCTACTTGCGTAGTAGCCATCTCATGTGCGCCCACCCGAATGGCACCTATCGGAGCTTGCTGTCTGTCCTCGCGGAGTAGCCACGCTAGCATTCTACTTGATCTGTCTCCTTCTGTTTGCAACCTGGTTAAGTAATAGTTGTAGTCGTGACAGCGGAGCCTGCTATCTGCCTCATTATATTTTGAGCGCTTTTCTTTGAGGACAGTGCTAGTAATTTCCCCCCGTGCTACCGCTATTTCCGCAATCCTTAGCTCCTTCTCTAGTTTGCTAATTTCCGCCTGTAAAGAGCGTCTCACTCCCCACGTAGTGGACATGCATACTCCGCGTGCCACTACCTTGTGGGCATCCCATTCTATCGCCCGGGTTGTTGCAGACATAGCGTTTGTTTCCCAATATTGGCCTATAGATTTCCCCAATGTTGCGGCGAATGCTTGATCTTGCAGAGCCTCCGCCTGGAATCTCCAAGTGGGAATTGCCTGACGTGCCCTGCCCCAATTCAGTGTTACTCTCAGAGGCGCATGGTCCGAGACTGTCTTTGCCAAGTATTCAGATTCAGTGATCAGCGCCCCTATTTCGCGGGTGCCCCATACTATGTCTATTCTAGTGTGGGTGTTATGTGGGACCGAGTAAAATGAATATTCTTTTTGCTCTGGATGGCCTAATCGCCATATATCATATAGACCCATAACATTTGCCCATTCTTGCAGGGGACTTACGGGATTCCTACTAGATGATGCGCTCGGTTGGGCACTGGTTCTGTCCAATGCTGCTGATGGGGTACTGTTAAAATCACCGCCCCAGATGGCTAGGGGCATGGGGTGGGACAGCAACGTTGGGGTGAGAGTGGTAAGAAAGCCCGAGATGCCACTGTTGGGGGCGTATACCCCGATCACAGCCATTTGTCTGCCGTCTAATCTGCCCTCAACTACTACGTACCTCCCTCCCTGGTCTATCTTGTGTGCTGACATGAGGAATGGGACTCCCGCCGCTATCCAAATCAACACCCCTCTCGCAAAGGCCGAGTATGTTGTGCCTATCAACTGGCCTCCCCACTTCGTGCGCAGGTCGCGTATGTCCCCATCTAGCATATGTGTCTCTTGCAGAATAGCGATATGCACTCCTAGTCTTTTAAGTCGAGCGTGCACTCTATCCCGTTTGCTCAGCATCCCAAGGCCCCTGATATTCCATGTTAATATAATATACTGGTTTTTCGTATTAATTCGAGAGGACATCATATGGGGTACTGGGGATATGTTGCTGTGTTGTGGATATGGGCTTTAGTGTTGGCCCACCTGGTCTCTGCCTTTCTGTTGCTGATGTTTAAATATAGCGGGTGCAGATCTATGTTTTGTGCGTTAAGTAATTCCGACTCTTGCATTTCTGCTGAACTGTTAGTCCCCACCCCCCTAATTAAACCCCCTGTACTACTTACAACTACAGTGAAACTACAAAACTTAAAAGTGTGTGAAATAACTCTTATCCGGTTGGATTTGCATAGTGGGATTCTCATATCGTACAGACGTGGCTCTTGTAAAGGGCTCACATCGTGCCGCAGACTTAGTCTGCCAATATCGTCAGGCGCCCCCCCTTGGCATAAATCCGTTCCCTCTGGCCCCGCCCATCCGCCATGTACCACCTACTTATGCCCCCAATCACTTAGCTTAGTGTTTATATCAAAGATGCATATTGTTGAAGGCACTTTATCCCCACGTCTCGGCAGTGCCGCAGAGTCTCTGTAGGATTTCAAGTTACAAGCATCGTCCCTGGTAGTCTCTCTGGGCCTGAACGAATAGTTTACAGTTTGTCGGCAGTTCTTGGGGTGACCTTCGGCCCCCCCAGTTCTCCTGTTACCGTGGATGCGGAGCTGGCTGTGTCTGAGTCCGATCCCTGCTCCTCAAGACCACTAGCAATTGTACTGCGGCTTTGCATGTGTAACGGCGTCTCTTTCAGCACTTTTGCTCTTTCCTCTGCTGCTTGCCAGACGTTGGGCTGGCCTCTGGTGCGCCGTTTGGATCGCTTCCTTGGAGCAGGTTTTTGCCATTTCTCGTCCCCCTCTTCATCCTCCCGGGGGTGTGCAAGGCCCTTGGCGTGGAGCCATGTCCAGGCATCCTCGGGATTGGTGAATATATGGGTACGGTCCTCCATCACTACCCTTAGCTTGGCCGGGAGCAGCAGGGCAGGGCTCTGCTCTCGTAAGCGTTGCTTGACTCTAACAAAAGAGTTGCATTGGTTCTGCACCTCCTGCGTAAAGTCTGGGTCCGGGCCCTTATTGCGGAATTGTTGCAATATTGTGTCTCGGTCTCTATAGTTCAAGAACCTGGCAATCAATGGCCTGGGGGACTGGCCGGGGGCCGGAGGCCTGCCCGGGACTCTGTAAGCCCTTTCAACTGAGAAAAACTTGGATGGAGCCCCATTTAACACCTCCTTGATTAGCCACTGCTCTAGGGAAATTTCTGATTCCGGTTGACACATACTTTCCGGAAAGCCCAGGAATCTCACGTTATTTCGGCGCGTCCTACTCTCCATTTCCTCCGATCTTCTCCAGAGTATCTTCAGCTCCTCGTCCATACGCTGAATCTGTTTTTGGTTCCCTTGCGCTATTGGAGTTAGATCAGCTATTTCAGCTTCCGTTGTTTTCACTTTTTCAGCTAGGCTTCGATGATCCACTCGTAGGAGATTCAAGTCTTGCGCGACTGCATCAATTCTGCCTTCCAAGGATGACTTAGTGTCCAGTATTGCCTGCAATACTTTCTCGAACTGAGCAGAATGCGCTAGAAGTGTGCTTTCCAGTGACTGTAGGGATGGGCCAGATTGTTGGTCGGTAGGCGTTGTCGCTTGGGTAGTTCGATCTGGATTCTTAGTTGACTTGGCTCTGCCGGCCATTTTGGCTGTCCTGAAATTACCTCCCAGTCTACAGAAATTGCGCACGTTTAATCTTCCTGATTCATTGTTTTAAACTTTTACTGAGTTGTCTGGGCATGGAGCGCACATCCGGCGTTGAGAGCGTGAGATTAGGCATCAAAGCAAAGGACATTTAGGGGGTCATTCTAACCCTGGCGGTAAAAACCGCCAGGGCGAATGACCGCGGTAGCCAACAGGCTGGCGGTGCACCGCTGGGCATTCTGACCGCGGCGGTTCAGCCGCGGCCAGAAACGGGAAGTCGGCGGTGTACCGCCGACTTTCCGCTGACCCTGAGAATCCTCCATGGCGGCGGAGCGCGCTCCGCCGCCATGGGGATTCTGACACCCCCTACCGCCATCCTGTTCCTGGCGGGTCTCCCGCCAGGAACAGGATGGCGGTAGGGGGTGCCGCGGGGCCCCTGGGGGCCCCAAAAAGAATTTTAGTGTCTGCCTAGCAGACACTGAAATTCGCGACGGGTGCTACTGCACCCGTCGCACTCCAGCAACTCCGCCGGCTCCATTTGGAGCCGGCTTCATCGTTGCTGGGTCTTTCCCGCTGTGCTGGTGGGCGGCCTTTTGGCGGTCGCCCGCCAGCACAGCGGGAAAGCCAGAATGGCCGCCACGGTCTTGTGACCGCGGTGCGGTCATTTGGCGGTAACCGCATGGTGGGCGGCGACCGCCGCCCGCCGCGGTTAGAATCACCGCCTTAGTCTTATTCTGACTTATTGTGGCCTGGATATTCAATGACAAATGCTGTAGTCATTAATGGATTCAATGTTCCAGCTATGAGTTCTTGTGAGGCTGTACTCCGGGCCCACCGGAATATACGGAGGGTGTAAACGCTAGGGGAGAACACTCGTTTCTTCTTGTGTGGCGGAAGGGCTTGGTGTCAGAGGCTCCCTCAGATAGAGGGGAGAAGTGCTGGACAGCCGGGAGAGGCGTCGACACGCGGGAGAAATCGCGGGTCAGGGCGATCGTAGGGCGCCGCAAATAAACTCTGTGCAGCTAAGGACAGTCGCGGCAGGGACCCATTGCAGGGGAGTCCAGGGCAGACCGACCAATCTGCGTTGGTTGAGTAGTCCGAGCTCCCAGTAGCACGCGGTCCACATCCATCTTTTTGCGTAAGGTGTGGTGGCGGGGGGGGGGGGGATGTGCTTGTCGCTCCAAGGGTTTTTCCCCCTCCTCAGCTTAATTTTGGTGCTCCCCCCCCTCGCAGGTGCCCTCCTCACCTCGTATTTTTTTAAAAAAGGTCCCTGCGCCGGGAACCCCCGCAACCTGCTGGGCCGCCGCCGCTGCACGTCTTCTTTGCCGGGCCTCTTCTTGGTTCCTCTGCTGCTTAAACACGCGGCCGCTGTCGCGGCAAAATTCAAGATGGTGCCCCAGTTCCTCAAGTCGGCTTCACGCGTCCCGTGCGCCCAGTGGGATCAGCTGTGCGGTCCGCTGTTGGGACGCGTCTCTCCAGCCCCCCCGGCCACGAGCAGGCGCGGAAGCGGGGGGCGGGCGCGCCCGGCAAGAGCACGATCGGGGACTCAGCCGCAGCTCCTCCCGCCCCGAGCCACTCGCGAGTCACAGCCCCGCCTCGCACGCGCACCGAGGGGCGCTCGCGGCACAAGTTGGGCGCCCCGGTCTCCCCCGGTCAAACCGCCGTCCCGGCCGCCGCTACCAGGCCGTGGGGGGGCGCCTTCCAGGATGTTTCGAGGTAGCCGGGAACGGAGCGCTCAGATCATGCGACCGTCCCGGCCGCCATCTTGGCTCCTCCCCATGCAAAACAGTCTTGACCCTGTTCATCATGGGAACCGACCAACCCGAACTGCCAGGCCAGGTCCTCCCTGGACCGGAAACAAGCATCCTGGACCGGTTCCAGGGCTTCACCCTTCATCAGCCAGGGCCATGTTTGTTTGTGCTAATGGTGATGGAAGGGGCATGGTGGGCCATAAGTGTAACAGCCAGGACGGTCGGACTAATACCTTTCCCTGTGTGTATTTCCCTGCAGGTCAGCGCCTATCAAAAGAAGGGTATATGGTGTGCCATCACCAAGGACCCTGAGGGTCTATGGCAGGCGGAGCACCCACTGTCGGAAACGGTGGGAGGACCTGAGATGCTGGGCACGGAAGATGGCGGAGGCCCAGCTGGGGATGGTCTCCCAACGAGGAAGAGGTGCCAGTCGAACCCTGACCCCCACTGATGGCCCGCATACTGGCAGTGGCCTATCCGGAGCTAGATGGGCGCTTGGGGGCATCACAGCAGCAACCAGGGGGTGAGTACAGTGCCCTTCATTACAACTTATGCCTGGTGGGGTGGTATCCGGGTGGGGGGTGTAGGCCTTGTGGGTGCCCCTAGGCCAGGCCTGACATTGCAAAGTAGGTCCCATGTTTGGCAGGCCTCTGATGTGAAGGTCCTCCAACCAAGCTAGTAGGTATCCACTTCTGGGCAGGGGACTGTGGGTCTCAGGTATGCTGCAATGGTTGTTAGGTGTCCCTATCCATGGGCTGGTGACTAGCATTGTGACTGGTAGTGCATTGCCTAGTGCGTAGGGCTGTTCCCTGTGTGTGAGTGTGTTGTGTACGCCAACGGTGGTATTGGTGCAGCCACTGACCAAGTGTATCCTTTGTCTCTTCTCCCCCCTTTTTGTTTTGTCACCCTGTCCTTATGTGTATTAGCATCATCTGGCGGGGAGCAGAGGCACCGGCGACGGAGGGAGCTGCATCCCACAGGACCCAGGAGGCCGAATCCACCGATAGTGAGGGCACCAGTGGGACGGAGGGGAGGGGAGCACCACAGCAGAGACTGGAGGGGACAGTTCGGACACGGATACCTCCTCCGATGGGAGCTCCCTGGTGGTGCAGCCGTCCGAGGCTGCAGGCGATGGGCTGGAGCCTCCCCACCACCACCAACAGCAGCAGAAAACCACCCGCACAGCCACCAGCAGCCCCAGTGGGCAGCCATCCGAGGCTGCAGGGGCTGGCTGGAGCCTCCCCCCACCACCACCAGCAGCACAGCCACCAGCACCACCACCAGCAGCCCCAGTGGGCAGCCGTTCGAGGCTGCAGGGGATAGACTGGAGCCTCCCCCCACCACCACCAGCAGCAGCAGCACCACCACTGCCACCACTGAACAGCCGTCTCCACCGGCAGACAGTGTGTAGTCCTACGTCCATGGGCTATTGTGCTGCCTGCCCCCTCCAAATCCTGTGGGTATGACACCCAGCTGAGAGACTGTGACCTTGCACTCCCCAAGATCTGCATCACTGGGCACGATGCCCCCTCCAGAACCGGGGGAGAAGCCATCCACTCACCCCATCCTCCCCAGGATGAAGCTCACTTGGCACAATGCCCCCTCCAGAACCAGTGGAGAAGCCATCCACTCACCCCATCCTCCCCAGGATGAAGCTCACTGGGCACAATGCCCCCTCCAGAACCAGTGGAGAAGCCATCTGCTTCAGAGACTGTGGCCTTGCACTCCCCAGGACAGTGCAATGGGCATTTTGCCCCCTCCAGAGCCAGTGGGCAAGTCACCCACTCGAGAGATTGTGACCTTGCACTCCCCAGGACAGAGCAATTGGCATGTTGCCCCCTCCAGAGCCAGTGGGCAAGTCACCCACTCGAGAGACTGTGGCCTTACACTCCCCAGGAAAGAGCACTGGGTATGTTGCCCCCTCCAGGACCAGTGGCATTCTACCATCTTTCGGCTGAGGTACCCCCCTGTTCCCCATCCCCCTGAGGTGCCTGCCTATTTTCGACCTGATGCCCCTGCAGTGTTCTCTCCGTGTTGTTGCAGGAGTGAGGTGGGATCTTGGACTTTGTGATGTGGCCCTGTGGCCCACGAACATTGAGGACTGAGCAGTGTCCCTTGATTTGTAAATATGTATATACTTTTTTATTTGGATGCACGTATTTCTACTATAGTTATCTTATTACACTCACTTAAATCTATTGGTGTTGTCATTGCATTATTCCTGAGGAGTACGGGGTCAATATGTTGTTACTGCATCTGCTTGTGTGTATGGTGTTGGGAGTGGGGGTGTTGGGTGTGTGTATCACTCTCTTTTTTGCCCCCCTCCCCTGTGTGCTAGGTGGCTATACTCACCGTGGTCATCTTCGCCGTCACTGGTGTTCGTAGTGGAGCAGCACGTAGAAGAGCATGGGGAAGACATGCAACTGGGGCTCCATGGCGGCGTGATTCTTCACTGAGTCTCCACAGGTGAGTCATCTCCCTTCAGTGCAGTGTTTCCACAAGGATTTTGATGTCGTTGGTACTGCCCCGGAAAACGTGGTGGATTGGCATGTCTTAATACAGTGGGCGGAACATTGTCTTCTGCCTGGCTATAGGCGGTTACCGCTGTGGTGCTTGTTGTTTCTGCCCTGGCGGTCGGTGTGTTAAATTGGCTGTCTGTCTAAGCTGTTTCTGCCGTGGTCATAATTTGGCAGTAATTACCGCCGGTCTGTTGGCAGTATTACCGCCACTTTATCACTGCCAGGGTTGTATTGAGGGCCAAAGTAATTAAACTGAAACTAATGAGTATAAGGGTTGAATAGATGGGGAGCATATTGGTATATCTTTCATGGAAATGTTGCAATGGAAAATATTAACACAGGAAACTTACTATTGGCAGGGGGAGAAAGATTGTGACAGGTGATAGGTAGTTAATAGGCTGTCTTGGTGAAATGTACTTAAAGAACCCCATTACATCACCAACACATCTACACTAACGCAGCTCAATAAGGCTAGCCATCTTTAATATTTCAACATTAACACTCCTTTGCAGGGCTGTTCTTCTAATACTTGGCACTACCAGCACTTCTCAAGACTGCTGCAATACTTGAAGTTCATCTGTACCAGCGCTTGTCACAAGGGCTGCTATATACTTAGTTTGACTGTATGAGCACCATTAAGTAAGACGGGTGTGTATTTAGCAGAACGTTAGCAGCCCCTCTCAGAAGAGCTATTGTACTTTTAGGGGACCAATATTAGTACTGCTCAGTAGTTCAAATTTAGGTAATAGTTAATTTCACCTGCCTTCTTATTTAGCACTTGTAATGGTCAAACATACACAGAAGTTAACCACTTAACTGCTGGGCTTTGCCCCCTTTCACCCTAGTGCTGAGCCCTTTCTTGGCTATTTGTAGTAGTTCGTGCTCAGGATTCTGTAACATTTTTTCCACATAAGGTATCCATGGCAAAATTGCATCCTTCCAACATCCTGGGAATTCTAAAGGTACCCACAGCTTGTGATTTACCATGGAGGAGACCAAGAAAATAGGCAAAATATAGCTAAAATTTACGTTTTTGGGGAAAAATAGGAATAAAGTTCTCTGGATAAAACTGCCTGTTTGTTTTCCTAAAAATGGCAGCAACAAACGATTTGCTGTGCTAAAGTCACCATCTTCCCAGCTTTCAGGAATATGCAGAGCTGAATAAAAAAGAAATACGTTAGTTACCTGTAACTGTAGTTCTCCAGTATTGGCATCTTGCATAGATTCACATGCTTGAATCTTTCCCTATCGTCAAAGTGGGAGTCCCAAGGTACCATAATAAAGCAGTACATGACATCGCTATAGGATATAATGGCAATGAAGTATTCACTTTCATAACTTATCCAAGGCATTTACAAAGAACTGAACTCCAGCCAGTCAAGCAACAGCACTCTCTAGAATACTCCACACAGAGGCTGATTCCCTCAGATTTTCAAGCACTAGTGGGAAGGTAATCCCGTAACAGTAAGGGGAGCCTTTACAGGGAGGAGGGTGGATTGCATGTGAATCTATGAAAGATGCCAGCCAATACTGGAGAACTACAGTTACAGGTAAGTCACTTATTTTCTTCTCCAGTATTGGATCTTTCATGGATTCACATGCGACTCACCCTCCTCCCCTTAGAGGATCCCCTTATTATTAATACAATATAATAATGGGTGGCGGGTATAAACATCCATAAATATGTAATTATTTATAAATATCAAGGAGATATCTGTGACCAAAATGGGCTTACCTTTTTTAAATAAATGCAGTAACACCACCTGTCCAACAGCTGCATCACTGTGTTGTGAAGAATTCAGAAAATAATGCTGCATGAATGTATATGCATTCTTCCATGCCGCAGCTCTACATATCTTCTCAAGAGGAACACCAGCAAACAATGCTGCTGACGTAGAGACAGCTCTAGTGGAATGCACCTTGACTTTAGTTGCCAAAGGTCTGCCAGCCTTGGAGTGGCAGAGCTGAATAGCCTCTGAGAGCCATCAAGCGATTCTTGCCTTTGTGACTGAAGCACCCTTGCAAATACTCTCATATGTTACCAGCAGTTGATCTGTTTTTGTGAAGTGTTTGGTGCAATGCAAACAACATTTTAATAATCTTTTGACATTGAACGTATGCATAGATCTTTCCGCTGCTGACTGAAGGCTTGGATAGAAAGTCCTTTGTATCACCGGGTCATTCAGATGAAAATCCGAAGGGACTTTGGAGATAAATTTCAGATTAGTTCTGAGCATCACAGAGTCATATGTAAAATTTAAGAAATGCTCTTGAATTGCAAGGGCTTGTATTTCAGTAACCCTTCTGGTTGATGTCAAAGCTAGAAATAATGCTACTTTACATGACATAATTTTGAGTTCTGCTTTGTGTGTTGGCTAAAATGGAACTTTCATTTATTGTACCAGCACTACATTAAGCTGCCTTGCCAGAGAAGTAGGCCGTATTGGGGAAAATAACCTGAATAGTCCTTTAAGGAAATGCTTAATAAGCCTGTTAGACCAGAAAAAGAGAGACTTTAAAGAGCATCTATATCTTGATATTGCAGCCCGGTATACTTTAATGGCCGGATGGACTAGTCCTGATTTTGCCAGAGACAAGAGATAAGGCAGTATTTGTTCTGGAGAAGCTAAATAGGGTGAATGTTTCACTTCTGATACAACAGGCAGAAATGTTTCCACTTTAATCTATATGTTTTTGTAGTTGTGTCCACATTAGCTTTGGCTAGAATGTCCCTGCAGTCTTGAGATATATTTAGGTCTGCAAACTCATGAAATTCAGGAGCCATGCGGATAAATGTAGTGAAGTCAGATCTGGATTAAGGACCTGGTCTTGGTTCATCGTCAAGAGCGGCCGGAAGGGTTTCATCTGAATGTGGTTGTTTTTCGACAGCAGGAGCAGCTCCGTGAACCAATACTGCCTGGGCCATTTCCACGCAATCAGGATTATACAACACTGCTCTGCCTTCACCTTGTTGAAAAGCCTTGGTATGAGAGGTATGGGGGGAACATGCATTCAAAGATCCTTGACCATCTAATCAAAAGAGAATTCCTCCACGATCCTGGATGGGGATGCCCACTTGTACAAAACTGGTATTTTCAGTTCTCTTTGGTGGCAAAGAAATCCAGACCTGGCGTGCCCCACAGGGAGAAGATCTTGTTCAGGGTCAACTGATGGAGCTCCCATTCATGGCAGCTGCTCCTTGTTTTGCTTAGCATGTCAGCTAAGAGGTTGCTTGCAACAGGAACATATGCCCCACAAAGGGTTATTCTATGTTATGTAGTTCAGTGCCAGATCTCTTTAGCTTCCTAGGAAAGGGCTAGCAATCTTGTGCCCCCTTGCTTGTTGAGATGATGCATGCTGGTGGTATTGCCCGTACTAACTTACACTGACGAGTTTGCTATCCTTGGCAGGAAAGCTTGAAGACGTAAGGAGATTACCTTGAGCTCTAGCCGATTGATGTGCATGCTTTTCCGGTCCGGAGTCCACTTTCCCCGTGCTTGAAGGTCTTGAAAATGGCTGCTCCAACCTTCTAAGTAGGCATCCATGGTTATCATGTAATCAGGTATCTGAGGCAAGAAAGTTAAGCCTTTGGAGAGATTGTTGACTGTTATCCACTAGGTTTGATCTTCTTTAATGGTTGGTGTGATATTTAGAAAATCGTCAGAGGATCCTTCTGTGTGGGTTCATTGCTTGTCTTTTTCCTCCCGTACAGGTCTCATTTTCAGATGGGAGAATGGAACTAGATGTATGGTTGATGGCATCATGCCTGAGAGCGATTTGAACAGATGTACTGAAACAGACTTTCTTCTCAAAAGTCTAAGGGCTAGTTGTTAGAGCCGTTGTTGTCTGTCCTGAGATAAGAATACTTTCTATCTTGGGTGGTATCCAAAGTCGCTCCCAGGAATATTATTTTTTGCAATGGAAGAAGCAACGATTTCTGGTGATTGACAGTGAGACCAAGATTGCTGAACAATCATAGGCAAGCTTCTGTGACTCTTGATGCTTGACGGGCCGTTAGCGCTTTTATCAGCCAGTCGACTAGGTATGGGAATTCCTTATAACCTTTCTTTTGTAGGGAAGCTGCCGCAGGAGAAGGGCATATTGTAGATATGCAGGAAACTGTTCTGAGACTTAATGGGAAGACTATGAATTGATAGTGAGCGCAGGCTACTGTGAATCTTAAACATTTGCAATGTTTGGCATGTATGGGCATACAAGAATATGCATCCTGTAAATCCAGTGTTGTTATGTAGTCTCCGTGGTTGAGGAGATGGAGGATGTCTGTGAAGGTTACCATGCAAAAGGATTGCTTCTGTAGATATTTGTTCAACTTTCAAAGATCCAAACTGGGTTGCCATTCCCCTGATTTCTTTTGTATGAGGAAAAAAAAGGAGTAGGAGCCCTTTCTCTTTCAAGTGTGGGGAACTTTTTCTATTGCTCCTCTGCTTAACCTGGTGAGGGCTTCTTTCCAAAGTGACGACAAGGCAGGTGCACTCCCACAGGAGAGTAGTCAGCGGTCTTTTGATGAATTTTAGAGAATGCATTAAGTGATGAGGTCTTAACCCATCTGTCGGATGTTATCTGAGGCCATTGATGGGAGAAGGTGGAGATGTTTGCACCCACAGCTCGGGTTAGAAGGTGGGTAATCAGCACTTGCAGAAGGTCACTGCTTTCTGCTATTGTGTCTTCCTTGAGGGGTCTGTCTCCGTCTCAACATTTGCCTGGTATAAGCTGCCACAGGTGGTGGTCCATAGGACTGCTGCTGATAGGATGGTCTATACTGCTGCTGGAAAGGTTTATATTGGTGAAACCGCTGGAAACCTCCTCTGTAGGATTTAAAAATGTTCCTCTTGGGCCTCGAAAGGGGACTGTGTGAAACTGTAGGGTGCCAAGCGATCTTGCAGTGTTGATATCTGCCTTGATGGTCTGTAAGGCATCATACATTTGTTTCCCAAATAGGCCTTCCCCATCAGAGGCCATGTTGAGAATCTTACTTTGCACCTGAGGCCAAAAAGACGCTACTTTCAACCATCCCTGACTCCATAAGACTGCAGCGACTGCTAGCTGTTGAAAGCCAGTTGATGCTATATCCAAAGAGCAGTCAATGATTTTGGAAGACACTCCTTCTCGCTCTTGTAGGATTCTCTTTGCCTCCATCCTTCTGCCTTCGGGCATGAGGTCTATGAGAGCACTAATGTCAGACCACATTTGCTTGTTGTACCTGCTCAATAAGGCCAATGAGTTGGAATTACATACTATGTTTGCTGACACTGCGGAAAACATTTTACTGATATTATCCAGGTGTCTGTCCTCTCTATCTGGTGGAGCTGAGATGGGTGTTGAGGGATTTTCAGACCAGTGCTGTGATGCCTAGGATATCACAGAATACGTCTGTGGGTGCTCTATTAGACAGGAAGGTGAATCTTCCAGCGCCCTATATTTTTTGTTTGTTCACCGTAAGACTGACGTGACCATCACTGGATTTTTCATTATTTTTGTGCCCTCTTCCCAGATGTAATCCACTATAGGGATAGCTCACACAAATCTCTTGGCAGGCTTTTTGAAATCATAAAGAAAACAGTCAAATTGTTTAACTGTCATTGGCAGTTGAAATCTTTTTGCTGCCCTTTCCATCAAGTTGTGGAAACCCCCAAGGTCGTCCGGAGGAGAGTCCACCAGTTGTGGTGAGATGGAGATGGAGTGGGAATTAAAAAAATCAACCCAGAGTTGAGAATGGACTGAATGTCTGTGATCGCTCCCTCTTCTCTATCACCATCTGATGAGGAGGGGTCATCCCTAGGAGGTGCCACAGTGTCTGAAGCTGGTATCATCCAGGGTGTAAAAGATGGCGGAATAGGCCCAGGCGTTCTTGGGGACGGAAGCGGAGATGGAGCTCTAGGCTGTTTTGAAGATGGTTGCTTAGTAGGCCTGGGAAATCTCTGAAAGTAATCTTTTAGCATCCGTTGCATGTCTTGAAACAGGTATAAAGGAATTTGCTCTATACTTTCTTGGGAAGCAGAATGGCCATGCTGCCTGGCGTGCTCCCCCTGCTGCTTAGGCCTTTCAGCGCCACTCATCTGCTGAGGTTCATGGTATTCCTCATCCTCATCCTGATATTTTACGTGGAACTCCGAAGGGCTGTGGGCTGTTCCAAACAGGCTGTCAATTTCTGATTGTTCTTCATCAAGATATTGACTTGGAGGGTAGGGAGAAATCTTACTTGGCAAAGTGCACTCAGGAAGCAGCAACGTTTTTGTGCATTTTACTCTCATCTACGGTGTTGTCTACAAGGTTGTGGTCAAGTCCGTGGTTGCAGTTTCAAGGTGGGCAGGATTTTGTGAGATCTTCAGCGCTGACAAAGTTATCTTCGTCAATGGAGCCCCAGTTGGTGGTATTGTCAACTGCTGTGCAGTCGACGGAGTCTTCATTGAAGGTACCTGTCGTGGGTGTATATGTGAGAATTTATTTCTGTCAATTATATTTAGAAAGAAAAATTAATCAGGTGATTCTCTGATTTAATTATAAGGTTATTTTATTATTGTTTGTGACACCATTGTCCGGATGGCTTTCTTCGTATCTTTACTTTATCCCTTTTTGTCCTCCCTCCCTTATTTTGGTTTTGATTATTTTTTTTTGTTCTTGTCCCTTTCTCTTCAGTTATGTATTTTCTGTAAATTCTTCCTTGTTTTTCTTCTTCTCCTGTGTAGGTTTCTCCGGTTTCAGAGGCACCATTCGAGAGCTCATGGAGGTCAGAGGAAAGAAAAAAGAAAAATACAGAGTAGGTCTCCTCTTCCTCGGTTAGGCTACTTACACCTGGTGGGAAGGGGAGGGAAGGGAAGAGTGGGACTGGTGAGGTTGGTGACTATGGCCCTCATTCTGACCTTGGCGGGCGGCGGAGGCCGCCCGCCAAAGTCCCGCCGTCAGCTTACCGTTCCGCGGTCGAAAGACCGCGGCGGTAATTCTGACTTTCCCGCTGGGCTGGCGGGCGGTCGCCTTCAGGCCGCCCGCCAGCCCAGCGGGAAAGAGGCTTCCACGATGAAGCCGGCTCGGAATCGAGCCGGCGGAGTGGAAGCTGTGCGACGGGTGCAGTTGCACCCGTCGCGTATTTCACTGTCTGCGCAGCAGACAGTGAAATACATTTAGGGGCCCTCTTACGGGGGCCCCTGCAATGCCCATGCCAGTGGCATGGGCACTGCAGGGGCCCCCAGGGGCCCCGCGACCCCCCCTAACGCCATCCGGATCCCGGCGGTCCCGGCGGTCCCCGTGGAGGATTCAATGGGGCGGCGGTACACTGGTCTTTGACCGCCAGGGTCAGAATGACCGCCTATATAACTTATTTTCTATTCTCCTTTTTTGTGAATTCAAGTGTTATTGGTGAATAATAGGATGGCGAGAGGTAGAAAAATGAAAGAAGGAAAAGTAGTAACGTCTCTTCTACCATTCATATATCTGTTGTTTCACTCTCCTCCCTTTTCCCCTCCCTTGTATTTTTAATCTAGGAGTATAACTGTGGCAAGAACGCCCGTACCTGAAGCAGCCATGTCCCTCCTGGGACGTGGCAGGTGACCATGTCCTTCTCCTGAGTCGGCGCGACTCCGTCGGGGAAATTGGACTCCCTCGTCTTCTCTGGCTCTCCTTTCGCCTCGTCACTCCACTGGACCGGGAAATTCATCTCCACACTGCACACGCCTTTCTGATCTCTGTGGTCTTCCTCACGCTTTCTTGTTGCTGCGTTGCCCCTCGGGACCCAGGAGCCTCCGTCTTCTCTCCGTGCATCTCTTCTTTTTCCGCCTTCCTCTATGCGCCCCACTTCCAGCTTCTCTTGGCTTTTCACATCCTGTAGTCCCTCGTCACCACTCTCTACTTCCGGGTTAGGCGGCCGGCTGTCGCTCCTCCTGGTGCCCCCAAGGTACTCGTCTGTCGGCCCCACTCTATATGTGGGACCGTCTGTAACAGACACACTGTTACACACGCCTCCCCTGGAAGAGGACTAATCGAGTCCTGAGTACATCGGATTTCTGGATAAATAATCTGCTATTATCAAATGTCTTCCCAGGCTATGGTGTACCTGAAATATAAATGGTTGTAATTCCATAAACCAACTGAGTATTCTCGAATTCGTGTTTTTGTTTCTATCCAACCAAGTGACAGGGGCATGATCGGTGATCAAAATAAATGGATGTCCGAACACATAGGCAGTCATTACAACATTGGTGGTAAAAGCTGCTTACCGTCGTGCAGAAGACCGCCAATACACAGCCGCGGAAATCCGCCACAGCTATTATGACCCACAGCTCGGAATCCGCCAAAATTCAGACACCCACACAAGTCCGCCACACCAAAGGTCAGTGATAAACTGGCGAAAACAAATCCTCCACTGTCACGCCAACAGAAATACGCCCACACCATCACGACCCACAAATCCACACGGCGGTCTTTCAACTGCGGTATTCCATTGGCGGTACACACCGCCACGCTCAAAATACACACACATCTACAAAACACAGCAACATTGGAGTAATCGAAATACACACACCTGATACACATACACACACCACTCCCACACACCCATTACAATATAAAACACCCACCCACATCACCCACAAACCCTTAGGACCAAAATTACAGAGAGAAGGCCAGAGAGAGACACCACAAACAACTACCAATCATCCACAGGCACACAATACCATCACCCACAGAACTTCCACGCACCTCACACAACAGACCACTAAATATCACCACACTTATCACTACACACACCACCCCACACATCACCCACACCACCCCATGGCATGGCAAAGACACCCCAGGTTCGCTGAGGAGAAGCTCAGGGTCATGGTGGAGGAAATCGTCCGGGTAGAGCCACAGCTATTCGGATCACAGGTGCAGCACACCTCAATAGCAAGGAAGATGGAGCTATGGCGCAGAATAGTGGACAGGGTCAACGCAGTGGGACAGCACCCAAGAAATAGGGATGACATCAGGAAGAGGTGGAACGACCTACGGGGGAAGGTGCGTTCCGTGGTATCAAGACACCACCTTGCGGTTCAGCGGACTGGCAGCGGACCCCCACCTCCTCCCCCACAACTAACAACATGGGCGGAGCAAGTCTTGGCGATTCTGCATCCTGAGGGCCTCGCAGGAGTAGATGGAGGAATGGACTATGGTAAGTCAACTCTTAACTACTACATCCCCCACCCTACTTGCATGCTATCACATACCCCCACCCTCACCCCCATCACTCCAACTCCTCACAAATGTCCCAACATCACAAACCACACATCCTAACATTAAGCCCTGCATGCAACAACAAAGCATGGACACCCATCACCAAAGCATGGCCACGGCACATACCCATACACCCCCCTAAACTACCATCACACAAGGTCCCACACAGGAATGCAAGCACTGGGGTACACGGTCACCCACCTATTTCACACCATAGCACACACAGATGTAATAAACATCCTTTTATACCCCTGCAGGACCCCTACCCAATGTCACCAGTGCCAGCCATATCCAGTCCCCCCACAGAAGAGGCCCACAGTGATGACAGCAGCTCTGTCCAACTGGATCTAGATGACCAGCCCAGCCCATCGGGGACCTCGGGACAGTCGGTTCCCCTCACACAGTCACAGGCCACCACAGAGCTTTCCCCCTCTGGAAACACCAGCACAGTACCCACCCAGCGGGCCCATACCTCTGTCCCCAGGACACGTCAAGCAGCAGTGTGTCCACCACTACAGGGAACTCAGGCTAACCCACTACCCCAACAACAACAGGGACCTGGGGGCAGTGGTAGTGGGCACACGGTTCAGGGGACAGAGGCCCAGGGAAACAGGGGAACTGGGA
Organism: Pleurodeles waltl; assembly: GCF_031143425.1. NCBI lineage: Eukaryota > Metazoa > Chordata > Amphibia > Caudata > Salamandridae > Pleurodeles > Pleurodeles waltl. The sequence goes on along the minus strand of NC_090451.1, from coordinate 76,016,776 downwards.
GGGATGCTGCGCGACAGGGGGAGGACTGGCCAAGGGAACCCACTCTCCACAAGGCCCTCTCCAACACCATGAGAGCCTACCACCACTCCCAGGAGACGATGGCAACGGTACTGGCAAAGTTTCAGGAGAACCAGCGGCTGCAGGAGGAACAGTATTTGGGCTTCAGGGAGGAACTCAGATCCATCAATTCCACCCTGGGCACCATCGTAGTGGTGCTGAAGGAAGTACTCAACACCAGGAGGGACACTGTGGCACAACTAGAGGCCCCTGACACTAGCCTGGACAATTAACTGCCTACCACCTCCACCGGCGCTAGTGGACAGGACGCCCTGCCACAGGACCACCACACCAGCACCCCACCCCCTGCAGAGGGAGAACCACCCCGCAAACGGTCCCTGAGATCCAGGACAAAGACAGAGAACGATGCCAAGATCCCCGCCAAGAAATGAGACCACCCTGAATGTCATCCTTCTGTCCCACTTTGTCACCCTTACCATCCTCAAACAGCCCCAGATCCACTTCCTATGCCCATTTGGGCAATGCACCTGTGAGACTAATAGACTGGACTCTGCCATGGACATTGCACCACCATCACCCCTCACCATTTTACAACCCCCTCCAATATTGAGCACATAAATAAACACCCTTGAAGCACAAAACAATCTGGAGTCAGTCTGTGATTTCGAAATAGTGTATTAGCAATTACAGTGTCAAAATGCTCTTTCTAATGTAATGTCAACATACCTATGTCACACAGCTCTAGTCCATGAGGAAACACAGCAGATGTCATACAGTGGGACCCACATCTGTGAAATCGGAAGGGAAAGTGACAACTCAGTGACCATACACTGGGTGAAAACGACAGACAGTAGAGAGGTAGTAGTGTTAAAGTAGTAGGCAGGTTTGTATTCTTACCTGTGTCTCAGTGGATATATTGCAGGATCACTGAGTTCCTGTTGTCGATGTCCTCTTCTTCTGCTTCCTCGTCTTCACTGTCCACAGGCTCCACAGCTGCAACAACAACGCCATCTGGACCCTCCTCCTGCAGAAAAGGCACCTGTCATCGCAAAGCTAACTTGTGAAGCATACAGCAGGCCACAATGATCTGGCACACCTTCTTTGGTGAGTAGAATAGGGATCCACCTGTCATATGTAAGCACCTGAACTTGGCCTTCAGGAGGCCGAAGGTCCGCTCTATTATCCGCCGAGTTCGCCCATGGGCCTCATTGTAGCGTTCCTCTGCCCTGGTCCTGGGATTCCTCACTGGGGTCAGTAGCCATGACAGGTTGGGGTAACCAGAGTCACCTGCAAATGGCGAGGGACAACTGTTAGACACACACTAACCTGTAGGGATATCCCCAGACCCAGACAACCATTCCCATTGACTTGCTTCCAGGTGCTCCCCTAATAGCCACACACGGTGCCTCTGGAGTTGACCCATCACATAAGGGATGCTGCTATTCCGCAGAATGTAAGCGTCATGCACTGAGCCAGGGAATTTGACATTCACATGGGAGATGTACTGGTCTGCCAAACACACCAACTGCACATTCATGGAATGATAACTCTTCCAGTTTCTGTACACCTGTTCACTCCTGCGGGGGGGTACCAAAGCCACATGTGTCCCATCAATGGCGCCTATGATGTTGGGGATATGTCCCAGGGCATAGAAGTCACCTTTCACTGTAGGCAAATCCTCCACCTGAGGGAAAACAATGTAGCTCAGCATGTGTCTCAGCAGGGCAGACAACACTCTAGACAACACGTTGGAAAACATAGGCTGGGACATCCCTGATGCTATGGCCACGGTTGTTTGAAATGACCCACTTGCAAGGAAATGGAGTACTGACAGCACCTTCACTTGAGGGGGGATTCCTGTGGGATGGCGGATAGCTGACATCAGGTCTGGCTCCAACTGGGCACACAGTTCCTGGATTGTGACACGATCAAGCCTGTAGGTGATGATCACATGTCTTTCCTCCATTGTCGACAGGTCCACCAGCGGTCTGTACACCGGAGGATGCCGCCATCTTCTCACATGTCCCAGCGGACGGTGCCTATGAAGGACAACAGCGACCACAGAGTCAACCAACTCAGAGGTACGTACCCACAGCTTACACAGAACACAAATCCTAATCTGAAATTTGCCCTGTATGAGTGTTGAGGCAAGGCCTAGGTATGTGTGACGCAGTTAAAAATTAAGCCATGTGGGCCCCTGAAATGGCGTCTGCCTGACCTGTAAAGTGGGACAATTCGATGTGAGGTAACTGCGCTGGCGTTGTACACCATCGCGGTAGGCGGTCGAAGACCGCAGCGCAAATCTGCATTGGTTAACATTGGACCCTATGGGTCCCAGGAGCCAATGACGATGTACGCCGGCGGTGACGGTACGCACCGCCGCGGACGTGACCGCCATTTTCTATCTGTTCAATCACTCGATACCTGATCTTCAACAGGAGAGGACCTACACTGCAAGTGCTTCTGTGACCTCGGTCTGGAAGAGACAATGGCTCGTGCGTCTGGGGAAAGGGCCCCTGATTTCACATTGGAGGAGTTGGAGAAACTCGTGGATGGGGTCCTCCCCCAGTACACGCTAATCTCCGGTCCTCCAGACAAACAGGTAAGTACACTGGGAGCATGCTGTATGGGCTATGCCTGTGTGGAGTGGGGCTGATGAAAGATGGGGGGGGGGAGATTGAGGCGTGCATGAAACGACGGTGAGTGCATGTGACACATGGCAAGGGTAGGGATGGGGGCCAATGACTGTGACGGTGCAGTTAGTAATAACTTTTCTTTTCCCCCTGTACTATTCATGTAGGTCAGTGCCCACCAGAAAAAGGATATTTGGCGTGCCCTCGCCAAGGACGTCCGGACCCTGGGGGTCTACCACAGACGGAGCACCCACTGCCATAAGAGATGGGAGGACATTCGCTGCTGGAGCAAGAAGACGGCGGAGGCCCAGCTGGGGATGGCCTCCCAACGTGGGAGGGGTGCCCGTCGCACCATGACCCCCCTGATGTTTAGGATCCTGGCGGTGGCGTACCCGGAGTAGGATGGGCGCTTGAGGGCATCACAGCAGCCACAAGGGGGTGAGTACACTCTCATTCTGCTGATTTTGCGCGCAGTGGAGGTGTCTGGGTGGGGGAGGTGGGCTGTGGGTTTCCCTAGGCCAGGGCGAGTGTGCTAATTAGGTCCCCTTGTTCTGGCAGACCCTGTGGCACCCCACCCCACCTGTGTACAGTGCCAAGTACACCTAGTCAGGCTCCTGTGTCATCCATGTGTGCAGATGTCGGCCATAGCCTTGTAGGCCATGTCCCAGGGATTGAACAGTGGAGCCCAAGTGCGCGGCGTAGTGCAGGGGGCTTCTGTGTCTGTCGTGTCCGCCAAAGGTAGCGGTAATGCATGCACTCAACATGTCTTTCTTCTGTCTTCCCCCCCCTTTTTATGGTCTCCCTGTTCTTGTGTGCATTAGCATCATCAGGCGGACAAGCAGTGGCACCGGAGCAGGAGGGAGCTGCATCCCACATGGCCCTGGAGGGCGAGACAACGGACTCGGAGTTCACCAGTGGGATGGAGGGCGAGGGGAGCTCCACGGCGGGGACAGGAGCTGACACCAGTGACACAGACTCGTCTTCTGATGGGAGCTCCCTTGTGGAGGCGGCAACATCTGTGCCCCCCGCATCTACAGGTACAGCCGCCACCCCCCCACCAGCACCGACCTCCCAGCAGCCCCTCAGCCTTTGCCCCGTGCCCGCTCACCCAGGAGGGTGGGCATCACCTTTGCCCCAGGCACCTCAGGCCCTGCCCCAGTTACCCCTGCTGCCCTCAGTGAGGAGGCCATTGACCTCCTCAGGTCCCTCACTGTTGGGCAGTCTACCATTTTGAATGCCATCCAGGGTATAGAAAGGCAGTTGCAACAAACAAATGCATTCCTGGAGGGCATTCATTCTGGTCAGGCGGCCCTACAGCGAGCTTTTCAGACTCTGGCCTCAGCACTGATGGCAGCCATTGTCCCTGTCTCTAGCGTCCCCCCTCCAACTTCCTCCACCCAGACCCAATCCCCTGTACCTCAGCCTATCCCAAGCACACCTTCAAACCAGCATGCACACACCTCAACACACAAGGGAAGCTCAGGCAAACATAAGCACCACACATCCCACAGGCACTGACGCAAGCATCAGACACATGCAGACACACCAACATCCACTGCCTCCACTGTACCCCCCTCCTCCTCGTCTCCCTCCTCCCTCCCAGTCTTGTCTCCACTCACACCAGCATGCACTACATCTACAGCCACTACTTACATCACCAGCACACACACCAACACATCCCGCTCACGTGCAGTCACCACCCCCACTGCCATTCACACGTCCCCTGTGTCCTCTCCCAGTGTGTCTGTGACGCCACCTCCCAAGATACACAAACGCAGGCACACACCCACCCAACAGCCATCCACCTCACGACAGCCTCCAGCGGATGCACCTTCACCCAAAGTCACCAAACGAACACCTCCTACAACCACAACCTCTTCCTCCACTCCCAAACCCCCTCCAGCTACCCGTCCCAGTGTTCCCAAGAAACCTTTCCTGGCCAACCTTGACCTCTTTCCCTCACCTCCCCCACCCCGTCCGTCTCCTAGGGCCCGACTCTCCAGGTCCCAACCTAGCACCTCAGCCACAACATCTCCGGGACCAGTGGTGCCTGTAGTCACCGGAATCTGGAGTGCACCGGGCAGCAGGGCAGCCAGTGTGGTACGGAGCCACAGCACGGACAGTCCCCCACCTGTCAAGCATCAAAAGTTGGCCAGTGCCCGGCGGGAGAGGGGGAAGACTCCAGCCACCAATGCCACTCCCAGGGGTACAGGTGGGAGTGTGGAGTCAGCTCCGACACCTTCCAAGGTGGGAAAGGACCACAAGAAAGTCAGCAAGGCTGGGAAGAGCAGCACAGCAGAGAAGACCGCCATCATCCCCGCTGCCCAGGAGGCCACCGCCATCATCCCCGCTGCCCAGGACGCCACCGCCAGCACCAGCCCTGCTGCCCAGGAGGCCACCGCCATCATCCCCGCTGCCCAGGAGGCCACCGCCAGCACCAGCCCTGCTGCCCAGGAGGCCACCGCCATCATTCCCGCTGCCCAGAAGGCCACCGCCATCATCCCCGCTGCCCTGGAGGCCACCGCCATCATCCCCTCTGCCCAGGAGGCCACCGCCATCAACTCTGCTGCCCGGGAGGCCACCGCCATCATCCCCGCTGCCCAGGAGGCCACCGCCAGACCCAGCCCTGCCGCCCAGGAGGCCACCGCCAGCACCAGCCCTGCTGCCCAGGGCAGGACCGCCAGCACCAGCCCTGCTGCCCAGGACAGGACTGCCAGCACCAGCCCCGCTGGGCCAGACAGGACCGCCAGCACCAGCCCCGCTGGGCCATGAAAGACCGCCAGCACCAGCCCCGCTGGGCCATGAAGGACCGCCAGCACCAGCCCTGCTGCCCAGGAGGCCACCGCCATCATCCCCGCTGCCCAGGAGGCCACCGCCAGCACCAGCCCTGCTGCCCAGGAGGCCACCGCCATCATTCCCGCTGCCCAGAAGGCCACCGCCATCATCCCCGCTGCCCAGGAGGCCACCGCCATCATCCCCTCTGCCCAGGAGGCCACCGCCATCAACTCTGCTGCCCAGGAGGCCACCGCCATCATCCCCGCTGCCCAGGAGGCCACCGCCAGACCCAGCCCTGCCGCCCAGGAGGCCACCGCCAGCACCAGCCCTGCTGCCCAGGGCAGGACCGCCAGCACCAGCCCTGCTGCCCAGGACAGGACTGCCAGCACCAGCCCCGCTGGGCCAGACAGGACCGCCAGCACCAGCCCCGCTGGGCCATGAAAGACCGCCAGCACCAGCCCCGCTGGGCCATGAAGGACCGCCAGCACCAGCCCCGCTAAGCCAGACAGGACCGCCAGCACCAGCACCGCTGGGCCATGAAGGACCGCCAGCACCAGCCCCGCTGGTCCATGAAGGACCACCAGCCCCGCTGGGCCAGACAGGACCGCCAGCACCAGCCCCGCTGGGCCATGAAGGACTGCCAGCAACAGCCCCACTGGGCCAGACAGGACCGCCAGCAGATGAGTCACTGCAGAGGAGCCCTCTGCCACAAGCACCGCTGAACAGGGCACCGCCACCACAAGCACCGCTGAACAGGGCACCGCCGCCACAAGCACCGCTGAACAGGGCACCGCCGAAACAAGCACCTCTGAACAGGGCACCGCCGCCACAAGCACCGCTGAACAGGGCACTGCCGCAACAAGCACCGCTGCCAATGACACCACCGCAACAAGCACCGCTGGCCCATGAGCGCCAAGGGGCACTGACGCTACTGAGTCCGTCACGAGCAGCATGAAGCACTCTGGGCACAAAGCCCCCTCCAGAACCAGTGGAGATTCATATCCGCTACCTCTGTCCTTGGCAGGATGAAGCACTCTGGGCACAAAGCCCCCTCCAGAACCAGTGGAGATTCACATCTACTACCTCTGTCCTTGGCAGGATGGAGCACTCTGGGCACAAAGCCCCCCCTCAGAACCAGTGGAGATTCACATCCATTCACATCCACTACCTCTGTCCTTGGCAGGATGAAGCACTGTGGGTACGATGCCCCCTCCAGAACCAGTGGAGTATCACATCCACTACCTCTGTCCTTCGCAGGATGAAGCACTCTGGGCACGATGCCCCCTCCAGAACCAGTGGAGACTGTTATCAACTTGAGAGACTGTGGCTTTGAACTCCCCAGGATTGAACAGTGGGCAACCCACCCACTGTAGAGACTTGAGAGACTGTGGCTTTGCACTCCCCAGGATTGAACAGTGGGCAATCCACCCACTGTAGAGACTTGAGAGACTGTGGCTTTGCACTCCCCAGGATGGAACAGTGGGCAACCCAGCCACTGTACAGACTTGAGAGACTGTGCCTTTGCACTCCCCAGGATGGAACAGTGGGCAACCCACCCACTTGTGAGACTTGAGAGATTGCGGCTTTGCACTCCCAGGATGGAACAGTGGGCATGTGGCCCCCTTGTGGATTTGGCGTCGTGCACTCAACTGGCTCAGGTGCCCCCCCTTTCCCTTCCCCCTGAGGTGTCTGTTTTATTGCTATCGGATGCCCCTGCAGTGTTCTCTCCGTCATTTCGGGGATTGAGTGTGGGCCTTGACCATACCGTGTGGGCCCAGTGTTCCACGGACGTCAATGGAGCACTACCTGGACTACTATTCTTGGTGTATATTTTGTTTATAGTGTATATATATATTTTTCCGTACTGGATTTTAATATATTACAATGGTTACACTCATTTCCTTTTGTCCTTGCATTCTTCCCGGGGGGGTTGGGGGGTATAACTGTTATGTATCATGCTGTATTTGTGTGTGTGTTGTTGTGGGGAGGGTGGGGGTGTTGTGTGTTGCTTGTGTGTGTCCATGTTTTCTCCCTCCCCCCTCCCCTCTCCCCTGTGTCGTAGGTGCAGTACTCACCGTGGTCTTCGCCGCCGGCTTTCGTGCTCCTGGTAGAGGAGCAAGAAGATAAGGGCTGGCAGGATGTGGAGTTCGGGTTCCATGGCGTCCGGATTCCTCATGGGGTGTGTAGAGGTGAGCGTTTTCCCTTCGAAGTCCTGTTTCCGCCGTGTTTTTGTTCGCGGGGAATCCGCCCCGGAAAAGGTTGCGGATTGGTAGGTTGTGATACTGTGGGCGGTACATTGTCCTCCGTCTGTCTGTTGGCGGTGACCGCCAAGCTGTTTGTTTGTATCGCCGTGGCGGTCGGAGTGTTAAAGTGGCTGTCTTTGTTGGCGGTTTCCGCCACGGTCGTAATTCAATTTTTTTTCCACCGGCCTGTTGGCGGTCTTACCGCCGCTTTAACACTGACCGCCAGGGTTGTAATGACCACCATAGTATTGTAAGGCCTCAACTGGCCATTTGATAGCTAAACACTATTTCTCGATTATAGGATAGTGTGTCTGCCGAGGTAACAGTTTTCTGCTTATACATACTATTGGATGTGACTGTTCTTCATTGTCCTTCTGGAACAAAACTGCCCCAATACCTACGTCCGAAGCATCCGTTTGTAAATAAAAAAGTTTCGTAAAATCTGGACAGTGTAATACTAGTTTGGTGGTTAAACAGGTTTTTAAAAGATTCAAAGCTCTTCACCTGTGCAGTAATGAGCCTCTTCAGTTTGTTGGGTTGTTCCTTTTTCAGGAGATTATTCAAAGGGGTTGCTACAGTTGAATAGTTAGGTATGAACCTACTGTAATACCCAACTAATCCTAAAAAGGAACGGATATCTTTCTTTGTTTGTGGAGGGGGAACTTTTAAGATAGCTTCTATTTTATCGATTTGGGACCGAAATATGTCCTCTTTGAATGATATATCCCAAATATGTAATGGAGTCTTTGGCAAGATTGCATTTTTCCGGATTAGCGGCTAGTCCTGCTTTCATTAGTGTTTGGAAAACACGTGATAAGTGGGTTAGGTGTTCTTCCCATGTCTCACTACATACGACAATGTCATCTAAATAAGCGGTGCAATTTTTTGTGCTTTCAGCCTCCTTCCAGTCAGTGACAGGAATGGTCATGAAACCAATGCTGGATCCCAGAAACCTAAACATTTCTGAAAAGTAGACAAAATTCTGAATTCAGCAAGGGGTCATTTGTGTAGATCCTACAAGGGTTTCCTACAGAAAATAACAGCTGAAAAAGAAAAATATTGAAATTGAGGTGAAAAAACCATCAATTTTTCTCTACGTTTTACTCTGTAACTTTTCCCTGCAATGTCAGATTATCGAAAGCAATATACCGTTACGTCTGCTGGACTCCTCTGGTTGCAGGGATATATAGGGTTTGTAGGTTCATCAAGAACCCGAGGAACCCAGAGCCAATAAATGAGCTGCACCCTGCAGTGCGTTTTCATTCTATACCGGGTATACAGCAATTCATTTGCTGAAATATAAGGAGTAAAAAATTGCTATCAAGAAAACCTTTGCATTTCCAAAAAGGGCACAAGATAAGGTGTTGAGGAGCAGTGGTTATTTGCACATCTCTGAATTCCGGGGTGACCATAGTAGCACGTGAATTACAGGGAATTTCTCAAATAGATGTCTTTTTTACACACACTCCTATATTTGGAAGGAAAAAATGCAGAGAAAGACAAGGGGCAATAGTACTTGTTTTGCTAATCTATGTTCCCCCAAGTCTCCCGATAAAAATGGTACCTCACTTGTGTGGGTAGGCCTAGCACCCGCGACAGGATATGCCCCAAAACACAACGTGGACACATCACAGAAAACAGAGCTGTTTTTAGCAAAGTGACTACCTGTAGATTTTGGCCTCTAGCTCAGCCGCCACCTAGGGAAACCTACCAAACCTGTGCATTTCTGAAAACTAGAGACCTAGGGGAATCCAAGGAGGGGTGACTTGTGTGGCTCGGACCAGGTTCTGTTACCCAGAATCCTTTGCAAACCTCAAAATTTGGCTAAAAAAACACATGTTCCTCACATTTCTGTGGCAGAAAGTTCTGGAATCTGAGAGGAGCCACAAATTTCCTTCCACCCAGCGTTCCCCCACGTCTCCCGATAAAAATGATACCTCATTTGTGTGGGTAGGCCTAGCACCCGCGACAGGATATGCCCCAAAACACAACGTGGACACATCACAGAAAACAGAGCTGTTTTTAGCAAAGTGACTACCTGTAGATTTTGGCCTCTAGCTCAGCCGCCACCTAGGGAAACCTACCAAACCTGTGCATTTCTGAAAACTAGAGACCTAGGGGAATCCAAGGAGGGGTGACTTGTGTGGCTCGGACCAGGTTCTGTTACCCAGAATCCTTTGCAAACCTCAAAATTTGGCTAAAAAAACACATGTTCCTCACATTTCTGTGGCAGAAAGTTCTGGAATCTGAGAGGAGCCACAAATTTCCTTCCACCCAGCGTTCCCCCACGTCTCCCGATAAAAATGATACCTCACTTGTGTGGGTAGGCCTAGTGCCCGCGACAGGATATGCCCCAAAACACAACGTGGACATATCACAGAAAACAGAGCTGTTTTTAGCAAAGTGACTACCTGTAGATTTTGGCCTCTAGCTCAGCCGCCACCTAGGGAAACCTACCAAACCTGTGCATTTCTGAAAACTAGAGACTTAGGGGAATCCAAGGAGGGGTGACTTGCGGGGCTCGGACCAGGTTCTGTTACCCAGAATCCTTTGCAAACCTCAAAATTTGGCTAAAAAAACACATGTTCCTCACATTTCTGTGGCAGAAAGTTCTGGAATCTGAGAGGAGCCACAAATTTCCTTCCACCCAGCGTTCCCCCACGTCTCCCGATAAAAATGATACCTCACTTGTGTGGGTAGGCCTAGCGCCCGCGACAGGATATGCCCCAAAACACAACGTGGACATATCACAGAAAACAGAGCTGTTTTTAGCAAAGTGACTACCTGTAGATTTTGGCCTCTAGCTCAGCCGCCACCTAGGGAAACCTACCGAACCTGTGCATTTCTGAAAACTAGAGACCTAGGGGAATCCAAGGAGGGGTGACTTGCGGGGCTCGGACCAGGTTCTGTTACCCAGAATCCTTTGCAAACCTCAAAATTTGGCTAAAAAAACACATGTTCCTCACATTTCTGTGGCAGAAAGTTCTGGAATCTGAGAGGAGCCACAAATTTCCTTCCACCCAGCGTTCCCCCACGTCTCCCGATAAAAATGATACCTCACTTGTGTGGGTAGGCCTAGCGCCCGCGACAGGATATGCCCCAAAACACAACGTGGACATATCACAGAAAACAGAGCTGTTTTTAGCAAAGTGACTACCTGTAGATTTTGGCCTCTAGCTCAGCCGCCACCTAGGGAAACCTACCAAACCTGTGCATTTCTGAAAACTAGAGACCTAGGGGAATCCAAGGAGGGGTGACTTGCGGGGCTCGGACCAGGTTCTGTTACCCAGAATCCTTTGCAAATCTCAAAATTTGGCTAAAAAAAAACATGTTCCTCACATTTCTGTGGCAGAAAGTTCTGGAATCTGAGAGGAGCCACAAATTTCCTTCCACCCAGCGTTCCCCCACGTCTCCCGATAAAAATGATACCTCACTTGTGTGGGTAGGCCTAGCGCCCGCGACAGGATATGCCCCAAAACACAACGTGGACATATCACAGAAAACAGAGCTGTTTTTAGCAAAGTGACTACCTGTAGATTTTGGCCTCTAGCTCAGCCGCCACCTAGGGAAACCTACCAAACCTGTGCATTTCTGAAAACTAGAGACCTAGGGGAATCCAAGGAGGGGTGACTTGCGGGGCTCGGACCAGGTTCTGTTACCCAGAATCCTTTGCAAACCTCAAAATTTGGCTAAAAAAACACATGTTCCTCACATTTCTGTGGCAGAAAGTTCTGGAATCTGAGAGGAGCCACAAATTTCCTTCCACCCAGCGTTCCCCCACGTCTCCCGATAAAAATGATACCTCACTTGTGTGGGTAGGCCTAGCGCCCGCGACAGGATATGCCCCAAAACACAACGTGGACATATCACAGAAAACAGAGCTGTTTTTAGCAAAGTGACTACCTGTAGATTTTGGCCTCTAGCTCAGCCGCCACCTAGGGAAACCTACCAAACCTGTGCATTTCTGAAAACTAGAGACCTAGGGGAATCCAAGGAGGGGTGACTTGCGGGGCTCGGACCAGGTTCTGTTACCCAGAATCCTTTGCAAATCTCAAAATTTGGCTAAAAAAACACATGTTCCTCACATTTCTGTGGCAGAAAGTTCTGGAATCTGAGAGGAGCCACAAATTTCCTTCCACCCAGCGTTCCCCCACGTCTCCCGATAAAAATGATACCTCACTTGTGTGGGTAGGCCTAGCGCCCGCGACAGGATATGCCCCAAAACACAACGTGGACATATCACAGAAAACAGAGCTGTTTTTAGCAAAGTGACTACCTGTAGATTTTGGCCTCTAGCTCAGCCGGCACCTAGGGAAACCTACCAAACCTGTGCATTTCTGAAAACTAGAGACCTAGGGGAATCCAAGGAGGGGTGACTTGTGTGGCTCGGACCAGGTTCTGTTACCCAGAATCCTTTGCAAACCTCAAAATTTGGCTAAAAAAACACATGTTCCTCACATTTCTGTGGCAGAAAGTTCTGGAATCTGAGAGGAGCCACAAATTTCCTTCCACCCAGCGTTCCCCCACGTCTCCCGATAAAAATGATACCTCACTTGTGTGGGTAGGCCTAGCGCCCGCGACAGAATATGCCCCAAAACACAACGTGGACACATCACAGAAAACAGAGCTGTTTTTAGCAAAGTGACTACCTGGAGATTTTGGCCTCTAGCTCAGCCGCCACCTAGGGAAACCTACCAAACCTGTACATTTCTGAAAACTAGAGACCTAGGGGAATCCAAGGAGGGGTGACTTGTGTGGCTCGGACCAGGTTCTGTTACCCAGAATCCTTTGCAAACCTCAAAATTTGGCTAAAAAAACACATGTCCCTCACATTTCTGTGGCAGAAAGTTCTGGAATCTGAGAGGAGCTACAAATTTCCTTCCACCCAGCGTTCCCCCAAGTCTCCCGATAAAAATGATACCTCACTTGTGTGGGCAGGCCTAGCGCCGGCGACAGGAAACACCCCAAAGCGCAACGTGGACACATCCTAAATTTTGGAAAAAAACAGAGGTGTTTTTTGCGAAGTGCCTACCTGTAGATTTTGGCCTCTAGCTCAGCCGGCACCTAGGGAAACCTACCAAACCTGTGCATTTCTGAAAACTAGAGACCTAGGGGAATCCAAGGAGGGGTGACTTGCGGGGCTCGGACCAGGTTCTGTTACCCAGAATCCTTTGCAAACCTCAAAATTTGGCTAAAAATACACATGTTACTCACATTTCTGTGGCAGAAAGTTCTGGAATCTGAGAGGAGCCACAAATTTCCTTCTACCCAGCGTTCCCCCAAGTCTCCCGATAAAAATGATACCTCACTTGCGTGGGTAGGCCTAGCGCCGGCGACAGGAAACACCCCAAAGCGCAACGTGGACACATCCTAAATTTTGGAAAAAAACAGAGGTGTTTTTTGCGAAGTGCCTACCTGTAGATTTTGGCCTCTAGCTCAGCCGGCACCTAGGGAAACCTACCAAACCTGTGCATTTCTGAAAACTAGAGACCTAGGGGAATCCAAGGAGGGGTGACTTGCGGGGCTCGGACCAGGTTCTGTTACCCAGAATCCTTTGCAAACCTCAAAATTTGGCTAAAAAAACACATGTTCCTCACATTTCTGTGGCAGAAAGTTCTGGAATCTGAGAGGAGCCACGAATTTCCTTCCACCCAGCGTTCCCCCACGTCTCCCGATAAAAATGATACCTCACTTGTGTGGGTAGGCCTAGCGCCCGCAACAGGATATGCCCCAAAACACAACGTGGACATATCACAGAAAACAGAGCTGTTTTTAGCAAAGTGACTACCTGTAGATTTTGGCCTCTAGCTCAGCCGCCACCTAGGGAAACCTACCAAACCTGTGCATTTCTGAAAACTAGAGACCTAGGGGAATCCAAGGAGGGGTGACTTGCGGGGCTCGGACCAGGTTCTGTTACCCAGAATCCTTTGCAAATCTCAAAATTTGGCTAAAAAAACACATGTTCCTCACATTTCTGTGGCAGAAAGTTCTGGAATCTGAGAGGAGCCACAAATTTCCTTCCACCCAGAGTTCCCCCACGTCTCCCGATAAAAATGATACCTCACTTGTGTGGGTAGGCCTAGCGCCCGCGACAGGATATGCCCCAAAACACAACGTGGACATATCACAGAAAACAGAGCTGTTTTTAGCAAAGTGACTACCTGTAGATTTTGGCCTCTAGCTCAGCCGCCACCTAGAGAAACCTACCAAACCTGTGCATTTCTGAAAACTAGAGACCTAGGGGAATCCAAGGAGGGGTGACTTGCGGGGCTCGGACCAGGTTCTGTTACCCAGAATCCTTTGCAAACCTCAAAATTTGGCTAAAAAAACACATGTTCCTCACATTTCTGTGGCAGAAAGTTCTGGAATCTGAGAGGAGCCACAAATTTCCTTCCACCCAGCGTTCCCCCACATCTCCCGATAAAAATGATACCTCACTTGTGTGGGTAGGCCTAGCGCCCGCGACAGGATATGCCCCAAAACACAACGTGGACATATCACAGAAAACAGAGCTGTTTTTAGCAAAGTGACTACCTGTAGATTTTGGCCTCTAGCTCAGCCGCCACCTAGGGAAACCTACCAAACCTGTGCATTTCTGAAAACTAGAGACCTAGGGGAATCCAAGGAGGGGTGACTTGCGGGGCTTGGACCAGGTTCTGTTACCCAGAATCCTTTGCAAATCTCAAAATTTGGCTAAAAAAACACATGTTCCTCACATTTCTGTGGCAGAAAGTTCTGGAATCTGAGAGGAGCCACAAATTTCCTTCCACCCAGCGTTCCCCCACGTCTCCCGATAAAAATGATACCTCACTTGTGTGGGTAGGCCTAGCGCCCGCGACAGGATATGCCCCAAAACACAACGTGGACATATCACAGAAAACAGAGCTGTTTTTAGCAAAGTGACTACCTGTAGATTTTGGCCTCTAGCTCAGCCGGCACCTAGGGAAACCTACCAAACCTGTGCATTTCTGAAAACTAGAGACCTAGGGGAATCCAAGGAGGGGTGACTTGTGTGGCTCGGACCAGGTTCTGTTACCCAGAATCCTTTGCAAACCTCAAAATTTGGCTAAAAAAACACATGTTCCTCACATTTCTGTGGCAGAAAGTTCTGGAATCTGAGAGGAGCCACAAATTTCCTTCCACCCAGCGTTCCCCCACGTCTCCCGATAAAAATGATACCTCACTTGTGTGGGTAGGCCTAGCGCCCGCGACAGGATATGCCCCAAAACACAACGTGGACACATCACAGAAAACAGAGCTGTTTTTAGCAAAGTGACTACCTGGAGATTTTGGCCTCTAGCTCAGCCGCCACCTAGGGAAACCTACCAAACCTATACATTTCTGAAAACTAGAGACCTAGGGGAATCCAAGGAGGGGTGACTTGTGTGGCTCGGACCAGGTTCTGTTACCCAGAATCCTTTGCAAACCTCAAAATTTGGCTAAAAAAACACATGTCCCTCACATTTCTGTGGCAGAAAGTTCTGGAATCTGAGAGGAGCTACAAATTTCCTTCCACCCAGCGTTCCCCCAAGTCTCCCGATAAAAATGATACCTCACTTGTGTGGGCAGGCCTAGCGCCGGCGACAGGAAACACCCCAAAGCGCAACGTGGACACATCCTAAATTTTGGAAAAAAACAGAGGTGTTTTTTGCGAAGTGCCTACCTGTAGATTTTGGCCTCTAGCTCAGCCGGCACCTAGGGAAACCTACCAAACCTGTGCATTTCTGAAAACTAGAGACCTAGGGGAATCCAAGGAGGGGTGACTTGCGGGGCTCGGACCAGGTTCTGTTACCCAGAATCCTTTGCAAACCTCAAAATTTGGCTAAAAATACACATGTTACTCACATTTCTGTGGCAGAAAGTTCTGGAATCTGAGAGGAGCCACAAATTTCCTTCTACCCAGCGTTCCCCCAAGTCTCCCGATAAAAATGATACCTCACTTGCGTGGGTAGGCCTAGCGCCGGCGACAGGAAACACCCCAAAGCGCAACGTGGACACATCCTAAATTTTGGAAAAAAACAGAGGTGTTTTTTGCGAAGTGCCTACCTGTAGATTTTGGCCTCTAGCTCAGCCGGCACCTAGGGAAACCTACCAAACCTGTGCATTTCTGAAAACTAGAGACCTAGGGGAATCCAAGGAGGGGTGACTTGCGGGGCTCGGACCAGGTTCTGTTACCCAGAATCCTTTGCAAACCTCAAAATTTGGCTAAAAATACACATGTTACTCACATTTCTGTGGCAGAAAGTTCTGGAATCTGAGAGGAGCCACAAATTTCCTTCTACCCAGCGTTCCCCCAAGTCTCCCGATAAAAATGATACCTCACTTGTGTGGGTAGGACTAGCGCCCACGAAAGGAAAGGGCCCAAAACACAACGTGGACACATCACATTTTTTTATAAAAAGCAGTGCCTACCTGTGGATTTTGGCCTGTAGCTCAGCCGACACCTGAGGAAACCTAGCAAACCAGTGCATTTTTGAAAACTAGAAACCCAGGGGAATCCAAGATGGGGTGACTTGCGGGGCTCTGACCAGGTTATGTTACCCAGAATCCTTTGCAAACATCAAAATTTGGCCCAAAAAACACTTTTTCCTCTCATTTCGGTGACAGAAAGTTCTGGAATCTGAGAGGAGCCACAAATTTCCTTCCACCCAGCGTTCCCCTAAGTCTCTCGATAAAAATGGTACATCACTTATGTGGGTAGGCCTAGCGCCCACAAAAGGAAATGGCCCAAAACACAACGTGGACACAACATATTTTTTCACAGAAAACAGAGGTGTTTTTTGCAAGGTGCCTACCTGTGGTGTTTGGCCTGTAGCTCAGCCGGCCCCAGGGGGGGGGGGGGGCAGAAATGCCCTAAAATAAATTTGCCCCCCCAACCCCCACCCTCCCCCGCCGGGAGCGACCCTTGCCTACGGGGTCGCTCCCCCTGCGTGACATTGGCACCAAAAAACAAATCCCCGGTGCCTAGTGGTTTCTGCCCCCTTGGGGGCAGGTTGACCTAAACTCAGCCAATCTGCCCCCAAGGGGGGCAGAAATGGCCTAAATACAATTTGTCCCCCAGGGGAGCGACTTTTGCCTGATGGGTCGCTCCCCATCTCTAAAAAAAAAAAAAAAAAGAAAAAAAAGAAAAATTCTCCTGGCGCCTAGAGGTTTCTGCCCCCCCCCCGGGGGCAGATCGGCCTAATAATAGGCCGATCTGCCCCCCGGGGGGGGAGAAATGGCCTAAAATAAATTTGCCCCCCCAACACCCACCCCCCCCCCCCCGGAGCGACCCTTGCCTATGGGGTCGCTCCCCCTGCGTGACATTGGCGCCAAAAAACAAATCCCCGGTGCCTAGTGGTTTCTGTCCCCTTGGGGGCAGATTGACCTAAAATTGACAAATCTGCCCCCAGGGGGGCAGAAATGGTCTAAATACAATTTGCCCCCCCCAGGGGAGCGACCCTTGCCTGATGGGTCGCTCCCCATCTCTAAAAAAAGAAACAAAAAAAAAAAAAACACAAAAAAAAAATTGCCCTGGTGCCTAGAGTGTTCTGCCCCCCCCCCCCCGGGGGCAGTTCGGCCTAATAATAGGCCGATCTGTCCCCCGGAGGGGCAGAAATGGCCTAAAATAAATTTGCCCCCCCAACCCCCACCCCCCCCCCGGGAGCGACCCTTGCCTACGGGGTCGCTCCCCCTGCGTGACATTGGCGCCAAAAAACAAATCCCCGGTGCCTAGTGGTTTCTGCCCCCTTGGGGGCAGATTGACCTAAAATTGGCCAATCTGCCCCCAGGGGGGCAGAAATGGTCTAAATACAATTTGCCCCCCCAGGGGAGCGACCCTTGCCTGATGGGTCGCTCCCCATCTCTAAAAAAAGAAACAACAAAAAAAAAAAAACACAAAAAAAAAATTGCCCTGGTGCCTAGAGTGTTCTGCCCCCCCCCCCCGGGGGCAGTTCGGCCTAATAAGAGGCCGATCTGTCCCCCGGGGGGGCAGAAATGGCCTAAAATAAATTTGCCCCCCCAACCCCCATCCCCCCCCCGGGAGCGACCCTTGCCTACGGGGTCGCTCCCCCTGCGTGACATTGGCGCCAAAAAACAAATCCCCGGTGCCTAGTGGTTTCTGCCCCCTTGGGGGCAGATTGACCTAAAATTGGCCAATCTGCCCCCAGGGGGGCAGAAATGGTCTAAATACAATTTGCCCCCCCAGGGGAGCGACCCTTGCCTGATGGGTCGCTCCCCATCTCTAAAAAAAGAAACAACAAAAAAAAAACACACAAAAAAAAAAATTGCCCTGGCGCCTAGAGTGTTCTGCCCCCCCCCCCGGGGGGCAGTTCGGCCTAATAATAGGCCGATCTGTCCCCCGGGGGGGCAGAAATGGCCTAAAATAAATTTGCCCCCCCAAACCCCCCCCCCCCGGAGCGACCCTTGCCTACGGGGTCGCTCCCCCTGCGTGACATTGGCGCCAAAAAACAAATCCCCGGTGCCTAGTGGTTTCTGCCCCCTTGGGGGCAGATTGACCTAAAATTGGCCAATCTGCCCCCAGGGGGGCAGAAATGGTCTAAATACAATTTGCCCCCCCAGGGGAGCGACCCTTGCCTGATGGGTCGCTCCCCATCTCTAAAAAAAGAAACAACAAAAAAAAAAAAACAAAAAAAAAAAATTGCCCTGGCGCCTAGAGTGTTCTGCCCCCCCCCCCGGGGGCAGAAATGGCCTAAAATAAATTTGCCCCCCCAACCCCCCCCCCACCGGGAGCGACCGGGGCCTACGGGGTCGCTCCCCCTGCGTGACATTGGCGCCAAAAAACAAATCCCCGGTGCCTAGTGGTTTCTGCCCCCTTGGGGGCAGATTGACCTAAAATTGGCCAATCTGCCCCTAGTGCAGAGAGGAGGCAGACTACCCCCACAGCATGCACCACCAGGAAAACAGTCGAGAAGGCGGCAGGATCAGCGTTACAAGGTCACAGTAGTCGTCTTTGCTACTTTGTTGCAGTTTGGCAGGCTTCCAGCGCGGTCAGCAGTCGATTCCTTGGCAGAAGGTGAAGAGAGAGATGCAGAGGAACTCTGATGAGCTCTTGCATTCGTTATCTAAAGAATTCCCCAAAGCAGAGACCCTAAATAGCCAGAAAAGGAGGTTTGGCTACCTAGGTGAGAGGATAGGCTAGCAACACAAGTAAGAGCCTATCAGAAGGAGTCTCTGACGTCACCTGCTGGCCCTGGCCACTCAGAGCAGTCCAGTGTGCCAGCAGCACCTCTGTTTCCAAGATGGCAGAGGTCTGGAGCACACTGGAGGAGCTCTGGGCACCTCCCAGGGGAGGTGCAGGTCAGGGGAGTGGTCACTCCCCTTCCCTTTGTCCAGTTTCGCGCCAGAGCAGGGCTGGGGGATCCCTGAACCGGTGTAGACTGGCTTATGCAGAAAGGGGCACCATCTGTGCCCATGAAAGCATTTCCAGAGGCTGGGGGAGGCTACTCCTCCCCTGCCTTAACACCTTTTTCCAAAGGGAGAGGGTGTAACACCCTCTCTCTGAGGAAGTCCTTTGTTCTGCCTTCCTGGGCGAAGCCTGGCTGGACCCCAGGAGGGCAGAAACCTGTCCGAGGGGTTGGCAGCAGCAGCAGCTGTAGTGAAACCCCTGAAAAGGCAGTTTGGCAGTACCCGGGTCTGTGCTAGAGAACCGGGGAATAATGGGATTGTCTCCCCAACACCAGCATGGCATTGGGGGGGGCAATTCCTTGATCTTAGACATGTTACATGTCCATGTTCGGAGTTACCATTGTGAAGCTACACATAGGTAGTGACCTATGTGTAGTGCACACGTGTAATGGTGTCCCCGCACTCACAAAGTCCGGGGAATTGGCCCTGAACAATGTGGGGGCACCTTGGCTAGTGCCAGGGTGCCCACACACTAAGGGGGTCATTCTGACCCTGGCGGTAAATACTGCCATGGCGGAGGTTGGCGGTAGCACCGCCAACAGGCTGGCGGTGCTCCGCCGGGCATTCTGACCGCGGCGGTACAGCCGCGGCCAGAAGCGGAAAGCCGGCGGTGTACCGCCGACTTTCCGCTGCCCATGGGGATTCTGACACCCCATACCGCCATGCTGTTCCTGGCGGTTCGGCCGCCAGGAACAGGATGGCGGAATGGGGTGCCGTGGGGCCCCCGTAAGAGGGCCCCACAAAGAATTTCAGTGTCTGCTTTGCAGACACTGAAATTTGCGACGGGTGCAACTGCACCCGTCGCACCTTCCCACTCCGCCGGCTCCATTCTGAGCCGGCGTCCTCGTGGGAAGGGTGTTTCCCGCTGGGCTGGCGGGCGGACTTTCGGCGGTCGCCCGCCAGCCCAGTGGGAAACCCAGAATGACCGCCGCGGTCTTTTGACCGCTGTACGGTCTTCTGGCGGTTCCCGCTTGGCGGGCGGCTACAGCCCGCCAAGTTGGTTTTTAGATTGTGGGGGTCATTCTGACCCTGGCGGTCATGGACCGCCAGGGCCAACGACCGCGGAAGCACCGCCAACAGGCTGGCGGTGCTTCTGGGGCCATTCTGACCACGGCGGTACAGCCGCGGTCAGAACAGGGAAACCAGCGGTTTCCCGTCGGTTTCCCACGGCCCCAGGGAATCCTCCACGGCGGCGCTGCAAGCAGCGCCGCCATGGGGATTCCGACCCCCTTCCCGCCATCCTGTTTCTGGCGGTTTTCACCGCCAGAAACAGGATGGCAGGGACGGGTGTCGTGGGGCCCCTGGGGGCCCCTGCAGTGCCCATGCCACTGGCATGGGCACTGCAGGGGCCCCCTAACAGGGCCCCATTTAGCTTTTCAGTGTCTGCTTGGCAGACACTGAAAATCGCGACGGGTGCAACTGCACCCGTCACACACCAGCAACTCCGCCGGCTCCATTCGGAGCCGGCTTCCTCGTTGCTGGTGCTTTCCCGCTGGGCGGGCGGGCGGCCTTTTGGCGGTCGCCCGCCAGCCCAGCGGGAAAGTCAGAATGACCGCCGCGGTCTTTTGACCACGGTACGGTCTTCTGGCGGTTCCCGCCAGGCGGGCGGCTTCCGCCGCCCGCGGGGGTCAGAATGACCCCCTGTGTGTCTTAAAAATGGCACTTCTAGAAAGTAGGCATTTTCTTGCTTAAACCATTCTGTGACTCTGCCAATTTGTGGATTTCCTGTCTGTGTCAGTTTGACAGTTGGGCTGTTTGCACCTCTCTCTAGACAGTGACACACAGGGAGCTGGGGTGTTGCCTGAGTATCCTGACGAGCCATCTGTACTAGGAGGGAGGGGAGGAGTGGTCACTCACACCTGAAAGGGCTGTGCCTGCCCTCACACAATACAGTCACCCTGGTGTGTGTCTAGGGCACAGCCTGGGCAAGGCAGGATTTCACAAACAAGAGAGACATTCCTTTGAAGTAGGCCTACTTCAAAGGCAGAAAGGGGTATAAGAAGAGCCCTCAAAACCCCAGAAGATCAGATCACTTCTGGAATTAAGAGGAACCTCTGCCAAGGAGGAGAGATGAAGAGCTGAGGAGAAGTGCTGCACTGCCTGTGACTGTGCTTCGTGGAGCTATCCTGCAGTTGCTGTTTGTGAAAGGGGACAATGACTGGACCTTGTGGTATATTTCTGCTTGAGAAGAATCTCCAAGGGCTTGGACTGAGCTTGCCCCCTGTACTGAAATCTCAGGGCCATCAAAGACTTCCCCTACCACACCTGGACTCTCTAGTGAGGCTCCTGCCCTGACAAGTGGTGCCTTATCCAGTCCCTGGGCCCTTGAAAGGAGAAGATGGTGAAAATCCAAGAAAACCAACTTCGGACTACTCCGGACCGGCGCCACTGCCAATCCCGTGATGCCGCCTGCACACAACTCCGTGGTCCTCGTTGAAGTGCGCTGACCATCGCAGGCCTGACACCACTGCAGCCCGCAGAAGTCCGCAACTCCGTGGAGGTCGCCGCACTACATCGTGACCGCCGGATATTGATTCCGCCCAAAGTGCACAGATTCAAAGCTTCACACCATCCACTGCTCCGCAGCAAGGACCCAACGCTTCTTCATGATGCCTCAGCTCCTTTTCCCCACCGCACCAGAAATGATACCGCCTCAGATCCAGTGACGCCGCGACTGCGTGCACCAGCTTGTTTTCACACTTTACTAAGGTACTGTACCTGGGGGTCTGCATGACTCCGTGCCCGGCACCGTTGGTGTCGGATTGTTGGGAACGACTCCATCCGGATGCCATGTTAACACTTCATCGAAGCATTTTGTGTTTGTAAGCGCTATTTTTAAGTTTAATCTTTAAAAATTCATAACTTGACTTGTGTATGTCGAATTTTTGTTATTTTGGTCTTGTTTTGTTTAGATAAATATTGGCTATTCTTCTAAACCTGTGTTGGTACAAATACTTTACACCTTGTCTCTAAAGTTAAGCGTACCTGCTCGTGCCAAACTACCAAGGGGGCGAGCGGGGGTTAACTGAGTGTGATTCTCCTTTACCCTGACTAGAGTGAAGGTCCTTGCTTGTACAGGGGGTAACCTGACTGCCAACCAAATACGCTATTTCTAACAGTGAGTCTTTTTTAAGGCCTTTCTTGACTCCTCCTCCTCCTGGGTCATGCAAAGTCTCTCTTTTGCGTGACCTTTTCTGAGATGCTGAAGAGGTGTCACTGTCCTCCCCTTCAGAAGAGGGAGATCTTTTAGATTTTAATTTTTATTTTTGTAGCCAAATAAGAAGTCTCTCCTCTCTATCCTTCAGGGTCTTAGATGAAAAGGTGCGACAGTCCTTTATCTTATGTTGAAGGTAGAGACAGTAGATACAGTCCTTGTGGGTTTCTTCAGAATTAAGGCCCTCATTACAACCCTGGCGGATGGCGGTATTTTGGAGAAAGGTGCTGCCAACAGGCTGGCGGTACCTTTCCCCAAAATATGACATTGGCGGTTTGGCCTCCGTCCTCCAGGGCGGCAACAGCCGCCGGGCTGCAGACTTCAGTCTCCAGCCAGGCAGCCGTGACTATCCCACCCACCGAATTATGAGCCCCCCCAACCGCCATTTATTTTGTGGCATTCTTACTGCCACAAAAACCATGGCGGTAGGCACTATCAGTGCCAGGGAATTTTTTTCCTGACACTGATAGGGGTCTCCTTCACTTCCCTCCCCCTACCCAGAGTCCTCCCCATCCTCCCCCTCCCAACCCCCCCACAACATACATGCACAATCATGCACCAACATACACACGCATACACACACTCATAACCACATTCACCCACACATGCATACATACATCACACACACATCCACACACACTGACATACATACAAGCACACATGCATTCACACAACACCAAATACACACACTCACACCCATTCATGCACACACCCACTCCACAAAGCACACACCCCCATGCATGCACACACAAACATACACCTACAACCCCCCACACACAACACACCCCACCCCTCTCCCCTGTCGGAGTACCCAACTTACCTGCTTGCAGAGGGTCCTCCGGCAGGCGACGGTACGTGCAGCAGCGTCCGCCAGCAGAACACCACGAGGCCGTATCATGGGTCATGATATGGTCTGTGGCGGTCTACTGGCGTGGCGCTGCTGCTGCAGCAGCGCCACCTTACCGCCATCCGGGCTGGCGGAATTCCAGCTACGGTCATAGTGTGGCAGATGGTAGGTAGCCGTGGTGACTGTGTTTTGGCGGCCATCGCCATGGCAGTAGGCGGTCATTACCGCCAACGTCATAATGAGGGTCTAAGGGCCTCATTCCGATTCCGGCGGGCGGCGGGCACCGCCACTTGGCCAATCTGCGGTCAAAAGACCACGGAGGCCATTCTGGCTTTCCCGCTGGGCCGGCGGGCACCCGTCAAAGGAGCGCCCGCCGGCCCAGCGGGAAAGGCCCTGCAACGAGGAAGCCGGCTCCGAATGGAGCCGGCGGAGTTGCAGGGGTGCGACGGGTGCAGTTGCACCCGTCGCGATTTTCACTGTCTGCAAAGCAGACAGTGAAAATCCTGCTGGGACCCTGTTAGGGGGCCCCTGCACTGCCCATGCCAGTGGCATAGGCAGTGCAGGGGCCCCCAGGGGCCCCGCAACACCCGTTCCCGCCATCCTGTTCCTGGCGGGTTTTACCACCAGGAACAGGATGGCGGGAAGGGGGTCAGAATCTCCATGGCGGCGCTGCAAGCAGCGCCGCCATGGAGATTCAGCCCAGCCGGGGGAAATCCGGTGGGAAACCGCCGGACCCGGCTGGGCGACCGCGGCTGTAAAGCCGCGGTCAGAATAACAGAGGAAGCACCGCCAGCCTGTTGGCGGTGCTTCCGTGGTCGCGACCGCCAGGGGTCAGAATGACCCCCTAAGTCTTTTCTTCCCACTGGTACTAGAGGCCCGGAAGATCCCTTTCTTTGATGTGTCTGACATGGTAGCGGGTATTATGAAAGTTCTTTCTCAATTGGTTGAAGCAAACTAAGCAGAGCTCAGGGAGACTCCATTCACATGATGTGTGGTAGAAAATAGGATGGGAACCAGCCTCTGTAGGTAGTATTCTAGAGGGTGCTGTCGCCTGATTGGCTTGAGTTTGTTTCTTTTTAAATGACGTGGATAAGTTACATAAATTAATGTTTGTTTTCCATTATATCCATTAGTAGTGTCATGTACCTCTTTATTATGGTACTGTGGAACTCCCACTTCGACAACGGGGAGTGCAACCCCCAAAGCACCTTGTATTGCCCCAAACGCAAAATCCCTGGTCTTGGGTGACTTTTCTACCCCCATATTGGGGGCAACTGTGGTGCAACCCTCCTCCAATTGGGACAAGCCTCTTACCTTCTCCTGGGAGGGCAGAAAGATAGTATTGACCTCACTGGGGCAGGGGTATAGCTTGATGCCAGGGTAGGCCGCTGATTCCATTTGTTTGTTTTGGTGCTATTTTGATTCTACCCTTTCCAACGCTACCTCTCCCAAAGGAATCAGTGCTCGTGGGGCTGAAATATGCCACCAAGCACTGATTCGATGAAATTAAGACAAGTCTATCGGCTCATTTTACTTTCACTTTCCTGTAATGACATCTGCGCACCATGCAAGCTGATAGTCATTGCAGGAAAAAAAAACTGCTCTGGAAGCTGTTCCTGAGCAGGTTGATCTAGAAAAATAATAAAGGACTCCTTCTGGTGCAGAAGAGCACCAGAGGCAACAGCAGCTCATTCGTACAGGCTAAGGGGTCAGGCCCCCCCACCTTTTTCCTGTTGCGAAGAATGTCTGTCAGGCTGAACAAAAGTCACCCTGACAGACACTTTTCTGTTTCAAGTCAGGTAGCCAGGAGCTGGACATGCACTACACGCACAGACTCCTGTCTGCCTGAGCTGAACATTGTTGGGCTGAAGAAGTCATAGCTCCTGAGGGTGTGATCTCTTCAGCCTGGCAAAAATGCATAGAGGCCCTCTCCCTCATGAGAAGGGGGAGTCACCGACTGCTTCGGACCTGAGTGCTTTAGTATTAAGCCTTGAAGTGCCCAGGGCCGAGTGCCAATTAGTGACACCTTGTCACGGAGTGGGAAGGGGTCAGCAGAAACAATGACCCATTCCCACTCTGTGACGAGATTGGGACTGCTGTCTTCCCTTACTGGCTGACATTAGGTCAGCCAATGAGGGAAGGCAGCAGTCCCAACCCTCCTGGGACTTCTGAGGCCTCCCTGTCGGAGCTGTTGTTCTTGGGGTCCTTTTTTTTTGGTGCGTGCATGCATGTATGAATGTATGTGTATTTGTTAGTGAGTGTTGTGAATGGACGTGTGAGTGTGTGTGTGAATAAATGGGTGTAAGTAAGGTGTATGTGTGCATGTGTAACCTCCCCGCCCCCCTCTGTCGTAAAATTACCAGCTGCCACTGACCAGAGGGGCCTTTAGGTGTCTTCCCAGTGGCCGACACCTGCACAGAGGAAGTTAAAAGGTTAGAATCCTTTATAGACTGCAGATCACAATTCTTAGTCCTGATGGATACTACTAACTGTGGATTCCTCACCTTATGAATTCTCCCAATGCGCCAGCATTCAACTGAATTTTTTTCTTCCCAGCTCTGCACATCGACAAGGACGTCACAATTGCCCGACTCCACGCGACTCCGTGTGACGTCATTGTGGCAATAAAAGATCCTCGCCGGCGTGCTGGCGTCAGTTCCCTTTTTTACGTGCCTTCGAAGCATAGAGGTTTTCTTCCAGCTCTTGGGAAAGGCTACTGTTGTCGAAGGTGTTGATTGTTGTTACAATGTCTCCTCTTAGGAAATCCGGTTTTAAACCTTGTCGGGAGTGTGGGGGTCGCATGTCTGTGACCGAGCCACACAATGATTGTCTGTGGTGCTTGAGTTCTGAGCACGACGTAGAGGAGTGTGGGTCCTGCCAGAAGATGAACCCAAAGGTGCTCAAGGAGAGAGAGGCTAAATTATTTTTAGCCAAGGCGAAGAAGGACAGGAGTCATCGGAGGTCTTCTTCCGGAAAATCCTCGAAGTCACACAAGAAACGGCGTCAACATCATTCCTGGCACAGTTCGGATTGATGTCGGTCTCGGTCGAGATCTCCATCCAGTCGGCATTGTGCGATGTGGGAGGTGAGTCCAATGGTGACTCCACAGCTGAGCCCTCAGGCTTCTCCGGCGCCATCAGTCTTCGAGGTGGTTGAGCCTCAGGGAAGTCCTCGCTTCTCACCTTTAGCACAGTCGGATGTTCCGGATCTGGCACCAACGCCACAAGAGGAGCAGCGGTATCCTGCCTTCCCCACTCCGGGAGTGGATCCGGCGGCATTTCTGAATGCCATGTTTAATATCTTTAATACCATGGCTCCTCGTGGTGTACCGGCTGGTCCCACAGGTCCTTTGGCCTTTCCAATGGGCACTCCGGCTCCATACAAGCTGGCGCCGTTTATGCCCTTTTATCCTGCGGAAGGTGTTGGTCCAGCGCCGATGATATCGCCAGGAAGACCTTTGACGCCAATGTCTTCACCTGCAAGACCAGTGGAACCAATTACGTCGCCCCAGGTTCGATCGTCGCCGGTGAAGCGGCCCGAGAGTCCACGGCGCTGTTGGATTCGGTTACGGCACCGGATGAATCCGGAGATCGGGGTGTGTCTGTTGGTCATCAGTCACACTTGAAGCCAATGTCATCGACGTTGGCGAATTCCATGTCGACGCAGAGATTAGAGGCCAGGTTAAGATCTAGGAGAAGAGCACTGAGGCTCTTAGAGGAACAGGAATATCGCAGACAGTTCCTGGAGGAAGGTGAAATTGCTGAGCCCCTGAGGACTATCAGGGGTTGGACTCAGCAAGTGGTTTAGACACTTCCCCTTAGTGGGACCTAGCCTCTCCCGGAGAGTACACAGAAGTGGCGGCCTCTTTTCATTCGGTGGTAAGAAAGGCGGCAGAGTTCCTGGACCTTCCACTACCTGCTGCAGAGGTTAAGACCAACATCTTGATGAAGTCCTGCACCCTGCTTCAGCTGCTGCGGAGCCACTACTCTTCAAGGTGGTGCTGAGAACCAGGGTGGCTTTCCTACCAAAGGTAGTTACTCCATTTCATATGGGTCCATAACACTCCCGTCCTTTTATCCTCCTCCCCATCCATCGAAAGAGGAGGAGAGACTGAATCGGCTTGACCTAAGGAGGGCTTTAAGCTTTTATATTGAAAGGACCAGAGAGTTTTGAGTGGACGATCAACTCTTCATTGGCTATGTGGGGAAGAGGAAAGAAATGGCAGTCCACAAGAGAACATTGTCCAGGTGGATCATTCTTTGCATTAAACTCTGTTATTCTTTGTCAAAGAAGGTTCCTCCTGTTGGTATCAGGGCCCATTCCACCAGGGCTAAGTCTGCCACTTCTGCCTTGGCAAGAGGTGTCCCGGTTGCTGAAATCTGTAAGGCTGCAACTTGGGCTTCCCTCCACACTTTCGCTAAGCATTATTGCTTTGACTTGGAAGTTAGAAGGGGCGGACATTTTGCACGATCTGTGCTGCAGGATTTCTTGGTGTGACCATTCCGGCACCCGCCTCCGAGTGCGGTACTGCTTTGGGATTCTATTCATAAGGTGAGGAATCCACAGGTAGATGTATTTATCAGAAGAACAAGTTACTTACCTTCGGTAATGCCTTTTCTGGTGGATGCACTAGCTACCTGTGGATTCCACACAGTCCCACCCGCCTCCCCGTTGCTGGTCAAACATTTCTTTGGGTGTATATTTGTTTTTGCTCTTTTTATTTGAATAAATATTATGTATTATATTCGATTGATGTGTATATACTGAGTTTGTAAAGTTGGTGATCACCTGTTCGCCTCAAAAGGACGTAAAAAATGGTGGAAACTGACGTCAGCACGCCGGCGAGGATCTTTTATTGCCACAATGACGTCACACGGAGTCGCGTGGAGTTGGGCAATTGTGATGTCCTCGTCGACATGCAGAGCTGGGAAGAAAAAATGTCCATCGAATGCTGGCACATTGGGAGAATTCATATGGTGAGGAATCCACAGGTAGCTAGTGTATCCACCAGAAAAGGCGTTACCGAAGGTAAGTAACTTGTTCTTTGTGAGCATAAGACACGCATTGTAGTTAGGCTACTTGTTGAAACAAAACTGTGTTTGGCCATACTTTTCATGAAAATCCGTACCACACAAACCTAATCTCACACTTATGTTAACGAGACTCATTTTAAAACAAGCATTTACAATGCAATGGGTCTTGCATTTGCTTGAGTTAGACCTATTGGCAGTGCAAATTCATAACTGGACTTTTCTTGCCACATACTTTGGTCAACCCTGCCTCATAATTTTGTCTTCTCTTGCCATATAATTCCAGTGGCCCTGCATATAACTAAAGCACTTCCATTTACCTTCTCCCTCTATCTGCAGCAAAAAATGAAAATGTTGCCATTTAGCCTCCTAATTGAAATCAGCCATGTTAATTCCAGTAGAATACCACTTTTACCACCCAACTATCAGAGTTGCTGACAGGCTAACACAATTCCCCCCCAAAAGACACAAGACAGCCACAGAGGAGAAATGAACTAGAAGGGTCACCCAAACATAACAAGAATGTTCAAACAGTCATAGTGTAATAAGGAAGTTACGCTGTCCTGAATTATGGTCATAATTGTAATAAGGAAAGATTGTTAAAACATTTACCATCATCATATGAACCTTTTACCTGGAAAGGTGTCTGGGGCGAGGTGGCCTCGTCCTCGCACACAGTTCCCGTGTGCTGGGGACGAGACCAGCTCATCCTGCACTGGGCCCACAGGGGGAGTGCTAGTGCTCCCTCCAGGAGCCTCCCACCCCCTCTCCCCCCCCTGGGCAGGGATGACATCAGCGTGCAAGCACAGCTTCCAGCACGATCCCGAAGAGAAATGCAAAAGCACTTCTCTTCCGACCGGGAGGTGGGCCTTTCCTTTCCTTTCATGTCTCTCTACCCACTAGACACCGGGGTTTTTAAAAAATATATTTTAATAAGGGGAGCGGCCCATTGGGCAAGAGTCGCTCCCTAGGGGGGCAATTTTTTTAAGGCCTTTTGTTATTAGGCCGATCTGCCATCAGGGGAGCAGAAACCTCAAGATGCCAGGGATTATTTATTATTTTTTTTTTTTGCAGGAGGTGAGCGACCCCTTAGGGAAGGGTCACTCCCCTGATGGGGCAATTTTATTTTAGGCCAATTCTGCCCCCCTTGGAGGCAGATTGGCCTATTTTTTTTCTTCGATTTCACGCAAGGGGAGTGACCCATTAGGCAAGGGTCACTCCCCTGGGAGGACAAATTTGTTCTAGTCCGTTTCTGCCCCCCCCCCCCCTTGGGGGCAGATCGGCCTATTGTAATTAGGCCCAGGGCAGAAACCTCTAGGCATCAGGGATAATTTTTTATTTTTTTATTTTTTTTAGACGTGGATAGCGACTTCTTAGGCAAGAAAACAGAGCTGTTTTTTACAAAGTGCCTACCTGTGGATTTTGGCCTTCAGCTCATCCAGCATCTAGGGAAACTTACCAAACCTTTGCATTTTTTAAAACTAGACACCTAGGGGAATCCAAGATGGGGTGACTTGTGGGGCTCTTACCATGTTCTGTTACCCTGAATCCTTTGCAAACCTCAAAAGTTGACAAAAAAACATTTGTTCCTCACATTTCGGTGATGGAAAGTTCTGGAATCTGTGAGGAGCCACAAATTTCCTTCAACCCAGCATTCCCCCAAGTCTCACGATAAAAATGGTACCTCACTTTCTGTTGAGAGGCCTAGTGCCCATGAAAGGAAAGGCCCCAAAACGCAACATGGACACATCAATTTTTTTAAATTGGAAACTGAATTGTTTTTTGGAAAGTGCACAGCTGTGGTTTTTGGTCTCTAGCTCAGCCGGTACGTAGCATACTACCAAACCTGTGCATTTTTTTAAACTAGAGACCTAGGGGAACCCAGGATGGGGTAACTTGTGGTGCTCTCACCAGGTTCTGTTACCCAGAATCCTTTGCAAAACTCAATATTTGGCAAAAAAAAAACCACTTTTTCCTCATATTTCGGCAATAGAAAGTTCTGGAATCTGAGAGAAGCCAGAAATTTCTTTCCACCCAGCATTCCCCCAATTCTTCCAATAAAAATGGTACCTCACTTGTGTGGGTGGGCCTAGTACCCGTGTCAGGAATAGATCACACAACGGTCAATGTTGGTCCTTACATGAGAGAAACTCTTGACCCTGGGGTGATCCATTCCTGACGCAGGCACTAGGTACAGGCACTCAAGTGGGATGGCGTTTTGATCAGGACAGGTGGGGAAACACTGGGTGGTAGGAATTTTGTGGATCCCAGCATATTCCTGTAGTTGGTGTGACAGAAATGCAATAAAGAATTTAGTTTTTATTCTACATTTCACCGTTGCAGGGTATTCTGGGTAAGAAAACTTTGGGAATCCACATAAGTCACACCTCTATGGAATCCCTTGGATGTCTAGTTTCCATAAATGTCTGGGTTTGAAAGGTTTCCTTATATGACCGCCGAGCCCAAGACCATAAACGCAGGTGCCTGCCTTACAAAACCAGGTTGTTTTTGTGATAGATAATTTTGATGTCTCAACAATACGATTAGGGTGGTGGAATTTGGGGCTGAACTAAATTGGGGAGCTCCTAAGAGAGCACTCTCTCTGTTCTTGCTGCCGCATGCACCTGCTCGCTGGGTTGGACTAAGCCGCTATTTTCCCGCTGCACAGACTGTGCTTGCTAAGGAACAGCAGGATTGTCCTCATCACCCCCCTCATAATCACTAGAAGAGGAGTTATCGAATGGGACTCTGTAAGAGGGGCGGCAGAGAGGTAGTCACGAACAACACCAAAGGTTAAATGAAGTGGTGAAGATTTATTTAAGTAATAAGCCAAACAATTAGCCCTACACCAACCAACGTCCTCTTCTCTCCCCTTCAACTGTCGCTCGTACATTCCACAAGCCACATCTCGAGCAAACACAACATTCTCCACTTTCGTCTCGTGCCAGACGCGCACGAACCTACATTCCTAGGATACCACACCACCTTCCCCATATCAGAATAACAAAACTAAAAAAATATATATATTTAACATACCTAAATATAAATTACACATGGCCCTTGAACAATTAATGTTGCTTACAAACTAAGACAAATTGAACGAACATTGCATCACAAAGTCCATAAAGGTGTCACAGAACACAGTTCATTTCACAGTTCATTTTACATAGTCCCTGAACCATGATGGTTTTGAAACATTCCTTTTTGGTCGAGTTTCAGCTGGGCCTCGCATTTTAGTAACACCTGGAGTGATACAGATATCTTGAGCAGGAACGTCCAGTGAGATACCTTGAGAGTCATGAACTTCTACATCGGGTCCCGAACACTTAGCCACGCTATTCAGATTCCATATCCTATGATCTTCTGTTTTCACCGCATTCCTAAACAGTCTTATGACTTTAAATGGACCCTTGAACTTAGATGGTTTTCCCTCCTTCCTTGGAGATCTTATCTTAACAAAATCCCCTTCATGCAACACAGTTCTTTTAACAGCTTTTCGCTCATCATACCTCAACTTTCTTCTCCCTTTCACCTCTCTCTCTCTCTCTCTCTCTCCAACCCTCAATGCTATCAACCTGATCACTGACCTCTTTCCTTTTCTCATTAACCCATCTGGGTTCAATCTCACTGTAAGGAACTCTACCTTTGAATAATTTAAAAGGAGTCACCCCTGTAGTGGAATGTGGGGTTGAACGATACTCCCGAACCTTTTTTTTTACTTCACACTCCCACTCAACATTATTAATAAGTGCTAATTGCATGCATTGTTTCAGCACTTTTATAAAGCGCTCAACAACACCATTAGACTCTGGGTGATAAAGAGCAGTTCTTTTATGAACCACATTCCTTTCTCTTAAAAAAGACTCTGTTGCATCAGAGACAAACTGCACCCTATTGTCGGTCAGTAAAGTAGAGGGAAAGCCCTCTCTTTCAAACAGGTCGTCAAGAAAATTAATTATGTCTCTTGATTCAACCGAATTCACAAATCTGACTTCTGGCCAACGGGAGAACATGTCAATGCAGACTAAAATATACCGGTCAACAGAATTCAGTTTAATTGGGCCTAAAATGTCCAAGGCTATGTCAACCCAGGGACCAGAAGATTCCTCACGTATGACCATGGGCTGAACCCTACACTTTAATACCTTATCTGAACAAGCGCACTCACAGCAGTTCCTCACTTCCCTTTCCACCATGATGTCCATGGCAGGCCACCTGTAGGCGTTCCTTAATCTCTCCTTCGTTTTGGAGATGCCCATGTGGCTTGAGTGAGCAAGATTAACAAGATTCTTTCTCAAGCTAGTTGGTGGAACCAACTTGCTGCCTCTCATCAATAACCCACCAACTACGGACAATTCATTTCTGACCTGCCAGTAACCTGTTAATTCTTCACACAGTTTCTCCTTGACACCCCACCCATTTGTAACTTTGCTCACCACATCCTGCAACGTAACGTCTTTCGACAATTCATCCAACCACATTAGTTCTGAGATTATTCCCTCAGTGACAATGCAGACCTTTATCTCCTCGTCAGCTACAATGTCTGCAAAACACCCTCTTTCAATGATCTCATCATCTTTTCCCGTGTCTGGGCACAACCTCGACAGACAATCAGCCTGAACATTTAATGTCCCCGGCATATAAGAGATTACAAATACAAATTCTTGCAACGCCACTACCCACTTCCTGATTCTATGTGAGATCAACTCTATTCCTTTTTTAGTAAATACCTCTACCAGAGGTTTGTGGTCAGTCACAATCTGAAATTTATGTCCCCACAAAAATTTCCTCAGTTTTCTCACTGCCCTAAAGACACTAAGCGCCTCTTTTTCAACAACTGAATAATTGAATTCAGCTCCCTTCAAACATCTGGATGCAAAAAGAATAGTCCTCA
The DNA here is from genome assembly GCF_031143425.1 of Pleurodeles waltl. NCBI lineage: Eukaryota > Metazoa > Chordata > Amphibia > Caudata > Salamandridae > Pleurodeles > Pleurodeles waltl. Next base: position 75,983,716 of record NC_090451.1, on the reverse strand, counting down.
TTTGACCATGTTTTTTCTGTAATAAAACCGCCCCAAGACCCTTAGAACTGGCATCAGTCATCACAATAATCTCATTGTGTGCATCAAAGCTCCCTAAATCTGCTGCCTTATCCAAGCTCACCTTGATGTCCCGATACTCTTTTTCACATACCTGATCCCACTTACATTCTGCTCTTTTCTTTAACAATTGTCTCATGTAATAAGTTCTTTCAGCAAAGCGTGGGACAAATTTATTATAAAACTCCACCATGCCTAGAAACTTTACAAGTTCTTCTTTATTTTGTGGACTGGGTAATGTTTTTATAGTATTGACTAAACTTTCCTTGGGGCGAATTCCTTTCACCGAAATCTCATGACCTAAGTACTCAATGTTGGGAATGTTTATCTTACACTTCTCAGCTTTGAGAGTCAGGCCATTGTCTCGTAGCTTCTCTAAAACCATCTTCAGTCTCTTATTGTGTTCTGCTAAATTGGTCCCTGTGATTAAAAGGTCATCCTGATATACTTTCACCCCTTCTATGCCTCTCAAAATCCTTTCCATGGCCCTCTGAAAAACAGATGCTGCAGAAATCAACCCAAACGGCATTCTTAAGAACTTGAATGTGCCAAATGGTGTTATAAAAGTGGTAAGTTCCTGGGAAGAATTATGCAAATTAATTTGATGGTAAGCAGAGGTCAAATCTAGGGTTGAGAAGTGACTTGCCCCACACAGCGAAAACAACAACTCTGTAATATTTGGGAGAGGATAGTGGTCTATGATGACTGACTTGTTTAGATCTCTCAGATCAACACAGAGTCTAGCTTCGCCGTTGGACTTCCTTGCCATAACAACTGCTGCCACCCATTCTGAAGCCTCAACCTCTTGAATAATCCCATTCATGATGAGCTTATCGATCTCAGCTTTCATTTTATCCCTCACCAACAGAGGTACATTTCTCACTTTCGCTGCCTTCGGCTGTGTACCAGGCTTTAGCTTAATTTTGTGTACATAGTTTTTTAGACAGCCTAATTTCTTGCTAAACACATCTGGAAACTCCTTCACCCAAACCCCCACATCTTCCGAAACAGACTGAACTGTGTGATTATCCTTCAGCCTAACAGGTGGGTCTTCATTTGGATCAAGCAAAACTCTGAGATCACGTTGATGAAACCAACTAATTAAAGAGTCCCCTTTTACAGAGACGTACACTTTTGCTGGAATGAGACGCTCCCTAAACTCTACTGTTCCCCAAAAGTAACCCAACAACTTGATTGGCTCGCCACCATAACCCTTAGGTAACACATCAGGTTTTAACAAGTCGACTGTCCCCTTTAAATACTGATCATAAAATATTTTAGGTATCAAAGTAAGTTTTGCCCCAGAATCAAATAAAACTTTGAGGGGTTTACCATTAACCAAGATTGACTCTACAGGACCATCAAAAAACCCAACACTAGTTTGTAGAACCTGAACGACATTCACTGCTTCGGCACCATCTGCGTCACCATCACACCACACCTCTCTTATTTTCTTTGTGTTATTCTTCACCCTGCAACATCTAGCAAGATGACCAACTCTACCACAGTTCCTACAGAGTATTTTCCAGGCAGGACATTCCTTGTTATTGGCCATGTGACCAACATTCCCACACCTAAAACACTTCCCAGCAAATGTTTTCTTTGACTTTACTGATTCTCCAGCAACTTTATTGTCAGTGTTGTTGCAATGTATTACTTTCACCGACGCTCCTTCATCCCTTGTTGTGTCAAATACAGTAGAGTCTTTTCGAAGAACCTCAACACATTTCTTGGAGTGTTCACAGGTTCTAGCCAACACTGTAACCTCATCTAGAGATGGATTGTCCTTTTGCCACATGCTCTCCTTTGCCTTTTCCAAGGAGCAGCAAGCATGAATTGATCCCTCAAACGTTCCTCATAAGAATTTCCAAGAGCACAGGTAGAAGCAAGCCTTCTCAGCTCAGTAATATATTGTTCCATTGTCTCACCTTGGCGTTGCATCCTTTTTCCAAATTGGTATCTTTCAAGAACTGTACTTACTTTTGGTAAGTAATGCAGGTCCAGTTTCTTTAGGCAAATATCAAATTCGTTGAGGCCAGAAGAGTCTGTATCTGAAAGATCAGGAAGATTTTCAAAAACTTCTTGACCCTCAGTGCCTAAACAGTGCATTAAAAGTGAAGTCTTCCTTTCAGCACTTAATGAAGTGCCACACACCCTAGCATAGTTATTAAAAACCTTTTTCCACTTTTGCCATGGTATGGGTGGGTCACCAGGAGAGATAAAAAAAACGGTGCAGCAGGAACATTCTGCATGATGACCAGTGAAAGAGAACTCCACAATCGACAGGTTGAGACAAAGTAACTTGAAATAGTTTAAAATGGCAAGCAATTAGTTAAAGCTGATTAAACCAGCATTAAGAAGTGGCACCGAAATCGATGATGAACCCTCTATTGCAGAAACGTGACTACCTCTATTGCAGAGAAATAAACAGGCACAGGAACAGATGAAGGCTGTCTGTAGGTTACGGTTACCTGAGCAGCCAGGCCTCAGTAGAAGACACAATGGTCCTGATTACAACTTTGGAGGAGGTGTTAATCTGTCCCAAAAGTGATGGTAAAGTGACGGATATACCACCAGCCGTATTACGAGTCCATTATATCTTATGGAACTCGTAATACGGCTGGTGGTATATCCGTCACTTTACCGTCACTTTTGGGACAGATTAACACCTCCTCCAAAGTTGTAATCAGGCCCATTGTGTCAATGAGCGTCAAAAGTTGCTGTTGTCGGGGTGCGTGTGAGTTCCTGGCGAAGCATAAACCTCCAGCACGAGACGCGTTATTTCGATGGCTGCTGTTGCTAGGATTGCGCGTTTGGCCCTTGCGCGCCGAAACTCGAGGGATAGTTGAAGCCAATTAAAATAAAAAAATATAAACACACCAGCACGAAATGAAATACCTGGGCGTGAACGGCTTGACAGGGAAGATCCACAGACGTGTTGTCAGGGCTTTTGGCGCTTGTATGATAGAGATTACTCCAGAGCTGCCTACCGTTCCCCTTCCGCAGACTCCACAGAAGCTAACAGATCCACTTTCACCTCGTTGCCAATGTAAGAGGGGCGGCAGAGAGGTAGTCACGAACAACACCAAAGGTTAAATGAAGTGGTGAAGATTTATTTAAGTAATAAGCCAAACAATTAGCCCTACACCAACCAACGTCCTCTTCTCTCCCCTTCAACTGTCGCTCGTACATTCCACAAGCCGCATCTCGAGCAAACACAACATTCTCCACTTTCGTCTCGTGCCAGACGCGCATACACCTACATTCCTAGGATACCACAGACTCCTCCGACTGAATAATCACTTCCAGAGTCTGCGCCACTGTCCTATCTCTCAGATGCTGTCTCAGTATCTGCTGTCTCAGTCTCTGATCCTACATCAGAGCTGTCCTCTATAACCCGAGTGAGGGCTTGAGAGCAGTCATCCAACGAGATGCCATCTTTGCTAGTAGCTAAACTGTCGCTCTAAGACACTAGCCTACGTAGACGGTCACAAAATTGCTGGTGTGTGTGTGTGTGTGATACGTGTAACAGTAGAGGTCACCTTATCTTCGCTTCTTCCCTCAATTAGCACGTTCTCTCAAGACACTTAAAAAAGACACACTATTACTTCACCTTGTCACATACCAATCATCACAATCTTTAGCGCCTCTAGCGCCCAGTCCAACAATCATTATTGGTGCTCCCACTCCCATTACCTCCTACTCCGATTCCCTCACTACCACCCAGCAAAAATGCCCTTCATCTCTCCATAGCCCCCCCTTGCACATACATTTCATTTGTATTATAGCGCAGGTAATGGCTGGCTTTACTAATCTACTCAGCTATTTACATAAAATACAGATTTGATCTTTGCAGTGGGTATATAAACCTTCTGCACTACTTTATGGCATCAAAACTGCCACTAGACAAAAGTCAGATCCTTTTGTAGCAGAAACATAATCAGAAGGCTTACTTGACTTTTCTATTTCTGCCTAAAAGCTACAGTTGAAGCGCGTCAGTTGAAGTATGTGCATTGCTTTGAGGACCCAAGCTGCAACTGCAAGAGAACTGGTGGCGAAAATATAATACTTTCATATGAGGGTGTGGTTTTCGTGGGGGGCCGATCGCAGGCCCCAGGGAAACCACACATGCATTGACAAAAGTGATAAAGTGATCACTATGTATATATATATATATATACTTATCTATTGATATATCTACATAGATATGTATATATATATAGATCTATATTTTTTAATGTATGGCCCTCAGGGAAACCATACAACTATTAAAAAAATGATTGCTCCCACAGGGGGTCGCCTTGCCCACGGGCGCCCCCCCCTCAATTTAATATTTTGTTAAATCCCCTTCCTGCCAGCACAGCCCCCCCAACCCCCTCCCGGGTAAACCTACTTTTTTTTTTAAATGCCCCCAGGAAGGGTAGCGGGGCGGCCCGTTTTCTGAGGGGGCCAACCCCCCCCCAAATGAAATCCCTTGTGTCTAGTGGGATTTCCTGGCCCTCGATCGCAGCTGTGCTGCGATCGAGGGCCAGGAAACTGGTTCAGCAAGGCCTCGTTTGAAAGGGGAGATTCTCCCCTTTCAAACGAGGCCTTTCTGAACATCGGGGAGGTCCGTCACAAACAGTGACGTCCACGTGCCTCGCAGCACGCTGACGTCACAAAGGGGAGGGTGGGGGGTTCAAGGGTAGACATGGAAGATCCTCTGTGTCTCCCGGGGTTTTTTTTATTAAAAAAAAATCCTCTGATGCGACGCATCTGATGATTTTTTTAACCCCCTCCCAGGTGTCGGCAACTGGTCGTGACCTGCACCATGGAGGAGGCCGCCGCCTGCACTGTAGAGGTTAATATGTTGATATGACTGTAATGCTTAGATCAGCCCCTAGAGAGCATCACAAAGAAAATAGCATTTTTAAGAAACATGGTCATATAACTACATAGTTACCCCTTAAGGCATAACCACACAAAAAGAATATGGCAAAAAACAATGCAGTGTAACCATATATTTAGCCTCTAGAGGGCATAGCGCACTACATATATTTAGGGGTAGCACGTCTATAACAATGATATTACAAAAAAAGGCCCTTAAAACACAAGCTATTCCCAACTATAAAACAAAAGTTCCAGCCATGAGAGAACTTAAACAGATACTGAATGGTGGGAGGGGTTATTATTTTGGAGTTTCCACTAACTTAGTGTGGGGACCCAAAGATGATGTAGACAGAGGAGCATGTTGTCGTGAACATTTGTTGGTGGTCCCATTGTCCTAGAACCCCCACAGGCTGAGTTTTGAGCAAACATGTTTTGTAAAAGTTATGCCCTGCAAAGGACTATGGGGCGAGTTTCCAGAGTTTACTGTATTTTGTAGTATGGGTTGTCCCGCTGTGCTGGGAGAGCTGCTTTTTCTTTGAGGATTTCTGTTTTATGTAAAGCATTCACCAATTTCAAGTGTTTTAGGGGGAGACCCACAATAAATTACTCTGATTAGGTAACTGTGAACAATGTAACCAGCACTCCAATACTGCAGATCGAGTTCACCCTGCTGTGCCTGTTCACGTTGTGAGCCCCATGGCCGCCATGCAGCACGAAGAGGGGAGACAAAAGAAATAGTTCACCCACGCTGAAGTATATTGGCAATCGAGCAGTAATCCATGTAAGAGGGGCAGTCTGCAAGGCGTGACAAAAACAGCCTTAAGGCGGACAAACGTAAACCATTTATCAATTACATCAAGAAATTTTTGAAAGACAAGCCCATGAACGAAGAAAAGTAATGTGCGTGACATGGGCGTGGTTAAAAGCCTGCAATACTTACAACAGGTCAAAGCACTGGTGCGCTTGACCTAAAATGTCATCAATTATTGAGTGTCACTGCCTTATCTGTGCTAGGTTCTGTATGTATGATTGTATGTGTGGAAGTATATATTTATATGTGTATGGGTGTGTTTGTAAAACTCAAATCTAACAAGGAAGCAACAGAGAACTGCACTAGATCGAGAAGCCCGCTACACTTTGAACAATGACAAAGGAAGAGAGAGGGCGGAGATCTCACAGGTAAAATCTAACTCTGTCTGTTATGTAGACGCTGAGAAGATCACATTTCAGGTTCTTTGGGTACAATCAGGAGGGAATGGAGACAGTTATCATTTCTCCACGAAAAAGCTATTTGACATTGTTTTAGGCAGAAAAGTACTGTTAGTGCTGTGATCATATAATAGAACTTTTCAGGGAATATCAATATAGCCCTTACCTCTTAATAGGGCAAGATAATTCCATACAAGAGACATTCAGTGGCCAGTGGTGAGATTCTGCCTATTTCCGTGTGTGGCAAAACAACTGCTACAGTGTGCAGATTCATAAATATGATAACCGAAGAATGCCAAGGAACACACTGTGTGTTTGGTGGAGTAATATGAGGGATGAAGATAAATGGAGGCAGGGGCACAACAGCAGAAGTCTTTCAGTCAGAATGGTTATGCTTCTCTTCAAGTTCAAGCGGTTTTCCATAGCTAATCAATATTATTTTGTAGTCACATGTACTGTGCTGAGTACAGGTGCAGGTCTTATAAATACTAAATGATATTAACAATCACTCCAGCCTCCCAGAATTCATCTCCCCATGGAGTATGGTATTAAATATTAAACAAACAGAGAAATCTCTCTGTTTTCAAGTTTCCCGTCTCCAACTCCTTGCGATGCTGCGAAGCCGCTGCGGCGACTTCTAGCGCTGGCATTAATCTCTTTGAACTCCTCCAGTACATTGATTTCACTTCAGGTTCTTCCTCTGGCCCTCTTTGAAAAGAGCTTGAAAAAGTCTGAATGTAAATGAGAAGGAATGGAGATTATAGTAAGGGAAAACTGAGCATGTGTTTGAGGGAATGGACTGGGGAGATAAGGAATGAAGGAAGGAAAATGCATTGGTAAGTGGCCTGTCAGGGCATGTGGGAGAATATTAAGCAAGTACCAAGAATGGCAACTTCTTAAAGGGAATCGGCTTTAACAGCATCAATGTCTTATAATGTGCAGATCCAGCCATACAGCCTCACTATTTATGACATGGAGCATGTCAACAGTCATCATAAATAGCTGGATATTGAAAGGCCTTCCGGACTTGAGATGTTTTGTGGCACACTGGGTAATGGGCTGACCGGAGGATTACTATGGTGTTACTCCTTATCAATCTCACAGTTCGTGAGTGCTGACAGATACAACCACAAGTGTTCTACTGACCGCACATCTCCAGAAACTGAATCAGGCTCTCGTCGGCGTTGGAAATGTGGGAACAGTTTGGAAAATTCACGCCAGACTTTCCTAAGGCACTACAACGCCACACTAACGATAAGGTGTGCAATATTTAAATGCAAACAACAATAACAATGTGGTAAAACCGCCTGGGCGCGAATTACAAAGACAGTCTTAGATTTACAACTCTCTGGAATTCACAAATATCCCCAGAAATACGTATGCAAAGCTGCACCAAGTGCAGGCTTCAACTAGTATTCTTGGAATGGTCATGTGAATTTCCAGCAGGATACTATTCCTGCTGTGCAAATTTCTCTGTAAAGGAGAACTGAACACTTGGTAAATAGGACCCTTTGTGCAAATGTATATATATCTTTTTCTCCGCAGGAAAAATATTTTTCCTTTTGAGAAACACCTTCACAAACTCCTCAACTGCAGCATATCTGACAGAGGTCTGCTCAATTCCTCACCCTGAAAGGTGAGGTATGCCAGATAAACTATCCAACCCTTTTCAGAGTGAAAGGACGAAGAATGAATGTTTGTGAATGCTGACAAAAAGGCATGTTCCTTGGCACTGACGCACTTCAAAAGCTAATCACACCTTAGAAGGTTCAATTCCTACAACCAGAGTGGCATTTACAGGTGCGCCGCACGCCACACTTTTATGGGAGATCTCGGCATTTGTAAAAGGGGGTACTCCTGCCTGGAATCCCTTTGTGAATTACTTGCTGGAAGGCTCAGGTAAGGTAAGTTCATTTGTGAAAAAAAACATTCTGATGGATTCTTCTTATTTTAGATTCCACACTTTTAGAATATCCCCAAGTGGTAGACTTGATCCAGACAATTTAAGCAGCACAGCTTCTGCACACTAGTCAGTGGTGACGTGCGACTCAGCATTGACTTTGTTCCACCCTATAAGTGACTGTGGAGCTGCATATAAGCATACCTCCTGTGCGTCAATGTCAGTTCCTTTCTTTATGTATCTTCGTAATTGGACGAAAGATTAATCCAAACCTTTTTCTAATCAGTTGATGAGGTTTTCATACATAATTCTACTTTTTTCCATTATTCAAAGGAACTATGTTCCCACTTAAAACTACAGGGTTTACGTCTTGTAGGGATTGCTGCAAACAACTGTCTGTGACAGATTCCCATGAGGTATGCCTCTGGTGTTTAGTTTCGGCCACAACTCCAACTCCTACAAGGAAAGTACCCTGATGAATCTGAAGGTGATCTAAGAATGCAAAGCGGAGATGTATGCTATCAAAGACGTCTTCGAATACCTCCCCAAAAGACTTCTGGAACACCTGCTCAAAGTTGAGAGCGCTGATCCCTTCCTGCTTCAGGTCTTCATCACAGTCCAAGTCTTCAAGTAAGTCAAAGTCTAGGAGGAAGCAACAGAAGACCAACTAGGAGTGGTCCAAGTTCCACGGCTCTCAGACTGAGAAGTAAGTAGGAAATCAGGGTACCTTACAGTCTCGTTCCCAGTCCTCCTGAGGAGCCTTTCCCACAATTGCTCCCAATGCACCCCAAGATTCCCTGTCCATCTGTGGCTTTGCAACAAATTGAGGCCAATAGAGAGGACATGTTGCAAATTTTTGGCATTCTTCTGCCTCCTTCTGGCATGCCTTCTGGCCCTATTCATCACCAGAGACCTCTATTCAGGTTACTGCCAGAGGGTCTTTCCTTAGGCACCCTATGTGCAACCTAAATCTGCCTCAGGTTCAGCACCAAAATCCACGCTGATCCCTTTGACATTGATGCCGGCCAAATGCCACGACGACTGGAGGAACATCCTGGTCCTATGGTCTTATCTGACTAAGTCAAATTTGTCTTAGTCCCTACACATGATGCGTCCCAAAGCCATAGCAACGCACTCAGCCATAGTTCAATCTGACTCGGACAGAAGTATGGCTTTGAGTTAAAGCCACACCCCAGCACTCCACCAACTTTTCAGTCTGGCTCTGATCACAGCCAATCAGCGACTAGGGATGATACTTTTGATGAGAGGATTTTTTCCCCCACACAATGACAACATCTACATGGACTTGAAGGAGGCCAGTTGGTCGGAGACATCCCTGGACACTGGGTTATATTCTCCCTTTCGGTCGTCAGTGGAAGAGAGTGCTTCCTATACCATCGTAATGGGATGGGGACCTGAGGTATTGGATTTACGACTTTGTTTGGGAAGCTGGTCTGATTTTTGGTAGAACTGCGTTTTTGAGGTAAGGACCATAGAAAAATGTAGGCACGATCGCTAGTATGTTATGTAACACAGTATATATAGAAAGCCTGCCTTTGTTATCTTAGGTTTTGAAGTTGGAAGAGTTACAATCGGGTAAATTAGAATGGTTTCATCGAAGACAGGTAGCATGGGTTATCCATCACACAGAATTATGTCAGCATGCATGGTATGCAGATATGTCAGAATGTCATGTTTTCATTTTGATAGGTTACTCCAAGTACTGGATTAGGGTTAACATCCATTGAATTGTCGAAGTACGGTCGGTGCTTAAGAGCACCGGACAAGTTAGCTATGTATTCACGAACACTTCTCACATGATTGGTTGATCTTTAGTTTTGATAAGGTATATACAAGAAATCACTGCTTCTAGATCTTTGGTTTAAAGCCTTTTGCGTGTGGGATACGTGACATCGAAGCAATTAATAACTTTAATTGTAAGATCACAATCATGGAAAATTATTGCACCAAAACTAATGACGGTGAGTTTAGCATGTACTGAAAGTGTTTTGTAGGTTATGTGGGAGCATCCCAGTATATTGTTTGTCGACACTGGTCAGCATGGTACCAGTTGTGATTACTAAATTGAACTTTTGAAACAACGTCTGATATTAACACATTACTGTTTTATGTTTGTTCCCTCTTCTTGTTTTTATGTTTGTATGTTTCTCTTTATTCTTCAAATATCACACAGTTTTGCCCCTGATGAAGAGACAGATTGTCCCGAAAAGCATAGGGCTCTATCATTCATCAAACATGTTATATAGATGAAGAAACTTTAAATTATGGACTGTTAAACTCATAGAGTGTTTTTGTTTTATTTCGGACACTTTTTTGGTAAACTAAGACATATGATATAAATGCAAGAAGAAACATTTCTATTAAATAACAGATGTAACTAAGATACTCTGTAGATTGTGGTACAAATTGTAAGGAACCAATTAATGCTGTGCACCGAGGTTCCCACTGCAAAAGTGGGCTAGACAGTTTATGTTTCAAATACATGCAATGGGCAGGACATGACCCTCTGCAGCACGCTACAGCATATTATAGATTGATTTAAAGAAGTTTGAAAGTACACTATTGTTTGGTTGTGTGGGTGACATTCTGTTTGATATGGTTTTCTACCTTCATACCCGGCACCCAGAAAAATTAAACATGTCATTGAAGCTATTTCCAATATCACTGACAACAGCGCAGAACAAGCTACAGAAATCTATTCCCTTATAAAAGAGGCTAAAGTCGCAGGAACACAAGGAGGGTCTATGTCCCAATAATTAAAACAGGTGGAATGCCTATTACAAAGAGAAATTAACCAAAGATTGCACGCTTCCACACTAATTCAATATCACCGAGCAAAACAGATTCCACGTGGTCTACAGCTAGCTATTACACTCATAGTGTTCAAGTTCCAATTAAAAAAAAACACTCATGGAAAAATGGTATGCTACCCTTAACAAATGCTCTTTAAATGTAATTTTACTACTCATTGAGGAATTTTCTAAAGTTCCTCCAGACATGGAGGAAGAGATTCACGAGTTGAAAAACTAGCTCATATCCCGGATGGAACCAGAAGTATGGCAAACCACTTTATTAGAAACTACTACAAAGCTGGAGGAATACAATAAAGATCTTCAGGAACGCAAATTCCGTAAATTTAAACGTGATACTATAGACTATAAACTTAATGAAGTTAACACTTGGGTTGAGGTTTACGCACAAAGACGCGCAGTGAGCAAACCAGCTGCTTCATCTGAAGAAAGTGTGGTGTCTGATAAAGATATAGCATTCACTCGTCAACCAGTGGAGTTAAACATGAGAATAGAGGATCAACCATCTACATCTGACCAACCACCCATACATTATCCATGCAAGACAGGAATACGTCAAGCCCATCTTTTTTATTAGCAAGCCCAGAGGCCAACCATCCGCCAGTCAGAAGCAAACCAAAACAAGTATCCGTAGTAGGAAAATTCGGCGAGGACAAAGAAAAAGACAAGGCCCATCAAATGAATCTTTGGAGTCACAACAAAACTTAGGGGGTGATTCTGACAATGACGGGCGTTCAGCATTGGGATACGTATATCCAAGCCACAACTGTCTTTCTCCAGAAACTAGAGTACGTAACGTTGAAAGATGGACCACCCTATTGGTTGTGCACAATTGATGTAACTGCCCTTTATACTTCCATCCCACAGCAAGAAGGAATAGAAGCAGGAGACTGGGCATTATTGCAATGGTCTGAGGTACAAGCTAACAAAGTTTTTATACTGAAACTCCTTTTTTGCCTATATCACAGTTATTTTAAATGGGAAGATCAGTTCTATTTACAAAAGACAGGAACATCTATGGGCTTTTCTGACACACCGTCATACGCAAAAAATTTCATGGCTAAATTTGAGGCAGAATTTATCTTGAACAACACAGCATGGAGTGATAATTTGCTAATGTTGCTTCTTATTGATGACATCTTTCTGCTCTGGTGTACCTCCGGCTTTTGTAGAGCTAACTGCACAACTAAACACCAGGAATCCACACATCAAATTTGCACACGCCATCAGTGATAAAAGCATTGCATTTCTGGACGTATGGATTAGCATAGATTCTAACAGAGTGTCTACTACCATTTTCCGCAAACCAACAGATCGTAGTAATGACTTGCTATATGATAGCTTTCATCCTGCGTCTCTGAGAAATAATTTGCCATATTCTCAATTTATCTGAATTAAGAGAATTATTCTGGATGCAAACAAATGTTCAGAATCACTAATAAAGTATCGGAGAGGCTTCCAAACTAGGGGTTATCCAAAAAGCCTGCTGAATGACATGATGGCCAAAGTAGGACTATCAGACTATGGTGGTCATTCTGACCCTGGCGGTCTTTGACCGCCAGGGCGGAGGACCGCGGGAGCACCGCCGACAGGCCGGCGGTGCTCCAATGGGGATTCCGACCGCGGCGGTAAAGCCGCGGTCGGACCGGCACCACTGGCGGGGTCCCGCCAGTGTACCGCGGCCCCATTGAATCCTCCGCGGCGGCGCAGCTTGCTGCACCGCCGCGGGGATTCCGACCCCCCCTACCGCCATCCAGATCCCGGCGGTCGGACCGCCGAGATCCGGATGGCGGTAGGGGGGGTCGCGGGGCCCCTGGGGGCCCCTGCAGTGCCCATGCCACTGGCATGGGCATTGCAGGGGCCCCCGTAAGAGGGCCCCTACATGTATTTCACTGTCTGCTGCGCAGACAGTGAAATACGCGACGGGTGCAACTGCACCCGTCGCACAGCTTCCACTCCGCCGGCTCGATTCCGAGCCGGCTTCATCGTGGAAGCCTCTTTCCCGCTGGGCTGGCTGGCGGTCTGAAGGCGACCGCCCGCCAGCCCAGCGGGAAAGTCAGAATTACCGCCGCGGTCTTTCGACCGCGGAACGGTAACCTGACGGCGGGACTTTGGCGGGCGGCCTCCGCCGCCCGCCAAGGTCAGAATGAGGGCCTATGTGTTACTACATAAGAAGATAAAGCTAACCTGATCTGAATATTTTCATATCTAAATTCTCCACTGTGTTATACAAGATTAAAAAGCTAATTAGTAATAGATGGGAAATATTACAATCAGAACCAGATTTTAAAAGAATCTTTCAACACAAATCGTGTTTGCAAATACAAGGTCTTAAATTCTCAGAGAAATTCTGTCATCTGCTGATAAAAGTAACATAAACACTACCAAATGGTATGGCACCAGAAAATGCCACAATTGTGTACAGTAACAAAGTGATTCCAGGAACACTCATACACCAACCGACGCCAGGAAAAGCTATAAAACTATGTCACACAACAGATTGTAACTCCACTTGTCTTACATATTGCATTAAATGTCCATGTGGATTAATTTACATTGGACAATCAGAAAGAAAAAATAAAACTTGTATATCTGAACATAAAAGCATGAGCCGCAACAGTAACTAACACAAACTCTAATTTGGCAGCTCACTGGATTGAGTTTAAGTATAACATAGCTCAGCTTCGTTTCCAAGTTGTTGAAGTAGCGACCCCTAACCCATGTGTAAACTTGACCAAATGTTTACTTCAAAGAGAACGATTTTGTATTAGGTCCTTGGATACGATGATTTCAAAAGGACTGAAAGATAAACTTGAACTTACATGCTTTTTATGAGTCAGTTTATCACATCAGTGTTGTCAACATTACTCAAATTATCCGTCATTTTATCTCCAAAATAATCTGTCTCTATAGATGAGACACAGACACACTAAAATTAGAGTAGGCGTTATTGCGAATATTTATATTGCATTGCACTTATTTTTGAACAATTGAACAGAATATGCATATCTATGTACTATTCGTACCGTATAGCTTTGACTATGAGCTGTGTAAACATGCAATTTCACGTTGTGACATGTCTTCAGCACAGGTTTCTTCCTATTTTGCTATAGGTTGCAGGATTATCCATCTACTGTTCATAGTTATCAATTATGATATACCTATTACACCTTACAACACGATTAGAATATTAGGATGATGTTATACAGCTAATTGGTTGTAGAACGTAATATCTCATTCGGTAGTTTTTTAGTGAAGGGTAGAGGTTATATTTCTCCTGCAGTTTCAGCATGGTAATTCATATTTTCTCGATCGTCCCCTAATTTGTCATAGATTGAAGAGCGGTTTTCTGCTACAGGGGCTTTCTCTACTATCAACATTAAAGCTGCTGTAAATATGCAGGCATTGGTCTCTCAGCATAAAATTCTTCCAATAGCACCGATAATCAGACATATTAAGTAGTTAGAATCGCAATCCAGTGAATGGGGTGGTAACCGATGACCATCGTTTGTGTTATTAATCCTTGTCATACCCTGAAAAGAGAATACTTAAGAAAGACACAAGACGCCATACATTTGTAAACGCTTTGTTTGGGAAGCTGGCCTGATTTTCTGTAGAATCGGATTTTTGAGGTAAGCACCACAGCAAAATGTGGACACGATTGGTAGTATGTTATGTAACATAGTATATATGCAGTAAGCCTGCCTTTGTCATCCTATGTTTTGAAGTTGGGAGAGTTACAATTGGATGAATTATAACGATTTCGTCAAGTCAGGTGACATGGGTTATGACTCACATAGAATTATGTCAGCCTTCAAGGTATGCGGTTTGTCAGAATGTCATGTTTTCGTTTTGATAGGTTAGTCCAAGTACTGAATTAGGGTTAACATCCGTTGAATTGTGTAAGTGCGGTTGGTGCTCGAGAGCACCGGCCAAGTTAGCTACGTATTCACGAATGCATCTCACGCGATTGGTTGATCTTTAGTGGTGATATGGTATATACAAGAAAGCACCAATGCTAGATCGTTGGTTTAAAGCCTTTTGCATGTGGAATACTTCACATCAGAGCAATTAATAACTTAAAGCGTAAGATCCCAACCATGGAAAATTATTCCACCAAAACTAATGATAGTGAGCTTAGCATGTACTTAAAGTGTTTTGTAGGTTACGTGGCAGCATCCCAGTATATTGTTTGTCGACACTGGTCAGCATGCTACCAGTTGTAATTATTAGATTGAACTTTGAAACAACGTCTGATAGTAACACATTATTGATTCATGTTTGTTTCCCCTCCTTGTTTTTCTGTTAGTTTGTATGTTTCTGTTTATTATTCAAATATCACACAGTTTTACCACTGATGAAGGGACGAAGTGTCCCGAAATGCATTGGGTTCTATCATTCATCAAACATGTTATATGGATGAAGAAACTTTGAATTATGTATGGACTGTTAAATTCATAGAGTGTTTTTTTTATTTCTGACACTTTTTTGTAAACTAAGACATATGATATAAATGAAGAAGAAACATTTCTATTAAATTATCAATATAACTAAGATACTTTGTATATTGAAGTAAACATGGTAAAGTACCTACTAATGCTGTGCACAGAGGTCTCCACTGCAAAAGTGGACTAGACAGTGTATGTTTCAAATGCATGCCATAGGCAGGACATGCCCCTCGGTAGCACACTACAGCATATTCTAGACTGATTTAAAGAAGTTAGAAAGTATACTATTGTTTGGTTGTGGTGGTGACATTCTGCTAGACTGGATTTACAAATGTAAGTTCTGGAAGTCAAAACTAATGCAGCAGCCAACCTGAACAAACTTCATCCGAATCCTTACTCTCATTTAATGAGTCTCTGACTGATACCCTTATTAGCACCTGGTCTAACTCTTGTTCCTTCCACCAGTGAACAGGCAGGTTTCTGGGTGTCACAGGCCAGCATCAGAACGGCAAACAAAACCACAAAGCACAACTTCCCTTAATCCTTCCTTGGAAAGATGATGACCCGGAAGGGCAAATTTAGGGGGTGATTCTAACCCTGGCGGTCGGTGTTAAAGCGGCGGCCAACCCGCCAACAGGCTGGCGGTAAAAAATATGGGATTCTGAGCCTGGCGGGAACCGCCAACACAGACAGCCACCTTAACACTCCGACCGCCACGGCGGTACAAACAAACAGCGCGGCGGTCACTGCCAACAGACAGGCGGCAGACAATGTACCGCCCACACTATTCCAACTCACCAATCCGCCACCTTTTCCGGGGCGGGAGCACCGCCGATAAAAACACGGCGGAAACAGACTACGGACGGGAAAACGCTCACCACTACGCACTCCAGGAGGAGGAGGACAGCATGGAACCCGAATTAAACATCCTACCTGCTCTCGTCTACCTTCTCATCTACCACGAGTACGAAGTCCGGCGCAGACGACAACGGTGAGTACTGCACCTACGACACACGGGAGGGGGAGGACGAAAGGTTACGGCCACACACATATGCGACCCCCCCCCCCCAACTATGTACTCACCAATGCAGCGCACCAAGTCACAGTGACACCACCCAAACACCCCTGAAAAATGCTAGGACATAATCATATTTTGAATAAATATTTATGTACCAAAAAGCTCCAGAAAATTAGCGTACAACCATGAAAGATATCCACAACAAAACTAATGACACACACATCAGTGTATAACTGAAGTACCAAGTCCTGCACAACCTACGATTTCAGCATGTCCGTGGGCCAAAGTCTTGAGAAACAAGGGCAAAGCCCACACAGGAGACCTGAGTCCTTTGGAGAGAACACTGCAGGGGCATCAGATGTAAAAACTACAGGCACCTCAGGGGGAAGGGAAGGGGGGGGCACCACAGCCACATGAGTCCACGACGCCAGATCCACGAGGAGCCACCATGCCCACTGGACCATCCTGGGGAGTGCAAAGCCACAGTCTCTCAAGTCTCTGCAGTGGGTGGATTGCCCACTGGACCATCCTGGGGAGTGCAAAGCCACAGTCTCTCAATGTCTCTACAGTGGGTGGGCTGCCCACTGGGCCATCCTGGGGAGTGCAAAGCCACAGTCTCTCAATGTCTCTACAGTGGGTGGGCTGCCCACTGGGCCATCCTGGGGAGTGCAAAGCCACAGTCTCTCAATGTCTCTACAGTGGGTGGGCTGCCCACTGGGCCATCCTGGGGAGTGCAAAGCCACAGTCTCTCAATGTCTCTACAGTGGGTGGGCTGCCCACTGGGCCATCCTGGGGAGTGCAAAGCCACAGTCTCTCAATGTCTCTACAGTGGGTGGGCTGCCCACTGGGCCATCCTGGGGAGTGCAAAGCCACAGTCCATCAGGTGGATGACAGTCTCCACTGGTCAAGGAGGAGGCATGGTGGGCACAGTGAACCATAAACGGTGCTTGCGACGGCGGTGCCCAGCGGAGCGGTGCTTGAGAGGAAGGGCCCAGCGGAGCGGTGCTTGAGAAGAAGGGCCCAGCGGAGCGGTGCTTGAGAAGAAGGGCCCAGCGGAGCGGTGCTTGAGACGGCGGGGCCCAGCGGAGCGGTGCTTGAGAAGAAGGGCCCAGCGGAGCGGTGCTTGAGACGGCGGGGCCCAGCGGAGCGGTGCTTGAGAAGAAGGGCCCAGCGGAGCGGTGCTTGAGACGGCGGGGCCCAGCGGAGCGGTGCTTGAGAAGAAGGGCCCAGCGGAGCGGTGCTTGAGAAGAAGGGCCCAGCGGAGCGGTGCTTGAGAACAAGGGCCCAGCGGAGCGGTGCTTGAGAGGAAGGGCCCAGCGGAGCGGTGCTTGAGAAGAAGGGCCCAGCGGAGCGGTGCTTGAGAAGAAGGGCCCAGCGGAGCGGTGCTTGAGAAGAAGGGCCCAGCGGAGCGGTGCTTGAGAAGAAGGGCCCAGCGGAGCGGTGCTTGAGACGGCGGGGCCCAGCGGAGCGGTGCTTGAGAAGAAGGGCCCAGCGGAGCGGTGCTTGAGACGGCGGGGCCCAGCGGAGCGGTGCTTGAGAAGAAGGGCCCAGCGGAGCGGTGCTTGAGAAGAAGGGCCCAGCGGAGCGGTGCTTGAGAAGAAGGGCCCAGCGGAGCGGTGCTTGAGAGGAAGGGCCCAGCGGAGCGGTGCTTGAGAAGAAGGGCCCAGCGGAGCGGTGCTTGAGAAGAAGGGCCCAGCGGAGCAGTGCTTGAGAAGAAGGGCCCAGCGGAGCGGTGCTTGAGACGGCGGGGCCCAGCGGAGCGGTGCTTGAGAAGAAGGGCCCAGCGGAGCGGTGCTTGAGACGGCGGGGCCCAGCGGAGCGGTGCTTGAGAAGAAGGGCCCAGCGGAGCGGTGCTTGAGAAGAAGGGCCCAGCGGAGCGGTGCTTGAGAAGAAGGGCCCAGCGGAGCGGTGCTTGAGAGGAAGGGCCCAGCGGAGCGGTGCTTGAGAAGAAGGGCCCAGCGGAGCGGTGCTTGAGAAGAAGGGCCCAGCGGAGCGGTGCTTGAGAGGAAGGGC
This sequence comes from Pleurodeles waltl, assembly GCF_031143425.1. Taxonomy (NCBI): domain Eukaryota; kingdom Metazoa; phylum Chordata; class Amphibia; order Caudata; family Salamandridae; genus Pleurodeles; species Pleurodeles waltl. Next base: position 75,965,371 of record NC_090451.1, on the reverse strand, counting down.
CCAGCGGAGCGGTGCTTGAGAAGAAGGGCCCAGCGGAGCGGTGCTTGAGAAGAAGGGCCCAGCGGAGCGGTGCTTGAGAAGAAGGGCCCAGCGGAGCGGTGCTTGAGAAGAAGGGCCCAGCGGAGCGGTGCTTGAGACGGCGGGGCCCAGCGGAGCGGTGCTTGAGAAGAAGGGCCCAGCGGAGCGGTGCTTGAGACGGCGGGGCCCAGCGGAGCGGTGCTTGAGAAGAAGGGCCCAGCGGAGCGGTGCTTGAGACGGCGGGGCCCAGCGGAGCGGTGCTTGAGAAGAAGGGCCCAGCGGAGCGGTGCTTGAGAAGAAGGGCCCAGCGGAGCGGTGCTTGAGACGGCGGGGCCCAGCGGAGCGGTGCTTGAGAAGAAGGGCCCAGCGGAGCGGTGCTTGAGAAGAAGGGCCCAGCGGAGCAGTGCTTGAGACGGCGGGGCCCAGCGGAGCGGTGCTTGAGAAGAAGGGCCCAGCGGAGCGGTGCTTGAGACGGCGGGGCCCAGCGGAGCGGTGCTTGAGAAGAAGGGCCCAGCGGAGCGGTGCTTGAGACGGCGGGGCCCAGCGGAGCGGTGCTTGAGACGGCGGGGCCCTGTTCAGCGGTGCTCTTCTCCACCGCGGGCCCTGTTCAGCGGTGCCTATCTCCACGGCGGGGCCCTGTTCAGCGGTGCTCTTCTCCACCGCGGGCCCTGTTCAGCGGTGCCTATCTTCACGGCGGGCCCTGTTCAGCGGTGCTCATCCAGCAGGTCAAGGGAGCCAGACCTGGCCTCGACTCCCTGCTCAGTCGCCCTCGGACCGTGACGTTTCTGGACCCTTCGGGGACGGACTCCTGGCCTCCTTAGTGTCCTCCTTCCCAGCTGGGATGTGGCATGTGGGGTCCACCTTCTCCGCGCTCCTGCTGCCCTTCCGCTCCTTTGATGGGGCTCTCGGGCCCTTGCCTCCCCCAGATGGTGTGGGTGGTGAAGTGGCCGCACATTGCTCCTTGGGGGTAGCCCTGTCGGTCCTCGCACGGCGGTCCTTGGTTTTGCGGGTCCTCTTGCCGGGGGGGGGGGCTGGACGTGTCCTTGCTGCAGCTCGATGTGTCACTGCTGGCAAAGGGTGGGCTCCAGAACCCAGGCACAACAGTGACACCCGAAGCTGGGCTGGTGGTGGCTGCGGTGCTCTTGGGACTCTTTGAAGATGGATGGGGGAGGTCATCGGGGGGAAAGAGGTTAAGGTTAGCCAGGAAAAGTTTTTTAGGGCCAAGGTAAAGGGTAGGAGAAGTGGAGATGGAAGTGGAGGTAGAGGAGGTGGTTGTAGGAGAGTCAGGTGTGCTGTCATTGGGTGAAGGTGCTGGTGCTGTAGGCTGTCGTGAGGTGGATGGCTGTTGGGTGGGTGGCTGCCTGCGTTTGTGTGTCTTGGAAGAGGGGGTGACAGACACAGTGGGAGAGGACACAGGGGACGTGTACATGGCAGTGGGGGTGGTGACTGCACGAGTGTGGACTGTACTGGAGGGTGAGGTGGTGATGGAAGCACTGGCTGATGTTGGGGTGCATGCAGGTGTGAGTGTAGACGTCACAGGGAGGGAGGAGGGAGACGAGGAGGAGGGGGACACAGGGGTGGCAGTGGCTGTTGGCATGTCTGCATCTGGGTGTTGCTCGGGTGAGTGTTTGCGGGATCTGTGGTGCTTGTGTTTGGATGAGCTGCTCTTGGGTGTTGAGGTGTGTGCAGGCTGGTCTGATGGTGTGGATGGGATAGGCTGAGGAACAGGAGACAGAGACAGGCTGGAGGCAGTCAGAAGAGGGAGGCTGGAAACAGGGACAATGGCTGCCGTCACTGCTGAGGCCAGAGCAGTGAACGCTCGTTGATGGGCAGCCTGACCCGAATGAATGCCCTCCAGGTACGCATTGCTCTGTTGCACCTCCCTCTGCACACCCTGGATGGCATTCAAAAGGGTCGTCTGCCCAACAATGAGCGTCCTTACCAGGTCAATGAGCTCCGCACTGAGGGCAGCAGGGGCAACAGGGGCAGGGGCTGAGGTGCCTGGGGCGAAGGAGACGCGCGCCTTCCTGGGCGAACCGGCACGGAGCGAAGACTGAGGGGCTGCTGGGAGGGCGGGGCTGGTGCGCTGGGTGGCGGCTGTACCTGTAGAGGCGGGGGGCACGGATGTTGCCGCCACCCCTAGGGAGCTCCCATCCGAGGACGTGTCGCTTTCGCTGCTCTCACCAGCGGTCCCCGTCGTGGTGCTCCCCTCGCCCTCCGGATCACTGGTGCCCTCGGTGTCTGTTCCTGGGCCCACCGGGGCCTTGTGTCCTGCAGCTCCCTCGTGCTCCGATGCCATATCTCCTCCGCCTGATGATGCTAATGCACACATGCACAAGAAGATGAAGAGAAAGGGTGGGGGGAGAAAAAAGAAGACAAGGTTGAGTGCATGCAATGTCAACACCGTTGGCGGAGAGGACAGACACAGGTGCCTAATGCACTAAGCCGTGCATTCGGGGTACACTACTCAGTACTACTGACTAAGACAACAGGCCAAGAGACGTCAAACGCGCACATGGGAGATGCTGGACCTTCAATGGCTGTACTTGTCACCCTACAGAGGTGGGGGCCGGGGGCACAGGGCCATGCCTAAGGGAGAGGACTACACTACAGAAAGCGCCCTGGCCTAATGTCACCCACAGCCCTCCTCCCCCACCCAGACGCCTCCACTGCGCAGAAAGATAGGAGAATGTGCTGATACTCACCCCCTTGTGTCTGCTGTGATGTCTTAAAGCGCCCATCCAATTCAGGGTAGGCCACCGCCAGGATCCGGGACATCAGGGGGGTCATGGTGCGACTGGCGCCCCTCCTAGGTTGGGAGGCCATCCCCAGCAGTGTTTCTGAGGTCTTCCTTGTTCCGCGGCGGATGTCCTCCCACCTCTTGCGGCAGTGGGTGCCCCATCTGTTGTGGACCCCCAAGGTCCGGACTTCCTTGGCGATGGCACGCCAAATCTCGATCTTCTGATGGGCGCTGACCTATTAGACATGTACAGGGTGGAAAGGAGGAAATCATCAATGACCTGCATGTTAGATGTAATTGGCCCCCACCCACCCACTTTGCCATATGGCACATGCTCTCATCTGTCGGGCGTTGCACTCCTCATTCGCCCCCCACCCCACCAACTTACATCCACCCCAATCCACACAGGCATAGCCCATTCCATTAGCACCCGGTGTACTCACTTGTTGGTCTGGAGGACCGTAGAGTAGCGCATACTGGGGGAGGACCCCATCCACGAGCTTCTCCAACTCTTCAGACGTGAAGGCAGGGGCCCTTTCCCCAGGCGCAGCAGCCATTGTATCTTCCAGACCGAGGTCACAGCAGCACTTGCAGTATAGGTCCTCTCCTGTGGATGATCAGGTCTCGAGTGATTAAGCAGATAGAAAATGGCGGTCACGCCCGCGGCGGTGCGTACCGCGGCGGTGCGTACCGCGACCGCCGGCGCACTTCGTCATTGGCTCCTGAAACCCATAGGCTTCAATGTTAACCAATGCGGCTTTGCGCCGCGGTCTGCGACCGCCTACCGCCACGGTGTGCCCCGCCAGCACATTGACCTCACATCCCATTGTCCCACTTCACAGGTCAGGCAGCCGCCATTTCAAGGGCCCACATGGCTTAATTTTGACTGCGACACACAGGCCTAGGCCTTGCATTGCCACACATACACGCCTTTCAACCCATTGCCATTCTTTAACTGTGCAAGCTGTCTGTACGTACCTGTGTTTTGGCTGACTCTGTGCTCCATGTTGTCCTTCCTAGGCACCGTCCGCTGGGACTTGCGATGAGAAGGAGGAATCCTCGCGTGTACCGACCGCTGGTGGACCTGTCGACAATGGAAGAACGCCATATAATACTTCGATACAGACTTGACCGTGCCACTATCCATGAACTGTGTGCCCAGCTGGAGCCAGCCCTGATGTCCCCCATCCGCCAACCCACAGGGATTCCCCCTCTGGTGCAGGTTTTGTCAGTCCTCCATTTTTTGGCCAGTGGGTCATTCCAGACCACAGTGGCCATGTCATCTGGAATGTCTCAGCCTATGTTTTCTAAGATTTTGAGCAGAGTGTTGTCTGCCCTGATGAAACTCATGCGGAGCTACATCATTTTCCCCGAGGAGGGTGACTTGCCTACAGTGAAGGGTGATTTCTATGCCCTTGGACACATCCCCAACATCATTGGTGCCATTGATGGGACCCATGTGGCTTTGGTACCCCCAAAAGACGATGAGCAGGTGTTCCGAAACAGAAAAAATTATCATTCGATGAATGTCCAGGTGGTCTGTTTGGCTGACCAGTACATCTCCCATGTAAATGCCAAGTTCCCAGGGTCAGTGCATGACGCGTATGTGATGCGAAATAGCAGCATCCCCTATGTGATGGAGCAGCTACAGAGACAACGTGTGTGGCTAATAGGTGACTCTGGTTACCCCAACCTGCCGTGGCTACTGACCCCAGTAAGGAATCCCCGGACAAGGGCAGAGGAACGCTACAATGAGGCCCATGGGCGTACTAGGAGGGTGATTGAGCGAACCTTTGGCCTCCTGAAGGCCAGGTTTAGGTGCCTGCATATGACTGGTGGATCCCTAATGTACTCACCAAAGAAGGTGTGCCATATCATCGTGGCCTGCTGTATGCTTCACAACCTGGCTTTGCGACGCCAGGTGCCTTTCCTGCAGGAGGATGGTCCAGATGGTGGTGTTGTAGAAGCCGTGGAGCCTGTGGAGAGTGAAGAGGAGGAAGACTCAGAGGACGACACAGACAATAGGGATAGAGTGATACAACAGTATTTCCAGTGACACCCAGGTAAGAATCACCCACGCCATTTCCCAATTGCTTCTAGCCTCCTGCATCTGTACTTTCTGTAGTTCCCCACAGATGTTTTTCAGTAATTTTTGCCTTTCCCTTCCCTTCTCAGTGCTGTCTGACTCAGTACCTGACTTCTGCTTGGTTCGCCCATGAAATACAGCGTATTGACATTGGTATGTTGTCATGACTAATTGACAGAACAGAAATTGAACAGTAATATGTAATACATTTGTTAATAAGACAGCATGACTCAAAACAGATTATTGTGCAAAATGTGATTTATTTACAGTGCTAGATATCGGTACATGTGATTCTAAGGGTGATGGGTGGGGGTGGAGGAATATCCATGGCAGAGTCCAGTTCTCAGTCTCACAGGTGCATTGTTCTTTTGCCTGGGGAAGGATGGAGCATAGGCAGTTCATGGTTGGACAGGGTGGCAATGTGGGACAGTGGGAAGAGTTCAGGGGGTATGTCCTGCTGGCGGGGGTCTTGACATCCTACTCTGTCTTTTTCTTTGGTCTCAGGCTCCTCTTACGGGGTGGTTGTTCTTCAGCAGGAGGTGGGGTTCTGGGGGGCTGTCGAGGTGTTGGGACCTCCTGTCCACTAGCGCCGGCGGAGGTGGTAGGCTGTTCCTGGTCCGGCCTAGTGACAGGGGCCCTGTGTGGTGCACCATGGTCCCGCAACGCGTCCTCTATCCTGTGGAGGGCCAGGACGATGGTCCCCATTGCGGTCCCGATGATTCTCAGCTCCTCCCTGAACCCCATGTAGCGTTCTTCCTGCTGTGCCTGGATCTCAGTGAACCTGGCCAGTACCGTCGCCATCGTTTCTTGGGAGTGGTGGTAGGCTGCCATGATGGTGGTGAGGGCCTCTTGGAGAGTGGGTTCCCTGGGCCTCTCCTCCCCCCCCTGTCGCACAGCAGCCCTCCGAGCTGCCCGGTTTCCCCCGGCCTCTGTCCCCTGGCCGGTGTGCCCGCTCCCACTGCCCCCAGGTCCCTGTTGTTGTTGGGGTGTTGGGTTAGCCTGGGTGCCCTGTAGTGGCGGACACACCGCTGATTGAGCTGTCCTAGAGACAGAGGCATGGGCCCGCTGGGTGGGAGCTGTGCTGGTGTCGGCAGAGGGGGTCGGGTCTGGTGTGGCCTCTAGCTGCCTGAGGGGAACCGACTGCCCAGAGGTCCCCGATGGTCCGGGCTGGTCATCAGGTTCACTGTCGACAGAGCTGCTATCCTCAGTGTGGGCCTGTTCCGGTGGTGGGATGGACACTTCTGGACCCTCCTGGCTGGTGTGTTGTCGTTCGGGTCCTGCATGGGGTAAGAGAGTTTGGTTATTGTTTCTGTGTGTGCAATAGCGTGCGTGTTATGGGTGCCCTTGTTCCCCAGTGCAGGCATTCCCTTGAGGGAGGTGTTGTGAGGGTATTTAGTGGGGGGGAGGGGTTAGTGCAGTGGTCATGCATAGGTGATGGGTGCCCATGATTTGTGTTGGCATGCAGGAGTTGGTGTTGGGATGGGTGGGTTGTGCTGGTGAGACATTGTCAGGGAGGATATGTGCTGGGGGGTTGGGGGTGAGGGTGGGGGTGTGGGTTGGCATGCTGGTGGGGTGGGGGGGATATAGTAGTTGAGATGGGACTTACCAGAGTCCATTCCTCCGGCTACTCCAGCGAGGCCCTGAGGATGCAGGATGGTCAAGACCTCTTGCTCCCACGATGTAAATTCGGGAGGGGTGGGTGGGGGTCCGCCGCCAGTCTTCTGGACCGCGATGTTGTGCCTGGAGACCATCGATCGGACCTTCCCCCGTAGGTCGTTCCATCTTTTGCGGATGTCCTCCCTATTCCTGGGATGCTGTCCCACCGCGTTGACCCTGTCCACGATCCGCTGCCATAGCTCCGCCTTCCTGGCTATACTGGTGTGCTGCACCTGCGAGCCGAAGAGCTGGGGTTCCACTCTTAGGATTTCCTCCACCATGACCCGGAGTTCTTGGTCCGAAAAGCGTGGGTGCCTTTGGGGTGCCATGGGGTGGTGTGGGTGAGGTGTGGGGTGGTGTATGTGATGATGAGTATGTTGGTGTGTGGTCCTTTGTGCTACTATGTGGTGTGTGTGATGGTGTAGTGTGCCTCAGTGTGTCTTGCTAGGGATTGTCTGCTGTGTCTCTCTCTCCTTCTCTCAGTAATTCTGGTCGCAGGGGTTTGTGGGTGATGTGGGTGTGTGTTTTATAGTTGGTTGATTGTGTGGGAGTGGTGTGTGTATGTGTATCAGGTGTGTGTATTTCAAATTGTCCAATGTGGCTGTGTTTTGGTGATGTGTGTGTATTCTGACCGCGGCGGTGTGTACCGCCAATGGAATACCGCGTTCGAATGACCGCCGTGTGGATTCGTGGGTCGTAATGGCATGGGCGTATTTCTGTTGGCGTGACGGTGGAGGTTTGGTCATCTCCAGTTTATCGCTGCCCGCCGATGTGGCGGGCTGCAGTGGAGGACGGATTTTTGGAGGTTTGGCCGTTGTGGGTCAGAATGACCGTGGCGGTTGACCGCGGCCGCGGCGGTGTTATGGCGGTCTTATGACCTGCGGTAAGGGCATTTTACCGCCGAGGTCAGAATCACCCCCTTAATGTCTTAGCTATAAGGTGGATAGGACACACTTCCACCTTCCGATGACTCACTGTGAGCAAGGGCATAACATAGGCCCTCACTTACCTAGCCAGTTGAGGCTAAAATTAGAAAAGGGCTACATACGGGGTGTATATTCCTCAAGTGATCAGGTTCTCACCTCAGAAGAGGACAAGATGGTGGCTTTTAAAAGTTTCTATGTACACCTGTATATGGTTGGCCAACTCCAGAGTGAAGGCCAATCTAAATGCACAACCTTGGCCTCCACTCCTAAAATATCTTAAGATCAGAGGGATTAACTAGAGGATAGGGTGTGTGTGAACGTTTCCTAATTTGCTTTTGCGTAATTAAACACAATTGTAAACAAAAATGTGTGAAATTGCATATAATTGTGAAAAATGCAACACCAACATTTGGCACCCCCTCTCCACAATGCTCTTTATCTTAACTATTGAACCCTTCATGGCATCTAGTAGAACTAATCAGGACATAAAAGGAATGCAGTTGGAAGGGGGACCACAAACATTTGCAGTTTGCAGATATTGGGACCGATTTAGACTTTGACAGACAGATTAAGAACTATGGCGTAGTTTTTTACTCATGCCGCTCACTTCAGAGGGCATCATGATGGATCAGAGATGATCGTTGGCCCAGCAACCATCTTTCTACATTGAAAGGAACCACTGTGACAGTGGTTCCTTTGAATGTATTAAAGGTTTTGTAGACGACCTTCAGTTTTGATGGTTGATCACTCAACCTTTTAATTTTTATTCAAAAACGAAATCCCAAATTGGGAATCTATGTTGAAAAACCAAAGAAACAATAAGTTATTGATGTCCACACCATGGAAGGTCTCTGCAGGTTGAGTGTCATTATTTTTTTTCTGTCTGTCACCACCTGGACTTTCCGGGCAGTGACAGAGAGAAAAAAAAGACATTACACTGTCCACCCTAAGTAGGGCAGACAATTTAATGTCTGACTAAGAGTCGTTAGAGGAAGTATTCCATTGATGGAGTCAATAGGGGCTCCGTTGATAGAATGCTAAAGGTCCACCCATCTTGAAATAAGGTCTGTAGACCACGGATTTCGTGGGCAGAGACCTCCATTGCGTTTGTGGTAATGTTCCCTGTATGCCAAAATTGAAATCAGGCCCTTTATCTCTTACTGGAGTTCCCTATATTTTTTCCTGGATAGTTCTTTAGGACACTTAAAACAATGCTCCTGAAATTGATTTGGCAGTGTGGAGGAACTGCACAACTGCTTACAATACTCTTTGCAATGACAAATCAGATGTAGGCTTAGCTCTCCAAGATTTTATCACATATTACAAGTTGATGCAATTAAAAGTCACATCAGAACGTTTCCTCAGAAAATTCAATAAAATATAACTACATATGGATTGTGCTGTGGACAGAACAATATAGGATTTACAAAGGAAAGTCAAACTTGGTCACTCCCAAATGCCTACCTTATCACCTCGATGAACACTACACTTAAGCTATGAGACAGTCTGACTAAAAACACACATGAAAACATTCTTCTAAAAACGTAGGTCACATCATCACAACCCAGTGATTCAACCAGGCCAGTGTGATAAAGGAAAAGAAGGGGAATCATCTCAGACATATTTAGTAGTGGCAATACAAGTGTGTTTGAAGGACATAAGCAGCCCTTTCAACTAGATGAAATAGAAAGATTTGGCTATCACCAGATTAGGCATTGGGTGATGAACACAGAGATGAAAAAAAAAGCCCCCAATAGTAGATCCAGATGGAGGAATGTGTTATATCCTTTCCTTACTCAGTTTTGTTCCCAGACCCTCGTTGCTAGCGAATTTACAATGGTTGAGTGCCACCCAGAATGCTGGGAGGCCCGCCAGGCATTGCAGCACCAGTCTGGCGAGGAGTGAGCCCGATGATACCTGTCACCCTAGTGGGTGCTTGAGGGCCCTCCTAAGAATACTCAGTATAGATTTGCCAATTTCTTATTTGATTAGTTTTCTCGTTTCCCTCTCGCTTATGGAACAGTGTACCCCTTTTTCGATATTACAGGTTTAGTTTGGGAGACCGTGCACTGGACCAATAATCTCCCAGTCCCTACCTTGTATTTATAGATATTGGCGAAAGGGACAGGAAATTAATTAATTTCTTATATCTCCATTCCTCCATCGTTGGTATCTTTCATATATTCACAAGTCTGAATCATTCCTTTTAGTCAGGGTAGGAATCCCTGCTAAAGTTACATAGCAGTAAACAGTGTTAAAATGCCCAGAGGCCTCTAGAAAAGTGTTTGTTTAATTGCACATCCTCCTCATTTGAAGCGACCTGAGCTTCAGGAAATGAGTGGGGAGTGCCAGCTCTCCAGCTGCACCTACAGGCCTCCATAGCTTTGATTTCATAGCACAAATGTGATAAGATATAGTAAGGAATGAACCTCTGAATGGGGTAGATGTGAGGTTGCATGCAAATATTTGAGAAATACCAGCACTGGAGAACTGAAGTTACAGGTAAGTAACCAATTTCTTCTGCAGCATTGGATCTTTCATATATTCACATGCTTGAATCACAATAGTAAGCAGTACATAACATTTCTAATTAATACAATAAATCGGGAAGCAGGCACATCTTTATTGAAACAGATTATGGAGGACTGCCTGTTCTACTGCTGTGTTGATGTCTGAGTTCATGTTGCAGCAGTAGTGCTTCGCGAACAAATGGCTGCTCCTCCAGGTAGGTGTACAGTAGATGTGCTGCATGGGTAGACCAGCGTAAGTGCAGCAGTCATACCCATGCTCCTTGTAGATTTTTCCCTCACTCTTCCATGGATCAGAACTTGGCTTTTCTGTGGGAGAAGGTGATATGAGTTGAGAGCTAACGTGTTAGTTCCTTTTTGGACAGAGGTCAACCCCTTCCTGGCTGGCCAAAAGACACAAACAGATGGTCTGATTAGCGTATGCTCTTTATTGTGTCAATGAGGAACATTATGCATCTATGAACATCTATAGAGTGTAACCATCATTCTGCTGATGTTGTTGGGTTATGGAAGAATGAACGTAGTATGACAGGTTTCTTCAAGTGAAAGTCAGAAGTAACTTTAGGTATAAATGTTTGTGGGATGATGCTGTCTTTTGTGAATTGTAGAAAAAGTTCATTGATAGTGAATTCTTGCATCTCCACTATGCTCCTTGCTTATATAAGCCCTAGATTAACTATTTTCCAAGATATGAACTTAAAGTGTGACTTGTGGGTCAGTTCCAAGGAAGATAACATCAGTTAACTCAAAACAGTATTGAACTCCCAAGACACTGATGGCACCATACAGTTAGAAAACCCTTAATAAATTGTTTTATATTTCTCTGGGAAAACAGCTGATGAGGTGACTAATTTTCTTCTAAATCTTCATATTGCACGCATTTAAATATTCCAGACCCTTTTTAGCTAGATCCAACAAGTTTGGGAGTACTTACTGAGGTTGTATATATATTAGATGAGATCTTATGTCTTTACAGCAGACATAGAATCTCTTACATTAGGCGTTGTATGACAGTGCTTGTGATTTATGCTCGAAGTTCCTACATTCAGTTGGTAAATCCAAGTGGCTGCACTCTAGGTAGACAGGTACGATGTTGACAGATTCAACAACTTGAGGTCGTGATGGAGAATCTCTCCACATTGTCTAGACAGGAGCTCAGGGTGTGGTTTCACTGGCATCACTGGAAGAGCAGATAATTGCAGGAGTTTTTTGGAACCAATACTAGTGTGCCAGGTGTGAGCAGTGGGAATCATAGTGCAGTGATCTTTTTTCACCTTCCTCAGTCCCTGTGGATCTGTGAAAACCCATGAAAAGCATATGCAACGATGTTGATCCATCTGATAGAAAGAGCATTGCCCATGGTACCTGGTTGCCAAAACCTGCTGATGAAGCACTTGCGGTTCTTGTGGCAACAGCTCAATTGTGGGCCTACCCCTTTATCGGAAGATTTAGTCAAGTTGGTCCTTGTGGAGTTCCCTCTCATGTCACTATGATAATTGTCAACTGAGAGCATCCACTTGATAGTTTTGACATCCTGGCAGGGGCTCCACTTCAATGTCGACTTTGTGAGAATTGGGTATGTCCCATAGAAGATGAGACTCTTTCAAGAGAGGCTGGGACTGGGTTGAACCTTGCTTGGCTATGAAAAACATAGATTTTGTACTGTCTGTACTGATAATGACTGCTTGACCTGTTAAGAGAAATGCCTAGAGACCCTGTCGTATGGCTCAGAATATTTGTATGTTGATGTGAAACACCTTTACTACATCTGACCAGAAGCCTCTGGTTCACAGCTCTTGTAAGTGAGCTTATAGTGATCTAAGCTCTGAAAGGTTTATTCAGGCAGATGTAGAAGTCCTTGCCTCTTCTTTTGATAGGGTCTTGATAAGCCAGTTGTTCAAGTATGAGTACACTTGGTGACTATGGGGGTCATTCTGACTCCCGCCGGGCGCGGTCACCGCGCGCCCGGCGGGAGCCGCCAAAATACCGTACCGCGGTCGGAAGACCGCGGCGGGTATTTTGAGTTTTCCCCTGGGCTGGCGGGCGGCCTTCAAAAGGCCGCCCGCCAGCCCAGGGGAAAACGACCTTCCCACCATGAAGCCGGCTCGTAATCGAGCCGGCGGAGTGGGAAGGTGCGACGGGTGCTACTGCACCCGTCGCGTATTTCACTGTCTGCTATGCAGACAGTGAAATACAAGCGGGGCCCTCTTACAGGGGCCCCTGCAGTGCCCTACCGCCAGGAACAGGATGGCGGTAGGGGGTGTCAGACTTGACACCTTGGAGGATTCTGACGGGCAGCGGAAAACCGGCGGGAGACCGCCGGTTTTCCTGCACTGACCGCGGCCAAAGCGCCGCGGTCAGAATGCCCTGCGGGGCACCGCCGGTCTGTCGGCGGTGCTCCCGCCGACCCTGGCCCCGGCGGTCTTAGACCGCCGGGGTCAGAATGACCCCCTATGTCTTCTTGAGGTAGCCAGCAACTAGCCCTAGGCACTTGGTAAAAATCTGAGGTGCTCCTTGAACTGGCAGTGCTAATCCGCTACTGAATAGCAGAGGTACTTCCTGTGTAGCTGTGCAGCTCAAGCCCAGGAAGGCAGAACAAAGGATTTCCTTCAGGAGATGGGTGTTACAGGCTTCGGAGGGGTAGCCTCCCCAAGCCACTGGAAATGCTTTAAAGGGCACAGATGGTTCCCTCCTTGCATTATCCAGTCTACACAAGTTCATGGACCGCCAGTCCCTGCTCTGGTGTGAAACTGGACAAAGGAAAGGGGAGTGACCACTCCCCTGTCCATCACCACCCCAGGGGTGGAGCTCAGAGCTCTTCCAGAGGGTCCCTGTGTTTTGCCATATTGGATTCCAAGTTGGCAGGGCACTCTGGGAGCATCTGAGTGTCCAGTGCCAGCAGGTGACGTCAGAGCCCTCCCCTGACAGGCGCCTACCTGTTTAGATGACCAATTCCCCTTTTAGGACTATTTAGGGTCTCTCTCTTGGGTGGTTCTTCAGATTTGGATTGCAAGACTCCAGCAGGAATCCTCTGCATCCTTTACTTCACCTTCTTACCAAAGAAACTGCATCTGGACCCTACAGGAACTCTACAACTGCAACAAAGCAGCAAATATGACATCTGCAACATTGTATCTTCAGCCCCTGACAGCAACTGCAACTGTATTCCTGTCGTGCATCTTCACAGGACAGCCTGTCTTCAGCCTGCACCAGAAGAACGAAGGAATCTCCCTTGGAGTGAAGGAGTCACTCCCCTGCTTCAGCAGGCACCTCTCTCCAACGACGACGGGTTGGATGAGACCCCTCTCCAGAAGAGCTGCATGGATCCTGCATCAAGGGTGGTGGACTGAAGTGGTCCTGGCAGTCCTGACGTCCAACTGTCCAACTTTAGTGGAGGTAAGAGCTTGCCTTCCATGCAAGTCAGTACCCCCGTGCACCGTATGTTTTGCAGTTGCCAAGGCTTGTTGGCATCCTTCCACGAAGTTCTTCATCCACCCTGCAGCTCGGGCCCCCAGCACTCCTTCCCGCGACGCACAGCTTCCTGCGTGGTTCTCCGGCAGCATGGGACCCTTTGTTGTAGTGCTGCGTGGGCCTCTTTTCCACCTTCTTTGTCCCCGTGCTGTTGGACTCCAGTGCATGCAGTCTGGTCTTCTGAGGGCTTTCTGAGTTGCCGAGAGCCCCCTCAGACTCTCCCTCCTGGGTAGAGTCCACTAGGTCCCTCCTGGTGCCGGGCAGTGCCATTTTCAGCTAACCACGCGCTTTGCGTGTGCCAAAGCTTGTTGGCAGAATCCAGCAATGCAAGCCAGACTGCAATCATACATCCGGCGTGGGACATCATCTGCACCAACCAGGAACTCGCATCCATCTTCCTGGGTGCAGTACTGACTGTTGTTCTTCACCGGTGGTTCTTCTTTTGCACCTTAATCCGGGTTAGCAGGGCCTCCTGTTCTCCCTGGACTCTTCTGTGCTTCTTGGACTTGGTCCCCTTCTTCCACAGGTCTTCACGTCCAGGAATCCATAATTGGTGTCTTTCACTCTCTTCTGGTTATTGCATAATCTTCTTTCTCTTGTTCTTGTGTGTTCTAGGAAAGTTACTGTGATTTACTCTTGCTTTCCTGGGCTCTGGGGTGGGTTCTGTTACTTACCTTTGGTGTTTTTTAATACTCCCGGTGCACCTTTACACACTAGACTTCCCTAGGTGGGAAACCAACATTTGTGTTCCACTTTCTTAGTATATGGTTTGTGTTCCCCCTAGGCCCATTTCTAACTATTGTGATTTTCACTATTTGCACTATTTTTAACTGTTATTTCTGCATACTATTGTACATAATTTGTGTACTACTTACCTCCTAAGGGAGTATAGTCCCTATGATATTTTTGGCATTTGTGTTATCAAAATAAAGTACCTTTATTTTTGTAACACTAAGGCCCTCATTACAACCCTGGCGGTCGGTGATAAAGCGGCGGTAAAACCGCCAACAGGCCGGCGGTAAGAAAAATTGAATTATGACCACAGCAGAAACCGCCAACAAATACAGCCACTTAAACACTCCGACCGCCACAGCAGTAGCAACAAGCACTGCAGCGGTAACTGCCAACAGCCAGGCGGAAGACAATGTACAACCTACACTATTATGACACACCAATCCGCCACCTTTGGGGCGGTACCAATGCCATCAAAAGTACGGCAGAAACAGTACACAGAAGGGAAATGACTCACCTCTCGACACACAAGGAAGAACCACGACGCCATGGAACCCAAACTGCACATATTTCCAATGCTGGTCCACCTCCTCCTACACCAGGAACACGAAAGGCAGCGAAGACGACCACAGTGAGTACTGCACCTAGCACACAATGGAGGGGGCCAGGAAAAAGAGAGTGACACACACACACAACACCACCACCCCCACCCCCACCCCCACCCACAACACCATACACACAAACAGATGCAACAACATCACATATTCACCCCGTAACCCTCAGGAATAAAGCAAGGACAAAAGGAATAGAGTGTAATATTGCAAAATTAGATATATACGTCTTTAAAGCAATAAACAGTATGTACAATATATACAGATGGAGGGACAATGCCCACTCCAAAATGTCCGTGGCCCACAGGGCCATAACACATACGCCAAGGCCGCACTTGACTCCTGCCTCAATACGGAGAGGACACTGCAGGGGCATCAGGTCGAAAACACACAGTCACCTCAGGGGGACGGGGAATGGGGGAGCACCTCAGCCGGAAGATGGTACAATGCCACTGCTCCTGGAGGGGGCTACATGCCCTCTGCAATGTCCTGAGGAGTGCAAATCCACAGTCTCTCAAGCGGGTGGTTTGCCCACTGCTTGATCCTGGGGAGTGCAAAGTCACAGTCTCTCAAGTGGGTGGTTTGCCCACTGCTTGGTCCTGGGGAGTGCAAAGCCACAGTCTCTCTAGTGGGTGTTTGCCCACTTCTTGGTCCTGGTGAGTGCAAAGCCACAGTCTCTCAAGTGAGTGGTTTGCCCACTGCTTGGTTCTGGGGAGTGCAAAGTCACAGTCTCTCAAGTGGGTGGTTTGCCTACTGCTTGGTCCTGGGGAGTGCAAAGCCACAGTCTCTCAAGTGGATGGCTTCTCCTGTGGTTCTGGAGGGGGCACTATGCCCAGTGTGCTTCATCCCGGCAAGGAGGGGGGAGTGGATGCCTTCTTCCACTGGTTCTGGAGGGGGCATTGTGCCCAGTGTGCTTCCTCCTGGCAAGGAGGAGGTCAGTGTATGCCTTCTTCCACTGGTTCTGGAGGGGGCTTTGTGCCCAGTGTGCTTCATCCTGCCGAGGAGGGGGTGAGTGGATGCCTTCTTCCACTGGTTCTGGAGGGGGCTTTGTGCCCAGTGTGCTTCATCCTGCCAAGGAGGGGGTGAGTGGATGCCTTCTTCCACTGGTTCTGGAGGGGGCTTTGTGCCCTGTGATGCTGATCCTGGATGGTGCAAGGTCACAGTCTCTCACCTACAGGTGTTGCAGGGGCCAGGATGCACTACGTCCCATGTAGGCAAGACTACACACTGCTCGCCGGCGATGACGGCTGCTCAGTGGATGGCAGTTGCGCTGCAGGTAGCGGTGGTGTCAGTGGTGCTGCTGTCAGTGGTGCAGGTGGCTGTGCAGGTGATGGTGCTTCCGGTGGTGCAGGTGGCGGTGCTGTCAGTGGTGGGGGGAGGCTCCAGCCCTTCCCCTGCAGCCTCGGATGGCTGCCCACTGGGGCTGCTGCTGCTGGCAGTGGTGCAGGTGGCGGTGCTACTGGCGGTGCAGGTGGCAGTGCTGCCGGCGGTGCAGGTGGTGGTGCTGTCAGTGGTGGGGAGAGGCACCAGCCCTTCCCCTGCAGCCTCGGATGGCTGAAGTGCCATGGCTGGTGTTGTTTGCTCAGATGCTGCTCCAGCCCCAGGCACCAGATCCATCCTGCCTGTGGCGTCAGTTCCCTTTACATTGGCCTTGCAGCTGTTGTCCCCTTCCTGCCCTTGGCAGATGGTGGTGCCTCCTTGCTTCTGCCAGCTGGTGTTCCCTTCCTGCCCTTGATGGCTGGTGTTCCCTCCTTCCCCTTGCTGGCTGGTGGTGCCTCCTTCCCCTTGCTGGCTGGTGGTGCCTCCTTCCCCTTGCTGGCTGGTGGTGCCTCCTTCGTCTTGCTGGCTGGTGTCCCCTTCTTGCCCTTGCTAGCTGGCGGCCCCCCCTTGCCCTTGGCAGGTGGTGCAGGCACACTGGCTGTGCTGACGGGTGCCTCCTTGGAGCCTCTCACACCTGCAGTGGGTGCAGGAACTACAGTGGCCGTGGACTGGGTGGCTGAGGTGCTGGCCTAGGTTCTGCCCACCATAGCCCGAAGTGAAGGACGGGGGTGGGGCAGGGAAGAGGTCAAGTGTGGAGAGGAAAAGCCTTTTACGGACACGGGGGCTGGAAGAGGGGGAAGGTTTGGGAGTGGAGGAAGAGGGATGTAGGAGGTGTCAGTCTGGTGTGTTTGGGTGCAGGTGCATGGGCTGGATGCTGTTGTGAGGTGGATGGCTGTTGTGTGTCTGAGTGCTTGCGTTTGTGTACTTTGGGAGGAGGAGGCACAGACACAGTGGGAGAGGACACAGGGGACGTGTGCATGGATGTGGGTGTGGTGACTGCAAGTGAGGGGCGTGTTGCGATAGGTGTGCTGGTGATGGAGGTAGTGGATGAGGATGTAGTGCATGCAGGTGTGAGTGGAGACGCAACTGGGAGGGAGATGGACGAGGAGGAGGAGGGGGACACAGTGGAGGCAGTGGATGTTGGTGTGTCTGCATCTGGAGGGTGCTTGTGTGAGTGCCTGTGAGATGAAGTGTGGTGCTTGTGTTTGCCTGAGCCACTTCTGTGTGTTGATTTGGGTGCATGCAGGTCTGAAGGTGTGCTTGGGATAGGCTGGGGTTGAGAGGAATGGGACTGGGCAGAGGAAGTTGGAGGGGGGAGGCTAGAGACAGGGACAATGGCTGCCATCAGTGAGTTGGCCAGAGCCTGGAATGCTCTCTGTTGGGCCGCCACGCCAGAGTGAATGCCCTCCAGGTATGCACTTGTTTGTTACAAATGCCCTGCGAGACCCTGGATGGCATTCAGTATGGTTGACTGCCCAACAGAGAGGGACCTCAGAAGGTCAATAGCCTCCTCACTGGGGGCAGAAGGGCTGACTGGGACAGGGACTGAGCTGCCTGGGGAGAAGGAGATGCCCAACCTCCTGGGTGATCGGGCACGGGAAACTCGCTGAGGGGCTGCTGGGAGGGCAGTGCTGGTACGGGGTGGTGGCTGTACCTGTAGTTGGGGTGGGCACAGAGGTGTCCGCCACCGAGCTTCCATCCGAGGAGGTGTCGCTGTCAGAACTGTCCCCTCCTGTCTCCGTCGTGGTGCTCCCTTTGCACTCCGTCCCACTGGTGCCCTCACCATCGGTTGATTCGGCCTCCAGGCCCATGTGGGATGCAGCTCCCTCCGTCACCGGTGCCTCTGCACCTCCGCCAGATGATGCTAATGCATACAAGGACAGGGTGAAAAAACATAAAGGGGGGGGAGAGACAGAGGATACACTTGGTCAATGCCAGCAACAACACTACCTACCGTTGTTGTACACAACTCACAGGGAACAGCCCTATACACTAGGCCATGAACTACCAGTTACAATGCTAGTCACCAGGCCATGGGGTACAATGCCTAACGACATTAGCTGCACACCTGGAACCCACAGGACCCTGCCCAGTAGTAAATGCCCACTAGCATTATTGGGGTTGGAGTGCATCTGAGCATGGCCATCATGGAACCTACCCTGCCATGTTCGCCCTGGCCTAGGGGCACCCACAGACCCACATCCCCCACCCAGGTAACACCTTAACGCGCGCAAAGTTATGATTCTGAATCTGTACTCACCCCCTTGTGGCTGATGTGATGCCTTCAAGCGCCCATCCAACGCCAGATAGGCCACCGCCATGATGCGGAATGTCAGGTACAATGGCCACCCCTTCCTCGCTGGGCCTCCGCCGTCCTCCTTGCCCAGCGGCGCAGGTCCTCCCACCGTTTTTGACAGCAGGTGCTCCGCCTGTCAAAGACCCCCTGGGTCCGCACCTCCTCGGCGATGGCACGCTAAATACCCTTTTTCTGATGGGTGCTGACCTGCAGAAAAGGTTACAGCAGAAAAGGTATTATAAATACCGTCCGGACTGTTATTGTCATGGCCCAACATATCCCTCCCATCCCCTTATGCACAGACATTGCCCACGGAACATGCAGCACTCTGCCCAGGACCCCTCAGCACCCCTCTACATGAGGCTTACACACACAGCACTCCATACATTCATGCTTCACGCATCGTGCTCACAGTGTACTCACCGGTTTGTCTGGAGGACCATAAAGTAAAGGGTACTGGGGTAGGACCCCATCCACTAGTCTCTCCAACTCTTCGGAAGTGAAGGCAGGGGCCCTTTCCCCAAACACTCGAGCCATGGTCGCTTCCAGACATAGGTCACAGCAGCACTTGCAGTGTAGGTCCTCTCTTGTTGAAGGTCAGGTAGCAAGTGAGTGAACAGATAGAAAATGGCGATCACGTCCATGGCAGTGCGTACCGTCACTGCCGGCGTACATCACCATTGTCTCCTGGAACCCGTAGGCCCCAATGATAACCAATGATGTGTTGCACAGCGGTCATCGACCGCCTCCCACAATGGCGCACAACGCCAGCGGAATTACCTCATTTCCACTTGTCCCTTCTCACAGGTCAGGCGGCCGCCATTTCAGGGGGGCACAGGCCATGGCACCTAACTGCATCACAGCAGACATAGGCACATCAACGTACCTACATGTTCACATACTGTTTCTGTAAAAAAAGAAAGGCATATTAATCAGAGTATATGTTTGAATATGACCATCTGCTCACCGTGTTTCACCCTAGAGTTCAACCGCTGAGGATGAATAGGAGATGGAGACATACCCCCGTGTACAGACCCCTGGTGGACCTGGTGACAATGGAGGACAGCCACATTATCCTAACCTACAGACTTGATAGGGCCACAATCCAAGAGCTGTGTGCCCAATTGGAGCTAGATCTGATTTCAGCTATCCGCCACCCCACAGGTATCCCCCCCTCTAGTGGAGGTCCTGTCAGTGCTCCATTTCTTGACAGGTGGTTCCTTCCAAGCAACAGTGGCCATGGCATCAGGGATGTCACAGCATATGTTCTCAAACGTGTTGACCAGAGTGTTGTCTGCCCAGATGAAACACATGCGCAGCTACATCGTATTCCCCCAGGTGGAGGATTTGGCCACAGTGAAGGCTGACTTCTATGCAATGAGACATATCCCCAACATCATTGGTGCTATTGATGGTACACATATTGCCTTTGTCCCACCCCGGAGAAATGAACAGGTGTTCAGAAATCGAAAGAGCTTTCACTCTCTGAATGTGCAGATGGTGTGTTTGGCGGACCAGTACATCTCCCATGTCAATGCAAAGTATCCTGGTTCTGTGCATGATGCCTTTATCTTGAGGAATAGCAGCATCCCATATATGATGTCTCAACTCTAGAGGCCCAGGGTGTGGCTAATAGGTGAGCCCATGGTCCCCACCCAGTGTCTGGTGATATATGGGTGTGGGGTTGGCCCTTAGGGTGAGTGTCTGGCTATCAGGTATCCCCCGATATTTACAGGTGACTCTGGTTACCCCAACCTCTCATGGCTACTGACCCCAATGAGGAATCCCAGGACAAGGGCAGAGGAACGTTAGAATGAGGCACATGGGCGTACAAGGAGGATCACTGAGCGCACCTTTGGCCTCCTGAAGGCCAGATTCCGGTGCCTCTATCTGACAGGTGGATCCCTGTACTACTCACCCAAGAAGGTGTGCCAGATCATTCTGCAGGATGATAAGGCTGGAGATGGTCGTGTGGCAGCGGTGGAGCCTGTGGACAGTGACGAAGAGGAGGCAGAGGAAGAGTATGTGGACAACAGAACTATTATAAGTCAACAGTACTTCCAGTGACACATAGGTAAGACACTGTGACTTCACCTTCCTTTGCAGTTTGGTGATGGACATTGTACATGGCAGCCTGATTTTCCGACTTCTATGGCCACTTACTGTACCCTTTGGCATCTATATTTTCAGATATTTGTGCCCCACTCTGGCTCATGGTGTGTTTACTGCTGCCCACTACAGGTCATACCTATGTATATATAACTGTACATTTGAATTGCAATGTTTACAGCTTGTTAAACTAATCATATTTCAATCAATTGACAGACTCCATACTTGTATTTGTTCCAAGGGGGTTTATTTCTGTGATAATAAGTGTAGGGGGTATTTCAACGGGCTGGGTTGATGGTGGAGGAATGTCCCGGATAGAGTCCAGTCTATTGGTATCACAGATGCATTGTCCAAGGTGGCAGAGGGAGTTGGGCAATGGCAGTTCAAGGTGGACAGGGTGACAGAGTGGGACTCAAGGGTGACATTCAGGGGAGTCTTATTTCCTGGCGGGGGTCTTGGCAATGTTCTCTGGCTTCTGCCTGGATCACAGGGACCTTTTGCGTGGTGGTTCTCCTTCTGCAGGGGGAGGAGTGCTGGTGGCCTGTTGTTCCAGTGGCGGGGCCTCCTGTCCTTTAGCGTCAGCGGAGGTAGGGAGCTGGTCATCGGTGTGGCTAGTGTCAGGGGCCAGTTGGTGTGCCACTGCCTCCCTCATGGTCTTGGCCATGTCTGCCAGCACCCCTGCAATGTTGACCAGGGTGGTGTGGATGTCTCTCGGGTCCTCCCTGATCTCCAGGTACTGTCCCTCCTGCAGCCGCTGGGTCTCCTGCACCTTGGCCAGTATCTGGCCCATGGTCTCCTGGGAATGGTGGTATGCTCCCAGGATGTTGGTGAGTGCCTTGTGGAGAGTCGGTTCCCTTGGCCTGTCGTGCCCCTGTCGCACAGCAGTCCTCCCAGCTTCCCTGTTGTTCTGGGCCTCTGTCCCCTGAACCGTGTGCGCACTGCCACTGACCCAAGGTCCCTGATTGTCCTGTGTTTGTGGGGTTGCCTGGGGTCCCTGTAGTGGTGGACACACTGCTGATTGACGTGTCCTGGGGACAGAGGGATGGGCCCGCTGGGTGGGTGCTGTGCTGGTGTTTCCTGAGGGGGGAGGCTCTGTGGTGGTTTGGGACTGTGGCTGGGTCACCGACTGTCCAGAGGTCCCTGATGGGCCAGGTTGGTCATCCTGATCCAAGCATGCAGAGCTGCTGTCATCACTGTGGGCCTCTTCTGGGGGGACTGGATGTTGCTGGCACCTCCTCTCTGGTGACGTTGTGTGGGGGTCCTGTGGGGATGTAAATGCAGTGTTACTGCATGTGAGATCTTGTGCATGGGTATGTTTCCCCCTATGGTTGTTATTACCAATGCAGCTTTGGCTTGTGTGAGTTGTGATTTGGTTGGCTAAGTGATTGTCTCCAGTGTGCATGCTGGGGTGATGTGTGTCCATGCAGGTCTGTGATGGGGTCCATGCATTGGTGTTGCATGCAAGGATTGGTATTGGGATGGGTGGGTTGTGATGGTGGGGTATATGTGAGGTGGTGGAGTGATGGGGGTGAGGGTAGGGGCAGGAGTTTGTGATGGCATGCAGGTGAGGGGGGGTGAAAGTAGTAAAGATTTGACTTACCAGAGTCCAATCCTCCTGCTACTCCTACCAGGCCCTCAGGATGCATGATCGCCAAGACTTGCTCCTCCTATGTTGTTAGTTGTGGGGGGGAGGTGGGGGTCCACCGCCAGTCCTCTGTACAGCTATCTGGTGTCTTGCTACCACAGAACGCACCTTCCCTCGTAGGTCGTTCCACCTCTTCCTGATGTCATCCCTTGTTCTGGGGTGCTGCCCCACGGCGTTGAACCTGTCCACGACTCTCCGCCATAGCTCCATCTTCCTAGCAATGGACGTCTGCTGCACCTGTCATCCGAATAGCTGTGGCTCTACCCGGATGATTTCCTCCATCATGACACTTAGCTCCTCCTCTGAGAACATGGGGTGTCTTTGTGGTGCCATGGGTGTAGTGTGTGTGTTGTGTGTGCGGGTGTATGGGGTGATGTGTTGGGGTGTGTGCTGTGAGGTGTGTGTGGATGGTGTATGGGTGATGGTTTTCTGTGGCTCTGATTCAGGGGGTGCTCCTGGCGTGTCTCTCTCTCAGTTATCATTTTTGTTCTCTTAAAGGGTTGTGTGTAGTGTGTGTTTTATAGTGGTGTGGGTGTGTGGGTGTAGTGTGTGTGTGTATGTGTGTCAGGTGTGTGTAGTTTGAATTGTCCAATGTGGTGTTGTATTGTTAGGTTGTGTGTATTTTGAGTGTGGCGGTCTGTACCGCCAATGGTTTACCCCGGTTGAATGACCGCCGCATTGATTCGTGGATCATAATGCTGTGGGCATATTTCTGTTGGCGTAACAGTGTGGGTTTTGGTACTGCCATTTTATCACTGACCTTTGGGTTGGAGGACTTGTGTGTGTGTCTGTATAGTGGCGGATTTCTATGTGTGGGTCATAATACGCGCAGCGGTATTCCGCAGCGGTTGCGGTATGTTGGCGGCAGTCAGCATGGCAGTAAGCGGTACTTACCCCAATGCCATAATGAGGGAATAAGTATTTTCTTTTATGTGTGTGAGTACTGTGTGGCTACAGTGGTATTGCATGAGTTTTGCATGTCTTCTAGATAAGCCTTGGCTGCTCAGCTACAGCTATCCCTAGACAGCCTGGCTTCTAGACACTGCCTACTTTAGGTACCCACTACAAACCAGGCCAGCCTCCTACAACTGGCGGTGATTCTGGCTGATTGAGTGAGTGATCATCAACCTTGGGTGTGATGTAGTAAATCCCAATCTTCACTGCCTCTGTCATCTCCTTGCAGAAGTTCACCTTTCTCCTCATTCCCTTCTGAATTCACAGAGTCCGATGAATCTTCCTCTCCCATGTGCTTAGAAGTAGGTGCAGCAATTGGTCTGTTGACAATTCTGGGAGATGGCTCCTTTGAGATGAGGAAGTGGTGGACGTGAAGGTAGCTGAGGTGTTAAAGTAGGCAGAGGAGGACGTGAAGGAGGAGACAGAGTAGGCAAAGCAGGCTCAGCAGGTGGAATAGGCATAGATTTGTCCTTAGGGTGCTGAGGCTATAATCTTTGAAAGGTGTTCATCATTTGCTGTAGTGCAGATGAGAATGCTACAGGCACCTATAAGAACTTCTGCTCACTAATGTAACAAGGCGGTACATAGGAGCATGAACAATCTGATTTATAATCCTGTTGATACGCATACTCTTTGTAAGGTTCCTGCTCATCCATTACACCCTCAAAATCAGGGGAAAGGTACTTGCAGGAAAACTGCTGTTGATGGTGTCATCGTGGTTGACTTCCATAGTCATTGTCGGAGTTGTCATCAATGGTGTTTGATGTTGAAGTTATTGTCATTAACATCATTGCTGAGGCTGTCAAAGTCATTGGTACCTGCTTCAATGATAAAAGGAGTGACATTTTTCAAGTGGTGTTTACTTTGCTGTTGTCGTCAATGTGATTGTTGTCACCAGCATTTTCTTCATGGTTGTTGTCGATGATGGAGTTTCTGTTGACAGCAAAGGTTTCTTCTTCTTCCATGATAGTTGGTCCTCAAATCAATGTGATTTTTGTGCAGTGTTATGTACATAAAGGCGTTATTCTTTCTTGAAATGTTTTTCTGATGAAACTCCATGTTTTTTCTGTGAAGAGGTAACTGCAGACACTTTATTAAATAAGACCAATTCTAGAAACCCTACATATCTCCTTTTTAGAGCTACCTTTGTGGCAGCACATAGTGGTGTACTTTTCATGGGATCATCCCCAGATGACAGAGCATTCCCCTTGGGTGTAAGATATATCTTATTACTTTCCTGTAGATATAGTGCCTACTTCCTCTCCCTGTCCTTCTGAATTTCAGATTGAAATGTCATTCATATATCACAGCACGAAGCCTTGTGAGCAGGATAAAGACAGTAAATTAATTGGTCATGTGGAACACCAGTATGAATCTTCTTTTGTCCACAGGTAGAATGATTTGAATAAAGATGCTTTCTCTCTGGCAGTCATAGTGACAGTTTCATACAATTGGTGACAGAGAAAGAAAGTGTTATCCTGACCCATGACCCATAAAAAGGACTTTTACCCTAAAAACAACTCTTAGTACTTCTTTCACTGTTAAAAGGCTCCCGCGAGCCGATAAGCTGACAAGCTTGGGAGTGCCTGCACGCCGGTAGCAGTATTGAAACCCGAGAAATTAATGGCAGCATGTCCAAGCAACCCCAGAAATTTCTCTACTGATGACGGAATAATCCAGAAATACATGTGTCTAGAGATACAGCAATGACTGTACCAAATGAGGTGAATATTTTGATGAACTTTGAAACCAGTGTGCTTCAAAGATACAGTAATGACTGCTGAATATTTGCACTATGATAACCAGCATGCTAAGGGGTAATCGCGCAGGGATATGAGGCAGTGTGCTCCTCCCCCTCCCTTCACTGTTAAAAGGCTCCCGAGAGTCGATAAGCTGAGGAGCTTGGGATCGCCTGCACGCCGGTAGCGGTATTAAAACCCAAGAAATTAATGGCAGTATGTCCAAGCAACCCCAGTATTTTCTCTACTGATGACGGAATAATCCAGAAACACATGTGTCTAGAGATACAGCAATGACTGCACCACATTAAGTGAATATTTTGATGAACTTTGAAACCAGTGTGCTTAAAAGATACAGTAATGACTTCTGAATATTTGCACTATGATAACCAGCATGCTAAGGGGAAATGGCACATGGACATGAGGCAGTGTGCTCCTCCCCCTTCCTTTCACTGTTAAAAGGCTCCCGCGAACCGATAAGCTGATGAGCTTGGGAGCGCCTGCACGCCAGTAGCCGTATTGAAACCCAAGAAATTAATGGCAGCATGTTCAAGCAACCCCAGAATTTTCTCTACTGATGACGGAATAATCCAGAAACACATGTGTCTAGAGATACAGCAATGTCTGCACCAAATGAGGTGAATATTTTGATGAGCTTTGAAACCAGAGTGCTTAAAATATACAGTAATGACTGCTGAATATTTGCACTACGATAACCAGCATGCTCAGGGTTAATGGCGCATGGATAAGAGGAAGTGTGCTCCTACCAACTCCTTTAACTCTTCGTACAATGAAAGCTGAAAGTAGGGCTGGTCAGTGCAAGGGTAGACTAGAAAAAAATAACAAGGTAAGATTGCTGAGAAGTTAGAGCACAGCTCTGCTTAAGGACTCCCTCACACACAACCTGGGGTAGTAATCTGACCTAGGGTGGTCTCTGGAGGGGGTATGAGAGATGGTACAGCCACCTCATTGGCTGAAGCTCAGGTTGCTTCAAATGAGTTGGATGTACTACTTAACAAATACTATTGTTGAAGTTTATGTCCATGTAAAGAATGTTTACTCCTATTTAAGATAACCGACTTCCCGGCCTGATGACGGTGAATCAATGAAGCATGTGAATATATGAAAGATCCAATGGTGGAGAATAGGAGTGGAGTCTACTGTGTACAACATCCTGATGGAAACAAATTCTAGTTTTACAAATGCCTTGAAAGGGAGGATTTGTTGGGAAAAGGATAGAGGATACGCAACAGAGAAATGCCAGGTGATAAATCTCTAAGAACACACAGAGTGAAATAGGCAGAGAGGAGCATTATAAAGTGATAAGCAACAGGCACCTATGTCCTTGAGGCTAAATAAAAACATTTCTACAAACTAGGACATTAGGCTTGTAAGGGTGTGACAACAAAGGTGACCTCCACCTTAAATTGTCAAATTGCCCCTCTATTAGGCCATACTAGGCCACGATATGTATGGTTATGAATAGAATCCTAGAGTATTTATTAGCTTCAGACCTATCTTTTGCAAGCCTGGCTCTCTGCTCCCTATAGTGAGAGTGCATCATTAATAATGAGGGATTGCTGGGAAGCAGCAAAAAGAATGTTCACACATTGGCACTTAAGAATTTGGGGCATGATGGCAATGACAATACAGAGAGCTGAATAAATTTAACAAAGATTTGAAGGAATCAGTCAACTGATAGACTATCTATTGAGAGGTATTCTAAGTCTAGCTTGCCCCCAAAGACTGAGAGCGCTTAAACTGTACACGTAATTTTAAATATTAATTAAGAATACTCTGAGGAAAAAAATCACTTAGCTGAGCATCTTGAAAAGGCCACAAGTCATTATGAGATCTCATGCTCTCAATGTAAGCATTCTGGGAACATGCAAATTCAAGTTTAGAGGGAAAAGAGGGAGGTTGGGTTTGAAGAGTGGGAAGGAGAGTAAAGATGCGATCCAGCCAAACATAATAACAAGAGACTGTGTAGATTAAGAGTCCAGGGTGAATTAACTTGTGTGTTTTGTATTGTGCATTTTGAAAACTAATAAAGATAATATTGAATGAAGACATTAACATACATAAATAAAAAAGCCCTAATGCGCTGAAGGGAAAAGCAACAGGGATAACATTCATTGACAAAATATTCCCACAAAACACAGAATATTGTAATAATATTTTATTGGCAGGATTTGTATTGCTGAACTATAGAATTTGTTAGACTCACAGAATGGGTCTAATACAGATTTGGTCAGATAATGTGTCTAATATGGTGAAAAAATGCTCAATCCAAAGGAGACTGCCTGACTAAATTTCCTTCGCTATTCTGTTCGTATAGTAGAGGAAACATTCCTTGTGAAGCGTCCTCTGGACTCAGTATTTCCCAAACAAATTGAAGCATTTCATTTCCCACTCATCTTCAAAAGAACCCAAATTTGTTTTATCATTACTGAATATCAATCTACTAGTTTACTATATGGATTGCCTTGTTGTGCCATTCCTATAACAAAGACCTGACATTAAAAACAAACTCTGGGAGTGCATATTAATGGCACAGGCTTTTGCTAGTTACACATTTACTATGATAGGGTCCTGGAGAAAGAGTTGGCAGGGCAGTAAGGCAGTAGATAGTGAAGCAGGAGATATGTGTTAAAGATAAAGAATTAGGGCGACAGTGTCAGAGTCACCGGAATGATACTTAATGAGATATACCTGCTCTGGTTTTCCAATTCATAATCTGAAAAGAAGACTCATCAGTATTGGCAATCAATAAGACTGAGACATCTGGGGATCTTTGAACTATATTTAGGGAGATTGCCCTAGCAGTACTTCAAAGGTGGGAAAAACCTATAACAACACTCTTGTTACTTTTTGTTAAGAGCAGAACAAATCAATGAAGTTATTTTTGTTAAAAAAAGGGGCAGGGTATGGCTTTTTGATAAGCTAAGTAGTTTCAAGTTTCAGGTTTCAGTTTATTTATGATACGGAACTCCCATGGAGATCCACATAAAACATACATATAAAATGACCGTAGAATAGGAACCCAAAACCTTCATGTACAATTTACATTCCCCATTTCTACAAAGTAATTTGATAATGGAATTATTACAAACTTAAAAAGCATTTAAAAAAGTGAATAATTTTATAGCAGAACATTTCATTTGGGGGAGCAGCGAAGGCCTGCAGAACTTCTGATGCAGTACGTAGGGAAAGTTGAAGACAGATAGGGAGTAACCACCTATGTCGAAATAACAGCAAGGCCGGACAAATGAAAACAACATGATTCAGGTCTTGATTACCATTTTCACAGAAATTAAATTACAAATAGCTGAAGATCCATACCATTTAGCCCACAATGTATTAAGAGGGAGCAGTCCCCGTCACAATAGGAGCCAGAATCGTCTAACCCCATGAGGCAGGGTCCAGCTAAGAAAGGGCTGCATTTTCTTCAATATTATAGTATTAGTTACAGATTGGAAACTCAGCCTGTGTGCATAGGCCTTCTTATCCAGGCAAAGGCTTGCAGACCAGGTTGCTTGCCAAATAATGGATTTTAGCTGTAGCAGAGGAAGTGTGAAAATACAGGCAGGATCTAATAGATCTGTGGCATGTGTGAAATTCCAGCCAATGGTGTATTTCGCCTTGCTGCCAGCTAAAATGTATTTTTTTAACAGTGACCTCAGTGAATCATCACTACAATTCATCAAATTACCCACCCAACGTACAACCCTGGCCAGCCTTGCACAAATGCCCTTCACAAACCCATCTCAAGCCTTAGGGTTGCTGCTAAGAGGGCCAGGTTTACGGATGTTAGGTTCCTCAGGACGCGGCCCTCTAGTTTATCTAAAAAAAAAACGTTGGAAACTCCCACATGCTCTAGGCCATAAAGTAAGGATGGAGGTATCTTTGCTCGATAAACCTCTAAGAGATGTTTAAAATGTCTCCTACCGGTTGCCCTGTAGAGGGCATTCAAGCCGTTAGCTTGAGATAGAGCCTTGCATTGGTTATGTTCTATGTGTGCCCTGTCGCTGAGGTTCTAGCAAACAATTTTACCCAAGAAAATATACAAGTTTACCCTTTAGAGTTTTTGAGCTCCCAATGACCAGCAGAAATTTCCATATTTAAGCATTTTCTATTGTGAAAACACAGAATTTTGCTTTTGGAGCAGTTTATTTTTTTTAAATGGGCTTCTGGGAATTGCTATAAGGCTTGGAGGCGATTGTTTAGCCCTTTAGGTATACGATCCAGAATGATTATATTGTCAGCATAGAGCAAACAGGATATTTGTCTTCCTTCCAATCTATTACCCCATTTATTACCTGGAGGGTTGAGATGTTATTAATTGTACAATGCTTTTCTCTGAAGCCAGATTGTTCCAGTGGGATGATTTTGTTTCTCTCTACCCAGTCACTAATCTGAGAAAGAAAGTATTTAGCAAATATTTTGCCTACTGCATCCAACAGAGCGATCTGGCGGTAGTTCCTGGGACAGCTGCGACACCCCTTCTTCTATTGAAGGGCAATAATACTACCCTTCCAGGACGGGGGAATTTTTCTAGTTTCATAGCAGCACTGGAAGACCTGGTACAGGATTTTACTCCAGGTAAGAATATCATGTTTCATTATCAGTACGGGGATTTCGTCAGGACCCATTGCTGCCGAACTGCGCATGCCTCTAATACCGTCCTCAATTTATTTCCTAGAGGGGTGAGTATATGAGAGATCATTACCAGCTGGCAGAAGCTCCT
The DNA here is from genome assembly GCF_031143425.1 of Pleurodeles waltl. NCBI lineage: Eukaryota > Metazoa > Chordata > Amphibia > Caudata > Salamandridae > Pleurodeles > Pleurodeles waltl. Next base: position 75,935,793 of record NC_090451.1, on the reverse strand, counting down.
CAGTAATCCTGTTGGATGCATAGAGGATAGATATAAAAGTGGACCAACTTGCTTCGTTGATGACTGTTGGAAGTGATCTAGCTCTCGAACCACACCCATCTGCTACCCACGAACATAAATGCCTTAAATTGCCATTAAAAGCTGCTTCCCTTCTATTAATCCAGAATCTGTCAACAGCATCTCTTTTTAGACGCACTCTTAAACACCTTCTTCTTTTTTTTAATCAGCCAGGCTGAATATGCTTTTCTAAAGTGTATTCACTGTATTGCTTACGAGTTAAGGGTATTGATATCTCTGTTCAGGGAAAGGAGGGGGCAGGGTTTTACAGTATGCTTGTTCTTGGCCTTCTGGTGGGTGATTATAGGTATCTGCTGCATAAACTCTGAGAATTTCTCCAAATCGTTACCTGCCCATTTTTCGAGATTACCAGAGACGATCTCTAGAATACCTTCCAGACCCTTAATCCTGCCATAGGACCAATGCGTTCTACCATTTTTAATATTAAATTTTGATTTCGACCTATCTAGGCTTCAGGTATCCGCAGGAAGAACATTCAGGTTAATAGATGCTACCAGAGTATTATGATCGCTGAGTACTGTCTCTATCACTTTTATGTCACGTACCAAGGAGAATGTCTGATAACTGGTTACCACATAATCTAGAATAGGTTTGTCCCCCCTGTGATTTGTGCGTATAATGGGCTGGTGAATCTGAGGGAAGTCTACCATTTACTATGATACAGTCGCTCGTTTTTAAGTGCTCAAGGAGAAGCTTCCCTCGCTTATCAGTTCTTATTTTTGGGGGAAAGATACATGTGGGAATTCCAAATGCTTCCTCCTTGTCCTTATCCCAGAACCGTAAAAGGGCGGGATTAGAAATTTTACAATTTAAGTCTCCAACCATGACAATTCGAGTTGCAGGCTCCCTGCCACAAAGCGCATTAATAAAGAGAAATATCTTAGCCAAGAGGCTTTCATGTGAGGCACTAGTGGGGATGTAGGCGTTTATCAACACCAAGGGAGCTCCATCAGAACCCTCTCCAACACCATATCAGATTATAACCAGAAACAGATTGCTAGGATCTCTAAGACGTAACGCCAATTAAACCCTTTTGGACAGCAAGCAGGCTACCCCACCTTTAGAGCGGTCTCTCTTTGAGGGGGTAGCGTTACAGCAAAGGGAGTAATATTTGCCCCACAAGAGCTCCCCGGTAGCCCAATCAATCAATCAATCAATTAATCAGGAATTTGTAAAACACACTAATCAACCATGAGGGTCTCAAGGTGCTGAGGTGGGAGGGGAGGGGTGGAGGTGCTGCTACTGCTTCAACAGCCAGGTCTTGAGACCAAGGCGGTCATTCTGACTGCGGCGGGCGGCGGTCTCCGCCCGCCATGCGGTTACCGCCGAATGACCGCCCCGCGGTCAAAAGACCGCGGCGGCCATTCCAACTTTCCCGCTGGGCCGGCGGGCGGGAAAGCCCCTGCAACGAGGAAGCCGGCTCCGAATGGAGCCGGCGGAGTTGCAGGGGTGCGACGGGTGCAGTGGCACCCGTCGCGATTTTCACTGTCTGCCCAAGCCATTTTTTCGACTATCACTTTTGAGTAAAATAACACTCTTGTTATTGGGCCAAAACCCGAGTCCTCCATAGATACCACGTGTTTGTCATTACTTTCAATTAGTCTAAGCGACTCTATCTCTGAAAAACATTTTAAAAGTAGAGATCTATTTAAATATAGATCTGTGTTAAACAGAAGCATAAAATCTAAAACCAGAGTGTCCACAAAATTGAGTCTCTCCTTCCTTCTTGTGAGTGGCGACTGGTCTGGCCCTGGCGTAAGCCACGCAGGGGCACCGAACGGCTGCACCATGGGATTCAAGGGTGGCATACTTGATGGTTACTCTGGCGTGTTTTGACTCACGGTTGGGCCATTCATGCTTGGCCCTCGAGGGGAACAAAGAAGAGCATCCAGTACATGAGGTTCAGAGATCGAAGTATGGTGATGTTGAACAGGATCCTCCAGGGATAGAGGTTCTTGTGGCAGGGGGTGCCTCAATGAAACGCACCTTTCTTCAACCGTTTTTAGAAATTCTTCGAGTCTGTTTTTTAGCCCTCTTGCGGTTCATCTTTAAACACATAGGCTTTTGCATTGAAGAACAGGTTTCTCCGGTTTCTGCATTTGCTTTTGGGCATGCTTTAAAAATCAGGAATACTTCCTGCACTATGCTTTGGGGTTCACAATTCAGGCTTTTATTTAGAGGAAAGTCACTCAATACAAATCTGATAGAGTCTACCGGGCTCTCCGTAGAAGCTGAGTTTGTGGGTAGTACCTTAATCTGAGGCTTACCGGCCTTGAAGCAGAAGTCAATCCCAGTATGGGTATCCTTGGTCTTTGTGATACAAGGCCGTGCTGAAACTCCTTCTTTATGCAATGTGATCGGTTCATGGGTACCTCCTTTGTTAGTGATTAGTTCTTGTAGTATAGCTGTTACAGTGTCAAAGATACAGTCAGATCCCCCAACAATTTTTTCTAATGGGTTTAAAATACATGCCGGGAGTCTCTCTGGGCTAAGGAGAGAGGAGGAAACCTGAGTATTTTGATCTGGGGGGTTGCTTAGGAGATTAACATTTATGCTTAAATCAGGAGTCACTGAGAGACGTGAGCACAATGAAGGATGGTTAGAGGGAGTACTGCTAAAGAGCTGCAGACCCGTGGACAACGGTAGGGGAGAAGATTGAAAACTGTTCACCCCCTGTTGAGGACCATATCCTTTAAATGATTCTAAGTCCAGGTCTGGAAGGGTGAAGTTATCCAACCGATGTACCAGGTCAACACTTTGGGGGGGCCTCCTTTACAGCACCCACGGGCAAACCCTCCCTGTTATGGTCAAAAATGTTGGAGTTGCAAGCAGAAAGGTGGAGAAGTCTGTGGGGTGGCGAAACTGCTTTACGTGAACCATGGGCCTCAGTGTGGGAGAGGTCTACTAGGGAAGCGATGGAATCCTGAATGGCCTTTTCAGAGATGTCGGTGCGTACTGACCCCTTGAGACTAGGATGAGGGGGTTCACCAAGCAGCAAAACATTAGGAGTGACTCCGTTGCCAGAGGGCCTGGTCTCTGGGTGGGTGTCCAGTGGAGCCTTCTCCATTCCCCAGAAATAAAAACATTGATTTCTATATTTCAGCACGGGGGCCACTGATCCCTTGTTGCGGAGAGGGTTGGATTTGGTTTTGGAACCAGACCTCCCAAGGAGTAAACGACCTGATCTCAATTTTTTGGCAGTCATTGTGCCTTTGCCAATGTCTATCAGTCGCAGATGTTGCTTCCCGCTTTCCCTAGGCACTTGTGTATTATTCCGGGGGTCATATGAATCTGCTAAATAGGTTTAGGGCATAAGTAACAGTTCGGTCAAAAGTAAGATGCACCGCTTTGAAGGATTTCAATCAAGTGTATATTTACAGTCCAGGTAGCGGCACCCTTTTCCCAAGTTAGAGCAGGCAAGGATCTGGGCGAAGCAGGTGGATGTGGAGGAAGGGGAAGAAAGGCAACAAGCCACGCCACGAGAGACCTGTGGCCTCTTCCGTTGCCCAGATACTGTTGTCCTCTCCTGTATATTACCACCCCGGTGTCACACTAGGAGCCCGTTGGGCTACCCGAGGCTCCCAGCAGTCTTTTACCTCTCTTTCCAAATGTGCAGCTCCTGCTGCTGTAAACCCGAAGTGTTGAACGCGCTGCATCGTCATCTCTGATGGCGGGTTGCGCTGGTTAAGGCTCCACGATCACAGTTCACTTGGTCCCTTCAGAGGCAGTCTGTAGGAACCGCCTGATTCACTGGTCCTGAGTGTGGCAGCCCTCCTCAGTCTCAGATTCTCTGCTGCACAGGGATTTGTGGCTTGAAGCTTGTGGGCTGGGGCCTCCCAGCCCGTGACCCGAGTTGCTCCTCCTCTGAAATGCAGGCCGTACTGGGATGGGGCCCGCTGCACGGATGCCTGACCTGAGAGATGATGTCCTTCAGTCATCCTACTGCTGGGAGGTCGTCAAGGCCGCCCGGCCCACGACTCTGTGTCTCCTCTGTGTGGGCCAATGCTGGCCTGTGCTAGGGGAGTGTTGGGGGTACCGTGGGGCAAGAGAGCACCCGTACGGTGCCCACTCCTTCCGACCTCTGCATGATGCTGTTGATGAGGAACACTCTGTGAGCAGCCTCTTGGCCTCCTGGCTCCTTGTTCCGCGGATCAGCGACTTCTGTGGCACAATGGCGGTGGCAGTGCAAAGGAGTTTGGGGGCGGGTGCGCCCCCCCAAGCTAAGTACACTACACTGAACTGAATCAGAAATCATACCCTTATACAAGGAATGGCTATCAACATACCAATCTGAGTACAGACTGACAACAAATTGTATTGTTAAAGTTAAAATGCATTGGGAATGGGCACTGCTCTTTCTGGGCCTCACTATAGCAAAGTGGGATATTGCACAGGGAACAAAATCTGATTGCGCACCCTCCCTGGTGGCATGGGAGCAGGGCCTAGACCACTGCATGGGGCTTGAGATTGCGGTGTACCAGGCGAGGCTCTGACCTCAGAAGCACACATTTTTTTGGCAATGGTGGGCTGATTACAGGAGCATTGTCTTCGGAACCTGTTCGTAACTTTTACTACTGTGTGGAGGAAGAAGTCAAAAACTACAGAGCCAACTGACTGTGCAGCATTGAACAATCATGTGCATATCCCTGTAGGGTCTTCTAGAGCCGGGTCTTGGATAATGGGGTGGGAGGAGGGTTGTTACACGTGCCAATTTTATGTTATTGTTTGTGCTTTTACTTTCATGTGGGTTTCCAATAGTACCTTTGCAAATAGTCCCACTGCGTAGGCCTCTAGACCCGGGCCTCCCACTCCCTCCTCGAGATTACGAATGCCTATGTTGTTGAATCGCAACCTGTTTTTAAGGTCTTCACATTTCAGTATTAGGGCCTGAATTTGCATCCAGAGGGAATCAGCTGCTTCTCCAGTCTTGTCCGTGCATCTGTCTAGCTTCTGGATTTTGGTCTCAAGATTTAGAGCTTGAGCGCATACAGGGTCAATATTGTGTTGGAGTGCAGTGAACCTGGTATTAATGTCAGATTTGAGTTGGTTGAAGGAAGCGTTCAGATTCACCTTCAGTTCCTCTTGAAGTTCCCACTTAAACACTTGAAGGAAGGTGAGGAGGTCCTCTTTCGTAAGCACCATGGTGTCCCTGTTTGTAGTGGCCATAGGAGGGGCCTGTGCCTCTGTAGGTGCGAAAAAGCTGGACACTGTTTGAGACTTTTTTGGAGGCATATAGGCAGCAGTCACTGGGGGGTGGGGAGGTAGCGAGGGAAGTGTCACCCCCAGGTCCTCCACTGCCTGCCCTCGACCCAGCTGTGTTGAGGTTGTCCCTGTAGTAGAGCCCTTTCAAACTAGTGATAAGGGGACCATGCAGAATTCAGGGCCTCTGAATCGCGCTGCTCACCAATTGCTGTGCTATTTATAATCCCATCTCAAGACAGAGAAGCAATATCCAGGTTTGTTCCTCATGTTGAGTCTCCGCCTCTGCATGCGTGTGTTGCAATCACACCACCTTGCTGTAGAGCCAACATTCATTCATTGAGCCCAACGCTCAGGTAGCAGCAAACACAAGGTTTTTAGTTCATCATGTGGTGCAGTGAGCCCGTGAGTCAGAGTGATTGCTTTCCCTGGGCTGTCCCTCGTGAAGCCTTTATCTCCCTAGGTGAACCCAATTTTAAAGTCAGACATGGAAGAGCCTGAAACGTCCAGAAGGGGTCATGTTTGGTGGGCTTCAATCACTGTGGAGGCTCAGGGTTCTATCTCTCACAATATTACGCAGTGCCTGGGAGAGTGCATCTCAAGTGCAAAGCTATTGCAGGGGGTTATTTGCATGTCTGGGCCTGGGCAATGCCATCTTAGAGTCAGGCATTCGATGCTTTTCATCTCGTAAAGGAAGGTAGGAACAAATCACTGCTAAATGTATTTCCCCCCGTCAGAGGGTCCCTGAGGCCTGGGATTGTCTTTCAGGAGCAGAAGGTATAGTTTTCTGGCCCCTGTAGGGGTCGTCCCACTGACAGGGTGCTTCTGCTACCACGTTGTAGTTGTCGCTTCCTGCCTTCTTGCACTCAACTAATCACTCCCTCGGGGTCCGCCCATCTCTTATGTCGGCATTGCATCAGGGCTCCCAAAGTGCGGCCAGGGCCCCAAAATCACGGTTGGGGCTCGTCACATGGCTGCGGCCCAACCAGAGATGGGCCTTCAGCAGTCTTCCTCTCGACCTTTGCTCCCTTCATAATCTGCCGCCATCTACTCCCCGGGGGCCTCACAGAATCACCTTCTGCATTGTACTCTAGCTCCTCGCAAGCCCAGAAGGGGTCCGCTGTGTCTGACGGGCCTGAAGGTGTACACACACCTAGACTTCCCTTGAGTTTGCATCGGAGCTCTCCTGTGGATCACGTCCACTCGGCCATCTTAGTTGGCCACACCCCCAATGCTTTTACTTTCACATAATGATTTGTGTATTTCCTTAGCCACAGAGGCTGAATTGCTGTGACAAAACTCAATTAAACCTGTTCTAAAAATGCATTGTCACTTCTACAGAATCAGGACTTAAATAAATGTAATTTCTATTTTATTTGAGAAGTTGCCTTGCACTCCTGCAATACCTCTTATTTTGTGTGACATATATTCTTTTATTTCATGCCATTATTGCTACATGTTGGGACTGGAGTGCAAGTTACAATGAACAAGGTAAGTAGACAAGAAGGTCACTGAAGAGGCAGTTTGACCTCATGGTGCACCTGAGGGGGGTCGGTTCATAAATTAGTGCAGCAGATAATGATTTCCACGTTTTAGCTCAAAGCATGGAAAATGCTCTTTGCTGATCTTCCTAGTCTTGGGAATGTAAATCAACCTTGCTGGTTCATTGTGTGGGGTTTGGATTGAAAAATCATGCTTTCAAAACATACGCTCAGTAGGGAGATGCATAAGTAATGAAGCCTCATTTCATTAAATAGGGTACTGTTGACGATAGGAAGCAATTGTGTTACACCCGTTTACGCGATCTGTACAAATTGCACTCGAGGGAAAGTTTTTGTCCCAACAATTTTCACCAGGCAATAGCTGTAGAAATTTACATGGCAAAATAGTGCGGGAAAGGAACGATATGTAGTAGTACTGGTTGAAAAGACTTACTGCAAACACGTACCCAATATTATATCCCACGGCAGCTTTTGCACCCACATGTTTTCCTTACACTTGGAATGAAGCCTGCTGACTTGCTTTTTCCATCTTCTCACCTCTTTCCCTCCTTCTTGCTCCATCCTCAGCCAGTAATGCTTTTTCATGTACCCATCTCTATCAACTGTTCTATTATTTTTCATTAAGTCTTTGTAAGCTGCCGTACGCTCTCTATCTAGTCTTCCTCTTTATCCTGTCCATTCATTAATTTACATTCCTCCTCCTCTATTTCCTCCAATTCCCTTCCACAAGTACGTTTTGTAAAGCCATATTATCTGTCCCCCTCTTCTCATTCCGAATCCATGTCTCTACCAGCTCTTTCTACCTGCCCTGGGCCTAACTTACAAGGCATACACCTTTGCACTTCACTTCTCTCTTATCCTTCACTTTCCACTCAATTTTTCTAGCACTCTTACTTGCCGACCTCTGCATATCTTCCTTAATATGTTCTATAATACTTCTGTTTTCTCTCTTTTCCCTTTTGCTCTCTTTATTCTCCTGTCTTTTTTATTTGCCTGTTTTTCTCCTTCCATCCTGTGACCCACTACCCATCTCCTGGCTCAGTTCTCACTTTTTAATTTTACAAAAAATGTAATATCATCTACTTACTTTTGTGAGCAAGGAGCCAGCACTTTTTATCTTCTAGTCCATTGTTATGTCTTTCAAATTTTATTTTCATCCAACACCGCACACAACAAGGGTGAGCCGATCCCTGCCACTGGCTAACTTCATTGTGAGTGATGGCATTTTCCTCCTACGCAAGGATCACATCTGTAAACGAACTAATTTCTCTTAAGTGTCAGAGAGTACGAGGGCGATCTGTGCTTTTTGAAACCCTGAAACCCCCACTAAAAATATTTGTGATATATATAAATATATACACATTGCCAAGGACTCTGTAGCTTCTCCAACAATGTTTTACAAAAACCATGGCAAAACAAGCATTAGCAAAGCAAAATGTTTAGCAGCCAGCCAAAGTCAGACCTGTTGGCTGTGCAAATGGCAAGACTGCCTGTCGTCACTGCTCTTACAAACCAATGAAGCAAGTCATCGTTGTGCACCCCTTCCTAGCTCTGCCCTTCATTTTTCAGCTGTTCACATGATTCCATTTCAGGTATAATGGGCCATTGAGAAATAGACCATCTGCCAATACCAGCTGTTGACAAATGTGATCGTATCAGAGATTCGTCCGTCTTAGCCCAGTGCAATTTGTTTCTTTTAATGTTAAGGCCTGTCTGGAGCTGCCAAGTAATCTGAATGAAACAAAAAACAGAGATACAAAAAATAAGCTTTTCCTGAGGTTTTGAAACGTTTTCATCACCCAACGACATGTTTTATCCTTTCTATTGGCGTTTTCTGCACCTTGAGCACGATTAATGGACCTTTTTCCCTAATGAGACAACACAGCGTCTGGAATCTAGCCTACAAAACAGCAAAGGATGTAGGCCACTCTTAGCAACAGTCAGGTGTTGGAAATGGGGTTATTTTCTCAACCCAACTCCAGCCTTTCAGCACTAGGAAAACCTTGGGCACAGGACAATACACGTCAGGCACTTCATGGTCTCTGGGAAAGAGGTCTTTGGCCCATGCTTTATCAAAAACAATGCAAACCCCTGCAAATTCTGGGGAGTCTAGAAGGTAGTGACCGTATACAAATACAGCCATCCCACTATAAGTCATGGCCTTCCTGGTATTAGATGGACAACTGAAAACTGGATAGCAGCCTGTAAAGCCCATTATATAGAATTGCAGGGGGACCAGTAACTCCGAGCCAGTAACTCCGACTCAAAGAGTTACTTCTAACTGGGGCAACAGTAGCTTCAGTGGATTGGCCTGACAGTAATCAGTGTTACCAGGTATTACATTGTGGATCCTGACAGTCACTGTGGTCACCTGTAATTCTGGCTTGATTCCCCTGGTTATTCCTTACTACCAACATCATTTCACCAGTAGACTCCAACTGGACAGGACTCAAGATATTCTCAAGTAAAAAGACTGAGTATTGGTAATTTTGTTTTGTTAGTCACACCATTCTATGTAGTACTACATTCTTGCAGAGGCGTAGATACTATGGATGGCAAAGAATCGATGGTACCTTATTATCAACAATAAGTTCTTGAAGTTTGGACTCAGGAGTTTGTAAACGCTATATTTCCAAAGATGAGCGATAGAGGCTACCTTTCAGTACTTTCCTGAAGTAGGCACATTCAGCTCCCAGTTCCAGAAATAGAGTTATTTCTGACTGGATGCTGACTTGCAATATTATGGTCTTTATTCCCCGGTATGGATGATTAAAATGGTTAAGTAGAACCTAGTGGTTCATAAATGTATTATGGATATGGGTACTCGTTTTATTCAAAGAGGTTATCGAACACAAGATGTTATATTGGCACAAAACAAAGTTCTTAAAATATCAAGACACGTTAAAAGCTACCCAGAAGAGGGTAAAAGAAATGGATAAAGTACGCCTAATCTCTAGCTACACAGGTATTTCTAAGGCTCCTGTGTGCAGTATGCAAAAACACTGGCATATTCTGCAGGCTGATAAGACTTTAAAAGAGTGTATTGCAGATAGACCTGATGTGATTTATTGCAAGGGTAGATCACTTAGGAATATTTTTAGTCCGAGTTATCCCACACATGCAGTAGCGGACCACTGGTTGTCGAAGATGTTAGGTGTAGGAAACTGGCTCTGTATATACTATATCAAAATGAGATATAGGGGGTCATTATGACCCCGGTGGTCGGAGATAATGTGGTGGTAGTACCGGCAACAGGCTGGCGGTACTTACAGCCACTTTATTACATTGGCGGGTTGGCTGAAGCCAATCTGCCAATGTACCACTCCCACTGCCCTGCTGGTAGCAGCCAGTGGGCTGGAGATAAGAATCTCCAGCCCGGTAGCCACCATTGTGCCACCGGCTGTATAATGACCCTGCCTACCGCCATGGTTTCCGTGGCGTTCATAACGCCACAAAAACCATGGCAGTAGGCCCTATCAGTGAAGGGGAATTCCTTCCCTGTCACTGATAGGAGGCCCCCTCCCCACCCCAACACTCCCCAGACACCCCCACCCCCTTCATCCATGCTCCCCCTCCCTTCCAACCCCCCATACACACACACACACGCAGACACACACTCATCCACATCGACATACACACATACATACATGCATGCATTCATTCATTCACACAGACATCCACACACACATCCAAATGTACATGCACACGCATTCACATTTCCATTCATACATGCATTCACACACATTCATGAATGCACTCACACACCATACACACATGCAAACAACACTAAACACACACTCGCATTCACGCACACACTCACACATACATGTACACACTCAACACCCCTGTCAGAAACCCGACTTACCTGTATCCAGGGGGTCTTCCGGCAGGGGATGGGACGGGGCGCTGATACTGCCAGCAGCACCGCCAGCAGAACACCACCAGGCCATATTATTTGTCATAATGTGGCTGGCGGCGGTCTACTGGCGTGGCACTGCTGTTGGTAGCAGCACCACCTTACCACCATCCGCCAGTATGGGAACAGCCAGGTTTCCACCCTTCTTGTGGCGGAAATCTCTCTGTGGTCATAATTCGGCGAACGGATGGTAGAATGACGATGGTCTTTTGGCGCCTGTTGCCGCGGCGGTAGACGTTTTTTACCGTCATTTTCATAATGAGGGCCATAGTGTGCACAGAGTCCGGGGGTTCCCCAGAGGCTTAACAGAGGTTAAAGTAGATAATACTAATGCTCTCTTTTGTGTGTAACGTGGTGGAGCAGTTAGGCTTATCAGAGGGTAGTGCAAAGCATTTGTTCTACACACACAGACAATAGAAGAAGCACACATTCAATGACTTAACTCTAGACCAATGGTTTTTATATAGCAAAAATATATTTTCTTAATTTATATCTGGAACCACAAGATTCAAGTTGCAGGTAAGTACTTCAACAGATTTGTATTTCACACATATAACAATAGCGCTTTGTTTGAAATCAATAAGTTATACAGTTTTTGAAATATTGGCAATTATCTGTTTTAAAAGTTGACTGCAATTTTCAGAAACAGTTCCTGGGGGGAAGAAAAGTTAGTGCGCTTTACAGGTAATTACTTGACTTACAGTTCCAGTCTCCAGCGGTTAGGAAGTCCACCGGTTGGGGTTGAAGTTAACCCCAAACCCCCAGCACCAGCAACACGGGGCTGGCTGGGTACAGAGGTCAAGGTTGAGGCAAAATTAACATGGGCTCCTAGGGTGACTGTGGGCATTCGGTTTCAGATCTGCAGGCAGGTAAGTACCTGTGTCTTCGGAGGGCAGACCTGGGGGGTTTAGATGAGCACTGGGGGGCCACAAGTAGGCACCAAACATACACCCTCAGCGGCACTGGGGTGGCCGGGTTCAGGGTGCAAACAAGGTGTGAGGTTATCAATGATTCTGTATGAGGGGACCTCTTGGGTCACTCAGAGGCTGCAGGCAAGTCCAGGGGTTCAACTCGTGTAAAACACAGGCTGGACAGGAAGGAGGGCCGCCTACTGAACGTAGCTGCACCAGAGGTCGGGTTCTCCAAGGCCTGGGGGCTGCATGTGCAGTGTGTCTTTAGGCGTCGGATAGCTTTGTCCGGAGCTTTCGCGATCCGATGGTCCTCGTGATTTACTCTGCAGGCGTCGTCGTGCAAGGGTGGAGAAGTCACCCCAGGGAGGGCACTTGCTCAGAACCGCATGGGGATCCTCTCTAGTTGCTTGGGCGACCTGAACACAGGTGCAGAGTGGTCAGGACTCACGCATTCAGAGTGAGGCTGGAGCCCTTGGTTGTTGTTTCTTCTTGGACAGAGCCGCTGTCCACTGGAGTTCTTTGTCCTTTCGGGTGCAGGGCAGTCTTCTGGAGCTTGGCAGACATCACTGGTCCAGCTGGATGCATCTCTGTTCTTGTGCAGATTCTTTGAAGCAAGAGACAGGCTGGTGGGGCTGGGGCCAAATCAGATGTCATCTTCCATCTTCGCTGCTGGGGTTTCAGCTTTGCAGTCCTTCTTCTTCTTGTCAGGTCACCAGGAATCTGATGACTTGGGTTCAGGGGAACCCTTAAATCCTGGATTTAGCGGTGTTACAGGGGTCAGAGGGCAGTAGCCAATGGCTACTATCCCCGAGGGGGGCTACATCCTTCTTGTGCCCACTCCCATTGGGAAGAAGGGCACAAACCTAACCCTATTGGTCCCTGTCCTCCAAACCAAGATCGAGGATTCTGCAGGGAAGGGGTCACCTCAGCTCTGGACACCTTATGGGTGGTGCTAGCTGGGGTGGTCATTCCTCCCTGTTTTCCCTATTTTTCCCCCCTGACTTGCCGCCGAAAAGTGGGGATTTGTCTGGGGGTGAGCAACTCCACTAGCTGGAGTGCCCTGGGGCACTGTAACCCAAGGCTTGAGCCTTTGAGGCTCACCGCCAGGTGTTATAGTTCCTGCAGCGGAGAGGTGTGAAGCACCTCCACCCAGGACAGGCTTTGTTTCTGGCCACGGAGAGCACAAAGGCTCTCACCCCATGTGGTCAGAAACGGATCTGAAAGTGGCAGGCTGGCACAGACCGGTCAATCCTACAGTAGTAGTTTGGCTAACATCCAGGGGGCATCTCTAAGATGCCCTCTGGGTGCATGTAGGAAAATGGCTTCTTGTTGTAGTTACCCCCCCCAACACTTTTTGCCTGATATTGATGCTGACTGGACTGAGACGTGTGCTGGGGCCCTGCATACCAGGCCCCAGCACCAGTGTTCTTTCACTAAAAATGCACCATTGTATCCATAATTGGCACACCCCTGGCACACAGATAAGCCCCTTGTAAAAGGTACCAGTGGTACCAAGGGCCCTGTGACCAGGGAAGGTCCCTAAGGGCTGAACATGTGTTGTGCCACTCTAAGGGACCCCTCATCTAACACATGCACACTGCCATTGCAGATTGTGTGTGTTGGTGGGGAGAAATATGCAAAGTCGACATGGCATATCCCTCAGGATGCCATGCACACAAAATACTGCCTATGGCATAGGTAAGTCACCCCTCTAGCAGGCCTTATAGCCCTAAGGCAGAGTGCACTATACCCCAGGTGAGGGCATAGCTGCATGAGTAATATGCCCCTACAGTGTCTAGGTCAGTTCTTAGACATTGTAAGTACAGTGTGGCCATATTAAGTATATGGTCTGGAAGTTTGTGAAAACAAACTCCACAGTTCCATAATGGCTACACTGAACACTGGGAAGTTTGGTATCAAACTTCTCAGAATAATAAACCCACACTGATGCCAGTGTGGGATTTATTGAAAAATGCACTGTAGGAAGTTGGCTCTGTATATAATATCTCAAAGTGAGAGATAGTGTGCACAGAGTCCAGGGCTTCCCCAAGAGGCTTGACAGAGACAATAATAGATGATACTAATGCTCTATTTGCGGTAGTGTAGTTGAGCAGTTAGGCTTATCGGAGGGTAGTGTTAAGCATTTGTTGTACACACACAGGCAATAAATGGGAACACACACTCAAAGACTTAACTCCAGGTCAATAGGTTTTTATATAGAAAAATATTATTTTTTAAAATTTATTTTAGAACCACAAGATTCAGAATTCAAGTAAGTACATAAATTGTAAGGTACTTGGCATAGGTAAATATGGAACTACGCTTGCGTTTGCACTGGGTTTTGTCAGGGGTCGACTTATCGTCCGAATCAGAAGAATTGGACTTGTCAGAAGTATTCCGGGCAGTCTTAAATGAATGAGCAGCTTTATGACTCTTAAAGGCTTTATACTCGTGATCATTCAAGATCGCATTAATGGACTGTTCTAAAGGGTCACAGGACGATGACCGGCCAGGCTCATTCATATTGACATCTGCAGTTGAAGATAGGTTGCGCAAACGGGCGCAGGGCTTTCACTAAAGCCTTATTTACAGAATCTTGAACATGGAAGTCTAGAGCCTCCACAAGGCGCTCTTCCATGTGCTGATCAGAGTGTCCAGTAACATAAGCCCCATACTGGCCATCATCTGGGTATTGCTGGGTCATGTTTTTCAGTGCAAAATTAAGATAATAATATAATAGAGGTCCCAAGTGAAAGTGCACTGCTAATACATATGGGGGGGACACCCAGGTGCTAAAAAGGGAGCTAAAATCTCCCTGCCGGTATTTTCCGATCAAGTATTTCAATAATCTGGAGGAGAAGCACCAGAATCCCCTTGAGCCAGGCTCTGTGGATTATTTCAGCCCCTCCGGGCATAGAGCGGGTAGCGCACAGAGCACAAAAATAACTTTCTGCCTGTTGCTGAAGTGCGCTCGCACCAAACTCTAAAAAACGGCAACAGAAAGAGGACTGTGCTCCACACGACACGGCCACCCCTGGCACTCCTCACCGGCAGTAATGGAAATCGGCAAAGATTTATGGCGATGTCCAAATTTACCTAATTGCCGCAAAAACTAGTGAAGCGTATCACAATCAAGGCGCCTGAAGGCAATAAGCTGCCCTGAACATAAATATAAACATATTGTTAATTATACAATCATAAGGCAGAGGTGAAAGTACTTAGCTCTGCGTGAAGCAGCAAAGAAAGAGGAAGGACTAGAGTATTCATGCTCTATATACTAGATGGTGGGGCCTGATTGGGGGTCAGAACGAGGCTGTAAAGATATAGGGAAATGTAGTGCTGTTTTTTTAATTTGCTGCTGTGTGTTGACAGTAAAGAAAGAGAAAGTATAATCCGAAGCCTCCGGTCCTGACATAGAATTAGGTTGGTGGTTCGTTTGCATGCGATTGAGTATTAACCCATGGAAGGTTTAAAAACAATATTGGGTTCCACTGGTTTGTGTGGTAATGGATTTAGCCTCTGTTTCTATGTATTTAAATAGCATTGGAATTGGTTATACAATTATTCTTATGAAGTTGCATGATTTGTAATTTACTACTTTGGATGCCTGAATAGTATCAATAAAATGACTTCATTTATTTGCACCTTTTGTACAATAAGATTCAACAATTGGGTGCTCGGAAGCATTTCTATTTCAAAATTGGTTTCCACTTTTTCTGCCACAGGGTCAAATTGTGATGATGGTACAATAAATATTTGTTGAATGCCTTACAAACAAAGGTCTATGTGTATTATTGTCAGCCCTGACAAAGTCATAGGGTTAATCCCGTTGACGAAACATGCGTTGGCTGAAAATTAATTAAAACCTACGATTGGCTGGAAATTTACTGTATGAAGATGTTGCAGTACCTGATGATCCTGGAAGGGAATTAAATTGTCAGGGAATAAAAACTTATTTGTGAAGATATAAACTGTTCAAGGACTTTCTGTTGAAGTGGTGTGTGCCCTAAAAAGTTTATTTGTCTTATACCAATCTTTGGATTGTAGTAGGGGAAGTGAGGTGTATCTTCCCATTTAGGTGCACAGTTGTTTGAAAGCTTATTATATGTACAGATGGTGTATTATCTGTGAGCGCTGGTCACCTGTAAAACACCCAGAGTTTGTGTTAGTACAGGATGAAAGTACACCAACCGTACTTCATCCACTAGGAAGTGGCGCTAGCCAATACTTGCAAACTTGCAAAATGTTTTTTTTATATATACTGAACCTGGCACAACTTTCCAGTGTGTGCAAACTTGCATATTGGTGTTTTCATATATAATGAGCCTGTCACAGCAGGCCTATATGGGCTGACTTGCTCCTTTTTTGGTGATCCTAAACTTGTGTCCAGCTTGCACCTATACGCTTGTGCGTGCACCAATGCACATGTGATCAGGGAGTGCAGAATACCCATGTGTGATCTCACTGCCCATGAGAGCTGCTTTGCCCATAGGTTAACATAGGGGAAAGTTTATAATTAATCCTGGCTGCAAAAGTGGATTGCAGTGGAGCAGACTCATGTTTACTATCATTGGATTCACTATGAAAAACCTCTTCTATGGTAAAGGTGGTTTCTTCAAAAATACCATAGAAATGCAACTTCCAGAAAGTTGGCATTTCTATGAACTGAAACCTCTTTGCATGTCTTTTTTAATTCAGCTTCATTCCACTGGAAGTGGGGGTAAAGCACAAAGACATGCAAAGAGGTTTCAGTTCATAGAAATGCAGCGGTGTAAGAGGAGAATAAGTAGTGCACCTGGAGACTGGAACTGCTTGGTGCGGAGCCTTCAAGGTACAACCCGCACTTACAGAGTGTGGCCCTTCATCGTGGGGCCACTGCACATGTAAATGTCTTGTTTGTTGTGAGCGGGTTTACTGGATGTGGGACCCCACACAGCCTGCTTTTGGTGAGTGTGTTGCATTTTTATTGTGTGACACCCGACTGCAGGCTCATTGTGTGCGGTGCCTGACTCATAGTTTGGGACCATCGGAAGTGAGGGTGCATCCAGAGCAGTGCTGCATTCTACCTCATGTAGCACCGCTTAACTTGTGTCTTTGTGTGTGACCGGATTGTCTGGTGCAGCTCAAGTCATGGCGTACCAGATGCTGTACCTCATTCCAGGAAGGTACGGAATTTGCCTCTTCATGTGTGACTGGATTGTCTAGAGCGAGTCAAGTCATCGTGCACCAGATGCTGTGCCTCATTCCAGGAAGGTATGACAGTGGAGTTCTTTGTGTATGACCAGACTGTCTGGTTTGACTCAAGTCATTGCGCACCAGACTTGTGCCTTATTCAGGGGAGGTGCCTTATTCAGGGGAGGGACTGCATTGGAAACCTGTTTCATGTGTGATCGAATTGGCTTGGGCGGCTCAAGTTATCATGCCCCAGACGTTATGCCTCATTCCTGGAAGGCACCACATTGATCACTTTGCGTGTGGAATCAGAATCGTCTGGTGCGACTCAAGTCCTCGTGCACCAGACACTGTGCCTCCTTCCCAGGAGGTATGGATCTGGTAACTCTTCATGTACAACTGGAATTGTCAGGGTGGCTCAAGTCATCATGCCAGACATGTCTCTCCTTACCGGGAGGCGCACAATTGGAAACTATTGGTGGTTTTGGAGTGCCCGGTTGGGCGCCATTGTGACCAGCGTATGGCCCCACCAACCCAGCCCCGTGCTTTGTAGATCTCTGAGTGAACCTCCCGATTGGTGCCCAAACCTCCATGTGTTAACTGTTGTCTGATCAGCCATTATCTCTTTCTTGCCTCACCTTGTCCCCGGGATCCTCAGAAGTGGGATTTCTGCTGCGGGGGGCCTAGTACCCGGGAAAAAGGTTGCTTTCATCTCCAGTTTTTGTGGGGGTGCAGTGTAGCGGGAATTGGTTGGCAGGTGGAGGGCTGTTTGGGACCTCAGGTGCCTGCGAGCACTGTGACATTAACTGGCCGGATATCGGTAGCCTGCATCAGGGTGCTAGGAGTGAGTGTGTGTACGAACCACCTGATATCCGTTGCACCGCATCGCGATGCTGAGTGAATGTCAGGGAATGTGTGTGGGTGATTGCTGAAACAACACAGTGGTGTTGTCGTACATGTTATTTCTTGCCAGAAGACTCTAACAGTTGACACTGAATTTTACTTGTGTGGCCTAGGCGGAGCTAACTTAAAGTACTGCAAGTCTTTGTATGAACTTATTGCTGCTAACGTTGTGAACCAAGGTACACCCTGCAACACGTGTACCTACTGGTTATGGTGTTTTACACAGTTGTACCTAGTACTGAGAGTATTATTTCTTAATGTGATTAAGTTACATGATGATCATGCTGTGCTAATAATGTGTGTGTTGAATACATATTTTGTTTACATACACTTCGTAGCATGTGAAGTCTCTTTTGTGACGCTGTCAGGATATTTCAATTCGATTTCCTCAGAAGATAACTCCTCAGTCCCGACCAGAGCTACTCACAACGAATATTAATCCTTCGTGCTGAGTACCCCGGAGGGGGAAAGCGGAATGGGATGGTAGAGAGACTGCCACAGAGATGATGAACGCCAGTACTCAGTCTGCCTCTTCACATCTAAGATTGGATACAGCACCTTCAAGCGTCACAGTCACAATTACTAGGGACATACAACATCAGTTTTTCACTTTCTACTCTCAACACTTAATTCTCTTTAATTCTATTATTTCTTCACTCACCCTGAGTTCTCTGTAGCCTTGCTTCTCTCTATAAATGATAGCTCTTCTTAAAAAATGCTTATTACTGATTCTGGAAGAACTTCTCAACCTTTGTTAGAGATTGGTTTTATGTTGCTATATATATATATATATAGTTGGTGATAATGCGTTCTTCAAATCAGCTGATGTTATTTAATTTCTCCTGTCTTATTGTGACTTCTGTCAATACTTATATTTATAAATGCTTGTTTATTAAAGTTCGTTTCTCCTTTCTTACTTCGACATTTGTTGATAACTTGTATTTGTAAATGCTTGTTTATTACAGTTAGTTTCTCCTTCCTTACTTCGACATCTGTCGATAACTTGTAGTTGTAAATGCTTGTTTATTTAAGTTTGTTTCTCTTTTAAACTCTATTTTGGTTTATTACCATTGAATTTGTAAATGCTTATTTGTTAACAGTTCGTTTCTCCTTTAAACTTGGCCTTTGTTTATAACCTTGACATTTGTAGATACTTGCTCTTTTAAAGTTCGTTTTTTCTTTGACTTTAATATCTTAAACAAGAACCTTGTAAACATAAGGTTAATTCATACATTAACTCTGTAGCCTTGTCGACTTCCACTGGAACGGTCTACTATCAAACTCTTCGAATAAACCTTGACAATATTTATCAGTTTTCTGTAATATAATCTTCAAATGTAATTTTTTCCTCACAGGAGTTTCTGTTCAAAAGCGCGCTCTCTCTCCACACAGCTGATTCCTGTCAGACCTCAGTTGAAGTGCAAGGTTTCCAGCTGGAGAGCTCGTAACCTAGCAACCAACTGATTGCAAGACTAGAACTGTAACTAACCTTCAGGACTCACAGCGGCCATCTTGGATCTTCTCTTCTTGATTCTTCCTTTGAAATAAGCGCAAGATTACTCTGCAAACCTTCTTCCAGTTTGGGCTTTGCTGTCTCCACTGAGGATATCTCTTTGCTTTTCTCATGCACTTCTTTGATTTGACGTGGCAAGTTTGTGTGGTCATGACAGTACTCCCCCTCAAGGAACAGTTCTCCAATTTAGGTTTGCTTGGGTAGGTTCTATGAAAGTTTCTCACTAATCTTGAAGCATGTACATACTCGTGCGGCTCCCAGGATCGTTCCTCTGGACCATAACCTTTCCAATCAATTAGATAATAAAGCTGGCCATTACGGATTTTGGAATCTAAGATTTGATTGACCTCGTACTCTTCTGCAGAGCTAATCTGGATAGGAATTGGAGGGGAGTTTTGACGTAAATTTGGAGGACTGTTCTTTAACAAGGAGACATGGAAAACAGGATGTATCTTTAGATGAGCTGGCAACTGCAATTTAACTGCCACTGGATTGATCATCTTGTCAACTTTGAATGGGCCTATAAATCGTGGCTGAAATTTGCGATTTCCTTTGAGACGTAAATGACGAGTGGATAACCAAAATTTGTCTCCTTTCGAATAAATGGGTCTCTCTCTTCTTTTTCTATCAGCCTGAGTCTTATATGAGTCTTTTGCTTGAATGATGTTTTTTCTAGCCCTAACTAACGTGGTCTGCAAATCCCTCACCATCTCTTCTACTGCAGGCACTGAATCATCTTCTTTATCCAACATTACATTAGGATGTCTACCATGGTTCAGATAAAAGGGGGTGAACCCAGTGGTGGAATGAACAGCATTATTGTAAGCAAATTCAGCTGCCCACATCAACTCAGGCCATTCCTTCTCTTTATCAAATAAATTGAGTCTTAAATACTGTTCTAACTCTTGATTCACTCTCTCTGTTTGCCCATCGGTTTCAGGATGGTAACTGGTAGAGTAACGAGAATCAATTCCTAATCTTTTACTAAAGGCCTTCCAAAAGCGAGAAACAAATTGGGACCCCCTGACTGAAACTAGAACTTTTGGGATACCATGGGCGCGTACTATGTGTTGTGTAAACAACTGTGCAACCTGTGGGGCTCGAGGGATTTATTTCAAAGGAATGAAATGCGCCATTTTAGTGAATGTGTCTACAAAAACTAGGATAGTGTTAAAACCTTGGCTACTAGGGAGGTCCACTATAAGATCCATAGTAACAGTATGCCAGGCATGGGGTGCAGTGGGCAAAGGTCTTAACAGACCTTGTGAAGCTGTTCTATTTGATTTCCCTCTTTGACATTTGTCACAAGTTGACACATATTGTCTTATCTGAGTTTTCATTTTTGACCACCAAAATTCTCGTTGTATTAGATTTTGAGTCTTTTGAATTCCTTTGTGTCCAGCCAATTGATCGTCATGATAAGCCTGAAGAATTTTTTCTTGCAGCTCCACAGTCGGAACATACAGTGCACCTTTAAAGTATGGCAAACCTTTTTTGATTTCTCTTCCTTGGCCTTCTTTGGACCACTTCAGCATTCCTTCGAATGTTAAGTTTTCTTGAATTTCTTAGGTTAAATTTTCCTACAATATGGCAGATATGAACTTCTCTTGTGGAATAATCAATTCTTTTTCTGGAGGCTCTTTAACTGCACCGGTATCAATTCGAGATAGAGCATCTGCCTTCCCATTTACTTTTCCTGGTCTGAAAGTGATAACAAAATCAAAGTCTGCAAAATATAGGGACCAACGCAGTTGTCTAGCTGTTAGAGTTCGAGCTGATTTTAAAAACTGTAAATTTCGGTGGTCCGTGTAAACGGTCACTTTATGCTTAGCTCCCAAAATGTAATGCCTCCACTCACAAAAAGTTTCTTTGACTGCCAATAGCTCCTTATCCGCAATTGAATAATTTATCTCTGGTGGTGTTAATTTTCGAGAGAAATAGGCCACTGGATGTAATTGACCTGTATCTTTATGACGCTGGGAAAGGATACCTCCTATGGCAACATCTGAAGCATCTGCCTCCACATAATATGGCTCATCTGGATTGGGGTGGAGCAAGATTGGAGCTGAGACGAAGGAATTCTTAAAAAAATTAAAAGCATTTTCAGCTTCTTTTGTCCACTCAAACTTCACTCCTTTCTTCAACAATCGAGTAATGGGTGTAACTGTTTGAGAAAAATTGGATATGAATCTTCGATAAAAATTAGCGAACCCCAAGAAACTCTGGGTCTCTTTGACATTGCAAGGAGAAGGCCAATGTTGCACTGTCTTTATCTTGGCAGGATCCATACTAACTCCTTCTGGTGACAAAATGAATCCTAAGAACTCAACTCGTTCCACATGAAATGCACACTTCTCCAATTTTACATAGAGATGGTTTTCTTGCAACCTTGTGAGGATGGATCGAACATGGGAAATGTGCTCCTGTAGATTGTCGGAAAAGATTAAAATGTCATCTATATAAACCACAGCAATCCGGTCGAGGAATTCTCGTAATATATAATTAACGAAATGCTGGAAGGCAGCGGGAGCATTGCATAACCCATAAGGCATCACTTGATATTCAAATAATCCGTATCGTGTCCGAAAAACGGTTTTCCATTCATCCCCTGAAGCCACTCGAATCAAATGATATGCTCCTCGCAGGTCCAATTTGGTGTAGATTCAAGCATTCTTTACTTGATCTAATAAAACTGACACTAAAGGCAGTGGGTATCGATTCTTGATGGTAACCTTATTGAGGGCTCGATAATCAATGCAAGTTCGAAGACTCCCGTCCTTCTTTGGTATGAAAAATAGTGGGGATGACACTGGAGATTCAGAAGGACGAATAAAACCATTAGCAAGATATTGATCCAAATACTCCTTTAAATGTTGATTCTCTGCTTCGGTCAATGCGTATATTCTGCTACATGGCAATATCGCACCTGGCTCCAGTTCAATTTTGAAGTCGTAGGGTCGATGTGGTGGCAATTTCTCAGCCTCCTTTTCATCAAAAACGGCGACTAAATCCTCATATTCTTTTGGGATTTCTGCTGTCTTTAGTGCACAGATCATTGAAGAGTGTGATGATAAACAGGCCGCTTGGGACTTGGTGGACACTTCCACTCCATCATGAAAGCAATTCTCTTTGCAGTAAGAGGAATTCATCTTGATCGTTCTTTTGCTCCAGTCAATTTGTGGATTATGTTCTGTAAGCCAGGGCAGGCCCAAAATGAGTTGAAATTGTGGAGCATCTATCAAATTAAAGATTATCTGCTCCTGATGTCCACCAAAACCTTGCATCTGAATTGGTTCAGTCTCATGGGAAATGGGTCCTGAAGAAAGATTGGTTCCATCCACAGCTCTTACTACTTCCAAAGTAGATTTCTTGATAAATCGAATACCCATTTTACGAGCGTATTTGCTATCACAGAAGTTGCCCGTAGCTCCAGAGTCTATCATAACTGAGATCCCTTGAATTTCCTTCTCAAGGGTCTTAACTGATACTGTTTGTACCAAATGTGGCGCTGCGGTTTGTAAGGTATTCGCCACTTGTTGATCTAAAGGAGTTGTCTTGGGTTCTGCTTTCATCAGGGCAACTCCCTCTACTGATGAAGCTGGCCTTTTTCCGACTGAAGAGCTTTGGGTTTCTTGGGACAGTTTTTAACAAAATGCCCAGATGCACCGCAATATAAACATAGTTGATTCACTCTTCTTTTCTCTTTTTCTTCCTTAGATAAAGGACCTCGGATGGAACCAATTTGCATTGGTTCTTCTATCGTTATCCCTTCTCCGGCTCAGTATGATCATTTCTTACACGATCAATTCTCAGGGGAAATGGTCGATACTCTCTTCTCTTTTCTGCTCTTCGTTCAGTTAACCTGGGGTCAATCTGTAACACAAGATGAATTAACTCCGAAATTTCGGTGGGTCTATTTGGAACTTGTGCTAAGGC
This sequence comes from Pleurodeles waltl, assembly GCF_031143425.1. Taxonomy (NCBI): domain Eukaryota; kingdom Metazoa; phylum Chordata; class Amphibia; order Caudata; family Salamandridae; genus Pleurodeles; species Pleurodeles waltl. The sequence continues at coordinate 75,912,663 of NC_090451.1, read as the reverse complement.
ATCTTTCAATTCATCTCTCAGTCCACGATAAAATATGGCGGCTCTTTTTGACTCCGGCCAGGCAGTCTCTACAATGAGTTTATTGAAATGAGCCAGATAGGCTACTAGATCTTTATTACCTTGCCTGATTTCCAGTAGTTCATTGTCAGTGGCTTGAGCTGCAGTTCACCGATCAAATATTCTTAAGAACTCTTCCTTGAAATTTTGGAAATTATATAAAACAGGATCATTTCTGGAAATTATTGGCATGGACCATGCGGCCGCATCTCCTGTCAGATAAGACAATATAAATGCCACTTTGGACTGGTCTTCGGAAAAAATGACTGGTCTACATAAAAAATGCAATGAGCTTTGGGTCAGAAAAATCTGCGCCTTATTTGGATCCCCACCGAAGCGCCCGGGTTGAGCCAAAGGAATAATAGGGGAAACCGCATGAATTACTTGAGTGGATATACCTGCAGACTGTGAAGGGCTAGGGATTTGTGAAAACACAGATTCATTTGATTTAGCGGTGTTCCCTAACTCATTTATTCGCTGTTTTATTTGGACTGTTTCTTCTATGGTGTTATTTAATTGTTTCTGTAACCCTTCCAAAACGGTGGCTAATGCTTTTATATCAATTCCTTCTGCAATTCTGCTCAGGAGGAAATCAGTTTTTTCCCTAAAATTAGGGTGATGGCACTTCAATCTGTCAGGATACTTCAATTCGATTTCCTCAGAAGCAGAAGATAACTCCTCAGTCCCGACCCGAGCTACTCACAACGAATATTAATCCTTCGTGCTGAGTACCCCGGAGGGGGAAAGGGGAATGGGATGGTAGAGAGACTGCCACAGAGATGATGAACGCCAGTACTCAGTCTGCCTCTTCACATTTAAGATTGGATACAGCACCTGCAAGAGTCACAGTCGCAATTACTAGGGACATACAACATCAGTTTTTCACTTTCTACTCTCAACACTTAATTCTCTTTAATTCTATTATTTCTTCACTCACCCTGAGTTCTCTGTAGCCTTGCTTCTCTCTATAAATGATAGCTCTTCTTAAAAAATGCTTATTACTGATTCTGGGAGAACTTCTCAACCTTTGTTAGAGATTGGTTTTATGTTGCTATATATATATATATATATATATATATATAGTTGGTGATAATGCGTTCTTCAAATCAGCTGATGTTATTTAATTTCTCCTGTCTTATTGTGACTTCTGTCAATACTTGTATTTGTAAATGCTTGTTTATTAAAGTTTGTTTCTCCTTTCTTACTTCGACATTTGTTGATAACTTGTATTTGTAAATGCTTGTTTATTACAGTTAGTTTCTCCTTCCTTACTTCGACATCTGTCGATAACTTGTAGTTGTAAATGCTTGTTTATTTAAGTTTGTTTCTCTTTTAAACTCTATTTTGGTTTATTACCATTGAATTTGTAAATGCTTATTTGTTAACAGTTCGTTTCTCCTTTAAACTTGGCCTTTGTTTATAACCTTGACATTTGTACATACTTGCTCTTTTAAAGTTCGTTTTTTCTTTGACCTTAATATCTTAAACAAGAACCTTGTAAACATAAGGTTAATTCATACATTAACTCTGTAGCCTTGCCGACTTCCACGGGAACGGTCTACTATCAAACTCTTCGAATAAACCTTGACAATATTTATCAGTTTTCTGTAATATAATCTTCAAATGTAATTTTACCTCACAGGAGTTTCTGTTCAGAAGCGCGCTCTCTCTCCACACAGCTGATTCCTGTCAGACCTCAGTTGAAGTGCAAGGCTTCCAGCTGGAGAGCTCGTAACCTAGCAACCAACCGATTGCAAGACTAGAACTGTAACTAACCTTCAGGACTCACAGCGGCCATCTTGGATCTTCTCTTCTTGATTCTTCCTTTGAAATAAGCGCAAGATTACTCTGCAAACCTTCTTCCAGTTTGGGCTTTGCTGTCTCCACTGAGGATATCTCTTTGCTTTCCTCATGCACTTCTTTGATTTGACTTGGCAAGTTTGTGTGGTCATGACAGATGCTCAGTGTACTTGTTGTGAGGAAAGGGCTGTGTCATTGCTTTACACATTGCCTCTTTAATAAGCCTGACTGCTCTGTGCCAAGCTACCCAAGGGTGAGCGCAGGTTATACAGTGAGTGTAATCACCCACCACTGCTGGAAATGACAGATTCTTGCTTAAGAATGTTCCTGCCCACTATTCCATGTCTTAGAATGTGTAACACTTTTGAAATGCATATATAGGCATTTTACAAATTTTTAAAGTTACCTACAAGTTAATTATGATTTACAACAGTGGTTCCCAAACTTTTGACTTCTGTGACCCCCACTTTATCCGTACTGGAACCGAGGGACCCCCCACTGAATCATTATTTGAATCGGGGAGAACCCCCACTGAGTCAGTACTGAAAGCGGGGACCTAATCTGTTAATATTATTTAATTTTCTAATCAGTCGTGAACCCCCTTAGGAGGCTTTGCGGACCCAGAGCTGCCTCCGGACCACAGGTTGGGAACCACTGATTTACTACATAAGGGAGCAGTCTTATTTCTGATATGGTGTTGAAAATTAGTGCTTTTATGAGTAATTGCAAAGACGTGTCACTTTGGAGCTATTTGATTTGTAATGGGGGATTTCACAATTTGTGTGGCCTGCTGAGATTTGCTTTATCTTTTGCAAGATTTTACTTTGCTACAAATGTGTCTTTGGGCCTCATTACTAATTTGGTGCTCTTAAGGCTGTCAAACTTGCAGCGGCAGTCGGGTTGCCGCACTCCTAGCGGTCCAACCGCCAGATTACAATCCTGGCGATCAGACCACCCAGAGAACGCTACCACTGCCAGGATCATGGATCCCAATGGGGTTGCAGAAGTCGGAGTCATGGTTAGCCACAGCGGTGCCCATGACAGCACTGTCGTGCTGATCACAAGTTCACTTTCTGCCAGCCTGAAACCGCCATGGAAAGGCTGATGGAAAGCCAGTGCTGGGGACCATAGAGGAGGCCCCTGCACTGCCCATGCCCATGACAGGGGCAGTGCAGGGGCTTCCCTGACAGCACCGTTGGAATGCGCACTGTCTGCTCTACAGACAGTGCACATTCCGAGGGTGCTGTTTTGCGACGGCATTGGCCTTGGCTCCCTTAAGGGAGCCGCGGCCAGTGCCATGGCACTGTTTCTGCCAGGCTAACTGACTGAAAAGTCATAATATGATGCTTCTGCCAGTCAGCCCGGTTGAAACATCGTAATACGATGGGGGTGAGGCCACCAGTATGATGGCAGCCTCAACTCTGCGGCTCAGGTGTCTGTCACTCAGACTGCCAAAGTTGTAATGAGGTCCTTAGTATGAGAAGTTGTTTATATAGTTTATATGCTGTAGTGAAAAAGTTACATTTAAAGCAAATGGTTCCCTTATTCAGGAGTTAAGGTTCAATTATCAGCTCACATGTGCACAAAAAGACATTCATCAATGACATGATGTGGTTAATGTATTCATTTGTGCTGGTGAACAGGATGGTCAGATGAATACTGTTGTTTCACGTTGTATAAAAACGGCAAAGTCATGCCACTATCTAGGTTCCATTTCCAATCATTTGAAGGAAGTAATTTTATTACACAAAGGAAGTTTCGGCGTAAGAGAATCAAGGTACAAGACAAAAAAGTGAAGATGTATTCACAGTAGCGGAGTCATTTTTGAACACAAAGGAAGTACCTGAATTGCTTATTTGATCCATTGTTGGAATCGAATAAAAACTTCCAGCAAAGAACAAGAATTGAGCTCTGAGTGGTGGTAAAGAGGGAGACTCTTACTAAAGGTATGGCCACAACAAATGGAGATTTGGAAACCATTTACTTTGATATCATTGATACACCCATTTAGTCCTCGGGGAATTTATCCTCTGACAGGTTTCAATCAAATGAGCATTGAGAAAGGATTTATTTATCACTCTACGTGAAAGGCTAGAGTATCTGTTTTCTTTATAAAATGAAAAGGTGAATCTGAATCCTGCACTGATTATAGAGAGCTTAGTTCCAGTATAATTCATAGTTGTTCTCCTTTGCCTCTTCTCTGTACTGCAGGATCAGCTCAAGGCAACAAAAATCTTCTCCAAGTTCACCCTCTGAGGAGCTTACAACTTTGTTAGAATCCAAGAGGGCGGAAAGATCCGCTTTTAACACACAATACGGGCATTACGAATATCTCATCAGGCATTTTGGTTTTTGCACTGTCCCTGTACCTTTTTATTTTCAACCTCTCAAAAGTACAGAATGCAGTTATATCGTTGATGACTGAGAGTTACTGGCAACCTTAAACGCAGTCACTATGTGGCACCACTATATGGAAGGTGCACAGAATGATATCCAGTCCGGACAGATCACAAACAATCCAGTACCTTACTTCTATTAAATCAACTACTGCCAGAAATGCTTGGTGGACATTATTCTTTTCACTTCAAACGGAAAACAGGCATGGGAATTCGGATGCCTTCTACAAACAAGCGGAAAAAAACTAAAGATCCAACACCTTCACCTTTCATTCTTTCCCTCACCAAAGCAAACTATCCTCTCACCAGGTCCTTGAAAGAAGTAGCTAAAACTCATAAAATTATATATGGAAGACTGGATTTCTACAGATCCTATAAAAAAGAACAGAAATGTGAATTGTTATTTTGAAACCAGGCTCTCTGCCTTCCTCTGGTATATCTGCATGAACAGGCTTTGCAGTGGTGTCACGATTCTGCAGAATCTTCAAATGGATTCCCATCGAAACCAGGAAAACCGTCACCCATGCCTTGGTCAGTAGCCGATTGGATTACGGAATCACCCTATATGCAGGAATAACAAACAAGCTCCAAACAAAACTGCAAAGAATCCAGAACGCATCCGCCCGCCTCATTCTGGACATCCCACACTGCGACCACATCTCACCTCACCTCAGAGACCTACACTGGCTTCCAGTATCAAAGAGGATCACCTTCAAAATCCTCATCCACGCACACAAGGCCCTCCACAACACAGGACCCGCCTACCTCAACGACAGACTCACCTTTCACACCCCCACCCGCAACCTTCACTCCGCCAACCACGCCCTTGCCTACGTTCCTCGCATCCGCCGCACGACCGCCGGAGGAAGATCATTCTCTCACCTTGCCGCAAAGACCTGGAACTCCCTACCACTCCACCTCCGCCTGACCCAAGACCTTCTATCTTTCAGGAAACACCTCAAGACTTGGCTTTTCGACCAGTAGCTCTCCCCCACCCAGCGCCTTGAGACCTCACCGTGTGAGTAGTGCGCTTTATAAATCCCCTGATTGATTGATTGATTCTGCAGCAGCAGCTCACTGGAACAACGCAAAACCAAAGGACTGATAGAGAGACATTTCTGGTGGTCTCATTTGACACAGTGTATTCAGTATTATGTGGTAGCTGTGGACAGGCTAAAACACAACCATGAAAAACAGATGGTTTCCTACATCCCCTTGCCACTCCATTTCAAATATGGGGTATTATATAAATGGATATTGTTATAGACCTTACTCCCTCAGATGATTACATAACTGTACTATTAATAGTGGACCAATTCACTAGGTTAGGGCATTTTATTCCTTTGAAACTATGTAAACAGATGTGACCATAGCAGAAATGTTTGCAACAGATATTCAGATTAAATTATATTCCTGAGATGCCCATTACTGATATGGGTTTGCAGTTTATTGGCCAGTTTTGTTATTAACTGATAAAACGCATTGGCTCAAAACAGTTTGAGTCCACCCGTTATCATCTCCAGACAGATGGTCAAACTAAACATTTGAATGTGTCCACTAAACAGTATTCAATATAATTTCTCATTAACCATAAATCCAAAAGTAGAAGATGAATCAGATGAAATATTGAGTTAAAAATACTGTTACAAACACCATAAAATATCAATACCCCTAACACCGACTTTCTTCAAGCCCTAAGCAAAATAGAAAACTATTGATAATACAAATATCAGCCATACAAATATACTAAAGCCAACAATACCAAAAACAAACATATACAAAGCAAATATATATTTTTGACAATACAAATATCAGCCACAAAAATATAGTAAAACCAACAAAACCAAGAACACAAATATAGAAAGCAAATATATATTGACAACATATCAAAACAAATAGAACACAAATTATATCAACTCCAAAGTTATCGAACACCAAAGTATCATAATTAATTCTATAAAAATAAGAAATATATATCATAAGCTAAGGGTGACTTTAAGTGTCACCCAAACTAATGACAATTTTACTTTAAATGAAAAAAAATCAATAAAAAATGTGTAGCAATGTTCTTAACTCACAATAATCTACTAATCCTTATTAAATGCACTATTTCTTTGATGGATCAAACCTCCAGATTTTGCACCCACATTCATTCACATCTGTACAATTCGTGGCCAATACACAATACTAATGTTCCCCTAAAATATGCACTACTCCTACCAAAGCACAGCATACCAAGAACTATTAACTGCAGTAAAGGAAATACAAAAATATATAGCCCTTTCCCTGAAAATCAAACAGGCCACAACACAAACAGTATGAAAAATATATTTCCATGTATCAATACAAGACTGTTACTATCATTTTGATCAAACTTTGTGGATATACCTAAAAAGATCAACACACAGATTAGATTATTGTACAAATGCCATAATTGCATATAAAATAAAAATAATGAATTGCCCTTGCCCAAGACCCACCTGAAGAAGTCACCAAATACCACAACCTCCTAACAGAGTCACTATTTTACAAAGCCAAAGAACAAAAATCAACTCATCTATTAGACTATTTTGAGGACTCTTCCATTGGACACTTGCACCGCTCTGATCACCAACATCAACTGTAATTTCAAATTCCCTGGTGTAATGGTGAAAATAAAAAAAATCCTACTTATTTTCTTTGTTCTAAAAAATGCAATCTGGAATCATAACTGTTCTGCCACAACCACAGATAATCTATAAAAGAGTAAACCTACCTAGCCACAAAACACAAAATACTTCTATGAAAATGTAGAAATTATCCACAAAGTACATATAAAACACACATATATATTATTTCTAAACCTACACATATATAAAACACTACACATCAAGGCATACCATATTCATGAAACTAGCTAACTCCAATCCCAACTAACAGAAACAATAAAAATATGTTAATCAAACAAAATACGAATGTGTGATGGAACAACGAATGCTGGAACCACGCATGCCTAAACAACGCGGTCAGAACAACGACCGCGTTGTTATCACTAATGCCTTTACCATGCATGCTGTAACAACAATTTTTCAGTGTAAAGGCATGTGTGGGATGGCATGCATGGTTCCAGCATGTGACCCCCCACCTGCCCTAAAGCCCAGTAGTACCCCACCCCTAACACTAAAACTACCCCGACCCCCACCCATGCCCCTAAAACTGAAACAACCCTGACCCCCCACCCAATACTAAAACAACCCTGACCCCCACCCCTAAAAAAAAACCTACCCGACCCTCCACCACCTAAACTAAAATTACCCTACCCCCACCCCTTAATACTAAAACTACCCCGACCCCCGCCCCTAAAAACTAAAACAACCCCGATTCCCTGCCCCTAAAACAAAAACTACTCCAACCCCCACCCCGCCCCTAAAAGTAAAACTACCCCCACCTCACACCCCGCCACTAAAAACTAAAACAACCACGAGTCGCCACCCCATCCTAAAAACTAAAACAACCCAACCCCCCACTGCGCCCCTAAAATTAAAACTACCCCAACCCCTAAGACTAAATCTACCCCGACCCCCACACTGCCCCTAAAACTAAAACAACCTTGCCCTAAAACTAAAACTACCCCAACCCCCCACCCCGCCCCTAAAACAACCCCAACCCCCACCCCACCCCTAAAAACTAAAACTACCCCGACCCCCCTACCCCTGCCCTTAAAACTAAAACTACCCCAACCCCCACCCCTCCCCTAAAACTAAAACAACCCCGACTCCTACCCTGCCCCTAAAACTAAAACAACCCCGCCCTAAAACTAAAACTAACCCAACCCCCACCCCTCCCCTAAAACTAAAACAACCCTGACCCCCCCACCCTGCCCCTAAAATTAAAACAACCCCGACCCTCTCACCCCCACCCCTAAAATTAAATCTACCCCGACTCCCACCCCGCCCCTAAAACAAAAACTACCCCGACCCCCCATCCCCGTCCTTAAAACTAAAACTACCCCAGCCCCCCACCCTACCCCTAAAACTAAAACAACCCCGACCCCCACCCCGCCCCTAAAACTAAAACAACCCTGACCCCCACCCGCCCCTAAAAACTTAAACAACCCATATCCCCCACCCCGCTCCAAAACTAAAACTACCCTGACCCCCACCCCTAAAAACTAAAAGTACCCGACCCCCCACCCTGCCCCTAAAACTAAAACAACCCGACCCCCCTCCCTTGCCCCTAAAAACTAAAACAACCCCAACCCCCCACCCGCTCCTAAAAACCAAACTACCCCCAACCCTGCCCCAACCCCACTTACCTGCTGCTCCCAAAGCTGACTCCCTTTTTCTGTGCCTTTACCACGCATGTGCGTAGTTCAGCACATGGTGAGGTTAAGGCACAGAAAAACGAAGTTGTTGTTCAGGCAAGCGTGGTTCCGATTGCGTTGTTCACAACTTCGTTGTTCCGGAGTCGTGCTTCCGGGTGTTTCCCCCAAAATACTTTTACCTGTAAAAAATGGCAGCTCAGATGGCTCAAAAAGATTACATTTACACAATTTAGGGGATAGCCTTGAAACCTTTTTGCTTTTTCCTCCTAGTTTTTTGCTGACTCTCTGTGCATGAGCTTAGGAACCTGGGCACTTTCCCCCTGTACTGCAGGGGGAAAGTGCGGGCACCCTTCCTACTCATGCCAGGAAGAGGTGCTTACGTGATTGGTTGAGGTGGAGGAGTGCCCTGTAAAAAGGTAAACCACATACCTGGGGCAGGTACGACCCTGGACACTAGTGGTATGTTGCACTGAGTATGCCACCCACTTGAGTAGCTTCACCAACATGTATTAGGCCTGGTATTGCAGGCCTGGGGAGGCTCAGGTGCACTTGCTTTCAGGGATGCATCTTCCCCACTGCGGCCAGCCCTGAGTAGGCCTTTCGCTACCCCTATAAGCACCTCTGCCCCCCGAGGACGAAGCAGATGGTACGCAGAAGGCAGGGCAGGGATGCAAGGGTGTACCATGCCCTGGGAGGGGAGAACCCCCATGTGGGTTTGCCTACCAAGGAGACTGGCTTTCCCTTGGGGCTTTGCTGATCCTGTTTGAATGGCCCTAGGGCCCTGGGCACTTTCCCACTGTACCTACAGGGTGAAAGTGCACACGTACCCCTCCTACATAAGTTAGGAAGGGGCGCCTACCAGTATGTGCACACTTGCACCTTGGTGTTTTCATGTATATACTGAGCCTGGCACGGCTTGCCTATAAGTGCACACTTGCACATTGGTGTTTTCACGTATATACTGAGCCTAGCATAGCATACCAGTATGTGCACACTTACACATCGCTTGCTTCTATGTGCACACTTGCACATTTGTGTTTTCATGTATTTACTGAGCCTAGAATGGCTTGCCAGTATGTGCACACTTGCACATTAATGTTTTCATATATATATATATATATACTGAGCCGGGCGCAACTTGCCAGTATGTGCACACTTGCACATTAGGGTTTTTACATATGTACTGAGGCTGACACAGCAGGCCCTTTATGGGCGTACTTGCACCCTTGGGGTGTTCTCAAAGCTTGTGTCCAGCCTGCCACTGTAGGCTTCTGTGTGCATGAGGGCACATGTGCCCATGGAGTGAAGAATGCCCATGTGTGTTTTCACTTCCATTAAGAGGTGCTCTGCTCATCAGCTAATAAGGGGAACCTTTATAATTAATCCTAGCTACAATAGTGGATTGCAGTGGAGCAGCCTCTTCGTGTTTACTATCATGAGATTCCCAATGACAAACCCTTTCCAATGGTAAAGGTGGTTTTGTCAGTAATATCCTGGAAATGCCACTTCTAGAAAGTGGGCTTTGCCATGTTCTATTCAATTCAAGCTTCATTTCACTGGGGACTGGGAAAAACACATCTGTGGATCCCCAGTGACAGCTATAAAAATGGATATCCGAAACAACAGACATCTGCCATCTGAGGGCCAGGCTGGATAGACTGGAGGAAGAGGTTTTGACACTTTGCCTCTCAGAGTCAGATCATGGTACCACTAAAGATAAGGATCTACATTCCAGGGCCCCATGGCAAACAGGATTGAAATTTTGCAGAGACATCTGTGGTTCAAAGGGGAACCATTTGAACCAATCCCAACTTCAAAGGCCCACTTCAGTATAACTAGGCCAACCACACTTCAGCAATTTAGAGATACACTTGCAGGAGCTCAAGAGTGAGTCCCCATACTGCGTGGTGCACACTGCCAGAGGAATCTGTTGTGCAAAAGAGTCTCTGTGTGTGTGACTGGATTTGTCTGGTGCGGCTCAAGTCATTTTCCACCAGACGTTGTGCCTCATTCCAGGGAGATTCGGAATGGGAATTGATTGTGTGTTCAGAAGTGCCTGGTGCGACTCAAGTCATTGTGCACCAGGCGTGGTGTCTCATTCCAGGGAGGCACTGCATTGGTAACGTTTTGTGCGCAGTGGGATTGTTTGGTGCGACTCAGGTCATTGCGAACCAGACATTGTGCCTCAGTTCAGGGATCCACTGCATAAGTAACTTGTTGTGTGCAAGCATGATTGTCTGGTGCAACACAGGTCATCACACGCCAGGTGTTGGGCCTCATCCAAGGCTCGCCACTGACCACTTTGCATCTACGTTCGGAAGTGTCTGGTGTGACTCAGGTCATCGTGCACCAGACCTTGTGCCCATACCAGGAGGGCACAGAATTTGGCAACTGGGACACCTAGTGTGGTCCAAGTAATTGCGTCCCAGATGTGGTGCCTACTGTCCTGGGAGATCCCAAACTGATAACTATCTGTGAAGTGGAGTGTCTGACTTGGCCACTGTGAACAGGGTGTCCCAAGGCTACCCTCTCCCTGTGCGTTGCAGAATGTGGCCCACACCGGAAGGCCGGTGTAGAGACCCCTGAGCGAACTTCTCAAGTGGGGACCAAACCTCCATTTGTCGACTGTTGTCTGATCAATCATTCTCTCCGTCTTACCCCGTAACTTTGCCCCAGGATCTTGAGTAAGTGTAACCACCGGCCCCAAGCTATCTAGTATCTGGAGAAAGGTTGCTTCATTTCCAGCTCTGATAGGGCGGGCATTGGTTGGAGGGTGGAGGAAGGTTTGCGTCCAAGAGGGGCTGCAAACTCATTTACACCTCACCTGCCACTTGTCAGAGCACCGCAATAGGGTGGTGGAAGCAAGTTTGTGCGAGTGCGTATAGGCGAGTATGGCTGACATCCGTGGCACTGCGTAGTGGTGTGGAGTGAGTGTGTGGGAGTGAGTGCCTGGGCCTCATTTCACCATGTGGCAGCATTGTCGTACACGTTGTTCACTATTGTGGTTGACATTGACGTTTACTGGTGTGGCGTAGGCTGCAGAGCTACTTCAGAAGTCCCATAGGTCACTGTATGTATACGTTGCTGTTATCACTGGGAACCAGGATGCATCCTACAACTGTTTTATATTGAATTGGGGTGATCACTGAGGTGGATTTTTTGCTGATAACACAATAGTACTGCATGTGGGTGTGGGGAGGGAAAGTATTATTTTTCTCATGTGTACATACTGCTGATTTCACATTTACACTGTAGGGCCTCGTCCTATTAGTGATATTTCTGAATGTGATTTAGGCTCGGATTTACATGATGTTCATGTGGTGTTAATTCATTTGTGTGTTGAATACAAACTTAATTTACATATACCTCGTGTGAAGTCTTATTTGTGATGCGCAGTGCAGTTTTTGTGTGGTCGTGCTGTGCCAATGCTTTATATATTGCCTCTGTGATAAGCCTGACTGCTCTGACATTGTGAAAAGTGTTGGAGTCTGAACGGGTCAGAGTTACTATTCCAACTCTTGTCTACATACACAGGGGAATGTGTTGGATTCTGAAGGGGTCACATTTACTCTTCCCCCCACAAAACTATTCCCGACCTTTGCAACACTAGGGAAAGTGTTTGATTGCCATCTGAACCTTACTTACCATATTCTCAGTTGCAGTACTTCAAGTATTTGGTGTTTTCAGGGTTCCATTGTTGTATCTAGGTGCATTTTGGAGGCTGTTACAGCCTGCCATCGCCATGAGACTGGTGAATAATTCCATCATACGTAACTGCTTAGAGTCAATGGGTCTATCCATGGGTTCACAATGTAATGTCATAAGGCTGACATGGGCACTGTAGGAAGTTGGCTCTGTATATACTATCTCAACGTAAGAGATAGTGTGCACAGAGTCCAAGGGTTCCCCTTAGAGGTAAGATGGTGGCAAAATTAGATAATTCTAATGCTCTATTTTGTGGTAGTGTGGTCGAGCAGTAGGCTTATCAGAGGGTAGTGTTAAGCATTTGTTGTACACACACACACAGGCAATAAATGAGGAACACACACTCAAATCCAGGCTAATAGTTTTTATATAGAAAAATATATTTTCTTACTTTATTTTTAGAACCACAAGTTAAAGATTTGAAGTAAATACATAAAATGCAAGGTACTCCACACAGGTAAGTTAGGAACTGTGAATTAGAGCAATAACATATACAGTTTTTGTTAAAATTGTAATAAACTATTTTAAAAGTAGACAGCGCAAAAATCAACAGTTCCTGGGGGAGGTAAGTATTGGTTAGATTGTGAGGTAAGTAAGACACTTACAAGTCTCAGTTCCGGGGCATAGGCAGTCCACCGTTGGGGGTTCAAGGCAACCCCAAAGTTATCACACCAGCAGCTCAGGGCCGGTCAGGTGCAGAGGTCAAAGAGGTAGAGCACTGGGGGGGCACCATTAGGCACACAAAACACACCCTCAGCGGCACAGGGGCGGCCGGGTGCAGTGTGCAAAGCAGGGATCGGGTTATGTATTGGTTTCAATGGAGGGGCCCGGGGGTCACTCTAGCGGTGCAGACAGGGCACAGGGGGGCTTCGCGGGCCAGCCACCACCTGGGCTAGGCAGAGGGTTGCCTGGGGGTCACTCCTGCACTGAAGTTTGGTTCCTTCTGGCCCCAGGGGCTGCAGGTTCATTACTTGGTCCAGGCGTCGGGTCCCTTGTTACAGGCAGTCGCGGTCGGGGAGAGCCTCTGGATTCTTTGCAGGCTTCGCTGTGTGGGTCCAGGGGGGTCATCTCGGGCTACTCACGGGGTCGCAGTCGCCGGGGAGTCCTTCCTGTGGTGTTGGTTATCTGGATCTTGAGCCGGGGGCGTCGGGTGCAGAGTGTGAAGTCTCACGCTTCCGGCGGGAAGAGTGAGGTCTTTGAAGTTGTAGAAAAGTTGCAAAAATGTTGCTGGTTGTTGAGCAGAGCCGCTGCTCACAGGAGTTTCTTGGTCCTGGGATTCAGGGCAGTCCTCTGAGGCTTCAGAGCTTGCTGGTCCCTGTTGGATGCATCGCTGGTTGCAGGTTTTTGAGTCAGGAGACAGGCCGGTAGGGCTGGGGCCAAAGCAGTTGTCGTCTTCCGTCTTCTCTGCTTGTAGGTCAGCAGTCCTTCTTGTTTCAGGTTGCAGGAATGTGATTTCCTGGATTCTGGGGTGCCCCTAAATACTAAATGTAGGGGTGTGTTTATGTCTGGGAGGGTAGTAGCCAATGGCTACTGTCCTGGAGGGTGACTACACCCTCGTTGTGCCTCCTCCCGGTGGGGAGGAGGGCACATCCCCAATCCTATTGGGGGAATCCTCCAAAACTAAGATGGAGGATTTCTAAAGGCAGGGGCCACCTCAGCTCAGGACACCTTAGGGGCTGTCATGACTGGTGGGTGACTCTTCCTTGTTTTTCTAATTATCTCCTCCAGCCTTGCTGCCAAAAGTGGGGGCAGTGGCCGGAGGGGCGGGCATCTCCACTAGCTTGGATGCCCTGTGGCACTGTAACAAAAGGGGGAGGTGAGAAGCACCTCCACCCAGTACAGGCTTTGTTCCTGGCCTCAGAGTTACAAATGCACTCTCCCCATGTGGCCAGCAACTCGTCTGGTTGTGGAAGGCTGGCAGAAACTGGTCAGCCCAACACTAGAAGTCGGATTGGTATTCAGGGGGCATCTCTAAGATGCCCTGTGGGTGCATGTTACAATAAATTCCACACTGGCATCAGTGTGCATTTATTGTGCTGAGAAGTTTGATACCAAACTTCCCAGATCTCAGTGTAGCCATTATGGAACTGTGGAGGTTGTTTTTGACCAACTCCCAGACCATATACTCTTATGGCTACCCTACACTTACAATGTCTAAAGTTTTGCTTAGACACGTAGGGACATAGTGCTCATGCACTTATGTCCTCACCTGTGGTATAGTGCACCCTGCCTTAGGGCTGTAAGGCCTGCTAGAGGGATGACTTACCTATGCCACAGGCAGTGTGAGGTTGGCATGGCACTCTGAGGGGAGTGCCATGTTGACTTAGTAATTTACTCCCCACCAGCACACACAAGCTGTGAGGTAGTGTGCATATGCTGAGTGAGGGGTCCCCAGGTTGGCATAAGACATGCTTCAGCCCTTAGAGACCTTCCCTGGCATCAGGGCCCTTGGTACCACAGGTACCAGTTACAAGGAACTTATCTGAGTGCCAGGGCTGTACCAATTGTGGAAGCAAAGGTACAGTTTAGGGAAAGAACACTGGTGCTGGGGCCTGGTTAGCAGGGTCCCAGCACACTTTCAATCATAACTTGGCATCAGCAAAGAAAAAACGTCAGGGGGTAACCATGCCAAGGAGTCATTTCCTTTACAGGCAGCATTTTAAACTTGTCTTGTAGAATGAGCAGGTTCAAGAGCTGGAGGCCCCGGATAGCCTTAGACTTCTTTCATTATTTTGGACAACAAGAAGGAAGGGGAGTAAAATCTTGTGCCGCCTCTCCTCCAAGAAGAACACCCTTATGGTCCCCTAATACAACAGCGTAATAACTTCTATCGCCCATACTGAAGCATATATTGGTGAGCTCTTCTTGACACAAAGAGGGTTACATGGTAAGGACATGAAAGGGACAGCATAGCCAAGGTGCATAAGCTTGAGCACCTCATAACTGTCTCCCTAGAGAAAGCTGGTGGCGGAGGAGCAGAAGTCATAGATGTTTTGGAGTCTAAGATCCAACAGAAGATGGTGGAGTCAGAAGCTTCTGCCAATGTTGGCACCCATTAGGCCCTCTCTGCTTCAAAATGAAACAATAAAGCTGTTGAGGGGTAAGGACCAGCTAGGAAGATTGTCTTGCTGTGAGATCTTCTCCAGGAGAAGCCCCAGAAGTAAAGAGATGCTACTGCTGCTGCAAGTGACTGCAAGGAACCCAGGTCCATAGAGTGCTGGACCCTGCTACTCTTGAAGCATTTCTAGGAGGAACAGGCCTCCTCAAAGTCCCACTCCCTATCAAAGGGCATATCCATTAGTGACTCCTGGACATCTCTGAAAAAACAAGGGGGAGGTATCCAAACTTGTCCCTCAGTAGTAATGGATCGAGCCAGCATGTTGGCAGAATCCAGTCCTAATTTCAGGATCCGATAGCAGTATCTAAGCCATTGCAGACTAGGTCTGAGAAGTGTTTGTTCATGTGGTCAGGGAGGCCGAATAAAGTAATTCTACCCACTTCCTATGACGATTGGGTGTAACAAACAAGAAGACATGTGACCGCACATGGAGTTAGTCTGTCAGATGGAAAGATTCTTCTGCCCACTGAGCCAAGTAATTTAGAATCATGATCTGCAGGAGCAAGGAAGCTAGAATGCATTTGGATTTGATTTGGTAGATAACATTTGTGCCACCAAACTCTCAGGTAAGTGGTGTGTTGAAACAACTGTCCATTGCAGGGCATGAGAGGGAATTTTCATAAGCAAATAGAACGTGCTCCTAGAGTGACTTATTGTATGGCAATAAGGGTTCCAGAGCAGCTGATAACAGCTGCAGAATTTCGGTCATGATTTTGGACATTGTTTTAGAAATAAGCAAAGGTAACTCCAACACTCTCCCTATTTTCCACACTAAAGATGAATAGAAAAGGAGGATTCAAGGGGTAATTAATGTCCACTTTTGTGAGATATGTCAGTTCCACAAGCAATTTTCAGTAATGTAAGGGGAGAGGAGGTTGTCAGCCTCTGACTCATTCTCTTCTGTCTACCCATAATCCCAATTGCGCATGTTAATGGTGATGGAGTCTGATGTGGACAGGTGGATTTTATGCCTGGCTAATGTACTGTAGGAAGTTGGCTCTGTATGTGCTATTTCAAAGTAAGGAATAGCATGCACAGAGTCCAAGGGTTCCCCTTAGAGGTAAAATAGTGGTAAAAAGAGATAATACTAATGCTCTATTTTGTGGTAGTGTGGTCGAGCAGTAGGCTTTTCCAAGGAGTAGTGTTAAGCATTTGTTGTACATACACATAGACAATAAATGAGGTACACACACTCAGAGACAAATCCAGCCAATAGGTTTTGAATAGAAAAATATCTTTTCTTAGTTTATTTTAGGAACCACAGGTTCAAATTTAACATGTAATATCTTGTTTGAAAGGTATTGCAGGTAAGTACATTAGGAACTTTGAATCATTTCAATTGCATGTATACTTTTCAAGTTATTCACAAATAGCTACTTTAAAAGTGGACACAGTGCAATTTTCACAGTTCCTGGGGGAGGTAAGTTTTTGTTAGTTTTACCAGGTAAGTAAGACACTTACAGGGTTCAGTTCTTGGTCCAAGGTAGCCCACTGTTGGGGGTTCAGAGCAACCCCAAAGTCACCACACCAGCAGCTCAGGGCCGGTCAGGTGCAGAGTTCAAAGTGGTGCCCAAAACGCATAGGCTGCAATGGAGAGAAGGGGGTGCCCCGGTTCCGGTCTGCTTGCAGGTAAGTACCCGCGTCTTCGGAGGGCAGACCAGGGGGGTTTTGTAGGGCACCGGGGGGGACACAAGCCCACACAGAAATTTCACCCTCAGCGGCGCGGGGGCGGCCGGGTGCAGTGTTAGAACAAGCGTCGGGTTCGCAATGTAAGTCAATGAGAGATCAAGGGATCTCTTCAGCGCTGCAGGCAGGCAAGGGGGGGCTTCCTCGGGGAAACCTCCACTTGGGCAAGGGAGAGGGACTCCTGGGGGTCACTTCTGCAGTGAAAGTCCGGTCCTTCAGGTCCTGGGGGCTGCGGGTGCAGGGTCTTTTCCAGGCGTCGGGACTTAGGTTTCAGAGAGTCGCGGTCAGGGGAAGCCTCGGGATTCCCTCTGCAGGCGGCGCTGTGGGGGCTCAGGGGGGACAGGTTTTGGTACTCACAGTCGTAGAGTAGTCCGGGGGTCCTCCCTGAGGTGTTGGTTCTCCACCAGCCGAGTCGGGGTCGCCGGGTGCAGTGTTGCAAGTCTCACGCTTCTTGCGGGGAGTTGCAGGGTTCTTTAAAGCTGCTTCTTGAAACAAAGTTGCAGTCTTTTTGGAGCAGGTCCGCTGTCCTCGGGAGTTTCTTGTCGTCGTTGAAGCAGGGCAGTCCTCAGAGGATTCCGAGGTCGCTGGTCCCTTTGGAAGGCGTCGCTGGAGCAGAGTTCTTTGGAAGGCAGGAGACAGGCCGGTGAGTTTCTGGAGCCAAGGCAGTTGTTGTCTTCTGGTCTTCCTCTGCAGGGGTTTTCAGCTAGGCAGTCCTTCTTCTTGTTGTTGCAGGAATCTAATTTTCTAGGGTTCAGGGTAGCCCTTAAATACTAAATTTAAGGGCGTGTTTAGGTCTGGGGGGTTAGTAGCCAATGGCTACTAGCCCTGAGCGTGGGTACACCCTCTTTGTGCCTCCTCCCAAGGGGAGGGGGTCACAATCCTAACCCTATTGGGGGAATCCTCCATCTGCAAGATGGAGGATTTCTAAAAGTTAGAGTCACCTCAGCTCAGGACACCTTAGGGGCTGTCCTGACTGGCCAGTGACTCCTCCTTGTTGCTTTCTTTGTTCCCTCCAGCCTTGCCGCTAAAAGTGGGGGCCGTGGCCGGAGGGGGCGGGCAACTCCACTAAGCTGGAGTGCCCTGCTGGGCTGTGACAAAGGGGTGAGCCTTTGAGGCTCACCGCCAGGTGTTACAGCTCCTGCCTGGGGGAGGTGTTAGCATCTCCACCCAGTGCAGGCTTTGTTACTGGCCTCAGAGTGACAAAGGCACTCTCCCCATGGGGCCAGCAACATGTCTCTAGTGTGGCAGGCTGCTGGAACTAGTCAGCCTACACAGACAGTCGGTTAAGTTTCAGGGGGCACCTCTAAGGTGCCCTCTGGGGTGTATTTTGCAATAAAATGTACACTGGCATCAGTGTGCATTTATTGTGCTGAGAAGTTTGATACCAAACTTCCCAGTTTTCAGTGTAGCCATTATGGTGCTGTGGAGTTCGTGCAAAACAGACTCCCAGACCATATACTCTTATGGCTACCCTGCACTTACAATGTCTAAGGTTTTGCTTAGACACTGTAGGGGCACAGTGCTCATGCACTGGTACCCTCACCTATGGTATAGTGCACCCTGCCTTAGGGCTGTAAGGCCTGCTAGAGGGGTGTCTTACCTATACTGCATAGGCAGTGAGAGGCTGGCATGGCACCCTGAGGGGAGTGCCATGTCGACTTACTCGTTTTGTTCTCACTAGCACACACAAGCTGGCAAGCAGTGTGTCTGTGCTGAGTGAGAGGTCTCCAGGGTGGCATAAGACATGCTGCAGCCCTTAGAGACCTTCCTTGGCATCAGGGCCCTTGGTACTAGAAGTACCAGTTACAAGGGACTTATCTGGATGCCAGGGTCTGCCAATTGGGGATACAAAAGTACAGGTTAGGGAAAGAACACTGGTGCTGGGGCCTGGTTAGCAGGCCTCAGCACACTTTTAATTGTAAACATAGCATCAGCAAAGGCAAAAAGTCAGGGGGCAACCATGCCAAGGAGGCATTTCCTTACACAACCCCCCCCAAACGAAAGAGGATGAGACTAACCTTTCCCAAGAGAGTCTTCATTTTCTAAGTGGAAGAACCTGGAAAGGCCATCTGCATTGGCATGGGCAGTCCCAGGTCTGTGTTCCACTATAAAGTCCATTCCCTGTAGGGAGATGGACCACCTCAACAGTTTAGGATTTTCACCTTTCATTTGCATCAGCCATTTGAGAGGTCTGTGGTCAGTTTGAACTAGGAAGTGAGTCCCAAAGAGGTATGGTCTCAGCTTCTTCAGGGACCAAACCACAGCAAAGGCCTCCCTCTCAATGGCACTCCAACGCTGCTCCCTGGGGAGTAACCTCCTGCTAATGAAAGCAACAGGCTGGTCAAGGCCATCATCATTTGTTTGGGACAAAACTGCCCCTATCCCATGTTCAGAGGCATCTGTCTGCACAATGAACTGCTTAGAATAATCTGGAGCTTTTAGAACTGGTGCTGAGCACATTGCTTGTTTCAGGGTGTCAAAGGCCTGTTGGCATTCCACAGTCCAGTTCACTTTCTTGGGCATTTTCTTGGAGGTGAGTTCAGTGAGGGCTGTCACAATGGATCCATATCCCTTCACAAACCTCCTGTAATACCCAGTCAAGCCAAGGAATGCCCTGACTTGAGTCTGGGTTTTTGGAGCTACCCAGTCCAGAATAGTCTGGATCTTGGGTTGGAGTGGCTGAACTTGGCCTCCACCTACAAGGTGGCCCAAGTAAACCACAGTTCCCTGCCCTATCTGGCATTTGGATGCCTTGATAGAGAGGCCTGCAGATTGCAGAGCCTTCAAAACCTTCTTCAGGTGGACCAGGTGATCCTGCCAGGTAGAGCTAAAGACAGCAATATCATCAAGATAAGCTGTGCTAAAGGACTCCAAACCAGCAAGGACTTGATTCACCAACCTTTGGAAGGTGGCAGGGGCATTCTTTAAACCAAAGGGCATAACAGTGAACTGATAATGCCCATCAGGTGTGGAGAATGCTGTTTTCTCTTTTGCTCCAGGAGCCATTTTTATTTGCCAGTACCCTGCTGTCAAGTCAAAGGTACTTAAGAATTTGGCAGCACCTAATTTGTCTATGAGCTCATCAGCTCTAGGAATTGGATGGGCGTCTGTCTTGGTGACAGAGTTGAGCCCTCTGTAGTCCACACAAAACCTCATCTCTTTCTTTCCATCTTTGGTGTGAGGTTTGGGGACTAAGACCACTGGGCTAGCCCAGGGGCTGTCAGAGCGCTCAATTACTCCCAATTCCAGCATCTTGTGGACTTCCACCTTGATGCTTTCCTTAACATGGTCAGACTGTCTAAAAATTTTGTTTTTGACAGGCATGCTGTCTCCTGTGTCCACATCATGGGTACACAGGTGTGTCTGACCAGGGGTTAGGGAGAAGAGTTCAGGAAACTGTTGTAGGACTCTCCTACAATCAGCTTGCTGTTGGCCAGAGAGGGTGTCTGAGTAGATCACTCCATCTACTGAGCCATCTTTTGGGTCTGATGACAGAAGATCAGGGAGAGGTTCACTCTCTGCCTCCTGATCCTCATCTGTTACCATCAACAGATTTACATCAGCCCTGTCATGGAAGAGCTTAAGGCGGTTCACATGGATCACCCTCTTGGGGCTCCTGCTTGTGCCCAGGTCCACCAGGTAGGTGACCTGACTCTTCCTTTCTAGCACTGGGTAAGGGCCACTCCATTTGTCCTGGAGTGCCCCGGGAGCCACAGGCTCCAGAACCCAGACTTTCTGCCCTGGTTGGAACTCAACCATTGCAGCCTTTTGGTCATACCAAAACTTCTGGAGCTGTTGGCTGGCCTCAAGGTTTTTGGTTGCCTTTTCCATGTACTCTGCCATTCTAGAGCGAAGGCCAAGTACATAGTCCACTATGTCTTGTTTAGGCTCATGAAGAGGTCTCTCCCAGCCTTCTTTAACAAGAGCAAGTGGTCCCCTTACAGGGTGGCCAAACAGAAGTTCAAAGGGTGAGAATCCTACTCCCTTCTGTGGCACCTCTCTGTAAGCAAAAAGCAGACATGGCAAGAGGACATCCCATCTCCTTTTGAGTTTTTCTGGGAGCCCCATGATCATGCCTTTTAATGTCTTGTTGAATCTCTCAACTAAGCCATTAGTTTGTGGATGGTATGGTGTAGTGAATTTGTAAGTCACTCCACACTCATTCCACATGTGTTTTAGGTATGCTGACATGAAGTTGGTACCTCTGTCAGACACCACCTCCTTAGGGAAACCCACTCTGGTAAAGATACCAATGAGGGCCTTGGCTACTGCAGGGGCAGTAGTTGACCTAAGGGGAATAGCTTCAGGATACCTAGTAGCATGATCCACTACTACTAGGATGTACATATTTCCTGAGGCTGTGGGAGGTTCCAGTGGACCAACTATGTCCACACCCAGTCTTTCAAAGGGGACCCCCACCACTGGAAGTGGAATGAGGGGGGCCTTTGGGTGCCCACCTGTCTTACCACTGGATTGACAGGTGGGGCAGGAGAGGCAAAACTCCTTAACCTTCTGGGACATATTGGGCCAGTAGAAGTGGTTGACTAACCTCTCCCACGTCTTGGTTTGTCCCAAATGCCCAGCAAGGGGAATATCATGGGCTAAGGTCAGAATAAACTCTCTGAACGACTGAGGCACTACCACTCTCCTAGTGGCACCAGGTTTGGGGTCTCTGGCCTCAGTGTACAGGAGTCCATCTTCCCAATAGACCCTATGTGTTCCATTTTTCTTGCCCTTGGACTCTTCAGCAGCTTGCTGCCTAAGGCCTTCAAGAGAGGGACAGGTTTCTTGTCCCTTACACAGCTCTTCCCTTGAGGGTCCCCCTGGGCCTAAGAGCTCAACCTGATAAGGTTCAAGCTCCAAAGGCTCAGTTCCCTCAGAGGGCAGAACTTCTTCCTGAGAAGAGAGGTTCTCTTTTTCTGACTGTGTTGCAGTTGGTTTCCCAACTGACTTTCCTTTTCTCTTGGTAGGCTGGGCCATTTTTCCAGACTCCAGCTCTACTTTTTCACCCTGTGCCTTGCATTGTGCTCTTGTTTTTACACACACCAGTTCAGGGATACCCAGCATGGCTGCATGGGTTTTTAGTTCTACCTCAGCCCATGCTGAGGACTCCAGGTCATTTCCAAGCAGACAGTCTACTGGGATGTTTGAGGAGACCACCACCTGTTTCAGGCCATTGACCCCTCCCCATTCTAAAGTTACCATTGCCATGGGATGTGCTTTAGTCTGATTGTCAGCGTTGGTGACTGTATAAGTTTTTCCAGTCAGGTATTGGCCAGGGGAAACCAGTTTCTCTGTCACCATGGTGACACTGGCACCTGTATCCCTCAGGCCCTCTACACTTGTCCCATTAATAAAGAGCTGCTGCCTGTATTTTTGCATGTTAGGCGGCCAGGCAGCTAGTGTGGCTAAATCCACCCCACCCTCAGAGACTAGAGTAGCTTCAGTGTGGACCCTGATTTGCTCTGGGCACACTGTTGATCCCACTTGGAGACTATCCATTCCAGTGTTACCTGGATTGGAGTTTGGAGTGGAACCTTTCTTGGGACAGGCCTTGTCTCCAGTTTGGTGTCCAGACTGACTACAGTTTCGACACCAGGCCTTTTTGGGATCAAAGTTTTTACCCTTGTACCCAGGATTGGTTTGTGAAGAGGCTCTGGGCCCACCCTCCTGTGCAGGTTTTTGGGGGCCTGTAGAAGACTCTGTACTATTTTTATTTTTGGCTGTCTCACCACCCTTCCCCTGGGGAGGTTTTGTGACCCCTTTCTTTTGGTCACCCCCTGTGGAAGTTTTGGACACCCTAGTCTTGACCCAATGGTCCGCCTTCTTTCCCAATTCTTGGGGAGAAATTGGTCCTAGGTCTACCAGATGCTGATGCAGTTTATCATTGAAACAATTACTTAACAGGTGTTCTTTCACAAATAAATTGTACAGCCCATCATAATTACTTACACCACTGCCTTGAATCCAACCATCTAGTGTTTTTACTGAGTAGTCTACAAAGTCAACCCAGGTCTGGCTCGAGGATTTTTGAGCCCCCCTGAATCTAATCCTATACTCCTCAGTGGAGAATCCAAAGCCCTCAATCAGGGTACCCTTCATGAGGTCATAAGATTCTGCATCTTTTCCAGAGAGTGTGAGGAGTCTATCCCTACACTTTCCTGTGAACATTTCCCAAAGGAGAGCACCCCAGTGAGATCTGTTCACTTTTCTGGTTATACAAGCCCTCTCAAAAGCTGTGAACCATTTGGTGATGTCATCACCATCTTCATATTTAGTTACAATCCCTTTAGGGATTTTCAACATGTCAGGAGAATCTCTGACCCTATTTATGTTGCTGCCACCATTGATGGGTCCTAGGCCCATCTCTTGTCTTTCCCTCTCTATGGCTAGGATCTGTCTTTCCAAAGCCAATATTTTGGCCATCCTGGCTAACTGGATGTCCTCTTCACTGGAGTTATCCTCAGTGATTTCAGAGTTGTTGGTCCCTCCTGTGAGGGAACCAGCATCTCTGACTATTATTTGTGGAGTCAGGGCTTGAGAAGCCCTGCTCTCCCTAAGTAGGACTGGAGGGGGGGAATTTCCCTCCAAGTCACTATCCTCATCCTCTGAGTTGCCATCCTCAGAGGGGTTGGCCTTTTCAAACTCTGCCAAAAGCTCCTGGAGCTGTACTTTGGTAGGTTTGGGGCCCATTGCTATTTTCTTTAGTTTACAGAGTGACCTTAGCTCTCTCATCTGTAGATGGAGGTAAGGTGTGGTGTCGAGTTCCACCACAGTCACATCTGTGCTAGACATTTTGCTTCTAAAAGTTGGAATACTTTTTAAGAATCTAAAACTGGTTCTAGAATCTAATTCAAACTTTTAAACTCTAAAAGAAATGCTAAACAGGATCTAACACAAGGCCCTAGCAGGTCTTTTAAGAATTTAGAAAACTTTTCAAATTGCAAAAATCAATTTCTAATGACAATTTTGGAATTTGTCGTGTGATCAGGTATTGGCTGAGTAGTCCAGCAAATGCAAAGTCTTGTACCCCACCGCTGATCCACCAATGTAGGAAGTTGGCTCTGTATGTGCTATTTCAAAGTAAGGAATAGCATGCACAGAGTCCAAGGGTTCCCCTTAGAGGTAAAATAGTGGTAAAAAGAGATAATACTAATGCTCTATTTTGTGGTAGTGTGGTCGAGCAGTAGGCTTATCCAAGGAGTAGCGTTAAGCATTTGTTGTACATACACATAGACAATAAATGAGGTACACACACTCAGAGACAAATCCAGCCAATAGGTTTTGTATAGAAAAATATATTTTCTTAGTTTATTTTAGGAACCACAGGTTCAAATTTAACATGTAATATCTTGTTTGAAAGGTATTGCAGGTACGTACATTAGGAACTTTGAATCATTTCAATTGCATGTATACTTTTCAAGTTATTCACAAATAGCTACTTTAAAAGTGGACACAGTGCAATTTTCACAGTTCCTGGGGGAGGTAAGTTTTTGTTAGTTTTACCAGGTAAGTAAGACACTTACAGGGTTCAGTTCTTGGTCCAAGGTAGCCCACCGTTGGGGGTTCAGAGCAACCCCAAAGTCACCACACCAGCAGCTCAGGGCCGGTCAGGTGCAGAGTTCAAAGTGGTGCCCAAAACGCATAGGCTGCAATGGAGAGAAGGGGGTGCCCCGGTTCCGGTCTGCTTGCAGGTAAGTACCCGCGTCTTCGGAGGGCAGACCAGGGGGGTTTTGTAGGGCACCGGGGGGGACACAAGCCCACACAGAAATTTCACCCTCAGCGGCGCGGGGGCGGCCGGGTGCAGTGTTAGAACAAGCGTCGGGTTCGCAATGTAAGTCAATGAGAGATCAAGGGATCTCTTCAGCACTGCAGGCAGGCAAGGGGGGGCTTCCTCGGGGAAACCTCCACTTGGGCAAGGGAGAGGGACTCCTGGGGGTCACTTCTGCAGTGAAAGTCCGGTCCTTCAGGTCCTGGGGGCTGCGGGTGCAGGGTCTTTTCCAGGCGTCGGGACTTAGGTTTCAGAGAGTCGCGGTCAGGGAAAGCCTCGGGATTCCCTCTGCAGGCGGCGCTGTGGGGGCTCAGGGGGGACAGGTTTTGGTACTCACAGTCGTAGAGTAGTCCGGGGGTCCTCCCTGAGGTGTTGGTTCTCCACCAGCCGAGTCGGGGTCGCCGGGTGCAGTGTTGCAAGTCTCACGCTTCTTGCGGGGAGTTGCAGGGTTCTTTAAAGCTGCTTCTTGAAACAAAGTTGCAGTCTTTTTGGAGCAGGTCCGCTGTCCTCTGGAGTTTCTTGTCGTCGTCGAAGTAGGGCAGTCCTCAGAGGATTCCGAGGTCGCTGGTCCCTTTGGAAGGCGTCGCTGGAGCAGAGTTCTTTGGAAGGCAGGAGACAGGCCAGTGAGTTTCTGGAGCCAAGGCAGTTGTTGTCTTCTGGTCTTCCTCTGCAGGGGTTTTCAGCTAGGCAGTCCTTCTTCTTGTTGTTGCAGGAATCTAATTTTCTAGGGTTCAGGGTAGCCCTTAAATACTAAATTTAAGGGCGTGTTTAGGTCTGGGGGGTTAGTAGCCAATGGCTACTAGCCCTGAGGGTGGGTACACCCTCTTTGTGCCTCCTCCCAAGGGGAGGGGTCACAATCCTAACCCTATTGGGGGAATCCTCCATCTGCAAGATGGAGGATTTCTAAAAGTTAGAGTCACCTCAGCTCAGGACACCTTAGGGGCTATCCTGACTGGCCAGTGACTCCTCCTTGTTGCTTTCTTTGTTCCCTCCAGCCTTGCCGCCAAAAGTGGGGGCCGTGGCCGGAGGGGGCGGGCAACTCCACTAAGCTGGAGTGACCTGCTGGGCTGTGACAAAGGGGTGAGCCTTTGAGGCTCACCGCCAGGTGTTACAGCTCCTGCCTGGGGGAGGTGTTAGCATCTCCACCCAGTGCAGGCTTTGTTACTGGCCTCAGAGTGACAAAGGCACTCTCCCCATGGGGCCAGCAACATGTCTCTAGTGTGGCAGGCTGCTGGAACTAGTCAGCCTACACAGACAGTCGGTTAAGTTTCAGGGGGCACCTCTAAGGTGCCCTCTGGGGTGTATTTTGCAATAAAGTGTACACTGGCATCAGTGTGCATTTATTGTGCTGAGAAGTTTGATACCAAACTTCCCAGTTTTCAGTGTAGCCATTATGGTGCTGTGGAGTTCGTGCAAAACAGACTCCCAGACCATATACTCTTATGGCTACCCTGCACTTACAATGTCTAAGGTTTTGCTTAGACACTGTAGGGGCACAGTGCTCATGCACTGGTACCCTCACCTATGGTATAGTGCACCCTGCCTTAGGGCTGTAAGGCCTGCTAGAGGGGTGTCTTACCTATACTGCATAGGCAGTGAGAGGCTGGCATGGCACCCTGAGGGGAGTGCCATGTCGACTTACTCGTTTTGTTCTCACTAGCACACACAAGCTGGCAAGCAGTGTGTCTGTGCTGAGTGAGAGGTCTCCAGGGTGGCATAAGACATGCTGCAGCCCTTAGAGACCTTCCTTGGCATCAGGGCCCTTGGTACTAGAAGTACCAGTTACAAGGGACTTATCTGGATGCCAGGGTCTGCCAATTGGGGATACAAAAGTACAGGTTAGGGAAAGAACACTGGTGCTGGGGCCTGGTTAGCAGGCCTCAGCACACTTTCAATTGTAAACATAGCATCAGCAAAGGCAAAAAGTCAGGGGGCAACCATGCCAAGGAGGCATTTCCTTACATGTACTCTCTGGGCCATAGAGAGGTGCTATAGCAGAGGTTCATCATGAAAACATTCACAAACCTTTTCCTTTTTCTACTCCAAAAATGTATACCGACTTGGGAGAAGGAAGCAGCACAGAACTTTACTCCGAGAGTGGCCCCAGAGATGGCACTGTTTATGATGCCAAACGTACAGGGGCTGTCACCTTAACTGGCAAATGCTCCTTGGGAGTGGGCCCAAGGACGCTGCCTCTGGGGGTGCGTGGTCCGGTGGCATCAGGGTCAGAGCCACTGGAATTATCGAGGCCAGAATATAGGGCCCACCACTGGGGAGCGACCCAGAGGATTGAAGGCTGCCCTCAAAATGTTCTTCATGGTCTGCTGAAAGGTTTCAACCTGGAAATGGCTGCAGATGGTACTGGAAACTCTGACTTCATCTTTTTCAGAACAAGAATCGGCTCAGACAATGAGAAACAGATGAATGTCGAGCAACAGACCACCATCGCATCGAACGTTCACAGGAGCAAGATCGTTTCCATGAGAGAACTTCTCCTTGCTATGTTGTTTTGGTGTTCCTTGCTTGAAGATCCCTTGGGGAATTGATCCTAGGCAGGTCACAAAGCTGAAGGAAGGGAGATGGACGGCACTGGATTATTCTCCAGTGCCCTAGCCAAAAACAATTTGTCCTCCCACTCCCAGGTCACCTTCAAATGCACTAAGGATCACATACAGCTGTTGTACAGATCTGATGGGAACTTCTTACTGTAACACCTTAAAAATGTTTAGACCCAGAGACCATAGTAGGCAACTTCTGACCTAGCTAATGTCGAATTTGCTGAGGAATTTTGTCTTCGAAAATTACGAAGAGGTCTAGACCCATATCAATGAGGTACGAAAAAAATAATGTATGTAGTCAGATTTCATCGTATCAGGGGCGAAATGAGTTGTGATTGATGTCACGTGGTGTCAGCAGGAGGTACTGAAAAGCTATTGCAGGAGGAAAATGTTTTCTTCATACAGTATGGCGCCTGGAGGATATTCAAAATGTGAGTAACTTGCGAGAGGTATCCATCAAATTACTTTATATTCCTCTGCGAATCAGTAAAGAGAAGCCAATGAAGCACACCACATATCAGACAGACAACTTATATTTGGGCTGGTGTGCATTGGTGTAAAAATGGTGGCGCTTCTTCTGAAGTGCAACTACAAGTGCTTTTGTGATTTCTTTATTTGCTCGGTTTACGCTTTTTCTTGCACATGAGGATTTCTATTTTTTCAACTTGTGCCACTGATGTCCGCAAACGTCTTGTGCAACTCATGGCTAGAGTTCGTCGATGGTGCAATGCAAACATCATGGAATGTGCGAGGGGAATAGATTGCCCAGGAAGGAAAAGTATGGAGGCTGGAGATAAAAAAAAAAATAGAAGGCAGATACCATCTAGCAACACCCTGAGTGACTGTAAGTGCTTCTTTCTTAGATCTGAGAAGATGATCGATCTGCAGATCAGCGCTGTGTGAAAGGAGGGTGGAGGAGAGGGAGGAGGGGCAAGCGAAAGGGTCAGCATCCCAGGTCAGGCAAAAGTGTATCGATTATCCTAAGTGTTTGATGGTCATACGGTTAGCAACCACTCTGCCTGCTTTGTGCTGTCTCTCGCCGGTGCAAGAATACTCTGTCCTCCTGGCACGTACCGGACCCCTTGCCTTTGTGTGTCCTACTAAAGTGCATGTCCTTCTTTTGCAAGTATGTCTTTCAGTCAGTGTATGTGTTCTGTCTATATGTGACTGTGTACGTCTTCTTGACCTTCTGTTTGCACGGCGTGACTCAGTCTGCTAATGCGTGCATGTCTTTCTGTCTGCGTATTTGTGTGCATTCAGCTGGTTTGCGTGTCTTTCTGTGTACATATTCATGTTTCTTTGCTATCGTGTGTATACTTGTGTCTTCATGCGTTCCCTTCAAGAATGCAAGTGTATTTTTGTTTGTGAATCCATCGTTGTATCTATCTGCATGTCCTTTTGTGAAGGCCATTTTGTCAGCATGGATATGCCATTTTGTTAACATGAGCATTTATTTCTATTTCCCTATATGGCCTTTTCGCAGAACGTGTCTCTTTCTGTCCGCATATGTATCCCTCTGCTAGAATGTGTATGCTTTTTTGTACATGGGGCCTTTTATCTCCATGTCTATGTCCATCTCCTAATCTGTGCATTTACTTCTGTTTATGTGGGTGTCCTTCTGCAAGCATGTGCGCATTATTCAGGGAGTTATTAATTGCATTGCTTATGCGGGGCATCCACCAAAATATGTGGGTGTCTTGTCTGCCCTATTCAGACTCTATGGGTCCTCTGCGCAATTTAAATAGAATGGACTGGACATACACCATATTTCTTGAATGTCATGCATCACCAAACTCTATATAAGGCTCTCTGCATTTAATTACCCTTTGGATAGAATGTGTGACATTTGGCCGCCTTTATGCCCTTGCACCAGTATGGCATGTCCTTCTACCTGTATGTGTGCAGTTTTCTACTGGAACTGCATGTCCTGAATGTGCTTTTCTCTAAACGTGTATCAGCAGCGTGCACAACATACAGACAGAGCGATACACATATTATTAGAGAGGGATAAACACATACATACAGGGGCGTGGCTAGCACTGGTGCAGCCAGTGCAATTCACCGATGTCCAAAAGTGGAAGGGGGCGGGGGGGGGGGCTCGAGAGTGATCTGCACCAGCTGATGTTTTTTCAGAGATTGTCTGTTCTGACTTTTTTAGACACAGTACATGCCAGAGGCTTGCCTGGAGTTACTTTTCAGGACAGACGTACAGAGGGATTACAGGAGAAGGGAACTATGAAGAAAAGAGAGGACAAAAGGGTAAAAGCAATGGAGAGGGTGAAAGAACGGAGAGGAAGGCAGGAAAAGGTGACAGGATGGAAGAAGGAAATAAGGGTGAGTAAGAAAGAGAAAGGAGGAACTCGGAGGCCTGTAATTTATATTACTGTAGCAGGTGCAGTGACTCGGGGGTCCAGGAGTGTGATGGGTGTACAGCACCTCATTAATAGCAGTATTGTAATACCAGCTGGGGTCCTAGTTTCATTTCTTGCACAGGGGCAGTGGTTCCCAACCTGTGGTCCGGGGACCCCTGGGGGTCCGCAAAGCCGCCTTAGGGGGTCCCTGACTGCTTAGAAAATGAAATAATATTAACAGATTAGGCCTCCAGCTTTCAGTAATGACTCAGAGGGAAGGCCCCAGGTCCCAATAATGATTTAGTGGGGGTCTCTGTGTTCCAGTAATGATAAAGTTGGGGTCCACAGAAGTCAAAAGGTTGGGAACCACTGCACTAGGGCTTACAACCCACAGGGCATTTACATTTGTATATCCATCCTCATGTGTGCTTCCTTCACCAGCAAGAGTATGTTATTCTGTGGCTGTGAATATTTATTTCTGCCTTTAGATACATGTTCTCTTTCTAGCATGTGCACATCTACATCATGGGAGGACCACTGATCAGCCACATCCTTACCTGCATCATCAACACCTCCATCAAATCCACCACCTTCCCAGAAGACTGAAAACATGCAGAAGTCAACGCTCTTCTCAAAATACCCTTGGCAGACCCTACTGAGCTGAGCAACTTCTAACCCACCTCTGTGCTCCCATTCCCAGCCAAAGTGAGAGAGAAGGCCATCAACAAACAAATCACCAACCACCTCAACCTCCACAACCTACTGGACACAGCACAGAAACAGCATTAGTTGCAGAGATTGACAAAATCCACACAATACTGGACCGTGGAGAAACTGCTCTGCTCAGCTTTGTTCAGCATCTACATGACATTGCTTGCCAACATTGTCAGATCATGTGGCATCTCCATCATACCCTACACCAATAGTAATCAACGTATCCAATCTCTGACCGACAAGTCCACCACCACCAGAACCAACTTCTCCAACAGCATGATTTATGTAGCAGACTGTATAAGAGCCAACTGCCTGAAACTCAACTCCGACAAGATGGAAGTGCTTATCTTTGGGAACAAGAACTCTCCCTGGGACTTTACCTGGTGGCCACCAGAGCTCGGACCCACACCCACACCAACCAACCACGCAAGAAACCTGGGAATTATTGTAGACAATAAGTGTGACATCTCAGCACAAGTCAACGCAGTTGGCTCCTCTTGCTTCTATATACTCTTTGCAAGATCTTCAAGTGGCTACCCTGAAGACTCAGACACTCCAACACACAAGCCCTCATCACAAGCAGACTAGACTATGGAAACGCACTTTATGCCGAGATCTCCAGCCATCTCCTCCACGACTCGACTATCCAGAAAGCCACAGCTATACCAATCCTCGACCTCCCTCGATGCACCCACATTGCACCACATTTCAGAGACCTCCATTGGCTCACCATACATAATTACTGCAAATTCAAACTCCTATAGCACGCATACAAGACTCTGCACAACATCGGACCAGCACACTTTAACAACCGTCTTCACTTCCACTAACCCATCAGACACTTGCACTTAGCCTCACTTGCACACACCCTCCACATTCACAAAAGCAAAATGTGAGGTCTAGCATTCTCCTACATCGCACCCAAGTCCTGGAACGGCATCTCTGTACACATCAGGGCCTCCTCTTCACTTCTTGAATTCGCAAGCAGCTAAAGAACTGGCTCTTCAACTAATTCCTAGGGGCTGGCTATCATCACCCTCAGGCCTATGCCTACACCCCTGCTCTTCCAGCACCTGGATAACCTATCAGGTGATTAGCCATGCTAGACAAATCTACATAACATATGTATCACGTACAGCATGTGTATCCTTCTGTATGGACCAATTTGTGTCTTCGTGCATATGTTCTCTCTGTATTAGTGTTTCCTTCTTGCTGCATCAGTGGTGTCTCCACAGTCCTGCTGCCCAGTGTTTTTGGATGCATCTGTGTGCTGTCTGTCTTGACACACCTGTATTTTTGCTTTTATCTTTGCTTTTATCAATGCGTACTTTCGTCTACAAGTGTCCTTTCCTTTGCCAGGTTGTATCCTTGCACACACGTGTCTTTCTCCATGATACCCAACTACATACATTTGTTTTTTTCTCGCTGTAGTATTACTGACTTTTTGTGGGTTTGCGTGTGTTTGTACTTCTATGTTACTGCAAGTGTCTTTGCAGCCTTCGCACCACTCTCTAACAATGTATATTTGACAGTATTTCTTCATGCTTGCTGAGACTGGCAGGCCAGAAGGGAAACTGAGCAGGCCGGT
Organism: Pleurodeles waltl; assembly: GCF_031143425.1. Taxonomy (NCBI): domain Eukaryota; kingdom Metazoa; phylum Chordata; class Amphibia; order Caudata; family Salamandridae; genus Pleurodeles; species Pleurodeles waltl. The sequence goes on along the minus strand of NC_090451.1, from coordinate 75,880,616 downwards.
GTCACTGAAAAGGTCGGAGAGCAGAAGCAGTGTCCGTCAAGAGCTAGACACATATTCTGTGCCATCCCCCTAGAGAAAGTGGGCTGTTGGGACATCTCCAAGCTGCCAATAGGCCAGTCTTTTGCTGCTGGCATTTGAACTTCTGTTTTTATATTCGTCCATCTTTTTATAAGCACGTGTTCTTTTTATCATTCCTGTGTGGCCTACTGGACTGTCCGAATGCATTATATAATTCCCTGTCCTTAGTCCATTTTCTGGGTGCATCAATATGTTTTTTGGTCTACCTATCAGGCATGTTTTATTGGCATTCATCAATTTTCACCACTGTAAAACATTTATTTTAAGTACTAATAGTGTTACAACTGTATGACGACCGTAATAGGGTACAGCAAACTCTCGACGAGTCATGTTTTCCTGACTGTATGCATTAGTTTGAAGCTATGCACCAGTCCACATCCCCAAACCTCCCTCAACCATACTATCTACATGATATGTTGCATACAAGTGTGTTTTTCTCTCTGCACCAATTACCCTAAACGAGCTTGCATTTATCTATTTCGCTTTCCCGAGAAAAGCAATGTTTATCTGAAAGGAGACAGTTAAATATTATGTTCAGCATAAAACTAGAGGATTCAGTGAAAATGAAATATACAAAAGCAGAGTGGCATGAAATAAACCTATGCCCGCAAACACCTGACATCCGTTTTGTGGTGCGGCACTACGATAATAGAGCTCTCTCGGCATGCATGAGTACCCTGTCTGCATATTATTCCTTCCAGGCTGCACATGTTCCTTTGTCAGCAAGGCCCTCTGTGTCTACAACACGGAATACATGCGCCAATTGATTTAGGATTTATGCTGTTGATTATATCCATGCACTATGAAGTGTTTTTTTTAAAGCGATAGTTTTCAAACCTGATTTTCAGATACATTCATGTTCCCCCCACTCTGACATCAATGTCAATAGTGAACTAAGAGTCAAGCCAGTTGTTTTGGGCACACTTCGGGTAGCCTGGATTGCTATTAGACACAAATAACATTACAATTATTAAATCAAAGAGTGCACATCCTAAAGTCATGTATTTCAAGTCTTATATTGGATAATGAGGAAAAAGGAGAGAAAGTGAAATAAAACCACTGCCTAGGATCACACAATTTGGGCAGCGGGGGCAGCCAGGACTGATCCAGGTTATCTGGTTTCACATTATGCATTTCGGCCACTAGATGTACATGCTTTGCATTCTTTACAAACACCTTACCGCCACTGCCCTCTCTACCACCACTCTGCTGGCATCAATGTGGCCTTCGGTCACATCACAGACGAAACTTTTTGGCTCCTGGGAAGACGTTTGCGAGTATCTGTGGCCTCGCTGTAAAGGCTACACTGTGCCACATGCACATCCTACCAAAGCATGACAACACTGGGCTCAAAAAACTACACCCGCAGCCACTAAGAATGCGATTTATATCCAAAGCCCTTATATTCGCCCACAACCCCTTCCACATCAATTTCATCAATTTTATGAATACATCTATCACACATGGGAGGACTTTAAGGCAAATATGCTGCTTTCTTTGGCAGTCTCTCAAATGAAAAAGACGACACAAAGACGACATTGGTTCTTCGAAAACGTACTCCCAAAATTGTACAACTCTAATCTTTTTAGGATTCAAACGGAATTGAATATACTTGTGTTATGTTGCCTACTTCACGCCCATCAGTAGACTGATTTGCCCTGAAATTTAGCATCTAATTGCATCAGTAAAGTTTTTGCGCCAGTATGTAACAGTGTAACATGAACCACACCAACACATTCATCACAGCACCTGCATCAGACTCTCTCTTACCAATACGAGCCCCCAAAACAGGGTCTGAAACCTGTTGTCTACAAGCTTGCAATTAGAGCTAACTGCCTTCGAGGGATCATGAATACGGAAGAGACTGTTAAAGATAGCCTCATCAAAGTGTCATTTTCAAATTATATTAAATGAGTAATAACACACTGTATGATGTTTGTTCCAAGACTCCTCTTCTCCCTCAATAGCCTGTGCCCTGAAACCTTTGCAAGTACTGAAGTCCTCACAGCCCCCCTGTGACCTGCCTTAGATGGAGTTATGACTAGCCTGCCTTAAGGACGTGTTGGGAACGCACATTATCAGCTAAAGTATTCAGGAAGGCTCTTTTAAGCTGTTTTTCAGGAGTACTTTATACTTCAAATCACAAAAACAGCCTGCTTGACCCTTTTAGCTCGAAGGGTTATGCATTTATGACACGTACCACCCCCTCCAAACACATAGGTACATGGTGCATTTAAAGATGTCTCTTTGGCTCTGAAAGTTCAGTAGCACCCAGAGAATAATTGAGAGGGAGCAAAGTGATTGTTTTTTTCTTTTGTTCTTTAGGTGCTGCCCTCTTGAATATCGTACAGTTGTGGCATACAAAGGTGTGGTAATGGGTTTTAATACAAGCAATAAAAACACTCATTTTCCTCCATCTGAATAAGTGGTAAACGAAAATCATGATAGGGATTAGTTTTCAGACATCACCAAAGCAGCTGCTGCAGTGCACCCCCTCACGCTAATGCACCAGGTGCCACTGCACCTGTTCCACTAATGAAAGCTTAGCCTCTGTTAGTGTTGGGAATCTAGATGGTGCCAGCCTAGAAAGAAATCGAGCAGGATGAGCTTAAATTTGAGGGGCAATAAGCTCCGAAATATACAGAGAAAATATTTTGTCGACTACACCTCAAATTAGCCTACTAATAAGGAGTTCAGGCTAACTTTTCTTCAGGATTTTAGAGAAATGACTTAGGATAAGTCAATACTAGATGTGGATCACAAAGAGTCTTCGCTAGCAAGTTTTGACCCATTTTATATCTGAGCAAGCCATCGAATTGGAAGGATCTGTGACACTGCAGGAATAAGATGACATTTTAAAAGAATTAAAGATGAACGGTTGGGCGTCCAAATGGTCTTTCAGCTAAGCTGTTTCAAGTCCTATCTCCTCTGATTCGAACCCTCCTAAAGATGTTGTAGTGGTGAAAATTCTCCCTGAATGGTATTCATTAGTGTCCCCATCCCCAGAGTGCCGACTGTGTGCATCTAAAAAGTGATGGATGGAATATATTTGAATTAATTTCAGCCACTGGTAATTACTCAGGCCGTATCCCAATCTTGACCCAGATTCAATGGGAACAGTTCAGCCTGAACTGCCAAGTCAGGTCCTTCCTGAACCAGAACACAAGCATCCCAGGATCGGATTTGGTCTTGTTATGGGCTCATCAGCCGGATATAGCTTGGTTCCAGTGAGGCAGTGTGCACGTCTGGGCATATCCATCCCACTTAGGGTGACATACTAAAGTATACAAAATGTGATTGATGAAATGCCTGAATTAATCTTGGCCACTGGCAATTATTCAGGCCACATCCCAATCAATTGTTATTTTGCACACCATGCCACCTCAATTTGAACCCAGCAGTATGAAAGAGACCTGGACTCTGAAGTGAAGAGAGGGAAGACAAAGCTCCTTAAGAAATTCTATTAGGTCTTTTAGGGCATTAGGTGAGAAGAGCTGCTGAGCAGTTTTTCTGTAGCTCTGTCATTTGCCAGATGCTGAGCATGAAGTTTGGGACTGCAGTCTCTGTTGTTCAAGGTCAAAGGAACTTCTTAGGCGAGGTCAGCCTTTTGTCTTTCACCTGATCACTCTTCACTGAGGTAGGTGACAGCCAGGTGCTGAAAGCTCACACCTCTGTGTCTTTGTTGATGTAAGGAGCTTCACTCTACAAAAAAGGCTGTGTCTGGAGAGAAACATAGAAAGGACACATGAAAAAAGAACCACCTAGACAGGTTCTGAAAGTGCAGACAGTAGATCCGCATCTCTTATCTGTTTTGACTGTATAAAAGTAGGACCCTACTGCTTCCAAGTTCTATATGACCAAAGAAGGGGTGTTCTGAAGAGTACTTCGAAGCCTGCTGTTAAACCAGAGCAGGAGTCAGGGGACCTTATCAGTGTCTATTCCTTGTGGGAAGAAACTAGCCCTCTGAACTGAAGTGCCTAGAAGCCAGCCTGATTTCTGGGAGAAAGAAGGAGCCCACCAATCCTGCAGGAGGGGTGAATTTCCGGGAGGAGCAAGTTTCAATGAGACCCAGTGTTGGCGTTTCTGCCAAAAGAACGAAGACAGAGGACAGTGAATGCCAAATGAAGGAAGACAGAGGAAAGTGATTCATCTGCCCCAGGTGTCAGAAGGTAGCATACTTTGATTTGCAATTTGAGGCAAGAACCACTGGAAACATGGCTTGACCTGATACCATTGTGACCAGACATAATCATGGTTACCCTTCACTGATGTGACCAATGAGACAATCATATCTTGACCTGCCTAGCTGTGACCAAGAAAGCGACCATGGCTTGACCTCTGCCGCTGTGACCGAGAAAGAAGACTGCAGCTTGCCCTTGTGCTGCTGTGCCCAAGAGGTGTGTGGCCTGGCCTGAGCAACCTTAGCAAGAAAAGTGGAGCCTCTGAGAAACCTTGTTTCCCTTTGAGCTGGCTTTTGCATGGCTACAATGAGATCAGTCTGTGTGAGGCTTTTGTAACCATAGAGCAGTAGCCCATCTGTGAAAGAGAGGTTCTCTGGCAGGTTGTCTGGCTCTAAACACTAACTAGGCTATAGGGGTGGAGTGAGAGACAGAGAACAGTTCCTTCTTTCTCTAAAAACATTAAAATTACCTTTAGGAGTTTGGGGAATCATGTACTGGGGTAACATGACAATCCAACTTTGACCCAGAGCAAAGGAGAATGGAAAGAACAGGACAAAAATGAAAGAGGGGACATATAGGAAAGCAGTCACAACCTCTAAGATTGTGCTAAAAAGACAGAAGATGTAGGGTGCTAAAAAGAGGCATGAGGTGGAATCAAGAATAGACAGCACAGGATTGGTGTTTGGGTTTATTTTTTGTTACAAATTAAACACTTCTTCTATGCACCATGACCACCTCTTATGAGAATACCTAACTTTAAGCGTGCTCTGTTTCAACCACCATACTCATCATTAAAGTCCAAGGGTCAGGTGTATCAAACATTTTTGCGATTGCAAACAGGCCAACGGTGATCGCAAAAATGCATTTTGGTATGTATCAAGTCCAATTTGTGATTCTGTACCTTGTTACCGAATCGCAAATTGTATTTGCGACTACATACCGATCTCCAAGTGACCCCTTCCCTTTTGTGAATGCATGCAAAAAAAAATTTTAAGAGCAGGCAGTGGTCTCACGGACCACTGCCTGCTTTTAAAATGAAAAGAAAACTTTTCATTTTTCTTTTTTAAACGCATCTCGTTTTCCTTTAAGGAAAACAGGCTGCATTTAAAAAAGAAAGATTACTTTATTTAAAAGCTGAGCCCAGCAGGCCACCATCCCTGTGATTGTAGCCATTCGCAATGGCTCGCAAATTGCGACCTACTTCATATTAATGAGGTAGGTCCACTTGGGAGCCCTTGCGAATGGCTATATGAAACCTTTGGCGTTTCATACATTCTAATAGTGATTACTTAATTGCAATTCGCAAAAAATCGCAATTTGGAAATCGCTATTGGAATTAATGATACATCTGGCCCCAAGTCTCTACTAGCCCACTTTCCTATCCAAATATGAACCTGGTCATAAGGAGGTGTTTAGTGTAGGGAAGAGGTAGGAGGGCTAAAGCTGGGGTTGGGCTTAAGAGGTGGCCCTTAAGTTCATACCCACTTTAGCCCTCCTCCCTATATCCTAGACTGTAAACTTCCTTGTGACCAGGTTCAACACTAGCCCTGCTCTTACTCCCAGACTTAACACCCACTTTCTTTGTTCATTATCATCTCAATCATCTCTACTCTCTGTCTCCTTTTTTCTGTAGCACTCTCCATTGTTCTGCCGAGTCCCTTCCACCCGTCAGTATGTGAGGAGTTAAGAACCATCACTTCTGTTGCAGCTCTATCTCGCCTGCCCGTTTAATTAAACGTATCACAGAAAGTATTTGAAATCCTTAGTGGGGACTTCTCCCACTCCCTCCCCCCACCTTTCCTTAGAACTGAGTCACTTTCCCATCACACTCATTAGGGGTTCTGACTGAGTATCAATTAGCGGTCAGAGATGAAAGCCGGTAGATCACGAGGAGGGTACATTACATCGTCTTGAAAACAGATAAAAGGTGCTCTTAACAAACCTCTTGGATAAAGGCGGGAGGAGCGGTGAGCCCCTCCCTAAAAACGCTTACATCCCATGTTTAAGTGCTGGTTCCTTTTATCTCCATCGCATCCTGCCCATTTCAGTGTTCAATCTAGCCTCACACCCAAGCGTGTCTAGCTCTTCGAGGCGCAGTCTTTGTGGGCCGAGTTAAAGGGAAAGATTTCATTTTGATTTGTAAGTGCTCATCACTACCAAAAGACTGGAGTATCCTTTTTTTCTTTGGATGAGAGCAATATTTTTTTCGCAAGGATAGTAGTGTGCTCCGTGACGGGTGGCAGCGTCCTGTATACGAGTGTATCAGAACTATGTGTAAAAGTGTGCGCTACGTGCACGTATGTGGATTTTCAATATATTAAACTTTGTTCACATGGTCAGATTGACCAGCAGAGAAATTGGGATATTGCTTGACAGGCCAGGCACTCTAAAAGGCCAGTAAGGCTGGAGCAGAATCACTCAGAGGTAAAGTCTAACACCAGACCTACTGACATTCTCGTGTTTCCCCATAAGCCAGTCCACGTGTACATGTTTGCTTGTTTATGTATGTGATTTGCTATACATCAAGTTAAGTGTAACATGTTTGTGACGAATCTAAGTCTGAAATATATGCATGTGAAAATCACTTGTAGTGAAAAAGCACTTCTTTCCTACAGTTACTGTTATAAGTATGCGTGAATAATAATTAATTAATTAATTAAGCACACAAATACCACGCTTAAATATTACGTGTATAATTGACAGTAGATGGTGATTGTATTAGAAGTGGCCTGAGTATTCAGTGTACATGATCTACTGTGCACTTGGCCACCTTTCCTACGCTTAACAATTCATTAGCAGCACAGGTAGATTTTAAGAACGTGTCTGAATGAACAGTGCCACTGAATATCCTTGCAGCATAAGGGAAGGCTACTCAACAGCTGGATGCTAAGTGCCACTTTCACCTAAATATACTGTGCAGGCATAGAGACCTGCTCCTCTGAAGTGCTTAGGTTGTAGCAGAATAGGTCAACGGTGCAAAGAGTGTGGGCACCGCTTGATGAGAGGATTCATGTATGCCATGGCTTACACTACTCAAAACAAACTAGTGGAATCCAGACAGGCTACATGTCCCAGAGCGCCACAAGTCTCTCGCAAGACTTGCATTTTTGGCTGCCATTATAGATTCGTGAAGTATTTGTGTTTGGGGGGTGCTTGTTTCCAGAGATTGTAACTCAAAGAGCTACAATATGGAGTTATGAAATACTGGATACAGAGACGTATTCTGGGATAATGTTGAAGATCAAGGATTTATACTTTAAGTGCATGCTATTACTGTGGAGTCATCCTTATGAGGATTATGAACTCTAACTTTTCATGTATTATCACAGAGGAGTGAAAGGAATCCTCAGCTCGTACAGACCCTGTTTTTATTCCTTTTGAGTCACTTATGAGATAAGGTTTGGGGAAGTCATTGTTTGTTGTCAAAAGGGCAAGTGCACTACAGATGTGTATTTATTATATTACAGGTATTGGCTGATACACTGAGAATCATTCAGATTACAGATTTAATTTACAAATCACTGAAGATAGCTATATAGAAACATGTATTACAGTTTAGGTTATTTCTTGCTTCTATAGTTGCACTTTATTTTCTATTTCAGCTCTAGGAATATACAGTGTTTAGACCCACAACGGAAAGTCCTAGATGCAAAGATTGTCACATGGTATATCATATGCCATTATTGGAATAGCGGGATGGAGTTAAAATAATGAAAATTCTAAAAGAATTACTGCTGGTTCAGATAGCAATGCTTCTGCAGTGCAGATTAAGCACATCTATTGGAAGAGGCATAGTGATAACATTCAGTGTTTCTGTTCCCTCTCTTGTCTCATCCCTTTTCCCCGGGTCCACTGTTGCATAGTATCGTTTGTATAGTTATCAGTGGGTGCAGAAAAGTGTGAGGATTATTATCATCTTTGATGGATCTGGGTTGCCTGGTTAATGCAAGATTGACACCAAGAAGACAAAGAAAACAGCCTCTTGACTATAATGATTACAAGGAAAAGTGAGCAAGAACACAGCAGGAACACAGGAATTGATTGTAAGTTCCAATAGATGCAGTAGTGAGTAAAGCTTTCTTGAAGACAGTGTTTGTAAGTTTCATAAAAAAGCTCATGCTTGAGACAGAGTGCTGTAAGTTGATTCTCTGCCTAGCTGGCAGCCAGTAGCTGTCAATTCTTGTTTGCAATAAAATATCAGATTTTTTCAGTTGGCTACTCTGTTGACTGCAAAATATTGTATACTCTGCAGTGTAGCCAGGGTGACTTCAGGCAACCCAAGGTACAGCAAAGAGAATTAGTTAATTTGCAATATAACTCATGTTGAGAGTACTTCAGCATGAAGCTCTCTGACTACCAGCAGTATACATTTTCTCAGGAGTTTAGGAGGTAGAAGAAGGAACATGAGACTGTTTTGTTTGCATATTTAGGGCAAACCAGTGCTTGATTTGTGAAAGAAAAAGTGACGGTGACTGAATCTCTGGTTAGAAGTGGAAGGCCGGTCCAAATAAACATCAGTGTGCCGAATACCAAGGCCAGTAGTCTTAAATCCTCTACCAGACACCCCCTTTTCTCGAACTTGCAGGTTTCTGCTTTCTATTTGTTATGGTTGTGTTGTCTTTTTCTTTCTGTGTTCTGCATGTTTTCCCTCTCTTGCACTCGGTAAATGTCTGACATGGGACAAATAAATGCTGATCCCCAAAAAATATTGCTGTGACCACCAGCAACAACCACCGGCTTAAATTAAGTGCAGGGGTAAACTCCTTGACATGAATAACACCAAGAGATTTAACCCTGGCTAAAGCCAGAGGAACCTCACCCATAGAAGAAGGCCAAATGCACCTTTGCAATCACTCTTTGTCGTTGTCTTTGCCAATGACCACAAGTACTGTTTTTTTGGTGCTCAACTTCAGAAAGTTGTGTTTTGGGTGCTTAAACTTTATAATAGCTACAAAAGAACACTCGTCCATGAAAAGTTTATGGGTGAGTATTGGACATGACCCTTCTTAGGGGATTTTCCTTCCAATTTCTGCTGTCTTTTGTTGCGTGACCTTAGGACTCTGGGCACTTTCCTACTGTACTGCAGTAGGAGAGGGCACGCACCCTTCCTACATATGCCAGGAAGGAGGCGCTCAGGTGCGTGGTTGCGGGGCCGCACCCAGGAGTGCCCTGTAAAAAGGTACACCACATACCCAGGGCAAGTACAACCCTGGCTACTAGTGGGACACTGCAATAAGTCCACCACCCACTAGAAGAGCCTGTCAACCATGTCTTAGGCCTGACAGTGCAGGACTGTGGGGGGCGCATGTGTGCCTGCGCTCAGGGTAGCCTCTCTCATGCCGTAGGCAACCCTGAGCAAGTCTTACGCTCCCTAGGGCAGGTACACTAAGTTGTGCCCTGCCCTGTTAGTGAAGAATCCCCCTGTGGGTTTTCTCTATCTAGAGGGTCGGTCTTTCCAATAGGGTGGCCTGACTTTCTTGTAGCGCCCTTAGGGCCCTGGGCACTATTCCCCTGGGTGTACAGAGTGGAAGTGCACATGCCTTCCTTCACTGGGTAGGAAGTGGCACTAACCAGTGTCCTGAGCCTATCATTGCAGGCCGCTGTGTGTGCACTTGCACAATGGTGTTCAATAAGTTACTGAGCCTGCCATTGTGTCCCAGTTGTGAACACTTGCACAATGGGGTTTTCATATATACTGAATCTGACCTAGCTTGCCTATATGTGCACACTAGCACCCTGGTGTTTTTATATATACTGAACCTGGCCTAGCTTGCCAATATGTGCACACTTGCACCCTGGTGGTTTCCCATATACTGAGCCTGGCACAGCTAGCCAATATGTGCACACTTGCACAATGGTGTTTTTTATATATACTGAGCCTGGCTGTAGAGAAATATATGTTTTGACCACTAACTTCATGTTGCACCACTTGGCACTTGGCTTAGCTGCCCACCGTCACATTAGTGTTCACTAGTTACAGACTCAGTTTAGCCTTAGATTCATTCTGCCTAGTGACTTTATCATAGCATTAGACACTGCCATGTTAAAGGCTGCCCGTAATTTTACACATTGTAAACTGTGCATTCTGTCTTGTTTGCGTGCTTTTTTCTCACCAAGGGCTTTGGTTGATAAGGATGTACTCAGACGGCAGGGAACGGCCTTGTTTTGACTTGACATCTTGGGATTGTGGCCAAACACCGATGTATTATTTTCAAAGCATACCTAAACTAGCCAGCATGTTTGAATCGCAAAAGGAGTTTTTTTTCCAGAAAGCTCCTTTGGTGTTTTTTAAGATATAAAACAGACCCAGTGCGACAGTGAGAGTGTCAGTGGCCTCAATCAGGATTCAGACGTCAGATGCCTGATATAGATTTACCCTGAGGGTAGAGATCTCTTTCTCTTTCGCAGTCGAACGGGGTCATCGGATTGCTGGCAGGAGAAAGATGAAGCACCTGACAGGCCCTACGGTGATGCATTTCTATTAATTATTTTCTTTGCATTATAATATAGATACATGTATTTGCTGTGTATATTGCAGTGGAGAATCATTTTGGTATGTTTTCATTTTATTGCTGTGACTATTTTTAAACGTGCGCTTTCAACATGCTAATCTCCTTTTAGGAACCTCGTGTAGTGAAATAATAAATGTCTTCTTTGGACTAAGAAGTGCATTCCAGAGATTTATTGTCAGTGTATGAGTAGTTCAGCTTGGTCATTAGTGAAAAGCAAAACAGTTGCACAACTACTCAACATGTACACACTTGCACAATGGTGTTTTTATATATACTGAGCCTGGGGCTACTTGCCAGTGTGTGCACACAGGCACATTGGTGTTTTCTTATGTACTGACTCTATCACAACAGGCTGGTATGGGCGCACTTGCACCTTTTTGGTGATCCTAAAATTGTGTCTAGCCTGCCCCTGCACCCATGTGTATTCTCACTACCCATGAGAGCTGCTCTGCCAATAGGTAACATGAAAGAAAGTTTGTAATGAATCCTGGCTGCAATAGTGGTTGTACTGCCATTTGTTAAATTTTGTTTTGACCAATGACTTTGTGTTTCACCACTGCGCATATTAGTTGCTCAATGTTCACCAGTAGCACATGGTATGTTTTGTTCAGTTTAGCCGCCTATGGGCTTTGACATTGCATTAGTCATTACATTCTGTATTCTGCCTATTGGCTTTGACATGGCATTAGCCATTACTTTCTGTATTCAGTTGAGCCGCCTATGGGCTTTGACATTGCATTAGCCATTACATTTTGTATTCAGCTCCGCTGCCTATTGGCTTTGACATGATATCATATATATTGCATTTTGTATTCAGCTCAGCTGCCTATTGGCTTTGACATGATATTATACATTGCATTTTATATTCAGCTCAGCTGCCTATGGGCTTTGACATGATATAAGACATTGCATTTTGTATTCAGCTTAGATGCTTATTGGCTTTGACATGACACTAGACATTGCATTTGATATTTAGGTTAGCTGCCCATTGCCTTTAACGTGGAGTTAGACATTGCAGTTGAGAATCCAAGCTGTATTTTTCCAAGCTGTGTTTTTGCACCAGAGAACCAAGATGTTTTTCTCACAGTAGACTAGACATGATAAGAGAGAGTACATGGGTGTTGTTTTTCTTCGCTAGAGCTTGGGAACAGGAGTAGTCTTGGAGACCTGGCCAGTCTCCAAAAGGCTTGCTCAGTTTCCCAGGTCTGAGAGGAGGGGGCACACCTTTGTAACGAATGTAACAGGCTGCAGAGAGTCAGATTCGAATCTGCCGGACCTCGTGCTGGAGCTTGGCGCCAGCTGCCAGCAATCCTGTGTGGGTAGATGAATCTCTTTCTCGCGGCTGACAAGGGGTCATCAGCTTGCAGACCTTAGAAAGATGAAGCTGTAAATAGTTTCCCACACGGTGAAGTATTTGTTTTGCTTTGCATTCAATATCTTATAAATATAACCTGCTGTGTATATTGCAAACTGATATATTTTGTTTGATTAACGCGGGCTTGAAAGCTACTAATTCGTCATACATAAAAATTGTGGTTGGGGAAGAATTAACAACAATAAAAGTCTTCTTTGAACTCAGAAGTGTATTTCTGGTGGTTTATGTATGTGCTTAGAAACTAGATAAGAGGAAAGCACTACAATTGGTACCAGAAGTGGGGCCGGTCATTAAGAGGTGATTAAGAGGGTGTTGACGAGTTGGTAGATTTCTAAGTGCACACTTTAAAAGTGTAATTGTTTTTGTTGTTTGGAGAATTACAGAAATTGTTTTTTTTTGGAGAATTACAGTAGCACGGCAGACCATGTCTGAGAATGCATGTGTTGGTAAACTGCCCGATGGTGCTCGGAAAAACTGTGAATTGTTTTCTGTTTGGGGAATTACAGATAGTGTTTTGAGAAATAATTTCTGTTGTACATATGTAGAAAATGTGTCTTTTGGAAGTAATGATGACAGAAAGGTCTGGATACCTTTATCTGCTTACAGAGAAATGCAGGAGAAATGTAGGAAGTTGGAACATGAAAATAGGAATTTACGTGAGCAAATTAGCCAGGATACAATAATTCGAAATAAGACTGAAAGTTATAAAACTGCTGTTGTAGAAGAATCTTTCTTTTCCCATTCCAGTAATGAGGGGGTTAAGACAGCTCCGAGCTGCACTGAGTTTTCGTGTGAGCCAGGGTTTTTGGCAGACAAAATGCATTCCTTAACTGATAACATGGACGAGAGAGACCAGAATGTGATTTACGAGTTACCGTTGCAAAATGCACAAGTAAAACCAAAGATTTTAGAGCAAGAGCCGACTTTCATTAGCTTGTTTGATTTTTGGAAAAAGAATAGCCCTCATTTGAGAGAAATCCTAACACTTTTGTATATGGTCACTGTGAAAAATTATATGCAGCTGCGCGCTTGTGATTTGGCAAATGAAATAATGCAGACTTTAGGTTTCTGCGCAGTGCAAGAAGGAAATACTTATGTACATGTAACTCAAGAACAAGGAAAGAAAATAGTGCCCCTAGCTAGAATCATACAATGGATCTGGTACTTGCAAGACAGGGCTAGAGTACCACAGGTAAAAAAGTTATCAATGAAGTTGTGTGCACCATTTGAATTCGTGTCTACTGAAGATAAAAAGCATGTTTGTTTTACTAATGATTCATTGACTGAAATGTTGTTTTCTGGCACAGGAGAAGGAATGGAGTTGTATAATGTGTGTCAGATTTTAAAGCAAGAGCTACGTGTCATTTTTACGCTGATTTTTGGTTCATTGCTAATGTTTTAGCACCTAACTGGTTCAATTACCTTGCAGATGTTAATGAGAAAAATTCAGAGAGAGAAGTGTTCACCCAGAATTCTGCCTTAGTGGGGATGGCTAAGTGGGTGCCCCAGAAATGTGAACAGCTGAGAGAAAAGGCCACTTACAGGTGGGCAGAGATGAGAGAGATGCACATTCCCCTAGATTTGATAAAAACTGTGCAGCACGCACAAAAGCAATCTGTCATGCAAGCAGTCACAGAGCAGTTGGGGAGAGGAACGTTACCAGGACAGGAATGGCAAAGTGATCAGGTTTTAGGGAGAGTGATTGCTGCAAATTACCAAGGAAAAATCGAAATTATGCTGATACCTAGAAAAGAATCTGATTAATTCAAACAAATTGGAGACAGAATGGCCCAAATTGGCAAAAGTGCAGTGAATGGAGGTTTGTTAAAGAAGGAGTCTGCCCCAGCCCTTCTGACAGTGCAAGAAAAGGGAAGCTGTGGCGCAGCAGATAAAAACCTCAGTGCTGATGTGTGGGCTGAAGCCCTAAGTGATCCTCCAGAACCTGCAGAAAATATAACAAAGGGCCTCAAAAACGTCCTGCTGATTATAAAACAGGGAAAGAAAGAGGAAGGGTGCAGTTTAAATGAAAAATGTTATTTGCAAGAAACGTCATACTTGTTTCTTTTGCAGATCCTACCACGTTTCGCCACTGTCCCTGAGTGTGCTGTGTGGACCCCCTTCCGGTGTGTGCGTGTGGGGTCGGGGAAGGGACCGAATCCCCAACCTGAACCTGGCTGAGTAAAGTGCCAGCACCATGGATCCATTTTGCGCAAACTGCGCCTTCGGTTCAAGTTCAACTTGTTTGATTGTATTCTTCCACTGGAACTAAGCTGTGTTTTTTTTTTTTTCCCTCTCGTATGGAACTCTGACTTTTGCTTATCTTCCAGCAAACCTTTCAGGTGGACCGTGCATCTTTTACATGAGTAGAACTCATGCCACATCAAATTGCTAACACTGTTGAATTAGAGACTCACTCAGAGTATAAAAAATTGCCCAGTCTTTTCTGTATAGATGTATCTGATGTAAAAGGTTATGAAATCAATGTGTTAATTCACTTCTATTGCTTTACAGGGATTGCTTTGATCATTCAAATATGACTTGCTGATAATGTTTTTTTTGTTTGTGCTGATGTTTTTTTGTTTTTGTTTGAAACAAGAGATATGTGAAACAAAAATTCATTGGTCAAAGGGCGGAATGTACTGCCATTTGTTAAATTTTGTTTTGACCAATGACTTTGTGTTTCACCACTGCGCATATTAGTTGCTCAATGTTCACCAGTAGCACATGGTATGTTTTGTTCAGTTTAGCCGCCTATGGGCTTTGACATTGCATTAGTCATTACATTCTGTATTCTGCCTATTGGCTTTGACATGGCATTAGCCATTACTTTCTGTATTCAGTTGAGCCGCCTATGGGCTTTGACATTGCATTAGCCATTACATTTTGTATTCAGCTCCGCTGCCTATTGGCTTTGACATGATATCATATATATTGCATTTTGTATTCAGCTCAGCTGCCTATTGGCTTTGACATGATATTATACATTGCATTTTATATTCAGCTCAGCTGCCTATGGGCTTTGACATGATATAAGACATTGCATTTTGTATTCAGCTTAGATGCTTATTGGCTTTGACATGACACTAGACATTGCATTTGATATTTAGGTTAGCTGCCCATTGCCTTTAACGTGGAGTTAGACATTGCAGTTGAGAATCCAAGCTGTATTTTTCCAAGCTGTGTTTTTGCACCAGAGAACCAAGATGTTTTTCTCACAGTAGACTAGACATGATAAGAGAGAGTACATGGGTGTTGTTTTTCTTCGCTAGAGCTTGGGAACAGGAGTAGTCTTGGAGACCTGGCCAGTCTCCAAAAGGCTTGCTCAGTTTCCCAGGTCTGAGAGGAGGGGGCACACCTTTGTAACGAATGTAACAGGCTGCAGAGAGTCAGATTCAAATCTGCCGGACCTCGTGCTGGAGCTTGGCGCCAGCTGCCAGCAATCCTGTGTGGGTAGATGAATCTCTTTCTCGCGGCTGACAAGGGGTCATCAGCTTGCAGACCTTAGAAAGATGAAGCTGTAAATAGTTTCCCACACGGTGAAGTATTTGTTTTGCTTTGCATTCAATATCTTATAAATATAACCTGCTGTGTATATTGCAAACTGATATATTTTGTTTGATTAACGCGGGCTTGAAAGCTACTAATTCGTCATACATAAAAATTGTGGTTGGGGAAGAATTAACAACAATAAAAGTCTTCTTTGAACTCAGAAGTGTATTTCTGGTGGTTTATGTATGTGCTTAGAAACTAGATAAGAGGAAAGCACTACAGTGGTTTGCAGTGGAGCTGCCTCATGATGTTTACTATCATTGGATTCACAAAGACACACCCCTTCTCTTGGTAGAGGTGGTTTTGTCAATAACACCCTAGTAATGCCACATCTAGAAAGTGGGCATTTCTATGTTCTAAAATCTCTTTTGTTTGTGTGATTTTAATTCAGCTTCATTCAAAAGGAATTGGGGAAAAGCACATCTGTGTATTCCTTAGCGACAGCTATAAAACTGCCATTTGAGGGCCGACTAGATAGATTGGAGGGAGAGGTTCTGACACTTGGCCTCTCTGAGCCAGATCATGACACCACTAAAGATAAAGATCTGCATTCCACAGTCCCATGGCAGATGGGACCGAAATTTCGGGGAGACATCCATGGTTCAAAGGGGAACCCTTTGAACCACCACCAACTTCAAAGGCACACTTGAGTATAACTACAAATACTAGACTTCAGAAACTTAGAGATACACTAGCAGGGATGTGGGACCAGTACAGCTGAACCATGTGGTGCACACTGTCAGAGGAATCTGTTCTGCACAGGAATATTTACTGTCCTTGGAAGGGGTTTGCCCACCCTTCCTGCATCGTGGCTGGCCTGCTCAGATTACCTCCTGCTGTGTGGCACTCTGAAGTGTGCTCTCCAAGGGATTGTTGGCCTGCCCCCTGTTCTGTCTGAAGATCTCAGGGGCATCAAAGACCTCCTGTGAGGGACCTACACCATCTACTGGTGTCATCTGGAGAGCGTTGCCCTTCTCCATGCTTACATCATTTGCTGGACTCCGCCTGTAGCAACAGTGTGAGCAGAGAATAAGTATTGCTCTTGGAGACTGTAATTGCCTGCTTTGGAGCCTTCAAGGTACGTCCCGCACTTACGGAGTGTGCCCCTTCATTGTGATGCCACTACACGCCTAAATGTCTTGTTTGTTGTGAGTGGGTTCACTAACTGCGGGACCACGCATGGCCCGCTTTTTTGAGCGCGCTGCATTTCTCTTGTGAGACGCCTGACTGCATGCTCATAGTGTGTGGTGCCAGACTTATAGATTGCGACCCACGGAGATGGGGTGCATCCAGAGTAGTGCCGCATTCTACCTCATGTGCCACCGCTGAACTTGCGTCTTTGTGTGTGACCAGATTGTGTGGTGCGACTCAAGTCATCACTTATCAGATGTTGTATCTCATTCCAGGGAGGAACGTAATTTGCATCTTTGTGTGTGACTGGATTGTCTGGTGCAACTCAAGTCGTTGCACTCCAGACGATGTGCCTCATTCCAGGGAGGTAGAGGAGTGAAGTTCTTTTTGTGTGACCGGATTGTCTGGTGTGACTCAAGTTATCATACACCAGACATTGTGCCTCATTCCAGGGAGGTACGACATTGGAGTTCTTTGGTGATCGTCCAGAATTGTCTGGTGTGACTCAAGTTATCGCGCACCAGACTTGTGCCCCATTCCGAGGAGGTACTGCATTAGAAACCTGTTTCATGTGTGATTGAATTGACTCGCGTGACTCAAGTCATCATGCCTAAAACGTTGTGCCTCATTCCTGCAAGGCACAGCATTGAGCACTTTGCATGTGGGATCGGAATAGTCTGGTGTGACTCAAGTCACTGCACACCAGATGTTGTGCCTTCTTCCCAGGAGGTGAAGACCTGGTAACTCTTTGTATACAACTGGAATTTTTGGGGCAGCTCAAGTTATCATGCCCCAACGTGTGCCTCCTTCCAGGGAGGTGCGTAATTGGTAAATATTTAGGTTTTAGAGTGCAAGGCTGGGCACCGCTGTCACTAGTGTGTGGCCCCAGCGACCCTCCCCCATGCTCTGCAGACCTTTGAGTGATTGTCCCGATTGGTGCCCAAACATCCATGTGTTAACTGTTGCCTGATCAGCTGTTATTTCTTCCTTCCCCCACCTTTTCCTCTGGATCCAGAGAAGTGTGACTTTTACTGCAAGCGGCCTAGAATCAGGGGGAAAAGGTTGCTTTCATGTTTAGCTCGTGGGGGGTCGGGTAGCAGTATTTGGTTGGTGGGTGGAGGGCAGTTTG
Source organism: Pleurodeles waltl (assembly GCF_031143425.1). Classification (NCBI taxonomy): domain Eukaryota; kingdom Metazoa; phylum Chordata; class Amphibia; order Caudata; family Salamandridae; genus Pleurodeles; species Pleurodeles waltl. The sequence goes on along the minus strand of NC_090451.1, from coordinate 75,862,661 downwards.
GGGCCCCAGGTGTCTGCGAGCACAATGACATTAACTGGCCAGATGCACGACATTAGGGTGCTAGGAACGAGTTTGTGCAAGTGTGTTTGTACGAGCTGCATGATATCCGTGGCACTGCGTCTCAGTATGGAGTAAATGTCAGTGAGTGTGTGCAAGTGATTGTTGAAACAACACAGTGATATTTGCGTACATGTTATTTCTTGGTAGAGGACTCGAACGTTTGGCATAATGTTTTACTTGTGAGGCACATGCCGCCAAACTACCTTAAAGTGCTGCAAGTCTTTGTATGTACATAGTGCTGCTAACGTTGTGAATCGGGGTGCACCCTGCAACAGTGTATTATTGCATTGGGGTAATCTCTAGGGTGAGTCTCGTGCTGACAACATTTGGCACCGCATGAGGGTGCTGGAAAAGAAAGTGATATTTTTCTCATAAGCACATATTGGTTATTGAGTTTATCATAGTTGGGCCTAGTATATGCCCAGGTTTACATGATGATCATGCCATGTAATGTGTGTGTTGAACGCCCAACTCTCTGAGTTCATCGAAATGAACCACATCCTGGACCTCTCCAAATCAGGCTTCAGATGCAACTACAGCACCAAGACCACTCTCCTTGCCACTACAGATGACATTTGCACCCTTCTCGACCGAGGCGAAACTGCTTCCCCCATCCTCTTGAACCTCTCAGCCACCTTCCACACTGCCTCCCACCACACCCTCTGTGCAAGGCTCCACAATTCCAGAATTCACGACAAAGCCCTAGAATGGATCCCCTTCTTCCTCACCGGCTGAACACAGCGAGTCAGATTTCCACCGTTCAACTCAGAACCCACAGAGATCACCTGGGGAGTACCTCAGGGATTCTCCCTGAGCCCCACCCCTTCAGCATCTACATGGCCCCACTTGCAGCCATCGTCAAAAGCCAACTACTCAACATCGTCTCCTATGCCAACGAAACCCAGGTGATTCTCTCCCTCACAGACAAACTCACAGTTGCCAAGAGCAGCTTCCACTAAGGGATGAAGGCAGTCGCCACCTGGATGAAGGACAGCTGTCTTAAGCTTAACTCAGACAAGACCAAAGTCCTCATCCTGGGCTCCACCCCCTCCGCACCCAGCTCCTGGTGGCCCGCAGCGCCCGGAACCACCTCTGCACCCACGGACCATGCACAAAACCTCAGCATTATCCTGGACTCCTCGCTCTCAATGAACCACCAAATCAGCTCTGTTTTGTCCTCCTGCTTCCACACACTCCGCCTACTTCATAAGATCCTCAAGGGGATCCCACCGAGAACAGGAAAATGGTCACTCATGCGCTCGTCAGCAACAAACTCGAATACGGCAACGCACTCTGCACCGGCTCCACCCGGAAACTCCTAAAGAAACTGCAGAACTTACAGATCGCCTCCACCAGACTCATCATGAACACCCAACAATGCAGCCACATCACTGGCCACCTGAGAGACCTTCACTGGCTACCTATCAACAAAAAATTATCTTCAAGCCCCTCACGCATACCTACAAAGCCATTCACAATGCCAGATCTGCATACCTCAACCACCACCTCTCCTCATACACTCCCACCAGACAACTCTGCTCCACCCAACTGACCCGGGCCACCATCCCATGGATCCAAAACACCACGGCTGGATGAAGGTCCTTCTACCTCGCTGCAAAGACCTGAAACTCCTTGCCTCTGCACCTCGGACAATCAACATTGCTGCTGCAATTCAGTAAGGGCCTCAAGTCCTGGGTCTTCAACTAAACCGCAGAGCCACCCCCATTCCACACTCAGCACCTTGAGACCCTTACCGGTGAGTAGTCGCACTTTATAAGAATCCTGATTGAGTGATTGAATACTTATTTTCTTTACAAGCACCTCCTGTAAGGTCTCTTTTGTGACGCTCAGTGTACTTGTTGTTTGGAAGTGCTGTGCCATTGCTTTACACATTGCCTCTGTGAAAAGCCTGACTGCTCTATGTCAAGCTACCCAAGGGTGAGCACAGGTTATACAGTGAGTGCAATCACCCACCACTGACGGGAGTGACAGGTTCTCTCTGGCTAAGGCCTCGCCTCAGCCAACCAGAACGTGCCACCTCCAACAATGAGTTAGAGAGAATTCTGACACCAAAACAACTGGTGACAGACCTAGTTTTGTGGAAGCTCACTCACAGGAAAAAGCAACAGCCATTTCAGTCAAAGCCCAGATTACCTGGAGTAATAACCATTCCCATTAAACTTGACATTATATATGTCAAATTAACATTTTCTGTAGAAACAATTTTATATTATTCAGTAAAGATCCTTAGATTTATGTGAGCTTAATTATTACAACTGTAGGTTTATGTTATCAATAAGAGAAAGAAATATGAGGGGGCATGGCTGAGGTGTCAAGATGGCGGTCGCACTTTAGGAGTGTTCCGGACCTCCCGTCATCAGTGCCCAGATCACTGGTATTGCCGGTATTAGATAGCTTCCTGAAGACTTCAGGACCCCCTTTCAGGTGAAAGTGGCGTTGTGGAAGGGCTGCGGTCAGCGAAATGCAGCTGCTTTGATGCCACTGCCACATTACAAAATGGCGACCAATGTTTTGAAGAGCCCAGCCTGGACTGAGCCCATTTAGCGGGAGGCATCGCATCACGGGACCAAGGAGCTCGGTAATCCTCAACGCAATGTGTGAGCAATCTGACGAGTTTGGCGGAGACACACTCTCCCGCCCCCTTCCCCTTCCACCTCACTTGCCGCTGAAGGTACTGACAGCCCGTAAGACGGACCGGGTGGGGGCTGGGAGGGTATGGGGGGCCGGCGCTGACCATTGTACTCGGTGGCACAGCACCGGAAATAGGGCGGTGGACCTCATACTGAAGCAGTGAGATCAGCGCCACACCTGGGTCCCCCTTGTTGGTGTCTTGCTGGCCTGGCACCCCTACCTTCTTTTGCATGGGTCTGAGGACTGCAGGAGTCTGCTCTATGCTGCTGCGCGACCGCCCTCCCCCCCCCCGGAGAGTTGTGCCAGGGCGGAGCAGGTGGAGGAGGGATTGAGGATGCAGCGCACCTGGCAGGTTCCTGGCCTAAGCCAGGGCATGCATGGTAGTTGACCCTGAGGGCACAGGGGTAGCACCAGAGTGTGCCTAAGGTTGGGCCTTTAACTGGGGTTCAGCACGTGATCAGAGAGAGGAGGAAGCACCTGAAACAGGGCTCGCAACCCAGATCTGCCCTGGTATGGGGAGGGTGGGTGCTTGAAGTCTTTAATAGCGCCCCTGGGGACTGCAAACCGGCCTGAAGGACGACCAAATATTCAATGACTGGATTGGCCGGTGGCCAGATTCTACTGGCTGCCTGACACTAACCACAGGGGCCCTGGGGCTCAGGTGGCGGAGACTGGTGCACTGTGATGACGATGAACTGTGGATACCCCTGTTGATGGCCTGGGAGAAATACCCCCCTGGGTGACTTGGAAGTCTTTCCTCACTTTCACTTTTACCGAAAAGGGCTTACCTTGGCCCCCAGACTCAGCTGCTCATGCTACCACAGGAAGTGGTAAACAGGTCAAGCCCCAGAGGTGCGCTTTGGGTTAGCCATGGAGTGGTGTTGGTGCTGCTGAATGGTGAAATGGAGTGTAGGGGGCGACTTCTGGCCACACGAGATGGCGAAGGTGGTACCGTGCCCCATAACTGCCTGCTTGGATGGCGCATATGTGGGATTTCCACTAAGAACCCTACTGGCTGGGGCGTCTCCGGCAATCCATCAAATTAGCCTCCCTGGTTAGGAGCGGATGCCCTATCCCCAGAGTCCAGCTGCTCTTGCTGCCATGAGGGGTGGAAAGCGGGTTGAACTGTCGCAGCACACATTCATGGCTGGTGGCAAAACTGACATGGGCAGAGATAAGGCATCCCGCTCCTCAACAGCTCAAACATGCATGGACCAATACACCACTTGCCAACCTGTGGTCCCCACGTGTGGGGCTGAGTCTGGAACGATGATGACAACCATCCGGAGATCTGGTTATGATCCTCTCGGTGATCCAGTCATGACAGGAGGCTGTTGAAACAAAGATTGGAGAGGTCAGGGTGGATGTGGGGCTACCGCGCCAAGACCGCCGTAATGCAAAGGCCAGGATTACGGAAGCAGAAACAAGACTGTGCGATGTGGAGAATGAGGTGAAGACCCTCAAGTCCCAAGTTTCAGCTCTTCTGGCATGTACTTTGGAGTTGCACCGACGTGCAGAGGATGCTGAAAACCGATCACAGCACAATAATGTATGCATAATTGGCATTCCTGAAAATGTGGAGACCCAACCCATGGTGGATTTCCTTGAAAGCTGGTCTAAAACCTGGATGCCATTCACCAACCTCTCATTCTGGTTCGCGATTGGGCGGGCACACCATGCCTTGACCGCAAAGCCCCCGTCGGGCTCAACTCCCAGGCCAATGATAGTCCATTTTTTCAACTTGCAGGACAGAGATGCAGTTTTACAGAAACCTGGGCCCATGACAATCTTTGATGTGGGGATGCCAAGGTCCTCCTGTTTCCAGTCTATACAGAAATCCAACAACAGCGCAGGTCATACCTTGAAGTTAAGCAGAATCTCAGCGTGATGGGGATACCATACCCTCTCCTTTTCCCTGCTCGACTTCTGTCTACAACAGCAAAACTTGGTTCTTTGAGACACTGGCATCCGCATGAACATGGCTCTCAGAGAAATGTCCACTGGCCTGCCCTGGGTAGAGCCCTTATTTCTAATCGCCTGAGCTGAACTGTATCGCATTAATGTCGGACCCAAGACTCTACTGAAATGTCCTCGCTCTCAGAGACGTAAGCCATCCCAGCAAGCTATGTCCATGTCTCTGCCGCCCAGACCTCAAGAAGGCTCACCACTGGAGACAGCTATTGGAAGGGCTGCCGTAGGTTATGGCTCAGAAATCCGTGTCAGGGATGCGCTTGGAGAGGCTCTCCCCTGACAAGGCAGACTCAAGCAGTAATACCAACTTATCCAGAAGTCCCACAATTTAACACTCCTCCTGTGATCAGGTCCCGAGACCTGATAATCGCGTGTTACAAACTTGTCTACTCTCAGGGTGATCTGTAGGCCAACTGTAATTCTACATCATGGAGGGGTCGGCCACTGTCCATTAGTTTGGTATTAAGATTTCTAAGGAATGTTTGTTATATACTGACGACAAATGCTTCTGGGGGAAGTATAGGGAAGGGCGGGAGCTGGGGGGAAGGAGTGTAAGTTGAATGGCGAGTTCATGTTTTTGTTGGTTTGGGTATACATTTGATACCTTTTCTTTGAATCTTTTATGGACACAGGCACACACCTACAAGGGGCAGACACAACCTTCTTGATATTTGCAATGCCAGAGGTCTTCACAGATTTGATGCAAAGCAGTGGGGTGGGGGTAGAGTGTTGGTTCCTCCCAGAAACACTTTGGGGGTGATTCTGACCCCGGCGGTCCTTGACCGCCGGGGCCAGGGTCGGTGGGAGCACCGCCAACAGGCTGGCGGTGCCCCGCAGGGCATTCTGACCGCGGCGGTTTGGCCGCGGTCAGAAGAGGAAAACCGGCGGTCTCCCGCCGGTTTTCCGCTGCCCCGCCGCCATGGGGATTCAGACACCCCATACCGCCATCCTGTTCCTGGCGGTTCGCCCGCCAGGAACAGGATGGCGGTATGGGGTGTCGTGGGGCCCCTGGGGGCCCCTGCAGTGCCCATGCCAACGGCATGGGCACTGCAGGGGCCCCCGTAAGAGGGCCCCACAAAGAATTTCAGTGTCTGCTTTGCAGACACTGAAATTAGCGACGGGTGCAACTGCACCCGTCGCACCTTCCCACTCCGCCGGCTCCATTCGGAGCCGGCTTCCTCGTGGGAAGGGTGTTTCCCACTGGGCTGGCGGGCGGCCTTTTGGCGGTCGCCCGCCAGCCCAGTGGGAAACCCAGAATAACCGCAGCGGTCTTCTGACCGCGGTGCGGTATTCTGGAGGGGGGAACTTTGGCGGGTGGCCTCCGCCGCCCGCCAGGGTTAGAATCACCCCCTTTATTCTATCACACACGTCAAATAGTAGGCCCCTTCCAAGCTCTATTGTGGAACGTTAATGGTCTCCTAGACAAGGTAAAGCATGCAGCAGTACTTATTTTTGCCCAGCATCACCGTCTGGATGCCCTTATGTTTCAGGAAACCCACCATTTCAGGGAATGCTGCCCCTTCCTGACCTGCTGAGGCTAGGATGTAGTTCATCATGCCGGTTTTACCCAGGGGGTGGCTATTTTCCTACTGTGCACCTTTCCTATGGTGGTTGACAAGTTGGTAAGGAATAAATAAGGGGGATTTGTGGCTCTGACAGGTACACTGGAAGGGTGTATGATTAATCTAGTGAGTGCATATGCCCCGCCAGCAGCTTTACAAGTTTTCTTGAAAGATCTCTTTAAATGATTACTGGATCTACCCCATGGACTGATGCTGATAGGCGGGGATTTGAATGCTGTTCCTGACCCTATGAAGGATACATCAAGCCCCCCCTCCACCTCTAGATACGGTACTGCACGCCACCTATCGGATTGGCTACATCTCTAGGGCTATGTGATGTATGGAGGGCATGGAACCCACAAAGCTGAAAATTTACACACACCTCAGCAGCACATCAAATGCAATCCAGAATAGATCTTTTCCTCATGCCCGCCATTGACTGCGGTACTCTTACCCACATCCAAATTCTTCCAAGAGGCATCTTCGACCATGTCACTCTTCTCATAGGTATTTTGTCCACTCTGTGGTGCCTAATGCCTGGCATCTACAAAGCAAATGTTGCCTTCAATATGTGCAGACAGAACTTCAGGCATACTTTGACATTAACGATGGCTCAGTCTCATTGCCGGGAGTCCTCTGGGCTACTGGTAAGGCGGTGATACAGGGACTTGCCAAAGATTTTTTACGCTCCCAAGAGCGGGAGTGCATGTCACAAATTACTCAACTAGAGGCCCAGGCCTACGACTTGAAATTTCCTTGGCAACACATCCATTGGAAGCAGTTTCCCATCAATTGACATTAGTAAGGAAGGAAATATGTATCAATTGATGGAGGTGACCAAATATCTATGGCAAGCCTCTACAACCCGAGTATATGGCTGGTGGGATAAGAATGGGAAACAACTTTATTGTCTGGTCCCCCGTCATCAGTTGTCCAGAATTGTGCCTGAAATCATAGACATAGGGGGTAATAGTGTAAACACATTCCCCGGGGTGGCCGGAGCAGTTTCTGGCTATTACCAGGGACTCTATACTGCTTCCTCAGCTGTCAGCCCCATCTATGTTTGCTCAATGTCTCGAGGAGGTACCCCTCCCCAAGTTATACTGGACGAGCCTATCACAAGCGCCGAAAGAACCTCAGCGATCTCCTTTCTTGCCTCAGGGAAAACTCTGGGTCCCGACAGCTTACCTGCTGAATACTATGTGGCATTTCAAGAGGTCTTAACAACCAGGCTCCTCACCCTCTATGGTGAAGTTGACCAAACAGGTGCCTTCCCGCCTGAGTTGGACACAGCTACCATAGTGGCTATCCTAAAGACCAACCCCCCGAGCCTGCACTGACTACCACCCCATCTCACTTATTAACAGAGAGGTTAAGATCTATGCCACAATTTTGGCAACCCCTCTTAAGTGAGTGCTGTTACTTCTAGTTCACCCTGAACAATGTGGGTTTATGGTAAACTGTGGCACTATATCCGTCGCCTTCAAGTGGCCTTGGACCACCATCAACTGCCTTCGGATCTTGCGCTACTCTTTGTGGACTTTGAGAAGGTATTCAATACGGTGGACTGGAAGTATTTGCAGCTGGTTATGAGTCGGGCTGGGATGGGACCTCTTTTTCACAGATTAGTGCAGGCTTTATATGTCAACCCCATGGCCTGTGTCCAGATTAACAGTACCCTTTCCCACACCTCCTACCTGCTGTGGGACCTGCCAGGGCTGCCTCCACTTCCCTCTTCTTTTCGCCCCGGCAGTTGAGCCATTGGCACAATTGGTCAGGAGTGATTCAATCAATCAATATATATATATTTTTTTCAATCAATTAGTGCTTGCAAAGCGCCACTACTCACCCATTAGGGTCTTAAGGCGCGGGGAAGGAGTAGTGTGTACCGGTGAGGTAGTTATTAGAAAAGCCATGTCTTCAGTTCCTTCGTAAAGCTGAGGAGGGAGGTGGTTTGTCTGATGTGGAGAGGAAGGGTGTTCCAGGTGGTGGCTGTGAAGTAGGAAAAGGATCATCCTCCTGTTCTGGTTTTCCTGATGCGGGGTACTTCTGTGAGAGAGAGCTAGGCTGAACGTAGGGCCCTGTGGGGTATGTGGAGGTTAAGTCGCTGGTTCAGGTATGCTGGTCCGGTGTTGTGGAGGGCTTTGTGTGCATGGGTGAGGATCGTGAAGGTGATTCTTTTATTCTATGGGAAACCAGTGCAGTGTACGCAGGTGTTGTGAGATGTGGCAGTGTCGAGGTAGATCGATCATTAGTCTGGCGGAGGCGTTCTGGATGTTTTGTAGCTTGCGGGTGAGTTTGTTGTTGATTCCGGTATAGAGTGCATTGCCGTGGTCCAGTCTGCTAGTGATCAGAGCGTGTGTGACGGTCTTTCTATGTTCGAGGGGGGTCCACTTGAAGGACTTGCGTAGGAGGCAGAGGATGCGGAAGCAGGTGGAGGGGACTGAGTTGATTTGCTGGTTCATTCTGAGGTTGGAGTCCAGGATGATTCCGAGGTTGCAGGCTTGGCTGGTGGAGGTGGCCGGTTTCCAGGGTTGGGTGGCCACCAGGAGTCGCTCCAGGCGTTGGTTTGAGGGCCCATGATGAGTACTTCTGTCTTGTTAGTGTTGAGTTGAAGGCACCTGTTTCTCATCCAGTTTGCGACTGCTTCCATGCCTTTGTGGAAGTTGTGTCTGGCTGTGTTGGGTTCATTGGAGAGGGAGAGGATGAGTTGTTTGTCAGTGGCATAGCAGATGATGTTGGTTCCATAGCTTCTGATGAGGGTGGCAAACAGGGGTCATGTAGACGTTAAACAACGTGGGGCTAAGGGAGGATCCCTGGGGCACTCAGCAGGTGGTGGGTGTGGGGTGTGCAAGGAAGGGGGTGAGTCTTACATGTTGAGTTCTGCCGGTGAGGAAGGATTGGATCCAGTCGAGGGCCTTGTCTCTGATGCCGGTTTTGTGGAGTCTTCTTATCAGGGAGTGATGGGAGACTGTTTCGAAGGTCGCCGAGAGGTCTAGTAGGATGTGTGTCGCTGTCTCTCCCTTGTCCAGCAGGGAGCGGATGTTGTTTGTTGTGGCCAGGAGGGCGGTTTCGGTGCTATGGTTTTTCCTGAATCCCGATTGGGAGATGTTGAGGATGTTGTGGTCTTCTATAAATGTGGCGAGTTGGCTGTTGTAGGAGGCTGGCCTGGCTTATAGTGGCTACTTGGTGGTACTTACACCTTGTGCCAGGTCCAATTATCCCTTATTAGTAGATTAGTAGTGTTCTAGCAGCTTAGGCTAGTAGAGGTAGCTATAGCAGAGCAGCTTAGCTGAACTAGGAGACATGCAAAGCTCCTACTATACCACTTATATCATATAGCACTATATCCTAAGAATCACAATACTCAGAGTTCCTAAAAATAAAGGTACTTTATTTTAGTGACAATGTGCCAAAAATATCTCAGAGGATGTACTCCCTTAGGAGATAAGTAAAATACACAAAATATACACACAAACCAAAATCACGTAAGTAAACAGTTAGAAAAGTAGTGCAAACAGTGTAGAATACAATAGGATGCAATAGGCCTAGGGGCAACACAAACCATATACTAAGAAAGTGGAATGAGAACCACTTAGGGACCCCTGGCCTAGTGTAGTGTGTAGAGGGTTGCTGGGAGTGTAAGAAAACACTAAGGGTGTCCAAGATACCCCACTCCAAGACCCTGAAAAGTAGGATAAAGTGATATTACTTCCCCAGAAACACACTAAAGTCATGATAGGAGCTTCTGCAAAGACCACAACAGACTGCAAAGCACTGAAGACAGATTCCTGGACCTGAGGACCTGTAAAGAAAGGGGACCAAGCCCAAGAGTCACGAAAGTGTCCAGGGGGGGCAGGAGCCCACTAAACCCCGGATGAAGGTGCAAAATGGCTGCCTCTGGGTGGAAGAAGCTGAAGATTCTACAACAACAGAAGAAGCGAGGAACTTCTCCTTTATACAGAAGATGTCCCACGGAGTGCTGGAGGATGCAGAGTTGTTTCTTTGGAGAAAGACCACAAACAAGCCTTGCTAGCTGAAAAGGTCACAGTTGAAGAAAAAGGGTGCTGTCTAGGCCCAGGAAGGACCAGAAGGTCGACACTTGGAAGAGGAGACAGAGGGGGCCCTCAGCAACGCAGAGAGCCCATGCACAAGAAGGCAGCACCTGCAGAAGTACTTGAACACGGGCTCAAGAAAACTGAGCACGGCAGTTATCTCAACACTACAAAAGAGGGTCCCGCAAAGCCGGTGGTCAACTCAGCGAGTTGAGCAATGCAGGACGGAGTGCTGGGGACCTGGGCTGTGCTGTGCACAAAGGATTCCCTGCAAAAGTGCACAGAAGCCCTAGCAGCTGCAGTTCACTCAGTACACAGGATTACTGTCTGGAGAGGGGAGGCAAGGACTTACCTCCTCCAAATTTGGACAGTTAGACCACTGGACAGGCTGGGTCACTTGGGTCCACCATCTGTGTTCCAGGGGCCACGCTCGTCATGATGAGAGCGGTCCCAGAGTACCGGTGATGTTGAAGTTTGGTGCCTGCTGGAGCAGGGGGAAGATTCAGTCGACCCACGGGAGATTTCTTCTTGGCTTCCAGTGCAGGGTGAAGACAGACAGCCCCCAGAGCATGCACCACCAGGGAACAGTCGAGAAAGCCGGCAGGATTAGGCGCTACAATGTCGCTGGTAGTCTTCTTGCTACTTTGTTGCAGTTTTGCAGGCGTACTGGAGCAGTCAGCGGTCGATCCTTGGCAGAAGTCAAAGAGGGAGATGCAGAGGAACTCTGGCGAATTCTTGCAAGTCATTATCTGAGGAAAAGCCCACAGGAGAGACCCTAAATAGCCCTCAGAGGAGGATTGGCCACCTAGTCAGGTAAGCACATATCAGGAGGGGTCTCTGACGTCACCTGCTGGCACTGGCCACTCAGAGGCCTCCCTTGTGCCCTCACACCTCTGCAATCAAGATGGCAGAGGTCTGGGACACACTGGAGGAGCTCTGGGCACCACCTCTGGGGTGGTGATGGACAGGGGAGTGGTCACTCCCCTTTCCTTTGTCCAGTTTCGCACCAGAGCAGGGGCTGGGGGGTTCCCTGAACTGGTGTTGACTGGCTTATGCAAGGAGGGCACCATCTGTGCCCTTCAAAGTATTTCCAGAGGCTGGGGGGGGCTACTCCTCCCCAGCCCTTAACACCTATTTCCAAAGGGAGAGGGTGTAACACCCTCTCTCAGAGGATATTCTTTGTTCTGCCTTCCTGGGGCTGCGCTGCCCAAACCCCAAGTGGGCATAAGCCTGTCTGTGGGTTGGCAGCAGCAATAGCTGCAGTGAAAACCCCAGAGAGCTGGTTTGGCAGTACCCGGGGGTCCATGGTGGAGCCCCAGGGATGCATGGGATTGGCACCCCAATACCAGACTGGGCATGGGTGGACAATTCCATGATCTTAGACATGTTACATGGCCATATTCAGAGTTACCATTGTGAAGCTAGATATAGGTAATGACCTATATGTAGTGCGCTTGTGTAATGGTGCCCCCACACTCACAAAGTCCGGGGAAATTGCCCTGGACTATGTGGGGGCACCTTGGCTAGTGCCAGGGTTCCCTCACACTTAGTAACTTTGCACCTAACCTTCACCAAGTGAGGGTTAGACATATAGGTGACTTATAAGTTACTTAAGTGCAGTGCAAAATAGCTGCGAAATAACGTGGACATTATTTCACTGCAGTGGCAGTCCTCTGTAAGATTTGTCTGAGCTCCCTATGGGTGGCAAAAGAAGTGCTGCAGCCCATAGGGATCTCCTGGAACCCCAATACCCTGGGTACCTAGGTACCATATACTAGGGAATTATAAGGGCGTTCCAGTGTGCCAATTAGAATTGGTAAAAATGGTCACTAGCCTATAGTGACAATTTTAAAGGCAGAGAGAGCATAAGCTCTGAGGTTCTGATTAGCAGAGCCTCAGTGACATAGTTAGTCACTACACAGGGACACACATTCAGGCCACAAACTATGAGCAGTGGGGTCCTGGCTAGCAGGATCCCAGTGAGACAGGCAAAAACAAACTGACATACAAGTAAAAATGGGGGTAACATGCCAGGCAAGACGGTAATTTCCTACAGCTGGTGACTGTTTTTTCGATGTCTTTCGTAGGAAATGGGAGTAGGGACATGGGCCTGAAGTTTTTGAGGTTGGTGGGTTCTGCTGAGGGTTTCTTGAGGAGGGGGTTGATCTTGGTGTGTTTCCAGTCGTCGGAGAAGGTGGTGGCAGCTAGTGAGCAGTTGAAGGTGAGGCGGACCTTGGGGGCGATGGTGTCTGCAGCTCTGTTGAAAATGTGGTGGCGGTATGGGTCCGTGAGTGCCCTGGAGTGTATGGATCTGATTGTTCTCAGCGTATTATCTGTGGTGAGGGGGGTCCAGGTGGTGATTGTTGGTTTGTTGGTGTTGGGATTTGGTAGAGGGAGTTCTGTGCATAGGTCATCCTTGCTGAAACTGTCGTAGATGGTCTTGATTTTGTGATGGAAGTAGGAGTTGAGTTTGTTACAGAGGGTCTGTGAGGGTGGGATGTCCGTTGTTTCACTGTTGGGTTGGGCGAACTCCTTGATAATGCTGAAGGGTTCCTTGCTGCTGTGTGCGTGTGAGGAGATTCTGGGGGTCCTTCTGACCTCGGCGGTAAAAGGCTCTTACCGCCGGTCAGAAGACCGCCATTCTACCGCCGCGGCCGCGGTAAACCGCCACGGTCATTCTGACCCACAACTGCCAAGCCGCCAAAAACCCGACATCCACGGAAGGCCGCCTCATCAGCGGTCAGCGATAAACTGGAGATGACCAAACCTCCACCGTCACGCCAACACAAACACGCCCATGCCATTACGACCCACGAATCCACGCGGCGGTCTTTCAACCGCGGTATTCCATTGGCGGTACACACCGCCGCGGTCAAAATACACACCCAGCTCCAAAACACAGCCACATTGGACAATTTGAAATACACACACCTGATACACATACAAACACCACTCCCACACATCCAATCAACTATAAAACACACACCCACATCACCCACAAACCCCCACAACTAGAAATTCGGAGAGAAGGCGAGAGATAGAGAGAGAGAGAGAGCACAGCTATCGAAAACCCCAACACACACAGGAACACAACTTCATCACCCACACTACATCCATGCACAAAACACCACACACCACCACACACACCACACTCATCACCACAAACACCACCCCACACCACCCCATGGCACCCCAAAGACACCCCAGGTTCTCGGACCAAGAACTCAGGGTCATGGTGGAGGAAATAATTAGGGTAGAGCCCCAGCTATTCGGCACACAGGTGCAGCACACCACAATAGCCAGGAAGGCGGAGCTATGGCAAAGGATCGTCGACAGGGTCAATGCTGTGGGACAGCATCCCAGAAACCGGGAAGACATCCGAAAGCGCTGGAACGACCTACGGGGGAAGGTGCGGTCGATGGTGTCAAGACACAACATCGCTGTGCAGAAGACTGGCGGCGGACCCCCACCCACTCCACCCGAATTCACAGCATGGGAGCAAGAGGTCTTGAACATCCTGCATCCTGCGGGCCTCGCTGCAGTAGGCGGAGGAATGGACTCTGGTAAGTCTAATCTCAACTACCTTACCCCCCCAACCACCAGCATGCCAACCCACCCCCCCACCCTCACCCCCAACCCCCCAGCACACATCCTCCCTGTCAATGTCTCACCAGCACAACCCACCCAACCCAACACCAATCCCTGAATGCCAACACAAACCATGGACACCCATCACCTAAGCATGACCACTGCACATACCCATCCCCCCCCCCCACAAACCACCCTCACAACTCCTCCCACAAGGGAATGCCAGCACTGGGGGACAAGGGCACCCACAAATCGCACGCCATGGCACACACAGAAGCAATAACCATACTCTTTTACCCCTGCAGGGTCCGAACGCCAACACACCGGCCAGGAGGGTCCAGATTTGTCCATCCCGCCCCCAGAACAGGCCCCCAGTGATGACAGCAGCTCTGTCGACCTAGAACCTGATGACCAGCCCAGACCATCGGGGACCTCTGGACAGTCGGTTCCCCACACACAGACACAGGCCACAGCAGACCCAACCCCCTCTGGGAATACCAGCACAGCTCCCACCCAGCGGGCCCATGCCTCTGTCTCCAGGACGCCTCAATCAGCGGTGTGTCCGCCACTACAGGGCACCCAGGCTGACCCACCACCCCAACAACAACAGGGACCTGGGTGCAGTGGTAGTGGGCACACCGTCCAGGGGACAGAGGCCCGGGGAAACAGGGGAACTGGGAGGGCTGCAGTGCGAGAGGGGGTGGACCGGCCCAGGGAACCCACTCTCCAAGAGGCCCTCACCACCATCATGGGAGCATACCACCACTCCCAGGAGACGATGGCGACGGTACTGGCCAGGTTCCAGGAGATCCAGGCACAGCAGGAGGAACGGTACATGGGGTTCAGAGACGAACTCAGGAACATAGGTACCGCAATGGGGACCATCGTCCTGGCCCTCAACCAGATAGTCACCACATTGCGGGACCATGTGGCACCCCAAAGGGCCCCTGTCACTAGCCCGGACCACGAACAGCCTACCACCTCCGCCGGCGCTAGTGGACAGGAGGCCCCCACACAACGACAGGCCACCAGAACCCCACCTCCTGCTGAAGATCAACCACCCCGCAAGCGGAACCGGAGATCTCACAAGAAGACAGAGTAGGATGCCAAGACCCCCGCCAGCAAACAATACCCCCTGATGTCATCCCACTGTCCCACATTGTCACCCTGTCCAACCTTGAACTGCCCCTGCTCCATCCTTCCACAGGCATATCGACAATGCACCTGTGCGACTGAGAACTGGTCTCTGCCATGGACATTACTCCACCCCCACCCATCACCGTTTTACTATCATGGACCCATATGCAGCACTTAAAATAAATCACCAATTGCACTTCAAAAATCAGGAGTCTGCTTGTATTCTTTACAAATCTATTACACATAACGGTGCAATAATGTTCAGTCACAATGTGATTACAACATACCAATGTCTATAAGCATTAGTCCATGGGCAAACAAAGCAGCAGTCACGCTGTGGGTCATACAGCTCTGAAAAGGGAAGGGAAAGTCAAAAATCAGTTAAAAGGAACTGGGGGGAAACACAGAAAGTAGAGATGCAGGAGGGCAGAAGTAAATGTAAAAAGGTGTGGGTGATTCTTACCTGTGTGCTACTGAAAATACTGTTGTATAACTGTGTCCCTGTTGTCCGTGTCGTCCCCGTCGTCTTCCTCCTCTTCACTCTCCACAGGCTCCACAGCTGCTACAACACCACCATCTGGACCATCCTCCTGCAGGAAAGGCACCTGGCGTCGCAATGCAAGATTGTGAAGCATACAGCAGGCCACGATGATATGACACACCTTCTTTGGTGAGTACATTAGGGATCCACCTGTCATATGCAGGCACCTAAACCTGGCCTTCAGGACCCCGAAGGTCCGTTCTATAATCCTCCTAGTTCGCCCATGTGCCTCATTGTAGCGTTCCTCTGCCCTGGTCCGGGGATTCCTCACTGGGGTCAATAGCCAAGGCAGGTTGGGGTAACCAGAGTCACCTATTAGCCACACACGGTGTCTCTGTAGCTGTTCCATCACATAAGGGATGCTGCTATTTCGCATGACATACGCGTCATGCACTGATCCAGGGAACTTGGCATTTACATGGGAGATGTACTGGTCAGCCAAACAGACCACCTGGACATTCATCGAATGGTAACTTTTTCGATTTCTGTACACCTGCTCATCGTCTTTTGGGGGTACTAAAGCCACATGGGTCCCATCAATGGCACCAATGATGTTGGGGATATGTCCAAGGGCATAGAAATCACCCTTCACAGTGGCCAAATCACCCTCCTCAGGGAAAACAATGTATCTCCGCATGTATTTAATCAGGGCAGACAACACTCTGGACAAAACCTTAGAAAACATAGGCTGAGACATCCCTGATGACATGGCCACTGTTGTCTGAAAAGACCCACTTGCCAAAAAATGGAGTACTGACAGAACCTGCACCAGAGGGGGAATCCCTGTGGGTTGGCGGATGGGGGACATCAGGTCAGGCTCCAGCTGGGCACACAGTTCATGTATAGTGGCTCAGTCAAGTCGGTATCGAAGTATAATATGTCGTTCTTCCATTGTCGACAGGTCCACCAGCGGTCGGTACACGGGAGGATTCATCCTTCTCCTCGCAAGTCCCAGCGGACGGTGCCTAGGAAAGACAACATGGAGCACAGAGTCAAGCAACCCACAGGTACGTTCACCCAGCTTGCACAGTAAACGAATCGCTATGCATTGAAAGGCTTGTATGAGTGGCAATGCAAGGCCTAGGCCTGTGTGACGCAGTAGCAATTAAGCCATGTGGGCCCTTGTAATGGCGGCTGCCTGACCTGAGAAGTGTGACAGTGGGATATGAGGTCAACGCACTGGCGTGGCACACCGTGGCGGTAGGCGGTCGTAGACCGCAGTACGAAGGCGAATTGGTTAACATTGAACCCTATGGGTCTCAGGAGCCAATGACGATGTGCGCCGGCGGTCGCGGACCGCCATTTTCTATCTGCTTAACCACTCCAGACCTGACCATCCACAGGAGAGGACCTATACTGCAAGTGCTGCTGTGACCTCGGTCTGGAAGAGACAATGGCTGCTGCGACTGGGGAAAGGGCCCCTGCCTTCACTTCAGAAGAGTTGGAGAAACTTGTGGATGGGGTCCTGCCCCAGTATGCACTACTCTACGGTCCTCCAGACCAACAGGTAAGTACACTGGGTGCAGATTGAATGGGCTATGCCTGGGTTGTGTATGGTGGATGTAAGATGGTGGGGTGGGGAGCGAATGAGGAGTGCAAGGCACGACAGATGAGAGCATGTGCCACATGGCAGGGTTGGGGAGGGGGGGCAATCACATCTAACATGCAGAAAAATGATGAAAATTCCTTTCCCACCCTGTACATGTCAAATAGGTCAGCGCCCATCAGAAAGTCGACATTTGGCGTGCCATCGCCAAGGAAGTCCGGGCCCTCGGGGTCCACAACAGACGGGGCACCCACTGCCGAAAGAGGTGGGAGGACATCCAGTGCGGGACCAGGAAGACCGCCGAGTCACTGCTGGGGATGGCCTCCCAACGTAGGAGGGGTGCCAGTCGTACCTTGACCCCCCTGATGTCCCGGATCCTGGCGGTGGCCTACCCCGATTTGGATGGGCACGTGAGGACATCACAGCAGACACAAGGGGGTGAGTACCAGCACATTCTGCTATTCTTACACTCAGTGGAGGCGTCTGGGTGGGGGAGGAGGTCTGTGGGTGACATTAGGCCAGGGCGCTTTCTGTAGTGTAGTCCCCTCCTTTAGGCATGGCCCTGTGCCCCCGCCCCCCACCTCTGTAGGGTGCCAAGTACAGCAATCGATGGTCCAGCATCACCCATGTGCACATTTGTTGTCCATAGACCTGTTGGTCTAGTCACAAGTACTGAGTAGTGTACCCCGATTGCGCGGCGTAGTGCATGAGGCTCCTGTGTCTGTCCTCTCCGCCAACGGTGTTGACAATGCATGCACTCAACCTGTTTTTATTTCTCCCCGCACCCTTTTTCTTTATCTTCTTGTGCATGTGTGCATTAGCATCATCAGGCAGAGGAGAATTGGCATCGGAGCACGAGGGAGCTGCAACTCACAAGGCCCCGGTGGGCCATGGTACAGACACCGAGGTCACCAGTGATACGGAGGGCGAGGGGAGCACCACAACAGGGACCCGTGGTGACACCAGCGACACCGACACGTCCTCGGAAGGGAGCTCCCTAGCGGTGGCGGCAACATCCGTGCCCCCTGCCTCAACAGGTACAGCCGCCACCCAGCGCACCAGCTCCGCCCTCCCAGCAGCCCCTCAGCCTTCGCTCCGTGCCCACTCGCCCAAGAAGGCGGGCATCTCCTTCGCCCCAGGCACCTCAGGCCCTGCCCCTGTTACCCCTGCTGCCCTCAGTGAGGAGGTCATTGACCTCCTACAGACCATCATTGTTGGGCAGTCTACCCTTTTGAATGCCATCCAGGGGGTAGAGAGGGAGTTGCATCGGAGCAATGCATACCTGGAAGGCATTCATTCGGGTCAGGCTGCCCATCAACGATCGTTCAATGCTCTGGCCTCAGCACTGACGGCAGCCATTGTCCCTGTTTCCAGCCTCCCTCTACTAACTGCCTCCACCCTGTCTCTGTCTCCTGTTCCTCAGCCTATCCCATCCACACCATCAGACCAGCCTGCACACACCTCAACACCCAAGGGCAGCTCATCCAGACATAAGCACCACAGATCACACAAGCATTCACCCAAGCAACACCCAGATGCAGACATGCCAACAGTCACTACCACCTCTGTGTCCCCCTCCTCCTCGTCTCCCTCCTCCCTCCCTGTGACGTCTCCACTCACACCTGCATGCACACCACCATCAGCCAGTACTTCCATCACCAGCACACCCTCCAGTACAGTCTGCACACGTGCAGTCACCACCCCCACTGCTTTACACGTCCCCTGTGTCCTCTCCCACTGTGTCTGTCACCCCCTCTTCCAAGACACACAAACGCAGGCAGCCACCCACCCCACAGCCAACCACCTCACCACAGCCTACGTCACAAGCACCTGCACCCAAAGACAGCACACCTGACTCTCCTACAACCACATCCTCTTCCTCCACTCCCATACCCACTACACCTACCCTTTACATTGGTCCTAAAAAACTTTACCTCTCCAAACATAACCTCTTTGCCCCACCTGACCCACCCCCTCCATCTGCTAAGAGTCCCAAGAGCACCTCAGCCACCACCAGCCCTGCTTCAAGTGTCACCATTGTGCACGGGTTTTGGAGTCCACCCTTTCCCAGCACAGATACATCGGCCAGCAGCAAGGGGACAGCCAGCCCCCCCCCCCCTGGAAAGAGGACCCGTAAAATCAAGGGCCGCCGCAAGAGGACTGACACGGCTGCCCCCAAGGAGCAAAGTCCTGGGCCGTCACCTGCCACAACATCCAGGGGAGGCAAGGGCCAGAGAGCCTCATCGAAGGAGGGCAAGGGCAGCAGGGCGGAGAAGTCAGCCAGAAGGGGCGCGGACCAGGAGGGCCCCACAAGCCCCATCCCGGGTGTGAGGGAGGACACCCACGGGCCCAGGACTCCGTCACAGAAGGGTCCAGCAACTGCACGGTCGGAGGGCGACTAAGCAGGGAGTCCTGGCCAGGTCTGGCTCCCTTGAATGACTGGACAGGCACCGCTGAAGAGGGCCCCACCGTGCAGAAAGGCACCGCTGAAGAGGGCCCGCCGTGCAGAAAGACACCGCTGAAGAGGGCCCCGCTGTGCAGAAAGGCACAGCTGAAGAGGGCCCCGCCGTGCAGAAAGACACCGCTGAAGAGGGCCCCGCCGTGCAGAAAGGCACCGCTGAAGAGGGCCCGCCGTGCAGAAAGACACCGCTGAAGAGGGCCCCGCTGTGCGGAAAGGCACCGCTGAAGAGGGCCCCGCCATCTCAAGCACCGCTCCGCTGGGCCCTTCCTGTCAAGCACCGCTCCGCTGGGCCCTTCCTGTCAAGCACCGCTCCGCTGGGCCATTCATGTCAAGCACCGCTCCGCTGGGCCTCGCCTTCTCAAGCACCGCTCCGCTGGGCCCTTCCTGTCAAGCACCGCTCCGCTGGGCCCTTCATGTCAAGCACCGATCCGCTGGGCCCTTCATGTCAAGCACCGCTCCGCTGGGCCCTTCCTGTCAAGCACCGCTCCGCTGGGCCCTTCATGTCAAGGACCGCTCCGCTGGGCCCTTCATGTCAAGCACCGCTCCGCTGGGCCCCGCCTTCTCAAGCACCGCTCCGCTGGGCCCTTCCTGTCAAGCACCGCTCCGCTGGGCCCTTCCTGTCAAGCACCGCTCCGCTGGGCCCTTCATGTCAAGCACCGCTCCGCTGGGCCCTTCCTGTCAAGCACCGCTCCGCTGGGCCCTTCATGTCAAGCACCGCTCCGCTGGGCCCCGCCTTCTCAAGCACCGCTCCGCTGGGCCCTTCCTGTCAAGCACCGCTCCGCTGGGCCCTTCATGTCAAGCACCGCTCCGCTGGGCCCTTCATGTCAAGCACCGCTCCGCTGGGCCCTTCCTGTCAAGCACCGCTCCGCTGGGCCCTTCATGTCAAGCACCCCTCCGCTGGGCCCTTCATGTCAAGCACCGCTCCGCTGGGCCCCGCCTTCTCAAGCACCGCTCCGCTGGGCCCTTCCTGTCAAGCACCACTCCGCTGGGCCCTTCCTGTCAAGCACCGCTCCGCTGGGCCCCGCCTTCTCAAGCACCGCTCCGCTGGGCCCCGCCGTCTCAAGCACCGCTCCGCTGGGCCCTTCCTGTCAAGCACCGCTCCGCTGGGCCTTTCATGTCAAGCACCGCTCCGCTGGGCCCTTCATGTCAAGCACCGCTCCGCTGGGCCCTTCCTGTCAAGCACCGCTCCGCTGGGCCCTTCATGTCAAGCACCGCTCCGCTGGGCCCTTCCTGTCAAGCACCGCTCCGCTGGGCCCTTCCTGTCAAGCACCGCTCCGCTGGGCCCCGCCTTCTCAAGCACCGCTCCGCTGGGCCCTTCCTGTCAAGCACCGCTCCGCTGGGCCCTTCATGTCAAGCACCGCTCCGCTGGGCCCTTCCTGTCAAGCACCGCTCCGCTGGGCCCTTCATGTCAAGCACCGCTGCTGGGCCCTGCCGTCTCAAGCACCGGTCCGCTGGGCCCTTCCTGTCAAGCACCGCTCCGCTGGGCCCCGCCTTCTCAAGCACCGCTCCGCTGGGCCCTTCCTGTCAAGCACCGCTGGCCCATTGACAGTGCCGGTTCTGTTTCGAGCTAGTGTTCACGCTGCACTCGGGGCACCCTGCCTCCTCCATTACCTGTGGAGTCTGTAATCCACCTGATGGCCTGTGTCTCTGCACTCCCCAGGATAGGATGGCATAGTGGGCAGACCACCCACTGTAGAGACTTGTGAGACTGTGGCTTCGCACTCCCCAGGATGGCACAGTGGGCAGACCACCCACTGTAGAGACTTGTGAGACTGTGGCTTTGCACTCCCCAGGATGGCACAGTGGGCATGGTGGACCCTTTGTGGATCTGGTGTCGTGGACTCATGTGGCTGAGGTGCCCCCCCTTCCCTTCCCCCTGAGGTGCCTGTAGTTTTGTCATCTGATGCCCCAGCAGTGTTCTCTCCAACGGACTCAGGTCTCCTGTGTGGGCTTTGCCCATGTGTTGATACACTTTGGCCCACGGACAGTGGAAATTTAAGTGACTGTGCAGGACTTATTGCCTATGTTTATCGGTTTCGCAATGTTCTTATTTGATTTTTTACAATTCATATTGCTATTTTACCATGACTTCAAAGAACCTCTTTTATACATAAATTTTGTTTCTCACTTTAATTATGTCTTTGCATAATTCCGGGGGGTTTGGGTGGTGTCATTGTGACTTGGTGCTCTGCATTGGTGTGTAGATAGTTGGGGGGGGGGAGGTCGCATATGTGTGTGCCCGTAAGCTTTCCTCCTCCCCCCTCCCCTGTGTCGTAGGTGCAGTACTCACCGTTGTCATCTGCGCCGGCGTTCGTACTCGTGGTAGATGAGCAGGTAGACAATAGCTGGTAGGATGTTTAATTCGGGTTCCATGCTGTTCTCCGTCCTCGTGGAGTGTGTATAGGTGAGCGTTTTCCCGTTCGTAGTCTGTTTCCGCCGTGTTTTTATCGGCAGGGCTCCCGCCCCGGAAAAGGTGGCGGATTGGTGAGTTGTGATAGTTTGGGCGGTACATTGTCTGCCGCCTGCCTGTTGGCGGTGACCGCCGCGCTGTTTGTTTGTGCCGCCGTGGCGGTCGGAGTGTTAAAGCGGCGGCCTGTGTTGGCAGTTCCCGCCAGGGTCAGAATTCCCTTTTTTTGACCGCCAGACTGTTGGCGGGTTGGCCGCCGCTTTAACACTGACCGCCAGGGTCAGAATGCCCCCCATTCTGTCTTGTATAGCTTTCTTTCTGGTGAGTCTGATGAGTTGATGGTGTGCAGTGGTGGCAACTCTGACGTTGCTATGGGCTTCTGTGGATTTGGTGTTTCTCCAGATTTTATTGAGGCGTGACAAGTGCATCTAGGTTCTCGGAGTTTGGGGTGAGTCAGCTGGCTTTCTTTGTGTGGGTGCTGCTGTTCTTTTTGAGGGGGCTATGGTGTTGGCGCAGTTGACAATCTATTTGTGGAAGGTACGTGCTGCGGTGTTTGGGTCGTCATTGTGTGCAATGGTGGGGGTGGCAAGGGCGGCGCTGAGCTGATCGTCGGTTATTCTTGTCCAGTTTCTATGTGATGGTTGGTGTTGGGGTCTGATGATGGTGGGTGTGTTGAAGGTGAAATGGGTGCATCAGTGGTCTGTCCATGGGAGTTCTGTGGTGTGACTGAAGGTAGTGGAGGTTCCTGTGGTGAAGATGGGATCTAGGGTGTGTCCTTCTGAGTGTGTTGGCTCCGTCATGATCTGTCGGAGTCCTATGTTGTGGAGGTTGTCTAGGAGGGATGTGGTGTTGTTGTCTTGTGGATTTTCGAGGTGGAAGTTGAGGTTTCCCAGTGGGGTGTAGTTGGTGGCTGTGATGGCTTGTGCGGAGATGCAGTCCGTGATGGTGTCAGCAAAGGGTGTACATGGTCCGGGAGGGTGGTAGATGAGGGTTCCCCTGATGGTGGATGTCGGGCTGGTGTGTAGCTGGAAGTGGAGGTGTTCAAACAGGTTTGTGGATTTATCGGAGACTTCAGAATGTGTGTTCAGGCAGAGGTTGGACTTGTGGATGATGGTGATTCCCCCCCCCCCCCAAAAGGCAGCTGGGGCAGTCTTTCCAGGTGATCTTGTATCCTTGGGGGATGGCTATGGCGATGTCTGGGCCTGAGGTGGTGTTGGTCCAGGTCTCGGTTAGGAACGCAACGTCCGGGGTGGTGCTGTTAAGGAGGTCCCAGATTTTGGTAACATGTTTATGGAGGGAGTGGATGTTGAGGAGAATGCCCTTCAGAGTTTTCGGGATCAGAGTGTTGTTGCGGGTGGGGTGTGCTCGGTCCAAGGTCTTGGTGGTGGTGTAAGTTTGGCGGCAGCGGAGGCAGCTGAAAGGACTGTGGGTGTTAGCTGGTGATTCTTGCTTGCAGTTGTTGTTGCGTCCTGGGTTGAGTGCGATGAGTGTTGCTGATGTGCAGAGATGGTGGGTGGCAGGGCCAGGGGTCCTGGTGCTGGTCGCGGACGGGTCGCTGCGACCTTGCCTTAGGCGCGGTCGCATAGCAGCCGCCATTAGGTAAAGAGGAGGGGAGGAGAGGACAGCTGGGAGGCGGGAGCAGGAAATGGCACAAAAAAGAGGAGCGAGCCGCGGGAGCAGCAGCGGTGGGAAGAGGGAACGAGAGGGAGAAGGGGGTGGGGCCGCAGGGGCAGCAGTGGTGGGAAGAGGGAACGAAAGAGAGGAGGCGGGAGGGGCCACAGGGGCAGCAGCAGCGGGAAGTGGGAACGAGAGAGAGGAGGGGGCCAGGATGCCGGGGCAGCAGTGCCAGGGAGAGAGAGAGAGGGGGGGAGAGTGAGAGAGATGAGAGAAAGAGCGGAGTTAGGGGACAAAAATGAGGAAAAGAGAGAGAAAGTGCAGAATGTGAAAGGCACAAAAGAAACAGCACACAAAAGAATAAAAACGAGGAGAAAAGAAAAAAGAGGCAGAGGGCAGCCTAGCAGAGCTCTCCCACTAGACACTAGGCATAAGGCGCAGGCAGAAGCCTGCGGGTAGAGGAGGGCATCGAACTACTGACAGAGGTCAGAGTTCAGGGAACAGAAGGGCTTCACTTTCCAGTGGAGCTAGGCTGTGGCAGAGCAGTTCACTGAGTGATTCTCTCTTTAAGGGCTGGAGATGGGACAGGGACCATGACGATGCATAGCACTCTATGTGAATGATGTCCTTCTATACTTGGCAGACACAGTCATCTGCGGCCCGCATAGTCTCCAACTTCTATGATGCATTGAATAGGCATTGGAACTCCAGATGAATCCTTCAAAATCGATATTGGTACCTGACACCATCACAAGACTGCTTTGCATGGCAAGAGACAGGCCCATTCGGCAGCTAAGCTTCAAATATCTGGGCATCTGGGTTGCACTTCTCCCTGATCTGGTCTGGTCCCTAAAACTCAAGCCATTGGCACAATGAGCTACTTCAAATATGGTGAGATGGAGGTCCCTCCCACTAAATGTTATGGGCTGTATATTTTCAGAACTTACTGTTACAGCTGCCGCGTCCCTGGTTCAGTGCCTTGGACAAAACCATAACATTGTTCCTCTGGCAGAGCATCAGACATCACATTGCATTACAACATTGTCAAAGAGGACAATATGATGGTGGGTTGGGAATGACTAATCATTATCTTTACTACTTGGGGACTCAGCGCCTTGTCGTACATGAGTGGATCAACGAGTGTGGTCGGAACTGGTGTATCTACTTGAGATACATTCCTTAGCTTCCCTCAAATAGTAGACCTACTCTACTGCTTTCTGATCCCCAGTAATATGGCCCTGGGGATCAAGATGGTTTTCACACCATGATGGATGGCCCTGTGGCACACTCCATGGATGAATACCCTGACCCAACAAACTACCCTTTGGAGGGGTGCCTGGCTAAGTGAATCAGCAGCGCTGAAAGGTTTCGACAAATGGGATCAGTTGGGTTCCTCCCAGCTTGGGGATGTGTGGATGGGAACGTACATGTGTTCCTTTAAAGACCTACAAACTATTTACCAGCTTCCCCACACTCAATTCTACAAATATCTCCAACTCCACCATGCTCTTCATGCACACATACCATGCACTGACCCGCTACCGGAGTATAGCCCACTGGAGGTCAAACTGCATATCGGGGGCATTGGGGAAGGGGGAGTGTCCCAAATATACAAAATGTTGATTAATACTAATGATGCCCCAGGAGATTTGATTCATATCAGAGGCAGAAGGGAACGATGGCTGGGGCCGCTTGAGGATGAAGATTAGTGTGATGCCTTAATAGCGCCCAGAGTCATAACCATGTCATCCTAAGGATAATACAAACATACTACGTGTATGGGGTTTATATCTCACCTGCTAGGTTGCACCTAGCGTGGTTCCTCCCAGACCCTACCTGCCCCAAGTGTGTGGCTGCTCCAGCGGATTGCTACCGCATGACGTGGATATGCTCTCCCATTCAACAATATTGGACTACATTGCTAGGTGAGCTCACTGAGATTTTGAGCTGGGAGGACCTGCTATCTCCCATGGTGATGCAACTGGGTGTTATGGAGGGTATAGGGGGAACAAGAGCGGATCAAACGTTCTTGGGAACTGCCTTGATGGTTGCCAAGAGAGACATTGCATCCGGCTGGAAAGCAACTACACAGCTGACCCGCTCAATATAGAGGTAGGGTTTGGACTGTTATGCGAGACAAGAGAAGCTGGCTTATGAAACTCGGGGCTGCCCCCACAAACATGCTAAAGTATGGGGGAAATGGTTGGGCCAAATGTCATGAAAGTTCATTAGGGTGATATCCAGCCGCCGTTGCTGTCTTATTTTTTTTGTATGAGTCTGGTCGAACATTGCTGTAGAGTGCAAGCATGCTGGTGATAATGTACTGGACCCTAAGGCTAGGTGTGCAGTTTCATCTTCTGTCCTTACTTCTGAAAACTTAATAAAAGTTATTTATCAACAAAAGAGAAAAAATATGAACAGGCATGTATTAATAAAATAATAATTGTGACCATGTGTACAATATATAATGCAACGCAATGAGGTGTTAGACTGACGATTGGGAGATTAACTTACTCAACTCAGCAATACTCATTTTATCAAAGCTGTGCCATCTACACTGCGATTTGAACATGAGACATACATATACATAAATCTCTGCAGCTCAGCAAGAAGCGCTACATTTAATAGTAAAATGACTCTCAAACTTGAGTTCTTGCTAGCGTATCGCTAGTACAGATTGCATATTATTTGAAGATCTATATCTCAATGTGTCTTCCTCGTGATGTGTTAGACACTCATGCAACTAACTCACTGTGGCCCTCATTCTAACCCTGGCGGTGTAACACCGCCAGGGCAGAGGGCAGAGGAAGCACCGCCAACAGGCTGGCGGTGCTTCCTGGGCCATTCTGACCGCGGCGGTAACGCCGCGGTCAGAAAAGGGGAACCAGCGGTTTCCCGATGGTTTTCCCCTGGCCCAGGGAATCCTTCATGGCGGCGCTGCTTGCAGCGCCGCCATGGGGATTCCGACCCCCTTACCGCCAGCCTGTTTCTGGCGGTTTTCACCGCCAGGAATAGGCTGGCGGTAACTGGTGTTGTGGGGCCCCTGGGGGCCCCTGCACTGCCCATGCCACAGGCATGGGCAGTGAAGGGGCCCCCTAACAGGGCCCCACCATGATTTTCACTGTCTGCTGAGCAGACAGTGAAAATCGCAACGGGTGCCACTGCACCCGTCGCACCCCTGCAACTCCGCCGGCTCCATTCGGAGCCGGCATCCTCGTTGCAGGGGCATTTCCGCTGGGCCGGCGGGCGCTCTTTTGGAGAGCGCCCGCCGGCCCAGCGGAAATGTAAGAATGTCCGCCGCGGTCTTTTGACCGCGGGGCGGTCATTTGTCGGCGGGACTTTGGCCGGCGGCCTTGGCCGCCCGCCAAAGTCTGAATTAGGCCCTGTGACTTCCTTCACGGTGGCTTCGAAAGACAGAAAGTGACCGTCTCTGATTGTGACAGCTTTTGTGCATCATATAGGCCCTCATCCTGACCTTGGCGGGCGGCGGAGGCCGCCCGCCAAAGTCCCGCCGTCAGGTTACCGTTCCGCGGTCGAAAGACCGCGGCGGTAATTCTGACATTCCCGCTGGGCTGGCGGGCGGCCACCTTCAGGCCGCCCGCCAGCCCAGCGGGAAAGAGGCTTCCACGATGAAGCCGGCTTGGAATCGAGCCGGCGGAGTGGAAGCCGTGCGACGGGTGCAGTTGCACCCGTCGCGTATTTCACTGTCTGCGCAGCAGACAGTGAAATACATTTAGGGGCCCTCTTACGGGGGCCCCTGCAGTGCCCATGCCAGTGGCATGGGCACTGCAGGGGCCCCCAGGGGCCCCGCGACCACCCCTACCGCCATCCGGTTCCCGGCGGGCGGACCGCCGGGAACTGGATGGCGGTAGGGGGGGTCGGAATCCCCTCGGCGGCGCAGCAAGCTGCGCCGCCTTGGAGGATTCCAACGGGCAGCGGAAAACCGGCGGGAGACCGCCGGTTTTCTTGCACTGACCGCGGCCAAAGCGCCGCGGTCAGAATGCCCTGCGGGGCACCGCCGGTCTGTCGGCGGTGCTCCCGCCGCCGGGGTTAGAATCACCCCCATAGTGTCGTCTCTAACACTGTACATGGCAGTCACATCAGTCACTTACATCCTCCCTGACTTTTTTTAATAGTAACCACTGATTATGCAAATAACTCAAATTTCGGTTATTTTTTAATTAAACGTATTAAGTAGCACAATGTGGAAAATCGTCTCACCGCACTTTTTTTGCCTTAAAACCTCGCAGAGATCTGGCACCCAGTCCTTGCTGAGTGCTTGAAATTCGTTATACTCGAATCTATTGTTTATTTAAACCCCAATTGGGAGGGAGGATGTGTGTGTGTCTAACCAGAAACCCCACAAAGAGGGGCTGATCTGATTAGCTAGCTTTTCTGGGTTTCTTTTCTTAAAAAAGAAAACATTGACAAATCTATTTAAAAACACGGAGATGCTCAACCTGTTCACGTTTAGCTGCTGCTGTTCTGCATCTATAGCAACATATTTTTTTTAAAGTTATGTATTACTCTGTTGTGTGAATAAAGGGACCTCAGACTCCTGATGTTTTTAGCCTCATGGGTGATTGCCAGGCCAGGGAGACCGAAGCCATTCCAGTGAAATCAGAGCAGCAGAGGGAGCCGTAGGGAAAAGCCGGCTAGCACCTTGTCTGATGGGATCCTCTCCGCAAGTAATTAAGCAGTGGCTAGTGCTAACCGTAATGTGATGTATGTATGCCTTTAACTAATCATTTACTAGTCCCTCTGATGGTTTGTCGATATTAATTCATTTATTTAAACAACTGTGAGCCGTAATGAAGATGTTTGCTTTAAGGGAAATGGCCGAGCAGATGTGGACTGGGAGTTCACGTCGGTTCCTGACCCGATGCGTGGCGATGTGTCATCCTTTTTATGAGGTTAAGACTGTTGAAAGGCAGTCCCAAGGCCTACAGTTATCCACAGAATGGGTGAAGCACCGGGTGTACCCTTTCTTCGGTCTCACGCAGAGAGCACTATAGCTACACTTGCTGCAGTGCAAGCTTCCATCACACATTCGAAGGAAGGAAAGCACGTTCAACAAGAGTGAAAGAATCCCTCATACTGATGGCTCATGAACAGCACCGGAAACTACAATGCAGCCTTTTAAGTGGTATGGAAAATGTAGGGGGGTTCTATGAGGGACGTTGCAAAGGAAGCGTACATATGGATAATAATGATTTTTATGTGAATAATTAGAAATGAAAACTTTAAAGTTTGAAAATAAGAAAGTGTGAATTAAAAATTATTATGGTATGTGTAACTTTGCAGTCTCCATCACTCAACTCCCTCTTCATACCACTTTCCCCTGCAGTCTCTAACTCTGTCAGACACTTTCACCCTTTTCTCCCCTTACCATTCTGAAATGCTCTATCTGCATAAGTTCCCCATCATCTCCTTCCTATTCATCACTGTACTCCCCTGTATCACCCCCCCCCCCTCTCTCTCTCTCTGTCTCTCGCACACACAAAACACAACCAAACTGTCTAAAGGAGCCCTATCTTCCTAGGACATCCTGCTCCACCTTAAGAAATGTCAGGAATACACTTCCGCTGTCTGTGAAACAGCCTCACCTCTATCATGTGCACAGGAACCAGTGGAGGGCTTCAAAAATGGAAGCCACATGCCTCCATTACTTTGTGTCACTCATAACCACAATACATGTACCAAACAGGCCACATACGCAAACACACAACACACACTTGGGATGCTAGCACTATGTACCATTCATACACACAGCTGTGGTATGCTGTAGTACACTGAGAACAAATCTAGTTTCTTGTTGGCTAGATGCTCATGGCAAGTGCCAGTTTACTCATACTTAGTGACTGAAACGTACTTTTAATGCACTAATGTTAGAATAATCAGAGAAGATCAATGCGACTTTTAGACTGTTCCCAAGAGGAGTCTGTGCCTTCTCTTGTGCAGTAAAAAGACCCGCATACCAATGTTGGGATACTCCAAAGTGTGTTTAAAAGAGCTGCCCTAGGCTTAGCACATAACAAGCTCAGACTCCTAATGTTTAAAAAATCAGCACACTTGAATTTGCATGTTTAAGCAATCTGTCATGTGTATAGCAAACTACATGTAGTTTCTTTCAACAGCTTTACATCCCCAGATTGTATGCTATCTCATAAAACCTCCTGACTTTGTATTCCTACCATCTCCATACCTTCCATCCTCTGCATGCCTCAACATTATGAGTATAGCCTTCTCGTAGTCGCATGCCTCTCTGCCTTAATCTCTATTATTGTATTTCTGAAAATGGCTCACACCTCTTTTCATTGATCACAGCCTCGCCTTTAAAATCCTTTCACTGCAACATAATAATGCCTAATTTTCCCCAGCACATCTATTCATATCACCAACCATTTGCACGAACACCCATAGCCCCTAATGTGATCACACCTAACTCCTATTAATGTAATCTACCACAAAGAAACTGCTGTGAATGCATGGAATGGGTTTTCCTTGAAATATGACTAATGCCAATAACAACAGTAACCAATAACCAATGGACTAATCACTAACCTTGGGTTCTGGAGTAGCGAGCTACTTGCTGTAAGGTACTTCATTGCCTCGTCAGGAAAGGTAAATGCTATAATAAAAAAATTATGATACAATAAAATCTATTTTTCTCTCCCTGTAAACACAATATTTTTCTATGTGCTGTCAGTATTTAAACAACTCATTCACATACTTTCACATGCAATGTTAAATACATTTGGCACATATATGAATATCGCTTTGTGCTCTCTGCGCAGAGGCAAAGGACTGGATGAGCAAGTAGTTTGAATATGTTTATGGTCAACTGACAAGCACAGTGAGAAGCTTGCAGTCTTTAGCTTCACCACCACAGCTCTCCATCGCCCTGTAATGATCACCCGTCGACTACCTGAACTCATTCCATTAACAGTGTGCACTATGCAAGAGTCATATTTTGCATGAAAATAACTGCATAAAAAGAAAATCTGATAAAAACAAGTACTCGTAGGAATAACTGACATGGAATATCATACAGATGTTTAGAGTCACTGGGGAAATTGATCAGTGCTTTTGTTTTTAAAGTTAATGATATGACTAAAGGGTCTGGTAGGGAATAATTTCAAAGTCTGTTTTAATTTTTGCGGGGTCTGAGACCCTGCAGTACCTGCTCCACTCAAACCCTGCAACATTGCACAATTCCAATATACCTATGAAACTTAAAAAACAAGTACAGTGTGGGCAGGAGCAGCACAAGTTTGTTTCAAATGATGGCGCTTATACAGCATGGGCAATAACAGTGCAAGACTCATACACATAGAAAACAGAGTAAGTACAGCACAAGTAGCAAAAGTGCAGGCTTTGTTCAAACACACATAGAAGGTACAGAATCAAAACAAAAGTGCAACATTGTCTCATTCTATATTCATACTGTATTCTAGACTATTATTCTTGAGTACAGAAGTCTGTTTGACAGCAAGCACAGACTTGGACTCAGCTTGAAAGAGCTTGGTAGGAGCACAATAATCCTCGCCACAGACGAGGACTTGACTCATCACTGACACCTCAACTCTGGGTGATGCTCAGCAGCAACTGCTCTCAGGAAATCCTGAGGTGTGCCAGCCTGCTGAGACTCTGAACACCGGATGCAAAACCAGGGATAGGGAAAATGGAAACAAGGAAAAGGGATAGGAATCGCACAGTACAAAAACTACGCACAACCAACAGCAGGACACCTACTTGAATCAATCCCTTCATCCTGCAACTCACTTTAGAATTAAAGACCCAATACTATTAGCTCGCACCAATCATAATGTGGTCACGCTTAGGCTAACAATACCTGTACATCTTTGACCAAAGAAAGGCACTTATTTACAGATTTGATAGAAACTGCAAGAAAAGTGAAATAGAATAGTTCATTAAAGAAGCACGTCCCCTAACCCAATAGGGCATTGTTCCATTAAAGAAGATAAAACAGTCAATTCTAAAAAAACACACACAAAATAAAGCATTCTCCTATGTAAATAAAGCTTAAAATGCTTCGGCATGACAGACTATGGAGAAAATACCATTCCATGGATGTTAAGAATTGCACTTAGCCCAGTTAGCAATCTTTAAATTATTGATAACAATTGTAAAGGAAATGTTAAAGGGAAATCTACTGTTCATAGTGTACAGTCACTGGTCCCAATTCATCTAAGATATTTTTCAAAATAATATGAAAGTGCTTTCAGCTAGAAGTAAGATTTATCAATGTTATTTCGGTTAATAACTAAGCTTTGAAAGCTGAGGTTTCTATGATCAATTTTCTGTTACTCACCGAGGACTTTCTTCTATCAATCTTTGCAAGCAGTGGTCCATCAGAGTCTTATTCGGAGCCTTAGCCACCTTTCTGTAGAAATAATGTACGTAGATGTCGAGTTAAGACTAGAAGGGCTATGCTTAACTATATATATATATATATATATATATATATATATATATATATATATATATATATATATATATATATATATATATATATATATGTATATAATTCGGACATTCCTTAAAAACATACAGTTAAAACATTTCCTTCATACAACCCAATACAATGATGATCTTAAGTAACAAAAAAAATAAAAGAGACAGTCGCATAGCAGTGCTTTTACTTTACAGATCAGAAATGGCTAGCCTTTAGCAGTATTACAATTATGATGTACAGATTAAAGTGCAGGTGTTTCTTTGAAACAGTTAAAAAACAAACTAAGCAGTCATATGAATCATGTGGCATTTCCAACAGAAAGAACAAGGGGCTGTTCAAAGAACATACTCAACTACCATTTAACATTGACCCTTCATTGTTCATGTATCCAATGTCAATTACACTTATAAAGCCTATGAATTGTAGTTTGTGATCAGTTTATACACTCAAGCCCTCATTATGACATTGGCGGTAAATTCCGAATACCGCCGCGGTGACTGCCGCCAACATACCGCAGCGGAAGCGAAACTCCGTCTGCGAGATAATGACATACACACACAAAACCGACAGAAATCAGCCACAACTATAAATCCGCCAGACCCACTGAACATGATAAACTGATGGAACTAGCACCCACACCGTTACGCCACCAAAACAACACCCTCCTAATAATGACCCACGAATCACCACACCGTACATTCAACAACGGTAAACCATTGGTGGTGCACACCGCCAAGGCGGGAATGACCACCCAAAAACAAAACAAGACAACATTTGCCAGAACAAAAAAACAAACCTGACACAAATACACAGACCCCACACACCCACCAACAGCAATATAAAACACCCACCCACAAACCTTTGCAAACACGACAAGACCACTACACCTTGCCACGTCAATCCCAGAGACAATTGCGCACACATACCACAACTACCCATACATCCGTTACTCACCACACACCACACAACCCACCACATCACACATCACCCTCTGCACCACGAACACATCACACAACACCCATGTCCCCACAAAGGCACCCCCGTTTCACTGATGATGAGTTGCGGGTCATGGTGGAGGAAATAGTCAGTGTAGAGCCACAGCTGTTTGGAGCACAGGTACAGCAGATCTCCAGCGCCAGGAAGATGGAGCTATGGTGGAGAATCATGGACAGGGTGAACACCGTGGGACAGCATCCACACACAAGGGATGACATTCGGAAGAGGTGGAACGACCGACGAGGGAAGGTGCGTTCCATTGCAGCAAGGCATATCATTGGGAAAGCTAGAAATGCAGAATATGTCACAGACAATTACCCAAACACATCACTTACATCCCCACAGGTGCCCCAGCCAATGTCAGCGGCGAAGAGGTGCCACGGCTACCCAGTCCCACACCAGAAGATGCCCTCAGTGATGACAGCAACTCTGGAGGTCTCGATATGGATGAACTCCCTAGCCTATCTAGGACCACTGGTCAGTTGGCTACCCCATCCCACAGCCAGTCCACCACAGCCCCCCCCCCTCAGACTCAAACACCACAACAGCCAGCCAACATCCCGAAACCTCTGTCCCCAGGACACGCCAATCAGTAGTGTGCCCACCTGTACAGGGACCCTATTCCACACCACACAGGCAACACAATGAGGTCCTGGTGTCAGTGGGAGTGGGCACACCGTTCAGGGGACACAGGCAAAGGGGGCCAGGGACAGTCGGAGGACAGCTGTGCGACAGGGGGAGGGCAGGCCCAGGGAACCAACTGCCCAGGAGGCACTCACAAACGTCCTGGGGGCATACTCACAATCCCAGGACAGGATCAGTCAGGTGCTCAACATCATGCAGGAGAACAGGGGCTGTAGGGGGAACACCACCAGGAGATCATGCAACAATTGCAGGACTTGAATACCACCATGGCATCCATTGAAGGGGTGCTGGGTGACATGGCGAACATCATGTGGGAGTACACAGCACACCAGCGGGCCCCTACCACTAGCCAGTGTACTGACCAGCCATCCACATCTGCTACAGCTAGTGGACAGGAGGCCCTGCCACAGGACTCACAGGCCACCAGCACCCCTCCCCTGCAGATGGTGAACCACCCGCAAACATTCTCTGCGACCCTGACAGACACCAGGGACAGTTACCAAAACCAAGACCACCACAAGGAAATGAGCCCCTCCAGTATGTACCCCTGGTGTTCCACTGTGTCACCTTGTTCACTTTGAACTGTCATTGCTCCTCTTCCTATGGCCCCTGGACCTGTGCTACAAACAGAGTGGGCCACTACACTGGACTGTTCCCAACCATCACCCGCTCTATTGCACTTTGCATTGAATACCTAATTGAAAAATAAACACTCTTGGACACAACTTGAATAATAGTGCTTTATCAGAAAGAAATGTACAATGTATTGAACTGTATTGAACTGCATGATCCTGTGCAAATGTCCCGTAATGTGTGAATTCTTTCTACATATGTGTCTCTGTAGTCTGAACACAACACATCAATACATTGTTGTAACCACACCAACATCTGCAATAAGGGAAGGCATAGGTGACAGTTAATTGTGATGCAATGATAGTGACTGGCATTATACTACAGCCACACAGCACATCACTTAAATGGAGAAATGTAAATATCTAGTCTTTCTACAGGAAGTACTGCTGAATGATATGTGTCCTGTTGTCCTCATCCTCCTCCTCTTCCTCCTCCTCACTGTCCTCAGTGTCCACTGCTGCTACAGGTGCATTGTCACCCCCCTCCTCCTGCAGATGGGGCACATGGCATCTGAGGGTGAAACTGTGCAGCCTGCAGCACACCACCACAATCTGGCTTCTCAGGGGAGTAACATAGGGATCCACCTGTCAGATGGAGGCACCTGAACCTGGCCTTCAGGAGACCGAAGGTGCTTTCCACAATCCTCCTGGTACACCTATGAGCATCATTGTACCTATTCTCAGCCCCTGTTCTCGGGTTCCTAATGAGGGTCAACAGCCAAGGCAGGTTTGGGTAGCTGGAGTCACCTGGAAGAAGTGAGGGACACATATTAGCCATGCACAATGGCATGGGGTATGACTCCTGTAGGCACACACAGACATATATTTGGTGGGGACTCAAGCTCACTTATGAGCCACACTCTGTGCCTCTGTAGTCGTGCCACCAACTGTTGGACGCTGCTATTCCTCAGGACAAAGGCATCATGCACAGATCCAGGATACTTGGCAGTTTTGTGGGCGAAGTACTAGTCAGCAAGGCACACCATCTGGACATTGAGAGAGTGGAAACTCTTCCTATTCCTGTATACTGGTTCATTGGCCCTGGGAGGAACTAAGGCAATATGGGTCCCGTCAATGGCCCCAATCACATGTGGTATGTGTCCCATTGCATAGAATCCAGCCTTCACTGTCGACAAATCATCAACCTGGGGGAATGCAATGTAGCTGCACATGTGTTTGAGCAAGGTAGCTAAAACCGTTCAAAGCACAATAGAGAACATAGGCTGTGACATTCCTGCAGCCAAGCCCACAGTCACCTGCAAAGAACCTGTTGCCACGAAATGGAGCACTGATAGTACCTGCAGAAGAGGGGGAATTACCGTGGTGCAACGGATAGCAGGTAGCAGATTAGGCTCCGATTGTGCATACAGCTCTGTGATTGTGGCCCTGTCCAGAAGATAAGTGAGTATGATGTGCCTGTCCTCCAGTGGCTCTGTACATGGGTGCTTGCCTCCTCCTCCTATTCCTCCACAGTGGTTGGTATCTAAGTGAGCCAAAAGTAAAATGGGTGTGACAACAGGACCGATGGACACACAACATCAGAGTACACAGAGCATGTATGTCTGACGGACACTAGAAATGTCTAGGTGTGTACAGTCAACACCAATGATGCAAATATTAATTCAATACATAAGTACTAGCAGTGGGAAATGGCAGCCGCCTGTCCTCTATGCAGGGACAGGTGGAAGTGACCTCACTCCGCCGGCATTAGGCGTCATAGCGGAAGGCCGTCTGCACTGCTGTGCAATTCCTCATTGGCTAACATGGGGCTCTATGGAGTACAGGAACCAATGATGATCAACACCGGCCGTGGCGGTGTTCACCGCCACGTCTGTGACCACCATTTTCTTTCTACCCCTTCACTTGATTCCTGACTTTACACTGGATGACATCTCCACTGCGTGTGCTGCTGTGACCTGTGTCTGGAACCTGCCGTGGCTCGTTCATCAGGGGGAAGGGACCCAACCTTCACGTTGGAGGTGTTGGAGAGACTAGTGGATAGGGTCCTGTCCCTGTATGAGCATTTGTATGGGCCTCCAGACCAACAGATGAGTACATCATGGGTACGTTGCATGCAACATGGCTGCATGTAGATGTATGTGGGTGCTAGCAGTGTGTCATTTGGTGGGGTATGGCTGCAAGCAATGTGAATGCAGAGGCATGAGTCATGTGTGTGCTTGATGAGGGGCAAATGCAGTATGTAGGCCATATGTGTGACAGGCTGGATTTAATGGTTCATGGTGTCCTTCTGTCTATGTTTTCTCTGCAGGTCAGCGCCCATCAGAAGAAAGGGTGTGGCGTGCCATCACCAAGGACGTGCGGACCCGGGGGGTCCATAGCCAGTGGAGCACCCACTGCAGGAAACAGTGGGAGGACCTGAGACGCTGAGCGTGGAAGACCACGTAGGCTCAGCTCGGGACAGACTCCCAATGAGGGAGGGGTGCCTGTCGGAGCCTGACCCCCCTAATGGCCACATACTGGCAGTGGCCTGCCCAGAACTGGATGGGCGCTTGAGAGCAGCACAACCACCACAAAGGGCTGAGTACAGTGTGTGTGATATTCATTATTTGTTGCCTGCCATGGGATTTGGGTGCAGGGTTCTAGTCAGTGGATGCCCCCAATATGCCGATTTAGACATTGCTGCATGGTCCTGCTTAGGTATGTAGGGTGGTATGCATATTTGGTATTGCTAGGTAGCTAGCGTACCATGGCAGACAGGGCTTAGTTGGTCCCAGAAGGTGTGCAGATGTAGTGTTTGGGTCCTACCTGCTCTAGTACCTAGGCAATGGTATTCCACTGTGGTCCATACAGCCCATTCTTAGTCCAAGTGAGTGATGGTGATGTGTATGCCATCTGTGCTGCTGGTGCTGTAATTGCCCCTGTGCTCCTTTTCTTTCTCCCTCCTCCTTTTGTCATCCTGTACATGTGTGCATTAGCATCATCTGGCGAAGGAGCAGGGGCACTTGCGAGTGAGGGAGCTGCAGCCCACGGGACCCAGGAGGCAGAGTCCACCGACGCCAAGGGGACCAGTGGGTTGGAGGGTGAGGAGAGCACCACGGGGGAGTCTGGAGCTGATATAACCGACTCTGATTCCTCCTCCGATGGAAGCTCCTTGGTGGTGGCGGACCCCTCTGGGACCACCCCAGCAAGTTCATCTTCTGCCACCTCCCCTACCCGCACCACCCTCCCAGTAGCCCCCGACCGAGTTGCCCGCTCACCCAGGAGGGTGGGCATCTCCTTCGCCCCAGGCACCTCAGACCCTGCCCCAGTCAGCTCTGCTGGCCTCAGTGAGGAGGCTTTTGACCTCCTGAGATCCATCTCTGTAGGGCAGTCAACCATAGTGAATGCCATCTAGGGGCTGGTACCCCAGACACAGCAATGCAATGCCTACCTGGAGGGCATTCACAATGGCTTGGTGGCCCTAAAGAGATCGTTCCAGGCTCTGGCCTCCTCTCTGACGGCAGCCAGTGTCCCTGTTTCTTCCGTCCACCCTCCAACTAACTCTTCCCAGTCCCTGTCTCCTCTCCCCAAACCCATCTCATGCTCACATTCTGACAAGTATGCACCCAAAACAACAGACAGGACTCACACAGACTAACACAGGCACCACACTTCAGTCTACAAGCACACACACAGCCAACACACAGATGCACCCAAACATCAGCAAATGCTTCCACTGTCTCCCCCTCCTCCTTCTCCTCCCTCACAGTCACATCAGCACTCACACCTGCAGATCCTGCTACCTGTACAGCCTTGCCCATAGACACCACA
The DNA here is from genome assembly GCF_031143425.1 of Pleurodeles waltl. Taxonomy (NCBI): domain Eukaryota; kingdom Metazoa; phylum Chordata; class Amphibia; order Caudata; family Salamandridae; genus Pleurodeles; species Pleurodeles waltl. Next base: position 75,824,544 of record NC_090451.1, on the reverse strand, counting down.
ACAGCAGACCCGCAGACATGCACCCCACACACCACATGTGCAATCACCACCATCACCACCTCATGGAGGACACCCACCTCACTTGCAGACACAACCACAACATCCATCCACACGTCCTGTTATTCCTCCCACACCCTGTCTGCCCCCCCTCCAAAGACACAGAAACGCTCCCACTCAGACCCTCAGCTGCCATCCACCTCACACGCACCTGCACCCAAGTCCTGCACACCTCCTCTTCCAACAACTACTCCCTCTACTTCCCCCCACACTCCGCCCCATTGGTCCTAAGAAGCTTTTGCTTTCCTGCCTTGACCTCTTCCCTCCCCCACCTCCCCACTGTTCTGCCCATAAGAGAAAAGTCCCACCACCCCAGTCTAGTACCTCCAGCTCCAAATCGACTCCTGTTCCTCCCCCTAAGTGTACTCCTGCCACTAAGGTGAAGAAGGGTGGCACTCCGGCCCCCCAACCCAAGGCCACTCCTCCACCCCGAAGCCGGAAGGGCAAGGACCCGCCCCCTCCCAAACCCAAGCCCAAGGACCCCCTTATGAAGGAGAAACCCCCCAACCCCCTGTCCCCTCAGGTGCCTGCCTACCAGCACCAGGATGCCCCTGTCCAGTGGAGTGACGGGGCTGTCAGGAGTCAAGGTGGGTCTTGGACGTTGCCCTGTGGCTAATGGCTGACACTGGTCTGGACAATGGTCTTTTGTATTTAGAAGCCTCAATTGTTGTGTGCGCAGGTCCAGCAAAATACAGAGGTTGGACCTAAGGTACGTGTCCTGGCTTATGTTGCTGTTGTTTACTCTGCAGATTGTTCTGGGTGTGTGTGTCAGATGTTTTTTGTGCGTGTGTGTGTGTGTCACTCTCCCCTCCCTCCCTCCATGGCAAAGGCGCTAGTTATAGTTACCTTAGGGCGCAAGTTATAGTTAGTTGAAAGAACTCTAATTCTAACTGCTGTATTTCTATGGTTTTGTATGGGTAAATTCAGAACCTAACTATATTCTCCCTGTAACCATTGTGTTTTTCAGTGAATTTCTATGTTTTTTTAATTTAAAGTAATTTTAATTACTATACATTATTGGTCTGTCTCTGTCAGTGGATGTGTGAGTGGGTGAGTGAGTGTCTGAGTGGGTCTGAGTGGGTGCATGAGTATCTGAGTGGGTGTGTGAGTGGACGCCTGAGCATTTGAGCGCATGTATGAGTTAATGAATTAGTGTACTAATGAGTCTGTGGTTTTTCTTTCAAAATTTTCCTTAATCTCGAATATTTTCCAAATAATTAGCAAAAATGTGTGCAAATTCATGAATATTGTATGCTGTGATGCAAAATTATATTTATCCTATAATTTAGCCTTAAAACACACCTATATCACACCACTGGGGTTAGGGTACCTTCACCCTGACCCCTTATGTCACTTTCAATTTGAATTTTCACCCCCAGGGACTGTGTCCCGTGAAATAAAATGGCGGGCGCAAATTTCTAGTCAGGTTGCGATAGCCAATTGCATTGCTTTTTTCACACGCGTATTCATGAAAATTCACGAATTTCACTAAATATTAGTGACCAGAGATATACAATTTTTTTTGCCTTTAAATGTCTTCTTAACTACTGAATAGATTTACACCAAATAACAAAAAGCACAAACTGTCTACTGGCAGCTAGCTTTCTGCCAAATTTGGTGTAATTCCATCCAGTGGTTCAGGCTGCAGAAGTGTTGAGAGGTTCTATGGGAATTTACATGGAAATGTTTTTTGAGCCCCCTTTTTCTCTGCCTCCACTTCATGGATCACCCCGAAATCTCCCTTGTGCAACAAGAATCACTGGGTCACTTTTTTTGAAAAATTTTGTGGAGATTCATCAAAAATATATAGGTGAGTCAAAAAATGCTTTTTTTATGGAAACATGCCACCACTAGGTAATATGTATATATGCACATATATATTTTTATTCACTGGAAGAAAAGCAAATGTTAAAGTAAAGTTATAGTTAGGTTTGACAAAAAGATCTGTTTTGGCTATAAAAACCTTAGAAATTCACTGAAAAAACCAAAGGTCAAAGTGACCTTATAGTTAAGTGAATATGTCAGTGGCAACATTAATGTTCTGAACTAAACAAATCACAGAGATTCACCAGTTATAGTTAGTAGAGCTAACTATCAGTTGCGCCCCAGCAATGCTCTGCTTATGACCTCACATATTACATCACTCACAACATGTTCTATGACATCATTTATAACATAATTGATGACATCACTGATGACATCCAAGCTTCTCTTGTAAACGGTATGCCATTAGCACTATGAAAATAAGTGCAAAATAGCTCAGAATAATGAGGCATCATTACTATCATACATACAATACAGACAGGTGAAGCAAGCCTCCTGGTTTCTGCATGCTCCCTCCAGGCGTGAGCAATATGGGTTCTGTTACCGTGAATGCACCAGTGCAGGAGGGAAACAGAATACTAGCTTGCTCCTCGCTGGCTGGAGCATTTTTAAATCTCCCACCAGCTGGAGCAGATTAGAGCCTCATTACGAGTTTGGCAGTCTGTGGACCACCATGTCAGCATTGGTAGTTTGACCGCCGTCAGGTTGGTGGTCAGACCACCAGATTACGAGTCATGCTGACCTATGGAGCAAAGACAGCCTCAGTCTGGCCAGCACCATCAGGCAGCACAGACCACCACAGTCACGAGGCAGCACAAACAGGCCAGCATGGTTAGTGTTGCAGCCAGACACATCATGAGGGTGCACACCATCAACTTGACCATGACAGTCCAACCACCAGGTCCCAGCAGCTGTAAACAGGGACTATAAAGGGGGACACTCACCTGCAGGCAGCCTTACACGTCCGGTGCCGCCATGGAGCTCATCACACACACACCCTGACCCTGCTGCTGATCCTCAAATGAGCACATAAGCATGCTGCTTTGGGCGCAACCGACCATAAGTACACACACATACTTGTCTCATTACCCGTACCAACAGATCGTTCCACCGTCGTCCACATGATATGGGGGTCATGCTATGGGCACCAAGTACACGTGTCATTGTCTCCTGGCTCGAAATTATACACAAAGAAGGACATATTCAGTCACAACACACACACTTGGGCAGGTCACTCACACTTTACCGCAACACTACACAAAAACACACTTCCACTTATCTCAGGTACAGGGACACCGAAGTATACACAACACCAACAAAACACCAGCATCACATTTACAAATATAACTCACACACTCACATTCCTCACATGCCATGGACTGTTGTCACATTCAACACGCATATGTATGGATGTTGCATGGGACACAAACAACACTCCAAGTAAACAGCTCTGCAATGGACACACTCATCACACACCTTGCAACACACTGGAAGGACAATCGGATGCACAATACACAGAGGGACAAATGTACAAACCTCACTATGCAAATAATACCTGCCCATTTGGGATGGGGCCAACAGGAACACCCAGGGAATGAGGCTGCACTTTGACACATATCACTTTGCAACTGCCCATAAAACAACTATTCCACAGGAATTGGCCTTTCAGTTATCGCTGGATCAAACAATACAAGACCCAAATGGCATGTCTATCTGCACAATGTGGCAGGGCAAGTCAACAAAGCACATACAACTGTATGGGGCATACCTCTACATGAACTAGCTGCAAGGTACACACAGCTAAATGGACACATGCACAGTCTAGTGCAAACAAAGGTAGCAGAATTGAACACATACCGTGTCTGCACAAACAAAACTCAAGCTGACACACATCAGATGAATACATAATCCATACCAGGGGGACAAGTCTAACATCATTCAGTCTCACACTTGACAACACAAGATGAAATACTTACCATACCAAACAGTACACAATGCTATGACACCACCATTGTATTTACTTCCACATATCGATACCCCACCCTCTTAATGTGCGGACGCGTCGCTGGTGCGCCAAAGGAAAGCCCGTCTGTGCCCGTCCGTGGCTGGACCGCACCCAGCACCAGTCCCCCTGTCCCCCCCCTGCTGAGACCCCCTCAGACAACACTATTCCACAAACGCACTCCATTCCCTCAACCCAGGAACACGCTCCGCATGCACCCAAACCAACCCCCCACATACAAGGACCCTTCACCTGTTACGCCTGCCGCTTTTCCTGCTCTACCTCTCACACCTCTGACACTCACACGCCACACATCACCCCAGGCACCCCCCACACCAAACACCACAACCTCAACACAACAGACTCACACACAACCCCCACACACTCCAACAGGCCCGACTTCAAGAAACCCCACAACCCCAACACACTCCACTACAACACCTCCAGAACCCACAACAACACCACAGGCACCCACACCAACACCATCACACAACACAATAACAACTCCTACTCCTCAACACCCGCTCCCTACACAAACACGCCATAGAAGTCTGGGACCTAATCACATCATACTCACCTGACATTGTCTTCCTCACAGAAACTTGGACAAACCACTCATCTGAGCCCGACATAGCCACAGCCACCCCTGACGGATACAAACTCCAACGCAAAGACCGGCTAAACAAACCAGGAGGAGGCATCACCATCCTGCACAAAGATACCATTAAGGTCACCACCAACACACACAACACCCTCGACAGCGCAGAACACATGCACTTCCTAATCCACATAAACAATAATACCACCCTCAGAGGAACACTCATATATAGACCCCCAGGACCACGCCCCCCTTCTGAGACATCATCACCGACACCATCAGCCCCCACGCACTCCTCTCCACAGATTACATCCTCCTCGGTGATTTCAACTTTCACCTGGAGAACCCCCAAGACCACAACACCTCCTCCCTCCTAGACAACCTCACCAACCTCGGACTCAAACAACTGGTCACAGCACCCATCCACTCAGCAGGACACACACTAGACGCAATCTTCACTTCAAGCCAGCACATAACCTACACCCATAGCACCGAACTCCACTGGACCGACCATCACTGCGTCCATTTCTCCTTCGCCAATCCCCCTTCACACCACCAACAACACACCATGCCCTACCGCTTGTGGGACAAGATCCCCTCAGAACACCTAAACTCCCAACTGGCACAGAACCCCCCCGCCCACACTAACGACCCCAACACTGCTGCCTACGACCTCACAAATTGGATCACCACCTGCTCAGACACGCTCGCCCCCCTCAGAAAAAACATCACCACTCGCAACATTAAGAATGCCCCATGGTTCACCACTGAACTCCACGACTCCAAACGCAAATGCCGCAAAGCTGAGAAAGCCTGGCGACAGGATCATTCAATTACTAACTTCTCCACCCTCAAAACCACCATTCGCACTCAACACTAACTCATACGCACCACTAAAAGAGCATACTACAAGGAACGCATAGATAACAACTCCCACAACTGCAAAGAACTCTTTACCATCATCAAAGAGCTCTCCAAACCCAAAGCCAGCAACACAGACCCCACACACACACAACTCCTCTGCGACTCCCTCTCAAACCACTTCCACCGCAAAATCCTAGACATACACAATAGTTTCACAACACCCACACCCACCGCACACACCCCCCACCCATCCAACACAGACCCCCCTCACACACCCCAGCCTACTTGTCACCTGGGCCCCTACCACCATCGAAGAAACCGAAACAACAGACCACTCTGGATCCCTCACCGACCCCTGCCCTCACCGCATCTACAATAAAGCCAGCCCCACCATCGCCCCCAAGCTTCGTAACATAATCAACACCTCATTCGACACCACCACCTTCCCAGACCCCTGGAAACACGCAGAAATCACTGCACTCCTAAAAAAAACCAAAGCTGACCTGGACAACCTCGCCAACTACCGCCCCATCTCCCGCCTCCCCTTCCTCGCCCAAGTCGCCGAAAAACTAGTAAACACACGCCTATCCCACTTCCTGGAGGAAAACAACACACTCGACCCCTCCCAGTCCAGTTTCCGCAAGAACCACAACACGGAAACCTCCCTCATCGCATGCACTGACAACATCAGAACCAGAGTCGACAAGGGTGAGACCGTCGCACTCATCCTCCTAGACCTCTCCGCGGCCTTTGACACCGTCTGCCATCACACACTGCGCACACGTCTCCACAACGCAGGGATTCGACACAAAGCCCTAGACTGGCTCACCTCCTTCCTCACCGATAGAACCCAAAAAGTCTGCCTCCCTCCCTTCCACTCCACCGCCACCAAAATCATCTGCGGTGTCCCCCAGGGATCCTCCCTCAGCCCCACCCTCTTCAACATTTACATCACACCGCTCGCCAACATCCTCCGACCGCACGGAATCACCATCCTCTCCTACGCAGATGACCCCCAACTCATCATCTCCCTCACCCGCAACCCCACCACCACCAAAACCAACCTCCACGCTGCACTCCTCGACACCGCCGCCTGGATGACAGCCAACCACATCATGCTCAACTCCAACAAAACCGAAATAATCATTTTTGCACCCAACAAAACCATATGGGATGACTCCTGGTGGCCCACTGTCCTAGGCCCCGCTCCTACCCCTGCTAACCACACACGCAACCTCGGCATCATCCTAGACCCCTCCCTCTCCATGACCCAGCAGATCAACGCTGTCACCTCCTCCTGCTTCAACACTCTCCGCACGTTGAAAAATACCTTCAAATGGATTCCCTTAGAGACCAGAAAGACTGTCACCCACGCACTCATCAGCAGCAGGCTAGACTACAGTAACGCCCTCTACGCCGGCATCACACTCAAACTCAAACGCAAACTCCAGAGAATCAAGAACACAGCCGCATGCCTCATCCTGGATCTCCCTCGCCATGAACACATCTCACCACACCTCAGATCCCTTTACTGGCTCCCCATCGATAAGAGGATCTCCTTCAAAATCCTCATCCACGTGCACAAACCCCTCCACAACAACAGCCCAACCTACCTCAACCATAGAGTTAACTTCCACACTCCCATCCGCTACCTCCAGTCTGCAGACCTCGCACTCGTCACAGTCCCCTGCATCAAACGCACCACCACAGGTGGCAGATCCTTCTCCTACCTCGCCCCCAAGGCCTGGAACTCCCTCCGCACTGACCTCCGCAAGACCCAAGATCTCCTGCTCTACAGAAAAAAACTGAAGACATGGCTGTTCGAACAGAAACCTCCCCCTGATCCCCCCCCACCTAAGCGCCTTGAGACCCTAGCGGGTGAGTAGCACGCTCAATAAAATTTTTGGATTGATTGATTGATACATTCAACATATACCCGTGTCTTGGAGGACACCAGCACTGCCCACAAACTCAGATACTGAAAACAATAGCAAATTGATCAGCGAGCAGACTGAAACACACACAACTGTAGGCACACAACACAAGTTACTCAGGGACAACATAAAGGTAGAAAATGCATTGCAGCACAAATGTGCACCCAAAAAAACAACTATTTGAGATTATTATTATGAACTTTAAAATGTCCAAGGCCTTTGTCCAGTCCTTAGTCAATGGGCAATGCACATCACTGTGCCAACACTTGCCTCCTAATTGCTAGGGAGCTTCCACAGGAAGGGGCATCAAGTGGGCAGGCAGGCACATCAGGAATCATCCTTGGGGGGAGGGGTGATCGCATTTGGGAGGGGCGTGTCTCTTGGGTTTGGGAGTGGGGTAGAGGTAACGGGAAAAGGTCATGGTCAAACATAAAAACTTTCTTAAGGACACACGGACAGTCAGCACAAGGGGGTGTGGATATGGAGTTTGAGGGAGTAGTTGTCTGCTGTGTAGGTGTGGATGTCGAGGGTGTGTGCTTCTGGGAGGAATGCTTGTGTTTGGATGGTGTCTGTTGGGTGGGTAAGTGAGTGCGTTTGTATGTCTTCGGGGTCTGGGAGGTGGAGGTGCTGGGGGATGGAGTGGTGGATGTGTGTGTGTCTGTTGGGTTGGTGACTGTGGGTATGCTGGTTGTGGGGGAGGGGGTCTCCCTTGTGGCACTCCCTTCACCCTCTAGGCCGTTCGGTCCCTCTGTGTTGGTGGTGTCTTGACCCAAGGTCCCATGGCCACATGCCTTGCCACTCGGCTGTGCCCTGTCTCCTTTCCTTGCCAGTGCTGATGCTGCAAATACAAAAAGAAATAGGGTCATCACATGTCCATGATCACACTTGAACAACAGCTCTGATTAGCAAACATTACCATGATATCAAGTAGGCTCCAACTACAGACTCCACCTAAGTGGTCCATACATGTGCCACAAAATATGCATGCATGCCATCTGAACTGTCAACAGTTGCCCACAGGAAAATCAGGGTCCCAGACAACTAAATTGCAAGGGTAAAATTGTGCAATCACAATAACCATTCATCACGTAGGAGGCCCCATGACCCTCAAAGCTTTGCCCCCATGGAGCAGTCCTCATGTACCTTTTGTCATACAATAGTAGGCCAAAACTACATGGATTCCCACGGAACACACACAAGGTCATGCACACATCTATTTGTCACATACATAATGACCCAACAATAAGAAATAATGCTAAGAAATCCTGCCATGTTGCTGACAAAAGTATACCTGGAGAAGGTGACATGGAAATACTCATGTCACACTTGAAACAGTTACACTATGCACACTTCATCAAGTAAAATTTATCCATATAGAGTCATGGAGGTAGGTTTAATGTTGCTCAAATATGTCCTACATATGGCATGGAAATGGACATCATGTGCAATATGTTTGGGAGCGATGCCCCCAACAACCACAACACAATGAATCATCAAGCCCCGAGGTAATCACCACTAATGCCTGGCACCCCTTATAATGACATTCTCTGAGTGCATCACTAGATGCCATTAGTCCCTTGGATGTTGGAGAGGCCCGGAGATTTACAAGTACTTGTAGAAGGTCCTCAACATGTTGCCCAATTGGAAGCTACATCATTGTCTCCATTGTGGTCATGAAAAGCCAGCTGTCTGTCTGTGGATGAATGCCTGTACTCAAACACATGTGATTCCAACATAACTGCAAGTCACTCTATGATGCTGGCCAGCAGTCAGGTCACAAACCTTACCCATTACACATGTGCAGTGCACTTTTTCCACAAAATGCCACATCAACGGCACAGACTTTCACATTGTGGCTCAAAACTCTGTGATGCCCCTAATTGTACATGCCAAATGACATGCTATGATGCATGAGGGAATGTGTCAGCCAATAAACAATGGTGACACACTGCTATCAGTGGCACAACATGAAATGTACCCACACTGTAAAGGTATCATTCCACACACAGTTTGCCATGTACATATACGGGATGGAATGCACAGATCATCCCATCAAAATAGGTAGGCCATGCCTGAAACAGCAGCTTACAAAAGTTTCTCAAAAGAGAAAGGGGATACATGCTGACATGTAGGCACAAGGAATGTTGGAAACCGTGAAGGCACATAAATCATGCCAATGGACATTTACCCACTTACCAAGGGAAAGTAATGATCTATAGTTGAACCAAAGAACAATGTAAGCCTGTCACATGTATGTTGGCCATCTTCACATTATAGACTGTGGTGAGACACCAGCACCTGTCATATGCTAAAGACAAGTGGCCTCTGGGTGGCAGATGCCTATATACTCATTTATCCAGAAACATGACTGAGGACAGTGATTCATCACTTACCGTTGGCCTGTAACATTGAGGAGTAGTTGTCTGTTGCATAGAAATTACACATACTACAACAACAAACAGTACTGGATTGATCAATGTACCCAGCCATAAGACATCCCTGGAGAGCAAGTGGTTTGTGGAGTCTACCCAGTTTTGTCCTAGGTCCCTGGGCCAATAGGCAAGGCACACCAGTATGCACCACATGACATGTCTACACAAAGAATCACTCATCTACTATGTGACACATGGCTCATCCCTAATTGTCCGGGGGAGCTGTCCGAACCTAACTCATTCACTTGGCAATGTGACAGGCAGGAATATGCCCTGTACTCACCCTCTTGGGGCTGTTGTGCTGCCCTCAAACACCCATCAAGTTCCAGATAGGCCACCACCAGAATTCGGGCCATTAGGGGGGGGTCAAGGTTTGATGGGCACCCCGCCCAATATTGGGGGGACATCCCCAGCTGGACTTCATTGATCTTTCGGACCCAGTGTCTCAGGTCCTCCCACCTTTTCCTGCAGTGCGTGCTCCACTGACTGTGGACCCCCAGGGTCCACACCTTCCTGGTGATGGCTCTCTATAATCCCTTCTTTTGATGGGCGTTGACCTGCATGGATGCAAAAGACAAATCAAGAGATCAGGATCACAAGTTTAATCACAAATGGATGTCTGTAACATCAAGCTTGGACTTTCCTATTTGTCAGTACTCCTCAAGTGTGACACATACAAGCCAATAAATACAGGGACATGACTACAGACATACATTTTTCCATCTGCAGACTAACCCACTACCCTGCCCAGGACCTACAATGATTAAGCAAGCTTCTGAAATCAGGTAGCCTATGCTCTAGCAACCTGTACTCTGATGTGAGCCTTTATGAAATACACCACACATATGTGGCTTCTGAAAGGTAAACTCCTGAGGCATGAATGGACCAACACACACACTTGGTGAGAATGACTCACTGCATACAGTCCCTACAGGCAACTGCCAGAGTACAAACACAAACATTACACATGAGTAACAATGAAGGGACAGGGATGGTGGTTACAAAAAGTGTCTTCCCTGTCCATGTGGGGACATGTGCAATAACAAATGAGGACTCATGCCACTTCAGGGGGTATGGTTCTGCCATATATATCTGTACCAAGGAACACTTCTTTGGACATATGTGCCGATCCTACAGAGATGGCATCCAACGAACAAAGGCATGTATTGTACAGTTTCTGCTATGTGACCAAGCTACTGAGTCACATTGCATGCCCTCCCAGGAATCAACACACTATCTGCAATGTGTGACTGTCATTTGTGCAATAAGCCTGTACAAGACAAATATGACCTGTGGGAAGGTGACACCAGAGCTGTGGGAGTAAGGGACCTGTAATGAGTCAAACATATACATTGACAACAATGCTAAGTGCACACATGGCTCAGATCAATGACATACCTCTATCCCCATTCCTAATCTACCCAAAGGAATGAGGTATTCTGGGCAGGATTTGCCACCAGAGCCTCATATTTGACAAATTAAAAGCTCTGCTAGGGTACTGGGAATGGGCACAGTGCCTTAGTTGCATAGCCACAGTGACTCTACCCAGCCTAGACTAGGTCCCATACTGGGAGATACATGTGACAGTTCAGATGGTCTCTGCAGACTGAGCTGACAGAACCTACATGACCCCCTATTTCCATAATTTCCATGCATGAGGGTCATGGGGCCTCCTACGTGATGAATGGTTATTGTGATTTCACAATTTCACCCTTGCAATTGTAGTTGTCTGGGACCCTGATATTCCTGTGGGCAACTGTTGACAGTTCAGATGGCTTCTGCAGACTGAATGACAGAACCTACATGACCCCCTATTTCCATCATTTCCATGCATGACTGAACATCATGTAACAAACAGCAATTTGGCACGTGGTGTGTATGGCAACCTGAAGCGCAGAGTGAGTCATGATATGCCTTCCAAATAACAGTTTATCATGGCAGTAATGTCACCTCACCTAGTTATGTGCATCCAACACAAGGAGGATCTAGGAGCCCAAAAACCTCACACAACTCAATGTGACTGAACCTAACATATAGCACTGGCCACCAAAACCTGCACATTTTCCCTCTCATTGATGCCACACAGACTGAAACAACAGGCACATGAGTAGTCTAACTGGCACAAAGGCCAAATTCCAGTCTGTGAGGAGGGAAAGGATGGCTAAGTCCAGAGAAAAGTGTGCACATGAGGTACTTATCTGCTCCTCTGGTGAACCATAGAGATGTTCATACAGGGGTAGGACCTCAGTCACTAGCTTCTCCAGCTCCTCTAGAGAGAAGGGAGGGGCCCTATCACCTGCTGGATGTGGCATTGATAGCTCCCAGAGGTGGTACACGGCAGCTCAGTTTCGTGGAGGCATCCTGTCAGCAGTGGCAGGAGTCAAGTGAATGAATCTGCAGAACATGATTCTCACGTCCGCCACGTACGGGGTTGTCACCGCTGGCTGACACAGTTATTGGCCTGTGACCGCCACTGGCAACAATGGTAGCCTATGGCTGTGTCTGCCGCAATTGCAACTGCCTACCGCCATGATGACTTCCGCCAGTGGTCGCGGGCAGTTACTAACGTCCAGCAGAGCATGTCAGGCAGCAGCCATTTTGGCAGCCTGAAATGCTGTGTTGGGCTTTAAAAACTGTGTCACACCTCCGAAAATGTATTTTTGACGACACAGACATGCTTATCCTGTCTTGTCATGTAGGTCCTACTACTCAACCACCATTGTAGTATGTTGCAGGGCACAGATGGCCTTTAACAGTGGGGCACAGTCCACCACTGCCAACGGTCATTTGGCGGTACGGATTTCGAATCACATTTCGAGGGGCATCCGTGTTGTACATCTTTGAGTATGGTCCATATACATGTTGTGACCACATGTAACCCTTGTTTTATTTGCAGCTGTGATGTGTACTGGTTGCCATGACTATCCATTCAGAAATGGCTTGTCAAATGATATAATTGAAATGCCTAATGCATGTTGCTGTGGACATACTGACTAATGTTAAAAATTATGCCTTGTCATACATAGGTACTCTGGGAGAGGGAGGAGGCGACAGCCTCCTGTCTACCATCCACTGTTGGACCTTCAGGCCATACAAGAACGACAGATTATCCTCCTTTACCGCCTGAATAGGCAAACAATCGTGGACTTATGTTGTCAGTTGGAGCCAGATCTGATGCCAGCTATTAGTTATCCAACCAGCATACCACCCATTGTACAAATCAGGCCAGTATTGTACTTCCTGGGCACAATGTTCTTCCAACATGCAGTGGCCCTATCAGCTGGCATGTCCAAACCTATGTTCAGTCTGGTGTTGAAGGATGTCCTCTCAGCAATGCTGAAACACCTGGACAGCTATATCCAGTTTTCCCAACGTCAGGATTTAGCACATGTGAAGGCTGACGTTTATGGTTTTGCATCTCACATGTAGTGGGGCCATTGATGGCACACTTGTTGGCTTGGTCCCACCACAGGCCAATGAGCAAGTATACCGCAACAAAAATAACTTTCATTCCATCAATGTGCAAATTGCATGTTTGCGGATCTCTATATTTCACAGGTCTGTGCCCGTTATTCAGGTTCAGCCCATGATTCCTTCATCATGCAGAACAGCACCATGGCACAGCTGATGTCACAACTGTACCCAGAGAGGGCCTGGTTGCTTGGTAAGTTACATCTGTCTTGAGAGTATGGGTTCAATGTCTGGTGCTACAATCATGAATTGAGCGACTCATTGTTGCACATATGTCCCATGCCTTAACCGCATATCCGAACTCTCCTTTGTTGTTGACGCCAATAAAGAATCTAACTACACCAGGGGAAGTCTGCTTCAGTGAGGCCCATGGAAGAACAGGGCAGGTAGTGGGGCAGGCTTATGGGCTCCCAAGGCCAGATTCGGCTGTCTTAACTGGACTGGTGGAGCCCCCCTCTATTCACCTGGAAAAGTGTGTCAGATCACTGTGGTATGTTGCATGCGCCACAACATCGCCCTGTGGAGGAATATCCCGTACAACCCAGAGGAGAGGCAGCCTGCAGTGCCACTGGGTGAGACTCCTGAAATGCTAACTGAGGATGGAAGTGGAGAAGAGGAAGGAGCTGACTTGGGGGAAGATCTCATCAACAGCTACTTCTCATGAGTGTAAGTATGTGAAGCGATGTCATGACTGTGACTGTACAATGTACTGCAGGTATGAGAATGTGTACAGTTGAGTGTTTTGGCAACAACAAGGGAGCTGATACTCTGCAATATTCAGCCAAAGGGGGCTTAATGAGTTAGCCCTTGACAAATCCCCACCTTCATGATGCTGATTTGTTTGTGACAGTCTCATTGCAATGATATTCCATTTCCAGATGCTTGCTTTGTGACTTGTGTGATGCAGGTAGACCCAGGATTATGTTGTATAGGCGACAGGAGTCATCATGTAGTGCAGTGCTAATGTGTCTCCTGCCAACACCACTCTGGTGATGCATCTTGAGGCCTTTGGGATAATTGTTTTGCACACTGGGTAAGGTGTCCTTCCTGTCCTCAATAGTTACATCTTGGGTTAACAGGTCAAAATGGAGCTAGGTAGCCAGAGACATCTCAGAGTTGGGCATGCTCTGTATCCTGTCACTCCCAGATGAGTAAACCTCAAATCTGACTTAGCAGGCAAGGGATTTTGATCAAGTGACCACTGGTGTAGTGTTTTGAGTTGGGGAAACAGAGCCTCCTGAGAGTTACAGTCGTGTCACTGTCTCTAATGCACACACTTGACAATTGTCATCCTCCCAGGTGTGTGGAGTTCATTTGGAAGTTCTCTACTACATGGATTTGGGTAAGTGAAACAGGGTTTGTTGTTGGAGTTAGGTAAACAGGGCCAATTGGGCTTTGCATTCTGGTCACTCTCTCTGCGCCCCACTATTTTCCATATGGTATCCTCCCAGGTGAGTGGACTTCAATTGGGATTTCACAGACATGGCTATTTGGGCATATGGACCCTGGTCATGTGTCTGGAGTGAGGGATATATAGCCTTCTGGCCTTAGCAGTCAGTTCACTCCCTCTACTACACACACATTACAAATGGTATCCTCACATCTGATTAAAATTACATTGTGGTTTGCCAAACTGGGCTTTTTGATTTAATGTACACTGTTCTGGTGTTTGGAGTCAGAGAAACAGTCAAGTAAACATCATTTAAGAGTTTGTTTTATTAGGTGTATTTGGACAAGTGAACACTAGGCTGGTGTTTGGTTTTAGAGAAACAGGGACTATCGGGCTTTACAGTCATATCACTCCCTCTACTTCCCACAGGTAGCCCATGGAATCGCTCCATGTGAGTACACTTTAATGATGAGTTCACAAACAGGGTTATTTGGAGAGGAAGACACTGTGCTGGCGGTTGGAGTCATATTAACAGTGGCTCCTGGGAGTTATAGACATGTCAGTCCCTGTATTACACACACTTGACAAATGTTATCCTCTCAGGTGAGTACGCTTCAATTGAGAGATAACAAACAAGGGCATTTGGTGAAGGAAACACTGGGCTGGAAGTTTGGGTAGCAATAACAGTGCCTCCTGGGAGCTGTAGTCATGTCAGTCCCTGTACTACACACATGTGACAAATGTTATCGCCCTAGATAAGTACATTTCAATTGAGAGTTAACAAACAAGGGTATTTGGTGAAGGAAACAGTGGGCTGGTGGTTTGGGTTACAGTAACAGTGCCTGTTGGAAGTTGTAGTCATGTCAGTCCCTGTACTACATATATTATACAAATGTTATCCACCCAGATGAGTACAGTTCAGTTGTGAGTTGCTAAACAGGGGTCTTTGGACAAGTGAACACTGGGATGGTGAGTAGAGTGACAGTAAAAGTGGCAAAAGGTGAGCTATGGGCATGCATGGCATAGCATTTTGGTGACATTTTTAGTGTTGTGACTTACCAGATTCCACTCCCCCGGGTATTCCTGTCAAGCCCTTAGAATGCAGGATGGCCAAGACCTTCTCCTCCCAGGGATATATTTGTAATAGGGGAGGGCCACTGCCAGTCTTCTTGGCCTGCAGCTGGTGCCTGAAGCCCAGGGAATGGACCTTGTCCCTGATGTCGTTCCACGTTGTCCTAGTGTCCCCCTTTGTGCGCAGGGTGCTGCCTACAGCCTTCACTCTGTCAACTATTCTGTCCCACATTTCTATTTTCTTACTGAGAGGAGTGTGCTAGACCTGTGTCCCAAACAATTGTGGCTCTACTCTTATGATTTCATCCACCATGACTCTCAACTTATCTCCGGAAAAACATGGATTTTTGGAACGTGACATGGTGAAAAAGAAAAAAAGAGAAATGTGACAAAAGTGTGCTGGGTGTGTGAAGAGATGGTGAGAAAAAAGTGGTGCCTAGTAACTGTGCTGTGTAGTAAATATATATGTAAAGCATAAAAATTGCATCTAAAGTTTTAGAAACAATATATTTACATGAATGTACATACAACTATGCAACCTATATTAAAGGCTAAAAGTACAAGATACTTACCTTCGGTAACGATATATCCAGTAGTGATATATTCTAGTTGCAGATTCCTTACCTTAGAATTTCCCTAGGCGTCAGACTGGATCTGGAGATTTTTTCTTCAAACAGTACCCCTACGTGCTGTTAGGTGGCGTTGGTCGACTCCGCGGGCATCATTGGCTTTGTGGTCGCCATCGCGGTTGTATATAGGCGCTACCCCTGTGCGCTGACATCAGTTTCTTTTCACGCCTTTCCACGCCAGTAGCGCATAGTCATGAAGAACACTGAGAATGGCGCGCCAAAACTAGGGCCTCTAGATGGAAGTACCTGTCCCTAGAAATCAGTGTCCAGTGCGGGGAGGATAGGTGGGTCGGTAAGAAATCTGCAACTAGAATATATCTCTGCCAGATATATCGTTACCGAACTTAAGTAACTTGTACAATTTATACAGACTTCTAGTTGCAGATTCCTTACCTTAGAATATACACCCAAGCAATACCATCCCCGGTGGTGGGCTTCGAAATAAGATCACACCAAAAAGACCTGCAGGACCGAACGGCCAAAATAGCCGTCCCTGCGGACCTGACTGTCCAGGCAGTAATGCTTGGTGAACGTATGTAAGAATGCCCAAGTTGCGGGCTCGCAGATATCCAGGACAGGAACTTCGCATGCTAATGCTGTGATAGCAGCAGTTGCTCTGCTTGAATGAGCACGTAAACCCTGAGGGGGTTGCTTTTTTGCCAAAGTGTAGCACATCTCGATGCCGAGTTCTACCCATGGCGAGATGGTCCTCTTCTGCACCACCTTGCCTTTCTTCGCACCCATATATCCCACAAAGAGTTGATCATCCACCCAGAATTCTTTGGTACAATCTAGATAGAACGCCAATGCTCTTTTTGGGTTGAGATGGTGGAGTCTCACCTCCTCATGAGAGGGATGTGGAGGTGTGTAAAAAGTAGGCAAGGTGATAGATTGGCCTATGTGAAAGGGTGTTACCACTCTGGGAAGAAAGAAAGCCCTGCTACGAAGCACTACTTTGTGAGAATGCTCTGCTAGGAATGGTGACTTCGAAGAAAGAGCCTGAAGCTCACTTACTCAGCGAGCAGAGGTGATGGCAATCAAGAAAGCTGTTTTAAGGGTTAAGAGCTGTAGAGGACAGTTGTGGAGCTGCTCGAAAGGGGCAGACATGAGGTATGTGAGGACCAAGTTCAAATCCCACTGGGGCATGGTGAAAGGGATAGGAGGAAGCATATGAGTGAGGCCTTTAAGAAACCTCCCAACAATGGTAGATTTTAAAAGAGAAGGTTGGTCTGGTAGCCTTAAGAAGGCAGAGATGGGAGACAAATATCCCTTAAGGGTGCCCAGAGCAGAGCCCTGCTGGGCAAGAGAGAGAATAAAGAGGAAAACCTCTGAAAGAGGTGCAGAGAGGGGATCAACAGATTTGTTGATACACCATGCCACAAATTTCTTCCAACGACAGGTGTAGGAAAATGCCACTGTTGACACGGTTACCCCCTCACCTTTTGCCTAGTGTTGATGCCAGCTTTGATTGGAAGTGTGCTCGGACCCTGCTAACCAGGCAGTTAAGACCCTTGTAAAAGGTACCCCAGGTACCAAGGGCCCGTGGCCGGGGAAGGTCCCTAAAGGGCTGCAGTATGTATTATGCCACCCTAAGGGACCCCTCACTCAGTACATGCACACTGCCTTGCAGCTTGTGTGTGCTAGTGGGGAGAAAAGACAAAGGGGGTCATTCTGACCCTGGCGGTAAAATCCGCCAGGGCCAACGACCGTGGGAGCACCGCCAACAGGCTGGCGGTGCTCCCATGGGCATTCTGACCGCGGCGGAACAGCCGCGGTCAGAAACGGAAAACCGGCGGTGTACCGCCGATTCCGACCCCCATTACCGACCGCCAGGAACAGGATGGCGGTAAGGGGTGTCGTGGGGCCCCTGGGGACCCCTGCAGTGCCCATGCCAATGGCATGGGCACTGCAGGGGCCCCAGTAACAGGGCCCCACCATGATTTTCAGTGTCTGCCATGCAGACACTGAAAATCGCGACGGGTGCAACTGCACCCGTCGCACCCCTTCCACTCCGCCGGCTCCATTCGGAGCCGGCATCCTCATGGAAGGGTGTTTCCCGCTGGGCTGGCGGGCGGCCTTCTGGCGGTCGCCCGCCAGCCCAGCGGGAAACCCAGAATACCCGCGGCGGTCTTTTGACCGCGCAGCGGTATTCTGGCGGTTCCAGCCAGGCCGGCGGCTTCCGCCGCCGGCCAGGGTCAGAATGACCCCCAAAGTAAACATGGCACTCACCTCAGAGTTCCATGCCTACCAACCACTGCCTGTGGCATAGGTAATCCACCCCTCTAGCATGCCTTACAGCACTAAGGCAGGCTGCACTATACCACAGGTGAGGACATAGCTGCATGAGCACTATGCCCCTACAGTGTCTAAGTCAATTCTTAGACATTTGAAGTGCAGGGCAGCCATACTGAGTATATGGTCTGGGAATTTGCCATTACGAACTCCACAGCACCATAATGGCTACACTGAAGACTGGGAAGTTTGGTATCAAACTTCTTAGCACAATAAACCTCCACTGATGCCAGTGTGGGATTTATTGCAAAATGCACACAGAGGGCATCTTAGAGATGCCCCCTGTATGTCAGCCAGCCTTGTAGTGTAGAACTGACCAGTCTATGCCAGCCTTCCACTTCCAGACGAGTTTCTGACCACATGGGATGAGTGCCTCTGTGCACTCTGTGGTCAGAAACAAGCCTGCCCTGGGTGGGCGGTGCTTCACACCTCCCCCTGCAGGAACTGTGACACCTGGCGGTGAGCCTCAAAGGCTCAGGCCTGGTGTTACAGTGCCCCAGGGAACTCTAGCCAGTGGAGATGCCCGCCCCCTGGACAAGCCCCCACTTTTGCCGGCAAGTCCAGAGGGATAATGAAAAAAACTAAGAGGAGTCACCCCCTCAGCCAGGACCACCCCAAGGTGTCCAGAGCTGAAGTGACCCCCTCCTTGAGAAATCCTCTGTCTTGCTTTGGAGGATTAGGATCAATAGGGATGTGGCCCCTCCCCAGAGGGAGTGGGCACAAGGAGGGGGTAGCCACCCTCAGGAACAGTAACCATTGGCTACTGCGCCCTGACCCTAACACACCCATAAATTTAGTATTTAGGGGCAACCCTGAACCCAGCTCTTCAGATTCCTGATGACCTCAAGAAAGAAGGACTGCTGAGCTAAAAAACCCACAGAGAAGAGAACGAGACAACAACTGGCTCGGCCCAAGCCCTACCGGCCCATTCTACTACAAAAAGCTGCAAAAGAACCAACTCGTTCTGCAGGACCAGCGACCCCTGAAAAGCCTCCAGGGAACTGCCTGCATCACTGAGGACCAAGAAATTACTGTGGACAGCGGACCTGTCCAACAAGAAGAAAAAGAAACCATCTTTAAAGGGACTCCCACCTCACCAGAAGCGTGAGTCCAAACTACTCTGCACCTGACACCCCTGGCCCGTGCCCAGAGGAACCAACCGGCCAGAGAGGACCCCCAGGTGATTCCAACCAAGTGTCCACCCTGGGCTGACCTCTCCACCCCTCCATGACAACGCCTGCAGAGGGAATCCCGAGGATTCCCCTGACCGCGACTGCCCGAGATGAAGATATCCGATGCCTGGAGAAGCACTGCACACGCAACCCCCAGAACCGAGAGAAACCGACCACCAGTACAGCAGTGATCAGCAGGTGACCCTCCTCCCTGACCAGTTGGTTGCTTGCCCGAGAATCCCCCCTGTGCCCTGCCTGCAGTGTCTAAGTGACCCCCGGGTCCGCCCATTGAGTTCCATTGGGAACCCGACGCTCTATTTTCACCCTGCACCCTGCCGCCTCAATGCCGCTGTGGGTGCGTGTTTAGTACCTACTTGGGGACTCTCTAGTGCTCCTCTAAACTTCCCTGGTCTGCCCTCCGACAACGCAGGTACTTACCTGCAAGCAGCCCGGAACCAGAGTACCCATATTTCCATAGGGGCCCGGGTTATTTTGGCTCCTGTTTGACCTCTGCACCTAACCGACACTGTGTTGCTGGTGCTGGATGTTTGGGGTTATCTTGAACCCCCAACGGTGGGCTACCTATGCCACGGAGACTGAACCTGTTAGTTTGTTACTTACCTCAAAAACTGTACTTTACTTACCTCCCCCAGGAACTGTTGAAAATCGCAGTGTCCACTTTTAAAATAGCTTTTTGCCATTTTAAAGAAAACTGTGTACATTGTTGATTCCATTCAAAGTTCTAAGTATTACTATGCAAAGTATCTTTCATTTCATGTACTTACCTGCTAAATGAATCTTGTGGTTCTAGAAATGAATTAAGAAAATGTTTTACTATATACAACCTATTGGTCTGGAGTTAAGTCATTGAGTGTGTGTTTTCACTTATTGTTTGTGTGTGTACAACAAATGCTTAACACTACCTTCTGATAAGCCTAACTGTTCAACCACACTACCACAAATAGAGCATTAGTATTATCTATTATAGCCTCTGTCAAGCCCCTTGGGGAAAACCTGGACTCTATGCACACTATGGGCCTCATTACAACCCTGGCGGTAAATGCCACCGACCGCCGTGCTGACGGCAGGCAACATACCGTGATCGCGGCGGTATACCGTTACGGGTATTATGACCCACACAGAGAAATCTGCCACTATACAGACACCCACACAAGTCCGCCAGACCAAAGGTCAGTGATAAGCTGGCGGTACCAAAACCCACACCGTTATGCCAACAGAAATACACCCACAGCATCTGCGGCAGTCATTCAATCGGCGGCACACACTGCCGTGCTCAAAATACACACACTAACAAAACAAAACCACATTTGACAATTCAAACTATACACACCTGACACACATACACACACCACACCCACACACCCACACCACTATAAAACACACACCCACATTACCCACAACCCCTTACAACGAAAAACAATATTGCCAACTTAGAGAGAGACAAGCCTGGAGCACCCACTGAATCTGAGCCACATAACACCATCACCCATACACCATCCAGGCACCTCACAGCACACACCCCAACACATTACCCCACACACCCTCACACATACCATTCACAACACCCATGGCACCGCAAAGACACCCCAGGTTCTCTGAGGAGGAGCTAAGGGTCATGGTGGAGAAAATCATGAGTGTAGAGCCACAGCTATTCGGATCACAGGTGCAGCAGACGTCCATTGCAAAGACGATGGAGCTATGGTAGAGAGTCGTGGACAGGGTCAATGCCGTGGGACAGCACCCCAGAACAAGGGATGACATCAGGAAGAGGTGGAACGCCCTACGGGGGAAGATGCGTTCCGTGGTTGCAAGACACCAGGTAGCTGTACAGAGGACTGGTGGTGGACTCCCATCTCCTCCCCCACAACAAACAACATGGGAGGAGCAAGTCTTGGTGATCATGCATCCTAAGGGCCTGGCAGGAGTAGCAGGAGGACTGGATTCTGGTAAGTCAAATCTTTACTACTATATCCCCCACCCTACCTGCATGCCATCACAAACTCCTACCCCTACCCTCACGCCCATCACTCCACCACCTCACATATACCCCACTATCACTACCCACCCATCTCAATACCAAGCCCTGCATGCAACACCAATGTATGGACACCCATCACAGACCTGCATGGACACCCATCACCACAGCATGCACAATAGTGACAATCACTTAGCCAAACCAATAACATCTCACACAACCCAAACGTGCCTTACTAATAACAACCATAGAGGGAAACATATCCACGCACAAGATGGTACACGCAGATACAATAACACTGCATTTACATCCCCACAGGACCCCCACTCAACGTCACCGGAGAGGAGGTGCCACCAACATCCAGTCCCCCCACAGAAGAGGCCCACAGTGATAACAGCAGCTCTGCACGCCTGGATCACGATGACCAACCTGGCCCATCAGGGACCACTGGACAGTCGGTTACCCTGCCACAGTCCCAACCCACCACAGAGCCTCCCCCCTCAGGAAACACCAGCACAGCACCCACCCAGCGGGCCCATCCCTCTGTCCCCAGGACACGTCAATCAGCAGTGTGTCCACCACTACAGGGACTCCAGGCAACCCCACAAACCCAAGACAATCAGAGACCTGGGGTCAGTGGCAGTGGGCACACGGTTCAGGGGACAGAGACACAGGACAACAGGGAAGCTGGGAGGACTGCTGTGTGACAGGGGAGGACAGGCCCAGGGAACCCACTCTCCACGAGGCACTTGCATGGATCCTCGGAGCATACCACCATTCCCAGGAGACCTTGGGCCAGATACTGAACAAGTTGCAGGAGACCCAGGGGCTGCAGGAGGGACAGTACCTGGGGATCAAGTAGGATCTCAAACACATCCACACCATCCTGGTCACCATTGCAGGGGTGCTGCCTGACATGGCCAACACCATAAGGGAGGCAGTGGCAGACCCGTGGGCCCCTGGCACTAGCCACACCGAAGAACAGCCCTCCACCTCTGCCGGCGCTAGTGGACAGGAGGCCCCACCACAGGACCAACAGGCCACCAGCACCCCACCCCCTGCAGAAAGAGAACCAACCCGCAAGCGGTCCCTGCGATCCAGGCAGAAGACAGAGAACATTGCCAAGACCCTCGCCAGGAAATAAGACTCTCCTGAATGTCACCCTTGTGTCCCACTCTGTCACCCTGTCCACCTTGTACTGCCATTACTCCCCTTCCTATGCCCCCTTGGACAATGCACCTGTGATACAAATAGACTGGACTCTACCCTGGACATTCCTCCACCATCACCCCAGCCCATTGCACATCCCCCTCTACTTTTTAGCACTTAAATAAACACCCTTGGAATAAATACAAGTATGGAGTATGTCAAATGATTGAAATATGTATTAGTTTAACAAGCTGTAAACATTGCAATTCATATGTACAGTTATATATACATAGGTATGACCTGTAGTTGGCAGCAGTCAACACACCAAGGGCCAGAGTGGGACACAGAGATCTGAAAATAGAGATGCCAAAGGGTACAGTGAGAGGCCATAGGCATAGGGAAATCAGGCTGCCAGGTACAATGTCTAACACAAAACTGCAATGGAAAGTGAAGTTACAGTGTCTTACCTGTGTGTCACTGGATGTACTGTTGAATGAGTGAACTTCTGTTGTCCACATCTTCTTCCTCTGCCTCCTCTTCCTCACTGTCCACAGGCTCCACCGCTGCCACAAGACCATCTCCAGGCTCACCTTCCTGCAGAAAAGGCACCTGGCGTCTCAAGGCCAGGTTGTGCAACATGCAATGATAATCTGGCACACTTTCTTGGGTGAGTAGTACAGGGATCCACCTGTCAGACGGAGGCACCAGAATCTGGCCTTCAGAAGGCCAAAGCTTCTCTCAATTATCCTCCTTGTTCGCCCATGTGCCCCATAGTAACGTTCCTCCTCCCTTGTCCTGGCATTTTTCACTGGGGTCAGTAGCCATGAGAGGTTGGGGTAACCAGAGTCACCTGCAAATATCGAGGGATACCTGTTAGACACACACTCACCCTTAGGGACAACCCCACACCCATATAGCTACATCAACTGGGTGGGGACCATGGGCTCACCTATCAGCCGCACCCGCTGCCTCTGGAGTTGAGACATCACATATGGAATGCTGCTATTCCTCAAGATAAAGGCATCATGCACAGAGCCAGGATACTTGGCATTCACATGGGAGATGTACTGGTCCGGCAAACACACCATCTGCACATTCAGAGAGTGAAAGCTTTTTCTATTCCTGAACACTTGTTCATTTCTCCAGGGGGGGACAAATGCTTCATGTGTACCACCAATGGCACCAATGATGTTGGGAATATGTCCCAGGGCAGATAAGTCAGCCTTCACTGTGGCCAAATCCTCCACCTGAGGGAATACGATGTAGCTGCGCATGTGTTTCAGCAGGGCAGACAACACTCTGGTCAACACGGTGGAGAACATTGGCTGAGACATCCCTGATGCCATGGCCACTGTTGCTTGGAAGGAACCACTTGCCAGGAAATGGAGCACTGACATGTCCTGCACTAGAGGGGGGATACTCATGGGCTGGCGGATAGCTGAAATCAGGTCTGGCTCCAATTGGGCACACAGTTCTTGGATTGTGGCCCTATCAAGTCTGTAGGTAAAGATAATGGCCCTCATTACGACCTTGGCGGGCGGCTAAAGCTGCCCGCCAATGCAGCCGCACCCCCACCGCAGCCATTTGGAGATCCCCGCTGGGGTGGCCGGCGCAAACCTAGTTTCCGCCCGCCGGCCCAGCGGGGATCTCGGCCGAAACACAGGAGCCGACTCCAAATGGAGCCAGCGGTGTTGCGGCCGTGCAACGGGTGCACTTGCACCCGTCGCGCTTTTCACTGTCTGCATAGCAGACAGTGAAAAGCTGCACGGGGCCCTGTCAGGGGGCCCCACGAATCCCCGTACCGCCAAGGCTGGCGGTAGGGGGACTCGTAATCCCCTGGGCAGCGCTGCAAGCAGCGCTGCCCTGGCGGATTACAACCGCCGGCCCCGGCGGTGTGACTGCGCCGCTTCCGCAGCGGTCGTAATGCCTTGGGAAGCACCGCCAGCCTGTTGGCGGTGCTTACTCCGAAACAGTCCTGACGGTCTTGGACCGCCAGGGTTGTAATGAGGACCAATGTGTCTGTCCTCTGTTGTCGCCATGTCCACCAGGGGTCTGTACACAGGGGGATGTCTCCATCTCCTATTCATCCTCAGCGGTTGAACTCTAGGGTGAAAAAGGGTGAGCAGAGGGTCATATTCACACATATGTGAAATTAAAAATTAATTTTTCCATTTACAGAAACAGCATGTGAATACGAAAATCATTTGATGTGCCAATGTCTGCTGTGATGCAGTTAGGTGCCATGGCCTGTGCCCCCCTGAAATGGCGGCTGCTTGACCTGTAAGGAGAGAAAAGTGGAAATAAGGTAATTCTGCTGACATTGTGTGCCGCAGCGGTCAGCGGTTGATGACCGCCGCGCAACTCGGCGTTGGTTATCATTGGGCCCTATTGGTTCCAGGAGCCAATGTCGATGCATGCCGGCGGTGAAGGTACGCACTGCCGTGGACGTGACCGCCATTTTCTGTCTGTTCACTCACTTGCTACCTGACCTTCAACAGGAGAGGACCTACACTGCAAGTGCTGCTGTGACCTCTGTCTGGAAGCGACAGTGGCTCGAGTGTCTGGGAAACGGGCCCCCGCCTTCACTTCGGAGGAGTTGGAGAGACTGGTGGATGGGGTCCTACCCCAGTACACTTTACTTTAAGTTCCTCCAGACAAACAGGTGAGTACACTGTGAGCATGATGCGTGGGCCATGAATGTATGGATTGCTGTGTGTGTAAGCTTCGTGTGGGGGGGGGCTGAGGGGTTTTGGGCAGAGTGCTGCATGTCTGGACGGGATGACTCATCCCTTTTTTCTATGCATATTTTGCTGCAGGTCAGCGCCCATCAGAAAAAGGGTATTTGGCGTGCCATCGCCAAGGAGGAGTGGACCCTGGGAGTCTTTGACAGGCGGAGCACCCACTGCCGCAAACGGTGGGAGGACCTGCGCCGCTGGGCAAGGAAGACGGGGGAGGCCCAACTGGGGCTGGCCTCCCAACGAGGAAGGTGTGCCAGTAGTACCCTGACCCACCTGATGTTCCGCATCCTGGCGGGGGCCTATCCGGAGTTGGATGGGCACCCTGAAGGCATCACAGCAGCCACAAGGGGTTGAGTACAGATTCTGAATCATGACTTTGCGCGCGTTAAGGTTTTACCTGGGTGGAGGGTGTAGGCTGTGGGTGCCCCTAGGACAGGGTGAACTGGCAGGGTAGGTCCCTTGTTGGGCAGGCTATGAAGCACTGCAACCCCAATAGTGTTAGTGGGCATCTACTACTGGGCAGGGTCCTGTTGGTTTCAGGTGTGCAGCCAATGGCGTTGGGCAATGTACCCCATGGGCTGGTAACTAGCTTTGTAACTGGTAGTGCATGGCCTAGTGCATAGGGCTGATCCCTGTGTGTTGTGTACGCCAACTGTAGTGTTGTTGCTGTCACTGACCAATTGTATCCTGTCTCCCCCCCCTTCTTGTTTTGTCAGCCTGTCCTTGTGTGCATTAGCATCATCTGGCGGAGGAGCAGAGGAACCGGCGACGGAGGAAGCTGCATCCCACATGGGCCTTGAGGCCCAATCCACTGACGGTGAGGGCACCAGTGGGATGGAGGGCGAGAGGAGCACCACAATGGAGGCAGGAGGGGACACTACAGACAACGACTCCTCCTCCGATGGAAGCTCCCTGGTGGTGGCGGACACCTCTGTGCCCAACCCAACTACAGGTACAGCCGCCACCCCTCATACCAGCACCGCCCTCCCAGCAGCTCCTCAGCGTGTTTCCCATGCTAGCTCACCCAGGAGGGTGGTCATCTCCTTCGTCCCAGGCACCTCAGGCCCTGCCCCCGTCAGCCCTGCTGCCCTCAGTGAGGAGGCTATTGACCTCCTGAGATCCCTCACTGTTGGGCAGTCAACCATACTGAATGCCATCCAGGGTGTCGAAAGGCATTTGCAACAAACAAATGCATACCTGGAGGGCATTCACTCTGGCGTGGCGGCCCAACAGAGAGCATTTCAGGCTCTGGCCTCCACACTGATGGTAGCCATTGTCCCTGTCTCCAGCTTCCCCCCACCAACTTCCTCTACCCAGTCCCAATCCCCTCAACCCCAACCTGTCCCAAGCACACCTTCAGACCAGCATTCACTCAAATCAACACACAGAAGTGGCTCAGGCAAACACAAGCACCACACTTCATCTCACAGGCACTCACACAAATACCATCCCCATGCAGACACACCAACATCCACTGCCTCCACTGTGCCCCCTCCTCCTCGTCGTCCACCTCCATCCCAGGAGCGTCTCCACTCACACCTGCATGCACTACATCCTCATCCACTACTTCCATCACGCCTATCACTACACAGCCCTCACTGGCAATCACCACCCCCACATCCATGTACACGTCCCCTGTGTCCTCTCCCACTGTGTCTGTGACCCCTCCTCCCAAAGTACACAAACGCAAGCACACACCCACCCAACAGCCATCCACCTCACAACAGCATCCAGCTCATGCACCTGCACCCAAACACAGCACACTGACACCTCCTACAAGCACTCCCTCTTTCTCCACTCCCAAACCCTCTCCCTCTTCCCACCTCAGTGTGCCCAAAAAGCTTTTCCTGGCAAACATTGACCTCTTCCCTACCCCTCTCCCCCATCCTTCCCCTCGGGCCACGGTGTCCAGAACCCAGGCCAGCACCTCAGCCACCAAGTGTCTGCTGTGGTACCTGCAACTCAAAGAGGCTCAAAGGGGGCACCTGTCATCCCAGCCAGTGTGCCACCAACCCCTGCAAAGGACAAAACCATTCCGCCACCTGCCAAGGTGAAGAAGGGGACAGCATGCAGCAAGGGCAAGGAGCACGACCCACCCAGCAAGGCCTCCTCCAAAACTCCAGCTGCCAGAGCCAAAGTCACAACGGCATCAGCCAAGGTGAGGAAGGGGCAGAAAACCCAAGGCAAGACACTTCAGCCATCGGAGGCTGCAGGTGAAGGCCTGGTGCCCACCACCACAACCGTCAGCCCCGCCACCTGCACCGCGGGCAGCACCGCCAGCAGCCCCGCCGCAAGCACCTCCGCAAGCACTGCCACCTGAACCACCGCTAGCACCACTACTGTCAGCAGCAGCACCCCCAGTGGGCAGCCGTCCAAGGCTGCAGGAGACGGGCTGGAGCCTCCCTCCACCACTGGCAGCACCAGCACCTGCACCACGGCCAGCACCGCCAGCTGCCCTGCCGCAAGCACCGCCACCTGCACCACTGACAGTAGGACCACTACCAGCAGCAGCAGCCCCAGTAGGCAGCCGCTCGAGGCTGCAGGAGACTGGCTGGAGCCTCCCACCACCCTTGGCTGCACCCCCACCAGCCCCGGCACTACCACCAGTTTGCAGCCTTAGCCGCCGCAGGATGGAGTCTAGGCCTGCCTCCATGGACTATCATACAATCTGGTCCCTGCAAATCTCGTGCCTCAGACACCCAGGTGAGGGAATGTGAACTGCCACACCCCAAGTGCTGCATCACTGGGCACAAGGCCCCCTCCAGAACCAGTGGAGATATGCATCCACTCACCCCCACCTTAGCAGGATGAAGCACACTGGGCAGAAAGCCCCCTCCACATCCACTCACCATATCCTAGGCAGGATGAAGCACACTGGGCACATGGCCCCCTCCAGAACCAGTGGAGGAGCCACCCACTAGAGAGACTGTGGCTTTGCACTCCCCAGGACCAAGCAGTGGGAACACCACCAACTTGAGAGACTGTGGCTTTGCACTCCCCAGGACCAAGCAGTGGAGAAGCCATCCACTAGAGAGACTGTGGCTTTGCACTTCCCAGAACCAAGCAGTGGGCAAAGCACCCACTAGAGAGACTGTGGCTTTGCACTCCCCAGGACCAAGCAGTGGGCAAACCACCCACTTGAGAGACTGTGGGTTTGCACTCTCTAGGACCAAGCAGTGGAGAAGCCATCCACTAGAGAGACTGTGGCTTTGCACTTCCCAGAACCAAGCAGTGGGCAAAGCACCCACTAGAGAGACTGTGGCTTTTCCCTCCCCAGGACCAAGCAGTGGGCAAAGCACCCACTTAAGAGACTGTGGCTTTGCACTCCCCAGGACATCGCTGTGGGTATGAAGGCTCCTCCAGGATTAGTGGTGTTGTCCCATCTTCCGGCTGAGGTGACCCCCCTTCCCCGTCCCCCTGAGGTGCCTGTGTTTTTTCGACCTGATGCCCCTTCAGTGTTCTCTCCATATAGAGGCAGGAGTCAAGTGTGGGCTTGGCCCATGATTTTTGGTCCAGTGGCAAACGGACACTTGGAAAGGACAATGTGCGGCCTTATGTACATATTGTATATTTTTGTAAATACTGTTTTTCTATTCGTTACGTATATCTGCCTATTTCTAATATATCACTGATTTAATTCAATTCCCTTTGTCCTTGCATTCTTCCAGGGGGTTACAGGATGTAAATGTAATGTTATTACATGTGTTTGTGTGTATGGTGTTGTGGGTGAGGGTGGGGGTGGGGGTGTTTCGTGTTGAGTGTGTGTGTCACTCTCTTATTCCTCCCCCCTCCCCTGTGTACTAGGTGCAGTACTCACTGTGGTCGTCGCCCCGCCTTTGGTATTCCTGGTAGATGAGGAGGTAGACCAGCATGGACAGCACCTGTAACTCGGGCTCCATGGGGTCCTGGTTCTTCGTTGAGTGTCGAGAGGTGAGTGGTTTCCCTTCAGTGTTCTGTTTCCGCCTTGCTTTTGATGGCGTTGGTACCATCCCGGAAAAGCTGGCGGATTGGCGGGTTGTGATGGGGCGGGCGGCACATTGTCTTCCACCTGTCTTTTGGCGGTGACCGCCGCGGTGTTTGTTGCTACTGCCGTGGCGGTCGGAGTGTTAAAGTGGCTGTCTGTGTTGGTGGTTTCCGCCGTGGTCGTGATCCCATTTTTTATATCGCCGGCCTGTTGGCGGTATTACCACTGCTTTAACACCAACTGCCATGGTTGTAATGAGGGCCACAGTGAAGAACCACGTCACCATGGAACCTGAACTGCATGTTTTTCCAATGATATTCTACGTTCTGCTCCACCACGAACACCAACTCCGGCGAAGAGACACAAGGGAGAGGGGAGGAAAAAGAGAGTGACACACAATGCACCACATACACCCGACAAACACACACCATACACACAACCAGATGCATTACAAAAACAATTTGATCCCGTAACTCGGCTGAATAATGCAAGAACAAAACGATTTCTCCAAATTGTTTGTTATGAGATCAACACAGTAGGAAAAGTAAGTTAGGCAAGATAATAGATATATACATATTTACAGAAAAAAGGGACACAGCCCAGTCCTCAATTTGTGTGGGCAACATGACCACAGGCCAAAGTCAAAGGCCACACATGTCACCTGCTTCAACACGGAGAGAACACTGCAGGGGCATCAGTTGGTAAATAGGCAGACACCTCAAGGGGACGGGGGGCACGTCAGCCGGCAGATGTAACAACAGCACTGGTTCTGGAGGGGGCAACATGCCCTGTGCTTGATCCTGGGGAGTGATGGGCCACAGACTGTCATGTGGGTGTCTTACCCACTGGTTCAGGAGGGGGCAACGTGCCCTGTGCTTGATCCTGGGAAGTGATGGGCCACAGTCTCCCATGTGGGTGCCTTTTCCACTGGTTCTGGAGGCAGCAACATGCCCTGTGCTTGATCCTGGGGAGTGATGGGCCACAGTCTCTCATGTGGGTGTCTTACCCACTAGCTCTGGAGGGGGCACTGTGCCCTGTGCTTATCCTGGGGAGTGATGGGCCACAGTCTCTCATGTGGGTGTCTTACCCACTGCTTCTGGAGGGGGCAGCGTACCCTGCGCTTGGTCCTGGGGAGTGCAAGGTCACAGTGTTTCGAGTGGGTGTCTTCCCCACTGGTTCTGGAGTGGACAGGCTGCACAGCAGCCCATGGAGGCAGGATTACATACCGTCCGCCGGCGGTGATGGCTGCATAATGGTGGTGCTGCTGGTGGGGGAGGCTCCTGCCCATCCCCTGCAACCTCGGACGGCTGCACTGTGGTGGTGCTGCTGGTGGGGGGAGGCTCCTGCCCATCCCCTGCAACCTCGGATGGATGCACAACCATGGTTGGTGGTGGGGGCTCAGTCACAGTTCCTGGTCCAGGCTCCTTGCCCTTCCTGTCTGCTGGTGCAGACTCCTTGCTCTTCCTGTCTGCTGGTGCAAGCTCCTTGCCCTTTCTGCCTGTTTGTGCAGGCTCCTTATTCTTCCTGCCCTCTGGGGCAGACTCCTTGCTCCTCCTGCAGTGAGGACTGCTCCTGTGGACTGTGTGGCTGAGGTGCTTGGCTAGGTTCATGTTACCCTGGCCATACGTGCAGGACGGGGGGGAGGGGAAGAGGTCAATGGTGTATAGGAACAGTTTTTAGGAACATTGGGGCGGGCAGAGGGAGAAGGAATGGGAGTGGAGGATGATGGAGTGCATGTTGGAGGTGTCTGCTGCTTTTGGGTGCAGGTGCATAGGCTGTATGCTGTTGTGAGGTGGATGGCTGATGGGTGTCGGAGTGCTTGCATTTGTGTACTTTGGGGGGACAGACACAGTGGGAGAGGACACAGGGGACGCGTGCATTGCTGTTGTGGAGGATAGGGTGAGTGGATTACTTTCTCCACTGGTTCTGGAGGGAGCTTTGTGCCCAGTCTGCTTCATCCTGCCAAGGATAGGGTGAGTGGATGCATATCTCCACTGGTTCTAGAGGGGGCTTTGTGCCCAGTGTGCTTTATCCTGCCAAGGATAGGGTGAGTGGATACCTTTCTCCACTGGATCTGGAGGGGGCTTTGTTCCCAGTGTGCTTCAACTTGGCAAGGATAGGATGAGTGGATGACTTCTTTCACTGGTTCTGGAGGGGGCTTTGTGCCCTCCAACTGCCATTGCTCCACTTCCTATGCCCCTTTGGGCAATGCACCTGTGAAGCAAATAGACTGGACTCTGCCATGGACATTCCTCCACCATCCCCCCTGCCCATTTTACAACCCCCTCCGCTTATTTGCACAGAAATAAACACACTTCAATCACAAAACAATCTGGAGTCAGTCTGTGCTTTCACAAACGTGTTATTGCAATGACCATGGAATATAGCAATGTCAATTTACTTGTGCACATACCGATGTAACACAGCTGTAGGCCTGGAGGAAATATAGCAGAGGGCACAAAGTGGGACCCACATCTGTGAAATGGAAAGGCAAAGTGACACGTCAAGGTCCATAGACTGAGTGTAAAAGACAGACTTATGCTAGCTCCAATAATAGTATCAGATATGGGAGGCAGTGACATCTTCTTACCTGTGTCTCTCTGGAAGTATTGCATGATTATGTTGTTTCTTTTGTCGATATCCTCTTCTTCTGCCTCCTCTTCTTCACTGTCCACAGGCTCCACAGCTGCAACAAGACCACCATCTGGCCCATCCTCCTGCAGAAAAGGCACCTGGCATCGCAAAGCCAGGTTGTGCAGCATACAGCAGGCCACGATGATTTGGCACACCTTCTTTGGTGAGTAGTACAGAGTACCACCTGTCATATGGGGGCACCAGAATCTGGCCTTCAGGAGGCCGAAGGTTCGTTCAATCACCCTCCTAGTTCGCCCATGTGCCTCTCATTTTAGCGTTCTTCTGCCCTTGTCCCAGGATTCCTCACTGAGGTCAGTAGCCCTGACAAGTTGGGGTAACCATAGTCACCTGCAAATATCAAGGGGCAACTGTTAGACACAACCTAACCCTTAGGGACAACCCCATACCCAGACACCTATTAACACTGTATAGGGTCCTTGTCCTCACCTATAAGCCACACACGGTGCCTCTGGAGTTGCCCCATCACATAAGGGATGCTGCTATTCCTCAAAATGTAAGCGTCATGCACTGAGCCAGGAAACTTGGAATTCACATGGGAGATGTACTGGTCTGCCAAACACACCATCTGCACATTCATAGAATGGTAGCTCTTCCGGTTTCTGTACCCCTGTTCACTCCTGCGTGGGGGTACCAATGCCACATGTGTCCCATCAATGGCACCAATGATGTTGGGGATATGTCCCAGGGCATAGAAGTCACCTTTCACTGTGGGCAAATCCTCCACCTGAGGGAACACGATGTAGCTGCGCATGTGTTTCAGCAGGGCAGACAACACTCTGGACAACACGTTAGAGAACATTGGCTGGGACATCCCTGATGCAATGGCCACTGTTGTTTGAAAGGAACCACTTGCCAGGAAATGGAGTACTTACAGGACCTGCACTAGAGGGGGTATCCCTGTGGGATGGCGGATAGCTGACATCAGGTCTGGCTCCAACTGGGCACACAGTTCCTGGATTGTTGCACGATCAAGTCTGTAGGTGACTATGATGTGTCTCTCTTCCATTGTCGACAGGTCCACCAGCGGTCTGTACACTGGAGGATGCCGCCATCTCATCATCTGCCCCAGCAGACGTGCCCTATGGAGGAGAACAGCGAACAGAGAGTCAGCCAACACTGAGGAATCACAAAATGTAATTTGCACACATTAATTAATCCGCAAAGTGCCTGTAACTTTGTGTATTCAAGGCCTACATTGGTGTGACGCAGTTATTATTAATGCCATGTGGCCCCCTGAAATGGCGGCTGCCTGACCTGTAAGGTGGGACAAGGTGATATGAGGTAACTGCGCTGGCGTGGTACACAGTCGCGGTGGGCGGTCGAAGACCGCGGCGCAATCCTGCATTGGTTAACATTGGACCCTATGGGTCCAAGGAGCCAATGACGATGTACGCCGGCGGTGACGGTACGCACCGCCGCGGACGTGACCGCCATTTTCTGTCTGTTCACTCATTTGATACCTGACCTTCAACAGGAGAGGACCTACACTAGACTGTGACCTGTGTCTGGAAGCGGCAATGGCTCATGTGTCTGGGGAAAGGGCCCCTGCCTTTACTTTGGAGGAGTTGGAGAAACTAGTGGATGGGGTCCTCCCCCAGTACACACAACGGTACGGTCCTCCAGACAAACAGGTGAGTACACTGTGAGCATGCTGCATGGGCAATGCCTGTTTGGAGTGGTGTGGATGGAAGATACATGGGGGGGGGGGCTGAGGCCTGCATGTGCAAACGGTGAGTGCATGTGCGTCAGGGCAAGGGTGGGAACGGGGGCCAATGAGTATGACTGTCCAGACGGGTAAAGAATTTCCTTTCCACCTGTACCATTCCTCTAGGTCAGCGCCCACCAGAAGAAGGCTATTTGGCGTGCCATCGCCAAGGACGTCCAGACCCTGGGGGTCCACCACAGACGGAGTACCCACTGCCATAAAAGATGGGAGGACCTGCGCTGCTGGAGCAAGAAGACGGCGGAGGCCCAGCTGGGGATGGCCTCCCGATGTGGGAGGGGTGCCCGTCACACCATGACCCCCCTGATGTTCCGGATCCTGGCGGTGGCGTATCCGGAGTTGGATGGGGGCTTGAGGGCATCACAGCAGCCACAAGGGGGTGGGTACACTCTCATTCAGTTGACTCTGCGCGCATTACGAGGTGTCTGGGTCGGGGAGGTGGGCAGTGGGTTCCCCTAGGCTAGTGCAAGCTTGGTAGGCAAGGTCCCTTGTGAGGCAAGCTATGTGGCACCCCAACCCCACTAGTGGTTAGTGCCATCTACACCTAGTCAGTCTCCTGTGACTTTCAGGTGTGCAGCAATCGGGCTTAGGCCTTGCACCCCATGGGCATGTGATTAATCTAGGAACTATAAGTGCATGAGGGCTGCTGTGTCTGTTGTGTCTGCCAACGGTAGTGGTGTTGCATGCACTGAACATGTCTTTCTCCTGTCTTCCCCCCCCCCTTTTTGTGGTCTCCCTGTTCTTGTGTGCAATAGCATCATCAGGCGGAGGAGCATTGGCACTGAAGCAGGAGGGAGCTGCGTCCCACTTGGCCCTGGGGGGGCGAAACAACGGAGTCTGAAGCCACCAGTGGGACGGAGGGCGAGGGGAGGTCCACGGCGGGGACAGGAGCAGAGACCAGCGACAGCGACTCCTTTGATGGGAGCTCCCTTGCGGTGGTGGGCCCCTCTGTGCCACCGCCACCCCCCCTACCAGCACCGCCCTCCCAGCAGCCACTCAGCGTGTGTCCCGTGCCCGCTCACCCAGGAGGGTGGCCATCTCCTTCGCCCCAGGCACCTCAGGCCCTGCCCCAGTCAGCCATGCTGCCCTCAGTGAGGAGGCTATTGACCTCCTGAGATCCCTCACTGTTGGGCAGTCTTCCATTCTGAATGAAATCCAGGGTGTTGAGAGGCATTTGCAACAAACAAATGCATATCTGGAGGGCATTCATTCTGGCCAGGCAGCCAAACAGAGAGCATTTCAGGTTCTGGCCTCAGCACTGATTGCAGCCATTGTCCCTGTGTCCAGCCTCCCCCTCCAACCTCCTCCACCCAGTCCCAATCTCCAGTACCTCAGCCTATCCCAAGCACACCATCAGACCAGCATGCACACATCAACACACAAGAGTGGCTCAGGCAAACATAAGCACCACACATCCCACAGGCACTCACACAAGCATCATACCCATGCACACATACCAACATCCACTCCCCACACTGTGTCCCCCTCCTCCACGTCTCCCTCCTCCCTCCTCCCTCCCAGTCTCGTCTCCACTCACACCTGCATGCACAACATACTCAGCCACTACCTCCATCACCAGCACGCCCATCACCACACACCGCTCACGTGCACTCACCACCCCCACTACCATTCACACATCCCCAGTGTCCTCTCCCAGTGTGTCAGTGAGCCCTCCTCCCAAAGTACACAAACGCAGGCACACACCCACCCAACAGCCATCCACCTCATATCAGCCTCCAGCCCATGCACCGTCACCCAAATTCAGCAGACGTACACCTCCTACAACCACTACCTCTTCCTCCACTCCTAAACCCCCTCCATCTACCCATCCCAGTGTGTCTAAAAAACTTTTCTTGGCTAACATTGACCTCTTCCCTACACCTCCCACCCCGTCCTCCCCATAGGGCCAGGCTTTCCAGGTCCAGCCCTGCACTTCAGCCACCACATCCCCAGGCACAGTGGTGCCAGCAACTGCGGGGTCATGGAGTGCGCCAACCATCAGGGCTGCCAGTGTGCCACGGAGCGAGGGCAAGGACATTCCGCCACCTGCCAAGGTTAAAAAGGTGCCCACATCCCGGAGGGAGAAGCCGAAAACACCTGCCAACAAGGGGTCAACGAAAACGAAAGGGGATAGTGGCAAGACAACTGCGCCACCATCAAAGGTGGAGAAGGGCCAAAAACAGAAGGGCAGGTCAGGAGAGGGCATGGTGGCCAGACTGCGGGACCAGTGTCACACCTTCTGTCCACGTCCACGCCAACCTGTACGGCGGAGAACACCGCCACCTGCACCAGCACCGCTACCTGCACCGCCTCCGGCACGTCTACAGCCGCTGCCACAGTACCCAGCCTCTTCCCTGGTGGGCAGCCGTCCGAGACTGCAGGAGACATCCTGCTTTCTCCCTCAGCTGGTGCTGACACGTGCTCCGCCGCCACAGACTCCGCCGCCAGCACCGCTGCCACAGAGCCCGCAGCCAGCACCGCCGCCACAGACCCTGCAGCCAGCAACGCCGCCACAGAACCCGCAGCCAGCACCACCGCTACAGACCCCGCCGCAAGCACCGCCATGACTGACACGGCCGCAAGCACCGCCAGCGGCCCCGCGACGTCCTCAGATAGTGGCACCACCACAGACATGGCTACCATCCCCAGTGGTCAGTCGTCCGAGGCTGGTGGTGAGTTCAAGGACCCTGGGCAGCTTCCATGAAGCATCACTGTCATCACAGTTGTCACCTGCATATGGAATGCGAAGCCACAGCAGTGTGGGGTATGTCTCTGCCTCCATGGCGTATCGTGCAACCTGTACCTTGGCAATCTCATGGCACACACACCCAGGAGAGTGTATTATTCCGGCCACACTGCACGTGGAGCACTCTGGGCACCATGCCCCCTCCAGAACCAGTGGAGAGATACATCCACTACCTCAGTCCTTGGAAGGATGAAGCACTCTGGGCACCATGCCCCCTCCAGAACCAGTGGAGAGATACATCCACTACCTCAGTCCTTGGCAGGATGAAGCACTCTGGGCACAAAGCCCCCTCCAGAACCAGTGGAGACTGTTATCCACTTGAGACACTGTGGCTTTGCACTCCCCAGGATACAGCAGTGGGTAAACCACCCACTGGAGAGACTTGAGAGACTGTGGCTTTGCGCTCCCTAGGATACAGCAGTGGGCAAACCACCCACTGTAACGACCTGAGAGACTGTGGCTTTGCGCTCCCCAGGATACCGCAGTGGGCAAACCACCCACTGGAAAGACCTGAGAGACTGTGGCTTTGCGCTCCCCAGGATACAACAGTGGGCAAACCACCCACTGGAAAGACTTAAGAGACTGTGGCTCTGCGCTCCCCAGGATACAGCAGTGGGCAAACCACCCACTGGAAAGACTTGAGAGACTGTGGCTTTGCACTCCCCAGGACCAAACTGTGGGCATGGAGCCCCCTCGTGGAGCAGTGACGTCGTGCGTTCATCAGGCTGGGGTGCCCTTCCCCTTCCCCCTGAGGTGCCTGTATATTTTCTATCTGATGCCCCTCCAGTGTTCTCTCCGTTTGGAGTCAGGTATCATGTGTGGGCCTTGCCCATGCATTTTGAGCCCAGTGGTCCACGGACAATGATTGGTGCACTATCCGGACTTGTGTATTTGGTGTACATAATTGTATATACTGGGTTTAGAATTTTGATAATGATATTTCACATGATTACATTTGTTCAAATCAATTCCTTTTGTCCTTGCGTTCTTCCGGGGGGGGGGGTGTATATGTAATGTTGAAGCATGTATTTGTGTGTATGGTGTTGTAGGTGGGGATGGGGGGGGGTGTTGCGTGTGTGTGTCACTCTCTTTTCCCTCCCCCTCCCCTGTGTTGTAGGTGCAGTACTCACCGTGGTCGTCGCCGCCGTCGTTGGAGCTTCTGATAGAGGAGCAGGAAGACCATCATCAGCAGTATCTGAACAGGTGTTCAGAAGATCTGAGCACGACGGTCGACTCAGCACAACAAAAGAGGGTCCCACGAAGTCGGAGTCCAACTCAGCGAGTTGGGCAATGCAGGACAGAGTGCTGGGAACCTGGGCTAGGTTGTGCATGAAGGAAGTCTTGCAAAAGTGCACAGAAGCCAGAGCAGCTGCAGTTCACGCAGTACACAGGATTACTGTCTGGCGTGGGGAGGCAAGGACTTACCTCCACCAAATTTGGACAGAAGGGCCACAGGACTGTCGGGGACACTTGGATCTAGCTCCTGTGTTCCAGGGACCACGCTCGTCAAGATGAGAGGGGATCCAGAGGACTGGTGATGCAGAATTTTGGTACCTGCGTTGGCAGGGGGAAGATTCCGTCGACCCACAGAGATTTCTTCTTGGCTTCCAGTGCAGGGTTAAGGCAGACAGTCCTCAGAGCATGCACCACCAGGAAGCAGTCGAGAAAGCCGGCAGGATGAGGCACTACAATGTTGCTGGTAGTCTTCTGGCTACTTTGTTGCTGTGTTGCACGTGTCCTGGAGCAGTCAGCGGTCAATCCTTGGCAGAAGTCGAAGAGGGAAGTGCAGAGGAACTCTGGTGAGCTCTTGCATTCGTTATCTGGTGAGATACCCCCAGGGGGGACCCTAAATAGCCCTCAGAGGAAGATTGGCTACAGAGAAAGGTAAGCACCTATCAGGAGGGGTCTCTGATGTCACCTGCTGGCACTGGCCACTCAGCGCTGTCCATTGTGCCCTCACACCTCTGCATCCAAGATGGCAGAGGTCTGGGACACACTGGAGGAGCTCTTGGCACCTCCCCTGGGAGGTGCTGGTCAGGGGAGTGGTCACTCCACTTTCCTTTGTCCAGTTTCACGCCAGAGCAGGGCTGGGGGGATCCCTGAACCGGTGAAGACTGGCTTATGCAAGGAGGGCACCATCTGTGCCCTTCAAAGCATTTACAGATGCCAGGAGAGGCTACTCCTCACAGGCCCTTCACACCTATTTCCAAGGAGAGAGGGTGTAACACCCTCTCTCAGAGGAAATCCTTTGTTCTGCCTTCCTGGGACTGGGCTGCCCAGGCCCCAGGGGGGCAGAAACCTGTCTGAGAGTTGGCAGCAGCGGTAGCTGCAGAGAAAACCCTGGAAAGATAGTTTGGCAGTACCCAGGCTCTATCCTGGAGACCCGGGATGCATGGAATTGTCCCCCCAATACCAGAATGGTATTGGGGTGACAATTCCATGATCCTAGACATGTTACATGGCCATGTTCGGAGTTACCATTGTGACGCTACATATAGGTATTGACCTATATGTAGTGCACGTGTGTAATGGTGTCCCTGCACTCACAAAGTCCGGGGAAATTGTCCTGAACAATGTGGGGGCACCTTGGCTAGTGCCAGGGTTCCCTCACACTAAGTAACTTTGCACCTAACCTTCACTAATGAGGGTTAGACATATAGGTGACTTTTAAGTTACTTAAGTGCAGTGTAAAATGACTGTGAAATAACGTGGACGTTATTTTACTCAGGCTGCAGTGGCAGTCCTGTGTAAGAATTGTCTGAGCTCCCTATGGGTGTCAAAAGAAATGCTGCAGCCCATAGGGATCTCCTGGAACCCCAATACCCTGGGTACCTAGGTACCATATACTAGGGAATTTTAAGGGTGTTCCAGTGTGCCAATCAGAATTGGTAAAATTAGTCACTAGCCTGCAGTTACAATTTTAAAAGCAGAGAGAGCATAAACACTGAGGTTCTGGTTAACAGAGCTTCAGTGATACAGTTAGGCACCACACAGGGAACACATACAGGGCACACTTCATGAGCACTGGGGTCCTGGCTAGCAGGATCCCAGTGACACAGGCAAAAACAAACATACATACAGTAAAAATGGGGGTAACATGCCAGGCAAGATGCTACTTTCCTACATCTGTTCATCATTACGCCCAAATAGTGGTTCTTTTCCACCGAAGCCAGGTTTCGGTTGTGAGATTAATGTGAAGTTCCAGATCTTGCAGGACCCACCCCCATTGATGGATACTTTCGTGGTTGCCCTTCGGCACTCATCATCCAGTTATAGCAAACACAGATTCAGTTTTTTCTGTGATACAATGACATCATTGCTCCTGGTGCTCCCTTTTGGCCAACTGATATTGTCTAACTGGAAGTAGTCATAACTCATTACAAATCATAGATACTTGCTATATGTTTCTGTATCTTACACATTCAGTGTTTCACATAGTGGCAGAACGACTGGGTTAGTGTTAGCATCGTGACAGCTTCTTTCTCTAACTACTTGTTTGCTGCCCCAAGTCCTGGGTCGGTTTGCATTTCTTCTTCAGCCTCTGTTAGCATATCAGGAAACACAAGAGGCAAATTCCTTTCAACTTTAAAACACAGACAACTCAATGTATTGCTTTTCTTATTCAGAAAAATACAATTCAGGAACGAATCTAACCAGAGGTTATTGGTTGGCCTTTGTAGAAGGATGTTTGGAGTACTTGAAACATATCACATAGAAACTTGTCACACTAATCGGTAACCTATAAAATTCTGCATAGAGTGCCACTAGGATCTGTCATACTGTCCTTGAAACATAGAGGCAGTCACAGCTCTTTCAGATGTTGAAGATTCTATACATATCTTTCAACCAACTTTGTCAAGTCTCCCAGTTTCCTTTATCAGTTTAGCTTAAAGACAATGTAGATATTGACCATCACTTCGTCTCTGAGGGCACATTAACTGAGTCAGCTCCAGGTCTTTCAAATAAGGGATCCTGTTCCGAAGGCTTGGATTACGTCCAGGGTTGTCTCAGTTGTGTTAGCTGGTGTGATCAATAGGTTGATGGAACGTTCTACTGAGCCTGGAACCAAAAACGTCAGCAAGGAAGATCCAGCTCACTGTTTCAGAGTCACAATTTACGAGCTAACGTATGTTAAGCATTGTGGTTTCTCTGGATTACATTACACCAGCTTACATATCATAGTAAGAGGCATACAGTGTACTTGTTGAAAACATCCCTTTTTTATGTGGAGTTTTCTTTACTGATAGTCATTGCATTGTAGGACTACGCTATAGGTAATATCATTTCATTGCAAAGAGAGTGTCTAGTACTGGCTGACATTCCATTATAAAGGACATACACTGTATTATGTGCTATTCCGTTGTGAGAGGCATACGTCTACTCTGTGCCATTCCATTGTAAGAGGAGTATCCTTTACTGATAGCCATTCCCTTCCAAGAGGAGTACATTGCAGAGGCTGACATTCCTTTGTACAAAGTGTGCATGCTACTAGCTGGTATGCCATTGCAAATGGTGGATATCATAGAGGCAGACATTCCATTGTAAGAGGTTTACAATGCAAAGGTTGGCATTCATGTGTGGGTGCACTGTACTGCATTTCGTTCACTTCCGACGAAAGCATTCTGTTGCTTACCACTGGCTGCACTGTTCTAGGTGAACATGGGTGAGTATACCATGTAGTACCAAGGAGCAACTGTCCACTTTTAGGCATCACATGGTATGTTCATTGTGCTGGGCACTGCAATCCTGTCATTTAAGACGTATGCCATGAAAATGTTTCTTTCCACCTACTGTACTATGTAATGCCCGAATACAGCTTGAGAACCTCGTTGTTGTAGCCGACTATTAACAATTGACAGTGTTGTCTGGGAAGCGAACATCAGCTGACCTGCAGCTGTATCCGGAGCTCGCTCTCTGTTCCATGTAGGACTTTACAGGCGGAACGTGCTGTTAGGGAAGCGATCTGCACTTGAACAAAACCAGCGAATGGACCTATGACCCAGCCTTGCTGACCGTACAGCTATCAGATATTTTTCTGTCCTACCCACCTGACAGGGACATTTCAGGAAGAGGAATCTGAGTGCTAGGCTAGCCCGCTGTGGCTCGCATTAGACTCCACATTAATGTGTGGTTTGCCTCAGCCACATCTAAGAAAACTGCTGTGTATTTAAGCTGTAATTGATGGAACTAATGAGTGTTTAACTTTGCAAACAGTTCCCCAGAGCTAATAAAAGCTGAGGCCAATCCGGAAGGCATTTACTCAACACGACGTGGATGATGTTCTTTATGAGTTACTTATTGTGAACATCAATTACTCAGGTTAGACCCGGCTACAAATATTTTATGAAGAATTGCCTCAAGTGTGATACCTATCATCACAGTGTGAAGAGAGCAAAAGTATTTTGTTCTCTTCCTCAACTGTCATGTCTGTGCATAGCTTTCTCTTGGAATCACTAACATCAGTTGTGCTGCAAAGAAAGAAAACCGAAAATGGTAAAAAGATGTAGAAGCATCTGCTACACTAACTATTCTTATCAAAAGGTGCTTTAACATCACCAAAAAGAATAAGTTGGGACTTTTTCTGCTCTAGAGGAAGTGACATTCTGCCACATGAAGCGTCTAGGCACTAATATAACAGTTGATGCTTGTAGGGGAAATTTAGATCCCACTCAATTGTGGTCTTCTTAGCGTTTGCCTATTCTCTCTTTAATCCTGTATGACTATGTTGTATTGCAGTGTTTTGTATTGTATTGTAACATTTATGTATTGCTCACTTCCCTTTTGTGAATTACTTGCCTACATGGGGAGCATGTTATGCCTTGTAGGGTGTGTGACTGTAATTAGTAAATAATTGGTTCAATGCAGGATTCCCTGAGATAGAACAAAAGTTTATAAACATGAACGTAAAATTGCGAAAAAAGTCATACTCTTTCTGCTAAAGCTAAATGGATGTCACCAAATAATGAATATATTAATGCATAAAGCAGATAAAAAACATATGGCACGTAATACTTCTAAAGCTGCATTGTCAGGTATTAAAGAACTGAAATCAGAATGACGATTTTAAGGTGGAGTGTCATCAATTTACAGACGTCTTGGAACATAAAATCATGAAGATTAACGCCAATCTGACTGCACATTCAATCCAGCAAGTTTCCTCTGAAATCAATAGTCTGCCTCAGATGGTGGTGAAAGAGGTATTTGGTAATTTCACTTATTTAATACCAAAGAAAGATCGAACCTTATAAAACAGTAAGGCACCTGGCTGCAGTGCTGATAAGGTGCTTAAAGGCCTATTGTTAAAAATATAGGTGTCTATCCCGGAAATGATTAATACCTCCCTGTAAGTGGGATGTATACTGGATGAATTTAAAACCGGCAGAATTTTACCGTTGATAAAAAGGCAACATTAGATCCGGAAAATGTTGAAAATTACAGACCTATGCCAAAGTTGTCTAATCTTGCTAAACTTTTAGAATGTGCAGCATTCCCTCAATTATCTTGTTTGTGGGAGAACAAAAGTGGCAAGCTCCTGAGGCAGCTCAAAACGTATGGTTACAGCAATCACAGATGGTTTGCACCGCTATGACAATGGGATATAACAATTACTCTGATATTGTTAGATCAGTCACTTTCTCTACCGTGGACCATGAGGTATTGATAGAAAATGAGGTGTATCTCAGGGGTTAGTCCCACCCCCCTCCCTTACAGGTCAACCTATATATGCTGTTGCTGGCTCATTTGATTCAGTTGCTTTGCCTTACAGAGATGCAAATCCTCTCTCAAACCCATTCAAATCTTAGATGTCAACTAAGTTCCTGAAGCTAAACCTCACATACACTAAATACTTATAGTCTGGCACCAACTCCAAACAGTGACCCGATTCAAACCTGACTCTCCAGCTTAAACTTACCAGACTTCACTCTACAACTGACAGGCCATGCAAAATCTCTGGGATTCATCCCCAGCACAGGCCTCTCATTTATTCAACACGTCAGGAAGACAAAAACAGATAGGTTCCAACCCTCCCTTTTGAAGAAAGCAAAGCTGTTCTCCCAGAAG
Source organism: Pleurodeles waltl (assembly GCF_031143425.1). Lineage (NCBI taxonomy): Eukaryota > Metazoa > Chordata > Amphibia > Caudata > Salamandridae > Pleurodeles > Pleurodeles waltl. The sequence continues at coordinate 75,780,775 of NC_090451.1, read as the reverse complement.
ATGGTTTCAGAACAACCGTACAAGCCTTAATCCTATCCCATATGGATGGACGCAAAGCCTTGCTGAGTTGGTCTCTCCGATGCCACCCTAGTACCCTTGAAAGAATCATACGTGCATCAAGATAGCTCATCAGGGGAAAGAAATTCAACCACATTATCCCCACTTAAAAAGATCTATCCCATTCACCTAGGACGATCTTCAAGACTAGCTGCAGCAACAATAATAACTCAGCTTACCTGGCAAAAAACGAATCATGTTTCAGGGACAACAGGAGCCTGGATATCAACACAATGGAGTCAAAATATTACAAGGAGAAAAAACACAAGGTAAGCCTTCTCCGTTAATGTTCCCGCAACGTGGAACAGCATGCTTATCAACATAAGATCAGCAAGGACTAGTCTGCAATTGAGAAAAAAGCTGAAGACATGCCTCACAAGGGAGCACTACCAATGACCCGAGAATCCACCCTTCAGCTTCCTTCAATGATTGTATCTTCCTGGGGGCCATGCCGTGGCTCAGCAATCCACTGCTCTCAAACAAGATAGGATTCTTAAAATAGCAACACATATATACATACCTACATAGCTAGGCATGATGACATCACCATGCCTAAGCAAGAGGACTATGGACTGGTCAAATGTATGACAGAGGATTCAAGAAATTCTGCTTCCTTTCCTATGCAAGAGGGAGGTTGATATTTTCCCCTCATGGAACCTGCCAGATTGAACAGTGGGGTAACAGTATAGACAAAAAGCTAAAGACATTTAGATGGATGGGCCAAAGAGTCACCTCTGCCAGGTATGTCGTACCTGCTTGAGAAACAGAAGTTCAATGATAAATGCCAATTAGTGTGTGTGTGTTTGCGCACACACTCAATGGTTTTATCTAGCTCAGAGAAGTATTGCTTGGTTGGTGGTCCCCATTTGTGTCATTGTCAACCAAGAGAACCCTCACGTGGGGAGGCTGATCTGTTGGAATCTCTCCTCTATCTCTCCTCTATCGGATGATCGTGCTGGCTTTCCAGAAAAAGGGTAAATGGATCACTATTATGATGGTAGAAGAAGCAATGTGGCTATTGCTGGCAGGACATGCAGTGGGCCAACTGGAGCCTCCAGTTATTGCAGCTCTATTGTAGCTGAGTCCAAGCAGTCTCTTGGAAAACTAGGGACAGTCTTTTAGTCTTTGAAAGTTGGCTTCAGACAGCTGTTGCATCATGAAACGTTAGCACCAAAAAGATTCGCATTAGCCTTCCAGCTGCCAACAAAATTGAACGTGGACTATAGGGTGAACGTCAGACACTGATACGCCTTCAGTGACCAACAGTTTGTGTAGTTGCTGGTGCGAAAGAGGTTTCACTCACTCTAATCCCCAACACAGATCATCACTTAAATGAAATGTAGAACACGATTTGTGTCAGAAGCAAAGAATAAGCGAGAGTGACGAAGAGGTTGTGTTTGCAGTAACAAGGTTCCTTCAATGTGCCTGGGCACTGAGAGTTAGGGAGAGTCCACATTTGGTTAGTTGGAATTCTGCTAAGACACCGGGTTGGAACTGTGAATTGTAAGATCCTTCAGAACAGTAATGAACTTATCCGAGAGACTGCTAGCACAGACACACGCGATAGGTAATCAACTGCGTGATATCGCGGACCGATCTTAATTATGTTTTATGTCTCTTATGAATTTTATGTATATATGTATTCATTATCTTGCAATTACGTTTATGGCTTCCAGTCGAAATAAAGTTTATTATTATTATCGACAAAGAGGTATGTGACTAAGGGCTTGATTACAACTTTGGAGGAGGGTGTTAATCCGTCCCAAATGTGATGGATATACCACCCGCTGTAGTACGAGTCCATTATATCCTATGGAACTCGTAATACCGTGGGCAGGATATCCGTCACATTTGGGACGGATTAACACCCTCCTCCAAAGTTGTATTCAGGCCCTAATTGTCATCCAAAGTGGCGTTCAGAGTGAAACCATCTACTGTTTTTTCCTCTTCGAATTCCCATGCTTTGTCCTCAAGCTCAGACTGGTCCATAGGGAAAGCTAGCAGTGCCTAAGGGCTGTCTGAAAGGTCAGGTTATGGGCCTGTTTTTTGGCTGTTTTTGGGCTTGATTTATGGTCTTGTGGTCCACTGTTTACTGTTGCTTTCCCTGATATTACGATAAACCTTGCTTGCAGGAAGCACCAATGAAAGCAGAACCCCGTACCTTGCATTTCCGACTCGCAAATAGGAAGGGGTGTTCCCTTCCTATTTGCGACTCGCAGTGGGATGCAATACCATTTGCGACCGCGTACGCGGTCGCAAATGGCATCGCAGTTACCATCCACTTCAAGTGGATGGTAACCCACTCGCAAATTGGAAGGGGTCCCCATGGGACCCCTTCCAGTTTGTGACTGGACCCAAAAATATTTTTTCAGGGCAGGGCAAACTAAAGGTTTCGTTTTTTTTTTAAGTGCAGCTCGTTTTCCTGTAAGGAAAACGGGCTACACTTAAAAAAAAAAACACTGCTTTATTTAAAAGCAGTCACGAACATGGAGGTCTGCTGACGACAGCAGGCCTCCATGTTTGCGAGTGCCTATACTCGTTATGGGGCCGCAATTTGCGACCCACCTCATGAATATTCATGAGGTGGGTCATTGCGACCCCATAGCGAGTCGCAGTCGGTGTCTGAGACACCGTACTGCATACCAAATTGCGAGTTGCAATTTGCGAGTCGGATGGACTCGCAAATTGCAACTCGCAATTTGGTTTGTTGCTACATCTGGCCCATGGTACTTAATCAGCTCTTACATTTTTTATTATTTATGTATCTCCTCTGAATTCCACATCTAGATCAGCAGTGTAAAAGGGTGTGGATGATCGCCATTTTTCGAGATTTTGCAAAACAAATTGAGCTCCTGGAAAGAACCTATGCTCTGCACCTTTTTGGGAAACAATCTGATTACTAGAATATTTTGACCAATGGACAGAAAAGAGAAAATAGGAGACCAGCTCTACAATGACTGAAGCCATTAATCACTTTGTGGTCAATTGAAAAGACTGAATTGTGTAGTTGAATTTTCTCATACCAGCTGAAAAGAAAGACATCTACTGGGAAGGTGGGCACTTGACCGTTTGAAAATACAATACAATATAGCAATACTTTAAGTATAAATAATATATATTTTTTTCAACAGTGAAACTGAAAAAAATTGATACAACCAAAAAGAGGGAAAACAACAATCCTTCAACAAACAGAGTTACATAAGGCCCAAAAATGATGAAAAGGTGAAAGAGTAAGACCATATAGTAAAATATGTCTTGAAATGCACTAACGTGTATGAGATTAAGTAATAATATAAATCACACATATTTTCTTACTCCTATACAAACAGATATAGGCCCTCAGTACGACCCTGGTGGATGGGGGAGAAGTGGCGGTAAAACTGCCAACAGGACGGCGGAAAAAAAAATGGAATTATGACCATGGCAGTTACTGCCATGGTCATCCGCCACTTCTCCACTCCGACCGCCAGGGCGGAGACGACCGCTGGGCTGGAGACTTCGGTCTCCAGCCCAGGGGCCGTCACCAGACCGCCAGCAGTATCAGGACCCTGCAGACCGCCATGGATTTCGGGTGGTTTGGAACCGCCACGAAATCCATGGCGGTAGGCACTGATAGGGGTCTCCCCCACCCCAAGTCCTCCCCCCCGCACCCCTGACCCCCCTGCCACCCCCCAAAGGTGGCAGGACCCCCCTCCCCACCTCCACCCCCAACATGCACATACACACACCCCTACACACACACCCTCCCCACCCCCACCCCCAACATGGACATGCACACACCCCTACACGCACACATACACTACAACACATACCCGCACACATACAAACAGACATGCACACAGACCGACCGCACACATTTCCCATACACACAACACCCCCCCTGCATGCATACAGGCACTCACACACCTCCTCTACATACTCACACGCACACCCCCATGCACGCACACAACACACAACACCTCCCCACCCCCCTCCCCTAACGGACGATCATCTTACCTTGTCCATTGATCCTCCGGGAGGGGACGGGATCCATGGGGGCTGCCCCGCCGCCAGCTCCCCGTCACCATAACACCGCCATACCGAATCATGGGACGTGATTCAGTGGGCGGTGTTCTGATGACGGGGCGGTGGAGGTGGAGCAGCCTCCACTTCCCCGCCCACCGCCAGTATGGCTGCTGGCGGCTCTCCATCCGAAAAAAGGACAGAGGGCTGCCAGCAGTCATAATACGCTGTGCGGAAAACCGCCTGCACTGGCGGTCTTCAGCACGGCGGTACCTCGGCGGTCTTCAAAAAAGACAGCTGAGGTCGAAATGAGGGCCATAGGTGGTCATTACAACCCTGGCGGATGGTGTTAAAGCGGCAGTGAGACCGCCAACAGGCTGGCGGTAAAAAAAATGGAATTACGACCGTGGCGGAAACCGCCAACAAAGACAGCCACTTTAACACTCCGACCACCACGGCGGTACAAACAAACAGCTTGCCGGTCACCGCCAACAGACAGGCGGAGGACAATGTACCGCCCACAGTATCACAACAGGCCAATCCGCCACCTTTTCCAGGGCGGATTCACCGCTGACAAAAACATGGCGGAAACAGGACTTCGAAGGGAAAACGCTCACCTCTACACACCCCACGAGGAATCAGGACACCATGGAACCAGAGCTGCAGGTCCTGCCAGCCCTTATCTTCTTGATCCTCTACCAGGAGCATGAACGCCGGCGGCGAAGACCACGGTGATTACTGCACCTATGACACAGGGGAGGGGGAGGGAAAAAACAGGGACACGCAACACCCCCACCCCCACCCTCACCCACCACAACACACACACTAATACAGCATGATACATTACAGTTACACCCCCCACCCCCCCTGGAAGAATGCAAAGACCAAAGGAAATGAGAGTAGCCATTGTAATATATTAAAATCCAGTACGCAAAAATATATATACACACCATAAACAAATATATACATCAACAATAGTTGTCCAGGTAGTGCTCCATTGAAGTCCGTGGCACACTGGGCCCACACGGTATGGGCGAGGCCCACACAAGATCCCCGACCATGATGGAGAGAACACTGCAGGGGCATCAGATACCAATAAAACAGGCACCTCAGGGGGAGGAAAAGGGGGAGCACCTCAGCCGGTTGAGTGCACAACGCCAAATCCACGAGGGGGCCACATGCCCACTGTTCCATCCTGGGGAGTGCAAAGCCACAGTCTCTCAAGTCTTTACAGTGGGTGGGTTGCCCACTGTTCCATCCTGGGGAGTGCAAAGCCACAGTCTCTCAAGTCTCTACAGTGGGTGGGTTGCCCACTGTTCCATCCTGGGGACTGCACAGCCACAGTCTCTCAAGTCTCCACAGTGGGTGGGTTGCCCACTGTTCCATCCTGGGGAGTGCAAAGCCACAGTCTCTCAAGTCTATACAGTGGGTGGGTTTCCCACTGTTCCATCCTTGGGAGTGCAAAGCCACAGTCTCTCAAGTCTATACAGTGGGTGGGTTGCCCACGGTTCCATCCTGGGGAGTGCAAAGCCATAGTCTCTCAAGTCTATACAGTGGGTGGCTTGTCCACGGTTCCATCCTGGGGAGTGCAAAGCCATAGTCTCTCAAGTCTATACAGTGGGTGGGTTGCCCACTGTGCAATCCTGGGTAGTGCAAAGCCACAGTCTCTCAAGTGGATAATAGTCTCCACTGGTTCTGGAGGGGTCCTTGTGCCCAGAGTGCTTCATCCTGCCAAGGACTGAGGTAGTGGATGTCAATCTCCACTAGTTCTGGAGGGGGCTTTGTGCCCAGAGTGCTTCATCCTGTCAAGGACTGAGGTAGTGGATGTATCTCTCCACTGGTTCTGGAGGGGGCATGGTGCCCAGAGTGCTTCATCCTGCCAAGGACAGAGTTAGTGGATGTATCTCTCCACTGGTTCTGGAGGGGGCATGGTGCCCAGAGTGCTTCATCCTGCTCGTGGTGATCTCAGTAGCGTCAGAGCTTTTGGCGCTCATGGGCCTGCGGTTCTTGAGGCGGCGGTGCCCTGTTCAGTGGTGCTTGAGGCGGCGTTGCCCTGTACAGCGGTGCTTGTAGAGGCGGTGCCCTGTTCAGCGGTGCTTGAGGCGGCGGTGCCCTGTTCAGTGGTGCTCGTGGCGGCGGTGTCCTTGGCAGCGGTGCTTGAGGTGGTGGTGCCCTGTTCAGCAGTGCTTGAGGTGGCAGTGCCTTTGGCAGCGGTGCTTGAGGCGGTGGTGCCCTGTTCAGCGGTGCTTGAGGCGGCGGTGCCCTGTTCAGCGGTGCTTGTAGCGGCGGTGCCCTGTTCAGCGGTACTTGAGGCGGCGGTGCCCTGTTCAGCGGTGCTTGAGGCAGTGGTGCCCTGTTCAGCGGTGCTTGTAGCGGCGGTGCCCTGTTCAGCGGTGCTTGTGGCGCCCGTGCCCTGTTCAGTGGTGCTTAAGGTGGTGGGCTCCTTTGCAGTAACTCAACTGCTGGCGGTCCTCTCTAGCCCAGCGTGGCTTGTGCTGGCGGTCCTGTGCTGGCAGTCCTCTCTAGCCCAGCGGGGCTTGTTCTGGCGGTGGCCTCTGGGGCAGCGGGGATGATGGCGGTGGCCTCCTGGGCAGCGGGGATGATGGCGGTGGCCTCTTGGGCAGCAGGGCAGGTGCTGGCGGTGGCCTCCTGGGCAGCGGGGATGATGGCGGTGGCCTCTTGGGCAGCAGGGCAGGTACTGGCGGTGGCCTCCTGAGCAGCGGGGATGATGGCGGTCTTCTCCGCCGTGCTGCTCTTCCCAGACTTGCCGGGTTTCTTGTGGCCCTTCCCCACCTTGGAAGGTGTCGCAGCTGACTCCACACTCCCACCGGGACCCCTCGGAGCGGCTTTGGTGGCTGGAGTCTTCCCCCTCTCCCGCCGGGCACTGGCCAACTTTTGATGCTTGAGAGGTGGGGAACTGTCCGTGCTGTGGCTCCGTGCTACACTGGCTGCCCTGGTGGCCGGTGCACTCCAGATTCCGGTGACTACAGGCACCACTGGTCCCGGAGATGTTGTGGCTGAGGTGCTAGGTTGGGACCTGGAGAGTCGGGCCCTAGGAGACGGATGGGGTGGGGGAGGTGTGGGAATGAGGTCCAGGTTGGACAGTAAACGTTTTTTGGAGACACTGGGACGGGTAGCTGGAGGGGGTTTGGGAGTGGAGGAAGAGGTTGTGGTTGTAGGAGGTGTTCATTGGTGACTTTGGGTGAAGGTGCATGCGTTGGAGGCTGTCGTGAGGTGGATGGCTGTTGGGTGGGTGTGTACCTGTGTTTGTGTATCTTGGGAAGTGGCGACATAGACACACTGGGAGAGGACACAGGGGACGTGTGAATGGTAGTGAGAGTGGTGAGTGCACGTGAGCGGGGTGTGGTGGTGTGTGTGCTGGTGATGGCAGTAGTGGCTGTAGATGTAGTGCATGCAGGTGTGAGTGGAGACGAGACTGGGAGGGAGGAGGGAGACGAGGAGGAGGGGGACACAGTGGAGGCAGTGGATGTTGGTGTGTCTGCATGTGTGTGATGCTTGCGTGAGTGCCTGTGGGATGTCTGGTGCTTATGTTTGCCTGAATTTCCCTTGTGTGTTGACGTGTGTGCATGCTGCTCTGAAGGTGTGCTTGGGATAAGCTGGGATAGAGGGGATAGGGTCTGGGTGGAGGAAGTTGGAGGGGGGAGGCTAGAGACGGGGACAATGGCTGCCATCAGTGCTGAGGCCAGAGTCTGAAAAGCTCACTCAAGGGCCGCCTGACCAGAATGAATGCCCTCCAGGAATGCATTTGTTTGTTGCAACTGCCTTTCTACACCCTGGATGGCATTCAAAATGGTAGACTACCCAACAGTGAGGGACCTGAGGAGGTCAATGGCCTCCTCACTGAGGGCAGTGGGGCTGACTGGGGCAGGGGCTGAGGTGCCTGGGGCGAAGGTGATGCCCACCCTCCTGGGTGAGTGGGCATGGAGCAAAGGCTGAGGGGCTGCTGGGAGGGCGGTGCTGGTAGGGGGGGTGGCGGCTGTACCTGTAGATGCGGGGGGCACAGATGTTGCCGCCACCACAAGGGAGCTCCCATCAGAAGACGAGTCCATGTCACTGGTGTCAGCTCCTGTCCCCGCCGTGGAGCTCCCCTCGCCCTCCGTCCCACTGGTGAACTCCGAGTCCGTTGTCTCGACCTCCAGGGCCATGTGGGATGCAGCTCCCTCCTGCTCCGGTGCCACTGCTTCTCCGCCTGATGATGCTAATGCACACAAGAACAGGGAGACCACAAAAAGGGGGGGGAGACAGAAGAAAGACATGTTGAGTGCATGCATTACCGCTACAGTTGGCGGACACGACAGACACAGAAGCCCCCTGCACTACGCCGCGCACTTGGGCTCCACTGTTCAATCCCTGGGACATGGCCTACATCTGCACACATGGATGACACAGGAGCCTGACTAGGTGTACTTGGCACTCTACAGAGGTGGGGTGGGGTGCCACATGGCCTACCTTACGGAGGGACCTTGCCTACTAAACTCGCCCTGGCCTAGGGAAACCCACAGCCCATCACCCCCACCCAGACACCTCCACTGCACGCAAAATCAGCAGGATGAGAGTGCACTCACCCCCTTGTGGATGCTGTGATGCCCCCAAGCGCCCATCCAACTCCGGGTACGCCACCGCCAGGATCCTGAACATCAGGGGGGTCAAGGTGCGACGGGCATCCCTCCCATGTTGGGAGGCCATCCCCAGTTGAGCCTCCGCCGTCTTCTTGCTCCAGCGGCAAATGTCCTCCCATCTCTTACGGCAGTGGGTGCTCCGTCTGTGGTAGACCCCCAGGGTCCAGATGTCCTTGGCGATGGCACGCCAAATATCTTTTTTCTGCTGGACGCTGACCTACATGAATTGTATAGGGGGAAGAGAAATTTTGTTACCAACTGCACCGTCAGAGTCATTGGCCCCCTATCCCTACCCTTGCCAAGTGGCACATGCATTCATCGTCGTTTCATGCACGCCTTAATCTCCCCTCCCCATCTTTCATCCACCCAACTCCACACAGGCATAGCCCATACAGCATGCTCCCAGTGTACTTACCTGTTTGTCTGGAGGACCGTAGAGTAGCGTGTACTGGGGGAGGACCCCATCCATGAGTTTCTCCAACTCCTCCGGTGTGAAGGCAGGGGCCCTTTCCCCAGACACTCGAGCCACTGTCTCTTCCAGACCGAGGTCACAGCAGCACTTGCAGTGTAGGTCCTCTCCTGTCGAAGATCAGGTATCGAGTGATTGAACAGATAGAAGACGGCGGTCACGTCCACGGCGGTACATACCGTCACCGCCGGCGTACATCGTCATTGGCTCCTGGGACCAGTAGGGTCCAATGTTAACCAATGCAGCATTGCGCTGCGGTCTTCGACCGCCTGCTGCAACGGTGTACAACGCCAGCACAGTTACCTCACATCCCATTGTCCCACTTTAGAGGTCAGGCAGCTGCCATTTCAGGGGCCCACATGGATTAATTTTTAACTGTGTCATACATACCTAGGCCTAGCCTCAACATTCATACAGGCCACTTTTCAGATTATGATTTGTGTTCTGTTTAAGCTGTGGGTACGTACCTCTGAGTTTGTTGACTCTGTGTTCGCAGTTGTCCTTCATAGGCACCGTCCGCTGGGACATGTGAGGAGATGGCGGCATCCTCCGGTGTACAGACCGCTGGTGGACCTGTCGACAATGGAGGAAAGACATGTGATCATCACCTACAGGCTTGACCGTGCCACAATCCAGGAACTGTGTACCCAGTTGGAGCCGGACCTGAGGTCAGCTATCCGCCATCCCACAGGAATCCCCCCTCAAGTGCAGGTGCTGTCAGTACTCCATTTCCTTGCAAGTGGGTAGTTTCAAACAACAGTGGCCATAGCATCAGGGATGTCCCAGCCTATGTTTTCCAACGTGTTGTCCAGAGTGTTGTCTGCCCTGCTGAAACATATGCGGAGCTACATCGTTTTCCCTCAGGTGGAGGATTTGCCTACAGTGAAAGGTGATTTCTATGCCCTGGGACATATCCCCAACATCATAGGTGCCATTGATGGGACACATGTGGCTTTGGTACCCCCGCAGGAGTGAACAGGTGTACAGAAACCAGAAGAGTTATCATTCCATCAATGTGCAGATGGTGTGTTTGGCAGACCAGTACATCTCCCATGTGAATGCCAAGTTCCCTGGCTCAGTGCATGACGCCTACATCCTGCAGAATAGCAGCATCCATTATGTGATGGGTCAACTCCAGAGGTACTGTGTGTGGCTATTAGGTGAGCACCTTGAAGCAAGACAGTGGTAATGGTTGTCTGGGTCTGGTGGCCGGTGCACTCCAGATTCCGGTGACTACAGGCACGACTGGTCCCGGAGATGTTGTGGCTGAGGTGCTAGGTTGGGACCTGGAGAGTCAGGCCCTAGGAGACGGACGGGGTGGGGGAGGTGTGGGAATGAGGTCCAGGTTGGACAGTAAACGTTTTTTGGAGACACTGGGACGGGTAGCTGGAGGGGGTTTGGGAGTGGAGGAAGAGGTTGTGGTTGTAGGAGGTGTTCATTGGTGACTTTGGGTGAAGGTGCATGCGTTGGAGGCTGTCGTGAGGTGGATAGCTGTTGGGTGGGTGTGTACCTGTGTTTGTGTATCTTGGGAAGTGGCGTCACAGACACACTGGGAGAGGACACAGGGGACGTGTGAATGGTAGTGGGAGTGGTGAGTGCACGTGAGCGGGGTGTGGTGGTGTGTGTGCTTGTGATGGCAGTAGTGGCTGTAGATGTAGTGCATGCAGGTGTGAGTGGAGACGAGACTGGGAGGAAGGAGGGAGACGATGAGGAGGGGTACAGAGTGGAGGCAGTGGATGTTGGTGTGTCTGCATGTCTGTGATACTTGCGTGAGTGCCTGTGGGATGTGTGGTGCTTATGTTTGCCTGAGCTTCCCTTGTGTGTTGACGTGTGTGCATGCTGGTCTGAAGGTGTGCTTGGGATAGGCTGGGATAGAGGGGATTGGGTCTGGGTGGAGGAAGTTGGAGGGGGGAGGCTAGAGACAGGGACAATGGCTGCCATCAATGCTGAGGCCAGAGTCTGAAAAGCTCGCTGAAGGGCCGCCTGACCAGAATGAATGCCCTCCAGGAATGCATTTGTTTGTTGCAACTGCCTTTCTACACCCTGGATGGCATTCAAAATGGTAGACTGCCCAACAGTGAGGGACCTGAGGAGGTCAATGGCCTCCTCACTGAGGGCAGCGGGGCTGACTGGGGCAGGGGCTGAGGTGCCTGGGGCGAAGGTGATGCCCACCCTCCTGGGTGAGCGGGCATGGGGCAAAGGCTGAGGGGCTGCTGGGAGGGCGGTGCTGGTGGGGCGGGTGGCGGCTATACCTGTAGATGCGGGGGGCACAGATGTTGCCGCCACCACAAGGGAGCTCCCATCAGAGGACGAGTCCGTGTCACTGGTGTCAGCTCCTGTCCACGCCGTGGAGCTCCCCTCGCCCTCCGTCCCACTGGTGAAATCAGACTCCGTAGTGTCGCCCTCCAGGGCCATCTGGGATGCAGCTCCCTCCTGCTCTGGTGCCACTGCTCCTCCGCCTGATGATGCTAATGCACACAAGAACAGGGAGACCACAAAAAGGGGGGGACGACAGAAGAAAGACATGTTGAGTGCATGCATTACCGCTACCGTTGGCGGACACGACAGACACAGAAGCCCCCTGCACTACGCTGCGCTCTTGGGCTCCACTGTTCAATCCCTGGGACATGGCCTACAAGGCTATGGACGACATCTGCACACATGGATGACACAGGGGCATGACTTGGTGTACTTGGCACTCGACAGAGGTGGGGTGGGGTGCCACATGGCCGGCCTTACGGAGGGACCTTGCCTACTAAACTCGCCCTGGCCTAGGGAAACCCACAGCCCACCTCCCCCACCCAGACAAAAAGGCAAAATCAGCAGGATGAGAGTGTACTCACCCCCTTGTGGATGCTGTGATGCCCCCAAGCGCCCATCCAACTCCGGGTACGCCACTGCCAGGATCCTGAACATCAGGGGGGTCAAGGTGCGACGGGCACCCCTCCCACGTTGGGAGGCCATCCCCAGTTGAGCCTCCGCCGTCTTCTTGCTCCAGCGGTGAATGTCCTCCCATCTCTTACGGCAGTGGGTGCTCCGTCTGTGGTAGACACCCAGGGTCCAGACGTCCTTGGCGATGGCACGCCAACTATCTTTTTTCTGCTGGGTGCTGACCTACATGAATTGTACAGGGGGAAGAGAAATTTTGTTACCAACTGCACCGTCACAGTCATTGGCCCCCATCCCTACCCTTGCCAAGTGGCACATGCATTCATCGTCGTTTCATGCACGCCTTAATCTCCCCCCCCATCTTTCATCCACCCCACTCCACACAGGCATAGCCCATACAGCATGCTCCCAGTGTACTTACCTGTTTGTCTGGAGGACCGTAGAGTAGCGTGTACTGGGGGAGGACCCCATCCACGAGTTTCTCCAACTCCTCCGGTGTGAAGGCAGGGGCCCTTTCCCCAGACACTCGAGCCACTGTCTCTTCCGGACTGAGGTCACAGCAGCACTTGCAGTGTAGGTCCTCTCCTGTCGAAGATCAGGTATCGAGTGATTGAACAGATAGAAGACGGCGGTCACGTCCGCGGCGGTACATACCGTCACCACCGGCGTACATCGTAATTGGCTCCTGGGACCCGTAGGGTCCAATGTTAACCAATGCAGCATTGTGCCGCGGTCTTCGACCGCCTACCGCGACGGTGTCCAACGCCAGCGCAGTTACCTCACATCCCATTGTCCCACTTTAGAGGTCAGGCAGCCGCCGTTTCAGGGGCCCACATGGCTTAATTTTTAACTGAGTCATACATACATAGGCCTAGCCTCAACACACATACAGGCCACTTTTCGGATTATGATTTGTGTTCTGTGTAAGCTGTGGGTACGTACCTCTGAGTTTGTTGACTCTGTGTTCGCTGTTGTCCTTCATAGGCACCGTCCGCTGGGACATGTGAGGAGATGGCGGCATCCTCCGGTGTACAGACCGCTGGTGGACCTGTCGACAATGGAGGAAAGACATGTGATCATCACCTACAGGCTTGACTGTGCCACAATCCAGGAACTGTGTACCCAGCTGGAGCCAGACCTGATGTCAGCTATCCGCCATCCCACAGGAATCCCCCTCAAGTGCAGGTGTTGTCAGTACTCCATTTCCTTGCAAGAGGGTCATTTCAAACAACAGTGGCCATAGCATCAGGGATGTGCCAGCCTATGTTTTCCAACGTGTTGTCCAGAGTGTTGTCTGCCCTGCTGAAACACATGCGGAGCTACATCGTTTTCCCTCAGGTGGAGGATTTGCCTACAGTGAAAGGTGATTTCTATGCCCTGGGACATATCCCCAACATCATAGGTGCCATTGATGGGACACATGTGGCTTTGGTACCCCCCGCAGGAGTGAACAGGTGTACAGAAACCGGAAGAGTTATCATTCCATCAATGTGCAGATGGTGTGTTTGGCAGACCAGTACATCTCCCATGTGAATGCCAAGTTCTCTGGCTCAGTGCATGACGCCTACATCCTGCGGAATAGCAGCATCCCTTATGTGATGGGTCAACTCCAGAGGCACTGTGTGTGGCTATTAGGTGAGCACCTTGAAGCAAGACAGTGGGAATGGTTGTCTGGGTCTGGGGATATCCCTACAGGTTAGTGTGTGTCTAACAGTTGTCCCTCGCCATTTGCAGGTGACTCTGGTTACCCCAACCTGTCATGGCTACTGACCCCAGTGAGGAATCCCAGGACAAGGGCAGAGGAACGCTACAATGAGGCCCATGGGCGAACTCGGCGGATTATAAACGGACCTTCGGCCTCCTGAAGGCCAGGTGCAGGTGCCTCCATATGACAGGTGGATCCCTATTCTACTCACCAAAGAAGGTGTGCCAGATCATCGTGGCCTGCTATATGCTTCACAACATAGCTTTACGACGACAGGTGCCTTTTCTGCAGGAGGATGGTCCAGATGGCGGTGATGTTGCAGTTGTCGAGCCTTTGGACAGTGAAGACGAGAAGAGGACATGGACAACAGGAACTCGGTGATTCTGCAATATTTCCAGTGAGACACAGGTAAGAGTACAGACCTGCCTACTACATGTACTTTAACACTACTACCTCTCTCCTGTCTGTCGGTTTCACCCAGTGTATGGTCACTGAGTTGTCACTTTCCCTTACGATTTCACAGATGTGGGTCCCACAGTGTGACATCTGCTTTCTTTACTCATGGATTAGAGCTGTGTGACATAGATATGTTGACATTACAATTGAAAGAGCATTTTGTCACTGTAATTTCTAATACACAATTTCGAAATTACAGACTGACTCCAGATAGTTTTTTGCTTCAAGGGTGTTTATTTGAGTGCTCAATATTGGAGGGGGTTGTGAAATGGTGAGGGGTGATGGTGGAGGAATGTCCATGGCAGAGTCCAGTCTAGTAGTATCACAGGTGCATTGCCCAAATGGGCATAGGAAGTGGAACAGGGGCAGTTTGAGGATGGACAGGGTGACAAAGTGGGACAGAAAGATTACTTTCAGTGCGGTCTCATTTCTTGGCGGGGGTCTTGGCATCATTCTCTGTCTTTGTCCTGGATCTCAGGGACCATTTGTGGGGTGGTTCTCCCTCTGCAGGGGGTGGGGTGCTGGTGTGGTGGTCCTGTGGCAGGGCATCCTGTCTACTAGCACCGGCGGAGGTGGTGGGCAGTTCATCGTCCATGCTAGTGTCAGGGGCCCCTTGTTGTGCCACAGTGTCCCTCCTGGTGTTGAGTACTTCCTTCAGCACCCCTACGATGGTGCCCAGGGTGGAACTGATGGTTCTGAGTTCCTCCCTGAAGCCCAAATACTGTTCCTCCTGCAGGCGCTGGTTCTCCTGAAACTTGGCCAGTACCGTTGCCATCGTCTCCTGGGAGTGGTGGTAGGCTCCCATGATGGAGGAGAGGGCCTCGTGGAGAGTGTGTTCCCTTGGCCTGTCCTCCCCCTGTCGCACAGCAGCCCTCCCAGTTCCCCTGTGTTCCTGGGCCTCCGTCCCCTGGACTGTGTGCCCACTACCACTGCCCCCAGGTCCCTGTTGTTGTTGGGGTGGTGGGTTAGCCTGGGTTCCCTGTAGTGGTGGACATACTGCTGCTTGACGTGTCCTGGGGACGGAGGTATGGGCCCGCTGGGTAGGTGCTGTGCTGGTGTTTCCAGAGGAAGGAAGCTCTGTAGTGGCCTGTGACTGTGTGAGGGGAACCAACTGTCCAGAGGTCCCCGATGGGCCGGGCTGGTCATCTAGATCCAGTTGGACAGAGGTGCTGTCATCACTGTGGGCCTCTTCTGTTGGTGGTGTGGACATGTGTGGACCCTCCTGTCCGGTGACGTTGGGTAGGGTTCCTGCAGGGGTATAAAAGGATGTTTATTACATCTGTGTGCGGCATGGTGTACAATAGGTGGATGACCGTGTACCCCAGTGCTAGCATTCCTGTGTGGGACCTTGGGTGATGGTGGTTTAGGGGGGTGTATGGGTATGTGCAGTGGCCATGCTTTGGTATTGGTTGTCCATGCTTTGTTGTTGCATGCAGGGCTTGGTGTTGGAATGGGTGGTTTGTGATATTGGGACATTTGTGACGAATTGGAGTGATGGGGGTGAGGGTGAGGGTGGGGGTATGTGATGGCATGCAGGTAGGGTGGGGGATGTAATAGTAAAGCTTTGACTTACCAGAGTCCATTCCTCCATCTACTCCTGCGAGGCCCTCAGGATGCAGAATCGCCAAGACCTGCTCCTCCCATGTTGTTAGTTGTGGGGGAGGAGGTGGGGGTCCGCCGCCAGTCCGCTGAACCGCAAGGTTGTGTCTTGAGACCATGGAACGCACCTTCCCCCATAGGTCGTTCCACCTCTTCCTGATGTCATCCCGATTTCTTGGGTGCTGTCCCACTGCGTTGACCCTGTCCACTATTCTTCGCCATAGCTCCATCTTCCTAGCTATGGAGGTGTGCTGCACCTGTGATCCGAATAGCTGTGGCTCTACCCGGACGATTTCCTCCACCATGACCCTGAGCTCCTCCTCAGAGAACCTGGGGTGTTTTTTTCGTGCCATGGGGTGGTGTGGGTGATGTGTGGTGTGGTGTGTGTGGTGATAAGTGTGCTGATATGTAGTGGTGTGTTGTGTTAGGTGTGTGGAAGTTCTGTGGGTGATGGTATTTTGGGCCTGTGGATGCTTGGTAGTAGTTTGTAGTGTCTTTCTCTGGCCTTCTCTCAGTAATGTTGTTGTAGGGGTTTGTGGGTGATGTCGTGTGTGTTTTATATTGTACTGGGTGTGTGGGAGTGGTGTGCGTATGTGTATCAGGTGTGTGTATTTGGAATTGTGCAATGTGGCTGTGTTTTGTATATGTGTGTGT
The DNA here is from genome assembly GCF_031143425.1 of Pleurodeles waltl. Taxonomy (NCBI): domain Eukaryota; kingdom Metazoa; phylum Chordata; class Amphibia; order Caudata; family Salamandridae; genus Pleurodeles; species Pleurodeles waltl. The sequence continues at coordinate 75,764,304 of NC_090451.1, read as the reverse complement.
ATTTTGAGCGCAGCGATGTGTACCGCCAATGGAATACCGTGGTTGAAAGACCGCCGCATGGATTCGTGTTTCGTGATAGTGTGGGCATATTTCTGTTGGCATGACGGTGGAGGATTTGTTTTAGCCAGTTTATCACTGACCTTTGGTGTGGTGGACTTGTGTGGGTGTCTGAATTTTGGCAGATTCTGTGCTGTGGGTCATAATAGCTGTGGCGGATTTCCACGGACGCGGCGGTGTGTTGGCGGTCTTCTGCACGGCGGTAAGCGTTTTTTCCGCCAGTGTTGTAATGACCGCCATAATGTCTGAAACAGCAACGTATATAACTTCACAGAAAGCAGAGTCTCTGATAAGAACAAGGGAAACACTTGCACCAAAGAAAGTTCTGCTACAAAAAGTATGCAATGGAAATGTACTAAATAGTTTTCCAATGCATGCTACGGTGGAGCCACAGCAAAACATGATAGAATGCAAAGAATCACGTAACACAATACCCACCCCAGTCATCACTGAAATACAAGACATTTTTACGAGAGGTAAAAGAAGCAAGCACTAGTTTAAAGACATTGGCCCTCATTACGACCCTGGCGGTTGGCGGAGAAGTGGCGGTCTTACCTCCAACAGGCTGGCGGTTAAAAATTGGAATTATGACCGCCATGGTCATCCGCCACTTCTCTGATCCGACCGCCAGGGCGGAGACGACCGCTGGGCTGGAGACTTGGGTCTCTAGCCCGGCGGCCGTCACAAGACCGCCGGTGGTATCACGACCCGGCTGACCGCCATGGTTTTCATGGGGTTGGGAACCACCATGAAATCCATGGCGGTAAGCACTATAATTGCCAGGGAATTCCTTCCCTGGCACTGATAGGGGTCTCCTCCACCCCCCACCCCCGCTTCCTCCCCCCACACCCACCATCCCCCTCCGACCCCCCAAAGGTGGCAGGACCCCCCTCCCCACCCCTACCCCCAACATCGCAACCCAGACACACACCGTACACGCATGCAAACACCACCAACACACATACACGCACACATATCACCAAACATGCCAACAGCCACACACACAGTCATACGTGCACACCCACATACAGACATACACGCACACATCCATTCAGACATACAGACAGACATGCACACATTTCCAAACACAACACACCCCGCATGCATACACACACTCACACACCCCCTCTACATCCTCACACGCACACCTCCATTCACGCACACAACACACAACACCCCACCCACCCCCCTCTCCTAACGGACGATCAAGTTACCTGGTCCGTTGATCCTCCGGGAGGGGACTGGATCCATGGGGGCTGCTCCGCCGCCAGCACCCCGTCAACAGAACACCGCCACGCCGAATCACAGAACGTCATTCAGTGGGCGGTGTTCTGTTGACGTTGCTGTGGAGGTGGAGCAATCTCCACTTCCCCGCCGACCGCCAGTATGGCTGCTGGCGGCTCTCCGTCCGGAAAAGGACGGAGGGCTGCCAGCAGTCATAATTCGCCGAGCGGAAAACCGCCTTCACTGGCGGTCTTCAGCACGGCGGTCCCTAGGCGGTCTTGCAAAAAGACAGCTGAGGTTGTAATGACCACCATTATTCTAACGTTTCTGAAGAAGCCACAGAACAACCTTTAGCTATAACAAATTAGAAAAAAGATGTGTACAAAGGACTAGGACAGGAGCAAGGTAAACCCCAAGAGCTCCACTGTCATTCAAAGAAGCAGAAACAAAGCATTATGACATGCTAATAAAAACACCATTTGATCAAAGAAAAAAGCAAAGACTACTTCAACTATTGGGCATTTTTGAATATACTATGGCTGACTGCCTTAAACGACCAGGACACAGATGCCAACTCAAGTTTCAAATTCCCAGGTGAAAAGTATATGAGACTACTGTATCACAGGAAGCGAAAACTGACAATGGAGTTAAAGGGTGCCACAATTCCGTCTAAAAGGAACACTAGTAAGAGGCCACCCGACACTGGACTAATGCACTTAAAAAATTGAAAAGAGCAAAACTAAAAAGAACCTAGAATAACACGATCCCAAACTCAAATTAAAACACAAACACAAATATCAAAACAGATCAAACAAATGCACCAAATGCTAGCCACCAAAGTGTTTTTATTTCCACATAATGAAGGGCTAAATTATCTAGAGACAGAGGCCCTCATTTCAACTTTGGCAACCAAGTTGAAACTGCCGGGCTGCCGCCAATGCAGCCGCACTCCTGCGGGGTCTATTTGGAGATCCCTGCTGGGCCAGCGGGTGGAAACCTGGTTTCCGTCCGCCGGCCCAGCGGGAATCTCGGCCGCAACACAGGAGCCAGCTCCAAATGGAGCCGGCGGTGTTGCGGCGGTGCGACGGGTGCAGTTGCACCCGTCGCGCTTTTCAAAAGCTCCATGGGGCCATGGCAGGGGGCCCCTGCACTGCCCATGCCAGAGGCATGGGCAGTGCAGGGGCCCCCATGGGCCCGCAACTCCCCTTACCACCAGCCTTTTCATGGCGGTTCATACCGCCATGAAAAGGCTGGCGGGAGGGGGACTCGTAATCCCCTGGGCAGCGATGCAAGCAGCGCTGCCCTGCAGGATTAAATCCGCTGCGGTCGTAATGCCAGAGTTTGTACTGCCAGCCTGTTGGCGGTACGAACTCCAAAACAGCCCTGGCGGTCTTTGACCGCCAGGGTTGTAATGAGGGCCATAGTCAGAACTAGGCCTGGGTGAAATTTTAATTATGCTGGCATATTTTGCATAATTTCGGGGATTTAACATTATGGGTGATACAAAGAATTTCCCAAATTACAACATTACACCACTTTGCATATCTATGCACCATTCTGCGTAAACATTTACAGTGAAATGTGCCATTCAATGTAAAATTTACTGCAAATACAAGTGAGTGGCTGTCATTCACTGTGCTTTGTTTAAATGCATCCTCATGCCAAAAAATGAGGTGAAGAACTGAATGACAGATTTGCATTTCTCATAATTACTCATAATTTTGCTAACATTTTGCATAGTTATGTAAAAGCAAATTATGCAACTTTCGCAAACACCTAGTCAGAACATTATTTTAGAAACCCTACTTCATACAATATATACCTAACAAAAGCAAGTAAATTAAACATAAAATCGAAAAAAGTTACTTTCAACAATAATTTTATAAATAAAGATATTGATGTATTTTTATCACAATGGAAAAATTATTAACTTTTTAAAAATATATTTAGAATGATAAAAATTTGAACTATTATAATTTATAAGGAAAACAGCAAACAACACACCATTATAAAATAAAGATACAAAAAAATAAAATATGGAACTACAGATAATAAACAAACAATCAAATATGCACCACACATATAAATAAAACACAATCTCAGTGACGCAGTTAAAATATCCAACATGTAAATCGAAAAATGTTTGTACCTACAATTTAGTAAATCTTAATCTGCTGGACAATATCCACAGTAGAAATAATAGTCCTCTAAAATAATAGACTAGAATAGATCTCAAGAAATCAAAAAATGAACAAAGAAAAAATGAGGAAATCCATCTAATTAGCCCATATCAAATCCACCAACATGCTGAAAAAACTGAAAAATAATGAAAAAAAATAGAATAAACGCTTGAGGAACTGCAACAAAAAAAGGAAAAATTGTAAAACATATCTCATTATGTTCATTTGAAAAAAAATAAAACATGACTGCTGTAGGAAAGTCACTCTTTTTGGCATGGTTAGCCCAACTTTTTGCCTGTTATCAGTGTGCTTAGACTGTTCCCACTGGGATCCTGCTAAAAAGGACCCCAGTGATTGTGTTTGCTCCTCTTAATTTGGGTGCTTTGGTACCCTTTACACCCTCCAATCGGCATACCAGTACCCCTGAAAGTCCCTAGTATATGGTACTTAGGTGCCCAGGGCATTGGTACACCAGGGGTCTACCATGGGCTGCAGCTTGTATTATGCCACCCATGGAAGCCCATGCAAACGGTATCTGCAGGACTGCCATTGCAGCCTGCATGAAAAGGTGCGTGCACCCATTCACTGCTGGTCACTACACCAGGTCACTGTAAGTCACCCCTCTGGTAGACCCTTTCAGCCCAAAGGGCAGGGTGCAGGTTCCTATGTGTGAAGGCACCCCAGCATGAGCAGAGGTGCACCTACGAACTCAATGCACTGAACTTTGCAAGTGCGGGAAGCCATTTTACCCATGTACTGGCCACAGGTCATACTACCTGTGTCCAGCTATATAATGGTAAGTCTGAACCTAGACAAGTTTGGTATCAAACATGTAGCATTCCTATCCCAATACCAATGCCAATATTGGTGGCATGATTCCATGCATTTTGGGTGCTCTTTAGAGGACTCCCCAGCATTGCTCCTACCAGAATTCCAGGGTTTTGCAAGCAGCCTGTCAGGCAGGTTGCTGCCCTCTTGCTGCTTCACCAGCTCAAGCAGGGGAAGGCAGAACAAAGGATTTAATTTGGGAGAGGGGATGCATGACCTTCTACCTTGGAAATAGGTGTTACAAGGCTGGGGAGAGGAAGCCTCCCAACACCACCGGCTTGCTTTGAAGTTCACATTTGGTACCCTCCTTGCATAATCTGGTTTGCACCAGTCCAGGGACCCCGGGTCCCTGCTCTGGTGCAAAACTACACAAAGGAAAAGGGAGTGACCACTTCCCTGTCCATCACCACCCTAGGGATGGTGCCCAGAGCTCCTCAAGGTGATTACTTGATTCTGCCATCTTGAAAACAAGATGTTCAGAGGCCCCTCGGAGCATCCGGTTGGTCAAGACAGGTGACTGATGTCAGTGACCCCCTCTGATAGGTGGTCACCCTGCAGTGACCAAGTCCCCTGTTAGGGCTATTTAGGGACACCTTTGCGGTTAGGTCCTCAGATTCAGCATGCAAGACTCCACCAGGACTTCTCTGCATCAACCTCTTCTGCTCCTGGCCACTGGAACCACTGCTGGACTTCACAGGAACCAAACAGGCCTGCAACTCCTGAGGCAACCTCACCTTGCAACATTGTTTCTCTGGCCCCTTCCAGAAGTTGCATCATTTCCACTGCTGTGCATCCTCTGGAGTCGGCAAGACTTTAGCTGCACCTAAAAAAAAGCAAGAAGGAATCTCTCTTGGAGTGAAGGAGTCACTCCTCTGCATCCACAGGCACCTAAGGTAATGACACCCGGGTGCTGGGATCAGCTCTCCACAGGAACTACATGAATCCTCCAACACAGGTGGTGGTTCTGAGTGGTCCTCTTGGTCCTCTCCGCCTTCTGTCCAATTTGGGAGACATTGAGCCCCTGCCTCTCCTTGCAGGAAGGAATCCCTGTGTACTTAGACTCTTGCCACAACCAAGGCTGCACTTCTTCCTTGCCAGGACAGTCTCTCCTCTGCTGCTCTAGCGACATGGGACTCCCCCTATAGGGCCCTGGCTACTTTCTGCTATTTCTTGCCAATGCTTGTTATTTTTCTATGCTAATTCCTAACACTTACTGTGTATATATAGTGTGTAATTGGACTGCCTTTAAGTAATCTAGTTCAGTGTTACTGTAATAAAGTATCTTTATTTTTGCAACACTGTGCGGTTCCTTTCATGTGAGATAAGTTACTCTGTGACTACTGTGGTATTGCAAGTGCTTTACACTCCTCCTGGCTAAGTCTTGGCTGCTCACCACAGCTACCACTAGACAGCCCTGGCTTCCTATACAATGTTTCACTAACTAATAGGAGTTGCCGTGACCTGGTATAAGGTGCAACATCATATGTGCCCACCACACACCGGACCAGCTTCCTAAATTGGTGGTGCAGCTGTGGGATAAGACACTTGCAATTGCCTTATCACTCTGTCACTGGTAACTGTCCACAGGAAAGCCCACTGCTAGACTATAGGGTAAACTACACTTGGTAGGATCACTAGACTAGCATAACCTTTCTCTGATCTCTTAGAAAGTCTAGTTGCTTAGAGTAGGTAGGTGCACCTACACTGCTCTAGGGAAAATATCTTCATTTGAAAACACAGCTCATGCCCCAGACTCTTAGTATGAGAGCCTTACTTTTCAGGAATAGAGGGAGATGTGTGCTTCTAGGAAGCTGAAGACAGGGAGACATTCCAACAGATCTCTCCTTCTAGGATTGCTCCTCCATGCTGATAGCCAGAGCACTGCAGGCGAGGAAGAGCAGGAGGAAGAGACTGACCCTACAGTCCTAGATAGGGTAGACCTAGATGTCACTGGAGATGGTCAGAAAGAAACTGGGGAACACACTAGTCCTGCAGGGAGCACTGATGGCAGTGAGAAGGGGGCACACACCAGTAGGCACACTTTTACTCCCAGGGGGTTAGTGCAAAGGGTCTCCAGGAGGAGGAGTAGGTCCTCCTCATCTTCCCATACCCATGTCTCAGCAGTGTCCGATGAGACTAACCACTCTAGGTCAGAAGGGTAGTCCCTAGATGGGAGTTCAGCAAACTGAGACTAGAGGAGGCCAGACTGAGGCTGCAGTAGCAACAGTTAGCCCTAGATATGGAAGCCTAGGCAGTGGAGAGGGAAAGGCAGAATTTGGAGCTAACACCCCATGGTGCAGCAATAACTTTAGAGACACCAGGGTAAGGGAGGACTTCCATGCCTCCAGGAACCTAAGTGACATTGTCCCACCTTACAAGGTTGGGGATGACATTCACAAGTGGTTCACTGCCTTGGAGAGTGTGAGAAAGTAGACTCTTTCTAGCATGGTTAGCCCCATTTTTTACCTGTTTGTGACAGTTTGTCAGTGTGTTGTTATTGTCTCACTGGGATCTTGCTAGCCAGGACCCCAGTGCTCATAGTTTAAAATATATTTGTCAGTGTGTTTTTGCCTGTCTCACTGGGATTCTGCTAGCCAGAACCACTGTGCTCATAGTTTGTGGCCTATGCGTGTTGTCAGTATGCTTGACTGTGTCACTGAAGTTCTGGTAGCCAGAACTCCAGTGCTTATGCTCTCTCTACTTACCAAATTTGTCACTACACTTTAGTGACTCCATATTCCAATTCTGATTGGCACACTGGACCCCCCTTATAAGTCCCTAGTATGTGGTAGCTAGGTACCCAGGTCATTGGGGTTCCAGGAGATCATTATGGGCTGCAGCATTTCTTTTGCCACCCATAAGGAGCTCATACAAACCTTTCATCAAGACTATCACTGCAGCCTGAGTGAAATAGTGCACGCACCATTTCACAGCCATTTTACACTGCACTAAGTAATGTATAAGTCACCTATATGTCTAACCTTCATTTACTGAAGGCTAGCTGCAAAGTTACTGTGTGTGAGGGCACCCTTGCACAAGCAAAGGCACCCCCATGTTGTCAAGGGCCAATTCCCCGGACTTCTTGACTGTGGGGACACCATTATGAGCATGCACTACATATATGTCAATACATATATGCAACTTCACAATGGTAACTCCGAATATGGCCATGTGAGGTGTCTAAGATCATGGAATTCTCCCCCCCAATCCGAATCTGGTATTGGGGGGCCAATCCCATGCACCCTGGGGGCTCCATCATGGACCCCAGTACTGCCAAACCAGCTCTCCGAGGTTTCCACTGCAGACCCCGTTGCTGCCATCTCACAGACAGGTTTCTGCCCTCCTGGGGATTGAGCAGCTCAGTCCCAGGAAGGGAGAACAATGCATTTCCTTTAAGGGGGGGTTACACTCTCTCCCATTGGAAATAGCTGTTACAGGCATGGGAGGGGTATTCCCAGAGCCTCTGGAAATGTTTGAAGGGCACAAACGGTACCTTCCTTGCATAATCCAGTCTACACCGGTTCAGGGACCCCCAGTCCCTGCTCTCACACGAAACTGGACAAAGGAATCACCACCCCAGGGGTGGTGCCCAGAGCTCCTCCAGAGTGTCCCTGGCATTAGCCATCTTGGATGCCAAGGTTTGGGGACCCTCTGGAGACCTCTGAGGGCCAGTGCCAGCAGGTGATTTCAGAGACCCCTCCTAATATGTGCATACCTGGGTAAGTAGCCAATCGCCCTCTCAGGGCTACTTAGGGTCTCTCCTCTGGGTGTTTCCTCAGATTCTGTTTGCAAGATTCCTTCTGGACTCCTCTGCTTCAGCTTCTGACCGTCGGATCACCCGCAGACTGCTCCAGGAACCGCTGTAACTGCAGCAAAGTATCCAGGACGATTCCTGTGACCTGTAACTTGAGCTCCAGCCAGCTTTTGCAACAGTTTCCAAGGTGTGAATGCTCTGAGGACTACCTGTCTTCACCCTGCACGGGAAGAACTGAAGGAATCTCCCGTGGAGTGACGGAGTCATTTCCCTGCTTCTGCAGGCACCCTTCTGCGATGACAACCATTACTCTGGGACTCCTCTCCTGACGACGAGCGTGCTCCCTGGAACACAGGTGGTGGACCGAAGTGCGCAAGACTGTGCAAAGGTACAGCTGTCAAAATTTGGTGGAGGTAAGCGCTTGCCTCCTTGTGCTGCTTTTGCACTGTGTCTTCTGCAGCTCCTCGGGCTTCAGTGCATTTCTTCCAAGAATCCTTCATGCACAGCATAGCCCAGGACCCCAGCACTCCATCCTGCGACGCAGAGCTCCATGAGTTGTTCTCCGGCGGCGTGGGACCTTCCTGTGTAGTGCTCCAATGATTGCACATTGCCTCTTCTTTGTACCTGTGTTCTGGGACTCCTGTGGGTGTTGCCTGGCCTTCTAAGGGCTCTCTGAAGTGTTGAGAGCCCCCTCTGTCTCCTCAGCCCGAGTTGAGACCCCCAGGTCGCTCCGGGGTCCAGACAGCTCCTTTTTGACGCAAACCGTGTACTTGCTTGAACCCAGGCTTGTTGGTGTAATCCAGTGACGCAAACAGCCTGCATCCAACAACTCAATGTGGGACATCACCTCCACCAAGCAGGAACCTGCAGCCCTCTTCTTTGGTGCTCTTCTGTTCTTTTCTTTTGTCTGGAGAATCCACTTTTGCACTTTCTTCTAGGTTGGCAGGGGCTCCTGTACTTCCTGGACTCCTCTTTGACTTCTGGACTTAGGTGGTCATTCCAACCTCGGCGGTAAAAGGCGCTTACTGCCGTTCAGAAGACCGCCATAACACCGCCGCGGTAAACCGCCACGGTCATTCTGACCCACAACAGGCAAACCGTCAAAATACAGACATCCACAAAAGTCTGCCACACCAAAGGGCAGCGAGAAACTGGCGATGACCAAACCTCCACCGCCACACCAACAGAAATACGCCCACACTATCACGACACACGAATCCACGCGGCGGTCTTTCAACCGCGGTATTCCATTGGCGGTACACACTGCCGCGCTCAAAATACACACACTTGTACAAAACACTACCACATTGGACAATTCAAAATACACACACCTGATACACATACACACACCACTCCCACACACCCATTACAATATAAAACACACACCCACATCACCCACAAACCTCCACTCCTAGAGATTCGTGAACACACACCGAGAAAAGACATCCGAGCACCCAGACGGCCAATTCACTGTCACCCAGCAATATTTGCACGCACTTCACACAACACAACAATACACATCACCACACTTAGCACCACACAATCCACCCTACACATCATCCACACCACCCCATGGCACCGCAAAGACATCCCAGATTCTCTGATGATGAACTCAGGGTCATGGTGGAGGAAATTGTACGAGTAGAGCCACACCTGTTTGGGGCACAGGTGCAGCACACCACCATTGCCAGGAAGATGGAGCTATAGAGCAGAATAGTGGACAGGGTCAACGCTGTGGGACAGCATCCAAGAAATCGGGACGACATCAGGAAGAGGTGGAACGACCTACGGGGGAAGGTGCGTTCCATGGTATCCAGGCACAACATCGCGGTGCAGCGGACTGGCGGCGGACCCCCACCTCCTCCCCCAGAATTTACAACATGGGAGGAGCAGGTCTTGAACATCCTGCATCCTGACGGCCTCGCAGGAGTAGGCGGAGGAATGGACTCTGGTAAGTCTCATCTTCACTACTTCATCCCCCCCACCCCACCTGCATGCCGACTAATACCCCCACCCCATCACACCTACTCCTTGCAAATGTGTCACCATTACAACCCACCCATCCCAACACCTAGCCCTGCATGCGTCCACAAAGCATGGACACCCATCACCAAAGCATGCCCACTGCACATACACATACAACCCCCCCCCCTCAAACCACCATCACAACAGCCCCCACAAAGGAATGCCAGCACTGGGGTACACGGGCACCCACCCATTGCACGCTATGGCACACACAGAAGCACTAACCATACTTTTATACCCCTGCAGGACCCGAGCGTCAGGTCACCGCGCAGGAGGGTCCACAAATGTCCACTCCACCCCCAGAAGAGGCCCACAGTGAGGACAGCAGCTCTGTCTCCCTGGATCTAGATGACCAGCCCGGTCCATCGGGGACCTCGGGACAGTCGGTTCCCCTCACACAGCCACAGGCCACAGCAGACCTTCCCCCCTCTGGAACCACCAGCACAGCACCCACCCAGCGGGCCCATTCCTCTGTCCCCAGGACACGTCAATCAGCGGTGTGTCCACCACTACAGAGAACCCAGGCCAACCCAACACCCCAACAATAACAGGGGCCTGGGGGCAGTGGAAGTGGGCACACGGTCCAGGGGACAGAGGCCCATGGAAACAGGGGAATTGGGAGGGCTGCTGTGCAACGGGGGGGGGCAGGCCCAGGGAACCCACTCTCCACGAGGCCCTCTCCTCCATCATGGGAGCATACCACCACTCCCAGGAGACGATGGCGACGGTCCTGGCCAGGTTTCAGGAGATCCAGCTTCTGCAGGAGCAACAGTATATGGGGTTCAGGGAGGAACTAAGAAACATCAGTTCCGCCATGGGTACAATCGTAGTGGCCCTGAATCAGGTAGTCACCACATTGCAGGACACTGTGGCACCTCAAAGGGCCCCTGACACTAGCATGGACCAAGTACTGCCTACCACCTCCGCCGGCGCTAGTGGACAGGAGGCCCTGACACAAGACCAACAGGCCACCAGAACCCCACCCCCTGCAGAAGGAGAACCACCCCGCAAGCGGGCCCTGAGATCCAGGAAGTAAGATGTCAAGACCCCCGCCAGCAAAGGATACCGCCCTGATTGTCATCCCACTGTCCCACATTGTCACCCTGTCCAACCTTAAACTGCCCCTGCTCCACTTTCCACAGGCATTTGGACAATGCACCTGTGATACTGATAGTCTGGACTCTGCCATGGACAATCCTCCACCATCACCCATCACCGATTAGCAAACACTCATCCAATTTAGAGCACTTGAATAAACACACTTATTGCACAAAACAATCTGGAGTCTGGCTGTGATTTTGTACAAATGTATTAGACATGACCGTGCCAAAATTTTCATTCACATTGTGATGCCAACAAACCGCTGTCACACAGATGTAGTCCATGGGGAAACAAAGCAGATGTCACGCAGTGGGGCCCACATCTCTGAAAACGGAAGGGAAAGTCACAACACAGTTACCATACACTGGGGGAAAAAGTCAGACAGTAGAGAGGTAGGAGTCTTTAAGTAAATGTAATATGCCGGTGTGTACTCTTACCTGTGTGTCATTGAAAATACTGCAGTATTACTGTGTTCCTGTTCTCTATGTCGTCCTCTTCGCCTTCCTCCTCTTCATTCTCCACAGGCTCCACAGCTGCTACAACACCACCATCTGGACCATCCTCCTGCAGAAAAGGCACCTGGCGTCGCAAAGCCAGGTTGTGAAGCATACAGCAGGCCACGATGATCTGGCACACCTTCTTTGGTGAGTACATTAGGGATCCACCAGTCATATGGAGGCACCTGAACCTGGCCTTCAGGAGGCCGAAGGTTCGCTCGATCACCCTCCTAGTCCGCCCATGGGCCTCATTGTACCGTTCCTCTGCCCTTGTTCTGGGATTCCTCACTGGGGTCAATAGCCATGACAGGTTGGGGTAACCAGAGTCCCCTAATAGCCACACCCGGTGCCTCTGGAGTTGACCCATCACATACGTGATGCTGCTATTCCGCATGATGTAGGCGTCATGCACTGACCCAGGGAACTTGGCATTAACATGGGAGATGTACTGGTCAGCCAAGCACACCATCTGTACATTCATGGAATGATAACTCTTCCGGTTCCTGTACACCTGTTCACTCCTGCTGGGGGGGACCAAAGCAATATGGGTCCCATCAATGGCACCAATGATGTTGGGAATATGTCCAAGGGCATAGAAGTCTCCTTTCACTGTAACCAAATCCCCCACCTCAGGGAAAATGATGTAGCTCCTCATGTGTTTGAGCAGGGCAGACAACACTGTGGACAACACCTTGGAAAACATGGGCTGGGACATCCCTGATGATATGGCCACTGTTGTTTGAAAAGACCCACTTGCTAAGAAATGGAGTACTGACAGCACCTGCACTAGAGGGGGGATCCCTGTGGGTTGGCGGATGGGAGACATCAGGTCTGGCTCCAGCTGGGCACACAGTTCCTGTATAGTGGCTCGGTCAAGCCTGTATGTCAGTATGACATGTCGTTCCTCCATTGTCGACAGGTCCACCAGCGGTCTGTACACGGGAAGATTCCTCCATCTCCTCGCATGTCCCAGCGGACGGTGCCTATGAAGGACAACAGCGAGCACAGAGTCAATCAACCCACAGGTACGTAACCACAGCTTGCACATAACACGATTCCCAATGCATTGAATGGCTTGTATGAGTGTTGATGCAAGGCCTAGGTATGTGTGACACAGTAGAAATTAAGCCATGTGGGCTCTTGAAATGGCGGCTGCCTGACCTGTGAAGTGCAACAGTGGGATTTGAGGTCAATGCGCTGGCGTGGCACACCGTGGCGGTAGGTGGTCGAAGACCGCGGCGCAAAGCCGCATTGGTTAACATTAAACCCTATGGGTTTCAGGAGCCAATGACGATGTGGGCCGGCGGTCGCGGTACGCACCACCGTGGTACGCACCGCCGCGGGCGGGACCGCCATTTTCTATCTGCTTAATCACTCGATACCTGATCTTCCACAGGAGAGGACCTACACTGCAAGTGCTGCTGTGACCTCGGTCTGGAAGAGACAATGGCTCATGCGACTGGGGAAAGGGCCCCTGCCTTCACTGCGGAGGAGTTGGAGAAACTTGTGGATGGGGTCCTCCCCCAGTATGCGCTACTCTACGGTCCTCCAGACCAACAGGTAAGTACACAGGGACCATGCTTAGTGGGCAATGCCTGGGTTGAGTCGGGTGGATGAAAGATGGTGGGGAGGAAAGCGATTGAGGCATGCATCAAACGACAGAAGAGAGCATGTGCCACATGGCAAGGGTGGGGATGGGGGGCCACTCACATCGAGCATGCAAAGGTGATGACAATTTTTCTCTCCCTGTACATGTCACATAGGTCAGCGCCCACCAGAAAATCGACATTTGGCGTGCCATCGCCAAGGACGTCCGGACCCTGGGGGTCCACAACAGACAGGGCACCCACTGCCGGAAGAGGTGGGAGGACATCCGACGCTGCAGCAGGAAGACGGCGGAGGCTCAGCTGGGGATGGCCTCCCAACGTAGGAGGGGTGCCAGTTGTAGTTTGACCCCCCTGATGTCCCGGATCCTGGCGGTGGCCTACCCCGATTTGGATGGGCGCGTGAGGACATCACAGCAGACACAAGGGGGTGAGCACAAATACATTCTGCTGACTTTGCGCGCAGTGGAGGTGCCTGGGTGGTGGAGGAGGGCTGTGGGTATCCCTAGGCCAGGGCGATTTCTGTAGGTTAGGCCCCTCCGTAAGGCATGGCCCAGTGCCCCCGCCCCCCACCTCTGTAGGGTGCCAAGTACAGGTATCCATGGCCCTGTGTCATCTATGTGTGCAGTTGACGTCCATAAGTTTGTAGGCCATGTCCCACGGATTGCGTAGTGGACCCCAAGTGTGCGGCGTAGTGCAGGGGGCTTCTGTGTCTGTCCTCGCCGCCAACGGTGTCGCCAATGCATGCACTCAACATGTCTTTATTTCTCCACCCCCCCCCCCTTTTTTGTGGTCTTCCTGTTCATGTGTGCATTAGCATCATCAGGCGGAGGAGAAGTGGCATCGGAGCACGAGGGAGCTGCATCCCACATGGCCCTGGAGGGCCATGCAACGGAGTCCGAATACACCAGTGGGACGGAGGGCGAGGGGAGCTCCACAGCGGGGACTCGTGCTGATGTCAGTGACAGCGACTCGTCCTCTGAAGGGAGCCCCCTTGTGGTGGCGGCAACATCCGTGCCCCCAGCAACAACAGGTACAGCCGCCACCCAGCGCACCAGCACCGCCCTCCCACCAGCCCTTCAGCGTTTGCCCCGTGCCCGCTCACCCAGGAAGGTGGGCATCTCCTTCGCCCCAGGCACCTCAGGTCCTGCCCCTGTCACCCCTGCTGCCCTCAGTGAGGAGGTTATTGACCTCCTGAGGACCATCATTGTTGGGCAGTCTACCCTTTTGAATGCCATCCAGGGTGTAGAAAGGGAGGTGCACCAGAGTAATGCATACCTGGAGGGCATTCATTCTGGTCAGGCTGCCCATCAGCGATCGGTCAACGGTCTGGCCTCAGCACTGACGGCAGCCATTGTCCCTGTCTCTAGCCTCCTCCCTCCAACTTCCTCCACCCAGACCCAATCCCCTGTACCTCTGCCTATCCCAGACACACCATCAGACCAGCCTGCACACACCTCAACACCCAAGGGAAGCTCATCCAGACATAAGCACCACACATCACACAAGCATTCACACAAGCAACATCCACATGCAGACATACCAACACCCACTGCCTCCACTGTGTCCCCCTCCTCCTCGTCTCCCTCCTCCCTCCCTGTGACGTCTCCACTCACACTTGCATGCACAACATCTTCACCCACTACGTCCATCACCGGCACACCCACCAGAACACTCCGCACACGTGCAGTCACCACCCCCACTACCATTTACACGTCCCCTGTGTCCTCTCTCAGTGTGTCTGTCACCCCCTCTTCCAAACTACACAAACGCAGGTAGCCACCCACCCAACAGCCATCCACCTCACGACAGCCTCCAGCCCAAGCACCTGCACCCAAAGACACCAGACTTCACACTCCTACAACCACATCCTCTTCCTCCACTCCCATACCCACTACACCTACCAGTCCCTCTCTTGCCAAATTGCTTTTCTTTTCCAAACTTGACCTCTTTCCAACAACTCCCCCACCCCGTCCATCTCATAAGACTCCAATCAGCACCTCAGCCACCACAAAACCGGGACCTGTAAAGACTGTTTGCCATGGACTGTGGAGTCCCCCACCCTCAAGGGCAGCCAGTTCAGCTAGGAGCCAAGGCACGGCCAGCCCACCCCCGGAAAAGCATCCGAAAATTGCCAGTGCCCGGCGCGAAAGACCAAAGACACCAGGGACAAAAATCCCTACATTGGCTCCGGCAGGAAGTCGGGTGCCACCTGGCACACCGCCAAAGGTGGGAAAGGGCCACAGGCGAACAGGGAAGGGTGGAAAGGGCAGCACGCCCGACAAGTCCGGCAGCAGGCCAGCTGGCCAGGAGGGCCCCATCAGCCCCATCCCAGGTGTGCAGGAGGACACCCACAGGCCCGGTACTGCAGCCCAGGAGGGCCCCACCAGCCCCATCCCAGGTGTGCAGGAGGACACCCACAGGCCCGGTACTGCAGCCCAGGAGGGCCCCGCAAGCCACGTCCCAGGTGTGCAGGAGGACACCCACAGGCCCGGTACTGCAGCCCAGTAGGGCCCCGCAAACAACCAGACAGATGGGCAGGAAGGCCCCGCCAGCCACATGTCAGGTGGTGAGTGACATCCATGCCATGGCCGGATCCGCTGGTCGGGACACTCTTCTCAAGCACCGCTGAACTGGGCCCTTCATCTCAAGAACCGCTGAACAGGGCCCTTCATCTCAAGCACTGCTCCGCTGGGCACCGCCGTCTCAAGAACCGCTGAACTGGGCCCTTCATCTCAAGCACCGCTGAACAGGGCCCTTCATCTCAAGCACCGCTCCGCTGGGCCCTTCATCTCAAGAACCGCTGAACTGGGCCCTTCATCTCAAGCACCGCTGAACTGGGCCCTTCATCTCAAGAACCGCTGAACTGGGCCCTTCATCTCAAGCACCGCTCCGCTGGGCACCGCCGTCTCAAGAACCGCTGAACTGGGCCCTTCATCTCAAGCACCGCTCCGCTGGGCCCTTCATCTCAAGAACGGCTGAACTGGGCCCTTCATCTCAAGCACCGCTGAACTGGGCCCTTCATCTCAAGCACCGCTGAACAGGGCCCTTCATCTCAAGCACCGCACCGCTGGGCCCTTCATCTCAAGAACCGCTGAACTCGGCCCTTCATCTCAAGCACCGCTGAACTGGGCCCTTCATCTCAAGCACCGCTGAACTGGGCCCTTCATCTCAAGAACCGCTGAACTGGGCCCTTCATCTCAAGCACCGCTCCGCTGGGCACCGCCATCTCAAGAACCGCTGAACTGGGCCCTTCATCTCAAGCACCGCTCCGCTGGGCACCGCCGTCTCAAGAACCGCTGAACTGGGCCCTTCATCTCAAGCACCGCTACGCTGGGCCCTTCATCTCAAGAACCGCTGAACTGGGCCCTTCATCTCAAGCACCGCTCCTCTGGGCACCGCCGTCTCAAGAACCGCTGAACTGGGCCCTTCATCTCAAGCACCGCTCCGCTGGGCACCGCCGTCTCAAGAACCGCTGAACTGGGCCCTTAATCTCAAGCACCGCTCCGCTGGGCACCGCCGTCTCAAGAACCGCTGAACTGGGCCCTTCATCTCAAGCACCGCTCCGCTGGGCACCGCCGTCTCAAGAACCGCTGAACTGGGCCCTTCATCTCAAGAACCGCTCCGCTGGGCACCGCCGTCTCAAGAACCGCTGAACTGGGCCCTTCATCTCAAGCACCGCTCCGCTGGGCACCGCCGTCTCAAGAACCGCTGAACTGGGCCCTTCATCTCAAGCACCGCTCCGCTGGGCACCGCCGTCTCAAGAACCGCTGAACTGGGCCCTTCATCTCAAGAACCGCTCCGCTGGGCACCGCCGTCTCAAGAACCGCTGAACTGGGTCCTTCATCTCAAGCACCGCTCCCCTGGGCACCGCCGTCTCAAGAACCGCTGAACTGGGCCCTTCATCTCAAGAACCGCTGAACTGGGCCCTTCATCTCAAGCACCGCTCCGCTGGGCACCGCCGTTTCAAGAACCGCGGAACTGGGCCCTTCATCTCAAGAACCGCTCCGCTGGGCACCGCCGTCTCAAGAACCGCTGAACTGGGCCCTTCATCTCAAGCACCGCTCCGCTGGGCCCTTCAACTCAAGAACCGCTGAACTGGGCCCTTCATCTCAAGCACCGCTCCGCTGGGCACCGCCGTCTCAAGAACCGCTGAACTGGGCCCTTCATCTCAAGCACCGCTCCGCTGGGCACCGCCGTCTCAAGAACCGCTGAACTGGGCCCTTCATCTCAATCACCGCTCCGCTGGGCACCGCCGTCTCAAGAACCGCTGAACTGGGCCCTTCATCTCAAGAACCGCTGAACTGAGCCCTTCATCTCAAGCACCGCTCCGCTGGGCACCGCCGTCTCAAGAACCGCTTAACTGGGCCCTTCATCTCAAGCACCGCTCCGCTGGGCCCTTCATCTCAAGCACCGCTGGCCCATTGGCGGAAGGGGCAGGCCCGCATCTGTGTCGGGCAGGGCTGCACGAAGCACTCTGGGCACTAGTCCCCCTCCAGTACCAGTGGAGACTGTCATCCACTTGTGAGACTGTGGCTTTGCACTCCCCAGGATGGCACAGTGGGCAAGCCACCCACTGTAGAGACTTGAGAGACTGTGGCTTTGCACTCCCCAGGATGGCACAGTGGGCAAGCCACCCACTGTAGAGACTTGAGAGACTGTGGCTTTGCACTCCCCAGGATGGCACAGTGGGCAAGCCACCCACTCTAGAGACTTGAGAGACTGTGGCTTTGCACTCCCCAGGATGGCACAGTGGCCATGGAGGCCCCTCGTGGATCTGGAGTCGTGGACTCATCTGGCTGAGGTGCCCCCCCTTCCCTTTCCCCTGAGGTGCCTGTAGTTTTCCTATCTGATGCCCCTGCAGTGTTCTCTCCGTTGGAGGCAGGTCTCCTGTGTGGGCTTTGCCCATGTGTTTTGGCCCAGTGGCCCACGAACAATGGCTGATACACATATCGGACTGGACAATTTATGTATATAAAGTTATAGATGTGTGATATATTTTATACTCAGTCTTACAATATAATTCTAATTTTATATTCATTTCCTTTTGTCTTTGCATTCTTCTGGGGGGTTTGGGGGGGTAACTGTGATGTGTTGCTATGCATTGATGTGTGTGTTGTAGTGGGTGAGGGTGGGTGTGTCGCATATGTGTGTCCCCGTAATTATTTGCCTCCCCCCTCCCCTGTGTCGTAGGTGCAGTACTCACTGTTGTATTCTGCGCCGGCGTTCGTGCTCCTGGTAGAGGAGCAGGAAGACAATGGCTGGGAGGATGTGGAGTTCGGGTTCCATGCTGTCCAGATTCCTCATGGGGTGTATGGAGGTGATCGTTTTCCGTTTGAAATGTCTGTTTCCGCCGTGTTTTTATCGGCTGGGCTACCGCTACCTGTCTGTTGGCGGTGACCGCCGCACTGTTTGTTTGTCCCGCTGTGGCGGTCAGTGTGTTAATGTGGCGGTCTCTGTTGGCGGTTTCCGCCAGGGTCGGAATTGCATTTATTTTAACGCCAGCCTGTTGGCGGTTTTGCCGCCGCTTTAACACCGACCGCCAGGGTTGGAATGACCCCCTTAGTCTCCTCTCTCCACAGGTCTTCAGGTCCAGGAATCCATTGTTTTTTGCATGTAGTCTTGCTTGGTTCTTGCAAAACCCTTTATCATGACTTGTAGTGTGTTCTGAGGAAACTTGCTGTACCCCATCCCTGTTTTCCTGGGCTCTGGGGTGGGGTGCTTTACTTACCTTTGGTGTTTTCCTACACTCCCAGCACCCCTCCATGCACTACACTTGCCTAGGGGGTAATTCGACATTCGCATTGCACTTTTTTAGTATATGGTTTATGTTGCCCCTAGGCCCGTTGCAATCTATTGTATTTTCTACTGTCTGCACTATTCTATGACTGTTCACTTACCTGATTTTGGTTACTAGTGTATATATTGTGTATAATACTTACCTACAGAAGGAGTATTGCCTCTAAGATATTTTTGGCCTTGTGTCACTAAAATAAAGTACCTTTATTTTTTATAACACTGAGTATTGTCTTTTATTGTGTATAAGTACTGTGTAACTATAGTGGTATTGCAGGAGCTTTGCATGTCAGAGCTCTGCTACAGCTACCTCTAGAGAGTTACCTCTAGACAGCCTAAGCTGCTACAACACTGCCTACATTTCCTTAATAAGGGATAACTGGACGTGATATAAGGTGTAAGTACCTTAGGTACCCACTACAAACCAGGCCAGCCTCCAACAATGGTGACAGCGGTGGGATAAGTACTTGCAATTGGTTTACCACTTTGTTACTAGTGATTTCACACGAAAAGTGTACTCCAATACTTACAGCTATATACAATTATACCTAGCAGTCATTTGTTTCACTTACAAAAGGTTCTGTCAAACTTAATAAATGTTTTACAAAGTTCTGAAAAGTTTTTCTTTTCCTCTAAAATGTTAGGTGAAATAGTTTGCTAACTCCTCTCTAACTTTTTTCTGTCACTGTGTCTTCTGTAGAGGCCACCCCCAGGGTTGTCCAGACCACTTAAGAAAACCTTAATTTCAAAAGTCTGAGGGTTCTCTGTTTAGAAAGAAGACCAGGGTTTGGGAAGAACCCGAACAAGGATTTCCTCTTGAATCTTCTCTTACAAAATGACCAGTAGCATCCTGCGGGTTATGTACAATCAGAAGGGGGGGCAGAGGGAGATTCTGCCCATGTAGATTCAGGAGAGGGTCCTGAAGATCCAGGGGCGGGTCCTGACGATCCAGGGGCGGGTCCTTCCACAGATCTTTCCCTTAACAAACCACATAGTTGGTAGCTGGTAGTGGAAAGGGGTCTCACACAAGTAGGACACCCTTCACACCTAGAGGCCAGGTCAATAGGGTTACACCACCAGTTAGGGAGGGATCTACTTCTGCTCATTCTCACATCACCTCAGTCTCTGAAGGGTCTCACATGTCCAATCCTGAGGATAACTCCCTAGATAGGGAACTCAGAAAGCTGAGATTAGTGGAGGCCAGACTGAGGCTGAAACAGCAACAGCTGGCCCCAGATAGGGAAGCCTTAGCTGTAGAAAGAGAAAGGCAGGGGTTGGGGTTAGTTCTCCATGGTGACAGCAGCATTAAAAGTTTCAGGACTCATGAGGTCAGGGAGGACAACATTAGCTCCAGAAACGTACACAAAATTGTTCCCCCATACAAGGTGTGGGATAATGTTCAAAAGTGGTTTTCTGAACTTGAGACTCTACACTATAAGCTCCACACTAGGACAGGGCTGCTGTCCTAAGTGTTCAGAGGTAGTACAGGGCTGCTGCACTAAAGTTTCTCTGGGAGGGCTAGAGAGTTGCTCCAAATTTACTAAAACAGTGCAATTATTTTTTGGTTTAGTGGTTCCACAGAGAGGTACATTTACCTCTGGGAGTCCAGCTGTAATAGCTGTGGGCTCCTTTGGTACATTTTCCACCCCAGGAGAAGTTTCTCCCACCACAGGAATTGTATCCTTAGTGGTAGGATGGGGAAGGGATACTTTGATACCCTTTTTACCTGTTGGTGGAGAGGGATCCTGAGATTTTAGGCATTTTTCTCTCCTTTGCTTTTTAATCTCACCTGAAATTAGAGGAAGCAATTCCTCAGGAATACCTAGCATGGATGCATGGGTCGTAAACTTTACCTCAGCCCAACCTGAGGCCTCTAGGTCATTTCCTAAGAGACAGTCTACAGGTAAGCAAGGTGATACCACCACCTGCTTTGGGCAAGTAACTCCACCCAACTAAGTTGCACTGCAGCTAAAGGGAGAGACTGAGTGAAGCTGTTGACATCAGTAACTTGGTACGCCTGTCCAAGGAGGTGTTGTGCAGGTGACGCCAAGTTTTCGGTCCCCAAAGTGATACTGGCACCTGTGTTCCTGTAGGCCTGGGCCTCAACACCATTTGTTAAAATTGACTGCTTCTACTTGTCCTTGGTAAGGGGGCAAGCAGTGAAGGTGGCAAGGCCAATATCACTAGGTGTGACAGAAACTGGCTTGGGAGAGTCCACCCCAGTTTCTAGGATGGACCCAAAAGTGAACCCAACTACACCCTTTGTTTGACTCTGACTGAATCCCAGCACCAGGCCTCTTGTCCTTTCTGCTTGCTGATGCAGGCCCCTTGCCCTTCCTGGCAGCAGCTGGGGATGGCTCCTTGCTCCTTTTGGCAGCAGCTGGGGACTGCTCCTTGCCCTTCCTTTTGGCAGCCGGGGATTGCTCCTTGCCCTTCCTTTTAGCAGCTGGGGGTGCCTCCTTGCCCTTTCTTGCAGCAGCTGTGAGTGCCTCCTTGCCCTTCCTTGCAGCACTTGGTGCAAGCACCCTTTCTGTGTGCCGGGATCCTCTCCCACCTGGAGTAGCTGTGGACACTACTGTGCCCGTGGACTGGGTGGCCGAGGTGCTTGCCTGGGTTTTCGTCACCCTACCCTGACGTGAGGTACGGGGGGAGTAGGGGTGGGGAAGAGGTCAATGGTGGAGAGGAAAAGCTTCTTAGGGACATTGGGGCGGGAGGAGGGCGAAGGTCTGGGAGTGAAGGAAGAGGGAGCGGTTGTAGGAGTTGTCGGTCTGTTGTGTTTGGGTGCAGGTGCATGGGCTGGATGCTGTTGTGATATGGATGGCTGTTCGGTGTCTGAGTGCTTGCGTTTGTGTACTTTTGGAGGAGGGGGTGGTGACTGCCAGTGAGGTGTGTGCTCTGATAGGTGTGCTGGTGATGGTGGTAGTGGATGAGGATGTAGTGCATGCAGGTATGAGTGGAGACGCAACTGGGAGGGAGATGGAGGAAGAGGAGGAGGGGGACACAGTGGAAATAGTGGATGTTGGTACGTCTGCATCTGGATGGTGTTTGTGTGAATGCCTGTGGGATGATGTGTGGTGCTTGTGTTTGAAATGTCCACTCTTGTGTGTTGTCCTGGGTGCATGCTCATCTGCCTGTGTGCTTGGGATAGGTTGGGGTTGAGGGGAATGTGATTGGGATTAGGTAGAGGAAGTTGGAGGGGGGAGGGAAGAAACAGGGACAATGGCTGCCATCAGAGAGGAGTCCAGAGCCTGGATTGATCTCTGTTGGGCCGCCAAGCCAGTGTGAATGCCCTCCAGGAATGCATTTGTCTGTTGAATTTGGGCTTCCAGCCCCTGGATGGCATTCACAATGGTTGACTGCCCAACAGAGATGGATTGCAGGAGGTCAATAGCCTCCTCCCTCAGGGCAGCAGGGCTAACTGGGGTAGGGCCTCAGGTGCCTGGGGCGAAGGAGATGCCCACCCTCCTGGGTGAGCGGGCACAGGAAACACTCTGAGGGGCTGCTGGGAGGGCGGTGCTGGTACGAGGTGGCGGCTGTACCTGTAGCTGAGGTGGGCACACAGGTGTCCACCACCACCAGGGAGCTTCCATCGGAGGAGGTATCCGTGTCCGAACTGTCCCCTCCAATCTCCACTGTGGTGCTCCCCTCCCCCTCCGTCCCACCGGTTCCCTCAGCGTTGCTTGACTCTGCCTCCAGGGTCCTGTGGGATGCAGCTCCCTCCTTCGCCGGTGCCTCTGCTCCTCCGCTAGATGATGCTAATGCACATAAGGCCAGGGTGACGAAACAAAAGGAGGGGGAGAAACAAAGGATACACTTAGTCAATGGCGGCACCAATACCACTGTTGGCGTACACAACACACTCACACACAGGGAACAGCCCTAAGCATTAGGCAATGCACTACCAGTCTCAATGCTAGGCACCAGCCCATGGATAGAGACACCTTACACCAATTGCAGCATACCTGGGACCCACAGACCCCTGCCCAGTAGTGGATTCCTACTAGCTTGGATGGAGGACATTCACATAGGAACCCTGCCCAACATGGGAGCTACTCTGCAATGTCAGGCCTGGCCTAGGGGCACCCACAGGCCCACAGTCCCCACCCGGAGACCACCCCACCAGGCGTAGGTAGTAATGAAGGGCACTGTACTCACCCCCTTGTTGCTGCTGTGATGCCCCCAAGCGCCCATCTAGCTCTGGATAGACCACAGTCAGTATGCAGGCCATCAGAGGGGTCAGGGTTCGATGGGCACCCCTTCCTAGTTGGGAGGCCATCCCCAGCTGGGCCTCCACCGTCTTCTGTGCCCAGCATTTCAGGTCCTCCCACCGTTTCCAACAGTGGGTGCTCCGCCTGCCATAGACCCCCAGGGTCCGCACATCTTTGGTGATGGCACCCCATATACCCTTCTTTTGATGGGCGATGACCTGCAGAGGAAATACACACAGGGAAAGGTATAAGTCAAACCGTGCTGCCTGTTACACTCATGTCCCATCATACCCCTTCCCATCCCCATTATCACAGACATGGCCCAGCATACATGCAGCATGCTGCCCAGGGCCCATCCACCTCTCCCCCCACATGAGGCCTGCACACACAGCACTCCATGCATTCACGCCCCATGCATCATGCTCACAGTGTACTCACCTGTTGGTCTGGAGGCCCATACAGCAGTCAGAACTGGGGTAGAACTCAATCCACTAGTCTCTCCAACTCCGCCAAGGTGAAGGCAGGGGCCCTTTCCCCAGTGACACGAGCCAAGGTTGGTTCCAGACACAGGTCACAGCAGCACATGCAGTGTATGTCCTCTCCTGTTGGAGGTCAGGTAGCAAGTGAGTGAACAGATAGAAAACGGTGGTCACGTCCGCGGCGGTGCCTACCGTCACCACTGACGTACATCCCCATTGGCCACTGTAACCCATAAGGCCCAATGATAATCAATGAGGAGTTGCACGGCGGTTCACGACTGCCTCCCGCAACGGCGCACAACGGTGGCGGAATTACCTTATTTTCACCTGTCCCTCCATACAAGACAGGCGGATGCCATTTCAGAAGGGGGCAGGCCATGGATCCTAACTGCATCACAGTACACAAATACACCTTATGGACATATCCCACCACATTAATGTAAAAATCACAAAATGCATTGCTCTGTAGTGGTTAAAATGTACAGATAATGAACAACTACTCACTCCTTTGCCCCACAGATTGCAACTGCTGTGGCTGAATAGGAGATGGAGACATCCCCCTGTGTACAGACCCCTGGTGGACTTGGCAACAATGGAGGACAGGCACATCTTCCTCACCTATAGACTTGACAGGGCCACAATCACAGAGCTGTGTGCTCAATTGGAGCCTGACATGATATCCGTCACCCACTGGATCCCCCCTCTTGTGCAAGTGCTATCAGTACTCCATTTCCTGGCAACTGGTTTTTTTCAAGTGACAGTGTGCTTGGCAGCAGGAATGTCACAGCCAATGTTCTCAAACGTGCTGATCAGAGTGCTGTCTGCCCTGATTAAAGACATGTGCAATTGTTTTCCCCTAGGTGGAGGATTTGGCCACAGTGAAAGCTGACTTCTATGCAATGGGACATACCCCCAACATCATTGGGGCAATAGATGGGGCACATATTGCATTTGTCCCCCCCCCGGCACAGTGAACAAGTGTTAAGAAATCGAAAGAGTTTTCACTCGATGAATGTCCAGATGGTGTGCCTGGCGGACCAGTACATCTCCTATGCCAATGCTAAGTATCCTGGATCTGTGCATAATGCCTTTATCCTGAGGAATAGCAGCATCCCAAATGTGATGGGCCAACTACAGAGGCACCGGGTGTGGCTAATAGGTGAGCCCTGGTTCCAACCCAGTGGATGTCGGTGTATGGGTATGGTGTGGGCCCTAAGGGTGAGTGTGTGGCTAACAGTTGTCCCTCAATGGCTACTGACCCCTGTGAGGAATCTCAGGACAAGGGCAGAAGAACATTAGAATGCGGCACATGGGCAAACAAGACGGATTATAGAATGTACCTTCGGCCTCCTGAATGCCAGGTTTCGGTGCCTCCACCTAACAGGTGGATCCCTGTGCTACTCACTGAAGAAGGTCTGCCAGATCATCGTGGCATGCTGTATGTTGCATAACCTTGCCTTGCGCCGCCATGTGCCTTTTCTGCAGGAGGAGAAGGCTGTGTGTCAGCAGTCGAACCTGTGGACAGTGAAGATGAGGAGGCAGAGGACGAGGATGTGGATAAGGACAACAGAAGTGCAGTCATTTGTCAATACTTCCAATGAGACACTGGTAAGACAGTCTAACTTCACTTTCCATTAACAGTTTATGGTTTCACATTGTCACTGGCAGGCTGTGAATTCCTACGTTTATGCCCATTCACTGTACCCTTTGGCATCTCTTTTTGCAGATGTTGGTGCCCCACTATTGTTCCTGGTGTGTTCAGTGCAGCCAACTACAGGTCTTTCCTATGTTAACATAACTGTACAGTTGAATTGCAATATTTGAACCTTGTTTAACAAATACATTTTGAAATAATTTGACATACTCCATGCTTCTATTTTTTCCAAGTGTGTTTATTGAAGTGCTCTGAAGAAGAGGGGGTAGTGCAATGGGCTGGGGTGATGATGTAGAAAAGTCCAGGTTATAGTCCAGTCTATTAGTATCACAGGTGCATTGTCCAAGGGGGCATAGGAAGGGGAGCAATAGCAGTTCAAGGTGGACAGGATGACTGAGTGGGACACAAGGGTGACAATCAGGAGAGCCTTATTTCCTGGCGGGGGTCTTGGCAATAGTCTCTGGGTTCTGCCTGGATCGTAGGAAATGCTTGCGGGGTGGTTCTCCTTCTGCATGGGAAGGGGTGCTGGTGGCCTGTTGGTCCTGTTCAGTGTCCTGGCTAAGGTCAGGGGCCCGCTGTTGTGCCACTGCCTCCCTCATAGTGTTGGCCATGTCTTTCAGCACCCCTGCAATGGAGACCAGGGTGGTGTTAATGGCCTTCATGTCCTCCCTGATTCCCAGGTACTGTCCTTCCTGCAGCCACATGTTCTCCTGCAACTTGTCCATGATCTGGCCGAGCGTATCCTGGGAATGTTGATATGCTCCCAGGATCGCGGTGAGTGCCTCCTGGTGGGTTGGTTCCCTGGGCATGTCCTCCCCCTGTCACACAGCAGTCCTCCCAGCTTCCCTGTTGTCCTGTGCCTCTGTCCCCTGAACCGTGTGCCCACTGTCACTAACCCCAGGTCCCTGACTGTCCAGGGTTTGTGGTGTGCCCTGGGGTCCCTGTAGTGGTGGACACACTGCTGATTGTCGTGTCCTGGTAACAGAGGTATGGGCCCCCTGGGTGGGTGCAGTGGTGGTGTATCCTGAGTGGGGACACTCTGTGGTGGTGTTCGAGTGTGCCTGCGTAACCGACTGTCCGGAGGTCCCTGATGGGCCAGATTGGTCATCCAGATCCAGGCGACCAGCGCTGCTGTTGTTACTGTGGGTCTCGTCAGGGAGGGGACTAGACGTTGCTGGCACCTCTTCTCCGGTGACATTAGCTTGGGTACCTGTGGGGATGTAAATGCAGTGTTATTGTTTCTGTGTGTGACATATTGTGCATGGGTGTGTTGCCCTCTATGGTTGTGATTGCCCTGCCAGCTTTGCCTTGTGTGAGTTGTTATTTGGTGGGCTAGCTGATTGTCCCTATTGTGCATGCTGTAGTGATAGGTGTCCATGCAGGTCTGTGAATGGTGTCCATGCATTGGTGTTGCATGCAGGGCTTGGCATTGGGATGAGTGGGTTGTGATGGTGGGGTGTGTGTGAGGTGGTGGAGTGATGGGAGTGAGGGTAAGGGTGGGTGTATGTGATGGCATGCAGTTAGGGGGGTGATAGTAGTATAGAGTTGACTTACCAGAGTCCAGTCCTCCTCCTACTCCTGCCAGGCCCTCAGGATGCATGATTGCCAAGGCTTGCTCCTTCCATGTTGTTAGTTATGGGGAAGGATGAGGGGGTCCACCGCCAGTCCTCTGTACAGTGAGTTGGTATCTTGCTGCAATGGAACGCACCTTCCCTGTAGGTCGTTCCACCTCATTCTGATGTCGTCCTTGTTCTGGGGTGCTGTCCCATGGCTCTGACCCTGTCCACGATTCTCCGCTATAGCTCCATCTTCCTAGCAATGGATATCTGCTGCACCTGTGATCCAAATAGCTCTGGCTCTACCTGGATGATTTCCTCCACCATGACCCTTAGCTCCTCCTCAGAGAACCTGGGGTGTCATTGTGGTGCCATGGGTGTAGTGTGAGTGGTGTGGGTGAGGGTGTGTGGGGTGATGTGTAAATTTGTGTGATGTGAGGTGCATGGGTTATATATAGGTGATGGTGGGGTGTGGCTGTGGTCTTGTCTGTGGTCGTGCTATCTCTCTTGTGCCAATGGTTTGTAGTCATAAGGGGTTGTTGGTAGTGTGGGTTTGCGTTTTATATATGAGTGGGCGTGTGGATGTGGTGTGTGTATGTGTGTCAGGTGTGTGTAGTTTGAATTGTCCAATGTGGTGTTGTTTGGTTAGTGTGTGTGTATTGTGAGCGCAGCGATATGTACCGGTTCTGCCTTCCTACTTATCTCCTATCGGAGCTTACAGAACCTCTCTGGAATGCACTTCTGAGTTCAAAGAAGACCTTTATTGTTGTTAATTCTTGCCCACCCACAAGTTCTTGAGAGACGAATTAATAGACTTCAAGCACACGTTCAAAAGAGCAAAAGTAGTCGCAGCAATGAAAACAAAATATATCACAGTACTTCTCAGTTGCAATGTACACAGCAGATTATATTAGCAAAGCATAAAAATTAAAATTCATCACCGTATGAGCAAGTAGGACCTATCTTTAGCTTCATCTTTCTGGGGTCTGCAAGTTGATGACTCCAGTCAACTGCGAGAAAGAGATTATCTACCCACACGGGAGACTGGCAACTGGCGCCTAGTTCCAGCCTGAAGTCAAGCAGATTCGAATCTAACTCACTGTAGCCCCGAGTCATCCTTACTAAAGCGTGCCCCCTCCTCTCAGACTCGGGAAAACTACGCAAGCCTTTGGAGACTGGCCAGATCTCCTAGACTTCTCCTCTTCCCAAGCCTGAGCAGAAAGGAAAACACCAAATGTACTCTCTCTTATCAGGTCTAGTCTGGTGTGAAGAAAACAGCTTGGTTCATCTTGTGGAAAAACACAGCTTGGAAGAATACAGACATCTGCGATGTTTCAACTGCAATGTCTAACTCCACGTTAAAGCCAATAGGCAGCTAACCTAAATATCAAATGTAAGGTCTAATGTAATGTCAAAGCCAATAGGCAGCTAACCTAAATATCAAATGTAATGTCTAATATCATGTCAAAGCCAATAGGCAGCTGAGCTGAATACAAAATGTAATGTCTAATATCATGTCAAAGCCAATAGGCAGCTAAACTGAATACAAAATGTAATGTCTAATATCATGTGAAAGCCAATAGGCAGCTGAGCTGAATACAAAATGTAATGTATAATATCATGTCAAAGCCAATAGGCAGAATACAGAATGTAATGGCTAACGCCATGTCAAAGCCAATAGGCAGCTAAACTGAAAACAGCATGTCAAAGCCAATAGGCAGAATACAGAATGTAATGGCTAATGCAATGTCAAAGCCAATAGGCGGCTAAACTGAATACAGAAAGTAATGGCTAATGCCATGTCAAAGCCAAGAGGCGGCTGAACTGAATACAAAATGTAATGGCTAATGCCATGTCAAAGCCAATAGGCAGCTAAACTGAACAAAACATATAGGCCCTGATTCCAACTTTGGCGGGCGGCGGTAGCCGCCCACCAGGCGGGAACCGCCAATCGGCCGCCATGCGGCCAAAAGACCGCTGCCGGCATTCCAACATTCCCGCTGGGCCGGCGGGCGCTAACCAAGTTAGCGCCCGCCGGCCCAGCGGGAATGAGGCCGCAACACAGAAGCCGGCTCCGAATGGAGCCGGCGGTGTTGCGGCCGTGCGACTGGTGCAGTTGTAGTGAAAAGCCGGCCGGGGCCCTGTTAGGGGACCCCTGCACTGCCCATGCCAGTGGCATGGGCAGTGCAGGGGCCCCCAGGGGCCCCAGGACACCCCTTACGGCCAGCCTCTTCCTGGCAGTGAAAACCGCCAGAAACAGACTGGCAAGCAGCGCTGCCCTGGCGGATTCGCCCAGCCGGGGCAAAAACGGCGGGAAACCGCCGGCCCCGGTTTTCCGACCGCGGCTTTACTGCCACGGTCAGAATGGGCTTTGAAGCACGGCCAGCCTGTTGGCGGTGCTTCCGTCATTCTGCGCCCTGGCGGTCCAAGACCGCCAGGGTCAGAATGACCCCCATAATGTGCTACTGGTGAACATTGAGCAACTAATATGCGCAGTGGTGAAACACAAAGTCATTGGTCAAACACAATTAATAGCATCACATTCCACCCTATGACCAATGAATTTTTGTTTCACATATCTCTTGTTTCAAACAAAAACAAAAAAACATCAGCACAAACAAAAAAAACACTGTAAGCAAATCAGATTTGAATGATAAAAGCAATCACTGTAAAGCAATGGAAGTGGATTAACATATAGATCTCATAACCTTTCACATCAGCTAAATCTACACAGAAAAGACTGAAACTTTTATTATCTGAATGAGATTATAGTGTCTCTAAAATAGCAATTTGATGTAGCATGAGTTCTACTCATGTAAAGGTGCACGGTCCACCTGAAAGGTTTGCTGGAAGGTAAGTGAAAGTCAGAGTTCCACACAAAAAAACACAGACAGTTAACTGTTAAGGTTGCTTAGTTCCAGTGGAAGAATGCAATCAAACAAGTTGAACTTGAACTGAAGGCGCCATTTGCGCAAAATGGATCCATGGTGCTTGCACTTTACTCAGTCAGGTTCAGGTTGGGGCTTCGGTCCCTTCCCCGACCCCACACGCACACACCCGAAGGGAGACCACACAGCATACTCAGGGTCAGTGGCGAAACGTGGTAGGATCTGCAAAAGAAAAAAGTATGACTTTTCTTGCAAATAACGTTTGCATTTGAAATGTACCCTTCCTCTCCCTGTTTTATAATCAGCAGGACGTTTTTGGGGCCCTTTATTATAGTTTCTGCAGGTTCTGGAGGGTCACTTGGGGCTTCAACCCACACCTCAGCACCGAGGTTTTTATCTGCTGCACCACAGCTTCCCTTTTCTTGCACTGTCAGAAGGGCTGGGGCAGACTCCTTCTTTACCAAACCTCCATTCACTGCATTTTTGACAAGTTGGGCCATTCTGTCTCCAATTTGTATGACTGAATCAGATTCTTTTCTAGTTATCAGCATAATTTTGATTTCTCCTTGGTAATCTGCAGCAATCACTCCCCCTAAAACCTGATCAATTTGCCATATCTGTCCTGGTAACTTTCCTCTCTCCAACTGCTCTGTGACTGCTTGTGGGACAGATTTCTCTTGTGCGTGCTGCACAGTTTTTATCAAATCTAGGGGAATGTGCATCTCTCTCATCTCTGCCCAACTGAAAGTGTCTTTTTCTCCCAGCTGTTCACGTCTGGTGCACCCACTTAGCCATTCCCACTAAGTCAGAATTCTGGGTGTACACTTCTCTCTCTGAATTTTTCTCTTTAACATCTTCAAGGGAATTGAACCAGTTATGCACAAGCC
Source organism: Pleurodeles waltl (assembly GCF_031143425.1). NCBI lineage: Eukaryota > Metazoa > Chordata > Amphibia > Caudata > Salamandridae > Pleurodeles > Pleurodeles waltl. Next base: position 75,733,566 of record NC_090451.1, on the reverse strand, counting down.
ATGTGGAAAACCAAACGGCTAAACCATTGGCAGTAAACCAAGAATCAGTGTAAAAATGACACATCTCAAGCAGCTCTTGCTTTAAAATCTGACACACATTGTACAACACTGTTCCTTCTCCTGTGCCAGAAAATAACATTTCAGTCAATAAATCATTAGTCAAACAAACATGCTTTTTATCCTCAGGGGACATGAATTCAAATGGTGCACTCAATTTCACTGATGACTCTTTTACCTGTGGTACTCTAGCCCTGTCTTGCAGGTACCAGATCCAGTGTATGATCCTAGCTAGGGGCACTCTTTCTTCCCCTGTTCCTGATTTACATGTAAATCAGTGTTTCCCTCTTGCACTGCGCAGAAACCTAAAGTCTGCATTATTTCATTTGCCAAATCACAAGCGCGCAGCTGCATATAATTTTTCCTAGTGACCATATACCAAAGTGTTAGGATTTCACTCAGATGAGGGCTATTCTGTTTCCAAAAATCAAACAAGCAATGAAACTTGGTGTCTCTTGCTTAGTGCAAACAGTAAGAAACTCTAAAATCTTTCGTTTTACTTGCACATTATGCGACGGGACCTCGTAAATCACATTCTGAGCTCTGTTCTCCGTGTTATCAGTTAAGTAATGCACTTCGACTGCCAAAAAACCTGGCTCACACGGAGGCTAAGACTGGCTCACAGCTGTCTTAACCCCCTCATTACTGGAATGGGAAAAGACTGATTCTTCTAAAACAGCAGTTTTATAACTTTCAGCATTATCTTGCATTAATGTATTCTGGCTAATTTGCTCACGAAAATTCTTATTTTCATGTTCTAACTGCCTACATTTCTCCTGCATTTTTCTGTAAGCAGATAAAAGTATCCAAACCCTTCTGTCAAAAACAAAAGGATCATCATTGCTTCCAAAAGGCACATTTTCTAAATATGCTTTATCACAGAAAGAAAACATGTTTCTCACAGCGCCATCAGGCAGTTTAACTACACATGCATTTTCAAACATGGTCTGCCGCGCTTCTGTAATTCTCCAAACAACAAAAAAACAATTACACTTTTAAATTGTGCACGTAGAAATCTATAATTCGACCCCACTCCTGGTACCAAAATGTTCTGCGTTCCTACTTATCTCATATCAGAGCTTACAGAACCTCTCTGGAATGCACTTCTGAGTTCAAAGAAGACCTTTATTGTTGTTAATTCTTCCCCACCCACAAGTTCTTGAGATTCGAATCTGCTTGACTTCAGGCTGGAACTAGGCGCCAGTTGCCAGTCTCCCGTGTGGGTAGATAATCTCTTTCTCGCAGTTGACCGGAGTCATCAACTTGCAGACCCCAGAAAGATGAAGCTAAAGATAGGTCCTACTTGCTCATACGGTGATGAATTTTAATTTTTATGCTTTGCTAATACAATCTGCTGTGTACATTGCAACTGAGAAGTATGTGATATATTTTGTTTTCATTGCTGCGACTACTTTTATTCTTTTGAACGTGTGCTTGAAGTCTATTAATTTGTCTCTCAAGAACTTGTAGGTGGGGAAGAATTAACAACAATAAAGGTCTTCTTTGAACTCAGAAGTGCATTCCAGAGAGGTTCTGTAAGCTCTGATATGAGATAAGTAGGAACACAGAACAGTACCGCCAATGGTTTACCGCCATTGAATGTCCGCCGTGGTGATTCGTGGGTCATAATGTTGTGGGCATAGTTCTTTTGGCGTAACGGTGTAGGTTTGGATACTGCCAGTTTATCACTGACCTTTGGTGAGGCGGACTTTGGTATGTGGCTGAATAGTGACGGATTGGTGTGTGTGTGTCATAATATGGGTAGCAGAAATCGCGTAGGTGGTATGTTGGCGGCAGTCGGCATGGTGGTAAGTGGGATTTGCCGCCAATGTCATAATGAGGGCCAGTGCCACCCTATGGCTGTTGTTGAACTTAGCTGGGGGGGGGGTTACTGGCCCAAAGAAAGTTGTGGTATCCACTGACCTACGTGTAGAATATCTGTTAGGTAATGAGTTAGATACTTCACATCTCTGCTTTAACTAAAGCACAGGCCAAGAAGCAGGGAGAGCTAGGAGACAGGAGCACTGGAGCCTGGAAAAATGGCCCAGGAAGCTCCCAAAAAGAGAGACAGGCAAGGTAAAAAGTTACCTCCTGTTCAGGCTTCTAATGAGGATCCCATTCCAGAGGAAGAGGAACCTGCCTCTTAGATGGAACCTACACCAGAGGAACTTAAAGCTGATACAGCTGAGCTCTTAGGTGCAGGGTGACCCATCAGGGAACAACCTAGCCTAGAACAAAAATCCTGTCCGACTCTAGGAAGTCTGAGGCCGCAAGCTGCAGCTCAGGAAGCAGGGTCTACTGGGACAATAACCTCCTTTATTCTAGAGCAAGAGACCTCAAACCTGGTGCCACCAGGAGGTTGGTCATTCCTCAAATATTTAGGGAGTTTCTATTGACTTTAGCACATGACATTCTCCTTGCACCATTTGGGGCAAAGCAAGACTTGGGACAGACTTGTCCCTCACTTTCACTGGCCTCACATGTCTGAGGATACAAAGGAGTATTGTTGCTCCTGTGTAACATGTCAAGCCAGTGGCAAGACAGGTGGCACTCCAAAGGCTCCCCTAATTCCACGACCAGTGGTTGGGGTACCCTTCAAGACGGTAGGGGTGGATATTGTTGGTTCCCTGGACCCTCCAACTGCCTCTGGGAACAGGTTTATACTGGTGGTGGTGGTCCATGCCACCAGGTACTCAGAAGCAATTCCCTTTCAGACCACCACAGCTCCTACAGTGGCCAAAGTCCTCCTGGGAATATTTTCCAGGGTGGGTTTTCCTAAGGAGTTGGTTTCAGACAGAGGTCCTTAAAGCCATATGTGGTGTGGTGTAACATATAAATTCACCACCCCACATCACCCACTAGCAAATGGGTTAGTTGAGAGATTCAACAAAACCCTCAAAGGCATGATCATTGGACTCTCAGAGAAATTCAGGAGGAGATGGGATGTCCTATTTGTAGGAGGCTGGCCTGGCTTATAGTGGGTACCTTATGGTACTTACACCTTGTGCCAGGTCCAGTTATCCCTTATTAGTAGAATAGAGGTGTTTCTAGCAGATTAGGCTGTTAGAGGTAGCTATGGCAAAGCAGCTTAGGCTGAACTAGGAGACATGCAAAGCTCCTAATATACCACTTATATCATATAGCACTATATCACAAGAAAACACAATACTCAGAGTTACTAAAAAATAAAGGTACTTTATTTTAGTGACAATGGCCCTCATTCTGACCTTGGCGGGCGGCGGAGGCCGCCCGCCAAAGTCCCCTCGTCAGGTTACCGTTCCGCGGTCGAAAGACCGCGGCGGTAATTCTGACTTTCCCGCTGGGCTGGCGGGCGGTCGCCTTCAGACCGCCCGCCAGCCCAGCGGGAAAGAGGCTTCCACGATGAAGCCGGCTCGGAATCGAGCCGGCGGAGTGGAAGCTGTGCGACGGGTGCAGTTGCACCCGTCGCGTATTTCACTGTCTGCACAGCAGACAGTGAAATACATGTAGGGGCCCTCTTACGGGGGCCCCTGCAATGCCCATGCCAGTGGCATGGGCACTGCAGGGGCCCCCAGGGGCCCCGCGACCCCCCCCTACCGCCATCCGGATCCCGGCGGTCGGACCGCCGGGATCTGGATGGCGGTAGGGGGGGTCGGAATCCCCTCGGCGGCGCAGCAAGCTGCGCCGCCTTGGAGGATTCAATGGGGCGGCGGTACACTGGCGGGAGCCCGCCAGTGGTGCCGGTCCGACCGCGGCTTTACCGCCGCGGTCGGAATCCCCATTGGAGCACCGCCGGCCTGTCGGCGGTGCTCCCGCGGTCCTCCGCCCTGGCGGTCTTTGACCGCCAGGGTCAGAATGACCGCCAATATGCCAAAAGTATCTCAGAGGATACCCTCACTTAGGAGGTAAGTACTATACACAAACTATATGTACACAAACCAAAATCAGGTAAGTAACAGTCAGAAAAGTAGTGCAAACAATGTAGAATCACAATAGGATGCAATAGGTAGAAATAGGCCTATGGGCAACACAAACCATATACTCCAAAAGTGGAATGCGAATCACGAATGGACCCCAGGCCTATGGTAGGTTGTAGAGGGTCGCTGGGAATGTGAGAAAACAGTAAGGGTGTCCAAAGTACCCCACCGCAAGACCCTGAAAAGTAGGAGTAAAGTTACCCTACCACCCCAGTAAGACAGTATAGTCCAGATAGGGGATTCTGCAAGAACCACAACTGCCACCAAAGCACTGAAGATGGATTCCTGGACCTGAGAACCTGTAAAGGAAGGGGACCAAGTCCAAGTGTTGCGCAAGTGTCCAGGGGGGGGCAGGAGCCCACTAAACCCCGGATGAAGGTGCAAAAGGGCTGCCTCTGGGTGGAAGAAGCCAAAGATTCTGCAACAACGGAAGGTGCCAGGAACTTCTCCTTTGGTCAGAAGATGTCCCACAGCGTTCTGGAGGATGCAGAAGTGTTTCCACGCAGAAATACTGCAAACAAGCCTTGCTAGCTGCAAGAGTCACAGTTGAGGATTTTGGGTGCTGCTGGGGCCCAGGAAGGACCAGCGTGTCCCCCCTTGGAGGAGAAGACAGAAGGGGCGCTCAGCAACTCAGAGAGCCCCTGCAGAAGCAGGCAGCACCAGCCGAAGTACCAGAACAGGCACCTAATATACCACTTATATCATATCGCACTATATCACAAGAAAACACAATACTCAGAGTTACTAAAAATAAAGGTACTTTATTTTAGTGACAATATGCCAAACCTATCTCAGAGGATACCCTCACTTAGGAGGTAAGTAATATACACAAATTATATGTACACAAACCAAAATCAGGTAAGTAACAGTAAGAAAAGTAGTGCAAACAATGTAGAATCACAATAGGATGCAATAGGTTGCAATAGGCCTAGGGGCAACACAAACCATATACTCCAAAAGTGGAATGCGAATCACGAATGGACCCCAGGCCTATGGTAGGTTGTAGAGGGTCGCTAGGACTGTGAGAAAACAGTAAGGGTGTCCAAAGTACCCCACCGCAAGACCCTGAAAAGTAGGAGTAAAGTTACTCTACTACCCCAGAAAGACAGTATAGTCGAGATAGGGGATTTTGCAAGAACCACAACTGCTACCAAAGCACTGAAGACGGATTCCTGGACCTGAGGACATGTAAAGGAAGGTGACCAAGTCCAAGAGTCATGCAAGTGTCCAGGGGGGGTAGGAGCCCACTAAACCCCGGATGAAGGTGCAAAAGGGCTGCCTCTGGGTGGAAGAAGCCAAAGATTCTGCAACAACAGAAGGTGCCAGGAACTTCTCCTTCGGTCAGACGATGTCCCACGGCGTGCTGGAGGGTGTAGGAGTGTTTCCACGCAGAAATACCGCAAACAAGCCTTGCTAGCTGCAAGAGTTGCAGATGAGGATTTTGGGTGCTGCTGGGGCCCAGGAAGGACCAGGATGCCCCCCCTTGGAGGTGGAGACAGAGGGGGCGCTCAGCAACTCAGAGAGCCCCTGCAGAAGCAGGCAGCATCAGCAGAAGTACCAGAACAGGCACTTTGAAGATCTGAGGACAGCAGTCGACTGAGAGTCACAAAGGATGGGCCCACGACGTCGGAGTCCAACTCAGCGAGTTTGGCAATGCAGGACGGAGTGCTGAGGACCCAGGCTAGGCTGTGCACAAAAGAAGTCTTGGAAAAGTGCACAGAATACCAAGCAGCTGCAGATCACGCAGTACACAGAATTACTGTCTGGCGTGGGGAGGCAAGGACTTACCTCCACCAAATTTGGCAGAAGGGTCAATGGACTGTGGGAGACACTTGGACCCAGCTCCTGTGTTCCAAGGACCATGCTCCTCAGGATGAGAGGGGACTCAGAGGACCGGTGAATTCAAGAGGTGGCGTCTTAATAAGGCAGAAATAGAACCGCCAAGACGGCATGAGGTTCGTTGTTCGCGGGCGCTTGAAAAGGCATGAGCTGATACATACGATTCAACCTTTACGGTGGTGAAATAAATTGTAGCTCACCGTGTTTCCCGGTATTGAGTCATTTTGTTACCTGGCACAACAAATTTTGAAAAGAGCGTGGTTTCTCATGAGCAATTTTGATATCAACATAAAAAGAGGCTTCGTTGCCCCCTGATAGTCCTGATGAGGCCCTGACTGAAGAGGCCGAAACGCGTTGACACATATTTCCGTGAGATTGTGTTCTTTAATTCAAGTGATTTTGATTAAAAAAACTTAATAAGCACTGCAAAATACCCTCAAAAAAGAAATAGGTATTTGCCTGCTGCTGATATTCGAACATTCAATCATCGCAATCGAGTGGATTACAATCACGATCTTGGAATGGTAACCACCATTTAAGAAACAATGGTGGGCACTATCCTCTTCTTGCAAACTGCCAGTGTTTAGATTATGTACAAAGTATAAGGATGTCTTAGTTAGAGATAAAAGAAATTGGTACTGTATGTGATAGTAGGTTGTGTTCTTGTTTTGTAAATAATTGTGTTGTGTATATAACTCACTGATGAGCCACTGCTGACCTTGTACAAAATTAATTGTAATAAATAATGGAAAGTAATTGATCCATAAGGACAGAATTAAGCACTGGCCTTGATTAATAATGTTTGAATTTATCCCTACCTACAGACCATTTTCTGTATTCGTTGCAGTGTGGTGGGTGTGTCACTGACTGTTGTACTGGAGCCTGTGGGTATACTTGATGTTATGTGTGGGCCGGTAGGGGCGTGGGGATGTGTAGAGAAGTGGTACCTGATGTTGTGTCTGTGAGTGTCTGTTGTTTGCTTGTGTGCCGGTGTGTTTTGTGGTGCATGTGTCTGTGTGTGCTGCTCCTCTGTGTTTAGGTGGGTGTGTGAGGATCGGTTTGTGTGCTTTGGGTAGGTAGGAAAATTGAGGATTTGGCTTCGGAAGAGGGAGGTGTAGGGGGATGGAAGGTGGGGGGTGAATGGCTGCCGTCAGTGTGGAGGCTAGAGCCTGAAAAGACCTCTGTAGATCAGACATTGCACCATGAATGCTTTCCAGGAATGCATTAATCTGCTGGAGTTAGGCTGCCAATCCCTGGATGGCATTCACAATGGCTGTCTGAGCCACAGAGACACTTCTCAGGACGTCAATAGCCTCCTCACTGAGGGCAGCAGGGCTAACATGGGCTGGGGCAGAGGTGCCTGCGGCAAAGGAGACGCCCACCCTCTTGGGTGAGCAGGCACTGCCAACTGGGTGAGGAGCTACAGGGAGAGTGGTGATAGAACAGTGGGTTGGGGACAAAGATGGTACAGGGTTTTGCCCGATGGGTCCGCCACCACTAGCGTGTGTTCACTGGAGGAAGATTCTTAAGATGAAGATGATGTTCAATCTCCCTCGTGGCATCTCCCTCACCCTCTGGGCCACTGGGTCCTTCTGTGTCAATGGTGTCTTGACCTGAGGCCCCGTGGCCAGATGCATCCCCACTCAGCTGTGCCCTGTCTCCTTCGCTTGCCAGTGCAGATGCTGCAAATAAAAAGAGAACTAGGGTCATCACATGTCCATGATCACACTTGAACAACAGCTGATCAGCAAATATTACCATGATGTCAAGTAGGCCCCTGCAACAAACCCCACCTAAGTGGCCCATACATGTGCCATACTACATGCATGCATGCCATATGAATTGTCAACAAGTGCCCACAGGAAACTCAGGATCTCAGACAACTACAATTGCATGGCTGAAATTGTGCAATCACAGTAATCATTGAACTAGTACAAGACCTACTCACCCTCAAATCTTTGCCCCGAGGAGTAGACCTCAGTTATCTGATGTCATACATTAGTAGGCCAATGCCAACTGCATTCTCACAGAACCCACACAAGGTCATGCACACATCTATTTGTCACATACATAATGAACCAACAATAAGAAATGATGCTCCAAAATCCTGCTATGATGCTGGCAAAAGTACAATAGCCTGGAGAATACTCATGTCACATTGGAAGCAGTTCCACAATGCACACTTCACCAACTGATATTTGTCCTAATAGAGTCATGGAGTTAGTACCAATGTTCCTCAGGTAGGCTACACATGTGGCTTGGATATGGACACTCTAGGCATTAAGTACAATATGTCAGGGAGACATGGCCCCAAAATCCACAACACAATGAATAAGCAAGCCCCAGTGTAATCACTACTTGTGTCTAGCACCTCTTACAATGGCATACTCTGAGTGCATCAGAGTATGCCATTAGTCCCTTGGATGTTGGAGAAGCCTTGAGATTTGCAAGTACTTGTTAAAGGCCCTCAACATGTTGCCCAATTGGAAGCTACATCATTGTCTCCATTATGGTCATGCAGACCCAGATGTTTGTCTGTGGATGTATGCTTGTAACCAAACATGTGATTTCAACTTAACTACAAGTCACTTCATGATGCATGCCAACAGTCAGGTTACAAACCTTACCCATAACACATGTGCAGTGCACTTTGCTACATGCTGCCACATCAATGGCATACAAAAGCACATTGTGTCTCAAAACTCTAGGCCTACCTCTCATGTCACTCATTGCTACTGTAGTTGTACACGCCAAATGACATTCTATGACGCATGAGGGAATGTGTCAGCCAATACACAATGGTAAAACACTCCTGTATGTGGCACAACATGAAATGTGCACCCATTGTAAATGGCTTATTCCACACACAGGTTGCCATGCACATGTATGTGAGGGAATACAGACATCATCCCATCAACACGGGTAGAACATGCATGCACAGATTACAAATGTTTTTTTAATGAGTAACAGACACACGCTTTCATGAAGGTTCAAGGAATGGTGGCAACAGTGTTGGCACATAAATCATGTCAATGGACATTCCCCACTTACCAAGGGAAGGTATTGATCTGTAGCTGCACCCAAAGTATGCACTGTCACATGTGTAATGGCCATCTTCTCATTACAGACTGCAGTGAGGCACCAGCACCAGTCATGCGCTGAAGACAAATAGCCTCTGGGTGGCAGATGCCAATATAATCATTTAACAAGACACATGGCTGAGGACAGTGATCCATTCCTTCCTTACCTTTGGCCTATAACATTGACGAGTAGCAGCCTAATGCATACAATTTACACACACTACAACAAACAGTACTTGATTGTAGTAAAGTACCATCTTGCCTGGCATGTTACCCCCATTTTTCACTGTATATATGTTGTTTTAGTTGTATGTGTCACTGGGACCCTGCCAGTCAGGGCCCCAGTGCTCATAAGTGTGCCTGAATGTGTTACCTGTGTTATGATTAACTGTCTCACTGAGGCTCTGCTAATCAGAACCTCAGTGGTTATGCTCTCTCATTTCTTTCAAATTGTCACTAACAGGCTAGTGACCAAGTTTACCAATTTACATTGGCATACTGGAACACCCCTATAAATCCCTAGTATATGGTACTGAGGTATCCAGGGTATTGGGGTTCCAGGAGATCCCTATGGGCTGCAGCATTTCTTTTGCCACCCATAGGGAGCTCTGACAATTCTTACACAGGCCTGCCACTGCAGCCTGAGTGAAATAACGTCCACGTTATTTCACAGCCATTTTACACTGCACTTAAGTAACTTATAAGTCACCTATATGTCTAACCTTTACCTGGTAAAGGTTGGGTGCTAAGTTACTTAGTGTGTGGGCACCCTGGCACTAGACAAGGTGCCCCCACATTGTTCAGGGCCAATTCCCCGGACTTTGTGAGTGCGGGGACACCATTACACGCGTGCACTACATATAGGTCACTACCTATATGTAGCTTCACAATGGTAACTCCGAATATGGCCATGTAACATGTCTATGATCATGGAATTGCCCCCTCTATACCATCCTGGCATAGTTGGCCCAATCCCATGATCCCACGGGTCTCTAGCACAGACCCTGGCACTGCCAAACTGCCTTTCCCGGGGTTTCACTGCAGCTGCTGCTGCTGCCAACCCCTCAGACAGGTTTCTGCCCTCCTGGGGTCCAGCCAGGCCTGGCCCAGGAAGGCAGAACAAAGGACTTCCTCAGAGAGAGGGTGTTACACCCTCTCCCTTTGGAAAATGGTGTTAGGGCTGGGGAGGAGTAGCCTCCCCCAGCCACTGGAAATGCTTTCATGGGCACAGATGGTGCCCATTTCTGCATAAGTCAGTCTACACCGGTTCAGGGACCCCTCAGCCCTGCTCTGGCGCGAAACTGGACAAAGGTAAGGAGAGTGACCACTCCCCTGACCTGCACCTCCCTGGGAGGTGCCCAGAGCTCCTCCAGTGTGCTCCAGACCTCTGCCATCTTGGAAACAGAGGTGCTGCTGGCACACTGGACTGCTCTGAGTGGCCAGTGCCAGCAGGTGACGTCAGAGACTCCTTCTGGTAGGCTCCTTCAGGTGTTGCTAGCCTATCCTCTCTCCTAAGTAGCCAAACCCTCTTTTCTGGCTATTTAGGGTCTCTGCCTTTTGGGATTCCTTAGATAACGAATGCAGGAGCTCATCCGAGTTCCTCTGCATCTCTCTCTTCACCTTCTGCCAAGGAATCGACTGCTGACGCGCTGGAAGCTTGCAAAACTGCAACAAAGTAGCGAAGACGACTACTGCAACTCTGTAACGCTGATCCTGCCGCCTTCTCGACTGCTTTCCTGGTGGTGCATGCTGTGGGGGTAGTCTGCCTCCTCTCTGCACTAGAAGCTCCGAAGAAATCTCCTGTGGGTCGACGGAATCGTCCCCCTGCAACCGCAGGCACCAAAGAACTGCATCACCGGTACCCTGGGTCTCCTCTCAGCACGACGAGCGAGGTCCCTTGAATCCAGCAACTCTGTCCAAGTGACTACCACAGTCCAATGACTCTTCAGTCCAAGTTTGGTGGAGGTAAGTCCTTGCCTCCCCACGCCAGACTGCATTGCTGGGAACTGCGACTTTTGCAGCTACTCCGGCCTCCGTGCACTTCCGGCGGAAATCCTTTGTGCACAGTCCAGCCTGGGTCCACGGCACTCTAACCTGCATTGCACGACCTCCTAAGTTGTCCTCCGGCGGCGTGGGACTCCTTTATGCAACTTCGGGTGAGCACCATTTCACTCCACTTCGTAGTGCCTGTTCTGGCACTTCTGCGGGTGCTGCCTGCTTCTGAGAGGCCTCCTTGTCTTGCTCGACACCCCCTCTGTCCCCAGACGCAATTGGCGACATCCTGGTCCCTCCTGGGCCACAGCAGCATCCAAAAACCCTTACCGCAAGACTTACAACTAGCAAGGCTTGTTTGTGGTCTTTCTTCAGGAAAACACTTCTGCACAACTCTCCACGGCGTGGGGCATCCATCCTTCAAAGGGGAAGTCTCTAGCCCTTGTCGTTCCTGCAGAATCTTCAGCTTCTACAGTCCAGTAGCAGCTTCTTTGCACCCACAGCTGGCATTTCCTGGGCATCTGCCCATCTCCGACTTGCTTGTGACTTTTGGACTTGGTCCCCTTGTTCCACAGGTACCCTCGACTGGAAATCCATCGTTGTTGCATTGCTGGTTTGTGTCTTTCCTGCAGAATTCCCCTATCACGACTTCTATGTCCTTTGGGGAACTTTAGTGCACTTTGCACTCACTTTTCAGGGTCTTGGGGTGGGCTATTTTTCTAACCCTCACTGTTTTCTTACAGTCCCAGCTACCCTCTACAAGGTCACATAGGTTTGGGGTCCATTCGTGGTTCGCATTCCACTTTTGGAGTATATGGTTTGTGTTGCCCCTATCCCTATGTGTCCCCATTGCATCCTATTGTAACTATACATTGTTTGCACTGTTTTCTAATACTATTACTGCATATTTTGGTATTGTGTACATATATCTTGTGTATATTTGCTATCCTCATACTGAGGGTACTCACTGAGATACTTTTGGCATATTGTCATAAAAATAAAGTACCTTTATTTTTAGTATATCTGTGTATTGTGTTTTCTTATGATATTGTGCATATGACACAAGTGGTACTGTAGGAGCTTCACTCGTCTCCTAGTTCAGCCTAAGCTGCTCTGCTAAGCTACCATTATCTATCAGCCTAAGCTGCTAGACACCCTATATACTAATAAGGGATACCTGGGCCTGGTGCAAGGTGTAAGTACCCCTTGGTACTCACTACAAGCCAGTCCAGCCTCCTACATTGGTTGTGCAGTGGTGGGATAAGTGCTTTGTAACTACTTACCACTTTTGTCATTGTACTTTTCATAAGAGAAAAATATACAAAACAAGTTCAGTGTATGTACACCTAACCAAAAAGTTTTGCATTTCCTCTTTTCACTCTTTTCTAAGTGCTGAAAAGTACCTCTAAACTTTCTAAAAGTTCTTAAAAAGTTTTAAAAGGTTTTTTTTCTGTCTTTCCAAAAGTTCTGAAAAACTTTTGTTTCGCACTTTTTCTATCACTTAAACACTTTCTAAAATGTCTGGCACAGGCCAAACTGTTGATCTGTCCAAACTTGCTTATGATCACCTCAGCTGGAAAGGAGCAAGGAGTCTCTGCATAGAAAGAGGTTTGAGTGTAGGGAAGAATCCCCCCAGAGAACTGTTGGTTAACATGCTTATAGAACAGGATAAGGCCAGAGGTGCCCCATCTGTTGAAAAAGTAGCTAATGGTTCACAATCTGATCCAGGGACACCCCTAGAAAAAGATTCAGGAAAGAAACTTCCTAGCCTGCCCATTACTAGACAACCTAGCATAGTTGGCACTGATGTAGAGTCACACCATACTGATAGTGTTGTCTCACATCATAGCAAGAGTATTCCTTCTCATCATAGTAGAAGTGATGTTTCTGTTAACCAAGCTGTTAGGATGCCTTCTGTAAGGGATGGGTCTCCTTCTGTACATTCTCACCATACTTCTGTTTCAAGGAATGTCCCACCCACCCACCCTGATGACAGAGTGTTAGAAAGGGAGCTCAATAGATTGAGAGTGGAACAAACCAGACTGAAGCTCAAGAAGCAACAGCTGGATTTGGATAGACAGTCCTTAGAAGTGGAAAGGGAAAGACAGAAATTGGGTTTAGAAACCCATGGTGGCAGCAGCAGTATTCCCCATAGTCATCCTGCAAAAGAGCATGATTTTAGGAATCTGCATAAGATAGTTCCCCCTTATAAGGAGGGGGATGACATTAACAAGTGGTTTGCTGCACTTGAGAGGGCCTGTGTTGTACAGGATGTCCCTCAAAGGCAGTGGGCTGCTATCCTATGGCTATCATTTAGTGGAAAGGGTAGGGATAGGCTCCTTACTGTGAAAGAAAGTGATGCCAATAATTTTACAGTTCTTAAGAATGCACTCCTGGATGGTTATGGCTTAACCACTGAACAGTACAGGATGAAGTTCAGAGAGACCAAAAAGGAGTCTTCACAAGACTGGGTTGATTTTGTTGACCATTCAGTGAAGGCCTTGGAGGGGTGGTTACATGGCAGTAAAGTTACTGATTATGAAAGCCTGTATAACTTGATCCTGAGAGAGCAGATTCTTAATAATTGTGTGTCTGATTTGTTGCACCAGTACCTGGTGGACTCTGATCTGACCTCTCCCCAAGAATTGGGAAAGAAGGCAGACAAATGGGTCAGAACAAGGGTGAACAGAAAAGTTCATACGGGGGGTGACAAAGATGGCAACAAGAAGAAGGATGGTAAGTCTTCTGACAAGGGTGGGGACAAATCTAAAAATGAGCCTTCATCAGGCCCACAAAAACACTCTGGTGGGGGTGGGTTCCCAAATCCTCTTCTAATCAAAACAAAGAAAAGAAACCATGGTGCTATTTATGTAAAACCATGGTGCTATTTATGTAAAATAAAAGGCCATTGGACAACAGATCCCAGTTGTCCTACCACTACAACCCCTACTGCTACACCTAGGGGGTTATTCTAACTTTGGAGGAGGTGTTAATCCGTCCCAAAAGTGACGGAAAAGTGACAGATTTACCACCAGCCGTATTACGAGTCCATTATATCCTATGGAACTCGTAATACGGCTGGTGGTATATCCGTCACTTTACCGTCACTTTTGGGCCGGATTAACACTCCTCCAAAGTTAGAATAACCCCCCTAGTGTCCCTATTAATAGCAGTGGTGGTGGGAGCAAACCTACTAATAGCCAATCCAAGGGAGTAGCTCACTTTTGGTAACTTAGTTGGGGTTGGTCTCGTTAGGGAGACCACAGAGGCTGTGTTAGTCTCTGAGGGGGCTATTGATTTAGCCACCTTAGTTGCTTGTCCCCTTAACATGGATAAGTACAAGCAACTACCCCTAATAAATGGTGTTGAGGTTCAGGCCTACAGGGACACTGGTGCCAGTGTTACAATGGTAATAGAGAAACTGGTCCACCCTGAACAACACCTACTTGGTCACCAGTACCAAGTAAACGATGCTCACAACAACACACTTAGCTACCCCATGGCTGTTGTAAATCTCAACTGGGGGGGGTTACTGGTCCAAAGAAAGTTGTGGTTGCCTCAGATTTACCTGTAGACTGTCTACTTGGAAATGATTTAGAGACATCAGCTTGGTCAGATGTGGAGTTGGAGGCCCATGCAGCAATGCTGGGCACTCCAGGGCATATTTTTGCTTTGACAAGGGCTCAGGCCAAAAAGCAAAAAGGACAGGGTGACTTGGATCCTGGAACAATGGACCAAGTGCTCCCTAAAGCTAGGGCTAGTAGAAGTAAAGCACTACCTACTATCCCTCCCTCTACAGTGGATTCTACTTCTGAGGAAGAAGAATTTCCACCCTGTGCAGAACCTACACCAGAGGAGCTGGAAGCAGACACTGCTGAGCTTTTGGGTGAAGGGGGGCCTGCCAGGGAGGAGCTGAGTGTGGCACAGCAAACCTGTCCCACACTAGAGGGTCTAAGACAGCAAGCTGTCAAACAAGCTAATGGGGATGTCAGTGACTCTCACAGAGTTTACTGGGAGGACAACCTCACACTACAACAAACAGTACTTGATTGATCATTGTTCACAGTCATATGTCGTCCCAGGAGAGCAAGTTGTTTGTGGAATGTACACAGTTGTGTCTTAGGACCCTGAGCCAATAGGCAAGGCACATCAGTACACATGACATGTCTACACAATCACTCATTTAGGGGGTCATTATGTCCCTGGCGGTCTTCTGACTGCCAGGGATAATGTGGTGGTATGACTGCCAACAGGCTGGCAGTACATACCGCCACATTATGAGATTGGCAGGTTGACTGCAGCCAACCTGCCACTTCTCCATTCATACCACCAAGGAGGTATGAGCCGCCAGACATGTCTATCTCCAGCCCGACGGCCGGTATAGTACTGCCCATGGCATTATGAGCCGGCCTACCATCATGCTTTTCGTGGCGTTAGCAACGCCACAAAAACCATGGCAGTAGGCCCTGCCGGTGACAGGGAATTCCTTCCCTGTCCCCGGTAGGCGGCTCCTCCACTACCCCCAACACTCACCTGATGCCCACCACCTGCCCCATCCAAACTCACCCCCCACCCACTGATACATAAACTAACCCCCACCCCCTTCCGATCCATTCACTCACCCCCATACACGCACACACCATGCATCTGACCCCAACCCACAGCCACACTACAGTCACAGTGCCCCTCACCCCACACACCCTCCCCACATTCATGCTCTGCAAACAGACACCCACACGCACCAGGCATACACCCATTCACTTACACTGACATGCACGTATTCATTCACACACTGACATACACACATTCATTCATACACTGACATACACACATTCATTCACGCATACGTCCAGACATACTCACACACATTCTTACACACAATCACACTGACATGCAGACACACACTCATTTCACCATTCTTACAAGCATTCACTCACACACATACACCCACGCAAACAACACAACACACACAGACGCATTCACGCACACACTCAGACATTCATGAACACACTCAGACACACACACACACAACACCCCCCACCCACCTAACCTATTGGAAGCCCCGACCTACCTTGGCCAAGGATATCTTCCGTCAGGGAACAGGAAGGGGCACTGCTACTGCCAGCAGCCCCCCCTGCCAGCAGAACACCACCAGGCCGTATTACTGGTCATAATACGGATGGCGGCATTCTTCTCACGTGGCAATGCTGGTGTTAGCAGCACCAGCCTACCACCGTCCACCACCATGAGCACTGCTGGATTTCCGCCCTCATTGTGGCGGAAGTCAGGCAGTGCTCATAATATGGCGGCTGGATGATAGCCGCCGTGAAGGTATGTTGGCGGCCGTCACCGAAGCGGCAGGCGGTATGGACCACCGATGTTAAAATGAGAGCCTTAATGTGTTACACATGGCTCATCACTAATTGTCAGGGGGAGTTGTCAGAACCTAGCACATTCACTTGGCAATATGACAGCCAGGAATATGCCCTGTACTCACCCCCTTGTGGCTGCTGTGCTGTTCTCAAACGCACATCAAGGTCTGGGTAGGCCACTGTCAGAATGTGGGCCATTAGAGAGGTCATGGTCCGACGGGCACGTGTCCACATTGGGAGAACAGGCCCAGCTGGACCTCTGCAATTTCCTGGGCCCAGCGACTCATGTCCTCCCACCTTTACCTGCAGTGGGTGCTCCGCTGGGTGTGGACCCCCCAGAGTTTGCACCTTCTTCTCTATAGTTCCTTCTTTTAATCGGCGTTCACCTGCATGGATACAAAAGACAAATCAAGAGATTATAATCACAAGTTTCATCACAAATGATTCAATCATATACATGTCAATAGCATCAAGCTAGGACTTTTCTATTTGTCAATACTCTCCAAGTGTGAAACACACAAGCCAATAAGTACAGGGACATGACTAAGAAAATAAGTTACTTACCTGTAACTGTGGTTCTCCAGTATTGGTATCTTTCATAGATTCACATGCTTGAATCACTCCCCGACGGTAAAGTGGAAGTCCCACGGTACATAGAAAGCAGTAAAGCAAAAATTTTACATTGAAGTTAATGCCAAAGACATTCACTTTAATAGCTTATCATTGTTATTAGAAATGACCCAAAGTCCAACCAATCAAACAACAGCACCCTTTAGAACCTTCACCACAGAGGATCCAGTCCCTCAGATTTTCTAGCACATGTGAGATAAATAACGAGAAGACATAAGGGGAGCCTCTGTGGGGAGGAGGGTGTTTCGCATGTGAATCTATGAAAGATACCAATACTGGAGAACCACAGTTACAGGTAAGTAACTTATTTTCTTCTCCAGATTTGATCATAAATTCACATGCTTGAATCCGAATAGTTAGCAGTAAACATCATAGTATAAAAGATACCATGCAAACAAAACAGTGGCAGGTGGAAAGAATAGTAGCTCACCTAATTGCAACAGATTGCAAAGAACTGTTTGTCCTACTGCTTCACCCGTTTGTTCTACAGCATCAAAGCAGTAGTGCTGAGTAAAAGTGTGCCTGCTAGATCAAGTTGCTGCTCTACATATCTGTTGAATGGGCACACCTGCGAAAAGAGCAGTGGAGGTGGATACAGCTGTGGTGGAGTGGGTTTTGACTCTATTCGTCAATGGTTTTTCTGATTGTCAATGACAAAATTGTATGTCAGAAGCAATCCACCTTGCTATAGTCTGTTTAGAAACAGGAAATCCCTTTCTGAGGTCCCCATAGGCCACAAACAACTGGTCTGCTTTGTGGAAGTTGTTAGTCCTGTGTATGTAGAATTTGAGACATTGTTTGATATCTAATGTATGCAATGACCTTTCCACTGGAGTCTGAGGATTTGGGGAAAAAGTTCTCTATACGACTGGTTTGTTTAAGTGAAAGTCTGATGGGACCTTAGGAATAAATTTAGGATTACTCCTGAGGATGACACTTGAGTAAGAGAAAAGGTTGATTGATTGTAAACGCCTGGGTGTCACTGACCCGCTTTGCTGAAGAAAGTGCTAGTAGAAGCACTGTCTTCCAGGAAATGGATTTCAACTCTGCCTTGTGAAGTGGCTCAAATGGATGTTTCATCAGCTGCAATAGTACAATATTGAGATGCCAAGGAGGAGGAAGGAGTTTGACTGGAAGAAACAATCTGAATAGTCCTTTAAGGAATTGTTTTATTATTCTCGAGGACCATAAAGATGGAGAGTTACTGGTACGATGAAATATGGAAATGGCTGCTAGATGACTTTGATGCATGAGTGAGAAGACCAGATTTTGCTGTATGAAGAAGATACAGAAGTATCTGCCATCGAAAAGATGAGAAAGGGTGGACCTTGGAAACCATACACCAGATCCAAAATCTCTTCCTTTTAAGTTTATAAGTCTTGTTCATGGTCCGCGCTCTAGCATTAGTGAGTACCTCTTGACAATCAGAAGGAATATCTAGGTTAGTGAATTCATGGAACACATGAGCCAGGCGGACAACAGAAGAGATGTCGGGTTCAGATGACAGACCTGGCCTTGGTTCATTGTTAACATGGTTGGTATTGGTTCCAACGGTATGTAAGGCTGCTCCGAGAGGAGCAGGAGTGCAGTAAGACAAAACTGGTGTGGCCACTTGGGAGCTATGGGAAGCACTCAACAAGTCTCTCTCTTCATCTTCCGTAGAACTCTTGGGATCAATGGAATCGTGGGAAACGTGTAAGCATAAATTCATGATCAACTGATCAAAAATGCATTCCCCCATGATCTTCTCTGCAGTTGCCAACTTACAAAATATTGGCATTTACTGTTCTCTCTTGTTGCAAAAAGTTCTAAGCTTGGCTTGCCCCAGCAGTGGAAAAGATGAATGGTACATCTTTTGCCCTGAGAGTTATGTTGTGTCGAAGGCCCAGTTCCATATCTCTTGCGCCGAAGATACAGCACTGGTGAATGTGTGCCGCCTTGCTTGTTGAGGTAGTCCATGCTCGTGGTGTTGTCAGTTTGGATGAGAACCAATGATCTTGTGATCTTGGTAAGGAAGGATTTGAGCACCAGAGAGATGGCCTTTAGTTCCAGCAAGTTGATATGAAGCGCTGTTTCCTGGGTGGTCCATTTTCCTCTCATTGTCAGGTCCTGGACATGAGCGCCTCAGCCCTTGAGGGACGCGTCTGTGGCCATGACATATTCTAGAATCTGTGTTAGGAAGAAGAGACCATGGAGATGTTGGATGTCTGTGACCTGGCCTGCCTCGTTGTGGGTGTAATCTGAACGGTATTGTCTAAAGATCCATTGGTTTGGATCCATTGACTGTCCAACTCCTCCTGAAGTGATCTCATGCAGAGACAGCAGTTTGATATTAGGGGAATGCTGGAGGAAAACATCCCTAGGAAAGACTTGTTCAGCCGGACAGAAGTGGACCTTCTTTTAGCGAGACATAGTGCTAAGTTTGAATCTGTTCTTCTCTCCTGTGGGCTGTGAATCTTTTCCTGTCTCCAGTGGGAGGTGAAGGCTTTTGCTTGTTCTGAATGCAGCACAGCACCCCTGATCCGCACCTACAAGGCACTACACAACATAGGACCGCATAACTGAACCACTGCCTCACCTTCTACATACTCAACAGACATCGCTGCTCTTCCCTGCTCACCCTTGCAGCCACTCCCAGGATCCGGAAAATCACAGCAGGAGGGAGTACCTTCTCCTTCCTCACAGACCGGAGATGGAACACGCTGCCTCACAAATTCAGGCAGACTGCATCACTGAAACAGTTCAGGAAGGACTTCAAGACCTGGCTCTTCAATTGAGCAGCATGCACACTAACAGCGCCTTGAGACCCTATGGGTGATTAGCCACGCTTTTGAAATCACTGATTGATTGATTGATTGAGCTCCCAGGAAGGTGATGCTGGTTGTAGGAGTTAGATGTAATTTTTGGTAGTTGACTGAAAGGCCTAAGGTACGGAAAAGAGATAGGCATGTTGCTGTGTCCTTGGATGATGGGGGTGCTATGCTTGCCTTCATAAGCCAATAGTCCAAGTACAGAAATACTTGAACTCCTCTTTGTCTGAGATATGCTGCCTCTGGAGCTAAGACCTTGGTGAACACTCAAGGTGCTGACCTGAGACTGAATGGTAGCACCTTGAATTTGTTGTGAGTGCCGGCTACGTTGAAACGTAAGAACTTCCAGTGGTTTGGGTGTATTGGGATACAAAAATAGGTGTCTTGGAGATCCATGGCTGTCATATGATCTCCTTGATTCAGCAGGTGTAACACATCCTGAAGAGTGCCCAGAAGGACTGCTTTTTTCAGGATTTTTTTGAGTTGATGAAGATCCACTATGGGGCGCCAGTTTCCTGTCTTTTTCTAAATAAGGAAGAAGCGAGAGCAGAAGCCGATTCCTCTCTGAGACTTTGGTACGATTTCTATGGCTCCTTTGTGCATCATTGTGGTAATATGAAATACCAGCTCTTTCAAGTGGGCAGGTGGTGGGCTTTGAGTGGGTGCACAGTGGTCCTTGCGGTGGTACATTCTGAGGGGTTTGCTGAAACTCCAAGTTATATCCCTGGGTGATAATATTGAGGACCCACTGGTCTGATGTGATCTGAGACCACTGAGGGAGTTAATTGGAAATTCTGCCCCCTATCTGAGTAGTCGAGGTGGGGGTGGTGGCTGGCACTTGCTAGAGGTCACCGTTTCTTGGAAGAGTCTGTGTCTGGATAGGAAGACTTTCCTCTGGCGGGGTGTCTGTAGGCCACAGATAGTGGTTGCCTATAGGGCTGCTGGTGTTGCTGGTAGCGGCTTGACGGTACTGGTCCTGATAAGATTGATACTGTCCGTACTGATGGTAACCACCTTGATAAGAGGACACTCCTTTACCCCTGGATCCTCAAAAGGGATGTCTCCTGTACTGGAGGGTGCCCAATAATTTAGCCATCTCAGTGTCAGTCTTTACAGACTGGAATGCGTTGTCAACATGCTTACCAAACAGGAACGCAGCATCGTACTGGATGTCTAATATCTTCGTTTGAATTTATGGGCTGAATGAAGTAGCTTTTAGCCATCCCTGACACATTAGGACTGTACTGCTAGCTGGTGAAAGCCTGTGGATGATACATCTATGGCACAGTCTATGATCTCTGCAGAAATCTTTTCTCCCTCTTGTAGAATCTTTTGTGCTTCTGAGTTTGCATCTTTGGGTAGGAGGTCAATGTATGATGAGATGTACAACCACATTAAGCGGTCATATCGCCTAGACAGTAGTAGTCACCATTGTAGAAAACCTTTTCCTGATACCGTTCAGGTGTCTCCCTTCTTTATCTAGAGGCACGGAAAGGGGATAAGATGGATTCCTCGACCTATGTTGGGCCACCAGTTCTAAGAAAGAGTTGGGTTTAGGCTAGCCAACCAGATAAGCTGGGGAGTTCCAATCTAGGAAGTACCACTGGTACTGAGGATGGAGGTTTTGTTACCTTAAGGCCCTTATCCCAAATAAAATCCACAATCGGGATAGCACAAACTGCATTCTTAACTTTAAAGTCATAAAGAAAGCATTCCAAAAGTTTTGTGCCAATGGGAAGCAGAAATCTCTTGGCAGCTCGTTCCATAATGCTATGAAATCTACCAATGTCCTCCGGTGGAGAATGTATTGATGGTGGAAAAGAAGGGGGTGGTGTCTGTATTTGGTAGTCGTCCCACTCATTGGGAATTGAGGTGGAATCTTGAATTTCACCCTCCTCTTGGTCCTCATCCGTGGAGGGCAGAACGTCCACTGGAGGTGCAGAGAGTGCAGCAGACAAAGTTGTTAATGGTGCTGAAGTTGTTGGAAAAGCTGAAAATTGACGTCTGGGAGAAGGTCCCAGAGGAGGTAGTCTCTGGAGCGGTGTCTGTGGCAGCTGTGTTGCAGACTCTGGTGGTGGGAATCTGCTGTGGCAGTCCTGCAGCATGTGTTGTAAATTGGTGACCAGTGATACTGGCATTTGCACTATAGGTTCCTACTGTTGTTGTTGTGAATAAGAGATATCTTGTTGGTGTACGTTTGGTTCATGAGCATATTGTTTCTCATAATGCTGCTGGTCTTCTTCGTCCTCTTCTTGGCACTTAATGCGTATGTCTGAAGGGCTATGAGCCACCTCGAAAAGTCTATCTTCTGAATATTCTTCTTTGTGTTCTTCCTCCTCATCATCATGGAGGAGATAACCTCGAGGGGCAGGTGACACCCTACTGGGTGAGGTATGAGACGGTGATAGCATTTCCTGTAATGATTTGAGCCTTAATGGTATGAGCGTTAAGAGCAGAAAAGAAGGTTGATGTGTTTCTAGATTCGGTCTTGCTGAAGGCAATGATCTTGCTGCCTTCGACGGGGCTGCCATCCACAGTGTTTCTGTAGACTGTGGTATTGCCATCATTGTTGCTGCCATCGACAGTGCCATCGTTGACAGTGCTGACATTGACAGAGCCATCGTCAACGGTGTTGCCTTTGATGGTGCTGTTGTTGATGATGTTGACGTCAGTGGATTAGCTGTTTCTGATGTTGTTGACTTCCTCACTGACTTCGACGGTTCTGATGATAAGAAACTGAGCTTCCAGTTAAGAGGGAGATCTAATCTACAAGTCTTCCTCTTATAAAATATCTGCCCCTTGTGCAGGATCCTCAACTCCACAACCTGCACCGGCCCATCATCTGCATCTGTTTTGTGGCTGGAAGAAAATGGACAATTTGCACCACTTTGGTCTTGAATTAAATTAATTACAGTCCTTTTACCCAGGGCCAAAGGGAGTGGCAGACAGAGCCATATTGTGCGTGGAGGATTCGCTTAGCGGCATCAAGCTCACGGAGTCAGGACTTCATTTCCCAACATCCTAGTCAGGAGGCAGAGGATGCTTAAAAAGGGCAGTAAGCACACCGTGGCGCGGGACGTGCTTACCGGCATCAGGCTGACAGTGGCAGAACTCCATTTCCCAGGGTTCCAGTCAGGTGGCCGGGGTCCCTTGAAAAGGGCAATAAGCACATTGCGGCATGGGTCGCGCGCAGTGACCCGAAGACTGGGCCAATAGCGGGCCTGTCTGCACCCGTCAGCAGCCGAAAGAGGTTGGGCTGGGCCACCCCTCTGACATCTGGCAAAAGCATGGTGAGTGTCATCTTCAAATATCCCTACCGATCTAAAGTTGAAGGGGTTTTTGTTTTACTCTTCAGGAAGCTGCCTCTGTACATACTATATCAAAATGAGATATAGGCCCTCATTACAACCCTGGAGGTAAATGCCGTCTACTGCCGTGCTGACGGCCGCCAACATACAGTGACCGCAGCAGTATTCCGCTACGGGTATTATGACCCACACTGAGAAATCCGCCACTATACAGACACCCACACAAGTCTGCCAGACCAGAGGTCAGTGATAAATTGCCGGTAGCAAAACCCACACCGTTACGCCAACAGGAATATTCCCACAATATCAGGACCCACGAATTACCTGGGCCATCTTTTAACCGCGGTAACCCATTGGCGGTACACACTGCTGCGCTCAAAATACACACACACTTACAAAAAACTACACCACATTGGACAATTCAAACTACACACACCTGACACACATACACAAACCACAGCCACACACTCAGACCACTATAAAACACACACCCATATGACCCACAACCCCTTCAACGATAAAACAAAAATTGCCAACAGAGAGAGACACAAGCCAGGAGCACCCACTCAATCTTAGCCACAGAACACCATCACCCATACACCATCCATGCACCTCACAGCACACACCACAACACATCACCCCACACATCTCCCCACAAATCCTCACACATATCACTCACACCACATCCATGGCACCCCAAAGACACCCCAGGTTTTCAGAGGAGGAGCTAAGGGTCATGGTGGAGGAAATCATCCGGGTAGAGCCACAGCTATTCGGATCACAGGTGCAGCAGACGTCCATTGCTAGGAAGATGGAGCTATGGCGGAGAATCGTGGACAGGGTCAACACCGTGGGACAGCACCCAAGAACAAGGGATGACATCAGGAAGAGGTGGAACGACCTACAGGGGAAGGTGCATTCTGTGGTTGCAAGACACCAGGTAGCTGTACAGAGGACTGGTGGTGGACCCCCACCTCCTCCTCCACAACTAACAAAATGGGAGGAGCAAGTCTTGGCAATAATGCATCCTGAGGGCCTTGCAGGAGTAGCAGGAGGACTGTACTCTGGTAAGTCAAATCTTTACTACTATATCCCCCACCCTACCTGCATGCCATCACAAACTCCTACCCCTACCTTTACCCCCATCACTCTACCACCTCACATATACCCCACTATCACAACCCACCCATCCCAAAACCAAGCGCTGCATGTAACACTGATCCATGGACCCCCATCACAGACCTGCATGGACACCAATCACCAAAGCATGCCTATTAGAGAGAATCACCTATCCCACAAAATCACCTTGCACACAAGGCAAAGCTGGCAAAGCAATCCCAACCACACAGGGAAACACATCCCGGGACAAGATGGCACACACAGATACAATAACACTGCATTTTCATCCCCACAGCACCCCTACTCAACGTCACCAGAGAGGAGTTGCCAGCAACATCCAGTCCCCCCCCCAGAAGAGGCACACAGTGATGACAGCAGCTCTGCACGCCTGGATCATGATGACCAACCTGGCCTATCAGGGACCCCTGGACAGTCGGTTACCCTGCCACAGTCCCAACCCACCACAAAGCCTCCCCCTCAGGAAACACCAGCACAGCACTCACCCAGCGGGCCCATGCCACTGTCCCCAGGACACGTCAATCAGCAGTGTGTCCAACACTCAGGGACCCCAGGCAACCCCACAAACACAGGACGATCAGGGACCTGGGGTCAGTGGTAGTGGAAACACGGTTCAGGGGACAGAGGCACAGGACAACAGGGAAACTGGGAGGACTGCTGTTTGACAGGGGGAGGACAGGCCAAGAGAACCGACTCTCCAGGAGGCACTCACCAACATCCTGGGAGCATACCACCATTCCCAGGAGACCATGGGTCAGATACTGTACAAGTTGCAGGAGACTCAGCGGCTGCAGGAGGGACAGTACCTGGGGATCAGGGAGGACCTAAAAAACATCTACATCATCCTGGTCACCATTGCAGGAGTGCTGGATGACATGGGCAACACCATGAGGGAGGCAGTGGCACACCAACGGGCCCCTGACACTAGCCACACCGAAGAACAGCCTTCAACCTCAGCTGGCGCTAGTGGATAGGATGCCCCACCACAGGCACAACTGGCCACCGGCACCCCACCCCCTGCAGAAGGAGAACCACCCCACAAACGGTCCCTGCGTTCCAGGCAGAAGCCAGAGAACATTGCCAAGACCCCCACCAGGAAATAGGACTCTCCTGATTGTCACCCTTCTGTCCCACTTTGTCACCCTCTCCACCTTGAACTGCCATTACTCCCCTTCCTAACCCCCAATGGAAAATGCACCTGTGATACCAAGAGACTGGACTCTAACTGGACATTCCTCCGCTATCACCCCAGCCCATTGCACATCCCCCTCTACGTATGAGCACTTAAATAAACACCCTTGGAACAAATACAAACCTGGAGTCTGTGAAATGATTGAAATATGCATTAGTACAACATTCTGAAAACATTGCAAGTCATATGTACAGTTATATATACATTGGTATGACCTTTAGTGGGCAGCAGTAAACAGAGCCAGAGTGGGCCACAGAGATCTGAAAATAGAGATGCCAAAGGATACCGTAAGTGGCCATAGACATAGGGAAATCAGGCTGCCATGTAAAATGTCCAACAGAAAACTGAAATGTAAAGTGAAGTTATAATGTCTTACCTGTGTGTCACTGGAAGTACTGCTGTATTATATTACTTCTGTTATCCACATCTTCTTCCTCTGCCTCCTCTTCCTCACTGTCCACAGGCTCTACCGCTGCCACAAGACCATCTCCAGGCTCATCCTCCTGCAGAAAAGGCACCTGGCGTCTCAAGGCCAGGTTGTGCAACATGCAACAATGATCTGCCACACCTTCTTGGGTGAGTAGTATAGGGATCCACCTGTCAGATGCAGGCACCGGAACCTAGCCTTCAGGAGGCCAAAGGTTCTTTCAATGATCCTCCTGGTTCGCCCATGTGCCTCTTTGTAACGTTCCTCTGCCCTTTGTCCTTGCATTCCTCTCTGGGGTGAGTAGCCATGAGAGGTTGGGGTAACCTGATTCACCTGCAAATATCGAGGGATACCTGTTAGACACACACTAATCCTGAGGGACAACCCCATACCCAGACACCAACTTATACTGGGACCTTGGGCTCACCTACTAGCAACACCAGGTGCACATGGAGTTGGCCCATCACATATGGGATGCTGCTATTTCTCAAGATAAATGAGTCATGCACAGAGCCAGGATACTTGGCATTCACATGGGAGATGTACTGGTCTGCTAAACACACCATCTGCACATTCATAGAGTGATAGCTTTTTCTATTCCTGAACACTTGTTCATTTCTCGGGGGGACTAATGCCACATGTGTACCATCAATGGCACCAATGATGTTGGGGATATGTCCCAGGGCATAAAAGTCAGCTTTCACTGTGGCCAAATCTTCCACCTGGGGGAATACGATGCAACTGCGCATTTGTTTCAGCAGGGCTGACAACACTTTGGTCAATACGTTGGAGAACATTGGCTGAGACATCCCTGATGCCATGGCCACTGTTGTTTGGAAGGAACCACTTGCCAGGAAATGGAGCACTGACAGGTCCTGCACTAGAGGGGGGATACCTGTGGGCTGGCAGATAGCTGACATCAGGTCTGGCTCCAATTGGGCACACAGTTCTTGGATTGTGGCCCGATCAAGTCTGTTTGTTAGTACAATGTGTCCGTCCTCCATTGTCGCAAGGTCCACCAGGGGTCTGTACACCGGAGGATGTCGCCATCTCATATTCATCCTCAGCGGTTGAAGCCTATGGAGGAAAACGGTGAGCAGAGGGTCATATTCACACATCAATTGAAATAATGTTGCATTTTTTCCCTTACAGAACCTGTATGTAAATCCGAGAGTCAGTTGCTGTGCCAATGTCTGCTGTGATGCAGTTAGGTGCCATGGCCTGTGCCGCCCTGAAATGGCGGCTGCCTGACCTGTGAGGAGGGACAAGTGGAAATGAGGTAATTCAGCCGGCGTTGTGCGCCATTGCGGTAGGCAGTCGATGACCGCCGCACAACTTCACATTGGTTATCATTGGGCCCTATGGGTTCTAAGAGCCCATGGTGATGTACGCCTGCGGTGACGGTAGGCACCGAAGCGGATGTGACCGCCATTTTCTATGTATTCACTCACTTGCTACCTGACCTTCAACAGGAGAGGACCTACACTGCAAGTGCTGCTGTGACCTTTGTCTGGAAGCAACAATGGCTCATGTGTCTGGGGAAAAGGCCCCTGCCTTCACTGCGGAGCAGTTGGAGAAACTGGTGGATGGGATCCTACCCCAGTACATGTTACTCTACGGTCCTCCAGATAAACAGGTGAGTACACTGTGAGCATGATGCATGGGCCATGAATGTATGGATTGCTGTATGTGTAAGCTACATGTAGGGGGGGCTGATGCGTCTTGGCCAGAGTGCTGCATGTATGGTGGTCAATGTATGTGTGTCAGGGGATGGGAGGGATCTGGTGGGCAGTGAGTGTGACGGTCTGGACGGTTAACTAATTCCCTTTACTGCTGCCTTTTCCATGCAGGTCAGCGCCCATCAGAAAAAGGGTATTTGGCGTGCCGTTGCCAAGGAGGTGCGGACACTGGGGCTCTTTGACAGGTGGAGCACTCACTGCCACAAACGGTGGGAGGACCTTCGCCGCTGGGCAAGGAAGATAGCGGAGGCCCAGCTGGGGCTGGCCTCCCAACGAGGAAGGGGTGCCTGTCATACCCTGACCCCACTGATGTTCCGCATCCTGGCTGTAGCCTATCCGGAGTTGGATGGGCGCTTGAAGGCATCACAGCAGCCACAAGGGGGTGAGTACTGATTCAGAATCATGACTGTGCGTGCGTTCAGGTTTACCTGGGTGGGAGATGTGGGCTGTGGGTGCCCCTAGGCCAGGTCGAACATGGCACGGTAGGTCCCTTGTTGAGCAGGCTCTGAAGCACTCCAACCCCAATAGTGTTAGTGGCCATCTACAACTGGGCAGGGTCCTGTGGGTTTTAGGTGTGCAGCTAATGGCATTAGGCATTGTACCCCATGGGCTGGTGACTATCTTAGTAACTGGTAGTGCATGGCCTCGTGCATAGGGCTGCTCCCTGTGTGTTGTGTACGCCAACGGTAGTGGTGTTGCTGGCATTGACCCACTGTCACCCTGTCCTTGTGTGCATTAGCATCATCTGGTGGAGGAGCAGAGGCACCGGCGACAGAGGGAGCTGCATTCCCACATGGGCCTGGAGGTCAAATCCACTGACGGTAAGGGCATCAGTGGGACTGAGGGCGAGGGGAGCACCACGAGGGGGACAGAAGGGGACAAAACAGAGAGTGACTCCTCCTCCGATGGAAGCTCTCTGGCGGTGGCGGACACATCTGTGCCCACCCCAACAACAGGTACAGCCGCCACCCCCCTACCAGCACCGCCCTCCCAGCAGCCCCTCAGCGTGTTTCCTGTGCCTGCTCACCCAGGAGGGTGGGCATCTCTTTCACCCCAGGCCCCTCAGGCCCTGCCCCAGTCAGCCCTGATGTCCTCAGTGAGGAAGCTATTGACCCCCTGAGATCCCTCAATGTTCGGCAGTCAACCATTCTGCCATTCTGAATGCCATCCAGGGTGTCGCGAGGCATTTGCAACAAACAAATGCATATCTGGAGGGCATTCACTCTGGCATGGCTGCCCAACAGAGAGCATTTCAGACTCTGGCCTCTGCACTGATGGCAGCAATTGTCCCTGTCTCCAGCCTCCCCTCTCCAACTTCCTCTACCCAGTCCCAATCCCCTCAACCCCAGACTATCCCAAGCACACCTTCAGACCACCATTCACCCAAATCAACACACAAAAGTGGCTCAGGCAAACACAAGCACCACACTTCATCTCACAGGCACTCACACAAGCACCATCCCCATGCAGACACACCAACATCCACTGCCTCCACTGTGTCCCCCTCCTCCTCGTCATCCACCTCCCTCCCAGTAGTGTCTCCATTCACACCTGCATGCACTACATCCTCATCCACTACCTCCATTACCCGCACGTCCATCACAACACACCCCTCACTGGCAGTCACCACCCCCACATCCATGCACACGTCCCCTGTGTCCTCTCCCAGTGTGTCTGTGACCCCTCCTCCCAAAGTACACAAATGCAAGCACCCACCCCCCCAACAGCCATCCACCTCACAACAGCATCCAGCCCATGCACCTGCACCCAAATTCAGCAGACAGACACCTCCTACAACCACTCCCTCTTCCTCCACTCCCAAACCCACTCCCTCCTTCCGCCCCAGTGTCCCTAAGAAGCTTTTCCTGGCAAACATTGACCTGTTCCCTACCCTTAACCCCCGTCCTTCCCCTCGGGCCTGGGTGGCCCGAACCCAGGCCAGCACCTCAGCCACCAAGTCGACATCTGCTGTGGTTTCTGCAGCTATCAGAGGCTCAAAGGGGGCACCCGTCAGCCCAGCCACTGTTCCACCAACCCCTGCCAAGGCCAAAGTCATTCTGCCACCTGGCAAGGTGAAGAGGTGGACAGCATCCAGCAAGGGGAAGGAGCCACAACCACCCAGCAAGGCCACCTCAAAGACTCCAGCTGCCAGAACGAAGGTCACACCTCCATCTGCCAATGTGAGGAAGGAGCAGAAAACACCAGCCAAGGCACTTCAGCCATCCGAGGCTGCAGGTGAAGGCCTGGTGGCTACCAGTACAACCGCCAGCACCGCCACCTGCACCGCGGCCAGCACCGCCAGCAGCCCCGCCGCTAGCACCGCCACAAGCACCACCACCTGCACCACCACTGTCAGCAGCAGCAGCCCCAGTGAGCAACGTCGAGGCAGCACGAGAAGGGCTGGAGTCTCCCTCCACCACTGGTAGCACCGACACCTACACCACGGCCAGCACCGCCACCTGCACCGCGGCTAGCACCGTTGCAGGCACCGCCGCAGGCACCGCTGCAAGCACTGCCACCTGCACCACTGACAGTAGCACCACTACCAGATGCAGCAGCTCCAGTGGGCAACCGTCCGAGGCTGCAGGAGAAGGGCTGGAGCCTCCCTCCACCACTGGCAGCACCCCCACCAGCACCGGCACTATCACCTGTTTGCAGCCGTAGCCGCCGCCGGATGGAGTCTAGCCCTGCCTCCATGGACTATCATGCAACCTGGTACCTGCACATCTCGTGCCTCAGACACCCAAGTGAGGTACTGTGAACTGCCACACACCAACTGTTGCATCACTGGGCACAAAGCCCCTTCCAGAACCAGTGGAGAAAGGCATCCATTCATCCTATCCTTGGCAGATGAACCACACTGGGCACAAAGCCCCCTCCAAAAACAGTGGAGAAAGGCATCCACTCAGCCCCTCCTTGCCAGGATGAAGCACACTGGGCACAAAGCCCGCTCCAGAGCCAGTGGAGAAAGGCATCCACTCACCCTATCCTTGGCAGGATGAAGCACACTGGGCACAAAGCCCCCTCCAGAACCAGTGGAGAGAGGCATCCACTCACCCTATCCTTGGCAGGATGAAGCACACTGGGCACAAAGCCCCCTTCAGAAGCAGTGGAGAAAGGCATCCACTCAGCCCCTCCTTGCCAGGATGAAGCACACTGCGCACTAAGCCCCCTCCAGAACCAGTGGAAGAAGGCATCCACTGAGCCCCTCCTTGCCAGGATGAAGCACAGTGGGCACAAAGCCCCCTCCAGAATCAGTGGAGAAAGGCATCCACTCACCCTATCCTTGGCAGGAGGAAGCACACTGGGCACAAAGCCCCCTCCAGAACCAGTGGAAAAAGGCATCCACTCTCCATATCCTTGGCAGGATGAAGCACAATGGGCACAAAGCCCCCTCCAGAACCAGAGGAGAAAGGCATTCCCTCAGCCCCTCTTTGCCAGGATGAAGAACACTGGGCACTAAGCCCCCTCCAGAACTAGTGGAAGAAGGCATCAACTCAGCCTCTCCTTGCCAGGATGAAGTACACTGGGCACAAAGCACCCTCCAGAACCAGTGGAGAAAGGCATCCACTCACCCTATCCTTGGCAGGGTGAAGCACACTGGGCACAAAGCCCCCTCCAGAACCAGTGGAGAAAGGCATCCACTCACCCTATCCTTGGCAGGGTGAAGCACACTAGGCACAAAGCCCCCTCCAGAACCAGTGGAGAAAGGCATCCACTCACCCTATCCTTGGCAGGATGACGCACACTGGGCACAAGGCACCCTCCAGAACCAATGGAGAAGCCATCTACTTGAGAGACTGTGGCCTTGCACTCCCCAGGACCGAGCAGTGGGCAAACCACCCACTAGAGAGACTGTGGGCTTGCACTCCCCAGGACCAAGCAGTGGGCAAACCACCTTGAGAGACGGTGGCCTTGCACTCCCCAGGACCAAGCAGAAGGCAAACCACCCACTTAAGAGACTGTGGTCTTGCACTCCCCAGGACCAAGCAGTGAGCAAACCACCCACTTGAGAGACTGTGGCACCCCAGGACCAAGCAGTGGGCAAACCACCCCCTTGAGAGACTGTGACCTTGCACTCCCCAGGACCAAGCAGTGGGCAAACCACCCACTTGAGAGACTGTGGCCTTGCACTCCCCAGGACATCGCTGTGGGCATGGAGCCCCTTCCAGTAGCAGTGGCGTTCTTCCATCTTCCGGATGAGGTGCCCCCCCTTCCCCGTCCCCCTGAGGTGCCTGTGTGTTTTCGACCTGATGCCCCTGTAGTGTTCTCTCCCTATTGAGGCAGCAGTCAAGTCTGGGCTAGGCCTACGAGTTTTGGCCCAGTCGCCCACGGACAATTTGAGCGGACAATGCACCGCCTTATGTACATATTGTATATTTTTGTAAATGCTGTTTCTAAAATTATTACGTATATCTGACTATTTCTAAAATATCACTGATTTGACTCTATTCCTTTTGTCCTTGTGTTCTTCCAGGGGGTTACGGGGAGTAAATGTAATGTTGATGCATGTGTATGTGTGTATGGTTTTGTGGGTGAGGGTGGGATGGGGTGTTGTGTGTTGCATGTGTGTGTCACTCTCTTTTACCTCCCCCACCGCCTGTGTACTAGGTGCAGTACTCACCGTGGTCGTTGCCGCCGCCGCTTGTACTCCTGGTAGATGAGGAGGTAGACCAGCATGGGGAGGACCTGCAGCTCGGGCTCCATGGTGTCCTGGTTCTTCGTTGAGTGTCGAGAGGTGAGTAGTTCCCTTTCTGGGTACTGTTTCCGCCGTGCTTTTGATGGCATTGGTACCGGCCCAGAAAAGCTGGCGGACAGGTGGGTTGTGATGACGTGGGCGGTACATTGATTTTCGCCTGTCTGTTGGCGGTTACCGCCGCGGTGTTTGTTGCTACCATCGTGGCGGTCAGAGTGTTAAAGTGGCTGCATGTGTTGGCTGTTTCCGCCGTGGTTGTGATACCATTTTTTTTACCGCCGGCCTGTTGGCGGTATTACCGCTGCGTTAACACCGACTGCCAGGGTTGTAATGAGGGCCAAAGTGTGCACAAAGTCCTGGGGTTCCCCAGATGCTTGACAGAGGCAATAGTAGATAATAGTAATGCTCTATTTGTGGTAGTGTGGTCGAGCAGTTAGGCTTATCAGAGGATAGTGCTAAGCATTTGTTATAAAACACAGGAGAAACACACACTGTTTTATTTCCTCTATCTAGCTGTTCTTTGCCTAGGCCAGCACTGCTTTCTTAAACAAGACATTTCTTTCACTCTGTGCTTTTCTCAAGGCTGCAGTAAGACAGGTTGCCGGCAAATGTGGCAACGCTTTGTCTCTAGTGTTAGAAACATACACATTCTTACGTAGGGATCCTTTCTCGGAACATCAACTGTTTTATTATAAAAACATTACTTTGACTCATGTACGTTAGAGGGGGATTCCAGGCAGATGACCACAGCTGTATGCTGATTGCTGAGTGTGTTGCTGCAGCTTCTTATGAAGACTACAGGCCTCTTGCTCAGGTCTGAGGGATAATGTCCTTACAGGAGAACCTGAAGGGCAGAACTAGAGCTTAACATGCTGTGCTCTAACATAGCCTAGGTAGGAACTATTTTAACGACTCTGGTGACAATATGGTAGCGTTATTTTTATGCTTTACTCTCCTTGTCACAATTTTAATCCTGTCATGCTTCATCGTCCTAGTTATTGCAGTACACACTTTATTATCCAAGATGTAGTTACTTCAATAAAAGCTTATTGAACTATATTCTTTCTCTGATTGCCCTTGCATATGTGAGACTAATGTAACTGAGAGAAACGGATGAGATCTGAGTGACCACGATTTCCCTGAGGAGTCAATTGTGTCATGCACTTAGTTTCCCAATCATCCCTGCTCTTGTGTGGAGATGAGGCACTGCTAGTTACTCGGAGCAAAACCCAGATTAGGCCGACAGGTGTCACCTGCAGTGGGTTCAGACTCAATCTCCCACAGTGCAAGTGATTCTGCTGCCAAAATCCAGTAGTCTCATTAGAACAAGGAGAGCCTACATGACATGGCGCCGCCAACGTTAGGTCAGGCTCTAATTTTTGGGTCCTCCTGAGTATCTCTGTCTTACTACATACAAAGACACCTCAGTACTATATACGGAGATGTCCGTGGTATTGAGGATTTTCCTCCTTAGCTAAGTAGGGAGTACCTAGCTAACGCTGTAGGTTGTTCAAGCTTGAACTCTAAAAGGATAATCCCCATTTGGTGTGCTTATCTCTGAACAAAACTCACCATTCATTCTGGCGAACCCACAACAGGTAGCAATTGCAGTTAATATGCAACCACCCCTTACTGCACATTTATTGGCACACGGCCTAATGGCCCAGGGGGGTCCTGAGGCTCATCCAGCCTATAGAACAGAATTATTTTATTCTTGGGTCACATTTCCAGCAGCTGATGGGAACACAAACACATTTAATCACTATCACCTGCAAACACACCTGCACAATACAGAGCATACGCATATCTAGAAATACCTCTATCTTATCAAGAACATAATAATTGGCTTGATGGCACCCTACCCCATACAATTCTACATGTTAGGTTAGGTCCTCTAAATAATTATGGTCCTACCTAGCCTTTTTTGGCCACATAAACACCTCACGCTGCTGCAGCAAACTTAACAGCAGCTGAAGTCCGTCACTTATATGCTGAGCTTACGGCCATATACCGACAATTAGTACAGTTTATAATGCAAACATTAAATACGAACCGAGCACGTGCTGCTCTGGCGCAACCACATGCAGTAATGCCAGGCATTAATCCGGCGACTGTACATTCGATCATGAGTAAAGTACCCACCAAACGAGAAGAGATTCAGTTTTGGTTAGCTCAAAAAATAAACGCACTGGAAGCAGTATTTTATTTCCCATACGGGACGTCAGGATAAGCATAGAATATTAACTATGTGCTTGCCATTTGGGATGGTTCCCACAGGTGATAACTGCAATACTTGGGGCACGGTATTTGCCACACTCTATACTACCACACACAGTACACCGACACTTGCCAATTTACCAGAAGTGTTGAAACAAATTCAAAATTAATACGGGGCTGCAACTAATGGGCAAGCAGTTGCACTAGCAGTGCGCATGCAGCTCCGGGACGTTCCTCCACATGATCAAGAACGTGAGCTGCCAAAAATGATCACAGAGACCTACTCTAGTATTGGTCAAGCTAGTCTGGGGGCCAGACCTACAAAACCACAATTTCAGGGTAAATCTAATAAAGATTCTACCAAGGAAGCTCCTGAGGGTTCTAAAAATATGCTGGGATTAAAAACAACAAACACCTACAAAAGAAAGGGGAGAATCTCCGCATACGGAGACCCCACAAAATAGATATAATCTCAGAAATAGGGATAATATAAAAATGCCTGATGGATATCAATATACTGATACATGACAATCTCATTCCTTTCAGGGCTCACCGGAGAAACGCAGAGAGAGGTGGGCGGTCAAAGCGAAGAACTGAATACGTGAAACCGAGATAGGAATCACAACGCTCTACAGAAGTTTCTGTTAAAAAAGAAGAGAAACTTCCCCAACAAAAACCCCAGTTTAAAAAGAGAGAGGTGGCAACAGTTGCAGTTCGTCATGCCACTCAAGAAGAGGGCTCTATTGAAGAAAAAGAAGTGAGCGTTAGCGCTATTAGACAGCGCGGCAGAGGTCACAATAGTTCGCCGGAATCTTCAAGAGCATTTGGAGGTGAAAGCAACTGATGACTTCTTACAAGTTGAAACGGCAGACATGCGTGTCTCCACACCTGATAGGGTGTACAAAGTAACTTTACAGTTAGAAGGAGACACTGAATGCACAATCGAAGCAATCTTTTGGGACCGCGTCGGTAAATAAATATGATATTCTACTGGCCAAAAGGGATTAGCCACCTGAATTTATCCGTACTTGCCCATATGGGGAAGAGGTTATCAAACCTTCTTTCTCGCCCCTCGTTCCTGATGAGCTCATAGAATCCTACGTCATCGATTAGGCATTGGCGCAGGCACCTGCATTGTATTGCAACCACGTAGGGTGGGATAAAGATTCTCCCTATCATGTAATTTCTATTAAAAATCAACCCCAACCTCAACCACAGTATCCAATAAAACATGATACAAAAGCACCAGTGAGGGAA
This sequence comes from Pleurodeles waltl, assembly GCF_031143425.1. NCBI lineage: Eukaryota > Metazoa > Chordata > Amphibia > Caudata > Salamandridae > Pleurodeles > Pleurodeles waltl. The sequence continues at coordinate 75,697,857 of NC_090451.1, read as the reverse complement.
ATCCTCACACAACTGGAGTACCAGGGCGTAAACGAACCCTGTGTCTCACCAATGAATAATCCCTGATTCCCAGTAGCTAAACCGGACCATTCATACAGAATAGTCTTAGACTATAGACATCTAAACAGTCATACATGCACATACGCTACACAAAACTCACATTGCACAGCACTCATTAACAACATAGAGCGTAAAAAATACAAAACAACACTGGATATTTCCAATGGTTTCTTCTGCCAAAATATAGTAACTGAGAGCAGAGACCTAACAAGTTTCAGCGCACTAGGCTCCCAGAAAACATTCTGTCATTTACCCCAGGGGTACAAGAACAGTCCAGGATTGTTTGCGGCTCTTGGACTTCAATATTACACGGCATTGACCTAAAGCATTGTCCTATGTAGATGATATTTATCTCATGGATGAATAATTACTGCAACATCTAAGACGGGTAGCCCGCATTGTTATGGGATTTGCCAAATTCGGCTGTAAATTCAATTTAAAAAAAACAAAAATAGCCTTCCTTAGTGTCCTGTTTTTGGGATACAAATTATCAAGTGAAGGAAAGAGCCTAGTGCCCCAACTCTTAGAAAAATGCGTGCAGTTACAAATTTCCAAATACCATTAAAAAACTCCAATCCCAATTGGGTTTCCTAAATTTTGGCAAAAGTTACATTCCAGATTACGCATCACGTATAAAACCATTATATGACTTAATACGTCCTGACTTTTCCAGTAAATTCTGGACAGTCGAACACTTACGCATTCTCAGAGCTTTGCAAACAGACAGGCTTGCAGCACAACACCTACACACAAGGGACAATAAAAAACATCTGGTCATCAGAGTAATTGCTGGTGCCATTGTTTTCACCTATGTAACTTTCAATGAGGGTGAGACAGTCCTGATAGCTTACAAATGGCATTTGTATCCAGCAGCAGAACAACACTTTGCTCTCACTGAGAACATTCTCACTGCTGTTCAGATGGCTGTCATTAAAGAAAGACCACTGGCCCAGGGGAAACGCATTATTGTCGTATCTCCAATTCCAGCCCACAAGACTGTCACCATAGCCAGCGTTCCAAATGCTAAAGCATTACATCCATGTTGGATTCAATGGGCAACGTCTTTGACAGCCCCTGATGTTGACTACATTTTTTACCCAAAATTACAAATGCAAGAATTTTTGCAATATGAACTAGAATACCCAGTTCCGGCAAATACATTGCCTATTGATCAATATCAAAGAGTCATGTACACCGATGGAACAGCACAACCTGCAATAGGCACAAATCATCAATACTCCGCTGCTTGCGCAGTCATAAGTGGCTACATTGAGGATAATACATTTTGGGCCAGATGTAGCAAAGGTTTGCGACTCGCAAACGGGCAGAATCGCAATTTGCGACAGTGCAAAATCGGAAATGGGATGCAAAAAGCCCATTTCCGACTCGCAAAAAGCGATGTGCCCCGTTTGCGAGTCGCACCCGTTGCGACCCCGTTTTGCGACCCGCAATGTGCGTGTCGCAATTTGCGACTCGCAAAGCTTATGCAATTGCAACTCGCAAATTGCGACTAGTCGCAAAAAACCCAGTTTGCAAGTCGCATTTACCACTAACTCAGAGCAGGTGGTAACCATTACCAAAGTATAAAAGGAGACCCAGAAGGCATCTGGGTCACTCAAGATGGCGGACATATACCTGATAGCAGTGAGGAGGAGAGTCTACGCAGCCCAGCAGAGGAGGAGGAGGGACCACAGACAGGAGAAGATATATAGAACAAGGCAGACCCTTTTCCAGCAAACTGAAGAGGAGATTTATGCTAAATACCGCCTTAGCAGCGCTGCCATTCTAGAATTAATAGATTTACTAAAACCACAGCTAGAACACAAGACCCTGCGTGGCTGCGCCATCCCTACGCATGTGCAAGTACTATGCGCACTGCACCTCTTGGCATCAGGGAGCTATCAGGGGGTCATTGCCGTGGCAGGTGGGGTATCCCAAAGTGCAGTGTCAAGGTTCCTCAGGGCATTCCTAGATGCCTTAGTAGCGCACAGGTCTCAGTTCATATACTTACCAAGGAATGAGGCAGAAATTAACAGCACAAAGCTGGACTTTTACCGCATTGCCCACTTCCCCCAGGTCATTGGATGTGTAGATGGGACACACATTCAAATATGCCCCCCGCTAATCTGGAACATATTTTTCGCAACAGAAAGTGTACCCACTCACTCAACATACAGGTTGTTTGTGATGCCCATTACGTCATCACGGGCATCGTAGCTAAGTTTCCAGGCAGTACCCATGACTCCTACATTTTTAGACATAGTGGGATCCATCAACGCCTGGAACGTGGGGAGTTTGAAAACGGATACCTCCTAGGTAGAGCTGCATACACCTTGCAGACACACACACAGGTCACTGTGCACGACTATCTGGACTTACTAACAGTGTACTTTTGTGCCCAACAGGTGACAGTGCATATGCTCTAAGGCCATGGATCATGACTCCATTTTTAACACCCAGCAATGAATCAGAGAGGCAATACAACAGTGCGCATAAGAGGACCAGGAACCTGATCGAGCGCACCTTCGGACTCCTGAAGGCAAGATTCCGATGCCTCCACCGCAGCGGAGGCGCCCTCCAATACACCCCCATTACCGCCTTCAAAATTGTGGTCGCATGCGCCATCCTCCACAACATAGCCACCAGACGTGGGCTACCTCTCACCCCTGCAGACCCAGATCCTGATGAGGAAGAGCAAGAACAACCACACCGCCATCATGGGGATAGGAGTCTAGCTAATCAAGGCAGACTGAGACGGGAACACATCGCAACGCAATATTTTGGACGGTACGTGTAAACTCCCACCATACTCACCCATTAACCAGACACTCCTTTTGTTAAGTGGAAGAGAAATAACAGTTTTAATAATGTAATGGATGAACTATATACATGATTCAATTGTCCATGGGCAGGGAAATGCCAACCACTCATGTGGCACATTAAAGCCATGTGCCACATTTGTTTGTCCAGGCTGTTGGCTAACTTCTCCTGCCCCTCCTGCCAGCCTGGCTGGTCCCAGCCGCATCTATGGTGCTCTGCCTCCCACTCCTTAGCACCCTACTGTCAGTGGCAGATACACTGCTCACTGTGGAGCCCTCTTCACTATCTTGGGGTGTTTCCCCGGTGGCCCTCGACATCTCACGTGTCTCCATTAGTTCAATGATATGTGTGAGACGTCCCAGGCCCCTGGCAACATCCCCAGCAAAATGGCCCATCTCAATTTGCAGGCCAACTGTCCTCCTCGACAGGCCTGTTGTGTTGATGGCTAGCCTGCCGATTGATGTGGCCATCCTGTCCAGTCTTAACATAATCTGCCTATCCCTGCGCCGCCCAGCCTCTGCCTGACCCAGCAGTCCGGCCGCCATTTCCCTGATGGCAGAGGCAATGTCCCCAGTGTTCTGGCACATCAGGTCCATCCGCCTGTTGAGGTGCCGCATGCTTGCCTGGTTTTGTCTTTCAATGCGGTGCAGCACCCCACTGATCCTGCCCAATGTTGTGTTTTGCAGGCGCTGACCCCGCAGCAGATGTGCCTCACTGCTGGTTGGAGGATGGTTCCGGATATCAGACGCTCTTGCCCTGCGACGCCTGCGCAGTGGTGGCTGCCCTGTCCTCGCACCTGTATCCTCCCTGGCTGTTGCTGGGGCAGCTCCTGGCGTTGCTGTTGCAGCAGGCGTTACAACTGCAGGAATGCTGCTGACTGTGCATGTGGGGGTGGCGGAGGGTCCTGGGGTGTCCTCCTGGGCCTGGGTGCTTGGGGTGTAGGGGGTGTCTTGCTGGAGACCTGTGGGACATGGGGAACACACTGTCAGTGTCTAGTATCTGTTGCACAATTCCTAATAAACATTTGCCTATGCACTGCCTATTGGACTACATTTCCCATAATGCATCATTCTGCCTTTTTCTACCCTGAAATGGAGCTAATTTGGTTGTGCATGCACATGTGTACATGGTGGGTGGGGTATGACATTGATAGGGGTACAGGCTTATCACATGGTACTCACCGGTTGATGTGCTGGGCTCTAAGGTGTCCAGGTCCCCAAATCCACACACTGCCTCCGGCTCAAAGGTTTGCTCAATCCTGTCTTCAAGGGGTGTGGGTGGTGGCACAGATGATGGTCCCCCTCCAGTGCCTCTCATCTCCCGGAGCCTTTCTGCCACCCTCTCCTTGGTCCGGGAGCGGAGGTCATACCACCTCTTCCTTATGTCCTCAATTGTCCTGTGGCTCACCCCCAGGGCACTGATTTTCTCCTGCATTTCCTGCCAGATTTTTCTTTTGAGTAAGGGCTCTTGTTCCAGTATATTTGGATCCCAGGGACCTCTTCTTCTCGCCCCTGGGGTTCTGCAGGGATCACACTTTCTTTTTTTCTTTTTTGGAACTGTGTATTCTTTGTTTTTGTGATTCTAATGGAAGTATTATACACAGGACCAGGTTTCTTTCTTCTGTTTCCAAACCTCCCGATTTCAGAGTTCCTCTTTGTTTATTGATGAAAACAAATTAAGGGCTCCACTTTCAGACACCCCTCCTAATTTCCAACAAACCTTTACAATGTGTTACTTGGAACATTGTGGTCCCCTAACACCGGACAGTGCATACAGATACATCTTAGTCGCTGTCGACTCTTGCTTCAGATTTCTATGAGTGTGGCCACAACGCTCGGCTGACGCTCGGACTGTTATTAAAGATTTACAAGTCTTTATCAGCACATATGCAGTTGCGGCTTTCCACTCGGACCAGGCTCCTGCTTTTGCCTCAAGGGCATTCAGGGACACCATGGCCTCACTAGGGGTCCAACTCCCATCACTCGTCTCCATTTCATCCTGAGGGAAATAGTGTTGTGGAGCGACGAAACTGTGATTTAAAGCAGTCCTTAACAGCCAGAGTATTAGGTACGCGTCATAGTTTACTTAGTCACCTGCATGGAGTCCAGAAAGCACTTAACAATCTGCCTAGAAGGTCCCTGGGGGGGTCGTACTTCATACGAGTGCCTGCTTGGAACTCAAATGTACGTTACAGATCTTGATGGTCCTGGCTTGGAGACGGCAGAAACACTTTTTGACATAAATGAATGTGTCACTGTCTTGCAGGAATTACAACAGTTCCGTGACAACAACACTTCTGCTAGTGCTGCCTCCACAAGAATTAAGGATGTACCAATAACATCTACTGGCTGGATTCCAAAGGTTGGGGATCTAGTACGTAAAAAAGTTGCTGTGAAAAAGGAGTTTGGTCTTTCTTGTCGTGCACCGGTCCCAGTCTTGGGAATACATGATACCAGAACTATCATTCTACCACCGTTGGCTGGTATTAAAGAAAACCGCTTTGTATCTATCAACAATGTAAAGTTACACCATGAGGCCGATCCTGCACAGCAGACCAAGAGGAGCAACCAGTAGTTCCCGAATCCCGCTCACTACTGGTCAAGATGTCCCTCTACAAGTTTTGAGCAGCAACGCTGACACCTCTCCAAGCTTGGGGAGGGTGGAAAATGATCTTGCATTAGTTCCACTACCATCTGTTACAACAAACGATATAGAAATTACTGATCGATTTGACACAACTTCAACACAGATGGATGGCGTCATTTACTGTGAACCACAGCGGGAGACCCCTACCAATTCTCCTTCTTCATATACGGCTCTAGCTTTTGCAAGAACTGCTTCTGGATACTTTGCCGACATCAATGACACTTTCTCTGACTCATTTGCCTCTTCTACACCTGAACTGCCAAAAACACATAAGCTGATAAATTGGCTTAAAACAAAACACTTTATTTTCACATGGAACTATCTGTGGCTTTCCTTGACTGTATTAGCTGTCCTCCTTTGGATTGGCTTTGTCATAACATTCTTTCTATTAATACATGGTCATTACCTTCCAGAAAGATCAACAGTTGAACTGGTGGATGAGGTCCTAAAACCCAATTTTTCTTCTCAGAAGAACATTTCTGCTATACCAATTCCTGATGGGATTGCTTCGGATTAAGTCACATTTGATATATACGGCCCCATGGAGGTCATTCAAAGACAATATATGTGTTTAAACTTTCTATGAACAATGTAATAATACCCAGAGTTGTTTCTGATGACTGGGATGTAAAAACAGTTGATTCTATGATGTCTACATTGCAGTATTTTACTGTATTTGAAAGTGAGGATGTTTATCAATCCAAAAAGAATTATGGTGAAATGTTTTGCTATAATTATTATGGACACCATTTCATTCAAAGAGCATGTATCCCAAAGACATTTTTTAATTACACACAATGGGAACATTGTCCAACTCCACTACAAAGGAGTTCTAAGACATATTCTGAAAAATTTGCATATATTTTTCTGGGCACAATGTTAAAAATGCTGAGTCATATTATTTCAAATTGCCATTGATGGAAAATGTGCATATATTATTGACAGAAAATAAATTAATTTATTCGGACTCCCTTGTTTCCTGGTTGGCTATAGAAGGCTACGAATATTGGTTAAAGTCAATTGACTTAAAAAGTATGAGGGGAACAAAAAATTGACAAATAAGGGGGAAGGAAGCTTTATTCAGGCCATGCCTGATGCCTGTTTAAATGATATTTTTAAATTAAACTACAACAGACAATTTGTTTAGGCTTAGCAAAGATTAAGGAATTGAATGCGCCCAGTATTCCTGCCCCTGCAAAATGTTATAAATGGCAAAAGAATATAAATGCAACTGAAGATCAGCTCGATGAATGGGTCCAGAATGGAACGTTTAATGCTTCACTGTCATGGCCTGGCAGGTGGTTATTGTGGCCAATAGATACCAATGGGTGTCATAAATGTTTTATAAACTCCACGAGGGTTTTAGAACAAGTAGACAAGACCCTCGCTATGTGTCATCCGAACATGCAGGTATAGTAAAAACATACAGTGTAGGGAAACTATGCCAGCAATGGTTGAAGAGTTCCCCACTAGATGCTGTTAGAGAACACCTCAGTCGCCTGTCTAATAACACTGACTTGCAGGATTTCCTGTTAGGCCCCAGAAAACATCGCAGAAAGTGCTTCTTATATGCAGTTTATAATGAAATTTGGAAGCTTTCTCAACAAGAAGCTGCTGCCCGGTTAAGGCAAATAGATCAGGAAAACTTACAGAAGGCATTAGCTGTTGTATATAATGGGATTAATACCCTGTCCGACCAGATATACACCTCAAACAACATCGTTTCTTCTGCAATAGACATAATACAAAGTGACATGTCTTCTTTATACCATGGACAGAATCAACTAAGGTCCATTATGCAGTTGGTTTGGACACTATAAACACTGAAGGTAGGTCGCGTTCCCTGGCAACATGTTAGCGCAAGGGATATATTTTCCACATTTAATTTAACACGGCAACAACAACTAATGGCCAAGAAGGAAGCGACTTTTGTCATGTTAAATATTGAGAAGTTAGAAAAGTTGCCTTTTACTATGGCTGAAATACCATCTGCTGAGTGGTTAATACACGGGGTCTTTAATGTGCCTATTTCAACACTCCAATTCACGTCCTGCTTGAAACACATTCTAGTGGGCAGATATGAAAGGCTAGGTGATAGTTACATCCATGAGGTGTGGGAACTGCCCTTCTCGTACAAATGTCTCAGTGGCATGAAAAAGGTCTTTCTTATCGGTAGTGAATGCGAGATGTCTGTCAGCCATTCAATGGTTTGTAAACAGCTGTCCTTCCACGGGCATGTAACGCTTCGGCAGTGAACTTGGCTTGTTATCTGAAGGGGGTTCCAGTCCCCTTGATTAGACCTGCGTTCCACGTGCTCTCGAATGGCATCTATGTCCTCCTCGATAGTGAAAACTGTTGTGGGATGCGAGCCGGAATGGTTCATGTTGTTTCGGTCTCTAAGATTGTTACATGCTGCAAGAACGTATCTTTTTCTCCTACAAGACAGAGGGAAGTAGCCGAGATTTGGCCCCATATCACTACTTCAAATGTGAATTTTGACAAGTTGAGCAGACTCAAGGCTTTATTGTTTCAAAAACATGTGGCGCTCACATCCACATGCAAGATCTATGCGCCTCAGGTGGCAAGGTCATCAGCAGAGATACAGTCCCTTTTAAGTACCAACTTTCCGAGACACTTTGGTGAGCTCATGGGACAAATATTTAATGCGTCCAGTACTACTGGAATTGCAAATTTCTTTAAGGCTGTTGGTTTTGGTTTTGTTCACACCTTCTCCTCTATATTCGTTTTAATACCTTCAGCCATCCACTCAATATTCTCCAGTATTTTCGGGGGATTTCTGATAACTTTGGCTAAAATAGGTTTCATCTTGCTATTGTTACTTTTTCTGCTCAATGGCTGTCCCACTGCAACAAGGAGGACTGAAATAGCTTCCACCAGCGCAGCTGTGTTGCGAATGCATGATGCAGTACTCCTGGAGCAATTGGAGTGTGACTGGTCCCTGTCATTCAGCGCAGTTTTTCATTGTGTGCAGCCTGTGTTTCGGTGCCTCAGGTGCTCGTTCAGACATGCACTGAAAGTTTGTCTTTTCTTTGCCGCGCTTACTTTCATTGGATGCTGATCTTTTGATGTTCTCGCTGAGAGCTCATTACCAGACATGCGTGTTGAGGGTGCGTTTGATATGGGAAGCTGCTTATGAGTTGCCCTTTGTGGATGATGCAGCTCTGCACATATTGTTGGGCACACCACAGAATGCTGCTGCCTTGGCTGGAGCTCAAGCTTTGGAACATGAATGCTCCTTGGTTTTCCTTGGCGATGAACTTCCTACTTTACCACCTACCGAAGTGGAAGATTTCTTGTCTTCAATTATCCGGGATTCAATTGGCAACTTCCAAAATGACTCTGACTTTTGAAATTCAGCCTTTTTTACGCCACAGTTACCATTTTAAATTGTCCTTTTTACACATGTGCAAGTGTCTTTTTAACTTGTCATTATTGTCATTGTCTTAGGTTCAGTTTTAGTATTATATATAATTAGGCTTTGAACCACCTTTGAACCAGCAAGGGGTGGATGTTGTGTAGCCATTTTAGTTTTAGTCTCAAACACGTTATTTTAGCGAACTAGGCCTGCCGCTGTGCACTTTAACCTAGATATATTTTATTCAGCTTTGTTTGTTATTTTAACAATAGCCACATTCGCGGTCTTGTTTTATTTCCTCTATCTAGCTGTTCTTTGCCTAGGCCAGCACTGCGTTCTTAAACAAGACATTCCTATCACTCTGTGCTTTTCTCAAGGCTGCAGTAAGATAGGTTGCCGGCAAATGTGGTAACGCTTTGTCTCTAGTGTTAGAAACATACACATTCTTACGTAGGGATCCTTTCTTGGAACATCAGCTGTTTTATTATAAAAACGCTACTTTGACCCATGTACGTTAGAGGGAGATTCCAGCCAGATGACCACAACTGTATGCTGATTGCTGAGTGCGTTGCTGCAGCTTCTTATGTAGACTACAGGACTCTTGCTCAGGTATGAGGGATGATGTCTTCCCAGGGGAGCCTGAAGGGCATAACCAGAGCTTAACATGCTGTGCTCTAACATAGCCTAGGTAGGAACTATTTTAACGACTCTGGTGACAATATGGTAGTGTTATTTTTATGCTTTACTCTCCTTGTCCCAATTTTAATCCTGTCATGCTTCATTGTCCTAGTTATTGCAGTACAAACTTTATTATCCAAGATGCAGTTACTTCAATTAAAGCTTATTGAACTATATTCTGCCTCTTATTGTCCTTGCATATGTGAGACTAATGTAACTGAGAGAAACGGATGAGATCTGAGTGACCACGATTTCCCTGAGGAGGCAATTGTGTCATGCGCTCGGTTGCCCAATCATCCCTGCTCTTGGGTGGAGATGAGGCACTGCTAGTCAGCTGGAGCAAATCCCGGATTAGGCCGACAGGTGTCACCTGTAGTGGGTTCCGACTCAGTCTCTCACAGTGCAAGTGATTCTGCTGCCAAAATCCAGGAGTCTCATTAGAATAATGCCTGCCTAAGTGACACCAACAGTGGCATTTTCTTACACAACCCCCCCTCAAAAGAAAGAGGATGAGACTAACCTTTCCCAAGAGAGTCTTCATTTTCTAAGTGGAAGAACCTGGAAAGGCCATCTGCACTGGCATCGGCAGTCCCAGGTCTGTGTTCCACTACAAAGTCCATTCCCTGTAGGGATATGGACCACCTCAAAAGTTTAAGGTTCTCACCTTTCATTTGCATTAGTCATCTGAGAGGTAAGTTGTCAGTCTGAACAACAAGCAAGCATGGTCTCAGCTTTATCGGTGACAAAACCACAGCAAAGGCCTCCCTCTCAATGGCACTCCAATGCTGCTCCCTGGGGAGTAACCTCCTGCTAAAGAAAGTAACAGACTGGTCAAGGCCATCATCATTGGACTGCTCCTATCCCATGTTCAGAGGCATCTGTCTGCACAATGAATTGCCTAGAATAATCTGGAGCTTGTAGAACTGGTGCTGAGCACATTGCTTCTTTTAGGGTGTCAAAGGTCCTTTGACAGTCCAGGGTCCAGTTTACCTTCTTAGGCATCTTCTTGGAGGTTAATTCAGTGAGGGGAGTCACAATGGACCCATATCCTTTCACAAACATCCTGTAGTACCCAATCAAGCCAAGGAATGCCATGACTTGAGTATGGGGTTTTGGAGCTTCTGAGTCCAGAATTGTCTGGATCTTGGGTTGTAAAGGCTGCACTTGGCCTCCGGCTACAAGGCAGCCCAAGTTTACAACTGTGCCCTGCCCTATCTGGCATTTAGATACTTTGATAGAGAGGCCTGCTGCTTGCAAGGCCTGCAAAACCTTACCCAGGTGGACCAGGTGATCCTCCCAGCTGGAACTAAAGACAGCATATCACCTAGATAGGCTGCACTAAAGGACTCCAAACCAGCAAGGACTAGATTCACCAACCTTTGGAAGGTGGCAGGGGCATTCTTTAAGTCAAAAGACACAACAGTGAACTGATAATGCCCATCAGGTGTTGAGAATGCTGTTTTCTCTTTTGCTCAAGGTGCCATCCTAATTTGCCAGTACACTGCAGTTAAGTCAGAGGTACTCAGAAAATTGTCTGCACCTAACTTGTCAATTAATTCATCAGCTCTGGGTATGGGTGGGCGTCTGTCTTGGTGACAGAATTGAGTCCTCTGTAGTCGACACAGAACCTCATTTCTCTCTTTCCATCTTTAGGATGAGGTTTGGGGACCAAGACCACTGGTCTAGCCTGGGGACTGTCAGAGTGCTCTATTACCCCTAACTCCAGCATCTTCTGGACTTCCACCTTGATGCTCTCTTTGACTTGGTCAGACTGTCTATATATGTTGTTTTTGACAGGCAAGCTGTCTCCTGTATCCACATCATGGGTATACAGGTGTGTCTGACCAGGGGTCAAAGAGAAAAGCTCAGCATACTGCTGTAGGACTTGCCTGCAGTCAGTTCGTTGTTGGGCAGATAGGGTGTCTGAATAGATGACTTCATCTACTGATCCATCTTTAGGGTCAGTTGAGAGGAGGTCAGGAAGAGGTTCACTCTCTGCTTCCTGATCCTCATCAGTAACTATCGGCATGGTTATGTCTGCCCTATCATTATAGAGTTTCAGGCGGTTAACATGGATTACCCTCTTGGGTTTCCTGCTAGTGCCCAGGTCCACCAAGTAAGTGACCTGACTCTTTTTCTCAAGGACTGGTTAAGGGCCACTCCATCTGTCCTGAAGTGCCCTGGGAGCCACAGGCTCCAGAACCCAGACTTTCTGCCCCTGGCTGGAATTCAACCATTGTGGCCTTTTGATCATACCACAACGTCTGGAGTTGTTGGCTGGCCTCAAGGTTTTTGGATGCCTTTTCCATGTACTCAGCCATCCTAGAGCGGAGGCCAAGCACATAGTCCACCACATCTTGTTTAGGCTCATGGAGAGGTCCCTCCCAGCCTTCTTTAATAAGTGCTAGTGGTCCCCTTACAGGATGACCAAACAAAAGTTCAATGGGGGAAAACCCTACTCCCTTCTGAGGCACCTCTCTGTAGGCAAAAGGCATGCATGGCAGGAGGACATCCCATCTCCTTTTACGTTTTTCAGGGAGCCCCAGGATCATGGCCTTCAATGTCTTGTTAAACCTTTCAACAAGACCATTGGTTTGTGGATGATATGGTGTGGTAAACTTATAACTCACCCTACACTAATTCCACATGTTCTTGAGGTAAGCTGACATGAAGTGTGTACCTCTGTCAGAAACCACCTCCTTAGGGAAACCCACTCTGGTAAAAATACCAATTAGGGCTTTGGCCACTGGGGCAGTAGTTGACCTACGGGGAATTGCTTCAGGTTATCTGGTAGCATAATCGACTACTACCAGTATGTATTGATTCCCTGAGGCTGTGGGAAGTTCAAGTGGACCCACAATGTCCACACCAACCCTTTCGAAGGGGACCCCCACCACTGGAAGTGGAATGAGGGGGACCTTTGGATTGCCACCTGTCTTGCCACTGGCTTGGCAGGCACAGGAGCTGCAAAACTCCCTTACTTTCTGGGACATGTTGGGCCAATAGAAGTTCACTAATCTGTACCATGTCTTGGTTTGTCATAAGTGCCCAGCTAAGGCGATGTCATGGGCCAATGTGAAGATAAACTCCCTAAACGCTTGAGGCACCACCACTCTCCTAGTGGCACCAGGTTTGGGATCTCTTGCCTCAGTATAAAGGAGTCCATCCTCCCAATAGACCCTGTGGAAGCCACTGACATCTCTCTTCTGCTCAGCAGCTTGCTGTCCCAGGCCTTCAAAAGTGGGACAAGTATTTTGTCCCTGGCACAGCTGTTCCCTTGTGGGTCCCCCTGGGCCCAAGAGCTCCACCTGGTAAGGTTGCAGCTCCATGGACTCAGTTCTCTCAGGGGATAGGACATCTTCCTAGGAAGAAAGGTCCTGTTTCATTTGCTGTACAGAGCCTGGTCCCCTAGTCCTCTTACCTTTTCTCTTAGAAGGTAGTGCCATCATTCCAGGTTCCCACATTTCTTTTTCACCTTGTGCTCTTGTTTTTACACACACCAGTTCAGGAATACCCAGCATGGCTGCATGGGTTTTGAGTTCTACCTCTGCCCATGCTGAGGACTCCAAATGATTCCCTAGCAAAAATTCTACTGGGGTCGCAGAAGAGACCACTACCTGTTTCAGGCCAGTAATCCCTACCCATTCTAAAGTCACCATAGCAATGGTATGGATTTCAGTTACATTATCAGCATTGGTAACTGGATATGTTTGTCCAGCCAAATACTGTCCTGGGGAAACCAGTTTCTCTGACACCATTGTGACACTGGCATCTGTACCCCTCAGGGCTTCTACTTTTGTCCCATTTATCAAGAGCTGCTACCTGTATATTTGCATGTTAGGCGGACAGGCAGCTAGTGTGGCCATATCCACCCCACCCTCAGAGACTAAAGTAGCCTCAGTGTGAACCTTGATTTGCTCTGGGCACATTGTTGATCCCACCTGGAAACTGGCTATTCTAGTACTAACTGGAGCAGTGCTAGTGGAACTTTTCTTGGGACAGGCCTTATCTCCATTCTGGTGCCCATGCTGTTTACAGTTGTGACACCAGACAACTTATCATTGAAGCAGTTACTTAACAGGTGTTCCTTCATAAACACATTATAAAGCCCATCATAGTCATGCACTCCAGTGCCAGTTATCCAACCAACTAGTGTTTTGACTGAGTAGTCAACAAAACCAACCCAGGACTGGCTTGAGGTTTTGTGAGCCCCCTGGACCTAATTTTGTACTCCTCCGTTGAGAATCCAAAGCTCTCTAGGGTAGCCTTCAAGAGGTCATAGGATTCTGGATCTTTACCAGAGAGTGTGAGGAGTCTATCCCTACAATTACCAGTGAACAGTTCCTAAAGGAGAGCTTCCCAGTGAGGTCTGTTTAACTTTCTGATTGCACAAACCCTCTCAAAAAGTGTGTACCATTTGGTGATATCAGCACCTTCCTCATATTTTGAGACAATCCCTTTGGGGATTTTTAGGATATCAGTATTCTCTCTGACCCTGTTTATGTTGCTGCCACCATTCTTTGGTGCTAACCCCATTTCTGCTCTCTCCCTTTCTATAGCTAGGAGTTGTTGCTCCAAAGCTAACCCTTTGGCCATCCTTGCTAAAAGGATGTCCTCTTCATTGAGGCTGCCTTCAATGTTCCCAGAAGAACTGGACTCCCCTGTAGAAGATCCAGATCCAGTGAGTTCTATCCTTGGAGACAAGGGTCTGGGGACTCTGGTTTACCTAGTTAGGTGAGGAGGGGGGAGATCATCCACCTCATCTCTAACATCTTCCCCTTCTGAGTGGTGGTCTTCCTCCTCAGTAGGGTGGTCCCTGGTGTACTCTATCTACCAAGAGCTCCTGGAGCTTGACCTTGGTATGGTTGGAACCAGTTCTAATTTTCCTTAGCTTACAGATGGTCCTTAACTCTGCCATCCCTAGATGGAGGTAAGGAGTGAGGTTGAGTTCCATCATTATTTCCTCTGAGCTACTCATTATACTCCTAAAGTTGGGATTACTTTTTAGAACTAAAAACGACTTCTAGTAACTAAATCGAAACTTTTACAAAACTTTTAAACTTAAAAAGAGATGCTAAGGGAACTTAACCAAGGCCCTAGCAGGACTTTTAGAAATGTAGAAAAATAGTCAGAATTCCAAAATCAGTTTTCTCAAGGCAAATTTGGAATTTAGTCATGTGATCAGGTATTGGTTAGTAGTCCAGCAAATGCAAAGTCGCAGACCCCACCGCTGATCCACCAATGTAGGAAGCTGGCTCTGTATATACTATATTAAAATGAGATATAGACCCTCATTACGATCCGGGTGGTCGTGATAAACTGGCGGTAATACCGCTGACAGGCTGGCGGTAAGTGCTGCCAAATTATGACCATGGCGGTGATATCTCTGATAGACAGCCAATGTACCACACCGAATGCCAGGGCGGAAACAACAGTCACCACGGCGATAGCCACCTACAGCCAGGAGGAAGACAAAGTACCGCCCACCATATTATGAGATGGCAAACCGCCACCTTTTCCAGGGCGGTACCAACGCCATCAAAAGCCTGGCGGAAACAGAGCTTAGAAGTGAAAGGACTCACCGTTGGAGACTCAGGGAAGACCCACGCTGCCATGGAACCAAAACTGCAAGTTTTCACAATTATCTTCTATGTTCTGCTCCACCTCGAACTCCGGCGAAGACGATGAGTGCAGCCACGTAGCACACATGGGAGGGTGGGAGGAAAACAAGAGTGAGACACACACACTGTACACACCCCAGACACACACACCATACACACAACCAGCTGCACTACAAAAAAGCAATTTATCCACGTAAATCAGCGGAATAATGCAAGGATAACAGGAATTGACTAAAGTGATTGTAATAAGATCAACATCAAATTAATAATTTGATTTGGCAATGCAACAGATATGTACAAATGTACAAAAAAGAGACACTGCCCAGTCCTCAGTTCACAGGGGCCACATGGCCACAGGGCAAAG
This sequence comes from Pleurodeles waltl, assembly GCF_031143425.1. Lineage (NCBI taxonomy): Eukaryota > Metazoa > Chordata > Amphibia > Caudata > Salamandridae > Pleurodeles > Pleurodeles waltl. Next base: position 75,682,292 of record NC_090451.1, on the reverse strand, counting down.
TCCAAGGCTCCACTAATTCTCTGCACCAATATGGAGAGAACACTGCAGGGGCAAAGGTCGGCAAATAGGCAGGCACCTCAGGGGGAGGGAGGGCATCTCAGCTGGATGCAGAAACAAGACCACTGGTTCTGGAGGGAACAACATGCCCGGTGCTTGGTCCTGGGGAGTGCAAGGCCACAGTCTCTGGAGTGGGTGAATACCCCACTGGATCTGGAGGGGGCAACATGCCCATTTATCTGTCCTGGGGAGTGCAAGGTCACAGTCTCTCAAGTGGGTGAATACCCCACTGGTTCTGGAGGGGGCAACATGCCCATTTCTGTGTCCTGGGGAGTGCAAGGCCACAGTCTCTCAGGTGGGTGACTTGCCCACTGGTTCTGGAGGGGGCAACATGCCCATTTCTCTGTCCTGGGGAGTGCAAGGCCACAGTCTCTCAGGTGGGTGAATTGGCCACTGGTTCTGGAGGGGGGCAACATGTCCATTTCTCAGTCCTGGGGAGTGCAGGGCCCCAGTCTCTCTGGTGGGTGACTTGCTCACTGGTTCTGGAAGGGGCAGCATGCCCTGTGCTTGGTCCTGGGGAGTGATGGGCCACAGTCTCTCAGGTGGGTGAATACCCCACTGGTTCTGGTAGGGGCAGGCAGCACAGCAGCCCATGGAGGCTGGATCATATGGTGTCTGCCGGCAGTGACGGCAGCACTGTGGTGGTGGTAGTGGGAGGCTCCCGTTCAGCCCCTGCACCCTCCAATGGCTGCACTGTGGTGGTGGTAGTAGGAGGCTCCTGCTCAGCCCCTGCACCTGCCGATGGCTGCACTGGGGTGGTGATGGTAGTGGGAGGCTCATGCTCAGCCCCTGCACCCTCCGATGGCTGCACTGTGGTGGTGGTGGTTGTGGGAGGCTCATGCTCAGCCCCTGCACTCACTGATAGCTGCACAACCACGACTGGCGGTGGGGGCTGTGTGACAGCTGCTGGTGCAGGCTCCTTTCGCTCCTTGCTGGCTGGTGCAGGCTCCTTCCCCTTTCTGCTGACTGGTGTAGGCTCCTTCCACTTTCTGCTGGCTGGTGCCGGCACCTTCTCCTTTTTTGATGGCTGGTGCAGGCTCCTTCCCCTTCTTGCTGGCTGGTGCATGCTCCTTCCCCTTCTTGCTGGCTGGTGCAGGCTCCTCCCCCTTTTTGCTGGCTGGTGCAGGCTCCTTCCCCTTTCTGCTGGTGGGTGCAGGCTCCTTCCCCTTTCTGCTGGCTGGTGCTGGCTCCTTCCTCTTCAGTATTGTGGCCAGCAATTCTTTCCACCACGAGTAGGTGCTGATGAAACTGGGCCAGTGGACTGTTTGGCTAAGGTGCTTGGCTGGGTTCTTGATACCCTGGCCATACGTGCAGGACGGGGGGAGAAGGGGTAGGGAAGAGGTCAATGGTGGAAAGGAAAAGCTTTTTAGGGCTATTGGGTTGGGAAGAGGGAGAAGAATTGGGAGTGGAGGATGAGGGGGTAGTTGTTGGAGATGTTTGTCTGCTGGATTTGGGTGCAGGTGCATAGGTTGTATGCTGTTGTGAGGTGGATGGCTGTTGGGTGACTGAGTGCTTGCATGTCTGACCTTTAGGAGGGGGGTCAGATACGGTGGGAGAGGACACAGGGGACATGTGCATGGATGTTGTGGAGGTGTCTGCCAGTGAGGTGTGTGTTCTGCTTGGTGTGGTGATGATGCTGCTAGTGGATGATGATGTAGTGCATGCAGGTGTGAGTGTGGACGTAACTTGGTGGGAGGTGAAGGAGGATGAGGGGGAGACAGTGGAAATAGTAGATGTTGTTGTGTCTGCAACTGAATGGTGTTTGTGTGAGTGCCTGTGGGACGAAGTATAGTGCTTGTGTTTGCCTGTGACACTCTTGGGTGTTGTCCTGTGTGCATGCTCGTCTGTCTGTGTGCTTGGGATGGGTTGGGATTGAGGAGAATAGGACTGGGAAGCGGAAGTTGGAGGGGGGACAGTTGGAACAGGGACAATGGCTACCATCATAGAAGAGGCCAGAATCTGGATCGATCTCTGTTGGGCTGCCAATCCAGTGTGAATTCCCTCCAGGAATGCATTAGATTGTTGCATCTGGGCTGCAAGCCCCTGGATGGCATTCACAATGGTTGACTGCCCTACTGAGATGGATCTCAGGAGGTGAGTAACCTCCTCACTCAGGGCAGCAGGGCTCAATGGGGCAGGGCCTGAGCTGCCTGGGGCAAAGGAGATGCCCACCCTCCTGGGTGAGCAGGCACAGGCAACTCGCTGAGGGGCTGCAGAGAGGGTGGTCCTGGTACGGGAGGTGGCGGCTGTACCTGTAGCTGGGGTGGTCACAGAAGTGTCCGTCACCACCAGGGAGCTCCCATCGGAAGAGGTATCAGAGGCTGTATTGTCCCCTACAGTCTCCGCTGTGGTGCTCCCCTTGCCCTCCGTCCCACTGGTGCCCTCAGCGTCAGTGGACTCTGCCTCCTGGGTCCTGTGAGATGCAGCTCCCTCCATCGCCGGTGCCTCTGCTCCTCCGCCAGAGTATGCTAATGCACATAAGGACAGGGTGACAAAACAAGAAAGGGGGGGAGAGAGACAAAGGATACACCTGGTCAATGACTGCACCAACACCACAGTTGGCATACACAGCACCCTCACACACAGGGAACAGGCCTACACACTATGAATTGCACTACCATTGATATTGTGAGCCACCAAGGCATGAGGGGGAGCACACACCGCCAACTGCAGCACACCTGGGACCCACGCAGCCCAGACCAGTAGTGGATGCTTACAAGCTAGGTGGGCAGTATTTCCCCTTCAGACCCTTAGCTACTAGAGGACCCATGCTGCTACGTCTGCCTGGCCTAGGGGCACCCACTAACACACACCCACCCCTCCAGCGGTTTCCTTCAATGATGGCCACTGTACTCACCCCCTTGTGGCTGCTGTGATGCCCTCAAGTGCCCATCCAGCTCAGGATAGGCCACCACCAGTATGCAGGCCATCAGTTGGGTCAGGGTTCAATGGGCACCCCTTCCTCGTTGGGAGGCCTTCCCCAGCTGGGCCTCCGCAGTCTTCTGTGCCCAGCGTCTCAGGTCCTCCGACCGTTTGCGACAGTGGGTGCTCCGCCTGCCATAGACCCCCAGGGTCCGCACCTCCTTGGCGATGGCATGCCATATACCCTTCTGTTGATGGACGCTGACCTGCAGAGGCAATACACACAGGAGAACACCATTAGACAAACAGCCCACCATACCCGTTTCCATCACTATTGGCACACACATAGCCCAGCACTAAGGGGGTCATTCTGACCCTGGCGGCCGGTGACCGCCAGGGTCACCGACCACGGGAGCACCGCCAACAGGCTGGCGGTGCTCCCGAGGGCATTCTGACCGCGGCGGTTCAGCCGCGGCCAGAAAGGGTAAACCGGCGGTCTCCCGCCGGTTTACTACTGCCCTTGTGAATCCTCCATGGCTGCGGAGCGCGCTCCGCAGCCATGGGGATTCTGACACCCCCTACCGCCATCCTGTTCCTGGCGGGTCTCCCGCCAGGAACAGGATGGCGGTAGGGGGTGCCGCGGGGCCCCTGGGGGCCCCTGCAGTGCCCATGCCCATGGCATGGGCACTGCAGGGGCCCCCGTAAGAGGGCCCCGCAAAGTATTTCAGTGTCTGCTAAGCAGACACTGAAATACGCGACGGGTGCAACTGCACCCGTCGCACCCCTGCAACTACGCCGGCTCAATTCTGAGCCGGCGTCCTCGTTGCAGGGGCATTTCCTCTGGGCCGGCGGGCGCTCTTTTGGAGAGCGCCCGCCGGCCCAGAGGAAATGTCTGAATGGCCGCCGCGGTCTTTTGACCGCGGTGCGGTCATTCAGCGGCGGTACCTTGGCGGACGGCCTCCGCCGTCCGCCAAGGTCAAAATGACCCCCTAAATGTGTACCCAGCTGTGATGGGTCTCTCCGATCCGAACCACACTCTCCCCGGACTTGTGCTGACACTGTCTCTCCCGCACCGGAAGTAACCCAGGATGGCGCCGCTAGCATTGGTTACCTGACAACAACGCGGGACTTGACGGGATTCAAAAGACGGCTTCCTCTCCTTTCCAACGAGAGCGCTGGGAATAGGAGCTGGAAGGCCCCGGAGTATGAGGACACAGAAGAACGGACGATTCAAGAGGCGCCAACACCAAAAACGAAGACGCTGCTCTTTGGAGGAGCAGAACATCGCCGGAGTCGGAACCGACGGAAATCCTTGAAGAAGATCGCTGACCCCGGGGAGCTTTGCGAAAGAGCTGCCACGCTTCAGGATGGGGTGCGGAACAAGGGGAAGCGGGTGGAAGGCGGGAGGTAAAAGAGAGGGCGGGGAAGGGAAAACAAAGGGGCACTGCACTGGGAGCACGGGGAGAAAAGGGGGAGAGATTGTGGGGAGAGACCCAAGACGTAAGAAGACACAGAAGAAAAGGGAGAGAGAGAGAGACAAAGACAGCGGAAATACCTTTATGCATACTAACAGATAACATTAATCAAAAGAGACGAAAGGGAAAAACAGGAAAGGAAGGAAGACTTTAGTATACAAACAACAGGAAAAGAAGAAAACAAAAACAGAGAGAAAAAAAAAAGACAGCGAGGAAAGAAATAGAACAGACCTCAGAGAGAACCAGGGAAGAATAAGAAAGTAAAGAAGAAAAGACAGGAGAAAGGTAAATATAGAAGAAAAAAAAAAAGAGAGAAGAAAGAAAAATTAAACCACAACCCCGCACTTACCAGATCTATTTTCTTCTCTTTCTACATGCTTCCCGCGAGGTCCTGGGAGGGAGAAAAGAAGAAGACGCGAGTTCATATCCAGAAGGAGAAGACGCCGAAACCTACCATAACATAACAACTATCTATGTCTGGACCCTATATACTGCCTATCAAACCAATAAATCAAACCTACTAAAGCAAAAACCCGCGCAGTCTGGTATCTAGAACAGCCATCCTCATACACCAGCCAAGAGGACATCCCTCCCCCCTTACACGATGCCTTCACACACACCTCCATAAATTCATGCCACATGTATCGTACACACAGTTTTTTTACTCACCTGTTGGTTTGGAGGCCCATGCAGCAGTCTGTACTGGGGTAGGACCCCATCCGCCAGTCACTCCAACTCCTCTGAAGTGAAGGCTGGGGCCCTTTCCCCGGTCACACGGGCCATAGTAGGTTCCAGACACAGGTCACAGCAGCCCATGCAGTGTAGGTCCTCTCCTATGGAAGGTCAGGAAACAAGTGAGGAATCAAATAGAAAATGGCGGTCACGTCCGCGGCGGTGCATACCGTCACTGCCGGTGTAGATCACCATTGGCCACTGTACCCCATTGGGCCCGATTTTAAACAATGATGAATTGCACAGCTGTTCCCAAATGCTTCCTGCCACAGGGCACAATGTCAGCGGCATTACCTCACTTCCACCTATCCCTCCACACAGGATAGGCGGATGCCATTTCAAGGGGACAGGCCTATGGAATTATGATGCGTCACAGGAGAAATAGGCACATACTAGACAAATCACACTTACCCACTACATGTTTACAGATTGCAGACTACTGTTGTGGCTCCATTGTTCAGTTTGTGAGAGCCTCCTTCTGGTGGACTTGGCTACACTGAAGGACAGGCACATAATACTCACCTATAGACTGGACAGGGCTACAATCACAGAGCTGTGCGCCCAATTGGAGCCTGACCTGATATCTGCTATCCGTCATCCGACTGGGATCCCCCCTCTTGTGCAAATGCTATCAGTTCTCCACTTCCTGGCAACTGGTTCTTTCCAAGTGACTGTGGGCTTGGCAGCAGGAATGTCACAGCCAATGTTCTCAATAGTGCTGACAAGAGTGTTGTCTGTCCTGATAAAAGACATGTGTAGCTACATTGCATTCCCCCAGGTTGAGGATTTGGCCACTGTGAAGGCTGAGTTTTATGCAATGGGACATATCCCCAATATAATTGGGGAGACTGACGGAACACATATTGCATTTGTCCCCTCTTGCCAGAAAGAACAAGTGTTCAGGAATCGTAAGAGTTTCCACTCTGTGAATGTGCAGATGGTGTGCTTGGCGGACCAGTATACCTCCCACGTCAATGCTAAGTATCCTGGGTCAGTGCATGATGCTTTTGTCCTGAGGAATAGCAGCATCCCAAATGTGATGGGCCAACTACAGAGGCACATGGTGTGGCTAATAGGTGAGCCCTGGTTCCCACCCAGTATATGTTGGTGTTTGGCTATGGCGTTGGCCATATAGGATAGTGTGTGGCTAAATGTTGTCCCTCAATATTTGCAGGTGACTGTGATTACCCAAACCTATCATAGCTGCTGACCCCTGTGAGGAATGCCAGAACAAGGGCAGAAGAACGTTATAATGAGGCATGTGGGTAAACCAGAAGGATAATTGAGAGAACCTTTGGCTTCCTGAAGGCCAGGTTCCGGTGCCTCCATCTAACAGGTGGATCCCTGTGCTACTCACCCAAGAAGGTCTGCCAGATAGTAGTGGCATGCTGCACAACCAGGCAGCAGTGGACCCTGTGGACAGTGAGGATGAGGAGGCAGAGGATGATGATGTGGATAACAGAACATCAGTAATCCGTCAGTACTTCCAATGACACATAGGTGAGACAGTGCAACATTACATTTCAATGACTTTGGTTGTATTCTGTGTGGCATTGGCATGCTGGTATTTCCCACTTCTATGCTCCCTTACCGTTCTCTCTGGCTATCGATTTTGCAGATGTTGGTGATTTGACAAATACTCCTGGTGTGATCACAACAGCCAACTACAGGTCATTCATTCTATACTCATTCTGTATACAGTTCATTTGCAATGGTTGTACCTGTTTCAATCAATACATATTTGAAATACATGACATACTCAAAATCGATTTGTATCAAAGGGTGTTTATTGAAGTGGTAATATATAGAGGGGAAAGTGCAATGGGATTGGGTGATGATGGAGGAAAGTCCAGGGTATTGTTCCAGTCTGTTCGTAGCACAGGTGCATTGTCCAAGGGGCCACAGGAAGGGGAGCAATGGCAGTTGAAGGTGGACAGAGTGACTGAGTAGGACACAAGGGGGACAATCAGGAGAGTCTCATTTCCTGGCGGTGGTCTTGGCAAGTGTCTCTGGCTTCTGTCTGGATTGCAGGGAACGTTTGCGGGGTGGTTCACCTTCTGCAGGGGGAGAGATGCTGGTGGCCTGTGAGTCCTGTGGCGGGGCCTCCTGGCCACTGGTGGCAGTGGAGGTGGAAGGCTGTTCAGATGACTGGCTAGTGGCAGGGGCCCGCTAGTGTGACATTGCCTCCCTTATAGTGTTGGCTATGTCTGTCAGCACCCCTGCTATGGAGATCACAGTATTGTTGATGGCCTGCAAGTCTTCCCTGATCCCCTGGTACTGTCCCTCCTGTCCCTGCACATTGTCTAGGATCCGGCCCATCATGTCCTTGGAATGTTGGTAGGCTCCCAGGATCTCAGAGAGTGCCTGCTGGAGAGTCGGTTCCCCGGTCCTGTGCTCCCCCAGGTGCACAGCAGTCCTCCCAGTGTCCCTGGTGGCCTGTGCCTCTGTCCCTGAACCGTGTGCCCACTGCCACTGACCCCAGGTCCCTGATTGTCTTGGGTGCAAGGTATGGCCTGGGGTCCCTGTACAGGTTGGCACACTGCTGATTGACGTGTCCTGGGGACAGAGGTTTGGGGACACTGGGTGGGTGCTGTGATGTTGGTTCCTGATGGGGGAGGCTCTGTGGTGGTATGTGACTGGGCTTGGGTAACATGCTGTCCAATGGTTCTTGATGGGCCAGGTAGATCATCCAGGTCCTGAAGACCTGAGTTTCTGTCATCTCTGTGGGCCTCTTCTGTTGGGGGACTGGATAGTGCTGGCACCTCCTCTCCAGTAACATTGGCTGGTGTACCTGTGGGGATGTATATGATGTATTATACCTCAGGTGTCTGACATTTGTACTTCTGTAGCTTCCCCTCTATGGTTGTTGTTCCCTTGCCAGATTTTGCTTGTGCATATTGGTGTATAGTGGTTATGGTAGTTTCCCTATGCTGGCCATGCTTTGGTGATAAGTGTCCGTGCAGGGCTGTGAGGGGTATCCATGCATTGGTTCAGCATGCAGGGCTTGGCATTGGGATTAGTGTGATGTGATGGTGGAGTGTGTGGGATGGAGTGGAGTGATGGGAGTGAGGGTGAGGGTGAGGGTGAGGGTATGTGATGGCATGCAGGTATGGGGGGTGATAACTGTTGAAAGTTGACTTACCAGAGTCCAGTCCTCCTCCGACTCATGACAGGCCCTCAGGATGCAGTATTGACAAGACTTGCTCCTCCCATCCTGTAAGCTGTGTGGGAGGAGGTGGGGGTCCACCGCCAGTCCTCCGGATAGCGAGCTGGTGTCTTGCTGCTATGGAATGTACCTTTCCCCATAGATTGTTCCACCTCTTCCTGATGTCGTCCCTTGTTCTGGGGTGTTGTCCCAAGTAGTTGACCCTGTCCACGATTCTCCACCATAGCTCCATCTTCCTGGTTATTGATATTTGCTGCACCTGTGCTCCAAATATCTGTGGGTCTACCCTGATAATTTCCTCCACCATGACCCTTAACTCTTCCTCAGTGAAACAGGGGTGCCTTTGTGGTGCCATGGGTGTTCTGTGAGGTGCGTTGGTGAGGGTGTGTTGGGTAATGTGTTGGGGTGTGTGAAGTGGGGTACGTGAGGGATGTATGGGTGTATGTGGTGTGTGCTAATGCTAATTAATGCTCTATTTGTGGTAGTGTGGTCGCGCAGTTAGGCTTATCAGAGAGTAGTGATAGACAATAAGAGAAACACACACTCAGGCCCTCATTACAACATTGGTGGTAAATCCCGCTTACCGCCGTGCAGAAGACCACCAACACACCGCCGTGGCATTTCGCTACAGCTATTACGACCCACAGCTCGGAATCCGCCAAAATCCAGACACCTACACAAGTCCGCCACACCAAAGGTCAGTGATAAACTGGCGATAACAAAATCTACACCGTCACGCCAACAGGAATACGCCCACACTATCATGACCCACGAATCCACGCGGCGGTCTTTCAACCACAGTATTCCATTGGCGGTACACACCGCCGCGCTCAAAATACACACACATTTTACAAAACACAACCACATTGGACAATTCGAAATACACACACCTGATACACATACACACACCACTCCTACACACTCAATACAATATAAAACACCCACCCACATCACCCACATCACCCACAAACCCTTATGACCAGAATTGCGATAGAAGGCCAGAGAGAGACACCACCATCAACAAACTAGCATCCACAGGCACTCAACACCATCACTCACACAACAACCACGCACCTCACACAACATACACAAACACATCCCCCCACACATAACAACACACACCACCTCACACATAACCCACACCACCCCATGGCACCGCAAAGACACCCCAGGTTTTCTGAGGAGGAGCTCAGGGTCATGGTGGAGGAAATCATCCGGGTAGAGCCACAGCTATTCGGATCACAGGTGCAGCACACCTCCATAGCTAGGAAGATGGAGCTATGGCTAAGAATCATGGACAGGGTCAACGCAGTGGGACAGCATCCAAGAACACGGGATGACATCAGGAAGAGGTGGAACGACCTACAGGGGAAGGTGCGTTCCGTGGTCTAAAGACACCACATTGCAGTTCAGAGGACTGGCAGCGGACCCCCACCTCCTCCCCCAGAACTAACAACATGGGAGGTGCAGGTCTTGGCTATACTGCATCATGAGGGCCTTGCAGGAGTACCAGGAGGAATGGACTCTGGTAAGTCAAATCTTTAACTACCATATCCCTCACCATACCTGCATGTTATCATATACCCCCACCCTCGCCCTCACCCCCATAACTCCAAATCCTCACATATGTCCCATTATCACAAACCACACATCCCAACACCAAGCGCTGCATGCAACAACAAAGCATGGACACCTATCACCAAAGCATGTCCACTACAGATACCCACACAGACCCCAAAACAATTATCAGACAAGGTCCTACACAAGAATGTAAGCACTGGGGTACAGGGTCACCCACCCATTGCACACCATGGCACTCACAGATCCAATAATCATGCCTTTACACCCCTGCATGACCCCTACCCAACGTCACCGGACAGGAAGTTTCAGACACGTCCACCACCCCCCCCCCCCACAGAAGTGCCCCACAGTGATGACAGCAGCTCTGTTCAACTGGATCTAGATGACCAGCCCGGCCCATCTGGGACCTCAGGACAGTCAGTTACCCTGACACAGTCACATGCCACCACAGAGCATCCCCCCTCAGGAAACACCAGCACAGCACCCACCCAGCGGGCCCATACCTCTGTCCCCAGGACATGTCAAGCAGCAGTGTGTCCACCACTACAGGGAACCCAGGCAAACCCACCACCCCAAGAACAGCAGGGACCTGGGGGCAGTGGGCACAGTGTTCAGGGGACAGAGGCCCAAGAAAACCGGGGAACTGGGAGGTCTGCTGTGCGACAGGGGGAGGACAGGCCCAGGGAACCCAGTCTCCACAAGGCCATCTCCAACATCATTGGAGCGTACCATCATTCCCAGGAGACGATGGCAACGGTACTGGCCAAGTTTCAGGAGACCCAGTGGCTGTAGGAGGAACAGTATCTGGGGTTCGGGGAGGAACTCAAGTCCATCAACACCACCCTGGGCACCATTGTAGGGGTGCTGAAGGACCTTGTGAACACCAGGAGGGACACTGTGGCACAACAAGGGGACCCTGACACTAGCCTGGATGATGAACTGCCAACCACCTCCACCGGTGCTAGTGGACAGGAGGCACCGCCACAGGACCACGACACCAGCACCCCACCCCCTGCAGATGGAGAACCACCCCGCAAGCGGTCCCTGAGATCCAGGACAAAGACAGAGAACAATGCCAAGACCCCGCCAAGAAATGAGACCACCCGGAATGTCATCCTTCTGTCCCACTTTGTCACTCTGTCCATCCTTAAACTGCCCTAGCTCCACTTCCTATGCACCTTTGGACAATGCACCTGTGAGACAAATAACTGGACTCTGCCATGGACATTCCTCCACCATCACCCCTGACCATTTTACAACCCCCTCAACTATTTAGCACTTAAATAAACATCCTTGAATCACAAAACAATCTGGAGTCAGTCTGTGCTTTCACAAATGTGCATTTGCAATAACTGAGGAAAATAGCAATGTCCATTCTATTGTCAACATACCTATGTCACACAGCTCTAGTCCATGAGGTAACATAGCAGAGGTCACACAGTGGGAGCCACATCTGTGAAATGGAAAGGCAAAGTGACAATTCAGGGTCCATACAATGGGTGAAAGTGACAAACAGAGGATAGGTCTAACAATTTAATCAGATGTAGGAGGCAGTGATATCTTCTTACCTGTGTCTCACTGGAAGTATTGCTGGATCACGTTTTTTCTGTTGTCTATGTTCTCTTCTTCTGTCTCCTCTTCTTCACTGTCCACAGGCTCCACAGCTGCCACAAAACCTCCTTCTGGACCATCCTCCTGCAGAAAAGGCACCTGTTGTCGTAAAGCCAAGTTGTGCAGCATACAGCAGGCCACGATGATCTGGCACACCTTCTTTGGTGAGTAGTATAGGGAACCACCTGTCATATGGAGGCACCGGCATCTGGCTTTCAGGAGGCCGAAGGTCCTTTTTATCACTCTCCTAGTTCGCCCATGTGCCTCATTGTAGCGTTCCTCTGCCCTTGTCCTGGGATTTCTCACTGGGGTCAGTAGCCATGACAGGTTGGGGTAACCAGAGTCACCTGCAAATGTCGAGGGAAATCTGTTAGACACACACTAACCCTTAGGGACAACCCCAAACCCAGACAACTATTCACAGGGTATAGGGTCCTTATCCTCACCTATTAGCCACACACTCTGCCTCTGGACTTGCTCCATCACATAAGAGATGCTGCTATTCCTCAGAATGTAAGCGTCATGCACTGAGCCAGTAAACTTGACGTTCACATGGGAGATGTACTGGTCGGCCAAACACACCATCTGCACATTCATTGAATGGTAGCTCTTCCGGTTTCTGTACACCTGTTCACTCCTGCGGGGGGGGGGTCCAAGGCCACATGTGTCCCATCAATGGCACCTATGATGTTGGGGATATGTCACAGGCCATAGAAGTCACCTTTCACTGTAGGCAAATCCTCCACCCTGGGAAACACGATGTAGCTGCGCATCTGTTTCAGCAGGGCAAACAACACTCTGGACAACACGTTGGAGAACATAGGCTGGGACATCCCTGATGCTATGGCCACTGTTGCTTGAAAAGACCCACTTGCCAGGAAATGGAGTACTGACAGGACCTGCACTAGAGGGGGGATTCCTGTGGGATGGCGGATAGCTGACATCAGGTCTGGCTCCAACTGGGCACACAGTTCCTGGATTGTGGCACAATCAAGTCTGTAGGTGACTATTACATGTCTCTCTTCCATTGTCGACAGGTCCACCAGCGGACTGTACACCGGAGGATGCCGCCATCTCCTCACCTGCCCCAGCGGACGTGCCCTATGGAGGAGAACAGCGAGCACAGAGTCAGCCAACACTGAGGTAGTAAAAAAAACATTTTATTGCACACATTTGTCAATACGCTATGTGCCTGTCTCTGTGTATATGCAAGGCCTATATATATGTGACGCATTAAACATTAATGCTATGTGGCCCCCTGAAATGGCGGCTGCCTGACCTGTAATGTGGGACAAGGGGATATGAGGTAACTGCGCTGGTGTTCTACACCGTTGCGGTAGGCGGTCGAAGACCGCAGCGCAATTCTGCATTGGTTAACATTGGGCCCTACGGGTTCCAGGAGCCAATGACGATGTACGCCAGCAGTGACGGTACGCACCACCACGGACGTGACTGCCATTTTCTGTCTGTTCACTCACTTGATACCTGATCTTCGACAGGAGAGGACCTACACTGCAAGTGCTGCTGTGACCTCAGTCTGGAAGCGACGATGGCTCATGTGTCTGGGGATAGGGCCCCTCCCTTCACATCGGAGGAGTTGGAGAAACTAGTGGATGGGGTCCTCCCCCAGTACACAATACTCTACGGTCCTCCAGACAACCAGGTGAGTACACTGTGAGAATGCTGTATGGGCAATGCCTGTTTGGAGTGGTGTGGGTGGAAGATACAGGGGGAGATGAGGCCTGCATGATCGGACGGTGAGTGTATGTGCATCAGGGCAAGGGTGGGAACGTGAGACAATGACTGTGACGTCCAGACGGTTAAAGTTTTACCTTTTCCACTGTACTATTCCTCTAGGTCAGCGCCCACCAGAAGAAGGATATTTGGTGTGCCATCGCCAAGTACGTCCGGACCCTGGGGGTCCACCACAGACGGAGCACCCACTGCCGTAAAAGATGCAAGGACATTTGCCGCTGAAGCAAGAAGACGGCAGAGGTCTAGCTGGGGTTGGCCTCCCAACGTGGGAGGTGTGCCTGTCGCACCATGACCCCCCTGATGTTCCGGATCCTGGCGGTGGCATATCCGGAGTTGGATGGGCGCTTGAGGGCATCACAGCAGCCACAAGGGGGTGAGTACCGTCACATCCATCTGACTCTGCACGCATTGGAGGTGTCTGGGTGGGGGAGCTGGGCAGTGGGTTCCCCTGGGCTAGGGCGAGCTTTGTAGGCAAGGACCCTTTGTGAGGCAGGCTAAGTGGCACCCCATCCCCACCAGTGGTAAGAGCCGTCTACACCTAGTCAGGCTCCTGTGACTTCCATGTGTGCAGCAATCGGGCATAGGCCATGTACCCCTGTAGGAGGCTGGCCTGGCTTGTAGTGGGTACCAGAGGTACTTACACCTTGTGCCAGGTCCAGTTATCCCTTACTAGTGTAGAAGAGGTGTTTCTAGTAGCTTAGGCTGATAGCAGGTAGCTATAGCAGAGCAGCTTAGGCTGAACTAGGAGACATGCAAAGCTCCTACTATACCACTGGTGTCATATGCACAATATCATATATAAGAAAACACAATACACAGATATACTAAAAATATGTACACAATACCAAAAATATGCAGTAAGAGCAAAAGGAAGTAATGCAAGCAGTGTAAAGTTACAATAGATTGCAATAGGAGCACATAGGTATAGGGGCAACACAAACCATATACTCCAAAAGTGGAATGCGAACCACGAATGGACCCCAAACCTATGTGAGTTTGTAGAGGGTCACTGGGACTGTAAGAAAACAGTGAGGGTTAGAAAAATAGCCCACCCCAAGACTCTGTAAGGTAGGTGTAAAGTGCACCTACAACCCCCAGAGAGCACAGAAGTTGTGATAGGGGGATTCTGCAAGGAAAACCAACACCAGCAAAGCAACAACAGTGGATTTCCGGGCCTGAGTACCTGTAAGACAAGGGGACCAAGTCCAGGAGTCGCGACAGTGTCGAGAGTGGGCAGATGCCCAGGAAATGCCAGCTGAGGGTGCAAAGGAGCTGCCACCGGATGGAAGAAGCTTGGTGTTTTGCAAGAACGAAGAGGACTAGGAACTTCCCCTTTGGAGAATGGATGTCCCACGTCGTGAAGAAGCTTGCAGAGGTGTTCCCACACAGAAAGACCACAAACAAGCCTTGCTAGCTGCAAGGGTCGCGGTTAGGGTTTTTGGATGCTGCTGTGGCCCAGGAGGGACCAGGATGTTGCCACTTGGATGAGGAGACAGAGGGGGCGCCCAGCAAGTCAGGGAGCCCTCACAGAAGCAGGCAGCACCCGCAGAAGTACCGGATCAGGCACTTAGAAGAGGAGTGAACCGGAGTCCACCCGAAGTCAGAAAAGGGAGTCCCACAACGCCGGAGGACAACTCAGAAGGTTGTGCACTGCAGGTTAGAGTGTCGGGGACCCAGGCTTGGCTGTGCACAAAGGAAATCCTGGAAGAGTGCACAGGAGCCGGAGCAGCTGCAAATCACGCAGTACCCAGCAATGCAGTCTAGCGTGGGGAGGCAAGGACTTACCTCCACCAAACTTGGACTGAAGAGTCACTGGACTGTGGGAGTCACTTGGACAGAGTTGCTGAGTTCCAGGGACCACGCTCGTCGTGCTGAGAGGGGACCCAGAGGACCGGTGATGCAGTCTTTTGTTGCCTGCGGTTGCAGGGGGAAGATTCCGTCACCCATGGGAGATTTCTTCAGAGCTCCTGGTGCAAGAAGGAGGCAGGCTACCCCCAGAGCATGCGCCACCAGGAAACAGTCGAGAAAGCCGGAAGGATGAAGAGATACAAGGTTGCAGTAGTCGTCTTTGCTACTTTGTTGCGGTTTTGCAGGCGTCCTGAGCAGTCAGCGGTCGATCCTTTGGCAGAAGGTGAAGAGGGAGATGCAGAGGAACTCTGGAGAGCTCTTGCATTCGGTATCTGAAGAATTCCCCAAAGCAGAGACTCTAAATAGCCAGAAAAGGAGGTTTGGCTACCTAGGAAGGAGGATAGGCTAGTAAGAAAGGTAAGAGCCTATCAGAAGGAGTCTCTGACGTCACCTGATGGCACTGGCCACTCAGAGCAGTCCAGTGTGCCAGCAACACCTCTGTTTCCAAGATGGCAGAGGTCTGGGGCACACTGGAGGAGCACTGGGCAACTCCCCTGGGAGGTGCAGGTCAGGGGAGTGGTCACTCCCCTTTCCTTTGTCCAGTTTCACGCCAGAGCAGGGCTGGGGGATCCCTAAACCGGTGTAGACTGGCTTATACAGAGATGGGCAGCATCTGTGCCCATCAAAGCATTTCCAGAGGCTGGGGGAGGCTACTCCTCCCCAGCCTTCACACCTATTTCCAAAGGGAGAGGGTGTTACACCCTCTCTCAGAGGAAATCCTTTGTTCTGCCTTCCTGGGCCAGGGCTGCCTGGACCCCAGGAGGGCCGAAACCTGTCTGAGGGGTTGGCAGCAGCAGCAGCTGTAGTGGAGACCCCGGAAAGGCAGTTTGGCAGTACCCGGGTTCTGTGCTAGAGACCCGGGGGATCATGGAATTGTCTCCCCAATGCCAGAATGGCATTGGGGTGACAATTCCATGATCTTAGACATGTTACATGGCCATGTTCGGAGTTACCATTGTGACGCTATACATAGGTAGTGACCTATGTATAGTGCACGCGTGAAATGGTGTCCCCGTTGCCCTGAACAATGTGGGGACACCTTGGCTAGTGCCAGGGTGCCCACACACTAAGTAACTTTGCACCCAACCTTCACCAGGTGAAGGTTAGACATATAGGTGACTTATAAGTTACTTAAGTGCAGTGGTAAATGGCTGTGAAATAACGTGGACGTTATTTCACTCAGGCTGCACTGGCAGGCCTGTGTAAGAATTGTCAAATCTCCCTATGGGTTCCAAAAGAAATGCTGCAGCCCATAGGGATCTCCTGGAACACCAATACCCTCTGTACCTCAGTACCATATACTAGGGAATTATAAGGGTGTTCCAGTATGCCAATGTGAATTGGTGAAATTGGTCACTAGCCTGTTAGTGACAATTTGGAAAGCAGAGAGAGCATAACCACTGAGGTTCTGGTTAGCAGAGCCTCGGTGAGACAGTTAGGCATCACACAGGGAACACATACATATAGGCCACAAACTTATGAGCACTGGAGTCCTGGCTAGCAGGGTCCCAGTGACACATAATAAACATACTGACAACATAGGGGTTTCACTATGAGCACTGGGCCCTGGCTAGCAGGATCCCAGTGAGACAGTGAAAACACCCTGACATATACTCACAAACAGGCCAAAAGTGGGGGTAACAAGGCTAGAAAGAGGCTACTTTCTCACACAACCCCCCCCTCCAAACGAAGGACAATAAGGCTAACCTTGGCCAGTTGAGACTTTATTGTCTAAGTGGTGATAAGTGGAGAGTAGCTCTGCAATGGACTGGTTACTCCCTTTATCATCCACTATATGGTTACTTCCCTGTGGGGATGTAAACCACCCTGTTTGAAGTTTTTTAGCTAACCAACAATGTGAAGATATATTTTCAGAGTTTCTATCAGTAAGTTTTAATTTAGAACAGTGGGAACTATCCACTGGACCTATTTCTAGTGATGAGAATGCCAGACAGGGATGCTGTCTCAGTAAAGCCATATCTGGGCAAACATTTTGTCCATATGGCTGTAAGAGAGAACAGGGATGCTGTTTCTCTTGAGTTGGAGCACGGCAGGGATGCTGTCCTATGAGCTCCACACTAGGGCAGGGCTGCTGTCCTAAGTGTTGTGAGGCAGTGCAGGGTTTCTGCACTAAAGTTTCTCTGGGAGGGTTGGAGGGATGCTCCATGTTAACTAAAATGGTGCTCTTTTTCTCACCAATATTAGTTATCCCACAGAGAGGTACTTCTACCTCAGGGAGTACAGCTATGCCAGCTGATGATTCCCTTGGTACAGGTGCCACCCTAGGAGAAGTTTCTCCCACCACAGGAATGGTATCCTGAATGGCAGGGTGGTTAAGGAGATACTGTGATACCCTTTTTACCTGTTGTTGGAGAGGGATCCTGAGTTTTCAGGCCTTTTTCTCTCCTTTGCTTTTTCATTTCAGTAGAAATGAGAGGGAACAATTCCTCAGGGATACCCAGCATGGCTGCATGGGTATAAACCTCTACCTCAGCCCAACCTGAGGTCTCTAGGTCATTACCTAAGAGACAGTCTACAGGTAAGCTAGGTGACACTACCACCTGCTTAGGGCCAGTAACTCCACCCCAACTAAGCTGAACTATAGCTAAGGGAAGAAACTTAGTGGAGTTATGGACATCAATAATCTTGTACTGTTGTCCAATGATGTGTTGTTCAGGAGGCACTAGGTTTTCAGTCACCAAAGTGATACTGGCACCTGTGTCCCTGTAGGCCTGGGCCTCAACACCATTTATTGAAACTGTCTGCCTGTACTTATCCATTGTAAGGGGACAAGCAGCCAGTGTGGCAAGGCCAATGCCACTAGGTGTGACAGAAACTGTCTTGGGACTGACTACCCCAGTTTCTATGATGGACCCATAAGTGAACCCAACTACACCCTTAGTTTGACTGTTGCCAGCAGTCCCACCACTATTACCACTACTGCTAGGGGCACTAGAGTTTGATGTATTAGTGGTGGTAGGCTCAGGGGGTTTACCTGGACAGGACTTATCCCCTGGCCTATGGCCTTTATTTCTACACACAAAGCACCAAGGCTTTTTAATGTGTGTATGTTGTGAAGAAGAGGAAGAATTTGATTTATCCCCATCCCCTGAAGAGTGTTTAGGATTTGAAGAAGGATCTTTGGTTTTATCCTTATCCCCATGCTTATCCTGAGATTTCTCACCATCTTTCTTCTTGCCATCCTTGTCACCCCCTGTATGAACTTTTCTGTTCACTCTTGTTCTGACCCATTTGTCTGCCTTCTTTCCCAATTCTTGGGGAGAGGTCAGATCTGAGTCCACTAGATATTGGTGTAACAAGTCAGACACACAGTTATTCAGAATATGCTCTCTCAGAATAAGATTATAAAGGCTTTCATAGTCAGAAACTTTACTGCCATGTAACCACCCCTCCAAGGCCTTCACTGAACATTCAACAAAGTCTATCCAGTCTCGTGAGGACTCTTTTCTGGTGTCTCTGAACTTAATCCTGTATTGTTCAGTGGTTAAGCCAAATCCATCCAAGAGTGCATCCTTCAAAACTGCAAAATTATTGGCATCACTTTCTCTCACAGTAAGGAGCCTATCCCTACCCTTTCCATTGAAAGATAGCCATAGGATAGCAGTCCACTGCTTTTGAGGGACCCTCTGTAACATACAGGCCCTCTCAAGTGCAGCAAACCACTTGTTAATGTCATCCCCCTCCTTGTAAGGGGGAACTATATTGTACAGATTCCTGGAATCATGCTCTCTAACAGGATTACTATCAGGAATACTGCTGCTGCCACCATGGGGTCCAAACCCCAACCTCTGTCTCTCCTTTTCCAGATCTAGGGATTCCCTGTCTAGAGCCAGCTGTTGCTGTTTAAGCTTCAGTCTGGTCTCTTCCACTCTCAACTTGTTGAGTTCCCTTTCTAACATTTTGTCTTCAGGGCGGGTGGGCTGGGAATGCTTGGACATAGAAGATATATTGGATTCAACAGAGGGAGACCTGCCCCTAACAGCTTGCACTCTAACAACCTGGTTTTCAGGAACAAAAACATCCCTACTATGATGGGAGCTTCTATTACTACCATCATTGCTATGTGGTCTGCTAAGGGGCAGATTAGGAAGAGAACCCTGTACACCTCCCTCAAGGTGCTCCCCTGAGTCAGAGTGTGAGCTATCTACTACCTTCTCAGATGAAGTGCCACCCTGGGACTTATCATTCTCAATGAGCATGTTAGACAGAAATTCTCTAGAAGGGTTCTTTCCTACCACTAAACCTCTATCAATGCAGAGACTCCTTAGGCTCTTAAAGTTAAGATTGTCATATGTTGTATTGACCATTTTAAGAGAAGTACCTACATCAGACACAATAGAAGAAGGTTTAGGGACAGAGAGAAGAGAGAAAAAGTTTCAGGTCTTTTTAAAGAACAAGAAAAAAAACTTGTTCAAACTTTTTGAAACGTAGAAAGTTTAGGAGTACTTTTCAGCACTTAGCAGAAAGTTTAAGAGAAGAAAAGCAAAACTTTTTGGTTAGGTGTACATACACTGAACTTGTTTTGCATATTTTTCTCTTATGAAAAGTACAATATGACAAAGTTGTAAGTAGTTACAAGTACTTATCCCACCGCTGCCACCAATGTAGGAGGCTGGCCTGGCTTGTAGTGGGTACCAGAGGTACTTACACCTTGTGCCAGGTCCAGTTATCCCTTATTAGTGTAGAAGAGGTGTTTCTAGCAGCTTAGGCGGATAGAAGGTAGCTATAGCAGAGCAGCTTAGGCTGAACTAGGAGACTTGCAAAGCTCCTACTATACCACTGGTGTCATATGCACAATATCATCAGAAAACACAATACACAGATATACTAAAAATAAAGGTACTTTATTTTTATGACATTATGCCAAAAGTATCTCAGTGAGTACCCTCAGTATGAGGATGCCAAATATACACAAGATATATGTACACAATACCAAAAATATGCAGTAATAGCAAAAGGAAGTAATGCAAGCAGTGTAAAGTTACAATAGATTGCAATAGGAGCACATAGGTATAGGGGCAACACAAACCATATACTCCAAAAGTGGAATGTGAACCACAAATGGACCCCAAACCTATGTGAGCTTGTAGAGCAGAGGTCTTCAATCTGGGGGTCGCGACCCCCAGGGGGGACGTGGAGTCCTGGAAAGGGGGTCGCTCATTCCCCGCGATCCTCAAAATGCCTCAGCTGAACTTTTGAGTCTCCTGTGCTGTGAAAGCCGCACAGACAGTTAAGGAGGCCTTCCCAGGGCGTCTGCTTCCTGAATAAAATGCAAATGTGCTCTACGAGCTCATCTGCAAATGTAAAGGGTGCTTGGGAGCAGCTTTAAATGATCGAATCACTCAAAGCTTTGCGACAACAAATATTTATTGAGGGTAGTGCAAAGAGTTAACAACTGCGCTGTGAAGTGCGTGCTTTTAATTGTCATTGTATTTCCACAGTGCTTACTTCACCTTGAGGTGTTGAAGGGACAGCTATTAAAAAAAAAAGGTATTGCATATCCTCTGATATTACTTAAATCTACATTTTGGAACCACAGTTTTAGCTTAAACCTTTTTGTAGTGGCCTATCTTATACTGTGTGTAATGCAAATATAAAATAATGCCTTACATATTTACAGTGCTTTCTGACACAGGCTGTGACCTCGTGGCACTAAAAATACAGAAGTCACTATTCTCAACTGCACTAACCAAGATTTAGTTCTGTCGCTCTCTGGTTACATGCAGACCTCTGCAGTGCATTAACTAATATAGGTTTCATAATGCACTACAGTTCATTTACCAATGAGTAACAACTTTCTTTTATTTATTTTTCATTTAAGCTGGCTGTTATTTTATATGTAGCTACCTGACAGTGAAAGACCTAAAAAAAACGTAGAGAATATTTTGGGTTTGTTTATGAGAGGCTTGCGCTGCTGGAGCATCACTTTTTTTGACGCTCCAGCGGTGCAAGCCTCTCAATCATACCTATGAGGTGACGCAAAGCCTCCCTGAGTGGCTTTGAATGGCATTGTAGATACGGAGAAAAGCAAAGCAGCGCAAGCTGCTGCATTGCCTTACTTTGCGTCGAGGAGGCGTTCCATGGGAGTAGTGGTGGGTGTTCCCATGTGTACTGCCATTTGATAAAGTTTGTTTTGACCAATGACTTTGTGTTTCACCACTGCGCATATTGGTTGCTCAATGTTCACCAGTAGCACATGATATGTTTTGTTCAGTTGAGCTGCCTATGGGCTTTGACATGGCATTAGCCATTACTTTCTGTATTCAGTTTAGCCGCCTATGGGCTTTGACATTGCATTAGTCTGTATTCTGCCTATTGGCTTTGACATGGCATTGGCCATTACTTTCTGTATTCAGTTTAGCCGCCTATGGGCTTTGACATTGCATTAGCCATTACATTCTGTATTCTGCCTATTGGCTTTGACATGATGTATTCAGTTTAGCTGCCTATTGACTTTGACATGCTATTAGACATTGCAGTTGAGAATCCAAGCTGTATTTTTCCAAGCTGTGTTTTTGTACCAGATGAACCAAGATGTTTTGCTCTCACAGTAGACTAGACCTGATAAGAGAGGGTACATGGGCGTTGTTTTTCCTCGCTTGAGCTTGGGAACAGGAGTAGTCTTGGAGACCTGGCCAGTCTCCAAAAGGCTTGCTCAGTTTCCCAGGTCTGAGAGGAGGGGGCACACCTTTGTAACGAATGTAACAGGCTGCAGAGAGTGAGATTCGAATCTGCCGGACCTCGTGCTGGAGCTTGGCGCCAGCTGCCAGCATCCCGTGTGGGTAGATGAAACTCTTTCTCGCGGCTGACAGGGGTCATCAGCTTGCAGACCTTAGAAAGATGTAGCTGTAAATAGTTCCTACACGGTGAAGTATTTGTTTTGCTTTGCATTCAATATCTTATAAATATAACCTGCTGTGTATATTGCAAACTGATATATTTTGTTTGATTAACGCGGACTGGAAAGCTACTAATTCGTCATTCATATAACAACAATAAAAGTCTTCTTTGACCTCAGAAGTGCATTTCTGTTGTGTTATGTTAGTGCTTAGAAACTAAATAAGAGGAAAGCACTACAATTGGTACCTGGAGTCGTGGGGTCGGTCATTAAGAGGTGATTAAGAGGGTTTGACGAGTTAGTAGATTTCTAAGTGCACACTTTAAAAGTGTAATTGTTTTTTTGTTGTTTGGAGAATTACAGAAATTGTTCTGTTTGGAGAATCACAGTAGCACGGCAGACCATGTCTGAGAATACATGTGTTGATGAACTGCCTGATGGTGCTAAGAAAAACTGTGAATTGTTTTCTGTTTGGGGAATTACAGAAGAAAATGCATGTGTAGCTAAAATGCCTGATGTAGAAAATGTGTCTTTTGGAAGTAATGATGACAGAAAGGTCTGGATACCTTTATCTGCTTACAGAGAAATGCAGGAGAAATGTAGGAAGTTGGAACATGAAAATAGGAATTTACGTGAGCAAATGTGCCCGACTGAAAGTTATAAAAGGGCTGTTTTTGAAGAATCTTTCTTGTCCCATTCCAGTAATGAGGGGGTTAAGACAGCTCCGAGCTGCACTGAGTTTCCGTGTGAGCCAGGGTTTTTGGCAGCCAAAATGCATTCCTTAACTGATAACACGGACGAGAGAGCTCAGAATGTGACCGTTGCAAAATGCACAAGTAAAACGAAAGATTTTAGAGCAAGAGACGACTTTCATTAGCTTGTTTGATTTTTGGAAAAAGAATAGCTCTCATTTGAGTGAATTCCTAACACTTTTGTATATGGTCACTGTGAAAAATAATATGCAGCTGCGCGCGTGTGATTTGGCAAATGAAATAATGCAGACTTTAGGTTTCTGCGCAGTGCAAGAAGGAAATACTTATGTACATTTAAATCAAGAACAAGGAAAGAAAATAGTGCCCCTAGCTAGAATCATACAATGGATCTGGTACTTGCAAGACAGGGCTAGAGTACCACAGATAAAAGAATTACCGATGAAATTGTGTGCACCATTTGAATTCGTGTCTACTGAAGATAAAAAGCATGTTTGTTTTACTAATGATTCATTGACTGAAATGTTGCTTTCTGGCACAGTAGAAGGAATGGAGTTGTATAATGTGTGTCAGATTTTAAAGCAAGAGCTACGTGAGATGTGTCATTTTTATGCTGATTTTTGGTTCTTTGATAATGTTTTAGCCACATGGTTTGTACCTAACTGGTTCAATTACCTTGCAGATGTTAATGAGAAAAATTCAGAGAGAGAAGTGTTCACCCAGAATTCTGCCTTAGTGGGGATGGCTAAGTGGGTGCCCCAGAAATGTGAACAGCTGAGAGAAAAAGCCACTTACAGGTGGGCAGAGATGAGAGAGATGCACATTCCCCTAGATTTGATAAAAACTGTGCAGCACGCACAAAAGCAATCTGTCATGCAAGCAGTCACAGAGCAGTTGGGGAGAGGAAAGTTACCAGAACAGAAATGGCAAATTGATCAGATTTTAGGGAGAGTGATTGCTGCAAATTACCAAGGAAAAATCGAAATTATGCTGATACCTAGAAAGGAATCTGATTCATTTATACAAATTGGAGACAGAATGTCCCAACTTGGCAGAAATGCAGTAAATGGAGGTTTGGTAAAGAATGAGTCTGCCCCAGCCCTTCTGACAGTGCAAGAAAAGGGAAGCTGTGGGGCAGCAGATAAAAACCTCAGTACTGATGTGTGGGCTGAAGCCCTAAGTGATCCTCCAGAACCTGCAGAAATTATAACAAAGGGCCCCAAAAACGTCCTGCTGATTATAAAACAGGGAAAGAAAGAGGAAGGGTACATTTTAAATGAAAAATGTTATTTGCAAGAAAAGTCATACTTGTTTCTTTTGCAGATCCTACCACGTGTCGCCACTGTCCCTGAGTGCGCTGTGTGGTCCCCCTTCCGGTGTGTGCGTGTGGGGTCGGGGAAGGGACCGAATCCCCAACCTGAACCTGGCTGAGTAAAGTGCCAGCACCATGGATCCATTTTGCGCAAACTGCGCCTTCAGTTCAAGTTCAACTTGTTTGCTGTGTTTTTTTTTTTTTTTGCCCTCTCGTATGGAACTCTGACTTTTGCTTATCTTCCAGCAAACCTTTCAGGTGGACCGTGCACCTTTACATGAGCAGAACTCATGCCACATCAAATTGCTAACACTGTTGAATTAGAGACTCATTCAGAGTACAAATTGCCCAGTCTTTTCTATGTAGATGTATCTGATGTGAAAGGTTATGAAATCAATGTGTTAATTCACTTCTATTGCTTCACAGGGATTGCTTTGATCATTCAAATCTGACTTACTGATAATGTTTTTTTTGTGCTGATGTTTTTTTTGTTTTTTGTTTTTGTTTGAAACAAGAGATATGTGAAACAAAAATTCATTGGTCAAAGGGCGGAATGTACTGCCATTTGATAAAGTTTGTTTTGACCAATGACTTTGTGTTTCACCACTGCGCATATTGGTTGCTCAATGTTCACCAGTAGCACATGATATGTTTTGTTCAGTTGAGCTGCCTATGGGCTTTGACATGGCATTAGCCATTACTTTCTGTATTCAGTTTAGCCGCCTATGGGCTTTGACATTGCATTAGTCTGTATTCTGCCTATTGGCTTTGACATGGCATTGGCCATTACTTTCTGTATTCAGTTTAGCCGCCTATGGGCTTTGACATTGCATTAGCCATTACATTCTGTATTCTGCCTATTGGCTTTGACATGATGTATTCAGTTTAGCTGCCTATTGACTTTGACATGCTATTAGACATTGCAGTTGAGAATCCAAGCTGTATTTTTCCAAGCTGTGTTTTTGTACCAGATGAACCAAGATGTTTTGCTCTCACAGTAGACTAGACCTGATAAGAGAGGGTACATGGGCGTTGTTTTTCCTCGCTTGAGCTTGGGAACAGGAGTAGTCTTGGAGACCTGGCCAGTCTCCAAAAGGCTTGCTAAGTTTCCCAGGTCTGAGAGGAGGGGGCACACCTTTGTAACGAATGTAACAGGCTGCAGAGAGTGAGATTCGAATCTGCCGGACCTCGTGCTGGAGCTTGGCGCCAGCTGCCAGCATCCCGTGTGGGTAGATGAAACTCTTTCTCGCGGCTGACAGGGGTCATCAGCTTGCAGACCTTAGAAAGATGTAGCTGTAAATAGTTCCTACACGGTGAAGTATTTGTTTTGCTTTGCATTCAATATCTTATAAATATAACCTGCTGTGTATATTGCAAACTGATATATTTTGTTTGATTAACGCGGACTGGAAAGCTACTAATTCGTCATTCATATAACAACAATAAAAGTCTTCTTTGACCTCAGAAGTGCATTTCTGTTGTGTTATGTTAGTGCTTAGAAACTAAATAAGAGGAAAGCACTACACCATGCAACACACAAAAACCTTACGCCCCCCCAGAGCAGGCATAATGAGGAGAAATGTTTTCATTTCTCCTTGTTTTTTTCCTCTTTCCATATGTGTTGCTATCTGCCGCACATATAGAAAGGGGTACAATGCCTCTCTGGATTGTTTTTGTGCCGGAAGGTGCTCCTTCCTGCACAAATACTATCCTGCCTATATTGGCGCTAGGCAACAGTTGTGCGCCAGCGCATGGGGAAAGGACAGAAATGCACTGTATTTCATAAATATGTGCATTCCTGCCCTTTTGTATTGGCTTGGGGCAGTGTAGCAAGAAGACTTGTGGCACTGTCATATGCCAAATCCTCATAAATGAGTACCTTTGTTTTTAGCCACACCCTTGACCACTCCCCCACACTCACTGACCTTTGGTTTGCTAAACACTGTTTAATATTATTTTCTCACAGTAAAAAGGGGAAAGGGGGACGTTTATTATTGTTGTTGATGATGAGGAGTACCAGGTTCTAGACATTTTTATCAGAAGGGGGTCCTTACACCTAAAAATATTTAAGAGGGGGTCCCGGCATCAAAAAGTTTGAAGACCTATGTTGTAGAGGGTCGCTGGGACTGTAAGAAAACAGTGAGGGTTAGAAAAATAGCCCACCCAAAGACCCTGTAAGGTAGGTGTAAAGTGCACCTACAACCCCCAGAGAGCACAGAAGTCGTGATAGGGGGATTCTGCAAGGAAAACCAACACCAGCAAAGCAACAACAGTGGATTTCCAGACCTGAGTACCTGTAAGACAAGGGGACCAAGTCCAAGAGTCGCGACAGTGTAGAGAGTGGGCAGATGCCCAGGAAATGTCAGCTGAGGGTGCAAAGAAGCTGCCACCAGATGGAAGAAGCTTGGTGTTTTGCAAGAACGAAGAGGACTAGGAACTTCCCCTTTGGAGGATGGATGTCCCACGTCATGAAGAAGCTTGCAGAGGTGTTCCCACGCAGAAAGACCACAAACAAGCCTTTCTAGCTGCAAGGGTTGCGGTTAGGGTTTTTGGATGCTGCTGTGGCCCAGGAGGGACCAGGATGTCGCCACTTGGATGAGGAGACAGCAGGGGCGCTGTCAGGATACTTCAATTCGATTTCCTCAGAAGCAGAAGATAACTCCTCAGTCCCGACCCGAGCTACTCACAACGAATATTAATCCTTTGTGCTGAGTACCCCGGAGGGGGAAAGGGGAAGGGGATGGTAGAGAGACTGCCACAGAGATGATGAACGCCAGTACTCAGTCTGCCTCTTCACATCTAAGATTGGATACAGCACCTGCAAGAGTCACAGTCGCAATTACTAGGGACATACAACATCAGTTTTTCACTTTCTACTCTCAACACTTAATTCTTTTTAATTCTATTATTTCTTCACTCACCCTGAGTTCCCTGTAGCCTTGCTTCTCTCTATAAATGATAGCTCTTCTTAAAAAAATGCTTATTACTGATTTTGGAAGAACTTCTCAACCTTTGTTAGAGATTGGTTTTATGTTGCTATATATATATATATAGTTGGTGATAATGCGTTCTTCAAATCAGCTGATGTCATTTAATTTCTCCTGTCTTATTGTGACTTCTGTCAATACTTGTATTTGTAAATGCTTGTTTACTAAAGTTCGTTTCTCTTTTCTTACTTCGACATTTGTTGATAACTTGTATTTGTAAATGCTTGTTTATTACAGTTAGTTTCTCCTTCCTTACTTCGACATCTGTCGATAACTTGTAGTTGTAAATGCTTGTTTATTTAAGTTCGTTTCTCTTTTAAACTCTATTTTGGTTTATTACCATTGAATTTGTAAATGCTTATTTGTTAACAGTTCGTTTATCCTTTCAACTTGGCCTTTGTTTATAACCTTGACATTTGTAGATACTTGTTCTTTTAAAGTTTGTTTTTTCTTTGACTTTAATATCTTAAACAAGAACCTTGTAAACATAAGGTTAATTCATACATTAACTCTGTAGCCTTGCCGGCTTCCACAGGAACGGTCTACTATCAAACTCTTCGAATAAACCTTGACAATATTTATCCGTTTTCTGTAATATAATCTTCAAATGTAATTTTACCTCACAGGAGTTTCTGTTCTGAAGCGCGCTCTCTCTCCACACAGCTGATTCCTGTCAGACCTCAGTTGAAGTGCAAGGCTTCCAGCTGGAGAGCTCGTAACCTAGCAACCAACCGATTGCAAGACTAGAACTGTAACTAACCTTCAGGACTCACAGCGGCCATCTTGGATCTTCTCTTCTTGATTCTTCCTTTGAAATAAGCCGAAGATTACTCTGCAAACCTTCTTCCAGTTTGGGTTTTGCTGTATCCACCTAGGATATCTCTTTGTTTTTCTCATGCACTTCTTTGATTTGACTTGGCAAGTTTATGTGTTCATGACAGTACTCCCCCTCAAGGAACAGTTCTCCAATTTAGGTTTGCTTGGGTAGGTTCTATGAAAGTTTCTCACTAATCTTGAGGCATGTACATACTTGTGCGGCTCCCAGGATCGTTCCTCTGGACCATAACCTTTCCAATCAATTAGATAATAAAGCTGGCCATTACGGATTTTGGAATCTAAGATTTGATTAACCTCATACTCTTCTGCAGAGCTAATCTGGATAGGAATTGGAGGGGAGTTTTGACGTAAATTTGGAGGACTGTTCTTTAACAAGGAGACATGGAAAACAGGATGTATCTTTAGATGAGCTGGCAACTGCAATTTAACTGCCACTGGATTGATCATCTTGTCAACTTTGAATGAGCCTATAAATCGTGGTTGAAATTTGCGATTTCCTTTGAGACGTAAATGACAAGTGGATAACCAAACTTTGTCTCCTTTCGAATAAATGGGGCTCTCTCTTCTTTTTCTATCAGCCTGAGTCTTATATGAGTCTTTTGCTTGAATGATGTTTTTTCTAGCCCTAACTAACGTGGTCTGCAAATCCCTCAACATCTCTTCTACTGCAGGCACTGAATCATCTTCTTTACCCAACATTACATTAGGATGTCTACCATGGTTCAGATAAAAGGGGGTGAACCCAGTGGTGGAATGAACAGCATTATTGTAAGCAAATTCAGCTGCCCACATCAACTCGGGCCATTCCTTCTCTTTATCGAATAAATTGAGTCTTAAATACTGTTCTAACTCTTGATTCACTCTCTCTGTTTGCCCATCGGTTTCAGGATGGTAACTGGTAGAGTAACGAGAATCAATTCCTAATCTTTTACTAAAGGCCTTCCAAAAGCAAGAAACAAATTGGGACCCTCTGTCTGAAACTAGAATTTTTGGGATACCATGGGCGCGTACTATGTGTTGTGTAAACAACTGTGCAACCTGTGGGGCTCGAGGGATTTCTTTCAAAGGAATGAAATGCGCCATTTTAGTGAAAGTGTCTACAAAAACTAGGATAGTGTTAAAACCTTGGCTACTAGGGAGGTCTACTATAAGATCCATAGTAACAGTATGCCAGGCATGGGGTGCAGTGGGCAAAGGTCTTAACAGACCTTGTGAAGCTATTCTATTTGATTTCCCTCTTTGACATTTGTCACAAGTTGACACATAGGGGGTTATTCTAACTTTGGAGGAGGTGTTAATCCGTCCCAAAAGTGACGGAAAAGTGACGGATTTACCACCAGCCGTATTACGAGTCCATTATATCCTATGGAACTCGTAATACGGCTGGTGGTATATCCGTCACTTTACCGTCACTTTTGGGACGGATTAACACTCCTCCAAAGTTAGAATAACCCCCATATTGTCTTATCTGAGTTTTCATTTTTGGCCACAAAAATTCTCGTTGTATTAGATTTTGAGTCTTTTGAATTCCTTTGTGTCCAGCCAATTGATCATCATGATAAGCCTGAAGAAGTTTTTCTTGCAGCTCCACAGTCGGAACATACAGTGCATCTTTAAAGTATGGCAAACCTTTTTTCATTTCTCTTCCTTGGCCTTCTTTGGACCACTTCAGCATTCCTTCGAATGTTAAGTTTTCTTGAATTTCTTTGGTTACATTTTCATACAATATGGCAGATATGAACTTCTCTTGTGGAATAATCAATTATTTTTCTGGAGGCTCTTTAACTGCACCGGTATCAATTCGAGATAGAGCATCTGCCTTCCCATTTACTTTTCCTGGTCTGAAAGTGATAACAAAATCAAAGTCTGCAAAATATAGGGACCAACGCAGTTGTCTAGCTGTTAGAGTTCGAGCTGATTTTAAAAACTGTAAATTTCGGTGGTCCGTGTAAACGGTCACTTTATGCTTAGCTCCCAAAATGTAATGCCTCCACTCACGAAAAGTTTCTTTGACTGCCAATAGCTCCTTATCTGCAATTGAATAATTTATCTCTGGTGGTGTTAATTTTCGAGAGAAATAGGCCACTGGATGTAATTGACCTGTATCTTTATGACGCTGGGAAAGGATACCTCCTATGGCAACATCTGAAGCATCTGCCTCCACATAATATGGCTCATCTGGATTGGGGTGGAGCAAGATTGGAGCTGAGACGAAGGAATTCTTAAAAAAATGTAAAGCATTTTCAGCTTCTTTTGTCCACTCAAACTTCACTCCTTTCTTCAACAATCGAGTAATGGGTGTAACTGTTTGAGAAAAATTGGATATGAATCTTCGATAAAAATTAGCGAACCGCAAGAAACTCTGGATCTCTTTGACATTGCAAGGAGAAGGCCAATGTTGCACTGTCTTTATCTTGGCAGGATCCATACTAACTCCTTCTGGTGACAAAATGAATCCTAAGAACTCAACTCGTTCCACATGAAATGCACACTTCTCCAATTTTACATAGAGATGGTTTTCTTGCAACCTTGTGAGGATGGATCGAACATGGGAAATGTGCTCCTGTAGATTGTCGGAAAAGATTAAAATGTCATCTATATAAACCACGGCAATCCGGTCGAGGAATTCTCGTAATATATCATTAACGAAATGCTGGAAGGCAGCGGGAGCATTGCATAACCCATAAGGCATCACTTGATATTCAAATAATCCGTATCGAGTCCGAAAAGCGGTTTTCCATTCATCCCCTGAAGCCACTCGAATCAAATGATATGCTCCTCGCAGGTCCAACTTGGTGTAGATTCTAGCATACTTTACTTGATCTAATAAAACTGACACTAAAGGCAGTGGGTATCGATTCTTGATGGTAACCTGATTGAGGGCTCGATAATCAATGCAAGTTCGAAGACTCCCATCCCTCTTTGGTATGAAAAATAGTGGGTTTGACACTGGAGATTCAGAAGGACAAATAAAACCATTAGCAAGATATTGTTCCAAATACTCCTTTAAATGTTGATTCTCTGCTTCGTCAATGCGTATATTCTGCTACATGGCAATATCGCACCTGGCTCCAGTTCAATTTTGCAGTCGTAGGGTCGATGTGGTGGCAATTTCTCAGCCTCCTTTTCATCAAAAACGGCGACTAAATCCTCATATTCTTTTGGGATTTCTGCTGTCTTTAGTGCACAGATCATTGAAGAGTGTGATGACAAACAGGCCGCTTGGGACTTGGTGGACACTTCCACTCCATCATGAAAGCAATTCTCTTTGCAGTAAGAGGAATTCATCTTGATCGTTCTTTTGCTCCAATCAATTTGTGGATTATGTTCTGTAAGCCAGGGCAGACCCAAAATGAGTTGAAATTGTGGAGCATCTATCAAATTAAAGATGATCTGCTCCTGATGTCCACCAAAACCTTGCATCTGAATTGGTTCAGTCTCATGGGAAATGGGTCCTGAAGAAAGATTGGTTCCATCCACAGCTCTTACTACTTCCAAAGTAGATTTCTTGATAAATCGAATACCCATTTTACGAGCGTATTTGATATCACAGAAGTTGCCGGTAGCTCCAGAGTCTATCATAACTGAGATCCCTTGAATTTCCTTCTCAAGGGTCTTAACTGATACTGTTTGTACCAAATGTGGCGCTGCGGTTTGTAAGGTATTCGCCACTCGTTGATCTAAAGGAGTTGTCTTGGGTTCTGCTTTCATCAGGGCAACTCCCTCTACTGATGAAGCTGGCCTTTTCCCGACTGAAGAGCTTTGGGTTTCTTGGGACAGTTTTTAACAAAATGCCCAGATGCACCGCAATATAAACATAGTTGATTCACTCTTCTTTTCTCTTTTTCTTCCTTAGATAAAGGACCTCGGATGGAACCAATTTGCATTGGTTCTTCTATCGTTATCCCTTCTCCGGCTCTCGTATGATCATTTCTTACACGATCAATTCTCAGGGGAAATGGTCGATACTCTCTTCTCTTTTCTGCTCTTCGTTCAGTTAACCGGTGGTCAATCTGTAACACAAGATCAATTAACTCCGAAATTTCGGTGGGTCTATTTGGAACTTGTGCTAAGGCATCTTTCAATTCATCTCTCAGTCCACGATAAAATATGGCGTCTCTTTTTGACTCAGGCCAGGCAGTCTCTACAATGAGTTTATTGAAATGAGCCAGATAGGCTACTAGATCTTTATTACCTTGCCTGATTTCCAGTAGTTCATTGTCAGTGGCTTGAGCTGCAGTTCGCCGATCAAATATTCTTAAGAACTCTTCCTTGAAATTTTGGAAATTATATAAAACAGGATCATTTCTGGAAATTATTGGCATGGACCATGCGGCCGCATCTCCTGTCAGATAGGACAATATAAATGCCACTTTGGACTGGTCTTCGGAAAAAATGACTGGTCTACATAAAAAATGCAATGAGCATTGGGTCAGAAAAATCTGCGCCTTATTTGGATCCCCACCGAAGAGCTCGGGTTGAGCCAAAGGAATAATAGGGGAAAACGCATGAATTACTTGAGTGGATATACCTGCAGACTGTGAAGGGCTAGGGATTTGTGAAAACACAGATTCTTTTGATTTAGCGGTGTTCCCTAACTCATTTATTCGCTGTTTTATTTGGACTGTTTCTTCTATGGTGTTATTTCATTGTTTCTGTAACCCTTCCAAAACGGTGGCTAATGCTTTTATATCAATTCCTTCTGCAATTCTGCTCAGGAGGAAATCTGTTTTTTCCCTAAAATTAGGGTGATGGCACTTCAATCTGTCAGGATACTTCAATTCGATTTCCTCAGAAGCAGAAGATAACTCCTCAGTCCCGACCCTAGCTACTCACAACGAATATTAATCCTTCGTGCTGAGTACCCCGGAGGGGGAAAGGGGAATGGGATGGTAGAGAGACTGCCACAGAGATGATGAACGCCAGTACTCAGTCTGCCTCTTCATATCTAAGATTGGATACAGCACCTGCAAGAGTCACAGTCGCAATTACTAGGGACATACAACATCAGTTTTTCACTTTCTACTTTCAACACTTAGGGGGTGATTCTGACCTCGGCGGTAAAATGCCCTTACCGCCGGTCAGAAGACCGCCATAACACCGCCGCGGCCGCGGTCAACCGCCACGGTCATTCTGACCCACAACGGCCAAACCTCCGAAAATCCGTCCTCCACTGCAGCCCGCCACATCGGCGGGCAGCGATAAACTGGAGATGACCAAACCTCCACCGTCACGCCAACAGAAATACGCCCATGCCATTACGACCCGCGAATCCACACGGCGGTCATTCAAACGCGGTATTCCATTGGCGCTACACACCGCCGCGGTCAGAATACACACACATCACCAAAACACAGCCACATTGGACAATTTGAAAAACACACACCTGATACACATACACACACCACTCCCACATAATCAACCAACTATAAAACACACACCCACATCACCCACAAACCCCTGCGACCCCAATTACTGAGAGAAGGAGAGAGAGACACAGCAGTCAATCCAAAGCAAGACACACTGAGGCACACTACACCATCACACACACCACATAGTAGCACAAAGCACCACTCACCAACACACTCCTCATCACATACACCACCCCACACCTCACCCACACCACCCCATGGCACCCCAAAGGCATCCACGATTTTCGGACCAAGAACTCCGGGTCATGGTGGAGGAAATCCTAAGAGTGGAACCCCAGCTCTTCGGCTCGCAGGTGCAGCACACCAGTATAGCCAGGAAGGCGGAGCTATGGCAGCGGATCGTGGACAGGGTCAACGCGGTGGGACAGCATCCCAGGAATAGGGAGGACATCCGCAAAAGATGGAACGACCTACGGGGGAAGGTCCGATCGATGGTCTCCAGGCACAACATCGCGGTCCAGAAGACTGGCGGCGGACCCCCACCCACCCCTCCCGAATTTACATCGTGGGAGCAAGAGGTCTTGACCATCCTGCATCCTCAGGGCCTCGCAGGAGTAGCCGGAGGAATGGACTCTGGTAAGTCCCATCTCAACTACTATATCCCCCCCACCCCACCAGCATGCCAACCCACACCCCCACCCTCACCCCCAACCCCCCAGCACACATCCTTCCTGACAATGTCTCACCAGCACAACCCACCCATCCCAACACCAACTCCTGCATGCCAACACAAACCATGGGCACCCATCACCTAAGCATGACCACTGCACTAACCCCTCCCCCCCACTAAATACCCTCACAACACCTCCCTCCAGTGAATGCCTGCACTGGGGGACAAGGGCACCCACAACACGCATGCTATTGCACACACAGAAACAATAACCAAACTCTCTTACCCCATGCAGGACCCGAACGACAACACACCAGCCAGGAGGGTCCAGAAGTGTCCATCCCACCACCGGAACAGGCCCACACTGAGGATAGCAGCTCTGTCGACAGTGAACCTGATGACCAGCCCGGACCATCGGGGACCTCTGGGCAGTCGGTTCCCCTCACCCAGACACAGGCCACACCAGACCCGACCCCCTCTGCCTACACCAGCACAGCTCCCACCCAGCGGGCCCATGCCTCTGTCTCTAGGACAGCTCAATCAGCGGTGTGTCTGCCACTACAGGGCACCCAGGCTAACCCGACACCCCAACAACAACAGGGACCTGGGGGCAGTGGGAGCGGGCACACCGGCCAGGGGACAGAGGCCGGGGGAAACCGGGCAGCTCGGAGGGCTGCTGTGCGACAGGGGGGGGAGGAGAGGCCCAGGGAACCCACTCTCCAAGAGGCCCTCACCACCATCATGGGGGCATACCACCACTCCCAAGAAACAATGGCGACGGTACTGGCCAGGTTCACTGAGATCCAGGCACAGCAGGAAGAACGCTACATGGGGTTCAGGGAGGAGCTGAGAATCATCGGGACCGCAATGGGGACCATCGTCCTGGCCCTCCACAGGATAGAGGACGCGTTGCGGGACCATGGTGCACCACACAGGGCCCCTGTCACTAGGCCGGACCAGGAACAGCCTACCACCTCCGCCGGCGCTAGTGGACAGGAGGTCCCAACACCTCGACAGCCCCCCAGAACCCCACCTCCTGCTGAAGAACAACCACCCCGTAAGAGGAGCCTGAGACCAAAGAAAAAGACAGAGTAGGATGTCAAGACCCCCGCCAGCAGGACATACCCCCTCAAGTCTTCCCACTGTCCCACATTGCCACCCTGTCCAACCATGAACTGCCTATGCTCCATCCTTCCACAGGCAAAAGAACAATGCACCTGTGAGACTGAGAACTGGACTCTGCCATGGATATTCCTCCACCCCCACCCATCACCCTTAGAATCACATGTACCGATATCTAGCACTGTAAATAAATCACATTTTGCACACAAACCTGTTTTGAGTCATGCTGTATTATTAACAAATGGATAACATATTACTGTTCAATTTCTGTTCTGTCAATTAGTCATGACAACATACCAATGTCAATACGCTGTATTTCATGGGCGAACCAAGCAGAAGTCAGGTACTGAGTCAGACAGCACTGAGAAGGGAAGGGAAAGGCATAAATTAATAAAAAACATCTTTGGGGAACTACAGAAAGTACAGATGCAGGAGGCTAGAAGCAATTGTGAAATGGCGTGGGTGATTCTTACCTGGGTGTTACTGGAAATACTGTTGTATCACTCTGTCCCTAT
Source organism: Pleurodeles waltl (assembly GCF_031143425.1). NCBI lineage: Eukaryota > Metazoa > Chordata > Amphibia > Caudata > Salamandridae > Pleurodeles > Pleurodeles waltl. Next base: position 75,646,761 of record NC_090451.1, on the reverse strand, counting down.
TGTCTGTGTCGTCCTCAGAGTCTTCCTCCTCTTCACTCTCCACAGGCTCCACGGCTTCTACAACACCACCATCTGGACCATCCTCCTGCAGGAAAGGCACCTGGCGTCGCAAAGCCAGGTTGTGAAGCATACAGCACGCCACGATGATATGGCACACCTTCTTTGGTGAGTACATTAGGGATCCACCAGTCATATGCAGGCACCTAAACCTGGCCTTCAGGAGGCCAAAGGTTCGCTCAATCACCCTCCTTGTACGCCCCTGGGCCTCATTGTAGCGTTCCTCTGCCCTTGTCCGGGGATTCCTTACTGGGGTCAGTAGCCACGGCAGGTTGGGGTAACCAGAGTCACCTATTAGCCACACACGTTGTCTCTGTAGCTGCTCCATCACATAGGGGATGCTGCTATTTCGCATCACATACGCGTCATGCACTGACCCTGGGAACTTGGCATTTACATGGGAGATGTACTGGTCAGCCAAACAGACCACCTGGACATTCATCGAATGATAATTTTTTCTGTTTCGGTACACCTGCTCATCGTCTTTTGGGGGTACCAAAGCCACATGGGTCCCATCAATGGCACCAATGATGTTGGGGATATGTCCAAGGGCATAGAAATCACCCTTCACTGTGGGCAAGTCACCCTCCTCGGGGAAAATTATGTAGCTCCGCATGAGTTTCATCAGGGCAGACAACACTCTGCTCAAAATCTTAGAAAACATAGGCTGAGACATTCCAGATGACATGGCCACTGTGGTCTGGAATGACCCACTGGCCAAAAAATGGAGGACTGACAAAACCTGCACCAGAGGGGGAATCCCTGTGGGTTGGCGGATGGGGGACATCAGGGCTGGCTCCAGCTGGGCACACAGTTCATGGATAGTGGCACGGTCAAGTCGGTATCGAAGTATTATATGGCGTTCTTCCATTGTCGACAGGTCCACCAGCGGTCGGTACACGCGAGGATTCCTCCTTCTCATCCCAAGTCCCAGCGGACGGTGCCTAGGAAGGACAACATGGAGCACAGAGTCAGCCAAACCACAGGTACGTACAGACAGCTTGCACAGTTAAAGAATGGCAATGGGTTGAAAGGCGTGTATGTGTGGCAATGCAAGGCCTAGGCCTGTGTGTCGCAGTCAAAATTAAGCCATGTGGGCCCTTGAAATGGCGGCTGCCTGACCTGTGAAGTGGGACAATGGGATGTGAGGTCACTGCGCTGGCGGGGCACCCCGTGGCGGTAGGCGGTCGAAGACCGCGGCGCAAAGCCGCATTGGTTAACATTGAAGCCTATGGGTTTCAGGAGCCAATAACGAAGTGCGCCGGCGGTCGCGGTACGCACCGCCGCGGTACGCACCGCCGCGGACGTGACCGCCATTTTCTATCTGCTTAATCACTCGAGACCTGATCATCCACAGGAGAGGACCTATACTGCAAGTGCTGCTGTGACCTCAGTCTGGAAGATACAATGGCTGCTGCGACTGGGGAAAGGGCCCCTGCCTTCACGTCTGAAGAATTGGACAAGCTCGTGGATGGGGTCCTCCCCCAGTATGCGCTACTCTACGGTCCTCCAGACCAACAAGTGAGTACACCGGGTGCTAATGGAATGGGCTATGCCTGTGTGGATTGGGGTGGATGTAAGTTGGTGGGGTGGGGGGCGAATGAGGAGTGCAATGCCCGACAGATGAGAGCATGTGCCATATGGCAAAGTGGGTGGGGGGGGGCAATTACATCTAACATGCAGGCCATTGATGATTTCCTCCTTTCCACCCTGTACATGTCTAATAGGTCAGCGCCCATCAGAAGATCGAGATTTGGCGTGCCATCGCCAAGGAAGTCCGGACCTTGGGGGTCCACAACAGACGGGGCACCCACTGCCGCAAGAGGTGGGAGGACCGCAGAAAACACTGCTGGGGATGGCCTCCCAACCTAGGAGGGGTGCCAGTCGCACCATGACCCCCCTGATGTCCCGGATCCTGGCGGTGGCCTACCCTGAATTGGATGGGCGCTTTAAGACATCACAGCAGACACAAGGGGGTGAGTATCAGCACATTCTCCTATCTTTCTGCGCAGTGGAGGCGTCTGGGTGGGGGAGGAGGGCTGTGGGTGACATTAGGCCAGGGCGCTTTCTGTAGTGTAGTCCTCTCCCTTAGGCATGGCCCTGTGCCCCCGGCTCCCACCTCGGTAGGGTGACAAGTACAGCCATTGAAGGTCCAGCATCTCCCATGTGCGCGTTTGACGTCTCTTGGCCTGTTGTCTTAGTCAGTAGTACTGAGTAGTGTACCCCGAATGCGCGGCTTAGTGCATTAGGCACCTGTGTCTGTCCTCTCCGCCAACGGTGTTGACATTGCATGCACTCAACCTGGTCTTCTTTTTTCTCCCCCCACCCTTTCTCTCCATCTTCTTGTGCATGTGTGCATTAGCATCATCAGGCGGAGGAGATTTGGCATCGGAGCACGAGGGAGCTGCAGGACACAAGGCCCCGGTGGGCCCAGGAACGGACACCGAGGGCACCAGTGATCCGGAGGGCGAGGGGAGCACAACGACGGGGACCGCTGGTGAGAGCAGCGAAAGCGACACGTCCTCGGATGGGAGCTCCCTAGGGGTGGCGGCAACATTCGTGCCCCCCGCCTCTACAGGTACAGCCGCCACCCAGCGCACCAGCCCCGCCCTCCCAGCAGCCCCTCAGTCTTCGCTCCGTGCCGGTTCGCCCAGGAAGGCGCGCGTCTCCTTCGCCCCAGGCACCTCAGCCCCTGCCCCTGTTGCCCCTGCTGCCCTCAGTGCGGAGCTCATTGACCTGGTAAGGACGCTCATTGTTGGGCAGACGACCCTTCTGAATGCCATCCAGGGTGTGCAAAGGGAGGTGCAACAGAGCAATGCGTACCTGGAGGGCATTCATTCGGGTCAGGCTGCCCATCAACGAGCGTTCACTGCTCTGGCCTCAGCACTGACGGCAGCCATTGTCCCTGTTTCCAGCCTCCCTCTTCTGACTGCCTCCAGCCTGTCTCTGTCTCCTGTTCCTCAGCCTATCCCATCCACACCATCAGACCAGCCTCCACACACCTCAACACCCAAGAGCAGCTCATCCAAACACAAGCACCACAGATCCCGCAAACACTCACCCGAGCAACACCCAGATGCAGACATGCCAACAGCCACTGCCACCCCTGTGTCCCCCTCCTCCTCGTCTCCCTCCTCCCTCCCTGTGACGTCTACACTCACACCTGCATGCACCCCAACATCAGCCAGTGCTTCCATCACCACCTCACCCTCCAGTACAGTCCACACTCGTGCAGTCACCACCCCCACTGCCATGTACACATCCCCTGTGTCCTCTCCCACTGTGTCTGTCACCCCCTCTTCCAAGACACACAAACGCAGGCAGCCACCCACCCAACAGCCATCCACCTCACGACAGCCTACAGCACCAGCACCTTCACCCAATGACAGCACACCTGACTCTCCTACAACCACCTCCTCTACCTCCACTTCCATCTCCACTTCTCCTACCCTTTACCTTGGCCCTAAAAAACTTTTCCTGGCTAACCTTAACCTCTTTCCCCCCGATGACCTCCCCCATCCATCTTCAAAGAGTCCCAAGAGCACCGCAGCCACCACCAGCCCAGCTTCGGGTGTCACTGTTGTGCCTGGGTTCTGGAGCCCACCCTTTGCCAGCAGTGACACATCGATCAGCAGCAAGGACACGTCCAGCCCCCCCCCCCGGCAAGAGGACCCGCCAAAACCAGGACCGCCGTGCGAGGACCGACAGGGCTGCCCCCAAGGAGCAATGTGCGGCCACTTCACCACCCACACCATCTAGGGGAGGCAAGGGCCCGAGAGCCCCATCAAAGGAGCGGAAGGGCAGCAGGAGCGCGGAGAAGGTGGACCCCACATGCCACATCCCAGCTGGGAAGGAGGACACTAAGGAGGCCAGGAGTCCGTCCCCGAAGGGTCCAGAAACGTCACGGTCCCAGGGCGACTGAACAGGGAGTCCAGGCCAGGTCTGGCTCCCTTGACCTGCTGGATGAGCACCGCTGAACAGGGCCCGCGGTGCAGAAGAGTACCGCTGAACAGGGCCCCGCCGTGGAGATAGGCACCGCTGAACAGGGCCTGCGGTGCAGAAGAGTACCGCTGAACAGGGCCCCGCCGTGGAGATAGGCACTGCTGAACAGGGCCCGCGGTGCAGAAGAGCACCGCTGAACAGGGCCCCGCCGTGGAGATAGGCACCGCTGAACAGGGCCCGCGGTCCAGAAGAGCACCGCTGAACAGGGCCCCGCCGTGGAGATAGGCACCGCTGAACAGGGACCGCGGTGCAGAAGAGCACCGCTGAACAGGGCCCTGCCGTGGAGATAGGCACCGCTGAACAGGGCCCCGCCGTCTCAAGCACCGCTCCGCTGGGCCCTTACTGTCAAGCACCGCTCCGCTGGGCCCCGCCGTCTCAAGCACCGCTCTGCTGGGCCCTTCCTGTCAAGCACCGCTCCGCTGGGCCCTTCTTCTCAAGCACCGCTCCGCTGGGCCCTTCTTCTGAAGCACCGCTCCGCTGGGCCCTTCCTGTCAAGCATCGCTCCGCTGGGCCCTTCTTCTCAAGCACCGCTCCGCTGGGCCCTTCCTCTCAAGCACCGCTCCGCTGGGCCCTTACTGTCAAGCACCGCTCCGCTGGGCCCCGCCGTCTCAAGCACCGCTCCGCTGGGCCCTTCCTGTCAAGCACCGCTCCGCTGGGCCCCGCCGTCTCAAGCACCGCTCCGCTGGGCCCTTCCTGTCAAGCACCGCTCCGCTGGGCCCTTCTTCTCAAGCACCGCTCCGCTGGGCCCTTCTTCTCAAGCACCGCTCCGCTGGGCCCTTCCTGTCAAGCATCGCTCCGCTGGGCCCTTCTTCTCAAGCACCACTCCGCTGGGCCCTTCTTCTCAAGCACCGCTCCGCTGGGCCCTTCTTCTCAAGCACCGCTCCGCTGGGCCCTTCCTCTCAAGCACCGCTCCGCTGGGCACCGCCGTCTCAAGCACCGCTCCGCTGGGCCCTTACTGTCAAGCACCGCTCCGCTGGGCCCCGCCGTCTCAAGCACCGCTCCGCTGGGCCCTTCCTGTCAAGCACCGCTCCGCTGGGCCCTTCTTCTCAAGCACCGCTCCGCTGGGCCCTTCTTCTCAAGCACCGCTCCGCTGGGCCCTTCCTGTCAAGCATCGCTCCGCTGGGCCCTTCTTCTCAAGCACCGCTCCGCTGGGCCCTTCCTCTCAAGCACCGCTCCGCTGGGCACCGCCGTCTCAAGCACCGCTCCGCTGGGCCCTTACTGTCAAGCACCGCTCCGCTGGGCCCCGCCGTCTCAAGCACCGCTCCGCTGGGCCCTTCCTGTCAAGCACCGCTCCGCTGGGCCCCGCCGTCTCAAGCACCGCTCCGCTGGGCCCTTCCTGTCAAGCACCGCTCCGCTGGGCCCTTCTTCTCAAGCACCGCTCCGCTGGGCCCTTCTTCTCAAGCACCGCTCCGCTGGGCCCTTCCTGTCAAGCACCGCTCCGCTGGGCCCCGCCGTCTCAAGCACCGCTCCGCTGGGCCCTTCCTGTCAAGCACCGCTCCGCTGGGCCCTTCTTCTCAAGCACCGCTCCGCTGGGCCCTTCTTCTCAAGCACCGCTCCGCTGGGCCCTTCCTGTCAAGCATCGCTCCGCTGGGCCCTTCTTCTCAAGCACCTCTCCGCTGGGCCCTTCTTCTCAAGCACCGCTCCGCTGGGCCCTTCTTCTCAAGCACCGCTCCGCTGGGCCCTTCCTGTCAAGCATCGCTCCGCTGGGCCCTTCTTCTCAAGCACCGCTCCGCTGGGCCCTTCCTCTCAAGCACCGCTCCGCTGGGCCCCGCCGTCTCAAGCACCGCTGAACAGGGCACCGCCGTCTCAAGCACCGTTGATGGTTCACTGTGCCCACCATGCCTCCTCCTTGACCAGTGGAGACTGTCATCCACCTGATGGACTGTGGCTTTGCACTCCCCAGGATGGTCCAGTGGGCAGCCCACCCACTGTAGAGACATTGAGAGACTGTGGCTTTGCACTCCCCAGGATGGTCCAGTGGGCAGCCCACCCACTGTAGAGACATTGAGAGACTGTGGCTTTGCACTCCCCAGGATGGTCCAGTGGGCATGGTGGCTCCTCGTGGATCTGGTGTCGTGGACTCATGTGGCTGTGGTGCCCCCCCCTTCCCTTCCCCCTGAGGTGCCTGTAGTTTTTACATCTGATGCCCCTGCAGTGTTCTCTCCAAAGGACTCAGGTCTCCTGTGTGGGCTTTGCCCTTGTTTCTCAAGACTTTGGCCCACGGACATGCTGAATTCGTAGGATGTGCAGGACTTGGTACTTCAGTTATACACTGATGTGTATGTCATTTGTTTTGTTGTGGATATCTTTCATGGTTGTACACTAATTTTCTGGAGCTTTTTGGTACATAAATATTTATTCCAAATATGATTATGTCCTAGCATTTTTCAGGGGTGTTTGGGTGGTGTCACTGTGACTTGGTGCTCTGCATTGGTGAGTACATAGTTGGGGGGGGTCGCATATGTGTGTGCCCGTAACCTTTCGTCCTCCCCCTCCCATGTGTCGTAGGTGCAGTACTCACCGTTGTCGTCTGCGCCGGACTTCGTACTCGTGGTAGATGAGAAGGTAGACGAGAGCAGGTAGGATGTTTAATTCGGGTTCCATGCTGTCCTCCGTACTCGTGGAGTGTGTTTTGGTGAGCGTTTTCCCGTTCGTAGTCTGTTTCCGCCGTGTTTTTATCGGCGGTGCTCCCGCCCCGGAAAAGGTGGCGGATTGGTGAGTTATGATAGTGTGGGCGGTACATTGTCTGCCGCCTGCCTGTTGGCGGTGACCGCAGCGCTGTTTGTCTGTACCGCCGCGGCGGTCGGAGTGTTAAGTTGGCGGGCTGTGTTGGCGGTTCCCGCCAGGGTCAGAATTCCATTTTTTGGACCGCCAGCCTGTTGGCGGGTTGGCCGCCGCTTTAACACCGACCGCCAGGGTTAGAATCACCCCCTTAATTCTCTTTAATTCTATTATTTCTTCACTCACCCTGAGTTCTCTGTAGCCTTGCTTCTCTCTATAAATGATAGCTCTTCTTAAAAAAATGCTTATTACTGATTCTGGAAGAACTTCTCAACCTTTGTTAGAGATTGGTTTTATGTTGCTATATATATATATATATATAGTTGGTGATAATGCGTTCTTCAAATCAGCTGATGTTATTTAATTTCTCCTGTCTTATTGTGACTTCTGTCAATACTTGTATTTGTAAATACTTGTTTATTAAAGTTCGTTTCTCCTTTCTTACTTCGACATTTGTTGATAACTTGTATTTGTAAATGCTTGTTTATTACAGTTAGTTTCTCCTTCCTTACTTCGACATCTGTCGATAACTTGTAGTTGTAAATGCTTGTTTATTTAAGTTTGTTTCTCTTTTAAACTCTATTTTGGTTTATTACCATTGAATTTGTAAATGCTTATTTGTTAACAGTTCGTTTATCCTTTAAACTTGGCCTTTGCTTATAACCTTGACATTTGTAGATACTTGTTCTTTTAAAGTTCGTTTTTTCTTTGACTTTAATATCTTAAACAAGAACCTTGTAAACATAAGGTTAATTCATACATTAACTCTGTAGCCTTGCCGGCTTCCACAGGAACGGTCTACTATCAAACTCTTCGAATAAACCTTGACAATATTTATCAGTTTTCTGTAATATAATCTTCAAATGTAATTTTACCTCACAGGAGTTTCTGTTCTGAAGCGTGCTCTCTCTCCACACAGCTTATTCCTGTCAGACCTCAGTTGAAGTGCAAGGCTTCCAGCTGGAGATTTCGTAACCTAGCAACCAACCGATTGCAAGACTAGAACTGTAACTAACCTTCAGGACTCACAGCGGCCATCTTGGATCTTCTCTTCTTGATTCTTCCTTTGAAATAAGCGCAAGATTACTCTGCAAACCTTCTTCCAGTTTGGGCTTTGCTGTCTCCACCTAGGATATCTCTTTGCTTTTCTCATGCACTTCTTTGATTTGACTTGGCAAGTTTGTGTGGTCATGACAGGTGCCCAGCAAGTCAGGGAGCCCTCACAGAAGCAGGCAGCACCCGCAGAAGTACCGGATCAGGCACTTAGAAGAGGAGCGAACCGGAGTCCACCAGAAGTCAGAAAAGGGAGTTCCACGACACCGGAGGACAACTCAGAAGGTTGTGCACTGCAGGTTAGAGTGTCGGGGACCCATGCTTGGCTGTGCAAGAAGGAAATCCTGGAAGAATGCACAGGAGCCGGAGCAGCTGCAAATCACGCGATACCCAGCAATGCAGTCTAGCGTGGGGAGGCAAGGACTTACCTCCAACAAACTTGGACTGAAGAGTCACTGGACTGTGGGAGTCACTTGGACAGAGTTGCTGAGTTCCAGGGACCACGCTCGTCGCGCTGAGAGGGGACCCAGAGGACCAGTGATGCAGTCTTTCCTTGCCTGCGGTTGCAGGGGGAAGATTCCGTCGACCCACGGGAGATTACTTCAGAGCTCCTGGTGCAAGAAGGAGGCAGGCTACCCCTAGAGCATGCACCACCAGGAAACAGTCGAGAAAGCCAGCAGGATGAAGCAATACAAGGTTGCAGTACTCGTCTTTGCTACTTTGTTGCGGTTTTGCAGGCGTCCTGAGCAGTCAGTGGTCGATCCTTTGGCAGAAGGTGAAGAGGGAGATGCAGAGGAACTCTGGTGAGCTCTTGCATTCAGTATCTGAAGAATTCCCCAAAGCAGAGACCCTAAATAGCCAGAAAAGGAGGTTTAGCTACCTAGAAAGGAGGATAGGCTAGTAAGAAAGGTAAGAGCCTATCAGAAGGAGTCTCTGACGTCACCTGATGGCACTGGCCACTCAGAGCAGTCCAGTGTGCCAGCAACACCTCTGTTTCCAAGATGGCAGAGGTCTGGGGCACACTGGAGGAGCTCTGGGCACCTCCCCTGGGAGGTGCAGGTCAGGGGAGTGGTCAGTCCCCTTTCCTTTGTCCAGTTTCACACCAGAGCAGGGCTGGGGGATCCCTAAACCGGTGTAGACTGGCTTATGCAGAGATGGGCAGCATCTGTGCCCATCAAAGCATTTCCAGAGGCTGGGGGAGGCTACTCCTCCCCAGCCTTCACACCTATTTCCAAAGGGAGGAAATCCTTTGTTCTGCCTTCCTGGGCCAGGGCTGCCTGGACCCCAGGAGGGCAGAAACCTGTCTGAGGGGTTGGCAGCAGCAGCAGCAGCTGCAGTGGAGACCCCGGAAAGGGAGTTTGGCAGTATCCGGTTCTGTGCTAGAGACCCAGGGGATCATGGAATTGTCTTCCCAATGCCAGAATGGCATTGGGGTGACAGTTCCATGATCTTAGACATGTTACATGGCCATGTTCGGAGTTACCATTGTGACGCTATACATAGGTAGTGACCTATGTATAGTGCACACGTGAAATGGTGTTCCAGCACTCACAAAGTCCGGGGACTTTGCCCTGAACAATGTGGGGGCACCTTGGCTAGTGCCAGGGTGCCCACACACTAAGTAACTTTGCACCCAACCTTCACCAGGTGAAGGCTAGACATATAGGTGACTTATAAATTACTTAAGTGCAGTGGTAAATGGCTGTGAAATAACGTGGACGTTATTTCACTCAGGCTGCACTGGCAGGCCTGTGTAAGAATTGTCAGATCTCCCTATGGGTGGCAAAAGAAATGCTGCAGCCCATAGGGATCTCCTGGAACCCCAGTACCCTGGGTACCTCAGTAACATATACTAGGGAATTATAATGGTGTTCCAGTATGCCAATGTGAATTTATGAAATTGGTCACTAGCCTGTTAGTGACAATTTGGAAAGCAGAGAGAGCATAACCACTGAGGTTCTGGTTAGCAGAGCCTCAGTGAGACAGTTAGGCATCACACAGGGAACACATACATATAGGCCACAAACTTATGAGAAATGGGGTCCTGGCTAGCAGGGTCCCAGTGACACATAACAAACATACTGACAACATAGGGTTTTCACTATGAGCACTGGGCCCTGGCTAGCAGGATCCCAGTGAAAACACCCTGACATATACTCACAAACAAGCCAAAAGTGGGGGTAATAGGGCTAGAAAGAGGCTACTTTCTCACAACCCCATGTCCCTGTGATTAATTAGGGAACTCTAAGTGCAGAGGGCTGCTGTGTCTGTAGTGTCCATCGACGGTAGCGGTATTGTATGCACTGAACATGTCTTTCTTCTTTCTCCCCCCCCTTTTTGTGGTCTCCCTGTTCTTGTGTGCATTAGTATCATCAGGCGGAGGAGCTGTGCCACCGGAGCAGGAGGGAGCTGCATCCCACATGGCCCTGGAGGGCGAGACAACGGAGTCTGAAGTCACCAGTGGGATGGAGGGCGAGGGGAGCTCCACGGCGGGGACAGTAGCTGAGACCAGCGACACCGACTCTTCCTCTGATGGGAGCTCCTTTGCAGTGTCGGGCCCCTCTGTGATGCATCTAAAGGTACAGCCGGCACCCCACCCTACCAGCACCGCCCTCTCAGCAGCCCCTCAGCGAGTGTCTCGTGGCCGTTCACCCAGGAGGGTAGGCATCTTCTTCGCCCCAGGCACCTCAGGCCCTGCCCCAGTGAGCCCTGCTGCCCTCAGTGAGGAGGCTATTGACCTCCTGAGATCCCTCACTGTTGGGCAGTCTACCATTCTGAATGCCATCCAGGGTGTAGAGAGGCAGTTGCAACAGACAAATGCATACCTGGAGGTCATTCATTCTGGCCAGGCAGCCCAACAGCGAGCATTTCAGGCATTGGCCTCTGCACTGATGGCAGCCATTGTCCCTGTGTCTAGCCTCCCCCTTCCAACTTCCTCCACCCAGACCCAATCCCCAGTACCTCAGCCTATCCCAAGCACACCATCAGACCAGCATGCACACACTTCAACACACAAGGGTGGCTCTGGCAAACATAAGAACCACACATCCCACAAGCACTCATACAAGCATCATACCCATGGACACATACCAACATCCACTGCCTCCACTGTGTCCCCCTCCTCCACGTCTCCCTCCTCCCTCCCAGTCTCGTCTCCACTCACACCTGCATGCACTACATTTTCAGCCACTACCTCCATCACCAGCACGCCCATCACCACACACTGCTCAGGTGCAGTCACCACCCCCACTACCATTCACACATCCCCTGTGTCCTCTCCCAGTGTGTCTGTGAGCCCTCCTCCCAAACTACACAAACGCAGTCACACACCCACCCAACAGCCATCCACCTCACAACAGCCTCCAGCCCATGCACCTTCACCCAAAGTCAGCATACGAACACCTCCTGCAACCACTACCTCTTCCTCCACTCCCAAACCCCCTCCATCTACCCGTCCCAGTGTATCAAAAAAGCTTTTCCTCTCAAATGTTGACCTCTTCTCTACACCTCCCCCTCCCGTCAGTCCCCTAGGGCCCACCTTTCCAGGTCCCAACCCAGCACCTCAGCCACCACATCACCGGGCACAGTGGTGCCAGCAATATCCGGATTCTGGAGTGCGCCAAGCAACAGGGCTGCCAGTGTCCCAAGGAGCGAGTCCAAGGACATTCTCCCACCTCCAAAACAGAAGAAGTTGCCCACATCACAGAGGGAGAAGGCCAAAACACCTGCCACCAAGGGCTCAGCCAAGACAATAGTTGGGAGTGGCAAGACAGCTGCGCCACCATCCAAGGTGGGGAAGGGCCTGAAAAAGAAAGGCAAGTCAACGTCGCCGCCAACCTGCACGGCGGACAAGACCGGCACCGCCACATGCACCGCCGCCACGGACACTGCCGCCAGCACCCCAGATACTAGCCCTTCACCAGCACCGCAGACACTGTGCCATTCAGCAGCACCGCAGTCAGTGAGCCCGCCACCAGCACTGCCGCTACTGACACCGCCGCCAGCACTGCGGTCAGTGAGCCCGCCACCAGCACCGCCGCTACTCACACCGCCGCCAGCACTGCAGTCTGTGAGCCCACCACCAGCACCGCCGCTACTGACACCGCCGCCAGCACGGCAGTCAGTGAGCCAGCCACCAGCACGGCAGTCAGTGAGCCAGCCACCTGCACTGCTGTCAGTGAGGCCGCCACCAGCACCGCCGGCCCAATGACCGCCGCAAGCACCGCTGCTACTGACCCCATCGCAAGCATCGCCAGCGGCCATGCAACATCCTGAGCCAGTGGCACCACGGCAGACATGGCTGCAATCCCCAGTGGTAATTCGTACGAGGCTGGTGGTCACTTCCAGGGGCCTGGGCAGCTTCGATGTTGCCCCACCGTCAGTGGAGTGTCACATCCACTACCTCAGTCCTTGGCAGGATGAAGCACTCTGGGCACAAAGCCCCCTCCAGAAACAGTGGTGAAAGGCATCCACTACCTCAGTCCTTGGCAGGATGAAGCACTCTGGGCACAAATCCCCCTCCAGAACCAGTGGAGAAAGGCATCCACTACCTCTGTCCTTGGCAGGATGAAGCACTGTGGGCACAAAGCCCCCTCCAGAACCAGTGGAGAAAGGCATCCACTACCTCTGTCCTTGGCAGGATGAAGCACTCTGGGCACAAAGCCCCCTCCAGAACCAGTGGAGAAAGGCATTCACTTGTGATACTGCGGCTTTGCACTCCCCAGGATAAAGCAGTGGGCAAACCACCCACTGGAGAAACATGAGGGACTGTGGCCTTGCACTCCCCAGGATAAAGCAGTGGGCAAACCACCCACTGGAGAGACTTGAGAGACTGTGGCTTTGCACTCCCCAGGATTAAGCAGTGGGCAAACCATCCACTGGAGAGACTTGAGAGACTGTGTCTTTGCACTCCCAGGATACATCAATGGGCATGGAGCCCCAATGTGGAGCTGGCATTGTGCACTTATCCGCCTGAGGTGCCCCCCCTTCCCTTCCCCCTGAGGTGCCTGTTTTATTTCATTCTGATGCCCCTGCAGTGTTCTCTCCATTTCGATCAGGTATCGAGTGTGGACCTCGCCCATGCATTTTGGGCCCAGTGGTCCACGGACTATATGGGTGCAGTACCTGGACTCGAATTCTTGGTGTACATATTTGTTTATAGTGTATATAAATTTTTGACTAATGGATGTTTGTTGATTACAATGGTTACATTGCGTTCTTCCAGGGGGGGTTGGGGGTGTAAATGTAATGTTTCAGCATGTATTGGTGTGTGTGTTGTTGTGGGTGAGGGTGGGGGTGGGGGTGTTGCGTGTTGCGTGTGTGTGTGTCACTCTCTTTTCTCTCCCCCCTCCCCTGTGTTGTAGGTGCAGTACTCACCGTGGTTGTCGCCACCGTCGGTCGGAGCAGGAAGACTATCGCAGGCAGTATTTGGAGTTCAGGCTCCATGGCATCCTGGTTCCTTGTGGGCTGTGTAGAGGTGGGTGTTTTCCCATCCAAGTCCTGTTTCCGCCGTATTTTTGTTTGCATTGAATCCGCCCCGGAAAAGGTGGCGGATTGGTGTGTCATAATAGTGTGGGTGGTACATTGTCTTCCGCCTGTCTGTTGGCGGTGACCGCCATGCTGTTTGTTTGTACCGCCGTGGCGGTCGGAGTGTTAAAGTGGCTGTCTATATTGGCGGTTTCCGCCATGGTTATAATTCCATTTTTTTTTTCGCCGACCTGTTGGTGCTTTTACCGCAGTTTTACCACTGACCGCCAGGGTTGTAATGAGGACCTCAATGAGTTAACTGCAGACCAATAGGATTTTTATATAGAAAACTATTCTTTCTTAATTTATTTCTAGAACCACAAGATTCAATTAGCAGGTAAGTACATTAAATGAAAGGTACTTTGCATAGTTATAATCATGACTTTGAATGGAATCAACAATGTACACAGTTTTTCTTAAAATAGTAAAAAGCTATTTTAAAAGTGGACACTGCAATTTTCAACAGTTCCTGGGGGAAGAAAGTACAGTACAGTTTTGGAGGTAAGTAATCGACTTACTGGTTCAGTGTCTGGGGCATTGGTAGCCCATCGTTGGGGGTTCAAGATAACCCCAAACACCCAGCACCAGCAACACAGGACCGGTTAGGTGCAGAGGTCAAGCAGGAGCCAAAATAACATGGGCCCCTATGGAGACAGGAGTACTCCGGTTCCAGTCTGCTTGCAGGCAAATACCCGTGTTGTCAGAGGGCAGACCAGAGGGGTTTAGGGGAGTACTGGGGGGGGGGGGCGAAGTAGGCACAAAACACGCACCCTCAGTGGCACGGGGCAGCCATGTACAGGGCATCGGGTTCCCAATGGAACGCAATGGGTGGACCCCGGGGGTCACTTAGGCGCTGCAGACAAGGCACAGGGAGGCTTCTCGGGCATGTCACTGACTGGGCTGGGAGGAGGGCCACCTGCTGGTCACTGCTGCACTGGTGGTCGGTCTTTCTCAAGTCTGGGGTCTGCCTGTGCAGTGCTTCTCCAGGCATCCAAAATCTTCATCCCCGGCAGTCGCGGTCAGGGGGTCCTCGGGATTCCCTCTGAAGGCGTCATCGTAGAGGGGTGGAGAGGTCAGCCCATAGTGGACACTTGTTCAGAATTGCCTGGAGGTTCTCTCTGGATAGTTGGGGCACCCGGAGACGGGCCGTGGACGTTGGGTGCAGAGTGGTTTTGAACTCACGTGGAGTGAGGTGGGAGTCCCTTGGAAGGAGTTTCCTTTTCTTCTTGTTGGACAGGTCCGCTGTCCATAGGAGTTCTTGGTTCTCAGTGATGCAGGCAGTCCCCTGTAGGCTTTTCAGGGGGCGCTGGTCCTGTAGAACGTGTCACTTTTCTTTTGCAGGGTCTTTGAAGCAGGAGGCGGGCCGGTTGGGCTGAGTCCAAGTCAGTTCGTGTCTCCTTTTGTTCTCTTCGGGATTTTCAGCTCAGCAGTCCTTCATTTCTTGAGTTTGTCAGGAATCTGACTAGCTTGGTTCAGGGAGCCCTTAAATTCTAAATTTAGGGGCGTGTTAGGGTCAGGGGACAGTACACCCTCCTTGTGTCCACTCCCTTTGGGAAGGGGGGCACATTCCTATCCCTATTAGTCCTAATCCTCCAAAGCAAGATGGAGGATCTCTCAAGGAGGGGGTCACTTCAGCTCTGGACACCATAGGGGTGGTCCTGGCTGAGGGGTTGACTCCTCCTTGTTTACCTAATTATCCCTCTGGATTTGTCGCCAAAAGTGGGGGCTTGTCCGGAGGGTGGGCATCTCCACTAGCTGGAGTGCCCTGGGGCACTGTAACACGAGGCCTGAGCCTTTGAGGCTCATCACCAGGTGTTACAGTTACTGCAGGGGGAGGTGTGAAGCACCTCCACCCAGGACAGGTTTTGTTTCTGACCACAGAGTGCACAAAGGCACTCACCCCATGTCGTCAGAAACTTGTCTGAAAGTGACAGCTGGCAGTCAGCCTTACACTAGCAGTTTGGCTAACATACAGGGGGCATCACTAAGATGCCCTTTGTGTGCATTTTTCAATAAATCCCACACTGGCATCAGTGTGGATTTATTGTGCTGAGAAGTTTGATACCAAACTTCCCAGTATTCAGTGAAGATATTATGGTGCTTTGGAGTTCGTAATGACAATCTCCCAGACCATATACTTAATATGGCTACACTGCACTTACAGTGTCTAAGAATTGGCTTAGACACTGTAGGGGCATATTGCTCATACGGCTGTGCCCTCACCTGTGGTATAGTGCACCCTGCCTTGTGGCTGTTAGCCCTGTTAGAGGGGTGATTTACCTATGCCACAGGTAGTGGCTTGTGGGCATGGCACCCTGAGAGGAGTGCCATGTCGACTTAGCCTTTTTCTCCCCACCAGCACACACAAGCTGCAAGGCAATGGGCATGTGCTGAGTGAGGGGTCCCTAGGGTGGCATAAAACATGCTGCAACCCTTAGGGACCTTCCCAGGTCACAGGGCCCTTGGAACCATGGGTACCTTTTACAAGGGACTTAACTGTGTGCCAGGGCTGTGTCAATTGTGGAAACAAAGATACAGTTTTAGGGAAAGAACACTGGTGCTGGGGCCTTGTTAGCAGGGTCCCAGGCACTTTCAATCAAAGTTTGCATCAACAATAGGCACAAAGTGGGGTAACCATGCCATCCTTGACATTTTCCTACAACTCTCCCAAAGCCCTAACTGATCAGCGCTTAAGAGTAGTTGGTGTAAGACAGTTGCTAGGTAGGCCGGCAGGGTGGGCAGGAAGAGAACTCTGTGGAATGGTGATCAAGCAGTAGGGGTCCACCTAACTCAACATTAGAATCCTTTCTAGGCCCGTGCGGTTGGTGTAGTATCAAAGGAGATTTTGTCAGAGAGATGACTTTCTATGGAAATGAGTGACTTGCAGCGAGCATCAGCCCATGAAGAAGCTTATGGGATTTCTGACAACGAGGATGGTCGGCCAGTGGTGCCCCAGGTAAACTTGTCTAAGTCCCTCATGGCAGTAGTTGGAAAGAGTGATCTGGAGGTTCCCCAAAGAAACAACAAGGGGATTCTTTCTGATTCCCCTCCTTGCTGTAGTAGTCCTCCACTTAAGAATAAAAAGCCTCTGAAGAAATCTGGAAAAAAAACTAAAGTGTCACTCTCCAAAAATGTGAATATTTGCACCGGTCAGAGTCAAGACTCCGGTTTTGAAAATCTTCTGGAGAAATTCAAGGAGTTGATTGAGGATTATCGGATGCCCATGAAGGAAAGATTGCAGGCCTTGGAATCTACAGTTTCCTTGCTGCATTCCAGGGGGTAGCCAGCCACAGCCCCAGTGCGTGGGTCTTTGGATCTTGAGTGTCATGGCGCACCCGGAAAAAGGAATCCTGTCGGGGGTCATCTCAGTATCTCAGGACGGTGATATCCAGCAGCCTCCACACCGTCTCTGTTCTAAAATAGGCAACCCTGGAAAGCATGTGATGGCGGCCCCTGAAAATTCAGTCAGCACTGAAGGGGAGCCTGGCAGAAATGGTGCTTGGGGGAGATCCTCGAGCAGGACTGGAGGGAAATCAGTGCTGGTACAAGAGCGGAGGAGGGATCAAAATCTGTACTTATGTAATGGTTCCCTATCCGCCTGATTGGAGCTTCCACCTGACTGTGCCTCTTATGTGGTAATCCTTACAAATGAACCAACGTTAGCTTCAGGTGCAAGTGAATCCACTGAACAGCTAAAGGACAAGACAGGACATTAGCTGAGTAAAAAATTAGATTTTAACTACAATGATATATAGGACATTATGGCCCTCATTATGACATTGGTGGTAAATCATGCTTACCGCCCCGGTGAGGGCCGACAACATACCGCCGCCATGGCGGATATCCGTTTGCCATATTATGACAGACACACACCAATCCAACAGAATACTGTCACATACACAAATCACCAGCCCACAGGTCAGTGTTAAAGTGTCAGTACCAACACCCATACCGTTACGTCAACAATGCAATGCCCACCACATTATGACCCACGAATCACCATGGCAGACATTCAGTGGCGGTAAACCATTGGCGGTACACACCGGCGCGCTCAGAATGGACACCCAAATACAAAGCAACACCACATTGGCGAAAACCGAAATCGCACACCTGACACTGATACACACACCACACCATCCACCCACAGCACTATAAAACACACACCCACATGACCCACAACCTTTGCGAACACCAATTATTGCCACCAGACTGAAACCAAGACCACTGAGACGACTAGTCACACACACCACAAACACCCATACACCCATCACACACCCCACTTTCCACACCCCACCACATTACTCAACACCTTCTCACCAACATACACCACCCATGTCCCCACTAAGGCACCCCCATTTCACTGATGAGGAGTTGTGGATCATGGTGGAGGAAAAGTCAGGCTATAGCCACAGCTGTTTGGAGCACAGGTCCAGCAAATATCCATTGCCAGGAAGATGGAACTATGGCAGAGAATTGTGGACAGGGTGAACGCCGTGAGACAGCATCCAACAACAAGGGACGACATCAGGAAGAGGTAGAATGACCTGCGAGGAAAGGTATGTTCTGTGGCAGCAAGGCACCAGCTCGCCATCCAGAGGACTAGAGGTGGACCCCCACCTCCTCCCCCACAGTTCACAGCATGGGAGGAGCAAGTCTTGGCAATAGTGCATCCTGAGGTACTCACTGGAGTAGCCGGATTCTGGACACCGGTGAGTCAATATTTACTACCCCTCTTACCTGCATGCCACCATCCCCCCTCACCCCCACTCCCATCACTCCACTCCATCGCACACACTGCGCCTACACATATGACCAACTCCAATGCCTAGCCCTGCATGCTATACTAATGCATGGACAGCCCTCCCAGCCCTGCATGTACAGCCATCACAAAAGCATGCACAGCTTGGAGAACTAACAATCCCATAATACATCACCATGCACAAACAAAGGTGGCAGGGCAACAGCAACAATAGAGGGGAAGCTAAAGATGTACAATTTGTCACAGACATGTAGCATAATATGTCACTTACATCCCCACAGGTGCCCTAGTCAATCTCAGAGGAGAGGAGGTGCCACATCTAATGAGTCCCCCAACAGTAGATGACCCCAGTGACGACAGTAACTCTGGACTTCTGGATCTGGATGAACTACCTGGCCCATCAGGGACCACTGGTCAGTCGGCCACCCCAGCCCACTCACAGTCCCCCACAGAGCCTCCCCCATCAGTATCCAACACCACAGCATCCACCCAACATCCCCATACCTCTGTCCCCAGGATACATCAATCAGCAGTGTACCTGTACAGGGACCCCAGTCCACACCTCACCCCCAAGACAATCAGGGACCTGGGGTCAGTGGCAGTCGGCACACTGTTCAGGGGACAGAGACACAGGGGAACTGGGACACTGGGAGGACCGCTGTGCGCCGGGGGGAGGACAGGCCAGGGAACCGACTCTCCATGAGGCACTCACCAATGTCCTGGGGTCATACCAACAATCCCAGGAAACGATGGGCCAGATCCTTATCAACTTGCAGGAGAACAAGCGGCTGCTGGAGGAACACCATCAGGAGATCAAGGAGGATTTGCAGGCCCTGAACGCCACCATGATCTCCATAGCAGGGGTGCTGGCAGACATGACCAACATGAGGGAATGGACAGCACACCAGCAGGCCCCTAACACTAGCCAGCCTACTAACTAGCCCTCCACTTCTGCTGCAGCTAGTGGGCAGGAGGTCCTGCCACAGGACCCACAGGCCACCAGCACCCCTCCCCTGGCAGAAGGTGAACCACCCTGCAAATGTTCCCTGCGACCCAGACAGAAGCCAGAGACACTTGCCAAGACCAAGACCATCGCCAGGAAATAAGACCCTCCTGAATGTCCCCCTTGTGACCCACACTGTCACCTTGTCCACTTTGAACTGCCTTTGCTCCCCTTCCTATGGCCCCTTGGACACTGGACCTGTGCTACAAACAGAATGGAACAATACCCTTGGACTTCCCTGTACCATCACCCCATTCCATTGCACTTTTCCGTCAATTATTTGCACTACAATAAACACCCTTGAACACAACTTGACTGACAGTGTTTTATGTGATGAAAATGTGCATTTATGGAATCAGTCATATCATGTGCAAATGGTCTGAAAACTGTGATAGCATACAAATAATGACCTGTAGCTGTCTGTAGTCGTCACATCAGTACACTGTGTAAAATCACCAACATCTGTAAAATGAGAAGCCATAGGTGACAGTAAGTTGAGATGCAAAGGAAGTGAATCCATCCTGCTACAACCACACAGATACAACAATAGTCAGGGGGATGGTCAGTTACACTGTCTCACCTGTGTGTCATTGGAAATATTGGCATATCACTGATGTTCTGTTGTTCACATCCTTATCCTCTGCCTCCTCAACCTCACTGTCCTCAGGGTCCACTGCTGCCACGGGGGCATTTCTAGTTTCCTCCTCCTACAGATAAGGCACATGTCATCTGAGGACCAGGTTGTGCAACATGCAGCATGCCACTACTATCTGGCAAACCTTCTCGGGCGAGTAGCAGAGGGATCAACCTGTCAGATGCAGGCATCTGAACCTGGCCTTCAGGAGGCTGAAGGTCCTTTTGATAATTCTACTGATTCGCCCATGTGCATCATTGTAGCGATTCTCAGCCCCTGTTCTGGCATTCCTCACAGGGGTCAGGAGCCAAGATAGGTTTGGGTAGCCTGAGTCACCTGAATGTACTTAGGGACAAACATTAGCCTTACACAATGGTATGGGGTTAACACCAGAAGGCATACACTGATATACATTGGGTGGGCATGCAGGCTCACCTATTAGCCATACTCTGTGCCTCTGTAGTTGTACCATCACATTTGGGATGCTGCTATTTCTGAGAACAAAGGCGTCATGCCCTGACCCAGGATACTTGGCAGTGACGTGGGAGATATACTGGTTCGCCAGGCACACCATTTGCACATTGAGTGAGGGGAAACTCTTCCAATTCCTGAACACCTGTTCATTCCGGCGGGGGGGACAAACGCAATATGTGTTCCATCAATCGCCCAAATAATATTGGGTTCATGTCCCATTTCATAGACTCCTGCCTTCACAGTGGCCAAATCATCCACCTGGGGGAAAGCAATGTAGCTGCACATGGCATAAGGCAGACAGAACCCTTGCTAGCACAATTGAGAACATTGGCTGTGACATTCCTGCTGCCAAGCCCACTATCACTTGGAAGAACCAGGAAATGGAGCACTGATAGAACTTGCACAAGAGAGGGGATCCCAGTGGGATGACGGATATCAGATATCAGATCAGGCTCCAATTGTGCACACAGCTCTGTGATTGTGGCCCTGTCCAGTCTATAGGTAAGTATTATGTGCCTGTCCTCCAGTGTAGCCAAGTCCACAAGGGGTCTGTACACGGGGGCTTGTCTCCTCCTATTTCTCCGCAGTGGTAGGTATCTAAGGGACACAAGCGTGAGCAGGCTGTCACAATTTGAACAATGGAACCACCACCTCAGTGTACCTAGAGCATTAATGTGATGGGACAGTGGGAATGGCAATCTACGTGCAATCTTTAGCAATGATGCAGTTATGCATTATCTGAATGTTGTCCACCACCATTAAATGGCGACCGCCTGTCCGGTATCTAGGGACAGGTGATAGTGAGGTAACTCCACCGACGTTGGGCATCGTGGCTGAAGGCGGTTTTGCACCACCGTGCAGTTCCTCATTGGCTAATATAGGGCTCTATGGAGTACAGTGGCCAATGGGGATCAGCGGTGGTGGTGACGGTGTACACCACAACGGACGTGACCGCCATTTTCTATCTAAATTATCACTTGATTCCTGACTTTCCCCATAACAACACCTACACTGCATGTGCTGCTGTGACCTGTGTCTGGAACCTACCATGGCCCGTGTGACCAGGGAAAGGGCCCCTGCCTTCACTTCGGAGGAGTTGGAGCATTTGGTGGAAGGGGGCCTACCCCAGTAGTGACTGCTGTATGGGCCTCCAGACCAACAGGTGAGTACAGCTTGGGCATGATGCATGTGGCAAGATTGCATGGAGATGTGTGTGCAAGCATCATGGTAGTCTACATGGTGGGTACCGGGTGATGTGTGTGCCAGTGGAGATGGAAATGGGATTTGTGGGCCATATGTGTGACAGGCTGAATTGTATGTGTAATGGTGTCCTCCAGTCTGTATTAACTCTGAAGGTCAGCGCCCATCAGAAGAAGGGATTGTGGCATGTCATCGCCAAGGACGTGCGCACCCTGGTGGTTTACAGCAGGCAGAGCACCCACTGTAGGAAAAGGTGGGAGGACCTGAGACGCTGGGCATGGAAGACCGTGGATGCCCAGCTGGGGATGGCCTCCCAACGAGGAAGGGGTGCCCGCCGGAAACTGACCCCCCCTTACCTCGCCAGATCTGGATGGGCGCCGGAGGGCATCACAGCAGCCACAAGGGGGTGAGTACAGTGGATGTAACTACAATCATTAGTAGGTGGTATGGAATCCGGAAGGGGGGTGTGAGTCAGTGGGTGCCCCTTAATGCCAGGTCAGACATTGCAGTGTGACCTAGCTCAAGGGTAATGGGTGTATAGCAACTTCAGGTAACCTAGCTTTGTTGTATTCCATGTCAGACAGGGCTTAATGAGTCCCAGGAGGGCTGCAGTTGGCTGTGTTTGGCCCTCATCTTGCTGTGGCACCTAGCTAATTGATTGCCAGTGTGGGGCATAGTGCTCAATCCTGAACCCTATTTGTGATGGTAATTTGTATGCCAACTGTGGTGTTGGTGCTGTAATTGACCCAGTGTTCCCTTTCTCTCCCTCCTCCCGTTTTTCTTCTGTCATCCTGTCCATGTGTGCATTAGCATCATCTGGCAGAGGAGCAGGGGCACAAGCTACAGAGGGAGCTGCATCCCACAGGACCCAGGAGGCAGAGTCTGCTGACACCGAGGGAACCAGTGGGACATAGGGTGAGGGGAGCACCCCGGCGGAGACAGGAGGTGACAACACTGACTCTGATTCCTCCTCTGATGGGAGCTCCCTGGTGCTGGCGGACACCTCTCGGACAACCCCAGCTCCATGTACAGCTGCCACCCCCATACCAGCACCACCCTCCCAGTTGCCCCTCACCGAGTTGCCCATGCAGGCTCACCCAGGAGGGTGGGCATTTCCTTTGCCCTAGGCACCTCAGCCCTGCCCCAGTGGCCCTGCTGCCCTGAGTGAGGAGGCTATTGACCTCCTGAGAACCATCTCTGGGGGTGGTCAACCATAGTGAATGCCATCCAGGGGCTGGCATCCCAGATGCAGAAATGCAATGCATTCCGGGAGGGCATCCACTGTGGAGTGGCAGCCCAACAGAGATTGTTTCAGGCTCTGGCCTCCTCTCTGATGGCAGCCATTGTCCCTGTTCCTACCATCCCCCTCCAGCTACCACTTCCCAGTCCCAGTCTCCTCAACCCTAACCCACCTCATGCACACATACAGACAAGCATGCACACAAATCATCACACAAGAGTAGCACAGTCAAACACAGGCAGCACACTTCAGGCCACAACCACTCACAAACAACAGACAGCTGCACACACAACAACATCCACTGCCTCCACTGTCTCCCCCTCCTCTTCCTCCCTAACACTAACATCTGCACTTACACCTGCATGCACTGCTTCAACAACCAGCACCACCAGCACCACAACAAGCAGCACACACACCTCACTAGCAGACACCGCCACAACATCTATTCATGCGTCCCCTGTGTCCTCTCTCACCCTGTCTGTCCCCCCCAAGGCCACAAACACATGCACTTAGACACCCAACAGCCATCCACCTCACATCAGCACACTGCCCATGCACCTGCACCCAACACAAGCAGACGTACTTCTCCAACAACCACTCCCTCAACCTCCACTCCCATCCCTCCTCCCTTATTACGTCCCACAGTCCCTAAGAAGCTTTTCCTTGCCCAACTTGACCTCTTCCCTCCCCCTCCACCCCCTTGTGCTGCCCATAAGAGCAGGGTCCCAATGCCCCAGCCCAGCACCTCAGCCAAACAGTCCATGGGACTAGTCGTAAAGCCAGGAAAGGGAAGGATCTCACTCCACCAGCCAGGAAAGGGAAGGATCCCACTCCACCAGCCAGGAAGGGAAAGGTTCCCACTCCACCAGCCAGGAAGGGAGCGTTTCCCACTCAACCACCAATGACGGGAGCGTTTCCCACTCCAATACCAATGACAGGAGCGGTTCCCACACAACCACCAATGACAGGATCGGTTCCCGCTCAAACACCAATGAAAGGCAAGAAGCCCTCACCTCCAGCTGTGACACAGCAGCCCTCACCTCCAGCAGAGGCTGCCCATGGGACTCCTCTCCCAGCAGAGACAATACAGCCCTCACCCAGCAGGGGCTGCCCATGGGGCCATCCCCCCAACAGAGACACATCAGCCCTCACCTCCAGCAGAGGCTGCCCAGAGGACCCCTCCCCCAGCAGAGACTAGGCAGCCCTCATCTCCATCAGAGGCTGCCCAGGGGACACCTCCCTCAGCAGAGCAAATGCAGCCCTCACTTCCACCAGAGGGCATGTAGGCCACCCTTAAGGAACTGTTGTACAAGAAGCCCCCTCTGGAAGCAGTCAGTGAGTTCCCCACCTCAGAGACTGTGAACTTGCACTCCCCAGCATTGGAAAATGGGCATGGAGCCCCCTCCAGAAGCAGTGGGTGAGTTCTCCGCCTCAGAGACTGTGACCTTGCACTCCCCAACATTAGGAAATGGGCATAGAGCCCCCTCCAGAATCAGTGGGCGAGTTCTCCACTTCAGCTGAAGTGCCCCCCACCCGCTTCCTCCTGGGGCGCCTGCCCACTTCCAACATGTTGCCCCTGTACCGTTTGGTGCGGAGAATGTCAGGATCAAGTTGGGCCCTGGACTGTGCCCTGTGGCCATGTGGGCCTTTTGTACTTTGGATTGGGCATTGGCCCTTTCTGGACAATTGTTCATGTATATTTTTTGTCACTTCGGTACTTTTGGTGGTTGTTGGCATGCGAATACATTTTCAATTCTGACTTACTGTTGTCCTTGCATTATTATGAGGTGTGTCCTATGACATTGTTTTTCGTCTGCAGCTGGTTGTGTGTATGGTGTATGTGCCTGGTGTGTGTTGTGCGTGTGTGTGTCAGTCTCCTTTTCCTCCCTCCCTCCCTTGTGTGCTAGACGGCTGTACTCACCATCGGCGTTGGTGTTCCAGGTAGAGCATGGCATAGAAAGGCATCAAGAAGACTTGCAGTTCTGGTTCCATGGCGTAGTTGGTCTTCTCTGTGTCTCTGATGGTGAGTCTTTGGTCTTCTGTGTTGTGTTTCTGCCAGGCTTTTGATGGCATTGGTACTGCCCCGGAAATCGTGGCGGTTTGCTCTGTCATTATAAGGTGGGTGGTCCTTGTCTTCCGCCTGGCTGTTAATGTCTACTGCCGTGGTGAGTGGTGTTAACACCCTAGTGGATGGTGTGGTACTCTGCCTGTCTATAGGAGCTATCACTGCCATGGTCTTAATTTGGCTGTAATTACGACTAGCCTGTTGGTGGTATTACCGTCACTTTAACGGGCACCGCCAGTGTCATAGTGACTACCTAAGTTTGTTTGACAGATTGGGTGGGAGCGCCCCTTGGAAAATAAAGGGAAAAGGGATTTTATCATAGTAAACTGTAGATACCCAGGTTTGGCCCACTGTTCGCTACCATCATGTTATGTTGACCCCCAGGCTCGTGAGAAGATCGGCCTGATTCCTCTAGGCTTCTTTTATAGGCACACCCGGCCCTCAGATGGTTTCTGTGTCAGGGGCTTTTCCAGTTTGCAGGAGGGTTTGCCACCGCTTAGTTTGAAAAACAGATTCACTGCTCTCTCGGATCTGGAAGCAATGTTTGACTGCCAAGGACGGGTGTACTTGGCGAGACAGGAGGAAAACAACAAGGTGTTTCCCTTGTGGTCCTCTGCTATAACCCCAGGGCTGGGAGAGGCGTCCCACCTGACCCAGATAATTTCTTGGAATGTGGCAGGGTGTGATGCGAAGCTGCAAGATACACAATGGGTAAGGCTTCTCTCAGGCTTTGATTATATCAAGAGACTTGGTGAGAAGGAGCCGCAGAATGGCATGGATTCCAAAGGTTTGCCATCGCGGCGGAACGGGCACCCGGCCACCGCTCTAAGAGGGGTCTAGTCACCTCAGTCCGCATCTCCAAGATCTTTAGAGAATATCAGATTAAATGTAGCCACCGGGGTATCCTCATCATCTGGGTGGTGTTCCCAACTAAGTACAATGTACTCTTGGTAAACTTTTGCAAAGCAGTATAGGACTCTGGTTGCCAAATTATCGCCCTTTTTTCTGCTCTGCAGATACTGAAGGGAAGGTTGGAGTCCTGCTGTATGGAGTTCCATGTGATTGTAACTGGAGATTTAAATGCGAAGATAGGGGGCTATCACACTGCTGAGAATCCTTTTGAGCAGGATCATAGCATGTATGCAAACGAGGGAATACAGGATGCAAGGGTTAGGACGCTTATTAAGAGGCTGCAGAGTCTGGGTTTTTGGACCATCTTTGACCGGGGAATTGCTTCTGATAAACAGGCACCATCTTTTGTGGGGAAAGGGGTCGGGTCCATAATTGATTATATTTTCATGTCCACCCCAGTGAGAAATTTGGTCCAGCATGGGGAGGTCCAAAGGCAGAACTTCAATGATCACAACCCCCTCATGGTGTCTCTAAATTTTCTGTGCAACAAGTGTATATCGGCGAATGGTGGGCCGGCTTGCTTTAGAACAAAAGATCAGGGCTGAAGAATATGGTGGAGGCAGGCAAACAACCCACAGTTAGCAGAGAGGGTGGTTAGGCAAAATCAAGTGGGGATTCTCTTGGCTGAATCCCCCTTATTGGGGGAGGTGATTGTTGCGGCTAATAAAATAAATGGTTCCATCAAAGATATCCTGAGTAAAAATGGAGAGGCCACTCCTAAGCATCAGGGCGGATGATTCAATAAACCTTGTTACGCGGAGAGGAAAATTCTGAAGAGGGGTCTGAAGATACAGCCTAGAGATAAAGTCTATGGCCCTCATTATGAACCTGGCAGTAAACACCGACGACCGCCATGGTGACGGCACACAGAAGACCGCCATTGGCAGTGAACAGAAACCCGCCATATA
Source organism: Pleurodeles waltl (assembly GCF_031143425.1). Taxonomy (NCBI): domain Eukaryota; kingdom Metazoa; phylum Chordata; class Amphibia; order Caudata; family Salamandridae; genus Pleurodeles; species Pleurodeles waltl. The sequence continues at coordinate 75,620,147 of NC_090451.1, read as the reverse complement.
ATGATGCCAAAATCTGAATCTGACAAAAATCACCCTGCCACCAGTCACCGCCAGGACCTTTTCGGTGGAAATGCTGGACCTCCCACCCGCCACCGTCGAGCACACCAACACCTCACCCATCAAATAATGAAGCACAAATCACTGCGCCGGTCAGTGGAAGCCGAACGACCATTGGTGGTGCAGACCGCCACGGGCGTTAAGTTGACCCAACAGTAAGAACTTCACACATTGGATAAGTTAGAAACCCACATACCTGACACACATCCACAACACTATAAAACACTCACAGACACACCCCACAATCCTTTGCAACTAAAGTAGGCCAACGAAGACAGAGAACACCAGAAGCAGACACCGAATGCCACAATCCACGATACTTACACCCAACCACACAAGAGCACCCTCACCTAGATCCACACAAGACACCATTCACAACACTCACCATGACACCCCCCAAACACCCACGCTTCACAGAAAGGGAGCTAAGGACCATGGTGGACAAGATCCTGAAGGTTGAACCGCAGCTATTTGGGGCACAGGTGCAGCACACACCCATCGACTGGAAGATGGAGCTATGGCAGACAGTAGTAAACAGGGTCAATGCAGTGGGACACCATCCATGCACCAGGGACGACATCTGCAAGCGATGGAATGACCTGCGGGGGAAGGTCAGGACCATGGCATCCAGGCACCACATTGCAAGCCAGAAGACTGGGGGAGGACCTCCACCAACACCACCCGACTACACTGACTGGGAGGAAAAGGTACTGGCCATCCTGTACCCTGAGGGCCTCACTGGACTCACTGGAGGACTGGACTCGGTATGTCATCTACAATTACCCCATATCCATCACACCTGTAATGCATGCACCACCCAACCCCTCCAACACCCACCAGGACCACTACCTCACCCAACCCACAAGCACTTAATCCAGTCCCCCTACATGCCCACTAACCCACTAACAAGCCCACATCCCTCCCCCTGTGCACAGCCACCCACCCCTGCAGGGAAACACAATGGCCTATGGCACCCATAATGCACCTCCACATCCCAAGCTAAAAGCAATGCTAACCTCACCAAAGCATCCTGCATGGCCCCAAAGTGTGTAACCTGCACAAACCCACCCAGGCCTGTGCACCCCATCCGACCATGCTAATGTAACAGACATGTCCATTCCTTCCAACAGTCAACACCACCCATGCCACCCTGACGTACAGGACAAGGAGTGGCAGTGCCCCACAGGGAGACACAGGCACCTTCCAGGACACTGCAGATGGAACCCTGGACACTGACGATGAGCCTGGCCCCTCACACAGTCCTGGACTGTCACCATTTAGCAGCCCCACCCAGGATACCACTGACACCCCTACCACCCAGGCAATAACATCAGCCCAGGGCAACCGTCTACACACATGTGTATCCAGGCCATAGACTGGTGGAACACAAGTACAGAGGCCACAGTCACCCCCTACCAACAGACAGGAAGACGATGGCCCCAGTAAAGGGGTACTGCCAGACCTGTGCAGGGGACACAGGCACAGGGGGCTAGGCCTAGTGGGAGGGCATCAGTGGTCAAGGGGGGAGGCCACAGGATGGATGCTGCAGCCCATTACGTGATTTCAGAGGTCCTGGGAGCATATCACCATACCCAGGACAGATAGGCCCAGCTAGTATCCACACTGGAGCAGAGTCAGAGGATGCAGCAAGCACATCACCAAGAATCCATGGAGAAGTGGAAACAGCACAATGCCACAATGGCCAGCATAGCAGGTGCGCTACTACAGCTTGTCCAAACACAGCCTGAGGCCCACACAGAACAGGAAGCCCCTACTACAGCACAGGACACAGACCAGACAACAAGAGCAACAGCAGGACACATGAACCACCCTCTGAGAACACACAGGGGACATCCATCTCAACCCATACAGGCCAACAACAGGCACCCAAACAGACCTTCAGGCCAAGATATGGCACAGGAACACCTTCCAAGAACAAGGCCCCCTCTAAGAAGCGACTCTGCCAACAACTATCCTCCAGGTGTCCCACTTAATTCACCACCAAACAGTGCTACAAATACTACAAACTCATGTAAGCCTGGATGGACCTACCACTACTGCCAACAATGCTGCAACCATGTTGCCAAATTGGACAACCACCATTAGCCCACTCCCATCACTGTAATCTGCATGATTTAATCCCTGCACAAAATAAAACACCTTTTCACCTGTTACAATGTTCCCTGTCATTTACTTTGAACAAAGTGAAGTATGGATGCAACTGGTTGATAACTCCTTTATTGGTATCTGAGCAGCATGAAAAGCACCACATGCCTTACATGTAGTTGTGCCAAGGTATGTGTTGAAATATTAGACTAAATTGTAATCTGTCCTATGCAGACCTGGTCACAGTGGCAATTATTATTGAGCCAACACCCCCCTAGATGACAAGGCACACTGACAGTATGATGCACAGACACCAATCTCATCCAATTGTCCCACATAGTTACTGGAAGTAGAGTTGTATCAGTTGGGTCCTGGAATTTGCATTTTCCCCTTTCTCATCATCACCATCACTCTCATCCCCTCTCTGAGGAAGCTGGTCTGGATATACAGCACCCTCCTCCTCCAAGAGGGAGGTAGAATTTCTCACAGCCACGTTGTGCAGCATGCAGCATGCCACCACTATTCTACACACCTTTTCAGGCCCATAGGCCAGGGAACCGCCAGAGATATGTAGGCAACTAAATCTAGCCTTCAGGAGACCTATTGTATGCTCTATCACCCTCCTAGTACGTCCATGGTGCTCATTGTAATTCCTCTCTGCATCTGTTCCAGGATTCCTCACTGGTGTCAGGAGCCAACGCAAGTTGGGATAGCCAGATTCACCTAGAAAAGGTGCAAAACAGAACTTTGATTGACAAGCCTCAGAGGCAGAATGGCTGTCTGCTAGGTGGCAATAAGTGACAGAAACACCTACCTATGATCCACCCTCTGTTCTCTTGTAGTTGTTCTATCTTGTGTGGCACTCTTCTGTTCCTCAGCACAAATGAATCATGGACTGAACCAGGGAACATGGCGTTCACGTGTGTGATGTACTGGTCTGCAGTACACACCAACTGAATGTTCATGGAATTAAAGTTCTTCCTGCTTCTGTGCACCTGTTCACTGACTCTTGGGGGGATGATAGCTATGTGGGTGCCATCTATGGCACCTATTACATGGGGTAAGTTGGCCTTGCACAGGAGTCCGACTTGATGGCAGGGAGGTCAGCACTTTGGGGAAACCTCACATATGACTGCAAGTGTCGTACAAATGCATTCAGGAATCTTGACAGTATAATGCTAAACATTGGCTGTGAAACAAAAACTGCACCCATGCCCACGGTCACTTGAAATGAGCCCGTGGCCAGGAAATGGAGTGCAAAGAGCACCTGCACTTCAGTAGGGATGGCATGCTGATAACGATTTGCAGGTGTCAGTGCAGGGTCCAGTAATTAACAAAGTTCAAGAATAGTTGCACGAGTGAGTCTGCAATTGATAATGATGTGATGCTCCACCATGGGCAGCAAATCAACAAGTGGTTTGTACACCGATGGGGCCCTTCCTCGCCACAAGGGTCTGTACCTAGGAGGAGTAGACAAAATGTCTGAGGAACACACATATATCTGCCCACATTGTTATTCATTCAGCACTGCTGGCATGATTGTCATCGACACTAATGCATAGTGTGTGTGACATTACAGCAACATGATCACAATAATAGATCAGGGCTGGTCAGGTGAGATAATGTTATTCGTCACATGCCTATGGGTATTTGGGGAACAATAGGGCACCCCATCCGACCATGCTAATGTAACAGACATGTCCATTCCTCCCAACTGGCACCACCACCCATGCCACCCTGACGTGCAGGACAAGGAGTAGCAGTGCCCCACAGGGAGACACAGGCACCTTCCAGGACACTGCGGATGGAACCCTGGACACTGACGATCAGCCTGGCCCCTCACACAGTCCTGGACTGTCACTATCCAGCAGCCCCACCCAGGGTACCCTTCCACCCAGGCAATAACATAAGACCAGGGCAACTGTCTACACACCTGTGTATCCAGGCCACAGACTGGTGGAACACAAGTACAGAGGCCACAGTCACCCCCTACCAACAGGCAGGAAGACGATGACCCCAGTAAAGGGGTACCACCAGACATGTGCAGGGGACACAGGCACAGGGGGCTAGGCCCAGTGGGAAGGCATCAGTAGTCCAAGGGGGAGGCCACAGGATGGATGCTGCAGCCCATGACGTGATTTCTGAGGTCCTGGGAGCATATCACCATACCCAGGACAGATTGGCCCAGATAGTATCCACACTGGAGCAGAGTAAGAGGATGCAGCAAGCACACCACCAAGAATCCATGGAGCAGTGGAAACTGCACAATGCCACAATGGCCAGCATAGCAGGTGCGCTGCTACAGCTTGCCCAAACACAACCTGAGGCCCACACAGAACAGGAAGCCCCTACTACAGCACAGGATACAGACCAGACAACAAGAGCATCAGCAGCAACTTCACACGAACCACCCTCTGAGGACACACAGGGGACATCCATCTCAACCCATACAGGCCAACAACAGGGGCCCAAACAGACCCTCAGGCCAAGATATGGCACAGGAACACCTGCCAAGAACAAGGCCCCCTCTAAGAAGTGACTCTGCCAAAAACTGTCCTCCAAGTGTCCTACTTAATTCACCACCAAACAGTGCTACAAATACTACAAACTCATGTAAGCCTGGATGGACCTACCACTACTGCCAACAATGCTGCAACCATGTTGCCATATTGGACAACCACCATTAGTCCACTCCCATCACGGTAATCTGCATGATTTAATCCCTGCACCAAATAAAACACCTTTTCATCTGTTACAATGTCCCCTGTCATTACGTTTGAACAAAGTGAAGTATGGATGCAAGTGGTTGATAACTCCTTTATTGGTATCTGAGTAGCATGAAAAGCACCACACGCCTTACATGTAGTTGTGCCTACATTTGTGTTGAAATATTAGACTAAGTTGTAATCTGCCCTATGCAGACCTGGTCACAGTGGCAATTAGTATTGACCCAACACCCCCCTAGATGACAAGGCACACTGACAGTATAATGCACAGACACTAATCTTATCCAATTGTCCCACATAGTTACTGGAAGTAGAGTTGTATCAGTTGGGTCCTGGAATTTGCATCTTCCCCTTTCTCATCATCACCATCACTCTCATCCCCTCTCTGAGGAAGCTGGTCCGGATATACAGCACCCTCCTCCTCCAAGAGGGGGATAGAATTTCTCACAGCCACGTTGTGCAGCATGCAGCAGGCCACCACTATTCTACACACCTTTTCAGTCCCATAGGCCAGGGAACCGCCAGAGATATGTAGGCAACGTAATCTAGCCTTCAGGAGACCTATTGTACACTCTATCACCCTCCTAGTATGTCCATGGGCCTCATTGTAATTCCTCTCTGCATCTGTTCCAGAATTCCTCACTGGTGTCAGGAGCCAACGCAAGTTGGGATAGCCAGAATCACCTAGGAAAAGGTGCATAACAGAACTTTGATTGACAAGCCTCAGAGGCAGACAGCCTGGCTGTCTGCTAGGTGGCAATATGTGACAGAAACACCTACCTATGATCCACCCTCTGTCCTCTTGTAGTTGTTCCATCTTGTGTGGCACACTTCTGTTCCTCAGCACAAATGGATCATGGACTGAACAAGGGAACATGGCATTCACATGTGTGATGTACTGGTCTGCAGTACACACCAACTGAATGTTCATGGAATGAAAGTTCTTCCTGCTTCTGTACACCTGTTCACTGACTCTTGGGAGGATGATAGCTATGTGGGTGCTATCGATGGCACCTATCACATGGGGTATGTTGGCAAAGGCACAGAAGTCCGACTTGATGGCAGGGAGGTCAGCACTTTGGGGAAACCTCACATATGACTGCAGGTGTAGTATAAATGAATTGAGGAATCTTGACAGTATAATGCTAAACATTGGCTGTGAAAAACCTGCGCCCATACCCATTGTCACTTGAAATGAGCCCGTGGCCAGGAAATGGAGTGCAGAGAGCACCCGCACTTCAGTAGGGATGGCATGCTGATTACGATTTGCAGGTGTCAGTGCAGGATCCAGTAATGAACAAAGTTCAAGAATAGTTGCACAAGTGAGTTTGCAATTGATAATGATGTGATGCTCCACCTTGGTCAGTAAATCAACAAGTGGTTTGTACACCGATGGGGCCCTTCCTCTCCACAAGGGTCTGTACCTAGGAGGAGGAGAAAACACTTTTGAAGAACACACATACAACTGCACACATTGTTATTCATTCAGTACTGCTGGCATGATTGTCGTCGACACTAATGCATAGTGTGTGACATTACAGCAACATGACCACAATAATAGATAAGGGCTGGTCAGGTGAGATAATGTTATTTGTCACATGCCTATAGGTGTTTGGGGAACAATAGGGCCTGCATTGTGCAGATGAGAGTTTTACAACTGCGTAGTTTTGGCCAAAATGTCTGCCCCCTGTAATCCAGAACTGTTGTTGTGGAAGTGACCTCATACTGATAGCGTTTGACGTCACAGCGTAAGGCCGTGTTTACCGCTGTGTGCAAATTCATTGGTTAACATGGATGTCAATGGGGAATCCTAGCGTATCATGATCGTCGCCGGCGGTGATGGTGCACACCACTGCAGTGCTTACGCGAACTCGTCACCCCAACTTCATTTGACTCCCTGATTTCGTGCAAGCAGGTACTCCACTGAGTGTACTACTGTATCCTGCCTCTGGTCATGGAAGTGGGACGTGTTGCAAGGGAAAGGGCCCTGGCCTTCACCCAAGAGGAATTTGAGAGGCTCGTGAACGGGGTCCTGCCCCTGTATGCCAAGCTGTACGGACAGCAAGAGGTACAGGTGAGGAGGAGGATTGAGGGCCATGGATGTGTGTAGTGGTTGGTGTTGGCTGCATACATGTGTGCACCTCTGACACTGGATGGTCCAGGGTTCCTGACATGCTGCATGTGTGTGTGCTGTTAGTCGGTTTGAACTGTCCGTCCCATAGTGGACGTGTAGCCAGCTGCATATGATTGGCCAGTGTCTGACCTCTGTGTTACATTTTTGTGTGTCCCTAATAGGTAAGCGCCCACCAGAAGAGGGGACTTTGGCATGCCATTGCCAAGGAGGTGCGGACCCTGGGGGTCTACAACCGGCAGAGCACCCACTGCAGGAAGAGGTGGGAGGACCTGCGCTGCTGGGTGCAAAAGATCTGCGAGGCCCAGCTGGGGAGGTCCTCCCAACGGGGAAGGGGTGCCCATCGGGCACTGACCCTCCTTATGCAATGTATCCTGGCGGTGACGTACCCGGACCTGGATGGGCGCTTGAAGGTTGCACAGCAGTCACAAGGGGGTGAGTACACATACCATATTTTTTACCCTTGATGGATGTGTGTGTGTGTGCATTCAGATTTATGCTGCCTAGTTGCAGGGACTATGACTGATGTCCATCTATATCATTGCCTCCGTGGGGAGTAGGGGTGTTTTAATCAGGTCTACTACACATCAGGTCCTTCAGTTATTTGGGGAACGGCTGTAGAGTAGGGTCCGGGCCACTAGTCAGGGGCATAGCCATGGGTATAATGGTAGGTGCTGCTGTTGGAGAGTTTTCTGGGTGGGTGTATGTGTGAACCACTATTGTACCTCCATTCAGCTATCTACAGAATCTCTGCTGTTTTGTCTCCCATCCCTGTTCTCTTGTGTTGTTTGTGTCATCAGCATCATCTGGCGAGGGAGCTGAGGCACCGGCGAGAGGGGATGCAGCAGCCCACGGATCCTCGGAGGCAGAGTCGTCTGACGACAAGGAGACCAGTGGGTTGGAGGGCGAGGGGATTACCACGGGGGAGGCAACTACCACTGGAGCTAGTGACTCCGATACTTCCTCCGATGGGAGCTCCCTGGCAGTGGCGGACCCTAGTGGGCCCACCCCTACTGTGTCATCTTCCGCCACCCTCCCAGTTGCTCCCCACCGAGTTGCCCGTGTCCGCTCACCCAGAAGGGTGGGCGTCTCCTTCGCCCTGGGCACCTCATCCCCTGCCCCAGTCAGCCCTGCTGCCCTCACGGAGGAGGCTATTGACCTCCTAAGAACCATCTCTGTAGGGCAGACAACCATTGTCAATGCCATCCAGGTGCTAGCATCAGAGATGCAGCAGACCAATGCCTATCTGGATGGCATTCACAGTGCCGTGTCTGGCCTACAGCGATCTTTTCAGGCTCTAGCCTCCTCTTGGACGGCAGCCAGTGTCCCTGATCATTCCATCCCCCCTCCAACCTCCTCTACCCCTTCCAGCACCCCACTCACTTTACGCGTCCAAAGCACACATTCTGACACGCAGACACACACCTTAACACACAAGAAGCACAAGCACCACATCTCCCACCACAAGCATACACACAGCCAACATACACATGCACACACAACAACACCCACTTCCCCCAGTGTGTCCACCTCTTCCGCCTCCCTGTCTGTCCCCAGTACATACACACCCCCAGGCACTGCACCTTCATTCACTGTTGCTGACCCTATTCCTGCAGTCACCACAATAGCACACATCCATTCATGCACTCCAGACACCACACCTGTACTCACCACAACTACTTTAGTTGAAACATGCAGCACCCTCACCAGACGTGCAGACACCCAGACAACATACATTCACACTGGCAGCCTATCTTGTCCCACTGTGTCCACCCCCCTCCTCCCAAGACACTCTAACGTACCAAAACACCTACCCATCACACATCCACCACACCTCAAAATACTGTCCAGTCACCTGCACCCACATCACGCACACCTACACCACTTACAACCACTCCCTCCACCACCACTCCCACACCTTCCTCCAGGTCCACCCCAATTGCACCTAAGAAACTTTTCCTCTCCCGTGTCAACCTCTTCCAACCCACTGGCCCACCCCGTCTCATCCCTAAACGTGCTTACCTCCTTGTCCTGTCCAGTCCTTCCATGTCACAGCCTGTCTTGTCCGCCCTTCACATTCCCGTGCCCCTTCCCCAGAGAGGAAGAAGCCCCGTGCTGTACCTGTTCCATCTGCCACCCCCCGGTCCAAGCCCACTCCCCCACCTTCCAAAGGCAAACCCAAACCCCCTCCATCTTCCAAATGCAAATCTAAGCCCCACCCCCGTCGTCAATCCCCAACCCCACCCCGCCATGCCTCTGTTCCTTGAGGTGCCTGGATGCACCATTGTTGCCCATATTAGGTGGAGTACCGTAGCACTTGTGAGAGTCAGGTTGGGGCCATTGTGGCCCATCGGACTTGTTTTATGCAGGACTGGCCATTGGCCTTATATGCACTTCGGTTGCTCAGTGAGCACAATAAAGGTTATTGTGTGGCCTGTGTTTATGGAGGCACACTCTGGAGCCGTGGCCTCTCGTTTCATTGTTTGTGGGTGTGGGGCTCATGTATGTACTTTGGTCAGGTTGGATTTGCCTTGTGTCGGGTAAGTACCTCTTGCTATGGGGTGCATGGCTTGTGCTGCAGTGAAGGGTTGGGGAGCATTGCAGGGTGGGGGCAGTGGGTGGGTATGTAACTGTGCCCTTTCTACCATTGTTTAGTAGGTTGCAGTACTTACTGTCGTCGTCTTCGTCGGCGGTCTCGGTCATGGAGGTATATGGCAAGGGGCAGGGCTGCCATGATCTGCAGCTCTCTATTCATGTCTGAATGTTTAAGCCTCTGGTGAGTGTTTACTTATATTTGGTTCGTTTCCGTCTTGCTTTGCATGGCGGTGGTTTCCGCCCCAGAACTGATGGCGGTCTTGTGCTTCATTATTTGAGGGCGGGTAGGGCCTTTTCGTCGGCCTGTGGGCAGGCTCTGCCATCGTTGTCTGCACTCCTCTGCTGGCGGTAAGTGATTTTCAGGGTGCCTGTGTTTCAGTTGGTTCATTATTTGGCGGTACGGACCGCATGTCTGTTGGCGGTTGTTACCGCCACCACCGGCATTGCGGTGTTTACTGCCGTGTTCATAATGAGGGCCTATGTGAGTAGTAGGCGGGCACAGTATGAGCTTGCTCTGAAGGAGAGAAAAACGTCAGCTCAAGGAGCAGGCTTGGGAGGATTAGGAGTGTACATCGCACACCAAAAACTCAAACCTGTTCTGGAAGATAGTAAATAGGGGTACCCTTGAGACAGGAACATCTGAGGGGCTGGGCTGTTTTTATTCCCCCTGATGAGTGGGTGAGTCATTTTTCTAGTGTCTTCCTGGGAGGGATCCGAGGGGGGGAGGGAAATGGATGATTTGATTGGTTCTATCCCAAATGTGTCCACCAGATTTATGCTGGAGGAGGTGGTGGTGGCTCTGCAGGATAGCTCGAGTCAAAAAGCACCAGGTCCTGATGCAATCCCCATGGACCTGTACAAGTGCAATTCTCAGTTGTGGGCACCTATAATTCTAAATGTCTTAAGTGCGGCAATGAGTGTAGGAATCCCTCCCTCCTGGAAATCTGTGTGCATTGTTCCCATGTATAAAAAGGGAAACCGTAGTGATCCCAAATCCTATTGCACGATTTCACTGTTAGATTCTTCAGTTAAAATCTTGTGCCGTATTGTCTTACGCCGCATTGAGGAATGGGTGAAAGAGCATGATATGATGAGTAAGGTGCAGTATGGTTTTAGGGAAGGGTTGGGGACCCAGGAGCAATGTCTGAACTTGTTTATGTTGATTGGTAAATATACTCAGGTGAAAAGGAGTACTCTTTATCTTGCATTCATAGACCTTAGCAGTGCTTTTGACAAAGTAAATTGTATTAAACTATGGGATCGCTTACCCATGATGGGTATGGAGTCCCAACTTATGGAGCTGCTGCGATACTTACACTCTGGAACAAATGCTTCTGTGAGATATGGGACCCAAGGGGAATGCAGGGAATCTTTTAATTTCAAAAGAGGTATGAGACAGGGTGTATTTTGGCCCCACCCTGTTCCTTCTATATACAAATGGTTTGCATAACTTTCTGGTGGATAGATGCAAAGATGTTCCAAAAATGAATGGAAAGAGTGTGCTCTCCTTGATATATGCGGATAATGCGGAGCTTATGGCCCGTACTATGAATGGTCTCCACGTGGCGGTTAATGCTAATGTCAACTTTATGTCAGATTTAGATGTAGAGGCCAACATCAGCAAAACCCGCTGCATGGTCTGGGGCAAACCATTGAGCAAAGTAGAGGCTTTGGTGATAAATGGCCAAAACATCAGCTGTGTGCATGAGCTTATCTATCTTTTGACGACAAAGGTTCATGGAAGCCCTGCATAGCGAGGCGATGTGCGCAATTCAATGCTGCTATAGGGGCTACCTTTAATTTTGCAATAAGAGTGGGTAACAAGCCTATAGTGCCTCTGCTCGAGATGGACAGACGTAAATGCCTCTCAGTTTTTATGTACTGGGTACCCCTTGAGGGTTACTCGGGGAGTATGGCTCCTCAGATAGAGGAAAATCATTTCTGCAGAAGGTTACTGGGTGTGGGGCAAAATATTTTAGGGTTTTGCCTACATGAAGAATTGGACTTGGAGTTTGTGGATGATGGCATTAAGATTGAGCCTCTCCTGTTGTGGATCTCCTTGTGGTCAAATAAGTGTGCCTCCCTAAATAGGGAGGTGTTTCATGATTGTCTGGTGTGTGACCGAGTTTTGGATATCCCTTGGTTGGCATATACAAAAGAGGCCACCACTATGCTTGGTCGCCCAGAAATGTTTAATGCCCCACAATGTTTAACACGTACACCAACTGTGAGGGATTTTTTTAATTCTAAAATCCAGGAGGGTCCTGAGATGTACCTTTTGGCGGTACAAAATGTCTGGGAATGGACACTCTTTACCTGCTTCCGATTAGGGGCAATCAGAAGCAATTTGTCCTTCCCGCTCAGCCAGTATGATTTGAAATCTATAGAAATGTGCCCGTGTGATGGGGTGTCTTCAGAGTCTTTAATTCATTTTACCCTGTTTTGTGATTTTTTATGCACCTTTTAGGCGTAGATTTTTACTTCTCCTACTGAAGAAAAAGGGTTTTGTACAATATCGCCCGGCTTTCCTGTGGCTATGTATGGTCCTGATGTGTTGGTGTTGCAGGGGTTGCTTCTTTTTTAAAAGGGGTCATATGCTGGTGGAATAGTGTACATATTTTAATTCATTTATTATTTTTATCTTTTGAAATAAGAGTGCAATTCGGTTTGGAAGTTTTATCTTTTAAATGTATGTATTTAACTTTCATGTATTTATGTGATTTATGGTTATTATTATATAACCGAATAAAAAGAAATTGATAAGAAACTGAACTTCCTTATCGACGGGTCCGTCTTAGAGGCGTTTGTCAATGGTTTCTTTAACTGGAGCATCGTGGAAGGTAAGGGACGCTTAGATTTTATCTTGATGGACCTTATTGTCATCGATGAGAACGGCGATGATGATATTATCAAAGGCAAAGCTGGTGTAGTAAACCTCACCATTGCTGTGGTAGCTGTGGCAATGAAGACTGTCATCGATGAGATGCTTGTCGCCGGTGTCGTTGACAAGAACGAGATTTTTGCTGTTTGAGGTAAAATAAGTGCTTTCGGCGGTGGTGGAAGAGATCTGGTAGGTTTTTTAACTTGTGCAGCCATGGCAGATGGTGGGGAAGATACAGAATGACCCTTCTCTGAGATAATGTGTTTTTTAGAGGTGGTTGGCCGTTCCTCTGTCTTCGCCCCTAATAAAAGGGTTTTCTTGGCTGCCTTACTTGATTTTAGAGACAAACTCTAAAGATCTCTTTCTCTTTTTTGCGGCCACAGTCTTTACAGAAGTGTCACTGTCCTCATCAGATAGAGGGTATTCCTTGGCTTTAAGCTTTTGTAGCCAAAGCAGTAGTCTAGCCTCTCAATCTCTCAGAGTTTTATGAGAAAAAGTATGGCAAATTTTACAATCTTTCACCTGGTGGTCAGGGTGTAGGCAATAGATGCAGTCCTTATGAGGATCTTCGGAGTGGAGCCTCAGTTTTTCCTAGGTGCCGAAGGGGTGAAATAATCCTTTCTTGGCTGTAGTAGACATGGTGTTAGAAGTCGCGATTCACTGGTCTAAGAGTAAAAACAATGGTTTTCAGAAGAATTTCTGTCAGAAAGACTCTAAACTGAGCAGAGCTCAGGGAGACTCCCAGACGTGCAGTAGAACATCTGAGAGACTGGAGCACCTGTGGTGAAGGTTCTAAAGGGTGCTGCTGCCTGATTGGTTGGACATTGGGTAATTTCTTATAACACGGATAAGCTATTAAAGTGAATCTCTTAAGCATTAACTTCAATGTACATTTTTTTAATTAATGCTTTCTATGTACCGTGGGACTCCCACTTCGACGATGGAGAATGATTCAAACATGTGAATCTATGAAAGATCCAAAACTGGAAAAAGACATATATATTTCCATCTGCAGACGAACCCACCACCCTGCTCACGGCCTACAATGACTAAGTAAGTTTACTGATATCAGGTACCCCAGGCTCTAGCAACCTGTGCTGTGATGTGAGCTACTATGAAACACTACCCGCCTATGTGGCTTCTGAAGAGTAAACTCCATAGGCATGAATGGACCAACATATTCACACCCTGTGAGAATGACTCACTGCATGCAGTCCCTACAGGCAACTGCCAGAGTACAAACCTCAGCATTACACGTGAGTAACGATCAAGTGGCTGGCATGGTGGGTAAAGAAAGTGTCTTCCTTGTCCATGTGTGGACATGTGGCCTAACAAATGCAGACTCATGCCACTTCAGGGGGTGGGGTTCTGTCTTATGTACTTTTATCACAGAACACGCCTTTGGACACGTGTCCATCCTAAAGAAATGGCATCAAACAAACAAAGGCATGCATTGTACATTTTCTGCTATTTGACCAAACTACTGAGTCATATATATGGCCTCCCAGGAATCAATATACTGTCTGTACTGTGGGAGTGTCAGTTATGCTATACGCCTTGTACAGGACAAATATGACCTGTGTGACGGTGACAACAGAGCTGTGGGAGTAAGGGATGTGTCATTAGTCTAAGACACACATTGCCAATGATGCTAAATGTACATATGGACTAGATTCATGATTTACCTCTGAACCCATTCCTAGTCTAGTCAAAGGAATGAGGCATTCAGGGCAGGTTTTGCCACCAGAACCTCATATTGGCCTCATGATAGTATCTGCTGGAGTACAGGGAGTGGCCACAGTGCCACAGCTGCATAGCCACAGTGACTCTCCCACAGCCTAGACGAGGTCCCATACTAAAAGATACATTTCACAGGCCCTAGTCTCTGCAGGCTGCACCGACAGAACCTACATGATACTCCATTTCTGCCACTTCCATGTATGACAGTACATCATGTAGCCAACAGCAATTTATCATGTGGTGTGTGTGGCAACCTGAGGGGTATAGTAACTCATGATTTGCCTTCCACACAACAGTTTAGCGGGGGAAGATGTGGTATGAAAGATCTGTGGCACTATACACATTGTTCACGTGACCCTCAAATAACTCATACAACATGCATACACAACTAATGCTGTCATGCACATACATTATGGGGGTCATTCTGACCTCGGCGGTAAAAGGCGCCTACCGCCGGTCAGAAATCCTCCATAATCCCGCCGCGGTCGCGGAAACCCGCCACGGTCATTCTGACCCGCAGAAGGCAAACCTCCGAAAATCCGACCGCCACAACAGACCGCCAGACCAGCGGTCGGCGGAAAGGTGGAGGTGACCAAACCTCCACCGTCACGCCAACAGAAATACGCCCATCCCATTACGACCCACGAATCCACGCGGCGGTCATTCAAACGCGGTATTCCATTGGCGGGACACACCGCCGCGGTCAGAATACACACAAACGAACAAAACTCAGCCACATTGGACGATTTGAATCCCACACACCTGATACACATACACACACCACTCCCACACACACAATACAATATAAAACACACACCCACATCACCCACAAACCCCTACGCTAAAAAATTCGTCAAGAAGGCAAGAGCGAGACACCAGCATCCAAAAAATAACAGCCACAGCCACTCAACACCATCACCCACACACTATCCACACACAAAACAACACACACCACCACACTCAACTCACTTAAATACACATACTCCACCCCACACATCATACACACCACCCCATGGCACCCCAAAGACAACCCCGCTTCACAGACGAAGAACTCAGGGTCATGGAGGAGGAAATCGTTCGGGTAGAGCCCCAGCTGTTCGGCACACAGATACAATACACCAGCATTGCCCGGAGGACGGAGCTATGGCAGAGGATTGTCGACAGGGTGAACGCAGTGGGACAGCACCCCAGAAATCGGGAAGACATCAGGAAGCGATGGAACGACCTACGGGGGAAGGTGCGTTCCATGGTATCCAGGCACAACATCGCCGTGCAGAAGACTGGCGGAGGACCCCCACCTCAACCCCCACAATTCACATCATGGGAGGAGGAAGTCTTGAACATCCTGCATCCTGACGGCCTCGCAGGAGTCGGCGGAGGAATGGATACTGGTAAGTTGAAGCTTCAATACTGCTTCCCCCCCACCTGCATGCCAAATCAGACCCCAAACCTCACCCCCATCCTCGAACCCCACCCTCACCCCCACCCCCATCGTCACCCCCACCCTCACCCCCACCACCATCCTCACCCCCACCACCATCCTCACCCCCACCCCCAGCACACCTATTCCCCGCCAATGTCTCACCATCACAACCCACACATCCCAAAACCTAGGCCTGCATGCGTCCACTAAGCATGGACACCCATCACCAAAGCATGCCCAATGCATATACACATCCCCCCCACAAGCCACCCTCACCAAAGCCCCCACACACGAATGCCAGCACTTGGGGACACGAGAACCCACAGATACACCCATATGCCACACATTGAAACTATAACCATACCTCTATACCCCTGCAGGACCCGACCGTCAACACACCGCGGCGGAGGGGCCAGAATTCTCCACACCCCCCACCCAAGAGGCCGTCAGCGATGACAGCAGCTCTGTCGACCTGGACACCGATGACCAGCCCGGACCATCGGGGACCTCTGGACAGTCGGTTCCCCTCACACAGGCCCAGGCCACTACAGACCCAAACCCCTCTGGGAACACCAGCACAGCTCCCACCCAGCGGGCCCATGCCTCTGTCTCCAGGGCGCGTCAATCAGCGGTGTGTCTACCACTACAGGGCACCCAGGATAACCCACCACCCCAACAACAACAGGGACCTGGGGGCAGTGGTAGTGGGCACACCGGCCAGGGGGCAGAGGCCCAGGGAAACAGGGGAACTCGGAGGGCAGCTGTGCGACAGGGGGGGAGGAGAGGCCCAGGGAACCCACTCTCCACGAGGTCCTCACCACCATCATGGGAGCATACAACCGCTCCCAGGAGACGATGGCGACGGTACTGGCCCGGTTCCAGGAGATCCAGGTGCTGCAGGAGGAACACTATCGGGGGTACAGGGAGGACATCAGAGCCATCAACACCACCCTGGTTACCATGGTAGGGCTGCTGCAGGACCTCGTCAACAACAGGGCGGACACTGAACAACACCCAAGGGCCCCTGCCACTAGCCTGGACCAAGAACAGCCAACCACCTCCGCCGGCGCTAGTGGACAGGAGGCCCCCGCACAGCAGCAGCCCACCAGACCCCCACCTCCTGCAGGAGAAGAACCACCCCGCAAGAGGGCCCTGAGATCTCGCAAGAAGACAGAGTAGGATGTCAAGACCCCCGCCAGCAATGGATACCACCTGATGTCATCCCACTGTCCCACATTGTCACCCTGTCCTTCCTTGAACTGCCCATGCTCCATCTCTCCACAGGCCTCTGGACAATGCACCTGTGTGACTGTTACTCTGGACTCTGCCATGGACATTCCTTCACCATAGCCCCCACCCACTTGAAACCACCCATCCCATTTTGAGCACTTAAATAAACACCTATTTTGCACCAAAATATCTGGAGTCTGGCTGTGATTTCAATAGATTGTAATTGACATGACAGTGCAAATATGTCCTTGTACATGGTGAAGTCAACAAACAGCTGCCACAAAGCTGTAGTCCATGGGGAAACGAAGCACAGGACTCGTAGTGGGGACCCCAGATCTGAAATAGGGAGGGAAAAGCCAAAACTCAGTCATCATACACTGGGGCAAATAGACAGGCAGCAGAGATGCTGGAGAGTAGTTAACATTTACTAAATTATCTTTGAAATGTTACCTGTGTCCTAAAGAAAGTACTGTTCAATGATTCTGTCCCTGTTGTCTGTTTCAGCCCCGTCGTCTTCCTCCTCGTCACTCTCCTCAGGTTCCACCGCTGCCACCACACCACCGTCTCGACCATCCTCCTGCAGGAAAGGCACCTGGCGGCGCAAAGCCAGGTTGTGAAGCATGCAGCAGGCCACGATGATGTGACACACCTTCTTAGGTGAGTACATTAGGGATCCACCTGTCATATGCAGGCAGCGAAACCTGGCCTTTAGGAGGCCAAAGGTGCGTTCGATCACCCTCCTAGTACGCCCATGGGCCTCATTGTACCGTTCCTCTGCCCTGGTCCGGGGATTCCTTACTGGGGTCAGTAGCCACGACAGGTTGGGGTACCCAGAGTCCCCCACTAGCCATACACGGTGTCTCTGTAGCTGTTCCATCACGTAAGGGATGCTGCTATTCCTGAGGATGTAGGCGTCATGCACTGACCCTGGGAATTTGGCATTTACATGCGAGATGTACTGGTCAGCCAAACACACCACCTGGATGTTCATTGAATGGTAATTTTTTCTGTTCCTGTACACCTGCTCCCTGTCTCTTGGGGGAACCAAAGCCACATGGGTCCCATCAATGGCACCAATTACGTTGGGAATATGTCCAAGGGCGTAGAAATCACCCTTCACTGTAGCCAATTCGCCCACCTCAGGGAAAATGATGTAGCTCCTCACGGATTTCATCAGGGCAGACAACACTCTGGATAACACCTTCGAAAACATGGGCTGAGACATCCCAGAAGCAATTCCCACGGTTGTCTGAAATGACCCACTTGCCAAGAAATGGAGTACTGACATGACCTGCACCAGAGGGGGAATCCCTGTGGGTTGGCGGATGGGGGACATCAGGTCGGGCTCCAGCTGGGCACACAGTTCATGGATAGTGGCACGGTTAAGACGGTAGGTCAGGATAATGTGGCGTTCTTCCATTGTCGACAGGTCCACCAGCGGTCGGTACACGGGAGGATTCATCCGTCTCCTCGCCCAACCCAGCGGACGGTGCCTAGGAAGGACAACATGGAGCACACAGTCAAGCAACCCACAGGTACGTACTCACAGCTAGCACAGTAAACGATTCTCTATGCAGTGAATGGCGTGTCTGAGTGGCTATGCAAGGCCTAGGCCTGTGTGACGCTGTTGAAATTGAGCCATGTGGGCCCTGGAAATGGCGGCTGCCTGACCTGTGAAGTGTGACAATGGGATGTGAGGTCAATGCGCTGGCGTGGCACACCGCGGCGGGCGGCGGGCGAAGACCGCGGCGCAAAGCCGCATTGGTTAACATTGAAGCCTATGGGTTTCAGGAGCCAATGGCGAAGGGCGCCGGCGGTGGCGGGACGCACCGCCGCGGTACGCACCGCCGCGGACGTCACCGCCATTTTCTATCTACTTATCCACTTGCGACTTGAACTTTCACAGGAGAGGACCTATACTGCAAGTGTTGCTGTGACCTCGGTCTGGAAGGGACAATGGCTGCTGCGGCTGGGGAAAGGGCCCCTGCCTTCACTGGAGAGGAGTTGGAGAAACTTGTGGATGGGGTCCTCCCCCAGTATGCCCTACTCTACGGTCCTCCAGACCAACAAGTGAGTTTAATTCAATATGGATTTGGGGCCACTGGCTGGCTTGGGGGCCTGGCGGGGGGCCTGGTGGGGATGGGGGGCATGTTGGGCCTGGCGGGGGGCATGGCGGGGGGCCTGGCGGGGATGGGGGGCATGTTGGGCCTGGCGGGGGGCATGGCGGGGGGCCTGGCGGGGATGGGGGGCATGTTGGGCCTGGCGGGGGGCATGGCGGGGGGCCTGGCGGGGATGGGGGGCATGTTGGGCCTGGCGGGGGGCATGGCGGGGATGGGGGGCATGTTGGGCCTGGCGGGGGGCATGGCGGGGGGCCTGGCGGGGATGGGGGGCATGTTGGGCCTGGCGGGGGGCATGGCGGGGGGCCTGGCGGGGATGGGGGGCATGTTGGGCCTGGCGGGGGGCCTGGCGGGGATGGGGGGCATGTTGGGCCTGGCGGGGGGCATGGCGGGGATGGGGGGCATGTTGGGCCTGGCGGGGGGCATAGCGGGGGGCCTGGCGGGGATGGGGGGCATGTTGGGCCTGGCGGGGGGCATGGCGGGGGGCCTGGCGGGGATGGGGGGCATGTTGGGCCTGGCGGGGGGCATGGCGGGGGGCCTGGCGGGGATGGGGGGCATGTTGGGCCTGGCGGGGGGCATGGCGGGGATGGGGGGCATGTTGGGCCTGGCGGGGGGCATGGCGGGGGGCCTGGCGGGGATGGGGGGCATGTTGGGCCTGGCGGGGGGCATGGCGGGGGGCCTGGCGGGGATGGGGGGCATGTTGGGCCTGGCGGGGGCATGGCGGGGGGCCTGGCGGGGATGGGGGGCATGTTGGGCCTGGCGGGGGGCCTGGCGGGGGGCATGGCGGGGATGGGGGGCATGTTGGGCCTGGCGGGGGGCATGGCGGGGGGCCTGGCGGGGATGGGGGCCGTTGGGCCACTGGAAAGGAAAATGCTGAGAAACTTGAACGTGGTATTTCTCCCTCCCTGTACGTGTCACATAGGTCCGCGCCCATGAGAAGATCGGGATTTGGCGTGCCATCGCCAAGGAAGTCCGGACCCTGGGGGTCCACCATCGACGGGGCACCCACTGCCGCAAGAGGTGGGAGGACATCCGCTGCGGGACCAAGAAGACCGCCGAGTCTCTGCTGGGGATGGCCTCCCAACGTAGGCGGGGTGCCTGCCGTCAACTGAGCCCCCTGATGTTCTGGATCCTGGCGGTGGCCTACCCTGAATTGGATGGGCGCGTGAGGGCAGCACAGCAGACACAAGGGGGTGAGTACAAGCATTATCTACTCTGTTGTCGCGCAGTGGAGGTGTCTGGGTGGGGGAGGAGGGCTGTGGGTCCCCCTAGGCCAGGGCGATATCTGTAGGCTGGGCACCCCCGTAAGCCCCTGTGTCCCCAGCCACCACCCTCAGTAGTTTGTCAGTACAGCCATCCCTGGGCCGTGTCATCCATGGGTGCAGTTGTCAACTCTAGGCGTGTAGGGCATGTTCCACGGAATGCGTAGCGGACCCCAAGTGCGCAACTTAGTGCAGGGGGCATCTGTGTCTGTCATGTCCGCTAACTGTACCGGAGATCCATGTAATCAATATCCCTTTATTTCTCTCTCCCCCCCCCCCTTTTTGTTTGTCTTTCTGTGCTTGTGTGCATCAGCATCATCAGGCGGAGGAGAAGTGGCATCGGGGCAGGAGGGAGCTGCATCTCACATGGCCCAGGAGGGCCATGCCACAGAGTCAGACTGGACCAGTGAGACGGAGGGCGAGGGGAGCTCCACGACGGGGACGACTGGACCCTGCAGCGACACGGACACGTCCTCGGAAGGGGGCTCCCTTGCGGGGGTGGCACCATCCGTGCCCCCCGCCATTACAGGTACAGCCGCCACCCAGCGCACCATCTCCGCCCTCCCAGCAGCCCCTCAGCGTTCGCCCCGTGCCCGCTCTGCCAGGAAGCCGGGCATCTCCTTCACCCCAGGCACCTCAGGCCCTGCCCCTGTTACCCCCGCTGCCCTCAGTGAGGAGGTCATTGACCTCCTCCGAACGCTCATTGTTGGGCAGACTACCCTTTTGAATGCCATCCAGGGGGTGGAGAGGGAGGTTCATCGAAGCAATGCGTACCTGGAGGGCATTCATTCGGGTCAGGCTGCCCATCAGCGATCGTTCCAGGCTCTGGCCTCAGCACTGACGGCAGCCATTGTCCCTGTCTCCTGCCTGCCTCTACTAACTCCCTCCTCCCAGTCTCCTGTTCCTCTGCCTGTCCCACCCACACCATCAGACCAGCCTGCACACACCTCAACACCCAAGAGAAGCTCATCCAAACATAAGCACCACAGATCACGCAGACATTCACACACGCAACATTCCGATGCAGACATGCCAACAGTCACTACCACCTCTGTGACCCCCACCTCCTCGTCTCCCTCCTCCCTCCCTGTGACGTCTACACTCACACCTCCATTCACCTCACCATCAGCCAGTGTTTCCATCACCAGCACACCCTCCACTCCAGTCCGCACACGTGCAGTCACCACCCCCACTGCCATTTACACGTCCCCTGTGTCCTCTCCCACTGTGTCTGTCACCCCCTCTTCCACACCACACAAACGCAGCCACCCACCCACCCAACAGCCATCCACCTCACGACAGCCTATCCCTCCTGCACCTGCACCCAAAGACAGCAAACGTGACTCACCTACAACCACATCCTCTCCCTCCACTCCCATTCCCACTGTACCTACCACTCTCCATTGTCCCAAGAAGCTCTTCCTCGCCACTACTAACTTCTTTCCTGACCCTGAGCCCCCCCCTCCTTCTCGTCGGGGTAAGAAGAGCACCTCAGCCACCACCAGCCCTGCAGCCCCCTTGACAAGGGTGCAGGGGTATTGGAGCCCGCCAGCCCGCATGTCTGGATCTTCGCCCAGCAGCAAGGGGACAGCCAGCCCACCCCCTGGGAAGAGGAGCAGAAGGCGGAAGGGTCGCCGCAGGAGCCCGCCTTCTACATCCCCCCCGGACACCACCCAGAGACAGTCACCAGCCACAGCTCCAAAGGGAGGAAAGGGCCACAGGCCCACGACTAAGGAGGGCAAGGGCAGCAAGTCGGAGAGGTCAGGCAGCAGGCCTGCTGCCCAGGAGGAGCCCACAACCCCCATAGCCGCTGCCCCGGGAGGAACCGGCACAGCTGCCCCGGGAGAGCCCACCACCCCCATAGCCGCTTCCCAGGGAGGACCCAGCCCAGCTGGCCAGGAGGGCCCCACCACCCACAGCCCAGGTGGGCAGTGAAGGAGCACCATCCCCGCTGCCCAGGAGGGCACCACCAGGCAATTAGCAGTTGGCCATAGACCGTCCGCCGTCTCAAGAACCGCTGAACTGGGCCCGCCGTCTCAAGAACCGCTGAACTGGGCCCTTCAGGGCAAGGACCGCTGAACTGGGCCCTACAAGGCAAGGAGCGCTGAACTGGGCCCTTCAAGGCAAGAACCGCTGAACTGGGCCCCGCCGTCTCAAGAACCGCTGAACTGGGCCCTTCAGGGCAAGAACCGCTGAACTGGGCCCTTCAGGGCAAGAACCGCTGAACTGGGCCCCGCCGTCTCAAGAACCGCTGAACTGGGCCCCGCCCTCTCAAGAACCGCTGAACTGGGCCCTTCAGGGCAAGAACCGCTGAACTGGGCCCTTCAAGGCAAGAACCGCTGAACTGGGCCCCGCCGTCTCAAGAACCGCTGAACTGGGCCCTTCAGGGCAAGAACCGCTGAACTGGGCCCTACAAGGCAAGGACCGCTGAACTGGGCCCTACAAGGCAAGGAGCGCTGAACTGGGCCCTTCAAGGCAAGGAGCGCTGAACTGGGCCCCGCCGTCTCAAGAACCGCTGAACTGGGCCCTTCAGGGCAAGAACCGCTGGCCCTTTGGCAGACGTGGCAGGGCAGGATCTATCTCGGGCAGGGCTGCAGGATGTCCTCTGGCCAACTTGCCTCCTCCAGTGGCAGTGGGGTCTGTTATGGACTGTATGGACTGTGGCTTTGCTCTCCCCAGGATGGCCCATTGGGCAGGCCACCCACTGTATGGACTGTATGGACTGTGGCTTTGCTCTCCCCAGGATGGCCCATTGGGCAGGCCACCCACTGTATGGACTGTATGGACTGTGGCTTTGCTCTCCCCAGGATGGCCCAGTGGGCAGGCCACCCACTGTATGGACTGTTTGGACTGTGGCTTTGCTCTCCCCAGGATGGCCCAGTGGGCAGGCCACCCACTGTATGGACTGTTTGGACTGTGGCTTTGCTCTCCCCAGGATGGGCCAGTGGGCAGGCCACCCACTGTATGGACTGTTTGGACTGTGGCTTTGCTCTCCCCAGGATGGCCCAGTGGGCAGGCCACCCACTGTATGGACTGTTTGGACTGTGGCTTTGCTCTCCCCAGGATGGCCCAGTGGGCAGGCCACCCACTGTATGGACTGTTTGGACTGTGGCTTTGCTCTCCCCAGGATGGCCCAGTGGGCAGGCCACCCACTGTATGGACTGTTTGGACTGTGGCTTTGCTCTCCCCAGGATGGGCCAGTGGTCATGGAGTCCCCTCGTGGATCTGGCGTCGTGTACTCAAGTGGCTGAGGTGCCCCCCCTTCCCTTCCCCCTGAGGTGCCTGTCCTATTTTCTTTCTGATGCCCCTGCAGTGTTCTCTCCGTGGAGTTCTTGTCGTGGGACTGGGCCTTGCCCCTTTGCACAGGACCCCTGTGATCCACGGACAGTGGTTGGACTACATTTAGTAGCTGTATATATTTTGTACATAGTTTATTTATTTATTGGGATTACTGGTGTACATATTTCAATATATCTGCCCGTTTATGATCTCTTCTTTTGGTCTTTGCATTATTTCGGAGGGGGGTGGTTTGTGGGTTGTGACAGTGATCTGTGGGAATGCATTGATGTGTGTGTTGTAGTGGGTGTGGGTGGGTGGGTGTGTGCCTGTAATCTTTTCCCTCCCCTGTGTCGTAGGTGCAGTACTCACCGATGTCTTCCGCGCCGCCGGGCGTGCTCCTGGTATTTGAGCAGGAATAGGAGTGCGGGGATGACCTGCAACTCTGGCTCCATACTGCCGGAATCTCGCGTGGAGTGCGTAGAGGTGAGCGTTTTCCCGTTCGTAGTCTGTTTCCGCCGTGTTCTTATCGGCGGTGCTCCCGCCCCGGAAAAGGTGGCAGATTGGTGGGTCGTAATAGGGTGGGCGGTACATTGTCTGCCGCCGGGCTGTTGGCGGGAACTGCCGCGCTGTTTGTTTGTACCGCTGTGGCGGTCGGAGTGTTAAGTTGGCGGGCTGTGTTGGCGGTTCCAGCCAGGGTCAGAATTGCATATTTTAGACCGCCGGCCTGTTGGCGGCATGGCCGCCGCTTTATCACCGACCGCCAGGGTCAGAATGAGGGCCTATGTCTGACATTTACAACAATCATGAGGAAAGAGATTTCAGTGGATGGCAGTAATTTCTCCTTACCTAGTTATGTGCTTCCGCCAGAAGGAGGATCTAGGACCCCAAAAACCTCCCTGAACACAATGTGACTGAACTCAACATATGGTACTGGCCACCAATACATGCACACTGTCCATCTCAGTGATGCCACACAGACTGCAACAACAGGCACACAAGTAATCTAACTGGCACACATATGCACATTCTAGGCTGTGAGCAGGGAAAGGATGGTGAGGTACATATAAAATTGTGCACATGAAGTATTTACCTGCTCCTCTGGTGAGCCAACAGAGCTGTCCATACAGGGGAAGGACCTAATTAACTAGCCTCTCCAGCTCCTCTGGAGAGAAGGCAGGGGCCCTATCACCTGCTGGACATAGCACGATTGCTCCTAGAGGTGGCACACAGCAACTGAGGTCATGGAGGTGTTGCTGGCAGCAGTGTCAGGAGTCAAGTGGGTGAATCTGTAGAACATGGCGGTCACGTCTGTCATTGGCCCATGATCGTCACTGGCAACAACGTTAGCCTATGGCTGTGTCCGCCGTGGTTGCAACTGCCTACCGTCATGATGACTCCCACCGGCAGTCATGGGCAGTTCCTAATGTCCAGTGGAGCAGGTCAAGAAGCCCCCATGTTGCTGTTATGGGCTAAAAGACTGCGTCACACCTGCAAAAAAGGATTTCTGACCTCACAAACATGCTTATCCTGTCTTGTCATGTAGGTCCTACTACTCAAACACTATAGTTGTATTCTGCAAGGCGCAGTTGGCATTTAACAGTCCACCACCGCTGAAGGTCACTTTGGCGGTAGGGATATCCAGTCACACATTTCGAGGAACAATTGTGCTGCACATCTTTGAGTTTGGTGCATATACATGTTGTGACCACATGTATGGAAAACCATGGGGGGTACATATGACCCTTGTGTTATTTGCAGCTGTGATGTGTACTGGGTTCCATGTCTATCCATTTAGAAATGCCTTGTCACATGATATCATTGATATGTATCATGTAGGTTGCTCTAGGCACAATAGTAGTCATTATGACATTGGCTTGACTGTTAAAGTGGTGGTAATACCGCCAACATGCTGGCGGTAATTACTGCCAAATTGAAACCATTGTGGTGTTAACTCCCATAGACAGCCAATGTACCACACCAACCGCCAGGGCATTAACACCACTGACCACGGCGGTAGCCACCTAGAGCCAGGCGGAAGACAAGGTACCCCCCACCATATCATGACACAGCAAACCTCCACGATTTCCGGGGTGGTACCAACGGCATCAAAAGCCTTGCCGAAACACCACACAGAAGACCAAAGACTCACCATCAGAGACAGACAAGATCAACGCCGCCATGGAACCGGAACTGCAAGTCTTCCCAATGCTTTTCTACGCCATGCTCCACCTGGAACACCAATGCCGACGAAGACAGTGATTACAGCTGCCTAGCACACAAAGGAGGGAGAGAGGAAAAGGATAGTGACACACACATGCCAGTATATGTTACTGGAGTTGTCATGTGGTCAGTACATTGTGAATGTGTCTGCTGCCAATACCATTCTGGTGATGCATCTTGAGGCCTTTGGGATCATTGTTTTACACACTGGGTAAGGTGTTCTTCCTATTCTCAAACGTTTGATCTTGGGTTAACTGCTCAAGATGGAGCTAGGTGGTCAGACACATCTCTGAGCTGAGTATGATCTGTATCTTGGTCCCTCCCAGGTGAGTAAACTTCAATTGAGAGTTACCAGGCAAAGGCATTTGGACAAGTGCTCACTGTTCTGGTGTTTGGAGTTACTGTAACAGTGCCTCCTGGGAGTTGCAGTCAGGTCACTTTTATACTACACACACTTGAGAAATGGTATCCTCCCATGTGAGTCAACTTCAATTGAGAGTTCATAAATAGATAAATTTGGGCAAGTGAACATTGTTTTAGTGGTTGAAGTTAGGGACACAGGGCCTATTGGGTTTTGCATTCCGAACACTCCCTCTACTTCCCACCACCATGCAAATGTTATCCTCCCACGTGAGTAAACTTCATTTGAGAGTTTAGACCCAGGGGTCTTTGGGCATGAGAACACTGGGTTTGTATTTGGAGTTGGAGAGACAGAGCCTCCTGGCCTTAGCAGTCATATCACTCCCTACACTTTATACTCTTGATAAATGTTATCCCCACAGGTGAGTACACTTCATTTGTGAGTTTTGAAAAAGGGTATTTGAAAAACTGAACCCTGAACTGGTGTTTTGAGTTAGTGAAACAGTGCCTCCTGGCTTTAGCAGTCATGTAACTCCCCGTAAAACACACACTATACAAATATCATCCTCCCAGGTGAGTACACTTTAATAGAGGGTTAGAGATACATGGGTCTTTGTAGAAAAGAACACTGGGCTGGTGTTTGGAGTTAGAGAAACAGTGCCTCCTGGGAGTTGCAGTCAGGTCATTCTCACTACTCCCCAATACTTGATGAATGTTACCCCCCCTAGGTGAGTAAACTTCAATTGTGAATTGACAAACAGTGGTCTTTGGACAAGAGGACACTGGGTTGGTGTAGGAAAGTACCATCTTGCCTGGCATGTTACCCCGATATTTCACTGTATATATGTTGTGTTAGTCTATGTGTCACTGGGACCCTGACAGGCAGGGCCCCAGTGCTCAAAACTGTGCCCTGTATGTGTTCCCTGTGTGATGACTAACTGTCTCACTGAAGCTCTGCTAACCAGAACCTCAGTGGTTATGCTCTCTCTGGTTTCCAAATTGTCACTAACAGGCTAGTGACCAATTTCACCAATTCACATTGGCATACTGGAACACCCTTATAATTCCCTAGTATATGGTACTGAGGTACCCAGGGTATTGGGGTTCCAGGAGATCCCTATGGGCTGCAGCATTTCTTTTGCCACCCATAGGGAGATCTGACAATTCTTACACAGGCCTGCCAGTGCAGCCTGAGTGAAATAACGTCCATGTTATTTCACAGCCATTTACCACTGCACGTAAGTAACTTATAAGTCACCTATATGTCTACCCTTCACCTGGTGAAGGTTAGGTGCAAAGTTACTTAGTGTGTGGGCACCCTGGCACTAGCCAAGGTGCTCCCACATCGTTCAGGGCAAATTCCCCTGGGACACCATTTCACACGTGCACTATACATAGGTCACTACCTATGTATAGCGTCACAATGGTAACTCCGAACATGGCCATGTAACATGTCTAAGATCATGGAATTGTCACCCCAATGCCATTATGGCATTGGGGAGACAATTCCATGATCCCCTGGGTCTCTAGCAGAGAACCTGGGTACTGCCAAACTGCCTTTCCGGGGTCTCCACTGCAGCTGCTGCTGCTGCCAACCCCTCAGACACGTTTCTGCCCTCCTGGGGTCCAGGCAGCCCTAGCCCAGGAAGGCAGAACAAAGGATTTCCTCTGAGAGAGGGTGTTACACCCTCTCCCTTTTGGAAATAGGTGTGAAGGCTGGGGAGGAGTAGCCTCCCCCAGCCTCTGGAAATGCTTTGATGGGCACAGATGCTGCCCATCTCTGCATAAGCCAGTCTACACCGGTTTAGGGATCCCCCAGCCCTACTCTGGCACGAAACTAGACAAAGGAAAGGGGAGTGACCACTCCCCTGACCTGCACCTCCCAGGGGAGGTGCCCAGAGCTCCTCCAGTGTGCCTCTGCCATCTTGGAAATAGAGGTGTTGCTGGCACACTGGACTGCTCTGAGTGGCCAGTGCCATCAGGTGACGTCATAGACTCCTTCTGATAGGCTCTTACCTTTCTTACTAGCCTATCCTCCTTCCTAGGTAGCCAAACCTCCTTTTCTGGCTATTTAGGGTCTCTGCTTTGGGGAATTCTTCAGATACCGAATGCAAGAGCTTACCAGAGTTCCTCTGCATCTCCCTCTTCACCTTCTGCCAAAGGATCGACCGCTGACTGCTCAGGACGCCTGCAAAACCGCAACAAAGTAGCAAAGACGACTTCTGCAAACTTGTATCGCTTCATCCTGGCGGCTTTTTCGCCTGTTTCCTGGTGGTGCATGCTCTGGGGGTAGCCTGCCTAGCTTGCACCAGGAGCTCTGAAGAAATCTCCCGTGGGTCGACGGAATCTTCCCCCTGCAACCGCAGGCAACAAAAGACTGCATTACCGGTCCTCTGGGTCGCCTCTCAGCACGACGAGCGTGGTCCCTGGAACTCAGCAACTCTGTCCAAGTGACTCCCACAGTCCAGTGGCTCTTCAGTCCAAGTTTGGTGGAGGTAAGTCCTTGCCTCCCAACGCTAGACTGCATTGCTGGGTACCGTGTGATTTGCAGCTGCTCTAGCTTCTGTGCACCCAGGATTTCCTTCGTGCACAGCCAAGCCTGGGTCTCCGACACTCTGACCTGCAGTGCACAACCTTCTGAGTTGTCCTCTGGTGTCGTGGGACTCCCTTTTCTGACTTCGGATGGACTCCGGTTCACTCCTCTTCTAAGTGCCTGTTCCGGTACTTCTGCTGGTGCTGCCTGCTTCTGTGAGGGCTCCCTGACTTGCTGGGCGCCCCCTCTGTCTCCTCATCCAAGTGGCGACATCCTGGTCCCTCCTGGGCCACAGCAGCATCCAAAAACCCTAACCGCGACCCTTGCAGCTAGCAAGGCTTGTTTGCGGTCTTTCTGCGTGGGAACACCTCTGCAAGCTTCTTCACGACGTGGGACATCCATCCTCCAAAGGGAAAGTTCCTAGTCCTCTTCGTTCTTGCAAAACACCAAGCTTCTTCCATCCGGTGGCAGCTTCCTTGCACCCTCAGCTGGCATTTCCTGGGCTCCCGCCCACTCTCGACACTGTTGCGACTCTTGGACTTGGTCCCCTTGTCTTACAGGTACTCAGGTCCGGAAATCCACTGTTGTTGCATTGCTGGTGTTGGTTTTCCTTGCAGAATCCCCCTATCACGACTTCTGTGCTCTCTGGGGGTTGTAGGTGCACTTTACACCTACCTTACAGGGTCTTGGGGTGGGCTATTTTTCTAACCCTCACTGTTTTCTTACAGTCCCAGCGACCCTCTACAAGCTCACATAGGTTTGGGGTCCATTCGTGGTTCGCATTCCACTTTTAGAGTATATGGTTTGTGTTGCCCCTATACCTATGTGCTCCTATTGCAATCTATTGTAACTTTACACTGCTTGCATTACTTCCTTTTGCTATTACTGCATATTTTTGGTATTGTGTACATATATCTTGTGTACATAACTTATCCTCATACTGAGGGTACTCACTGAGATACTTTTGGCATATTGTCATAAAAATAAAGTACCTTTATTTTTAGTATATCTGTGTATTGTGTTTTCTTATGATATTGTGCATATGACACCAGTGGTATAGTGGAGCTTTGCATGTCTCCTAGTTCAGCCTAAGCTGCTCTGCTATAGCTACCTTCTATCCGCCTAAGCTTCTAGAAACACCTCTTCTACACTAATAAGGGATAACTGGACCTGGCACAAGGTGTAAGTACCTCTGGTACCCACTACAAGCCAGGCCAGCCTCCTACAGTTGGTGGTTGGAGTTACTGAAGCAAGGCCTGCTGGAAGTTGCAATCAGGTCACTCTCACTACTCCCCGATACTTGACAAACGGTATCCCCCAGGTGAGTAAACTTCATTTGGAAATAAGTTGCCAAACAGGGGTCTTTGGACAGGAGAACACAGGAGTTACAGGACTAGTGCATATTGGTAGCTGCAGTCATGCCAGTCCATGTGCTAACACACTATACAAATATCATCCTCCCAGGTGAGTACACTTAAATAGAGAGTTGAGACACAAGGCTCTACGGACAAGAGAACACTGTGCTGGTGTTTGGAGTTATGGAAACAGGGCCTCCTGGCATTAGGAGTCATGTCACTCTCTCTAGTACACACACTATACAAATGATATCCTCCCAGGGGAGTACACTTCAAATGAGAGTTAAGACACAGGGCTTCGTGGACAAGAGAACACTGTGCTGGTGGTTGGAGTTACAGATACTAGGAGTTGCAGTCATGTCACTCTCTCTAGTAAACACACTATACCAAGATGATCCCCCCAGGTGAGTACATTTCATGTGTGAGATCACAAACAGGAGTCTTTGGAGAAGAGGACACTGGACTGGTGGCTGTAATGACCAGAATAGAGCTTCCCAAAAATTACAGTCATGTGACTCCCTGTGCGACAAACACTATAAAAATAATGTCCTCTCAGGTGAGCCCACTTCAAGTGAGAGTTACCAAATAATGGTATTTCGACAAGAGACCACTGGGATGGTGGTTGGTTTTATAGACGCAGAGCCTTCCTGGCCTCAGTAGTCATGTCACTACCTCTACTTTCTACATTTGACAAGTTGTATCCTCCCAGCTGAGTAAAGGGTGCCCGCTACGAGCTGGTCTTGTCCTCGCACACGGTTCCTGTGTGCCCGGGACGAGACCAGCTCATTCTACACCTGGCCCACACACCCCAGGCGGGGATGGAAGGGGAATCGCTTACCCTTCCACCCCCGACCACCCCCTCGGCAATCTGATGATGTCATCAAATGCTGTGGAGGACGTGCTGAAAGCCATTTGCTTCCATCGCAAGTGGAGAGAGGACGCTTCAAAGGTGAGTCCTTCTCCTGGGGGGCGGTTGGGGGTGAAAAACAGACACAGGGGGAAAGAAAACAGTTTTTCCTTTCCTCCTGTGCCTGTTTTCAATGGATGCTGCTCCATGGAGCAGGAATCCACCATTAGGCACCAGGGATGTTCTCTTCAGTTTATTTTGGGGAGCGACCCCTTGGGCAAGGGTTGCTCCCCTGGGGGCATACATATATTCGTGTTTCGGCCCCCCCTGGTGGCAGATTGTCTGTTTTTTCAGACGATCTGCCTCCAGGGGGATGTCGAAACCCACCAGACAGCAGGGATTCTGTTCTCAATAATGTTTTTAGGGAGCGACTGTAGGAGGCTGGCCTGGCTTGTAGTGGGTACCTGATGGTATTTACACCTTGT
Source organism: Pleurodeles waltl (assembly GCF_031143425.1). Lineage (NCBI taxonomy): Eukaryota > Metazoa > Chordata > Amphibia > Caudata > Salamandridae > Pleurodeles > Pleurodeles waltl. The sequence continues at coordinate 75,588,800 of NC_090451.1, read as the reverse complement.
GCCAGGTCCAGTTATCCCTTATTAGTAGATTAGTAGTGATCTAGTACCTTAGGCTAATAGAGGTAGCTATAGCAGAGCAGCTTAGGCTGAACTAGGAGACATGAAAAGCTCCTACTATACCACCTATATCATATAGCACTGTATCATAAGAATCACAATACTAAGAGTTACTAAAACTAAAGGTACTTTATTTTAGTGACAATGTGCCAAAAATATCTCAGAGGATATACTCCCTTAGGAGGTAAGTAAAATACACAAAATATACACACAAACCAAAATCAGGTAAGTAAACAGTTAGAAAAGTAGTGCAAACACTGTAGAATACAATAGGATGCAATAGGCCTAGGGGCAACACAAACCATATACTAAGAAAGTGGAATGCAAACCACTTAGGGACACCAGGCCTAGTGTAGTGCATAGAGAGTTGCTGGGAGTGTAAGAAAACACTAAGGGGGTGATTCTGACTATGGCGGACGGCGGAGGCCGTCCGCCATAGTAACGCCACCAAATGACCGCACCGCGGTCAAAAGACCGCGGCGGCCATTCAGACATTTCCTCTGGGCCGGCGGGCGCTCTCCAAAAGAGCGCCCGCCGGCCCAGAGGAAATGCCACTGCAACGAGGACGCCAGCTCAGAATTGAGCCGGCGTAGTTGCAGGGGTGCGACGGGTGCAGTTGCACCCGTCGCGTATTTCAGTGTCTGCAAGGCAGACACTGAAATACTTTGCGGGGCCCTCTTACGGGGGCCCCTGCCGTGCCCATGCCACTGGCATGGGCACGGCAGGGGCCCCCAGGGGCCCCGCGGCACCCCCTACCGCCATCCTGTTCATGGCGGGTTTCCCGCCATGAACAGGATGGCGGTAGGGGCTGTCAGAATCCTCATGGCGGCGGAGCGCGCTCCGCCGCCATGAAGGATTCCCCCGAGCAGCGGTAAGTCGGCGGGAGCCCGCCGACTTGCCGCTTCTGACCGCGGCGGTTCAGAATGCTCGTGGGAGCACTGCCAGCCTGTTGGCGGTGCTCCCGTGGTCGGTGGCCCTGGCGGCCACCGGCCGCCAGGGTCAGAATGACCCCCTAAAAGTGTCCAAGATACCCCACCCCAAGACGCTGAAAAGATGGACCACTGGACTGTCGGGGTCACTTGAATCCAGCACCTGTGTTCCAGGGACTACGCTCATCACGATGAGAGGGGACCCAGAGGACCAGTGAAGCAGAAGTTTGGTGCCTGCGTTTGCAGGGGGAAGAGTCCGTCGACCCACAGGAGATTTACTCATGGCTACCAGTGCAGGGTAAAGGCAGACAGCCCCCCGAGCATGCACCACCAGGAAACAGTCGAGAAAGCCGGCAGGATTAGGTGCTACAATGTCGCTGGTAGTCTTCTTGCTACTTTGTTGCAGTTTTGCAGGTGTCCTGCAGCAGTCAGCGCTCAATCCTTGGCAGAAGTCGAAGAGAGAGATGCAGACGAACTCTGGTGAGCTCTTGCATTCGTTATCTGAGGAAAAGCCCACAGGAGAGACCCTAAATAGCCCTCAGAGGAGGATTGGCCACCTAGTCAGGTAAGCACCTATCAGGAGGGGTCCCAACGTCACCTGCTGGCACTGGCCACTCAGAGGCCTCCATTGTGCCCTCACACCTCTGGAACCAAGATGGCAGAGGTCTGGGACATACTGGAGAAGCTCTGGGCACCACCCCTGGGGTGGTGATGGACAGGGGAGGGGTTTCGCACCAGAGCAGGGCCTGGGGGTTCCCTGAACCGGTGTAGACTAATTTATGCAAGGAGGGCACCATCTATGCCCTTCAGTGCATTCCCAGAGGCCTGGAGAGGCTACTCCTCTCAGGCCATTAACACCTATTTCCAAAGGTAGAGGGTGAAACACCCTCTCTCAGAGGAAATCCTTTGTTCTGCCTTCCTGGGACTGGGCTGCCCAGACCCCAGGAGGGCAGAAGCCTGTCTGTGGGTTGGCAGCAGCGGTAGCTGCAGTGAAAACCCCAGAGAGCTGGTTTGGCAGTACCCGGGGTCCATGCTGGAGCCCCAGGGATGCATGGGATTGGCACCCCAATACCAGATTTGGCAACGGGGGACAATTCCATGATCTTAGACATGTTACATGGCCATATTCGGAGTTACCATTGTCCAACTACCATATTCGGAGTTACCATTGTGAAGCTACATATAGGTATTGACCTATATGTAGAGCACGCGTGTAATGGCGTCCCCGCACTCACAAAGTCCAGGGAAATTGCCCTGAACTATGTGGGGGCACTTTGGCTACTGCGAGAGTGCCCTCAAACTTAGTAACTTTGCACCTAACCTTCACCAAGTGAGGGTTAGACATATAGGTGACTTATAAGTTACTTAAGTGCAGTGTAAAATGGCTGTGTAATAACATGGACGTTATTTCACTCAGGCTGCAGTGGCAGTCCTGTGTAAGAATTGTCTGAGCTCCATATGGGTGGCAAAAGAAATGCTGCAGCCCATAGGGATCTCCTGGAAACCCAATACCATGGGTACCTAGGTACCACATACGAGGGAATTATAAGGGTGTTCCAGTGTGCCAATTAGAATTGGTGGAAATGGTCCTTGCCTATAGTGACAATTTTAAAGACAGAGAGAGCATAAGCACTGAGGTTCTGATTAGCAGAGCCTCAGTGACACAGTTAGTCACTACTCAGGGACACACATTCAGGCCACAAACTATGAGCTCTGGGGTCCAGGCTAGCAGGATCCCAGTGAGACAGGCAAAAACAAACTGACATACAAGTAAAAATGGGGGTAACATGCCAGGCAAGATGGTACTTTCCTACAGCGACCCCTTAGGCAAGGGTCACTGCCCTGGGGGCAATATTTTTTTATATGATTCGGCCTCCCTAGGGCTAGATCAGCCCGGTTTCTGGCCGATCTCGCCCCCGGGGGGGTGGAAACCCACTAGGCCCCAGGGATTGTGTTGTGTGTGTTTTGTGTCTTGGGAGCACCCCTTGGGCACCGATCGCCCAAAGGGGGTACATTAGTGTTGGCCATTTCTGCCCCCCTTGGGGACAGAGCCGTCTATTTTTTTTTAGGCCCATCTGTCCCCAAGGGGGACTGAAGCCACCAAGACGCCAGGGATTTTTTGTTTTTGTTTATGTTTGTTTTTTGTGTGCCTGGTGGGTGCCCCCTTTGGCAAGGATCGCCCCCGCCCCAGAGGGGGCACAAAACTGTTGGCCATTTGCTCCCAAGGGGGGCAGATTCCACTTAGGCACCAGGGATCTTGTGTGTGTGTGTTTTGTGTGTGGGGGCACATTATTGATGGCCATTTTGCCCCCCTTGTGGGCAGATCGCCCTATTTGGTTTAGGCCCATCTGCCCCCAGGGGCAGAAGCCACCAAGACTCCAGGGATCTTTTTTTCCCCTTTGTTTTATTTGTGCTGGAGGGGTACCTTTTGGCAAGGGTCACCGGCCAAAAGGGGCACAGAACTGTTGGCCATTTCTGCCCCCCTTGGGGGCAGATCAGCCTATTTTTTTTAAGGCTATCTGCCCCTAAGGGGGGCAGAATCCACTCAGGCACCAGGAATCTTGTTTGTGTGTGTGTGTTTTGTGTGGCGGGCAGCCCCTTTGGCAAGGGTCGCCCCCCAAAGGGGGCACATTACTGATGGCCATTTCTGCCCCCAATCTGCCTATTTTTTGTAGGCCTATCTGCCCCCAAGAAGCCAGGGAATTTCTTTTTTACCCCTTTGTGCTGGGCAGTGCCCTCTTTGGCAAGGGTCATCCCCCAAAGGGGGCACAGAACTGTTGCCCATTTCTACCCTCCTTGAGGGCAGAACAGCCTATTTTTTTCAGGCCCATGGGCAGAATCCACTTAGGCACCAGGGATCTTGTGTGTGTGTGTTTTTTGTGAGGGGCGGTCCCTTTGGCAAGGGTCGCACCCAAAAGGGGCCACATTACTGATGGCCATTTCTGCCCCCTTTGGGGGCAGATCAGCCTTTTTTTTTTTTAGGCCCATCTGCCCCCAAGGGGGAGAGAAGCCACTTAGGCACCAGGGCAAATTTGTAAATTCTTGGTGGCGGGGTGTTTGTCAACTGGCGAAGTATTTGTATTTGTGATTATAACGGTTAATTTCTTCTTTTTGTTCTAGTTCAAAGCTTTTGCTTCCTTTGCTGTGGATCCTTGCGGTTCTGGCAGTAGTTGACCAGGGGTTTGCATAGCTGCATGTTTTAGGTAAGTAAAAGCAATTTACTCCAAAGGATTATTGTTGACATACATCAATGCCATGTTTGTAGGTAGTATACTAAATGCAGGATTGTGTGTGAAATTGTCCTTAGATTTGTGCACAATTATATTTGTGTTGTCGTATGTCTAATTTGCTTTTCTTTTTTCTTTTTAGTGGAATATCATTGGTGATTGCTGTGTCTGTGCAGAGTAGTTGCTGGTGAGTCTAGCTTTTTCAGGCAAAGTGAGTGTTATAGTTTTTTAGTACATAACTCTTTGTGATAAAGCCACACTTTGTTTATTACTTGTTTTAGAAAGTGCTGTTTGTTGTTGGCAATCCATTTGTTGTAAGAAAGGATCATGACCAGCCGCAGAGTGACCACTCAGCAGGTTGTGTGCATGCTTTTTGAGTCGTCTTCTGACCATGATTATGAGACTGACTCTGCATCTGAGGTAGAGGAGGAAGGGAGAGATTCTGGCAGTGAGGTTTCTGTCCGAGAGGAATCTTCTGATGAGGAGGCCACTCTGAGTGCAGATGAAGGGCCTGTTTTAGAGGAGGACACTGATGTGCCAATAGTGTAGCAGCCTGGGGCTGAAAGGTTTCCCTTTGAAAGACCTGACACCTGGGTTGCCCGAAACATGGAGCAGCCACAGTTGCCTGCCTTTACGGGTCTCCCACGGTGTAGAGTAAATATGGAAAACTTTTTGCCTGTCAATTTCTTTGAGTCGTTTATGGACAATGTATTTTTGGAAGAGATTGTTGAGCAGACTAATTTGTATGCAGAGCAGTATTTGAGGGACAAACCGGCCAGACTAAGGCCTCAATTTAGAGCTACCCAGTGGGATCCCACAAATCAGGAAGAGATGAAAAAGTTCTTAGGTTTGACTTTTTTGATGGGGTTGATAAGGAAGCCATCACTGGCTTCTTATTGGTCTACTAGTCCCTTGATGGCAACAGCTATATTTCTTGCAACCATGACTCGTAATGGCTATTTCTTCGGATGCTGCATTTTGTTGACAATGCTTTAACCTGATTGTGACTGTCTTTTTAAGATTAGGCCTGTCCTTGATCATTTTGTAGATCGTTTTTTCACAGGTGTATGTTCCAGGCAAAGAAATTTGTGTGGATGAGTCTTTGGTCCTGTTCAAGGGGCGTTTGGTTTTCAAGCAGTACATTCCTAGCAAGAGGGCATGGTATGGAATTAAATTGTATATGCTGTCAGAAAGTAGTGCAAGGATAGGTGTATAATTTCCACGTCTACACTGGTAGGGATTCCTGTATTGACCCCCCCCTGGTTGTACGCCCACTTTTGGAGTTAGCGATAAAATTGTGTGGGAACTTGGTAGACGACTCTTTCACAAAGGTCACCATTTGTACGTAGATAATTTCTACACTGGAGTGCAGTTGTTCAAGGAGTTGCTTAGTGTGGACACTGTTGCTTGTGGCACAATCCGTTCTAACCGGAAAGGCTATGCTTGTCTGTAAAAAACTTGAGAGATGTCCGTGCAGTGCCTTGTGGAATGATGAGCTGCTAGCTCTGAAATTTTCAGACAGGAGGGATGTGTACATGCTAACTACCATCCATGATGAGAGTACTTCCACTGTGACTGTTCGGGCTCAGGTTGCCGAAGTGCGCAAACCTGCATGCATTTTGGACTACAATAAGTACATGGGTGATGTTGATAGAGTAGATCAGAGATTGGAACCTTAGACTGCTCTTTGTAAGTCTTCCGTGTGGTATAAAAAGGTGGCCATACATTTATTTAATTTGGCAACTTTTAATGCTTTTATTGTGTTCAGGGATTGTTCACCTGAGTCAAGGATGACATTTCTGCAGTCAGTGATAGAGAGCCTTATTGTGGTGGAACAGGCAAGAGTTCCTAGACTAGCAGTGGTGGAGGATGTGGCTAGATTGAAAGATTGCCACTTTCCTGATCACATTCCTCCCACTCCCAAAAAAGACTTGCCCACTAAGAAATGTAGAGTCTGTGCCCGAAGAGGTATCCGCAGGGAGAGCCGGATGTACTGCCCTGATTGCCCTTCAAAGCCTGGGCTGTGTGTGGCCGGCTGTTTCAAGAGTTACCACACCCAAAAAAAATCTGGGAAATACCATGAGCATAAACTGCCTGTTTTATATTTTCATATGTTCAGTTTCACGATTGGCATTTCTGTCATGTTTTCAGTTAGAGCTTTTGTGCTTGTGGTTTTGTACTTGTTTATAATTCATTAGTGGTTTCTCTGTTGTTTAAAAACAAAAAAAAGTGATGGCGGTGTGCGTGGAGTGGCGCTTGGCTGGAGGTGTGCGTGGAGTGACGCTTGACCGGTGGTGTGTGTGGAGTGGCACTTGTCTGGCGGTTTGTGTGGTGTGGCGCTTGCCTGGTGGTGTGTATGGGGTAGCGTTTGGCTGGCGGTGTGCGTGGAGTGGCGCTTGGCTGGCAGTGTGCGTTAGGTGGCGCTTGGCTGGCGGTGTGTGTGGGGTGGCACTTTTCTGGCAGTGTGCGTGGGGTGGCGCTTGGCAGCAGTGTGTATGGGGTGGTGCTTGGCTAGTGGTGTGTGTGTGGTGGAGTGTGGCTGGCGGTGTGTGTGGAGTGGGGCTTGGCTGGAGGTGTGCATGGGGTGGCGCTTGGCTGGTGGTGTGGGTGGAGTAGCGCTTGGCTGGCGGGTGGAGTGGCGCTATGCTGGCAGTGGGCATGGGGTGGCACTTGGCTGGCAGTGTGCATGGAGTGGTGCTTGACTGGCGGTGCCAGCCAAACGTCAGTCCACACACTCCTATCAGCTGGTGTGATTGCTGTATCAGGCATGTGGACGTATGAAAGTGATGGGCCCTTGAATGGTGCTGTCTGTTGATGCGAGTGTTGTGCTGGGCCCGCGGCTGGGACCGTAAATGGTCTTGTGCATGTCATGTATGAAAGGTGTGTGAATGGCCTGTAAATCGGTTGGTGCCTTTACGCGGCTTTACAGCTCACGAGTTGTGAGTCATTGGTTCAGTTTTTTGGCCTTTCAGTTATTAACAGTGCATTTCATTTTTGTGAAATCTCTTGTTAATAAAATTTGATCTACTGAACCATCACTCACCCTCGTGCGAAATCCAACTAGTATGTGTGGTAAAAATGACAAAACCTGCTCCGCTGTAATCAGGCGTCACAGGACACCCGTGACACACTAGGTGTCTCAGGTGGGACCCCGATGATGAAGCATGCCACCAAACTTGATTGGTGGGTGAGGGGTCTTTTTAACATAACTTAAGTGTGTTTCTTTTCACAATTTTAGTGTTTGGAACATCACTGAAGTACGTGGACATATCAAAATGATCTATAACAAAACTACCTGTGTTTGGGGGGAAGGGGCACCTATGTTTTTGGTCCCTGGTGCTGCCTTCATCTAGGGAAACCTACCAAACCCAGACATTTTTTTAAACTAGACATCCCAAGGAGTCCAGGGAGGTGTGGCTTGCATGAATCCCCCAACATTTTCTTACCCAGACTCCTCTGCAAACCTCAAAATTGGCTTAAAAAAGCTTATTTTCCTCACTTTTCTTTGTAGGATCACAGCTCCGGCACAAATTTCCTACCCCCCAGCGTTCCCCTCAGTCTCCCAAGTAAAATGATACTTGTGTGGGCCCACAAAGCAGAGTCAGAATAAAAATGTATAAAAGAAAAATATGTGCTTAACAACTCGCTGTGCTATCCCTTCAATCTCTACAGGTTTTTGGCCTTTTTCTGTTGCAGGCATAATTTTTATCAGGAGACTTGGGTGAACGCTGGGTGGAAGGAAATGTATGGCTCCTCTCAGATTCCATAACTTTCTGTCACCAAAATGTGAGGAAAAAGTATTTTTTTTCAAAATTTTTGGGTTTGAAAAGGATTCTGGGTAATGACCCTGGAGAGCAAGTCACCCCATCTTGGATTGCCCTAGGTGTCTAGTTTTCAAAAATGCACAGATTTGGTAGGTTCACCTAGGTGCCAGCTGAGCTAGAGGCCGAAATCCACAGCTTGGCACTTTGCAAAAAACAGGTCTGTTTTCTTTGGGAAAATGTGATGTGCCCATGTTGTGTTTTGGGGCAATTCCTGTCGCGGGCGGTAGGCCTACCCACACAAGTGAGGTACCATTTTTATCGGGAGACTTGGGTGAACACTGGGTGGAAGGAAATTTGTGGCTCCTCTCAGGTGCCAGAACTTTCTGTCACCGAAAGGAGAGGAAAAGGTGTTTTTTTAGCCAGATCTTGGGGTTTGCAAAGGATTCTGGGTAACAAAACCTGGCAAGAGCCCTACAAGTCACCCCATGGTAGATTCCCCTAGGTGTCTGATTTTCAAAAATGCACAGGTTTGGTAGGTTTCCCTAGGTGCTGACTGAGCTAGAGGCCAAAATCCACAGCTAGGCACTTTGCAAAAAACAGCTCTGTTTTCTTTGGGAAAACGTGTTGTGTCCACGTTGTGTTTTGAGGCATTTCTTGTCGCGGGCACTAGGCCTACCCACACAAGTGAGGTGCGACTTTTATTGGGAGACTTAGGGGAACGCTGGGTGGAAGGAAATTTGTGGATCCTCTAAGATTCCAGAACTTTCTGTCACCGAAATGTGAGGAAAAGGTGTTTTTTTAGACACATTTTGAGGTTTGCAAAGGATTCTGGGTAACAGAACCTGGTAAGAGCCCCAAAAGTCACCCCATCTTAGATTCCCCTTGGTGTCTACTTTTCAAAAATTCACAGGTTTGGTAAGTTTCCCTACGTGCCGGCTGAGCTAGAGGCTAAAATCCATAGGTAGGCACTTTCCAAAAAACACGTCAGATTTCAGTGTAAAAATGTGATGTGTCCATGTTGCGTTTCCTGTTGCAGGCATTAGGCCTACCCACGCAAGTGAGGTACCATTTTTATCGGGAGACTTGGGGGGAACACAGAATAGCAGAACAAGTGTTATTGACCCTTGTCTTTCTCTGCAATTTTCCTTCCAAATGTAAGACAATGTGTAAAAAAGATGTCTATTTGAGAAATGCCTGAAATTCACATGCTAGTATGGGGATCCCGGAGTTCAGCGGTGTGCAAATAACCACTGCTTCTCAACACCTTATCTGGTGGCCATTTTGGAAATACAAAGGTTTCCTTGATACCTATTTTTCAGTCCCGATATTTCACCAAATTAATTGTTGTATACCCAGTATAGAATGAAAACCCATTGCAAGGTTCAGCTCATTTATTAGCTCTGGGTACCTAGGGAGCTTGATGAACATAAAAGAACTATATATCCCTGCAACTAAAAAAGTCCAGCAGATGTAACGGTATATTGCTTTAAAAAATCTGACATCGCAGGAAAAGTTACAGATTAAAACGTGGAGAAAAATGGCTGGTTTTTGCACCTCAATTTCAATATTTTTTTATTTCAGCTGTGATTTTCTGTAGGAAACCTTTGTGGGATCTACACAAATTACCTCTTGCTGAAATCAGACTTTTGACTACTTTTCAGAAATGTTTAGCTTTCTGGGATCCAGCATTGGTTTCACATCCATTCTGCCACTAACTGGAAGGAGTCTGAAAGCACAAAAAAAGTTAAAATAGGGTATGCCCCAGTAAAATGCCAAAAATGTGTTGAACAATGTGGTTTTCTAATTCACATCTGCTTGATCCTGAAATCTGGGAAGATGGTGATTTTAGCACCGCAAACCCTTTGTTGATGCCATTTTCAGGGAAAAAACCACAAGCCTTTTTCTGCAGCCCTTTTTTCCAATTTAAAAAAATAAATAAATTATGCTGTATTTTGGCTAATTTCTTGGTCCCCTTCAGGGAAATCCACAAACTCTAGATTCCTCCAGAATTCCTAGGATGTTGGGAAAAAAGGATGTAAATTGGGCATGGGTAGCTTATATGGCCAAAAAGTTATGAGGGTCTAAGCGTGAAATGCCCCAAATAGCCAAAAAAAGCCCTGGCACCTGAGGGGGAAAAGGCCTGGCAGCAAAGGGGTTAAACTGTGAGTTGCCAGGCAGTGGTCTTTAGACACATGACCACTGTTCTGGTGTTTGGAGTTGCCGAAACAGTGCCTCCTGTGAGTTGCAGTCAGGTCATTCTCTCTAGTACACACACTTGACAAATGTTCTCTCCCAGGTAAGTACACTTTAATTGAAAGTTCGCTAACAGATGTATTGTAGCATGTAACCACTGTGCTAGTGTTTGTAGTTACAGGCCTATTACATGCTGGGAGGTTTGGTAATGTCAGTGCCTGTAACACCACACACTATATAAAAGTTATCTCCCCAGGTGTGTACCCTTGAATTGATACGTACAAAACTGGTATTTGGAGAAATGACCACGGCTCTGGTGTTTGGAGTTATAGAACAGTACCATCTGGGAGCTGGAGTCATGTCAGTCCCTGTATTGCACACACTATACAAATGTAATCTCTCAAGTTAGTACACTTCAAATGTGAGTTGCACAATAGAGGTCTTTGAACACTGGGCGGGGGAGCTGGGTAACAGTAAATGAGGCAAAATGTGAGCAATGAGCATTCATGACATAGCATATTGGTGACAATTTTAGTGTTATGACTTACCAGACTCCACTTCCCCAGGTATTCCTGTCAAGCCCTCTGGATGCAGAATGGCCAAGACCTTCTCCCAAGGAAAAAGATGTAATAGAGCACTGGGAGGGCCACTTCCAGTCTTCTTGGCCCGCAGCTGGTGTCTGGACACTGGGGAACAGAACTTGCCCCTGAGGTCGTTTCACCTCTTCCTAATGTCCCCCCTTGTGCGCAGGGTGATGCCTACAGCATTGACTCTGTCAATGAACCTGTCCCACATTTCTATTTTCCTACTGAGTGGAGTATGCTGGACTTGTGCTCCAAACTACTGTGGCTGTACCCTTAGGATTTCATCCACCATGACTCTTAACTCATCCTCTGAGAAACAGAGATTTTTTAAACATGCCAGGGTGGAAAAAAAACGAATGGGTGACAGTGACTTACTAAAGAGGGGAAGTGCAAAAGGGTGTGACTGGACAAAAGTGTGTGGAGGGTATTGTATGGGAAGGTGAAAAAAGTGGTGCCTAGTATCTGTACTGTGTGGTAAATAATTTGCTCTGGCTTCTGTGTGCTGCAGTGTAATTGCAAAGGATTGTGGTCTGTGAAGGGGTGTGTTTTATAGTCTCCTGTGCAGGTGTGTCCAGTGTGGCAATGTGTGTCAGCTGTGTTGTTTTCAAATTCATCCAATGTGCTTTTGTGTATTACTTTGGTGACTGTGGAACGCCGTGGTCTGAACCGCGATTGGCTGACCACCATGGGAGTCCGCCATGGCGACTGTGTGCTTGTAATACGGTCAGTGGTTGGTTACAGTGCTGTCAGTGCTGGAGGTTGGACCGCCTATACCCAGACCTCTGCGCTGCTGTCGGCCTGCCTTTTTTGGAGTTGGCGGTCCTGCCTGTATGACTTGTAACAAGGTGGTCGTAAAGAGGATTTTAGAGCTTGTCAAATTTACTATTCCCACACAAAATGTACCACATTGGGGAAATTATTGGACTAAGGGCAAGTGATGGTAAAGGTATTATTCCCATTCCCAACTTAGTCACATTGGGGAAAATGCTGGATTCTGGCAGGGGTCGGTCTTCGTTATCTATTCCCACCCCAAACTTAACCACATTAGGAAAAGTGTTAAACTTTGGAAGGTGTCAGATTCACTAGTCCACACCAAACCTGTCATACTGGGAAAAGTGTTGGACCTTGGAGTGCCAAGTTTTCTATTCCCACACAAAATGTATCACATTGGAGACATTATTGGACTTTGGACTGAGGGTGTGAGGATGAGAGTTACTATTGCCTCTTCAAATCTATTCACATTGGGGAAAGTGAGTTTAGGGTATTATTTCCACTCCATAATTAGTCACGTAGGAGGAGAAAATGAGTACTTACCTGTAAATGCAATTCTCCAGTACTGATATCTTTCATAGATTCACGTGTAAATCATTCGGTGTCATTGAAGTGGGCATCCCATGGAACAATCAAATAGCAGCACATCATTAGAAAAGACCCAAAGTCCAGCCAATCAGACGACAGCACCCATTAGAACACTCATCACAGGGGCTCCAGTCTCTCAGGTCTTCTAGCCAAGTGTGACATATTATCGAGAAGACATAAGGAGAGCCTCTATGGGGAGGAGGTTTGGGTTGTATGCGAATCTATGAAATATACCAATACTGAAGAACTACAGTTAGAGGTAAATAACTCATTTTCTTCACTAGTATTAGATTGTTCATAGATTCACATGCTTGAATCAGAATAGCAAGCAGTTATTGCAGTTACACATTTTGTAACATAAGCACTAGTTGTGAATGGTGGGTACCAAAAGGTCTTTTATATATATATATATATATATATATACATATATATATATATATGTGTATATATATATATATAAACCCATATGTGACAAAATAAACATGCTGTATATAAAATATACATATATATGTATATACATATATATATATATATATATATATAGGGAAACGGCCTTGACTACGACTCCGTAACAACGAAGTCGTGGACAACGAAAGTGGAACAACGCTTTTGTTAACCACAACTTCGTTGTTTCGTGCCTTAACCACGCATGTGCTGAACCACGCACATGCGTGGTCAAGGCACAGAAGAAGGGAGTTGGCTGAGGAGGACGACGCGATCAGTCAGGTAAGTGGGGCTGGTTTAGGGGCTGGGGGGTCGGGTATTTTTAGTTTTAGGGGCGGGGGCGTTGGGGTATTTTTAGTTTTGGGGGGTCAGGGTGCTTTAGGGGAGGGGTCGGGTTATTTTTTGTTTTAGGGGCGGTTTAGGTTTAGGGGCGGGGAAGGGGGGTCGGGGTATTTTTAGTTTAAGGGGCGGGGGTGCGGGGTCGAGGTATTTTTAGTTTTAGGGGAGGGGGTGTCGGGCGGTTTAGGTTTAGGGGCGGGGGAGGGAAGGGAAGGGTATTTTTAGTTTTAGGAGCGGGGTGGGGGGTCGAAGTATTTTCAGTTTTAGGGGTGGGGGTTGGGCTGTTTAGGTTTGGGGGAGGGGTATTTTTAGTTTTAGGGGTAAGGGTGAGGGGTCAGGGTCGGGGTATTTTTAGTTTTAGGGGTGGGGGGTCAGGCGGTTTAGGTTTGGGGGAGGGGTATTTTTAGTTTTGGGGCGAGGGTGGGGGGTTGGGATATTTTTCGTTTTGGGGGGTCAGGGTGGTTTAGGGGAGGGGGGTCGGGTTATTTTTTGTTTTAGGGGCGGTTTAGGGGCGGGGGAAGAGGGGGTCGGGGTATTTTTAGTTTTATGGGCGGGGTGGGGGGGTCGAGGTATTTTTAGTTTTAGGGGAGGGGGTGTTGGGGCGGTTTAGGTTTAGGGGCAGGGGAAGCGGGGTCGGGTATTTTTAGTTTAAAGGGTGCGGGTCGAGGCATTTTTAGTTTTAGGGGAGGGGGCGTCGGGCCGTTTAGGTTTAGGGGCGGGGGAGGGAGGAGAGGGGTATTTTTAGTTTTAGGGGTGGGGGTCGGGCGGTTCAGGTTTAGGGGAGGGGTATTTTTAGTTTTAGGGGTGAGGGTAGGGGGTCGGGGTGTTTTTAGTTTTAGGGGTGGTGGTCAGGCGGTTTAGGTTTGGGGGAGGGGTATTTTTAGTTTTAGGGGCGAGAGTGGGGGGTTGGGATATTTTTAGTTTTGGGGGGTCAGGGTGGTTTAGGGGAGGGGGGTTGGGTTTTTTTTTGGTTTAGGGGCGGGGAAGAGGGGGTCGGGAATTTTTAGTTTTAGGGGCAGGTGGGGGGTCGAGGTATTTTTAGTTTTAGGGGAGGGGCGTTGGGGCGGTTTAGGTGCAGGGGAAGGGGGGTCGGGGTATTTTTAGTTTAAAGGGTGCGGGTCGAGGTATTTTTAGTTTTAGGGGAGGGGGCGTCTGGCCGTTTAGGATTAGGGGCGGGGGAGGGAGAGGAGGGGTATTTTTAGTTTTAGTGGCGGGGTGGGGGGGTCGAGGTATTTTTAGTTTTAGGGGTGGGGGGTCAGGCGGTTTAGGTTTGGGGGAGGGGTATTTTTAGTTTTAGGGGCGAGGGTGGGGGGTCGGGGTATATTTAGGGGTGGGGGGTCAGGTGGTTTAGGTTTGGGGGAGGGGTATTTTTAGTTTTAGGGGCGAGGGTGGGGGGTTGAGGTATTTTTTGTTTTGGGGGTCAGGGTGGTTTAGGGGAGGGGGGTCGGGTTATTTTTTGTTTTAGGAGCGGTTTAGGTTTAGGGGCGGGAAAGAGGGGGTTGGGGTATTTTTAGTTTTAGGGGCGGGGTGGGGGGTCGAGGTATTTTTAGTTTTAGGGGAGGGGGTGTTGGGACGGTTTAGGTTTAGGGGCGGGGAAGGGGGGGTCGGGGTATTTTTAGTTTAAGGTGTGCGGGGTCGAGGTATTTTTAGTTTTAGGGGAGGGGGCGTCGGGCGGTTTAGGTTTAGGGGCAGGGAGGGCGGGGAGGGGTATTTTTAGTTTTAGGGGCGGGGTGCGGGTCGAGGTATTTTTAGTTTTAGGGGTGGGGGGTCGGGAGGTTTAGGTTTGGGGGAGGGGTATTTTTAGTTGTAGCGGCGAGGGTGCTGGGTTGGAGTTTTTTTAGTTTTAGGGGCGAGGGTGGGGGGTTGGGGTATTTTTATTTTGGGGGGTCAGGGTGGTTTAGTGGAGGGGGTCGGGTTATTTTTTGTTTTAGGGGTGGTTTAGGTTTAGGGGCGGGGAAGAGGGGGTTGGGGTATTTTTAGTTTTAGGGGCGGGGTGGGGGGTCGAGGTATTTCTAGTTTTAGCGGAGGGGGCATTGGGGCGGTTTAGGTTTGGGGGCCGGGGAGGGAGGGGAGGGATATTTTTCGTTTTTGGGGGCAGGGTGGGGGGTCGAGGTATTTTTAGCTTTAGAGGTGGGGGGTCGGGCAGTTTAGGTTTGGGGGAGGGGTATTTTTAGTTTTAGGGGCGAGGGTGGGGGGTCGGGTATTTTTAGTTTTAGGGGTGGGGGTTGGTGTGGTTTAGGTTTAGGGGCAGGGAGGGGGGGTCGGGGCATTTTTTGTTTTAGGGGCGGCGTGGGGGGTCAGGTATTTTTAGTATTTGGGGGTGGGGGTCAGGGTGGTTTAGATTTTTAGGGGTGGGGTGGGGGATTGGGGTGGTTTAGGTTTTAGGGGTGGGGGTCGTGGTAATTTTTAGGGGTGGTGGTGGGGGGCCAGGGGGGACGCATACTGGAACCATGCATGCCTATCACTAATGCCTTTACCAGGAATGCCTTTACAACGAACAATCGTTGTTAAGGCATTCGTGCTAAAGGCATTAGTGGTAACAACGTGGTCGTTGTTCCGACCTCGTTGTTTAGGCATGCGTTGTTCCAGCATGCGTTGTTCCGACATACATTCATATATATATATATATATATATATATATATATATATATATATATATATATATATATATATATATATATACATAAGTAAGCACATAAACTACCAGAGGCTCGTCTTATTAAAATAGATGGTGATGGCGTAGCACTGACTGTCCAACAACTGCATCACTGTGCTTCTAGGCAATAATGCTGTGCAAGTGTGTGGGTGCTCTTCCAAGTCACAGCACAACATATTTTCTCCAGCGGGACACCTGCTAACAAGGCAGCTGAAGTGGAAACTGCCCTAGTTAAATGCGACCTTCCTTTCGCTGTGAGTGGCTTGCCAGCTTTCCAGTGACAATACTGGATTGCAACCAAGATCCATCTTGTGATGGTTGCTTTTGTGACTGGAGCACCCTGTTGAGTTTGTCCATAAGCGATCAACAGTTGACACATTTTTACAAGCTGGTTGGTGCGATGTAGGTAGAAGTTTAGACATCTTTTAACATTTAGGGGGTCATTACGACCCTGGCGTTTGGTGTAATAGTGGAGGTATTACCACCAACAGGCTGGCTGTACATACTTCCACTATTATGATATTGGCAGTTTGGCCGAAGCCAAACCACCAAGTTAACACACCGACTGCCACGGCGGTAACGGCCACCGGGCTGGAGACTACAGTCTCCAGCCCTGCGGCCGTCACTAGGCCGCCCATGGCATTTTCACCCCACCCACCGCCATGGTTTCCGTGGTTTCTGTACCGTCATGGAAACCATGGCAGTAGGCACTATCAGTGCCAGGGAATTTTTTCCCTGGCACTGATAGGCGTCTCCCCCGCCCCCTCCCCAGAGCCCTCTCCCACCCTCTCCTCCCCCACATATTCACACATACACACACATATATACACACCCATACACACACGCATACACACATTCACCCACACATGCATACATTCATACACACTCACAGCAACACTCACGAACATACATTTAGGCACACACGCAATCACACGGCACAACATGCACGTACACACACTCATGCACACACGCATGCATGCATTCAAACAGTCACACACACCCCCACACATGCACACAACACCCCCCACCACCACCTCCCTCTATTGTCAGAGAACCCGACTTACCTGCTTGCCAGCAGCAGCATCCGCCAGCAAAACACCGCCAGGCCATATCATGGAACATGATACGGTAGGCAGTGTTTTGCTGGCGCGGCGCTGCTCCTGACAGCAGCGCCACCTTATCGCCGTCCGCCGCCATGACCGTAGATGGACTTCCGTCAGCCTTCTGGTGGAATTCCGGCTACGGTCATAATGCCGTGGACGGTCGGTAGCCACGGTGACGGTATGTTGGCGGCTGTCGTCGTGGCAGTAGGCGGCATTTGCCACCAATCTTATAATGAGGGCCTTAGTGTATGAAGAGACCTTTCTGCTGGTGATGTAAGATTTGGGAAAAAAGTTTGTAATATGATTGGTTCATTGAGAGGAAAATGAAATGGTACCTTGGGAATGAATCTTGGATTAGTCTAAGAATCACATAATCATCTGTGAATCGTAAAAAGGGTTCCTGCGTTGTGAAAGCCTGTCTCTCACTTGACTTTTCTGGCCAAAGTGAGCGCCAACAGCAAAGCTACCTTCCATATGAGAAAGTTGAGGTCTGCTCTGTGAATGTGTTTGAACGGAGCTTTGATAAGATGAGAAAGACTACATTCAAGTGCCATTCAGGGGGACAAGCTCATGCCAGAAAAATAACTTTGGACAATCCTTTCATGAATTGTTTGATGATTCTTGTGGACCACAGAGAGAGGGAGTGTGAAGAGCGTCTCGATCTTGATATTGCAGCCAGATGTACCTTAATAGATTGAGTGAGCGAGAGAAGATAAGGTAGAATCTGCTCAGGTGATGCCTCTAAAGGATGCAGGTTTGACTGCTGACACCATAAGTAGAAAGGTTTCAACTTCTGCTTGTATATTTTGATTGTGGCTTCCACTCTTGCCTTTGAGAGGATATCTCAGCAGGCCTGAGGAATATTCAGATCTCAGGACTCATGGAATTCAGGAGCCATTAACATAAGAGAAGAGAAGTGGAGTCCAGGTGGAGGACCTGGCCCTGACTCATCAGGTCCATCCATCATCTTTTTGTGTTGCTATGGTTGCCCTAAGTGGGAAGGGTATGCCCAGACGTAGGTCCTGTGCTCACTGTGCCACTGGAGTCAAGCTAGCCTGGCTGATGAAGGGTGATACCCCCAAACTGGTCCCAGAATGCTTGTTTTCGGTACCAGGAGGACCTGGCCTGGCAGTTCAGGATGGACTGATCCCATGGGAGCAGGGTCAAAAATGATTTGCCAATGGCTGGGTCCAAACTGGGGTGGCATGGTGAGTTTAACCCAGATCTGTGACTGGGGGTGAATGTTTGACAATGTTCAGCATTCTGTCCATCACCTCTTTGCGTTGCTACAGTTGCTTTAAGTCAGAAGGGTATGCCCAGAGATGTATCCTGTGCTCACAGTACCACTGGATTCAACCTAGCCTGGCTGATGAGTGGTGATACCACAAAACCAGTACCAGAATGCTCATGTCCAGACCAGGAAGGACCTGGCCTAGCAGTTTGGGCTGGACTGTATCCAAGGGGAGGAAGGCCATGCCTGATTTGCATATGGCTGGGTCTAAACTGGGGTGGCATGGTGTAGGACGCTGGCTCTCTATATGGTGCACTAAAAATAAGTACACCATGAAGAGAGTCAAGTGGATCACCAAAGGTTTGCAGAACAGAAATGCTCTATTTGTGGTAGTGTGGGCAAGCAGTTAGGCTTATCAACGAGCCATGTCAACCACTTGTTCTACTCACAGAGGCAATAAATGAGACACACACTCAAAGAATAAATCTGAGACCAAATTAGAAAAATACCATTTGCTTTTATATATGGTTTGAACCAAAGAACCTCGTTAAAGCAGGTTTTTAAATTAAAAATACTTTTCAGCTTCAAAAATTGACACAGTGCAATTTTCAAAGTCTTCAATGTTTGCCTATGGGAGGAAAATAAGAATGCAGTTATTCAGGTAAATACTCAATTTACAAATCCATTCTTTAGGGTTTTAGGTCAACATCAGGCAAGGTTCAAATCAGCATCAAGAGTGCACCCGCAGCAGCACACAGGCGGCCTGGTGCAGAGGTCAAATGCAGTATTGGGTGCCCAAAGTTAACCAAAGGAGACTGGGGGTGAACGAAGATGTGCTGCTCACAGGTGAGTAAAGCAGTGTCAGGGGTCAATCTCCTAGGCTTGAGGTAAGTACAAGGAGGGCCACAAGGTAGCATCAAACCTATACCCTCAGCGGCACAGGGGCGGCCAGGTACAGAATGCCAACACAGCATTGGGCAACCAATGTTAAACAATGGAGACTGGGGGTGACCAAAGATGTACTGCTCACAGGTTAGTAAAGCGGTGTCAGGGGTTGATCTCTTGTGGTGAAGGCAAGCCCCAGGGGGCCACAAGGCAGCACCAAACTTACACCCTCAGCGGCATAGGGGCGGGCAGGTGCAGAGTATCAACACAGCTTCAGGTGCCCAATTCAAGTCAATAGAGGAGGTCGGTGTTGGAAAAAGGCTGCAGGCTTGAACCCGGAGGCTGAATGAAGAAAACCCACAGCTGTACAGGTAAGTCAGATGTTGAAGGACTCAGAGACACCATCGGTCCAGCTCCCCGAGATAAAGGGGTTTCGGATGTGGGGGTGTCCTTTGATGTCCGAAAGCAGCTTACTGGGCGGTCATGGTCAGGGGGAGTATTCGCATTAAGGCTGCAGGCTTGGAGGCAGAATCAGGCAGGGGTCAACCCACGGTGGACTCGGGCTCAGAATCGCTGGGGAAACTTCACAGGGCCCATGGGACACTCAGACTTGCCCTGTCGGGTGCAGAGGTGGGGTGGTGGTGGACAGGGGAGTGGTCACTCCCCTTTCCTTTGTACAGTTTTGCGCCAGAGCAGGGGCTGGGGGCTCCCTGAACCGGTGTAGACTGGCTTATGCAAGGAGGGCACCATCTGTGCCCTTCAAAGCATTTCCAGAGGCTGGGGGAGGCTTCTCCTCCCCGACCCTTAACACCTATTTCCAAAGGAAGAGGGTGTAACACCCTCTCTCAGAGGAAATCCTTTGTTTCTCCTTCCTGGGACTGGGCTGCCCAGACCTCAGGAGGGCAGAAACCTGTCTGAGGGTTGGCAGCAGTGGTAGCTGCAGTGAAAACCCCAGAGAGCTGGTTTGGCAGTACCCGGGGTCCATGCTGGAGCCCCGGGGATGCATGGGATGGGCCCCCCAATACCAGATTTGGCTTGGGGGGACAATTCCATGATCTTAAACATGTTACATGGCCATTTTCAGAGTTACCATTGTGAAGCTGCACATAGGTATTGACCTATATGTAGTGCATGCATGTAATGGTGTTCCCTCACTCACAAAGTCCGAGGAAATTGCCCTGAACAATGTGGGGGCACCTTGGCTAGTGCCAGGCTGCCCTCAAACTTAGTAACTTTGCACCTAACCTTCACTAAGTGAGGGTTAGACATATAGGTGACTTATAAGTTACTTAAGTGCAGTGTATAATGGCTGCGAAATAACGTGGAGGTTATTTCACTCAGGCTGCAGTGGCAGTCCTGTGTGAGAATTGTCGGAGCTCCCTATGGGTAGCAAAAGAAATGCTGCAGTCCATAGGGATCTCCTGGAACCCCAATACCCCGGGTACCTAGGTACCATATACTAGGGAATTATAAGGGTGTTCCAGTGTGATAATCAGAGTTGGTGAAAATGGTCACTAGCCTGCAGTGAGAATTTTAAAAGCAGGGAGAGCATGAACACTGAGGTTCTGTTTAGCAGAGCCTCAGTGATACAGTTAGGCACCACACAGGGAACACATGCAGGGAACAAGTTATGAGCACTGGGATCCTGGCTAGCAGGATCCCAGTGACACAGGCAAAAACAAACATACACACAAGTAAAAATGGGGGTAACATGCCAGGCAAGATGGTACTTTCCTACAGGATACGAGAGTACTTACAACATGGTGCCACCAGTGATGGTGTAGGTACTAATTTACGAGTCTCCTGGGTATCTATGTCTCACATACTAAGGTACCCTAAGTACCATTAATAGGGAGCTGTCTGTGGTCTTAGGAACAATCCTCCTCAGCTGAATAGGAAGTACCTATCTAGACTGTAGGTTGTTCAAGCTTGAACCTTAAAAAGGATCTATTTCCCCCGTTGATGTTCCCAACTCTGATACTCTCTCCTTAACATGGCAAACGCCATAAACATCCCTGAGAACTGCAGACACGCACTTACACAGTTTCTTCTAGTCAATGGCTTAACTGACGACAGCGGGGAAGTCACTTTTGTTGTGGAAGCTCATGAAGCATACCAAACAGAAACATTTTGGCCCTCATTACAACACACGCGGTAAATGCCACCTACCGCCGTGCTGACGGCCGCCAACATACCATGACCGCGGCGGTATACCGCTACAGGTATTATGACCCACACATAGAAATCCGCCACTATACAGACACACACACAAGTCCGCCAGACCAAAGATCAGTGATAAACTGGCGGTACCAAAACCCACACCATTACGCCAACAGAAATACGCCCACAGTATCAGGACCCACGAATCACCATGGCGGTCTTTCAACCACGGTAAACCATTGGCAGTACACACCGCTGCGCTCAAAATACACACACACTTACAAAACTACACCACATTGGACCATTCAAACTATACACACCTGACACACATACACACACCACACCCACACACCCACATTACCAAAAAACACACACACACATTACCCACAACCCTTTCAACGAAAAAACAGATTGCCAACTGAGAGAGAGACAAGCCAGGAGCACCCACTCAATCTGAGCCACAGAACACCATCACCCATACACCATCCACGCACCTCACAGCACACACCCCAACACAGTACCCCACACACCCTCACACATACCACTCACACCACATCCATGGTACCCCAAAGACACCCCAGGTTTTCAGAGGAGGAGCTAAGGGTCATGGTGGAGGAAATCATCCGGGTAGAGCCACAGCTATTCGGATCACAGGTGCAGCAGACAACCATTGCAAGGAAGATTGAGCTATCGCGGAGAGTCATGGACAGGGTCAATGCCACGGGACAGCACCCCAGAACAAGGGATGACATCAGGAAGAAGTGGAACGAACTACAGGGGAAGGTGCGTTCCGTGGTTGCAAGACACCAGGTAGCTGTACAGAGGACTGGTGGTAGACCCACAACTAACAACATGTGAGGAGCAAGTCTTGGCGATCATGCATCCTGAGGGCCTTGCAGGAGTAGCAGGAGGACTGGACTCTTGTAGGTCAAATCTTTACTATTATATCTCCCACCCTACCTGCATGCCATCACAAACTCCTACCCCAACCCTCACCCCCATCACTCCACCACCTCCCATATATCCCACTATCAGAATCCACCCATCACAAAACCAAGCCCTGCATGCCACACCAATGCATGGACACCCATCACAGACCTGCATGGACACCCATCACTAAAGCATGCACATTAGAGAGAATCACCTAGCCCACAAAGTCACAACTCACACAAGGCAAAGCTGACTGTGCAATCACAACCATACAGGGAAACACACCCATGCACAAGATGGCACATGCAGATACAATAACACTGCATTTACATCCCCACAGGACACCCACTCAACGTCACCGGGGAGGAGGTGCCACCAACATCCAGTCCCCCCCCCAGAAAAGGCCCACAGTGATGACAGCAGCTCTGCACGCCTGGATCATGATGACCAACCTGGCCCATCAGGGACCTCTGGACAGTCGGTTACCCTGCCACAGTCCCAAACCACCACAGAGCCTCCCCCTCAGGAAACACCACCACAGCACCCACTAAGTGGGCCCATACCTCTGTCCCCAGGACACGTCAATCAGCAGTGTGTCCACCACTACAGGGACCCCAGCCAGCCCCACAAACCCAAGACAATCAGGGACCTGGGGTCAGTGGCAGTGGGCACATGGTTCAGGGGACAGAGGCACAGGACAACAGGGAAACTGGGAGGACTGCTGTGCGCCAGGGAGAGGACAGGCCCTGGGAACCGACTCTCCATGAGGCACTTGCAGGGATCCTGGGAGCATACCACCATTCCCAGGAGACCTTGGGCCAGATACTGGCCAAGTTGCAGGAGACCCAGCGGCTGCAGGAGGGACAGTACCTGGGGATCAGGGAGGACCTCAAACACATCCACCCCATCCTGGTCACCATTGCAGGGGGGCTGGCTGACATGGCCAACACCATGAGGGAGGCAGTGGCACACCAACAGCCCCCTGACACTGGCCACAATGAAGAACAGCCCTCCACCTCCGCCGGCGCTAGTGGACAGGAGGCCCCACCACAGGACCAACAGGCCACCAGCACCCCACCCCCTGCAGAAGGAGAACCACCACGCAAAAGGTACCTGCGATCCAGGCAGAAGCCAGAGTACACTGCCAAGACCCCCGCCAGGAAATAAGACTCTCCTGAATGTCACCCTTGTGTCCCACTCTGTCACCCTGTCCACCTTGAACTGCCATTGCTCCACTTACTATGCCCCCTTGGACAATGCACCTGTGATACAAAAAGACTGGACTCTATCTGGACATTTCTCTACCATCACCCCAGCCCATTGCACATCCCCCTCCACCTCGTAGGACTTAAATAAACACCCTTGGAACAAATACAACTATGGAGTCTGTCAACTGATTGAATTCTGTATTAGTTCAACAAGCTGTAAACATTTCAAATAATATGTACAGTAATGTATACATAGGTATGACCTGTAGTGGGCAGCACTAAACACACCAGGAGCCAGAGAGGGCCACAGAGATCTGAAAATAGAGATGCCAAAGGGTACAGTAAGTGGCCATAGACATAGGGAAATCGTGCTTCCATGTCCAATGTCTAACACAAAACTGCAATGGAAAGTGAAGTTACAGTGTCTTACCTGTGTGTCACTGGAAGTACTGTTGTATGAGTGAGCTTCTGTTGTCTACATCGTCTTCCTCTGACTCCTCTTCCTCACTGTCCATAGGCTCCACTGCTGCCACAAGACCATCTCCAGGCTCATCTTCCTGCAGAAAAGGAACCTGGGGCCAGATGTAGCAAAGTAGCAAATTGCGACTTGCAATTTGCGAGTCCCTGCGACTCGCAAATTGCAAGTCGCAATTTGGGATGCAGAAAGGTGTCTCAGACACCTTCTGCGAGTCGCTATGGGGTCGCAAAGACCCACCTCATTAATATTAATGAGGTGGGTCGCAATTTGCGACCCCATAGCGACTCAGGGCACTCACGGGGATGGAGGCCTGCTGGGAACAGCAGACCTCCATGTCCGTGACTGCTTTTAAATAAAGCAGTTTTTTTTTTTCAAAGTGCAACCCGTTTTCCTTAAAGGAAAACGAGCTGCACTTTGAAAAATAAACCGAAACCTTTTGTTTCAGTATTTTTCAGGGCAGGTAGTGGTCCATTGGACCACTGCCTGCTCTGAAAAATTATTTTTAGGTCCAGTCACAAAGGGGAAGGGGTCCCATGGGGACCCCTTCCCGTTTGCGACTGGGTTACCATCCACTTCAAGTGGATGGTAACTGCGAGTCCATTTGCGACCGCTTTCGCGGTCGCAAATGGAATTGCATACCAATGCGACTCGCAAATAGGAAGGGAACACCCCTTCCTATTTGCGACTCGGAAATGCATTTTGCGAGTCGGTGCCGACTCGCAAAATGCATTTCTACATAGCAAAGACGCATTTGCGACTCGCAAACGGCGATTTTCGCCGTTTGCAAGCCGCAAAGTCTTTGCTACATCTGGCCCCTGGTGTCTCAAGGCCAGGTTGTGCAACATGCAACGATGATCTGACACACCTTCTTGGGTGAGTAGTACAGGGATCCACCTGTCAGATGGAGGCACCGGACACAGGCCTTCAGGAGGCCAAAGGTTCTTTCAATGATCCTCCTTGTTCGCCCATGTGTCTCATAGTAACATTCCTCTGCCCTTGTCTTGGGATTCGTCACTGGGGTCAGTAGCCATGAGAAGTTGGGGTAACCAGAGTCACCTGCAAATATTCGTGGGATACCTGTTAGACATACACTCACCCTTAGGGACAACCCCACACCCATATACCTACATCAAGTGGGTGGGGACCATCGGCTCACCTATTAGCCACACCCGGTGCCTCTAGAGTTGAGACATCACATATGGAATGCTGCTATTCCTCAAGATAAAGGCATCATGCACAGAGCCAGGGTACTTGGCATTCACATGGGAGATGTACTGGTCTGCCAAACACATCATCTGCATATTCAGAGAGTGAAAGCTTTTTCTATTCCCAAACACTTGTTCATTCCTGGGGGGGGGGTGGGGGGGTGGACAAATGCTATATGTGTACCATCAATGACACCAATGATGTCATTGATGTCAATGGAGCACTGACAGGACATACACTAGAGGGGGGATACCTATGGGCTGGCGGATAGCTGAAATCAGGCTCCAATTGGGCACACAGTTCTTGGATTGTGGCCCTATCAAGTCTGTAGGTTAGGATAATGTGTCTGTCCTCCATTGTCACCAGGTCCACCAGGGGTCTGTATACGGGAGGATGTCTCCATCTCATATTCCTCCTTAGCGGTTGAAGTCTAGGGAGAAAAACGGAGAGCAGAGGGACATAGTCACACATCTATTGAATTAATGATGCATCTCTTCCTTTACAGAAACAATATGTGAATTCGAGAGTCAGTTGATGTGCCAATGTCTGCAGTGACGCAGTTAGGCGCCATGCCCTGTGTCCCCCAGAAATGGCAGCTGCCTGACCTCTGTGGAGAGACAAGTGGAAATGAGGAAATTCCGCTGGCATTGTGCACGACTGCCGCGCAACTTCGCATTGGTTAAAATTGGGCCCTATTGGTTCCAGGAACCAATGGCGATGTATGCCGGCGGTGACGGTACACACAGCCGCGGACATGACCGCCATTTTCTATCTGTTTTTACTCACTTGCTACCTGACCGTCAACAGGAGAGGACCTATCCTGCAGGTGCTGCTGTGACCTGTGTCTGGAAGGAACAATGGCTCAAGTGTCTGGGGAAAGGGCCCCTGCCTTCACTTCGGAGGAGTTGGAGAGACTGGTGGATGGGGTCCCACCCCAGTACAGTTTATTCTATGGTCCTCCAGACAACCAGGTGAGTACACTGTGAGCATGATGTGTGGGCCATGAATGTATGGAGTGCTGTGTGTGTCAGCCTCATGTAGGGGGGGCTGAGGGGCCGTGGGCAGAGTGCTCATGTATGGTGGTCAATATCTGTGCGTAAGGGGATGGGAGGGGCATGGTGGGCCATGAGTATGACGGTCCGGACGGTATGACTAATCCTTTTTCTGCTGTCTTTTCCCTGCATGTCAGCGCCCATCAGAAAAAGGGTATTTGGCATGCCATCGCAAAGGAGGTGCGGACCCTGGGGGTCTTTGACAGGCGGATCACCCACTGCCGCAAACAGTGGGAGGACCTGCGCTACTGGGCAAGAAGACGGAGGAGGCCCAGCTGGGGCTGGCCTCCCAACGAGGAAGGGGTGCCTGTCGTACCCTGACCCCCCTGATGTTCCGCATCCTGGCGGAGTTGGATGGGCGCTTGAAGGTATCACAGCAGCCACAAGGGGGTGAGTACAGATTCAGATTCCTGACTTTGTGTTAAGGTTTTACCTGGGTGGGGGATGTGGGCTGTGGGTGCCCCTAGGACAGGAGCGAACATGGCAGGGTAGGTCCCTTGTTGGGCAGACTCTGAAGCACTCCAACCCCAATAGTGTTAGTGGCCATCTACTACTGGGCAGGGTCCTGAGGGTTTTAGGGGTGCAGTGAATGCCGTTAGGCATTGTACCCCATGGCCTGGTGACTAGCTGTGTAACTGGTAGTGCATGGCCTAGTGCATAGGACTGCTCCCTGTGTGTTGTGTACGCCAACGGTAGTGGTGTTGCTGGCATTGACCAAGTGTATCCTCTGTCTCTCCCCCTCCTTTTTGTTTCGTCACCCTGTCCATGTGTGCATTAGCATCATCTTGCAGAGGAGCAGAGGCACCGGCGATGGAGGGACAGTGACTCCTCCTCCGATGGAAGCTCCCTGGTTGTGGCGGACACCTCTGTGTCCACCCCAACAACAGGTACAGCCGCCACCCCTGTACCAACACCACCCTCCCAGCAGACCATCAGCGTGTTTACCGTGCCCACTCACCCAGGAGAGTGGGCATCTTCTTCGCCCCAGGCACCTCAGGCCATGCCCCAGTTAGCCCTGCTGCCCTCAGTGTGGAGGCTATTGACCTCCTGAGATCCCTCACTGTTGGGCAGTCAACCATACTGAATGCCATCCAGGGTGTTGAGAGGCATTCGCAACAAACAAATGCATACACTTCATCTCACAGGCACTTACACGAGACACACCAACATCCACTGCCTCCACTGTGTCCCTCTCCTCCTCCTCGTCCACCTCCCTCCCAGTAGTGTCTCCACTCACACCTGCATACACTACATCCTCATCCACTACCTCCATCACCAGCATGCCTATCAGTACACACCCCTCACTAGCAGTCACCACCCCCACATCCATGCACACGTCCCCTGTGTCCTCTCCCACTGTGTCTGTAACCCCTCCTCCAAAAGTACACAAATGCAAGCACACTCCTACCCAACATCCATCCACCTCACAACAGGATCCAGCTCATGCACCTGCACCCAAACACAGCAGACTGACACCTCTTACAAGCACTTCCTCTTCCTCCACTCCCAAACCTTCACCCTCTTCCTGCCCCAATGTCCCTAAGAAGCTTTTCCTAGCCAACATTGACCTGTTCCCTACCCCTCCCCACCCCGTCCTTCACCTCGGTCCAGGGTAGCCAGAACCCAGCCCAGCACCTCAGCCACCAAGTCCACGTCCGCTGTGGTTTCTGCAGCTGTCAGAGGCTGTAAGGGGGCAGCCATCATGCCAGCCAGTGTTCCACCAACCCTGCCAAGGCCAAGAAGATTCCGCCACCTGGCAAGGTCAAGAAGGGGACAGCATCCAGCAAGGAGAAGGAGCCACAACCACCCAGCAAGGCCACGTCAAAGATTCCAACTGGCAGACCCAAGGTGACAACACCATCTGCAAAGGGCAGGAAGGGGCACAGAACACCAGCCAAGACGTCCGAGCCTGCAGGTGAAGGGCTGGAGCCTCCCCTCCCCACTGGCAGCACCAGCACCTGCACCGCGGCCAACACCGTCACAAGCACCGCCACCTGCACCGCAACCAGCACCGCCACCTGCACCACCGCCACCTGCACCGCCGCAAACACCACTACTGTCAGCAGCAGCAGTCCAAGTGAGAAGCCGTCCAAGGCTGCAGGGGAAGGGCTGGAGCCTCCCCTCACCACTGGAGGCACCGGCACCTGCAGCCTTGGACGGCTTCTCACTTGGACTGCTGCTGAGAAGTGAGAAGTCCAAGTGAGAAGCCGTCCAAGACTGCAGGGGAAGGGCTGGAGCCTCCCCTCACCACTGGCAGCACCGGCACCTGCACCGCGGCCAACACCGTCACAAGCACCGCTACCTGCACCGCCACCTGCACCACTGAAAGTAGCACCACTGCCAGCAGCCCCAGTGGGCAGCCGTCCGAGGCTGCAGGGAAAGGGCTGGAGCGTCTCCCCACCACTGGCAGCACCCCTACCAGCACCAGCACTACCACCACTGTGCAGCCGTAGCAGCCGGAGGATGGACTGTAGTCCTGTCTCCATGGAGGATCATGCTCCTGGCCACTGCAAATCTCGTGGCTCTGACACCCAGGTGAGGGACTGTGACCTGGCACCCCCCAAGTGCTGCATCACTGGGCACAAAGGCACCTCCAGAACCAGTGGAAGATGGCATCCACACACCCTATCCTTGGCAGGATGAAGCACACTGGGCAGAAAGCCCCCTCCAGAACCAGTGGAAGAAGGCATCCACTCACCCTATCCTTGGCAGGATGAAGCACACTGGGCACAAAGCCCCCTCCAGAACCAGTGGAAGAAGGCATCCACTCACCCTATCCTTGGCAGGATGAAACACACTGGGCACCAAGCCCCATCCAGAACCAGTGGAAGAAGGCATCCACTCACCCTATCCTTGGCAGGATGAAGCACACTGGGCACAAACCCCCTCCAGAACCAGTGTAGGAGCCACCCACTGGAGAGACTGTGGCTTTGCACTCCCCAGGACCAAGCAGTGGGCAAACCACCCACTTGAGAGACTGTGGCTTTGCACTCACCAGGACCAAGCAGTGGGCAAACCACCCACTTGAGAGACTGTGGCTTTGCACTCCCTAGGACCAAGCAGTGGGCAAACCACCCACTTGAGAGACTGTGACTTTACACTCCCCACTTGAGAGACTGTGACTTTACACTCCCCAGGAACAAGCAGTGGGCAAACCACCCACTTGAGAGACTGTGGCCTTGCACTCCTCAGGACCAAGCAGTGGGCAAACCACCCACTTGAGAGACAGTGGCTTTGCACTCCCGATGACAAAGCAGTGGGCATGGAAACCCCTCCAGGAGCAGTGGCGTTGCCCCATCTTGCGGCTGAGGTGCCCCCCCTTCCCCATCCCCCTGAGGTGCCTGTGTGTTTTCAACCTGCATGCCCCTGCAGTGTTCTCTCCGTACTGAGTCAGGAGACAAGTGTGGGCTTGGCCTTTTTGGCCCAGTGGGCCACAGACATTTTGAGTGGACATTGTCCCGTCTTTTGTAACTATTGTATATTTTGTATATACTGTTTTTGAGTTCTAAACGTATTTATAACTATTTCTAATATAACACTTATTTGACTCAATTCCTTTTGTCCTTGTGTTATTCCTGAGGGTTATGGGGTGTATATGTAATGTTATTGCATCTGTTTGTGTGTATGGTGTTGGGGGTGAGGGTGGGGCTGGGGGTGTTGCGTGTGTGTGTCACTCTCTTTTTCCTACCCCCCTCTCCTGTGTGCTAGGTGCAGTACTTACCGTGGCCGTCATCGCCGGTGTTGGTACTCCTGGTATATGAGCAGATACACAAGCATGGGAAAGACGTACAGCTCGGGCTGCATGGCGTCCTGGTTCTTCCTTGCGTGTTGAGAGGTGAGTCGATTCCCTTCAGAACACTGTTTCCGCTTTGCTTTTGATGGCCTTGGTACCGCCCCGGAAAAGGTGGCGGATTGGCCTCCAATAATACAGTGGGCGGGCACCTGGCTGTTGGTGGTTACCGCCGCGGTGCTGCTTGTTGCTACCGCTGTTGCGGTCGGAGTGTTAAAGTGGCTGTCTGTGTTGCCGGTTTCCGCCGTGGTCATGATTCCATTTTTTTTTACCACCTGCCTGTTGGCAATGTGATTACCACCGCTTTACCACCGACCGCCACGGTTGTAATGAGGGCCTTTATTCTTTGGTCACTTTTCCTGAAGTAAATGACAATTTACACACATGTCACACTTACAGAATTGCGAACCTACCAAAGTGGTACTGAGCTTATCAACACTTATAAATACCACTTTCCTTCTACATATAATACATCCCACTTACAATCACGCTGACGGCCACTAACTTACCACTGCGGCAGCAGATATCCGTTCACCATATTATGACACATACACACCAATCCGACAGAATACTGCCACAGACACAAATCCACCAGACCAAAGGTTAGTGTTAAACTAACGGTATCAAAACCTACACCGTTACGCCAACAGAACAATGCCCACCACATTATGACCCACAAATCACCACAGCGGGCATTCAATGGTGGTAAACTAATGGCAGTACATACCGCCACGCTCACAATGGACACCCACAGACAAAACAACAACACATTGGCCAATTCAAGCAACACACACCTGACACCCATCCACACACCACACCCACACACCCACACCACTATAAAACACACACCCACATTACCCACAACCCTTTATGAATACAATACATTGGCACGAGACTGACACCAAGACCACTGACACAACTACATACACACACCACATACACCCATACATGCCTCCCGCACCCCACTTCACACATCCCAACACACCCTCACCAACACACATCACAGAACATCCATGGCACCACAAAGGCACCCCCGTTTCACTGAGGAGGAGTTAAGGGTCATGGTGAAGGAAATTGTCAGGGTAGAGCCACAGCTATTTGGAGCACAGGTGCAGCAAATATCAATAGCCAGGAAGATGGAGCTAAGGTGGAGAATTGTGGACAGGGTCAACGCCGTGGGACAGCACCCCAGAACAAGGGACGACATTAGGAAGAGGTGGAACGACCTACGGGGGAAGGTACATTCCATATCAGCAAGACACCAGCTCGCTACCCAGAGGACTGGCGGTGGACCCCCACCTCCAACCGCACAGCTTACAGCATGGGAGGAGCAAATCTTGGCAATACTGCATCCTGAGGGCCTGGCAGGAGTCGGAGGAGGACTGGACTCTGGTAAGTCAACTTTCAACAATTATCACACCCCATACCTGCATGCCATCACATACCCTCACTCCCCATCACTCTACTCCATCCCACACACTCCACCATCACATCACACTATTCCCAATGCCAAGCCCTGCATGCTGTACCAATGCATGGACACCCCTCACAGCCCTGCATGGACATTCATCACCAAAGCATGCACAGCACAGGGAAAGTAACATAACCACTATACACCAATATACGCAAGCAAAAGCTGGCAGGGGAACAACAACCATAGACAGGAAGCTACAGAAGTACAAGTGTCAGACACCTGAAATATAATACATCATTTACATTCCCACAGGTACCCCAGCCAATGTCACCGGAGAGGAGGTGCCAGCGCTATCCAGTCCCCCAACAGAAGAGGCCCACAGAGATGACAGTAACTCTGGTCTTCAGGATCTAGATGATCTACCTGGCCCATCAGGGACCACTGGACAGCAGGTTACCCAAGCCCAGTCACAGACCACCACAGAGCCTCTCCCATTAGGAACCAACATCACAGCACCTACACAGCATCCCCAAACCTCTGTCCCCAGGACACATCAATCAGCAGTGTGCCTACCAGTACAGGGACTACAGGCCACACCTCACACCCAAGACAATCAGGGACCGGGGGTCAGTGGCAGTGTGCACACGGTTCAGGGGACAGGCCACCAGGGACACTGGGAGGACTGTTGTGCACCAGGGGGAGGACAGGACTAGGGAACTGACTCTCTAGGAGGCACTCTCCGAGATCCTGGGACCCTACCAACATTCCCAGGACACGATGGGCCAGATCCTAGACAACGTTCTGGAGAACAGGTGGCTGCAGGAGAGACAGTACCATGGGATCAGGTAGGACTTGCAGGCCATCAACAACACCCTGATCTCCATAGCAGGGGTGCTGGCAGACATGGCCAACATTATGAGGGAGGCAGTGTCACACCAGGGGGGCCCTGCCACTAGCCAGTCATCTGAACATCCTTCCACCTCCGCTGCCGCTAGTGGCCAGGAGGCCCCGCCAAAGGACTCACAGGCAACCAGCACCCCTCCCCCTGCAGAAGGTGAACCATCCTGCAAACGTTCCCTGCGATCCACCCAGAAGCCATAGACAGTTGCCAAGACCTCCGCCAGGAAATGAGACTCTCCTGATTGTCCCCCTTGTGTTCCACACAGTCACTCTGTCCACCTTGAACTGCCATTGCTCCCCTTCCTATGTCCCCTTGGACAATGCACCTGTGCTACGAACAGACTGGAACAATACCCTGGACTTTCCTCCATCATCACCCCATCCCATTGCACTTTCCCCTCCATATATTACTACTTCAATAAACAACCTTTGATACAAATCGATTTTGAGTATGTCATGTATTTCGAATATGTGTTGATTGAAACAGGTACAACCATTGAAAATGAACTGTATATAGAATGAGTATAGAATTAATGACCTGTAGTTGGCTGTTGTGATCACACCAGGAGTATTTGTCAAATCACCAACATCTTCAAAATGGATAGCTACAGAGAACAGTAAGGGAGCATAGAAGTGGGAAATACCAGCATGCCAATGCCACACAGAATACAACCAAAGTCATTGAAAAGTAAAGTTGCACTGTCTCACCTATGTGTAATTGGAAGAACTGACGGATTACTGATGTTCTGTTGGCCACATCATCATCCTCTGGCTCCTCATCCTCACTGTCCACAGCGTCCACTACTGCCAGGTTGTGCAACATGCAGCATGCCACTACTATCTGGCAGACGTTCTTGGGTGAGTAGCACAGGGATCCACCTGTTAGATGGAGGCACCGGAACCTGGCCTTCAGGAGGCCAAAGGTTCTCTCAATTATCCTTCTGGTTTACCCACATGCCTCATTATAACGTTCTTCTGTCCTTGTTCTGGCATTCCTCACAGGGGTCAGCAGCATGATAGGTTTGGGTAACCATAATCACCTGCAAATATTGAGGGACAACATTTAGCCACACACTACCCTATATGGCCAACACCATAGCCACACACCAACATATACTGGGTGGGAACCAGGGCTCACCTATTAGCCTCTGTAGTTGGCCCATCACATTTGGGATGCTGCTATTCCTCAGGACAAAAGCATTATGCACCGACCCAGGATACTTAGCATTGACGTGGGAGGTATACTGGTCCGCCAAGCACACCATCTGCACGTTCACAGAGTGGAAACTCTTATGATTCCTGAACACCTGTTCTTTCTGGCAAGAGGGGACAAATGCAATATGTGTTCCGTCAGTCGCCCCAATTATATTGGGGATATGTCCCATTGCATAAAACTCGGCCTTTACAGTGGCCAAATCCTCAGCCTGGGGGAATGCACGGTAGCTGCGCTTGTGTTTTATCAGGGCAGGCAACACTCTTGTCAGCACTATTGAGGACATTTGCTGTGACATTCCTGCTGCCAAGCCCACTGTCACTTGGAAAGAACCAGTTGCCAGGAAATGGAGAACTGATAGCACTTACACAAGAGGGGGGATCCCAGTCGGATGACGGATATCAGATATGAGATCAGGCTCCAATTGGGCACACAGATCTGTGATTGTGGCCCTGTCCAGTCTATAGGTGAGTATTATGTGCCTGTTCTCCAGTGTACCCAAACTGAACAATGGAGCCACAACAGAAGTCTGCAATCTGTAAACATGTAATGGGTTAGTTTAATTTGTCCAGTACGTGCCTATTTCTCCTGTGATGCTGCATAATTCCATAGGCCTGCCCCCCCCTGAAATGACGTCCACCTTTCCAGTGTGGAGGGATAGGTGGAAGTGAGGTAATGCCGCTGACATTGTGCACCGTGGTGGGAGGCGATCGGGACCTGCCCTGCAATTCATCATTGGTTAGAATCGGGCCCTATGGGGTACAGTGGCCAATGGTGATCTCCACGGCGGTGACAGTATGCACCGCTGCGGACGTGACTACCATTTTCTCTCTGATTCCTCACTTGTTTCCAGACCTTCCATAGGAGAGGACCTACACTGCATGTGCTGCTCTGACCTGTGTCTAGAACTTACCATAGCCCGTGTGACCGGGGAAAGAGCCCCAGCCTCCA
Source organism: Pleurodeles waltl (assembly GCF_031143425.1). Taxonomy (NCBI): domain Eukaryota; kingdom Metazoa; phylum Chordata; class Amphibia; order Caudata; family Salamandridae; genus Pleurodeles; species Pleurodeles waltl. The sequence continues at coordinate 75,554,727 of NC_090451.1, read as the reverse complement.
CTTCAGAGGAGTTGGAGCGACTTGTGGATGGGGTCCTACTCCAATACGGACTGCTGTATGGACCTCTAAACCAACAGGTGAGTACACTGTGTGCTTTGCATATGGTATGAATGTATGGAGGTGTGTGAGAAGGCATTGTGTAAGGGGGAGGGATGTCCTCTTGGCTGGGTACACATTGAGTGCTGGGCATTGTGCGTGCCAATAGTGATGGAAACGGGTATGGTGGGACATTCCTGCTACAGGCTGGACTGTTTGTCTAATGGTGTTCCCCTGTGTGATGTGCCTCTTCAGGTCAGCGCCCATCAAAAGAAGGGTATATGGCGTGCCATCGCATAGGAGGTGCTGACTCTAGGGGTCTATGGCAGGCGGGGCACTCACTGTCTCAAACGGTGAGAGGACCTGAGACGCTGGCCACGGAAGTCCGCGGAGGCCCAGCTAGGGATGGCCTCCCAACGAGGAAGGGGTGCCCGTCGAACCCTGACCCCCTGATGGCCTATCCTGAGCTGGATGGGCACTTGAGAGCATCACAGCAGCGACAAGGGGGTGAGTACAGTGGCCATCATTGAAGGAAACGGCTGGAGGGGTGGTATCCGGGTGGGGGGGTGTGTGTCAGTGGGTGCCCTGAGGCCAGGCCATACATAGCAGTGTAGGTCCTCTGGTGGCTAAGGGTCTGAAGGGGAAATACTGCCTATCTAGCTTGTAAGCATCCACTACTGGTCAGGGCTGCGTGGGTCCCAGGTCTGCTGCAGTTGGCGGTGTGGGCTCCTCCTCATACTTTGGTGGCTAGCAATATCACTGGTAGTGCAATGCATACTGCGTAGGCCTGTACCCTGTGTGAGGGTGCTTTGTACGCCAACTGTGGTGTTGGTGCAGTCACTGACCCAGTGTATCCTTTGTCTCTCCTACCCTTTCTTGTTTTGTCATCCTGTCCTTATCTGCATTAGCATCATCTGGTGGAAGTGCAGAGGCGACGGAGGGAGCTGCATTCCACAGGACCCAGGAGGCAGAGTCCACTGACGCTGAAGGCACCAGTGGGACAGAAGACGAGGGGAGCACCATGGCAGAGACAGGAGGGGACACTACAGACTCTGATACCTCCTCAGATGGGAGCTCCCTGGTGGTGGCGGACACTTCTGTGACCACCCCAGCTACAGGTACAGCCGCCACCCACGTACCAGCCCCACCCTCCCAGCAGCCCCTCAGCGATTTGCCTGTGCCCGCTGACCCAGGAGGTTGGGCATCATCTTCACCCCAGGCACCTCAGGCCCTATTCCAGTGGGCCCTGCTGCCCTGAGTGAGGAGGCTATTGACCTCCTGAGATCCATCTCTGTAGGGCAGACAACCATTTTGAATGCCATCCAGGGGCTGGCAGCCCAGATGCAACAATCTAATGCATTCCTGGAGGGCATTCCTGGAGAAGCTTGCACCAGCCATCAAGAAGGGGAAGGAGCCTGTATCAGCCATCAAAAAGAGGAAGGAGCCTGGATTGGCGACCCAACAGTGATCGATCCAGGCTCTGGCCTCCTCTCTGATGGCAGCCATTGTCCCTGTTCCAACCATCCCCCCTCCAACTTCCACTTCCCAGTCCTATTCTCCTCAACCCCAACCCATCCCAAGCACACAGGCAGAAGAGCATGCACACAGGACAACACTCAAGAGTGTCACAGGCAAACACAAGCACCACACTTCATCCCACAGGTGCTCACACAAACACCACTAAGTTGCAGATACAACAACATCCACTATTTCCACTGTCTCACCTCCTCCTCCACCTCCCACCCAGTTACGTCCACACTCACACCTGCATGCACTACATCATCATCCACTACCAGCATTATCACCACACCAAGCAGAACACACACCTCACTGGCAGACACCTCCACAACATACATGCACACGTCCCCTGTGTCCTCTCCCACCGTGTCTGTTTCCCCCTCCTAAAGTACACAAACACAAGCACTCAGACTCCCAACAGCTATCCACCTCACAACAGCATACAACCCATGCACCTGCGCCCAAATTCAGCAAACACCTCCAACAACCACTCCCTCATCCTCCACTCCCATTTCTTCTCCCTCTTCCCACCCCAATTTCCCTAAAAAGCTTTTCCTTTCCACCATTGACCTCTTCCCTACCCCTCCCCACGTCCTGCACGTATGGCTAGGGTATCAAGAACCCAGCCATAACAGTCCATAGGCCCAGTTTCATCAGCAACCACTTGTGGTGGAAAGGATTCCAGGCCACAAATACTGAAGGGGAAGGAGCCTGCACCAGCCAGCAGAAAGGGGAGGAGTCTGCACCAGCCAGCAGAAAGGGGAAGGAGCCTGCATCAGCCAGCAAGAAGGGGAAGGAACCTGGACCAGCCGGCAAGAAGAGGAAGAAGCCTGCACCAGCCAGCAGGAAGGGGAAGGAGCCTGCACCAGCCATCAAAAAGGGGAAGAAGCCTGCATCAGCCAGCAGAAAGGGGAAGGAGCCTGCACCAGCCAGCAGAAAGGATCCTGCACCAGCCAGCAAGACAGGGAAGGAGCCTGCACCAGCCAGCAAGAAGGGGAAGAAGCTTGCACCAGCCATCAAGAAGGGGAAGGAGCCTGTATCAGCCATCAAAAAGAGGAAGGAGCCTGCACCAGCCACCAGAAAGGGGAAGGAGCCTGCACCAGTCAGCAAGAAGGGGAAGGAGCCTGCACAAGTCAGCAAGAAGGGGAAGGAGCCTGCTCCTGCAGCTGTCACACAGCCCCCACCGCCAGCCATGGTTGTGCAGCCATCAGTGAGTGCAGGGGCTGAGCATGAGCCTCCCACAACCACCACCACCACAGTGGAGCCATCGGAGGGTGCAAGGGCTGAGCAGGAGCCTCCCACAACCACCATTACCACAGTGCAGCCATCGGAGGGTGCAGGAGCTGAGCAGGAGCCTCCCACTACCACCACCACAGTGCAGCCACCGGAGGGTGCAAGTGCTGCGCAGGAGCCTCCCACTACCACCACCACAGTGCAACCATCGTAAGGTGCAGGGGCTGAGCAGGAGCCTTCCACTACCACCACCACAGTGCAGCCATTGGAGGGTGCAGGGGCTGAGAGGGAGCCTCCCACTACCACCACCACAGTGCTACCGTCACATCCGGCGGACACCATATGATCCACCACTACCACAGTGCAGCCATCAGGGGTTGCAGGGGCTGAGCAGGAGCCTCCTACTACCACCACCACAGTGCAGCAATCGGAGGGTGCAGGGGCTGAGCAGGAGCCTCCCACTACCACCACCACAGTGATGCCGTCCCCTCCAGCGGACGCCATATGATCCAGCCTCCATGGGCTGCTGTGCGGCCTGCCCCCACCAGAACCAGTGGGTTATTCACCCACCTGAGAGACTGTGGCCCATCACTCCCAGGACCAAGCACAAGGCATGTTGCCCCCTCCAGAACCAGTGGGCAAGTCACCCACCTGAGAGACTGTGGCCTTGCACTCCCCAGGACCAAGCACGGGGCATGTTACCCCCTCCAGAACCAGTGGGCAAGTCACCCACCTGAGAGACTGTGGCCCTGCATTCCCCAGGACAGAGAAATGGGCATGTTGCCCCCTCCAGAACCAGTGGGCAAGTCACCCACCTGAGAGACTGTGGCCTTGCACTCCCCAGGACAGAGAAATGGGCATGTAGCCCCTCCAGAACCAGTGGGCAAGTCACCCACCTGAGAGACTGTTGCCTTGCACTCTCCAGGACAGAGATATGGGCATGTTGCCCCCTCCGGAACCAGTGGTGTATTCACCCACTCAAGAGACTGTGGCCCTGCCCTCCCCAGGACCAAGCACAGGGCATATTGCCCCCTCCAGAACCAGTGGGGTATTCACCCACTCCATAGACTGTGGCCTTGCACTCCCCAGGACCAAGCACAGGGCATGTTGCCCCCTCCAGAACCAGTGGTCTTGTTTCCACATCCAGCTGAGATGGCCCCCCCCTCTCCCTGAGGTGCCTGCATTTTTGCCAACTGATGCCCCTGCAGTGTTCTCTCTATATTGGTGCAGGGAACAAGTGGGGCCTTGGACTTTGCCCTGTGGCTATGTGGCCCCTGTGAACTGAGGACTGGACAGTGTCCCTTTTGAGTACATTTGTACATATCTATTGCATTACCAAATCGAATTATTAATTTTGATGTTGATCTTATTACAATCACTTAAGTCACTCCCTGTTGTCCTTGCATTATACAGCTGATTTACGTGAATACATTGTTTTTTTGTAGTGCAGCTGGTTGTGTGTATGGTGTGTGTGTCTGGGGTGTGTATGGTGCATGGGTGTGTCACTCTCGTTTGGATCCCACCCACCCTTGTGTTCTAGGCGGGTGTACTCACCATCATCGTCTTAACCGGCATTGGTGTTCGTGGTGGAGCATAATGTAGAAGATCATTGGGAAAACTTGCAGTTCTGGTTCCATGGCGGCATGGTTCTTCCCTTTGTCTCCAATGGTGAGTCCTTTCACTTCTGAGCTCTATTTCCGCCAGGCTTTTGATGGTGTTGGTACCGGCCCGGAAAAGGTGGCGGTTTGGCATGTCATAATATGGTGGGCCGTACTTTGTCTTCAGCCTGGCTGTAGGCAGCTACCACAGTGGTGACGGTACATTGACTGTCTATCGGAGATATTACTGCCATAGTCATAATTTTGGCTGTACTTACCACCAGCCTGTTGGCGGTATTACCGCCACTTTATCACAGACCACCAGGGTCGTAATGAGGGCCTTAGTTCTTTAAGTAATGATGGACAAATATGGCCCACGTTTGCCATGTACACACTACATCCCAAAGTACAGGCTATGCAAGTAGCTGACGTATGCACACTTTACAATGAGCTAGTAGCAATATACAGACGATTAATGCAGTTCGTATTGTAGACTTTGAACACCGCCCCAGGGAGGGCTGCTCCAGCTATCCATTGCCAGTTACAGAAATTAATCCTCAAACCACACACTCAATAATGGGAAAAGCACCCACGGAACGGGAAAGGATTCCGTTCTGGATAGCACAAAAAACAAATTAGCTGGAAGTAGTGTTCCTCATACGGGACCCCAAGATAAACATAGAATTCTCAAAATGTGCTTGCCATTCTGAATGGTTCCCTGAGTAAAGGACTATGCCACTTGGAATACAGTTTTCACCTAAATTTACACAACCACACATGGTATCCCAACACTTTCCAATCTGCCAGAAGTGTTAAAACAAATTCAAATGTATACGGGGAAGCCCCATCCCTGGACTTGGGGATGAAACTGACGCATAACTTCGACACATTCTCCTCAATAATAATAAGGAATATTAAAGGGGAAGCAGCAGCTTTAGCCTTCGGCCAACGGCTCCGGGAGGTTCCTAAAAAGAATTGGGAGCATGAGTTGCCAAAGATTATCTCTGAAACTTTTACTAGTATAGGTCAGGATAGTCTGGGGGCCAGACTAGCTAAACCACAAATTCAAAGTACCAACCCTAGGGAAGGTACTAAACACACATAGGACAGTTCTAAAAAAAACCTGTGATAAGCAAAGTCAGAGAGCAGGTTCTTCGCATCCAGAGACCTCTCAAAGGAGATACAATCTCTGAAATAGAGAGACTTTAAAAGCTCCTGATAGATATCAATATAGTGATATACATCCCTCTTGTTCCTTTCAGGATACACCAGATAAACGGAGTGACAGAGTGGGCCGTTCTGAACACTGCACTGACTACACGAAGCAGAAGAGGGACTTACAACGTTCCTCAAAAGCTTGCGCTAAAAAAGAGGATAAATCTCGCCAACAAAAGCCCCAATTTAAAAAGAGAAAGGTGGCAGCAATTTCCATTAAACGTGCCAGCAATATTGAGAACACTGTTGTGGGCAGCAATTCTGCTGGACAGGGCAGCAGAAGTTACACTTTGTCACCAGAGTCTAATAGATCGTCTGGATGTGACAGCAACTAATGACTTTCTCGTCATAGAGATAGCAGACATGCACGTCTCTCCACCCGACAGGGTTTATGAATTAAACATCCACACTGAGGGTGGCATAGAGCATTCTATCGAAGTTATATTCTGGAAAGCACTTAACTGTGATATTCTATTGGCAGAAAAAGATTGGCCACCTGAATTTGCCAACAACCTCCCACATGGGGAAGATTTTATTTTACCTTCTTTCTCAGTCCTAATTCCAGATGCGGTAAAGGAAGCCTATAATGCCGACTGGGCTTTAGCACAGACTCTCACGCTGTACCACAACCACGTAGAGTGGGATAAAGATTCTCCCTGCAATGCAATACCTATTAGGGCCACACCCCAGCCTCAGTCTCAATATTTCATTAAACATGAGGCTAAAGTTCCAGTGAGAAAGATTCTCACACAACTTGAGTACCAGGGAGTAATTAAACCCTGTGACTCTGTAATGAATAACCTGTTATTCCTCTTTGTAAAACCAGACAACTCATATAGAATAGTCTTAGATTATAGACATTAAAACAGTCACACGCGCACATATGCAATACAAAATGCACATAGCACTAATTAACAATATAGGGCCAGATGTAGCAAAATGACATTTTGCGAATTGCAAATTGCGAGTACTAGCGACTCGCAATTTGCAAGTCGCAAAATGTCATGCAGAAAGGTGTCTCAGACACCTTCTGCGAGTCGGTATGGGGTCGCAAAGACCCACCTCATTAATATTAATGAGGTGGGTCGCAAATTGCGGCCCCATACCGACTATGGGCACTCGCTAACATGGAGGCCTGCTGTAGTCAGCAGGACTCCATGTTAGCGACCTGCTTTTAAATAAAGCAGTTTTTTTTTTTTTTTTAATGTAGCCCGTTTTCCCTAAGGGAAAACGAGCTGCATTTAAAAAAATCCGAAACCTTTTGTTTCGGTTTTTTCAGGGCAGGGAGTGGTCCCTTGGACCACTCCCTGCCCTGAAAAAATGTTTTGGGGTCCATTCACAAAGGGGAAGGGGTCCCATGGGGACCCCTTCCCGTTTGCGAATGGGTTACCATCCACTTCAAGTGGATGGTAACTGCGACTCCATTTGCGACCGCATACGCGGTCACAAATGGAATTGCATACCATTGCGAATCGCAAATAGGAAGGGAACACCCCTTCCTATTTGCGATTCGGAAATGCATTTTGCGAGTCGGATCCGACTCGCAAAATGCATTTCAACATAGCAAAGTGGCTTTTGCGAGTCGCAAACGGCGTTTTTCGCCGTTTGTGACTCGCAAAACCCTTGCTACATCTGGCCCATAGTGCGTAAAAAAATTAAAACAACCTTGAATATTTCCAAAGGTTTTTTCTGCCAAAACCTAGCAAAAGAAAGTCACATCTTAGCGCCTTTAGCACATTAGGCTTGCAGTGGCACTTTTGTTGTTTGCCTCATGGGTATAAGAACACCCCAGGGTGATTTTCAGCCTGTCTGACATCAATAATACATGATATTGTTCTTGAGGCATTGTCCTATGTGGATGGTATTTATCTCACAGATGACGACCTCAACGTTCATCTTGTCAGCATCGATGGATCGTTCTTGGATTCGTTGCCCAAGGCTATAAGTTCCATTTCAAGAAAAAGAAAAATTGCTTTTCTTAGTGTCCTATTCCTGTGATAGGAATTATCCGATGAAGGGCCTGGCCCTGCACTTTCTAGAGAAATGCGCACAATTCCAACCACCAAATACCATCAACAAAACAACTATCTTAATTGGGTTTCTTCAATTTTGGCAGAACATACATACCTGATTATGTGCAATGCATAAAACCACTTTATGAATTAATTAGTCCAGAATTCTCAAACAAACATTGGACACCAGAGCATGTACACATCTTCAGAGAGCTGCAGCAGGACATGCTAGAAGCAAAACACTTACACACATGCAACAACAAAACAAACATGGTCATCAGAATAATTGCTGGGGCCATCAGGTTCACCAATGTCACTTTCAATGAGAGTGACATGGTACCCATAGCAAACAAATCCCATTTGTATTCAAATGCAGAACAATGTTTTTCATCTACAGAAAAGATACTGATTGCTGTACAGATGGCTGTCATAAAGGAGAGGCTACTATCCCAAGGGAAACGCAATATTGTTGATCCCCGCTGCCAGCCTTAGAGGCTGTTACCAAAGCAAGCGTTCCTAACACTAAAGCATGACATCCACGCTGGCTTCAATGAGCAACCTCCCTGACTAACACTGATGTTGATTAAATTTTTTACCCAAAATTACAAACACAGCAATTTCACCAATATGAGCAAGAGTACCCCGCACCTACTAACATACTACCACTTGATCAATACCAAACTATGAATATTCAGCCGCTTGTGCAGCCATAAGCGGGGTAATGAGGGATGATGTATTTCACCCTCAAAATACACCTAAACACAGACCTTAGGGGATCACACTGCACAGTTGACAGAGCTTAAGACTGTAATCTTGTTACTGGAACATACAGATCTGGAACAGACCACACTGTGTGTAATTCGCATTACTGTGTCCAGTTCTACAATGCTTATCTCAAACATTGGCGTTTGAACGGGTTCAGAGACTCAAGGGGAACACAATTAAACACAGAACGTTGTGGGGGAGGGTAGCTGACCTAAGAGACAGACTGCCAAAAGCTCATGTAGTACATGCATTGGGCCATCAATGTGTAGGAGTACATGTTGTAGGAAATACTTTGGCTGCCAAAGCTGCCAAATGCACAGTAGCTACAGCTTCTGTTGCTGCAATAACTTGTTCTCACACAAGTTTAGAAAATGAGGCACTGGCTCAAGTGAAAGCTTCGGCTGACGGCCTGCCTTTACCAAAAGCATACCCTGCAAAATATACATACCGTGTCAGTGCTCAGAATGTTGCATTTGCAACCATTCCAGGGGTAGGAGATCATGTGATCCCCAACCAAGATCAGAGACCAGATCTCATCAAAGCAGCGCATGAGGTTGTTGCTTCTGCTCATGCAGGGGTGGCAGCCACAATTTCTCTTTTACAAAAAAACACTTTTGGTGGTCAGGTCTATATAAACAGACCGAAGAATACATCCTTTAGCGTGACATTTGCCAACAAATAAAAGGATCCACCATTAAACACCCACCACAGACATCCCTCTTAGTGTCAAACAGACTGCTACACTGTGTGTACCTGGACCATTGTGGTTCTGTTCTGTGCGAGCCACTCACCTGAATTCCAGACGTTCCGATGGGGATGACAATTCCCCAATCCCGGTGAGGACTAATGTGAGTACATTGCCCTCTCGGAAGTCCTTGGGAAGGGGGTTTTGGGAAGAGAAAAATAGAAAATACCAGCTTCTGCTTCGTGGACTGCAGAATCGGACTGCTGGACCCTGGGCTGCGTGTCATGTTAAGCATCAGGACTTTTGATTTCCTAAAATACTGAGTTCTTGGTTTTTAGGATTCTGGGCTGCAAAAGATTTACTTCATTAATACATTGTACTTGCATAAACTATTGTACATCGCATAATGTCAGTTATTGTTGAAACATTGTGCATACGCTTCTATAAGGCTGAACAAATCTCTTCCTCTATTTGCAACATATTCAGATTCTCTGTAGCAATGTCCAAACTCAAAAATGATCGGCTTGACTAAAGGGCTTCTTTGTGTTCTAGTGCAATCTCTTGCCAATAATAGTTTTTATAGACCTGCTCTATTTCCAATCTCCTAATTCTCAGGGAAGTGCATGTTACAGGAAATACTTCTTTCCTTAATGTCTGTTTAGCTGTATCTTGGATTCCCACTCAAACAATAAATCACCCTTGTTCTTTATTGTCATAAATTATTTAAAAGACAGAGCTCAGTTTTGTTTCATTTAAGCGAATAATCTTTCTTTACCTTGAAATGAAGTTACTTGCCTGAACATTTCAGAAGAACCCAAATTGGGTTTTTCACCTTTCTTATTTTATCTCTTTTACAGGAAATATAGGATTGCCAGCAGAAGATGGAAGAGGAGAGCCGGGACTCCACAGGAAGCCGACCAGAGGGTAAAGATTACTGGAACTCGACTGGAGACTGCCCGGAGGACAAGAAATGCTGGAACTCAACTGCAAGCTGTTTGGAGAACGAGGAACACTGGAACTCGACTTGAGGAAGGCTGGAGAACAAGGAACTTGACTTGCACTGGAACTCGACTGGAGGCAGGCTGGATGACAAGGAACTTGACGTGACTGGAAACAGGTAAGCAGGTATGAAGCTAAGCAAGGCCTCAGACTCACAAGCATCCTTAAATAATAAAATGTGCACATATGCCTTTTGGCAGTTCATGGCTTGTTAAGGAAATGAGTTATTATCCTCCTTATTGTGGCACATGTTCAATACAGATCACAGTGTGAAAAGCAAATGTTTTGGAAGTTACAGTTGGAGTAGGTGGAAAGGCAGTTGGTTGCTTGTTAAGGAAATGAGCAATTATCCTCCTGATTGTGGCACATGTTCAATACAGATCACATTGTGAAGAGCAGTTTTAGATGTTACAGTTGGAGCAGGTGGAATACAATGTGCATAATCAACAAGCATTGGTTATAATAAATTAGATATTTAACAAGCATTGGTTATTGCTAACTTGATATTCAAGGACGTAATGAATATACCCAAATAAGTCTGAATGTTGCAAGCAACAGCAACTTAATGTAATTGAGCTCGTGGATGTGCTAGTGTACCCACAACAGAACCCGTTACAACCTAATGGGGCACACAAATACATCTTAGTCGCTGTGGACTCCAGTTCTAGATTCCTGTGGGTATGGCCACAAAGGTCGGCTGACGCTCAAATTGTTTTTAAACATTTACAGGTCTCTATTGGTACATATGCGGTTGCAGCATTCCATTCGGACCAGGGTCCAGCTTTCCCTCTAGGGCATTGAGGGGCACCATGAGGATGATGGGTGTTGAACTCGATTACTCCTTCCCATACCATCCCAATGGTAATTAGGTTGTGGAGAGGAGGAATCAAGACTTGAAGCAATCCTAAACAGCGAGGGTATTAGGTTCAGGCCGTAGTTGGTCTCATCACCTTTTGGGGTCCAGAGAGCAGTAAATATTCTGTCCATAAGGTCCTTGGGAGGTTGCACCTCTGATGAGGTGTTATTCAGGATGCCTATGTATGTCCCAGAGCTTGATGGTCCTAGAGTGATGGCGAAAGACAGACCGTTTGACATGAACTAATGTGTCACTGTTTTAGAGGAGCTACAGCAATTTTTAGATGACAATTCATCTACCTGAACCACCACCGTAGGAATAAGGGATTTGCCAACAACATCTACAGGCTGGATTCCTAAAGTTGGAGATCTCGTTTGTGAAAAGATTTCTATGAAGAAGGAGTTCGGCCCATCCTACGGAGCACCAGTTCAATTATTGGGGATACTTGGCACCAGAACTATCAACTTACCACCACTGTTTGGTTCTAAAGGAAACAGATTTGTATCCATTGACAATGTCAAATTGCACATTGTGGCTGATCCTGCACAGTAGACCACGAGGTCCCTTGAGTAGCAATCGCTCCCCTCTCACTACCCAACAGGATATGCCTCTGCAAGCAGCAAACAACGTTTTTGCAAGCTACAATTTGTACAATGATACAATTGCCTCCTCGAGCATGGGGAGGGTGGAGAATGAGCTTCTGTTGATTCCAGTAACCACTTCGTTGACAAGACAACTCCATGATGTGGAACTATACTACTCCAATTCAACACAGACAGATGGCATTGTCTAGTTTGGACCGCCACAACAAGTGGATCCCTCCACCAGCTCTGTACCGGCACCTGTGTTTGCACAGACTGCTTCTGGTTACTTCATTGATATTGATGACTTTTCTTCTGACTCAACTGCTTCTATAACAGAAAATGTATCAAAGACACGTAAGCTGTACATATGGCTTAAAAATAACTATTTGGTTTAGCCATGGTATTATCTATGGGTAATGTTGACATTGCTTGCCTTTGTGCTTTGGATTGGTTTTGTCATTGTTTTCTTTCTCTTGATAAATGGTTGTTATCTTCCTGAACACTTGAGCCGGTAGATGAGGCTTTAATACCTTGCCTATCTTCCCATAAGGTCCGAAGAGACTTGTCCCTTGTGAACATTTCAGCAGTTCCAATTCCAGATGGCACTGTTAAGGATAAAGTGCCCTTTGACGTACACAGTTCTACTGAGGTCATTCAGATTCCACATGTGTTTAAAATATCAGTGATTGATGTTATTACACCAGGTGGTGTTTCCAATGACTGGGGCGTTAAAACAGTTGATTCTATGCTTACTGAGCTAGAGTACTACATTGTATTTGAAAATGAAGATGTGTACATGAACACAGCGAATTAAGGGGAAATGTTCTGTTACAACTATTGGGGACATTGCTTTTTGCACCGAGCTATTAAACTCAGATCAGTTTTCAATTATACACAATGGGAGCATTGTCCCATTCCACCCGTGGGGTGCTCTAAAACATATATAGGAAACTTTGCATATTTTACTGGGCATGACACTAGAAATGCTGAATCCTATTATTTCAAATTACTGCCTTCCAAAATGAAAAAAATATTGCTAACTGGCACAAAACGGATTTATTCCGATTCCTTCGTTTCCCGGCTTGCTGTTGAAGGTTATGAGTACTGGAAAAACACTATTGATGTGAAGAATGTATGGGGACAAACGATTGGCAGATATGGGGTAGGGAAGCTTTGTTTAGAGCATGCTTTATTCTCTTGCAAATTATATTTTTAAATGAAACTGTCCAACAAACATTATCCTTGAGGTTAGCAAAAATAAAAGAAATGAACGCGCCCAGCATCCTCACACCAGCTACATTTCACAATTGGCAAATGCTTTACCTTTAATTCCTCACTTTCAAGTCCCGGTAGGTGGCTATTGTGGCCAAGGGACAGAAATGCTTGCCAGGCATGTTTTGTTATTCCTCCGAGGGTTTCAAAGCAAGATGGCCAGACCCTTGCTACGTCTCAGGTGAGCACTAAGGTATTGCTACTACATACAGTGTCAGTAAACTGTTACAACAATGGTTATGTTCTTCCACCTTAGCAGCTGTAAAATAACCTATTAGTCTTCTTTCTGAGGAAACAGACTTACAGGATTTCCTGTAATGACCTATGAAGCCACGCTCAAAACATTTCCTGTATGCCATATATAATGAGAATTGGAAGCTTGTTCAAATGGAAGTTGCTGCACATTTAAGGCAGATAGATAAGGAAAACATGGAAAAGGATTTAGCTGTTGTTGATAATGACAGGAACACTTTGTCCAACAGAATTTATACTTTAAATAATATTGTGTCGTCTGCGATTGACATCACTCAGAACCACATGTCCTTTTTACAACATGGGCAGAGCCAACTACATTCTATCATGCAGTTAGGCTGGACATTGCAAGTTTTGAAAAATGGTTGCATGCCCTGGAAACACATAAATAGTAGCAAATTAATTGCCACTTTTAATTTATCCAGGCAAAAACAGACAATAGGAAAAAAGAAACATCATGCTTAGCACTAAAAATTTAGAAAAGTTGCCTTTTACTGTGGCAGAATTTCCCTCAGTGGTATGGCTGATACATGGAGTCATAGACATGGACATCTCCACCTTTCATTTCAGAAACTGTTTGAAACATTTTGCTGTAGGCTGATATGAGCAGCTAGAAGACAGTTATAAACACAAAGTGTGGGAGTTGCCTTTCGATTTCAAATGTCTGAATGGCAAAACAGAGGTCTTTTTTAGAGGAAGCGAATGTGAGACTACTGTTAGTTGTTCTATGATTTGTAAGCAGGTGTCCTTACACGGCCTTTAAAATGCAGAGGTCGCCAACTTGGAATGCCATCTGAAGGGTACTCCTGTCCTTTTGATTCATTCAGTATTTCAGATACTTTCGAATGGAAGTTATTTGGTTCTGAACGATCAAAGCTGCTGCAGTATGAAGCCCAGAATTTCTTATTTGATTTCAGTTTATCAGATGGTAACTTGTTGCGGCCATGTTTTATTCCCCCTACACAAGAGATATGTGTAGCAGATTTGTGGCCCCACATTGCTACTTCTAACAAGCTCAGCAGACTAAAGGTGCTATTGTTTCAAAAACAAGTGACTCTGACATCAGACAGAGAGACGTATGTTCTCCAGATCGCAAGGTCATCAAATGAGATACAGTGCTTATTAAATACCAATTTCCCCAGACACTTTGGAGAATTGGTCAGCAGACTTTTCAACACCTCTAGCACTGAAGGGATTGTGCACTTTTTTAAGGCTGTCTGTTCTGGGTTTGTCAGCACCTTCCAGATTGTGTTTGGAGTCATACCTTCAGCCATACACTCACTTTTTTCTAGTGTCTTTGGTGGATTCCCAATTACTTTGGCCTTGATTAGCGGATTGCCGCTACTATTTTTGCTATGCAGTGGCTGCCCTAGTTCAGCCAAGCAGAGTAATGGAGCTACCGCCAACCCGACTGTGTCATGGTCGCATGATACAGTACTTCAGAGGCTCCTTGCAGGAAGAGCTGGGACATGATTGGTCACTGACATTCAGACTAGTCCTAACCTGTGTGCAGTTGGATTTCCACTGCATTTGGTGCACCTTCAAATGCACACCAATCATGTGTCTTGCTGTGCAGCCTGTGCTTCCTGTGGACAAGGATCTGTTAATGTTCTCGGTGAGAATTCATTCACGGACAAGCCCCTTGAGACTGAGGTTGATTCGTGAGGCATCTTATGAGCCACCGCTTGTGAATTTCCTGGCTCTAACGACATCTGGCACAATGGACAGTGCAGCCTCCACAGGCCATGCTGCGTTTGAAGTTTCTGCACACTTCTGCCCCATGGATCCCTCTGCTAATGCTTTGATAGAGCTATCACCTGCCGAAGTGGAGTCCTTTCTGGTTTCAATCTCCATTAATGACATTGGATCATAATTTTTGTTAATTTGGTCATTGGCTTTTTTTGAAAGAATAAAGTGTGACACCAAATTGGCTTTCAATTCGGCCTGTCTGCCGGCCTGTTTTGCTTGTCACTGTTGACATTATGGGCCTCATTACAAGTTTGGCAGAGGGGATTACTCCATCACAAACATGATGAATATCCCATCCGCCGTATTTCAAGTTTCATTATTGAACTTCTAATACGGGGGATGGGATATCCGTCACGTTTGTGGTGTAGTAATCCCCTCCGCCAAACTCGTAATGAGGCCACAAATCTCTTATGTATGATTTTAAATTTGCTTTTAGATTATTAGTTTAGAGCATTTTTAGACTTTGGATTTCACACCCTTATTTCGGCAATAGGGGAAGGTGTTGTAAATCCATTTTAGTTTACTTCGGTATTGGTTTAGCTTAGCTAGATTGCTAGAAGCTAAGCTAAACTCCCATACCCTGTTGTGTAGCCATTTTAGTTATAGCTTCATGCACTTTATTTTAGCACACTAGGCCTGCTGCTGTGCACTTTAACCTAAATATATTTTATTCAGCTTTGTTTATTATTTTAACAATAGCCACTTTTGCCGCCGTGTTTTATTTTCTCTCAATCTGGCTGTTCTTGCTTAGGCCAGCACTACGTTCTCAAACAAGACATTCTTGTTCACTCTGTGCTTCTTTCAAGGCTGCAGTAAGATAGGTTGCCGGTGAACGTGGTAAAAGTTTTGTCTCTGGTATTCATAGAAAAACACACATCCTTACGTAGGGAAATTTTCTTAGAACATCAGCTGTTTTATTAAAAAAAACACTTCCAAATCCTTTACACGTTGGAGGGGGATTCCAGCTAGATGACCACGACTATATGCTGATTGCTGAACGCTTCGCTACTGCTGCTTATGCAGACTTCAGGCCTTTGCTCAGGTATAGGGGTTGATGTCTTCCCAGGGGAACTTGAAGGGCAGAATTAGAGTTTAACATGCTGTGCTCTATTATAGCCTAGGTGGGAATTAGTCTATCGATTCTAGTGACAATATAGTAACATTATTTCTATGCTTCACTCTCCTTGTCACCATTCTAATCCTGTCATGCTGTATCGTCCTGGTTATTGCAGTACATGCTTTGCTATCTAAGATGCAGTTGCTTCATTAAAACCTTATTGAAACATATAATGCCTCTGTTTGTCATTGTGTGTGTGAGACCAATGTAACTGAGAGAAAAACATGAGACCTGAGTGACCACGATTTCCTTGAAAAGTCAATTGTGTCATGCGCTCGGCTGCCCAATCATCCCTGCTCTTGGGTAGAGATGAGGCACAGCTAGGTAGCCAGGCAAAACCCGGATTAGGGCAACAGGTGTCACCTGTAGTGGGTTAGACTCAGTCTCCCACACCACAGGCGATTCTGCCGCTCAAATCCAGTAGTCTCATTAGTATAATGAGAGCCTACGAAACAACCCAAGTAAAATAAAATGGATCCACGGCAGTACAGTGACCTGTGCAGACTTGGGCAGTATACCAACAACCCCAGATGACTTTTTCCTGCTCTCTACTACTTCTCTCTCAACTGATGAAGGGCTAAACCCAGAAACACGTGTATAGAGATAACAGCACTACCTGCACCAACTTTGATGAAAAACTACTGCAATTTTGAAGTAAGCGTACTGCATTTACCAAGATGCAATGGGGTGAACTGTGCTGGGGTGAAAGGCAGTGTGCTCTCCCCTCCCTGATAGATAGATAGATAGATAGATAGATAGATAGATAGATAGATAGATAGATAGCTAAGTAGATAGATAGATAGATAGATAGATAGATAGATAGATAGATAGATAGATAGATAGATAGATAGATAGATAGATAGATAGATAGATAGTGTCAGTGAAACATGTTTGATGCAGTGCACCTAAGTGGAGTGGGGGCTGATGACAAAACAGGAGCAGCTGCCCATCAACAACACAAACATTTGGTCTCAATATCAAAAAGCCAGGTAGCAGCACTGTAAGGTCTTCTCGTAAGCAATCCTTATTGTAATGCCGCCATAGAGCGTTTTAGCCGAACCTCTGCCTTATTCACATACCCATGTATATACACCTGCGATGTAGTTTTTTTTAGGTTGTGCACCCTTTGGGCGAATCCAGGAACCGCATCAGGGCACCCTCATTGCTAGCCTCTACACACCAGCTTAATCGATACAACAGGCATGGACGCTCCAACCTATCTTCCCTCTGGATTTTCTTACACTTCTGTTGAAAGGAGAGATTGCTGTTCCTAAGTCCATCACATTTTTAAAGATCACTTTTTCTCAAAGAGGCTTAATTAGTGTTCTTCAGACAAACATAAATTAATCCTGCGTTGCAAGGATTGTATAGGATTTCCTTGATCAATAGCCGGCTCTGGAGCAGAATACACTGCCAGAAAGCCAGGTCTCTTTTTTGATCATCCATAATGTCACACTTGTAAACTGATAAACATGGCGTTCTTTGCTTATTCGTCTCCATTTTATGTGGCTCTAATCCTAGCCCTGCTTCCTGGTTTGATCTCATGTTTATAGGTTATACCAAGGAAATGCCATTGTGGCAATTAAAGACCTTTACACGCACTGTTAAACATAGTCGCTTGGGAACAAAGTATGGCTATTTCCCCCACTTTAGTTCCCCGTTAACTCTGCCTGGGAATTCCAGGGCCACAAGAAATGGCTTCGGCCCATATCTCCCCTTGAGTATACAGATAGTTTTCCCCCGATTGTGGAAGAAAACACTGACCTCTCTGCATGGTTTTCATGTTTCAATGGTTAATAACGTCCTCAAATGCGCAGATAGCTTCCACTTGTTTGGAGAAGGTGGTAAATATTGCATGTTTTTTTCTCGGGCCTGGTGGTTACGGGAGGGCAGTTTCTTTTACTTCACCTGGGGGAGCTTCTTCTGCTCCCACATGCTAAAGAATGAGTGGGGGGAAGGCAGGGCTAGGTATAGCAGCTGCCCGCAGCCCATGCAGCTTCTCACCTGAGCACAGTGTGTAGAGGCCCAGAAGTATGGGTTCCGAAGTTTGAGGACTCAATTATTCTGGGCCAGGAGACATTAGAAAACTTGGAGTTACCTAGAGTGCCATCTTTCCTGATGATATCATTCCAGGCTACTTGGAATAAGTGACCAAGAATGCAGAATAACATGAAGATCAATGCATCATGGGCCAGATGTAGGTAGGCTTTTGCACCTCACAAACATCGAAAAACTCCGTTTGCGAGGTGCAAAAGCCCTCAAGCGATGCAGAAACACATTTTGCGAGTCGGAACCGACTCGCAAAATGTGTTTCCGACTCGCAAATAGGAAGGGGTGTTCCCTTCCTATTTGCGACTCGCACCGCGATTTAAGTTGATTTGTGACTGCGAAAGCGGTCGCAAATCAACTCGCAGTTACCATCCACTTGAAGTGGATGGTAACTCATTCGCAAAGGGGAAGGGGTCCCCACGGTACCCCTTCCCCTTTGTGAATGCTCACAAAATTCTTTTTTCAGAGCAGGCAGTGGTCCTATGGACCACTGCCTACTCTGAAAAAAACCGAAACAAAAGGTTTCGGTATTTTTTTCTATTTCCCTTTAAGGAAAACGGGCTGCAAAGAGAAAAAAAAAAACTGCTTTATTTAAAAGCAGTCACGGACATGGTGGTCTGCTCTCTCCAGCAGGCCACCATCCCCGTGAGTGCCTAGACTCGCTATGGGGTCGCAAACTGCGACCCACCTCATAAATATTTATGAGGTGGGTCTTTGCGACCCCATAGCGAGTCGCAGAAGGTGTCTGAAACACCTTTCTGCATCGCGAATTGCGAGTTGCAATTTGCGAGTCGCTTTGACTCGCAAATTGCAACTTGCAATTTGTGTTCTACCTACATCTGGCCCCATATGCCTTCGTACAGGTTCACTCCAGCTGTGGTTCTTTCGACCTGTATTATGCTCAAACACTTAAGACTCCTGGAAAGCACACGTTTGCACCAGCGTAGCACCAAAGCAAGTGTCATATGAACTGATTGTGATTTAATTGGCCACGTTGATTCTCATTATCCGAATATTTCGTTAGTAGCTCAGTCTCTGCGATCTGAAAGCCGCTGAGGGAAGTACTGTAGAGTAAAATTTACACAATGTATTCATTAATAAATGCCTCCTTTAAAATGGCATCCTAAGTTGAATGGTATTACCTTTGTTCCTCTACCCTTTTCCACCAACCACCAAGAATACCCATGGCCCTGCTGTGCTTTTACTAGCTTAGCAAAAAGCCATCTGTCACATTTTAAAGATCTAGGGCCAGATGTAGCAATCTTCCAAATTGCGACTTGCAATTTGCGAGTCCCTGCGACTCTCAAATTGCAACTTGCAATTTGGAATGCAGTACGGTGTCTCAGACAACGACTGCGACTCGCTATGGGGTCGCAATGACCCACCTCATGAATATTCATGAGGTGGGTCGCAAATTGCGGCCCCATAGCGAGTAGAGGCACTCGCAAACATGGAGGCCTGCTGTAGTCAGCAGACCTCCGTGTTCGTGACTGCTTTCAATAAAGGAGTTTTTTTTTTTTAAGTGTAGCCCGTTTTCCTTAAAGGAAAACGAGCTGCACTTAAAAAAAAAAACGAAACCTTTAGTTTCGGTATTTTTTCAGGGCAGGGAGTGGTCCCTTGGACCACTCCCTGCCCTGAAAAAATATTTTTGGGTCCATTCACAAAGTGGAAGGGGTCCCCTGAGTGGGTTACCATCCTCTTGAAGTGGATGGTAACTGCCACTCCATTTGCGACCGCGTACGCGGTCGCAAATGGAATTGCATCCCACTGCGAGTCGCAAATAGGAAGGGAACACCCCTTCCTATTTGCGAGTCGGAAATGCATTTTGCGAGTCGGAGCCGACTCGCAAAATGCATTTCTGCATTCCGGTAAGGCTTTTGCAACTCGCAAACTGCGTTTTTGGCCGTTTGCGAGTCGCAAAACCCTTGCTACATCTGGCCCCTAGTGGTTTCAGGGATGCTGATGTTTGCCTGAAAGCTGGAGGACCTAGCAGGAAACACCACTGAAAACTGAACATTTTAATACCTGGACATAGTAAATCACATCTAAGAGGTGACTAGATATTCTTTGGAAATGTTCTGGAGTTACCGTCCATCTGCGGCATTTTACTCATTTTTGATATGTGTATGTTCTAAATACTTTTGTGTTGAAATCTGCTAATTATTCGGGGATGATGGATTATGTGGGTAAGTGTAATCACATAGAAAAGGCAGCAACTAAAGAATCGCGGAAATCCAGTAGCCATAGTAACAGTACACTTTCCATCATGCCCTCTTTCTCTGGGTCTAATTTATTAGAAACAAACCTAACACACTTGGATATTAGTAGAACTAAAAAATACTTATGTATTTACCTCAAACACTGATTTCGTGGCTTTGCATCATTGATGGATTCATATGCTAAACCTTTCATAGACAGAATATTTTTATAAGCATATTAATCTATTAAAGACCCAATGTCAATGAAAGAAGCTTGACTGATGGGACATCTAATCAAGTGCTCTTGTACTTACACTAATCCCTTTCCTAGGCGAGTCACGTGACAAGCAGCAGTTTAGATCATTTTTTTCCACAAAAACCTGCCACTGTAATGTCCTCTTCTACACCTACTGTAAAAGCGACATTGAGACTGCAACTACTACAAACAATGATCACTCACCTAGTTTCAGTGCCTGGCAAGTGGGATCCTGTATATATTGTACTGACAGGACGCAGAAGCGCTCAGTGATGACGCCCTCCATGTGTAATAGTCTTGTAATGCTGCATGAAGTCTAATGTGGCAAGGTCTCCATGTTAACCATTATCCACAAGAGTGGAAGCCAATTTGCATTCCGCAGTCAGAGTCGTTCACTGCTTTAAAGTTCACAAAATACAGTGTATGGGGTGAATAGATTTCTCCATATGTAGTTGGAGGAAAATATGGACTTCACACCTGGTTGAATTAGAAATAAATTGTTATATTACACAGGTCAAGAAAAGGCAGAAACCTAAACTATTTCACAAATGTCTCCTTCAATAACTTAGCAAATAACAGTTTGTGACTTCCCATTTATAATAGGTCCATTTCACAAAGATTCTGCAAGGAATGGTTGTGAGTTATTCTTATGAGACTCCTGGTTTACTCTTGATTTCAAGGTGTAAGCCAAGAGGACTCCTGGCTTACTCCCCCCTTATACTTGATATTTAGGAATTAGCCAAGAGCACTTCAACAGCAAGTATGGGTCACTGTGTTTTTTTTTCCCTAAAGAGTGTGTGCCGGTACAATCTGTTGGTGGTCGAGGTAAACTGGTGCTCTAAAATCTATAAAATAACACGTTAAAGATAGTTCTTTGATGTTGTTCACTATTCCATCTCAGTCAAAAAAACATGGAGTGTTATAGTGTGTCATAAGACATTACATGTAAACCAAATGAATATGAAATCCTGTGAACCATCCAATCCCAGAATATAGGATTTGTTCCTGGACTGTCATTAACCTCTGACTGCACCATATGCACAGCTCTATTTCTCTGCTCTGAACGAGCACCCTGGCCCATTTAATTCCGAAAGAAAAAACATATCCCTAGCAACTCCACATGAGTTATAACTCACACATTAGTAGACATTAAAAGCTTTGCCTTTGTGTGGCTAACCTATGGCCATACACTTCAAGACATGATCAATAGATTTGGTTCACAAACGGAATCTGTCAGCCGTGCGGCCAGAATAGAAAAAGATTTGTAATTGCACTAGTAAAAAGTGCACAAATTGAGTAGCTTGTTACTCATAAGTGGCAATTTGTGCATTTTCAGCTGCTGATGGAAGTCAGAGGTATGAGTTCAAAAGATCAAGAATTTGCACAGAAGTGACCATAACTTAGGAATGGCTTAGATAAAAGGTAATGCATAGCCTAATAATTGAGTGATAATCAGCCAATACACAAACCTACTATTCACAAATATGTTGCTGTGGGCAACTCTTGTAGCAGTCTTCTTCTTAGGTCTCTAATCCTGCCCAATCCCCCAATCCACATAAAGTCCTAGGGCCCCAATTATAAAGTTAAACTTAGACGTTTGGTCTGAAATTAAACCAAAGGTCCAAGTTTATGACTTTGGGAATTTACAAAGGGCATTTATGAGTAGTAACTTTATGTCATTTGAATTGATAACACTCTCTCCTCCGAAGGAAACACTTTTTCTTGCTGAGTGTCTAACTTTTCTCCCAGTTGACAAGGTATGGATATACGAAAACACCTTTTTTTCTTAGATGTGCAGGTACCACTACCATGCATTCGGATAAGGTTTGAGGAGCTGATTTTAGGCCAAAAGGAAGTACTGTCTGTGATAATGGTGAGATCCTACCACAAACCACAGGAATTGTGTGTGATGTGGGATGACTGGAATGTGTAAGTACACGTCCAAGAGGTCTACTGCACAAATCCAATAATTTTTCCTTCTGTGAGAGAATATTTGATGAAGTGATAACATTCAGATTTTTTTCTTTCTATATAAATTTGTTGAGCAATCTGAGGTCCAGAAGAGGCCGAAATCGGTTGGATTGAGTTTTCCTCTGGATAAGGAAGTATCTTGAGTACACCCCTAAATTTATTTGATATTGTGAGACTATCTCTATTGCTTTCTTCTGCAATAAATGAGATGTCTCTTGTTTGAGGTCGTCCAAATGGGCTGTCATTACTTGCAGAGGAGGAACTGATGGGGAAGCATTTGTAAAACAAAGAGCATAGCTACTTTAAATGATGTTTAACACCCATTTGTCTGTCATGATCTTTTTACACTCTCCTGTGAAAAATGTTACAGCTCCCTCCAAAGGAGTGGAAAACAGTGGAGGGGTTGTACGGTTCCCATTGTTTTGATTGATAACTCTTGCCCTTTGTCTGTGAGGGCTTATGCGGAGAGCTATTCCTTTGGTATCTGCTCTGGAGTGGTCTTTGAGCCTGCCTTGGCTGCTTTTGGTATTGGTAAGGCCATCCAGGGGGTTGAACCCTATGATAGTAACCTCATCTGTCCCCATGTTTGAGTTGCTTAAAGCCTTTTCTGTTCCTCTAAGCCGACTGCCTTGAGCGTTTCTGCTACATTCTTCATGCAAAGTATCTCCTCTTCTGAGTGTTGACTGAAGAGGGAGGATACAGAGATTTTAATTGTGCAACCAGCTTAAAAAATGACAGTTTTAGCAAAGATGTGCATTGGGGTGAAATTCTAAGTGGAAAAGGCATGGCAGAGAGCTCCACCGAATCCACTGCAGCCCTGATGGACTAGCTAGAAGTAAGAGAGACCTCTTTACCATCTCCAGATAGCCTTGTTGGCGATGGGTGTGTAGATCGTTCATGAATGATTTCATACTCTGCCAAATCTCAGGATGGTACTATGCTAACAAAGCTGCAGAATTGGCATTGCGTAAATGAGTGGAGGCAGTGCTACACATTTTCTTATCAATTGCATCCATCCGCTTGCTTTCTTGGTCCGGTTGGGCTGTGGTTTCTGGAGCCAATGCGTGTCTTCTCATTGCAGTCACAATAACTGAATCCTGTTTCAGAACAGATTTGAGAAACTCTGGATTCTGTTGTGGAGTTCTATATTTTTAAAGCAGCCTTGGAGTTGCAGCTTTCACTATGGCTGGAGTTAAGAATTTCTCTTGCGCTATTTCCAGTAGGCCTGGAAGCATTGGAAGAAGAGGTCTTGCAGTAGCTCTAGGTTTTAGAGTCTCTAGTATTACAGACACCGATGGTTGAAAGAGTGTCTATCTGTATATTCAATTTAGATGCTCCTTTTACTAGGGCATCCTGGAATGTTAAGATGGCATCCACTGGTGAAACACTAGATGGAGATTGAGCTGGAGAAGTCAGCGTATAAGAGGTAGATATAGAATCCCGTGATCTTCTGGACCTCGAGGATGGCGTGATGGACAGATATTGGAGGTGATGTTTGTATTGGGGATGAAGCCTTCCATTTGCGAATTGGCGACAGAGAGATCGCTCTGGTGCACTGACGCACAGGAGACATTCACTGGTTGTAAACAAATCTGTAGAGGTTCATCAAAAGGTATTATGGGACGTATTGGTGGAAGACTCAGTTCCTGCACAGGTGATGGAGAGTCCGAATGCTGCGAAGAACCTGACCAATGAGATGATGAGGATAAATCTCCATATGAATCACTCTTGACGTTGAGAGTGGTGTTATTGAGTTGTACTTTGCCTTTTAGGTGCAGCAGGGGTCACTGGCAGTGACATATGTCTTTTTGCCATTGAATGTGAACATGTCTTTGGTATGGATGCTGTGTGCCGTGACTTTGACAATGAGTGGTAAGATTTCAACGCTGAATGTACTGTCCTTGACTGTGATTGATGGGATCTCAACATCCATCAAGATCGTGACTGTGGTATCGTGGTAAACGTCGGTGTTGAGGTGGTCCCACCGCTGATCTTGACGTCGAACGATGACTATGTTGGAGACCCATTGACATTGAGCCTTGTTTGACAGCAAGCATGATGGCACTAAACTTTTAGTCGGCAATGACTTTAACGTCACTGAAAGACATTGATGGGAATGATGGCGGTGTCGAGAAGGAGATCTTTCGGAGTCAGATCTCTTTTTATAGGAGGCTGTACCTGATCTTTTCCTTTTCTGAGGAAACTGATGTGATGAAGATCTCACCATTCTCTTTCTCTTTTGCCTCTCCTGGTCTGCCTTCAAGTTCTCCATTTAGCCGCACAGTCTGATGCCTTCTCTGCCTCTAGGTGTCCTTTTTGACATTTTTTTACATATGTCGCAACCCTTAGTTAAATGTTGTGGAGATAAACTGTGAGAAAGTAGTCTCTTTCTAGCAAGGTTGCCCCCACTTTTGGCCTGTTTGTGAGTGTGTGTCAGTGTGTTTTTACTGTGTCACTGGGATCCTGCTAGCCAGGACCCCAGTGCTCATAGATAAAAACCTATATGTCAGTGTGATTTGCCTGTCTCACTGGGATCCTGCTAGCCAGGACCCCAGTGCTCATAGTTTGTGGCCTAATGTGTATGCCTGTGTAGTGCCTAACTGTGTCACTGAGGCTCTGCTAATCAGAACCTAAGTGCTTATGCTCTCTCTGCTTTTAAATTTGTCACTGTAGGCCAGTGACCACATTTACCAATTTCAATTGGCATACTGGACCCCCCTTATAAGTCCCTAGCATATGGTACCAAGGTACCCAGGGCATTGGGGTTACAGGAGATCCATATGGACTGCAGCATTTTTGTTGCCACCCATAGGGAGCTCAGACAATCCCTTGCACAGGCCTGACATTGCAGCCTGCGTAAAATAACGCCTTTTATTTCAGAGCCGTTTTCATTGCACTTAAGTAACTTATTAGTAACTTATATGACTAACCTTCACTTGCTGAAAGTTAGGTGCAAAGGTACTAAGGGGGTGATTCTGACCCCGGCGGTCTTAGACCGCCGGGGCCAGGGTCGGCGGGAGCACCGCCGACAGGCCGGCGGTGCCCCGCAGGGCATTCTGACCGCGGCGCTTTGGCCGCGGTCAGTGCAGGAAAACCGGCGGTCTCCCGCCGGTTTTCCGCTGCCCCTAAGAATCCTCCAAGGCGGCGCAGCTCGCTGCGCCGCCGAGGGGATTCTGACCCCCCCTACCGCCATCCTGTTCATGGCGGGAAAGCCGCCATGAACAGGATGGCGGTAGGGGGGGTCGCAGGGGCCCCCGTAAGAGGGCCCCGCAAAGTATTTCAGTGTCTGCCTTGCAGACACTGAAATACGCGACGGGTGCCACTGCACCCGTCGCACCTTCCCACTCCGCTGGCTCGATTACGAGCCGGCATCCTCGTGGGAAGGGAGTTTTTCCCTGGGCTGGCGGGCGGTCTTTTGGAGACCGCCCGCCAGCCCAGGGAAAAACTCATAATACCCTCCGCGGTCTTCTGACCGCGGAGCGGTATAATGGGGGCGGAATTCTGGCGGGCGGCCTCCGCCGCCCGCCAGAATCAGAATCACCCCCTAAGTGTGAGGGCACCCTTGCATTAGCAAAGGTGCCCCCACATAGCTCAGGGCCATTTCCCCGAACTTTGTGAGGGCGGGGACACCATTACACGCGAGCACTACATATAGGTCAATACCTATATGTATTCACAATGGTAACTCCGAATGTGGCCATGTAACATGTCTAAGATCATGGAATTGTCCCCCATTCCAAACCTGGTATTGGGGAGCCAATTCCATGCCTCCTGGAAGTTCCACTATGGACCGCCAGTACTGCCAAACCAGCTGTCTGAGGTTTGCACTGCAGCTACAGCTGCTGCCACCTCACAGACAGGGTTCTGCCTTCCTGGGGTCTGGGCAGCCCAGTCCCAGGAAGGTAGAACAAAGCATTTCCTCTGAGAGCAGGGTCTTACACCCTCTCCCTTTGGAAATAGGAGTTACAGGCTGGGTGGGGTAGCCTTCCCCAGCCTCTGGAAATGCTTTGAAGGGCACAGAGGGTGCCCTCCTTGCATAAACCAGTCTCCACCGGTTCAGGGACCCCTTCTCCCCTGCTCTGGTGGGAAACTGGACAAAGGAAAGGGTAGTGACCACTCCCCTGTCCATCACCACCCCAGGAGTGGTGCCCAGAGCTCCTCCAGTGTGTCCCAGACTTCAGCCATCTTGCTTTGCAAGGTGTGGGGGCACTCTGGAGGCTTTGAGTGGCCAGTGCCAAAAGGTGACCTCAGAGACCCCTGCTGATAGGTCCATACCTGATAAGGTAGCCAATCCCACCCTCTCAGGGCTATTTAGGGTATCTCCTGTGGGTTATCTTCAGATTCTGCTTGCATGTTTCCTTCAGGAACCCTCTGCAACAACTTCAGACTCTTCTGACCTCGGATCAACCGCAGCCTGCTCCAAGAAACGCTGTAACTGCAGCAAAGTGTCTACAAGAGACACTTTTCTTCAGCAACCTCAGCTTCAAGTCAGCAACTGCAACAGTTTCCATGGTGTGCACGCTCTGGGGACTCCCTCTCTTCATCCTGCACCAGAAGGACCAAATAAATCTCCTGTGGAGTGACGGAGTCACTCCCCTGCTCCAAGCAGGCACATTCCAAGACGACGACCAGTACCGTGGGGCTCCTCTCACAGCAACGAGCATGCTCCTAAGGACACAGAGGGTGGACATCATCGATATAGACTGTCCTGAGGTCCTGCTAACACAATCTGGAGGAGGTAAGACCTTGCCTTCCCCGAGGGCGACGGAACCCCTGTGTACTGTGTCTTCCTCGCCTCCTGAGGCCTCTGCACTCTTTGCAAAATTCCTTTGTGTACTGCCTGGCCCAGGTCCCCAGCACTCCATACTGCGACGCTCAACTCGCTGAGTTGTTCTCCGGCGGCGTGGGACCTTCTTTTGTTGTGCTGCATCAACTGTGTTTTACACCTCCTTTGAGCCCGGATCCTGTGGCTTCTAGGGGTGCCGGCTGGCACCCTGAGGGCTCTCTAAAGTGCTGAGAGCCCCCTCTTCCTCCTCACGCAGAGTTGAGGCCCCCAGGTCCCTCTTGGGTCCATCCAGTGCCATTTTGACGCAAAATGCACTTCTGTCGTAGCCAAGGCTTGTTGGCGCCTTCCAACACGAAATCTCATTTGCAACGATCTTCGCGCCGTGGGACATCTTTTTCATCATGCAGGAACCCGCTGGCATTTTCCTAGGGTGCATTTCTGCAGTCTTTGTCTAACCGTGGACTCTTCTTTGCACCCTCTTCTGGGTTGGCAGGGGCTCCTGTCCTTCCTGGAGCTTCTTTCGACTTCTGGACTTGGTCCCCTTCCTTTGCAGGTCTTCAGGTCCAATAATCCATCAGTTGTTCTTTGCAGACGTGGTTGGCTGCTGCAAAATCCCAAAAAACGAGATGTAGTGTGTCCTAAGGAAACTTGCAGTACTTTACTCCTGCTTTTCTGGGCTCTGGGGTGGGGTAATGTACTTACCATTACTGTATTCTTACTCTCCCAGCGATTCTGCACACACTACACTTGTGATTCGCATTCCACTTTCTTAGTATATGGTTTGTGCTGCCCCTAGACCTATTTTCTCCCATAGCATTTCCTATTGCTTGCATTGTTCTATAACTATTTACTTGTATAATTTTGCTGTCTAGTGTATATATTGTGTATAATACTTACCTCCAGAAGGAGTATTGGGTCAGATGTAGCAACCCTTTTGCGAGTCGCAAACGTCGAAAATCGCCGTTTGCGACTCGCAAACGTGGGTTTGCAATTCACAAATGCATATTGCGAGTCGTTTGCGACTCGCAAATAGGAAGGGGTGTTCCCTTCCTATTTGCGAGTTGGAGTGGTATGCAACTCCATTTGCGACCGCGTACGCGGTCGCAAATGGAGTTGCAGTTACCATCCACTTGAAGTGGATGGTAACCCACTCGCAAACGGGAAGGGGTCCCCATGGGACCCCTTCCCCTTTGTGACTGGACCCCATATTATTTTTTCAGGGCAGGGAGTGGTCCAAGGGACCACTCCCTGCCCTGAAAAATCCGAAACTAAAGGTTTCGGTTTATTTTGTAGTGCAGCTCGTTTTCCCTTAGGGAAAACGGGCTACACTTTAAAAAAAAAAAACCTGCTTTATTGAACAGCAGGTCGCTAACATGGAGGCCTGCTGACGTCAGCAGGCCTCCATGTTAGCGAGTGCCTATACTCGCAATGGGGCCGCAATTTGCGACCCACCTCATGAATATTCATGAGGTGGGTCATTGCGACCCCATTGCGAGTTGCAGTCGGTGTCTGAGACACCGTACTGCATAGCAATTTGCGACTTGCAAATTGCGAGTCGCAGGGACTCGCAATTTGCAAGTCGCAAATTGCATTTTTGCTACATCTGGCCCATTGTCTCTAAGATATTTTTGGAACTGTGTCACCCAAATAAGTACCTTTATTTTTGGTAACACTGAGTATTGTCTTTACTTGTGTATAAGTACTGTGTAACTATAAGTGAAATTGCATGAGCTTTGCATGTCTCCTAGTCAGCCTAAGCTGCTCTGCTATAGCTACCTCTATCAGCCTATGCTGCTAGAACACTACTACATTTCACTAATAAGGGATAACTGGACCTGGTATAGGGTGTAAGTACCTAAGTTACCCACTACAAACCAGGCCAGCCTCCTACACAAACACACCACACATACCGTATGGGCATCTCAAGATGCCTTCATCCTGCTATAGGATGGGCACTTTGTGAAGAGAGTTGGTATTTTGACAAAAACCTTTTTTTCAAAAAAGAGGAAATCTTGAAATAAACATTTTACTTACGAAACAGGTAAAAACATGTCAAGTAAAACTAATTTTAAAGCAGAGCAAAATATTCTCACTGAATTGTGGGGACAAAATCACCTGAGGTGTTCTGAGATCCTGACTGAAGGAGCCAGAAAAAAGAACTGACACTCTCAATAAGCAAACTGCCACTGCAGTGCATTGTGGGAAGGGGGCTCTCTGAGGTACAGGCCATGTTTTTAAGCTTTCAGTGTTGGCCTATCAGGCTGTCTTTTCCTCTCATGCTGTCTCTGTCGAGGGAGGACTTTTTCCTATGACTGTGTTGCATATATTTAAAAAAAAAATCTCCTCTGTACATGCCCTACTACCTTTCTACAGCATTTTCAAGGAAAATACATCACTGACAGCCTACACTGTGGCTACGTGAAAATGATTTGCAGTAATGGACACTACACATACATCTTCCTGACATCTAATTATATTTTTGAAAAAGGTGTTCCAGGGTCAGTGCAGCCAGCATGGAATTATTCAAGGTTTATGACTATCAATGAAGATCCCATGATGCAGAACCTAAGTTTCTTCCAAACACACCACACACACACACCTGTATCAGTGCTTACCATTGTCCCACCTAGCTCTAGCTGGGAAGTTGTTAGCGAATCACAGCCTGGCTGCAGACATAAAAGCTGAGATGCCACACACAACCCCTTTCAGACCTATCAACATGTCACTCAGTGCGTTTGCTGGGTTGCCCATGTTCATGTGAAAAAAATGATGTGAGGAGGAGAGCAGAGAGGATCTTCAGGTAAAGGATTAACCCCTTTGGGTGTCCAGCTAAGCTGTCAGGGCCAGATTCAGTTTCCACCTTATGTCATATTAGAGATGGTTTCTGAGTGGGAGCAGGATCTTGATTCTGTGACCTGCCGCACCCATGCCATCTCAGCCTACATCAAGATCCTAGCAGGTCTCCATTTCTTTGTTGCTGGCTCATTTCAGAGGGTGTCCAGTGGCATTTTGACCATATCACAGGCAAGCCAGCCCTGATGCTTGCATTAGGTAATGTGCTGCATAAATAGGCGAGTGCATCACTACATATGTGTGGCAAACACACTAGCAGGAATGCACAAGGTTGCCAGTGATTTTTATATGTTATCCCACTTCCCACGTGTGGCTGGTGCAATCGATTGCACTCGTGGCACTTCGGCCACCTCGCCACAATGCTGGCACTCCATTAATATGCAGGGTCTGTGTGATAACAGTGGCTGCTTTAGAGATGTACATGCAGTGTTCCCCGGTAGTACACATGACCGCTACATTTTTCGCAGGTTACCCCTGGCCCAGCGGCTATTAGTGGAAGAATCTGTCTACATTTGGCTCCTGGGTAAGTACACAAACTACAGAGAAGTTTGCGTATGTGTAAATTTGCTTTCATACACACCCAAAACTATGTAAATATTTTTTGCTACACATACATTATGCAAATAGACACTGCATGTACCATTCACAATAAATGCTATAAGGACATGCACCAAAATCTGTACTTTTCCTTCCTCAGGTGATACTCCATATGCACTCTCCCCTCATCTCCTCACATCCTGCAGATGTGCAATTACTGTACCTCAACAGTGGTACAACAGGGCACACATACAGACACAAGCCATAATCAAGCATACTTTTGGTCTACTAAAGTCGCGTTTCAGATGTCTTGACTGTACGGGGGTGTGCTCCTGTACTACCCTGTGGTTGTGTGCAAGGTTATAGTAGCCATCTTACACCATTGCAGTAAATCATGGCTTACACATACCTCTGATCCTCCCCGAGGTCTGAATCTTGGGAACATGGCCATTGTACCTGACAGAGAGAAGGGTACGTGGGTGCATAACCAGCTGGTTGACACTTCTTTCTCTTGAGCCATTAGCTGTGTTACTGACTTTATGTGGTTGCACAGTCTACTATCAATGACGATTGGTGGACATTTAACACACTGTCCATAAATTCCATCCTGAAACTTCTCTGTAAACCATACACATAGTTTGTCAACAACAGATGTTTTCAAGAGTCAAATGTCCCTGCTACAGATTTAGGCCCTCATTATGACAATGGCAGTAAATCCCACGTACCGCCACGCTGACTGCTGCCAACATACCGCAGCGGCGGCGGATATCCGTTCACCATATTATGACACACACAAACCAATCTGTCACTATTCAGCCACAGACACAAGTCTGCCACACCAAAGGTCAATGATAAACTGGCAGTATCTGTAGGAAAGTACCATCTTGTCTGGCATGTTACCCGCATTTTTACTTGTGTGTATGTTTGTTTTTGCCTGTGTCACTGGGATCCTGCTAGCCAGTACCCCAGTGCTCAAAACTTGTGCACTGTATGTGTTCCCTGTGTGGTGCCTAACTGTATCACTGAGGCTCTGCTAAACAGAACCTCAGTGTTTATGCTCTCCCTGCTTTTAAAATTGTCACTGCAGGCTAGTGACTGATTTTACAAATTCTAATTGGCACACTGGAACACCCTTATAATTTCCTAGTATATAGTACCTAGGTACCCATGATATTGGGGTTCCAGGAGATCCCTATGGGCTGCAGCATTTCTTTTGCCACCCATAGGGAGCTCAGACAATTCTTACACAGGACTGCCACTGCAGCCTGAGTGAAATAATGTCCACGTTATTTCACAGCCATTTTACACTGCACTTAAGTAACTTATAAGTCACCTATATGTCTAACCCTCACTTAGTGAAGGTTAGGTGCAAAGTTACTAAGTGTGAGGGCACCCTGGCACTAGCCAAGGTACCCCCACATTGTTCAGGGCAACACCATTACACACGTGAACTACATATAGGTCAATACCTATGTGTAGCTTCACAATGGTAACTCCGAACATGGCCATGTAACATGTCTAAAATCATGGAATTGTCCCCCCAAGCCAAATCTGGTATTGGGGTGCCAATCCCATGCATCCCCGGGGCTCCAGCATGGACCCCGGGTACTGCCAAACTAGCTCTCTGGGGTTTTCTCTGCAGCTACTGCTGCTGCCAACCCTCAGACAGGTTTCTGTCCCCCGGGGGCCTGGGCAGCCCAGTCCCAGGAAGGCAGAACAAATGATTTCCTCTGAGAGAGGGTGTTAACCCCTCTCCCTTTGGAAATAGGTGTTAAGGGCCTGAGAGGAGTAGCCTCTCCTGGCCTCTGGAAATGCTTTGAAGGGCACAGATGGTTCCCTCCTTGCATAAACCAGTCTACACCGGTTCAGGGATCCCCCAGCCCCTGCTCTGGCACGAAACTGGACAAAGGAAAGGGGAGTGACCACTCCCCTGTCCATCACTACCCCAGGGGTGGTGCCCAGAGTGTCCCAGACCTCTGCCATCTTAAATGCAGAGGTGTGAGGGCACAATGGAGACCGCTGAGTAGCCAATGCCAGCAGGTGGCGTCAGAGACCCCTCCTGATAGGCTCTTACCTGGTTAGGTAGCCAATCCTCCTCTGAGGGCTATTTAGGGTCTCTCCTGTGGGTTTCTCTTCAGATAACGAATGCTAGAGCTCACCAGAGTTCCTCTGCATCTCTCTCTTCAACTTCTGCCAAGGATCGACCGCTGACTGCTCCAGGACGCCTGCAAAACCGCAACAAAGTAGCAAGACGACTACCTGCAACATTGTAGCGCTTAATCCTGCCGGCTTTCTCGACTGTTTCTTGGTGGTGCATGCTCTGAAGGCTGTCTGCCTTCATCATGCACTGGAAGCCATGAAGAAATCTCCTGTGGGTCGACAGAATCTTCCCCCTGCTAACGCAGGCACCAAACTTCTGATTCACCGGTCCTCTGGGTCCCCTCTCATCTTGACGAGCATGGTCCCTGGAACACAGGAGATGGATCCAAGTGACCCCGACAGTCCAGTGGTCCTTCTGTCCAAATTTGGTGGAGGTAAGTCCGTGCCTCCCCACGCCAGACAGTAATCCTGTGTACTGCGTGATCTG
Source organism: Pleurodeles waltl (assembly GCF_031143425.1). Classification (NCBI taxonomy): domain Eukaryota; kingdom Metazoa; phylum Chordata; class Amphibia; order Caudata; family Salamandridae; genus Pleurodeles; species Pleurodeles waltl. The sequence goes on along the minus strand of NC_090451.1, from coordinate 75,521,599 downwards.
CAGCTGCTAGGGCTTCTGTGCACTTTTGCAAGGATTCCTTTGTGCACAGCACAGCCCAGGTCCCCAGCACTCCGTCCTGCATTGCTCAACTCGCTGAGTTGACCACAGCCTCCATGGGACCCTCTTTTGTTGTGTTTTGCACTTGTTAAGGAGGGTTGGGAACAACCTTTAAAAGCTCCTAAACAGGACATTGTGGACTATGTACTTGGCCTAAGATCAAGAATGGCTGAGTACATGAAAAAGGCCATTAAAAACCTTTAGGCCAGCCAGGAGCTGCAAAAGCAATGGCATGACCAGAAGGCTGTACTGACCCAGTACCACCCAGGACAGAAGGTGTGGGTATAGGAGCCTGAGGTCCCTAGAGCACTCAAAGACAAATTGAGTGGACCCCATCTAATTGCTGAGAAAAAGGGTGAGGTTACCTACTTGGTAGACCTGGGCACTGCTAGGAGTTCCCTTAGGGTGCTCCATGTCAACCACCTAAAACCCTACTATGACAGGGCTGATTTCACCCTGCTCATGGCAACTGATGAGGGACAGGAAGAAGAGAGTGACCCTCTCCCTGATCTCTTCTCCACCACTGAAGCTGATGGCTTAGTGGAGGGAGTAGTACTTGCAGATTGTCTTACAGCTGAGCAGAAAGACAACTGTGTAAATCTTTTAAGTCAGTTTTCTAAACTCATCTCACTGATACCAGGTACCAGTACTTGGGGTGAGCATACAATCAATACTGGAGACAGTTTACCTGTCAAAAGTAAGATTTATAGGCAGCCTGACCATGTCAGGGACTGCATTAAACAAGAGGTGCAGACAATGTTAGACTTAGAAGTGATTGAGCCTTCAGAAAGCTCATGGGCTAGCCCAGTGGTGCTTGTTCCAAAACCTCACAGTAAGGATGGAAAAAGAGAGAAGAGGTTTTGTGTTGACTATAGAGGGCTCAACCAAGTAACCAAGACAGATGCTCACCCTATACCCAGGGCAGATGAGCTGATAGATACACTGGCTTCTGCCAAGTATCTAAGCACTTTTGATTTAACTGCAGGGTATTGACAGATTAAATTATCAGAAGATGCTAAACCCAAGACTGCATTTTCAACCATTGGAGGGCACTATCAATTCACAGTGATGTCCTTTGGTCTGAAGAATGCACCTGACACTTTTCAAAGGTTGGCAAACACAGTCCTGCAAGGGTTGGAAGCTTTTAGTGCAGCAAATCTGGATGATATAGCTGTCTTTAGCTCCACCTGGGATGATCACCTGGTCCACCTGTGGCCTCAAAGTGCCAGATAGGGCAGGGGAAAGTGGTTTATCTGGGCCACCTGGTAGGTGGGGAATAGATTGCACCACTGCAGGGGAAGATCCAGACCATTATGGAATGCACTCCCCCTACAACTCAAACCCAGGTGAGAGTCTTTTTAGGTCTCACAGGGTACTATAGAAGGTTCATCAAGAAGTATGGCTCCATTGCAGCTCCTCTTAATGAACTCACTAGTAAGAAGATGCCTAAAAGCTAGCTGCATCTGTCCTAAAAATCCCTTGCTACTCCAAACAGTTCATAGTCCAGACTGATGCTTTTGAATTGGGGTTGGGGCAGTGCTATCACAGCTTAATACTGAGGGCCAGGATCAACCTGTTGCTTTTATCAGCAGGAGGTTGACCCCTAGAGAAAAGCGTTGGTCTGCCATAGAGAGGGAGGCCTTTGCTGTGGTCTGGGCACTGAAAAAGTTGAGACCATACCTGTTTGTTACTCACTTTATTGTTCAGACAGACCACAAACCTGTACTTTGGCTAAAACAAGTGAAAGGTGAAAACCCTAAATTGTTCCCTCTCTGTCTCCTCCTACAAGGGGCGACCTCCTGGTCCTTCCTGGGCCCAGGCAGCACCCATTTGCTTCAACCGCGACCTTTGCAGCTAGCGAGGCTTGTTTGCGGTATTTCTGCATGAAAACAGCTCTGCATCCTCCAGCACGCTGTGGGACATCTTCTGACCAAAGGGGAAGTTCCTGGCACCTTCCGTTGTTGCAGAATCTTTGGCTTCTTCCACCCGGAGGCAGCCCTTTTGCACCTTCATCCGGGGTTTAGTGGGCTCCTGCCCCCCTGGACACTTGTGTGACTCTTGGACTTGGTCCCCTTCCTTTTCAGGTCCTCAGGTCTAGGAATCCGTCTTCAGTGCTTTGCAGTCAGTTGTTGCCTTTGTAGAATCCCCTATCTCGACTTTACTGTCTTTCTGGGGTAGTAGGGTAACTTTACTCCTACTTTTCAGGGTCTTGGGGTGGGGTATCTTGGACACCCTTAGTGTTTTCTTACACTCCCAGCGACCCTCTACACACTACACTAGGCTTGGGGTCCATTCGTGGTTCACATTCCACTTTTGAAGTATAAGGTTTGTGTTGCCCCTAGGCCTCTTGTGTCCTATTGCATTCTATTGTGTTCTACAGTGTTTGCACTATTTTTCTAAGTGTTTTACTTACCTGATTTTGGTTTGTGTGTATATTTTGTGTATGTTACTTACCTTCTAAGGGAGTATATCCTCTGAGATACTTTTGGCATATTGTCACTAAAATAATGTACCTTTATTTTCTGTAACTAGTCACTATTGTGTTTCTTATGATATAGTGCTATATGATATAAGTGGTATAGTAGGAGCTTTGCATGTCTCCTAGTTCAGCCTAAGCTGCTCTGCTATAGCTACCTCTATAAGCCTAAGCTGCTAGAACACTACTAATCTACTAATAAGGGATAACTGGACCTGGACCTGGCACAAGGTGTAAGTACCATCAGGTACCCACTATAAGCCAGGCCAGCCTCCTACAGTATCCAAACCCACACCGTTACACCAAACAGAGCAACGCCCACTAATGACCCACAAATCGCCACGGTGGACATTCAATGGCGGTAAACCATTGGCGGGACATACCACGTGCTCAAAATACACACACACATACAAAACAGCACCACATTGGACAATTCAAACTACACACACCTGACACGCATACCCACACCACACCCACACACTCACAAAACTATAAAACACACACCCACACTACCCACAACCCTTTACGACTACAAACAATTGCCATGAGATAGACACCACAACCACAGACAAGACCAGAGCCACACACCACCATCACCTATACACCACCCACCCACGCACCTCACAACACACACTCCAACACATCACCCTACACACCCTCACACACACTACTCACACAACACCCATGGCACCACAACGACACCCCAGATTCTCTGAGTAAGAGCTAAGAGTCAGGGTGGAGGAAATCATCAGGGTAGAGCCACAGCTATTTGGAGCACAGGTGCATCAGATATTTATTGCTAGGAAGATGGAGCTATGGCAGAGGATTGTGGACAGGGTTAACGCCGTGGGAAAGCACCCCAGAACAAGGGATCATATCAGGAAGAGGTGGACCGACCTACGGGGAAGGTACGTTCCATTGCAGCAAGACACCAGCTCGCAGTAAAGGGGACAGGCGGTGGACCCCCGCCTCCTCCCCCACAACTAACAACATGGGAGGAGCAAGTCTTGGCAATCATGCATCCTGAGGGCCTGGCAGGAGTAGTAGGAGGACTGGACTCCAGTAAGTCAACTCTTTACTACTTTCACACCCCCTACCTGCATGCCATCACATACCCCCACCCTCACCCTCACTCTCATCACTCCACCATTTCCCACACACCCCACCATCACATCTCACTCATGTCACGGTCTGCACGATGCTTCTCACCTTTGCCTGAAGGGTTGGAAAGAGCACCCTGTCTTCTGCTGGTTCTGGATAGACCAAGATAGGGGTAGCCCTTTCTAGTAGATGCTGCTTGACAGGAAAATGCCAAAGCAGACCAGAAGGAGTTCCAGGGGAAAAAAAACTAAAATGGGAAAAACCTCAAAAACAGGAACTCCTGAAAAAGAGTAAAAAACAGGAACGAAAACTGGAAAAAGAGAGGAAAAATTCACAATCAGAGGAACAGGAACTGGAAAACAAACGACAAACAGGAGCGAAGATCACCACCAAGAGGAAGTGTTTCAAACGCAAGGCAGATCAGGACTGAGTGACTTATATACTGGAAGACAGGAAGTGACAACACAGGAAAAAGAAACAACACCATCTTGGATTGGGAAAAGGCCCATAGAAGAGAATGGGAAAAAAGTAGCAGTATAAGAGGAAAAGGACATGCTGAGAAAAAGGAACAGTTGAAGACAACATGGAACCCTGCAAGAAGACAGCATGGAGGCCAGAAAGAAGAAAAAGACAAGAGCACATAAAAACAGAAAAAAAAGAAGAAAAAGAAAAAGGAAAGGAGTCCACCACCGACAAGAAATAAAAAATATTACAAAGACAGGTAAGGACAACGCGACCGGGAGCATGAAAAATGCTTCCTGGCACGCGTCGCAAAAGCTGGACAAAAACACGGAGGACGGCGCTTTGAAAATCGGAGTCGCGGTCCGACTGTGGTTGTAAACAGAGACACCGAGGTTTAGCGCAGCATCACAGTAGGCCCCCTCCCCAAGGCCCCAGGCTTGTCAGGGTAACAGGAGTAAAAAAGACGAGCCAATTGGGGGGCATGAACAGAGAAGGCATCCTCCCAAGAGCAGTCACTGAGGGGATAACCCATCCAGTGGATCAAAAACTGCAGTTTGTTCTGAGAATATCGAGAATCACAGATTTCCTGTACTTCATATTCAGGATGGCCATCCACAGAAAGAGGATGAGGTTGTTGAAAATGTCGGATCAGAAACGAAAGGTTTTAACTGGGATACGTGAAAAACAGGATGAACTCTCCAGGTATGAGGCAACCTAAGGCGAACAGCAACAGGATTCAATACTTGCAGGATCCGAAAGGGTCTATAAAACGAGGTTTGAATTTGTTTAGGGAAAATCGAGAGGGCAGAAATCCGGAGAAAAGCCACAGTTTGTGCCCTTCTTGATAAGAGGTACCTTCTGACATTGGCGATCCGCCTTTTGTTTCATTGCTTGTTTAGAGGCCAAAAGAGTGGTATGGATTAGGCCTTGGATTTTGCGGATTTGCCGTGCAAAAGGAGTGACTGCAGGAACAAGCGAAGTCTTACTAGGAATAGTGGACATGGCCCTAGGATGGAATCCATAGGTGCAATAAAAAGGTGTTGCTCCGGTTGCACTACAAACTGTATTGTTATAGGAGAATTCAGCAAGGGCAATAAAATCCAACCAGTTACTTTGAGAGGCATTACAGTAACATCTCAGGTATTATTGGAGTTCCTAAGTCACACGTTCAGTATGACTATTGGTTTGTGGATGAAAACCAGAGGACAAGGACACTTCAATGTTTAATAAGGCACAAAAAGCTCTCCAAAATCGTAACACGTATTGTGGCCTCTATCAGAAATGACTTCTTGCGGAAGACCATGGAGACAAAAAATGTCTCGCATGAATATGCAACTCATTTAAGGGGCTGTTGGTAATTTCTTTAGGGTTGTAAAATGCGCAATATTGGTGAAGGAATCAACAGTTACCATGATGACATGGTTACCTGAAGAAGACGGTAAGGAACAAATTAAATCTGTGGAAAGGGTAACCCAAGGAGCTGAGGGAACGGGTAAAGGCATCAATAAACCTGTTGGTTTAGTTCTGGGTATCTTGGTCTGGGCGCATATAGGGCATGCTGAGACATAGGTTTCCGTATTGTTCTTAAGGGACTTAAGGGAAGGCCACCAAAAAGATTGTTGAAGGAGTTCCTGGGTCTTCTTGATTCCTTGATGCCCAGCCACCGGAGAATCATGACACAATTGCAATGCCTCGGTCTGTACCATTTTAGTAGGTAAGAAAAGGGTTTTTTGATGATAGAAATAGTCTTCTTCTTTTCGTAAGAGAGGTGTCACTTTATATCACTCGTCAAGTGGAAGGAACTGATACTCCGATTTGACACGATCCAGAAAAGATTGAGTAACCCCTATGATTCTACTGGACTCAATGATGTGTGGAGAGGAGGTATTGGCGATGTCAGGGTATCAACGGGATAACGCATCTGCCAAGAGATTCTGGGACCCAGGTATATAAGTTATCACAAAATCATATTGGAAAAAAAAAGAAAGCCCATCTTGCTTGCCGACTATTACGGAACTGGAAGCTTCAAAGACATTTTAAATTGCGGTGGTTGGTCCTGGCTTCAAAAGGCTCTCTAGTGCCCATCAAGAAATGGCTCCATTCTTTACATGCTACTTTGAGAGCAAGTAATTCCCGTTCCAGTACTGAGTAATTGCGTTCTGCTTCTGACAAAATGTGAGAGAGACAGAAGATAGGGTGTTCTAATCCATCATCGTCTTGTTCTTGAAGTAGAACCGCTCCTATGGCTCTTTTAGACGCATCAGTCACTACTTTAAATTATTTTGTAGAATCAGGATGTCGCAAAATGGGTGCTTGGGTGAAGGACTTCTTTAGCTCCTGAAAGGCCTGCTCAGACCTTCAGTCTAGACAAACCCCTTCTTCAGATTTTCTTTTTTAATAGTCTGGGTGATGAAACTTTGTTGGTGGGCAAAATCCGGAATGAGTTGTCAGTAGAAGTTCGAAGCCCAAGAAAACATTGAGTTTCCTTAATAGAAGAGGGAGAAGGCCAGTCAAGGATGGATCTGACTTTGTCTGGGTCCATGGATATTCCTGTTTGATTAATACTAAACCCCAAATACTTCACTTCGGTCTCGTGGAATTCACACTTTTCTGGTTTTCAATATAATTGGTTCTTTTTGAGTCTTTCCAAAACCTGTAGTACATGTTCAGTATGTTGCTCTGGATTACGGGAGTATATCAATATGTCATCTTGATAGATTACTACATTGTGGTTTAACAAGTCAGAAAACATTGAATCCATAAATCGTTGGAAAACAGAAGGTGCATTGGTTAATCCAAAAGGCATGACACAATATTCATAGTGTCCAAATGGAGTACGGAAGGCTGTTTTTCATTCATCTCCTTCCTTGATATGCAAAAGATGATAGGCACCTCTTAAATCCAATTTGGGCAACCTCTTGGCTCCTTGTGTAGCATCCAGTATGTTCCGAATTAAAGATAAGGGATAACAATCTTTGATTGTTATTTTATTGAGTCCGCAAAAGTCGACACAAGGACACTTTTCTTTCATCTTCTTGGGAATGAAGAAAAGAGGAGCCCCAGCAGGAGATGAAGAATGAGTAATTAACCCATTCTTTAAGTTGTCATCCAGGTATTCTTTGAGTACCTCTTTTCTTGATCTGTGAAAGAATACATTCAACCAAATGGAACTATCTCGTTCGGAACCAAAGAAATAACACAGTCATAGATTCGATGAGGAGGTAAGATGGGATGACTAGGTTTTTTGAAAGATGTAAAAATATTCCTGGTAACAATCTGGTACTTATTGAATCATATTTATAGTGTTATCAGAATTCTGAGGACTGATAGAATCTTTTGGGAGACCAATATGAGTTGGTAGAATAGCAATTTTGCTGACAAAACTTAGATGTTGAGGATATTGTTCTTGTTTCCCAATTGATATAGGGGTTGTGCCGGGTTAACCAAGGTATTCCTAAAATCATTGTGTGATTAGGCGGGGTAACTCCTGAGCTTGTTGTTGGATGGTCTGCAGCATGGCTTGTGCATTTTCTACTACGTCTCCCTGTGGTCCTTCCATGGTCTCTCAGTGCAGATTCTATGGGCATTGCAATCTGTCACGGTCTGAACGATGCTTCTCACCTTTGACTGAAAGGTTTAAAAGAGCTCCTGGTCATCTTGGTTCTGGATAGACCAAGATAGGGACGACCCTTTCTAGTAGCCACAATGCTGCTTGACAGGAAAATGCCAAAGCAGACCAGAAGGAGTCCCAGAGGAAAAAACAACCAAAAAAAGGAAAAACCTCAAAAACAGGAACTTCTGAAAAAGAGGAAAAAACAGGAATGAAAACTGGAAAAAGAGAGGAAAAATTCACAATCAGAGGAACAGGAACTGGAACACAAATGACGAACAGGAGCAAAGATCACCACCAAGAGGAAGTGTTTGCAACACAAGGCAGATTAGGACTGAGGGACTTATATACTGGAAGACAGGAGGTGACAACACAGGAAAAAGAAACAACACCATCTTGGATTGGGAAAAGGCCCATAGAGAATGGGAAAAAAGTAGAAGCATAAGAGAAAAAGGGCATGCTGGGAAAAAGGAACAGATAAAGACAACACTGAACCCTGCAAGAAGACAGCTTTGAGACCAGAAAGATGAAAAAGACAAGAGCACAGAAAAACAGAAGAAAAGGAAGAAAAAGAAAAAGGAAGTCCACCACCGACAGAAATAACAAATATTACAAAGACAGGTAAGGACGACGTGACCTGGAGCATGAAAAATCCTTCCAGGCACGTGTCGCAAGAGCTGGAAAAAAACGCTAAGGATGGTGCTCCGATCGCGGTTGTAAACAGAGATGCCGCGGTTAAGCGCAGCGTCACAACTCATCCCAATTCCAAGCCCTGCATGCCATACCAATGCATGTACACCACTCCTAGACCTTCATGGACACCTATCACTAAAGCATGCACAATAGAGAGAATCAGCTAGCCCACTACATACCAACTCACACAGGTGAGAGTAGACAAGGCAAATACAACCAAAGAGGGCAAGCCACCCATGCACAATATGTCACACACAGAAACAATAAAACTGCATTTACATCCTCAGAGATATCCCAGCCAATATCAGTGGAGAAGAGGTGCCAGCAATTTCCAGTCCCCCCACAGAAGAGGCCCACAGTGACAGCTCTGGTCACCTGGATCTGGGTGACCAACCTGGCCCATCAGGGACCTCTGGACAGTTGGTTACCCAGGCACAGTCACACACCACCACGGAGCCTTCCCCCTCAGGAAACACCACCACAGCACCCACCCAGCATACCCACCCCTCTGTCCCCAGGACACATCAATCAGCAGTGTGTCCACCACTACAGGGACCCCAGGGCACACCTCGCCCCCAAGACAATAAGGGACCTGAGGTCAGTGGCAGTGGGCACACGGTTAAGGGGACAGAGGCACAGGACAACTGGGAAACTGAGAGGACTGCTGTGCGCCAAGGGGAGGACAGGCCCAGGGAACCGACTCTCCAGGAGGCACTCACTGAGATACTGGGAGCATACCAACATTCCCAGGATACGCTAGGCCAGATCCTGGACAACATGCAGGAGAACAGGCAGCTGTAGGAGGGACAGTACCGGGGATCAGAAGGGACTTGAAGGCCATTAACACCACCCTGGTCTCCATTACAGGGGTGCTGGCAGACATGGCCAACATTATGAGGGAGGCAGTCTTACAACAGCGGGCCCCTGCCACTAGCCAGACTACTGAACTGCCCTCCACCTCCGCTGCCGCTTGTGGACAGGAGGCCCCACCATAGGACCAACGGGCCACCAGCACCCCTCCCCCTGCAGAAGGAGAACCACCCAGCAAACGTTCCCTGCAATCCTGGCAGAAGCCAGAGACTTTTGCTAAGACCCCCGCCAGGAAATAAGACTCTCCTGATTGTCACCCTCGTGTCCCACTCAGTCACCCTGTCCACCTTGAACTGCCATTGCCTCCCTTCCTATGCCCCCTTGGACAATGCACCTGTGCTACAAATAGACTGGAACAATACCCCGGACTTTCCTCCATCATCACCCCAGCCCATTGCACTTTCCCCTTTTCTTCTTAGCACTGCAATAAACACACATTGAAAAAATACAAGTATGGAGTATGTGAAATGATTTAAGTATGTATACGTTTAACAAGGTTCAAACATTGCAAATCAACTGTACAGTAATGTGCGCATAGGATAGACCTGTAGTTGGCTGCAGTGAACACACCAGGAGCAATATGGGGACACCAACATCTGCAAAAAGAGTTGCCAAAGGGTACAGTGAGTGGGCATACAATAATGTGAAACAAGAAAATGACAATGAAATGTGAAGTTACCCTGTCTTACCTGTGTGTCATTGGGAGTATTGTCTAATCTCTGCAGTTCTGTTGTCCTCATACTCTGCCTCCTCATCTTCACTGTCCACAGGGTCCACTGCTGCCACATGGCCATCTCCAGCCTCCTCCTCCTGCAGAAAAGGCACATGGCGTCTCAAGGCAAGGTTATGAAACATGCAGCATGCCACGATTATCTGGCAGACCTTCTTGGGTGAGTAGCACAGGGATCCACCTGTTAGATGGAGGCACAGAAACCTGGCCTTCAAGAGGCCAAAGATATGTTCAATTATCCTTCTTGTTCACCCATGTGCCTCATTGTAGCGTTCCTCTGCCCTTGTCCTGGTATTACTCACCGGGGTCAGTAGCCATGATAGGTTGGGGTAACCAGAGTCACGTGAAAATATTGAGGGACAACATTTAGCCACACACTGTCCCTTATGGTCCTACAGCATGCCCATACACCAACATCCTCTGGGTGGGAACCAGGGCTCACCTATTAGCCACAACCGGTGCCCCTGTAGTTGGCACATCACATTTGGGAGGCTGCTATTCCTCAGGAAAAAGGCATCATGCACAGACCCAGAATACTTTGCATTGACGTGGGAGATGTACTGGTCAGCCAGGCACACCATCTGGACATTCATTGAGTGAAAACTCTTTTGCGTTCTGAAGACCTATTCATTTTGCTGGTGGGGGGGGCGACAAATGCATTATGTGTTCCATCAATTGCCCCAATGATGTTGGGGATATGTCCCATTGCATAGAAGTCAGCCTTCACTGTTGACAAATCCTACACCTGGGGAAAACAGTGTAGCTGTGCATGTGTTTAATCAGGGAAGACAACACTCTGGTCAGCACGTTTGAGAACATTGGCTGTGACATTCCTGCTGCTAAGCCCACTGTCACTTTAAAAGAACCAGTTGCCAGGAAATGGAGTACTGATAGCACTTGCACAAGAGGGGGGATCCCAGTGGGGTGACGGATACCAGATATCAGGTCAGGCTCCAATTGAGAGCACAGCTCTGTGGTTGTGGCCCTGTCAAGTCTATAGGTGAGGATAATATGCCTGTCCTCCATTGTTGCCAAGTCTACCAGGGGTCAGTACACGGGGGATGTCTCCATCTCCTATTCATCCACAGCGGTTGCAATCTATGGGGCAAAAGAGTGAGGAGCAGGTCATAAACTGTACATTGTAGCCACAACAGTACAATGCATGATGTTAATTTGAAATGTATAAGTGGCATTTGTCCTGTATGTACAATTGAGAACTGTGACGCAGTTATAATCCAGGGCCTGCCCCCCCGAAATAACATCCGTCTGTCCTGTGTGGAGGGACAGTTGGAAGTGAGGTAATTCCGCTGACGTTTTGCACTGTTGCAGGAGGCGGTCGGGAACCGCCATGAAACGCTCATTGGATAATATTGGGTCCTATGGGGTACAGTGGCCAATGGTGATGTACGCCAGCGGTGAAGGGATGCACTGCTGTGGACATCACTGCCATTTTCTATTTGTTCACTCACTTGCTACCTGACCTTCAACAGGAGAGGAACTACACTGCATGTGCTGCTGTGACCTGTGTCTGGAACCTACCATGGTCCGTGTGACTGGGGAAAGGGCCTCTGCCTTCACCTGGGCGCAGTTGGAACGACTAGTGGATGGGGTCCTATCCAAGTATGGACTGCTGCATGGGCCTCCAGACCAACAGGTGAGCACACTGTGAGCACAATGCATGGGGCATGAATGCATGGAGTGGTGTGTGTGAAGGCCTCGTGTAGGGGGAGGGTTGGTGGACATCCCCTGGGCGGCGTGCAGCTTGTGTGCTGGACCATGTCTGTGCAAATGGGGATAGGAAGGGGTATGGTGGGCCATGAGTGTAACAGGCAGGACGGTCTGACTAATACCTAATACCTTTCCCTGTGTGTATTTCCTCTGTAGGTCAGCACCCATCAAAAGAATGGTGTATGGCATGCCATTGCCAAGGACCTGCAGACCCTGGGGGTATACGGCAGGCGGAGCTCCCACTGTCAGAAAGGGTGGGAGGACCTGAGACGCTGGGCACGGAAGACGGTGGAGGCCCAGCTGGGAATCACCTCCCAACGAGGAATGGGTGCCCGTGGAGCCCTGACCCCCCTGGTGGCCTATCCGGAGCTGGATGGGCGCTTGAGGGCATCACAGCAGCCACAATGGGGTGAGTACAGTGCCCTTCATTACTACTTACGCATGGTGGGGTGGTATCCCAGTAGAGGGTTGTGTGTCTGTGGGTGCCCATAGGCCAGGCCTGACATTGCAGAGTAGGGCCCATGTTGGGCAAGGTTCTGATGTGATATTCCTCATACCTAGCTTGTAGGCATCCACTATTGGGCAGGGCTGTGTGGTTCCCAGGTATGCTGCTGTTGGCGGTATCTGTCCCTCCCCATGCCCTGGTGACTAGCATTGTTACTGATACTGCACTGCATAGTGTGTAGGCCTGTTACCTGTGTGTGAGGGTGCTGTGTACGCCAACGGAGGTGTTGGTGCAGCCATTGACCAAGTGTATTCTTTGTCTCTCCCCCTCCTTTTTGTTTTGTCATCCTGTCCTTATGTGCATTAGCATCATCTGGCGGAGGAGCAGAGGCACCGGTGACGGAGGGAGCTGTATCCCACAGGACCCAGGAGGCAGAGTCTACTGGCGGTGAGGGCACCAGTGGGATGGAGGGTGAGGGGAGCACCACGACAGAGACTGGAGGGGACAGTTCGGACACAGATACCTCCTCCGATGGAAGCTCCCTGGTGGTGGCGGACACCTCTGTGACCACCCCAGCTACAGGTACAGCCGCCAACCCCATACCAGCACCACCCTCCCAGCAGCCACTCAGCGAGTTGCCGGTGCCTACTCACCCAGGAGGGTGGGCATCTCCTTCACCCCAGGCACCTCAGGCCCTGCCCCAGTTAGACCTGCTGCCCTGAGTGAGGAGGCTATTGACATCCTGCGATCCATCTCTGTTGGGCAGTCATCCATTGTGAATACCATCCAGGGGCTGGCAGACCAAATGCAACAGATCAATGCATTTCTGGAGGGCATTCACACTGGCTTGGCGACCCAACAGAGATCAATCCAGGCTCTGGCCTCTTCTCTGATGGCAGCCATTGTCCCTGTTTCCACCCTCCACCCTCCAACTTCCTCTACCAAATCCCATTCCACTCAACCCCAACCTATCCCAAGCACACAGGCAGACCAGCATGCACACAAGACAACACACAAGAGTGGCACAGGCAAACACAAGCACCACACTTCATCCCACAGGCACTCATACAAACACCATCCAGATGCAGAAATACCAACATCAACTGCCTCCACTGAGTACCCCTCCTCCTCATCCTCCACCTCCTTCCCAGTTGCGTCTACACTTATATCTGCATGCACTACATCCTCATCCACTACCGCCATCACCAGCACACCTATCATAACACAAACCTTACTGGCAGACACCACCCCAACAGCCATGCACACGTCCCCCGTGTCGTCTCCCACTGTGTCTGTCCACCCCCCCAAGGTACACAAACACAAGCACTCAGACACTCTACAGCCATCCACCTCACAACAGCATCCAGCCCATGCACCTGCACCGAAAAACAGCAGACACCATTGACAAGCACTCCCTCTTCCTCCACTCCCAAACCTTCGCCCCAATGTCCCTAAGACGTTTTTCCTCTCCACCATTGACCTCTTCCCTACCCCTACCCCCTGTCCTTTTCATCTGGCCAGGGTGGGTAAAACCCAGGCATGCACCTCAGCCACCCAGTCCACAGGCCCAGTAGTGCCACAGCAACTCGTGGTGGGAAGGATCCAGGGCACCAGGCAGCCTCACAGAAAGGGTGCCTGCCCCAAGTGCTGGCCGGAAGGGCAAGGAGCCATCCCCAGCTGCTGCCAGGAAGGGCAAGGAGCCATCCCCAGCTGCTGCCAGGAAGGGCAAGGGGCCTGCACCAGCAGGCAGGAAGGACAACGGGCCTGGTGCTGGGACTCAGTCAGAGCCCCCACCACCAATCATGGTGGTGCAGCCGTCTGAGGCTGCAGGGGATGGGCAGGAGCTTCCCCCCACAACCACCACCAGCAGCAGCACTACCACCATCTTCAGTGGGCATCCGTCCGAGGCTGCAAGAGATGGGCAGGAGCTTCCCCCCACAACCACCACCAGCAGCACCACCACCACCCCCAGTGGGCAGCCGTCTGAGGCTGCAAGGGATGGGCTGGAGCCTCCCCCCACCACTGCCAGCAGCAGCAGCAATACCACCACTGAACAGCCGTCACCACAGGCGAACATTCTGTAGACCTGCCTCCATGGACTGTGGTACGGCCTGCCCCTCCAAATCCTGTGGGTATGACACCCACCTGAGAGACTGTGACCTTGCACTCCCCAAGATCTGCATCACGCGGCACGATGCCCCCTCCAGAAACAGTGGGGAAAACACCCACTCACCCCATCCTCCCCAGGATGAAGATCACAGGGCACGATGCACCCTCCAGAGCCAGTGGGGCAAACACCTACTCACCCCATCCTCCCCAGGACCAAGCACAGGGGATGTTGCCCCCTCCGGAGCATGTAGGCAAGTCACTCACTTGAGAAACTGTGGCCTTGCACTCCACAGGACCGGGCACAGGGCATGTTGCCCCCTCCAGAGCATGTGGGCAAGTCACCCACTTGGGAGATTGTGTCCTTGCCCTCCCCAGGACCAAGTACAGGGCATTTTGCCCCCTCCAGAACAAGTGGGCAAGCCACCCACTTGAGATACTGTGGCCTGCACTCCCCAGGATCAGGAGCAGAGGGCATGTTGCCCCCTCCAGAGCATGTGGGCAAGTCATTCACTTGAGAGACTGTGGCCGGGCACTCCCCAGGACCAAGCACAGGGCATGTTGCCCCCTTCAGGACCAGTGGTGTTGTCCCATCTGCCAGCTGAGGTGCCCCCCCTTCCCTGTCCCCCTGAGGTGCCTGCCGATTTTCGAACTGATGCCCCTGCAGTGTTCTCTCTGTGTTGGTGCAGGAGACAAGTGGGGCCTTGGACTTTGTCATGTGGCCCTGTGACCCACGCACATTGAGGCAGTGTCCCTTAAATTGTACATATGTATATACTTTTAGATTGGATGTACGTATTTTAATTGCATTTATATTATTATACTCACTTTCATCTATTCGTGTTGTCCTTGCTTTATTCCTGAGGGGTGTGGGGTATATGTGTTTTATTACTGCATCTGATAGTGTGTATGGTGCTGGGGGTGGAGGGGGGGGGGGTGTGTTGCATGTGTGTGTCACTCTCTTTTTCCTCCCTCCCTCCCCTGTGTGCTAGGCGGCTGTACTCTCTGTGGTTGTCTTAGCCGTCGTTGGTGTTCGTGGTGGAGCAGGACGTAGAAGATCATCAGAAATATTTGCAGCTCGGGCTCCATGGCAGCGTAGTTCTTCCCTGAGTCTCCCATGGTGAGTCCTTTCCCTTCTGTGCAGTGTTTCCACCAGGTTTTTGATGTCGTTGGTACCGCCCCGGAAAAGGTGGCAGATTGGATTGTCATAATACACTGGGCGGGACATTCGCTTCCGCCTGCCTGTAGGCAGCTGTAGGTTGCTTCCGACCTTGCGTTCGGTGTGTTAAAGTCTAACTGAGCTCTTTCCGCTATGGTCATAATTTGGCGGTATTTACCGCCAGCTTGGTGTCAGTATTACCGCCACGTTATCACCGAACGCCAGGGTTTGTAATGAGGACCTTAGTGCCCATGTCAGTGTGAAATATCAAATCAAATCAAATCATAAACATTTATAAAGCGCGCTACTCACCCGTGCGGGTCTCAAGGCGCTAGGGGGAGCGGGTTACTGCTGCTCGAAGAGCCAGGTCTTGAGTAGTCTCCGGAAAGCGGAGTGGTCCTGGGTGGTCCTGAGGATGGTGGGGAGGGAGTTCCATGTCTTGACCGCCAGGTAGGAGAAGGACCTCCTAACCGCCGTGGTGCGGCGGATGCGAGGGACGGCGGCGAGAGCGAGGTTGGTGGAGCGAAGAGGACGGGTGGGTGTGTAGAAGCTGAGGCGGCCGTTGAGGTATTCGGGTCCCTTGTTGTGGAGGGCTTTGTGTGCGTGGGTGAGGAGTCGGAAGGTGATCCTTTTGTTGACGGGAAGCCAGTGCAGGTGTCTCAGGTGGGCGGAGATGTGGCTGTTGCGGGGTATGTTGAGGATGAGGCGGGCGGAGGCGTTTTGAATTCGTTGCAGACGTTTCTGGAGTTTAGCAGTGGTTCCTGCGTATAGGGTGTTGCCGTAGTCCAGGTGGCTCGTGACGAGGGCGTGGGTCACGGCCTTTCTGGTGTCGGCGGGGATCCAACGGAAGATCTTTCGGAGCATGCGGAGGGTGAGGAAGCAGGAGGATGCTACGGCGTTGACTTGTTTGGTCATGGTGAGAAGTGGGTCCAGGATGAAACCGAGGTTGCGTGCGTGGTCTGAGGGGGTCGGTGCGGTGCCAAGGGCCGTGGGCCACCAGGAGACGTCCCAGGCGGTCGGGGTGTTTCCGAGGATGAGGACTTCAGTTTTGTCTGAGTTCAGTTTCAGACGGCTGAGTTTCATCCAATCTGCAACGTCTTTCATTCCATCTTGCAGGTTGGTCTTGGCGCTGGTGGGGTCCTTGGTGAGGGAAAGTATCAGTTGAGTGTCATCGTCGTAGGAGGTGATGATAATGCTGTGTTTGCGTACGATGTCGGCGAGGGGGCTCATGCAGAAATTGAAGAGAGTCGGGCTGAGCGAGGAGTCTTGTGGGACGGCGCAGATGATCTCTGTGGGGTTTGAGCGTAAAGATGGGAGGTAGACTCTTTGGGAGCGGTTGGAGAGGAAGGAGGTGATCCAGTCCAGGGCCTGTCCTTGGATCCCGGTGGAGCGGAGGCGGGTTATTAGGGTGCGGTGACAGACGGTGTCGAAGACAGCCGAGAGGTCGAGGAGGATGAGGGCGACTGTTTCTCCGTTGTCCATCAGGGTTCTGATGTCGTCTGTGACTGAGATGAGGGCGGTTTCTGTGCTGTGATTGGCTCGGAATCCGGACTTAGAGGGGTCGAGTAAGCTGTTGTCTTCAAGGAAGTTGGTAAGTTGCTTGTTGATGGTCTTCTCTATGACTTTGGCAGGGAAGGGGAGGAGCGAGATGGGGCGGAAGTTCTTTAGGTTGCTTGGGTCCGCCGTAGGTTTTTTCAGTAGGGCGTTGACTTCAGCGTGTTTCCAGCTCTCTGGGAAGGTAGCAGACGAAAACGAGCTGTTGATGATGGTCTGGAGGTGCGTGGCGATGATGTCGTCGGCTTTGTTGAAGATGAAGTGTGGGCAGGGGTCCGAGGGGGCACCGGAGTGGATGGAGTTCATGGTGGCTTTGGTCTCTTCCGTGTTGATGTGAGTCCAGGCGTTGAGGGTGATGGCTGGGGTTGTAGGTTCTGTGGTGGTTGGCTGGGTCTGGTGTCCGAAGCTGTCGTGTAGGTCGGTGATCTTACGATGGAAGAAGGTGGCGAGGGAGTTGCAGAGGTCTTGTGAGGGCGGGATGGCATTGGCGTTAGGGTTGGAGAGCTCTTTTACGACGTTGAAGAGTTCTCTGCTGTTGTGGCTATTTTTGTCCAGTCTGTCTGTGAAGAAATTTCTTTTGGCGGCGTAGATCAGTTGGTGGTGTTCGCGGGTAGCGTTCTTGAGGGCAGTCATGTTCTCTGCGGTGTGGTCCTTGCGCCAGGCTTTCTCAAGGTTGCAGCAGGTTTTCTTTGATTCCTTAAGGGTGTCGGTGAACCAGAGAGGTTTTTTGGTGTTGGTCTGTCTTGGGAGGCGTCTGAGGGGAGCGAGGTTGTCTGTGCAGTTGGTGATCCAATTCGTGAGGCTGAGGGCTGCGTTGTTGGGGTCGGAGGGGAAGGTGGGTTGGTTGTCGTTGAGAGTGGAGAGAAGCTGTTCCTCGGGGATTTTGTTCCACTGTCGACATGGGATGGGTTGTGTGCGGCGGAAGGTGAAGTGGACACATCTGTGGTCGGTCCAGTGTATAGCGGAGGAGTGGCTGAAGGATACGTGGTTGCTGGCGGAGAAGATGGGGTCGAGCGTGTGTCCGGCGATGTGGGTGGGGGTGTTCACCAGTTGCTTGAGGCCGAGGTTGGCGTGGTTGTCGAGCAGGGCGGTGGTGTTGGGGTCGTTGTTCTGTTCCAGGTGGAAGTTGAGGTCCCCGAGGAGGATGTAGTCCGGGGAGGCAAGGGCGTGCGGGGAGATGAAGTGGGAGACAGAGTCGCTGAAGAGGGCGCGGGGTCCAGGTGGTCGGTAGATGAGAGTTCCTCTGAGGGCGGTCCTGGGGTCTGTGTGGATCTGGAAGTGCAGGTGTTCGGCGGCGAGGGGGGTGTCTTCGGTGGAGGTGGTGACGTTGATGGAGTCCTTGAAGACGATGGTGATTGCGATTATGGAAACATTTGCAAATGGCTCCATTGCCTAAGGGGAGTACATGTCAATTTATTAGTGTTATCTTCCTGGACAGTGGACATTTTAAACTTTCTACACACCAAGAACAATATTCATGAGCTCCTTGTGCCACCGCAGCATCATTTATTGTGACGCAATGGCAGTGCAGACCCTGCAAACATATAATTTTGCATGGCTTTGAATGCACTCATAAATATGGAGTGAGGTAAGGCAGAGCAAAACAACTGCATTGCCTTATTCTGCACAAGGAAGGCATTCTATGTTCCCACCCAATAACCAATGTATTTATACGCATACCAAGAATTACAACACCATGTATACTAGGGGATGTGTTAAAATCTTATGCCTCCCCAGGGAAGGCACAACAAGGAGAAATCTCATGGTTTATCTGTATTTTAAATCATTCTAATTGTGCTGCATTGTACAGCACACATAGAGAAAGGAAAAAGACTCCCAGGATTGCTTTTGTGCAGGACGGGGTCCTTTCAACAAAACTGCCTTCCTCAGGAAATGCCACTTCTCTTCATTTAAATGTCCTGTGCATTATGTTTCTTCACACATATAAAACACAACATTTCCTCAGGTGCCGGATGTTTAGAGAAAAGAACAGTGTGCATAGTCATAGGCGTGTTTGCAACTGGCCATATCGGGGTAGTGGGGTTATCTCATTTGGTGAGCCAATGTACCGATAGTAGGGATGACTTAATATGTGTGCAGGTGACAGCATTTCATTAGTGTTCGCTTCATGTTTACAGAGCCGTACGACAGTTTGGGAAACTTATGTGGAGGGTGGCACTCAAAGTGACTGTTGGAAAGAAAATGTAATTGAGGAGATGGCATATGAGTAAACCAAACATGTAGGGCGTTCCACTTTGGTAGTATTGGGGTTAATGATACTCTACACTCTTTTATAAAGTTATTAAAGCCACCTTATATTACAGATTAATGATAAAGACCATTGTTGAAGTGCTAAGGATTAAAAGAAAAGGTTACTGAAATAGTAGCAGCAGGTAAAGTAAAGTGGGTCTACCTGTTCCTCACCACTCCACCAGTAGAAGAGGCAGCATAAGTAACATGGACTACTAAGTGATTTTGTAAGGGGGTGCATGCAACAGAAAAATAATCAATAGTATGTGGTTTTGCAGTAGAAGCGTGAGGCTATGCAATGGAAGATGTTTTATAATACTAATTCACTAAGGAGCTAGGCTATTTGATGATAAAAGATAGAGATGTCTATATTTCCACATCAGAAATATGATCCTAGTCATGTTGCATGGTGGTGATATTGGTATATGAATGGAGGACTGACTTTAACTGATTGGGGTGCATTTTTCAAGTAGGAGGTTGGATTTTTTGTGCACTATGTCAACTGAGGAAATGTTGTGTTTTATAAATTCATGAAGAATTAGAAAGCACAGGACATCTAAATGAAGAAAAAGTGCATTTCCTAAGGAAGGTAGTTTTGCCAAAACGCGCGTTGAAGAAGAAGAAAAAAGCCACACATAATTACGCAGATATCTTTCACGTAGAGAAATAACAACAAAGAAAAAATCAATGAAGAATTTTGTTTGTCTCTTCTATTTAAAGAACAGTCATATTGGCATAGACAAAATATTACTTGGTACTGGATTGAATATGATATTAGGTGAAAATTAAAGAAGTGTGCAATATATGGTTATATTTATGATTAATGATGTTATATGCACACGTCTTTAATGGTATGATATTGAAGAACTATTCATTAAAGAACGTTTTGTACATTCATTGTAAATGGATACAATAAAATAGATTGATTCTATCAACTTTTCTTGTCTGCCGTACTGTTGCATTAAGTAAGAGACAACTGGGTTGCTCTACATATTTTAGGGTCACCTGGGGTGGTTGTGTTTTGTTTATTTGGTTCCAGTCCCTGGCCCAGGACCCACATTCATAGCAGGGAATCCCCTTGATATATGATATTTGTGAAGGTGCCCCTTACTACACAAAAACAATCTTGCATGCAATGCAGACACCCTTTCACCATGATACATGGCTTCCTGGGTTGACGCTAGTCAGCCCATTGTCCACAAATGCTGGTGGAAGCACAGAAAAGTGCTATATGCTATAGATAAGGTGCATTTCTGCCCTTCCACCATGACACAGGCCAGCGTTGCAAGCTAAATAGCTGTGGTGACCTGTCACAAATCCCCAAATATATGCTACCAAGTGTCACAATGAACGATGGTCATGCATGGAGTCATTTACGTTTGGTACTTTGCACAAGAAGGAAGAGATCGAATTATAACTGAAAATTCTGAAAGTGAATGTCGACCTTGTTTTTTTTTCAAATACTTACACTTCAAACAAACACACCTTCCCCACTGTTTAGAGGAGGTTGGATGCATGTCAGACTGTATCGGCCCAATACACATGTGACATGGGGGTGCCATGAGTTTCGGGTATATCTACTAAAAGGTGGCGTAATGCTGCTCATGACATCACCTTGCTGCCCTGCAGTGTGTAATGTTTGAATGTCAGGGAAGGGCCATATGAAAATGAGTTACTTACCTGTAACTTCAGTTCTCCAGTATTGGTATCTTTCATAGATTCACATGTTTGAATCATTTGCCGTTGTCGAAGTGGGAGTCCCACAGTACCATAACATAGCAGTATGTAACATTACCATAGGCCCTAATGGCAATGAACAGCCTCTTTAATAACATATCTATGTCCTTTTAAAAAAAAAAAAGACTAAACTCAAACTGATCAATGAGGTAACAGCACCATCTAGAACACTCCCAGGAGAGGCTGCATCCCTCAGATTTTCGAGCACAAGTGTAATGATTTTATATGAGGTACAAGGGGAGACTCTCTGGGAGACTCTCGGGGAGGAGGGTGGGTTGGATGTAAATCTATGAAAAAACTAATACTGGAGAACTGAGGTTACAGGTAAGTAACTCATTTTCTTCTCCAGTATTGGGTCTTTCATAGATTCACATGCTGAAATCACCTTAGCAAGCAGTTATTACAAGTATGCTTTGAAGCAATATAAATATCCTTTGAGAATGGTGGGTAAGAAATCAATACAATACAGCTACATCATCTAAGCTTAACATTCTAGAGATGGAATGACAGGCATACAGACAAAAAGAGTGTTACATGGGAATACACTTAAATAGCAATGTACAAAACACTCATAAACACATGCTCACCTTATTGGAACAGATGGGTTTAAACCGCCTGTCCTACAGCTGCATCCCCATGGTGCTCCGATTCTAGACAGTAGTGCTGCGTTAATGTGTGGGTGCTCTTCCATGTTGCAGCATGGCAAATCTTTTTCAATGGCACACTTGTAAAAAGAGAAGTACAGTTTGATACTGCCCTTGTTGAGTGTGCTTTGGCTTTAGCTGTAAGTGCTTTACCTGCCCAGGAATGGCAAAACTGGATGGCAGTGGAAATCCATCTTGCAATTGTAGCCTTAGTGACTGTAGACCCTTGATGCATTTGACTGTATGACACGAAAAGATTATCAGTTTTGCGTATCTGCTGAGTGCGATGCAAATAGAAATTAATGCACCTTTTTAGATCCACAGTACAAAACGATTGCTCAGCTGGGGTAGCTGGATTCAGGAAAAAGGTGCGTAGTATGATGGGCTCATTAAGATGAAATTGAGTTGGCACCTTGAGAATTAGTCTAGGATTCGTTCTTAGGAGTATATAGTCGGTGAAATGAAGGAATGGTTTCTACATAGTGAAAGCCTGTATTTTGCTGACTCTTCTAGCTGAGGTGAGCGCTAGTAGTAATGCTAGCTTGCAAATCAGGAACTTTAGGTCTGCTTTGTGAATAGGTTCAAATGGCGGTTTCAGTAGCTGGGAGACAGCTATATTGAGACATCATTCCAGAGGAGGAGCTCTGATCGGAGGGAAAACTCTGAATAATCCCTTCATTAATTGTTTAATTATTCTTGCAGAGGGAAGGAGAGTGAAATGAACATCTGTATCTCGATACTGCTGCAAGGTGAACCTTGACAGACTTATGTACCAATCCAGATCTAGCGAGGGATAGGAGATATGGCAGAATATGTTCAGGTGATCCTTTTAATGGATAAAGGTTAGATTGCTGACACCAAACACAGAACCTTTTCCATTTTAATCTGTATGTTTTTTTGGTGGATTCAGCTCTAGCTTCAGACAGGACATCCCTACAGCGCTGAGGAATGGCTTGGTCTTTCAAAGCAGGCAGTGCATCCTGCAAAACGAGAGTCGTCATTAAATCTCCGCTGTTGAGGTGCAGGATATCAGAGTGGGTGACCATCTGAAATGATTACTTGCTTAAGAATTTGTTCAGTTTTCTTAAGTCCAGGAGGGGCCTCCATTCCCCTGCTTTCTTTCTTATAAGGAAGAATCGCGAGTAGAAGCCTGTGCCTCTTTGTGAAAACAGAGCTCTCTCGATTGCTTCCTTGGCAAGCATGATGAGGGCTTCCTTTTTCAGTAAGTGAAGATGAGAGGCAAGCGCTACCCTTGGAGGGTTGTTTGGTGGTGCCTGTTCAAATTCTAGGGTGTGGCCATAGGCGACCAGATCTAACATCCATTTGTCCGATGCTATCTGCTTCCATTGGGGTAAATGGTTGGAATACTTCGCACCCACAGGTGTCTGTAGCCGGTACCCAGTATAGGTCACTGTTTACGACCTGCGTCTCTACTTTGGGAGGGTTGCTTTCGGCAAGGGTCTTGCTTGGTATAGGCCGCTGCAGGTGGCTGATGGTACTGTTGCTGATACATTATGTACTGTGCTTGAAAGGGCTGAAACCCCTGACGTTGATATGATCCTTTATAAGAGAAAAAAACCTCTTCCACAAACTCCCCAAAAGGGTACTTTTTATACTGGAGGGTGCATAGAGATCTAGCAGTATCAGTGTCTGTTTTTATTGCTAACAGTGCATTATCAATGTGTTTTCTCAACAGCGTTTCCCCGTCATAAGCCATATCCAAGACCTTAGACTGGACCTCTAGTCTGAAAGATATTGATTTCAGCCATCCTTGGTGTAGGAAGCTGGCTCTGTATATACTATATCACAATGAGATACAGTGTGCACACAGTACAGGTGTTCCCCAAGAGGCTTGACAGAGGCAAAAACAGATAATACTCTATTTGTGGTAGTGTAGGGAACAGCTAGGCTTATCATAGGGTAGTGTTAAGCATTTGTTGTACACACACAAGCACTAAGTAAAAACACACACTCAGCGACTTAACTCCAGACCAACTGGCTTTTATATAGAAAAATATTCTTACTTAATTTATTTCTAGAACAAAATAAGTTACTTACCTGTAACTATAGTTCTCCGGTATTGGAATCTTTAATAGATTCACATGCTTGAATCGTTCCCCGTCATCGAGATGGGAGTCATTGGTCCCTTAGAAAAGACAATGGGGGTCATTACGACCCTGGCGGAAGGCGGAGAACCGGCGGTAAGACCGCCAACAGGCTGGCGGTCTTACTGCATGGAATTATGACCATGGCGGTTACCGCCATGGTCATCCGCCGGTTCTCCGTTCCGCCCGCCAGAGCGGAGACGACCGCCGGGCTGGAGACCTGGGTCTCCAGCCCGGCGGCCGTCACTATACCGCCGGCGGTATTTTGACCCGGCTTACCGCCACGGATTTCCAGCGGTTTGAACCGCCATGAAATCCATGGCAGTAAGCACTATCAGTGCCAGGGAATTCCTTCCCTGGCACTGATAGGGGTCTCCCCCATCCCTCACCCCCACCCCGACTCCCTCCCCTACCCCCCCCACCACCCCTGCCACACCCAAAGGTGGCAGGGCCCCCCCCCCACCCTGACCCCCAACATCACTTCACCCATACCCACACGACACGCACGCAGGCACCACCTACATACTTACACGCACACACACCAACATACATGCCAACATCCACACACACAGTCAGACACGCACACCCACATTCAAACATACACGCACACAACCATACAGACATACCCACAGACATACACGCACTCACACACCCCCTCTACATACACACACGCACACCCCCATGCACACACACAACACACAACACCCCCCCACCCCCTCCCCTCACGGACGATCGACTTACCTGGTCCGACGATCCTCCGGGAGGGGACAGGAGCCATGGGAGCAGCTCTGCCGACACTACACCGCCAACAGAACACCGCCACAGCGAATCACAGGATGTGATTCGCTGGGCGGTGTTCTGTTGGCGTGGAGGTGGAGCAACCTCCACTTCCCCGCCGCCCGCCAGTATGGCTGTTGGCGGCTCTCCATCCGTAAAGGGACGGAGAGCTGCCAACAGTCATAATAGGCTGAGCAGCAAACTGCCTGCACTGGCGGTCTTCCGCACGGCGGTCCCTCAGCGGTCTTTAAAAAAGACCGCCGAGGTCAAAATGACCCCCAATGTCCCCAAAGACATAATAGTAATAAGATTAAAAGTCTACATTTTAGTAACCTATCCAAAGGACCAAACTTGAGCCTCAGCCAATCAGAGTGCCCCACCCTCTAGAACCCTCCTGAGAGAAGCTCCAGTACCTCAGATTTTCTAAGCACTAACGCGCATGTTAAAGTTTGAACAAAAAATATGGAAGGTGAGCTTCCCCCGGGAGGCAGGTGGGTCGCATGTGAATCAATGAAATATTCCAATACTGGAGAACTATAGATACAGGTAAGTAACTTATTTTCTTACTCCAGTATTGGAACTTTCATAGATTCACATGCTTGAATCAGACTATAAATCAGTATTCAGAACACATTGCATTGACTTTACATCATTTAAATTAGTGAGAGATCACTGAGCTATACGTAATAACATGAAAGCTTTACATTCTATAAAGATAGTATAATCTATTTGCATACCTATTTATATGCTATGAAAGGTATATGCAAATGAAACATATAAAGATCAAACCATGCAATGTGCGTAGCAGAAAAGAAGAATGGAGGGAGGTAAATGGGCTCAGAGTTACAACAGATGTCGCAGGACCGCCTGACCAACTGCTACATCTCCCTTAGGGATGGCATCCAGACAGTAGTGCTTTGTAAACGTGCGAGTACTTTTCCAGGTGGCTGCTCTGCAAATGTCCTGCAGGGGTAAACCTGCAAACAGTGCCATGGACGCTGAGACAGATCACGTAGATTGTGCCCTTACCAAAGAATGTCAAGACTTACCAGCTGCTTGATGGTAAATGTTTATAGCAGCTACTATCCATCTGGCTATACTCTGCTTGGAAAGGGCCTATCTCTTCCTCAGGCACTTTACGCGACTAACAATTGAGTAGTCTTTCGAAAATGCTTAGTTCTTTCCAAGTAAAATTTCAGATTTATTTTGATGTCCAACGAGTGCAAAGCTCTTTCCTCCGGAGATGTTGGGTTCGGAAAGAAAGATTTCAAAATCAACGGTTCGTTAATATGAAAGTCTGATGGCACCTTTGGAACAAACTTGGGGTTCATACGAAGTATCACTCTACCCTGTTTAAATTGAAAGAAAGGCTATTGAATGGTCAATGCCTCGATCTTGCTGACCCGTCTAGAAGAAGTAAGGGCTAGCAAAAGAGCTACTTTCCATGATAAGTGCTTTAAATCCGCCCTGTGTATCGGTTCAAATGGGTGTTTCATAAGCTGAGAGAGAACCGTGTTGAGTTGCCAAGACTGTGGAGGAGGGCCTTACTGGTGGAAAAATTTGAAAGAGCTCCTTAAGTAATTGTTTGACCAATCTAGAAGACCAAAGAGAGGGCGATGTCGGAGAACTTCTGAATCGAGATATAGCCGCCAAATGCACCTTGATGGATGCATGCACCAAGCCCATCGACACCAGATGGAGGAGATAGGGCAATATTCGCTCCGGGGGCGATAGCAGTGGATCAATCTGCTCCTTTTGACACCGCAAACAAAACCTTTTCCATTTTAAAGAGTACGATTTATTGGTGCCATCTGCTCTGGCTTTTGAAAGAATACCCCAACACTCGGGGTGAATATTTAAATGGGCGAACTCATTGTGTTCAGGAGCCAGGCCGATAATTTGAGTGATCTGGTGTATGGATGTAAAACTTGACCCTCGTTCCTTATCAAGAGCTGTGGGGAAACTTCCAGTGGAATGTGGTCTGTCCCTGAGAGCAGGAGGAGTTCCGAGAACCAATGTTGGTGAGGCCAAAACAGAGCTATCAGGATGAGCCTGCAATGCTCTCTTTTGATCTTTGCAAGTACTCTTGAGATTAGGGCAATGGGTGGAAAAGTGGAGGAAAATGTTCCATATCATGCCATAGAAAATGCATTCCCCGAGGATCCCTTGGTGATGGTGAACCCAACTTGCATAAAAGCTGCATTTGGTGTTCTGCGGAGCTGCAAAGAGATCCAGTTTGGGTCTCCTCCACCTCCTGAAAACTTGGTCGAGCACCTTCTGGTTCAGCTCCCATTCATGACAGGAGGACGTCAGTCTGTGGAGAATGTCTGCTGTCTGTTTCTGCCTTCCTGGCATATGTACTGCTCATAGATTGATGCCATTCTGAATGGCCTAGTTCCAAATAGTCTGCAGTTCTCAAGACAGGAGAAGAGATTTTATTCCCCCTTGCTTGTTTAAATATTGCATTGTTGCTGTTTTGTCTGTTCTTATGAGAACCTCTGAGTGTCTTATTCTTGGAAGGAAAGCCTGCAGGGCCAGGAAAACCGCTCTCAACTCCAGGAAATTGATTTGATATTTCCGGAAAGAGTTGTTCCACCTTCCGTTGATCTGAAGGTCTTGAAGACACACTCCCCATCCCTCTAAGGAGGCATCCGTGGTAATGACCAACAGAAAACAAGGAGTTAGAAAGGAAAGACCAACTGCGATGTTTGAATGGTCTTTCCACCAGTGGAGCGCTTGAATCATTCGAGGAGATACTGTGATTAAATCGTTGAATGAGCCATCTTTCTGTATCGATTGAAGATCTAGTTTCTCCTGCAGGGGATGCACTCTCAGTCGACAAAAGGGGACTAACTGTATGCAAGAAGACATCATCCCCAGAAGTGACTTGTAGGTGCGCATTGAAAGAGACTTTTTTCTTTGAACTCTGTTTGCTAGATAAATAAGTCTCGCTTGCCTCACCACCGAAGGAAAAGCCTTGTCTTTGTTGGTGTTGATTTTTGCCCCTAAAAAGGTCGTCACTCTTGTTGGCAATATGTTTGACTTGTTCCGATTCAGAGTGAGGCCCAGCTCGTCGAATAATGCCATGCAAGCCCTTGTTGAGTCGTGAGCCTGATACAACCGCGCTTTTATTAGCCAATCGTCTAACTCTGCAGTTTTTTCTTTCTTAGGGAAGCCGCTACCGGAGCTAGGCACTTTGTAAAGATTCTGGGGGCGGAATTCAGGCCCAATGGAAGAACCCTGAATTGGAATGGCTGCAGGCTACTGTGAAACGCAGATATTTTCTGTGGGCAGGTGAAATCGGAATATGAAAGTAGGTGTCCTGCAGATCCAGGGACATCATATAATCTCTGTGATTCATGCGGAGAAGAATGTCTTGCAATGTGACCTTGCGAGAGGTTTGACGTTTGAGGTATTTGTTTAAGTACCTGAGATCAAAAATGGGACGCCAAGACTTCCAGTTTTTGCGCACCAGAAAGAAACGTGAGTAAAAACCTCTGCCTTTTTCTGAAGAAGGAACTCTCTCTATCGCTCCCTTCTTGAGCATGGTCACGACCTCCAGCCGGAGTTGTTTTAGATGTTTCTGAAAGAAGGTATGAGGAGGACGAGAAGGTGGGCCTTGAATGAACTCTAAAGTATGGCCAAATCGAACAATCTTTAAAACCCACTGGTCCGATGTTATTTGCTCCCACTTCCGATAGAAGTGTGATATCCTTCCCCCTATCTTTTGGATTTGTGGTAAGGTTGTAGCCGGAGCCTGAAACTTGTCATTGGCGACTAACCGCCTCTTTGCTCTGAGGAGCTCTAGGGGGTCTAGCATAGGACGCCTGAGGTGGTTGCCTTTGAGAGTATTGTGGTCAGAACTGCTGTGCAGTATAGGAGGGGTAACAAAAGCTCTGGTAATTCCCTCGATATGCTGAAACTGCTCAACCCCTGGAGGCACGAAAGGGCATCTTCTTAAATTGAAGGGTTCCCAAGGACCTTGCAGTGTCTGTATCCGTTTTGATGGCATGTAGGGCCTCATCGACATGCTTGCCGAAAAGAGCCTCTCAATCAAACGGGAGGTCCAATACTTTATTCTGAACCTCTAGACGAAAGGAAGTCGCTCTAAGCCAGCCCTGACGCTGCAGCACTGCAACACCAGCTAGTTACCGAAAAGCTATGGTCGTTATATCCATGGCGCACTCTATGACCTCAGCACAGGTGCGCTCTCCCTCCAAGAGGATCTTCTTTACCTCCACCTTGAAGTCTTCCGAAAGGTGGTCTAGATACGGGGCAATGTCAGCCCACAGCTGTCTGTCTTACCGCCCCATGATTGCCAACAAATTTGCTGGTCTTACTATCATCACAGAGGAGAAACACTTTCCAATGTTGTCCAGCCTTCTCCTTTCCTTGTCTGGAGAAGCTGAAATTGGTGAAGATGGAATTTTTAATCCCTCTGCGCTGCCTGGGTTATGACGAGTCTGGTTTCGGGTGACTAACAAGATACGCTGGTGCGTCTTCTGGGGCCTTATATTTTTTGTCCAATCTAGGTAAGACTGCCGTCACCGTAGCTGGATTTCTCATCACCTTGAGACCTTCTTCCCAAATGTCGCCCACTATGGGTATGGAGCAGACTCTTTTTTTAAAAGGCTCCTTGAAGTCATATAAAAAAACAATCCATCTGGTTAGAAGGCATGGGCAACGCAAATATCTTTGCTGCTCTCTCAAGCAGATTATGGAAACTCTCAATATCTCCTGGAGGAGAATCCACCGGAGTAGGTGATGGAGATGAGGGTGTCGGCAATATATAATCCAAATTCGCATCCTGCAACTCTCCTTCCTCCCTCTCCTCATCCAAGGAGTCAGTAACCTGCATGAAAAACTTTTGCGGGGTGCTCCTGGCCGATGTAGGAGATAACCTAGGCTGTGGCACTGGAGTGCCAGGCAGCGAGGTAGGAGGCGCCGTTTGCATGTCCGATTGTGGCGCTGATGGAAACCTCTTTTTGTAATTTGATAACATGAGATGTAAATCAGAAATAAGGGAACTCCGGATACAGACCATATCCTCTGGTACATATGCCTGCTGTCGTTGAGGAGAATAATACTGCTGATAATATTCCTCTTCATCCTCTTGGCACTTAACATGGAGCTGGGAAGGTCTATGGGCTGCCCCAAACAACCCATCCTTATGAGAATCTTCTTCCAAAAGATGAGTTGGAATTAAAGGTGTGACCTTACTTGGAGATGTGGCTCTTGGAGTTATATATCCTCTCCCAGACAAGGACTGCGTTTTCTTTATCGTCGGCGGTGTTGACGACGGTGCCGTCGACGAGATCGTCAATTAAGTCGTGTCCGTTAACCCAACTGCACCAGTTCCCGTCGACGGTGCCACCACCGATAGCATAGTCGTAGGAATCCTCATCGTCGAGGAGCTGTCGTCGGAATCATCGTCGACGACGACATTTTGATCTTCAATGTCGATGGTCTAGATTTCGTTACCATCGACGTAGATGTCGTCGACGAACAGGAAGCCACCATTGAGAGACTGGTAACCGTCGTCGCCGTCAATGCAGCCGCTGTATAAGTTCTCGACGACGACGGTGTCGACGACAATGACTTTATAGACGGTGGAATCGTCAATGGTCTGTCGTCAGGAGCTGAGGAAGGCTTTCTGGACACATTTACAACCTTTGGAGGAAGCGTAGAAGGTTCTGAGGAAGGTTTAGGCACCTCCTTTGATGTTGAAGGTCGATGGTCTTTTTAAAAGTCTTAGAGGGTTGTTTTTAACCCTTTTCAGAACAAGGTGATCTTTGCCTCTTTTGTGATCTTTTAGAAGACCATGAAGACTCTTCACTGTCAGAGTCTGAGACAAGGTTCTTTCGTGATTTAAGGAGCCATATTAGCAATCTTCCCTCTCTATCCTTCAAAGTTTTTGAGGAAAAGGTACGACATACCTTACAGTCAGTAGCAGAATGCTCAAGATAGAGGCAATATATGCAGTCGCTATGAGGATCCTCTGAATGGAGCCTTTTCTTCCCACAAGTACTGCAGGCTATAACAAGACTTTTCCTTTCTCTGTCAGACATTATGCTGGTAAAGCAGGCTCCAGAAATTGTGAGTGTAAATCAGAAACACTCAATAACCAAGCAGAAATTCAGATATAGTGACTACATTTTCTTTCATACGAACAAACTGAGCAGAGCTCAGAGGAGATTCCCTAGCACGAAATGTGGTAGAAACTCTGAGGTACTGTCGCTTCTCTCAGGAGGGTTCTAGAGTTTGGGGCACTCTGATTGGCTGAGGCTCAAGTTTAGTCCTTTTGACATAGGGACTTGGATAGATTACTAAAATGTAGAGTTTTAATGTTATTACTATTATGTCTTTGGGGACATTGGGGGTCATTACAACATTGGCGGTAAATCTCGCTTACCGCCGTGCATAAGACTGCCAAAACACAGCTGAGGCATTCCGCCACAGCTATTACGACCCACAGCTTGGAATCCGCCAAAATTTAGACACCCACACAAGTCCACCACACCAAAGGTCAGTGATAAACTGGCAAGAACGAAACCTCCACCGTCACGCCAACAGGAATACGCCCACACTATCATGACCCACGAATCCACACAGCGGTCTTTCAACCGCGGTAAACCATTGGCGGTACACACCGCCGCGCTCAAAATACACACACTCTTACAAAACACTACCACATTGGACAATTCCAAATACACACACCTGATACACATACACACACCACTCCCACACACCTACACCACTATAAAACACCCGCCCACATCACCCACAAACCCTTACTACCTAAAATATTGACGAAGGCCAGAGAGACAGCACAGCAAAGACAACACCACCATACAGAGGCACACAACACCATCACACATACACATCCATGCACAAAACACCACACACCCCTAAACATCACCCCACACATCACAACACACACCACCTCACACATCACCCACACCACCCCATAGCACCGCAAAGACACCCCAGGTTTTCTGAGGAGGAGCTCAGGGTCATGGTGGAGGAAATCATCTGGGTAGAGCCACAGCTATTCGGATCACAGGTGCAGCAGACCACCATAGCTAGGAAGATGGAGCTATGGTGCAGAATCGTGGACAGGGTTAACGCAGTGGGACAGCACCCAAGAACACGGGATGACATCAGGAAGAGGTGGAACGACCTATGGGAGAAGGTGCGTTCCGTGGTATCCAGACACCACGTCGCGGTTCAGAGGACTGGAGGCGGACCCCCACCTCCTCCCCCACAACCAACAACATAGGAGGAGCAGGTCTTGGCTATACTGCATCCTGAGGGCCTCGCAGAAGTAGCAGGAGGAATGGACTCTGGTAAGTCAAATCTTAACTATTACATCACCCACCCTACCTGCATGCTAACACATACCCCCACCCTAACCCTCACCCCCATCACTCCAACTCCTCACATATGTCCCACTATCACAAACCACACATCCCAACACCAAGTCCTGCATGCAACACCAATGCATGGACACCCATCACCAATGCATGTCCACTGCACATACCCACACAGAGCCCTAAACAATTAGCACACAAGGTCCTACACAGGAATGCAAGCACTGGGGTACAGGGTCACCCACCCATTGCACACCATGGCACACACAGATGCAATAATCATGCCTTTACACCCCTGCAGGAACCCTACCCAACGTCACCAGACAAGAGGTTCCAGACATGTCCACTCCCCCCACAGAAGAGGCCCACAGTGATGACAGCAGCTCTGTCCAACTGGATCTAGATGACCAGCCCGGCCCATCTGGGACCTCAGGACAGTCGGTTCCCCTCACACTGGCACAAGCCACAACAGAGCCTCCCCCCTCTGGAAACACCAGCACAGCACCCACCCAGTGGGCCTATATCTCTGTCCCCAGGACACGTCAAGCAGCAGTGTGTCCACCACTACAGGGAACCCAGGCTAACCCACCACCCCAAGAACAGCAGGGACCTGGGGGCAGTGGTAGTGGGCACACGGTTCAGGGGACAGCGGCCCAGGATCACAGGGGAACTAGGAGGGCTGCTGTGCGACAGGGGGAGGACAGGCCCAGGGAACCCACTCTCCACGAGCCCCTCTCCAACATCATGGGAGCCTACCACCATTCCCAGGAGACGATGGCAACGGTACTGGCCAAGTTTCAGGAGACCCAGCGGCTGCAGGAGTAACAGTATTTGGGGTTCATGGAGGAACTCAAATCCATCAATACCACCCTGGGCACCATTGTAGGGGTGCTGAAGGAACTCGTGAACACCAGGAGGGACACTGTGGCACCACAAGGGGCCCCTGACACTAGCCTGGACGATGAACTGCCCACCACCGCCGCCGGCACTAGTGGACAGGAGGCACCGCCACAGGACCACAACACCAGCACCCCACCCCCTGCGGATGGAGAACCACCCCACAAGTGGTCCCTGAGACCCAGGACAACGACAGAGAACAATGCCAAGACCCCCGCGAAGAAATGAGACCATCCTGATTGTCATCCTTCTGTCCCACTTTGTCACCCTGACCATCCATCAACTGCTCCAGCTCCACTTCCTATGCCCCTTTGGACAATGCACCTGTGAGACAAATAGACTGGAATCTGCCATGGACATTCCTCCACCATCACCCCTGCCCATTTTACAACCCCCTCCACTATTTAGCACTTAAATAAACAGTCAGTCTGTGCTTTCACAAATGTGTATTTGCAATAACTGAGGAAAATTGCAATATATATAGTATTGTCACCATACCTATGTCACACAGTTCTAGTCCATGAGGAAACATAGCAGAGCTCACACAGTGGGACCCACATCTGTGAAATCGAAAGGGAAAGTGACAAATCAGGGTCCATACACTGGGTGAAAGTGACAGACAGATGAGAGGTAGAAGAAGTGTATCAGATGTAGGAGGCAGTGATGTCTTCTTAGCTGTGTCTCACTGGAAGTATTGATGAATCACGGTGTTTCTGTTGTCGATATCCTCTTCTTCTGCTTCCTCTTCTTCACTGTACACAGGCTCCACAGCTGCCACAACACCTCCTTCATGACCATCCTCCTGCAGAAAAGGCACCTGTCGTCGCAAAGGCAAGTCGTGCAGCATACAGCAGGCCACAATGATCTGGCACACCTTCTTTGGTGAGTAGAATAGGGAACCACCCATCATATGGAGGCACCTGAACCTGGCCTTCAGGAGGCCGAAGGTCCTCTCTATAACCCTCCTAGTTCGCCCATGTGCCTCATTGTAGCGTTCCTCTGCCCTTGTCCTGGCATTCCTCACTGGGGTCAGTAGCCCTGACAGGTTGGGGTAGCCAGAGTCACCTGCAAATGTTGAGGGACAACTGTAAGACACACACTAACCCTTAGGGACAACCCCAGACAACTATTCACTGTATAGGGTCCATGTCCTCACCTAATAGCCACACACGGTGCCTCTGGAGTTGCCCCATCACATAAGGGATGCTGCTATTCCTCAGAATGTAAGCGTCATGCACTGAGCCAGGAAATTTGGCATTCACATGGGAGATGTACTGGTTGGCCAAAGACACCATATGCACATTCATAGAATGGTAACTCTTCCGGTTTCTGTACACCTGTTCACTCCTGCGGGGGGGACCAAGGCCACATGTGTCCCATCAGTGGCACCTATGATGTTGGGGATATGTCCCAAAGCTTAGAAGTCACCTTTCACTGTAGGCAAATCCTCCACTTGAGGGAACACGATGTAGCTGCGCATGTGTTTCAGCAGGGCAGACAACACTCTGGACAACACGTTGGAGAACATAGGCTGGGACATCCCTGATGATATGGCCACTGTCATCTGAAAAGACCCACTTGCCAGGAAATGGAGTACTGACAGCACCTGCACTAGAGGGGGTATCCCTGTGGGATGGCGGATAGCTGACATTAGGTCCGGCTCCAACTGGGCACACAGTTCATGGATTGTGGCATGGTCCAGTCTGTAGGTGACAATTACATGTCGCTCTTCCATTGTCGACAGGTCCACCAGCGTTCTGTACACTGGAGGATGCCGCCATCTCCTCACCTGTCCCAGCGGACGAGCTCTATAGAGGAGAACAGCGAGCAGAGGGTCAGCCAACACTGAGGTACGAAAACACAACTTCATTGCACAAATTTTTCAATCCGCTATTGGCCTGTCTTAGTACGTATGCAAGGCCTAGATATGTGTGATGCAATAAAAAATTATGCCATGTGGCCCCCTGAAATGGCGGCTGCCTGACCTGTAAGGTAGGACAATGGGATATGAGGTAACTGCGCTGGTGTTGTACACCGTCATGGTAGGCGGTCGAAGACCGTGGCGCAATCCTCCATTGGTTAAAATTGGGGCCTATGGGTCCCAGGAGCCAATGACGATGTACGCCGGCGGTGATGGTACACACCTCCGTGGACGTGACCGCCATTTTCTATCTATTCACTCACTTGATACCTGATCTTCGACAGGAGAGGACCTACACTGCAAATGCTGCTGTGACCTCAGTCTGGAAGCAACAATGGCTCATGTGTCTGGGGAAAGGGCCCCTCCCTTCATCACGGAGGAGTTGAAGAAACTAGTGGATGGGGTCCTCCCCCAGTACACGCTACTCTACGGTCCTCCAGACAAACAGGTAAGTACACTGTGAGAATTCTGTATGGGCACTGCCTGTGTTGAGTGGTGTGGATGGAAGATAAGGGGGGGAGAATGAGGCGTGCATGAAACGACCGTGAGTGTATGTGCGTCATGGCAAGGGTAGGAAGGCGGGCCAATGACTGTGACGGTCCGTACGGTTATATCTTCTCCTTTTCCCCTGTACTATTCCTGTAGGTCAGCGCCCACCAGAAGAAGGAAATTTGGTGTGCCATCGCCAAGGAAGTCTGGACCATGGGGGTCCACCACAGACGGAGCACCCACTGCCGGAAAAGATGGGAGGACAGTTGCCACTGGAGCAAGAAGACGGCGGAGGCCCAGCTAGGGATGGCCTCCCAACGTGGGAGGGGTGCCCGTCACACCATGACCCCCCTGATGTTCCAGATCCTGGCGGTGGCGTACGTGGAGTTGGATGGGCGCTTGAGAGCATCACAGCAGCCACAAGGGGGTGAGTACACTCTCATTCAGCTGAATCAGCGCGCATTGGAGGTGTCTGGGTGGGGAGGTGGGCTGTGGGTACCCCTAGGCCAGGGCGAGTTTTGTAGGCAAGGTCCCTTCATAAGGCAGGCCATGTGGTACCCCACCCCACCAGTGTTAAGAGCCAACTACACCTAGTCAGGATCCTGTGACGTCCATGTGTGCAGCAATCGGGCATAGGCCTTGTACCCCATGGCTCTGTGATTAATGAGGGAACTCTAAGTGCATGGCGTAGTGCAGAGGGCTGCTGTGTCTGTAGTGTCCGCCAACGGTAGCGGTATTGCATGCACTGAACATGTCTTTCTTCTGTCTTCCCCGCCCCTTTATGTGGTCTCCCTGTTCTTGTGTGCAATAGCATCATCAGGCAGAGGAGCAGTGGCACCGGAGCAGGAGGGAGCTGCATCCCACATAGCCCCGGAGGGCGAGACAACGGACTCCGAATTCACCCGTGGGACGGAGGGCGAGGGGAGCTCCATGGCGGGGACAGGAGCTGAGACCAGCGACACTGACTCCTCCTCTGATGGGAGCTCCCTTGCGGTGGCGGGCCCCTCTGTGCCCCCCGCATCTACAGGAACAGCCGCCATCCCCCCTACCAGCACCGCCCTCCCAGCAGCCCCTCAGCGTGTGCCCCGTGGCCGCTCACCCAGGAGGGTGGACATCTCGTTCGCCCCAGGCACCTCAGCCCCTGCCCCTGTCAGCCCTGCTGCCCTCAGTGAGGAGGCCATTGACCTCCTCAGATCCCTCACTGTTGGGCAGTCTACCATTCTGAATGCCATCCAGAGTGTAGAGAGGCAGTTGCAACAGACGAATGCATACCTGGAGGGCATTCATTCTGGTCAGGCAGCCCAACAGCAAGCTTTTCAGACTCTGGCCTCAGCACTGATGGCAGCCATTGTCCCTGTGTCCAGCCTCCCCCCTCCAACTTCCTCCACCCAGGCTCAATCCCCTCTACCTCAGCCTATCACAAGCACACCATCAGACCAGCATGCACACACCTCAACACACAAGGGTAGCTCTGGCAAACATAAGCACCATACATCCCACAGGCACTCACACAAGCATCATACCCATGCACACATACCAACATCCACTGCCTCCACTGTATCCCCCTCCTCCTCGTCTCCCTCCTCCCTCCCTGTCACATCTCCACTCACACCTGCATGCACTACATCTTCAGCCACTACGTCCATCACCAGCACGCCCATCACCACACACCGCTCATGTGCACTCACCACCCCCACTACCATTCATACATCCCCTGTGTCCTCTCCCAGTGTGTCTGTGAGCCCACCTCCCAAAGTACACAAATGCAGTCACACACCCACCCAACAGCCATCCACCTCACGACAGCCTCCAGCCCATGCACATTCACACAAAGCCAGCAAACGTACACCTCCTACAACCACTACTTCTTCCTCCACTCCCAAACCCCCTCCATCTACCCGTCCCAGTGTGTCTAAAAAACTTTTCCTCTTAAATGTTGACCTCTTCCCTACACCTCCCCCACCCCTTCTGTCCCTTAGGGCCCGCCTTTCCAGGTCCCAGCCCAGCACCTCAGCCACCACATCACCAGGAACAGTGGTGCCAGCAGTAACCGGCTTCTGGAGTGCGCCAAGCAGCCTGGCAGCCAGTGTGCCACGGAGCCAGACCACGGATAGTCCTCCCCCTCAGAAACATAAGAAGTTGGCCACAGCCCGGAGGGAGAAGGGCAAAACACCTGCCACCAAGGGCTCTCCCAGGATTACACCTAGGAGTGGCAAGACAGCTGCTCCACCATCCAAGGTGGGGAAGGGGCAGAGAAAGAAAGGGAAGTCGCCGCCAACCTGCACGGCGGACAAGACCGCCACCAGCACCGCTTCCCAGGACACCGCCGCCACCAGCACCACTTCCCAGGACACCACCGCCAATAGCACCGCTCCCAAGGACACTGCCGCCACCAGTACCGATGCCAAGGACACCGCCGCCACCAGCACCGCTGCCAAGGACACAGTCACCACCAGCACGCTCACTGAGCCACCCACCAGCACTGTAGGCCCATGAGCGCCGCAAGCACCGCCACATCATGTGCCAGTGGCACCACCGCAGACATGGCTGCCACCCCCAGTGGTCAGTCGTACGAAGATGGTGGTCAGTTTCAGGGGCCTGGACAGCTTCCATGTAGGCCCACCGTCAGTGGAGAAAGGCATCCACTACCTCAGTCCTTGGCAGGATGAAGCACTCTGGGCACAAAGCCCCCTCCAGAACCAGTGGAGAAAGGCATCCACTACCTCTGTCCTTGGCAGGATGAAGCACTCTGGGCACAAAGCCCCCTCCAGAACCAGTGGAGAAAGGCATCCACTTGAGAGACTGTGGCTTTGCACTCCCCAGGATGCAGCAGTGGGCAACGCACCCACTGTAAAGACTTGTGAGACTGATGCTTTGCACTCCCCAGGATACATGAATGGGCATGGAACCCCCTCATAGATCTGGCGTCGTGCACTCATCCGGCTGAGGTGCCCCCCCTTCCCTTCCCCCTGAGGTGCCTGTTTTATTTCGATCTGATGCCCCTGCAGTGTTCTCTCCGTTTTGGTCGGGTATCTTGTGTGGGCCTCGCCCATGCATTTTGGGCCCAGTGGTCCACGGACTATGTATGTGCAGTACATGGACTTCAATTCTTGGTGTATATATTTGTTAATAGTGTATATATATTTTATGTGTACTGGATTTTTATTGATTACAATTGTTCAACTCATTTCCTTTTGTCCTTGCATTCTTCCGGGGGGGGAGGTTGGGAGGTGTAAATGTAATGTATCAACATGTACTTGTGTGTGTGTTGTAGTGGGTGAGAGTGGGGGTGGCGGTTTTGCGTGCTGCGTGTGTGTCACTCTCTTTTCCCTCCCCCCCTCCCCTGTGTCATAGGGGCAGTACTCACTGTGGTCTTCGCCGCCGGCGTTTGTGCTCCTGGTAGAGGAGCAGGAAGACAATGACAGGTAGAATATGGAGTTCCGGCTCCATGGCGTCCTGGTTCCTCGTGGGGTGTGTAGAGGTGAGCGTTTCCCCTTCCAAGTCCTGTTTCCACCGTGTTATTGTTTGCGGTGAATCCGCCCCAGAAAAGGTGGTGGATTGGCCTCTCATGATACTGTGGGCGGTACATTGTCTTCCGCCTGTCTGTTGGCGGTGACCGCCTTGCTGTTTGTTTGTACCGCCGTGGCGGTCGGAGTGTTAAAGTGGCTGTCTATGTTGCCGGTTTCCGCCACGTTCGTGATTCCATTTTTTTTTACCTCTGGCTTGTTGGCGGTTTTACCGCCGCTTTAATACCGACCACCAGGGTAGTAATGAGGGCCATTGTCTTTTCTAAGGTACCGGGGACTCCCATCTCGACAACGGGGAATGATTCAAGTATGTGAATCTATGAAAGTTCTAATACTGGAGTAACCACAATATTCATTTCGCAGGTAAGTACATTAAATGAAAGGTACTGTGCGTAGTAATACTTAGAACTTTGAATGGAATCAACAATATACACAGTTTTCCTTTAAAATGGCAAAAAGCTATTTTAAAAGTGAACACCGCAATTTTCAACAGTTCCTGGGGGAGGTAAGTAAAGTACAGTTTTTGAGGTAAGTAACAAACTTACGAGTTCAGTCTCCGGGGTATAGGTAGCCCACCATTGGGGTTCAATATAACCCCAAACACCCAGCAACACAGGGCCGGTTAGGTGCAGAGGTAA
Organism: Pleurodeles waltl; assembly: GCF_031143425.1. NCBI lineage: Eukaryota > Metazoa > Chordata > Amphibia > Caudata > Salamandridae > Pleurodeles > Pleurodeles waltl. The sequence continues at coordinate 75,482,253 of NC_090451.1, read as the reverse complement.
AAAAGGAGCCAAAATAACGTGGGCCCCTATGGAGACGAGGGTACTCCGGTTCCCGTCTGCTTGCAGGTAGGTACCCACATTGTTGCAAGGCAGACCAGGGGGGTTTAGAGGAGCACTGGGGGGGAGGCACCAAACACACACTCTCAGTGGCACGGGGGCCGGGTGCAGAGTGCAAACAGGGCGTCGGGTTCCCAGTGGAACTCAGTGGGTGGACCCCGGCGGTCACTTAGTCCCTGCAGGCAATGCACAAGGGGGCTTCTCGGGCAAGCCACCGACTGGACATGGAGGAGGGCCGCTTGCTGATCACTGCTGCACCGGTGGTCGGTTTCTCTCGAGCCTGGTGGCTGCGGGTGCAGTGCTTCTCCAGGCGTCGGATATCTTTGTCCCGGGCAGTCAGGGGGGCCCTCGGGATTCCCTTTCCAGGCATCGTTGTGGAGCGGAGGAGAGGTCAGCCCAGGGTGGACACTTGGTCGGAATCACCTGGGGATCCTCTCTGAATAGTTGGGCCACCTGGACACGGACCGTGGGCATCGGGTGCAGAGTGGTTTTGGACTCACGCTTCTGGAGTGAGGTGGGAGTCCCTTGGAAGTAGTTTCCTCTTTTTCTTCTTGGACAGGTTCGCTGTCCACGGGAGTTTCTTGCCCTCGGTGATGCAGGCAGTCCCCTGGAGGCTGTTCAGGGGTTGCTGGTCTTGTTGAACGTGTCGCTTTTCTTGTGCAGAGTCTTTGAAGAAGGAGACGGGCCGATAGGGCTGGGGCCGAGTCAGTTGGCGTCTCCTTTTCCTCTCTGTGGGGTTTTCAGCTCAGCAGTACTTCTTTTCTTGAGGTCGTCAGAAATCTGATTAGCTTGGTTCAGGAGCCCTTAAATACAAGATTTAGGGGTGTTTTTAGGGGTCACAGAGCAGTAGCCAATGGCTACTGTCCCTAAGGGTGGCTACACCCTTCCTGTGCCCACTCCCTTTGGGGAGGGGGGCACATTCCTAACTCTATTGGTCCCTGTCCTTGAAACCAAGATGGAGATTCCTGCAAGGAGGGGGTCACTTCAGCTCTGGACACATTAGGGGTGGTCCTGGCTAAGGTGGTGACTCCTCGTTGTTTTTCCTAATTATCCCTCTGGATTTGCTGCCAAAAGTTGGGCTTTGTCCAGGGGCTGGGCATCTCCACTAGTCTTCGATACTCACCGCTAGGTGTTACAGTTCCTGCAGGGGGGAGGTGTGAAGCACCTCCACCCAGTGCAGGCTTTGTTTCTGGCCCCAGAGGGCACAAAGGCTCTCACCCCATGGGGTCAGAAACTTGTCTCTCAGTGGCAGGCTGGCACAGACCAGTCAGTCCTGCACTGAAGGATTGGGTAAAATACAGGGAGCATCTCTAAGATGCCCTCTGTGTGAATTTTTTATTAAATCCCACACTTGCATCAGTGGGGGTTTATTGTGCTGAGAAGTTTGATACCAAACTTCCCAGTACTCAGTGCAGCCATTATGGAACTGTGGAGTTCGTTTTGACAAACTCCAAAACCATATACTTAATATGGCCACACTGCACTTACAATGTCTACGAATGGACTTAGGCGGTCATTATGAACATGGCAGTTCGGCCCGCCATGCCGGCAGGGGCGGCTGAAGGTGCCAGCCGGCATGGCGGGCCAAACCGCCACCTTAAAAAATGGATGAGGGCCGCCAGATGCAGCCGTCACCCACCGCCAGGCAGCCTGGCGGCGGGATGAAACACCATCCGCCAGGGTAGCTGTGCCACCCTGCGGATAATGTTTCAAATGCCGCCAGCCTTTTCCTGGTGGGATAGCCCACCAGGAAAAGGCTGGCAGAGGGGGTGCCCCGGGGCACCCCTGGGGGCCCCCGTCGCGCATGTCACTGCCCGATTTACGGACAGTGACATGCGTGACGGGTGCTGCTGCACCCGCCGCACACCAACATTGGCGGCGGCTCCTCATGGAGCCAGCCTCAATGTTGCGCCGTGTTCCCCGACAGGCCGGCGGGCGGAGACACTGTCTCCGCCCGCCGGCCTGGTGGGGTAAACATTATACGGCCTGCGGGTTTTCCAGGAGGCTGGTGGTCGATGGAAAGACCGCCAGCCTGAACACAGCGGGAAATCCTGCCGTGTTCAAAATGACCGCCTTAGACACTGAAGGGGCATATTGCTCATGCAGCTATGCCCTCACCTGTGGTATAGCGCACCCTGCCTTAGGGCTGTAAGGCCTGCTAGAGGGGTGACTTACCTATGCCACAGGCAGTATTTTGTGGGCATGGCACCCTGAGAGGGATGCAATGTCGACTTTATCTTTTTCTCCCCTCCACCAACACAAGCTGCAATGGCAGTGTGCATGTGTTTAGTGAGAGGTCTCTTATGGTGGCACAACACATGCTGCAGCCGTTAGGGACCCTCCCTGGCCACAGGGCCCTTAGTACCACTGGTACCTTTTACAAGGCGCCCATTTGTGTGCCAGAGGTATGCCAATTGTGGAAACAATGGTACAGTTTTAGGGAAAGAACACTGGTGCTGGGGCCTCGTTATCAGGATCTCAGCACACTCTCAGTTAAGTCTGCATTAATATCGGGCAAGACACATCACACTTCCCCCCTGCAAGAACTGTAACACTTGGTGGTGAGCCTCCAAGGCTCAGGCATCCTGCTATAGTGCCTCAAAGCACTCCAGCTAGTAGAGATACCTGCCTGTCGGAAAGTACCATCTTGCCTGGCATGTTACCCCCATTTTTTTTACTTGGGTGTCAATGGTTTTTGCCTGTCTCACTGGGATCCTGCTAGCCAGGATCCCAGTGCTCATAGATGTGGCCTGAATGTGTTCCCTGTGTGGTGCCTAACTGTGTCACTGAGCCTCTGCTAATCAGAACCTCAGTGATTATGCTCTCTCTGCCTTTAAAAGTGTCACTGCAGGCTAGTGACCATTTTTACCAATTCTGATTGGCACATTGGAACACCCTTATAATGCCCTAGAATATGGTACCAAGGTACCCAGGGTATTGGGGCTCCAGGAGATCCCTGTGGGCTGCAGCATTTCTTTTGCCACCCATAAGGATCTCAGACAATTCTTACACAGGACTGCCACTGCAGCCTAAGTGAAATAACGTCCACGTTATTTCACAGCCATTTGACACTGCAATTAAGTAACTTATAAGTCACCTATATGTCTAACCCTCACTTAGTGAAGGTTAGGTGCAAAGTTACTAAGTGTGAGGGCACCCTGGCACTAGCCAAGGTGCCCCCACATAGTTCAGGGCAATTTCCCCGGAATTTGTGAGTGCGAGAACACCATTACACACGTGCACTACATATAGGTCAATACCAATATGTAGCTTGGCAATCGTAACTCTGAATATGGCCATGTAACATGTCTTAGATCATGGAATTGTCCCCCCATGCCAAATCTGTTCCAGCATGGACCCTGGGTACTGCCAAACCAGCCCTCTGGGGTTTTTCACTGCAGCTACCGCTGCTGCCAACCCTCAGACCGGCTTCTGCCCTCCTGGGGTCTGAGCAGCCCAGTCCCAGGAAGGCAGAACAAAGAATTTCCTCTGAGAGAGGGTGGTACACCCTCTCCCTTTGGAAATAGGTGTTAAGGGCTGGGGAAGAGTAGCCTCCCCCAGCCTCTGTAAATGCTTTGAAGGGCACAGATGGTGCCCTCCTTCCGTAAGCCAGTCTACACCAGTTCGGGGATCCCCAGCCCCTGCTCTGGCGTGAAACTGGACAAAGGAAAGGGGAGTGACCACTCCCCTGTCCATCACTACCCCAGGGTTGGTGCCCAGAGCTCCTCCAGTGTGTCCCAGACCTCTGCCATCTTGAATGCAGAGGTGTGAAGGCACAATGGAGGCCTCTGAGTGGCCAGTGTCAGCAGGTGACGTCAGAGACCCCTCCTGATAGGTACTTACCTGACTAAGTGGCCAATCCTCCTCTGAAGGCTATTTAGGGTCTCTCCTGTTGGCTTCTCTTCAGATAGCGAATGCAAGAGCTCACCAGAGTTCCTCTGCATCTCCATCTTCAACTTCTGCCAAGGATCAAACGCTGACTGCTCCAGGATGCCTGCAAAACTGCAACAAAGTAGCAAGAAGACTACCAGCGACATTGTAGCGCCTAATCCTGCCAGCTTTCTCGACTGTTTCCTGGTGGTGCATGCTCGGGGGCTGTCTGCCTTCATCCTACACTGGAAGACAAGAAGAAATCTCCTGTGGGTCGACGGAATCTTCCCCCTGCTAACCCAGGCACCAAACTTCTGCTTCACCGGTCCTCTGGGTCCTCTCTCATCGTGACGAGCGTGGTCCCTGGAACACAGGAGCTGGATCCAAGTGACCATGACAGTCCAGTGGTCCTTCTGTCCAAATTTGGTGGAGGTAATTCCTTGCCACCCCACGCCAGACAGTAATCCTGTGTACTGCATGAACTGCAGCTGCTAGGGCTTCTGTGCATTTTTGCAAGGAATCCTTTGTGCACAGCACAGCCCAGGTCCCCAGCACTCTGTCCTGCATTGCTCAACACTCTGAGTTGACCACCGTCAACCTCAACCTCAACCGTCAACTTCGTGGGACCCTCCTTTGTAGTGTTGAGACAACCGCCATGCTCAGTTTTCTTGAACCTGTGTTCAAGTATCTCTGCGGTTGCTGCTTGCTTCTGCGTGGGCTCTCTGTGTTGCTGAGCACCCCCTCTGTCTCCTCCTCCGAGGGGCAACCCCCTTGTCCTTCCTGGGCCCAGGCTGCACCCATTTTCTTCAACAGTGACCTTTGCAGCTAGCAAGACTTGTTTGTGGTCTTTCTGCATGGAAACAACTCTGCATCCTCCAGCACACCGTGAGGCATCTTTTGTGCAAAAGAGAAGTTCCTGGCATCTTCCGTTGTTGCAGAATCTTCAGCTTCTTCCACCCGGAGGCAGCCATTTTGCACCTTCATCTGGGGTTTAGTGGGCTTCTGCCCCCCCTGGACACTTTTGTGACTCTTGGACTTGGTCCCCTTCCTTTGCAGGTCCTCAGGTCCAGGAATCCGTCTTCAGTGCTTTGCAGTCAGGTGTGGTCTTTATTACTTTAGTGTGTTTCTGGGGAAGTAGGGTAACTTTACTCCTACTTTTAAGGTTCTTGGAGTGGGGTATCTTGGACACCCTTAGTGTTTGATTACAATCCCAGCGACCCTCTACACACTACACTAGGCCTGGGGTCCCTAAGTGGTTTGCATTCCACTTTCTTAGTATATGGTTTGTATTGCCCCTAGGCCTATTGCATCCTATTGTATTCTACAGTGTTTGCACTACTTTTCTAACTGTTTACTGACCTGATTTTGGTTTGTGTGTATATTTTGTGTATTTTACTTACCTCCTAAGGGAGTATATCTTCTGAGATATTTTAAGCACATTGTCACTAAAATAAAGTACCTTTATTTTTACTAACTCTGAGTATTTTGATTCTTATGATATATTGCTATATGATATAAGTGATATAGTAGGAGCTTTGCATGTCTCCTAGTTCAGCCTACGCTGCTCTGCTACAACTACCTCTATCAGCCTAAGCTGCTAGAACAATATTAATCTACTAATAAGGGATAACTGGACCTGGCACAAGGTGGAAGTACCATCAGGTACCCACTATAAGCCAGGCCAGCCTCCTACATTGGTGGTGCAGCGGTGGGATAAGTACTTGTAACTGCTTTACCACTTTGTCATTGGTGCTTTTCATAAGAAAAACATATTCCAAATACTTAAAAATATACAGAGTTAACCTAAACAGTTTAACTTTCTTTCTAAAAACTTTCTACAAAGTTTCTAAAGTTTTTAAAAGTTTTGAAAAGTTTTTCTCTTTTCTTTAAAAGTCTCTAAAAACAATTTTCTCTCTGTCCTAAACCCTTTCTAACAACTATGTATGCAGTAGAACTTACTCCCACAGTTGTCCAGGCAACCTATGGTAGATAAAACTTTAAAAGTTTGAGGGGTCTCCGTATAGAAAGAGGTTTAAGCATTGGTAGTAACCCTACCAAAGAACTCCTCCTTAGCCTTCTCCTAGAAACTGACCAGAACCAGTCTGGCCCATTCCAGGATCAGGAGGTAGAGAAGGGGGGCACCCAGCAAGAATCACGGGAGGGCCCTGTGGACTCTGGGGAGGGTTTGCCAAAGACCTGCCAGCTAACAGGCTACCTAGTGACACTGGTAGTGGTAGGGGGTCACACACTAGTAGGGCATCTTTCACTCCAAAAGGCCAGGTAACTAGAGTCCAGCCAGTTAGAGACAGGTCCACTTCTGCCAATTCCCACATTTCCTCTGTGTCTCAGAATTCCCTAGCCTCCCACCCTGAGGATAACACCCTAGAGAGTGAGCTCAGAAAGCTGAGGTTGGAAGAGGCCAGACTGAAGCTGAGGCCTTAGACAGGGAACTCTAGATGTAGAGAGGGAAAGGCAGAGGTTGAGGTTAGTTCCCCATGGTGGCAGCAGCAGTGTCCTTGATAGTAATCCTGTAAGAGAACAAGATTCTAGGAACCTTCATAAGATAGTCCCCCCTTACAAGGAGGAGGATGACATTAACAAGTGGTTTGCTGCACTTGAGAGGGCCTCTATGGTACAGTTGGTCCCTCAAAGGCAGTGGGCTGCTATCTTGTGGCTATCTTTCACTGGTAAGGGTAGGGATAGGCTCCTTACTGTCAGAGAAAGTGATGCTAATAATTACAAAGTTTTGAAGGATGCACTCTTAGATGGATTTGGCTTAACCACTGAACAATACAGGATACAGTTCAGAGATACCAGAAAGAGTCCTCTCAAGACTGGACAGACTTTGTACACTGTTCAGTGAAGGCCTTAGAGGGATGGTTACATGGCAGTAAGGTGACCATGAAAGCCTGTATAATCTAATCCAGAGAGAGCATATTTTGAATAATTGTGTATCTGACTTGTTGGATCAGTACTTGGTAGGCTCAGATCTGGCCTCACCCCAAGAATTGGGAAAGAAGGCAGACAAATGGGTCAGAACAAGAGTGAACAGAAAAGTTCATACAGGTGGTGACAAGGATCGCAAGAAGAAGGATGGTACGTCTTCTGACAAGGGTGGGGACAAAGATAAAAAAAACATTCAGAGTCTTCATCAGGCCCACAAAAATCCTCTGGAGGTGGGTCCAAATCCTCTTCCAACAATCAAAATAAACCACGGTGTTATTTATGTAAAAGGAAAGGCCATTGGGCAAGTGATTCCACCTGCCCAAAGAAAAACACCAAGGCTCCCACTACAACTGCATCTTCTAGTGCCCCTAGTAATGGCAGTGGTGGTGGGACGTCTACTACAAATAGCCAATCAAAAGGTGTAGCTGGGCTCACCATTGGTAGTGTAGTTGGGGTTGATCTTGTTAGGGAGACCACAGAGGCTGTTTTAGTCTCTGATGGTGGTATTGACTTTGCCACCTTGGTTGCTTGTCCCCTTAATATGGATAAGTACTAGCAACGTCCCCTAATAAATGGTGTTGAGGTTGAGGCCTACAGGGATACAGGAGCCAGTGTCACTATGGTGATTGAGAAACTGGTTCACCCTGATCAATACCTACTTGGTCAGCAGTACCAAGTGACTGATGCTTATAACTACACTCTCAGCCATCTCAACTGGGGGGGGGGGGTGTTGCTGGTCCAAAGAAAGTTGTGGTAGCCACTGATTTACCTGTAGACTGCTTACTAGGCAATGATTTGGAGACATCGGCTTTGACTGAAGTGGAGATGGAGGCTCATGCAGCAATGCTAGGCATTCCAGGGCATATCTTTGCTTTGACAAGGGCTCAGGCCCAGAAGTGAAGAGGACAGGGAAGCTTGTATCCTGGAACAATGGACCAAGTGCTCCCAAAAGCTAGGGGTAGAAAGGGTAAACCCTTGCCCACTATCCCTCCCTCTCCAGAAGATTGCCCTTTTGAGGAATCCTCTCCCTGTGCAGAACCTACACCAGATGAGTTGGCAGCAGACACTTCTGAGCTTTTGGGTGCAGGGGGCCTGCTAGGGAAGCGCTGAGTGCGGCACAGCAGACCTGTCCCACACTAGAGGGTTTAAGACAGCAAGCTGTCAAACAGCAGAATGGGGATATCACTGATAGCCATAAGGTCTATTGGGAAGACAACCTCCTTTATACTGAGTCAAGGGACCCTAAAACGGGAGCTGCCAGGAGATTGGTTATCCCTTTGCAGTATAGGGAGTTTCTTCTGACCTTGGCACATGACATTCCTTTGGCTGGGCATTTGGGCCAGAGCAAAACTTGGGACAGGCTTGTTCCATTGTTTCACTGGCCTCACATGTCAGAGGACACTAAGGAGTTTTGTCGCTCCTGTGTGACCTGCCAAGCCGGTGGCAAGACTGGTGGCACACGTAAGGCCTCCTTAATTGCACTTCCTGTGGTTGGGGTGCCCCTTGAAAGGGTAGGGGTTGACATAATTGCCCCCCTTGATCCTCCAACTGCTTCAGGCAATAGATTTATCCTTGTGGTAGAGGGACCATGCCACTAGGTATCCTGAAGCAATTCCCTTAAGGACCACTACAGCTCCTGCAGTGGAAAAAGCTCCTGGGAATCTTTTCCAGAGTGGGCCTCCCTAAGGAAGTGGTGTCAGACAGGGGTAGTAACTTTTCATGTCTGCATACCTCAAAGCTATGTGGAAGGAGTGTGGTGTAACTTACAAGTTCACTACTCCTTATCATCCACAGACAAATGGTCTGGTTGAGAGGTTTATTAAAATTCTCAAACGTATGATTATGGGACTCCCTGAAAAACTCAGAAGGAGATGGGATGTCCTGTTGCCATGCCACCTTTTTGCTTACAGGGAGGTACTCCAAAAAGGAGTGGGTTTTAGCCCCTTTTAACTCCTCTTTGGGCACCCTGTAAGAGGTCCCCTTGCACTTGTGAAGGAGGGTTGGGAACAACCTTTAAAAGCTCCAGAGCAAGACATTGTGGACTATGTACTTGGCCTAAGATCCAGAATGGCTGAGTACATGAAAAAGGCCAGTAAAAACCTTCAGGTCAGCCATGAACTCCAAAAGCAACGGCATAACCAGAAGGCTGTCCTGACCCAGTACCACCCAGGACAGAAGGTGTGGGTATTGGAGCCTGTGGCCCCAAGAGCACTCAAGGACAAATGGACCCCATCTCATTGTTGAAAAGAAGGGTGAGTTTACCTATTTGGTAGACCTGGGCACTGCCAGGAGTCCCCTTAGGATGCTCCATGTTAATCGCCTAAAACCCTACTATGACAGGGCTGACTTAACCCTGCTCATGGCAACTGATAAGGGGCAGGAAGAAGAGAGTGACCCTCTCCCTGACCTCTTCTCTACCACTTAAGCTGATGGCTTAGTGGAGGGAGTGGTGTTTGCAGATTGCCTTACTGCTGAGCAGAAGGACAACTGTATAAATCTCCTAGGCCAATTCTCTGACCTCATCTCACTGATACCAGGTACCACTACTTGGTGTGAGCACACAATCAACACTGGAGACAGTTTACTTGTCAAAAGTAAGATTTATAGGCAGCCTGACCATGTCAGAGACTGCATAAAACAAGAGGTACAGAAAATGCTGGACTTAGGAGTAATTGAGCCTTCAAAAAGCCCATGGGCTAGCCCAGTGGTGCTTGTCCCAAAACCTCACAGTAAAGATGGTAAAAGAGAAATGAGGTTTTGTGTTGACTACAGAGTTCTCAATCAAGTAACCAAAACTGATGCTCACTCACCCTATACCCAGGGCAGATGAGCTAATAGATACACTGGCTTCTGCCAAGTATCTAAGCACTTTTGACTTAACTGCATAGTATTGGCAGATTAAGTTGGCAGAAGATGCTAAACCCATAACAGCATCTTCAACCATTGGAGGGCACTATCAGTTCACTGTTATGCCTTTTGGTTTGAAGAATGCACCTGCCACTTTTCAGAGGTTGGTGAACACAGTCCTGCAAGGTTTGGAAGCTTATAGTGCAGCATATCTAGATGATATAGCTGTCTTTAGCTCCACCTGGGATGATCACCTGGTCCACCTATGGAAAGTTTTGGAGGCCCTGCAAAAGGCAGGCCTCACTATCAAGACTTCAAAGTGCCAGATAGGGCAGGGGAAAGTGGTTTATCTGGCCCACCTGGTCGGTGGGGAATAGATTGCACCACTGCAGGGGAAGATCCAGACCATTATGGAATGGGCTCCCCCTACAACTCAAACTCAGTTGAGAGCCTTCTTAGGCCTCACAGGGTACTATAGGAGGTTCATTAAGAACTATGGCACCATTGTTGCCCCTCTTAATCCAAAAAGATGCCTAAAAAGGTATTATGGACAGCTAGCTGTCAAAAGGTTTTTGATGAGCTTAAACAGGCCATGTGCTCTGCACCTGTCCTAAAAAGCCCTTGTTACTCCAAGAAATTCATAGCCAGACTGATGCTTCTAAATTAGGGGTAGGGACAGTTCTATGAGAACTTAACACTGAGGGCCAGGATCAACCTGTTGCTTTTATCAGCAGGAGGTTGACCCCTAGAGAAAGGTGTTGGTCTGCCATAGAGAGGGAGGCCTTTGCTGTGGTCTGGGCCCTGAAAAGTTGACACCATACCTGTTTGGTACTCACTTTATTGTTCAGACAGACCACAAACCTTTATTATGGCTTAAACAAATAAAAAAGGTGAAACCCCTAAATTGTTGAGGTGGTCTACATCTCCCTTCAGAGAATGGACTATACAGTGGAACATAGACCTGGGAGTACCCACTCCAATGCAGATGGACTCTTCAGATATTTCCACTTAGACAATGAAGACTCATCTGGAAAGGGCACAGATGGTGCCCTCCTTGTATAAGCCAGTCTACACCGGTTCAGGGAACCCCCAGTCCCTGCTCTGGCGCAAAACTGGACAAAGTAAAGGGGAGTGACCACTCCCCTGTCCATCACCCCCACAGGGGTGGTGCCCAGAGCTCTTCCAGTGTGTCCCAGACCTCTGCCATCTTGGATCCAGAGGTGTGAGGGCACTCTGGAGGCCTCTGAGTGGCCAGTGCCAACAGGTGACATCAGAGACCCCTCCTGATAGGTGCTTACCTGACTAGGTGGCCAATCCTCCTTTGAGGGCTATTTAGGGTCTCTCCAGTGGGTTTTCCTCAGATAACGACTTACTAGAACTCACCAGAGTTCCTCTGCACCTCTCTCTTCGACTTCTGCCAAGGATCGACTGCTGACTGCTCCAGGACGCCTGCAAAACTGCAACAAAGTAGCAAGAAGACTACCAGTGACATTGTAGCACCTAATCCTGCTGGCTTTCTCGACTGTTTCCTGGTGGTGCATGCTTTGGGGGCTGCCTGCCTTCATCCTACACTGGAAGCCACGAAGAAATCTCCTGTGGGTTGACGGAATCTTCCCCCTGCTCCAGCAGGCACCAAACTTCAGCGTCACCGATACTCTGGGACCCCTCTCATCCTGACGAGTGTGGCCCCTGGAACCCAGACTGTCCAGTGGTCCAACTGTCCAAATTTGAAGGAGGTAAGTCCTTGCCTCCCCTCTCCAGACAGTAATCCTGTGCACCACGTGAACTGCAGCTGCTAGGGCTTCTGTCGTTCTTTCCAAGGAATCCTTTGTGCACAACCAAGCCTAGGTCCCCAGCACTCCGTCCTGCATTGCTCAACTCCCTGAGTTGACCTCCGGCTTTGTGGGACCCTCTTTTGTAGTGTTGAGATGACCGCCATGCTCAGTTTTCTTGAACCCGTGTTCAAGGACTTCTGCAGGTGCTACCTTCTTGTGTATGGGCTCTCTACGTTGCTGAGGGCCCCCTCTGTCTTCTCTCCTGATTGGCGACATCCTGGTCCTTCCTGGGCCCGGGCATCAAACTTTTTCTTCAACCGCGACTCTTGCAGCTAGCAAGGCTTGTTTGTGGTCTTTTGCCAAAGAAACAACTCTGCATCCTCCAGCACTCCGTGGGACATCTTCTGCACAGAGGAGAAGTTCCTAACACCTTTCGTTGTTGCAGAATCTCCAGTCTCTACGAAGGCAGACATTTTGCACCTTCATTCGGGGTTTAGTGGGCTCCTGCCCCCCCGGACACTTTCACGACTCTTGGACCTGGTCACCTTCCTTTGCATGTCCTCAGGTCCAGGAATCTGTCTTTAGTTGTAGTCTGTTGTGGTCTTTGCAAAATCCTCTATCATGAGTTTAGTATGTTTCTGGGGAAATAGTAGTACTTTACTCTTACTTTCCAGGGTCTTGGGGTGGGGTATCTTGGACACCCTTAGTGTTTTCTTACACTCCCAGCGACACTCTACACACTACACTAGCCTAGAGAGCCATTTGTGGTTCGCATTCCACTTTCATAGTATATGGTTTGTGTTGCCCCTAGTCCTATTGCATCCTATTGTATTCTACAGTATTTGCACTATTTTTCTAACAGTTTCTAACATCACCCTTCCCCTGGGGAGACTTAGTAACCCCTTTCTTTAGGTAACCCCCTGTGGAAGACTTGGCCACCCTAGTCTTGACCCAATGGTCTGCCTTCTTTCTCAATTCTTGGGGAGAAAGAGGACTAGGTCTACAAGATATTAATGCAACTTTTCATTAAAGCAGTTACTTGATATGTGTTCGTTCATAAACAGGTTACAGAGCCCATCATAGTCAAGCACTTCACTTCCAGTTAGCCAACTATGTAGTGTTTTCACTGAGTAGTATATGAAATCAACCCAGAAAAGGCTTGAGGTTTTTCTGAGCCCCTCCGAATCTAATTCTATACTCCTCAGTGGTGAATCCAAAACCCTCAATCAGGGGTCCAGTGAATGTGAGGAGTATATCCCTACACTTACCAGTGAACAGTTTTCAAAGGAGAGCTCCACAGTGAGACACAAACCTCATACTTGGGGACAATCCCTTTGGGGATTTTAGGGTCACAAGATTGCTCTCTTTTCCTAGGTGTTAGGTTGCTGCCACCATTAATGGGTATTAGGCCTACTTCTGCTCTCTCCCTCTCTATAGCCAGAAGCTTTCTCTACAAAGCTAGCCTTTTGGACATCCTTGCCAAAAGGAGGTCCTTTTCACTAAGGCTGCCCTCAGTTTTCCCAGAGGAAAAGGACTCCCCTGTAAGAAAACCAGATCCTGTGAGCACTATCCTTGGACTGAGGGGTACTGGGGCCCTGTCCTCCCTACAGGAGCGGATAACAGCAAGTAGAAGCGGCGGGGTGCCAGGTGGGGGGGATTAAAATAAAATTTAAACTAACTTTCAAAATCAAAAATTAAAATTAAAACACTTACCTTAAGTGCCATGCGCCGCTCCGCTCCTGCTTCTCCTCGCTGCAGGCACAGGGTCCCAACCTGCCCTGTGCAGGCTCTCTCCAACCCAGCAACTCTGTTGCTAAACTGGAGAGAGCTTACAGCGCATGTGTGTTTATCCCGAGACAGAGGGCCAAACACACATGCGCTCTGAAGGGAGTGCTCTGTGCACTCCCCTCAAGTGCTCATCACCCCGTGGCCCTGCCCTTTTACCAAACAACGATAATAAACACCGTTTATTATCGTTGTTTGGTAAAGGTTTTGCAGCTGTCACTGCTGGCGGATGGGGGGGCGACCCTCCTCCACCCTCATGGAGGAGCCGCCCCTGCCTCCCTAGTTAGGTTAGGAAGGAGGAGGTCAACATCCTGATCCCTAACATCTTGCCTATCTGAGAGGATATCATCCTCCTCAGAAGGGTTTTCCTTGCAAACTCTGCCAAAAGCTCCTGGAGCTGGATCTTGGTATGTTAGAACCTGTTTTAATATTTTTGAGACCACAGAGAGACCTTAACTCTCTCATCTTGAGATGGTTGCAAGGAATCAGGTCAAGTTTCAAAACCATGTCCTCTGAGCTGCTCATTATGTTACTAAGGTTTGGGATTTCTTTTAGGAACTAAAACTTGTTCTACTTACTTACCCCTAACTATAATAACTTTTAAAACTTTTTAAGAAATGCTAAAGGGAACTTAACCAAAGCCCTAGCAGGACTTTTAAAAATTTGCAAAAATTGTCAATTCAAAAATCAATTGAATCTAAAGGCAATTCTGGAACTTATTTGTGTGATCAGATGTTGGCAGAGGAGTCCAGCAAATGCAAAGTTGTAGATCCCACGATGATCCACCAATGTAGTAAGCTGGCTCTGTATATACTATACCAAAGTAAGGTATAGTGTGCACAGAGTCCAGTGGATCCCCAGAGGCTTTACAAAGGCTAAATTGTATAATACTAATGCTCTCTTTTGTGGTAGTGTGGTCGAGCAGTTAGGCTTATCAGAGGGCAGTGCTAACCATTTGTTGTACACACACAGTTAAGAAATCAGACACACACTCAATGACTAGCTCCAGGACAATGTTTTTATGTATCAAAAATATAGTTTCAAGAATGTATCACTTTCAAGTATAAAATGCACCTTGTTTAGAATTCACAGATAAAACAGTTTAAAGGTAAGTAATACTTTTCAGTTTCAAAGGTGGACACAGTGCAATTTCTTATAGAAAGCAATGCAACCCTAGGGGAGCAAAAGTAACAATACAGTTCTAGGTAAGTACTTGACTTACGATCCCAGGCTTTGGGGGTTAAGGTGTCCTCAGGGGAAGGTTTAGGTAGACACCAAGAGTGCACCACCAGCAAAATGGGGATGGCTGGGTGCAGAGGTCAAAGTTGTTGTCGGGCGTCCATTGGAATCCTATGGAGACAGGGGAGCTGAGAAAGAAACTGCTTTCAGGTAAGTACCTGCAACTTCTGGGCGCAGACCTGGGAGGTTTAAATCAGCACCTGGGGGACACAGGTCAGCACCAAACACACACCCTCAGCAGCTCTGGGGCAGCTGGGTACAAACACTGCGTCAGGCACACAATGCTTTTCAATGAGGGAACATCGGGGGTCAAAAAGATGCTGCAGGCATCGTCCAGGGAGTCGAGTGAAACAAAAACAACTGCTGGACAGGTAAGTAGAGAGACCACTTGATGTTGTTGGACCATTGGTTGGATTCCCCAAGAGCAGGGGGCTGCGGGTGCAGGGGTACCTTTAGGCGTTGGGAAATCTTCACCGGAGCCGGTCACGGTCAGGGGGATCCTCTGGATTTAGGCTTCAGGCATCATCATATTGGTCATGACGGGTCAACCCAGGGTGGACTCGAGGTTGGAATCGCCTGGGAACCTTCTATGGACTGGTGAGCCACCTGGACACAGGCTGTGAGCGCCCGGTACAGAATGGGCAGGACTCGCAGATCTGGAGGTTCTGGAGTCCTTTTTGAGGTTTCTTTGTGGACAAGGCTGCTGTCCTTGGGAGATATTGGTCTTTGGGTAGGCAGACAGTCCTCTGAGGGTTTGAAGACATCGCTGGTCCTGCAGGACGAGTCGTCTTCTTGTAGCAGGATTCTTGACGCTGCAGAAAGGCCGGTAGGTCTGGAGTCAAGTCAGTTGTAGTCTGGAGTCTTCTCTGCTGGTGTGGCTCTTCAGTCCTTCTTCTTGTTAGGACACCAGGAATCTGAAGAGCAAGGTTCAGGGGTGCTCCTAAATACTAGATTTAGGGGCGTTAAAGGGGGTCAGAGAGCAGTAGCCAATGGCTACTGTCCCTGAGGGTGGCTGCACACTTTCTGTGCCCACTTCCTTTGAGGAGGGGTCACATTCCTAACCCTATTGGCTAATATGCTCCAAAGCAAGATGGAGGATTCTGCCAGGAGGGGTTCACCTCAGCTCTGGGAACCCTAGGGGTGGTTCTAGCTGAGGTGGGCATACCTCCTGGTGTTTACTAATTTTCCCACCAGACCTGCTGCCAAAAGTGGGGCTTGGTCTGGGGGCGGGCATCTTCCACTAGCTAGAGTACCACGGGCAGTGTAACATGAGGCAGGAGCCTTTGAACCTCACCGCCAAGTTTTGCAGTTCCTACAGGGGGAGGTGTGAAGAACCGCCACCTAGAGCAGGCTTTGTTCCTGACCCTGGTTAACACAAAGGCTGTCACGCCTTGGGTTCAGAAACTTGTCTGTTAGTGGCAGGCTGGCACAGACTGGTCAGCCTTACACTAAGGGGTTGGGTGAAATACAGGGGGCATACCTAAGATGCCCTCTGTGTGCATTTTTCAATAAATACAAAATTGGCATTAGTGTAGGTTAATTGAGCTGAGAAGTGTGATACCAAACTTCCCAGTCTTCAGTGAAGCCATCATGTAGCTGTAGAGTTCGTAATGACAAACTCACAGCCCATGTACTCAATATGGCCACACGACACTCACAATGTCTAAGAATGGACTTAGGCGTATTGCTCATGCAGCTATGCCCTCACCTGTGGTATAGTGCACCCTGCCCTTGGGCTGCAAGGCCTGCTAGAGGGGTGACTTACCTATGCTACAGCAGTGGTTTGTGGGCATGGCACCCAGAGAGGGATGCTTTGTCAACTTTACCTTTTTCTCCCCACCAGCACACACAAGCTGCAATGGCAGTGTGCATTTGTTTGGTGATGGGTCCCTTAGGGTGGCACAATATATGCTGCAGCCCTTAGGAACCCTCCCTGGCCACAGAGCCCTGGGTACCCTGGTACCGTTTACAAAGTACAGTTTAGGGAACAAACACTGGTGCAGGGGCCTGGTTTGCAGGATCCCAGCACACACTCAGTCAAGTTAACATCAGATATCAGGCAAAGAGTGGGGGGTAACCATGCCAAAAGGGGCACATTCCTAGAATAAGTCTATGGTGTTGACACTGAACATTACAATATAATCCTAGAACCACTTTTAGGTGTGGCTAAATCCATCCTGACTGTGTCCTATCCCCACTTCTGATATTTTACATTGGAAAATAGCTGTGTTTCAATGCTGAATGTGAGAATTAGTAAACATTGAAACATTGAAGAACATACAAAGCATCTTGAGACCGATCTTATTGTGTGTCTAATATCAGGTCATTACAGTGAATAAACACATAATTTTGGCCTCCCAAAGCATTACGTTGCCTAGTGAGATCAAAGGATTACAAAGTCAGCACTTGCTGAATGTCGTTGTGAGTTCAGTAGTGATTTACACACCAACTACATAATTGTTTGCCTTTTATTTCAGTGGACTCGGATGGGACATCTACTCAGGGCAGGGAAGAGGAACCTCAGCTCATAGGCGGATACAACCTCTCGACACCACCAGCGAGGAGGAAGAGAGAGAAGAAGACCAAAGCAGGGAAAGTGCACCCACCCGGGCAGACAATACAACACCACTAGCCTGGTTGGAGACTGTGGACACTGAAGGGGGGGCATTGAGAGGTGCAACACCACCCGCGGGGAGGGGTAGAATGTGGGTCTCCCCTGGCCCAAAAGGCCAGGATTTTGATGTGGTGTTCTTAGGGCAGGCACCATTGCCATTTGAGCCTGCCACAGACCCCTTCCTAGCTCCCCCTCCATGTGTCTGCCCAGAAGAACTGAGGGAGGCACCTGTCCCTGACACCCCACATCCCCCTTGTTCTACCCAGACCCCCCCATGTACAGTTACTCCTTGGGCTGCCTCACAGGAGCTGGTGCTGGTACCTGAGGTAGAGGGGATGTGTCCTCTCAGATCTTACAGGAGATCTGAGATTAACTCAGTATGTTCCAGGAGGCGCAATCCAGAGACATTGCTCACCTCAGTGCCTCCATCACTTCCTTGGGGGCAGCTCTTTTGTCTGCATTGGCCGAGCACCTCCCCACCCTCATTATGAAGGATGACAGTGAGGATGGCCAGTGACTGGACATGGTTTGGACAGTGGACTGTTTTTTTGTTTACCCCTTGTACATAGACTGGTTCCCTTGATGATTCCTGACGTGTTATTGTTTTTGGGCCACCCCTCTCCAAGTCCCCTTGCCTAATCTGCTTTAGATTCTATTTGATTCTCTTTCTCCCTTTCCAATGGATAGTTTTTTTTTAGTTAAATATTTCTGATAACATTATGGAAAACTAAGTATCTGTGTTGTGTGTTATATTATATTTGCTTTACTCCAACTACTGAAGTTACTTTATGTGTTTAGCTATGCTTTCTACATGATACATTTGTACACAGATGGCTCTACTAATAAACATGTCTCTCACACACACTTACCAACACATATATAGGCTGTAAGTAGATAAGCCAATTGACCATCATCAACTATTGCTCAACTTATTTGAAACGCATAAGATATATTTTATTTATAAAATGTAGTGAGAATATATATGACATTGATCATGGGGGATCCCTCCTGAGGTGTCAGAATTGTGGTGGTGAGGATCTCTGTGAGTGTGTTTGACATGTTGGTGCTGATGTGTGGGTGTGGTGCCTGTGACTATACAGGGGGTGAGGGTGGGTGTACAGGTGGGGAATGTGCCTGAAACAGGGGTTGATGGTTGCTGTACAAGTGGGGGACATGGCTGGACAGGGGGTGATGGTGGCTGTTCAGGTGGGGGATGTGACTGGGCAGGAGGGGGATGTGACTGGGCAGTGTGGGGCATGTGCAAGGAGAGTGGTGCATGTGACCGTTGGGGGGTGCATGTACAACATGTGGTATTAGTGGCTAGATGTGATGTGGTACAGGCAGATGTGTTAGGTCCCGTCCATATGTCGAGCATGAAGGCTGCCCTTGGATCAGTTTCAGCATGCCCTCATCACCTTCATGGCCAATGCATGGTGTCTTGCATTCTCTTCCCTATGGATCATTATGATGTAACTTATCTTCTTTGACATGTCTTTCCAAGATTTATCCATATTATCAAGACCTGGATCATTCTTTCAACCATCTGAGGGAATTGGCCCATGTCCTGTAATGAGTTTGAAATATCAGACAGAGCAGCCCCTGTGGCACAAATGTTCTGCCTCACATCAGCTTGCTGTTGGAAAATGTCCTCCTCCCACTGGCCACCATGACCAACCGCCAGGCCCCTCGTCATTAGATGGCCTCGGATACCACCATCAGGTCTAGCAGCGGGGGGCTGAGGAGGTGGCAGGTAGGAGGCTGTGGGCGAGAGATTGGTGCCTAAGGCATACCTACTCCTCAACAGGGGTGCAAGGTCCCTCAGATGGCGGAGAGAAGCCCAGGGATGCACAGTCATGGGAGGAGAGTGTAGGGGAACCAACAGGTCTGACCTGAACATGAGGTCTGTGAGGGCTTGATGTTTGTGTTGGGATATGTGAATGCTGTGGCTGGTTGGCTGACTGCTGGGAATGGGCAATCCTTTAGGGTGGAGTGGGAGGCACTATGCTGGCCAGAGCAGGTGTGGTCTTCGATCTTTTGCCCAGTGGGCTAACAATGGTGTTCAGGAGATCAGCCTCATCATCCTCTACAAACAGTGCCACATCTTCTCCCTCCTCCTCTGCTTCTTCCTCCTCCTCTACTTCCTTGTACTCCTGTTGTACATTACTCACACATGATGAGGCTGCTTGGAAGAGGAGTGGGTTCTCCCCTTGGATTCCTGCTACTGGTGGATGGTTCGTCTTCCAGAAGCAACTCATCTTCCTCAGTAGCTGAAAGACAGAGGTGATAACAGGCTACATATTTGCCTTAGAATAATATGTGGTGTAACACGAGGGTTGAGTAAAATGATCTGTGCATCAACAGGTTTGTGTGCACCTACACATGACAGCTCACCCTGTAGCATTGAAGTGTTCAATGCATATGTGCAATGCAAAAGCAAATTCACCAGCTCCAACCACTGCTCTGTCTCGTATTGAGATCCTCCTTGTTGTCAGCTGCTTGACCTTCCTCCTGAAGTGTGTAATAGAAGGTGTGCTCCTTGATCTAGCAGCTTGAAAAGAAAGTGGCTGCATCTTAATTTTCTGCATGAGTTACATGTTAGCATGCACACTTGACACACAAATCACTGAATATGTTGGGAACATTTTACATACCAACTACAGATGCCATGTAAAAGTGACAAAATCTACTAATGTTCTTCCATAAGGATTTGGTCATTGTGAATGAATTGTGATTCAATGGTTTAGAACACTGTATGGCACACTTACCTGGCAGACGGATGGTAGTGAGTTTCACTGCTGCAGTCAAGATGTCTCCCAAACCCTGGATAGTGTTTCCAGGAATACTGAGGATGTCCTAGCAACAGCTGTACTATGACAATCAGGTCCATATTTAAGTGCAAGGGATGATAGTAATTATTTTACCTATATATGTCATAGGTATAAGCCAATGATCTTCAATTTACGGGTGTGGAGCTGCATGTGGCCCTCCTGACCTTTACATGCAACACCCTGGTCAACAGCAGCACTGGGCAGCTGTTGACTCTACATGGCACTGACATCCACCAGATTTCACATTAACAGGCAAACATGCATTTTAAGGTTTCTGATAGGTAAAGGAAGGAAGTTACTAGGGTGTTCTGCACCACCTACCTTTGGAGAACCCTTCATTCTTAGGGGCATCATGCATCATAAGTATGATGTGGTCTCTTCAGATTTCTAAGGGAGTTTACCTCAACATGCAGACCTGTTTCACCTTTGCACATTAGATCTTGTCAGTGCTTTGCATAGTACAATACATAGGTGAGATAATCACCTGAGAAAATTTAATTTCCCCCAACTCCCAGACAACAATACCCATTGTGGCTTGAGAGGTCAGATATTCGTGCTGTCTACTTCTTTGTGGGTCCTGTTTTCTCTTTATATGTGAACAACATAATTAGTTATTTATATAATACTGGATAAGGTTTTGAACAGCACACATCCTGAAGTCATCGCTTATCTGTGATTGTGGGAGAAGAGGGGGAAAGTGAAAAACAACATTTGGCTAGGATCACTCATTTTGATCAAATGAGGAGGCTGGGATAATCCCCACCTTTATTGGTTTCACACTGTGCTGTTACACCACCAGATTAATATGTGTCACTTCCTCTACACCAACCTTACCAGCCACAACTCCCCTCCCCAAAAACAACTCTGCTAGCATAAGTGCAGCCCACATACACATCAATTACCATACATTCTGGGGCCTTGCAGTTTGTTAGCAAGTATCCATGTAATGGTCTTTCACAGCAGTTCATCATCAGTTGTTTCTACTTCATTTCATAAGAGAGTATGAGCCTGATTTAGAATTTGGAGAATGGGTCACTCCGTCACAAAGTGACGGAGTTCCCGTCCTTCATATTATGATCTCCATCTGCTATAATGGGATCATAATACGACAGATGGGATATCCGTCATGCTTGTGATGGAGTAACCATCTCCGCCAACCACTAAATCATGCCCTATATGAGCAAATAGGTAAGCATTATACTCACTTACTGTACATTTTCAGTCATCCTTTCATTAGACAACATGTTATGAAGTGATATACTGTTATGAGCCATATGTAAGCATATGGAGAAGAGAGACAGCAGTGATATTAGCCACACACCACATAAACCTGACATTTTGGCCAATTTGTATGAATATAAATATTTGGTAAAGTCATTATTAAGTGTACTTGCCAGGGTCCCGCTTCCGACCAGTGTGTGATGCCTGACCAGGTGTCACATCCGTACATGTAGCAGAGAACGCTGTGATCTTTGGTATTCTGGATAACGTCACAGAACCTAAAATGAATAGTGTTTTTTTTTCAGTTTACATTCCAGTTGACACAAGTGATGCACAACATTACCTAGATCGGTTTAAAAGTTTAGGACTGTTGATGGATACTATGTAGTAAATCAATGTGTTATCTAATCACAATGTAAGGGTTTTGACCCTCTCCTGGTCATATTTATGCATCAGTGTGTATAGGTTGTATGGGTTGATGTGTCCCATGATGTTGCCTCTCTGCTGGTGAAGGGACCTCTGCTGCAGTGGGTGATGATACTTTGGCTGTTTGTGGAAATAAATGGAATAAGTCAGCAGACATAACCAAACAGGTTGAATATATGCAACTTGTCACATATTTACACACTTGCATCTACATGCCAACAGTAATGGTGAGTGAATGTGGTGCAACAACCATTGCATTTCACCAATGTTATACACCAGCAGTGGTAGGCCACTGTTTTGTACTGAGGAATTTGAAGTTGCCATCTCCACCACAAACGATCCTGGGACTTGTAGTCCAATGGTTTAAATGAGGCACATGAGAGTCTGGCTCACCATGCACTTTACACATTTTTGGGACAAAAACATAGTTAGATTTGCAGTGTATCTCAGACATTTGGCGTCACTGTAAGATTCATCACATATTGCCTGGCACCACATTGCGGTCATCACTCACAGGCAGCCCATCGAGAGTCTATGGTGTAGAGGACATCCCTTGCAAGTGGGGTGAAGGCGGGCTCCAGTCCGTCCAGCAGGGAGAGCTCTGGCCACCTCTATTCTGCTGTACTTCTCCTTCACCCGCCTCTTCTCATCCTGCCACTTCTTCCTGAGGTCTGTGACTCTACTGACATCCTCCCCCAATAATGTGACTGCTTTAGCCAAATGCTGCCACAGGGCTGCCTTCTGTGTGGCACTGCTGCTGTAAGAAGGGAGACCATGCAGTCTTTTGTAGTGCCCACTATGTACTTGAGGATCATGGTGGTCTCTTCCTCAGTATAATTTTTCTACCTCCTCAAAGGCAGCATGTTTCCAATATTTCCAGGCAGAGTGCAGGTAGGCCAGGTGTCAGTGTGGAAAAGCCAGAGTCTTGGATATGTGCTGCTTTTATGTGACATGTAGTGCTGGGATGCAGGTGGTCTTAATAGTCTGCAGGTGTGTGAAATTGCAATTACTCTGCCAGGAGTGCGGTGATTCTGCCCCAAGTGTGAAATATCCGCCCAGAGTGCAGATGTAAAATTACTACTCATAAATGCCCTTTGTGAATTCCCAAACTAGTAAACTTAGACTTTTGGTTTAGGTTTAGACTAAAAGTCTAAGTTTACCTTTGTGAATTGGCCGTTAGAGAATAAATGTTATTTCCACTTGTGCAATCTTCAGAGTCATTCAGTCAGACAGTAAATGACCTGTATAATCACGCATCTCCCAAACCTTCTAAGGCATTTGATCGCAATTAGTAATCACTCTGTACCCTTGCACAAACTTCTGAGCCGCATGGCCAGAAAAGTAAAAAATTTATGACATTGCCCAATCACGTCTGCCATACAAACCTAGACTTAAATGCTCTGTAATCCTACCTAATATTATGAGCCTTCCTGCTGTATTCACTAAAAACCACAGCATAAGCATCTGTAAATCTAGTTTTAGAGAGAAAAAATACTCCAACACCCTGAACAATTATTCTGATCATAATAGCAGCGGATTTAAATGACATGTACACCTGCTCAATCACTTTGGCCTTCTAGTCCTAGTCCATTCCTGGCATCTATTCCTAATGACTAAGGACCCACTTTATACTTTGGGGGAAGGAGTAATCTCTATTGGCCCGGTGCAGTACTTAGTGTCCACCATTCTAAGACTACCACACCCACCAAATTTAGAAATAACCGCAAAGCTGGAGGTCATTTCTAAAGTACTGGCAGGAACTGCCATCACAGTTGTTTATTTTCATAAAGAAAATCCCACCATGGAATTTTCTTTTTGAAAATGAAAAAGAAAATGCTCCCCTCGCTTTGGGTACGCTCCCCCATGGTAAGGGAAGCATTTAGCAGTTTTCACTGCCACTTATCGCCAGAGATTTGCAGGCAGTGGTGGGTAGCGAAAGCTGACCTCTAATTCTGCCCATCTAAATTAAGGGAGCAGAATTAGAGATGTCCCTCCGATGGCCCCTTACTCACCTTGGGCCTTTGAAGGTATTTACTCACACGAAAGACAGGGTAGTCTCTGCTGAGATTAAACCTATGGTCTGCCTGCTTTTAAATTTGGTGGGTGGACATTGATCTTAGAGCTTTGTATACTTTGTTGCTGGTGCAACAGAGTATCTATACCGCCAAAACATAAATCAGTCCTACGTGTCCTGGGCTTCAACCCAACCTTATGAACCATCCAGGCTTTGAAGGTAAATGGCCTGCATATGTGCACACGTTTCAGAATCATCCAGTTTTAGAGGGATCTGCCCTAAAGCCCTGGGC
The DNA here is from genome assembly GCF_031143425.1 of Pleurodeles waltl. Taxonomy (NCBI): domain Eukaryota; kingdom Metazoa; phylum Chordata; class Amphibia; order Caudata; family Salamandridae; genus Pleurodeles; species Pleurodeles waltl. The sequence continues at coordinate 75,458,339 of NC_090451.1, read as the reverse complement.
GTTCTTCTTAATTATTCTTCATAATACAAGTGAAAAGAGTAAATGCCTTGTGCCTCTGCACTTTCTTCTAGAGATTTAAGTCCTGGAAAGTAAATGCTTTTGTACCTGCACAAAACTCTGATGCATCTGGTCCAAAACAGTAAGGCCCTCATTATGAAATTGGCGGTAACTTTGGCTTACCGCCACACTGATGGCTGCCAACTTACCGCCGCGCTGGCGAATATCCATTCACCATATTATGATACACACACACACCAATCCAACAGAATACAGCCACATATACAAATCCGCCAGACCAAAGGTAAGTGCTAAAGTGGGGGACCTAAAACCCATACCGTTACGCAAAAAAAACAACGCCTATTATATTATGACCAACGAATCACCACGGCGGACATTCAACGGCAGTACATACAGCCGCGCTCAGAACAGACACCCACATACAAAACAACACCACATTGGCCAATAGCAAATACACACGCCTGACACCCATACACACACCACACCCACACCACTATAAAACACCCACCCACATTACCCACAACCCCTTACCAACAACAATTGCCACCAGGAGAGTGAGAAGAAGAGCACAGAGACAATTAGACACACACATCCACCTACACCCATATCCCCCATTACGTACTCCACATCATACACCCCACCACATTACCCAACACACCCTCACCAACACGTCACACAACACCCATGCCACCACAAGGGCACCCCCCTTTCACTGAGCAGCAGTTAAGGGTCATGGTGGAGGAGATCAACAGGGTAGAGCCACAGCTCTTTGGAGCATAGGTACAGCAAATATCTATAACCAGGAAGATGGAGCTATGGCGGAGAATCGTGGACAGGGTCAACCCCATGGGGCACCACCCAAGAAGAAGGGACAACATCAGGAAGAGGTGGAACGACCTACGGGGATGGTACGTTCCATTGCCGTAAGACACCAGCTTGCCATACAGAGGACTGGCGGTGGACCCCCACCTCCTCCCCCACAGCTCACAGCATGGGAGGAGCAAGTACTGGCAATACTGCATCCAGAGGGACTCGCTGGAGTAGCCGGAAGACTGGACACTGGTAAGTCAATATTTACTACCTATCACCCCCCCAATACCTGCATGCCATCTCACACCCACAGCCCCACTCCCATCACTCCACCACATTCCACACACTCCACCAACACATCTCACTAATCCCAATGCCAGGCCCTGCATGCTGTACCAATGCATGAACACTCCCTCAGCCCTACATGGACAGTAACTCTGGACTTCAAGATCTGGAGAACCTACCTGGCCCATCAGGGACCACTGGACACCCGGTCACCCAAGCCCACTCACAGACCACCACAGAGCCTCCCCCTTCAGTATCCAACACCACAGCACCCACCCAGCATACCCACGTCTCTGTCCCCAGGACACCTCTGGCCCACCTCTACAGGGACTCCAGGCCACACCTCGCCCACAACACAATTAGGGACCTAGGGTCAGGGGCAGTGGGCACACCGTTCAGGGGACAGAGGCACAGGCCAATAGGGACACTGGGAGGACTGCTGTGTGCCAGGGGGAGGACAGGAGCAGGAAACCGACTCTTCAGGAGGCACTCACGAGATGCTGGGAGCCTACCAACATTCCCAGGACACGATGGGCCAGATCCTTGACAACATGCAGGAGAACAGGCGGCTGCAGGAGGAACAGTATCAGGGGTTCAGCGAGGACTTCATGCCACTAACACCGCCCTGATCTCCATAGCAGGGGTGCTGGCAGACATGGCCAACATCATAAGGGAGGCAACAGCACACCAGCGGGCCCATACCACTAGCCTGTTTCTGAATAGCCCTCCACTTCCGCTGCTGCTAGTGGCCAGGAGGCCCCGCCACAGGACCCACAGGCCAGCAGCATCCCTCCCCCTGCAGAAGGTAAACCACCCCGCAAACGTTCCCTGTGACCCAGACAGAAGCCAGAGACACTTGCCAAGACCACCGCCAGGAAATGAGACTCTCCTGATTGTCCCCCTTGAGTCCCACTCAGTCACCTTGTCTGTCCACCTTGAACTGCCATTGCTCCCCTTCCTTTGTCCCCCTTGAACACTGCACCTGTGCTACAAACAGACTGGAACAATACCCTGGACTTTCCTCCATCATCACCCAATTCCACTGATACTGACGGATCACTAATGTTCTGTTGTCCACATCCTCATCCTCACTGTCCTCAGGGTCCACTGCTGCCACAGGGGCATCTCCAGTCTCCTCCTCCTGCAGAAAAGGTACATGGCATCTGAGGGCCAGGTTGTGCAACATGCAGCATGCCACTACTATTTGGCAGACCTTCTCGGGTGAGTAGCACAGAGATCCACATGTCAGATGGAGGCACCTGAACCTGGCCTTCAGAAGGCCGAATGTCCTCTCAATTATCCTTCTGGTTCGCCCATGTGCCTCATTATAACGTTCTTCAGCCCTTGTCCTGGCATTCCTCACATGGGTCAGCAACCACGATAGGTTTGGGCAACCAGAGTCACCTGCAAATATTGAGGGACAAGATTTAGCCACACACTATCCTATTTGTCAAACAGCATAGGCATGCACCAACATACACTGGGTGGGGACCAAGGCTCACCTATTAGCCCAACTACTGAAGCCTGTGCTTCAGTAGTTGGGCCATCACATTTGGGATGCTGCAATTCCTTAGGACAAAGGCATCATGCATCGACCCAGGATACTTAGCATTGACGTGGGAGATGTACTGGTCCGCCAGGCACACCATCTGCACATTCATGGAGTGGAAACTCTTACGATTCCTGTACACCTGTTCATTTTGCCGGGGGGGGGGGCAACGCAATATGTGTTCCGTCAATCACCCCAATTATATTGGGGATATGTCCCACTGCATAAAACCTGGCCTTCACAGTGGCCAACTCCTCCACCTGGGGGAAAGCAATGTAGCTGCACATGTGTTTTATAAGGGCAGACAAGACTCTTTCCAGCACTATTGAGAACATTGGCTGTGACATTCCTGCTGCCAAGCCCACTGTCACTTGGAAAGAACCAGTTGCCAGGAAACGGAGCACTGATAGAACCTGCACAAGTGGGGGATCCCAGTGGGATGACGGATAGCTGAGATCAGGTCAGGCTCCAACTGGGCACACAGCTCTGTGATTGTGGCCCTGTCCAGTCTATAGGTGAGTATAATGTGTCTGTCCTCCAGTGTAGCCAAGTCCACCAGGGGTCTGTACATGGGGGTATGTCTCCATCTCCTATTATCGACAACGGTAGGTATCTAAGGGACACAAGAGTGAGTAGGCTGTCACAATTTGAACAACTATGCCACAACAGCAGTCCACATTGTGCAATCATGTTTTGGGACAGTGTAATTTAAAAGTCTGGGCCTATATATCCTGTGATGCAGAAATAATCAATAGGCCTGCTCACCCCCCTGAAATGGCACCTGCCTGTCCTGTGTGGTGGGACAGGTGGAAGTGAGGTAATGCCGCTGACGTTGTGTGCCGTGGCGGTAGGCAGTCGTAAACCGCCGTCCAATTCCTCATTGGATTATATTGGGCCCTATGGGGTACAGTAGTCAATGAGGATCTACGCCGGCAGTGACGGTGTACATGGCCGCGGACATGACCGCCATTTTATTTCACATTTCTCACTTGTTTCCTGACCTTCCATAGGAGAAGACCTATACTGCATGTGCTGCTGTGACCTGTGTCTGGAACCTACCAGACACAGGGGTAGGGAAAGGGCCCCAGCCTTCACTTCGTAGGAGTTGAAGCTGCTGATAAATGGGATCCTACTCCAGTACAGACTGCTGTATGGGCCTGCAAACCAACAATTGAGTACACTGTGGGCACAATGCATGTGGCATGAATGCATGGAGTTGTGTGTGAAGGCATCATGTAGGGGGGGTGGATTTCCTCTTTGCGGTGTACATGGTGTGCGATGTGCTATATGTGTGCCAATGTTGATGGAAACGGGTATGGTGGGCCATTTGTGTGACAGGCTGAACTGTTTGTGTAATGGTGTTCTCCTGTCTGTATTGCCTCTGCAGGTCAGCGCCCATCAAAAGAAGGGAATATGGCGTGCCATCGCCAAGGACATACAAACCCTGGGGGTCTATGGCAGGTGGAGCACCGGTGGGAGGACATAAGACGCTAGGCACGAAAGACCGCGGAGGCCCAGCTGGGGATAGCTTCCCAACGAGGAAGGGGTGCCCGTCAGACCCTGACCCCCTGATGGCCCGCATACTGGTGGTGGAGTACCCTGAGCTGGATGGGCGCTTGAGGGCATCACAGCATCCACCTCACATCAGCATACAACCCACGCACCTGCACCCAAATCCAGCAGACATGCACCTCCAACAACCACTCCCTCATCCTCCACTCCCATTACTCCTCCTATGATGTCAGGCAAACACCGCCACCACCACCAGCTGTCACGGGGCCCCCACGCCCAGCCGTGGCTGTGCAGCCATCAGTGAGTGCAGGGGCTGCCCAGGAGCCTCCCCCCAACCACCACCACTATGCAGCCATCAGTGAGTGCAGGGGCTGGCCAGGAGACTCCTCCAACCACCACCACAAAGCAGCCATCAGTGAGTGCAGGGGCTGCCCAGGAGCCTCCCTCAACCACCACCACAATGCAGCCATCAGTGAGTGCAAGGGCTGCCCAGATGACTCCTCTAACTACCACCACAATGCAGCCATCAGTGAGTGCAAGGGCTGCACAGGAGCCTCCCCCAACTACCACCAGCATGCAGCCATCACCGCCAGCAAACGCCATGTAGTCCACCCTCCAGGGGCTACTGTGCGGGTTGCCCCCTCCAGAACCAGTGGGCAAGACACCCACTTGAGAGACTGTGGCCTTGCATTCCCCAGGACAAAGCAATGGGCATGTTGCCCCCTCCAGAACCAATGGGCAAGACACCCACTTGAGAGACTGTGGCCTTGCACTCCCTAGGACAAAGCAATGGGCATGTTGCCCCCTCTAGAACCAGTGGGCAAAACACCCAATTGAGAGACTGTGGCCTTGCACTCCCCAAGACAAAGCAATGGGCCTGTTGGCCCCTCCAGAACCAGTGGGAAAGCCACCTACTTGAGAGAATGTGGCCTGGCACTCCCCAGGACAAAGCAATGGGCATGTTGCCTTCTCCAGAACCAGTGGGCTTGTTCCCGCCTCCGGCTGAGGTGCCCCCCCCCAAAGGGGCCTGCCTATTTGCAAACTGATGTCCCTGCAGTGTTCCGTCCAGATGTGCTCAGGATTCGAGTTGGGCCTTCAACTGTGCCCTGTGGCCATGTGGGCCCTTTGAACTTTGGACTGGCAGTGTCCCTTTTTTGTACTTGTGTACATATCTGTTTCATTGTCAAATCGGATTATTAAATTTGATGTTGATCTGATTACAATCACTTTAGTCAATTCCTGTTGTCCTTGCATAATTCTGATGATTTTCGGGGTCAAATTGTTTTTGTAGTGCAGCAGGTTGTGTGTATGGTGTGTGTGTGTGAATGGTGTGTGTTGTGTGTGTGTGTGTCACTCTCGTTTTCCTCCCACCCTCCCTTGTGCGCTAGGCGGGTGAACTCACAGTCATTGTCTTCATCAGCGTTCGTGGTGGAGCATGACATAGAGGATCATCGGGAAAACTTGCAGTTCAGGTTCCATGGCGGTGTGGTTCTTCCCTGTGTCTCCAATGGTGAGTCCTTTCACTTCTGTGCTCTGTTTCCGCCAGGCTTTTATTGGCGCTGGTACTGCCCCGGAAAAGGTGACGGTTTGCAGGATCAAAATATGGTGGGCGAAACTTTGACTTCCACCTGGCTGTTGGCGGCTACCGCCGTGGTGGCTGTTGTTTCCGCCCTGGTGGTTGGTGTAGTACATTGGCTGTCTATGGGAGATTTCACCGCTATGGTCATAATTTGGAGGTACTTACCACCAGCCTGTTGGCGGTATTATCACCACTTTATCACCCACTCAAGGGTCATAATGAGGGCCTAAATGCCCAAAACACCTGAACAATATTTTGGGCCAATCAGTCTTAGAGAGTAAAAGCCTGAATACCTGCATGATCTTCTGAGTCATCCAGTTCTAGAGAGTAAATGTTCTGGACTGCAGTTCAATATTCTGAGATATCAGCTATAGACAGTAGGGGCCAGAAGATAAAAGCTGTTTAGCGGTCGCAAACGGTCCAATTAGTAGAATCAGGCCATATGCGACTGCTAAAAAGCTGTCTGGCATGTTCAAATGCAAAATTGTGAATCAGTACCTGTTACCAAATCACAATTTGGCATTGTGATTCTGTGTTAGGAAGGGGCGTGTTTAGTGCGTTCATTCCTAAAACCAAATCGCAGTGATATGATTGAATGTTTTGTGACCAAAATGCGGTTGCAAAACATTCAAACTTGAAGTTGGTGGTAACCCATATGTAAATGGGAAGGGGTCCCTAAGGGACCCATTCACCTTTGTGAATGTCTGTCAAAGCATTTTTTAAGAGCAGGCAGTGGTCCCATGGACCACTGCCTCCTTTTAAAAAACTGAAAAGAAAACTTTTCATTTTCCTTTTTTAAACACATCCTGTTGCATTTAAAAAAAGATTGTTTTATTTAAAAGCAATCACAGACATGGTAGTCTGCTGAACCCAGCAGACCACTGTCCCTGTGATGTTTTGCGATTCCCAATGGGTCATTGTGGGAAGCTGGTGCTGTATATACTATATCAAATACTACATCAAAATGAGTTATAATGTACACAGAGTCCAGGGGTTCCCCAGAGGCTTAACAGAGGTTAAAGTAGATGATACTAATGCTCTCTTTTGTGGTAGTGTGGTCGAGCAGTTAGACTTATCAGAGGGAAGTGCAAAGCATTTGTTGTAAACACACACAGGCAATAAGGAAAGCACACCCTCAATGACTAACTCCAGGCCAATGGTTTTTATATAGCAAAATATATTTTGGACTTTATTTCTATAATAACAAGATTCAGTTTGCAGGTAAGTACATTTGCAAGTACGTAGCAAGCATATTTAACAACACCACTTTTTTTCAATTTGGTAAGTTAAACAGTTTTCAAATTAATAGCAATAATCTGTTTTAAAAGTTGCAATTTTCAAACACAGTCCTGGGGGGAAGAAAAGCTAGTACAGTATTGAGGTAAGTACAAGACTTACAGTTCAAGTCTCCGGGGGTTAGGATGTCCACAGGTTGGGGTTCAAGTTAATCCAAAACACACACCACCAGCAACACAGGGCTGGCCGGGTGCAAAAGTCAAAGTTGAGGCAAGATTTAGAATGGGCTCCTGTGGAGACTGGGGGCAATCGGAATTGGATCTCAAAGCCATGCTATGAATCCCTGAACTGGTGTGTGTGAAAACTAGGGCACAAAGTCGAGCACAGGGTGAAAAAAATTGTTGGAGCCTGAAATAATAGCCCAACCTTCCAATAGAAAAGGGCAAGAAGACTGGGGGACCCGCTTCTGAGCAGCAAAAGTAACAAGACTTCTCTTCCCAGGAAGAAGTCCTATCCTCTAAAGGAACTGAGTCCATGAAGCTGGATCCTTTTCAGGTAGAGCTCTTGGGCACAGGGGGACACTCAGGGTAACAGTTGTGCCAGGTACAGAGAATCTGTCCCACTCTTGATGGTCCGAGACAGCAAACAGCTGCACAGGAGAAGGGAGATGTCAGTGGCCCCCACAGGGTCTACTGAGAGAATGGGCTCCTATCCACCGAGGCCAGAGACCCAAAACATGGTGCAACCGGGAGAGTGCCTCAGCAGTTTAGAGAGTTTATCCTAACTTTTGCCTATGACATCCCCCTAGCTGGGCATCTGGGACAGACAGAAACTTGGAATAGGCTTGTCAGCTATTTCTACTGGCCCAATATGTCTCAGAAGGTGAAGGAGCTTTGTAACTCCTGTTTCACCTGCCAAGCCAGTGGTAAGGCAGGTGACAACACAAAGGCCCCCCTCATTCCACTTCCTGTGGTGGGGGGGTTCCCTTTGAAAGGGTTGGTGTGGACATTGTGGGTCCACCCACAGCCTCAGGAAATCACAACAGACTGATAGTAGTAGATCATGCTACCAGATATCCTGAAGCAATTCCCCTTAGGTCTACTTGAGCTTCTGCAGTAGCCAAGCCCCTTAATGGTATTTTTACCAGGGTAGAGTTTCCTAAGGAGGTGGTTTGTGACAGGGGTAAAAACTTCATGTCAGCTTATCTAAAACATATGTGGAATGAGTGTGGGGGTGACTTATAAGTTCACCACACCATACCATCCACAAACCAATGGACTTGTTGAGAGATTCAACAAGACATTGAAAGGTATGATCATGGGGCTCCCTGAAAACTCAAAAGGAGATTGGATGTCCTCCTACCATGCTTGCTTTTCGCCTACAGAGAGGTGCCTCAGAAAGGAGTAAGGTTTTCCCCCTCTGAACTTCTGTTTGGCCACCCTGTTAGGGGATCATTTGCACTTGCAAAAGAAGGCTGAGAGAGACCTCTCCATGAGTCTAAACAAGATTTGGTGGATTATGTGCTCGGCCTCCGTTCAAGGATGGCTGAGTACATGGAAAAAGCATCCAAAACGTTGAGGCCAGTCAGCAGCTCCAGGCGTTGTATTATGACCAAAGGCTGCACTGGTAGAATTTAAACCAGGGCAGAAAGTATAGGTTCTGGACCTGTGGCTCCCAGGGCAGTCCAGGCCAGATGGAGTGGCCCTTACCGTATCCTGGAAAAGAAGAGTGAGGTCACCTACGTGGTAGACCTGGGCACCAGCAGGACACACTAAAAGGGTGATCCACATAAACTGCCTAAAACTCAATTGTGACAAGGCAGATGGAACTATGCTGATGGTTACTGATGAAGGACAGGAAGCAGAGAGTGAGCCTCTCCCTGACCCACTCTCACATGACCCTAAAGATGGGTCAGTTGATGGAGTTGTCTATACAGACACCCTCACAGCCCAATAGCAAGCTGAAAACGGAAAAGTCTTGCAGCAGTTTGCTAGGCTTTTCTCTTTGACCCCCGGACAGACCCAACTGTGTACCCATGATGTGGACACAGGAGACAGTTCATCTATCAAAACCAAAATCTATAGACAGTCTCACCAAGTCAAAGAGAGCATCAAAGTGGAAATCCACAAGATGCTGGATTTAGGGGTTGTTGAATCCTCTGACATTCCCTGGGCTAGCCCAGTGGTCTTGGTCCCCAAACCTCATTCCAAGGATAGGAGAGAGAGAGTTGAGGTTTTGTGTGGACTACAGAGGTCTCAACTCTGTCAGCAAGACAGATGCTCACCCTATACAAAGAGCAGATGACCTAATAGACAAATTAGGTGCAGCCAAATTCCTTAGTAACTCTGACTTAATTGCAGGGTACTGGCAAATTAGGATGGCATCTGGAGCAAAAGAGAAGACTACATTCCCTACACCTGATGGGCATTAGCAGTTCACTGTTATGCCCTTTGGTTTAAAGAATGCCCCTGTCACCTTCCAAATGTTGGTGAATCAAGTCCTTGCTGACCTGGAGTCATTTAGTGCAGCATATCTAGATGATATTGCTCTCTTTAGGTCCTACTGGCAGGCTCACCTGATCCACCTAGGGACGGATTTGCATGCCTTTCAATCAGCAGGCCTCTCTATCAAAGCTTTAAAGTGCCAGATAGGGCAGGGCACTGTTGTAGACTTGGGCCACCTTGTAGGTGGAGGCCAAATGTAACATTTACAGCCCATGATTCAGACAAATCTGGACTGGGAAGCTCCAAAAACCCAAACTCAAGACAGGGCATTCCTTGGCTTGACTAGGTAGTATAGGAGGTTTGTGAAGGGGTATGGATCCATTGTGACCCCCTCACAGAACTGACCTCAAAGAAGATGCCCAAAAAGGTAAACTGGACTCTTGACTGTCAAAAGGCTTTTGACACCCTGAAGGAGGCAATGTGCTCAGCACCAGTTCTCAAAGCTCCAAATTATTCTTAGCAGTTCATTGTGCAGACAGATGCCTCTGAACATGGGTAGGAGCAGTCCTGTCCGAAACCAATGATGATGGCCATGACCAGCTGTTTGCTTTTATTTGCAGGAGGTTATTCCCCATAGAGCAGTGTTGGAGTGCCGTTGAGAGGGAGGCCTTTGCTGTGGTTTGGTCACTGAAAAAGCTGAGACCATACTTGTTTGGGACTCACTTTATTGTTCAAACTGATCACAGACCTCTCAGATGGCTAATGCAAATGAAAGGTGAGAACCCTAAACTTTTGAGGTGGTCTATCTCCCTACAGGGAATGGATTTTTAAGTGGAACACAGACCTCCGACTACCCATGCCAATGTTGATGGCCTTTCCAGGTTTTTCCACTTAGACAATGAAGACTCTCTTGGGAAAGGTAAGTCTCATCCCCTTTCATTTAGGAGGGGGTAGTGTAGGAAAGTGCATTTTGGAGCCCTAAGCCTTTGAGGCTTACTGCGGGTGTTACAGTTCCTGCAGAGGGGAGGTGTGAAGTACCTCCACCCAGTGCTGGCTTTGTGTCTGGCCTCAAAGAGCACAAAGACTCTCAGCCCATGAGCTCAGAAACTTGTCTGGAAGTGGCAGGCTGGCACAGACCGGTCAGTCCTGCACTAGACGTTTGTCTAAAATACAGGAGGCATCTCTAAAATGCCACCCGGGTGCATTTTTCAATAAATCCAACACTGGCATTAGTGTGGGTTTAATGTGCTGCGAAGTTTGATACCAAACTACCCAGACTTCAGTGAAGGCATTATGCAGCTGTGGATTTCGTAATGACAAACTCCTGGCCCATGTACTTTATATGGCCACACTGCACTTAATATGTCTAAGATTGGACTTAGACACTGTAGAGGCATATTGTTTATGCAGCTATGCCCTCACCTGTGGTATAGTGCACCCTGCCTTAGGGCTATAAGGCCTGCTAGAGGGGTGACTTACCTATGCCACAGGCAGTGGTTTGTGGGCATGGAACCCTGAGAGGGGTGCCATATCGACTTTGTCTTTTTCTCCCCACCAACACACTCAAGCTGCAATGGCAGTGTGCATGTGCTTGGTGAGGGGTCCCCTAGCGTGACATAATACATGCTGCAGCCCTTGGGGGCCTTCCCTGGCCACAGGGCCCATGGTACCATGGGTACCTTTTACAAGGAACTTATGTGTGTGCCAGGGTGTGCCAATTGTGGAAACAATGGTACATTTTTAGGTAAGAACACTGGTGCTGGGGCCTGGTTAGCAGAATCCATGCACACACTCAGTCAAGTCAGCATCAACATCAGGCAAAAAGTGTGTGTGGGAGGGGTTAATCATACAAAAAGGGGCACCTTTCCTAAATGAGACCTACCTCATGAATATTAGTGAGGTAGGTCTATTTGCGACCAACTGGGAATCGCAAATGTAACTCAGTGGATTTTTTAACATTTGGAATTGCGATTTCCTAATTGCAATATGCATTGAATCGCAATTAGGAAATCGTAATTTCAAACGTATGATCATCTTGCCCTAAATGACGTGTATCTCTGTCCAATTATCTAAAAGCTACTTTCCTAGGAAGTAAAAGCCCTGTGTACCTTCACAAAATTCCCGATGTACTAAGATTCAATTTGCGATGAGTGGTGGCAAAATGTGCACTGACTTTTTGCAAATCAAATCAGATTTTGTTAACTGACCTATGTGCAAATAGATGGGTTCGCAAAATAGGATTTCTCAGGGTATCACAGAATGATATGCCTTATTAATATTCACTAGGCATGCTGCAGTCTGTGATCCTCTGTGACAGGCTGCAATCTCTGGAATGGTGCATTGCAAGGCCTAGCAGACCACCATCCCATTCCAAAAAGGAGTTTCTGTTCTTTAAAGGGACCAGGCTGCTGTAAAAAAAGAAAACGTTTTCCATTTTGGAAAATTGCAGGGTGAGCAAACATTGGTCCCCTGGAAAACTACCTACTCCCTCATAGGCTGACATCTTGATTCAAAAAGAGAAGAGGCCCAAAGGTAACCCTTCCTCTTTCCATATCAGTCACCACTCCAACGTGATAGTTTTCAACCGGAATTATGGTTATGAAATAATGATATATAGCATACTGACGCAATTTGGAAGGAATGCTCGTTCAAGCTTCCTATCCGAATTGCAAAATGAGTTAGTACATAAGAAAATAGGATTTTGCGGTCTCGAAACGTGTGATCTTGCGAATCACAAGTTTTGAGACTGCAGAATCCCTTAGTAAATCTGCCCCTACATGCTCTATTACCATGAACAATCTTCTCGGTTCAAAGATGTAAATGTGCTGCACTGCTCATAACGTTTTACTCGGAGCCCCAAAATATATATATATACACAAATTGAGGGTTTAAATTCCATGACACACATCTGAGCAATCCAGTCAGTAAACTTTCTAGAGTCCTTCTCTATATTCTGAGCCCTCGAATCTTCCAGGGAACAATTATGTATCTCAGTGTAATTGTCTAAAAATTGAGCTACCAATTTTGGGTAAATGTGTGGGGGTATAAAATATTGCACCCAAGCCTCAAAAACCACTAGTCGTAGTGGCGCGAGGTTTAAGTGTTGCTGAATGTTTTCGGAACCACCTAGTCGCCAAGGAGAAAAGGCTTTGTACTGGGCATAGTCTCCAAAGCATTCCGTGTCAGAGGTGGAAGGTCAATCAAGCAGTTGCCACACTCCCTCTTCCTGAGAAGTCCATTGTGAGCCGATTCTGGCCAAACGGCGCTTTTGTCTCTGTGCTCACTGCTAAAGTGGCCTTGAAGAAAGCCAGAACATTTCGCTGCCCTCCTCCATTCTTCCACTGAAAGGTCCGTAATAGTTGGGGTGCCGCATCTGTCGAGATTTTTTCATCACCCTCCCATGAAGTCCCGGGCACACGTGCCCTTTTCAAGATGCGTTTTTCGCTCGACCTCGCATGAATTCCCACAGACAAGGCTCTTTAGGTTTTCTGCTCTTTTACTTTTCTTGCCTCTCACGTATTCTTGTTCCCCTTCGTTTGTTGCTGAGGTGTGACTGACTGAGGTGTGAGTGACTACACGGCCTTGCTGCAATTTTAAAGTCAGCTTTCTCTGTTGACCACGTCAAAAAGGACGTTACAATTGTTTATTTCCAACTTTGGTCAATGGACAATATTTGGAGGACACAAAGAAACTGACCAGGTCACGCAGACGCAGAGTAAACGGGGCCGCAATTTGGCGGTGCTTCCCGAGTAACAGTATGTAACTCAATTTCCCTCCTAACCCTCTTATTATTATTGCTATGGGTGGGGTGTGAGATATAGCATTCCTACCACCGAGGTGGGATGCTTTACATTAACAGGGAGAGCAGTGCCAGAACCCAGCAAGGGTTCGGGTCGGCTCTGGCTAGAAGAGCCAGTGCATGAGCAGAGCTATCCAAATGTTTGGCGTGCAAACCATGTAAACAAACAAAAAAGTACGCCCCTTTTCGTGAAAAACAGCTGAAATCTTCAGCAACTCTGTGGCTGGCCAGGTATAATTTTACCTTGAGCTGGAGCATGATTTTACTGAATCAGGGGTACAGCTTTGTGTCGAACCCAAAAAAAGATACCACCGCAGTTTAAACTAACCCTGTGGATGGTATCAATTTGGATTGGCCATTAGCTTAGGTCATCTCTTCAATCACACATAACTTAATTTAAATCTGTGTTTAATAAATGTGCAACAAGATACTTCCAAAAATCCATGAAGTGCAATGTTTTTCATTTAATAATGTTATATAAAATACTTTAGCTATAGTGTAGTGATATTATGCATAATGCAGATGTATTTGGATAATGTTAATGGTGCTGAGAGAGGCCACCTATGCACAGTAGAATGGTCTCAAATGAGTAATTATATAGGCGATTCTAACATACTTTTCCACTGCTCTCATACACTTTCAAATAAGTGAAAAATGCTGGACACAAAACATATATTGCCTTTTTGCATACCCTCACATTCGTTGTTCCACCCACTCACTTTCCTTCGACTTCAAAGAAAATTGTAGCAAAAGAGTGAGCACCGTGCCAGGTGGGAACGTTCGAAATGCAGTACAGTTTTAAAATCTCAGTATACTCAGAACATGTAGGAATAATAATAAGTGGTGTTCGGTGCTCTTGAAGCAATAACATGTAAAGCAACATATTTTCCTTATTGGTTGAGAGAGAAAGATTAGGACATAAAAAATATTATATTAACTTCTGGACCACAAAGCATGGAGTCATTTAGGAGTCGCCAAGGATCTCGCCGGCGACCCCGGCACTGCCTTAGCGACTCCTGTAATCAGTTGCAGCAAAATCAATGCCAAGAAGAGAAGTTAAACGACGCCTTCATGAGCCTTCTACAGATTCCTTTGGAGGAAGGACTAGAATACTAACTGGAACATTAGGTTATGTAAAAATAAAGAAATTCAGCAGTGCAATGGGCGCTGCTATGAATAAATAAATTGAATACACGTTGTCCCTGATTCATTGTTGATATCACATGTAAAGTTATGTGTTTGAAGAAAACCTTCACCTCTAATATTCGCACGAGTAATAATGTCTTACAAATGAACATAAATCAAAATGAAAGGAGAATAACGAGTAACAATAGCATAGCTTATATTCTGTTTCTAAAAGTAGCCAAACTAACCTCAGATTTTGAAATCTACATCTAAGTGTAGTTTTTGCTACTTTTTGGAATTCACAAATTCTGATAGGAATTCACATGCATATCTGCTTGTAGTGTAGGGTTTCTTGTGGATGCCATCCAAGTTTAAGATGCATTCGAACTGTGCGGAGTTCTTTGTGGCAGAGAATTCCACACAGGGGAAATGGTTTCTACAGTGAAAAACTGAACATCGCTTTTTGTTCTGTTCTCCAACATGAAAATATATTTTACCATGTAGAAACCCCTTCCCCTACACTGGAAATTGATTTATGCCTGCATTTGGCTGCACTAAAAATACGACCCTTAGCAAGTTGGATATGGGAACAATAGGAGTTTGTGAATACACACAGACATACTAGTTTGTAGGCCTTCACAAACTTTCAAGGCAAACCCCAATTTAAGAGTACACACACTTGCCCATATTCCCACACCTTGAGCGGGATTTACAGGGGAAAAAATCTCGGCACTTGTGAAAGAGATCTCAGAACCCGTAAAAGGGCTTCAGCCTGCCAGGAATCCCTTTGCTGATTGCTGAAAGGCGTATTTAAGGTAAATTCGGCGTAACATTACAGTGACAACTGAATTTGCCTTCGCATATAGACCTTGTGATTCATATAAATTAATACAGGTTGACATAACTAATTTAGGTTATTGTTTTTTTTAATCTTGCTTCCTCTACCTGTGATTTATCAACATATTTCTTAATGAGGTATATACTAGGAGAATCATTAATTTATGACAATTACTGCTATATATAATTTAGGTTCCCAATGTTGTTCTGTGGTTTGTGACACTATGTCCTCTTCAAATTAACACAAAAGTTTTCAAGTAAAACAATTGGAAATGAGAGCTCTTCTCCAGCATATCATGTCAGCACCTATTTATCTGTGCTGTGTTGTTATATTAATAATGCAGCTATTATGAAACATATCAATTATTGTGTTGTCATCAAGGTAAGGTCCTGTTACATCACTTCCTGGCAAAATTAAGGGTCAAAGGTTATCATTGGAAGTGATGTCAGTGAGATCAAAGATGTGTCCTGCCACTTCTGTTACTCCTGCCATTTTGGTGAATAGACGTCCATACCTCAAAGATACAGACATCACCACCACAAGTGGTTGGGTGGAAGGCCACAAGACCCTATTCTTTCCTTTAGTCTATCAGACAATAACTTGCTTCACCTACTTATTTCCCCCACCATGTCTTTGTTCAGCAGGCCACAAAACTCAATCCCTTGTGCAACATCAGTGAGGGAGGCTTCTCTTATTCCAAACAATACCACACGCAGGCCATTGCTGGTTCAAAAATCCACCCACACAGAGAAGTTTTGGTCTGCAGACCCACAACTTCAAAGCCTATCCCTGCTACAAATAGTGCTAAAAGGTCCAGTAACTGGTAACTGGTGAATTCATGGTATTTATAAAATGAGTGCAATATTTTAGGAGGACTGGAAGAAGGATAAGCTACTTACCTGTAAATCCTAGTTCTCCTCCAAGGGTATCCTTATCAAAGTCATAAGCACTGAATATTCCCGTCCACGTGCAGGGACCCCAGAGCATATATCAACACACATGTATATACATTAAATGTATATGTAAGAGTAAAAATTGTGTAGAGAATTTTAGTACATATATTTCATATACGTTTGTAAGCAATCATGCAGTCAGTCTATGTTGACAAACAGGCAAAAAATGTCTCATTTTTGTAAAGTTTTTCTTGAATCAAACTCTTCAATTAGAGTAACACCTTCCTATAATCAAAGAAGAGAGCGTAGAAAATGTAAGCAATCCCGTATAGAGAGAAAAACTGCAGTGAAAATAAAGAGGTATTATTAGCTAATAGGCTGCACCCGCATTAACATAGCAGAACCAAAAAACTGGCACAGTACCTTTAAGGCCCAGAGAACCTCCAGTATCCGACCATACTTCAGAGGTGAGAGTGAGGTGACAGTTGGGTTACAGTTAGGTCAGTACTTTTGTACGGTGATAAGAGGAGTAGGCTAGACAATTAAACTGCTGTACCTCCAGAATTACGTCCGGGGAGGAGGGCGGGTTGCTTATGAATTTGATGAGGATACCCCTGGAAGAGAACAAGGATTTACAGGTAAGTAACTTATCCTTCTCTTCTAGTGGATCCTCATCAATAGTCATAAGAACTGAATAGATGAGCAAGCCCATCCCATAGCCCTGCGGATGGATAGGTGGAAGCACAAGCAGTTAACTTGTTTTAATTAAAGCCTGACCCACTTGAGTGTCTGTCTTAACATCTGAATCTAGACAGTAATGCCTTGTAAAAGTATGTACCGATCTTCATATTGCAGCCTTGCAGATTTCAGAGATGGGTACATTCTTTAGAAGGGCTGTCGTTGCCGCCTTGCCCCTTGTCGAATGGGCTTTAGGTTTGGCAGTCATTTGTTTGTTAGAGTACTGGTAAGCAATTACAATGTATGAGACGATCCCCCTGGAAACAGTCTGCTTTGAGGCAGCTCTGCCCGTTCTCATGGGGCCATAGTTTATGAATAATTGATCAGTTTGTCTGATATCTTCCGTCTTATCGAGATAAAACTTTAACACTCTTTTTAAGTCTAGGGAGTGCAAAGTTCTCTCTGCTGGCATAGATGGTTTGGGAAAGAATATTGGAAGAGATACGGTCTGATTAATATGAAAATCAGAAAACTACCTTAGGTAGAAACCAAGGATGGATTCTCAAAACCACCTGTTTCATGAAACACTGTGTAGGGTTCTTTTCAACAGAGAGCCTCAATTTCGCTGACTCTTCTGGCTGACGTAATCGCAACAAGAAAAGCTGTCTTCCATGTAAGATTGCTGTAAAGAGGCTTTGTGTATAGGTTCAAATAGTGGCCCCATGAGTTTAGAGAAGACCACATTCAGTTACCATGGAGGGGAAGGTGTACGAACTGGTGGAAATACTTTTCTCAGGCCCTCTAGAAAATCTTTAACCACGGGCATTGTAAAGAATGACACTTGCAAGGGCGATTTACGGTAAGCAGTAATGGCTGGCAAATGTACCTTAATTGATGAAAACTGCAACCCTGATTTCGCAAGGTGAAGGAGGTAGGGTAGAGTAACCTCCTCTTGAGCCAGAAATGGATTGGAACCGTTCTGGATACACCACATGTAGAATCTTTTCCACTTGAATGAATAAGAGCGCAGTGTTGAGGGTCTTTTGGACTCCTTTGGAATATTCATGCATTCCTGTGAGAGACCTAGATGGCCATACTGTAGGAATTCAGGAGCCATGCTGTCAAGCTCAGCAAGAGAAGGTTGGGATGAAAAATCTTCCCCTCCAGTTTGTGGAGAAGATCCGGTCTGCACGGAAGCCTCCTGTGAGGCTTTTCTGATAGATGGACTAGATCTGTGTACCACCATTGACGGGGCCATTCCGGGGCTATTAGTATCAGCCTGGTTTTGGCTCTGTAGAATTTGTTGATCACTGTGGGAATTAAGAGAATGGGAGGAAAAGTGCAGAGAAATGTCTCTGACCAGGCTATTAACAGGGCATTCCCCTTTGCCCCTGGTCGCTAAATCCTGGATGCAAAGTCTCTGCATGTTTTGTTATTTTCAACAGCAAACAGGTCTATCTGAGGATACCCCCATTGTTGAAAAATGTCTTTTACGATGTCGTCGTGAAGCATCCAGTAGTGTGAGTCTGAAAATCTTCAGCTAAGGGAAGCTGCTTGTGTGTTCTGGACTCCACAAAGGTGAACCGCTGTGATTGACAGCCTTCTTGCTAGTAGCCAATGCCAGATGGTCTGTGACTCTTGAGATAGAGGGCAAGATCGAGTGCCCCCCTGTTTGTTCAAATAGTACATTGTGGTTGTGTTGTCCCTTTGGACTAAGATGGAGTTGTCCTTGATGGATGGGTAAAAAGGCTTGAGGGCTAGATGAACCACCCTCAATTCTAGCAGATTGAAGTGGTTTTGCTGCTCCTTGTCTGACCACAGTCCTTGGGCATGGAGAGAGCCCATGTGAGCCCCCCAGCCCTGAAGTGATTCATCCGTTACCAGTGTTTGGGTAGGAATGCACTGATGAAAAGGGACTCCTACTAACAGATGTTGTGGATCAGTCTGAGCCTTTTTTATCACAAGCCGGGCATTTTACAAAAAGTAAAGGATTTTCTTCAGAGAAAAAAGTTATTTTACTCAGAAAATGAAAAAAGACATTGAGTAAAATGTAGAAAACTGTTGTTTTATAGATTTTTTCTGGTAAAAGTCTTAGAAAAATCAGAGCTCAATGCTCCAGGATCCTAACAGAAGGAGCTGTAAAAAAATACACACCTAACTCTAACCCAACTGTCACCTCACTCTCACCTCTGAGCCATGGTGGGATACTGGAGGTTCTCACGGCCTTAAAGGCATGATGCCAGTTTTTTGGTTCTGCTAAGTTAATTAGGATGCAGCCTATTGGTTAATAATGCCTCTGTATATATTTTCTCCCTATATGGGATTGCTTATACTTTCCACGCTCTCTTCTTTGATTGCAGAAAGGTGTTAACTCTAATTGAGGAGTTTGATTAAAGAAAAACTTCACAAGACATTTTTAGCTTCTTTGTCAACATAGACTGCATGATTGCTTACACATGTATATGATATATATGTACTAAAATTCTCTACACGATTTTTGCTCTTACATATACATTTAATGTATATACAAGTGTGTTTATATATGCTCCGGGGTGATCACAATCACATTAAAGGAAAATCAAAGCTAGTTAACAGCACTTTTTGGGTGTTGGGAAAATGTGTCACTTTTATTACCATAATTATATCCAACTTCAGCATTTAAATTATAGTGAAGCAACAAATAAAACCCAAGCTACGTTTTCAGCAGTCAGCAATTGTTACTATAGGTTTTTCAAGAAAAACAAAAAACATGAAAGCATCAAGTCATTTCAATAGTTAGCATTATTGTTAATAACCGCAGGTAGGCTTTAATGATTAGAACATTTTAGAAAATGCTATATTTACATCTAAAAAATGAACCTAATTACAATTCAAGTCCCGCACAAGTTTGGGGTGAATGCACAGCTATCTTCAGTATTCCCACCCATAACCAATTATTTGCTCTTGCTTCGCTTGATCAGCTGGATTGACTGTGCCTGGGTGGGCGGCAGATAGCTGCTAGAAGTATTCAAGCTCCTAAGATTTCTGCAGACAAGTTGAATCTTGAATTTCCTCCTGAAGGGATTACCAGCTTGTCAGCTGAGGCGGAACAAAAGGCTGCCCCCTTTTTAGCAACAGCCACATCTAAATCAGATTTTCATATAATCTCATGGAACGTGGCTGGGGTTAATTCAAAGCTGGGCAACAAGGATCGGAGCTCCTTTATGGGGAAGCGTGATGAGGAAGCATGACGTTTGTTTGCTCCAAGAAACCTGAGCCGTAAATAAGGTCTTCGTTAGAGGATTTACTACATATAGGGGGTCATTCCGACCCCGGCGGTCAAGGACAGCCGGGGCCGGGGTTGGCGGGAGCACCGCCAACAGGCTGGCGGTGCCCCGCAGGGCATTCTGACCGCGGCGGTTTGGCCGCAGTCAGAACAGGAAAACCGGCGGTCTTCCGCCGGTTTTCCGATGCCCTGAGGAATCCCCCATGGCGGCGCAGCTTGCTGCGCCACCATGGGGGATTCCGACCCCCTCACCGCCATCCTGTTCCTGGCGGTTCCGACCGCCAGGAACAGGATGGCGGTGAGGGGTGTCGTGGGGCCCCTGGGGGCCCCTGCAGTGCCCATGCCAATGGCATGGGCACTGCAGGGGCCCCCGTAAGCGGGCCCCACATAGAATTTCAGTGTCTGCATTGCAGACACTGAAATTCGCGACGGATGCAACTGCACCCGTCGCACCCTTCCCACTACGCCGGCTCCATTCGGAGCCGGCGTCCTCGTGGGAAGGGGTTTCCCGCTGGGCAGGCGGGCGGCCTTCTGGCGGTCGCCCGCTAGCCCAGCGGGAAACACAGAATGGCCGCCGCGGTCTTTTGACCGCGGTGCGGTCATTCGGCGGTTCCCGCCAGGCGGGCGGCTCCCGCCGCCCGCCGGGGTCTGAATGACCCCCATAGTGTAGAGGCAATTCCTCCTAGGAAAAGAGGGCGGGCGATGGGGGGCTCTTATGATTCTGGTAAACAATAAAATTGCATGTGCCCAAGAACACCTCAAGATAGATTCCCCCGATCTACTGGGCATTAAGGTAAAGTTCCCCAGGGGCTTGTCATTCATTTTATTGAATGGATACGCTCGCTCAATGCCAGCTAAATGCGAATCACCTGTCTTAACCTGTCTTAAAGACAGGCTAGTGGAGATTTAAAAACAGGATGCCAAAATTATAGTGACTAACAATTTCAGCACTGCTTTTGAACCTTGTAATGCCCTCAATCTGGTAACTAAGGAAAAGGACGAGTACTGGGGTGTTTCACCTGTAGCAGGCAACCCACAGAGTCACTACACTAAAGCCGCCTTACAAACTGCCTCACTGGTTGCACAAGGACTGCGCACCTGTAATGGGAGAACTCATTCAGACCTTGATAGTGCATTTACATTCAGAAGTGGTTGCCAGAGGAGTGTCAGTGACTACATGCTAGTGGACGTCTGCTTGTAGCCACAGCTTGGCGATATGGAGATGATGAGTACAGAGGGCAGTGATTATAATCCCTTGGTCACCTCTTTAGGGGGGAAACTATTTTACAGGTCAACTAGCTGGGACCGTGCAATATTGCCGGACCCTATCGTGACTAATAACTGCCATAAAGTGGCATGGCCTAGAGTTGTGGCGGACAAGGAACAGCATGCTGATCTATTTGTCCAATACGTGTCAGGAATTGAAGGATCCATTGTGGATCATGACCTTGTGATAAGTACTCATACATTATTCTTCGACAATCTCAAAGCTATTTTCTTCAGGGGCCACCAGGGCAGACCGTGAAGTTATCAAGCATGCCTGTTGTAAGGAAATGCCTCCTTGGCATGGTTACCCCCTGACTTTTTGCATTTGCTGATGCCAAGTTATGATTTGAATGTGTGCTGAGGCCTGCTAACCAGGCCCCACCACCAGTGTTCTTTCCCTAAACTGTACCTTTGTCTCCACAATTGGCACACCCTGGCATCCAGGTATGTCACTTGTAACTGGTACCCCTGGTACCAAGGGTCCAGATGCCAGGGAAGGTCTCTAAGGGCTGCAGCATGTCTTATACCACCCTAGAGACCCCTCACTCAGCACAGACACATTGCTTGCCAGCTTGCGTGTGCTGGTGGGGAGAAAATGACTACGTCGACATGGCACTCCCCTCAGGGTGCCATGCCAACCTCACACTGCCTGTGGCATAGGTAAGTCACCCCTCTAGCAGGCCTTACAGCCCTAAGGCAGGGTGCACTATACCAAAGGTGAGGGCATAGGTGCAAGAGCACTATGCCCCTACGGTGTCTAAGCAAAACCTTAGACATTGTAAGTGCAGGGTAGCCATAACAGTATATGGTCTGGGAGTCTGTCAAACACGAACTCCACAGCACCATCATGGCTACACTGAAAACTGTGAAGTTTGTTATCAAACTACTCAGCACAATAAATGCACACTGATGCCAGTGTTCAACTTTATTGTAAAAATACATCCAGAGGGCATCTTAGGGATGCCCCCTGAAAACAAACCCGACTTCCAGTGTGGGCTGACTTGTTTTGCCAGCCTGCCACACACCAGACATGTTGCTGGCCACATGGGGAGAGTGCCTTTGTCACTCTGTGGCCAGGAACAAAGCCTGTACTGGGTGGAGGTGCTTCTCACCTCTCCCTGCAGGAACTGTAACACTTGGCGGTGAGCCTCAAAGGCTCACCCCCTTTGTTAAAGTGCCACAGGGCATCCCAGCTAGTGGAGATGCCCGCCCCTCCGGCCACTGCCCCCACTTTTGGCGGCAAGGCTGGAGGAGATAATCAGAAAATCAAGGAGGAGTCACTCCCCAGTCAGGACAGCCCCTAAGGTGTCCTGAGCTGAGGTGACTCTGACTTTTAGAAATCCTCCATCTTGCAGATGGAGGATTCCCCCAATAGGATTAGGGATGTGCCCCCCTCCCCGCAGGGAGGAGGCACAAAGAGGGTGTAGCCACCCTCAGGGCTAGTAGCCATTGGCTACTATCCTCCCAGACCTAAACACCCCCCTAAATTGAGTATTTAGGGGCTCCCAGAACCAAGGAAGATAGATTCCTTCAACCTGAAGACGAAGAAGGACTGCTGACCTGAAGCCCTGCAGAGAAGACGGAGACACCAACTGCTTTGGCCCCAGCCCCACCGGCCTGTCTCCCCACTTCAAGAAAAACTGCAACAGCGACGCATCCCCCAGGGACCAGCGACCTCTGAAGCCTCAGAGGACTACCCTGCAACTAAAAGGACCAAGAAGCTCCCGAGAACAGCGGCCCTGCTCAACAAACCTGCAACCTGCAACTTTGCAACAAAGAAGCAACTTTTAAAGACCACGTGTTTCCCGCCGGAAGCGTGAGACTTTCCACTCTGCACCCGACCATGACGGAGAGAACACTGCAGGGGCATCAGAGAGCAAGAAAACAGGCACTTCAGGGGGAGGGAAAGGGGGGGCACCTCAGCCGCTTGAGTGCACAACGCCAAATCTACGAGGGGGCCACATGCCCACTGTTCCATCCTGGGGAGTGCAAAGCCACAGTCTCACAAGTCTCTACAGTGGGTGGTCTGCCCACTGTTCAATCCTAGGGAGTGCAAAGCCACAGTCTCTCAAGTCTCCACAGTGGGTGGTCTGCCCACTGTTCCATCCTGGGGAGTGCAAAGCCACAGTCTCACAAGTGGATGACAGTCTCCACTGGTTCTGGAGAGGGCATGGTGCCCAGAGTGCTTCATCCTGTTAAGGACAGAGGTAGTGGATGACAGTCTCCACTGGTTCTGGAGGGGGCATGGTGCCCAGAGTGCCCCGTGACGGACTCAGTTGCGTCAGTGCCCCTGCCGCTCATGGGCTAGCGGTGCTTGAGATGGCGGTGCCCTGTTCAGCGGTGCTTGAGATGGCGGTGCCCTGTTCAGTGGTGCTTGAGATGGCGGTGCCCTGTTCAGCCGTGCTTGAGATGGTGGTGCCCTGTTCAGCGGTGCTTCAGGTGGTGGTGCCCTGTTCAGCGGTGCCCTGTTCAGCGGTGCTTGAGATGGCGGTGCCCTGTTCAGCGGTGCTTGAGATGGTGGTGCCCTGTTCAGCGGTGCTTCAGATGGTGGTCTCCATTGCAGGGTCTCAGCTGCTGGCGGTCCTTCATGGCCCAGCGGGGCTGGCGCTGGCGGTCCTTCATGGCCCAACGGGCCTTTTGCTGGCGCTCCTTCAAGGCCCAGCGGGCCTTTTGCTGGCGCTCCTTCATGGCCCAGTGGGGCTTGTGCTGGCGGTGGCCTCCTGGGCAGCAGGGCTGGTGCTGGCGGTGGCCTCCTGGGCAGCTGGGCTGGTGCTAGCGGTGGCCTCCTGGGCAGCGGGGATGATGGCGGTCTTCTCCGCCGTGCTGCTCTTCCCAGACTTGCCGGGTTTCTTGTGGCCCTTCCCCACCTTGGAAGGTGTCACAGCTGACTCCACACTCCCAACTGGACCCCTGGGAGCGGCTTTGGTGGCTGGATACTTCCCCCTCTCCCGCCGGGCACTGGCCAACTTCTGATGCTTCACAGGTGGGGGACTGTCTGTGCTGTGGCTCCGTGCCACACTGGCTGCCCTGGTGGCCGGTGCCCTCCACATTCCGGTGACTACAGGCACCACTGGTCCCGGAGATGTTGTGGCTGAGGTGCTAGTTCGGGACCTAGGAGACGGACGGGGTGGGGGAGGTGTGGGAAAGAGGTCAAGGGTGGACAGGAAAAGTTTTTGGGACACACTGGGACGGGTAGCTGGAGGGGGTTTGGGAGTGGAGGAAGAGGTGGTGGTTGTAGGAGGTGTACGTTTGGTGACTTTGGGTGAAGGTGCATGCGCTGGAGGCTGTCATGAGGTGGATGACTGTTGGGTGGGTGTGTGCCTGCGTTTGTGTATCTTGGGAGGGGGCGTCACAGACACACTGGGGGAGGACACAGGGGACGTGTGAATGGTAGTGAGGGTGGTGACTGCAGGTGAGCGGGGTGTGGTGGTGGGTGTGCTGGAGAGGGACGTAGTGGCTGTAGAGGTAGTGCATGCAGGTGTGAGTGTAAACGAGACTGGGAGGGAGGAGGGAGACGAGGAGGAGGGGGACACAGTGGAGGCAGTGGATGTTGGTGTGTCTGCATGTGTGTGATGCTTGCGTGAGTGCCTGTGGGATGTGTGGTGCTTATATTTGCCTGAGCTTCCCTTGGGTGTTGACATGTGTGCATGCTGGTCTGTAGGTGTTTGGGATAGGCTGAGGTACAGGGGATTGGGTCGGGGTTGAGGAAGTTGGAGGCGGGAGGCTAGAGACAGGGACAATGGCTGCCATCAGTGCTGTGGCCAGAGTCTGAAAAGCTCGGTGAAGGGCCACCTGACCAGAATGAATGCCCTCCAGGAATGCATTGGTTTGTTGCAACTGCCTCTCAACACCCTGGATGGCATTCAAAATGGTAGACTGCCCAACAGTGAGGGACCTGAGGAGGTCAATGGCCTCCTCACTGAGGGCAGCAGGGGTGACTGGGGCAGGGCCTGAGGTGCCTGGGGCGAAGGTGATGCCCACCCTCATGGGTGAGCGGGCACGGGGCAAAGGCTGAGGGGCTGCTGGGAGGGCGGTGCTGGTAGGGGGGTAAGGTAAGGTGCTGGTAAGGGAGCTCCCATCAGAGGACGAGTCCGTGTCGCTGGTGTCAGCTCCTGTCCCTGCCGTGGAGCTCCCCACGCCCTCCGTCCCACTGGTGAATTAAGACTCCGTAGTGTCGCCCTCCAGGGCCATGTGGGATGCAGCTCCCTAGTGCTCCGTTGCCACTGCTCCTCCGCCTGATGATGCTAATGCACACAAGAACAGGGGGGGGGGAGACAGAAGAAAGACATGTTGAGTGCATGCATTACCGCTACCGTTGGCGGACACGACAGACACAGAAGCCGCCTGCTCTACGCCGCGCTCTTGGGCTCCACTGTTCAATTTCTGGGAAATGGCCTACAAGGCTATGGACGACATCTGCACACATAGATGACACAGGGGCATGACTAGCTGTACTTGGCACTCTACAGAGGTGGGCTGGGGTGCCACATGGCCTGACATATGGAGGGGCCTTGCTTACGGAACTTGCCCTGGCCTAGGGAAACCCACAGCCCACCTCCCCCACCCAGACACCTCCACTGCGCGCAAAGTCAGCAGAATGAGAGTGTACTCACCCCCTGGTGGCTGCTGTGATGCCCTCAAGCGCCCATCCAACTCCGGGTAGGCCACCGCCAGGATCCTGAACATCAGGGGGGTCATGGTGCAACGGGCACCCCTCCCACGTTGGGAGGCCATCCCCAGCTGAGCCTCCGCCGTCTTCTTGCTCCAGCGGCGAATGTCCTCCCATCTTTTCTGGCAGTGGGTGCTCCGTCTGTGGTAGACCCCCAGGGTCCGGACGTCCTTGGCGATGGCATGCCAAATATCTTTCTTCTGGTGGGCGCTGACCTACATGAAATGTACAGGGGAAAAAGAGAAGTTATTACCAACTGCACCGTCGAAGTGATTGGCCCCCATCCCTACCCTTGCCATGTGGCACATGCATTCACCGTCTTTCATACACGCAGCACTCTCCCCCTTCCTTCTTACATCCACACCACTCCACACAGGCAGTGCCCATACAGAATTCTCACAGTGTACTTACCTGTTTGTCTGGAGGACCGTAGAGTAGCGTGTACTGGGGGAGGACCCCATCCACTAGTTTCTTCAACTCCTCCGATGTGAAGGCAGGGGCCCTTTCCCCAGACACTCGAGCCATTGTCTCTTCCAGACCGAGGTCACAGCAGCACTTGCAGTGTAGGTCCTCTCCTGTCGAAGATCAGGTATCGAGTGATTGAAATGATAGAAAATGGCGGTCACGTCCGCGGCGGTGCGTACCGTCACCGCCGGCGTACATCGCCATTGGCTCCTGGGACCCATAGGGTCCAATGTTAACCAATGCAGCATTGCGCCGCGGTCTTCGACCGCCTACCGCGACGGTGTACAACACCAGCGCAGTTACCTCACATCCCATTGTCCCACTTTAGAGGTCAGGCAGCCGCCATTTCAGGGGCCCACATGGCTTCATTTCCAACTGCGTCACACATACCTAGGCCTGGACTCTACACACATACAGGCCATCTTTTGTGTATGATAGGTGTTCTGTGTAAACTGTGGGTACGTACCTCTGAGTTGTTTGACTCTGTGCTCGCTGTTGTCCTTCATAGGCACCGTCCGCTGGGAAATGTGAGGAGATGGTGGCATCCTCCGGTGTACCGACCGTTGGTGGACCTGTCGACAATGGAGGAGCGACATTTGATTATCACATACAAGCTTGACCGTGCCACAATCCGGGAACTGTATACCCAGTTGGAGCCAGACCTGATGTCAGCAATCCGCCATCCCACAGGAATCCCCCCTCAAGTGCAGGTGCTGTCAGTGCTCCATTTCCTTGCAAGTGGTTCCTTTCAAACAACAGTGGCCATGGCATCAGGGATGTCCCAGCCTATGTTTTCCAACATATTGTTCAGAGTGTTGTCTGCCCTTCTGAAACACATGCAGAGCTACATCGTTTTCCCTCAGGTGGAGGATTTGCCTACAGTGAAAGGGGATTTCTATGCCCTGGGACACATCCCCAACATCATAGGAGCCATTGATGGAACACATGTGGCTTTGGTAACCCCCCCCCCCACAGGAGTGAACAGGTGTACAGAAACAGGAAGAGTTATCATTCCATGAATGTACAGATGGTATGTTTGGCAGACCAGTACATCTCCCATGTGAATGCCAAGTTCCCTGGCTCAGTGCATGATCCCTACATCCTGCGGAATAGCAGCATCCCTTATGTGATGGGTCAACTCCAGAGACACCATGTGTGGCTATTAGGTGAGCACCTGGAAGCAAGTCAGTGGGAATGGTTGTCTGGGTATATCCCTCCAGGTTAGTGCGTGTCTAACAGTTGTCCCTCACCATTTGCAGGTGACTCTGGTTACCCCAACCTGTCATGGCTACTGACCCCAGTGAGGAATCCTAGGACAAGTGCAGAGGAACGCTACAATGAGGCCCATGGGCGAACTAGGAGGGTGATCGAGCGGACCTTCGGCCTCCTGAAGGCCAGGTTCAGGTGCCTCCATATGACAGGTGGATCCCTATTCTACTCACCAAAGAAGGTGTGCCAGATCATCGTGGCCTGCTGTATGCTTCATATCTTGGCTTTGCGACGACAGGTGCCTTTTCTGCAGGAGGATGGTCCAGATGGCGGTGTTGTTGCAGCTGTGGAGCCTGTGGACAGTGAAGACGAGGAAGCAGGGGAAGAAGACATGCATAACAGGGACTCAGTGATCCAGCAATATTTCCGGTGAGACACAGGTAAGAATACAAACCTGCCTACTACGTGTACTTTAACACTACTACCTCTCTACTGTGTGTCGTTTTCACCCAGTGTATGGTCACTGAGTTGTCACTTTCCCTTACGATTTCACATATGTGGGTCCCACTGTGTGGCATCTGCTTAGATTCCTCATGGACTACAGCTGTGTGACATAGGTATGTTGACATTAAACTTGAAAGAGTATTTTGTCACTGTAATTGCTAATACACTATTTTGAAATCACAGACAGACTCCAGATTGTTTTGTGCTTTAAGTGTGTTTATTTAAGTGCTCAATATTGGAGGGGGTAGTGAAATGGTGAGGGGTGGTGACGGAGGAATGTCCATGGCAGAGTCCAGTCTATTAGTCTCACAGGTGCATTGCCCACATGGGCATAGGAAGTGGAGCTGGGGCAGTTTAAGTATGGACAGGGTGACAAAGTGGGACAGTAGGATGACAATCAGGGTGGTCTCATTTATTGGCGGGGGTCTTGGCATCGTGCTCTGTCTTTGTCCTGGATCTCAGGGACCGTTTGCGGGGTGGTTCTCCCTCTGCAGGGGGTGGGGTGCTGGTGTGGTGGTCCTGTGGCGGGGCGTCCTGTCCACTAGCGCCGGCGGAGGTGGTGGGCAGTTCATCGTCCATGCTAGTGTCAGGGGCCCCTTGTAGTGCCACAGTGTCCCTCCTGGTGTTCACAAGTTCCTTCAGCACCCCTACGATGGTGCCCAGGGTGGAGCTGATGGTTCTGAGTTCCTCCCTGAAGCCCATATACTGTTCCTCCTGCAGGCGCTGGGTCTCCTGAAACTTGGCCAGTACCGTTGCCATCGTCTCCTGGGAGTGGTGGTAGGCTCACATGATGGAGGAGAGGGCCTCGTGGAGAGTGGGTTCCCTTGGCCTGTCCGCCCCCTGTCGCACAGCAGCCCTTCCAGTTTCCCTGTGTTCCTGGGCCTCCGTCCCCTGGACCGTGTGCCCACTACCACTGCCCCCAGGTCCCTGTTGTTGTTGGGGTGGGTTATCCTGGGTTCCCTGTAGTGGTGGACACACTGCTGATTGACGTGTCCTGGGGACGGAGGTATGGGCCTGCAGGGTGGGTGCTGTGCTGGTGTTTCCAGAGGGTGGAAGGTCTGTAGTGGCCTGTGACTGGGTGATAGGAACCAACTGTCCCGAGGTCCCCGATGGGCCGGGCTGGTCATCTAGATCCAGTTGGACAGAGGTGCTGTCATCACTGTGGGCCTCTTCAGTTGGTGGTGTGGACATGTGTGGACCCTCCTGTCCGGTGACGTTGGGTAGGGGTCCTGCAGGGGTATAAAAGGATGGTTATTACATCTGTGTGTGTCATGGTGTGCAATGGGTGGGTGACCGTGTACCCCAGTGTTTGCATTCCTGTGTGAGACCTTGTGTGAGGATGGTTTAGGGGGTTGTATGGGTATGTGCAGTGGGCATGCTTTAGTGATGGGTGTCTTTGTTGTTGCATGCAGGGCTTGGTGTTGGGATGGGTGGTTTGTAATGTTGGGACATACGTCAGGAGTTGGGGTGCTGGGGGTGAGGGTGGGGGTATGTGATAGCATGCAAGTAGGGTGGGGGTTGTAATAGTTAAGATTTGACTTACCAGAGTCCATTCCTCCACCTACTCCTGCGAGGCCCTCAGGATGCAGAATCTCCAAGACCTGCTCCTCCCATGTTGTTAGTTGTCGGGGAGGAGGTGGGGGTCCGCCGCCAGTCCGCTGAACGGCAAGGTGGTGTCTTGAGACCACGGAACGCACCTTCCCCCGTAGGTTGTTTCACCGCTTCCTGATGTCCTCCCGATTTCTTGGGTGCTGTCCCACTGCGTTGACCCTGTCCGCTATTCTTCACCATAGCTCCATTTTCCTTGCAATGGAGGTGTGCTGCACCTGTGCTCCGAATAGCTGTGGCTCTACCCGGATGATTTCCTCCACCATGACCCTGAGCTCCTCCTCCGAGAACCTGGGGTGTCTTTGCCGTGCCATGGGGTGGTGTAGGTGATGTGTGGGGTGGAGTGTGTGGTGATTAGTGTGCTGATATGTAGTGGTGTGTTGTGTGAGGTGCGTGGAAGTTCTGTGGGTAATGGTGTTGTGTGCCTGTGGATGCTGTTGTTCTTGCTGGTGCTCTCTCTCTGGCCTTCTTTCGGAATTTTTTGTCGTGGGGGTTTGTGGGTGTTGTGGGTGTGTGTTTTATATTGTATTGGGTGTGTGGGAGTGGTGTGTGTATGTGTATCAGGTGTGTGTATTTCGAATTGTCCAATGTGGTTTTGTTTTGTAAATGTGTGTGTATTTTTAGCGCGGCGGTGTGTACCGTCAATGGAATACAGCGGTTGAAAGACCGCCGCGTGGATTTGTGTGTCGTGATAGTGTGGGCGTATTTCTGCTGGCATGACGGTGGAGGATTTGTTTTTGCCAGTTTATCACTGACCTTTGGTGTGGCGGACTTGTGTGGGTGTCTGAATTTTGGCGGATTCCGAAATGTGGTTTATAATAGCTGTGGCGGAATTCCGCGGCGGTGTGTTGGTGGTCTTCTGCACGGCGGTAAGCAGCTTTTACCGCCAATGTTGTAATGACCGCCATAATGTCTGCTGCAGAAGAGATGGTGGTGGAGCTCAACCTCAACCCTTACCTGCATCTTAGGATGTCAGAGTTAAGGACTCTCTGCAAAATCAAAAAGATTAAAACTGGATCAAACCCTACCAAAGTACAAATCCAGGAGCTATTGGCAGAGTTTGCTAGAGACAACCCTTCTGATGATGTTCTCACAGAGGATGATGCTAGTGAAGTGGAGGACCATCCCCCCCCTCCACTCCTAGTTAGGGAGACCAGAGTTTCTCCAACCCTGACTCCACAAATAATAGTCAGAGATGTTGCTTCTCTCACAGGAGAGTCCAACAACTCTGAAAGCATTGAGGGCAGCCTCAATGAAGATGACCTCCTGTTAGCCAGGATGGCCAAAAGATTGGCTTTGGAGAGACAGCTCCTAGCCATAGAAAGGGAAAGACAAGAGATGGGCTTAGCTCCCATTAATGGTGGCAGCAACTTAAATAGGGTCAGAGATACTCCTGCCATGCTAAAAATCCCCAAAGGGACTGTAACAAAATATGAAGATGGTGATGACATCTCCAAATGGTTCACAGCTTTTGAAAGGGGTTGTGCAACCAGAAAAATAAACAAATCTCACTGGGGTGCTCTCCATTGGGAAATGTACACTGGAAAGTGTAGGGATAGACTCCTCACACTCTCTGGAAAAGATGCAGAATCCTATGACCTCATGAAAGCAACCCTGATTGAGGGCTTTGGATTCTCAACTGAGGAGTACAGGATTAGGTTCAGGGGGGCTCAAAAATCCTCGAGCCAGACTTGGGTTGATTTTGTTGACTTCTCAGTCAAAACCCTGGATGGTTGGATTAATGGCAGCGGTGTAAATGATTATGATGGGCTGTACAATCTGTTTATAAAAGAACACCTTTTAAGTAATTGTTTCAGTGATAAACTGCATCAGCATCTGGTAGACCTAGGTCCAATTTCTCCCCAAGAATTGGGAAAGAAGGCAGACCATTGGGTCAAGACTAGGGTGACCAAGACTTCCACAGGGGGTGACCAAAAGAAAGGGGTCACAAAGACTCCCCAGGGGAAGAGTGTTGAGACATCCAAGGGAAAAAGTAAAGAGTCTTCTACAGGGCCCCAAAAACCTGCTCAGGAGGGAGGGTCCAAAGCCTCTTCACAATCCAATTTTGGGTACAAGGGTAAAAACTTTGATCCCAAAAAGGCCTATAGTCATAGCTGTAATCAGCAGGGACACCAAACTGGAGAAAAAGGCCTGTCCCAAGAAAGGTTCCACTCAACTTCTACTCCAGTTAGCACTGGAATAGCCAGTATCCAGGTGGGCTCAACAGTGTGCCCAGAGCAAATCTGGGTTCACACTGAAGCTACATTAGTTTCTGAGGGTGGGGTGGACTTAGCCACACTGGCTGCCTGCCCCCCTAATGTGCAAATATACAGGCAGCAACTCTGGATTAATGGGACTAGTGTAGAAGGCCTGAGGGATACAAGTGCCAGTGTCACAATGGTGACAGACAAACTGGTTTCCCCAGGACAATACCTGACTGGACAAACTTATCCAGTCACCAACGCTGAAAATCATACTAAAGTACATCCCATGGATATGGTAACTTTAGAATGGGGAGGGGTCAATGGCCTGAAACAGGTGGTAGTCTCCTCTAATATCCCAGTAGACTGTTTGCTTGGAAATGACCTGGAGTCCTCCGCATGGGCTGAGGTAGAACTCAAAACCCATGCAGCCATGCTGGGCATCCCTGAACTGGTGTGTGTCAAGACCAGGGCACAGTGCAAGGCTTAGGGTGAAAAAGAGGTGTTGGAGTCTGGAATAATGGCCCAACCCTCTAAGAGAAAAGGAAAGAAGACTGGGGAACCAGCTTCAACACAACAAAAGAAAAATAACCTCTCTTACCAGGAAGAAGTTCTGCCCTCTGAGGGAACTGAGCCCATGGAGTTGGAACCTTATCAGGTTGAACTCTTAGGCCCAGGGGGACCCACAAGGGACCAGTTGTGTAAAGGGCAAGAAACCTGTCCCTCTCTTGAAGGCCTCAGGCAGCAGGCTGCTGAGGAAACAAAAGGAAAAATCACTGGAACACATAGGGTCTATTGGGAAGAAGGACTCCTCTACACTGAGGCAAGAGATCCCAAACCTGGTGCCACTAGGAGAGTGGTAGTGCCTCAGGAGTTTAGGAAGTTCATTCTGACCTTAGCCCATGATATTCCACTTGCTGGGCATTTGGGACAAACCAAGACTTGGGAGAGGTTAGTCAACCATTTCTATTGGCCCAACATGTCCCAGAAAGTAAAGGAGTTTTGTGTCTCC
This sequence comes from Pleurodeles waltl, assembly GCF_031143425.1. Taxonomy (NCBI): domain Eukaryota; kingdom Metazoa; phylum Chordata; class Amphibia; order Caudata; family Salamandridae; genus Pleurodeles; species Pleurodeles waltl. The sequence goes on along the minus strand of NC_090451.1, from coordinate 75,425,374 downwards.
TATGCCATCTGTCAAGCCAGTGGTAAGACAGGTGGCCATCCAAAGGCCCCCCTCATTCCACTTCCAGTGGTGGGGGTCCCCTTTGAAAGAGTGGGTGTGGACATAGTGGGTCCACTTGAACCTCCCACAGCCTCAGGGAACCAGTACATATTAGTAGTAGTGGATCATGCTACTAGATACCCTGAAGCAATTCCCCTTAGGTCCACTACTGCCCCTGTGTCTGACAGAGGTACCAACTTCATGTCAGCATACCTGAAGTATATGTGGATTGAGTTTAGGGTGACTTACAAATTCACCACACCATACCATCCACAAACCAATGGTCTTGTGGAAAGATTCAACAAGACATTGAAGGGCATGATCATGGGGCTCCCTGAAAAGCTCAAAAGGAGATGGGACGTCCTCTTGCCATGTCTGCTTTTCACCTACAGAGAGGTGCCTCAGAAGGAAGTAGGGTTTTCCCCCTTTGAACTTCTGTTCGGCCATCCTGTAAGGGGACCACTAGCTCTTGTTAAAGAAGGCTAGGAGAGACCTCTCCATGAGCCTAAGCAAGATATAGTGGACTATGTACTAGGTCTATGTTCCAGGATGGCAGAGTACATGGAAAAGGCAAGTAAAAACCTTGAGGCCAGCCAACAACTCCAGAAGATGTGGTATGACCAAAAGGCTGCTATGGTTGAGTTTCAGCCAGGGCAGAAAGTCTGGGTTCTGGAGCCTGTGGCTCCCAGGGCACTTCAGGACAGATGGAGTGGCCCTTACCCAGTGCTAGAGAGAAAGAGTCAGGTCACCTACCTGGTAGACCTAGGCACTAGCAGGACCCCCAAAAGGGTGATCCATGTAAACCGCCTCAAACTCTTTCATAACAGGGCAGTTATCAACCTGTTGATGGTTACAGATGAGGACCAGGAAGCTGAGAGTGAACCTCTCCCTGATCTCCTCTCCACTGACCCTAAAGATGGCTCAGTAGATGGAGTGATCTATTCAGACACCCTCTCTGGCCAACAGCAAGCTGACTGTAGGAAAGTCTTACAACAGTTGCTGAGCTCTTTTCCCTAACCCCTAGTCAGACACACCTGTGTACCCATGATGTGGACACAGGAGACAGCATGCCTGTGAAAAACAACATTTTCAGACAGTCTGACCAAGTTAAGGAAAGCATCAAAGTGGAAGTCCACAAGATGCTGGAATTGGGAGTCATTGAGCACTCTGACAGCCCCTGGGCTAGCCCAGTGGTCTTAGTCCCCAAACCTCACACCAAAGATGGCAAGAGAGAGATGAGGTTTTGTGTGGACTACAGCGGATTTAATTCTGTCACCAAGACAGATGCCCATCCCATTCCAAGGGCAGATGAGTTAATTGACAAACTAGGTGCTGCCAGATACTTAAGTACCTTTGACTTGACAGCAGGGTACTGGCAAATCAAAATGGCTCCAGGAGCAAAAGAAAAGACAGCATTTTCCATACCAGATGGACACTATCAGTTTACTGTGAAGCCCTTTGGCTTAAAGAATGCCCCTGACACCTTCCAAAGGTTGGTGAATCAAGTCCTTGCTGGCTTGGAGTCCTTTAGTGCAGTTTATCTTGATGATATTGCTGTCTTTAGCTCAAGCTGGCAGGATCACCTGGTCCACCTGAAGAAGGTTATGCAGGCTCTGCAAGCAGCAGGCCTCTCTATCAAGGCAGCCAAATGTCAGATAGGGCAGGGAACTGTGGTTTACTTGGGACACCTTGTAGGTGGAGGCCAAGTTTAGCCACTCCAACCCAAGATCCAGACTATTCTGGACTGGGTAGCTCCAAAAACCCAGACTCAAGTCAGGGCATTCCTTGGCTTGACTGGGTACTATAGGAGGTTTGTGAAGGGATATGGATCCATAGTGACCCCCCTCACAGAAGTTACCTCCAAGAAAATGCCTAAGAAGGTAAACTGGACTATAGAATGCCAACAGGCCTTTGACACCATGAAACAATCTATGTGCACAGCACCAGATCTCAAAGCTCTAGATTACTCCAAGCAGTTCATTGTGCAGACTGATGCCTCTGAACATGGGATAGGGGCAGTTTTGTCCCAAACAAATGATGATGGCCATGACCAGCCTGTTGCTTTCATTAGCAGGAGGTTACTCCCCAGGGAGCAGCGTTGGAGTGCCATTGAGAGGGAGGTCTTTGCTGTGGTTTGGTCCCTGAAGAAGCTGAGACCATACCTCTTTGGTACTCACTTTGTAGTTCAAACTGACCACAGACCTCTCAGATGGCTAATGCAAATGAAAGGTGAAAATCCAAAACTGTGGTCCATCTCCCTACAGGGAATGAACTTTACAGTGGAACACAGACCTGGGACTGCCCATGCCAATGCAGATGGCCTTTCCAGGTTCTTCCACTTAGAAAATGAAGCCTCTTGGGAAAGGTTAGTCTCATCCTCTTTCGTTTGGAAGGGGTTGGTAAGGAAATGCCTCCTTGGCATGGTTACCCCCTGACTTTTTGCCTTTGCTGATGCCAAGTTAAGATTTGAAAGTGTGCTGAGGCCTGCTAACCAGGCCCCAGCACCAGTGTTCTTTCCCTAAACTGTATCTTTGTCTCCACAATCAATTGGTACACCCTGGCATCCAGGTAAGTTCCTTGTAACTGGTACCCCTGGTACCAAGGGCCCTGATGCCAGGGAAGGTCTCCAAGGGATGCAGCATGTCTTATGCCACCCTAGAAACCCCTCACTCAGCACAGACACACTGCTTGCCAGCTTGTGTGTGCTGGTGGGGAGAAAATGACTAAGTCGACATGGTACTCCCCTGAGGGTGCCATGCCAACCTCACACTGCCTGCAGCATAGGTAAGTCACCCCTCTAGCAGGCCTTACAGCCCTAAGGCAGGGTGCACTATACCACAGGTGAGGGCATAGGTGCAAGAGCACTATGCCCCTACAATGTCTAAGCAAAACCTTAGACATTGTAAGTGCATGGTAGCCATAAGAGTATATGGTCTGGGAGTCTGTCAAACACAAACTCCATAGCACCATAATGGCTACACTGAAAACTGTGAGGTTTGGTATCAAACGTCTCAGCACAATAAATGCACACTGATGCCAGTGTGCACTTTATAGTAAAAATACACCCAGAGGGCATCTTAGAGATGCCCCCTGAAAACATACCCGACTTCCAGTGTTGGCTGACTAGTTTTGCCAGCCTGCCACACACCAGACATGTTGCTGGACACATGGGGAGAATGCCTTTGTCACTCTGTGGCCAGGAACAAAGCCTGTAATGGGTGGAGGTGCTTCTCACCTCCCCCTGCAGGAACTGTTACACCTGGCGGTGAGCCTCAAAGGCTCACCCCCTTTGTTATAGCGCCACAGGGCATCCCAGCTAGTGGAGATGCCCGCCCCTCCGGCCACTGCCCCCACTTTTGGCGGCAAGGCTGGAGGAGATAATGAGAAAAACAAGGAGGAGTCACTCCCCAGTGAGGACAGCCCCTAAGGCGTCCTGAGCTGAGGTTACTCTGACTTTTAGAAATCCTCCATCTTGCAGATGGAGGATTCCCCCAATAGGATTAGGGATGTGCCCCCCTCCCCACAGGGAGGAGGCACAAAGAGGGTGTAGCCACCCTCAGGGCTAGTAGCCATTGGCTACTATCCTCCCAGACCTAAACAGACCCCTAAATTGAGTATTTAGGGGCCCCCAGAACCAAGGAAGATAGATTCCTGCAACCTGAAGACGAAGAAGGACTGCTGACCTGAAGCCCTGCAGAGAAGACAGAGACACCAACTGCTTTGGCCCCAGCCCTACCAGCCTGTCTCCCCACTTCAAGAAAAACTGCAACAGCAACGCATCCCCCAGGGTCCAGCGACCTCTGAAGCCTCAGAGGACTACCCTGCATCTAAAAGGACCAAGAAGCTCCCGAGAACAGCGGCCCTGTTCAACAAACCTGCAACTTTGTAACAAAGAAACAACTTTTAAAGACCAGACGTTTCCCGTCGGAAGCGTGATACTTTCCACTCTGCACCCGACGCCCCCGGCTCGACCTGCGGAAAACTAACTCTACAGGGAGGACTCCCCGGCGACTGCGAGCCCGTGAGTAGCCAGAGTTGACCCCCCTGAGCCACCACAGCGATGCCCGCAGAGGGAATCCAGAGGGTCCCCCTGACCGCGACTGCCTACTTCAGGGAACCCGACGCCTGGAAAAGACACTGCCTCCGCAGCCCCCAGGACCTGAAGGAACCGAACTCCAGTGCAGGAACGACCCCCAGGCGACCCTCTTCCTAGCCCAGGTGGGGGCTACCCCGAGGAGCCCCCCGACCCTGCCTGCATTGCTGAAGAGACCCCCGGGTCTCCCCATTGAAACCTATTGAAAACCCGACTCCTGTTTGCACTCTGCACCCGGCCGCCCCTGTGCCGCTGACGGTGAACTTTCTGTGCCTGCTTGTGTCCCCCCCAATGCCCTACAAAACCCCCCTGGTATGCCCCCCGAAGTCACGGGTACTTACCTGCTGGCAGACTGGAACCGGGGCACCCCTATTTCCATTGAAGCCTATGTGTTTTGGGCACCACTTTGACCTCTGCACCTGACCGGCCCTGAGCTGCTGGTGTGGTATCTTTGGGTTTGCCTTGAACCCCCAACGGTGGGGTACCTTGGACCCAACTTTGAACCCTGTAAGTGTTTTACTTACCTGTGAACTTAACAAATACTTACCTCCCCCAGGAACTGTTGATTTTTTGCACTGTGACCACTTTTAAAATAGCTTATTGCCATTTTTGCCAAAACTGTACATGCTATTGTGATAATTCAAAGTTCCTAAGATACCTGAGTGAAATACCTTTCATTTAAAGTATTGTTTGTAAATCTTAAACCTGTGGTTCTTAAAATAAACTAAGAAAAGTTATTTTTCTATATAAAAACCTATTAGCCTGGAATTGTCTTTGGGTGTGTGTTCCTCATTTATTGCATGTGTGTGTACAACAAATGCCTAACACTACCCTCTCATAAGCCTACTGCTCGACCACACTACCACAAAATAGAGCATTAGAATTATCTCTTTTTGCCACTATCTTACCTCTAAGGGGAACCCTTGGACTCTGTGCACACTATTTCTTACTTTGAAATAGTATATACAGAGCCAACTTCCTACACCTGTGCAAGGTACAGAGGGGCACTTAAAGCAGCTAAGAAAAAATGGGATGAGGACAGTTGGCAAGAAATACTTGTCTATCAAAACAAGAGATAATTGTGCTTTCTGGTCACCAGTTGCAGTGGGGACCAGAGAGCTCAGTAATCCCAGGCGTTCTCATATCCCACCAGCCAAGTGGGAGGACCACTTTGGTGCCTTATATGCTGGGACCAATAATTGTGAGCACGAATTGGCGGGGGGAGCTACATACTGGTAATAACAGTTTGGCGCTTGGCGCATGTCCCCACTTTTTTTTTTTTAGCTTGGAAGACACCCTTGCTGCTATAGACAGTCTGAAACCCATGAAAACCCCTGGCCAGACTGTATTCCAGGGGACCTATATAAATCAGAACCTCATTTGTGGGCATGGTACATAAATACTCTAACAAACACAATACTTAGCGGCGGACACTTGGATGGAGGCTGTAATCATTCCAATTTTTTAAAAAGGAGATGTGAGTTGCCCTGCCAACTTTCGACCTATTAGCTTGTTGGATAATCTGAAAAAAAAAAATCAAGACAAGTGCTTGTTAAATTACTTACGTGGGTAGCTAGTGAGGACGTACTTTCATCCCTGCAGGCAGGCTTCTGGCCTAAGGTTAGCACTATTGATCAGGTATTTAGGTTTTCCGTACTATATTGGAAACAGGTTTGTCTGCGTCAGCAGAAGATATATGTAGCTTTTTTTGATCTTCGTGCTGCCTTCGACCTGATCCCGCGTGATAACTTGTGAAGGGTACTGAGGAACATGGGCGCCCCTAGTGACCTCATAGATATTTTGGTTAGATTGCATCAAGGGAATTATGCTCAGGTACGCTGGGGAGAGCACAGGGAGTTGACGTCTAGAATTCCTATCGGTCGCGGAGTGCGCCAAGGTTGTGTGCTGGTCCCCACGCTTTTTTCCTTGTACATGAACGATGTAATCGAGTTTCTTGGGCAGTGTGTTAATGATTCTCCCACCTTGAATGGAGGGAAAATCCGTACTCTTCTTTTTGCAGTTGACTCTTTTTAAATCTCTAAATCTGCAATGGGGCTCCAAAACCTGCTGACTAAGTTTAGGTTGTTGTTTCAAGAAAGAAGATTAGAGATTAAGGTGGTCATTACAACATTGGCGGTAAAAGACACTTACCGCCGTGCAGAAGACCGCCAACACACCGCCGCCGCCGCGGAATTCCACCACAGCTATTATGACCCACATCTCGAAATACGACAAAATTCAGACACCCACAAAAGTTGGCCACACCAAAGGTCAGTGATAAACTGGCAAAAACAAAACCTCCACCGTCACGCCAACAGAAATACACCCACGCTATCACGACCCACGAATCCACGCGGCGGTCTTTCAACCGCGGTATTCTATTGGCGGTACACACCGCAGCGCTCAAAATACACACACTTCTACAAAACACCGCCACATTGGACAATTCCAAATACACACACCTGATACACATACACACACCACACACCCAATACAATATAAAACACACACCCACATCACCCACAAACCCCTACTACCAAAAATTCCGAAAGAAGGCCAGAGAGAGACACCACCATCCACAAACTAGCAGCCACAGGCACTCAACACCATCACCCACACAACTTCCACGCACAAAACACCACACACCACTACATATCACCACACTTATCACCACACACACCACCCCACACATCACCCACACCACCCCATGGCACGGCAAAGACACCCCAGGTTCTCGGAGGAGGAGCTCAGGGTCATGGTGGAGGAAATCGTCCGGGTAGAGCCACAGCTACCTGGATCACAGGTGCAGCACACCTCCATAGCTAGGAAGATGGAGCTATGGCAAAGAATAGTCGACAGGGTCAACACAGTGGGACAGCACCCAAGAAATTGGGACGACATCAGGAAGAGGTGGAACGACCTACGGGGGAAGGTGCATTCAGTGGTCTCAAGACACCACCTGGCAGTACAGCGGACTGGCGGCAGACCCCCACCTCCTCCCCCACAACTAACAACATGGGAGGAGCAGGTCTTGGTGATTCTGAATCCTGAGGGCCTCGCAGGAGTCGGTGGAGGAATGGACTCTGGTAAGTCAAACCTTTAACTATCATATCCCCCACCCTACCTGCATGCTATCACAGACCCCCACCCTCGCCCCCTCCCCTATCACTCCAACTCCTCACAAATGTACTAATAACACCAACCACACATACCAACACCAAGCCCTGCATGACACAACAAAGCATGGACACCCATCACTAAAGCATGCCCACTGCATATACCCATAACACCCCTCCTCAACCATCATCACACAAGGCCCCACACAGGAATGCTAGCACTGGGGTACACGGTCACCCACCCATTGCACACCATGACACACACAGATGCAATATTCATGCTTTTACACCCCTGCAGGACCACTACCCAACGTCACCAGACAGGAGGGTCCAGACATCTCCACCCCACCCACAGAAGAGGCCCACAGTGATGACAGCAGCTCTGTCCAACTGGATCCAGATGACCAGCCCGGACCATCGTGGGCCTCGGGACAGTCGGTTCCCCTCACACAGGCACAGCCCACCACAGACCTTCCACCCTCTGGTAACACCAGCACAGCACCCACCCAGCGGGCCCATACCTCCATGCCCAGGACACGTCAATCAGCTGTGTATCCACCACTACAGGGAACCCAGGATAACCCACCACCCAAACAACAACAGGGACCTGGGGGCAGTGGCAGTGGGCACACAGTCCAGGGGACGGAGGCACAGGAACACAGGGGAACTGGGAGGGCTGCCGTGCGACAGGGGGCGGACAGGCCAAGGGAACCCACTCTCCACGAGGCCCTCTCCTCCATCATGGGTGCATACCACCACTCCCAGGAGACGATGGCAACGGTCCTGGCCAAGTTTCAGGAGACCCAGCGCATGCAGGAGGAACAGTATTTGGGGTTCAGGGAGGAACTCAGAACCATCAGCTCTGCCCTGGGCACCATCGTAGGGGTGCTGAAGGAAATACTTAACACCAGGAGGGACACTGTGGCACTACAAGGGGCCCCTGACACTAGCATGGACGATGAACTGCCCTCCACCTCCGCCGGCGCTAGTGGACAGGTGAACCACCACAGGACCACCACACCAGCACCCCACCCCTCCAGATGGAGAACCACCCCGCAAGCGGTCCCTGAGATCCAGGAACAAGACAGCGCACGATGCCAAGACCCCCGCCAAGAAATGAGACCACCCTGATTGTTAAACCACTGTCCCACTTTGTAACCCTGTCTATATTGGAACAGCCCCAGCTCCACTTCCTATGCCCATATGGGCAATGCACCTGTGAGACTAATAGACTGGACTCTGCTATGGACATTACTCCACCATCCCCCCTCACCATTTTACAACCCCCTCCAATATTGAGCACTTCAATAAACACCCTTGAAGCACAAAACAATCTGGAGTCAGTCTGTGATTTCGAAATTGTGTATTAGCAATGACAGTGACAAAATGCATTATTCAAATGTAATGTCAGCATACCTATCTCACACATCTCAAGTCCATGAGGAATCTAAGCAGATGACACATGTTGGAAACCACACCTCTGAAACCGTAAGGGAAAATGACAACTCAGTGACCATACACTGGTTGAAATCGACAGACAGGATAGAGGTAGGAGTGTTAAAGTACTTGTAGTAGGCAGGAATGTTTTCTCACCTGTGTGTCACTGGAAATATTGCTGGATGACTGAGTCCCTGTTGTCAACGTCTTCTTCCTCTGCTTCCTCCTCATCACTGTCCACAGGCTCCACAGCTGCCACAACACCGCCATCTGGACCATCCTCCTGCAGAAAAGGCACCTGTCGTCGCAAAGCCAAGTTGTGAAGCATACAGCAGGCCATAACGATCTGGCACACCTTCTTTGGTGAGTAGAATAGGGAACCACCTGTCATATGGAGGCACCTGAACCTGGCCTTCAGGAGGCCGAAGGTGCGTTCGATCACCCTCCTAGTCCGCCCATGGGCCTCATTGTAGCGTTCCTCTGCCCTGGTCCTGCGATTCCTCACTGGGGTCAGTAGTAATGACAGGTTGGGGTAACCAGAGTCCCCTAATAGCCACACCCGGTGCCTCTGGAGTTGACCCATCACATAAGGGATGCTGCTATTCCGCAGGATGTAGGTGTCATGTACAGAGCCAGGGAACATAGCATTTACCTGGGAGATGTACTGGTCTGCCAAACATACCATCTGTACATTCATGGAATGATAACTCTTCCGGTTCCTGTGCACCTGTTCACTCCTGTGGGGGGGTGGGACAAAGCTACATGGGTCCCATCAATGGCACCTATGATGTTGGGGATATGTCCCATGGCATAGAAGTCACCTTTCACTGTAGGCAAGTCCTCCACCTGAGGGAAAACGATATAGCTCCGCATGTGTTTCAGAAGGGCAGACAACACTGTGGACAACACGTTGGAAAACATAGGCTGGGACATCCCTGATGCCATTGCCACTGTTTGTAATGACTCACTTGCAAGGAAATGGAGCACTGATAGGATCTGCACTTGAGGGGTGATTCCTGTGGGATGGCGGATTGCTGACATCAGGTCAGGCTCCAACTGGGTACACAGTTCCTGGATTGTGGCACGGTCAAACCTGTAGGTGTTGATCAAATTTCTTTCCTCCATTGTCGACAGGTCCTCCAGCGGTCAGTACACCGGAGGATTCCGCCATCTCCTCACATGTCCCAGCGGACGGTGCCTATGAAGGACAACAGCGACCACAGAGTCAAACAACTCAGAGGTATGTACCCACAGTCTACACAGAACACCATTCATACACAAAATGTGGCCTGTATTTGTGTTGTGAGACAAGGCCTAGGTATGTGTGACGCAGTTGGCAATTAGGCCATGTGGGCCCCTGAAATGGCGGCTGCCTGACCTCTAAACTGGGACAATGGGATGTGAGGTAACTGCGCTGGCGTTGTACACCATCGCAGTAGGCGGTCGAAGACCGCGGCGCAGTGCTGCATTGGTTAACATTGGACCCTATGGGTCCCAGGAGCCAATGACAATGTACGCCGGCGGTGATGGTACGCACCGCCGCGGACGTGACCGCCATTTTCTAGCTGTTGAATCATTCGATACATGATCTTCGACAGGAGAGGACCTACACTGCAAGTGCTGCTGTGACCTCGGTCTGGAAGAGACAATGGCTTGTGCGTCTGGGGAAAGGGCCCCTGCCTTCACTGCAGAGGAGTTGGAGAAGCTCGTCGACGGGGTCCTCCCCCAGTACACGCTACTCTACGGTCCTCCAGACCAACAGGTAAGTACACAGGGAGCATGTTGTATGGGCTATGCCTGTGTGGAGAGGGCTGGTTGTAAGAAGGAAGGGGGCACAGTTCTGCTTGCATGAAGGACTGTGAATGCATGTGCCACATGGCAAGGGTAGGGATGTGGGCCACTCACTTTGACGGTGCAGTTGGTAATGACTTCTCTTCTTCCCCTGTACATGTCATGTAGGTCAGCGCCCACCAGAAGAAGGATATTTGGCGTGCCATCGCCAAGGACGTCCGGACCCTGGGGGTCCACCACAGACGGAGCACCCACTGCCGTAAAAGATGGGAGGACATTCGCCCCTGGAGCAAGAAGACGGCGGAGGCTCAGCTGTTGATGGCCTCCCAACGTGGGAGGGGTGCCGTCGAACCATGACCCCCCTGATGTTCCGGATCCTGGCAGTGGCCTACCCTGAGTTGGATGGGCGCTTGAGGGCATCACAGCAGACACAAGGGGGTGAGTACACTATCATTCAGCTGACTTTGCGCGCAGTGAAGGTGTCTAGGTGGGGGAGGAGGGCTGTGGGTTTCCCTAGGCCAGGGCGAGTTCCGTAGGCAAGGCCCCTCCGTAAGGCAGGCCATGTGGCACCCCACCCCACCTCTGTAGAGTGCCAAGTACAGGTATTCATGCCCCTGTGTCATCTATGTGTGCAGATGTCGTCAATAGCCTTGCAGGCCATTTCCCAGGAATTGCATCTGTAGAGCCCAACAGCGTGACATAGTGCAGGGGGCTGCTGTGTCTGTATTGTCCGCCAACGGTAGCGGTAAGCCATGCACTCAACCTGTCTTTCTTCTGTCGTCCCCCCCCTTTTTGTGGTCTCCCTGTTCTTGTGTGCATTAGCATCATCAGGCGGAGGTACAGTGGCACCGGAGCACGAGGGAGCTGCATCCCACATGGCCATGGAGGGCTACACTACGGACTCAGATTACACCAGTGGGACGGAGGGCGAGGGGAGCACCACGGCGGTCAAAGGATCTGCAACCAGCGACACGGACTCATCCTCCGATGGGAGCTCCCTTGTGGTGGCGGCAACATCTGTGCCCCCACTTCTACAGGTACAGCCGCCACCCCCCCTACCAGCACCGCCCTCCCAGCAGCCCCTCAGCCTTCGCCCCGTGCCCGCTCACCCAGGAGGGTGGGCATCACCTTCGCCCCAGGCACCTCAGCCCCTTCCCCTGTCACCTCTGCTGCCCTCAGTGAGGAGGCCATTGACCTCCTCAGGTCCCTCACTGTTGGGCAGTCTACCATTTTGAATGCCATCCAGGGTGTAGAAAGGGAGTTGCAACACACAAATGCATTCCTGGAGGGCATTCATTCTGGTCAGGCTGCCCTTCATCGAACCCTTCAAACTCTGGCCTCAGCACTGATGGCAGCCATTGTCCCTGTGTCTAGCCTCCCCCTCCAACTTCCTCCACCCAGACCCAATCCCCTATACCTCTGCCTATCCCAAGCACACCATCAGACCAGCCTGCACACACCTCAACACACAAGGGAAGCTCAGGCAAACATAAGCACCACACATCCCAGAGGCACTCACGCAAGCATCACACACATACAGACACACCAACATCCACTGCCTCCACTGTGTCCCCCTCCTCCTCGTCTCCCTCCTCCCTCCGTCTCATCTCCACTCACACCTGCATGCACTACCACTACAGCCACTATGTCCTGCACCAGCACACGCACCACCACTACACCCCGCTCACGTGACGTGCACTCACCACCCCCACTACCATTTCCACGTCCCCTGTGTCCTCTCCCAGTGTGTCTGTGACGCCCCCTCCAAAGATACACAAACGCAGGCACACACCCACCCAACCGCCATCCACCTCACGAAACCCTCCAGCCCATGCACCTACACCGAAATCCACAAAAGTTACACCTCCTACAACCACCACCTCTTCCTCCACTCCCAAACACCCTCCAGCTACCCGTCCCAGTGTCTCCCAAAAACTTTTCCTGTCCACCCTTAACCTATTTCCCACCACCCCCCGTCCAACTCATAGGTCCCGTACTAGCACCTCAGCCAAAAAATCTCCGGGACCAGTGGTGCCTGTTGTTACAGGTATGTGGAGTGCACCGGCCACGAGGCCAGCCAGTGTGGCACGGAGCCACAGCACAGCCAGTCCCCCCCCTGTGAAGCACCAGAAGTTGGACAGTGCCTGGCGGGAGGGGGAACACTCCAGCCAGCCAAGCCGCTCACAGGGGTTCCGGGGGGAGTGTTGAGTCAGCTGTGACTCCTCCCAAGGTGGGGAAAGGGCAGAAGAAATCTCCAAAGTCTGGGAGGAGCAGCACTGCGGAGAAGACCGCCATCATTCCCGCTGCCCAGGAGGCCTCCGCCAGCCCCATCGTCACTGCCCAGGAGGCCACCGCCAGCCCCATCATCGCTGCCCAGGAGGCCACCGCCAGAGTCAATGCCCAGGAGGCCACCGCCAGCCCCATCGTCACTGCCCAGGAGGCCTCCGCCAGCCCCATCGTCACTGCCCAGGAGGCCACCGCCAGCCCCATTGTCACTGCCCAGGAGGCCACCGCCAAAGTCACTGCCTAGGATGCCACCGCCAGCCCCATCGTCACTGCCCAGGAGGCCTCCGCCAGCCCCATCGTCACTGCCCAGGAGGCCACCGCCAGAGTCACTGCCCAGGAGGCCACCATCAGCTCCATCGTCACTGCCCAGGAGGCCTCCGCCAGCCCCATCGTCACTGCCCAGGAGGCCACCTCCAGCCCCATCGTCACTGCCCAGGAGGCCACCGCCAGAGTCACTGCCCAGGAGGCCACCACCAGAGTCACTGCCCAGGAGGCCACCGCCAGAGTCACTTCCCAGGAGGCCACCGCCAGCCCCATCGTCACTGCCCAGGAGGCCACCGCCAGAGTCACTGCCCAGGAGGCCACCGCCAGCCACAGCCCAGCTGGCCAGGTGGGCCCGCAAGCCACAGCCCAGCTGACCCATGAAGGACCGCCAGCCACAGCCCTGCTGGGCACAGAAGGACCGCCTTGGCAAGGACCGCTGAACAGGGCAAAGACCGCCAGAAAGCACCGCTGAACATGTCTGACACTGGCAACTCAAGCACCGCTGAACAGGCCAAGGACTGCTGAACAGGGCAAAGACCGCCATGGCAAGGACCGCTGAACAGAGCAAAAACCGCCATGGAAAGCACCACTGAACAGGCCTGACACTGGCAACTCAAGCACCACTGAACAGGCCAAGGACCGCTGAACAGGGCAAAGACCGCCATGGCAAGGACCGCTGAACAGGGCAAAGACCGCCATGGAAAGCACAGCTCAACAGGTCTGACAATGGCAACTCAAGCACCGCTGAACAGGCCAAGGACCGCTGAACAGGGCAATGACCGCCATGGCAAGGACCGCTGAACAGGGCAAAGACCCCCATGGAAAGCACCGCTAGCCCATTTGAAGCAGGGGCAGTGACGCAACTGGGACCGTCACGGGGTGTGTGCTGCACTCTGGGCACTAGTCTCCCTCCAGAACCAGTGGAGACATGCATCCACTCTGTCTGTCCTGCACAGGATGAAGCACTCTGGGCACCAGTCCCCCTCCAGAACCAGTGGAGACATGCATCCACTCTGTCTGTCCTGCACAGGATGAAGCACTCTGGGCACCAGTCCCCTTCCAGAACCAGTGGAGACATGCATCCACTCCATCTGTCCTGCACAGGATGAAGCACTCTGGGCACCAGTCCCCTTCCAGAACCAGTGGAGACATGCATCCACTCCGTCTGTCCTGCACAGGATGAAGCACTCTGGGCACCAGTCCCCCTCCAGAACCAGTGGAGACATGCATCCACTTGAGAGACTGTGGCTTTGCACTCCCCAGGATTGAACAGTGGGCTAACCACCCACTGTAGAGACTTGAGAGACTGTGGCTTTGCACTCCCCAGGATACATCAATGGGCATGGAGCCCCCTCGTGGATCTGGCGTGGTGCACTCATCCGGCTGTGGTGCCCCCCCCTTCCCTTCTCCCTGAGGTGCCTGTTGTATTTCAATCTGATGTCCCTGCAGTGTTCTCTCCGTTTGGATCGGGTATCTTGTGTGGGCCTCGCCCATGCATTTTGGGCCCAGTGGTCCACGGACTATGAATGGTGCAATACCTGCACTACTAATCGTGGTGTATATTTTGTTTATTTTGTATATATATATGTATATATTTGCTTACTGTACTTTGATATATTACAATGGTTCCACTCATTTCCTTTTGTCTTTGCATTCTTCCGGGGGGGTTGGGGGATGTTAGTGTAATGTATAGATATGCATTGGGGTGTGTGTTGTAGTGGGTGAGGGTCGGGGTGGGGGTTGGGGTGTTGAGTGTGTGTGTCCCTGTGTTTTTGCCTCCCCCTCCCCTATGTCGTAGGTGCAGTACTCACCGTGGTCTTCGCCGCCGGCGTTGATGATCCTCGTAGAGGAGCAGGAAGACTAGCGCTGGCAGAATATGAAGTTCCGGCTCCATGGTGCCCTCCTTCCTCGTGGAGTGTGTAGAGGTGAGCGGTTTCCCTTTGAAATGGCTGTTTCCGCCGTGTTTTTATCCGCGGTGAATCCGCCCCGGAAAAGGTGGCGGATTGGTAGGTTGTGATACTGTGGGCGGTACATTGTGTTCCGCCTGTCTGTTGGCGGAGACCGCCGCACTGTTTGTTTATACCGCCGTGGCGGTCGGAGTGTTAAAGTGGCTGTATTTGTTGGCGGTTTCCACCACGGTCATTATTGCAAAATTTTTACCGCCGGCCTGTTGGCGGACTTACCGCCGCTTTAACACCGTCCACCAGGTTGTAATGACCACCTAAATATATGGTGCTTGGTAAGAGCTCTGCTAGTATTAAGGGCAAGATGTAGGAAGGCTTTTGCGCCTCGCAAATGGCGAAAAACACCGTTTGCGAGGCGCAAAAGCCCTTACGTGATGCAGAAACACATTTTGCGAGTTGGTACTGACTCGCAAAATGTGTTTCCGCCTCGCAAATAGGAAGGGGTGTGCCCTTCCTATTTGCGACCGCATCGCGATGTAGAGTTGATTTGTGACCGCGAAAGCGGTCGCAAATCAACTCGCAGTTACCATCCACTTGAAGTGGATGATAACTCATTCACAAATTCCCCTTTGTGAATGCAAAAAAAAACATTTTTTCAGAGCAGGCAGTGGTCCTGTGGACCACTGCCTACTCTGAAAAATAACGAAACTAAAAGGTTTCGGTAATTTTTCTTTTTGCAGCTCGTTTTCCTTTAAGGAAAATGGGCTGCAAAGAGAAAAAAAAAACAGCTTTATTGAAAAGCAGTCACAGACATGGTGGTCTGCTGTCTCCAGCAGGCCACCATCCCCGTGAGTGCCTAGACTCGCTATGGGGTCGCAAACTGCGACCCACCTCATAAATATTCATGAGGTGGGTCTTTGCGACCCCATAGCGAGTCGCAGAAGGTGTCTGAGACACCTTTCTGCATAACATTTTGCGAGGTGCAAATTGCGAGTCACTAGTACTCGCAATTTGCACCTCGCAAAATCTTTTCTTCCTACATCTGCCCCTAAGTGTGTTAAGGTGGGAAATTAAACACTCAACAGAATGTCGTGCTTCGATTATATAGGAATCACCCTGTCGGATAAATTTAAGTGTGACCCTCAAATCCTAAACAGTTACCTGATGCTGTTGCACAAGTCTAATGCAATTTTGCAATTTTTTAGAGCGTCCTATATTCGA
The DNA here is from genome assembly GCF_031143425.1 of Pleurodeles waltl. Classification (NCBI taxonomy): domain Eukaryota; kingdom Metazoa; phylum Chordata; class Amphibia; order Caudata; family Salamandridae; genus Pleurodeles; species Pleurodeles waltl. Next base: position 75,409,223 of record NC_090451.1, on the reverse strand, counting down.
TCAATTTCACCTGCTTTCGAGGTATATCGCACCAAGACCTTGGATGCCGCTATTTATGGCACTGAAGTCTGGGGGTACACTAAGGGGGTCATTAAGACCCCGGCGGCCGGAGATAATGTGGCGGTAGTACCGCCAACAGGCTGGCAGTACTTGCCGCCACATTATGACATTCGCAGGTTGGCTGAAGCCAACCCCCAATGTACCGATCCGACCGCCATGGCGGTAGTAGCCGCTGGGCTGGAGATGAGAATCTCCAGCCCAGCTGACGCTATTGTACCGCCGACGGTATCATGACCCTGCCTACTGCCATGGTTTTTGTGGCATTCGTAACGCCACGAAAACCATGGCGGTAGGCCCTATCAGTGACAGGGAGTTCCTTCCCTGTCACCGATAGGAGGCCCCATCCCCCAAAAAACCCCAGATGCCCCCACCCTCTCTTCATCCACGCTCCCCCTCCCTTCCAACCTCTCCCCATACACACACACACACACAGACACACACTCATTCACGCAGACATACACACATGCATCCATTAATTCACGCACACATCCATATGCACATTCACACTGACATGCAGACGCGCATTCACATTTCCATGCATACATGCATTCACGCATGCAAACAACACATACATGCACCCCCACACACACACACACCCCCCACCCCCCTCCCCTGTCGGAAACCCAACTTACCTGAATACAGGGGTCTTCCGGCAGGGAGCGGGACAGGGCGCTGCTACCTCCAGCATTATTTGTCATAATACGGCTGGTGGTGGTTTACAGGCACGGCGCTGCTGGTGGTAGCAGCGCCACCTTACCACCGTCCGCCAGTATGGCCACAACTAGATTTACGCCCTTCTTGTGGCAGAAATCCGTCTGGGCTCATATTATGGCGGACGGATGCCAGCCGCGGCGATGGTCTTTTGGTGGCTGTCGCCGCGGCGGTAGGTGGTTTTTACCGCCAAAGACATAGTGAGGGCCTAAGTCATAAAGTTTAGCAATGTCCAAAATTAATTGTTTTAGAGCTTTAGCGACGGTCCCAGTATGTACACCGCTCACTCCCCTGTGCTATGACCTAGGTGTTAATAGAGTGATCGATCTTGTTCAGCTGAACCTCCTCCTTTACTGGGTTCGTATCTGGTCCACCCCTGGATTGGTTGCCCTTAGAGACTGCTTAAATGATTTAATAAGAATGGATTGCGCCCTAAAAGTACCTTGGTTGAGGTTTATACATACCTGGGGCAAGAGATTGGTGCTGGATGTACTCTGGGAGCATCCTGACTGAATTCGTAAATCGGCTAAACAGGCTGTGAAGTCGGCATTTTGGCGTTATATCCTGGCGAATGAACAAGTCAGGGCTAGTCAGGGCCGCTTAACTGAAAAGTTCCTTGGGGATGAACCAGCCCCTATGTTTGAAGTTTTTATGGATACCCAATCAATCAAGCAATCAGTTTTTGTAAAGCGTGACTACTCACCCGTGAGGGTCTCAAGGTGCTGTGGGGTAGGGGAGGAAGCTCATAGAAGAGCCACGTCTTGAGGTTCTTCCTGAAGATGGTGAGCGACGGGCTTTGTCTGGGGTGCAGGGGAGGTTGCTCCAGCTCTTTGGTGCAATGTAGGTGAAGGATTGTCCTCCGGCGGTGGTTTTGCGGATGTGAGGGATGGTGGCCAGGGCCGTCTGGGTGGAGCGGAGTGATCTGGCGGGGTGTGGAAGGAGATGCAGTGGTCCAAGAAGGATGGTCCTGAGTTGTGTATGGTCTTGTACGTGTGGGTGAGTAGCTTGAAGGTGATTCGCTTCTCGACCTGTAGCCAGTGGAGGGTCCTCAAGTGTTGGGAGATGTGTTCTTGGAGAGAGGGGTCCAGAATGAGTCTGGCACCGGAGTTCTGGATGAGTTATAGTTTTTTGATGTTTCTAGTTGAGGTGCCGGCATAGAGGGCGTTGCCGTAGTCGAGCTTGCTAATGAATAAGGCGTGGGTGACTGTCCTGCGACAGTCTGCTGGGATCCATCTGAAGATCTTCAGAAGTTTGCGGAGTGTGTGCCAGCAGGAGGAGGCGACGGAGTTTACCTGGCGGCTCATGGCCAGGGAGGAGTCGAGGATAATTCCTGGGTTGCAGGCGTGCTCAGTTGGTGCAGGGGGAGGCGGGGCTGAGGGATGTGGACCACCAGGAGTCATCCCAAGCTGAAATGAGCGTTTCTGAAGATGATGAGCTCAGTCGTTGAACAGTGTGGGACTCAGTGAGGATCCTTTGGGGACTCAGCAGTTGACTTCTGTGGGTCTGGAAGTGTAGGGCAGGAGTCTCTGTGTCTTCCCGGAGAGGAAGGAGTGGATCCATTCCAGGGCTCTTCCACGGATTCCTATGTCATGGAGTCTGGTGCATAGAGTGCTGTGGGAGACTGTGTCTAATGCTGTGGAGAGGATGAGGAGTATGAGCGCTGTGGTATGGCCGCGGTCTAGGAGTAATCGGATTTCGTCGGTGGCTTCTAGGAGGGCTGACTCCATGCTGTGGTTGCTGCAGAAGCTGGATTGGGAGCTGTCCAGGGAGTTGTTGACCTTGGTGAAATTCCGTAGTTGTACGTTGATTGCTTTCTCCAGTACTTTGGCGGGGTAGGGTAGCAGCAAGATGGGCTGGAAATTCTTTACTTCTGATGGGTCCGCCGAAGGTTTCTTCAGGAGAGGGCGTATTTCGGTGTTTTTCCAGTCCTCAGGGAAGGTGCTAGTGTTGATGGAGCAGTTGATTGTGTTCTGGAGCCAGGGGGGCAATGGATGCGCTGGCTCTGATGTATATGTGGTGTGGGCAGGGACGCTTGGGGGATTCAGAGTGGGTGCGGTTCATGATGCTGACTGTTTCCTTTGTGGTGAACGTGGACAAGCTGTGGATGGTCTGAGTCGGTTCTGGGGGGGGGGGGGGGGGGTTGGTCACAGGTTCCGGTGCCAGGATTTTCTGGGAGGAAGCTGTCACTGATGTCCTGGTTCTTGAGGTGGAAAAAGGTGGCGAGTTTGTCGCAGAGGTCCTGTGATGGGAGGATACTGTAACGCCCCCCTCTGGCTAAAAGCCTTTACTTCAGATACACCTCCCTGCCTATGAACGCTTTCTCTAGCTCATGGCGTGAAGAAGGCACATCCACCTTATGTCCGATCTGCGTATCTGCTGCTGAGAGTGAATCATATTGTCACTGTATGCTCAGGTTATCGAGAAACAAGGCAGCATTGGATTGGACCCATTAGCCTATCTCTGGGGGTTAGGGATTATCAGGTGGTGATTTGCCTATTTAGAAATTACACAGCAGAACCTGTTGTATATTCAGTGAGTGGCTTTCTTCTCATTGTTTGGTATAAGAGAGCTAAGATCTTAGCTTTACATTTACAAGCTTGATTATTGTCCTGACTTTCTCTCTTCCTTTGTTTGTAGGGGGAGAATCAGGATAGGATTACGACCCAGGCAGGGTGGTGCTCAAGAGATGACAAGGGTTAAAACTACTGCAATTTAGTAGCTGTTCTAACCAGTAAATTGGGCAGAGCTAGAATCTAAGCAAAGGGCGCTTAAGAGGTGGTAGGGTTATACTATTAGATACCATATACCCTAATCACAAGCTGTATTTAGATATGTGTGATTATAACAAAGACTAAAAAGTAGGGATGAGTGTCCTACGCAGGGAACCAAGACGGGCTTTAAATATTTCTTATCCTTAATGTGTTCAGCCTGTTCCCCTTTTATCTTATTTTGTTATTCATTCTATCACTTTTTTATCAATACTGGGTGCCAAAACGCACCTGCTCACTGTTTTTATTGCATTTAATGTCGTGTAGGTTTGTATTTAGTGATTTTTAAGTTTGTATGTACTTTTATGGCCGGATGTGCCAAAATTAAGTAAAATAAACAATTCAAGATCTAATAAGTGACACTTCTGGTTTTAGTTTTATTAGGAATTATTTCAATGATCTGTTAGTCACTTAGAGAATCTAAACATTTCAGAATTATTTTTACCTGTTGCGGAACTAAATAAAAATGTAATGCTTATAAAATACATCAGCTTTCGAGGTCACACAGAACTGTACTTCATATAACATTCATGTCTATATTTCGTATGAGGAATTATATTTTGTGGTATAAGTCATGCATGCTATGAGACTAGTTTATTTTTGCACCACATTTTGCTAAGGTCAATTCTGAAAGCTTTCTACACGTTGAAGAAGGGATAATGTTCTTCTTATTTATTTCGCAAGAGCACCCAATTATCCTAGTCTTCTAGCATACATTATAGGAACTAAGAACACAATTTTAGCATACATCAAAGAAAGATACACTGTTTCTACAGGTTCAAATGGAGGACCCTGAATGCCTCTTAAAACCCTAAGGTGGCCTTAAGATGGCAGAGGGGACAGAGTTACAGGTTTCTTAAATTGAAAAAAACATAAAGTAATCTGCATGATAATGAGAAAACCTGTTTCAAAGAAGCTACAAACTACAGCTAGCTACCCACTGGGCTGATAAGGTAGCGGTAGTGACATTTTTAGGATTTTTTTTCTTAAAACAATCTAGAGTTTGAAAAGGATTTCAGGATCTAGAACCTACACCCTTTTCCTTATACCAACAATCTAGAGGGTTTCAATGCTTAACAAAACAGGCTAGCAAGGAAGGCTTGCAGAAAGATGAAAAATAAATGTATGCTTCCCCTGAGTATCACCTGAGTTCTAATCAAACTTTCTCATGTTCCACACTATGAGGAGCAGACGGGGCAAGCTCTGTTGAGTGAGGGGTACAAATCTGATGGGACGATAAGTCTAGAAAATTATTTAAATGGGATTTCACTGCCATCTCACGTACAGCTGGGATCCAAGACCAGAAGGGCCAGAAAGAAGCCACCAGGATCTTCTCTAGCACTTTCATGAGGAGGGGAATGGGCTTAAATGTATAATGAAGACCTTGTGGCCAAGGCAGATATGGCATCCATCACTAACACATCTGTGCACCAGGTTTCTGTCAAATACTGAGCAAGAAAGGTATTGCTTGGGACGCAAAAAGGTCCAACCACAGAAGACTGAAATAGACAATGATCAACTGAAAGGCTTCCTGGCTCAGATGATAAGGCACTAAGGGTCTGACTTAGATATTGGCGGACAAGTTACTCTGTCATAACGGTGATGGATATCCTGTCTGCCGAAATATAAATCCCATTATTTCCGTTGTGACAGTGTAACCCGTCCGCTGACATCTAAATCAGGCCCTAAATTGGGAAGATCTGGAATAAGCTAGTATGCCTACCAATTATCCCTTTCCTTGGAGATGCACTGCCGTCAGGAACACAAGATGAACTTCTGTCCAAGAACAAAGAAATGAGTAACCCAAGCCAATGGTGGACATTTTATATGCCCTTGCCGATTCACAGACACCTTGACCATTGACTGTTTGGCCCATCACTGTTCTTACTATTATGCGTGCACATAACCTCTGAAGGGCTCTCGCAACTGCACACATATCTGTCAGATTGTTAGTTCAGAGCCTCTCTAAAGGTGAAAATTCACTCTCTTTCATTCTCAACATTTAAACACATTCCACTGCAAACAGAAACAAAATCCAGAAGTAGGAGGTTGTGTCAGGCAGCTTAGACCTATGAAAAAATATATTTCAAAACATGTTCACCATTTTTGAAGTTGTACCATACAGAAGGCATGCAGAGTAGCCAATTTGGAGGCCCAACATTAGTCTCTGACAGGCGTAGGCCTGTAGAAAGCCAGCAGTAGATTGTACTCAATAAGCAGATGAAAGGTCGGTTAAAGTATAGCTGTGGGAGCTGCAAGATGTTGTTGTATAGCCATTTTAGTCATGTTTTTTAGCCATTTGTTTTTTAGCAACTAGGTCTGCCACTTGTGCCCTTTAGCCCAGTTACGCTTTATTCAGCTCCATTTTATTATTTTAGCGTTGGCCACATTTGCGGTGCTGTTTTATTTTCTTTATCTAGTTGTTCTTTCGCCTAGGAAAGCATAGCGTTTCTAGCAAATCATTCTTTTCACGTTGTGCTTTCCTCAAGGCTGCAGTGAGACAGAGTTGCCAGCAAAGTGGTACTCTGCATTGTGTATGGCCTTGTACGTGTGGGTAAGTTGCTTAAAGGTGATTCGCTTCTCGACCGGTAGCCAGTGGAGGGTAATCAGATGTTGGGAGACATTCTCAGAAACATACACATTCTTATGTGGGGACATTTTCTCAGAACATCAGCTGTTTATTATAAAAACACTTCTCTGTCCCACAAATGTTAGAGGGAGATTCCAGCCAGATGACCACGACCGCATGCTGATGGCTGATAGCCTTCGCTACAGCTGCTTGCTTAGACTACCAGACCCCAGGCCTACAATGGTGCCTTTCTAGACAACAGCCTTCCTTGCTAAGGTTTAGGGGCTGATCTCTTCCCAGGGGGGAAACCTGAAGGGTGGATTAGGACTTATTACGCTGTGCTCTATCATAGCTTAGGTAGGAACCACATATATTATGCAGTGACAGTATGGTGGGACTTTTTCTGTATTTCATTTTTTCTTGTCTCCATTTTGCTTCTAGTGTGTTTTATCATCCTAGTTATTGCAATTCATGCCATTTTATCTAAGATACAGCTAATTCAATAAACCTCATTGAACCATTTTCTCCCTCTGTTTGTCTTTGCATGTGTGAGACTAATGTAACTGAGAGAAAAGGATGAGTCTGATCGACCACGATTTCCCTGAGAAGTCATTCCAGTCATGCGCCCAGTTGCCACAAATCACCCCTGCTCTTGGGTGAGGTGAGGCGCTGCTAGTTAGCTGGAAAACTAGATTAGGCTCGATTACACAACAATGTATTGGTGGCTTTAGTCATAGTTTGCCCAGTGTTGAGTCACAAACAGTTGGTCCATGCAGAACGCTTGTTTTATTTAGGAAAAGAGCCTGACCTGTACTAAGCAGGCAACGATTTCCTTAGATGAGGAAGCATGCCATCATGAAAAAATATTTTATTTAGGTGGAACTCATTCAGCACCATTGGCAGATAGGTGAGATAAGTTCTGATTACCATCATGAAACGATCAAAAGAAGCATGCTGTTATGAGGTACATAGTTATTGATGCTGACAAATACAGCACATAAAAAGGTAGTTTTGAAGGGAGAAGCGTTATTGTACTACAAGTGTTTGGACATTCATGTATCTTGGAGAACATTTCAGTATGAGTTCACCAAGTGACAGCTGAAAAGCAGAAACAGGTCCAGTAGACCAACCACATGCCTAAACCAGTGCAAGTCCCAATTGAGAGTGGCTTGGTGCATACAGTGATAGTGAGCAATGTTACATAATACAGCACTGATCTGTCTGGAAGAGACCCAGGGCCTATTCTTCTGTGCAGTGATCTGAATCCGCTCGCAAATACATTTCTGGCAAGACTGAACTACATTGATGGCTGACTGCCTTCACACTTTGATGGCAAAGACAGTTTTGTGATTAAGTTTCCCTCTGGAAGTGAAGAGCTCTGCTGAGGCTGCTTTCTCTTTGGATGACTATCTCCATGACTGAACAGCGAAAGAAAAAGGCATTGAATGATGGTCTAGTCCTATAGTTTTACAGGCAATTGGCAAAGGTGAGAGGGTTGAGTGCCCTCTTGATAGCTTAGATAAAAGACTGCTAAGATGTTGCCTGTGTGCTTTTAGTCACAAAAAAACGTATTTACCACCAACAATCTGACTGATCCCCCAGGGATTGATGGTAGAATATCCTTCATAATCCTTTCTTACCCCAAATCGTACATGTGATGCTTGACCTGGGAAATCACTGTAAGGAAGGGTGCCTACAGTTCCATCAGTCTCTGACACTGCCATGCCAATATTGTCAATCTCCAAGAAGTAGCCTAAGGGCTCTATTTGCTGACACTCACAATGAGAGTCAGGTCTGCAATCCAGAATGGCCCCTGTTCACTGAATCATTCTTGAACATAGTCAGGCAGAATTTTTGGCAGCTCAATGAAAATCCAGGTCAAAAAGTGTTCTGAAAATTAGAACTAGACTGGACTTTGCTAAAGTCCTTGACAAAGCCCATATCAAGCAATCACCAATTAAGGATAGAGAATACCTGCTGCAGCTTTACAAAGACAGGTATTTTCAGCTACAGAAAGGTGACCACCAGATGACTGTGAAGACTTAGGGGCTGCATTCAGGTCGTAGGACAGAGTCTTGTACAAGTGGTGTAGGTTTTCCTCTGTTAAGTAGAGATATTTATCACATTTTAAAACGTAAATACCCTGCAGATCTAGTGAAAAAGCTATTCATTGTTCTAATAATGAAGACCTTAGCTCGAATAATCGTCTCAAACTTCTCCAAGGAGAGAAAATTCCTTGCATTGGAACAGTTGGAATAGCGTAATTGTTTCCTTTCTGAGTGTGGACAGGATGTTGAAAGAAGGATATGGTCAAAACCCTTACAAAGTTACTGAGATGTTTCCTATCTGTTCTCACAAATTAATCTGGGGCTCTCTGCCCATTGCCATGAATGTCTTGCCATCAGCACGAGAGTCTAAGACTTGGGGCATATTTATCATTGAGTTGCGTCAGCATTACACCACGCAAGGGGGTGCAAGGGTGACACTAAGTTAGATTTATCAAGCCATGCAAGGCCACCTTGTATGGCCCTGCATGGCTTGATTAATTTAGAGTAATGCAACGCAGAGCAAATCGCTGCATTGCATTATTCTGCCCCAGGGAGGTGTTTCATGGGTGAAGCTTTGGTGTTCCCACGCAGCCACCTGTGGATTTTGGCACATTCTCAGATTTACCACTACTGGTAAAGCCTGGCTATGCATCAAAATGCTAGGCCTCCCCAGGTGAGACGTAGCTGGGAGAAATATCTTTATTTCTCTTCGTTTTTTCCTTTTTCTACGTGTACTGCATTCTGCAGCATACATAGAAAGAGGAAATGCTTCTGAGGTTTGTTTTTGTACAGGAAAGTATCCGTTCCTGCACAAAAACAATCCTGCCTGTAACGCAGGCCCCCTGGCACCACAGCACAATGGTGCCTGCATTGGCACTAGGCAGCCAAAAGGCCGCCAGCACCAGGAAAGGACAGGAACGTGCCACATGATGTTAAATCTGGAGAATTCCTGCCCTCTCTTTTTCACACCCACAATACAGGAGTATACCAAAATAAACCCACAATGCATGGGCTGTAAACATTCAAACCATAAATATGGTATCCAGTAGGGACTGATCGCAAAATTACTTCCAACCACAGTGCAAAAGTTAATTTAACACCAGGACATCAGCATCAATCACATCCATATATTTATTTGCTGGGGGAGGCGACCCGAGCAAATAATTATAGGGACTTACAAGCAATGGACTGGGCACGAATAACCACTCATGCCTCATTTAAGAACGTCTTCCTGGTGGATTGCACATAAAGTAATGGGCGCAAGTTCACTTCGTTAAAAATACAAGGTTGAAGTGTTGCCAGCCAGTCTGATCTCTGCACAAGATCGTCAGAATTTGTGAAGCCTTCGTGCCTCTAGATATCTATATTTCTTTTTCTATTACGATCTCAAAAATTACTGACCAGATTTACACCAAATAAACAATTTTTTTTATCTTTTGTACTGAACGTTACCTTTCTGCCAAATATGGTGTAATTCCTTCCAGTGATTCGGGCTGTAGTCTTGTTCAAAGCTCCTATAGGAATTAACATTGGAAATGCACTTTTTTTACCCCCTTTTTTCTCGGCACCGCTTGATGGATCACCCCGATACTTCCCATGTACAACAAGATTCTCTGGAATGCCTTTGGTTTTGGAAAAATTCATGAAGATTTGTCAAATGGTGCCAAAGATGTAGGAAAGTAAAAAAATAAATAATCTATGGAAACATGGTCCTAACTGTGTTGTAGGGTGCTCTATACTGGAGCTGCTCTCCACCAAAACTTGGGAACTACCCAAAGTTCGCTCTTCTCTTTTGCATAATTTCTGCATCACTTTAATCCTAAAAGGCTTTTGTTTTGACTTATACTGGGTGCTCCCTTCTGTCTAGACAAAGCTAAACCTCTCTGAAGAGCTATGATGATAGTGAAACGTGTCAGGGGTTGCTTTTGCTAATTTCAGATTGGCTTAGGTGGTAGTTTACCAATTCAAAGCTGTAATACTGTGCCTGGAGTGGTGAAAGGCTCTTGTCATATACAGCTCTGCAAGGATGGCACTGTGCTAATCCTATGCGTAAAGACTTTGCCCTCTAAATGGCAAAAGACTGTCATTTTATAGCACGGCATGGTTGGCACTGTGCTAAATCTATGCTTAAAAACTTTGCAAGAAAAACAGATATTTGAGGTGAGCAAATCTAGAGTGTCACTGGTGTTGTAAGGTGCTCTATACTGGAGCTGCTTTTCACCTAAACTTGGGAACTACCCAGAGTTCTCTCTTATCTTTTACATCATTTATGCAACAGTCTAACCATGAAGGGGTTTTGTTTAGTAAATATTAATATAAAAAGTAGGGGCTTCACTTACCTTTTATATACACTTACTTTGCATTGTAAAGGAATGCATGGTAAAGGTATATGCGTGATAAAGGCATGCCTAGTAAAGGCAGTGTGTGGTATAAAAACTGTGTGGTAAAGGATGTGTGGTAAAGGTATGCACTGTGATGTCATTGAACCCCTGGTAGCAGTGTCTTGGGATCTGCTAGCCCTTACTGAATTAAACAAATTCAAGTTACTAAACGAAAACACAAGGGCCAACTATACGAGGCACTGAATGAGACTAGTGTCTGTGTGGGTGACAACATTGCCACCCAGAAGGGAACCAGTGGCTGAAGTCGGATGACCCATTGCCCTATGCTGTGGTGGATGACAGCAAAAATGTGAATAATACTAAGGATGAAGAGGGCTCACTGAAAGTCTATGTATGTATGTATGTATGTATGTATGTATGTTCGCAATTTTAATGACTAAAGAGGGCTGACTGAAAGTCCATGATTGTGAGAATAGTTTTTTTTTTTTAAGTTTTTTTGAAAAACAAGAGGTTTTCATACTGCCAGACCTAAACATTATGATGAACAAGAACCTTGCTTCAACAAACACTGGAACCTCTATCACAATGGGGGTCATTCTGACCTCAGGGTTGGCGGGAGCACCGCCAACAGGCTGGCGGTGCCCCGCAGGGCATTCTGACCGCGGCGGTGTGGCCGCGGTCAGAAGAGGAAAACCGGCAGTCTCCCGCCAGTTTTCCGCTGCCCAAAAGAATCATCCATGGCGGCACAGCTCGCTGCGCCGCCATGGGGATTCTGACACCCTATACCGCCATCCTGTTTCTGGCGGCAGAGCGGCATGGGCACTGCAGGGGCCCCCGTAAGAGGGCCCCACTTTGAATTTCACTGTCTGCATTGCAGACAGTGAAATTTGCGACGGGTGCAACTGCACCCGTCGCACCTTCCCACTCCGCCGGCTCCATTCAGAGCCGGCATCCTCGTGAGAAGGTTGTTTTCCACTGGGCTGGCGGGCGGCCTTTTGGCGGTCGCCCGCCAGCCCAGTGGAAAACCCAGAATCACCGCAGCGGTCTTACGACCACGGTGCGGTATTCTGGAGGGGGGAACTCTGGCGGGCGGCCTCCGCCGCCCGCCAGAGTTAGAATCACCCCCAATGTTTTTAAGAAACAATGTAATAGACCTGCAATGCACTGGTATTCTTGATAAAGACTACTAACAATCATAAAGTTCAGTGTGATTGATATTAAAACTAAAAATCTAACCTTGATTTGGTGCGTAGGCTCTCATTATTTTAATGAGACTACTGGATTTGAGCGGCAGAATCGCCTGCGGTGTGGGAGACTGAGCCTTAACCCACTACAGGTGACACCTGTCACCCCAATCTGGGTTTTGCTCTGGCTAACTAGCAGTGGCACATCTCTACCCAAGAGCAGGGATGATTGGGCAGCCGAGCTCATGACACAATTGATTCCTCAGGGAATTCGTGGTCACTCAGGTCTCATCCGTTTCTCTCAGTTACATTAGTCTCACATATACAATGACGGACAAAGGCAGTATATGTTTCAATAAGGATTTTAATGAAGCAACTGCATCTTAGATAATAAAGCATGCACTGCAATAATCAGGACGATGAAGCAGGACAGGATTAAAATTGTGACTAGGAGAGTAAAGCATAGAAATAACGCTACCATATTGTCATTATGGTCAATAGACTAATTCCTACCTAGGCTATATTAGAGCACAGCCTGTTAAGCTTGAGTTCTGCCCTTCTGGTTCCCCTGGGAAGACATCCTCCCCCATACCTGAGCAAAGGCCTGAAGTCTGCATAAGCAGCTGTAGCGAAGCGTTCAGCAATCAGCATACAGTCATGGTCCTCTGTCTGGAATCTCACTCTAACGTGACTGGGACAAAGAAGTGTTTTTATAATAAAACAACTGATGTTCTGAGAAAATGTCCCTACGTAAGGATATGTGTGTTTCTATGAATACCAGAGACAAAACGTTTACCACATTTACCGGCAACCTATCTTACTGAAGCCTTGAGAGAAGCACAGAGTGCTTGTTTAAGAACACAGTGCTGGCCTAAGCAAAGAATAGCTAGATAGAGAGAAATAAAAACAAGACCACAAATGTGGCTATTGTTAAAATAATAAACAAAGCTGAATAAAATATATCTAAGGTAAAGTGCACAGCGGCAGGCCTAGTGTGCTAATATAACCTGCATGTAGCTATAACTAAAATGGCTCCACAACAGATTATGATGGTGTAATTTCGTGGTAGTCCAATTTAAATCCGCGTGTCATGTGCACTTACTTCAGTTGAATTGTACTGTGACCCGGGAGCAGTTTTTTTTTAATGAACAATGACTCTACACAAAAAATATTAATGTAGCTATGATTAAGTCAGTTGCTGAGGAGTGACCCTACAGCATAATAATACTGTGTATGTCAGGGTGAGCTACATATGAGTTGCACTTGTAATGCCACAATCTTGTCAACCCTATTGAGAAAGACAAATATACAGTATACCTGAGGTGTATTTATATTGTAACTTCAATGCATCTGCTTTTTGGGTGGTGCATCACAGCATACTTACAGTGTAACTATCATTATTATATTGTGAGTAATTACAAGTGAAACCCATACCCTTTTCCAGGGGATTTTGTTTTGTGTACATGAAGAACCTAAAAGTCGGATCATGTTGTGTATACGACCTGTGCTAGCAAATAATGAACAATATGCCAGTAGTGCAGCCACGTAATGGATGAAGAATCCCAAACGCAATTACAGTGTAATCTAGTCTGCTCAGCAGTGTAACTGCAGGGTAAAACACTTTAACTCCTGTGTAATTCATTAATGAACAGTGTATTGATAACACATATTCTACCAGTCTGATCAAAGGGGCGTGGGAGGAGTTTGGGGTGTGGGGGAATTGGGGAGAGGATACATTTGGTTTTACCCAATGGTCAGGAAAATGGTTGCATTTTTTTTTACCTGGAAGCTAGCGTTCAGAAAAATAGTGGAGAAACCTTTTAGTCTGCAGCTCACGAGTGATATTTTGCTTTGTCCAGTAGGATTTACTAACAATATAGGCAGAGGCATAAGGCAGGCATTTAAAAATAAAGAAGCACAAAAAATCTGTATAATTGATAATTCGTTTATCAAGAGACACAGGCAGATTGAGCCTTGACTTCTCGAACAAGCTTCAAGCACAAGCTCCAGTAGAGAACCTGTGTCACATTTAGGTGAGACTGCAAAGCAATAACTCAGGTTATAACCTGGGCTTTAGGGGCAGATTTACAAGCCCTGTGCGCTGCCTTAATGTAATTTTTATGATGCTGAGGCAGCGTTAAGGTGGCCAATCCCCCACGCCATATTTACAAAATGGCGCAATGCACGCATTGCGCCACTTTGCAACTCCTTGCGCCACATTATGCCTGCACCAGGCATATTGTATGCATGGGGGCGTTCCCATGCAGGGAGGCCTGGAAAAATGGTGAAGTGAAATTTACAAGATTTCACTGCGGCATTTTTTCCTGTCATCTTCAACGTCTGCTCACTGCAGGTGTTAAAGTGACACACCCATAATAATCTATGGGACTCCCTGTGCCTTGTTGCACTAGCGCCAACATTTTCGCACTAGTGCAGCAAAGCACCACAACAGCGTCAGAAATGTTGACGCTGTTGTGGTAACAACTGCCATGGTGTGCCATATTGTAAAATACGGCGCAACCACTGTGTCGTTAGGGGGAGCAAGAGGGATGCAAGAAAAGTGGCCCATCTGGATCGATGAGGCACTTTCTCGCAAATATGCCAATGTAAGTTTTTTTGCCTTTTCTTATCAAAAGCCACAGTGTGTGCCTTTCAATTTCTGGCGTGTAAAATCTTTAAACCCTTCGCTGCTAAGCCTTCGCCCTTACCACCCATGATAAGCCTATTCTTTTAGCTACTTAGGGTAGTTTGCACTTAGGCCCCCATCACTTATTGTCCACGTAAGTTATCAATGCCAAATTTGCATCCTTTTTTCCAACATCCCAAGGATTCCAGAAGAAACCAGGGTTTGTAGATTCCCTTGGAGGGGACAGAGAAATTTGCCAAAGTACAGCTACATTTTGGGGTTTTGGGGGAAAATGGGAATAAAGTGCTGCAGGAAAAGCGTCTGTTTTTTCCCCTGCAAATGGCATCAACAAAAGGGTTGCAGTGCTAAAAGCACCACCTTCCCAGCTTTCAGGAACAGACAGACTTGAATCAGAAAGCCAATTTTTTTAAACACAGTTTTGGCATTTTACTGGGATATACCCCATTTTTCATATTTTTTGTGCTTTCAACATCATTTCAGTTAGTGGCAGAAATGGGTTAGAAACCAATGGTGGATCCCAGAAGGCTATACATTTTTTAATAGTAGACAGAAATCTGAATTCAGCAAGGGTTGATTTGTGTAGATCCTTCAAGGTTTCCCTACAGAAAGTAACAAATGAAATAAAAAAATATTGAAATTGAGTTGAAAACAGCCATTTGTGTCTACGTTTTCAACTGTAAATCTTTTTAGGTATGGCAGATTTGCAAAAGCAATATACCCTTATATCCGCTGGACTCTTCTGGTTACGGGGATATATAGGGCTTCTAAGTTCACCAAGAACCCGATGTACTCAGAGCCAATGACTGAGCTGCACCTTTCAATAGTTTTTCATTGTGTACCAGGTATACAGCAATTCATTCTGCAAAATATCAAGAGTGAAAAATAGGTATCAAGGAAACCTATGTATTTCCAAAATGGGCATAAGATATGGAGTTTAGAAGCAGTGGTTATTTGCACATCTCTGAATTTGGTGGTACCCATACTACCATGTGAATTCGAGGGCATTTCTCAAAATGACTTCTTTCTTACACACTGTCTTACATTTGGAAGGTGAAAATTCAGAGAAAGACAATTGGTAATAACACCTGTTCTGCTATTCTGTGTTCCCCAAAGTCTTCCGATAAAAATGCTAGCTCACTTGTGTGGGTAGGCCTTGTGCCAGCGATAGGAAATGGCTTAAAACTCAACTTGGATGCATCACATTTTTCCACTGAAAACTGACTTCTTTTTTGCAGTGTGCCTAGCTGTGGATTTTGGGCTCTATTGCAGTTGGCACCTAGGGAAACTAAGCAAATCTGTACATTTATTAAAACTAGACACCTAAGGGAAACCAGGATGGGGTGATTTGTGTGGCTCTCACCAGGGTCTGTTACCTAGAATCCCTTGCAAACCTAAACATTTGTCTAAGAACACATTTTCCTCACATTTCTGTGATAGAAAGTTCTGGAATCTGAGGGAACCCACAAACTTCCTTCCACCCAGCATTCACCCAAGTCGCCTGATAAAAATGGTATCCCACTTGTGTGGGTAGGCCCAGTGCCCACGACAGGGAAGAGCCAAAAACATGTAGAGGTGGAGGGGGCACCAAAGCATGTTGATAAGTGCAACTTTTCTTAATAGGTTTTTAGGCTGACTCTGCTTTGAGAACTCATACAAGTCAGGTATCATTTTTATTGGGAGACCAAGGGGTACGCTGTGTGGTAGCAAATTTGTGGTTTAGTTCTGTTTCTGGAAGAATATGCCATAGAAATGCAAGGACAATGTGTGGTTTAGTCACATTTTGAGGATTGCAGGGCATTCTGGGTAATACAACTTGTTGAGATCGACAAGAGGCACACCACCCTGTACTACACTGGGTGTCAGTTTTCCAACATATCTAGAGTTGGTAGATTTTCCCTAGACAAGAAGCGAGCACGTTACCAAGTCTCTTAATTCTGTGATGTCCCAAACACTCAAATTGTGAACAAAAACGCCCTAAGGTTTTGTTAAAAAGACCTCTCACCAACCAACCTAGTTGGTAGCATGCTTCATCATTGGGGTTCCACCCGAGACACCTACCGTGTCAGGGGTGTGCTTTGAGGCCTGATTACAGCGGAGTGTTTTTTTTCTAGTGAGTTGAATTCCTAACTGAGAGGAGAAGTGAAATAAATATGTCTTATAGCTCCCCACCATTATTTTTATACGTACATAATGGTTGGATTTGGCACAATGTTGAGTGATGGTTTGGTATATAAAATGCTATTACAAGAGATTTCACAAAAAAGAAATGCACTTTCAATCAATGACTCACAGCTCGTGAGCTGTAAAGCTGCGACAAGGCACCAACCATTTCACCGTCCATTCACACACCTTTCATACGTGACACATACAAGATCATTCATGCCACCAATTGCGGGCCCAGCACATTATAACACTCACATCAACAGACAGCACCATTCAAGGGCACATCACTTTCATACACCCACATGCCTGACACAGCAATCACACCGACTGATGGAGTGTGTGGACTGGCATTTGGCTAGCAGTGTGTGTAGTGACCAGCAGCAAGTCACTACTCACACATCGCCAGCCACGTGCCAGCCCACGCACACTACCAGCCAAGTGCCAGCCCATGCACATCACCAGCCAAGTGCCAGTCCACACACACCACGAGGAAAGCCAGTCCACGCACACCGCCATCACATTTTGTTAACAAAAAAGAAAACACAAACCAATTCTAAGTAAATCTAAAACTACAAACACAACAGCTCTAAGTAAATACGTCACACTAATGCCAACTGTGAAACTGAACAAAAAACATAAAAAGATACAGACCTGGCAGTGCTCACGGGTGTTCCCAAAAATTATTTTGCTTGTGGTCTATTCTAAAACAAGCGTGCACACATAGCCCAGGTTTAGAAGGACAATCAGGGCAGTGTATACAACTCTCTTTCTGCATGCCTCTTTGCATGCAGGCTCTACATCTCTTACAGGAATTGTTTGTTTTTTGGGCATGGGAGGAATTAGATCAGCAAAGTGACAATCTTTCAATCTAGCCACATCCTCCACCACTCTGACTCTAGGAGCACTTGCCTGTTCCATTACAACAAGACTGCCTATCACAGACTCCTGAAACTGAACAACAGTCATCCTTTGACTCTGGAGAACAATTCTTGAACACAACAAAAGCATTAAAGGTTGCTAAATAGAAGAGATGGATAGCCAACTTCATATACCAAACAGAAGTGTAGGGTTCCAACCTCTAATCTAGTCTCTCTATACCACCCATGTGCTTTTTGTAGTCTAAAATGCACAAAGAGCTGCGCACTTCAGCAATCTGACCCCAAACAGTCACAGATGGCGTACTTTTATCATGGATGGTAGTCAGGATGTAGACATCCATCTGGTCTGCAAATTTCATCTATAGCAGTTCATCACTATGTAAGGCACTGCACTGTCCCCTCTCAAGTTTTTTTACAAACAAGCTCCTTTGGATAACCTTTACGGTTGCAGCAGACTGCCACAAGCAACAGTGTCCACTTTGAACAATTCCCTGAACAATTGCATACCAGTTTAGAGGTTATCTAGGTACAAATGGTGACCTTTATTAAAAGGTCCTCTACCAAATTCCCATACAGTTTTCTCACTAACTCCGAAAGTGGACAGACAACCAGGGGGGACAATAGTGAAATCTCTACCAGTGTAGACCCAGAAATTATAGACATATCCTGTCCTATTCTCAGTCAGCATATACATCTTAATTCCATAATGTGCCTTCTTGCTAGGAATGTACTCTCTAAAAACCAAACTGCCTTGAACAGGACCAACGACTCATCTACAGCTATTTCTTTCCCTGGAACATAGACCTCTGAAAATTTATCTACAAAGTGATCAAGGACAGGCCGAATCTTAAAAAGACGGTCACGATCTGGGTGATCTTGTGGCAACGCTATCAACAAAATGAAGCCTCCGAAGCAGAAGCAAATACTGTTCATGACTCATGATTGCAGTAAATATGGTTTTTGCCATCAAGTGACTGCTAAACCAATATGAATTCAGCATTGGCAAGCCCATCAAAAAGTTAAACCCAACATTTTCTTCAACTCTTCCAGACTTGTGGCAGTCCACTGGGTAGCTGTAGAGAGGGCTTAAGTTTGACACTGTTGTCCCTCAAATACTGTTCACCATACAAATTAGTTTGCTGAACAATCTCACCCAAAAATACATCGTCCCTAAACAAATGAAAGAAATGTATAGGCAGAAAGGTTTCAGTATTCACTATAGTCCCTACAACACCAGTAAGGGCAGACAACACCTGCTGCACTATGTTTTGGGCAACCCAGAGTTCAGCTCTATCAATAGGAAGCCTTCCAGTGCCGGGCTGCAATCCAGATGCCTCTTGCTGCACTTTCGGCACATCAGTGTCTTCCTCTAAAACAGGCACCTTCTCTGCACTGAGAGCGGCTTCATCATAAGATGGTTCCTCTTGGACACAAAGTTCACTGTCAGAATCTTGCACGTCCTCCTCTGCCTCAGATGCAGAGTCAGTCTCATATTCGTGGTCGGAGGAAGATACAAAAAGCATACCAACAACCTGCTGAGCAGTCATCTTGCGACTAGCCATAATCCTTACTAATAAAAGTAACTTGACAAATAAGTCAACAACAACCAATACTGTGTAAAATAAGTAATAAAGTGTGACTTTATCACAAAAATCTTTATACTCAAAAACGATACCACTCACTTGCCAGAGACAGCTAGACTCACCAGCACCTACTCTGCACTGACACAGCAAGCCACTGATATCCCACTAAAAAGGGAAAACAAAATAAATTTACACCTAAGACAACACAATACTCATTGTGCACAAATCCAAGGAGAATTTCACACACAATAAAACATATGCTAAATATGCTATTATTACACCATTTACAAAAAAACTCGTTCATGCATGGCAATGATACTCAGATGGAGTAAACAGAACAAAAACACGCTCACTGTGTCATCGGACGGCTCCCAGCCGTCCGACACACGGAAGGGGATATGGAGCTGTCTGGTAAATTATGTCACTGTAGGTCTCAAAACCCCAAAAAACACAATAAAACAAAAGGGCATTTTCAAATTCTTAATGTCGGTTATCCAGCACGCGACAACTTTAAACGAAGGAGCATTCTGGAATCCTTATTCGTGGTTATACAATGGGTAAAGGTACCAACAAAATTCAACGGACACTGTGCAATCTTCAATGTTAGTGATGAAGCATTGTGCAACGAGACCAAACACTGGCAAACAAATGGACTTTCTGGAATCCTTATTGTTGGTGACACAACAGGTAATAGTACAAACACAATCGAACAGGCACTCTGACATCTTCACTGTTGATGATGAAGCATTGTGAAAAGAGACCAGACATTGTCAAACTAAGAAACATTCTGGAATCTTTATTGCTGGTGTCACAGTGGGTAAAGGTAAAAACACAATCGAAAAGACACTCTGGAAGCTTCACTGTTGGTGATGAAATATTGTGCAAACAGACCAGATACTGTCAAACAAAGTTACATTACAGGGTCCTTATTGTTGTGCAGTAGTACTGGGGAAGGGACCAGACACTATAAAAAAGGGGCATTCTAGAATATTTATTATTGTGATGCAATCAGGCATAAAGAAACCAGACACCTTCAAACAAAGGGATGTTGTGATGAAGCCGTGGATAAAGGGACCGGATGCAATCAAAGGGCATTCAGAATTTTTTATTCTTGTGATGTAGTCGTGCATAAAAGGACTAAATACAATAAAACAAAGGGGCATTCTGGAATCCCGTTTATTGGCAATGTGAAAACGTAGAAAAAGACCAAATACTGTCAAACAAAGGGGCCTTCTAGAGTTCTTATTGTTGGTGATTTAGTTTTAGGTAGAGCAACACACACTGCCAAAGGGGCATTTGTGGCAATTAAGAACTGTAGGAAGGGGCCTGAATCCTTTTCTTTTCACTGTAAGGCCGCTTTAATAAAGGAGAGTGAACATTTGAAAAATCCATGTGTTCTTTGGTTCTGTTCCGATGCAGAACCTGATACGACGTGGCTCCTGTACACTGGACTATTGAATGTTCTGCAGGAAAGATGGAGGGGCAAAGGAGGGAGAAGCAGGTCATGAGGCTGCTGGTGTTGCAAGGTGCCGAAGGAATCAATAGCAATTATAATATCATACGAGTCAATTCCAGGCTGTCAGAAGCAGGGCTGGAGCCTCCGACTCAATCCCAGCAGACCCTGATAAATGTGGCACTCAAAACCATATTTATAGCAAGAAAAAACCCATAAAATGAAACCAGGCCAGAAGGCTTTACAATTCTCCTGCCCGAGACAGTCTATTAAGGAGAGAGTTTAAAAAATATACACCAGATGCAACAAAAAAAAGAAAAGTGGCCAGTTGGGGTTCTTAAACCCTTTCACTTGCTTGAGTCCTACCCCCAATAGAGCTGGACATGGAGAACAAACACCGATAAGCCCTTAAGGGCTTTCACGCAATAACATTAAATATACATGTAGGCTCTCTTAGTGTCTCTGTGTTTCTGAAATTTTCCTTCTGTGAAAATAATAATTACTTTTTTCCAACTATTGAGGGGCATAAAAACCGTGTGGTAGCTAATCTGTCAACAAAACCATTTTCTGCCTAAAATTAGTAGTGTTGTGATTAGCAGCACAAAGGATGGATTTGGATTAAGTAGAGCATGAGCAGTTACGAACGAGCATAGTACATATGAATGTTATTTACAAAATAAAACTGCAGTGCCACAGCGTTTTAGAAACGTGGATATAAAGTTCAGTAATTATGCAAATCTGTCTCCACTAATTTCGTGCAAGGTCTTCTACCCTCCCCCTCACCTCTTTCTGATGGCCTCAATTACTATAGGGAATTGTAAACATGTATAGATCTTTCATGTCATTTTATTGATATTCTGGCATTCATTGTAAAAAGGATATGAAAGCATACAGTATATTTAAAGCATAAATAATATAGACATAAAATACATTTCGGGACGTAGCTGAATTCAGTACCGTCTATTCACGAGTATCTGACCAGCAGAATTGGGAGTGGGGGAGCTATTGTAGGGAGCAAAACTACTGATGCCTACGACAAAATACTATTGTAGGATGCTTTGCAGGTGAACGCAGGCCCTCTCTAAAACACTTCTAAACACGTGCACACAGAGACGATTAAACCCAAAGTTACACGCAGACTCAAACAGAGACACTTAGGCAACTGAAACTAAAGTACTCCTCTGGGTGCTCAGTCTGAGGTGAAAGAGGAAACCAAGGTAACAAAGTTAAAATGAAAACTAAAATGGCCACGTGAAATTGAATAGTGGCTTTAGACCTCTTGAGTTGCTTGCATGTTACTTGCAAAATGAAAGTGCCTGCAGAATGTCTGTGAGGACCGACCTGTAGTGCAATTTCATGGCCTTACGGATTGCCAGGGATGCCTTTCTTCTGTAGGCTTAAGTATAAACAGGGCCACTGGAATTATGATGTTCTGCAGCCGCAGCCTTTTCTGCGTAATTATGGATTTGCTACGTTTGCAACATACTATATACCCTTGCAGATATTACCAATAAAAAGTTGTGTCTAGCCCAAACGGATCAGAAATTACTAAAACCCTGGCTCACACCTTTTGCAGCACAGTGGAAGGCCCTTCACAATGCTTGACTAGTCAACTTCCAGTTGCTTAATGGTGTATGTGGGGGCTAAACTGATACTAATGAGATGAAACATTTGCCCAGAGAGTGTTAACATTTGAAAGAGATGACAAAATAATAAAGTAATACTTCTACAAACTATGTTGCATTATGCAGCATATTTTCATTTACTTACTTTATAATTAGTCAAACATGCTGCATAACTTAGTTCTGCCTTGCCATATACCTCCAGTGGCTGATTATGGTCTGGGTAACTACATGATACCCGTCGCCATTGAGAATACATTCCCTAGGGTGGCTAGGCAAGGTTAGGGGCCTCAAGCTTTTTATGTTTACCTGACACTGAGCCCACTTATTGCCCCATCTTTTGTATTGAGACAGTTAAGGGCACAGCCACAGGAAATATGTAATTTTGTGGCCACTGCATTTTGCACAAAATTATTGATTTGCAGCATTTGGCACATAATTCATCATCTGCTACATAATATGCAGAGTTGAACAAAAAATGTTTCTAGCTCAAATGGATCACAAGTTACTAAAACAATGAGGTGGCATGTGTTCCTGCGCTGTGAAAGGCCCTTCACAAAGACTGATTGGTGAGTTTCTTAGTTGCTTATACCTTTATTTGGTTGTTAAACTGACAGCAATGAGGGGGAATCTTTGCTCATACCGTTTTGCTGTGTACAAAAATTAGAAAATAATGAAGTATACTATCACAAAATATGTGGCATGATGCCGCATCTTTTGTCTTTTCTTGTTACATAATTTAGTCAACCCTGCTGTATTATTTTGCCCTTCCCTTCCTTCATAATTCCAGTTTCCCTGACTAGATGGCATAGGGTAAAAGCAGTGCATGTCTCTGATTTCAAAGCTAGCAATCAGCCTGTATGTGAAAGGATTATATCGTGAACGAAATGGGAAGCAATTAATTCCCTGTGGACAAGGCAAGTCTTTTTCTAATGCACACACAGCTGTTCCCACTTTTGGATTCTCTGGTGTCTCTGGCATTACGGTCGGTCTACTCTAGATGACATAGCTCTTCTATCAGTGCCAGGGCATCCATTGATCCAGGGGTACCACAGCTCCCATCTAAGGAACTCATCTTTGACCCACATGCCCCACAAGTAGTTATCTCCCTGGTAGCCTGTAAGATCTTGCCCATGTCGAAAAGTAAACTCAGCGGAATATGCAAGTCACTTGACTTACCCCAAAACATACCAGAAAGTAAATGGTCCAGTGTTAAACTCTCTCAATTTGTGAGTTTTCAGCAGGCAGGATTTGATGCCGGCGGCACCCCACTTGCAGACCGCTGACAAATTGGCAGTGCGCATCTCGGACACCCGTTTCTGCCGCGGGCCGTGACCTGTCTTTTGTGCCACGGCCCAGTCTGAAAATTTCCCTTTGGGCTCTGTTTCGCGCTGCGCCCGCTTTTTGCCCTCATAGTTTTGCTTACCTGTTTTTTTCTGTTTTTCTTCATTTCTTCTTTTTTCTTCATTTTCTTTTTTCTTCTTTGGCCATATCTTCTCCTTCCCAGGAGTATGTGTTTCCTCCCTGCATGCTTTGCTCTCTACTTTTTATGCTATGGCTATTTTCCCATTCACATTAATGTGGCTTTTCCCAATCCAAGATGGTGTCTTCAATATTTCCTGCATGTCACTTCCTGTTTGTCAGTATATAAGCACAGTAGGTCTTCTGTTCCTTGGGTTTCAAACACTTCAGTCCTGGTTGTGCTCCTCGCTCCTGTATCCTGTGATTTTGGACTTCTCCTGTTTTTCTCTGCCTGCAGTTTTTGTTCATGATTTTTTGTGCTTATCTTTTTTCGTCAACATATTTTTCAGGAGTTCCTTGATCTGAGGTTTTTCCCACGTTTTTTTTTCCCTCTGGGACTCCTTCTGGAGGTTACGACCTGCTTGGTGTTATATTATCAGAAGCACCCTGGCTACTGGAAAGTGTCACCCCTACCTTGGACAATCCAGAACAAGCAAGAAACCAGGTGGTGCCCAGAGACTGGCAGATTACAGTGGTAAGAAGCGTTCAGGTCATGACACAAGACTGAACCTGTTAATAGTCCAAAGGCCGGTGAGCTTTTAAGAAGTGGCTAGTCAGAAAGAAGGAATAGCGGTGAGCACTGCAAGTCTGATCATTGAACTAGGTTCAGGCAAAAGCAAAGGGCAATGAAGCTAAAAGGATCAGGATTGTGCTGCTGGAAATCTGTTGCTGAAAGCCTCTTCCAGAAGGAAGGGGCCAGTGAAATTAAAAAACAAGCATTTGCAATGCAACAGGACTTGCATTCACTTGAATTGGAGCTCTTGCCGTTGTAAATGCATAACTGGACTTTTTTTTTGCCACATAAACTGGTCAACCTTGATGTATATTTTGGTCCACATAGTTCAAGTGGCCCTGCATATAACTAAAGGGCTAGTAGGCCTACTGGAATATTTTTTCAAACAAGGCCCTTAAAACACAAACTGCTCCCAGGTGAAAAACAAAAGTTCCAGCCATAACAAATCTTAAAGATACACTGAACGGTGGGATGGGTTATTATTTTGGGGTCCACACTGACCTAGTGTGGGGACCCAGAGATGATCTAGACAGACAAAACATGTGGTGGTGAACGTTTTGTAGGTGGCCCCATTGTCCCAGGACCACCACAGGCTGTGTTATGAGTAAAAATATTTTGTAAAAGCAATGCCCTTCAAAGCATCATGCGGCGAGTTTCCAAGTGCCGCGAATAATCTAGTATGTTGACTGTAATGCTCAGAACAACCCATAGAGCATACCAGAAAAAAAATGACGTTTCAAAGAAACATGGGGGGTCATTCTGACCCTGGCGGTCGGTGATAAAGCGGCGGCCAACCCGCCAACAGGCTGGCGGTCCAAAAAATGGAATTCTGACCCTGGCGGGAACCGCCAACAGAGCCCGCCACTTTAACACTCCGACCGCCACGGCGGGTCACACAAACAGCGCGGCGGTCACCGCCAACAGGCAGGCAGCAGACAATGTACCGCCCACCCTATCACAACTCACCAATCCGCCACCTTTTCCGGGGCGGGAGCCCCGCCGATAAAAACACGGCGGAAACAGACTACGAACAGGAAAACGCTCACCTCTATACACTCCACGAGGACGGAGGACAGCATGGAGCCCGAATTGAACATCCTACCTGCTCTCGTCTACCTGCTCATCTACCACGAGTACGAACTCCGGCACAGACGACAACGGTGAGTACCGCACCTACGACACAGGGGAGGGGGGGAGGAGGAAGGGTTACGGGCACACACATACGCATTACACCCACCCCCCAACTATCTACACACCAATGCAGAGCACCAAGTCAAAGTGACCCCACCCAAACCCCCCGGAATAACGAAAAGATATGATTAAAGTGAGAAACAACATTTATGTAAAAAATAGGTTCATTGAAGACATGGTAAAATAGGAAAATGATGCAAAAAATTCCAAAAGTAAACATTGCGTAACCGAGAAATAGAGGCAGAAAGTCCCGCACAGTCACAGAAATTGCAAATGTCCGTGGGCCAAAGTGTATCAACACATGGGCAAAGCCCACACAGGAGACCTGAGTCCGTTGGAGAGAACACTGCAGGGGCATCAGATGACAAAACTACAGGTACCTCAGGGGGAAGGGAAGGGGGGGCACCACAGCCACATGAGTCCACGACGCCAGATCCAAGAAGGGGCCACCATGCCCACTGTTCAATCCTGGGGAGTGCAAAGCCACAGTCTCACAAGTCTCTACAGTGGGTGGCTTGCCCACTGTCATATCCTGGGGAGTGCAAAGCCACAGTCTCTCAAGTCTCTACAGTGGGTGGCTTGCCCACTGTCATATCCTGGGGAGTGCAAAGCCACAGTCTCTCAAGTCACTACAGTGGGTGGCTTGCCCACTATCATATCCAGGGGAGTGCAAAGTCACAGTCCATCAAGTGGATAACAGTCTCCACAGGCAATGGAGGAGGCAGGGTGGCCCAAGTGCAGCGTGAACATTAGCACGACACAGAACCGGCACTGTCATTGGGCCAGCGGTGCTTGAGACAGCGGGGCCCAGCGGAGCGGTGCTTGACAGGAAGGGCCCAGCGGAGCGGTGCTTGAGACGGCGGTGCCCGGCAGAGCGGTGCTTGAGACGGCGGTGCCCGGCAGAGCGGTGCTTGAGACGGCGGGGCCCAGCGGAGCGGTGCTTGACAGGAAGGGCCCAGCGGAGCGGTGCTTGAAACGGCGGGGCCCAGCGGAGCGGTGCTTGAGACGGCGGGGCCCAGCGGAGCGGTGCTTGAGACGGCGGTGCCCGGCGGAGCGGTGCTTGAGACGGCGGGGCCCAGCGGAGCGGTGCTTGACAGGAAGGGCCCAGCGGAGTGGTGCTTGACAGGAAGGGCCCAGTGGAGCGGTGCTTGAGACGGCGGTGCCCGGCGGAGCGGTGCTTGAGACGGCGGGGCCCAGCGGAGCGGTGCTTGACAGGAAGGGCCCAGCGGAGCGGTGCTTGACAGGAAGGGCCCAGCGGAGCGGTGCTTGAAACGGCGGGGCCCAGCGGAGCGGTGCTTGAGACGGCGGGGCCCAGCGGAGCGGTGCTTGAGACGGCGGTGCCCGGCGGAGCGGTGCTTGACAGGAAGGGCCCAGCGGAGCGGGGCCTGTCTTGGCGGGGCCCTCTTCAGCGGGGCCTTCCTGCACGGCGGGGCCCTCTTCAGCGGTGCCTTTCTGGACGGCGGGGCCCTCTTCAGCAGTGCTTTTCTGGATGGCGGGGCCCTCTTCAGCGGTGCCCTTCTGGACGGCGGGGCCCTCTTCAGCGGTGCCCTTCTGGACGGCGGGGCCCTCTTCAGTGGTGCCCTTCTGGACGGCGGGGCCCTCTTCAGCGGTGCTTGTCCTGTAATTCCAGGGAGTCAGACCTGGGCAGGACTCCCTGCTCAGTCGCCCTCCGACCGTGCAGTTGCTGGACCCTTCGGTGACGGTGTCCTGGGCCCTTGGGTGTCCTCCCTCACACCCGGGATGGGGCTTGTGGGGCCCTCCTGGTCCGCGCTCCTGCTGCCTGACTTCTCCGCCCTGCTGCCCTTGCCCTCCTTTGCTGTGGCTCTCTGGGCCTTGCCTCCCCTGGATGTTGTGGCAGGTGAAGTGGCTGAACTTTGGTCCTTGGGGGCAGCCGTGGCACTCCTCTCGCGGCGGCCCCTCACTTTCCGGGTCCTCTTTCCAGGGGGGAGGGCTGGCTGTCCCCTTGCTGCTGACCGATGTCTCACTGCTGGCAAAGGGGGGACTCCAAAATCCATGGACTACGCTGACACGTGAACCCGGGCTGGTGGTGGCTGAGGTGCTCTTGGGACTCTTAGCAGATGGAGGGGGTGGGTCAGGTGAGGGAAAGAGGTCAAGATTGGAGAGGTAAAACTTTTTAGGACCAAGGTAAACGGTAGGCGCAGTGGTTATGGGAGTGGAGGAAGGGGAGGTGGTTGTAGGAGAGTCAGGTGTGCTGTCCTTGGGTGAAGGTGCATGGAGAGTGAAGAGGAGGAAGACGACGGGGACGACACGGACAACAGGGACACGGTCATACAACAGTATTTTCAGTAGCACCCAGGTAAGAATCCCCCACTGCATTTTACATTTACTTCTGGCCTCCTGCATCTCTACTTTCTGTGTTTCCCCCCAGGTCCGTTCAACTGAATTGTGACTTTCCCTTGGCTTTTCAGAGCTGTATGACCCACTGCGTGACTTCTGGTTTGTTCGGCCATGGAGTAAAGCACATTGACATTGGTATTTTGTCATCACAATGTAACTGAAAATTTTTGAACCGTTATGTGTAATACATTTGTTAAGAATACAAGCAGACTCCTGAGTGTTTTAAGTGCAATTAGTGATTTATTTAAAGTGCTACATATAGGTCCATGATAGTAAAACGGTGATGGGTGGGGGTGGAGTGATGTCCATGGCAGAGTCCAGTTCTCGGTCGCACAGGTGCATTGTCCATATGCCTGTGGAAGGATGGAGCAGGGGCAGTTCAAGGTTGGACAGGGTGACGATGTGGGACAGTGGAATGACATCCGGGGGGATCTTAGGCTTGCGGGGGTCTTGGCATCCTACTCTGTCTTCCTTTGTGATCTCAGGCTCCTCTTGCGGGGTGGTTGATCTTCAGCAGGAGGTGGGGTTCTGGTGGCCCGTCGTTGTGTGGGGGCCTCCTGTCCACTAGCGCCGGCGGAGGTGGTAGGCTGTTCCTGGTCCGGGCTGGTGACAGGGGCCCTTTGGGGTGCCACATGGTCCCGCAATGTGGTGACTATTAGGTTCAGGGCCTGGACGATGTTCCTGAGCTCCTCTCTCTACCCCATGTACCGTTCCTCCTGCTGTGCCTGGATCTCCTGGAACCTGGCCATTACCGTCGCCATCGTCTCCTGGGAGTGGTGGTATGCTCC
Source organism: Pleurodeles waltl (assembly GCF_031143425.1). Taxonomy (NCBI): domain Eukaryota; kingdom Metazoa; phylum Chordata; class Amphibia; order Caudata; family Salamandridae; genus Pleurodeles; species Pleurodeles waltl. Next base: position 75,380,823 of record NC_090451.1, on the reverse strand, counting down.
CATGATGGTGGGGAGGGCCTCTTGGAGAGTCGATTCCCTGGGCCTGTCCTCCCCCCCCTGTCGCACTGCAGCCCTCCCAGTTGCCCTGTTTCCCCGGGCCTCTGTCCCCTGGACGGTGTGCCCACTACCACTGCCCCCAGGTCCCTGTTGTTGTTGGGTTGTTGGGTCAGCCTGGGTGCCCTGTAGTGGCGGACACACCGCTGATTGACCTGTCCTGGAGACAGAGGCATGGGCCCGCTGGGTGGGAGCTGTGCTGATATTCCCAGAGGGGGTTAGGTCTGCTGTGGCCTGTGCCTGTGCGTGGGGAACCGACTGTCCAGAGGTCCCCGATGGTCCGGGCTGGTCATCAGGTTCCAGGTCGACAGAGCTGCTGTCCTCACTGCGGGCCTGTTCTGGGGGTGGGATGGACATATCTGGACCCTCCTGGCCGGTGTGTTGGCGTTCGGGCCCTGCAGGGGTGAAAGAGTATGGTTATTGCTTCTGTGTGTTCCATGGTGTGCGATTTGTGGGTGCCCTTGTCCCCCAGTGCTGGCATTCCCTTGTGGCAGGAGTTGTGAGGGTGGTTTGTGGGGGGGATGGGTATGTGCAGTGGTCATGCATAGGTGATGGGTGTCCATGGTTTGTGTTGGCATTCAGGGTTTGGTTTTGGGTTGGGTGGGTTGTGCTGGTGAGACATTGGCAGGGAGGATGTGTGCTGGGGGGTTGGGGGTTGGGGGTGAGGGTGGGGGTGTGGGTTGGCATGCTGGTGGTTGGGGGGGGGAGTAGTTGGGACTAGACTTACCAGAGTCCATTCCTCCGCCTACTCCAGCGAGGCCCGCAGGATGCAGGATGTTAAGGACCTCTTGCTCCCATGCTGTGAATTCGGGAGGGGTGGGTGGTGGTCCGCCGCCAGTCCTCTGCACAGCGATGTTGTGTCTGGAGACCATCGACCGTACCTTCCCCCGTAGGTCGTTCCAGCGCTTTCTGATGTCTTCCCGGTTTCTGGGATGCTGTCCCACAGCGTTGACCCTGTCGACGATCCTCTGCCATAACTCCGCCTTCCTGGCTATTGTGGTGTGTTGCACCTGTGTGCTGAAGAGCTGGGGCTCTACCCTTATGATTTCCTCCACCATGACCCGGAGTTCTTGGTCCGAAAACCTGGGGTGTCTTTGGGGTGCCATGGGGTGGTGTGGATGAGGTGTGGGGTGGTGTTTGTGGTGATGTGAGTGGTGGTGTGTGGTGATGTGTGCGTAGATGTGGTGTGGTGGATGATGTTGGGTTCCTGTGTGTGTTGGGGTTTTCGATTGCTGTGCTTGCTCGCTCTCTCTCTATCGCCTTCTCTCCGATTTCCAACTAGTGGGGGTTTGTGGGTGTTGTGGGTGTGTGTTTTATAGTTGCTTGGATGTGTGGGGGTGGTGTTTGTATGTGTATCAGGTGTGTGTATTTCAAATTGTCCAATGTGGCAGTGTTTTGGAGCTGGGTGTGTATTTTGACTGCGGCGGTGTGTACCGCCAATGGAATACCGCGGTTGAATGACCACCGCGTGGATTCGTGGGTCGTAATGGCATGGGCGTGTTTGTGTTGGCGTGGCGGTGGAGGTTTGGTCATCTCCAGTTTATCGCTGCCCGCTGATGAGGCGGCCTTCCGTGGATGTCGGGTTTTTGGCGGCTTGGCAGTTGTGGGTCAGAATGACCGTGGCGGGTTACCGCGGCCGCGGCGGTAGAATGGCGGTCTTCTGACCGGCGGTAAGAGCCTTTTACCGCCGAGGTCAGAATGACCCCCATGGTCATGTAACACTATAATTAGCCCCTAAAAGGCATAATCACATGAAAACATAATGGCAGAAAGTAATGCAGCGCAACCATATATTTACTCCAAAGAGGATGGAGTGTATTACATATTTTCAGGACTAGCATGCCTAATGTAATGATATTACAAGCAAGGCCCTTAAAACACAAACTGCTCTCCACTGTAAAATAAAAGTTCCAGCCGTGAGAGAGATAACAAATACACTGACCTATTATGGTGACCCAGAGATGACCTAGACAGAAAGAGCGCGTCGAGCTGAACGTTTAGGTGGTGGTCCCAGTGTCCTAGGACCACCACAGGCATCAGTTATGGGCAGAAATGTGTTGAAAAAGAATGCTCGCAAAGCATTATGGGGCAACTTTACCCGAGTGCAGTGAATACTGTAGTACAGGAGAGCCGCTTTGATGATTTCTGTGTTTCTATTCAGGTAAAGCATTTACCAATTACAAGGTTGTTTTAAAAAGCAATGCAGCACGAAGGGGAGAGACAAAAGCAACACTGAAACTACTCCAATTAGGTATCAGTGTGAAAAATGTGATGAGCACTCCAATACTGCTGATCGAGTTCGCACAGTTCGCGCTCAAAGCGCCATGGTCTCCATGAAGCTCGAGGAGAAGAGACAAAAGAAAAAAGTAGTTTGCCCTCCCGAAAGTATATTGGCAATCATGCAAAAATCCATGTAATAGGGTCAGTCTGCAAGGTGTAACAAAAGAGCCTCAAGGCGGGATAAACATAAACCATTTATCAATGACATCAAGGGATTGTTGAACGACAAGCCCAGGAACGTATGAAAGTGATGGGCGTCAAATGAGAGTACTTAAAGCCCACAGAATAGATTACAACAGGTCGAAAAGCAGAGCTTGCGCGCCGCTGTGCTGGACCTAAAAACATGCTTAGCAGTCACTTGACCACAAGCCAGAATTCCTGGAATTGCCTGACATTGCTGTATGGACCAATAACAAGAAGCCCATAGCCTAGACTAACTGATCTGCTGGGAAGGACAGAACGAGCCACTGATTACTCAATGCACCAGGTTTAAACCTGGAGAATACACAGAACTCAAAACATCACTTCCTGGGGTCAAACTCAAAATACATCGAAACTTCAGAAGAACGTTTTCCTGATGATTTTGTTGAGGTATATTTTTTTTTACAATGTATCTTGGGACCTTTCACTTGCTTACACTGACATGTAAGCCATAAAGAAAGATTTCAAATTGTGCTTCTCATTGTGATTTGCGACCCATTGTATCTTGCTCTTTCATCAGTTTTTGATCTATTGTATTTCCTTCCTCCATCTGATTTTGCCCCTTTCTGTAATTTTTGCTCATTCATAAAATGTTTCCTCTCTCATTTCTCCTAGCTGGTCTACGGGTTTTTTCTCATCAACTGTACTCTTGTTTTTCTTGTAATGTTGATCGTCTTGTCACATTTCAAGTATAGCCAGCCACCTAAAATTAACAGAGTGCCCTATGACATCAGACTACTGGAGTTAGGTAAAAACACCAGAGAGATCCTCTTTCCACCCGATCTTTCCAAAAACAACACAAAATATTACAAACACCAAGATCTGATCGCCAACCTTGAAACTTGACAATTTCAAGCCGGATGTTATAAAAACAGAATTACTTTTTTTCCACAAGTGACATACACCCTGAAAACGCACTCCCTGCTTTGTCTTCACAGATCATGAAACATTAAAATTCCCCACTGAAGCTGACCATCACTGGCTACCAAAACTATGAATGTGGTCTTCACATAAACCTATCTGTTAATGGGAATGTCATTGGTTCACGCTTTTGATGCTCAGAAAGCCTCATAGCTATAGACAACTCCAATGCCAAAATGGCTATTGCTGACAATGACACTAACTGATCACTGTGTCTGACAACCACATCCCCAGTACACTACAACACACACCCACCCATTTGGTCCGTATGTGAGTAGGTGCTACCCTGCACACCAGTCTTAATCTCATTAGTCAGGATCTAAATCTAAATCTGTGACTGTGGTTTTATGACTGACTAAGAGACTCACATAAGCTTTTACCTCTCATAGACGTAGGCAACCACTCTCTTGAACTTCATTAATTTGATCCTTGATTCTCATATAAAGGATACTTTCATACCTATTCATAAACTACAAACCCTTCCTATTACACAAAGCAAAATCCTTCCTGTTATTCCATTCAATAAATTCCAAGTCACAAAACTGAAACAGGACACTAAGTCATCAAGTTCAAGTCACCCAGAACACATTGGCCCTCATTATGACATTGGCGGTAAATGGCGCTTACCGCTGTGCTGACGGCCGCCAACTTACCGCTGCGCTTGTGAATATTCATTCATTATATTATGACACACACACACCAATCCGACAAAATACAGCCACATACACAAATCTGCCAGACCAAAGGTCAGTGATAAACTGGCGGTGCTAAAACCCACACCATTACGCAAACAGGACTAAGCCCATCACATTATGACCCACGAATCACCACGGCGGGCATTCAATGGCGGTAAACCATTGGTGGTACATACTGCTGCACTCACAATGGACACCCACATACAAAACAACATCACATTGGCCAATTCAAGCAACAAACACCTGACACACACATCCACACACCACACCCACACCACTATAAAACACCCCCCCACAACCCTTTACCAACAACTATTGCCACCAGGAGACTGAGATGAAAAGCACAGAGACAACTAGACACACACACCACTCATGCACTCCACATCACACATCCCACCACATTACCCAACACACCCTCACCACCACACATCACACAACACACATGGCACCACAAAGGCACCCCTGTTTCACTGAGGAGGAGCTAAGGGTCATGGTGGAGGAAACTGTCAGGGTAGAGCCACAGCTCTTTGGAGCACAGGTGCAGCAGATATCAATAGCAAGGAAGATAGAGACATAGCAGAGAATTGTGGACTGAGTCAACGCCGTGGGATAGCATCCAAGAACAAGGGACGACATCAGGAAGAGGTGGAATGACCTACGGGTGAAGTTACGTTCCATTGCAGCAAGACACCAGCTTGCTATACAGAGGACTGACGGTGGATCAACACATCCTCCCCCATAACTCACAGCATGGGAGGAGCAAGTCTTGGCATTACTGCATCCTGAGGGACTCGCCGGAGTTCGAGGAGGACTGAACACTGGTAAATCAACTTTTAACAATTATCACCCCCCACACCTGCATGCCATCACACACCGTCACCATCACTCCACTCCATCCCACACACACCACCATCACATCACACTAATATCAATGCCAAGCCCCTCAGTCGTTACCAATGCATGGACACCCCTCCCAGCCCTGTATGGACACTCATCACCAAAGCATGCACAGCATAGGGAAACTATCATAACCACTATACACCAACATACACAAGAAAAAGCTGGCAGGGGAACAACACCCATAGAGGGGAAGTTACAGAAGTACAAATGTCAGACACCTGGAGCACAATACATCATTTACATCCCCACAGGTACCCCAGCCTCTTGGCTGGGGAGGAGGTGCCACCACTATCCAGTCCCCAACAGAAGAGGCCCACAGAGATGACAGTAACTCTGGACTTCAAGATCTGGACGATCTACCTGGCCCATCAGGGACCACTGGACAGCCGGTCACCCAAGCCTAGTCACAGACCACCACAGAGTCTCCCCCGTCAGGATCCAACACCACAGCACCCACCCAGTGTACCCACACCTCTGTCCCCACGACACGTTGATCAGCAGAGTGCCCGCCTGTACAGGAACCCCAGGCCACACCTCTCCACCAAGACAATCAGTGACTTGGGGTCAGTGGCAGTGGGCACACGGTTCAGGGGACAGAGGCACAGGCCAACAGGGACACTGGGAGGACCTGGGGTCAGTGGCAGTGGGCACACGGTTCAGGGGACAGAGGCACAGGCCAATAGGGACACTGGGAGGACTACTGTGTGCTAGGGGGAGGACAGGACAAGGGAACCGACTCTCCAGGAGGTACTTTCAAAGATCCTAGGAGCCTACCAACATTCCCAGGACACCTAGACAACATGCAGGAGAAAAGGCGGCTGCAAGAGGGACAGTAACAGGGGATCAGGGAAGACTTGCAGGCCATCAACAACACCCTGATACCCATAGCAGGGGTGCTGGCAGACATGGCCAACATCAGGAGGGAAGCAGTGTCACACCAGCGGGCCCCTACCACTAGCCAGCCTACTGACCAGCCCTCTACTTCCGCTGCCGCTAGTGGGCAGGAGGCCCTGCCACAGGACCCACAGGCCACCAGCACCCCTCCCCCTGCAGAAGGTGAACCACCCCGCAAATGTTCCCTGTGAACCAGACAGAAGCCAGAGACACTTGCCAAGACCCCCGCCAGGAAATGAGACTCTCCTGATTGTCCCCCTTGTGTCCTACTCAGTCACCTTGTCCACCTTGAACTGCCATTGCTCCCCTTCCTATGTCCCCGTGCACAATGCACCTGTGCTACCAACAGACTGGAACAATACCCTGGACTTTCCTCCATCATCACCCCATTCCATTGCACTTTATCCTCTATATATTAGCACAACAATAAACACTCTTGGATAAAACCCGACTACCAGTATTTCATGTTTTGCAAATTTGTATTGATTGAAACAGCTACAACCATTGCAAATGAACTGTACATAGAATGAGCATAGAATTAATGACCTATAGCTGGCTGTTGTGATCACACCAGGGGAATGTTGTCATATCACCAACATATGCAAAATTAATATCCATAGGTAACAGTAAGTAGGGCAAAGAAGTGGGTAATGCCAGCATGCCAATGCCACACAGAATAAACCAATACTCATAGAAATGTGAAGTTTCACAGTTTTGCCTGTGTGTCATTGGAAGCACTGAAGTATCACTGATGTGCTGTTGTCCACATTCTCATCCTCTCCCTCCTCATCCTCACTGTCCTCAGGGTCCACTGCTGCCACAGGGGCATCTCCAATCTCCTCCTTCTGCAGAAAAGGTACATGCCGTCTGAGGGCAAGGTTGTGCAACATGGAGCATGCCACTACTATCTGGCAGACCTTTTTGGGTGAGTAGCAAAGGGATCCACCTGTCAGATGGAGGCACCTGAATCTGGCCTTCAGGAGGCCAAAGGTCCTTTCACTGATCCTTCTGGTTCACCCATGTGTCTCCTTCTAACGTTCTTTTGTCCTTGCCGTGGCATTCCTCACAGGGGTCAGCAGCCGTGATAGGTTTTGGTAACCAGAGTCACCTGCAAATATTGAGGGACAACATTTAGCCACACACTATCCTATATGGCCAACACCACAGGCATACACCAACATATACTGGGTGGGAACCAGGGCTCACCTATTAGCCACACCCTGTGCCTCTGTAGTTGGGTCATTACATTTGGGATTCTGCTATACCTCAGGACAAAGGCATCATGCACCGACCCAGGATACTTAGCATTGGCGTGACAGTATCTGCACGTTCATGGATTAGGAAACTCTTCCTGAACACCTGTTCATTCTGGAGTGGGGGTACAAATGCAGTATGTGTTCCGTCAATCGCCCCAATTATTTTGGGGCTATGTCCCATTGCATAAAACCCGGCCTTCACAGTGGCCAAATCCTCAACCTGGGGGAAAGCAATGTAGCTGCACATGTTTTATCAGGGCAGACAAGACTCTTGTTAGCACGATTGAGAACATTGGCTGTGACATTCTTGCTGCTGAGCCCACTGTCACTTGGAAAGAACCAGTTGCCAGGAAATGGAGCACTGATAGGACTTGCGCAAGAGGGGGGATCCCAGTGGGATTGCAGATAGCTGATATCAGGTCAGAATCCAATTGGGCACACAGCTCTGTGATTGTGGTCCTGTCCAGTCTATAGGTGAGTATTATGTGCCTGTCCTCCAGTGTAGCCAAGTCCACCAGGGGTCTGTACACGGGGGTATGTCTCCATGTCCTATTCATCTGCAGCGGTAGGTATCTAAGGGACACAAGAGTGAGTAGGCTGTCACAAACTGAACAATGGAGCCACAACAGTAGTCCACAATGTGCAAACATGTTATGGGACAGTGTCATTTGTGAAGTATGTAAATATTTATCCTGTGACACTGCAATTCTCGATAGGCCTGTTCACTTCCCCCCCCCCCCCCCGAAATGGAGACCGCCTGCCCTGTGTGGAGGGACAGGTGGAAGTGAGGTAATGCTGCCGACATTGTACGCCATGGCGATAGGTGATTGTGAACCGCCGTTCAATTCCTCATTGGTTCATATTGGGACCTATGGGGTACAGCCAATGGGGATCTACGCCAGCAATGACGGTATGCACCGACGCAGGCATGACCGCCATTTTATATTTGATTCCTCACTTTTTTCCTGACCTTCCATAGGAGAGGACCTACACTGCATGTGCTGCTGTGACCTGTGTCTGGAACCTACCATGGCCTGTGTGACCAAGGAAAGGGCTCCGGCCTTCACCTCGGATGAGTTGGAGCGACTGTTGGATGGGGTCCTACCCCAGTATGGACTGAAGTATGGGCCTCAAGACCAACAGGTGAGTACACTGTGGGCACGATGCATGTGGCTAGAATGCATGGAGTTGTGTGAGAAGGCCTTGTGTAAGGGGGGTGGGTGGATGTCCCCTTGGCGGTGTACATGTTGTGGGCTGGGCTATGTGTGTGCCAATGGTGATGCAAACGGGTATGGTAGGCCATTTGTGTGACAGGCAGGACTGTTTGTCTAATGGTGTTCTGCTGTCTGTATTGCCTCTGCAGGTCAGAGCCCATCAAAAGAAAGGGCTATGGCGTGCCATCGCCAAGGAGGTGGGGACCCTGGGGGTCTATGGCAGGCGGAGCACCAACTGTCGGAAACTGTGGGACGACCTGAGACACTGGGCACGAAAGACTGCTGAGGCCCAGCTGGGAATGGCCTCCAAATGAGGAAGGGGTGCTCTTCGGACCCTGACCCCCCTGATGGCCTGCATACTGGCAGTGGCCACTTGAGCTGGATGGGCGCTTGAGGGCATTACAGCAGCCACAAGGGGATGAGTACAGTGGCTATCATTACATCGTATGGCTGGTGGGGTGGTATCCGGGTCGTGGTTGTGTGTCCTTAGGTGCCCCTAGGCGAGGCCAGACATAGCAGCGTAGGTCCTCTAGTGGCTAAGGGTATGAATGCCAAATACTGCTTACCTAGCTTGTTAGTATTCACTTCTGGGCAGGGCTGGGTGGGTCCTAGGTGTGCTGCAGTCGGCGGTGTGCGCCCCTCCTCATTCCTTGGTGAATAGCCATTTCACTTGTAGTGCCATGCATAGTGCATAGGCCTGTTCCCTGTGTATGAGGGTACTATGTACGCCAACGGTGGTGTTGGTGCAGTCATTGACCCTGTGTATCCTTTGTCTCTCTCCCCTTTCTTGTTTTGTCATCCTGTCCTTATGTGCATTAGCATCATCTGGTGGAGGAGCAGAGGCACCGGCGATAGAGGGAGCTGCATCCTACAGGACCCTGGAGGCAGAGTCCACCGACACCAAGGGCACCAGAGGGACAGAGAGGGTAAGGGGAGCACCACGGAGGAGACTGGAGGGGACAACACAGACTCTGATACCTCCTCCGATGGGAGCTCCCTGGTGGTGGCGGCCACCTCTGGGACCACCCCAGCTGCAGGTACAACCGCCACCCCCATACCAGTAGCCCCTCAGCGAGGGTGGGCATCTCCTTTGCTCCAGGCACCTCAGACCCTGCCCAAGTCAGCCCTGCTGCCCTGAGTGAGGAGGCTTTTGACCTCCTGAGATCCATTGCTGTAGGGCAATCAACCATTGTGAATGCCATTCACAGTGGATTGGCGGCCCCACAGAGATCAATTCAGGCTCTGGCCTCCTCTTTGATGGCAGCCATCCCCCCTCCAACTTCCACTTCCAAGTCCCATTCTCCTCAACCTCAACCCATCCCAAGCACTCAGCCAGACGAGCATGCACACAAGACAATACCCAAGAGTGGCACAGGCAAACATAAGCACCACACTTCATCCCACAGGCACTCACACAAACACCATTCCATTGCAGACATGACAACATCCACTGTCTCCATTGTCTCCCCACCTCCTACCCAGTTACGTCTACACTCACACCTGCATGAACTACATCAATATCCACTACCAGCATCATCACCACACCAAGCAGAACACACACCTCACTGGCAGACACCACCACAACACCCACAACACCCATGCACATGTCCCCTGTGTCCACTCCCACTGTGTCTGTCCCCTCTCCTAGAGTACAAAAACGCAAGCACTCAGACACCCAACAGCCATCCACCTCACAACAGCATACAGCCCATGCACCTGCACCCAAATCCAGCAGACATACACCACCAACAACCACTCCCTCAACCTCCACTCCCATTACTCCTCCCTCTTCCCGCCCCAACGTACCTAAAAAGCTTTTCCTTTCCACGATTGAGCTCTTCCCTACCCGTCCCCCATCCTGCATATATGGGCACGGTAGCAAGGACCCAGCCCAGCACCTCAGCCAAACAGTCCACGGGCCCAGTGGTAGCACCAACTACTCGTAGTGGTAGGGATTCCAGACCAACAATACTGAAGGGGAAGGAGCCTGCACCAGCTGCGAAGAAGGGGAAAGGAGCCTGCACCAGCTGGGAAGAAGGGGAAGGAGCCTGCACCAGCTGGAAGGAAGAGGAAGGAGCCTGCACCAGCAGGCAGAGGGGGGAAGAGCCCATCCACCCCTTCCAGGAAGGCTAAGGGATCCCCAACCCATGACCAGGAGGAGAGGAAGCAATCTCCACCAGCGGAAGCTGTCGGCCAAACACCGCCACCAGCAGCAGCTGTTGCAGGGCCCCCACCGCCAGCCGTGGTTGTGCAGCCATCACAGAGTGCAAGGGCTGACAAGGAGCCTCCCCCAACCACCACCAAAGTGCAGCCATCACAGAGTGCAGGGGCTGACCAGGAGCCTCCCCCAACCACCACCACAGTGCAGCCATCACCGCCGGTGAACCCCATGTAGTCCAGCCTCCAGGGGCTACTGTGCTTACTGCCCCCTCCAGAAGCAGAGGGCAAGACACCCACTAGAGAGACTGTGGCCTTGCACTCCCCAGGACAAAGCACAGGGCATGTTGTCCCCTCCAGAAGCAGTGGGCAAGACACCCACTTCAGAGAATGAGGCCTTGCACTCCCCAGGACAAAGCACATGGCATGCTGCCCCCTCCAGAACCAGTGGGCTTGTTCTTGCATCAGGCTGAGGTGCCCTCCCTCCCCTTGAGGTGCCTGCCTATTTGACAACTGATGCCCCTGCAGTGTTCCATCCGGATTGGTGCAGGATTCAAGTGGGGCCTTGGACTGTGCCCTGTGGCCATGTGGGCCCTTTGAACTATGGACTGGGCAGTGTCCCTTTTTTATACAAGTGTACATATCTGTTTCATGGCCAAATCGGATTGTTGATTTTATTGTTGGACTGATTACAATCACTTTTGTCAATTCCTGTTGTCCTTGCATTATTCTGCAGATTTTAAGGGTCAAATTGTTTCTGTAATGCATCTGGTTGTGTGTATGGCGTGGGTGTTTGTGGTGCATGTGTGTGTCAATCTCGTTTTCCTCCCACCCTCCCTTGTGTGCTAGGCGGCTGTAGTCACCGTCGTTGTCTTCTGCGGCATTGGTGTTCCAGGTGGAGCATAACATAGAAGATCATCGGTAAGACTTGCAGTTCGGGTTCCATGGCGGCGTGGTTCTTCCCTGTGTCTCCAATGGTGAGTCCTTTGACTTTTGTGCTCTGTTTCTGCCAGGCTTTTGATGGCGTTGGGACGGCCCTGGAAAAGGTGGCGGATTGCAGGGTCTTAATATGGTGGCCGGTACTTTGTCTTCCGCCTGGCTGTAGGCGGCTACTGCTGTGGTGACTGTTGTTTCCGCCATGGTGGTTGGTGTGGTACATTGGCTGTCTATCTGAGATATCAACGCCCAGGTCATAATTTGGCTGTAATTACCGCCAGTCTGTTGGCAGTATTACCGCCACTTTATCACCCACTGCCAGGGTTGTAATGAGGGCCATTATCTCTTTCTCTCCCTCATAAAAAACACGAGACTCGGATCTTTCCATCCTTGGCTTATTCAACACACCTAACAGTGAATCTGCTTATACCCAACCAGCTCCACTGATTATGTTTCCACACATGTCAACTGAAACACATTAATCACATTGCAATGCTGTCAAACACTGGACAGCATTCTAAATGCCATTTGCACCATCTAAAGAAGTAAATGACCAAAACTACACCTGAGATCTATCTTTCCAAGTAATCTCCAAATTATCAACCTCACTCAAACAGACGTGCCAATAATTACCCTTCACATCAATTATGCTTCCTAAACAATAGGTCTGCAGTTCCTAATGTAATATTTGCAGCTGCTCTCATCTTTAAATAGAACCTTGAAACTCTATTAGTGAAGGAAACCTGGCACAGGCTGTACCTTTTCCCACTATCTGATGTTATATTATCTCCAATATTATTCTATTGCACATCTTGACTAAGCTGCGAATGTTGGAGGTCACTCTCATACATAAAGAATCTCTCAAATGTCAAGTGGCATCCTCACAATGTCTGCATCTTCTAATGCTTCATGGTACAGTTCACAACACAAAACTCATTCATGTGAGACTGAACACCCCCTTATGCCTATAAGGGAGAAAAAGGACTGCACCCGCGATGGACACACTCCAGCCCCGAGGTGAGTGGTGGGGGGCCTCTGAGAGCTTTGCTGGCCCTGGACTTTGGGGGTGAGATTTTCCTCCATCCCAGCCCTATTCTTCTCGCTTCCTGCGCCAAGGTGACCCACAATCCCACCTGGCCCTGCACAAGGACTTTGGGCCCCAACTCTCACTCGTTTAGGCTGGCCTGAGGGGTGGGCGAAACCCGGACCGGTGCTCAATGGAGCCTGCGGGGTTGGACGAGGCTTCCCCACCTCCGGGAGCTGATCCTGCCAGTAGTGCGATTGGATCCCCATAAATGCCATGACCATTGGCCCCTATGAGGACACATATCGGTAGCCTCCCCCTCCCCTAGTCCTAGGCTGACTCCTTCAGGACACTCCAGCACTACCTGTTCCTGCACCACTCAAATAGGCCTTGACCCCATATCCCAGGCACTTTGGCACACTAGAGCTTTGCAGGACATTGTCCATGACGACGAGGTTTGCTCAAGATGGGCCTGAGTGCTTGTCCCTCTGGGACCTGGTCGTGACTGCTTCAACTGGCAGGACGCCGTCCCCATACACCATCTTAGCTTTCATTACCTGGACATCTGGGTGACACTCCATCCGGACCTCATGTGGTCCCTAAACCTAGAGCCACTTGCCAAAAAGGCCAGGGAGGACCTTGATAAATGGCAACCCCTCCCACTAAACGTGATGGATCGTATAGCCCTATACAAGATGATGATCTTGCCAAGGTTTTTTTTATATTTTCCAGACCTTGCCTACTCTCATACCACAGGCCTGGTTCCGTGTCTCAGACAGGACCACAACCTACTTCTGGCACAGATACAGGCCCCGCATGGTCCTGACCCACTGCCAACGTGCCACATTTGACGGTGGCCTGGAGATGACCAATTTCTACTAATATTACCTGGCCTCCTAACTGCCAGTGATCAACAAGTAGTTCACTGGAGGGTGATTAGATCCCGCCTATCGTCATGGAGGTGACTACGCTGGAAATCCCTCAGATCTTGGCCCTGTTTTACGTTACCACAGTCCCTGCCACTGTTCTGACAGTGACTAGAGTGGTCTTTCTTGTGTGGAAGGCATCTCAGTGACATACCCGCTGGAACAGATGCCTTACCCTACAGACCCCTCTTTGGCACAGTGACTGGCTCTGAGAAGTCGCAGCGTTGGAAGGCTTCAGGAGATGGGAACTCACTGGAGAACATTGCTTGGAGAATTGTGGTCTGGGACCCATATGCGATCATCACAAAATCTATAAAATGCACACGCACTCACATCTACACAATTTTAAAAATACATACAGTTCAGGTGACCAAGGACGTCCCTCTCCTGGACTTTAGCCTGCTGAAGGCAAAATTGCTTACAGGAGCACTGGGTAGGTAGGGGGGAGCATCTCATAAATCTACTGCACATTGATCATCAATTTCCAAGGGTCACTGGACCATCACCAGGCTCACTGGGAGGGTTGGCTGGGCCTGATGGACAACATAAATTGGCGAGACGGGCTGATGGGCCCCCGGGTCTTGCAATCTCCTCCAGGCTGCGGACTTACTACCTCCATTGTGCTTACCTAGCTCTGAACCGACAGCACTGAGCTTGAGACGTGCCCACGCCTGCTTGTCCCCGTTGTGCACACATGCGCCGATTTCTTCCACGTGGTGTGGTTCTGCCCTTGGATCGAGGCTTACTAGACTACTGTGATAACAGATCTGACCAATGTCCTGGGCTGGGAGATGGTTTTCTCACCTTTGATGATCCTGCTTGGGTGATGGAGGGCACTGGGAACTCGAGGGCAGAGGTCCTTTCTAGGACCCGCACTCTTGGTAGCCAAGTGTGATATAGCCACTAGCTGGAAAAAGCCTGGCCCCCCGCCCTGTCGCAATGGAGGCGAGGGGTGGACTGGTGCTCTCAACAGATACGGCCTGTGTACAAGGCCCGTGGCTGTCCACAGAAGCAACACCGAGTGTAGGAAATGGTTGGGTCAATTGAAGAAACTGTGTCCCTCATTATGACATTGGCGGTGACTGTTAAAGTGGCGGTAATACCGCCAACAGCCTGGAGGTAATTACCGCCAAATTATGACCACGTTGATGATACATCCAATAGACAGCCAATGTACCACACCAACCGCCAGGGCGTTAACACCACTGACCACGGCAGAAGCCATCAACACTGAGGCGGATGTCAAGGTACCATCCTCCAGATTTATGACAGAGCAAACCGCCAGGATTTCTGGGGTGGTACCAACGCCATCAAAAGCCTGGTAGAAACACAGTACAGAAAACAAAAGACTCATCATCAGGGACACATAGGACACCGCGGCCGCTATGGAACCGGAACTTCAAGTCTTCCCGATTCTCTACCACGCCATAGCCGTCCTGAAACACCAACACCGACTCCCCTCCTCCCTCCTTGGGAGACAACTGCGGCATCAACGATGCGCCCGCTCCCGAAGCGTGGCACTATGCTGGCGCGGACATCCTTGGCCTCCCCCTGCCGACCGCCACACACCGCTCCCCCTCCCTACCTACAGAATACAACGCAGAGCTGAAACTGGCTACGGAGCTGCGAGCCAGCCCACAGTGCTCGATCAGGAGACCTCGGGCAGATGAGAGGGAGCCGCCCCGGTACTAGGAGCGCACGACATAAGGAGCGCTCACCTGAGGCCAGGGTGAAGCGTGATACGCCTGCCGCAGACAGGCGGCTACATCCCCCTTCCCGCCCCCACCTCCTGCACGCGGGGATTGCGAGAGACGGCAACTGGCCCCAGTAGGGACCGGCCGAGGGTACTCAACTCGGAGACGGACCTTTCTTCACCCCCCCTTTTCCCCCCTACGCAGGAGTGCACCCAAAGACTTGTCCTCGAATCGTGAGTGGACGGAGGCGGTCCCACGCAGACGGCGCGGACCCCCTGGGTCTCCCCCCCCCCCCAAAGGGGGACATCGCGAGGGGCACCCAACAGGGGGCGAGGTGCTCACACATTCAATATCTTGTGCCCTGCCGGACCCGCGGGCCCGGGGCGGCCTCAGGGGTGTGGGCTGATTCCCCCCCCCCACATCCCCCCTCCCATAATTGCTGCAGGAGTCGCAGCGCCATCCCACATCACTCTATGGACCTGCCTCGCACAATAAACGAAGAAGCCCCTCAAAAAAGACCCTGCATCCTGGAAGAAGCATAGCCGCACTCGAAAACACACGACCACCGAAAGGTATATCCAATCAGTCCTTCCATCTCTGGTCGATAGCAACATTCGCAAGGAGAAGAAATGGCTGGGAAATCTAGGACGTCAAAGAGCCAGGAGCGAAATACGCCGGGCCTGGCCCACACTGAACAACCGCAAAATACAACCCTGCAATCACTCGAAAACACACTTCAAACGCAATTCGAAAAAGTACTACAGGCTATCATGGACACCAAATCTTCCTTAAAACATAAAATAGATGCAGTAACGCAAGACTTAGAGTGGACCACCGGAAATTATCAGAGAGGGTGAAAACAACGGAGGATACCCTAACAGCGACAGGCCCAATAGTGACAGACAATCAGAAACAAATACAACGGTTAGACGCGGAAGTAAAGATCCTTTGGAGACGGGCCGAAGAAGCAGAAAGCAGATCCAGACGTAACAACATTCGCCTAGTGGGGATACCGGAATTCCCCCCGGAACAAAACCTGGAACTAACAACAGAGCAATGGCTAATCAAAGAGGTACTGAATGGCTCCCCCTCCAAGTTCTTCTCGGTAGAACGAGCAAATAGAATCCCGGGCAGACCTCCACTCCCGGGTCAGCCTCCTAGATCTCTCATAGTGAGACTCCTGAATTACCGGGATCGAGACCTGATTCTACAGCGTTTCCGCAATAAAGGTCCATTCCAATTTGAGGATGCAGTGATCCACGCATACCCGGACTTCACTCAAGAAGTACAGAACAGGCGGAACTCTTTCGTGAAAATCAAACAACGACTCCGGGAGCACAACATTAAGTACGCTCTCCTCTTTTCAGCTAAACTGAGGGTGAGCTTAGACGACCGCACGCATATGTTCGCTTCCCCAGAAGATGCCTGGACATGGATGCATGCCAAAGGGATCGCGCAATCAACCAAGGGTGCACCTGAGGAGGGGGAATGGACCACCGCCGCAACAAGGAAACGCAGCAAGAGACGCCCAAGGGGCCAGCCCACTGAGAAGCAGGCGGCAGAAGAAAGAGCGAAAATACTAAAAGAAACTCCCACACTCATGCAAAACCCCTTTGAGACACTCCGGACGACTCCTACATCTGCATCAGACTCGGAATCGACCAACTCAACCTCAACAATCACGAAAGCGCTCAGGGGCCCGGATGTCACTCCAAGAACAGCAGACGAACTGTGAACTAGACAATGCAGTAAAAGCAAGACTGTCAGAAACCGGCCAGGACATTAGGAGTCCAGAATCCTGAAGCGGCTAAAGCTGGAATCGCAACACAAACCGCACTGACTCCGAAAAGTATCTTTTTTAAACTGTTCACCAGTGATTATAGCGGTATAAGCGCAATGGGCGGCAGAAGGAGGGAGGGGGGACAGATAAACGAGAGGGCCCTCCCAGGGGTGCTCACGCCAACGCACGTGCACATTCACAGACCAGGTCTGAGGAAGGGTGTGTGCTCCGCACAGGTGACACACCCGACCCGAATGAGTGCCCCCCCACGAGTGTCTGAACGGATACTGACCCCACCAAGCAACAAAGATGGGGTTCTTCTCTCACTTTCTTTCCTTTTTTCTTTAAGTTTGAGTGGTAGCAATCAGTTAGAGGGATTAGTAAACAGGGCGGGTGGGATAGTGGGAGTTAAAGGGGTTAGACGAGGTCAACACTGCCAGCAGGGTACACTAACGCGCTCGCCAGTTCTAGTCAAAGATCTAGTAAAATGCGCAGACAGCTGGAAGAAAATAGGACTCAAGTGGGAGCAAATGAATGCGACACCACACAGGGAAATATGGCTCAACAAACCGTAGCACACGCACAACA
The DNA here is from genome assembly GCF_031143425.1 of Pleurodeles waltl. Taxonomy (NCBI): domain Eukaryota; kingdom Metazoa; phylum Chordata; class Amphibia; order Caudata; family Salamandridae; genus Pleurodeles; species Pleurodeles waltl. The sequence continues at coordinate 75,363,303 of NC_090451.1, read as the reverse complement.
ATATGAGATAATTACGTGGAATGTAAGGGGAATGTCCACACCGAGCAAGAGAGCGCAAGTGCACGCACGCCTCAAGCGCTTAAAGGCCCACATAGCTATCCTACAAGAAACACACTTAATGGAAGATGAATTACAAGAGATTCAGATGAAATGGGGCGGGCAGATCACAGGCATAACACACTCAGCATATGCCAGGGGGGTGTTGATTTGGATAGCAAGAGGTGTCCCGTTTGCCAGAACCTCGCACAAGATTGACACAGGGGGCAGGTATGTGATAGTGGAAGGCCACCTAGATGGGAGACAATTAGCTCTCATAGGGATATACGCACCCAACAATGCGCAGGTGAGATTTTTGGAGTCGCTAACCCTGGCATTACTAGACAACCCAGCAGCGCCCACCATATGGGGGGGTGACTTTAATTGTCTCCCTGACGTAGAGTTGGACAGATCAGCTCCTCCTAAGTCAGCAGCAATATCCAGAAGCACCAAGAACCCACTACAGAAATGGGCGGACGACATGAGACTACACGACCTTTGGCGAATACAACACCCCAGACAGAGAGAATACTCATTTTTTTCTGTGCCACACAAGGTGCACACAAGAATAGATATAATCTGGGGCACCACTGACATATGCGCGTTAACGAAGGTGTCAGAATATTTAGCTACGACACTGTCGGACCACTCCCCGCTCAAAATAACCCTGGGTTGGGGCGGGACCCGCCAGGTAATTTCCACATGGCGGCTGCAGCCAGAAGCGCTCCAAGACCAGGCCTACGTAGAGGGACTAGACACAGCACTAAACCAATACTGGGAAGTCAATTCTGACTCCGCAAACACAAGAGCAGCAGAATGGGAGGCACACAAGGCGGTGGTAAGAGGGTTCTGCATGGCATCCACTTGGGGTGTCAGGCGCGCCTTACACTCGGAGATAAGCAAATTGGAGAAGGAGCTGAGAACACTCGAAGTAGTGATAGCCGGTAATAAAGCACCATACGCCACACTAAAAGAAACACGCATAAAATACGAAGAAACGGACTCCCGCCTCCGCAAACATGATCATAAGTATCACTTAATGCGTCAACAATCTGAGGGGGACAGGTCGGGCAGACTGCTGGCTTGGCTCTTAAAGGGAACCCAGCAACAAACCCCAATAGGGACTATAAAACTAGACAACAATGAATGGGTCTCCACGCAGGCAGATATAAATAGGGTGTTCAGGGACTACTACACAAACCTATATACAAGAAGCACGGATTTCACACCCGGTCAGCTCGTAACTTTCCAATCTGGCGCTCATTTAAAACAATTATCTCAGGAACACGCCGAAGAACTAGAAGCCCCATTGAGTGCTGCGGAACTAGAAGCCGCATTAACACAAATGCCAAGAAACAAGGCACCAGGTATGGACGGCCTTCCAATGGAATACTATGTGAAATATTCGGCCCTCCTGAAGCCCCATTTATTAAAAGTATACGAAGAGGCCTGGAGACACAAGGCACTGCCCCCCACACAGAGAGAAGCAGTGATAGTGGTCCTGCCCAAGCAGGGACGGGACCCCACAGATGTCAAATCATATAGACCACTATCACTATTAAACACTGACTGTAAAATTCTGGGCAAAATATTGGCCAACAGGCTGGCCCTGTCATCCACACACTGATACACAAAGATCAAAACGGCTTCATTCCCAAACGCAATACATTCCTAAACACTCGCCGACTACTAGGAGTGATGGGAAGCACCCCCCGGAGGCACATGACGAAATGGTACAATCATTGGACATAGAAAAGGCTTTTGACACGTTGGGGTGGGATTTCCTATTCGATACCATGCGGGAAATGGGAATCGGGCCAAAATTCATACAATGGGTGCAGACATTGTACTCCGGGCCACAAGCAAGGGTTAGAACAGGCGGAACGGTATCTGAAAATTTCCCGATCGCAAGAGGCACTAGACAGGGATGCCCCCTATCGCCCCTGCTATTTGCTATCGCCATGGAACCCCTGGCCACTCGTCTAAGATTGAGGGAGGAGGAATGGGGTATACTAAGGAACGGGACGAAACATATAGGGCCTGATTCTGACCCCGGCGGTTCCTTACCGCCGGGGCCAGGGTCGGCGGGAGCACCGCCAACAGGCTGGCGGTGCCCCGCAGGGCATTCTGACCGCGGCGGTTTTGCTGCGGTCAGAAGTGGAAAACCGGCGGTCTCCCGCCGGTTTTCCGCTGCCCATTAGAATCCTCAGCTGCGCCGCCATGGGGATTCTGACAACCCATGCCGCCATCCTGTTCCTGGCGGTTCTCCCGCCAGGAACAGGATGGCGGTATGGGTTGTCGTGGGGCCCCTGGGGGCCCCTGCAGTGCCCATGCCAATGGCATGGGCACTGCAGGGGCTCCCATAAGAGGGCCCCACAAAGAATTTCACTGTCTGCATTGCAGACAGTGAAATTCGCGACGGGTGCAACTGCACCCGTCGCACCTTCCCACTCCGCCGGCTCAATTCTGAGCCGGCGTCCTCGTGGGAAGGGAGTTTTACACTGGGCTGGCGGGCGGCCTTTTGCGGTCGCCCGCCAGCCCAGTGTAAAACTAAGAATAGCCGCAGCGGTCTTCCGACCGCGGTGCGGTATTCTGGAGGGAGGAAGTCTGGCGGGCGGCCTCCGCCGCCCGCCAGACTTAGAATGAGGCCCATAATATCTCTGTACGCTGACGATGCCTTAATATATCTCCGTAACGGAAGCGAGACAATACCATCAGTAATGACACTCCTCGCTGAGTTCGGCATAATGTCCGGACTGGTAGTAAACTGGGAAAAATCGTGCGTATTTCCCCTAGTCGCACGGACACTGTCAAACCGAGCTACAACCCTATCCGGGTGCCTGAAATGGTGCTTCGATTCATTTAAATATCTGGGGGTGCAAATATACCATAAACCGGAGGACCTCAGAGACGGTAACCTGGGGAGAGCACTTGCCTCCATTAAGGGATCACTTCGCTTCTGGGGCAAGCTGCCATTGTCTCCAATGGGCAGAGTTGCAATAGCAAATATGCTGATACTCCCCCGGCTCCTATATTATTTCTCTGCGTTGCCACTTCTAGTCCCCAAGAGCTTTTTCCATGAACTAAACGGTGCACTACTGCAACTCATCTGGGCAGGAGGCAGAACGCGCGTCGCCCTCACCACACTGCAGCGCCCAGTAGCCGAAGGAGGCATGGGTGCCCCAAACTTCGAGCGTTACTATGCGGCTGCCCAGCTCCAGTGGGTACTAGACTGGATACATAGACCCACATTAGCAGAGTCGGCAGGGGCGTTGGCCAACCTAAGCGGCACACCATTGGTCGCATGGATGGCAGCCGGAACCCCGAAGGGAATAGCCGGCAAACCACAATTGCAGGTGGCGCATGCATGCTGGAAGAGGTATATTCAGGGTGGTCGCCGCGTGCTCCCCTACTCCCCCCTAGTGCAACTAGGGGCCCTCCTGGGCTGGGCTGGGGGAGACAGAGGAAGGTCCCTGGCGGTATGGGCAGAGGCGGGCATCGAGAAGGTCGGCGATTGCTTCGAGGAAGGGAAATTAATGACCTTCGAAGAAATACGCGACCTCACAGCAGTCAACCTAGGGCAATTTATGACATATCATGCCCTATGCCACACTATAAAGAAGACGTGGGGGTCGGGAGAACAGGAACCCACGACCTCCACTGCAGTACACCATATATTACAATACGACGGCCAACTGCAAATAGTGTCGAACCTGTACAAAGCACTGAATAAGGAAACGGTACCCGCCCTGGGGAAGGCACTAACTAAGTGGAACGAGGTGCTCCCACTCCCGATCACACAGGAGGAATGGCCTCGGGCCCTACAACACACTAAGGGAGTATCGAGAAACCCTACGTTCAGATATACGCAACTAAATTATCTACACCAAACGTACCTCTCTCCAGCCAGGATTAAAAGCATGTTCCCTATCTCGGACCCCGCTTGCCCAAGGTGCCGAGCCCCGCTGGCACATTTCTACCACATGGTATGGGACTGCCCCCTAGTGCGCGTAAAGTGGAGCGCAATAGTGGAAAAGGTATCTGAATTGACGGGCCTGGCACTCACAGTAGAGCCCAAATCCTGTTTGCTAGGCCTGAGAGATAGAGACAAAAAGCACAAGCACCTACATAAGTTTATTGATCTAGCTTTCGTTATGTACAAGAGATTGATAGCAATGAACTGGAAGTCGGCCACCGCCCCGGACCTGACGTCCTGGCACAACACGACACTAAGATGGGCCAGCGCAGAATTGATGGTGCTAAGGAACATAAAAATGGGACCCCGGCAGACGGGTAGTGAGGCGTGGGAGATCCTGATAGATAGACTAGACGCCAAAAGCGACGAGAAACCGCCTTGAACTAAAGCACACGAACAACTGCAAATAGTAAGTCAGCCCTGACGGCTTTCCACCCTGCCCAACTAGGGACTCTTTAAATGAGAATCACCGGAATGGCTGGCACCTCCCTGCGCCCGAATGTAAGCCAGGGGTGTTCCATTACGATCGCCCACAGAGGAGCTGTGTTTCCACACCATAATGCAAGTTATATACCCCACACTCAACATGCACATCCCCACCGCACTAGATCTTCCCCCACGCAGTGCAGAAGCGCCAGTTCCACAAGAGTATATACCTGATGTAATGGAAAAGTGCCCATATTTTTATATTTTGGCGAGCGACTGTTCAGGAACCATTTCTGTACCCCTCATTTAATGTGCGATAATGACCTCAGTTAAGTTGTCAAGTTAGTGTGTTAAACTGTGTATCAGCAACATTAATGATTTAATATATTTATATAATGTGACTAGTAAATGTTGGAAGCAGAATTAAAGCAAAAATTTAATAGAAATATTTTAAAAATAAAATAAAATGGAACATGAAATATAAATGGAGGTGTCAATGTCCAGATTGGTCCAATGGCCAGTTCAAAGTACCAAAGGGCCACATGGTCACAGGGCACAGTCAAAGGCCCAACTTGACTCCTGACATAGGGCCTCATTCTAAGTCTGGCGGGCGGCGGAGGCCGCCCGCCAGACTTCCTCCCTCCAGAATACCGCACCGCGGTCGGAAGACCGCTGCGGCTATTCTTAGTTTTACACTGGGCTGGGGGGCGACCGCCAAAAGGCCGCCCGCCAGCCCAGTGTAAAACTCCCTTCCCACGAGGACGCCGGCTCAGAATTGAGCCGGCGGAGTGGGAAGGTGCGACGGGTGCAGTTGCACCCGTCGCGAATTTCACTGTCTGCAATGCAGACAGTGAAATTCTTTGTGGGGCCCTCTTACGGGGGCCCCTGCAGTGCCCATGCCATAGGGCGGGAGAACCGCCAGGAACAGGATGGCGGCATGGGTTGTCAGAATCCCCATGGCGGCGCAGCGAGCTGCGCCGCCCTGGAGGATTCTAATGGGCAGCGGAAAACCGGCGGGAGACCGCCGGTTTTCCACTTCTGACCGCGGCAAAACCGCCGCGGTCAGAATGCCCTGCGGGGCACCGCCAGCCTGTTGGCGGTGCTCCCGCCGACCCTGGCCCCGGCGGTAAGGAACCGCCGGGGTCAGAATCAGGCCCATAATCTGGACATAATCTGGACTCCACTGTTCAGGGGCATCATGTTGGAAATGGGCAGGCACCCCAGGGGGAAGGAGGGATGGAGGGCACCTCAGGTGAAGTGAGTAAGATGCCCACTGGTTCTGGAGGGGGATCCTTGCCCAATTGTCACTGGAGGGGAGTGAAAGGCCACAGTCTCTGGAGTGAGTAACATGCCCACTGGTTCTGGACAGGGCTCCTTGCTCAATTGTCACTGGAGGGTAATGATAGGCCACAGTCTCTAGAGTGGGTAACATGCCCATTGGGTCTGGATGGGGCTCCTTGCCCAATTGTCACTGGAGGGGAGTGAAAGGCCACAGTCTCTGGAGTGGGTAACATGTCCACTTGTTCTGTTTGCCCAACAGTCTCTGAAGGGTGGGCTACATGCCCTCAGCTGGTGGAGGGGGCAACTTGGGTGCCTCTGCTGGTGGAGAGGACTCCCTGCTTTCTTTGGTGGTGGAGGAGGAACCTTGGCTTTCTTTGGTGGTGGAGGGGGCTCCTTGGCTTTCTTTGGTGATAGAGGGGGATTGAAGTGTTCCCTCTTGTGATGGGTCCCCTTGGCCTTTGACATGTGACTGGTGTCCTTGCCTCCAGGTCTAGGAGGTGCCGCCACTGACCCTGCCCTCTGTCCCTTGGGCTTCACCACCCTCATCCTCCCTTTCTGAGGCGGAGGTGTGCACTTACTAGGATTGGCTGCCGTCACACTCAGGGACCCCTTTGTGCCAGGAGCTGATTTTCTGGTGGGAGCAGTGGCAGACTGTTTGGCAGAGGTGCTAGGCTGGTTCTTTGGGACCCTGCTCTTACGGGCAGGATGAGGGGGCAAAGGGGGAGAGAAGAGGACAAGTTGGGCAAGGAAAAGCTTCTTAGGGACGTTGGGGGAGGATGTGGGAGGAGGGATGGGAGTGGAGGTAGAGGAAGTGGCTGTAGGAGGTGTACGTCTGCTGGAGTTGGGAGCAGGTGCATGGATTGTGTGTGTGTGTGTGTGTGTGAGGTGGATGGCTGTTAAGTGTCTGCGTGCAAGCGTTTGTGTGTCTTGGGGGGCAGACAGGGTGGGAAAGGACAAACAGGATGTGTGGATGGATGTTGTGGAGGTGTCTGCATGTGAGGTGTGTGTGCTGCATGATGTGGTGATGGTGGTGGCTGTTGATGCAGTGCATGCAGGTGTGAGTGCGGATGTGACTGTGAGGGAGGAGGAAAAGGAGGAGGGGAGACAGTGGATGTTGTGTGTGCAACTGTCTGTTGTTTGTGTGAGTGCTTGTGGCTTCAAGTGTGTTTATCTGTGCCACTCTTGTGTGATGTTTTGTGTGCATGTTTGTCTGCATGTGTGCATGGGATGGGTTGGGGTTGAGGAGACTAGGGGGGTCATTACAACATTGGCGGTAAGAGCCTCTTACCGCCGTGCAGAAGACCGCCAACACACCGCCGCGGCCGTGGAATTCCGCCACAGCTATTATGACCCACATCTCGGAATCCGACAAAATTCAGACACCCACACAAGTCCGCCACACCAAAGGTCAGTGATAAACTGGCAAAAACAAAACCTCCACCGTCACGCCAACAGAAATACGCCCACACTATCACGACACACGAATCCACGCAGCGGTCTTTCAACTGCGGTATTCCATTGGCGGTACACACCATCGCGCTCAAAATAAGCACACATATACAAAACATCACCACACTGGACAATTCGAAATACACACACCTGATACACATACACACACCACTCCCACATATCCATTGCAATATAAAACACACACCCACATCACCCACAAACCCTTACGACCACAATTACAGAGAGAAGGCCAGAGAGAGACACCACCATCCACAAACTAGTAGCCACAGGCACACAACACCATCACCCACACAACTTCCACGCACAAAACACCACACACCACTACATATCACCACACTTATCAGCACAAACACCACCCCACACATCACCTACACCACCCCATGGCACGGCAAAGACACTCCAGGTTTTCGTAGGAGGAGCTCAGGGTCATGGTGGAGGAAATCGTCCGGGTAGAGACACAGCTATTTGGATCCCAGGTGCAGCATACCTCAATTGCCAGGAAGATGGAGCTATGGCGAAGAATAGTCGACAGGGTCAACGCAGTGGGACAACACCCAAGAAATCGGGACGACATCAGGAAGAGGTGGAACGACCTACGAGGGAAGGTGCGTTCTGTGGTCTCAAGACACCACCAGGCGGTTCAGCGGACTGGCGGCGGACCCCCACCTCCTCATCCGCAACTAACAACATGGGAGGAGCAGGTCTTGGCGATTCTGCAGCCTGAGGGCCTCGCAGGAGTCGGTGGAGAAATGGACTCTGTTAAGTCAAACCTTTAACAACCATATCCCCCACCCTACCTGCATGCTATCACATACCTCCACCCTCGGCCCCACCTCTATCACTCCAACTCCTCACAAATGTACCAATATCACAAACCACACATCCCAACACCAAACCCTGCATGCAACGACAACGCATCAACACCCATCACTAAAGCATGCCCACTGCACATACCCATACACCCCCCTAAACCATCATCACACAAGCCCCCACACAGGAATGCCAGCACTGGGGTACACGGTCACCCACCCATTGCACACCATGACACACACAGATGCAATAATCATGCTTTCCCACCCCTGCAGGACCACTAACCAACGTCACCAGACAGGAGGGTCCAGACATCTCCACTCCACCCACAGAAGAGGCCCAAACTGATGACAGCACCTCTGTCCACCTGGATCTAGATGACCAGCCTGGACCATCGTGGGCCTCGGGACAGTCGGTTCCCCTCACACAGGCACAGGCCACCACAGACCTTCCCCCCTCTGGTAACACCAGCACAGCACCCACCCAGCGGGCCCATTCCTCCGTCCCCAGGACACGTCAATCAGCTGTGTGTCCACCACTACAGGGAACCCAGGATAACCCACCACCCCAACAACAACAGGGCCCTGGGGGCAGTGGTAGTGGGCACACGGTCCAGGGGACGGAGGCCCAGGAACACAGGGGATTTGGGAGGGCTGCTGTGCGACAGGGGGCGGACAGGCCAAGGGAACCCACTCTCCACGAGGCCGTCTCCTCCATCATGGGAGCATACCACCACTCCCAGGAGACGATGGCAACGGTCCTGGCCAAGTTTCAGGAGACCCAGCGCATGCAGGAGGAACAGTATTTGGGCTTCAGGGAGGAACTCAGAACCATCAGCTCCGCCCTGGGCACCATCGTAGGGGTGCTGAAGGAAATACTCAACACCAGAAGGGACACTGTGGCACTATAAGGGGCCCCTGACACTAGCATGGACGATGAACTGCCCACCACCTCCGCCGGCGCTAGTGGACAGGAGGCACCGCCACAGGACCACCACACCAGCACCCCACCCCCTGCAGACGGAGAACCACCCCGCAAACGGTCCCTGAGATCTAGGAACAAGACAGAGCACGATGCCAAGACCCCCACCAAGAAATGAGACCACCCTGATTGTCATGCCACTGTCCCACTTTGTCACCCTGTCCATATTGAAACTGCCCCAGCTCCACTTCCTATGCCCATATGGGCAATGCACCTGTGGGACAAATAGACTGGACACTCCTCCGCCATCACCCCGCACCATTTGACTTCCCCCTCCAATATTTTGTATGTAAATAAACACACCTAAAGCACCAAAAGATCTGGAGTCTGTCTGTGATTTCGAAATAGTGTATTTGCAATTACAGTGACACAATTTTCAGGAAATAGTAATGTCAGCATACCTATGTCACACAGCTCTAGTCCATGAGGAATCTAAGCAGATGACACACGTTGGGACCCACACCTGTGAAACCGTAAGGGAAAGTGACAACTCAGTGACCATACACTGGGTGAAATCGACAGACAGGATAGAGGTAGAAGTGTAAAAGTACTTGTAGTAGGCAGGAATGTATTCTCACCTGTGTTTCACTGGAAATATTGCTGGATGACTCAGTCCCTGTTGTCAATGTCTTCTTCCTCTGCTTCCTCCTCATCACTGTCCACAGGCTCCACAGCTGCCACAACACCGCCATCTGGACCATCCTCCTGCAGAAAAGGCATCTGTCGTCGCAAAGCCAAGTTATGAAGCATACAGCAGGCCACGATGATCTGGCACACCTTCTTTGGTGAGTAGAATAGGGATCCACCTGTCATAGGGAGGCACCTAAACCTGGCCTTCAGGAGGCCGAAGGTCCCCTCGATCACCCTCCTAGTACGCCCATGGGCCTCATTGTAGCATTCCTCTGCCCTGGTCCTGGGATTCCTCACTGGGGTCAGTAGCCATGACAGGTTGGGGTAACCAGAGTCACCTAACAGCCACACACGGTGCCTCTGGAGTTGACCCATCACATAAGGAATGCTGCTATTCCGCATGATGTAGGCGTCATGCACTGAGCCAGGGAACATGGCATTCACATGGGAGATGTACTGGTCAGCCAAACATACCATCTGTACATTCATGGAATGATAACTGTTCCGGTTCCTGTACACCTGTTCACTCCTGTGGGGGGGAGACCAAAGCCACATGGGTCCCATCAATGGCACCTATGATGTTGGGGATATGTCCAAGGGCATAGAAGTCACCTTTCACTGTAGGCAAGTCCTCCACCTGAGGGAAAATGATGTAGCTCCGCAAGTGTTTCAAAAGGGCAGACAACACTCTGGACAATACGTTGGAAAACATAGGCTGGGACATCCCTGATGCCATGGCCACAGTTGTTTGAAAAGACCCACTTGCAAGGAAATGGAGCACTGATAGCACCTGCACTTGAGGGGAGATTCCTGTGGGATGGCGAATTGCTGACATCAGGTCTGGCTCCAACTGGGTACACAGTTCCTGGATTGTGGCACGGTCAAACCTGTAGGTGATAATCAAATTTCTTTCCTCCATTGTCGACAGGTCCACCAGCGGTCGGTACACCGGAGGATTCCGCCATCTCCTCACATGTCCCAGCGGACGTTGCCTATGAAGGACAACAGCGAGCACAGAGTCAAACAACTCAGAGGTATGTACCCACAGTCTACACAGAACACGATTCATACACAAAATCTGCCCTGTATGTGTGTTGAGAGTAGGCCTAAGTATGTGTGACGCAGTTGGTAACTAGGCCATGTGGGCCCCTGAAATGGCGGCTGCCTGACCTCTAAAGCAGGAAAATGGGATGTGAGGTAACTGCGCTGGCGTTGAACACCGTCGCGGTAGGCGGTCGAAGACCGCGGCGCAATGCTGCATTGGTTAACATTGGACCCTATAGGTCCCAGGAGCCAATGACGATGTACGCCGGCGGTGATGGTACGCACCGCCGCGGACGTGACCGCCATTTTCTAGCTGTTGAATCACTCGATACCTGATCTTCGACAGGAGAGGACCTACACTGCAAGTGCTGCTGTGACCTCGGTCTGGAAGAGACAATGGCTCGTGCGTCTGGGGAAAGGGCTCCTGCCTTCACATCGGAGGAGTTGGAGAAGCTCGTCGACGGGGTCCTCCCCCAGTACACGCTACTCTACGGTCCTCCAGACCAACAGGTAAGTACACAGGGAACATGTTGTATGGGCTATGCCCGTGTGGAGAGGGCTGGTTGTAAGAAGGAAGGGGGCAGAGTTCTGAGTGCATGAAAGACGGTGGGTGCATGTGCCACATGGCAAGGGTAGGGATGGGGGCCACTCACTTTGACGGTGCAGTTGGTAATGACTTCTGTTCTTCCCCTGTACATTTTATGTAGGTCAGCGCCCACCAGAAGAAGGATATTTGGCGTGCCATCGCCAAGGACGTCCGGACCCTGGGGTTCCACCACAGACGGAGAACCCACTGCCGGAAGAGATGGGAGGACATTCGCCGCTGGAGCAAGAAGACGGCGGAGGCTCAGCTGGGGATGGCCTCACAACGTGGCCTCCTCAGGTCACTCACTGTTGGGCAGTCTACCATTTTGAATGCCATCCAGGGTGTAGAAAGGGAGTTGCAACAAACCAATGCATTCCTGGAGGGCATTCATTCTGGTTAGGCTGCCCTTCATCGAACCTTTCAAACTCTGGCCTCAGCACTGATGGCAGCCATTGTCCCTGTGTCTAGCCTACCCCCTCCAACTTCCTCCACCCAGACCCAATCCCATGTACCTCTGCCTATCCCAAGCACACCATCAGACCAGCCTGCACACACCTCACCACACAAGGGAAGCTCAGGCAAACATAAGCACCACACATCCCACAGGCACCCATGCAAGCATCACACACATACAGACACAACAACATCCACTGCCTCCACTGTGTCCCCTTCCTCCTCGTCTCCCTCCTCCCTCCCAGTCTCGTCTCCACTCACACCTGCATGCACTACCACTACAGCCACTACGTCCCGCACCAGCACACCCACCACCACACCCCGCTCACGTGCACTCACCACCCCCACTACCATTCACACGTCCCCTGTGTCCTCTCCCAGTGTGTCTGTGACGCCCCCTCCGAAGATACACAAACGCAGGCACACACCTACCCAACATACATCCACCTCACAACAGCCTCCAGCGCATGCACCTGCACCCAAAGCCACAAAACTTACACCTCCTACAACCACCACCTCTTCCTCCACTCCCAAACCCCCTCCAGCTACCCGTCCCAGTGTCTCCAAACAACTTTTCCTGTCCACCCTTAACCTATTTCCCACCACCCCCCCGTCCAACTCATAGGTCCCGTACTAGCACCTCAGCCACAAAATCTCCGGGACCAGTGGTGCCTGTTGTCACAGGTATGTGGAGTGCACCGGCCACCAGGCCAGCCAGTGTGTCACGGAGCCACAGCACAGCCAGTCCCCCCCCTGTGAAGCACCAGAAGTTGGCCAGTGCCCGGCGGGAAATGGGGAAGACTCCAGCCAGCCAAGCCGCTCACAGGGGTCCCGGGGGGAGTGTGGACTCAGCTGTGACTCCTCCCAAGGTGGGGAAGGGGCAGAAGAAACCTGCAAAGTCTGGGAGGAGCAGCACGGCGGAGAAGACTGCCATCATTCCCGATGGCCAGGAGGCCACCGCCAGCCCCATCGTCGCTGCCCAGGAGGCCACCGCCAGTCCCATCGTCTCTGCCCAGGAGGCCACCGCCAGCCCCATCATCGCTGCCCAGGAGGACCCCGCCAGCCACAGCCCAGCTGCCCAGGAGGGTCCCGCCAGCCACAGCCCAGCTGCCCAGGAGGGCCCCGCCAGCCACAGCCCATCTGACCAATGAAGGACCGCCAGCCACAGCCCAGCTGGGCAATGAAGGACCGGCAAGTCAAGCACCGCTGAACAAGGCAAGGACCGCCAACTCAAGCACCGCTGAACAGGGCAAGCACCGCTGAACAGGGCAAAGACCGCCAAGGCAAGCACCGCTGAACAGGGCAAGCACCGCTGAACAGGGCAAAGACCGCCAAGGCAAGCACCGCTGAACAGGGCAAGCACCGCTGTACAGGGCAAAGACCGCCAAGGCAAGCACCGCTGAACAGGGCAAGGACCGGCAAGTCAAGCACCACTGAACAGGGCAAGGACCGCCAACTCAAGCACCGCTGAACAGGGCAAGCACCGCTGAACAGGGCAAGGACCGTCAACTCAAGCACAGCTGAACAGGGCAAGGACCGTCAACTCAAGCACCGCTAAACAGGGCAAGCACCGCAGAACAGGGCAAGGACCGCCAACTCAAGCACCGCTGAACAGGGCAAGGACCGCCAACTCAAGCACTGCTAGCCCATGAGCGGCAGGGGCAGTGACGCAACTGGGACCGTCACGGGGTGAGTGATGCACTCTGGGCACCAGTCCCCCTCCAGAACCAGTGGAGACATGCATCCACTCCATCTGTCCTGCACAGGATGAAGCACTCTGGGCACCTGTCCCCCTCCAGAACCAGTGGAGAACAGCATCCACTACCTCTGTCCTGCACAGGATGAAGCACTCTGGGCACCAGTCCCCCTTCAGAACCAGTGGAGAACAGCATCCACTACCTCTGTCCTGCACAGGATGTAGCACTCTGGGCACCAGTCCCCCTCCAGAACCAGTGGAGAACAGCATCCACTACCTCTGTCCTGCACAGGATGAAGCACTCTGGGCACCAAGCCCCCTCCAGAACCAGTGGAGACATACATCCACTTGAGAGACTGTCGCTTTGCACTCCCCAGGATGCAGCAGTGGGCAACCCACCCACTGTAGAGACTGGAGAGACTGTGGCTTTGCACTCCCCAGGATGGAACAGTGGGCAATCCACCCACTGTAGAGACTTGACAGACTGTGGCTTTGCACTCCCCAGGATGGAACAGTGGGCAATCCACCCACTGTGGCGGTTGGAGTGTTAAAGTGGCTGTCTTTATTGGCGGTTTCCGCCACGGTCGTAATTCCCAAATTTTTACCACCGGCCTGTTGGTCTTACCGCCACTTTAACACCGTCTGCCAGGGTTGTAATGACCACCTAGGACTGGGAAGTGGTAGTTGGAGGGGGGGCGGTAGGCTGCCATCAGAGAGGAGGCCAGAGCCTGAAACGATCAGTGTTGGGCCACCAACCCACTGTGGATGCCCTACAGGTAGGCATTGCTTTGCTACATCCTGGATGCCAGCCCCTGCGTGGCATTCAGTATGGTTGACTGCCCTACAGAGATGGATTTTAGGAGGTCAATGGCCTCCTCACTGAGGGCAGCAGGGCTGACTGGGGCAGGGCCTGAGGTGCCTGGGCAAAGGAAATGCCCACCCTCCTGGGTGAGCGGACATGGGCAACTCGGTGGGGGTCTACTGGGAGGGCAGTGCTGGTACGGGGTGGCGGCTGTACCTGTAGCTGTGGTGGTTCCAGAGGTGTCCACCACCACCAGGGAGCTTCAATCAGGGTCAGTGTTATCACCTCTTGTCCCCGCCATGGTGCTCTCCTCGCCCTCCGTCCCACTGGTCCCCTTGGTGTCGGTGGACTCTGCCTCCTGGGTCCCGTGGGCTGCAGCTCCCTCAGAAGCCGGTGCCCCTGCTCCTCCGCCAGATGATGCACACATGGACAGGATGACAGAAGAAAATAGGGGAGAGAGAGAAAGGAAGCACTGGGTCAATAGAGCACCAACACCACAGATGACATACACATTACACACAGGGATCAAGAGTGAGCACTATGTACCACACTAGCATTCCATTGGCTAGGTACGACAGCAAGATGAGAGCCAACCACTGCCATCTGCACCCCTCCTGGAACCTGCTAAGCCCTGTCTGACATGGAATGCCACCTAGCTACTTAACACGATTTTGCCATTCACCCATTTACCCTGAGCTGGACCACGCAGCAATGTCTCAGATGGCATTAAGGGGCAACCACTAACTAAAACCCACCACCAGGATCCCATTCCAGACAACAAAGATGGTTGTTACACACACTGTACTCATCCCCTTGTGGCTGCTGTGCTGCCCTCAAGCACCCATCCAGCTCCGGGTAGGCCACCACCAGTATGCGGGCCATCAGGGGGTCAGGTTCTGACGGGCACCCCTTCCTCGTTGGGACTCCGCAGTCTTCCAGGCCCAGCATCTCAGGTCCTCCCACCGTTTCCTGCAGTGGGTGCTCTACCTGCCATAGACCCCCAGGGTCCGCACGTCCTTGGTGATGGCACACCACAATCCCTTCTTCTGATGGGCGCTGACCTGCAGAGGAAATACAAACAGGTGGACACCATTAACCATACAATCCAGTCTGCCACACATATGGCCCACAAATACCATTACCCTCAAATGGCACACACATCAATCACCCGGAGCCCTGCATGTAGACTACCACCAGCCATACCCCCCACAAAATTACACACTGCCAGCAAACACGTCTCCATGCAACCTTGTCACATGCATTGTCCCCATGGTGTAGTCACCTGTTGGTCTGGAGGCCCATACAGCTGTCCATACAGGGGTAGGACTCCATCCACCAGGTGCCCCAACTCCTCTGAAGTGAAGGCAGGGGCCCTTTACCCTGTCACACTGTCCTTGGCAGGTTCCAGACTCAGGTCACGGCAGCACACGCAGTGGATGTGTTACCCTGTGGAAAGTCGGACTCAAGTGAGGCCATAGACAGAAAATGGCGGTCACATCTGCAGCAGTGTACACCGTCACCGACGCCGGTGATCCTAATTGGACACTGTACTCCATAGAGCCCCATTTTAGCCAATGAGGAATGGCACCGCGGTGCAAGACCGCCTTCCGCCATGAAGCCCAACGCCAGCGGAGTTACATCACTTCCACCTGTCTCTACATACAGGAGAGGCGGTCGCCATTTTATGGTGCTAGTCAACATTCTGAAACTGAAAACTGCGTCATTGCTGTCAATTGTACATACATTGGCATTTACATAGTCCAATTACTTACAAGCTCAATGTACACTGAGGTGGTGGTTCCATTGTTCAGTTTGTCACTCCCTTCTCACTCTTGTGTCCCTTAGATACCTACCACTGCAGAAGAATAGGAGGAGGAGGCAAGCCCCTGTGTACAGACCCCTTGTGGACTAGGCTACACTGGAGGGCAGGCCCATAATACTCACCTATAGACTGGACAGGGCCACAAACTCAGAGTTGTGTGCTCAATTGGAGCCTGATCTGATATCTGTCATCCCACTGGTATTCCCCCTCTTGTGCAGGTTCTAGCTGTGCTCAATTTCCTGGCAGTTGGCTCTTTCCAAGTGACAGTGGGCTTGGCAGCAGGAGTGTCACAGCCAATGTTCTCAATAGTGCTGGCAAGGGTTTAGTCTGCCTTGCTCAAACACATGAGCAGCTACATCGCTTTCCCCCAAGTGGAAGATTTGGCCACTGTGGAGGCTGGATTCTATGAAATGGTACATATTCAAAATATTATTGGGGCCATTGACAGAACACATTTAGCATTTGTCCCGCCCCTCCCCCCTGGCAAAATAAACAGGTGTTCAGGAATAAGAAGAGTTTCCACTCACTCAATTTGCAAATGGTGTGCCTGACTGACCAGTACATCTCCCACGCCACTGCCAAGTATCCTGGGTTGGTGCATGACGCCTTCATTTCGAGGAATGGCAGCATCCTAAATGTGATAGCACAACTACAGAGACACAGGGTGTGGATAATAGGTGAGCCTTAGTCCCCACCCAATACACGTCAGTGTATGCCTTCAGGAGTCATCCCCATACCATTGTGCAAGGCTAATGTTTGTTCCTCATTTCTTGCAGGTGACTCTGGCTACCCAAACCTGTGTGGCTCTTGACCCCTGTAAAAAATGCCAGGAAAGGGGCTGAGAATAGGTATAATGGTGCTCATGGGCGAACCAGAACAATTGAGCGGACCTTCAGTCTCCTGAAGGTCAGGTTCAGATGCCTCCATCTGACAGGTGGATCCCTCTGCGACCCCCCTGGGAAGGTCTGCCAGAGAGTTGCTGTATAATACTTGTTGCACAACCTGGCCATCAGACCACGTGCTCTATCTGCAGGAGGAGGAGGGTGATGCTACTGTGGCAGAAGTGGACCCTCAGGACAATGAGGATGATGAGGCAGAGGATGAGGATGTGGACAACAGGACATCAGTCATACAGCAGTACTTCCAATAACACACAGGTAAGACAGTGGAACTGACCATTCCTCTGATTATTTATATTTTCAGTGTGGCTGGAGCATGATGGCAGTCACTGCCTTACCATCTCCGGGCCTGGTGGCTTAGTGGACTAATGCGTCCACTGTAAAGGCCTGTGTTTGACCTCATGGTCACAGGTTCAAATCCCGGCAGGTTCACTCAGCCTTTCTTCCAAAATTCTGAGGTTGATAAAATGAGTACCATTGAGTTGGGTAACAATAAACATCTGTTATTCAGCGCCAAGATGCCTACGGGTGAACGTGCGCTTTACAAATACACATGTTATGTTATCTCAACTGCTGGTCACCTTTGCCTTCTCATTTTGCAGATGTTGGTGTGGTTACAACTGTGTACTGATGTGATGATTACAGACAGCCACATGCTATTATTTGTACGCAATCACAAAGTTCAGGACAATTGCACAAGATGAAACTGTTAATATTACTGCACATTTTTCACATAAAGCACTATCACTCAAGTTGTGTTCAAGGGTGTTTATTGTAGTGAAAAATATAAAAGGAATAGTGCAATGGAATGGGGTGATGGTAGAGGTAAGTCAAGGTATTGGTCAAATCTGTTTGTAGCACAGGTCCAGTGTCTAAGGGGCCATAGGAAGGGTAGCAATGGCAGTTAAAAGTGGACAAGGTGACAGAGTGAACATAAGGGGGTCATTCAGGAGGGTCTCATTTCCTGGCGGTGGTCTTGGTCTTGGCAAGTGTCTCTGGCATCTGTCTGAGGCACAGGGAACATTTGCGGGGTGATTCGCCTACTGCAGGGGGAGGGGTGCTAGTGGCCAGTAGGACCTGTGGCAGGGTCACCTGTCCACTAGCTGCAGCAGATGTGGAGGGCTGTTCAGTTGACTGGCTAGTGGAAGGGGCCCACTGGTGTGCTGTGTAGTCCCTCATAATGCAGGCCATATCACACAGCATCCCTGCTATGGAGACCATTGTGGTGTTGAGGGCCTGAAAATCTTTCCTGATGTCCTGGTGGAGTTCCTCCTGCAGCTGTTGGTTCTCCTCATGATGTTTAACATTTGACCCATCTTGTCCTGGGATTGTTGGTAAGACCCCAGGACATTGGTAAGTGCCTCCTGGGCAGCGGGCTCCCTGGGCCTGTCTTCCCCCTGGCACACAGCTGTCCTCCGTGTGTCCCTGTCCCTCTGTGCCTGTGTCCCCTGAACAGTGTGCCCACTGCCACTGACCCCAGGACTCCTGATTGTCTTGGCTGTGAGGTGTGGACTGGGGTCCCTGAACACGTGGGCACACTGCTGGATGACGTGTCCTGGGGAGACGTTGGGTGGCTGTTGTGGTGTTGGATACTGAGGGGGGAGGCTCTGTGGTGGAGTGGGTGTGGGCTGGGGTAGCTGACTGACCAGTGGCCCCTGATGAGCCAGGAACTTCATCCAGATCCAGAAGAATAGAGTTACTGTCATCACTGGGGGCATCTTCTGATGGGGGACTGGGTAGCCGTGGCACCTCCTCGGCGCTAAGATTGGCTGGGGCATCTGTGGGGATGTAAGTGGTGTATTATGCTACATGTCTGTGACATTTTCTACATCCCTAGCTTCCCCTATATCGTTGCTGTTGCCCTGCCACCTTTGTTTGTGTATGGTGATGTCTTGTGGGATTGTTAGTTCTCCATGCTGTGCATGCATTGGTGGTGGGTGTATATGCAGGGCTGGGAAGGATGTTCATGCCGTGGGTATGGCATGCAGGGCTTGGCATTCAGGTTAGTCAACTGTGGTGATGCACTGTGTGGGATGGAGTGGAGTGATGGGTGTCAGGGTGAGGGGTGGTGGTGGTATGCAGGTATGTGGGGGGATAGGTAATAAATATTGACTCACGAGTGTCCAGTCCTCCGGCAACTCCGTTAGTCCCTCAGGATGCAGTATTGCCAAGACTTGCTCCTCCCATGCTGTCAGAGGTGGGGGTCCACCACTAGTTCTCTAGATGGTGAGCTGGTGCCTTGCTGCCATGGAACGTACCTTCCCCTGTAAGCCTTTCCACCTCTCCCTGATGTCGTCCCTTGTTCTTGGATGCTGATCCACGGCGTTCACTCTGTCCACAATTCTCCGCCATAGCTCCATCTTCCTGGCAATGGAGATTTGCTGTACCTATGCTCCAAACATCTGTGGCTCTATCCTGACTATTTCCTGCACCATGACCCGCAACTCCTCATCTGTGAAACGGGGTGTCTTTGTGGGAACATGGGTGTTGTGTGTTGTGCAGTGAGTGTTGAGTAATGTGGTGGGGTGCATGACGGAAGGATAAGTGTTTGTGGTGTGTGTGTAGTTGTGTCTCTGATTTGCGTGGCTATCTCTTGGCTATTTTTCATGTTCGTAAAAGGTTGTGGGTAATGTGGGTGTGTATTTTATAGTGCTGTTGGTGGGTGGGTATGGTGTGTGTATCAGGGTTGGGTGTGTGATTTTAGTTTTGGCCAATGTTGCGTTGTTATAAATTTGGGTGGCCATCCTGACTGCGTCGGTGTGTACGGCCAATGGTTTCCCGCCCTTGATTGTCCGCTGTGGTGATTCGTGGATCATAATGTGGAGGGCATTGTTTTGTTGGCGTAACGGTAGAAGTGTTCGTACCAACAGTTTACCACTACTCTTTGGTCTGACGGATATGTGCTTGTGGCAGTATTCTGTTGGTTTAGCGTGTGTGTCATAATATGGCAAACGGATGGTCACCTCCGCGAAGGTATGTTGGTGGCCATCACTGCGGCGGTAAGCGGGATTTACCGCCAATGTCATAATGAGGGCCTGCGTGTCTTTTTGTGTGTCCTGCAGTGACTATGTGTAAGGAAATGCCTCCTTGGCATGGTTACCCCCTGACTTTTTGTCTCTGCTGATGCTAAGTTATGACTTGAAAGTGTGCTGGGACCCTGCTAACCAGGCCCCAGCACAAGTGTTCTTTACCTAAACTGTACCTTTGTCTCCACAATTGGCACAACCCTGGCACTCAAGTAAGTCCCTTGTACCTGGTACCCCTGGTACCAAGGTCCCTGCTGCCAGGGAAGGTCTCTAAGGGCTGCAGCATGCTTTATGCCACCCTAGGGACCCCTCACTCAGCACATGCACACTGATTCACAGCTTGTGTGTGCTGGTGGGGAGAAAATGACTAAGTCGACATGGCACTCTCCCTCAGAGTGCCATGCCAACCTCAAACTGCCTGTGGCATAGGTAAGTCACCCCTCTAGCAGGCCTTACAGCCCTAAAGCAGGGTGCACTATACCAGAGGTGAGGGCATATGTGCATGAGCATTATGCCCCTACATTGTCTAAGCAAAGACTTAGACATTGTAAGTGCAGGGTAGCCATAAGAGTATATGGTCT
This sequence comes from Pleurodeles waltl, assembly GCF_031143425.1. Lineage (NCBI taxonomy): Eukaryota > Metazoa > Chordata > Amphibia > Caudata > Salamandridae > Pleurodeles > Pleurodeles waltl. The sequence goes on along the minus strand of NC_090451.1, from coordinate 75,342,784 downwards.
GGGAGTTTGTTAAACACAAACTCCACAGCTCCATAATGGCTACACTGAAAACTGGGAAGTTTGGTATCAAACTTCTCAGCACAATAAATGCACACTGATCCCAGTGTGCAATTTATTGTAAAATACACCCAGAGGGCATCTTAGAGATGCCCCCTGAAAACATACCTTACTTCCAGTGTAGGCTGACTAGTTTCTGCCAGCCTGCCACACACCAGACATGTTGCTGGCCCCATGGGGAGAGTGCCTTTGTCATTCTGTGGCCAGGAACAAAGCCTGTACTGGGTGGAGGTGCTTCTCACCTCCCCCTGCAGGAACTGTAACACCTGGCAGTGAGCCTCAAAGGCTCACCCTCTTTGTTACAGCGCCACAGGGCATCCCAGCTAGTGGAGATGCCCGCCCCTCCGGCCACTGCCCCCACTTTTGGCGGCAAGGCTGGAGGAGATAATTAGAAAAACAAGGAGTCACCACCCACCAGTCAGGACAGCCCCTAAGGTGTCCTGAGCTGAGGTGACTCTTACTTTTAGAAATCCTCCATCGTGTGGATGGAGGATTCCCCCAATAGGATTAGGGATTTGCCCCCTCCCCTCAGGGAGGAGGCACAAAGAGGGTGTAGCCACCCTCAAGGACTGCCCTCCAAGTCCTAAACACACCCCTAAATTCAGTATTTAGGGGCCCCCAGAACCTAGGAAACTAGATTCCTGCAACCATAACAAGAAGGACTGCTGACCTGAAGCCCTGCAGTAAAGACGGAGACGAAAACTGCTTTGGCCCCAGCCCTACCGGCCTGTCTCCCAACTTCGAAGAAAAGTGCAACAGCGACACATCCAACAGGGACCAGAGACCTCTGAAGCCTCAGAGGACTGCCCTGCAACCAAGGACCAAGAAACTCCTGTGAACAGCGGCCCTGTTCAACAATCTGCAACTTTCTTGCAACAAAGAAACAACTCTAAGGACTTCACGTTTCCCGCCAGAAGCGTGAGACTTTCCACTCTGCACCCGATGCCCTCGGCTCGACCTGCGGAAAACCAACACTACAGGGAGGACTCCCCGGTGACTGCGAGCCCGTGAGTAGCCAGAGACGACCCCCCTGAGCTCCCACAGCAACGCCTGCAGAGGAAATCCAGAGGCTCCCCCTGACTCCGACTGCCTGTAACAAGGGACCCGACACCTGGAACCAACACTGCACCCGCAGCCCCCAGGACCTGAAGGAACTGAACTCCAGTGCAGGAGCGACCCCCATGCGACCCTCTGCCTAGCCCAGGTGGTGGCTACCCCGAGAAGCCCCCCCTGTGCCTGCCTGCATCGTTGAAGAGACCCCCGGGTCTCCCCATTGCTTTCAATACAAAACCCGACACCTGTTTGCACTCTGCACCCGGCCGCCCCTGTGCCACTGAGGGTGTACTTTATGTGCCTGCTTGTGTCCCCCGCTGGTGCCCTACAAAACCCCCCTGGTCTGCCCCCAGAGGACACGGGTACTTACCTGCTGGCAGACTGGAACCGGGGCACCCCTGTTCTCCATTGAAGCCTATGTGTTTTGGGTACCTCTTTGACCTCTGCACCTGACCGGCCCTGAGCTGCTGGTGTGGTAGTTTTGGGGTTGCCCTGAACCCCCAATGGTGGGCTACCTTGGACCCAACTTTGAACTCTGTATGTGTTTTACTTACCTGTGAACTTAACATTTACTTACCTCCCCCAGGAACTGTTGATTTTTGCACTGTGTCCACTTTTAAAATAGCTTATTGCCATGTTTGACAAAACTGTACATGCTATTGTGATTATTCAAAGTTCCTAAAGTACCTAAGTGAAATACCTTTCATTTGCAGTATTACTTGTAAATCTTGAACCTGTGGTTCTTAAAAATAAACTAAGAAAATTTATTTTTCTATGTAAAACCTATTGGCCTGGAGTAAGTCTTTGAGTGTGTGTTCCTCATTTATTGCCTGTGTGTGTACAACAAATGTTTAACACTACCCTCTGATAAGCCTACTGCTCGACCACACTACCACAAAATAGAGCATTAGAATTATCTCTTTTTGCCACTATCTTACCTCTAAGGGGAACCCTTGGACTCTGTGCACACTATTTCTTACTTTGAAATAGTATATACAGAGCCAACTTCCAACACTATGTTACACCCTTACCTCCCTCTTGTTTTTGTGGCTACTGAATTATTATACCTTGATGCTTAACCTGGTTATGTATATTGTATGTCTTGAAGTGCAAAGCTGTTGCTCAAAACCCAATAAAATTATTTATAAAAAAAAAAAGAAATTGGGTTACTGGTTGAGGGGGGCGTAAACCCTTCTCAAGCACCAACCACAATCCTTGTCAGGGAGAACCAAAAAAAAACATATCTAACCTGTGCTGAACTCTCTGTTACCTAGGCACAAAAGCAGTCAGGCTTAATTTAAAGGCACTGTGTTAAGTAGTTATCAAGCACACAAAAAGAACTACATTGAAAACACTACACAAGAGATATCCAGCACCAAGAAAAGTAGAATAATATTTTGGGCCAGATGTAGCAAAATAACATTTTGCGACTTGCAAATTGCGAGTACTAGCGACTCGCAGTTTGCAACTCGCAAAATGTTATGCAGAAAGGTGTCTCAGACACCTTCTGCGAGTCGGTATGGGGTCGCAAAGACCCACCTCATTAATATTAATGAGGTGGGTCGCAAATTGCGGCCCCATACCGAGTCTAGGCACTCGCAAACATGGAGGCCTGCTGTCGTCAGCAGACCTCCATGTTCGTGACTGCTTTCAACAAAGCATTTTTTTTTTTTTTTAAGTGTAGCCCGTTTTCCTTCAAGGAAAACGAGCTGCACTTAAAAAAAAAAACCGAAACCTTTAGTTTCGGGTTTTTTCAGAGTAGGCAGTGGTCCATAGGACCACTGCCTGCTCTGAAAAAATAAGTTTGTGAGCATTCACAAAGGGGAAGGGGTCCCTTGGGGACCCCTTCCCCTTTGCGAATGAGTTACCATCCACTTCAAGTGGATGGTAACTGCAAGTTGATTTGCGACCGCTTTCGCGGTCACAAATCAACTTAAATCGCGGTGCGAGTCGCAAATAGGAAGGGAACACCCCTTCCTATTTGCGAGTCGGAAACACATTTTGCGAGTCGGTTCCGACTCGCAAAATGTGTTTCTGCATCGCTTGAGGACTTTTGCACTTCGCAAACGGCGTTTTTTGCCGTTTGCGAGGTGCAAAAGCCTGCCTACATCTGGCCCTTTATAACTACAATGAGTTAAAAATGACAAAAAGCCAATCAATAGAACCGGAGATGTGCAATTTTAATGGTTTAAGTAAAAATAGTGCCAAGGAGTAGAAAGTAGTAACTGTGTTTGGGTATCTGTTTTAGTAAACTGGTACAAAGTCACAAGTTCAGGCTGACTGCAGTGGAGTGTGGGTCAGGTACAGGCACCAGGTTAGTCCAGCTGAAAAGTTACCTCCTCAAAGTCCAACATGCGGCGCTCAAACCTTCAGGAGTTCACAGGCAGAGCTCAACTGACATCAGTCAAGGGCCCTATTTTGGTATCAGGAACTCACTCCAGCAGTGGCCAGCAGGGCTCAGGCAGGTCCAGTTGCAGGTCCTGACAGGGCCAGTTGTAGCAGGTCAGCTAGGCAATACAGTGAGGCCTCTGGACCTTGATGTGTCCCTATAGCTCAGAACAGCAGGTCAGCCAACTGAACTTTGGGGTCACTCTGGTAGAGCTGGGATCAAGCTGCAAGGCAGGCCTCAAGCAGCAGGGCAGTCACTTAGGGTACAAGGCAGGTTTCAAGCAGCAGGGCAGTCCTCTGGTTGCAGTGGGGCAGTCATCAGAGGTACAAAGCAGTCCTCAAGCAGCAGGGCAGTCCTTTGAAGTACAATACAAACTTTCAGGGGGTACTCTGCAGGTCCAGGAGTGAATTGATGAGTGGCTGAGAAGGTCCAATATTTATATCTGGTGCCATCCTTTGAAGTGGGGGAAACTTCTACTCCACCCCAGCATCGGTTTCTGGAAAGTTCCTTCATTCACCTTTCTTTCCCTGCCCAGATTCCAAGAGGTCTAGGGTGAAAAAAGGTGGGTGTGAAGTTCCTTTGTGAGTATGCTGGAAGTAGCTCCTTGTGTAAGTGGGACTGGGAACAGCTTTGCCCCTCCAATCTATAGCGAAAGATCACTCCAAATCCCTTTCCTCCCTCTGGATACATATTATCAACTTGTCACTGAACCAAGTCTTTCTCTTGAATTACTTCAGGTTGGAGATGTATAGCCTCTTTTTCAGATATCAAAAGCAAACGTAAATGTGCTGTAAAATCATAGGTCCATCACAGGCATACCTCTGATTGAGCCATGAAATATGTCAAAATAATGGATAATAACCTAATAAATAGCAGAAAGCCAAGCTTGGTTAGCTATGGTCAAAAGTTTATTTTGTATGCAATATCCTATGAATACGCCTACACTTGCAAAGATGTCAGGGGTGTATATTACAAAAGACATCCGTAGACCAAAGAGGATCTGAACAATTTAAAGTATTTACATGATTGGCAAGAGCGATGGACCAACTAGTTGGGTGTCTCAGTGCATTAACTCATTTATTTCAGAGCTCTGTATCTGACGTGATCACAGCTTCAAATCCTGGCTGGTTTACTCAGCTTTTCATTTTGCGGCAGTCTGTGAAATCAGTGAAATTGGTTTGGGGAACAATAAACATCTGTAATTTATGGTCAAGATTTTTCCAAGTAGAGGATGAGTGCTTTAAAATACACGTAATAAGAATTTAAAAAATGAGATTACTATTTCCTAAATTTGCCTATCCAGTGTTATTCTATACCATTCAGTAAAGCAATCTGTCATATTGTGTCCACAGCCTTGCAAAGCTATCTCAAGAACCAAATTAAATAAAAACCATCAAGGAGGGCCATACTGCTTTTTGAAGGTCCTTTCAACATGCTTATGGCTTAAGATAGAAGAGCTACAACACTGTTAGATCATTCAACCCATGAGAGTAGTGTTGTGTAGGTTCTCATTATCTTAATGCAACTACTGGAGTTGGGCTGCAGAATTACCTGGATTGTAGGTTACAGAGTACAATCCCACACCACGTGATGCCTGTCGGCCTAATCTGGGTTTCCCTGGCCAACTAGCAGTGTCTCATCTGCACCCGAGAGCAGGGATGATTGTGGAAACTGGGCGCATGACAGAGAGGACACCTCAGGTCTCATCCCTTTCTCTGAGTTACCTAAGTCTCACACATGCAAAGACAAACAGAAGCAGAGTATAGCTCAATAAGGTTTATTGAAGTAACTGCATCTTAGATAAAATGGCATATATTGCAATAATTAGGATGATAAAACACATTAGAAGTAAAAATTATGACACGAAGAGTGAAACACAAAACAGACCCACCATACTGTCACTAGGATTGATATAGTTGTTTCCTACCTAAGCTATGTTAGAGCACAGCATGATAAGCCCTAATCTGCCCTTCAGGTTATCATGGGAAGACATTATCCCACATACCTGGGCAAGGAAGCCTATTGTCTAGAAAGACACTGTTCCCATGTAGGCCAGGGGTTCGGCAGTCTAAGCAAGCAGTTGTAGCGAAGACGTTCAGCAATCAGCATGCAGTCGTGGTCATCTGGCTGGAATCTCCCTCTAACATGTATGGACACAGAAGTGTTTCATGATAAAACAATGGATGGTCTAGGAAACATTTCCCCACGTAAGCATGTATATGTTTCTGTGAATGTTGGAGACACAGTGTACCATATTTGCGGGCAACCCTATCTGACTGCAGCCTTGAGGAAAGCACAAAGTGAAATGAATGCAGTGCTAAGAATGTGATGCTCTCCTAGGCGAAAGAACAAATGGATAGAGAAAATAAAACACCGCCGCAAATGTGGCTAATGATAGAAAAATAAAGCAATGCTGAATAAAATGTAACTGTGCTAAGTGCACAACGGCAGACCTAGTTTGCTAAAATAACATGTCTACAACATGGCTCAAATAGCTATACAACACCCTCCCCTTGCCAGTTCAAAGGTGGTTCAAAGCCTAAAATGAAATAAAAGCCTAATATAATCTATTCATAAAACACATAAACATGAATGTCAATAATGACAAGTTAAGCATAAGATAAAAAGGGGCTAAATAATACATCAGTATTGGCGCCAACAGAACAAAATTCAAAAGTCAGTGTCATTTTAAAAATCGCCAATTACATCCGGGACAATTGAAGCCAGGAAATGTTCCACTTCGGCAGGTGCCAAGGAAAACCATAGAGCATTGATGTTCCAAAGCCTGAGCTCCAGCCGAGGCAGCAGAATTTTGTGTTGAGCCCAATGTTGAGTTAAGAGCTGCACTATCCACGAAGGGCAACTCATAGACAGCTTCGCGTAGCAAACGCACCCTCAACGCCCATGTCTGGTAATGAGCGCTCAGCGAGAACATCAACAGATCAGCATCCAATGAAAGTAAACGCCACGTAGAAAGACAATCTTTCAGTGCACATTCGAAAAGACACCAAAGGCATCGAAACACGGGCTGCACACAATCTAAAACCGGTCTGAATGACAGAGACCAGTCGCACTCCAGTTCTTTCAGGAGTGTTGCTCCGAAATACTGCATCATGTGTTCACAACACAGTTGCACTGGTGGAAGCGCTTTAAGTCCTCCTTGTTGTGAAGGGACAGCCATAGTGCAGAAAAATTAGCAACAGCAGAATGCCACCTATTATAGCCAAAGTAATCGGAAATTCCCCAAAAACATTTGAGTGTATGGCTGAAGGTATTAAGCCAAAAATAGAAGAAAAGGTGTGAACAAAACCAGAACCAACAGCACTAAAGAAATGCACAATTCCAGTAGTACGGGATGCGTTAAATATTCACCCCACAAGTTCACCAAAGTTTCTCTGAAAGTTTGTGCTTAAAAGGGACTGAATCTCTGCAGATTACCTTGCAACTTGAAGCGCGTAGGTCTCACTTACAGATGTAAGCGGCACATGTTTTTGAAACAATAAAGCCTTGAGTCTGTTCGACTTGTCAAAATTCACATCTGAAGTAGCAAAATCTCTGCTACTTCCCTTTGTCGTGTAGGAGGGAAAAGGATATTCCTGCAACAGGTGACAATTTCGAAGACCGAAAGGACATAAGCTATTCCAGCTTGCATTCCACAACAACTCTCACTGTTAAGGAGTACATAGTTTCCATTTGAGAGCACCTGGAATGCCGGTCTAGTAAAGGGGACTCAAACTCCCTTCAGATAGCAAGCCAAGTTTGCCGACGAGGCATTACACACCCCATACAAGGATTGCGGCTTACAAATCATCGAACGGCTTACAGAAGTCTTGCATTCAGTGCCGCTAAGAAACCCTCTTTCATGCCATTGAAACAGTTGTATGAAAAGGGAAGCTCCCATACCTCGTGTATGTAACTATCGCACAGCCGTTCATGTCTGCCTACTGGAATGTTTTTCAAGTAGGATGTGAATTAAAGTGTCAAAACAGGCAGATTAATAAGCCCGTGTATCAACCATGCAGCAGATGCTATTTCAGCCACAGTAAAAGGCAACTTTTCTAATTTCTTGATGCTTAGCATGACATAAGTCGCTTCCTTCTTAGCCATTATTTGTTGTTGTTGGGTTAAATTATATGTTGAAAATATATGCCTTGCGCTAACGTGTTGCCAGGGAATGTGACCTGCTTTCAACGTTTGTAGTGTCCAACCTAACTACGTAATGGACCTTAGCTGACTCTGTCCATGGTGTAAAGATGATATGTCGCTCTGCAGTATGTCTATTGAAGAAGAGACAATAATATTTAATGTATATATCCGGCCGGACAAGGTGTTAATCCCATTAGCTACAACGGCTAATGCTTTCTGTAAATCTTCCTGATCTATTTGCCTTAACCGGGCAGCAGCTTCTTGTTGAGAAAGTTTCCAAATCTCATTATATGCTGTATATAACAATCGCTTTCTGCGTTGTCTTCTGGGGCCTAACAAGAAATCCTGCACATCTCTATCGTTAGACAGAAGACTGAAGTGTTCTTTAACAGCATCAAGTAAGGATCTTTTTAACCATTAATGGCCTAATTTTCCAACACTATGGCCCTCATTACGACATTGGCGGTAAATCCCACTTACCGCCACGCTGACTGCCTCTAGCATACTGCAGCCGCCGCGGTTATCGGCTTACCATATTATGACACACACATACCAATCCGGCACTATACAGCCACACACACAAGTCTGCCACACTAAAGGTCAGTGATAAACTGGTGGTATCAAAACCCACACCGTTACGCCAACAGAACAACGCCCACAACATTATGACCCACCAATCACCGGCCATTCAACGGCAGTAAACCATTGACAGTACATACCGCTGTGCTCAAAATACACACACTCAAACAAAACAACACCACATTGGACAATTTAAACTACACACACCTGACACTCATACACACCACATCCACACCACTATAAAACACACACCCACATTAGCCACAACCCCTTACGACTACAAACAATTGCCAACAGAGAGAGACAGCAATAGCACTCACACAACCAGAGCCACATACCACCATCACCTACACAAACTTTACATCACACACCCCACACATCACCCTACACACCCTCACCCACACCCCTCACACTACACCCATGACACCACAACGACACCCCAGATTCTGTGAGGAGGAGCGAAGGGTCATGTGGAAGAAATCATCCGGGTAGGTCACAGGTGCCTCAGATATCCATTGCTAGGAAGATGGAGCTATGGCGAAGGATCGTGGACAGGGTCAACGCCGTGGGACAGCACCAAAGAACAAGGGATGACATCAGGAAGAGGTGGAACGACCTACGGGGGAATGTACGTTCCATTGCAGCAAGACACCAACTCGCTGTACAGGACTAGCAGTGGACCCTCACCTCCTCCCCCACAACTAACAGCATGGGAGGAGCAAGTCTTGGCAATCATGCATCCTGAGGGACTGGCAGGAGTGGGAGGAGGACTGGACTCTGGTAAGTCAACTCTTGACTACTATCACCCCCTCCCTGCATGCCATCACATACACCCACCCCACCCTCACTCCCATCACTCCACCACCTCCCACACACCCCACCATCAAAACCCACTCATCCCAATGCCAAGCCCAGCATGCACCACCAAGGCATGGACACCACTCACAGACCTGCATGGACACCTATCACTAAAGCATGCACACTAGAGACAATCAGCTAGCCCACCAAATAACAACTCACACAACGCAAAGCTGCCAGGGCAACCCACCCATGCACAATATGTTACACACGGAAACAATAACACTGCATTTACATCCTCACAGGTATCCCAGCCAATGTCACCGGAGAAGAGGTGCCAGCAACATCCAGTCCCCACACAGAAAAGACCACAGTGATGATAGTGACTCTGCTCGCCTGGATCTGGATGACCAACCTGGCCCATCAGGGACATCCGGACAGTCGGTTACCCAGTCACAGTCTAACACCACCACAGAGCCTCCCCACTCAGGAAACACCAGCACAGAACCCACTCAGCGTACCCATACCTCTGTCCCCAGGACACGTCAATCAGCAGTATGTCAACCACTACAGAGACCTCAGGGCACACCACAAACCCAGGACAATCAAATACCTGGGGGTCAGTGGCAGTGGGCACACGGTTCAGAAGACAGAGGCACAAGACAACAGGGAAACTGGGGCGAGTGCTGTGCGCCAGGGGGAGGACAGGCCCAGGGAACCGACTCTCCAGGAGGCACTCACTGCGGTCCTGGGAACATACTAACATTCCCAGGATACGCTGGGCCAGATCCTGGACAAGATGCAGGAGAACATGCGGCTGCAGGAAGGACAGTACCTGGGGATCAGGGAGGACTTGAAGTCCATTAACACCACACTGGTCTCCATTGCAGGGGTGCTGGCAGACATAGCCAACAGTATGAGGGAGGCAGTGTCACACCAGCGGGCCCCTGCCACTAGCCAAACTAATGAACAGCCCTCCACCTCCACTGCCGCTAGTGGACAGAAGGGCACACCACAGGACCAACAGGCCACCAGCATCCCTCCCCCTGCAGAAGGAGAACCACCCCGCAAAATATCCGTGGGATCCAGGCAGAAGCCAGAGACTATTGCCAAGACCCCCGCCAGGAAATGAGACTCTCCTGATTGTCACTCTTGTGTCCCACTCTGTCACCCTGTCCACCTTGAACTGCCATTGCTCCTCTTCCTATATCCCCTTGGACATTGCACCTGTGCTACAAATAGACTGGACTCTTTCCTCCATCATCCCCCCAGCCCATTGCACTTCCCCCTATTCGTCAGAGCACTGCAATAAACACACTTTGAAAAAATACAAGTATGGAGGATGTCAAATGATTTAAGTATGTGTACGTGTAACAAGGTTTAAACATTGCAATTCAACTGTACAGTAATGTTTACATAGGAAAGACCTGTATTTGGCTTCAGTGTACACACCAGGAGCGATAGTGGGGCACCAACATCTGCAAAAAGAGATGCCAAAGAGTAGAGTGAGTGGGCATAGAAGAAGGAATTCACAGCCTGCCAGTGACAATGTCAAACCTTAAACTGTCAATGAAATGTGCAGTTACACTGTCTTACCTGTGTGTCATTGGAAGTATTGATGAATCACTGATGTTGCCTTTATCCTCATCCTCACGGTCCACAGGGTCCACTGCTGCCACATGGCCATCTCCAGCCTACTCCTCCTGCAGCAAAGGCACATGGAGTCTCAAGGCAAGGTTGTGCAACATACAGCATGCCACGATGATCTGGCAGACCCTCTTGGGTGAGTAGCACAGGGATCCACCTGTTAGATGGAGGCACCGAAACCTGGCCTTCAGGAGGCCAAATGTACATTCAATTATCCTTCTTGTTCGCCCATGTGCCTCATTGTAACGTTCCTCTGCCCTTGTCCTGGGATTCCTCACAGGGGTCAGCAGCCATGAGAGGTTGGGATAACCAGAGTCACCTGCAAATATCAAGGGACAACTGTTAGCCACACACTAACCCTTATGGCCCACACCATACCCATACACCAACATCCACTGGGTGGGAACCAGGGCTCACCTATTAGCCACACCCTGTGCCTCTGTAGTTGGGCCATCACATTTGGGAAGCTGCTATTCCTCAGAATAAAGGCAACATGCACCGAGCCTGGATACTGAGCATTGACATAGGAGATGTACTGGTCCACCAAACACACCATCTGCACATTCGAGTGAAAACGTTTTCAATTTCTGAACACCTGCTCATTTTGCCGGGGGTGGGGGGACAAATGCAATATGTGTTCCATCAATAGCCCCAAATAATGTTGGATTGCATAGAAGTCAGCCTTCACTGTGGCCAAATCCTCCACCTGGGGGGAAACAATGTAGCTGCACATGTGTTTCATCAGGGCAGACAACACTCTGGTCAGCACTATTGAGAACATTGGCTGTGACATTCCTGCTGCCAAGCCGACTGTCACTTGGAAAGAACCAGTTTCCAAGAAACGGAGCACTGATAGCACTTGCAGAAGAGGAGGGATCCCAGTGGGATGACGGATATCAGATATTAGGTCAGGCTCCAATTTGGCACACAGCTCCGTGATTGTGGCCCTGTCAAGTCTGTAGGTGAGGATAATGTGCAAGTCCTCCATTGTTGCCAAGTCCACCAGGGGTCTGTACACAGGGTATGTATCCATCTCCAATTCTACCACAGCAGTCTAAGGGACAAAAGAGTGAGGACCCGGTCACAAACTGAACATCGTAGCCACAACAGTACAATGCATGATGTTATTTGTTAATGTATATGTAGTATTTGTCCTGTATGTCCAATTTTGAACTGTGATGCAGTTATTATTCAGGGCCTGCCCCCCCCTTAAATGGCGACCGCCTGTCCTGTGTGGAGGGACAGGTGGAAGTGAGGTAATTACGCTGATGTTGTGCGCCATTGCGGGAGGTGGTCGGACACCGCCGTGCAACTTCTCATTGGTTAACATTGGGCCCTGTGGGGTACAGTGGCCAATCGTGATGTACGCCGGCAGTGACAGTATGCACCGCAGCGGACGTAACCGCCATTTTCTATCTGATCACTCACTTGCTACCTGCCCTTCAACAGGAGAGGACCTACACTGCATGTGCTGCTGTGACCTGTGTCTGGAACCTACCATGGCCCGTGTGACTGGGGAAAGGGCCCCTGCTTTCACCTCTGCGGAGTTGGAGCGACTGGTGGATGGGGTCCTACCCCAGGACGGACTGTTGTATGGGCCTCCAGACCAACAGGTGAGTACACTGTGGGCACGATTCATGTGGCATAAAGCATGGGATAGTGTGTGTGAAGGCCTCGTGTAGAGGGGGTTGGTGGATGTCCCCTGGGCGGCGTGCAGCTTGTGTGCTGGACCCTGTGTGTGCAAATGGCGATGTCAAGGGGTATGGTGGACCATAAGTGTAAAAGGCAGGACGGTCTCACTGATACCATTTCCCTGTGTGTATTTCTCTGCAGGTCATCGCCCATCAAAAGAAGGGTATACGGCATGCCATCGCCAAGGACGTGCGGACCTTGGGGGTCTACGTCAGGCGGATCACCCACTGTCGGAAACGGTGGGAGGACCTGAGACGCTGGGTATGGCGGAGGTCCAACTGGGGATGGCCTCCCAACGAGGAAGGGGTGCCCGTAGAACCCTGACCCCCCTGATGGCCTGCATATGGGCGGTGGACTATCCGGAGCTGGACGGGAGCTTGAGGGCATCAGAGCAGCCACAAGGGGGTGAGTACAGTTTCCATCGTTACAACTTACGCATGGTAGGCGGGTACCCAGGTGGGGGATGTGTGTCAATGGGTGCCCCGAGGCCCGGCCTGACATTGCAGAGTAGCTCCCATGTTGGCCAGGGTTTTGAGGTGATAATCCTGCTACCTAGCTTGTAGGCATCCACACCTGGTCAGGGCTGTGTGCGTCCCAGGTGTGCTGCAGTTGGCGGTATGTGCCCCTCCCAGGCCCTGGTGGCTAGCATTATTACTGGTAGTGCATTGCATGGTGCGTAGGGCTCTTCTCTGTGTGTGACGGTGGTGTGTACACCAACGGTGGTGTTTGTGCAGCCACTGACCCAGTGTATCCTTTGTCTCTTCCCCCACTTTTTGTTTTGTCATCCTGTCCATATGTGCATAGCATCATCTGGCAGAGGAGCAGGGGCACCGGCGACGGAGGGAGTTGCATCCCACAGGACCCGGGAGGCAGAGTCTACTGACAGTGGAGGCACCAGTAGGACAGAGGGTGAGGGGAGCACCATGGTGGAGACTGGAGGGGACAGTTCGGACCCAGATACCTCCTCCGATGGAAGTTCCCTGGTAGTGGCGGACAAGTGACCATCCCAGCTACAGGTACAGCCGCCACCCACCGTACCAGCACCGCCCTCCCAGCAGCCCCTCAGCGAGTTGCCCATGCTCGCTCACCCAGGAAGGTGGGCTTCTCCTTCGACCCAGGTACCTCAGGCCCTGCCCCAGTGAGACCTGCTGCCCTGACTGAGGAGGCTATTGACCTCCTGAGATCATCTCTGTAGGGCAGTCAACCATTGTCAATGCCATCCAGATGCAACAGACTAATGCATTCCTGGAGGCCATTCACACTGGCTTGGCGGCCCAAAGGAGATCAGTCCAGGCTCTGACCTCCTCTCTGATGGCAGCCATTGTCCCTGTTTCCACCCACCCTCCTCCAACTTCCTCTTCCCAATCCCATTTCCCTCAACCCCAACCTATCCCAACCACACAGACAGACGAGCATGCACACAGGACAAAACACAAGAGTGTCACAGGCAAACACAAGCACCACACATCATCCCACAGGTACTCACAAAAACACCATCCCGATGCAGACATACCAACATCCACTGCCTCCACTGTGTCCCCCACCTCCTCCTCAACCTCCCTGCCAGTTCCGTCTACGTTCACACCTGCTTGCACTACATCCTCATCCGCTACCACCATCACCAGCACACCTAGCAGAACACACACCTCACTGGCAGGCACCTCCACAACAGCCATGCATACGTCCCATGTCCTCTTCCACTGTCTGTCCCCCCCTCAGAGGTACACAAATGCAAGCACTCACACACCCAAAAGCCATCCACCTCACAGCAGCATCCAGCCCATGCACCTGCACCCAAACACAGCAGACAGACACCTCCCACAACCACTCCCTCTTCCTCCACTCCCAAACCTTCTCCCTCTTCCCGCCCCAATGTCCCTAAGAACCTTTTCTTCTCCACCACTGACCTCTTCCCTACCCCCGTCCTGAACGTCTGGCCAGGGTGGCAACAACCCAGGCAAGCACCTCAGCCACCCAGTCCACGGGCCCAGTAGTCTCCACACCCACCTGTGGTGGGAAAGGATACAGGGCACCAGGCAGCCTCAAGGAAAGGGTGCCTGCCCCAGCTGCTGCCCGGAAGGGCAAGGAGCCATCCCTAGCTGCTGCCCGGAAGGGCAAGGAGCCTGCCCCAGCTGCTGCCCGAAAGGGCAAGGAGCCTGCTGCAAGTGCTGTCACGAAGGGCAAGGAGCCTGTCCCAAGTGCTGCCAGGAAGGGCAAGGAGCCTGCTCCAAGTGCTGCCAAGAAGGGCAAGGAGCCTGTCCCAGCTTCTGCCCGCAAGGCCCAGGAGCCTGCCCCAAGTGCTACCAGGAAGGGCAAGGGGCCTGCACCAGCAGGCAGGAAGGACAAGGGGCCTGGTGCAGGGACTCAGTTGGAGCCCCCACCACTAACCATGGTTGTGCAGCCATCAGAGGCTGCAGGGGATGGGCTGGAGCCTCCCCCCACCACCACCACCAGCAGCACCACCACCACCAGCAGTGGCCAGCCATCCGAGGCTGCAGGGGATGGGCTGGAGCCTCCCCCCACCACCAGCAGCAGCACCACCACCAGCAGTGGGCAGCCGTTCAAGGCTGCAGGGGATGGGCTGGGGCTTCTCCCCACCACCACCAGCAGCAGCACCACAAGTGGGCAGCCGTCCGAGGCTGCAGGGGATGGGCTAGAGCTTCCCCCACCACCACCAGCAGCATCAGCAGCACCACCACTGAGCAGCCATCACCGCCAGCGGACGGTATGTAGTCCTGCCTCCATGGGCTGCTGTGTGACCTGCCCCCTGCAAATCCCATGGGAATGACACCCAGCTGAGGGACTGTGACCTTGCACTCCCCAGGATCAGAAGAACAGGACACAATGCCCCCTCCAGAACCAGTGGGTAAGACACCCACCCACCCCAGCCTTCCCAGGATCAGAAGCACAGGGCACGATGCCCCCTCCAGAACCAGTGGGTAAGATACCCACCCACCCCAGCCTCCCCAGGATCAGAAGCACAGGGCACGATGCCCCCTTCAGAACCAGTGGGTAAGACAATCACTCAAGAGACTGTGGCCTTGCACTCCCCAGGACCAAGCACAGGGCATGCTGCCCCTCCAGAGCATGTGGGCAAGTCACCCACTTGAGATACTGTGGCATATCACTCCCTGGGACCAAGCACAGGGCATGCTGCCCCCTCCAGAGCATGGGGGCAAGTCACCCACTTGAGAGACTGTGGCCTATCACTCTCCAGGACAGAGCAATGGACATGTTGCCCCTTCCAGAGCCTGTGGGCACGTCACCCACTTGAGAGACTGTGGTCTATCACTCCCCAGGACAGAGCAATGGGCATGTTGCCCCCTCCAGAACCAGGGGGCTTCTTTCATCCGCCGGCTGAGGTGCCCCCCGTTCCCCGTACCCCTGAGGTGCCTGCCTATTTTCTAACTGATGCCCCTGCAGTGTTCTCTCTGTGTTGCTGCAGGTGACAAGTGGGGCCTTGGACTTGTCCGCACAATGAGGACTGGGCAGTGTCCCTTGAACTGTACATATGTATATACCATTAGATTGAATTTTCATATTTCTACTGCATTTATATTATTACACCCACTTTCTCACATTTCTGTTGTCCTTGCATTATTCCTCTGGTGTACGGGTTAAATATGTTTTATTACTGCATCTGATCGTGTGTATGGTGTTGGGGGTGGGGGTGGGAGGGGTCGTGTTGGCCGTGTGTGTGTCACTCTCTTTTTCCTCCCTCCCTTCCCTGTGTGCTAAGGTCCAGTTATCCCTTATTAGTGAAGTAGTAGTGTTCTAGCAGCTTAGGCTGATAGAGGTAGCTATAGCAGAGCAGCTTAGGCTGAACTAGGAGACATGCAAAGCTCATGCAATACCACTTGTAGTTACACAGTACTTATACACAAGTAAAGACAACACTTAGGGGGTCATTACGACCCTGGGGGCTGGCGGAACGCTGGCGGTAACACCGCCAATAGGCTGGCGGTGTTCCGCCAGTGTATTATGACTGTAGCGCATTAGCCATGGCCATACCGCCGGCCCCTCCACTATACCGCCAGGCAGTCATAATCCCAAACAGCCAGCCTGTCCATGGCGGTGTAGGCTGGCGGTAAGGGGGACTTGGTGTGCCCTTGGGGGCCCCTGCACTGCTCAGCCCCATCATGCATTTCACTGCCCAGGCTGCACCCGCTGTACATCAACATTGCTGCCGGCTCTATTATGAGTCGGCTTCAATGTTGATGTGACGCTGTTTCCGTCCACTGGCCCAGCGGAAATGTCAAAAAAGGGTGCCACCAATACCGCCAGCACTGGCGGTATAGAGGCACCTGCGGCTTCGGCGGTCTTTTTGCAAGACCGCCGTAGTCGTAATGAGGGCCTTAGTGTTACCAAAAATAAAGGTATTTATTTGGGTGACACAGTACCTAAAATATCTTAGAGACAATACTCCTGGAAGTAAGTATTATACACAATATATACAATAGACACCAAAATTAGACAAGTAACTAGTCACAGAGCAATGCAAGCAATAGGAAATGCTATAGATTGCAATGGGAGAAAATGGGTCCAGGGGCAACACAAACCATGTACTAAAAGTGGAATGCGAATCACAAATTCCCCCCTAGACAGGTGTAGTGTGTGCTGAATCGCTGGGAGAGTAAGAATACAGTAAAGGTAAGTAAATTACCCCACCCCAGTGACCAGAAAAGCAGGAGTAAAGCACTGCAAGTTTCCTTAGGACCCACTACACCTCGTGATTCAGATTTTGCAGGAGCCAACCAAGTCTGCAAAGAATAACTGCTGCATTCCTGGACCTGAAGACCTGCAAAGGAAGGGGGCCAAGTCCAGAAGTCGAAAGAAGTTCCAGGAAGGACAGGAAGCCCTGCCAACCCAAAAGAGGGTGCAAAAGAAGAGTCCCCAGTTAGTCAAAGACTGCAGGAATGCACCCTAAGAAGACACCAGCGGGATCCTGCATGATGCAAAAGATGTCCCACAGCGTGAAGATCGTTGCAGACGTGATTTCGTGATTTCTGGTGCAGGATGAAGACAGGGAGTCTCCAGAGCGTGCACACCCTGGAAACTGTTGCAGTTGCTGACTTGGAGCTGAGGTTGCAGAAGAAAAGAATCTCTTGTGATACTTTGTTGCAGTTTTTTGGAGCAGCCTGCGGTTGATCCGTGGTCATAGGAAGCTGAAGTTGTTGCAGAGGAGTCCTGAAGGAAACTTGCAAGCAGAATCTGAAGTGAACCCACAGGGGAGACTCTAAATAGCCCTGAGAGAGGGTCTGTCTACCTTATCAGGAATGGACCTATCAGGAGGGGTCTCTGGTGTCACTGGCCACTCAGAGGCCTCCAGAGTGCTGCCACACCTTGCAAAGCAGGATGGCTGACATCTGGGACACACTGGAGGAGCTCTGGGCACCACCCCTAGGATGGTGATGGACAGGGGAGTAGTCACGCCCCTTTCCTTTGTCCAGTTGCGCATCAGAGCAGGAGACAAAGGTTCCCTGAACCAGTGTAGACTGGTTTATGCAAGGAGGGCACCATCTGTGCCCTTCAAAACATTTCCAGTGGCTGGGGGAGGCTACCCCTCCCCAGCCTGTAACACGTATTTCCAAAGGGACAGGGTGTAACACCCTGCTCTCAGAGGAAATGCTTTGTTCTGTCTCACTGGGACTGGGCTGCCCAGACCCCAGGAGCGCAGAACCCTGTCTGTGAGGTGGCAACAGCTGTAGCTGCAGTGCAAGCCTCAGAGAGCTAGTTTGGCAGTACTGGGGTTCCATGGTGGAGCCCCTGGATGCAATAACTGGCTCCCCAACACCAGATGTGGAATGGAGGGACAATTCCATGATTTTAGACATGTTACATGGCCATACTTGGAGTTACCGTTGTGAAGCTACATGTGGGTATTGACCTATATGTAGTGCACGTGTGTAATGGCATCTCTGCACTCACAAAGTCCCGGGAAATAGCCTTGAACTATGTGGGGGCACCTTTGCTAGTGCAAGGGTGCCCTCACACTTAGTAACTTTGTACCTAACCTTCAGCAAGTGAAGGTTAGACATGTAGGTGACTTTTAAGTTACCTAGGTGCAGTGAAAATGGCCGTGGAATAACGTGTGCGTTATTTCACACAGGCTGCAAGGACAGGCCTGTGTAAGGGTTTGTCTGAGCTTCCTTTGGGTGGCAAAAGAAATGCTGCAGGCCATATGGATCTCCTGGAACCCTAATGCCCTGGGTACCTAGGTCCCATATACTAAGAACTTATAAGAGGGGTCCAGGGTGCCAACTGAAATTGGTAAATTAAGTCACTAGACTACAGTGACAAATTTAAAAGCAGAGAGAGCATAAGCACTGAAAGTCTGATTAGCAGAGCCTCAGTGACACAGTCAAGCACTATACAGACACACACATTAGGCCATAAACTATGAGCACTGGGGTCCTGACCAGCAGGATCCCATTGAGACAGGCAAAAACATACTGACATACAGGTAAAAATGGGGGTAACATGCCAAGGAAGATGGTACGTTCCTACAGATATGCAGTAGGAATATTTGGCAGGATAAGCCTTTGGCAAAGGTGTGGCGTAAGCCGAAGCTTTTAGAGCAGCCAGCGTTTCATTATCCAATTTTGTTCTATAACGAATTACTGCAGCAACAGAAGCCTCAGCTACTGCTGATTTGGCTGCTTCATCAGTAAAGGTACTGGAAGCAACTTGTATTCCTACACGCTGGTGTCCTAGTGTATTGTACAACATGGACATTAGGTAGTGTTTCCTTCAGATCCGCTATTTCCCCCATAGAAGTCTGTCTTAAATGGTATTTCCTATTGAATCTCTGAACCAATTCTGGTGCCAATAATGCAGTTATTTACTGAATGACTGGACACAATAGTACGAATCACAAACAATCAGTGTCAGCTGCTCAGGATCCGCATGTTTCAGTGCCATCACCAGAGCCTTGAGCTCTGCTAATTGTGCAGTGTAATCACCTAAGGTCTGCGTGTGTGTTGTGGATGGAATTCACCGTCCTTCATTTAGCCACTTATGACTGCGCCAGTGGCAGAGTATTGATGTTTTGTGCCTATATCTGGTTGAGCTGAACCATTAGGGTACATAATTGTTGGATACTGTTCAACAGCCAATGTGTTTGCTGAAACAGGGTGTTTGAGTTTGTATTGCAAAAATTCTTGAGTCTGTAAATTTGAGTCAAAAATATAGTCAACACTAGGGGCCATCAGAGACGTTGCCCATTAAATCCAACATGGATGTAGTGCTTTAGCGTTAGGAATGCTAACAGGCTCAAGGGCCGGGATGGGAAATATGACAATGATACGTTTCTACTGGGCCAGAGGTCTCTCTTTAACAACAGCCATCTGAACAGCAGTGAGAATTTTCTCAGTGGGAGCAAAGCGTTGTTCTGCTGTATAGTACAAATGTGGTTGTATGCAATCGAGACGGTCTCACCTCCATTGAATGTTACATATATGAAACCAATGGCACCAGCAATTACTCTGATGACCTAGAGTTTTTTGTTGTCCCTTGTGTGTAGGTGTTTAGCTGCAAGCATGTCCTAATGTAGTTCTCTGAGAATCCGTGTATGTTCAACTGTCCAGTATTTACTGGAGAATTCAGGACGGATGAAGTCATATAAGGGTTTGATGCGTTATGCATAATCTGGAATGTATGTACTGCCAAAATGTAAAAAGCCCAACAATGACTGGAACGTTTTGATGGTATCTGGAGGTTGTTATTCTGCGCATTTTTCTAAAAATTGGGGCGCAAAGGTCTTGCCTTCATCTGATAATTCGTATCCCAAGAACAGGAAACTAAGGAAGGCTATTTTTGATTTTTTTAAATTTAATTTGTAGCCAAATTCAGCAAATCCCACAATAATGCGAGCTACCTGTCTTATATATTACATGAGGTCATCATTCATATGGTAGACATCATCCACGTAGGACAATGCCTCAGGGCCAATATTGTGCAAAATAAGTGTGACACAAGCTGAAAACGGTCCTGGACTATTCTTGTACCCTTGTGTCAACAGAATTGTACTGAGAGCCTAAAGCACTGAAACTTGTTAAATCCCTATTTTCAGGCGCTATATTATTGCAGAAAAACCCGTTGGATATATCCAGGGTCGTTTTGTATTTTTTGCTTACTAGGTTGTTCATAAGTGCTGTGCTGTGTACATTCTGTATAGCAAACGTGCGTGTATGACTGTTTAAATGTCTGTAGTCTAAGACTATTCTGTATGAATGGTCGGGTTTAGCTACGGGGAACAATGGATTGTTCATTGGTGAGGCACAGGGTGCAATTACGCCCTGGTACTCTAACAGTGTGAATATTTCTTTCACGGTTGCTTTAGCTTCATGCCTTATTGGATATTGGAGTTGTGGTTGAGGTTGGGATTTAATTGGTATTACATGGTAGGGGGAATCTTTATCCCACCCTACTTGGTTCTCCATAAGGGAGATTACGGACAAACTCTGGTGGCCAATCCTTCCTGGCCAGCAAGATATCATAAATAGTAACAACGCAATCCCAAAACATGGCGTTGATTGCACGTTCAATTTCTCCTTCTGTCGGGCTTGGAGACACGAATATCCACAGTCTCAACTTGTAAGAAGTCATCAGTTGCTTTCACCTCCAAATGCTCTTGAAGATTTCGGTGAACTATTGTGACCTCTGCTGCACTGTCTAGCAGTGCTAGTGCCCACTTCCTGTTCTTCATTAAAGCCCTCTTCCTGAGTAGCATGTCGTATTGCAACTGCTGTCACTTTTTTCTTTTTGAATTGGGGTTTTTGTTGGGTAAGTTTCTCATTTTTCTTAACTGAAACTTCAGACGAGGGTTGTGAGTCTTTTCTCGGTTTCACATACGCTATTCGCTGCTCTGACCGCCCACCTCTCTCAATGTGTTTTTCCAGTGAGTCCTGAAAGGAACGAGATTGGTGTGTATCAGTATTTTGATACCTATCAGCCGTTTTTAAATTATCTCCATTTTTAAGATTATGCAGTATTGAGGGGTCTCTGAATGCTGAGATTAGTCCCTTTCTTTTTTAGGTGTTTGTTGCTTTTTATCCCAGCATTTTTAGAACCTTCATGTGCTTACTTGGGATAATCTTTATTAGATCTACCTTGTAAGTGTGGTTTAATGAGGCTGTCCCCCAGACTATCCTGACCAATACTAGAGTAGGTCCAAACGATAATCTTTGGCAGCTCATGTTTTTGATCCTGTGCAGGAACAACCCGGTGCAGCATAGGCACCTCCCCTTTGAAATTAGTCAATATTATTGAGGATATTGTGCAAAATTGCCCATTCATTGAATCCCCTAATCTAGGGCCGGGGCAGCCCCGTATTTGTCTTGAATTTGTTTTAACACCTCCGGAACACTGGCAAGTGTTGGTGTACCGTGTGCGGTATTATAGAGAGTGGCAAATACCGTGCCCCAAGTATTGCAGTTATCTACTGTGGGAACCATCCCAAATGGCAAGCACATAGTGAATATTCTATGTTTATCCTGAGATCCCGTATGTGTATCCAGCACATTCATTTTTTGAGCTAACCAAAATGGAATTTCCTCTTGCTTGGTGGGTACTTGACACATGATCGAATGTACAGTTGTAGGATTGATTCCTGGCGTAACTACATGTGGCTGCGCTGAGACAGCACATGGTGGGTTTGTAGTTAATGTTTGCATTACAAACTGTACTAATAGTCCGTAGATTGCTGTGAGGTCTGTATATAGGAGGGGAACCTCAGCTACCATCAAGGTAGACGCTTCAGGGTGCGGTGTATATGTGGCCAATAAAGGCCAGGTCGGGCCACCATTGCTCAGAGGTCCTAACCTAACGTGTAGTATTGTATGTGGTAGGGCGCCATCAAGCCAATTATCATGGTCTTGATAAGATAAAGGTATTTCTAAATATGCATATGTCCTGTATTGTGCAGCTATGTTAGCAGGTGTGTAGTGATGAAATGTATTTGTGTTCCCATCAACTGCTGGAAAAGTGACCTAAGAATAAAACGTTTTTCTTCTTTTCTTCTGTGGGCTGGATGAGCCTCAACAACAAATGTAACTGGACCACCCAGGCCTGTTAGGCCATTTGTCAATAAGTGTGTAGTAAGGGGTGGTCGCATGTTTGCTGCAATTGCTACCCGTTGTTGGTTCGCCATCCTAATGGTAAAGGTATCTGTTCAGAGATAAGGACTCCAAATGGGGATTACTCCTTTTATGGTTCAAGCTTGAACCACCTACAGTGTTAGTTAGGTACTACCTACTTAGCTGAGGAGGTAATACTCAATACCATGGACATCTCCGTATATCGTATTGAGGTGCCTTTAGCACATGGTGAAACAGAGATATTAAGGAGGATCTGAAAATTAGTGCCTGACTAAACGTTGTCGGCGCCATGTCGCGTAGGTTTTCATTATCTTAATGAGACTACTGGATTTGGGTGTCAGAATCACCTGGATTGTAGGGTGCTGAGTACAATCCCACACCATGTGAAGCCTGTCGGCCTAATCTAAGGTTTCTTGGCCAACTAGCAGTGCCTCATCTCTACCTGAGAGTAGGGGTGATTGTGGCAACCGGGTGCATGACAGAGAGGACTCCTCAGGGGTGTCGTGGTCAATCAGACCTCATCCTTTTCTCTGTTACCTTAGTCTCACACATAGAAAGACAAACAGAAGCAGGTTGTAGTTCAATAAGGTTTATTGAAGTAACTGCATCTTAAATAAAATGGCATGTACTTCAATAACTAGGATGATAAAACACACTAGAAGCAAAATTGTGCCAAGGAGAGTGAAATACAAAAACAGTCCCACCATACTGTCACTAGGAATGATATATTTGTTTCCTACCTAAGCTATGTTAGAGCACAGCGTGATAAGCCCTAATCCACCTTCAGGTTTCCCTGGAAAGATATCATCCTCCATACCTGAGCAGGGAAGCCTGCTGTCTAGAAAGACACAGTTCCCATGTAGGCCAGGGGTTTGGTAGTCTAAGGAAGCAGCAGTAGCAAAGACATTCAGCAATCAGCATGCAGTCGTGGTCACCTGGCTGGAATCTCCCTCTAACGTGTATGGGACAGAGAAGTGTTTTAGAATAAAACAATGAATGTTCTAGGAAAAATGGCCCCATGTAAGGATGTGTATGTTTCTGTGAATGTTAGAGACACAGGGGGTCATTCTGACCCCGGGGGTCATGGACCGCCGGGGCCAGGGTTGGCGGGAGCACCGCCAACAGGCTGGCGGTGCCCCGCAGGGCATTCTGACCGCTGCGGTTTGGCCGCGGTCAGAAGTGGAAAACCGGCGGTCTCCCGCCGGTTTTCCGCTGCCCAAAAGAATCCTCCATGGCGGCTGGCGGTATGGGGTGTTGTGGGGCCCCTGGGGGCCCCTGCAGTGCCCTTGCCAATGGCATGGGCACTGCAGGGGCCCCCGTAAGAGGGCCCCACTTTGAATTTCACTGTCTGCATTGCAGACAGTGAAATTCGCGACGGGTGCAACTGCACCCGTCGCACCTTCCCACTCCGCCGGCTCCATTCAGAGCCGGCGTCCTCGTGGGAAGGTTGTTTTCCACTAGGCTGGCGGGCGGCCTTTTGGCGGTCGTCCGCCAGCCCAGTGGAAAACCCAGAATCACTGCAGCGGTCTGACGACCGCGGTGCGGTGTTCTGGCGGGGGTACTTTGGCGGGCGGCCTCTGCCGCCCGCCAAGGTAAGAATCACCCCCACAGTGTACCACTTTTGCGGGCAACCCTATCTGACTGCAGCCTTGAGAAAAGCACAAAGTGAAATGAATGCAGTGCTAAGAACGTGATGCTTTCCTAGGCGAAAGAACAACTAGGTAGAGAAAATAAAACAACACCGCAAATGTGGCTAATGCTAGAAAAATAAAGCAATGCTGAATAAAATGTAACTGGGCTAACATGCACAACGGCAGCCCTAGTTTGCTAAAATAACGTGTCTAAAACATGGCTAAAATAGCAATACAACAGTGGCATGTCCTAAGCTAAACAGGAGGAAACAGAAAGATAAACACTGAAACGTTTGAGCAGACAGTAAATGTCAGCAATTATTGGTCCTTTACTTCTCCCTTGTCTCCAATGCAGCTACCAACAGCCAAATGTTATCATAAAATATAGTTTTACTACCAAAAAAAAATGAAATGTTCTAATTAATAATGCAGTATATCACGGTGTGATCTGACTTTTCAATGCACCTTCAGACAGACTACGGACTGTGTCCCAAAATATGAACTGGCTTCTTAACGTAACTTGGCGACGTGAATTGTGACTGGATAAGTGTAAACAATGGAAAGTTAGTTTCAGGGAGATCTATCCTTAAAACCCAATTCACTAGCTTCTCAGGTTAATCAATACACCTTTGGAGGAATCTGACCAGCTCCTCCGCAGCGGCTATTGTCGGGTCCTGGGTGCAGCAGGCAAGGTTTGGTGGCTTTTTCTTGTGCACATGGTCCACAGTTCTCGTCCCTTGGATCTTCTTTGGGCTAGTCTTCTTTGTCCTTTCGAATCTGATTTCTTGGCCCTGGGATGCCCACTAAATACTGAATTTAGTAGGCATTTTAGGGGGAACCTGGTAGGGTGTAATGGGACACTTACCTTTGGGTGGCTACACCCACTATAGTGACCACTTCCTGTGGGAAGGGTGACTTCCCTAAACCTAACTGGCTATTTTCCTTCCATCTAAGATGGAGGGAAATGAAATGGAGAGTCCACCTTGCAGGAAAAACCTTAGTGGTGATGCATGCCAGGTGGGGCCACTCCTCCTATCCTTTGTGTGGTTTCCCACCTTTGCTCCTGCCATAAGCAGGAGTTTGCACAGGGGGAGGCCATCTGCTGCTTGCAGCAGGCCAGAGGGGTTGAGGTTCAAGGGCGGTAGCCCTTTGATGCTCACCGCCAGGGCAGTGCACATTCCCGAGGGAGGGGGTGTTAGCTTCTCCACCCAGGAAGGGCATTGTTATACGAACCAGAGAGACAGGGCTCTCCCCCAAGGTTTGCATATTGGCTGTCTGGAGGTGGCATGCTGGATAAAACCAGCCAGCAACCATGCCAGGATAGTTAGTTTTTTCAGAAGGCACCTCTAAGGTGACCCCTGGGTACATTTAGGGATAAATCCAATATTGGCACCAGTTTGGATTTATTTATAATTCTGGGTTGTTTGATACCAAACAACCCAGGGTTCAGAGTGGCCATCATGTAGCTGGGAAACTCGTGTTGACCAGTGTCCAGCACATGTATTAAAATGGCTGCTCTGTTCACTCACTATGTCCAAGGTTTGGCACGGACACAGTGGAGGCATATTGTTCATGCAGCTATGTCCACACATAAATTATGGAGCACCCTGCCTTAGTGCTGTAAGGCCTGCCAGAGTGGTGTCTTACCCATAGTAAATGCAGTGCATGGTGGACATGGCACATAGGTAGTGTGCTATGTCGCATATGTGTTCTAGGTTTGCACCAGGAGACTCAGCCTGCAATGACAGTGCTGGCTGCTTCTGGATGCATTACCCTAGAGGGTGGCACAATCAGTGCTGCTGCCCTCAGGGGCCTACCCATATTATCTCATGCCCTGGGCACATAGATGCTCATTTACTAGGGACCTATAGTGGTAGCTACAGGTTTATCCATTGTGCCAATGCATCACAACAGTTTTAGGGAAAGAACTCTGGCACAGGGAACCTGATTAGCAGAGGCCCTGGGCACTACAACATTTAGGCTACATAAAACATTAGGCAAAAAGTGGGGGCTAACCAAGTCAAAAAGAGGTCTTTTCTCAAAACCTTAACCTAGAGGACAGATTGGCTAGTTAGATCATGGTACAGCAATGAGAAGTCAGGTGGCAAGGAGTATCAGTAGCACCTCAGAAGAAAACCTATACTCAGATTCTGAAGCATACAAAAGAAATGCAAAAAATAAAGCAAATGCCTCAACTTTAGAAGATATACAGGGTTTGGGTTCTTATATGTTGTGAGGTGGGTGGCCACTAATACATATCCAAGCAACAATTGCTATAAGTTCTCTCCTTCATAAACTGTTTGAGACAGTCACCTACTATGAATTAGAGAACTGAATGTGAATAAATCACAGCATTCTTAATCAACACCGGTGATCAAGTACCATTTAAGGTACACATTATACTCTTTCAATTACTTTAACTGAATGAGAAAGAAAGTAGGAATAGGAAGACGAAGAAGCTAAGACCCGAGATCAATCTGTGAACATGTTCACATAAGTTCTTTTCAATGATTTTTCAATTTCATAGTCAGTAAGAAGTATAAATCCAAGACCAAGATATTAGGTGCTCATGATTGGGCTAATTAGATCAAGATTCCGCAGTTTGTCATTGGGGACCCCTTGAAAATCAAGAAGCTTATTTTCCTAAAGAAGGGCCTATCAAAATGCAGTGATCCTGTGAGTGTGTATTGAAGATGCATGGTAATGCATTTTGTAATGATGGTGGAAAGTGGTGGCATATCTGCCAGTCTGTCAGTTGGCCTATGCCTGAATTCATAGGCTCATTAGTAATTTTTTTTTTTAATATGTACGTTTTATGTGTTATTTCCACATAGATGGCTATTACTGATTGGGTTGTTTTGTGTGGAGAGGAGAAGAGTGATGATTGGAGGTGTTCTTACTTGCAATCCTGTGAATTTGGACCACATCCATGTAAGTTGTTTTGTAATCATGGATTGTATTTATCTCTAATGTTGTGTTGTCAGGCTAAGTGATAGTTTTGTGTCTTCTTCAGTTGTGCATCTTTAAATCCTGTTCCTTTTCCAAATGTAACTTGTCACTAATTACTTCAGCACTCTCTGGCAAAACAGTTTTACGTGACTTCGATTTTTGTTTGTCCCCATGTATGAATTTGATTCATCTTTGGGTCTTCCCATTTTTAAAGATATTCCTTGTTGCCATTTGAGACACATCTGAAGACATTACCCCATGTTACACACATTTTCTTAATGGGTGTGTGCTATATATGGCTCAGGGATTGCTTTCTAACAATTAGCATTTGCAATGCATAGCAGCTTGGATATATGGCTAAGTGGTAATGATTACAGGTGAACAACTCATGTTCTGTAGTTTATGGATGTGGTTGCATCACATTACATTGCAACTCATATCAACTAATTTTTTTATCCAATTTTAGAGTCAAATAACAATATTTGTGTTACTGTACTATTTTTTTTCGTTATAGCTTTTAAAGTTGTGATTGTTTAGTAAGATTTTCATTAATCATAAGTATTTTGAACCTCATATTAATGCACAGAGGACATTTTTTAACCCAAATGAAGGGCAAACGACAGAATGTCTACCATCCGGATACTGACAAATAGGAATGTCCATCATCCATTTTTCTTTCTGCATTTTTATTGGAACCACTAGCCTGCTGGGTGAGAAAGGGTACAGTTAGAAAAGGCTTTCCTGGGACAATATCTGCAATGAGAGATTCTTTCTGTATGAGACATGCCCTTCAGTTTGTGGCAGATACCTATCATTAAATATGCATTATAAAGTTGTTTGGTGACTTTTGAACTTCAGAATCTCAGAACATCAAAAATATTGTAGACTGGAATATCAAAGCTAAAAATATTGTTTTTTGTGGTATTTTTAAAATATTGATGGAAAAAATATTGCTGCATGTTATATTGTTTGTGTCAATTAGTATGTAATTTATTGCATTGTGTTTTTTGTATCTGTGTATATTTTTCAGATTAGTGTGTTTAGTAAGCTAAATTTTTTGGTATGATTTTTTTTTTAATTTGCTTATTTAGTTGTATTAATGTATATTTTATATTATATGGCTTTTTTGGTTAATGGACAGACAATTGTGATCATTTGCTGGCCGGTGCCCATTTCCCAGCATTGAAATTATAATTTGTGGCATTGTAATTTAGGTGCTTCGAGTTGCAAACTTTTGAGAGTGTGATACAGACTGTAATAAAATGGTCTCTAGCATAGAAGAAAAGAGAAAGGAGAAAGCAAGCAAGTTATTTTGGAAGAGGCCAAAATGAATACTATTTTGCAATGGAAAGGAGTGTCAGAGCTGTTCTTCCTCTGAGGAGACGTGGATGTGTGTGTGTGTATATATATAATCACAGATATATATATATATATATAAAATAAAATCTCTCCAATCTTATCCTATAAAAACCCAATTTCCTGCTGCTAAAATATATATCAAATAATGATATATAGGGTTTTTATAGGATAAGATTGGAGAGATTTTGAAAAACGTATATAATAAATAATAACTGAAAATATACTCATAAAGGTTTGTTTTTTAATATTTAGATTTTTTTTTAATTAAGATATATATTAATGGTTTGAGAAAATATTAAAATGAAATATTACAAGTTTTTTAAATAAAAATATTTAGAGTTTTTTAAATTAAAAGGGTATAATTTATAAATGTTTTCATTCTTTATAAGAATTGTAGAAATCAGTTATTTTTTTAATTTGTAGTTCTTTTTCAAAATGTATTTAGAAATATTTAAAATTTATAGAAAAATAACTTTTGTAAATAAGTTTGAATTGATGATTGTTAAATCTGAAATCATTGTTTATTTATCATTTCATGATTTAGAGTTTTAGAAAAGTTAAAAAAGAATTGAATACCTGTTCTAATTATTAATGTTAATACAAGTATTTTTCACTATTTTAATATTTTAGTTTATGTATATTGGTTTGTAGTTTAAGTTGGTTTGATTTAAGATAAATCTATATTTAATAATATTTTCTAAAAATGTGTACGATTATGGAGTACTAATTGATTTTTGAAATTGTTTACTTTGTATTACATGCTACAAACTTTTTATATTGATGTGGGTATTGAAAATTTCACATTTTTAGCTTCCAACACCTTTTTCAAATATCCTTAAATTGAAATGGGATTTTTTTATGAAACGTTATTCTTTTAGTGTCCAGCACCTTCCTTCAATATGGTTGTATTGGAGTGGGAATAGTAAATTTTCCCCCTTTGGTGTCCAACACCTTCGCCAAATTGGTTTAGACTGGAGTAGGGATATTGAATTCCAACACCTTCCTTAAACTGGTTTACACTGGAGTGGGATTTGTGGATGTCATTCCTTTAGAGCCTGATAACGAGTTTAGCGGTCGGACCACCAGAACGCCATAATGGCGGCTGTCAAAAGATCGCCATGTAGGCGGCCATACAGACTGCCGTATTACGAGTTACACAGGTAAGACCAACAAAAGTCAGCAAAAAACTCAAGATTGCCAGTCCCGTGGAGAGCGTGAAATAGGTGGGCTGACCACAAACACCAACAGCACCTTGATAAACCACTGACTGTATTACTAGTCAAATGTCGCAGTGGCCGGTCAGCCATGGCAGTCAGCCAAGACGGTTTGCAGTCACCACAATAAGACACAACACCATATTGTATGGATCTGAAAACAACACAGCTGACACACATTGCCCTACTCAACACACCTGCAAAGCACACTATAAAACACGCCCTTTCACACACCACAATCCTTTGCATCTACTACGCAACACACTGTAGAAAGACAAAAAAAGAATTAGAATAGGCATCCATGCAATTTTTCCACATCACATACCACACCCATCACACATTATGTTTCAAGCCAAATCCATCTGCACTTCCTAAATTCACCATCATCTGTTAATTTCAATCCATTCCATTGGCACCAGCATGTCACCCCAGAAAAATCCAAGTTTCTCTGACAATGAGTTAAGAGTCATGGTGGATGAAATCATAAGAGTAGAGCTATGTTTATTTGGTGCACTAGTCCAGCACGCTAGTATAGCCTAAAAAATGGAAATGTGGCAAAATATAGTAAACAGAGTGAATTCTGTAGGCCCCAACCTGCGCTCAAGGGACAACATCAGGAAGAGGTGGAACAACCTCAGGGGGAGGTAGATTCCTTGGCCGAGCTGCATGTCCAGTAGACTGGTGGTCCCCCACTGATCTGTTACAACTTACATCCTAGGAGGAGGATGTCTTGGTCATCCTGCATCCTGAAGGCTTGACAGGAATACCTCTGGGAGAGGGGTCGGGTAGGTCACAACACTAAAAGAACATGACAATGTGTTATCAAGCATGCTCACTGCTCACCTTTGACCACCTTCACTGTCACTCCACTCACCAACCCAGTATCCACCTGTCCATAGACCACTGTCTGGCATCTCACATGTGAACCAGACTCACCTGGGGGAACAATAGCTGTGTACATTGTGTGTAGTAGAGGGATTGACAGCACTACAATTCACAGCAGGCACTGTTCTACAATTACAAAAACCAGAACAGTGTGTCATACTCAAATTTACCTTGTTTGGCAAATCCCTAGTTAAGTGTACCCACCTGAGAGGGTGACATAGTGTGCGGGTAATACAAGCAATGACAGGACTGCTAAGGTCAGGAGGCACTGCTACTGTCACTCCACTCAGCCAACACAGTGTCCTCTGCTCCAGTGACCCTTCTCCCTGAACTCATCTTTGAAGGGTACTCACCTGAGAGGTTGATATCTGTATAGTGTGTAGGTAGTACAGGCACTGAGAGGACTGATAAGGCCAAGAGGCACTGCTACTGTCACTCCACTCAGCCACCACAATGTCCTCTGCTCCAATGACTCTTGTCCCTGAACACACCACTGAAGGGTACTCACCAGAGAGGTTGATATCTGTAAAGTGTGTGTAGGAAGCTGGCAAGGTGTGTGGTGAGTACCTATGGTATTATTACCTTATATCAGGTCCAGGTATCCCCTATTAGTGAGGTGTAGTCAGTGTCTAGAAAGCCAGGCTCTCTAGAGGTAGCTGTGGATGAGCAGCCAAGACTTATCTAGGAGACATGCCAAGCTTATGAAGTACCACTGTAGTCACACAGCACTTACACACATGAAAGAACCACACAGTGTTACAAAAATAAAGGTACTTTATTTTGGTAACACAAATACTAAGGGTCAGATCTATCAAACAGTTTTGCGATTCCAATAGACCCAACTGGCTGTTTGTGATCGCGAAAACTGCATTTTGGTATGTATCAAATCCAATTTGCGATTGGGTAACTTGTTACGGAATTGAAAATTGGATTTGTGACTACATACCTATTCGGTATTAGGAAGGGGCGTGTCAAGGGCATCCCTTCCTAATACCGAATCGCAGAGGTATGTATGATTGTTTTGTGCCCGTGAATGCTGTTGCAAAACAATCGCAGTTACCACCAACCCATTCGCAAATGGGAAGGGGTCCCCAAAGGACCCTTTCCCATTTGTGAATCCATGCGAAAACATTTTTTAAGAGCAACAGTAGTCCGTGGGACCACTGCCTACTCTTAAAAAATGAAAAGAAAACTTTTATTTTTTAAACGCATCCCGTTTTTCTTTAAGGAAAACGAGATGCATTTACCAAAAAAAAAGACTGCTTTATTGAAAAACAATCACACACATGATGGTCTTCTGAGCCCAGTAGGCCACCATCCCTGTAATTGTAGCCATTCGCAAGGGGTCGCAAATTGCAACCTACCTCATGAATATTAATGAAGTAGGTCTATTTACGAGCCCTTGCAAATCGCTGTATGAAACTCCTGGAGTTTCACACAGTCCAATAGCAATTACTTAATTGTGATTCGCAAAAAATCGCACTTTGGTAATCGCTATTGGAAAACTTGATACATCTGGCCCTAAATGATTATATAGGCAATACCCCACCTGGAGGTAAGTAAAACACACTATTATTTGTAAATTAGAAGTCAGGAATTAGCATAGAATGGAATATAAAACAGTGAAAGCAATAGTAAGTACTGAAGGCCTGGGGGAGGACCAAACTATATACTAAGAAAGTGGAATGCGGAAGTCTACCTAAGGAAGTGGAATCAGTAGAGGGGAGCTGGAGGAACTAAGAAACCCACAAGGTAAGTACCAGAGTGCCCCCTAGCGACCAGGAGAAGAGAGGTAAGTACCTGGTGCTCCCCAACCCCACCAAAAGGACTTCAGAGATATTCCAAGACTCAGACAAGACTGCAAGAAATAAAAGGTGGATCCTGGAAGAGGAAGACCTGGAAAAGAAGGGAACCAAGTCCACTTCACCTCGGAGTGTCCAGTGGTGGCAGGACCCACTACCCACCTGTCTGTGGATGCAGGATCTGGTCGACGGTGAGACGAAGACGGTCAGCAATGCAGCCCTGGAGTGGTTGAAGAGTTCCTGAGTGATGCAGTCGACGTCCCATGCTGGATGAAGAATTGCAGTCGGTCTGTGGTGTGGAAAAACCACCAACAAGCCTTGGCAAAGACAAATGTCACGAATTAAGGAAAGTGGAGCTACCGGGGACCAGAAAGGTCCAGGGGGACTCAACCCACAAAAGGAAGTCCTGGGTGACCCTCAGTGACCAGGAGAGTCAGAAGAAGAGGAGGCAGCCCCCACAGATAGCAAGCACAGGAGTCGTGGTGAGGCCCACGCAGCACACTTGGAAAGGAGTCCCACGTTGCTGGAGAAGCACGCAGAGGGCTGTGCGTCACAGGGATGAGTGCTGGGGGCTAGGGCTACACAGAGCCTAAAGATCCCTTGGAGGAGATGCCAACAAGGCTTGGTAGCTGCAAGAGACGCGGTGTACAGGGGTATTGTTGTGTGTGTAGAGGCAAGGACTTACCATCTCCAAAGTCGGAAAGCTGGCAGACAGGACCAAGGGGACCACTCCAGACCACCACCGAGATGGAGGATGCATGTCGCTCAGAAAGAGAGGAGATCCACGAAGTCGGTCGTCATTGCAGTTGGTGCCTGAAAATGCAGGGGAGTGACTCCTTCACTCCAAGAGGATTCCTGCTTGCTTCTTGGTGCAGACTGAGGACTTGCAACCCTCAGAGGATGCACAGCCAGGGAAATGTTGCAGTTGCTGGAAGGAGCCGGAGAAAAAATGTTGCAGAGCAGAGTTGTCACTGTAGCTGCAGATTGTAGGTTCCTGTAGAGTCCAGTTGCGGTTCCAGTGGCAAGAAGTTGAAGTAAACATTGCAGAGGAGTCCTCCTGGAGTCTTGCACATCAAATCTGAGGACCCACCCAAGAGGGAGACTCTAATTAGGCCTGGAAGGGGGATTGGTCACCAAGCAGGTTGACCACCTATCAGGAGCGGGCTGTGATATCACCTGCCTGGCCTGGCCACTCAGATGCTCCCAGAGGCCTCTGCCCGCCTTGGATTCAAGATGGCTGAATCAGGGGTCCCCTGGAGGAGCTCTGAGAACCACCCCTGGGGTGGTGATGGACAGGGGAGTGGTCACTCCCCTTTCCATTGTCCAGTTTCGTGCCAGAGCAGGGACTGCAGGTCCCTGAACCGGTACACACTGGTTTATGCAAGCATACCAGTAGCTTGGGAAGGCTACCCCTCCCAAGCCATGTAACACCTATTTCCAAAGGGAGAGGATTACCCCCCTCTCCCAAAGAAAATTGTTTGTTCTGCCTTTCTGGGATTGAGCTGGTCAAGCAGTAGGAGGGCAGAAACCCGTCTAACGGGTGGCAGCAGCATGGGCAGCTTGGAAACCCCAGAAAGGTGGTAGGAGCAATGCTGAGGGTCCTTTAAGGAGCCCTCAGGGTGCATGGACTTATACAACCAATATTGGCAACAGTATTGGGGTATGATTCCGACATGTTTGATACCAAAATATGCCCAGGTTCGGAGTTACCATTATGTAGCTGGACACAGATAGTGACCTATGTCCAGTACACACGCAAAATGGCGTCCCCACACTCATGAAGTCCAGGAAAATGGAGCTGATATTCGTGGGGGCACCTCTGTGTACCTGCACCCTACCCTCTGGGCTAGGAGGGCCTACCATAGGGGTGACTTATAGTGACCTGAAGTGAATGGGTACATGCACATTTTCATGCAGGCTGCAATGGCAGGCCTGCAGACACATTTTACATGAGCTCCCCTGGGTGGCATAAACATGCTGCAGCCCATGGGGAACCCCTGGTGGCCCAATGCCCTGGGTACCCTCTTACCATATACTAGGGATTTATAAGGGGGCACCAGTATGCCAAATGTGGGGTGTTTGTGGTCCAAGCAACCAAATTTAAAGGGAGAGAGCACAGTCACTGGGGTCCTGGTTAGCAGGATCCTGGTGCACACAATTAAAACATACAGACAACATGCGAAAAGTGGGGGTAACCATGCCAAAAAGAGGATACTTTCCTGCAGTGTGTGGCTATTACAAGCACTGACAGGACTGATAAGGCAGGAGGCACTGCTATGGTCACTCCACTCAGCCATCACAATGTCCTCTGCTCCAATGACCCTTGTCCGTGAACTCCCCATTCAAGGGTACTCACCTGAGAGGTTGATATTTGTATAGTGTGTGGGTAGTACAAGCACTGACAGGACTGGGAAGGCCAGGAATCACTGCCACTATCACTACAAACAACAGAACAGAGTCCCCTTCCCTGAAGACAACAGTATGTCAAAGCTCATATGTTGTGTACTCACTGAGGTATTTGGCAGTTGTCAGTATTGTGAAGCAGTGATAGTTACAGGACTGCAACTTACTTCAGGCAATGCTCCGCCAAATCAAGACCCTGAAACTGTGTCCTCCCCAAAAATACCCCTGTGTACCAAATCATCAATGACGTGTACTCACCTGGGAGGAAACTATCAATATAGTTTGGGTAATACAGGAAGCTACGTGGCTGCAACTCACAGGTGACTCCATTACTGTCACTCCAAACACCAGTCTAGTGTGCACTTGCCAAAATACCCTTCGTTGGGAATTCACACATGAAGTGGACTCATCTGAAGGGTGATATATAACAACTGCATGAAGTACAGGGAGGGGAAGGACTGCTAACAAATTCAAAACACAAGCCTGGTGTGCATCTGTCCCAATATCCTTGTTCGTGAACTCACAATGGAAGTGTACACACCTAGGAGGATAACTTATGTATACTGTGCAGGACGTGAAGTAACAGTACTTTAAATATCAGGAGGGACAGTCTTTAGAACTCCAATCAACAGGATACTGTACATATGTCACAATGCACCTGTCTGTGATGTGGCTAAACACCTAGAACCATC
The DNA here is from genome assembly GCF_031143425.1 of Pleurodeles waltl. Classification (NCBI taxonomy): domain Eukaryota; kingdom Metazoa; phylum Chordata; class Amphibia; order Caudata; family Salamandridae; genus Pleurodeles; species Pleurodeles waltl. Next base: position 75,307,391 of record NC_090451.1, on the reverse strand, counting down.
TTCAGCAGCTAAGCCAAGATGAAAATATTGTGGACAGGAAGGACAGCTCAAACTGTGTGCACCCAAAAAACACATGAACTAAAGGCCTCAAGATGAATCACCTGAGTGGTATTGGCAGCAGCAGACACATTCATAATGTACTGACTACATAATGACTACAATCACATATACAACAATGTCCAGGGTCTGCCTGCACAACAGTCAACTAGAACATAAAAGGAACAAAGCCACATCCTGCCCAGCTATTGTTTTGCCTGCACTGCTGGCAAGATATAAATCTATTACCATCCTCCCAAGTGCTAATGAACTCATACATTCTGCAGCTGGTTGAAAGGTCCAGAAAGATGGAGTCTATTCAATAGATAGCATGTGTACCAGTCACATAAGGAAAGGATGCCAATCCAACGTGTACATGGCCTTGGCTAAATGTCACTGTCAACTAATGGAGGCAGATGTCACAATACAACCCGTAACATTGTATCTCTTACATCAACAGGTCGAGCTGCAACTGGGAAGACCGAGACCGCTGAAGAGACTGCCACTACCCCCATAGATGAAGCAACAACACTTCTGGATGTCTGGATGCTGAGGACGGTTCTGGCCCATCAGGGCAACCTGGTCAGACGACAACGGTGAGCCTCACCATGACCTGAAGACCACCAGGCTTCACCAATAGGCCGAGAACTCCCTTCAGATTGAAGGTACCACTTTAAAAGCAAGCAAGAACCAACAAGCCAGTGAGGGTCACTTCAGTGACTGGCCAATATCTCCTGAACCTGAAGTTGCAGCCAGACCCGACAAAACACCCATGGTGGGCAGAACCAACCCTCCAAGTGTGCCAATTTTGGTGGCACTGCACCCCCTGGTAGCCGTACCGTACCAATATCCTGGGTACTGGTCAGTGGACGTCGGACAACCAGAAAACTAGCTCACCCAGAGCTGAAAAAGTATCACAAGTAAGCCCTAATCGAGGGACTTCAGGAACACCCCGGCACTCAAAAAGACTCACCTCTAGCTTCAAAGTACTCCGTTGCACAGAGCTCCTGGATCACCAACTCGCTCTGCACCCGGCCGCCCAGCATCCTGCAACAAGGAACCAGCTGTGCCCCTAGAGTCTCACACCCCTTACGACCTCTACACCACAAGGGGTCCCTAAGGCACCACCTTTAACTTTGCAACTGCAGACCTTTACCAAGTGGACCCTCGCAGTAGCCCTACACCAGCTCCAAGAGACTTTCCAACGCTGCTCCTGCCAGACCCAGGAGCCACCCAAGCTTCTTCTGCTGGCACTGCGTGCCCAGCGACGACCACGACCAATCTGCAAAAGCTGAACTTGGTAAAGCAACTGTACGATTTTATATCCATTTTTTAAAGTAACTGCCTATTGATTCCTATGATGCGTAATTACAGACAGAAAGAATGCATTTATTAAACAATCAGAAAATCATATCTTAAAAAGTACTTAACCAATCTTAATGATCTTGGTCTTTAAAATTATATATACATCTGAAGTATTTTTGTAAATTGGTCTTGAGTTATTTCTTTGAGTGTGTGAGTCTCATGATTGATACTGTGAGTACAGCCTTTACATTTCTTCAAGATTATCCTAACTGCTTGACCAAGCTACCTCCAAAATTAGAGCATTAGGTGATCTAGTTTTTACCTCTGGAAACCAACGTGTGGTTGCTTGGACCCCCAGCACAGTGTGCCTAGTTTTTCACACTACGTAGGGGGTAGGCCTCCTACAATTGGTGGATCATGCGGTAGGATAAAGACTTTGCAATTGCTGGTACCACTTTGTCAATTTTGAGAGCACCAGGATAACTCTTCAAACTGCCTTTAGTTAATTATTTTTGACTTTTTTAAATGACTAAACACTTTTTGCAAATTTTTTAAAATAATTGTTAGGGCCCTGGTTAGGTCCCTACATCTCTAGCAAAACGTTTAGTCCTTACTTTAGTTATCCCATCCAAAAAGGAGATTCTAAATTTCTTTAAAGATCTCAACTTTAGTAAAGTAAAAATGTGATACGGGGTCAGAACCCAGGAGCTCAACCTGCAACCTTATGGGGTATACAGTTATGACCAATTAAGGAACCTCTGCAGACTATATAAAATTCAGACTGGAAAGAGCCCCAAAACAGAGAAACGTAGGTTTCTGGTGGCCCAGTATGAAAGGCACAACCCCACAGATGAAGTAAATTATGATGCATCTGTGGTGGGTGAAGATCCTGTGGAGAATGGGGATAAGGGTAGCTCCTCTTCCCTCAGCAGCTCTAGAGCACCTACTGAAACAGACCTGGATATTGCCAGGCTGACCAAGAGACTGGCCTTAGAGGGGTAGTTCTTAGAAATAGAGAAACAAAGAAAAGGTTTGGGCCTAGAACCCATCTATGGTGGCAGCACACTAATAAATAGGGAGGAAGAGAAACCTTTCAACCTAATACTCCCAAAAGGGGTTGTCCCCCCCTACCAAGAAAGAGATGGTATCCAAAAATGGTTCATTGCCTTTGAGAGAGCCTGCATTGGGAGGGATGTCCAAAAGAAGCACCGGAGCACTCTATTATGGGAATTATTCACAGGAAAGTGCAGTGATAGGCTCCTGACACTGAGTGAAAGAGATGCTAAATCCTATTACTTATGAAGGGTACCCTGATTGAGGGGTTTGGAATTACCACTGAGGAATACCGCATAAACTTCAGGGGGACTCAAAAATCCCAGAGTCAGTCCTAGGTAAAATTTGTGGACTTCTCAGTAAAGATGCTAGGTGGTTGGTTAGAAGGCAACAAGGTACATGATTATGAGGGGCTGTACAATTTAATGATGAAAGAACATCTTTTGAGTAATTGTGTCCATGACAAGTTGCACCACTACCTAGTAGATTTGGGGCCAGTCTCCCCCCAAGAATTTGGTAGAAAGGCTGATCATTGTGTGAGAAATAGGGTGTCCAAAACTAGAACTAGAGGTGGTGACCAAAAGAAAGAGTCAGGGAAGCCCCCAAGAGAAAAAGATGGAGCACCCTAGAAATAATTAAATAAAGTCCTTAGGCCCCTAAAAATCTGTCCGGGAGGGTGGGCCCAAAGACACCTCACAAAACAAAGGTGGGTAACAGGGTAAAAACGGGGATGCCACTAAGGCATGGTGCCACAACTGTCAAAAGACAGGGCACCGTACCAAGGACTGTTCTTGTCCCAAAAACAGACCCACTAGTAAGCCCCCAGGGTAACAGTGTAGCCATTGGGGATGACTCCTAAGATGAGGAGGTCCTCATAGCCTTTAACTGGATTATGGGATCCCAACCACTGCCCTGAGAGACAACTGTGGCAGTCACACAATTGTGCATAACAGGCTGGTGCTCTGAAAGCAGTATATCCCAGGAGAGACTGCCAGAGTAAGGGTTATCCCAGGGAAAGTCACTGATAGGCCAGTAGCTGTACTGCCTATAGAGATAGATGAGTCCCTTAGCTGGAGAAGGGTGGTAGTCAGTACAGACACCCCCCTTGACTGTCTCCTTGGAAATGACCACCCAGATGTTGGTCAGAGCTCAAAAGAGGAACTGGTCCAGTGCCTGTCCTCTTCCAAGGATTCTGGGGTTACTGCCCCTGCAGTGAGTGCACGTAGGCCCCAGAGGAAAAAAGGGAAAGCAGAAGAAAAGGAAAGCTGGCAACCTCTAAATAAAGCACCAGAGAGCCAAGGAGTTTCTATTCCATTAGGGAAGAATTCCACTGTTGGAACTGGTGAAGCCCAGCTTGACCCCCAAGAAAGCCTGACTAGTCAGGTAGCTGCTCAGCCTGAGTTAGTAGCTCTTCAGCTGGCAGAAAAAAGAGTGGAAGGAGGGTGTTCTCTGCAGGATTTAGAGATCCCCCACTCCCTTATAGCAGACAGGCACCCTGAACCCAAAGAAGCCTGTAAGTTGGCCCTGTCCCCTGTGTCTATGGAGCTAAAGGTGTGGTTCTGGGCACTGACAGCTGTCAGTGGCCTCTGATAGGTGTTAGACTTTATGGCTGCACTGCCCTTGGCATTGTGGTCTGACCCCATACAAAATAGCAAGTTAGGCCCCTTGACTCTGTTGGTCATGGTGGGGTTACTCCACATCGGGGTAGCCTCTGTGGGTAAGCTAGGGGTTGCCCTGGCTAAGATAGGGATAGAAGAGGTAATCCCCTGACCCCAAGACAGAAGGAAAAAGTGCTGACACTGGTGGTACAGGTATAAGACATTTCAGTTTGGGTCCTATAGCTGTTGAGGTTGGTCAGTTCCCCAAAGGGAATGACCTAGACAGGAAGATGTAAGGCAGAGTAGGACCTGAAACTAACCAGCCTGTTTCCCTTCTCTTCCTTGCCTGACAGACTAGGAAGCCATTCCCAGATATTGGCTGAGTCTCCTGGGCTGTGGGGGCAGGAAAGGGGGGAGTTGTGTGGGGAAGTGGCACCTTGTTGCAATACCCCCACTTTTGTGTCTGGTTTCTGAATGCAACTTGGACTGGAGTGCACTGGGATCCTGCTAACCAGGTTCCCTGTGCCAGTGTTCTTTCCCTAAAACATTGTAAATATAATTGGACACACCTTTAGCTACCACTATAAGTCCCTAGTACTTAGGTACCCAGGGCATGGGACACTAAGGGTAGGCCCCTGAGGGCAGCAGCACTGATTGTGCCACCCTCTAGGGCCGGCCATGCATCCAGATGCATCCAGCACTGCCATTGCAGGCTGCGTGTCCTGGGGCAAGCCAAAAACACAAACTTGACATGGCACACTGCCTGTGTGCTCTGTCTACCATACACTACATTTACTATGGGTAAGACACCCCTCTGGCAGGCCTTACAGTGCTAAGGCAAGGTGCTCCATACTATATGGGAGAACATAGTTGCATGAGCAATATGCCCCCACTGTGCCCTTGCCAAACCTGGGACATAGTGAGTGGACAGAGCAGCCAGACTGTGTTAGTAGCTCATAAGCTGGCAGAAAAAAGAGTGGAAGGTGGTGTTCTCTGCAGGACGTAGAGATCCCCCAATCCCTTATAGCAGACACGCAACCTGAACCAAAAGAAGCCTGTAGGTTAACCCTGTCCCCTGTGGATATGGAGCTAAAGGTGCGGTTCTGGGCACTGACAGCTGTCAGCAGCCTCTGCTGGGCATTAGCCTTTATGGCTGCAACGTCCTTAGCATGGTGGTCTGACCCCATACCAAATAGCAAGATAGGCCCCCTGACCTTGTTGGTCATGGTAGAGTTACTCCAGCTGTGGGTAACCACTCTGGATAAGCTGAGGGTGGCCCTGGCTAAGATAGGATTAGCAGAGGTGGATGCCTCTTGCCCCAAGATAAAAAGAATGGGGGAAGACATTAAAAACACGGAGAAGAAGCAATTCAGATTGGGTCCTATCACAGTACCCATCACAACTGATAATCACACAGCAGTCACATGTCACCCCCTTGCTTTGACATCCAATTGTACACATCATTTGCATGGTTATCAACAATTGTGCAACAAAACCTGCCTCTGGGGCTGTGTCTTGATGCCCTAAGCATTAAAATGACCTTTGACTGGGGCGTGGGGGGAGTGGGGGTGCTGTGTCCTAATGCAAATCACCATATATGCCTAGCATTGCACAACAATGGTGTCTGAGTAGTAGGAGTGTGACAGGTAAGTAATAAGTCAGGATACTAGTTAAGGGTCTTTTGGTATTTGTCTTTATTTCTTTCTCTATATCGTATATCGTTCTTTCCTTATCCCTGTAGGTCAGAACATTCTCAAGTCTTTATAAATGTCCTTAGAGTATTCCTTTTCTTCTAGTAAGTCCCTCACGTATCTTCCTTTGGTTCTTCTTCCCGGTACTGTTGTTTCAAAGCTCTGGAACGTCATCCAGACCAAGAGAGGGAGAGAGAAAAGAAAAGTTGAGGCCTTTAGTAGTTAAGTACAGGGCTATTTGCTACTTTCTTTATACTTGTTGTTTCCCCAAAGGATTTCTTTTATCCTTTTTTGTGCCTTTGGGTGAGTTGTGCACTGGTTAATTCCTTTATTTTCTTGATATTCTCTATGTTAGTAATATATGGTGAATTGTTTATTATTCTTTCTTTTCTTTGGTTTTTTTTTCACACAAGTGTATCACCTTTCTTCCGTCACCTTGCGCCCTTGTTCTCTTATCCTTTTCGTTAGTTAATTCATGCCCATGGCGTTCCCCACCCCCTCCCAGGTCTCTTTCTCCCTCCCTTCTGATAATTATACCTCCTTCCTCTGCCCGTCCTCGTACCTGGATCAGCCATGATCCTCCAGGAATGTGGCTGGCTTCCTCATCCGCAACTCTCCCTCTCAGCCTCCTCTCGACAAACGCACTCTGCTCTGTGTGGCGTCCTCCTTCTGTTTCTTCCTCCTTCTACTCGCCTTCCGTCCTCTCCGGCCCCACTGCACCACGCTGTGTCTTGTCCCGTTCCTCCACGACGCGAGTCCTCCTCCTCACTCTCCCTTCACCAGCTTCACTCCTTCCGGATCTGGGCGTGTCTCCTCCCAGCACCTTGCTCCCATCAGGCCGCGCTGGATGTAAACAAGGTCCGGTGTTAAGTGGAGTGCCCCAGGGGTACTTTACCTCCGCCCCCGTTACCTGTGCCCTGTCACATTCGCTCTCCCTTGTGAGTGGCTTTTGGAGCCACGAATCGGTAGGGTATCGGGATAAGAAATCAGCTTTGCAAAGTAAGCATCCTGGGAATGCTTCACCTGAAACATAAAGGGTTGCAACAATAAGAAACACAGGAGCACCCGGGCATTTGTGTCCTTATGTCTTGATAACCAGGTAAGAGGGGCGTGATCAGTGAGGAGCATAAAGGATCTCCCTAATAGGTAATATTGAAGGGATTCGATGGCCCATTTTATAGTTAGACATTCCTTCTCTACTGTAGGATAGTGTCTCTCTCTGGGTAGATGTTTCCTACTGATGTATACAATTGGATGGAACTGTGCATCTTCCCCTTCCTGGGATAACACAGGGGGTCATTCCGACCCTGGCGGTCCATGACCGCCAGGGCGGAGGGCAGTGGAAGCACCGCCAACAGGCTGGCGGTGCTTCCTGGGCGATTCTGACCGCGGCGGTAAAGCCGCGGTCAGAAAAGGGGAACCGGCGGTTTCCCGGCGGTTTTCCGCTGGCCCAGGGAATCCGCCATGGCGGCGCTGCTTGCAGCGCCGCCATGGGGATTCCGACCCCCTTCCCGCCATCCTGTTCCTGGCGGTAATTACCGCCAGGAACAGGATGGCGGGAACGGGTGTTGTGGGGCCCCTGGGGGCCCCTGCACTGCCCATGCCACTGGCATGGACAGTGCAGGGGCCCCCTAACAGGGCCCCATAAAGATTTTCAGTGTCTGCTTTGCAGACACTGAAAATCACGATGGGTGCCACTGCACCCGTCGTACCCCTTCAACTCCGCCGGCTCCATTTGGAGCCGGCTTCATTGTTGAAGGGGCTTTCCCGCTGGGCCGGCCGGCGGTCTTCTGGCGGTCGCCTGCCGGCCCAGCGGGAAAGCCGGAATGGCTGCCGCGGTCTTTCGGCGGGAACCGCTTGGCGGGCGGCGACCGCCGACCGCCGTGGTCAGAATGACCGTCACAGTCCCCAGGCCCTGATCTGAAGCATCTGTCTGCAAATGAAAGGGCTTCTGAAAGTCAGGACAGTGCAAGATCAGTTCCATGGTAAGTAGAGATTTAAGAGACATAAATCGTTGATATTCAAGCTCAGATAGTTTGGCTATATGGTTTGGCTGTCCTTTTTCTAGTTAAGCCGTGAGAGGAGCGGTTATGACAGAAAAATGAGGAATAAACCGTCTATAGTAACCAACCATCCCTAGGAAGGCCCTTACATCTTTCTTATTCTTTGGGATGGGAATTTGTTTGATGGCCTCCACTTTATCCATTTGTGGTTTGATTATTCCTTTCTCTATCACATAACCCAGGTACTTAATTGAGCTCTTCGATATGTTAAATTTTTCTGTGTTAGTGGTTAGTCCGGCTTTTTGGAGGGCCTGAAGGACTTCTGAAAAGTGTTTTACATGTTTCTCCCAGGTGGGACTGTATATCACAATTTCATCCAGGTATGCCGCTACATATTGCTGATGATGGCGTAACACAATATCTATTAACCTCTGAAAGGTAGCAGGGGCCCCGTGTAACCGGAAGGTTAAGACTGTGAATTGATACAGCCCTGAGGGCGTTAAAAATGCAGTTTTTTCCCTGTCTGACTGCTGTAGCGGAATCTGCCAATATCCCTTTGTCAAATCCAATGTGGTGATGTATCAGGCTTGCCCTAGTCGTTCAATTAGGTCATCTATGCGAGGCATAGGATAGGCATCAATATGTGATAAAGAATTGAGTTGTCGAAAGTCTATATAAAAACGAATAGATCTATTGGGTTTGGAAACCAACACTACCTGAGAACACCAGGGACTGGAAGACGGTTCAATAATGCCTGCTTTTAACATTTCTGTGACTTCTTTCTCTACTAGTTGTTTTCTAGCTTCAGGTATACGGTATGGTAGTTGTCGGGCTACCTTTACATCTATGGTGCGTATGTGGTGTTTTATGAGGTGTGTTCTACCAGGATGTCTAGACAATACTTCCTGATGAGTATGTACTACTCTTTCTATATGTTTTCGCTGAGATGTTGTTAGTTCACTGCCATAATGTGGTTCCACTACTTGGTCTGGTTTAATTCAAGTAGGGAATACAGGACTATCTAAGTTTTGGGTTGTAGTAATACATAGATTCAAGCCATTGTCCCAATTAATGTCCTCAATCTCATGCCATGTTTTCAACAAATTAATATGGTAAATCTGACTCTTATTGGATCCTGCAGGAATTTCGATCCGGTATGTCACCCAAATCACCTTCTCTATGACTGTATAGAGTCCCTGCCATCTGGCTAGTAATTTGTTCTTGGTCGTGGGTGGTAATATTAATACCTTTTTACCTATGGGTAGGTCGGGTATCTTGGTTCCCACGTCATAATGGGCCTTCTGTCTCTTTTGGGCCTCTTCCAGTTGAGAGTGTACGTCCTCCCACACTGAATGTAAAGTCTCTTTCAATTCCCTAGTGTAGGTAAGAATGTATTTTGTCTCTTCCTCCGTTTCTTCCCACAGTTTGGCCGTCATGTCCAAAATGGTTCTAGGTTGTCTTCCAAACAGTAGCTCAGTCCAGTGGACGATTGTATATGTGTTCATATAGCATACAACACCAAGGGCAACTTTTTATCCCAGTCCCTCTCGGTGACATTTATGGCTTTCCGTAATAAGTTCTTAATCGTTTTGCTGTAGCATTCTACAAGCCCATCTGTTTGTGGATGATAAACTGACGTCCGGACTTGCTAGACACCCAAGCTCTGACATATTTCAGTCATTGAACGCAACATTAAAGGAGTTCCCTGATCTGTCAGGATTTCTTTCGGAAATCCGACATGGGAGAAAAATCCCATCATCGCTTGAGCCAAACTTTTAGTTGTCATGCTAGACATGCTCCATTCGATATGTTTTCTTCTGTGATCGCTTCTGGGCATTGGTCAATAGTTTCCTAAATGTATTCTGTTCTATTTCTTCTTTAGAGAAGGGGGCTTCGGTCCACCAGGATTCTACATTGTTATTAAGTTTTAGGCTGTTAGAAGATCCTGAAATGCCACGTAATCAGTCCCTTTGATGAGCTCCTCTACTAGATTTGGTATTACCCTCACAACAACTTGCTCTTCTTCTTCCCTCCACCTAACCTGTATGACAGCCACAGGATAGATTTTGCTATCCCCATGTACACATGTGATGACTACATATTCTCCCTTCAATCACTGCTCTGGGTGTACTTATTTTTGGTTTATTACACTTTGACTACAGCCTGAGTCTACCTAGGTTCGCCTTATTTGTTGGTTAATTAGTAGGTACGTGTTATACCGTGTATTGGTATTACCCAACCACAAAACCCTTCCTTTGCAATCCCTATTTCCATTGATTCTACCTGGTTCCGTTTCTGTGGGCAATACCATGCAATATGTCCCCACTCTGCGCAGTGATAACATTGGGGTGTGGTCATGGGTTCCTTCAGTGGCAGTTGGAAAGGAGAGCTTTTGTCCGTGTTTGGTCCTGTCATGTGTTTTGTAGCAGATGGTTGAGGAGGTGGTTTAGGGAGTGGTGGGACAGTTCTTGTCATGGTACCACTAAATTCTGAAGCCCTGTGATAAGCACAGGCTAATTCAATAGCCGATGAGTTGTCCAAGCCGGGGTGTTGGCTGTCGGTAGGGCTTCTAAGTACTGTTCAAGCTCTATGGCTTGGAACATCTCATCTTTGGTGGTTTCTGTAGGAGTCAGACATTTACATGCTTCATGTTGAACCCGATAATAGAGAGTCCGGGGGTTCTCAGTGCTTATACACTTAGTGCGCCAAAACTGCACTCAGATTGTGAGTGTTTTCATGCAATCATGGCTGAGGAGTTTACCTTCCAGAAGCCACATGGGTGTGAAGTGTCTATTAGTGTTTCTGATCTCTGTCAGATTGCTAAATCATGTCCCAAAAGATGTCAGTTGACCTTCCTAATCAGTACTGGTCTGGAGCTGGGTAGTGGGTAGGGCTGCATATTGGGAAGTGTTTGTAGTCATCTCCATGTATTCAATGACTGCTATGTGCCACACTTGGGCGGTATGGGCAAGACAGGATGTTCTCATCTTGGTATACTGACATGTATGTGACTTAGCCATTTTGGATGGGACTTGCTGACATTATTTCTTGTCCTGTCTTTTGCATCCATGCAGGGCAACGCCCATCAGCAGAAAGGGATTTGGAGAGCCAACACCAAGAAGGTGCAGACCCTGTGGTTCCAGAGCCGGCGTAGCGCCCACTGTCACAAGAGGTGGGAGGACCTGAGATGCTGGGCCTGGAACAACGCAGAGGCCCAGCTGGTGCTGTCCTCCCAATGTGGGCGGGGTGCCCGTCGGATCATGACCCCCTTAATGGCCTACATTCTGGCAGCAGCCTACCCAGAGCTGGATGGGCATTTGAGAGCAGCACAGGAGGCACAAAGGGGTGAGTATGCAGCAAATTCCTGCCTGTCCCATTGCCAGGTGATTGAGTGAGGTACTGACTGGTCCCCCTGACAATGAGGGATCAGCCATGTGTCACATATTAGATGGGAGATTCTTAGTGTTGAAATGTCATGTGTACCAAACTGG